>NC_089249.1:45843542-48243542 GCF_963930625.1 Muntiacus reevesi | reverse complement strand
AACCTCAAACTACAGCAAGGCTTGCTTCTCGTGTCATTTTTTCCCACCAAGGGTCACAAGGACATCTGGCTACCCCTCAAGTCTGAGTTCTTACAGGTCAAGAGAAAAGAGAGGATTTCAACTCTTGGCCTCAGTGCCTATCAACCCTGGCTTAGCCCATGGAGCCGAGCTAGGAAAGGGGTCAGAGCAAGACTTGGCAGGTGACCAGCTGCCGTGAGAGCAAAGTTAAGTAGTTATTTCAATCAAGATGATTTCTTTTCAGGGACAAAGCAAAGCAGAGACCCAAAGAGAACTCACTTCTTCCTCTTCGATGCCAGTCAGGTCCCAGAAGTAGCCCAGTCGCATCTGTAATCGCTTCCAGTTTTCAAGAAACATGGTAGCTTGAAAAGAAAGAAAAAATTCTATTAATTTTGAAGAGTGGATTGCAAACACCCTTAGGGTTCACCCAATGGAGGATGCACACTGAATATTAGTTGCTCAGTCATGTCCAACTCTTTGTGACCTCACGGACAATAGCCTGACAGGCACCTCTGTCCATGGGATTTTCCAAGCAAGAATACTGGAGTGGGTGCCATTCCCTTCTCCAGGGGATCTTCTGGACCCAAGGATTGAACTCAGGTTTTCTGCATTGCAGGCAGATTCTTTAACATCTGAGCCACCAGGGAAGCCCCATTTCTAGGTTATAAGAAAAGCTTAAACACTGATCTCGAGAATAAAGGAAGAATGGAAGCATTAAAAAAAGTAAGAAATTGAAATGATGGCTTCTAGCCTTTTTATACAAACTTTGTCTTCCCTACATGTTCTCTCTTCCTGCACCTTCCTCTCACTTTTTTCTCCATCTTTCTGTCCCCAGCACAACTTCCCTTTCCTGGGCCTGAATCATCTCATCCTGAGATTACATCACATCTCCTAATAATTCTATCTGAGTCCAGGGTTTCAGACTTCCACTTCATCCTGCAGGCAGCTGGGAGACGCAGCTCCTGGAAGTGACATTCATTCATTCTTCAAGCAAATATCTGTTGAATGCCTACCATCCAGACACACCGGTCAGCTTGCCTGCTCCAACCACAGTCCTTGAAGGGCAGCCCAACATGCTCCAGAAAGAACCAATTCCCTCAGCCCTGAAGCCATGGCTTCTTTAGATCAGGATTGGACACCTTATCCTGCTGATGGGCCAATCAGATTCTCTCTTTTGAAAACTGAAACTAAGAGACACAAACAGAAGCAGAAATGGAAAAAACCATGCAGCATGTGAAAAAAGGAGAAAGGTTCCTTATAGTTCCTACTGCTCCAGTTCCCTACAGCGCCTGGCTGTATTTTATCTCCTGCATCCATGAGCTTGCTTCTTACTTTCTTATAATCCCTTGTTATTTGAGCGTGTTTGAACGGATTTCCTAGCCTGAAAAACCTGACCTAAGGTACCTGTGATATACAAAACACTGCTCAAGACATCGTGAGGAGCTTGGTGAATCTGATGTGGATTTTGCTCTCTACTGGTTTAGTCTATCAGGAGAGATTTTAAGTAACTGCGGTACAAAGTATAAAGTGATCAGGGACTTACAAATAGCGCAGATAAAGGGCTGTGGGCATGCAGAAGAGGGGGTGCCAGCTGCCAGAGTATCTGAGCTGAGCCTTGAAGAGTAATGGCATTCGGGCAGCACAGAGGGGCAGGGAAAAGGAGGATGCCAACAACCCATCAAACTTGCAGTGGGCCTCTATTGTCAAGATTCTTCCCTCTGGATACAGAGAATGTGTGTATCTGGCCCATCCTGTCTGTCCTGATCTATTCCCACCATCTGTCAGCATACAACTCACGTGTGCACTGCTGCTCAGGCGTCACCTCATTGCCCTCTTCATCCCCAGTTTGTGCAAACTGGTCCTGTCCCATCCACCCCCCAGAGCTGCCTCATTGTTTCCTGACCAGCTCAAGCACCATAAGATCAGATTCCCAGGCGCCCACTCCTCTGCACTCCTACAGCCCTTAGGTCTGGTGCACTGGAAAGGGAAAGGACATGACAGTCCCTGAGGCCACCCCTACCCCGCTACATCATCCCCAGTATCAGCCTGGGCGCCCTGCACTGCCTGCCACGCCAGACCATTGATTGCAACTCAGGTCTGCAGCGTAGAAATAGGACTGCAAACTCTTCTTCAGCTGGTACGTGTCTCTGTTCACCTGGGGCACTGCACAGGGCTGAGCCCAGCAAACACTGAGAGCCTGACCAAGCCTGTGGTTCCTTAAAGCTACATATGTTTCACTAGGTGCTACACCACGATGCCCGGATCTGTATCTCCCTGGTGGTCCAGGGGTTAAGGCTCTGCACTTCCAGTGCAGGGGGCACAGGTTCCCTGGTCAGGGAATTAAGATCCCACATGCCTCACAGTGTGGGGGCTGGGGGAAATCTGTATCTTTGGTTCCTGGAATCTGAGACCTTTTCCTTTTGTGTGTGTGCACCCTGACCTCTGGACCCCAGCCACGGCTTGGGGATGCTCTCCAAACTGGTGGGACGCCTCTTCTTTCCCTGGGCTGTTCCCAGTGCCCAAGGAGGGCTCTGCACACCAATTGTGGTCTCCATGAGAGAGAGAAGTCAGAACGGGAGCAGACGATGGGGTAAAAGAGTCCCTGAGACTTAAGAGAACGACATGGTTGCCAGGGGGCAAGAATGAGGCAAACGGATATTTAGGGAGTTTGGGATGGACACATACACACTGCTGTATTTTAAATAGGTAACCAACAAAGACCTGCTGCACAACACAGGGAACTCTGCTTAAGGTTGTATGGCAGCCTGGAGGGGAGGGGAGTCTGGGGGAGAACGGATCCATGTATATGTGTGGCTGAGTCCCTCCACTGTTCACCTGAAACTACCACAAAATTGTTAATCAGTTACACCCCAGTACAAAATCTTTAAAAGTCACATGTAAATCCATGGCTGATTCATGTCAATGTATGGCAAAAATCACTACAATACTGTAAAGTAATTAGCCTCCAACTAATAAAAATAAATGAAAAAAATAAAAAAATGTTTAAAAAGTCACTAAGGAGGACTCAGGGGGACACAAAGGACCCTCATGACAATGGAGAGAAGCTCCCAGCTCCCAGTGGGTATCACATGTCAGGTACGATGCCAACTGCCCTGCACACACATCTGGTTCACAGTTGTGAGAACACGACAGGGTAGGTATGACTTCACCCACTTAAGAGATGAGGATGGGGTGCTCCAAGGTTGAGGACCAGCCTCCGTCCAGGTTACTCAGCACCTTGGCTGAGAGGAGTGACTTCAGTGACACCGGGCAAGGCTCACGGTGATGGATACAGAGCGGGACTGAGACCCATGTTTAGGACTGCCTGACCCTGAAGTTGCTGTCCTTAACCTCCTCCCTTCACCTCTCCCTTCCCTACTTTCAATATGGCTTCACTGTCTTTCCAAAGTTCCCTGGAGCTTGAAGCCAGAACCCCAGAGGAGCTGGGCCTGATGCCTCCATCAGCTCTGGCTCTGGCTGACTCCTGCCCTCTGCACACTCAACCTCCCGACCTCAGCTCAGAGATCCCCACTCCTGCCCTCTGTACACCCCACTCCATGACTCCAGCTCAGTAACCCCCACTCCTGCCCTCTGTACACCCCACTCCCAAACCAGCTCAGAGATCCCCACTCCTGCCCTCTGTACACTCCACTCCCAACCCCAGCTCAGAGACCCCCACTCCTGCCCTCTGTACACCTGACCCCACAACCCAGCTCAGAGACCCCCACTCCTGCCCTCTGTACACCTGACCCCACAACCCAGCTCAGAGACCCCCACTCCTGCCCTCTGTACACCCCACCCCCAACCTCAGCTCAGAGACCCCCACTCGTGCCCTCTGTACACCCCACTCCCAACTCCAACTCAGTGACTCCACTCCCAACCCCAGCTCAGAGACCCCCACTCCTGCCCTCTGTACACCTGACCCCACAACCCAGCTCAGAGACCCCCACTCCTGCCCTCTGTACACCCCACTCCATGACTCCAGCTCAGTAACCCCCACTCCTGCCCTCTGTACACCCCACTCCCAACCCAGCTCAGAGATCCCCACTCCTGCCCTCTGTACACTCCACTCCCAACCCCAGCTCAGAGACCCCCACTCCTGCCCTCTGTACACCTGACCCCACAACCCAGCTCAGAGACCCCCACTCCTGCCCTCTGTACACCTGACCCCACAACCCAGCTCAGAGACCCCCACTCCTGCCCTCTGTACACCCCACCCCCAACCTCAGCTCAGAGACCCCCACTCGTGCCCTCTGTACACCCCACTCCCAACTCCAACTCAGTGACTCCACTCCCAACCCCAGCTCAGAGACCCCCACTCCTGCCCTCTGTACACCTGACCCCACAACCCAGCTCAGAGACCCCCACTCCTGCCCTCTGTACACCCCACCCCGCAACCCAGCTCAGTGACCCACCACTCCTGCCCTCTGTACACTCCGCCCCCAACCTCAGCTCAGAGACCCCCCACTCCTGCCCTCTGTATACCCAACGTCCCAATCCCAGCTCAGTGACCCCCCCCCACTGCTGCCCTCTGTACACCCCACTCCCAACCCCAGCTCAGTGACCCCCACTCGTGTCCGCTGTACACCCCACTCCCAACCCCAACTCAGTGACCCCTCCACTCCTGCCCTCTGTACACTCTACCCCCAACCTCAGCTCAGAGACCCCCCACTCCTGCCCTCTGTATACCCGACCTCCTGACCCCAACTCAGGAACCCCACTCCTGCCCTCTGTACACCCCACCGCCAACCCCAGCTCAGGGACCCCCCACTCCTGCCCCAGCCTCTCTCTCTGCAGAGAACCACTTCTCCCAGCCTCCTTCCCGGCAGCCTCGGGCCCTGGCCCAGGCCCACCCAGCACAGCACCACTGATCATAATAATCATGTAATGAGAGGCATAACTATTATTTTTAATTGCAATTTGTAGGCAGTCATGCCCACAGGCTCTTGGCTGCTGTAACCAAATACACAATCACATGAAACACAGCAAGGCTGTTAAAATAACAAAACCAAACCCTAAGCCCGGGAGCACTGACACAACCCCACTCGATTTGTTTTCCTGGTGCTGCTGCTACCACGCGAAGGGAAGAGAGAGGAGTCCGGGGGTGGGTGGGGGGCATGGGGGCATCATCGCAGAATTCAGGAGGGATGGAGGTATCTGCTCATCCACCGAGGAGAGAAAAGGGACAGCTGCTGGGGACTAAAAGTGGGAAGGGACAGCCCTGCCCCCATTTTAGGACCACGCAGAAATCGTGTGTCATAAGTTCTGGTTCAAAAACATTCTCCTTATTTGCAGCAAAATGAAGTATCTGGCATAGTAAGGAATTCAGAGACTGCCTTGTTTGAGAGTTTGGTGACAGAGCAACCTGGATGGGTCGGTGGGGAGGTCAGTGAGAGGTGGGTGATTCAGACAATGTCCTCCTGGCCTCTGCTTCCTTTTTTTTTTTTTTTTTTTTTTAATTTTTCTTTATTTTGGCTGTGTTGGGTCTTCATTGCAACACACAGGTTCTCTAGCTGCAGCATGCAGGCTTAGCTGCCTGAGGCTATGGGATCTTAGCTCCCCAACCAGGAATCGAACCAGCATCTCCTGCACAGCAAGGCAGATTCTTAACCACTGAACCACCAAGGAAGTCCCCACTTCTGAGAGGATGCAGGAACCCCAGATCTGCAAGGCCAGAGGTTCTCCATCTCTAATAGTCACAAAGCACAGCTTGGACCCCAGAATCTTATTTTTTTTTTCCAGCTCTGCCCACAAACTCATTTTCTTTACTGAGAAGTTCTCTTTTTTATTTCTTTGTGGTTTTATTTGTTTACAAATAAAAACATCCACCTGAGGGGGGAAAAAAAGAAAACAGGAAGTGGGAAGGTACAGCTGAAAACCAAGTCTCCTGGTGATAGGGAATCACACATCCCAGGAAAGGCCTTAAGGGATAGCAGACCAGAGTAATTAAGCTTTAGCTCCTCAGTCACGGTCATATCTCTAAGACAGACTCATGGGAATTAGGGCTGCAACATAGCAAAAGGTGAAAGGGCATTTCAGGCTCCAGTCAGTTCCATCATATTTGAGGTCATTCCAAGAGGCTGCTTTTTATTAATTTGTTATTCAGTAACTCAGTCATGTCCAACTCTTTGCCATTCCATGGACTGCAGCATGGCAGGCTTCCCCGGCCTTCACCATCTCCCAGAGCTTGCTCAAACTCAAGTCCATTGATTCAGTGATGCCATCCAACCATCTTATCCTCTGTCATCCCCTTCTCCTCCTGCCTTCAATCTTTCCCAGCATCTGGGTCTTTTCTAATGAGTTAGCTCTTTGCATCATAGGAATAAAAATTCCTAGTATTTTTATTAATACTAGGAATAAATCTGGGACTTACCTTGTAGCTCAGCTGGTAAAGAATCTGCCTGCAATGCAGGAGACCCCAGTTTAATTCCTGGGTCAGAAAGTTCCCCTGGGGAAGGGATAGGCTACCCACTCCGGTATTCTTGCTTGGAAAATCCCCATGGACAGAGGAGCCTAGCAGGATACAGTCCACAGGATTGCAAAGAGTTGGACACAACCGAGTGACTAAGCCCAGCACAGCCCACAGGAGTAAATCTCTCAGTGACCCAGCATTCCCACTACTGGGCACAGACTCTGAGAAAACCTCAATTCTACAAGCCACATGTACCCCAGTGTTCACTGCAGCACTGTAAACAAAAGCCAGGACATGGAAGCAACCTAAGTGTTCATGGACAGATGAACAGATAAAGAAGTTGTGGTACATTTATGCAATGGAATATTACTTGGCCATAGAAAGGAACACATTTGAGTCAGCTGTCATGGGGTGGATAAACCTAGAGCCTTTTACGCAGAATAAAGTAAAGTCAGAAAGAGAAAAACAAGTATCATATGTTAACACATACACATGGAATCTAGAAAAATGGTACAGATGAACCTAGTAGAGAATGGACTTGTGGACACAGTGGGGGAAGGTGAGGGTGGGACAAACCGAGAGAGTAGCACTAACATTTACACACTACCATGTGCAAAACAGATAGCTAGAGGGAAAGTGCGTGTAACAGGGAGCTCAGCTCAGCGCTCTGTGATGACCTGGAGCAGTGGGATCGGGCGTGGGGGTGGTTCGGAGGCTCAGGAGAGAAGGGAGATATATATATATATATATATGTATATATAATTATGACTGATTTGCATTGTTGTACAGCAGAAACCAACACAAATTTGCAAAGCAATTTTCCATCAATTAAAAAATAAAGAGAATTTTTTTAAAAAGTAACCCCCCAAAAGAGAAAAAACCCAAGATGCCGCTTTTGGACAAGAGGCACAGAGCTGCCTGAGACTGTGCAGGCCACAGCTACAACTTCACTCTGCCCCCCCTGACGCTTCCTGTGAACAATTCCAGGGCTACACGGCCACGAGCGCCATGTCCCCTGACACCCTGCCGCTGTTCTGTGGGCTGACGCTGCCACGTGGTCCTGGGCAGTGGCTGTTCTTCCTGGGACAATAGACGCTCCCCCGGATACCTTCCTGGTGGCTGGGTCGCAGGGGAATCTTTCCAGCCCAGTTCCATCTCCACCAACATAGAGAGACAGACGTCGCCGGGTCTGGGTCTAACAGCAGTTCTAGAAGAGACCTCCCTCTCCTGCACACAGTCCCAGGATGTGCGACTCACCGCCCCATCCTGGCAGGTCCTCCAAGCCCCCTGGAGTCAGCAGTAAACCTAACCGCTTCAGTTGCCGGTCTGTGACCCGAAAGATGAGGGCCCACTCTGTACGGATGAGACGATGGCAGATGGCTGCTCCCAACAGGCTGACACAGGGCCCCCTGGTCCCTTCTGTGATACCCATGGGTGTGTCTTCTTGGAAATGCTCAGTGACCACAGGGGTGGATATTCCAGTTTTTAAGAACAGAAGGGTGCATGTGTGCGTCTGTGTGTCTGTGTTTATGATCAGATGGCTGTGGCCCAGAGAAAGTTAATTACCCCAAGACTCTGGGCAAGGTGGTGCGGGAGAGAGGAGGAGGACATCGAAGGAACTATTTATTCCTTCCTTCAGAAATCCCTTTAGTGGGAAGATAGAAAACATCTCTTTGGCATTAAGTGAAATCTCTGCAGTCTACACTCGCGGTGTCCTGGAAATTGCAACTGAACGCAGATAGGAGACGAGTCTAGGCCCGCCTTTGTCCCCAGCTAACCCTGTGACCGTGGCAGTCACCCCTTGACCCCAGGTGTGACACCAAATGACATCTGGGACTTGCACATCTTAGGAGATGTACCTGGAGATGCCTATGAGTATATAAGGGGCTTTCAAAGCATGTATGGGTTCAATTTCCAAACAAATCCTATATGAGATTAATATAAGATTACTCCATCTCTTATATATATATATATATATATATATATATATATATATATATATATATATGTAAAATAAAGCTACGGAGGATATTCTTAGTTCTAGTCCCATGTATGAGTAAGGGAGAGAAATCTATTGTCCCTAAAATGCTTCTTAAAATATAAGGACTAGGGGCTTCCATAGTGGCTCAGTAATAAAAAATCTGCCTGCCAGAGCAGGGGACATGGGTTCAATCCCTGGTCTGAGAAGACCCCACATGCCACAGAGCAACTAGGTCCGTGCACCACAACTACTAACCCCGTGCTCTAGAGCCCAGTAGATGCAAGCCCACGAGCCTAAGAGCTCATGCTCCACAAGAAGAGAGTAACCCCCGCTCACCACAGCTAAAAAAAGCCCATGCAGCCACGAAGACCCAGAACAACCAAATAAATAAATAGAAATTGAACTAAAGATATAAGGATTAAATACTGAGGAAGTAAACCAAAGAATATTGGCTTTGGTCCCTGCGCCCATCTAACGGTGCCCTGCGTGGAAGCCAGCCCCATGGTGATGACTCACCCCACAGAGCCATGAAGATGGAGAAGAAGACGGTGGCAGGGTTGTCAAACAGGTGGCTGGCCCGCGCTGTCCCGCAGGCTGAGCTGAGGTTCCAGTAGTCACAGGACTTGTCACACAGCGGGCACATGGTGAAGGCGTTCTGCTGGTCACACATCTCTTTGCTGCAGAAGACAGAGGCTGTTGGGTCACGGGGGCTCCAAGCAGGACCCTCCCCAAGCCCACCGCCCCCAAAACACCTCCCACTTGGAAACCCCTGGCTGCCTCAGTAACTGCATCAACAAGGCATAGGAGAGCTGGGCTTGGATTCTTCCCCTTGGGAGTACTGTTTTTAATATCTTGTCTTTAAAAATGGGTGGGCAGATGAATGGATAAAGAAGATGTGGTACAGATGTACAATGGAATATTACTTGGCCATGAAAAGGAATAACATTAGGTCATTTGTAGTGATGTGGATGGACCTGGAGTCAAGCACACAGAGCGAAGTAAGTCAGAAAGGAAAAAACAAACGTCCTATATTAACTCATATATCTAGAATCTAGAAAAATGATACGGATGAACCTATTTGCAGGGAAAGAATGGAGACACAGACTTAGAGAATGGACTTGTGGACCCGGAGGGAAGGAGAGGATGGGGCAAATGGACAGAGCAGCACGGACACATAGACACCACCCTGTATGAAGGAGATAGCTAGTGGGAAGCTGCTGGATAGATGGGGAGCTCGGCTCCATGCTCTGTGATGACCTAGAGGGGTGGGATGGGGTGTGGGGGGTGGAAGGGAGAAGCTCAAGACGGAGGGGATATACGTCTACTAACACAATACGGTAAAAAATATTTCACAATACAGTGAAAAATATATTTAAAAACTGGATGGGCTACCTTTGGAGGTATGGAAGCCATCACTAGACGTGACTCAATGGAAAGTGAGTGACCACGTATCAGTTATGCTGTGCGTTGGATGGTGCCATATAAAAGAGTGAAAGTGCTAAATGCTCAGTCCTGTCCTGCTCTTTGCGACCCCGTGGACTGTAGCCCGTCAGGCTTCTCTATCCATGGGGTTCTCCAGACAAGAATACTAGAGTGGGTAGCTGTTCCCTTCTCCAGGGAATCTTCCCAATCCAGAAATTGAACTCAGGTCTCCCACATTGCAGGTGGATTCTTTACCATCTGAGCTACCAGGGAAGCCTGGTGCTATATAAAGTCCCATCCACATGTGCTATGGGGCTGATGGGAAGCATCAACAATTATGAATAAATCACCCACCAGAGGTCAGAGTTTATCGTCCTCATTCAAGCATGAGCTATCTCATTCGTGTATTAGGATGGTCACATGGAGGAATCAACATGAGCATACCATTAGACCAGCACAAGGTCTTCCTCCCAGAAAGAGAAGTCATGTAAAGCAGAATGGAGTCAGGAGGGAGGAAGCCCAACTTCTAAGTGAATCAGCCATGCAACTGTTTGGAGAAGACGGATTAGTAACCTCAACTTAATAACAATTATCCTAACCACAAAATGGGATGCGAGAGGCTAGAAGAATAAGATGTGTATTAATTGCTCAGTTGTGTCCGACTCTTTTCGATCTCATGGACCGCAGCCCTCCAGGTTCCTCTGGAATGGAACCTGGGCAAGAATTCTCCATGGAATTCTCCAGGCAAAATACTGGAGTGGACTGTGCCATTCCCTTCTCCAGGAGATCTTCCCAACCTAGGGATCGAATCCAGGTCTCCTGCATTGCAAGCAGATTCTTTACCATCTGAGCCACCAGGGAAGTCCAGGGAAACCACCAAGGAAGAATAAGGTAAATTCTCCCAAAGTCTAGATTCCAAGAATCCAAGAGAACAAAGCATGAGTCAAATAAACATCATCTCTATTCTCACTTATTTTCAGTATATTTCTCTTTACCAGACTCGTGCATATATTTGAAATTCCATTCACTTGTTAGGTGGATCAGCTGGACCCAATAACTTCAGGCTCATCGGGTGCTTGCAAATAAGAACCGAGGATTTCTCAGTCCCAACTGGTTTCCCCAATAACCCTCCACACTGCAGTCCGGTAGGAAAGTGAATGAACTCATCACTCTGGTGTGTGATATTTCCCCTCGGGGATGAGTAGATGGCTCAGCTCATCCCCTGGGGAAAAGGGTGGAGAACTAGAGATTTCACGAAAATGAAGCACTGGCCGTTCTCACAAAGCAGCTGGAGGCGACCAGACCCCATGATGGGGAGGCAGGGATCACAGGCTGAAACCACAGCTGGGTTTTCTCCGGAAAGAGGCAGCAGAGGGCGCTACCGAGCATGGGACAGCCGGCTGAGGGAGCTGGTACCCGGATGCCTGAGCCAAGGGCTTAGATGAAACCCAGAAGCCGGCTGGATGCTTGTGTCTAGCTCCCATCGCTAAGCAGTCAAAAGGTTTCACCGAGGGCTGTCGGCGTCTGTCAAGTCCCAGCTCTCAGGCTCGTTTTTAATGAGCCTCGGCAGGGAAGTCCTTCTGTGTGAGAGAATGGAAACTCTGGGTCTCAGGATAAATCCCAGCTCCTCCACGGACTTGCTGCTGCGCACTCCACTGGCAAGTGTCAAGATCGGTGACTCACTCACTACGACAATATTAAATAGTAATTTCTTAATAGTAAGTTCAGCCATGCTGACTTCACCTGGGCATGTGTTTATTGGTAACTGGAGAGCAGGACTGAAGTCTTCTGGGCCAGACACGTGATGGCTGCCTGGTAGAGGAGCTGGTGCTTTTAGGAGAAGGGTACCGATTAGAAAACAGATTCATACGGAAAACTTGTCAGTTTGCACAAAGTCCAGCAAACAGCTTTGCTTCTGAGCCGTATCTGTTCCGTCACTAAGTCGAGTCCGACTCTTTGTGACCCCATGGACTGCAGCATGCCAGGCTTCCCTATACTACACTACCTTCCAGAATTTGTTTGAATTCATCACCAACCAACCATCTCACCCTCTGTTGCTCCCTTCTCCCCCTGCCTCCACTCTTTCCCAGCATCAAGGTCTTTTCCAATGAGCTGGCTCTTCAAATTAGGTGGTCAATATAGTGGAGCTTCAGCTTCAGCATCAGTCCTTCCAATGAATATTCAGGGTTGATTTCTTTTAGGATTGACTGGCTTGATCTTGCTGTCCAAGGGACTCTCAAGAGTCTTCTCCATAACCACAGTTCAAAAACATCAACTCTTGGGTGTTCAGCCACCTTTATGGTCCAACTCACATCCATATACGACTACCGGAAAAACCATGGCAGTGGCAGTTTAGTCCCTAAATCATGTCTGACTCTTGTGACCCTATGGACTGTAGCCTGCTAGGCTCCTCTGTCCATGGGATTCTCCAGGCGGGAATACTGGAGAGAGTTGCCATTTCCTGCTCCAGGGGATCTTCCTGACCCAGGAATTAAACCCGAGTCTCCTGCATTGCAGGCAGATTCTTTATGGACTGAGCTATGAGGGAAGCCCTCAGGAAAAACCATAACTGCTACTATACAGACCTTTGTCTGCAAAGTGATATCTCTGCTTTTTAATACACTGTCTAGGTTTGTCACAATTTTTCTTCCAAGGAGCAAGTGTCTTTTATTTTCATGACTACAGTCATTATTACAGTGATTTTGGAGCTCAAGAAAATAAAATCTGCCACTGCTTCTCAAATTTTGTCATGGAGGAGATTTTTTACATATATACAAGGAGATGGATAATCCTAGAAAACCTAATCTCAATCAGAACTAGTCCATGCTAAAAGGTCAGGGGAAAAAAAAATATTAGCACCACCTTGGTACAGAGTACTTTGAAATGTGAATGCTGTGTACATAAATGGTTTTAAAATTAGAATACAGTCAACTGACAATCATTTGTACAAAATGGCAACCATGCTAGCATGGATAGTCCCACATCATTTAGGTTTGAAGTCAGAATGCTCTGTATGTATTGGGTTGGCGATTTTTTATTGCATCTTTTGAGTTTTTGATGCAAGCAACTGGAAGAAGATCCTGGAGAAATTCTACCTTAGGGTGACATTAAAGGACTTTGTAGTCTCTGAGACAAGCTGAAAGAGGGGGAGACGCCCCGAGAACTGAGGTCAGGTCTGGGTCATTCACTAAAGTCCGGTCTGGGTCATTCACTAGCTGCATCATCCACAGATTCTTAGTTAGAAGCCACAGTGGCTATAAATCCAATGACGTGTTTCTTCAATCTATCATGTTCTCTCAGACACAGAAGAAGGTTGATGAATGGCCTGACCATCAGATGAACCAAGACCCCGGAGTGGGTGGTGTTCTCAATGAGTGACCCACCGCTCACAAGTCCAGTGACATACAGGGCTCTACTAGCCACAAAGGGAGGCAATTATTCAAGAAATTCAGACAGAACATCTGCTATTAAGATCTCAGCTCTAAAGTAACCAGTTTTTTTTTAAATGTGGTTTAGATTAATCACCTTTAAAAAAAAAAAAAAAAGCTCCAGCCCTTCCCATGCATGTAAGCAAATGGAGAACAAACGGAACCAACCCCTTGCTAAGCAGACGAAGGTTCTCTAGACATATCGCGCACATATGGAAATACTATTTAGTGAAACACGTGACTCACATATCAAAGTTATTGGCGATAAAAGGTACATTTAAAGTTTCACGCAATGTAACTTTTCTGGTTTTGATGCTGGACTGTGGCTTTATAAGACATAATCATTGGGGGAAAGTGGATGAAGGGTACATCGGGCCCCTCTGCACTCTCTTTACTGCTTCCAGTGAATCTGTATGGTTTTCAAAACAAAACACCTTTTTAAAAAGTGATACACAGATACTAAATTCCAGGTCTGATGCCCAAAGTGGAGAGCTTTAAAATAATCCCAGGAAGGGTGAAAGTTTTTAATCGCTCAGGAGTGGCTGGGAGGACAGGGAAGCCTGGCGTCCTGCAGTTCATGGGTCCACAAAGAATCAGACATGATTTGGCAACTGAACAACAAAACAACAAGGAGTGACTGATAGACACAAACCCCCGAAGGGTACGAATTTGTCTGGATTCTGTATTGGGATTTACAGGCTGTTCTTTTATTGACAAGGAGTGGTATCGATTGTTTGTGAGTGTTCATCGGGCATGGAGCTTGGACTTTTGATAGATATACAATTATGACTGAGGAGGACTTCTCAAAAACTACTTCATAATATGCTTGACTTTTTCTGTTCACACCTTCCTGGTTGGCCATACCCTATTCTGAGTATGAAAAACTGAGAATCAAAATTTCAAATTTTATAGCAGCCAATTTTACACATTTTCATTCTGGAAAGTTAAAAAAGTTCAAAAAATTTTACAACAGACTCCACTATGCAAATATAGACATATTCTCTATCCATAAACACACTTATATCACTAAATTGAATGTCATGAAACAATTCTGATACTTCCTTCTCGTGATGAATACTAAAATTATATTTCATTCTACTCTATCTTATCTTATTCTTCATTGTTTGGCCACTCAGTCATATCTGGCGACTCTGTGACTCCAAAGACTATATCACACCAGGCTTCCCTGTCCCTCACTAACTCCCGGAGTTTGCCAAACTCATGTCCACTGAGTCGATGACGCCATCCAGCCATCTGATCCTCTGTCACCCCCTTCTCCTCCTGCTCTCAATCTTTCCCAGCATCAGGGTCTTTCTGGCGAATCAGTTCTTCACATCAGGTGGCCAACTTCCGCTTCAGCATCAGTCCTTCCAATGAATATTCAGGGTTGATTTCCTTTAGTCTTATTCTACTGCATTTTTAAAAATACTTATTTATTTACTTGGCTGCACCAGGTCACAGTGTGGCACACAGGATCTTTCAGTTGCCGTATGTGAACTCTCACTTGGAACATGTAAGATCTAGTTCCCAAATCAGGGATCAAATCCAGTCCCCCTGTATTGGGAGACTGGAGTCTTAGCCACTGGATCCCCAGGGAAGACCCTTATTCTAGTTCATTTAAAAGATAACCATTAAATTGATTCTATAATCCACTAATGGACTGCTATCCATAGTTTATAAAACATCACACACTCGACAGGCATTGTGATGTATCTGCAATGATGATGATCTCATTGTACAAGCATGTACACCTACACACATACGAGAGCCCACACGTGTGCACAGGTACACGCCTTTGCAGCATGTGTAGACCATGGTCCCTTCCAGTTGCCATGGCCACAATCACATGCATTCCCATGTGGGGAACCAGGGCACAAGTCCCAAGTCCTGATCAACCAGCACATGGACTCCCTACCCGCCGCACTGTTGGTCCTCAGTGCACGGGACGAGTCCTCCAGTTTGGATCAACCTGAGACCCCAGTCTCCAGCAATCATAATGGGGCAACAGAGCTATGTTCTCTGAGAAGGCACCAGGAAGGACCGTGGAGCTCCTGGGCTGCCAAGGAGGGTCAGAACCCTGGGGAAGATGCCACAGATTACTGGGGGAAGCAAAGGCTTTGGAGCAGGAGGCATGTGCCTGCATGGTCAGTTGCTTAATCATGTCCGACTCTTTTCAACCCCATGGATGGTAGCCCACCAGGCTCCTCTGTCCATGGGATTTCTCAGGCAAGAATACTGGAGTGTGTAACCATTTCCTACTCCAGGGGATCTTCTTGATCCAGAGATTGAAATTGCATTTCCTGAGTCTCCTGCATTGGCAGGCGGGTTCTTTACCACTGAGTCACCTGAAAAGCCAGGAGGCAACAGAGGTCAAATCTCAACCATGGTGGACTTCCCTGGCAGTTCAGTGGTTGAGACTCCACACTTCCACTACAGGGGCTGAGGGTTCGATCCCTGGTCAAGGAACTAAGATTCCACATGCCGAGGGGCATGGGTGAAAAATAAATAAATAAAACATCAGTGTGATTTCACTGATCTGGGTTAGAACCAGGGGCAAATTTTAAAAAATCCCAACCCTGACAACTATTATTTGCTGAAGCTGGAGAAGTTAGGTGACCCTGACTCTCCATGGAGACCATGTCTCCATCTCTCTGAGGTGAGAATAAGAATACCTATCGCTGTCAACATTGATCACTTCAAGATCGAAGACACAGCACATAAAAACCATCCAGCACTGGTACAACTCACATTAGGAATGCAGTGTGCATCCCTTCTTCCTTTGGACTCCCCAAGTGGTGCAGTGGTAAAGAATCTGCCTGCCAATGCAGGAGATATGGGTTTCATCCCTGGGTCAGAAAGATTCCCTGGAGTAGGAAATGGCAACCCACTCCAGTATTCTTGCCTGGAGAATTCCATGAACAGAGGAGTCTGCTGGGTTACAGTCCATGGGGTGGCAAAGAGTCAGATATGACTGAGCACGTGTGTGTGCACGCACACACACACCCCTTCTTCCTTTATGCTGTGGATGGCAGAGCCCTGAAAACGTAGCTCAAAGGTCCCAGAACTCCAGTCAAGAATCCTGGATGGATGATGAGAGGGTTCTATACACAAATATTCAAATCCTTGGGCTTATACCAAGGTATTTAGCTTTTTTCTAACTACATACATGTCATTGCCAGTTTCACTAATTCACAAGAGCTTTTCTACAGTGTGACAAAAGGCCAGAGCCACCTGGTTCTCACCACTTATCATGCTATCCTCAAACAGCCCAGCTCTCCCCGTTTCTTCAGGATCGCCCTGACTTCCCCATCACCACCCCCCACTGCAGTGGACACCTGCAGGCTTCCCAGTGCCCCCATCCCCCAGGCTATTGAAGGAGAATCCCCGCGACACGGTGTCACTCTGCCCCCCTCACCACCCACCCCCAGGCATGATCAGCTGGTCCACGGCCGCCACTTAGGCCAAAAGGAGTTGACAGGACTTTTTCACTTGGGATCAATCACACATAAAGCTCTTAAAATGTGACACCCCGTGAGCTACTAGCAGCAACATACACATCCTATGGAGAAACTCTGTAGTGAAACAAGAAATACTTGAAAGAATCAGAGACAGCCAGTAAACAGAAGGAATCCCTATTTCCACGGTCCTTTGGGCAAACCACTTGCCAGTCACTGGATCCACTGAGGCCTCCCCACCGAACCCCGAGGATAAATTCCCATTTTTGCTTAAGCTAGTTTCCATGCATTTCTATCACTTGCAACTGCAAGAGTATTAAAATACACAAATGATGCTTCAATTTGCCAGGACAGTTCTGGAGGTGCCAAGAGCTTTAAATTCTAAACATTGGCTAAGTGTCTATTCTGTCCCCTGTACTCTATTTCTGCCTATGTTGGTTCGCTCAAGAATTGTTTATGAATACTTTTCTGGGTGCCAGACACTGTCTCCTTTAATCCTCAGGATACCACCATGAGGCAGGTGTTAGTATTGCCATTTGACAGCCAAGGAAATGGAAAGTCAGGGAGCAAGGTACCCCGTTTCACAGCTAATACGTAAAACAGTCCACCCTAAAGGATGTTCATTTGTTGAATGTCTATTTTTTTGTCGGATCTCTATTCCTCATCAGGACCAGCCTTTGTTCCATCTCTTGGATCTTCAAGAGCCCCCTGTCACCTCCTGCAATCTCTGACTCCCAGAGCCAGGGCTGAGGTGTCCTCATCTCATAGCATTTTATCCCAGCAGTAGCTGACCACGTAGATGCCATCCCTACCCAATGCCACTCAACAGTTGGTATGTCTGGAAAATGAGAGAAAAATGCCACAAAGTTGAGGGGGAAAAAACTTTTCCCAGGCATAGTTTCTTTTCTTACCAATTATCTTCTACCTGCCCAATCAGACCCTGGTCCTGGAGAAGAGTTTGGCCAGGAAAGGAAGTGGCCACACTCAGCGTGACTCTGAGCCGTTCTCAGAATCCAATGCTCCCCGCTCTCTCAGGAGAGAAGGAAAGGAAGTGGGAAGGAGGACACAGGGTGGGGCTCTGGAAGGATACGTGTGAAATGTACGATGTCCTTGCAACTGGGATGACACTCTGAACAACTGACATGTGGGAACTGAGCCTTCGCCTTTAAAATCGGCTCACCTGGGAATATCTTCTTCGATGGTTGCACATCCATAAAGAAACACGATGATCCCAATGACAGACGACGGGATGAGGAAGGATGTATATAATCCCAGCCAGGCAAAATACAGTCCAATCTTTTCTCCAAAATACTTTCTGGAAAAAGAAGAAAATGAAACATACGTTAAGATCATAGACTTTCCTTCTCTCTGTTTGCTATAAACCTGACGATGGGTCGGCACAAATGGAAAGGAAGGGAAGTTATCTAGGGAAGGTGGGGGGACCTCACAGCACAAGGAATCAACAACTGGTGTTTTCTGAAATGAATCGCATTCCATTAGAATCACATAGGCACACCTGTTCATAGAAAGAAGTTTCAAGAAGGAATCCAGCCCTAACAGCAAACTGAGAATATGCCATAAATTTTGGCATCTTTACCAGACACATGTGAATAACATCTCAGCGTTTCATGAGTGCCATAGCACTCAACCCACAGAAAAACACACCGTTTTGAAACTATTTAAATAAAGCACACAAATTTGGGGGCATACACACTGATGTATATGGGCTTCCCTGGTGGTTCAGACGGTAAAGAATCTGCCTGCAATGAAGGAGACCTGGGTTCGATCCCTAGGTTGGGAAGATCCTCTGGAGAAGGGCATGGCAACCCACTCCAGTATTCTTGCCTGGAGAATTCCAAGGACGGAGGAGCCTAGTGGCCTTCAGTCCATGGGGGTCACAAAGAGTCAAACATGACTGAGCAACTAACACACACAAACACACACACACTGATGTATACAAACCAGTATAAATACAGTCATAGAAAAAGAACTAGAAGAAATTAGATAAAATACAGGTCATGGTTTCTTTAGCTGATGGGTGGTTTCTACTGCTTTATTTTTGATGTTTCTGCATTTTTCAACTCTATTTTTTCATGAATTCCTTTTTATAATAAAAAGTTGTTTCTTTTCAAAAGAAAAGGTACCATCCATATCTTTTTGTTCCCCAGATCATACAGTTAATAAATGACCACATTCAGTCTCTAAAGAGGGGTTTTCCCTGAGATGAATATTGATTATGGATGCTCGATGAGAAAAACACAATCCACAGAGGAGAAGTATATTTTATTTCTCAGGAGCCTCTGACATAAAACACAAGAGGGAAATAGGGGCTCAGCTCACCTTTTGATCTAAGGACTAGAGAGTTAGGAGAACAAATAAAACTTATTTATCGACCACCAGAGCACTGCTTCCACTTAGGATGTAGACAACTGCCAGGAAATGTAGGTTTCATCCTAACAATAAAAAAAAAGCTAGATAACCTGTGAATCAAAACTTTTCATGAGCCCATCAGACAGTAGAAGTTTCAAGGTAATCAGATGAGCCACACTTTTTTAAAATGACAAGCTCCTCCAAGGAAACATGGACTCACAACAGTTTTGTTGTGAGACAAAAAGGCAGTCACCATAAAAGTGAGTAAGAAGAAACAGCTAAAAATTTTTAAGACACTGGAAGCTGAGCAAAGGTCAGCATGACAGATTGAATAACTGGGCGCTCCAGACACAAGAGGAGGTTGTACTCATTCACAAGATCCTATGGGAAGACCAGCAGGCTTCTCATGAGGACTGTAGACAACGTAGGAGTCAGAGAGAGCACCCTTAAATGCAAACAGGCAAGAAAGCTCCCCCATCTCCCTGAACCACCTTTCTTTTAAACCAAAAGCCTCAAGCAGAGGGTAACAAAAATCAGCAGTCTGATGCTGGGGAAGGGCAGGCGAGAGACCCCTCCATGGGGCAAAGGGCTGAAAGGGAACCGTGAGGACCAATTTCCAGTGCCCTACAATAGATGTGAGAGTTGGAGCATAAAGAAGGCTGAGCGCCGAAGAACTGATGCTTTCAAACCGGGATGCCGGAGAAGACTCTTGAGAGTCCCTTGGACAGCAAGGAGATCCAACCAGTAAATCCTAAGGGAAATCAACCTTAACGATTTCATTAGAAGGGCTGATGCTGAAGTTCAAGCTCCAATACTCTGGCCACCTGATATGAAGAGCCAACCCATTGGAAAAGACCCGACTCGTGCTGAGAAAGATTGAGGGCAAGAGGAGAAGGGGGCGACAGAGGATGAGGTGGTTAGATAGCATCACTGACTCCATGGACATGAGTTGGAGCAAACTCAGGGAGATAGTGAAGGACAGGGAGGCTGGCATGCTGCAGTTCACGGGGTCGCAGACAGTCGGACACGACTTGGTGACTGAACACCGACAACAACCCCCAGGAAGCACAGTCACAGCATCCCACCACCAAGGAATCTGAAGTCCGTGGTGCACGAGTGATTCCAGCAGCAACGGCACCCAAAGCCACCTCCACCTCTGACTGGGCCGGCCCCGCTCCCCCACTAAAGGCCTGACAGAGAGGCAGAAGCCTGTTTCTGGGCATAAATACCATTTATTTAGTCTCTACTGTCCTCTCAAACACAGTGTTCGAAATTGAGAAAAAAAAAGTCTTGAGCAGGACTTCCCTGGTTGTCCTGCCATTAAGACTTCGCATTCCCAATGCAGAGGGCTTGGGTTCGACCCCTGGTCAGGGAACTAGAGCACACACGCTGCAGCTAAGAGCTGGCGCAGCCGAATAAATAAAAACAGATGAATGTTTAAAAAAAAAAAGCTTGAAAAACGTAAAAAATGAACTGTTAAGAAATGAGGCAATCAATAAAACCAAAGTTGATCTAGATGCCACAATTATCATACAGGGATTTCTCTCTCTCTCTCTCTTTTTTTTTTTTTTTTTTTTTTTTTTTTGATGTGAACCATTTTTAAAGTTTTACTGAATTTGTGACAATATTGCTCCTGTTGTATGCTTTGATTTTTTGGCCATGAGGCCTGTGGGATCTTAAGTCCCCAACCAGAGATTGAACCCACACCCCCTGCAATGAAAGGTGAACTCTTAACCACTGGATCACCAGGGATGTCCCATACAGGAACTTTAAAGTAATTACAATAATCCATTAAGGAAGAATCTAATACAAAAGAGAAAATTGGGAATTTCCACAGAGAGACAGAAACGCAAGAGTGTAACATGGAAATACTAGAGCAAAAATATTTTATCAGATATGAAAAATGTCTTCATTAGAATGTGTTAGCAGGTGACTGAATGCAGCTGAGGGAAGACTCAATAAACTTGCGTACAAGTCAATGAATACTATCCAAACTAAGATACAAAGAATAAAGAAAAAAAGAGAATCTGTTGATCAAGGGCTACAGGCAGTATCAAAGAAGGGATCATACATGTAACTGAAGTCCCAGAGGAGTAAGAGAAACAGGATAGAAGGAATATCTGCATGGATTATGATTAAGAATTTTCCAAAATTAATCAAAAATAACAAAACAGATCTAAGAATTCTAAGGAACCCCAAGCAGAACAGGTCAAAAAATAAAAATAAAATCTCACACACTTAGACACATCATAATCAACTTCCGAAAAGCAAAGATAGGAAGAAAGAAACCTTTAAGTTGGAGTGGTAGTGCATGCGTGCTAAGTTGCTTCAGTCATGTCCAACTCTTTGCGACCCTATAGATTGTAGCCCGCCAGGCTCCTCTGTCCATGGAGATTCTCCAGGCAAGAATACTGGAGTGGGTTGTCATGCCCTCCTCCAGGGGATCTTCCTGATCCAGGGATTGAACCCATGTATCCTGTGGCTCCTGCACTGCAGGCAGATTCTTTCCTGCTGAGCCACGAGGGAAGAATACTGGAGTGGTAGGGGTGGGAGGGACGAGGAAAGGAGGGTATTAGGTACAAAGGAACAAAGGTGAGATTTATACACAGTTTCTTGGCAGAAATTATGCAAGCCATAAGATAAGAAAGTGGCAACTTTAAAGTATGGAATGAAAAAAAAAACAGTCAATCCAGAATACTATACAGAAAGAAAGTGGCTTTCAAAAATAAGACAAAATGAAAACTATTTCAGCAAACAAAAGCTGAGGGTATTCACTGTCAACAGATCTGAACAACCAGAAATGTGAAAGGAAGTTCTTTAGTTAAAAATCTAGATATACAGATCTTTCATGTGAGAGTACCAGAAATAGTAAAAAAATAATTGTAAATATAAAGACATTTTTCTTATTTTTTATCTTTTTAAAAGGTAATTCACTGTCTAAAATATCATTCTCAATGGGGGCAAAACTGTCCCCAAGAGAACAAAATTGGTTCTTTGGAAGCCGAAAACTCTTAGTTATTACAGTTATTTTTAAGGCTTCCAGAAGGCCAAAGAACATAAACTGATATATGGTACATCTGTAGTATTTTAATTGTGAAAAGGAAATTCAGGAAAAAAAATAATGGCTACAAAGTGCCTTAGGAAAGAAACAATGGGGAAAAAAGTTTGAGAAACACTGGCATAGAACAAAACCAGTTAGAACATATTGTGGTGTTCACAATAGACATTAAAGTGAAATGTATGTAGAAGTAGCATAAAATATAGGAAGGAGGAAATTGAGGGCGGAAACTGAGGTATACTGTTGTAAGGTTCTTATGCTCTATGTGAAGCAGTATAATATTATTTGAAAGAAAAATATGATACGTTAATGTATTTTGTAAACCCTGGAGCAAGCACTAAGTTTTTTAAATGGCTGATACTGGAGATAAAGTGGAATGATAAGATTTCAAAAGAGGGCATGAGAAAACAGGAACAAAGAACAGACAGAGCAAGTAGAAACAAATAATGATATGGTAGATTTAAAATACAAATACATAAATTATTACATTAAATATAAATGTATAAGAAACCCACATGAAATATGGGCCTTTACAGAATAAAAGCAAAGGAATGGGAAAAGACATACCATGCCAATACTAATGAAAAGAAGTCTGAGGTGTAAAAGACTTTAATCATAAAGTGATCAATTCATCAAGAAGACCAAATAATCCTAAATATTGATGCATACAGTAAAATACCTATGTCAAATGCATACATCAAAATACACGCAATTAAAACTGATAGAACTAAGGATTTCCTTGGTGGTCCAGTGGTTAAGACTTCACCTTTCAATGCATGGGCTGCAGATTCAATCTTTGGTCAGGGAGCTAAGATTCCCTATGCCTCTCAGCCAAAAACCCAAAACAAAAAAACAGAAGCAATATTGTAACAAATTCCAGAACAACTTGAAAAATGGTCCATAATAACAAAAACTGAAGAACAAAAAAACTGATAGAATTGAACTAGAAGGATAAATACATATTTCCTCCTGTATAAATAAGGGGCTTCAACACTTCTTTTTAGTAGTTGACAGAACAAGCACAAAAAAAGCAATAAGGATACAACAGTCACTTCAAACCAACTTGACCAAATTGATATCTACGTAACACACCATCAAACAACAGAAAACACATTCTTTGTAACACATAGTCACCAAGATAGACCATGTTTTGAATTGTGAAGCGAATCTAACAGATTTTTAAAAAATGAAACAGTAAAAATGTTTTACCATGACCACAACTAAATTAAACAGCAGAAAGATGTCTGGGAAAATCCCCAAATATTTGGAAATTAAACAATATCTTTCTACGTAACCCAGGGGTCAAAGAAGCAATCACAAAGGAAATGAGAAAATATTTTTGACTGAGTGAAAATAAAAACACACATATCAAATTTGTGGGATGCCATTACACTTAGAATGCCAGTAATACTTAGAAATTTATAGTATTGAATATTTGGTGCTATAATAAAATAAGAAAGTTTTTTTTAAGTTCATCCAGAATTGTTTTTATTGAAGTATAGTTGATTTACAATGTTGTTTTAGTTTCAGGTGTATAGCAAAGTGATTCGAATATGTGTGTGAGTGTGTGTGTACGTGTGTGCTAAGTCGCTTCAGTTGTGTCTGACTCTTTGTGACCCTATGGGTTGTAGCCCGCCAGGCTCCTCTGTCCATGAGATTCTCCAGGCAAGAATACTGGAGTGGGTTGCCACTTCCTTCTCCAGGGGATCTTCCTGACCCAGGGATCGAACCAGCATCTCTTATGTCTCTGCATTGGCAGGTGGGTTCTTTACCACTAGCGCCACCTGGGAAGCCTGGCACTATTCATAACACCCACCAAACTGGGAATTACCCAGATGGCCCTAAGCAAGAGAATGGATAAATATGTTCTGACACATTTGCCCAAAAGAATATTATCCAACAAGGAGAATGGACAAAATATAAGAGCATATAACAACGGGGACAACACCACACACCCTCAGGTACACAAAAATTATTACACTGTATAACTCTATGTCTTTAAAGTTCAAAAGCAAAATAACTGTGTTACATACAGATGGTTATTAGCCCGAGGAAGGCAGCGACTACAGGGAAAATGGGTGAGGGTGGGGGGACTCCAGCTGTTAATACAGTAAGTTCCCTACGTACCAACAAGTTCTGTTCCAAGAGCACTTTTCCTAAGGCCAAAAATTTAGCCTAGGTACCCAACTAACACAATCAACTATAGAGCGCTGTACTGTAATAAGACTTATAATACTTTTCACACAAATAGCACATAAAAAAACAGACACAAAAAGTAAAGAAGACATTTTTACTCTCACGGTACAGTACCTCGAAAAGGACAACAGGACAGCACAACAGCAGGCACACAGGGGCTGGCATCGAGTGGCCAGGCAAGGAGAGTTACTGACCCGGAGAGGGAGAGGAGGTGGGAGGCGGTGGAGCCGAAGGCTCGTCAACAACAGGAGAGGGAGGGCAAGCTGCCAGCTGACTCACGCCTGATGATGATGGACGTGCGAAAGCACTTTGGCACGTTTGAGAGTTTGCATCTTGAAGGTTCATATGTAGGGAACTTATTGTAATGTTCTTCCGTGATCTGGGTGATGGGTGTAAGGGTGTATTCGGTTTTCAAAAATTCAAAGAGCTGTATATTTTTTGGTGCATACACCTTTCTGTCTATATAGTATGCTTTGGCTTTGAAATGGCTCAAGATATCACATGCCCTATAACCCACAAGCCAACAGACTCCCTGGAGGGCATCTTGCCCGCTCTCTTGCCTTTAAGCCAAACAAGTAACCCACATCAGGCAAGCATCATCATTCAGGCTCAGACTGACCAGCAGCCCTGAAAGGGGAGCTGTCATCTGAGGGCAGCTCGGAAGGCCAACCAAAGACAAGGCTTCCAGACCAAGGTAACCAGCCTGAGATCAAGGTCAGCATTCAGCAAGGTCCCCGAAGTGATGACCTAGGCCACATGATGATGGCACCATCCTCAGGAGATCAGACTGGGGCCAGAGATGGGTATCAGGGGGATGGGGGAAGGGGGTAGCCATGTAGCTGGAGAGGTAGTTTGCTGCTCTCAGCTCCTGCCAAGCCCACATCATCTGACACAGCGGCAGTGGGGCACTCTCCTTCCTGGTCTGACAGAAAGTGGTCAGGCTTTCCCTGCCCCTTGAGGTGGATTAAAGGCACACAGGTTCAGGTACCCTGAGCAGGATTATGGGCAGGTGCAGGGACTCCGGAAAGAATGTTCTGAGCCTTTAATTAAAGTTCACCACGGCTCTGGAAGTCAGCCTAGAATTTCTGACTACAGAAGCAGCCAGGCAGCCAGCAAAAGCCTCTCCCAGCTGAAACCCAGAGATGTGGCTGGCATAGTTTTGCCTCCTGAATTGCCAGCATCCTCTCCTATACCTCGGCCTGGAGATAATGTGACTGATAAGGAGTCAGGAGAGCAAGGGGAGGGACATTCACGTGTCGGGGACCACGGGTCAAGCCCTAAATTAAGTGTTTGACAGCATCTCATTTCATTCTCACAAAACCTTACAAGGTGAGTTAAAAATCAGTGTTAAGATTGGGTTCAGAGGTGCAAAACGGTTGAAGGTGTCGGGGTCCTTCCGGTCACTTTCTCTTTGGTTTAAATGGGGCTTCCCTGGTGGCTCAATGAAGGACACCCAAGTACAATCCCTGGGTTGGGAAGATCCCCCGGAGAAGGGAATAGCAACCCACTCCAGTATTCTTGTCTGGAGAATCCCATGGACAGAGGAGCCTGGCGGGCTACCGTCCAGGGGATCACAAAGAGTCAGACAAGACCAAGTGACTAACACTTGCACTTTCGCAGACATAGTTAATATTTATTTAAAACTGGTGTTGATGGGTTTCTTTGCTCAGGACTCCAAGCACGTGGCCCTTCTCTCCTGTGAGTACAGACATATCCATGAGAAAGGACCCTCCCTACCAGTCACAGGATGACAGGTTCCCCAGGACTCTCCCTCAACCTGCCTTCTCATCGTCAGCCTGAACCCAGCCCTGTGTGCGGGACCCCAGGTTGGGAAGAGCAGTCAGATCATCACCCTTCTGCCAAAGCCGACAGCAGGAGCCAGGCTGCCGACCCCTCTGCCAGGCACAGGCTGACAGACACCACGGCTGGCTCCTCTGATCAACAATCCGAGGCCAGAAGACTCAGTTCTTAGCCTTCCCAGGGAGGTCAAAGAAAGGGCCCCTTCTGGAAAGAAAATTTTGCTTATATGAGGGAAATCCAAAAAGTCCAGGGAAAAGGGGCTGGGCTCACGGTGGCTGAGAAAATGGGGCTTGGCTCCAATCCTGACATTAGGAGACAACACAGATGCCGGCCAACGGGATGGGAGCTGCCCAGAAGTCCCATCGGGGAAAAAGGACTTTGGGGAACCAGAGCGCCCGGGGTCTTTAATGCTCTCCTGAGCCACTTCTATCAAGTGCCTCCCTCTCCCTTGCTAAGTCCTCTCATTTAAAAGGTTTCCAAATAAAGAGCAGTCTACGGAGTGAGGGAAACTGTGGGGCCAGGACGGCAGGATGCAGGACCAAAGCTAGAATGGGCGGAGCTGACGCTGTCCATCACAGGCACGTAGCAGATGTGTTCAGAGGGGCAAATGGGACCAGAGACCCAAGAGGACCCGGGACCAGATGTGCAGGGCATCCAGTCCAGGGGCAGACAGAGAGGGGAGGTGCAAGTGGCAGGTGGAAAAGTCAGGCAGGGGACTTCCCTGGTGGTCCAGTGATTAAGACCCCACTTTCCAACGCAGGGGACTCAGGTTCCATCCCTAGTCAGGGAACTAAGATCCTACAAGCCACACAGCAACTAAGCCCACGCACCAAAACTAGAGAGTCTATGCACTGCAATAAAAGATGACCCAAGGAAGATCCCACGTGCTGCAACTAAGACCTAACACAGCTAACTAAGCCTGCATGCTGCACCAAGGGAAACCGGTGCCTTGTGGCCAAGAGCTGGAGTGCGGCGGTGAAGACTCAATGCAGGGAAACTAAAGTATAATAATTTTATAAAAGGGAAGTCAGGCAGAAGAGAAGTCAAAGCTGAGAAAGTTTAGTTGAAGCAAGAAAAACAAGGCAGGAACAAACCGAGCTTCCAGATACCAAAGCCTCGACAGGACCGTCTTCAGAATCCAGGAGAAATACTTAAGACATGTTTGAACCCTCATCTTCCTACTGCTTTGTGTATTTCCTCCAGGGGTGGGGGAGGGGTGGACCTCGATTAGCAGCCATGCCTCCCCATGCATGCATGATGAGACCCCAACTTGTTTACATGACCTACTAGGTCCTATGGGATCTGGTCACAGCCCCTGACCCCCTTGGAACAATTTTGTTTTCTCCTGCTGTTTCCCTTTTTCTTGGCTCTACCTCATTAGTCCTTACTGTCCCTCAAACACACCCCAATAGCTTGCACCTCAGGACCTTTGCTGCAGCTGGAACCCCATCCTCACATTTTCACATTCACACCATCGCTTCTTCTGTTTCTTCTCCAGTGTCAGTTCCTTAGAAAGGCCTCCTGGGTTCACCCCTCCCCAAAGGGCACCTGACCTCTGCCCTTGCTACACTGCTCTTCATAACACTTGACATTACTTAACAGCGTTTTCTAAACTGATTCGTGTTTTTGTCCATCTCCACCGATAGACTGTGCTTCCTAGGTGGCTCACTGGTAAAGAATCTGCCTGCCAATGCAGGAGACGCAGGAGATATGGGTTCGATCCCTCGGTTGGGAGAATCCCCTGGAGAAGGAAATGGTAACCCACTCCAGTGTTCTTGCCTAGAGAATCCCACGGACAGAGGAGCCTGGTGAGCTATAGTCCATGGAGTCGCAAAGAGACGGAAATGATGAGCATGCACGCACACGCTGCTAGAATGTAAGCTTCACGAGGGCAGACTTTTTCGGTCCTATTCACCATTGTTCCCTTAGTGCCTCGAATGAGTCTGGCATGTAGCTTAACAAGCATTTGTTTAACGGATGCTAAGTCCTGAGAGTAACCCCATGAGGTGGTTACTTGGCCCGCCTCTCTTCTTTGCATGAGCTGAGCACAGCTCAGAGAAATTGAGCAACTTGTGTAAGGTCACCCAGCTAACGAGAAAAGAATCCAGCGCCAGCTCAGAGCAGCCCAATTTCAAGCCTGCACTTTAACCCTGACATGTATTTCTTGGGTAACGCAGTAGAGGATAATGCAGACTTGAGCCTCCTAGTTTACAAAGTATTATGATTTATTTTCTAATATTTTACTAAAATTGTGAAAGGGACCCTAAGGATCAGCTAAAGCGGAATTCTCCATTCAATGGTTTACAAAACCCATTCACATCAAAAAAGGCAGTAACGGCCTCCGTTCCAATTTCCATTTGTAAAGAAGCAATCCATAAAATAATTATTTAGACATTTTCTATTTATTAATGAGCAGCCTGAAAGCTTCCAAGAACATGTCCCATGGTGACTAGAGACACATGCTCAGGCTCTGGCCCCCAGCCATTTATCACCTAGCAGTTCTGGCCATTTTACACTGTTTTCATTTTCATTCTTAAATAATGTTTATTTTTTTTAAACCACAACCAATCTTGAAAGAAAGATGGAAACCTAAGGAACACTGAAATATAGTGAAATATACCGAGTTAATGCAGAGCATAAAAACCGCAAGAAAGAATTCAGTACATTTGATATTGCATACAACTGATCAAGATTACTATGTGATACATACAGATATGGGCTTCCCTGGTGGCTCAGTGGTAAAGAATCTGCCTGTTAACGCAGAAGACATGAATTCAATCCCTGAGTCAGGAAGATCCCCTGGAGAATGAAATGGTAACCCACTCCAATATTCTCGCCTGAGAAATCCCAAGGAAATAAGAGCCTGACAGGCTATAGTCCATGGGATCACAAATAGTCAGACACGACTAAGCGACTAATAACAACACATAAAGATATGTTCATTACCAAAAGAAATGGAGCTAAAGGAAGGAGAGCTGTTTTATCCCATTATACCCCATTGGTTTTTCATTTATTGAGTTAGATTGTCAGATGGCATGGCCAAGATGACAGAGTAGGAAGATTCTGCGTTCACCTGCTCCCACGAGCACAATAAAACAGAGTTTTTTTACAATTCACAGAGCAGCTGCTGATGAGAAAGACCAGAACCTAGCAGGAAAGACCATCAACAACTAAACAGAGAAAGAAGGAACCAAACCAACATGGCTAGGAGAGGCAGAGACACTTAAGAGTCAAGTCCCACCCCCTGGGGAGGCAACCTACAAATGCGACACAACATAACAAAATGCCAACTCGCTCCGTCACGTCTGACTCTTAGCAGTTCCACGGACTGCAGCCTGCCGGGCTCCTCTGTCCAGGAAATTCTCCAGGCAAGAACACTGGAGTGGGTGGCCATTTCCTCCTCCAGGGGACATTTCCAACCCAGGGCTCTAACTCGGGTCTTCCACATGGCAGGCAGATTCTTTACCATCTGAGCAACCAGGGAAGCCAAAGAGGAGGATGATTACAACTGCAGAAGCTCCTCCTAAGGAGTGAGGGACCTGAGCCCCACATTAGGTTCTCCAGCCTGGGGGTCCTGCGTGGGGAAGACAAGCCCCCAGAATGTTTGGTTTTGAAGGTCAGCAGGGCCGGGCTACAGTCCATGGGGTGGCAAAGAGTCGGACACAGCTGAGCAACTAACACTTACACACTCAGGGCTGACTTCCAGGAGAACCAGAGAGCTGTGGGAAACAGAGGCTCCACTCTTATAGGATACACACAAAATCCCACCCACTCAGGGACCCAGGGCAGAAGCAGTCATTTGAAAGGAGCCTGGTCAAACCACCCCCTGATGATCTTGGAGAGCCTCCTGGAAAGGCAAGAGGTGATGGAGCTCATCCTGGGGACCCAGACACTGGCGGCAGCCAATTTGGGGAGTTCCTTGTATCACAAGCATCCTGGAGCTGGCAAGGGTATTCTGGAATCCCACCTCTGGTTCATTAGTGCCAGGACCTGGCTTCCAAACCAGTCTGCTGGCATCAGTACTGGGAGCCTCAGGCCAAGCCAAGCAACAAACTGAGCAGGGATGCTGCCCACCCACCAGCAAACTGGCTGCCTTAAGACCCCCTGAGACCTAGCCACCCCAGAACCTAGCTCTGCCTTATGGGTGTCCCCGGACCTAGTCCCACACACTAGCACATTGGTTCAGGCCCCAGGATCCCCAGGGCTATGCAGTCCCCAGGACCTGATTCTGCCCACCAGTGAGCTGGCACTGGCCTCGGGACCACCTGGGCTTTAGTCCCGCACATCAGTTACTTTATACCAGCTCCAGAACCCCTGGGCTCTGAGCCACCTACCAGCAGGCCAGAACCAGCCACAGGGACTAGCCTCACACCTTAGCTGTCCCACAGCAGTGCTGGGACCTCCAAGCCCCATGGCCAGAGACTACAGGACCTAAGTCCACGCACCAGTGGGCCAGCACTAGCCCCAGCATCTGGCTTCTCCAACCAGCCCCAGGACTACCACAGGCTGAAGCCCACCCTATCAGGACCCAGGCCACCCATCAGCAGACTGGCACCCAGCCCCAAGACCTCCTGGGCCCCAGCCCCCACCCACCAGCATGCCAACAGCTGCTCAGCAACACCTTGGGCCCCTCAGTCAGCCTGAGCTCCAGCCCCTGATCAGAGAGGCAAGACAAGCTTTGAATCACCCTGGACTCCATAGCCTGGTGTGTCAGGAACCAGTCCCATCACTAATCCTGCCCACCAATAGGCCAACACCAGCCCTGGGATTGCCAAGGCCCTGCAGCCAGAGAGCCCAAGACCTGACTCTGTTCACCGGAGGACCAACTCTAGTTTTGGGACACCTTGTGCCCTGGTCCCACCCACCAGCAGGTTGACATCAGCTCCAAGACACCTTGGACCCCTCAGCCAACAATCTCAAGACCCAGCGTCACTCACCAGCAGACCAACACCAGCTTTGGGACACCCCAGAACCTGCAGTCAGTCAGTTCTTCTGGGGTATCAAGAGCCAGCCTGATTAAAGGTAAAGATGCTTAGGCATACCCAGGCTCTATGGGAGACCATTAACAAATTCCTTCCCCAAGTCCAGCCCATCCCTCCAACCAAATCATTCCTTCCTTGGACTCTGCACCAGCCATGAGCACCGTGGGCAGATATATATCTTCATCCCTCATCTGTTACATCCTGTAACTGAGTTCCTCTGCACCATACCGAAACTTTGTAGTTATAATCAACAGTACTGAAAATCTGGGACTTCCCCGGTGGTCCAGTGGTTAAGAATCTGCCATCCAACGCAAGGGGTATGGGTTCCATCCCTGATCAGGGAATTAAGACTTTCACATATTTCAGAGCAACTAAGCCCATGTGCCACATCTAGAGTACATGCATAGCAATCAAAGATCTCACGTGCTACAATGAAGACACGATGCAGCCAAATACATAAATTAAAAACAAAAAATACTGAAAACCTGCACTGCGCTTTTGAGTATATAAAGTCCCTTCACATATCCCACCACATGCAATCCTGCCAACCACTCTTTGGACAAGACAGTGAAGGTCACAGATGGAAACAACTGGCCCAAAGCCAAACAGCCTGGAGGGGGCGATGCCTTCCGCCTCCACTGCTCTCTTATGATTTAAGGCTGGTATATTTTGTCCCCCTAGTCCAACTATAAGCACCTCCAGTACTTATACTGATGTATCTTTTCCTCTCCACCTGGGCCCGCCATTTCCCGGCACATGATAAGTCCCTGTTGAGCACATGAATGGTGAACACGGGACGCGAGCACCTCTGTGGGTCAAGTAATGACAAGAAGAAACCCCAGGCTTCAGGTGACTCGCGCAGAAGCGCTTTAGGAATCGGGGCATGCAGGGGCAGCACCAGACTCTCTGAGCAGATGGCTGGTTCCCTGAAGAATCTACGTGCAGGTAGACCTTGCCCCACCCTGACTCCATCCACATCTTTTAAGTTCAGGACTAGAGAATGAGGAGCTCCTTTGAGCTTCGATGCAATCTCGGTCCCAGTGCCTTCTTTTCATCGGCATACAAATGCAGAACCCTAGAAGGACTTGAGGCCTGAGTCAAAGGTTACATCAAGGGTCCCCAACCCTCGGGCCTTGAACCAGCACCAATCCATGGCCTGTTAGGAAGTTGACCACACGGCAGTAGGTGAGCAGCAAGCAAAGTTTCATCTGCCGCTTGCTGTCCTCTCCATCGCTTCTATTATCTCATGAATCTTTGAACACATTATTGCCTGAACCACCCCCTTCCCATCTGCCATTCATAGAAAAACTGGTCCCTGGTGCCAAAACTGGTCCCTGAAACTGGTCCCTGGTGCCAAAACCATAGCGGACCGCTGGGTTCCATGACTTCTGATCACTGGCAGAGCTCCTGAGCTATCTAAGTGGAGAACGATGCCTGGAGAACCACTTCAAAGTTCAAGAAGATGACTCCTGACCATGGCAAATGCCAAAGAGCCCAGCTTCTGGAGTTTAGGGAAAGCTCATGCCTCTGTCATCCAAACCTCACTCAATGCATAAAAATCTCTTTAAAATATATACCAAGAAAGTATTGAGGTGAAAGCGAGCTTAAAAATAATCAGAAATGTGGAAACCGACACCAGCCTGTAGAAAATTAAAAAGCCAGTGGAGTCAGGCATTCACGAGAGCCAAGGAGCTGGAGCTTGAGGCATCAGCATGAACCAAGGATCCTGAGTGCTGTGGATGATAAACAGAACTGTCTCTAGATGAGACAGAAGGTCATGGGTAGCAATAATCAGCTACAGCCTCACACAGGCTGCAGAGAAGGGAAGATTTGATCATCTGTCCTCACCTCCCGTTGAGGATACAGAGAAGGAGGCAAGGTCTGAGGGATGAAGACAGCAAGACAGGGGAGAGGAGGAGAGCACAGTGTCCCCACGTGAACTTGATCCTCTCAAACCCTGGCAGGGGGCAGAAACGAAGAGACCGACGCGGGGCTTGTAAAAGTGGCCCCATGTCATTCAGAGGTGCTCTCCCATCAATGCTTTCTTCTTCTTTCAGGGCAAATGCAGCGCAAGCATATGGATTTGATTGGATTTCCACACCCCATCTCCCTCTCCTCCAGCCAGGAAAACATGTACAGATTTCAAAATGAAAAGGGGGAAAAACACAGCCAGGCAGGGACCAAAATTTATAGCATGGCTTTAAGCAAGCTTGGCGCATGCCAGGGAAGTAGCTGGAGCTGGTCAACGCATTCAGATGGCAGTGGCAGCTGGTCGCATCAGTACCACTGACAGCCAGGAACGTACCCACCATCAGGTAGGAGCAGATATGCAGGTCTGCCAGAGGGCACTGGGAGAAATGGCCCTCACGTGCCGAGGCCCCCAGATGGCCACGGTGCCGTGTCATTTCCCTGCAGTTTCAAAAGTAGTGTGTAGGGCTGAGTCCACTTCTGTCCTCAGACTATATCAAAGGGGCGGTATCCAGCTGTGCTCCGTCTCCGCTGGAAACGGAACAGAAGGACTTCCATTAGAGCAATGGGAAGGCAATCAAGGCATCCAAAGGAATGACCAGTTGCAATGCTGTCTTATGACCAGGCATAGTAAGCATGTGCCTATAAATCAGTCTATTTACAAATATTTATTTGGTGCCTACTCTCATAGGAGTTGCACGATGTGTCAGAGAGTAAGCTGGATGATATTCAGATATTATTACCAGGCCTCCCACTCGAACTACAGGATGGGTATCATCAACCCCACTGTACAGATGAGGACTGAGACCACAGAGAAGTTAGGACTTTCCCCAGGTCCTAAAGCTAGGAAACGGTGAAAAAAGGATCTAACTCCTTTCTCCAATTCCTTTTTTTTTTCTTTATCTTCTTGAATTTCAACTCAGGGCTGAAACGATTCTCTGTACTTCCCCACCAAAAATAACTAACATCATTTATGTTGAGTAAATGCTGAATGAATGAATGAACCAGCACAAATTGTGGATTCTATCACCAGTGTTCCTAAACCCTATTTCATCAATTTAAATATTCACCTTTTTAAAGTATTCCATGAAATTTAAATGTGTATCTTACAATCAGCAGACTCTTAGAATTGATAACATACGATCACCTTGAAGCAGGACCAGTAATAGATGAAAGTGTAATGAACAGTATGAAAAAATGAATGTTCAAGCCAAATAAGGTAAGACAGACTATCTAAAAACAGTAAGATCAGTTTCAGGTTAAAGGACGAAAAAATTTTGAGGAGGGTGGGGAATGTTCCTTAAAGGAAGGGACCTCATCTTTCTTTTCTGCTCCCCAAGTTTGCAGTCCTGCATTGTGTAAGAAAGAATAGGGGTGTCTCCCCTCTGCAAGTATCACAAAAGAAAGAAGAGCCAAATTTATCTGACATTTCCAGTGATTCCTTCCCAGAGGCAAGGTTTGAATCAGAAGGTCTTTGGAGAACCCTCCAAGATCCAGGATTTTAAGACAGGAACCTGATGTTTTGCTCATCTGATTAATTACAGAAAGTTATGGTGCTCTAGGCTTCCTGAGTGGCACTAGTGATAAAGAACGCGCCTGCCAAAGCAGGAGACATATGTTCGACCCCAGGGTCGGGAAGATCCCCTGGAGGTGGGCATGGCAACCCATTCCAGTATTCTTGCCTGAAGAATCCCATGGACAGAGGAGCCAGGAGGGCTATGGTCCACAGGGTTGCAAAGAGTTGGATATGACTGAAGTGACTTAGCAAGCACTGGGCATTAACAGGATCAAATCAAGAGCTCAATCAACAAGGAGATTTTATTTGCTTCCTTTTCTCTAACCCAGCTTCCTTCTCCAATTTCCACATTTTTGCTCACTGGCCCTCTTTCCGAACACACACACACATACACACACATACATGAGTCATTTAAAATTAATCTCCCTTCTCTGATCTCAGTTTAGATAATCCAAAAAGCCTACGTTTTTCCAGAGTATACACCATTGGAACAGGAAAAGAACACAATCACTCACTAAGCAGAGCCTTTACTAAGAAGTCTGACCACTTCCTTTCCCTCAAAATGCTGCCCAATAGGTACAATACACCAAAAGCAATTCCTTCATGCTAAAAGTAATGGGAGAAAAATTTGACAAGGAACAGGATATTCACAGCATCTGAAAGACTCTCCACATAAGCTTCTCAATAATAATAATATATTCATATACAGAGAGAAAGAGAAAATGAGAGTACAAATGTGGCAAAATACGACCAGAGGAATCTGAGCTCTAACAACAGGGAGGAGTTCTTTGCATTCCTCTTGAAACTTTTCTCTAAGTGTGAAATCACCTCAAAATAAAAAGTAAAGGGGCTTCCCTGGTGGCTCAGTGGTAAAGAATCTGTCTGCCAACACAGGAGACATGGGTTCAATCCCTGATCTTGGAAGACCCTACATGTCACAGAGCAACTAAGCCCGTGTACCACAGTTATCGAGCCTGTGCTCCAGAGTCTACACACCGCAGCTACTGAAGCCCTTATGCCCTAGAGTCAGTGCTCCACAACAAGAGAATCCACTGCAATGAGAAGCCTGCACACCACAGCTAGAAAAAAGCCCCCAGGCTTCAAAATCAGAGAAAATACTGTATATCAACAAAGACCCAGCACAGCTAAAAATAAACAAAACTTTAAAAATTTTAAATAGTAAGAAACAAAACTAACCACTCCCCATTTTACAGGAGTCACTCGGCCTGTGTCCTGTCCTTTAAGAAGCAACGTCTCATTTCTTAGGCTCCAAAAGCCTTCAGGGAGAAAGATGGAGAAAAGTCTGTTAGTTCATCCCACCTCCCAGCACATCCCATCCATCCATCCTTCGACTTTGGTAGAGATGCCAAGTGAACAAAAGGATCATAGAAAATAATTATCTGAGCATAAAACAATTAGTGCGGCAACCACAGAGAGAAAGTTAATAGCCACATACATGGTGGCAGGGTGATTCTTCGCTTGTAAACACAACTGAGAGGGAAACGCAGCCAAAACCGCTCTCTGCCCTCAGGAATCGTGAGTCTTAAATCAAAGTCACAAGGCAGAGCCAGCAGCAGGGGCCCTGCACATTGTGAAGGAGGCTCTGAAAACAGGAATAAAGATGTTCCTGGCAGCAGTTTGGGGGAGGGGAAAAGGAAGCCTTGAAGAGTTTGAGATGTGTTGGAATAGGTCCCCGGGGGAGCCAGTGGGCACCCTTTCCTAGACATCTTTAAAAGAAGGGGACATTGTCTAATAAAGTGTTAGAAGGTGTAGGGACTTCCCTGCTGGTCCGGTGGTTAAGAATCCACCATCCAATGCAGGGGACATGGGTTCGATACTTGGTCTGGGAACTAAGATCCCTTAGGCAACGAAGTCCGTGCGCCTAAACTAGAAAGAAGTCCAAGCATCACAATAAAGAGCCAGCATGTCACGACTAAGCCAAAAATAAATATTTTTAAAATGTTACAATGTGTAGAATTTACTTTCAAATACCTCATCACACAAAGTGTGAGAGAATGTGAGTTACTGGACTGAAGCTGGGAGGCAGGTGCTGGCCAAGATAGCCCAGGTGTTCAGCAGGCGCTCTGTGCAGACAGCCGGAGCTCACAGGTGGCGTTTCTGCCTTCCTTACCTCTATCCGTGAGCAGAGCTTGGTTAATTAGCATATCAAGTGTCAGAAATGGATTTTCATGGGTAAAAATAAAGGCCTGTTGACTAGCATAACAAATGTTAGAAAAGGACTCTCCTTGGGTGAAATCAGAGGTATTCAAATGATGCAGATTAAACAGACATATTTCAGACATCCATCCATCCTTCCTTATAAATGTCCATGGAGGCCTGAATCCCTGGTCCTAGCAATGCTGCCTTAGGTTAGACTCCTAAATGGCCCAGGGCAGCTGAGTTTCTGGATTCTGTTTCCCTGACATTAACTATAAGTGCAACAAAGTTCTGTCTCCAATATTAAGGTTTTTTTGCCTTCAGTAAATCTTTCATGCAAGGAGATGGTCAGTGAATATAAAAGAATAGTTATATATATATATTATTAAATAAATATAAATATATAAAGAGTTGGGACTTCCTGAACAGGTTGCATGAACTTTATCTTTTTTCACACTTGTTAATGAACATCAGGCTTCCCTGATGGCTCAGACAGTAAAGAATCCACCTGCAAATGCAGAAGACCTGGGTTCTATCCCTGGGTTGGGAAGATCTTCTAGAGAAGGGCATGGCAACCCTCTCCAGTATTCTTGCCAGGAGAATCTCCATGGACAGAGGAGCCTGGTGGGCTACAGTCCATAGGGTCTCGAAGAGTCGGATATGACTCAGCGACGAAGCACAATGAATGTCACCTACTTCAAAACTTCTTCCGAGGCCCCAGTGTCTATCAAACAAGAACTGTGGGTGATGGTTCAGGCTTCAGTCGGCCTGCAGGAATTGAGGGAGGTGTGATCCTGCACACACAATGGACAGGAGACAGGAGGGGCTGCAGGGCGGCCTCTGCGTTAAGAATTCTATCTTAGGGGCTTCCCTAGTGGTCCAGTTGCTAAGAATCCGCCTTGCAATGAAAGAGACACAGGCTTAATCCCTGATGCAGGAAGAACCCACAGGCCTCTGAGCAACTAAGCCCGTGGACCACAACTCCTGGGCCCAATTTCTAGAGCCCTGAAGCTGCAACTGCTGAACCCACGAATAGAAACTACTAAAGCCCACATGTCTAGAGCCTGGGCTCTGCAACAAGAGAAGCCACCACAATGAGAGGCCCGTGCACCACAACAGAGAAATCCCCGCACAGCAACAAAGATCCAGAGCAGCCAAAAATAACTAAACAAACTGTTGTTGTTCAGCTGATAAGTCATGTCAGACTCTTTGCGATCCCATGAACTGCAGTACGCCAGCCTTCCCCAACCTCCACTATCTCCCAGCGTTTGTTCAAACTCATGTCCATTAAATAAATAAAAGTTAAAAAGAAAAGGTGCTCTGGATAACTATACCTTAATAAAGAAAGACTCTAACTTAAACCCACTATGGTTTAGGCGTATGTGCCACATGACCAATTCTTAAAAACCACTGGGACTTGTCTTCTGGGCTAGGATATGGTTTAGTTCAGTACATGGCCCATGCGCATTTGAAAATAATGCATTTCCTGCAGTTTGGGTACATTGCTCTATAAATATCCATTAAGAGAGCTGTATTCAGCACATTTTCCAAGTCTATATCCTCACCGATTGTCTACTTGCTCTATTAATTACTGAAAGAGTTGAAATACCATGGTGGGTCTGCGTCTTTCTTCTTTCTGTTTTGTCCATTTTTGTACCACGTATTTTGAAGCTGTTATCAGGAACACACAATCCTAAAAACAGCTGTTACATCTTCTTAATGAGTTGCTCTTTTATCAAATGAATATTATCCATATCTCTGAGAATGTTCCTTATCCTAAAGCCTGCTTTGTCTATATCAATATAGCCACTTCAGCTTTCTTTTGATCACTGTTAACACAGTATATCTCTTTTCACCCTTTTACTTTTAACCCGCCTGTTTCTTTACACGACACTTAAAGCGTGTTTCCAGTAGACAGCATATACTTTGGTAATGATTTTTTATCCAACTAACAATTTCTACCTCTTACTTTGGATATTGAAACTATTTGTACTAATATAATTACGAATGTGGTTGGATCTAAGTCAACAGTCTTGCTGTCTTATTTTGTCCTCGTTCAGAGGGACTGTCGCGCTAACCTCGTTCTTTTAGGGATTACCTGCCTGTGGTCTAATATCTGAAAACAGTTTTTACATATCTACTTAACAGCTTTCTACTTTCTGATGGCAGAAAAGCTAGTCCTGTAGCAGACACTCCACTCTTGGTCCACTGGAGACCCAGCCGAGCCCCGACTCCCATGAAGTCTTGCCTCATCCTGACTGTGACATAATGATGGGAAAAGTACATAGCTACAGGGCTTTTATCCATCAAACAACACGCTTCACTTCTGACCTCACCAGTACTTAAAGTTCTTCCACATCACTGGAGCTAAGTGGTTAAGGCTGATGACCAGATACCTGCCTCTCCTTCCCATCTGACATCTCCTCTACCTTCATAAGTACTCTTCCTTCCTTGTAAACTGGTACAGCCACGATGGAGAACAGTATGGGAGTTCCTTAAAAAACTAAAAACAGAGCTACCACATGACCCTGCAATCCCACTCCTGGGCATATATCTGGAGAAAAACATCATCCGAAAGGATCCATGCACCCCAGTGTTCACTGCAGCACTGTTTACAATAGCCAAGACATGGAAGCACTGCCACGTCTAAATGCCATCACCTAAATGCCATTGACAGAGGAAAGGATAAAGAAGCAGTGGTACATATTTACAATGGAATATTACTCAGTCATTAAAAAGAATGAAATCATGCCATTTGCAGCAACATGGACGGACCTAGAGATGGTCATACTGAGTAAAGTAAGTCAGAGAAGGAGAAATACCGTATGACATCCCTTAGATGAGGAATCTGAAAAGAAATGATATAAATGAACTTACTTAAACCAGAAAGAGACTCACAGACTCAAGAGAATGAACTTATGGTCGCCTAGGGGAAGGATAGAGGGAAGAGAGAGTTAGGGAGTTTGGGATGGACACATACACACTGCTATATTTAAAATGGATAATGAACAAGGGTCTATTGTATAGCACAGGGAACTCTGCTCCATGTTATGTGGCAGCCTGGATGGGAGGAGAGTTTGGGAGAGAATGGATACATGTATATGTATGGCTGAATCCCTTCGCTGCTCACCTGAAACTTATCACTACATTGTTAATGACTATACCCCCAACAAAAATTAGAAGTTTAAAAAATAAATAAGTGAATAAATATTCTTCATTCCAGCCACACTCAGCTTCTCGAAAGCCCCTGTAGGACAATGCTTTTCCCCACTTCCTGCCTCAATTCCTGCCAGCGTCCCCACTCAGGGTGCCCATCCCCTCCCCTACACTCATTTCACATCAAGTCATTATTCAAATCTCAGCTCTGTCCTTGCATCTTCCGGGAGGCCTCCCCTGACTAACTCGGAAGCCCCTCTTCTGTTCCTTGCAGAGCCTCCTGTACACGTTCACCAAGCATCTGGAACCATCCATGGGGTTATCTTTTCTCCAGGATGACTACAAGTTTCTTGCGGGCCAGGACGCTTCAGCACCTCTACCTGGATGGTTCCTGCCTCGGGTCTGGTGTTTGCTGAAGCACTGAGTCCTCTGAACGTCAAAGGAATGGATGAGTGAGCGGGTCACAGTCCCCACAGGAGGGGCCATCCTGCTGGTCAAGCTCAGGCATAGGCTCCTGGACTCCATGTCCCAGTGGGAGTCCCAGTGTCAGCCGTCGAGGGTGACACCCCAGGCCACACCTGCAGCTGTCCACCTTCTTCCCAAGACCTCTCTCTGAGCAGGACACGTTAAATAGAAAAAAGACTAGGACAACCCCTCTCCTCTATCCCCCCACAACCAAGGAGGAGCCTCACTCCCAGACACACTGCCCAAGAGGGATGCTCCAAAGCCTGGAATCCAGCCACTTGGGGAGCCTGGCCTCCCCCCTGCTTCAAGTTCACAGCCCGCTAGCTGTTTATGTTCCCAACCAAGTTCAGGGGCGTCGGCACTTTCATTCGAGCCATGGACAGACAGGGATGTTCTCTGCTAGACATGCAGGCGCATAAACAAGCTGCCAGGCTGAACTCCGAGGGGCGGGCCCCAGCACCACCCTTCCCGGGCCTCTAAACTCCTTCTATCCCTTTCCAAGAATACCTCCAGCAGACCCAGATGGCGGTGCCTTGTCCCCGGGTCTGGAAGACATCACTAGGATTGAATGGAGCTGGCAGAGCTGGGCAAGGAAAGGAGGTGGGAGGAAAAGGGATAAAGAAAATCCAAGGGTTATTGGGGGAGAAACGAAGAAAGTTCACGGGGACCACAGAGGCAGAAGGGGCTCAACACAGCTGTGAAGCTTGGAGATAAAAAAACTTAGGGGGTTTTTGGATTCTGTGGAAGAAGGCTAGGGTGGGATGATTTGAGAGAATAGCATTGAAACATGTATATTATCATATGTGAAATAGATCGCCAGTCCAGGTTGGATGCACAAGACAGGAGGCTCAGGGCTGGTGCACTGGGATGACCCTGAGGGATGGGAAGGGGAAGGAGGCGGGAGGGGGTTCAGGATGGGGAACACATGTACACCCATGGCTGATTCATGTCAATGTATGGCAAAAACCACCACAATATTGTAACGTAGTTAGCTTCCAATTAAAATTAAAAAAAAAAACTTAGAGGGGATAGGGGAGGACAGAGGAGACCACCTTGGGGGAACCGGGTGTCAGATTTCAAACAGAAGGTAATCAGAGTTGGCTGGGCATACCCGCCACCCAGAAAAGGGAGAAAGAGAAGAAAGGAGAGCAAGCGGGAGCTCAGTGTTGAGAATCACCCTTGTATAGTCTATCTCCACCTATCTTCCTCCACTACCACACTTCCTGCCGAGAGCATCTGTACCCACCTAGAATCATGGCCATTTCCTCCTGCCCATCCCTGGGATGCCAGGGATTAAAGGCCAACACCAAGCAGTGGGTAAAGAGACTTCTGATCTCAGGGACCTGGGGCAGGCACACTCCCAGCCCCTTCCCTCTGGAAAGCCTGCTTGGCATCTCATCCATCCTTGTGCACACTGGTCCAGCCAAGTGGCTTCCTGGAAATTATCATCACCTTTCACAGATGGAATCTGCCTGCCTTTCTGCCTCGTGGGGCATCCATCACGCACTGTTGATCTGGAGGGGACCACACTTGGTTTATGTTCCTGGACATGCAGATAAGAGCCCTGGTTACCATGGAGAGCACAGCACTGAAGGCAGCATCCCATGGCAACAGGGCGGAGGGGCCCTTCCGGGCCTTTATACAGACACGCACACAGGCACCAATCCACCAGGACGACTGAACCATTTGGAGCAGCAGGCCCCCAGCTGGGCCTCCAGGGCCTTCCAGAGAGTCCCCTGGCCCTCATACCAGGTCCTCTGCCACGCAGCTGCCACCCGCCCTCCAGGCCAGCAGCCCTCGAGATGCCAGGCAAACTTTTCCACTCAGCCAGGCTTCTTAAGTGCCCCTGATAGACACCATGTGTCCCAACAGGAAAACACACACTCATCAACTCTACAAAATGCTCCAGATGTGATCAAAGCCAGAGAGGCAAAAGAAACCAAAGATGGGTTGTTTGGAAGAGGGAGAGATTGAAGGACAGAAGAGAGGAACCCAAGGACATGGGCGAGGGGGTGCCCCTGGTGGGAGTAGGGGGGGGCGAGTCCAATGGACGGAGACCAAAACTGGGGTCCAGATTCCTGGGTTACAACCCCAAAGTTGACCTGGCCCCTGGGGAGACCCCTGCCCCCAGACCAATTTCAGGCTTGAGATGCTACCCCATCTGGCCTAGAAAGTTGGCCCCAGAAGGGACATTATGGATCAACTGACACAGCTCCCTTGTTAGGCAAGGAAGGCACCAGGTAATCAGCCTGCCTGGAGCATCATCACCACCCTTCAAGCACACATTCTTTTCTTTAGGATAAAGCCCCAAATCTTCAAATGGCCCATGACTAGACAGAGCTCTGGATCATCTTCAGCCATGTGGTACCAGCGAAAACCCGCCCTTTCTGGAGTCAGACAGGCCTGGATTTGAATCTCAGATGGGCTGACGTGTGGCTTTGGGAACTTCCAGCATCTAGTCTCTGCTGCACCCCAGCCTGGCCCCCCAAAACTCTCCCCATGGCAGACATAACGCCAGGCACCCCAGGCCCCCTCTGCCTGCCATGGGCAGTATATCCTATGGGGAAGAGAACCGACTCCAGCACCAGACTTACAAGTTCAAACCTCACCTCTTTCTTACTCACTAGCTCCGTGACAGCGGATGGCTTAACAACCTCTGCATCACAACTTCTCATCTATAAACTGGAGATAACAGTACATCTCACGGGGGTGATGTGAGTTGGCAAGTGCACAGGGCGTAAACAGTGCCAGCAGGCAGGAAGCACCATGTACCGTGAGCTGCCAACACTACTCTGCTCATCTCTGCTTGGCTCACTCATGAATGCATCAAACCTCTGTGTAAATGTCACCTCCTCAGCTGGCTGCCTCCAACAAGGCTGGACTGCCCTATAACTATACTTCCATTACACTCTACACCCCTAGTGCAACCCAGGTCACACTCACAATTAACACTACATTCTCGGAATAAATTGGGAGAGTGTGACATATACACAGTACTCTATAAAATTTGATAAATAACAAGGACCTACTGTATAGCACAAGGAACTCTACTCAATATCTTGTTATAAACTATAATATTAATAGAAATATATATATGTATGTATGCATAACTGAATCACTATGCTATACACTTGAAAGTAACAACACTGTTAATCAACTATACTTCGATAAAAACTTTTAAAAAATAAACTATACATGATCTGTCTTTTCTTGTTAGATCATAAATTCCATGAGATCAGACAAGTGTGAACCACAGGCCCTGGGATGGTCCTGGTTTATACCTGTTGTCTCAGTGGAGCAGGTTACACTGGATTTAGCAAATATTGACTCCTTTCCCCTTAAGAAAGGGTATAGTTTTCAGAAACATGGGGACTTGTGCTCAGCCATGTGACTGCTTCAGCCAGTGATGCACTATCAGATGTGAGGTCAGCAATGCTTTAAGAGAGACATTGTTGTGTCCCTTCCTTTCCTTGTGCCTTTGTGACTCAACGTGAGAGGAACACGCTCAGGCACCTTCTGATCCACTGAGAGCATGCAGACCTATGGAGACCTGATCGCGGTCTGAAGCCTGGAACCCAGCCCAGCCAACCCTCAGCCTGAAGCAGACCATTCAACCTACAGACACTTAAGCAAGAAAAATAAATGACTGCTATTGTAAGCTATTGATTTGGGATGGTTTGTTATGCAGCATTATTGTGACAGTAACTGACTAGTACACTCAGTGTAGCTATTAATAATGCTCCCTTTCACTCTCAAGAGGGTCCTAGGTTAGACGGTAAATTATCTAATCACTCACAGTCAGTCACATCTATCTTTTTTATCACGTTAGCACCTAAAACAATAATCACAAATAAACATAGCAATGATGCCCAATAAATTTGTTCAGTTTCTCAGTTCTGTCTGACTCTTTGTGACTCCACAGACTGCAGCACACCAGGCTGCCCTGTCCTTCACCATCTTGCAGAGTTTGCTCAAACTCATGTCCATTGAGTCGGTGATGCCATCTAAATATCTCATCCTCTGTTGCCTCTTTTTCCTCCCGACCTCAATCTTTCCCAGCATCAGGATCTTTTTCAGGCACTCAGCTCTTCATATCAGGTGGCCAAAGTATTGGAGCTTCAGCTTCAGCATTAGTCTTTCCAATGAATATCCAAGGTTTATTTCCTTTAGGATTGACTGGTTTGATCTCCTTGCAGTCCAAGGGACTCTCAAGAATCTTCTCCAGCACCACAGAATGGAACTGAATTATATATTCTCTTAAATCTCTTTCTCAAAACACAGAGTCTTCTTTCCAACTGGATGGTGAGAGGTTTGAGCTAGGGGACTCTACAATTTCTTTCATGATGGATCATCAGAAGCTTTAACCTTACCCCCAGAGTTAAACCTTCAGAGAGGGACTAGGATGGCCACAGCAGGTATGACCCCGCAGGATTAGACAGAAAGGGGAAACAGACCAAACCCGGAGGTGAGCATGGAGAATGAGTGACTTGCCTGCCTACCCAAAGTCTGAGGATTAGGCCACATGTCAGACTAAGGAAATAGTCATTTTGTCGGAACTAAAAACAGCTGGAAACTAAGCCACTGCCCCTACCCTCCTCCAGACTACAATTCCAAATAGAAAGTTCAAAATCCCAGTCCTCCAATCTCCTCTCTGTCTCTCCTGATTGTGTTCAGTCAACATGGATTTTATGAAAGAAACCGATGGGGCCAAGGCAACAACCCTGAATCCGGAGCCCTCAAGCAGGGATTCCTAAGGCCCTGAGATGGGTTGGGTGATGCAGGCTAAGGGTCACAACCTCTCCACTCTGGAGTCAGCCACTTGGCCAGGGCACATAGCCACCCCTGGCAGTTACCCAGGGACCTGTGTCTTTGGCTTTGTTATTGTTTAGTCACTAAGTTGTGTCTGACTCTTTGCGTAGCCCTCCAGGCTCCTTTGTCCATGGGATTTCCCAGGCAGGAATACCGGAGTGGGTTGCCGTTTCCTTCTCCAGGGGATCAGGGCTCAAACTCACATCTCCTGCAACACCTTTGGCTACCTTGTGATAACCCCAAGGAGGTACTGGAGGACAGCAGTCTGCCAGGCAGGGATCTTGAAGCTTTTTGTTTTGTTTTGTGCTTATGTCTGTGACTTTCAGACCCACAAAATGCTGCAGCTTTCCATTCCTGAAAACAGAGGCCTGTGCCTGTGTGAAGCATCTGGGCATGCCCAGCTGATTAAATGGAGCAATCTTGCGGTCGCGGCTGCAACGTGTGTTCCAAGGGTATTGTTCAATGTGTCAAGCTGCTTTCTGTTTATGTTGACTTCATACACATGTGGTGTGGGTGGAGAGCATCACTCAGGGGAGTGTCATTAGCGAGAATGGGGAGCTCAGGGTTTCCACAGACGTGTGCTGAAACGGCAGCTCCAGGGATCAAACAGTTGGGTGGTGTCCATGGTGACACATCCCCCGGCTGGTCCCCTCCTTCCTTCCAGGGCAAGATCAGCCCCCTCCGATCCACCTGAGGTCCTTGCCTCCCACAGACAGATGGTACCTGTCGTCACAGCCTGGAGGGTTTGTGAAGAAGATGCAAAGATTCCTCTCTCCATCTCAGCAAGAGGAAGTGCATCAGATCCGAAGGGCTGAATGATTTGTCCTAAAGTTTCCCAAGAGAGAGTGACTGAAAAACTGATTCCCAACAGGTCCATTCCCACCTCACGGCAAGAAGTGCTCAAGTCTTGAACCCTCGCAAGTCCTGTTGTGCCAACGACCTAAATCCTAGACAAACCGCTCATGTTTTTTTTGTTCTTTTGTTGCCTATCATCACGACCTCTCTCTCTAGGCTTTCTTGCCCCTACACACCCCAGGTTTCTCCCCCAACCACCTCCAATGGCTCCAGGGCTCTCTTCTCGGCTGTCATCAGCCTCAGCCCGTTCTTGAGCCTCTCCTTCAGTCAGTATCTCTGGACCTTCAGTCTAAATCTGGTAAATCCCCCAACCCTATTTCCTCTTTCCTTCAAATCTCTACTTTCTGCTCAAAACTCACATGTCCCATAAGTCTCATTTTTTCTCTTACTGGCCACACTAAAGCTGGTTATGAACCCCTTCAGAAGCTTTGGCCCACCCCTTGGCTACTACCTAGCCCCCAGCCCCTCTGCAGACAGCTCTATGCATGGGTTCCCAGTTGCGTACCACTTTACCTTAATGGCTTCCATCAGATTTACTGTGAATACCTGGGGTTCCATCACTATACTGCAAGCTTCCTACTTTGACACCACACCCAGGTCAAAGCTCAGCATCGAGTAGGCCCTTGATGCAGGATCCACTCCTGTGTCAATAGACACTGAGTTCTAAGAAGAGTCTCTGATGGTCTGGATTTCTTGTGACCTCCCAAAGCAAGCAAGAAGAACAAAATACAACTCTGCACAGCAGAGGCACCTGCCTTATCACATTGACTCTGGTCCCATCCTGGAAACACCATTTCACTCACTGGAAAACACCAAGAAGACAATTCCATGACAATGGTAGAGCCTCCCCAAATCCCACAGCAACCAGGAGGCAAACTCCTGGGCAGGTTGCCTAACAGGCTTACCGGTGCATAAGGCTGCCTGCTCGGGGGTCAGGTTACTACACCTGCAACGGAGACAGAGCAGCGAACCAGAGTCAGAAAGGAACCTACTCCACTGACAAACACCAGAAGTGACAGCTGACAGCCTGATGACATGAAGAAGTTAGGGGGAAAAGATTATGAGAAGCAGAAGGAGAAACCAAAACCGTAGCATTCTGGGGTCTCCTAACAAACCGTTCTGGCAAGTGACACATCACTCCTGCTGAAACAGGGACGTTGATGAGGTTGGCCCATCATCAGATAGAGCAGGGGGTGACCAGGTCAGTGAGCCCCTCTCCCCTCCCCAGACCACACCAGGTGTCCCTCAGAGGTTGCTAACTGGAAAGGTTAATTTGAGGAATCTGGAAGCCCAGATCGCCCAACATCTGGCTGGAGCTCTGGGTCACCTTCATCCGTGTGGTACGAGGGCAAGCATATAGTTTCTGGAGCCAGACAGGTCTGGGACTGAACCAAAGGTGGGCTGGCTTGTGGCTTCAGGAAGCTCCTGTCTCCTGAGTTCAGGGTCTCCCTCTGGAACACGAGGTAAGAGCAGCCACTTGGCAGGGTTGCTGGGAGGCGCAGAGCATACCATGCAAACTGCATGATTCCAGGGCACTGATTTACAATTTTAAAAAACCGCCTTATGATTATACAATGTTTGCCAAGACTCTTGAGCTTGAACAGTATCAAATTCTGCTAGTCTAGGGAATAGTATAATTTTTCCCGAGGGAGCAGATAAATAATAGATTTGCTTAACCAGACCTATACCCCTCACAAAGCTATTTGCACAACTATATCATAAGCCTCATCATACTGCTGTCGGGCATTTAGGACAGGTCTTTTGATGTTCATTTCATAGGCTGGAGCCAAGCTGAGTTCTTCTCATCATTAACCCACTGCTCTTGGTCCAGAGGAACATCCCTAGACAGGTGCCTTGGGGTCTGATAAGCACATGGACAGTCACTATCCATCTCATAATTTAGTAGACTCCGCTCCCTCTCCAGTTCTTCCTAGAATACGAACTCTTTAAGTCTGTCTTCATACAGCTGTCTCGCCCCATCTCTGAAAACGTTACCCTTCATTCCCTGAAATAGTTCTAGCCTGGCTGGGTTTTCTTTAGGCAGGATTACCTGACTTGCACACGTGAGGTTTCGCCACAACTTGGTAAATCCCTAAGTGATGTGATCCTAAAATGCTTTCTGAGGTTTTTTCATGGGTCTGTGGGTGCTCTCACGCATCAAAGGATGTTTCTGGAAAGTAAGAGTCACCACTGAAAATCTTTGCCCGAAGCACAGCTGACAGCGCTGAGCACCCCATCACACCCCATCACAGATGACTTGCTTGGGGGCCAGCTTCCCCCCAGGACCTTTTCTGTATAATGTTTTTCTACAGTCTCACAGTTACTTTTTGAAAATGTTCTCTATCTGTCCGTCCCTAGATTTCCCAGAAAAGCCGATTGAACATCTACAAGCTTTGAGATGTGACTTTGCACTTAAGCTCCTTGAGAATGGGGTCATGCTTAATTCATCTCCATCCTGCCAGCATCAATGTCAGACACACCACCACCACAAATGCGTGTTGGCTTAGCTACACCAGGTGAAGTGTGGGGCCGGAGGGCCCTGCTCTGACTTTGTCAGGACGGTGGGTCTCGAAGAGGACTGCAGTGAGGATAAAACTGTTTGAAGAGCCCGTGACACCGGAGGACGTGGAGCAGGGCCAGGTGTGTTTGCTTGCAGGAAAGAAGGCGTGAGAATTATTAGGGACATGAGGCTGGCCGGCTCAGCAGCAGGGCTGCCTGAGTAGCTCAGTGGTAAAGAATCCGCCTGCAATGCAGGAGGCTCAGGTTCGATCCCCGGGTGGGGAAGATCTCCTGGCGAAGGAAATGGCAAACCACTCCAACATTCTTGCCTGGGAAATCCCATGGACAGAGGAACCTGGCGGACTACAGTCCACGGGGTCGCCAAGAGTCGGCCACAACTGAGCAACTGAATGATAACAACCACCAGAACCCAACAGGAAGAAGCTCGCTTTCCATGGAGCTCCAGGGAGCAGAACTGAACTTAAACGGGGGAAATTGACAAGGTTCTGGCTCCATGACTATTTTGAGTGGCTAGAACAGACAAATACACTGCCCCCAAGGCCAGGCACGCTCAATCAGTATGCTGGGAGTGGAAATCTTCCATCCCCTATCCTATGTCCGGGCACTGAGGTCAGCCAGCCTCTAGGCTCCCCACCACTGTGATGTCATGGTTTGGTCCTGGGGTTCCAGATAAATGAGAGTTTACTGCACACAAGGGCCAAGGAGACAGGAATCCTACAACTTGTCATTTATTTCAGGCAAATACCAGCTTCTTTCCTCCTTGGGAAACAGAACCTGACATGAGGGGGTCAGGGAGGCAGGGAGCTAGTGAACCAGATGCTCACCCCCACCCACCTCTGGCCATGCAATCCTAGGAGGCCATGGGGAGTTCATGCAGCCTCCTGACGCAGTGGGAGCCACCAAGTACTGGTACTCCAGGAAGGAAGATTCCGTTTGATCTAAAACAGGAGCCACCAGCTAGGGAAGGCCAGGAGGCCACCCTCGCAGGACCAGAACGGCCTCACGGTGCAGTTGGGGGCACCTCATTCAACTCCTGGTCCACTGGCAGCCCCAGGCTGGCCCTTCCCCTCTGGAGGGTGCAGGACTGGAGGAACATGGCATCTGGGGAGGAGGAGGAGGGAGAGAAAGGAGAAGGGGGACAGGCCTCTTTCCCAGCTGCATCTCATAAACAGCCTGACTTATTTCCCTGCCTATAAAATGGACCAGAATACAACAGCACAGAACATTATTATCCATGTTTCTGCTGCAACCAGCTACTGCCTGCTCTTCTCTGTCAACCATGCTCCTACACCCTCAGAGGAAAAAGAAGTCTTCTTCAGGCCCATGAAATATGACCCCTTTTCAGCCTGCAAAGTGTTTGCTGGCTCAGTCTCAGTCTTCAAAGGCTGAGACCCGTGGAAAACAAGTGGCTGGCCTCACACATCACCTCTCCTCGGTTTCCTCTGTTGGGTCCAGCCTCATCTCCTTCTAACCCTGGATGCTCTGCTCACTTATAGGGGCAGAGCCAAGGACATGAGATAGGCCTGGCATAGAGTCCAGGCAGGTGAGCGAGGTCTGCAAGTCAAGTTCTTGACCGGATCATTGCCGATCGGCAGTCAGGAAGGACCTGGCTCTGGACAGCACTGTGATTGCTGGCTGACAATACCAGGCTCAACGAGTCCATATTTGGGGCGTATTTGGGGCGTATTTGGGGGTGACAATGAAGACGCATTCAAGACTTTTAACCCTTTAACTTCAGGCCTTCAGAAAGCAATGTTTCTAATTCAAGTGCCACCTCTTACAGGAAGTCTTCCCTTACTCTGCTGGTAGCAACTACTCTCCAACCACTGTCCCGTCCAATCACATTCATACTTACATGACAGTCCTTAAAGTCTTCACTCCATCCTGCCTTGCACACGTTTGGCTCCCTATATGACTGCTGGATCTTTAAGGACACAAACTGCACCCTATTCCTAGCCTTGCCTCCCTGCATTGAGGGCACACAGACTTGTTCACTGTGAGCATCAGTAAATGTTGATCGCATTGAGCTGAACTGCCTGTATGAATCCCAGTGAAGATCAAGAAGGAGGTAGCAGGCTCAGGAAATAATTCATCATGGATTGAGCAACGTTTTCTTCTTTCCTCTCCAGTCCCTCCCCCAAACCAGTTGTGGCCAGTCCTCCCTGAGCCTGGCGTGCTGAGAAGCCTCCTAAGAAAGAACGTGGCTTCCTCTGTCTCTCCCCTGGGGGTGCATTTCAGGAGGATGGAATAGGGGCTCAGAGACAGAGCTGGGTGGATCAACCTTCTAGTGGCCGTTCTGAGGAATTATGGCAAGGATCAGGGCCTCTGCCTTGTAACAGGAGGTGTGTGCATGCTCAGACACCTCAGTCGTGTCCAGCTCTTTGCAACCCCATGGACTGTAGCCAACCAAGCTCCTCTGTCCATGGGATTCTCCAGGCAAGAATCCTGGAGTGGGTTGCCGTGCCTTCCTCTGGGGGATCTTCCTGACCCAGGGACTGAACCTGCATCTCTTACATCTCCTGCATTGGCAGGTGGATTCTCTACCACTAGTGCCACTTGGGAAGCCCCTATATTAGGAGGAGGGAAAGCCAGTTCCTGAGATGCCAGTTCTAGACGGGCTCTCCACGGGCGGGGCTGGAGTGGGCTGAGAGTGTGGGATGGAAGAGATGGGTAGACAGGTGGGGGCAGAGCGCCACTCTTGCTGTCCACAGATGCCACCCAAAGGCTCCTGAAATCACTGAGGTCTTAGGAAGAGGGACTGAGGAAGCAGGACGTTGCTAAGAGGGCTCCAGCCCCGCCACAGGGATAGGTGCTACTCCCCCCCATGAAACGTCATCCCTGGAAAAGGAGGGAACAAGGAAGAGCCATTCACCCCTCCCCAGACGGTCGCCCCAAGTTGGCACAGTGGACATTGCCTATATACGATGCCCTTGGTATATCCCCCAAGGTCATCAGCTACCATCCCTGAGGTGAGTGGACTTCTGGTCCCCTCTCCTCCACATGCCATTGTAGTTAACTGGCAGCTGCTGCTGCTGCTGCTAAGTCGCTTCAGTCGTGTCCGACTCTGTGCGACCCCATAGACGGCAGCCCACCAAGCTCCCCCGTCCCTGGGATTCTCCAGGCAAGAACTCTGGAGTGGGGTGCCATTGCCTTCTCTGTAACTGGCACCAGATGCTTTCAAATACAGTTTTGTATATCAGCTTGTTAGTAGCTAAATCTAACTCAGATGTTTGAAGCCTATTGTTTTGTCTCATCCATAGCAAAACCTCCCAGCCAGGAAAAGCAGCCCATGAGTGGATATTCATTTTCATGAAAAGGCAAGGCAGGGTGCTGGCTAATATGGGATCAGCACTGTACACACCCCCAAGGCCCAGGCTCCTGGGTACCCCAAGAAATAAAAGTCATTCCCATCCTGGGACATCAGGGCGTGAACCTTGGGTGCTGAAGGCAGAAATCTACTCCTCTACCTGTGAGGATGCTCGTATGGCCCCAAGAGACTAGTAGAGCCACCTCCCTCCAGCCGGGACAGCATTTCCTCCACTGGCTCCATCGCAAACCTTGTTTCGGCCTGGACCCCAGTGCCGCAGGCTGGGAGTTCCCAGAAGAATCTACGTGGGGGAGTGGGAGATACCTGCTGGATACCTCCCTGGGGAACTTCCCAAGCAGCACTTACACACACACATACATGCACATACACATACACAAATACATGCACACACGTACACACACACACACCTGTGCGCGTGCACATATACACACATACACATGCACCAATAAACATGCATGAACATGCACACGTGTGTGCACATACACATGCGCACGTGTGAGTGCACATACACACTTATACTCATGCACACACATGTACACACACACACACACACACACACACACACACACACACACACACTCACACTCTGCTCAGGCCTGTAGGCCCTGAGGTTTCCAGAACAAAGGCAGGACCCAGGGTGCAGAGTCTGGCTGGGCTGAGACCCCCATTAGCATCCTCACCATGCAGCCTGCTGGACCCAGATGCCCGCAGCGGGAGGGAGGGGCTCACGGTGCAGATAAGGGCATCTAGTCTCCCCTCTGCTCACTTTCCACCCCTGGGAAAGGAGCTTCAAACCCCACATCTCCAGCTTAGACTTGAAGGGCTGCAGACAGGGAAGGATAGCTGGTCCCAGGGCTTTACATGCAAACAGACTGCCCAGACCCACTGGGCTCTCAGCTGCTGTGCTTTTGAATGTCCCAAACCACAGGCACAGGGGGAGGAATGGAGCTCAGTGTTGACAACGAGAGGCCAGGGGCCCGAGGGAACAGGCAGGAAAGACCCCGCCGGCCTTTGCAAGAGTCACCTCCAACTTGGACAGGACGCCCCTGCTTCAGCACAGAACACGTGGGTGCAGTTACCATGTAAGCCTGCAGGGGGCAGAGTTCACAGGTGTGCACTGCAATGGAACCACAGGGTCTGGGCAGCCTCCGACTGGATCCCGTGGACCACTAGGTCTCCAGAGGTGTAGGCAAGAAGGATGAAGAACAAGTAGCAAAAGAGAGAAATGGTGCTGAAGACACACTCACAGGAGCTGGTGTCAGACCGGGACTAGGACGTGGGAGGAGGAAGGTGACGTGGACACAGGAGTTTGGGTGGAGCCAGCAGAGTGCAGGAGCTGTTCCCCCGCCCTCCACCCCAGTTTCCTCTCCATGAGCCCCCAAGGTGCATGCTCATGGCATCCCTGTCTCCAAGACCTATCTGAACCCTCAAGGCCTCTGTCCCTTCCCTGTCTCCCCTTCACCTTTTCTCTCTCTCTCTCACTCTCTCTCTCTCCTCTTCTTTCTCCATGGTCACCTCTTCTCTCTCCAGCAGAGCAAATTCCTTACCCCATTGGGTGGACAACAATCCCCCACTCCTGCCCCCCACCACACACATTACCATTTCCTCCCCTCCAGCCAGTATCTGAGAGATGCTCCAGGCTCTAGGCATATCCAAGCTGCTGGCATCCTGCAGAGGTTGCAAGAGCCCCCAAGCTCCCAGATCTGAGCAGCAAGTGGACACTGTGACATGTTGTAGAAACTCTGATCCAAAGTGGACACTGGGACCCACAATGGACACTACCCAAAATGGACACTAGGACCCATAGCTTCAAGCTCTGCATCCTTGGAAACTGCCAGACCCCAGAGCAGGGCTTTGCAGCAAAGGTCACACTTCCCCTGCAGGTGAGGCCTCTTTGGTGGCCAAAATGGGGTGCACCCTAGAAATGCCATCGCCCACTTAGCTGGCAGCTGGTCACCTGAAGTTTCCAGAGAAAAGACGAGGCTCTCTGGTAGGGAGAATTTTTATTTTCTGGAATCATATTTTTAAAAAACGAGTTGGAGAAAACAGGCGACAGTGTGGGTGGCCACTGGAGAGGCCGAGAGGAAGATCAAAGGCTGCCAGGCATGGAGGAAGCAGCCCGGAGAACAATCTAGGTGGCCGCGCCTCACAAAAGCAGCCAGGGGACGGGAGGCGCTGGATGAGGGGCCTCGGTCACCCGCATCCGTGGCCCGGCTCCCCAACCCCAGTGCCTCGGCTAACAGCCTTCAGCTGGAACAAACACCTGCTGTCAAGAGACATCCAACTGAGCTCCCAGTTCCCCGGGAGGGCCGTCCCCTCTCTGCGTGGGAGGTGGGCCTGCCCAAACTCTGACTCCCAGCCTGCTGTCTTCTTCCAAGAAGGAGCTGGAATTGCTCCCACTGGATCCAATCCTTCTGGCGGCCGCCCCTCTCAAGGTCTCAGCCTGGGGCGAGCAGCCAGGAACACTCTCCGAGTTTGCCGGCTGATGAATTAGCTCATGAGAATAAGCCACGGGTGACCGAGGGGCAGCGAGTCCTCTATGTCAGGCGCCGAGGGTCCCCATCATTTCTAAATGAGTGTGCTGGACCAAATTTCCCCACAGAGCCCTCGGCTCAGCCTCCCAGTTTGGGGCCACCAGGATGCCCTGAATATTCATTGGAAGGACCAAGGCTGCAGCTGAAGCTCTAATACTTTGGCCACCTGATGCAAAGAGCCGACTCATTGGAAAAGACCCTGGTGCTGGGAAAGACTGAAGGCAGGAAGAGAAGGGGACGACAGAGGATGGGATGGTTGGATGGCATCACTGACTCAATGGACATGAGTTTGAGCAATGTCTCAAACTCACTGTCCCAATGTCTCATTATCTCAGTGTCTCTCACTCTGGGAGATGGTGAAGGACAGGGAAGCCCGGCATGCTGCAGTCCACGGGGTCGCAAAGAGTCAGGCACAACTGAGCGACTGAACAACAGGATGCCGAAGACCAAAGAAGGGCTGCGACTTGCCCAGAGAAGCAAGCGCCCCTAGTGGTTGGGTCTGGACAAGACTCCCGTCTCCGTAGTCTCAGCTCATTCCTCCCCCATTGCACAGGGTGACCCCCTAACACTTCACCTGAGAAAGACGTGGGGTTCTAACAACCCTCAACCATTTGAGGCTAGTCAGACCTATCAAATTCTAGAAAGTTCTTTCAGAAAGCTTGTCACCTCTGTTCTGTAACAAGCCTCACAAATTCCCAAGGCAACTGGGCAGTACTTTGGGGGCAGCACTAAGTGGGTGGGATTTAGGACCCAGGCTCTCCTCCCTTCCAATCATTCTTCATAAGCCATAAAAAGTCCACATATCCTCTCACACCAGTCGGTTTATTCCTTATATGATTTGTCAGGTCTTCCCTCCTCTTGTTCGGCACTGTGGCTTCTGGGGCATGACCCAAGGATCTGCTGCACCCAGATCCTTCTTGAGGCAAATCGGAGGGACGGTAATAAAAGAAGAACTCTACACACCCTTCTCCCCCAAGAGCAGAAAGGGGGGGACCACAGTGCTGATGACCCCAAGATGCAAGTCATGGGATATCTGTCTATATTATCTGCTGCCCCACGGCCACCACTGCCCTCCCTCGCCCAGGAGCTGGTTCCCCACCCGTAAGACACAGAGCAGAAGGGGAGGTCACAGTCTAGAATAGCCCTCTGCTTGGCCAATAGACCTCCAAGGGCCAAGAATGTCAGCAGAGATCTTTCAGGTCCTCCCGAGGGTCCCCTCCCACATCTTACCTGATGAGGTCAATGGGTTGAAACTTATAAAACACCCCATAGCGTGCCCATTCTTGATACAGCAGCTAAACAAGAAAAACAGGGAACCAGGTTAGAGGTGAAGTGGGCAACCAGTCACCTTTTGTATCCAGCTTAGCAAGTTAAAATTAGACACCTGCCAAGGCATGGTGGCACTAGTGGTAAAGAACCTGCCTGCCAATGCAGAAGACATAAATGATGCGGGTTGGATCCCTGGGTCAGGAAGATCCCCTGGAGGAGGGCATGGCAACCCACTCCAGTGTTCTTGCCTAGAGAATCCCACGGATGGAGGAACCTGGCAGGCTACAGTCCGTGAGGTCACAAAGAGTCGGACATGATAGAAGCAACTTAGCATGCATACGCGCACGCACACACATATAGTCCTGGGAACTTCACTCAATACTCTGTAATGACCTAGATGGGAAAAGAATCTAAAGAGTGGACATATGTATATGTATATGGACATATGTATATGTATAACTGATTCACTTTGCTGTACACTCAAAATTAACACAACATTGTAAATCAACTGTACTCAGATCAAAATTAATTTTAAAACAAAGTAATTATTGATAAAGTGAAGTCACTCAGTCGTGTCTGACTCTTTGCGACCCCATGGACTGTAGCCTACCAGGTTTCTCCATACATGGCATTTTCCAGGCAAGAATACTGGAGTGGGTTGCCATTTCCTTCTCCAGGGGGTCTTCCCAACCCAGGGATCCAACCCAGGTCTCCCGCATTGCAGGCAGACGCTCTACCCTCTGAGCCACCAGGGAATGTAAAAAAGGATAGCAGGAGAAGGGCTCTCTGAGGAGGTGACATTTGGGTTGAGACCTAGGAGATGGGGGTATGTTTCAGCTAGGAGAACACTCCTTCTGTGCCAAGGCCTTGAGGAAAGTGCATGTGACATGTCCTCACAGGAAGGCCAGGCTGAGCAAGGGGAGAATCTTGGGAGATAATGCTGTTCCACGTTTCCAAGTCTTCCACATCGCATCTTCTCACATATCACACAGAACTCATGCAATTCTAGCAAGGAGAAGTGACTCTAATCAGGTATTCTGGGTAGATGGCTGAACATGAGCCCTACAGGAAGTCTTCAAAGACACGATATCAAACTGAAATAAAATTGGCATTCCTACTTGGCGACTGTAGACTTTTTATTGTCACAATGTCCCCCAACAACTTCAGAAAAGAATCAGAAACTGCATGAACTCTGATAGTGCAAACTGTACCCGGAGTCCCACTTTCTAGAGACAGGATACCCCAACACAAAGGGGGTGACATGGTGCCTGGTGGGCAGGCGAAGATCTGAATCCATGAAGCCTGAGGCTGTGTTCCAGGCAGGTGGCTCCAACCTGATCACACCGTTATTACTCTCTCTCTTCCTCCCTGTCATCCTGGTGCTTCTACCGCTCTGGGTTTTTATTCCCTCTCCCCAGTGCCAACACTGGGCTCACCAGAACCTAGCTGTCACAGTGACATCACTGGGGGCCCACAGGGAGGCCAGCTTGCGTCAAGAGATACGGGCAAGGCCGCCCGGGAGAGCGGTGGGACGTCAGTGCTCCCTCTGAGGCCCTGACCTCCAGGGCACATTCCTCTCCGAGTCACCAAGTCCAACCCTGAAACCTGAGAACACCTGTCTGCACTGCCCTGAAGGGGAAAACTGAAAATGTTCCAGGAAGCCAGTGTGGCCCACTTGGCTCCAAACTGAGAGCTAGGCTCCCAGGCCTTGCCCCGGGCTGGCTCCCAGACGTGCTGGACGAAAGCTCCAGGAGTCCTTTCTCAAGGCCGCATCGATCGCTGGTAGATACAGGGCAGGCTGAGCTAAGAGAGCTGCCTGTATTCCATGGAGACAGGCCAGACAGACACTGCAGAGGACATCAGCAGGCATATCCCGCTGGAGCTGGAGCTCTAAGCTTCAAACCTGGGAGGTGATGTGACAGTGATGCCTGGATGCCCACACAGCTCTGCCCAGCAGGTTCATAGGGCCGCCAGGCAGGCGATGTAGGAGCTAGGTGGCAGGTGCTATAGACTGCTGGCTGTCTTTACAAATATTTAACCACACAGTTTCAAACCAGGTGGGTCATGCCCTGGTTACAGGGTCCCAGCACAGACCAGCGGTCAGGGTATAGTGAGGCAGGCCAGAGTCTCTGCCCCACAGGGATAAGCATGTGTCAGTCAAGTTCAGGAGGACAATCACGGTAACTTGCCACAGGACCTTCGAACTAGCTCCTAGCTTATTAGATCTTACTAAATCTGCTCTCTCCCTTAGTTACCTCATGCCCTCTTCACCAACTGGTCAAGCCTGCAAACAGAGCCAGAGAGTCTGCAGCTCCTTCTTGGGGGACAGAGCCTTATTTTGGAGGCCCCAGAGGTCATTCCATGCACGTGGGTCTGACCCCAAAACTTTACTGCAGGCAGAAACAAGCCACGGGGACCGCCCCGCTGATGGATCAGAGCACGCAGAAGACAGGTCGATCCCCAAGGGTCACAGCTGAGAGTGGGTCAGTGTAAGTGTTTCATGAGATTATAAAGGGCCCAACTGGTAAAAGCATCTTCAAGGTCAGAGGATGGCAGGATGTGTGAGACCCATGACCCTCACCGAGGTCCCAAGCTCCTAAGCTGGACCTGTGGCAGATACAGAGATGCCAGCTGCAGCGAGCTGAGAGGCACTGATGAGATGGGAGGACCAGGATGGGACAGGATGGAATTCTACCCCCTGGATCCTGCAATGACCTATTTGAGTTTTTGGCAGGTCACGTCTCCATTAATTCAATGGGACTTGTGCAAGAAGGGAAAACTAGACCGCAAGAGAAACCAAAAAGTAGCCTTCCCATCAGAAAGCAAGATGGACTCTCGCCATGAACCTTCTGGCGGGTCACTTTTTAACAGTCCACCAGAGAAGACAATCCTCTGAAAAAGCTGGAAGATCTAGAACCGAGGGTGTAAAAGCTGTTAAAGGAAGTCATCTTTTAAGGTTGGGCCCGGGATTCCCCGTAAGTGGCCAGGGAAGCCATGGGATGCTGGCGGGGCTCAAGCCGCCCTCAAAAGACAGTAACAGTCCCTTCTCTGGGATGCCTGAGAAAAGCAGGTGAGTCTGGCATATGTGGGCTGAGGTGGCTGCAGACCCCGCAGCCCTGCTTTCTCGAAAGGTGGGAAACCCCTGGTCTCCAGAGTGAGGGAACCTCTCACGAATCACCCTCCAGGAGGGGCTGAGTCATAGAGACTGCAGGCTGCCCTAGGCAGCGGCGGGTGGGGGTTGGGGGAGACAGCTCTCCACCTAAGAGGCAGATCACTGGAACAGCTACAAATCTCAGGGAAGAGAGGAGGCGAACCCCCGGTAGCAGCAGGATGGCCGGATCACCACTGAAGTCCCCCAGAGGAGTGATCTCTCATCTTTCTTTCAAGATACCTCTGAGGCTCCAGGAACAAAGCCAGCCCTGCAGTGAGAGGTCCCCCTGCCACACACAAGAGGTCATGTCCACCCGGCTGCAGAACCGGCTGGGATTTGAATGCCAGGGTCAGTCCTAACAGAACAATTATTTAATGCAGAGGTCCCCAGCCTTCAGGACCTAATCCCTGAGGATCTGAGGTGGAGCTGACTTAATAATAATAATTTGACCACCTGATAGAAAGAGCCAACTCATTGGAAAAGACCCTGATGCTGGGAAAGATTGAAAGCAAAAGGAGAGGGTAACAGAGGATAAGATGGTTAGACAGCATCACCGACTCAATGGACATGAACTTGAGCAAACTCCAGGAGATAGTGGAGGACAGGGAAGCCTGCCGTGCTGCAGCCCATGGGGTGGCAAAGAATCAGACACGACTTAGCAAATGAGGAATAACAAAGTGCACAAAAAATATGATGCACTTAAATCATCCTGAAACCATATCCTCGCCTGACCCGTGGAAAAATTGTCTTCCACGAAAACTGGTACCTGGTGCCAAAAAAGGTCAGGGATCACTGAATTAATCGACATGGGAATCGGTCTCCTGGCCTTGCTGAGTATCCATTTCCCAATCCAAATGGACAGGGAAAAAAGCTTTCAGTCTCATTCACAACTCCTCTTACCTCCCATCACAGTAAATTTTATTTCCCTAACCATGACCCAGGCAGAGGAAAAGAAGGAGGCCAGGAGTGGCTGGTGAACCTGAGAAAAGTCACAAGAAATGGGGTCCTTGGGGCCTCGCTGGTGGCTCAGTGGTGAAGAATCCACGTGCCAACGCAGGGCACACTGATCCAGGACGATCCCACATGTCACGGGGCAGCCGAGCCTGCGAGCTGCAACTACTGAAGCCCAAATGCTCGAGAGTTCCACAAGAGACTCACGGCAATGGGAAGCCTGCACACCCCAACCAGAGAGTGGCACCCGCTCGCTGCAGCCAGAGAAAAGCCTGTACAACAACGAAGACCCAGCACAGACAAATAAATAAATTATTTTGAAAAAAAAGAAAAGAAATGGGCTCTTTGTCTTCCAAAGACACTTGTCCATCCTCATGAGCATCACTTGACATCAGGTTTGGAAATTATCCACTGAGATGCAGATCTGCCCTGGAGGTCTGTCCCTGCCTGCCAGGTTCCATCCACTCCCCCGGCTGGGATGTGCACGGCCTTAAGTAAAACAATTCCTGGAGGACAACTTTCTGTTATGGGATTTTACTGTTAACAATAATGTAATATCATTCCAGGCAAAGGCACATAGATTTTTGATAGCCTACACATCACTTCTCTCTGCCTCTGTGAGGATAATAGGGGACTGGCTGATTTCTCCCAGGAGTTCTGTGTGTTCCTAGTCTCTGGAATGTTCCTGTAAGACGCCCTACCTTGACGGGCCGGGGGTCATCACCCACCCAGCAAGAGGTCTCTTAGGTGGGCAGTGGGGTGGTGATCAGCCTTTAAAGGGGAGGAACATGAAAGGAAAAAATAGGAGGACAGAAAATGGCCGAGACCAGCGAGGTGAGATGTGGGGAGAAAGGCTTCTCCTTGCCTTTAAATCTGATCCGGGACTTTTCAGGAAATTAAACCCCAAGACTATGAGCATCAGATAGAAAACAGATGAGGGTAAAACATCGAAAAACTACAGCAGATTCCCTGGGCAGGCAGAAAGGGGGACATGTGTAAGCAATCACGGCCGTATTTCTGGAAAAGACCTTTTTATGTTTTTAATACTTAACACTTCATAACAGGGACTAATAGGCAGGATAAAAAGAAGGCTGCTCAAAAGCAACATGGGGGATGAATGGTTTTCCAGACAGCAGAGTGGGGACAGGGAGGGTCTACCCCTCATCACGCCCACCCTCGCCCACCCTCCTCTACTCACCAGAGTCACTTAAGCCTGGGAACCTGGCTGGAGAATGGCATGAGAGGGGCGGTCAGATGGACAGCTCTGCTGAAGAGGCTGGGTGATGCTGAGAGCATCATCCCTGGAGTAGAGGGTGGTACCCAGGCTCCCAGGGTACCAGCACACAAAAGAAATGGGATCTACATGGACAGCTGGGGACAGAGCTGTCTAGGCAGGAGGTGTAACTGGCATAGGAGGGATTCTCCAATGGGACCCTTTTCCCTCCGCTAAATATAACCTCTAATTCCCAGCTGCCTGGAACACACAGTTGGTTTCTCAACTATAATTTGGGGGTTGCTGTACCCCACCTGTCTGCCTAGAGAATAAGAATAATAACTTAAAGATGTCCCTCCCCAAACAAGCCACAACGGTATAGATATTGGTATATGTTTAGCAGGAACATTCGATTTGAGGTCCCAGGGGTTTTAGCTCCTCTCGGTTGATCACGGCAGTGTTATCATGGACAAGGTGTACCATCATCCTGTGCCTCAGTTTCCCCATCTATAAATTAAGGCAGCGGTCTCCAACCTTTCTGGCACCAGGGACTGGTCTCATGGAAGACAATTTTTCCACAGACCAGGGTTGGGCTGGGGGTGGTTTCGGGATGATTCAAGCACATGACATTCATTGTGCACTTTATTTCTATTGGTGGCTCAGACAGTAAAGAATCAGCCTGCAATGCAGGAGATGCAGGTTCATTCCCTGGGTTGGGAAGATCCCCTGAAGAAGGGAATGGCTACCCACTCCAGTTATTCTTGCCTGGAGAATCCCAGGGACAGAGGAGCCTGGTGGCGACAGTCCATAGGGTTGCAAAGAGTCAGAGACGACTGAGTGACTAACACTTTCACTTTGTTTCTATTATTATTACACCAGCTCCGCCTCAGATCACCAGGCATTAGATCCCAGAGGTTGAATTAAGGGGCCTGATGCTCAGTGCTTCTCAGCTGAAGCTCTCTTGTCACCAGGGGTGGGCATGCTGCCTCTGTGTGCCACTGTTGGGCATATTTCAGGATGGTTGGCATCGCTGGTCCACCAAGCAAGGAAGGCCAGCCGTATCCCAATACACAGTCAGGTAAGTGACCAAAAATGGCCCTCAAATTTCCAAAGCCTGGGGCTGTGGAAAAACAGCTGATATAGATAAGCAGTAAGTAGAACACCCAGGATGTGTCTACGCAGCCCCACCCACACATGCAGCCCCCGAGCCCAGAGCCCTGGGCGCTGCATCAGGTCGGCTCACCTTTCTGTCATTCATATCGTCCCCTGGACTGTCATATTCACCCTGTGGGAGGAGAAAACAGAGAGAATGATCAAAAACAGAAAGAGGTTCCCTTTTAAACTTTCTAACGCCATCCCCTTCTTTCATTCCCACTTAAGGAAGGTCAAGGGCATGACCCGGAAGGAAACGCCGATCTGCTTCCCTGGTCACCAACACCTGTTGTGTGTCCTACGAGCCTTCTCTTACAGGGGGTATCTCCCCTCACAGGCCTCGGGGCCTCGTGCACCTGCTCACAGCAAATGCAACAGCAGAGTCCACCCTGGAATCAGGCTAGCCTGTCCAGGAAACCTCCCTTGCACCCCGTCTATACCCAGCAGAACCTCGTGTCACCTGTGCCCACGGCAAGGATGTCACTGAGGAGAAAAGGTCACCTGGGAAATCTCACCAGGCACTCAGGGTACCCGCCCCAGGGGTCTCATTTGGTACCACCATGCGGCAGATGCTAAAGTGACCGACAGGGCGGACAGGGCAGTCGGGGGGGGGGCACTGAGCTCACGGGCCAGTTAAGGTCCTTGTGAGTCACCTTGAAGAATATCACTGCATTGTGTTATGGGACGTTTATAACATTACTCCCAGCCAAGGAAAGCCATAATTAGTTTCTCTGTTTTCTTAACCACACAACAGTAGAAGGAATTTTGAGAGACCTCCTTAAAAAATATAAAGATAGAGATGTGGTATATATACACAATGGAATATTACTCAGCCATTAAAGAGAATGAAATAATGCCATCTGCAGCAACAATGGGCTTAGAGATTGTCATCCTAAGTGAAGTAAGTCAGACAGAGAAGGGAAAATATCATATGACATCCCTTATATATGGAATCTAAAAATGATATGTATGCACTCACTTACAAAATGGCAAGACACTCACAGACTGAGAGAACGAACTTGTGGTTGCCAGAGGGAAGGGACAGTTAGGGACTTTCGGAAGGTCATGGACACATTGCTATATTTAAAATGGATAACCAACAAGCATCTACGGTACAACACATGGAACTCTGCTCTATTATGTGCCACCCTGGATGGGAAGGGGGTCTGGGGGAGAATGGATCCATGTATATGTATGGCTGAGTCCCTTCGCTGCTCACCTAAAACTACCACAACACTGTTAATTGGCTATACCCCAATACAAAATGCTTTTGGTGTTAAAAAAAAAAAAAGTAAAAATTTAAATTAAAAAAAATAGTCAAGATAGAAAAAAAGACCTGAAACTGACACTTAATACACATTCCTATAGAGGATGAGGAGTTCTACATGTAAACAAAACTATCACATAAAAAATATCGCATATAATATATATCATATAACACTATCAAATAACTATCATATATAATATTACATACATAATATCACATATCACTCTCTGTCATGCGAGGGCCTAACGGTCCAGGCTGTGTATCATCACAGTCTGGGACTTGCCTCCCTGCATCCACCTTCCCCATCTCTCTTCTCACACTTTCCCCAAAATCAAGGCAGGGAGTGTAGAGGAGGATCAGACAAAAACATTCACTTTTCTTGAGACAGTTTGAGACAACTGGCAAATATCAAGCTGGGGATTACTGTCTTTCACACGTGATCGGGAACCAGCCAAGGTGGTTCAATGCCATGGTTCCCTCCTGCCTGTATATTTATTGCTGCGTTGCCTGCAGGACTCCACCTTTTGACTGGTGGAGGTGGTACTCACGTCGTGCAATGGGTAAGCAGCCTCATAGACATTATTTGCTATCAGAGAGTTAATACCTGCAGAAGAAGAAAGATGAAAACGGTCACTGTAGGGCAGGGTTTCTCACCTTGACCTTGGTCTTCTGATAAATAATAATGCACCCAAATCCACCTCTCAGTTGAGAACCAGCCCCCGCTTCCGGATTCTCCCAGGCAAGAAGTTTCTTCCACACTTTACTCTTAGTGTTAGAACAACAATTTTTTTCATTTCCCAAATGCAAGGGTATGATCAAATATCAGGCATTGTGTTGTCGTTCAGTCACTCAGTTGTGTCCAACTCTTTGTGACCCCATGGACTGCAGCACGCCAGGCTTCCCTGTCCTTCACTACCTTCCAGAGTTTGCTCAAGTTCATGTCCATTACGTCAGTGATGCCATCCAACCATCTCATCCTCTATCTCCCCTTTCTCCTTTTGCCTTCAATCTTTCCCAGCATCAGGGTCTTTTCCAATGACTCGGCTCTTTCCATCAGGAGGCCAAAGTATCGGAGCTTTGGCATCAGTCCTTCCAATGAATATTCAGGGTTGATTTCCTTTAGGATTGACTCTTCGATCTCCCTGCAGTGCAAGGGACTCTCAAGAGTCTTACCAGGTAGGCTCTCTCAAACGTCATGTCCGTCCTGTCCTCACACACTTGGATCCCTGCAGCCTCCAAACCACCTCCACGACCTCCTCCTTCTCCTGCTCAGCATCCAGAGCAGTGCAGGAGAACATCTGTGTTCAGTGTCAGTAAAGGGATGACCATGTGGATGGATCACTGTCATTACAACCAACATAAGTATGCATCAGTGCATCCCACCGCATTTTGCTTGAACTCATTTCTGGCTCCCTCCCTGTTCCTTTGCAGGACAGTACCTATTACTGCCTGTGACTGACCTGACTGTACCATTAGATCTCAGAGTGTGGTCTGTCCCCATGACCCTCTCAGGGGGGCTCCATAAGGTGAGGACTATTATTTTTAAATACTTATTTATTTGGTTGTGCTGAGCCTCAGTCGCTGCACACAGACTCTCTTGTTGAGACCCGAGAGCTCAGTAGTTGCTGCGGCATGCAAGCTTAGGTGCCCCTCAGCACATAGGATCTTAGTTCCCTGATCCGGGATTGGACAGGAGTCCCCTGCATTGTAAGGCTGAGCCTTAACCACTGAACCACCTGGGAAGTCCCTTGAATGATTTTCACAATAGCACTAAGATTTGCTTTTCCACTCCTGGTCTCTCAGGAGTCTACAGCGGAGTTTTGTGATCTGTGATGACGTCAACCCTGACTGCTCACGGAACAGGGCTTATGTATCCTTACGTTTTAAACTCTTCTCAGTTTTAACTCCTAATACAATAGATACTGATCAATACAACCCACCTAGATGAAAATGCTTTGGGTGCTCTCAATAATCTTTTCCAGTGCAAAATGAAGTTGCTCAGTCGTGTCCGACTCTTCGCAACTCCATGGACTGTAACCCACCAGGCTCCTTCGTCCATGGGAGTTTCAGGCAAGAATACTGGAGTGGGTTGCCACTTCCTTCTCCAGGAGATCTTCCCAACCCAGAGATTGAGCCCGCGTCTCCTGCATGCAGACAGACACTTTACCATCTGAACCACCAGGGAAACCTTTTCCAGTGCACAAAGGGCCACAAAGTTGGGAAACCACATAACAAGGGATCCATTTCTTTAAAATCCTGACTGTATTCTACAGCACTGGGCACACAGCAGGCCCTACTAAACAGATGTTACCTGAAGGAGTGGTCCCATCTCTGTAACTCCAAGGTGCTCTTCTACCATCCCCTCACTTCATTCATGGTGGGATTCAGAGACTATAAAGAGCCCCATAGGCTCTGTGACTCGGGACAGGCTGCCCCGGGTCGCTGGCTCCCAGATGGGAGGGATTCTATCTCGACAGCTCAAGGACTCTGCCATGTGGGACGTATATTTGGTGGGAGGCAGCCGGCGGGGGAGGCTCTCTGGTACATGCTGGTTTCCCTGGTCTCAAACACGCTTCTGCCCTGAACCATTCTTTCCAGATAGGTTGTAGACAGCAGAGTGATGAGGAGGCAATCAGTTCTGGAGGGAACTATGTATGATGTCCAGATGCAAAGTCATCTGCATTTGCACCACTCTGGAGAGAGGACATGGTTGGGTGGCGAAGTTCCACAACAGTGACTCATTAAAATTCATGGTTTTCCACCTCCTGGGCCCACTCGGTGCCCCACCACATGCTCGGAGCCTCAGAGGCTCTCAAACAATACTCCTCCCTCCACCAGCCTCCTCTTGCCCCAACCATGCTGCTCAGATTCCAGAGTCCAGCCAGGGCCCTCGTGGGAGCAGAGGCTGCAGGGGCACCCAGCAGGAGTGGCCCCTCTTTCAGTGCGCTGAGAGCTGGGATTTCAGTGCTGAAGCATCACCCAAGGACCAGTCCTTTCCTGATTTTATGCTTCCTCCTTGGCGTGCACAGAAAACATCAGAAATACCAGTGGGGGGTGGACTGCTGGAGGGTGGGGAAAGGGATTGTGGGTGGGGGAGGGGTGTCCAGGGTCTGAATGAGCTACAGATCTGTCTTCCTCTCGAGACTACAATTTCCCTCGGAGGATCATTAATCAGTTCAAGAGCCGTAACCACAGCCATAGGAAGCCACCCTACAGTCATCAAGGGAAGGGCTCCCAAGTCGGGAGGGGGCGGGGGGTGGTTCAAAGCGACAGAGGAGCTGTCAACATGGATAGAGGCTGAAGTATCACAGGCCGGCAGGGCTCCAGCCCGGCTGCAAACCTAGGCACTGGCCACTCAATCCTCGCAGCCACGCCCACCCTTTGGTTGCCATGGCAGCAGCATATACCCTGCAGACAATACCAGAACAGCATGGAAGCTTTCAGCAGGTGTGGAACTCCCCTGCTAATTCAAGGCTTTGTTCAGCACAGTCGCCCAGGGTCTGAGAGCACTGGACTGAAGACCTGAACTCCTGGGTCCTGCAGCCAGAGCCTCAAAAAAGACCTCAAACCATCAGAGGTCCAGAACTACGCACCCTACCTCCCAAGGGAAATAAAGCTCCTTGGCGCTGAATGCCAGGTTCACTTCTAGAATGTTGTTCATTGCCTCTTTGTTGTTTAGTCGCTAAGCTGTGTCCAACTCTGCTACCCCATGGACTGCAGCCCGCCAGGCTCCTCTGTCCCTGGGATTTCCCAGGCAAGAATACTGGAGTGGGTTCTCATTCTCCTTCTTTGGTAGCCCCTAAGGTCTGCGAGGTACCCGAGGCCCCGGAGCACGACCCGCTCACTGGAGTCTTCTGCAGTTCCCACCTCACTATGGGGAACACAGAAGGGGTCACGGTTGTTAGCTGGAAGAGGAAGCAGTCCTGTGGCAGGAGTGATCTCAGTATCTCCTCTCATTTATCACAGGCGTCCACCTTCCCGCTGTTGCAACGTTCTTCAGCAACCTGTCCCAGGCGACTCCGTGGTAAATGATCTGCCTGCCAAGCAGGAGACTTGGGTACCATCCCTGGGTCAGGAAGATCCCCTGAAGGATGAAATGGCAACCCACTCCAGTACTCTTACCTGGAGAATCCCATGGGCAGAGGAGCCTGGCGGGCTGCAGTCCACGGGGTCACAAAGAGTCAGACACAACTAAGCAAGTAAACAGCAGCAGCAGCTGATGAAAGGATCTTAAACCTTGGTTAACTAGTCTGCTTCCTAAGAGAGGAAGCCTAGATCTAGTGTTCTTTCCTTGGAGCCAAGATGATTCAGGTCATCAAACCAGAGCTCCATAATGCTGTAACAGACGAGGTCTGTGCCTGGCTGCTGTGGGTTTCCCCTTTCTCAGATGGTAACGTACAGGCACTCCCATCAGCGGCTGCTGGGCGGAGGGAGGGGATGGGAGCGAAAGGAGGAGGGATGAGGAGGGGACGAGGCATGTTGAAAAGTAACCATGTATCCACAATTTCACCCAAAAATGAGCATGGCTTCAGCCTCTCAACCACAGACTTCAGACACCAAGAATCTACCCCCAAACAACCATGGAAATCAGTTTGAAAGAAGAAAATAATCAAATGTTTTATTTAAAAAAAAAAAAAAGTCTCTCCTTTGAAAATTGAAATTCTGAATTTTTCCCTTTCTTTTCAGCTAATTGGTTCCATCGTACATCACCCATCTGGCCAGAAACAGCAAAGCTTTCTTCTTCAGGATGACATCCAAAGGCCTTCCTCCCTGCTTGGGACCCAGGGGGAGAGAGACGCCCTCTTCTGCCCTCTTACTCCCACAAGGGGGGCCCAGGCAGAAGGAGGGACATTTTCCATTCCCTCTCTCCCCAAAGAGAAGTGGCACCTCAGCTCACACAAAGCATGGCCCACCAAGGACCTTTTCACTGATCCCCAAAGTCCCTTCAAGTCACCAGATTCTTCATACCTGTTACTTAGAACCATAATCCCCCGGGAAAAGGCTCATGTTTTCTCTCTGTCCAGGACAGGCCCCGACTCTGCTGACCCAGTCAAGCCCACCAACACCACCCCTCTGCATCCACAGGGTCAGGATCAAGGACCAGAGTAGGGGGGACTCAAACCCTGGAGCTGATACCCAAAAACATGCTCATAATATAAAACCTGAGCTCTCGCATTTAGCTTCCAAGACATCTCTGGTTTCTTGGGCAGGAAGCTCAGTCTATGGTCTGCCTCCCAAAGTGAGGATCTCATGAAATCTACCAGTGCCACCGGGTGGCAGGGGGTCCTCTGCCCCCCAGCTCCATCCCCTCCAGGCATCAGGACAGGTAATCTGAGGGACGGTGCTCAGGTTCTGAAAACTCATTTGGTTTTGATTCCTTGCCCCCCAGAACCAGGCCCGTTCCCCCGGCCTTCCGCTTTCATCCCTGTATTCCAGCCGGACATAAATCTAAACCAGAGCCCCCCAGACGGTGCATTTAATGGAGACTATATTTACCCATCACCAAATTGTCTTGACGTGTGCTTAATTACTTAAATGCCTTTAATCCCAAGCCTTTTCTTCTAACAAAATATAAACCAGCTCAGCTGGATGAATGATAAACCAGATGTTTACAGCACACAACACAGCCTGGCTTCAGTCAAAATAATTGAGACATAGTCTCCCGAGCAGGGAGGGGAGATGCCCAAAGCATACATTTGTTTAAATGCTCTGACACCAGTATGTCTATGAATACGTAGCTCCATCAAGCTGCTATTTTCTCTCTGTGAAAAGGCAACGGTTTCCATATGAAGGAACAGAAAAGGTGTTGGTCAAGGAGGTGTGGGCTTCTTTCCATGGTAATGTACACTTGAAAGGCATTCCCAGGATGGGCTGAACTTGCACGGCCTTGACCCTGACCACTGATCTTATGCTATGTGGATTAGGTGGCACCACATTGGGCTGAGCTAAGTTTGTGATGACTCACAGCCAACAACAACTACGTTACAGTCAACCAGCACCCTGAGGAATCCAGACTCACAGGCACACCCAGGCTCTAGATGTGGTGGGTGCATCATCCCCCATCCCTCACTTCCCAAGTGACAAAGACACAAGGAGCGAGTCATCTTGGGAAGTTACAGGAGCGGTTGTTCAGTCGCTAAGGTGCATCTGACTCTTTGTGACCCCGTGGACTGCAGCACGGCAGGCAAAATGTTAGACCGTCACCAAATGCCCATCCCTTTTTGAAGGTCAGCTCCCCTCTCTTCTGCTTAGTTTTACCGTCTGCCCCTCCTTTCACTGAAAAATTTAAAAAAAAGAAAAAAAAAGAAGAAAGAAAATCCAAGAGACGGTACTGTCGGCTAAGACCCTGAAAGGGACTGAACACTGAATGCCCACGTAGCAACTATGAGAAAAAGTCACAAGAAAGGTTAAGCCATTCACAGAGAAGACTGGGCTTCGTTTGAAGCTAGGGTCTTCATTCACAGAAGCTAGAGTCAGATCCCCAGAAGGTGAGCACGTGGACCACTCTCCCCACTCCTGGACAGAGGCAGGGTAGGAAGCCTGTGGTAGCTCATGGGGCACTCATCCTGTCTACCTGTAGAGTCCCTAAGAGGCACCTGGGGAGCAGGTTAAAAACACAGTTTGTGCGCCTGGAGGAAAGTCAGTCCCTCTCCAGACCTGATTGGCTCCCGCAGAAAGAAGAGCATGTTGCTCCTTCCAATTAAAACCTAGGGAATATCAGCGCTTGAAAGAAACTTCAAGAACATGGAGGGGTCTCTCCTTGGGTTCAAAAGGGGAGAAACAGGCAAAGTGAAGGAACGTGACTTGACCAAAGTCTCGCAGTTTGTTGGTCCCACAGCTGGAACTGGTGCTTCCCCAGCCTCTCCTGCCTCTGTCTCCTTTAAAAAGGCACCCTTTCCCCTCTCTCTCTGACATCAGTGGGCTCCCAAGATCCACTGGTTTCTCCCGGGTCTGGGAGGTCAGAGGGAGGGAGGAGCCTCTTCCCCATACAGTCACCTGCTCCCGTCCTTGGCCCAGTTCTGTCCCTCTCACCACCAGGAACCCCTCTCCTGTCTCATGGGCCCAGAGATGGCAACAGCTCCCCTGTGGCTGATTCTAGGTCACCACACTGCCCTGGCACCCCCAACCCCCTGCCCACACCTCTGTAAATGGTCTCTCTGTTGATACTCCTGCCTTGAACAATGCTCGTTTGAGTGGGTTGTTCGTTCCTGGTGGGACCCTAACCTGATTCTCTGCAGTGGCTGGCTCCCTTTATGTCTTCTGTATCACTTGCTTTCCCTGCAGGCATCTCTCTTGTCAGACAGTCACATGGCTTATTCACTCTTCTCAAAGGTAAGCGCGATAGGGGCAGGGATCTGTCTCTGACCTATGCCGTACTCTAGTCCCCAGGTCTCAAACATGAATGATACGCAGCATATGAATAAATATTTGCTGAATGAATGGACGTCCAGAGGGAAAACCTAAACTTCCACTTTCACTGGAAAATCTTTCCCAATAACTTCATCCATTTATTAACTGATTAATTACAAGATCAGTGAAGAAGAGCTAAGAGACTTGGGGTTCAGTTGGTCTCCAGATCTCTCACCTTGGGCTGGAAGTTCATCTCTCTGTTGTGAAAATAGTTTATCCATTGAACCTATTCTGCATGGGAGTTTAGAGGATCAAATGAGATAAAGAGTGTGAAAGTGCTTTGCAAAACATACAATGACACATGTGCGAGGAATCCATACCTTGGTTATAGGGAGAAATTCTTCTGTGTACAGAGACCTCTGATCTGGTCATCTCAGCTCTCACAACAGAGAACCCAGGAGGAAACATTATCTAGGTCTCTCATGCAGTCCACCCCTCAAGGTCCTGCCCCTAACCACAGCAGAATCTTCCAGACCCTCTTTCAATGTCTTTTCCCTCTCTTTTCATCACCAGTCCTAATGAGCTGGTTTTTCTGTGCCCCATCAAGGCAAACCTTGAAAGAGCAAAACTCAAGGAGGGAGGTTACCTGAGTCCAGAATTCAAAAAAAATCAGATAGTGGGGACAAAACAACCCCAATAACACTTTGATAATCCACGAGGAAACATAAATAAACTTATGTTCTCAAGGACTATACTGAATCGTACATATATTTACATATGTCTTTATAGAGACTCTGTGTTTGTATCACCTGTATTAGAAAGCAGGGAATTATATGAGAGATTTTAGAAAAATTTCTATATAAAAAGATATTGCTGAGGACCTTAAGTGCTACATCACTGAATGTATTCCCCTCACTTAGGTTCAAGGTCAAATTTGCAACCCAACTGCAGAAACTAGAGGGCCATATGGTTTGAATATTTGTATTCTACTTTTTTTCCTCCTAGTTTCGACATTCTATTTTAATTTGTGTTTTTCCTGGTTCTTATTTTTTTATTTATTATTTATATTATGCTGCCTTATTGTTTTTCTTGTAAGCTACCTCTGAAATTTTGTGGAACAAGACAGGAATATAAATAAATCAATACGTACACCCTGCATACAGTATAATGCTCTACAAAAGTAGGCATTCAGAAAAATGTACTTTCTACAAAGAAGAAAGTGATAATACCAGATGAATGGAAGTATGTCTGAATTATTATTATCTTTAGTCTTATTTTCCATCTTCTAAGAATATTTCTGATCTTTATCATCTTTTCATCTCCTAATCTCTACTGCAATTGAGGACAACAGGGAAGGAATTAAAGCTTTGTAAACTGGCCACGAAGGTAATGGCAAATACCACATAAAGGGTAAATCTGAGACTGAAAGATCAATGAAAATACCTTGGAAAACAATTCCACGCATGATCCTACTCTTCCTTTTTTTTTAGTTTTATGAGGCAAACCTCCTCTGGAGGAAATCTAAGCCAGTTCTAGCCCATTTGCGTTTCTCTATAAAACCAGAGAGAAGGGCAATAAAATCAAAATTGACCCACGACTCAAAGGTCCGCATTATCCTGAGGACTCACAATGTTATCACATTCCCCTTTCTTTCTGAACTTCTAAGTAAGATGGTAAGTTGACCAAAAAGCCGAAAGGGTGCTGGATTTTCCCAGGCAGAAGTCAAAGAACCCGAGAATTGGCCTTCAGCATCCCCTTCTGCTGGGAAACACAGTTCAGTCACACGTCCCTTGTTAGAAGCTAATAAATCATCAGGAACTACCGTGGAAGCAGCAGCCTGTGAAGACTCAGCCCGACTCCATGCCTAGTTCTCTGTATCCGGATTGCTGCGGAGACAGGATCAGGGTGAGGGAACCCAAGTTCTCGTCCCAGTTCTGACAGTGTCTCAGTATGTGACCTTGAACAAGCCATCCATCCTGTGCCTTTGGTAACTAGAGATAATTCCTGACCCATCAGCTTTCCCAGGAACCATGAAACTAATACTAGACAATATTTTGGGGCCATGCCCCGCAGCATGTGGGATCTTAGTTCCCCAGGGACTGAACCCATACTCCGTGTATTGAAAAAACTCAGAATCTTAACCACTGGACCGCCAGGGAAGTCCTAACACTAGATAATTTATGATGATACTTTGATGCATCCATGGGAATTGGCTGTTCTGAGTCTGTGTGCCCTTCACTCTCTCTGTACAGTTCTAATATCATACCTACCTGATCATCTCCTAATTATCTGTTTACATGTTTGTCCTCATGGCTAAACCAAGAGCCCCACGAGGATAGAGATTAGGTCAAATTCATCTTGCCATGTCTCAGTTTCTATAACGTTATTTGACACTAAGCAGGCACTTAATAAATGGTTTCTAAATGTCAAAAAAGAAAGGAATTGTTGAAAACTACTCAACAACAAAATCCTTAAGACATCTGACTTTGTGGCATCACACACACACACCCTCAGATCCTCAAAGGGGGGAAATAAAAACTTGCTGTCTTAAAGTAGAAGGTCTCTAATGACCTTTCAACAATCTAGAGGCTGCCCACAAAACAAACTTCAGTTTTTAAGGACTTTCCAGTTTACAAAACAGTTTTCTATCCAGTCTTTACAAAAACTCTGCAAGACAGATCATTTTCACCCTGATTTACCTAAAAGGGAAAACTGAGTTGGAGAGAACTGAAGTCATTTGTCCACAAACACCCATCGTTGGGAACTCACCAGTTACTGCTGTGAAACCAGCTGACTCGGCACATCTAATTAGTTCAATAAAGCAAGTTAACTGAGTGGGACATGCAAGGCAGCCAGCCAGGGGCACTGGGGGATAAAAGATGACCCAGACACATCTCAGGGACTGTCTTGGGAGTCTAAGCCACAGAACGTAATCACCAAGAAAGACACAGAACTTGATGGGAGTTCCAAGCATAGAGCAAACAGGGAGAATCGGGGGACAGAGATATTTGGTCAAAGGGGTGGGCCCAGGTGAGACGTGGAGTAGGATATTCCAGCAAAGGGAACATCAAGAGTAAAACCAGAGAGTAGTCATGTTAACAGTCAGAGAAGCGAGAGAGACAGAGAGGGCAAAAGAGGAAAGAGATGGAAATGGGCATAGTGAGACACTGATTTCAAGTTTCCAGGAACACCTCAGCGGAGGTATCTAGCCAGTTGCTATAAAGATGGGTGTGGAATGGGAGAGAGGAGAAATAGGAATTCAAGGCTGTAAGAATTCTGTTCAGAGTGAGAATAAGGAGGCCAAGGAATGTGGAGAAGACAACCTTGAAAATGGGGGAGGAGGAAGAGGAAGCTGAGTGTGGTCCAGGAGGAAGAAACAGAAGGACAGCGATTAGTGGATCAGCGGCCCCTCCCTGGATCTCAACTGTCAGAAGATGGAGGTTCAGTGAACAGGTCTTCATTGAGTAAGATGCAGGACGATGAAGGAGGAGGAAGAAGCCATGAAATGCGGGCAGTTAAAAATCACTTGTGACACCTGAGGGAGCAGTTTTGGTCCAGCCAAGGAGGATATAAGGCAAATTAATGCAACTGAGGAGTGAACTCGGAGAATGCAATGGCAACCCACTCCAGTACTCTTGCCTGGAAAATCCCATGGACGGAGGAGCCTGGTAGGCTGCAATCCATGGGGTCGCTAAGAGTCGGGCATGACTGAGCGACTTCGGTTTCACTTTTCACTTCCATGCATTGGAGAAGGAAATGGCAACCCACTCCAGTGTTCTTGCCTGGAGAATCCCAGGGACAGGGGAGCCTAGGGGTCGCACAGAGTCGGACACGACTGAAGTGACTTAGCAGCAGCAGCAGAGGAGTGAACTGGATTTGCATTAGAAATTATGGCAAATTCCAGGACTTTGACAGTGCAAGTGGCTCAGTCGTGTCTGACTCTTTATGACCCCAGGGACTATACAGTCCATGGAATTCTCCCAGGCCAGAATACTGGAGTGGGTAGTCTTTCCCTTCTCCAGAGGATCTTCCCAACCCAGGGATCGAACCCAGGTCTCCCGCATTGCAGGTGGATTTTTTACCAGCTAAGCCACAAGGGAAGCCCAAGAATACTGGAGTGTAGCCTATCCCTTCTCCAGGGGATCTTCCCAAGCCAGGAATCGAACTGGTGTCTCCTGCATTGCAGGCGGATTCTTTATCAACTGAGCTAAATGATGGCAAATTCCAGGACTTTGACAGAGGCTACAAGAAGGCACAAAATACATCTTCAGACCTCTTGCTGCCTCTGGGGGTCCTCAGTTCTTGTCATTGTTCAGTTGCTAAATCGTGCTAAGTTACAAAGTCTCTGCAACATCATGGTCAGCAGCATGCCAAGCTTCCTTGTCCTCCACTGTCTCCCGGAGTTTGCTCAAACTCATGCCATCCAGCCATCTCATCCTCTGTTGTCCCCTTCTCCTCCTGCCCTCAGTCTTTCCCAGCATCAAGGTCTTTTCCAATGAGTCGGCTCTTTGCGTCAGGTGGCCAAAGTGTTGGAGCTTCAGTTTCAGCACCAGTCCTTCCAGCGAATATTCAAGGTTAGTTTCCTTTAGAATTGACTGGTTTGATCTGGCTGCCTACTTTATTATTCCCTAGACTGTTCTCTAAATGACTCTTTTCAACTCAAAGCTGCCTCAAAAGTGAAAGGTCTGCCACCTCAGAGTGACAGGTGTTCTGAGTGACAAGTAACAGTAGCCCCTTTGAAAAGAGTCTTCCACCTGCAGGGAGACGGTATGGGCAAGACACCTGAGCATGGATGTAAATGCGTGGTGTCACCCTGCATCACCTGCGTCCCGTCATCACCCACCAGTGTCCCAACCGCCTATCTGGTACCCAAATGCTGGGAGTCCTGTTTCAAACACAAACACCCCCAGATTCAAAAACCAAATCACAAGGCAAACAGGCTCAGTCAGACATGGTGACAAGAATGCTGAACTCAGAAGAGGCGTCTTCAGACTGATCCACCCTCACTGGTGGTCAGTGTCTTTAAACATCAAGGGAGATGCTTGGACTAAAAGGCCACTAAGATGTCTTTCTTCTTAAAAACAAATGAAGAAAAGCCAGCCATGATTTGGGCAGTTAGTAAAACATTTTGGAGATGGTGAAAAGAAAGCAGCTGAACTTGGGATCAAGTGGAAGGTGTCAGCATGGCTTCAGGGAAAGGAGAGGAAGGACAAAGACCTGGGGTGAAGGTTGGGGGGCAGCCTCAGCCCCACGAGAAATGGGACTCCCTCTATCCCCGGGGGCAGGTGGGGCGTCCCCTCCAAGTGGGTGTCTGTTCGTCTTGCTCTCGTCTGTTGAGAGGAGGCCCTGGCCCCCGTCAGCACGGCCCGCAGTGGGAGGGACCTTACCCATCGTGTTGTTGGCTCGAGAGCAGGGTGTGCGCTTCAGGATCTCATGCACCTAAAACAGAGAACAGCGAGGCTGTGAGCACCTGGGCCACGTGCTGCAGCCCCAGCCCGGGGTGTGTGGGGGTGGGTGGGGGGTACCCAGGCAGGTGCCAGCTCACAGACTGCAGGTCAAGCGCATACAGAGCATCTAACCCCCTCACACACACTCCACACCTTGCCCTGCCTCCCGAAAAATGAAGAAAATGTTGTATGTTGACTGAAGTTACAGGAGGGGAGGGGACCCCAGACCCACACCCTTCTGTGAGGGCTTGGGAGGACACTTGGGGATGGGGAGAGGCAAGGAGCAGGGGTGCCCTCCTCATCAGCCCCAACAGTGCCCTGCTGCTGAGGGGTCCTGGGCAAGCTCCGGGCGGGTCCTGAGGGCCCGTGGTCCCCTCTGTAATGGAGCTATCTCTCAAAGATGTTTGGAGGAACCAAGAAAGTGCTTTGGCAATTGGAAGAGGGTCCCCTACGTCTTGGTCACTGGGACTATTACTTCTCTGCTTTTTGCCTGAGCATCTTGCCTCCCCAGGCAGAGTAGGTCTCCCAGGTCCTCAAGACTCCACGTCTCAAAGACATGGAGAAATTTTGGGCACACAGCAGACAGCTGCCCGATGACCATAGCTCATCAGCAGATCAACAGCCCCTGAGTGGGGAGCTTGTACGGACCCTGTGAGGGCAGAGTGCTGAGAGCATCCAAACCAAGGAAGCCCAGGGGGGCAGCATAAACCTGCTGGCCAACTAGTGCCCTCCAACGGGTCCCAAGCAGACTTGGGCACAGATGCCCAGCTCTAAGGAGATGCCAGGGATGGAACTCTGTGCTGGGACATGTGACTGGGCTTCCCAGACAGTCACAGGGAAGAGAGCACAAGGACACGGGCCTAAGGAGATGCTGGCAAGGCCCTCAGACCAAAGTCTGGGGCAGAGCAGACCCCAAGACAAACCTCAAGCCTCTTTCTCCCCCTGTCACAGAGTGGGGTAGACTGGGGAATGTGCAGGAGGGGAAAGAAGAAGCCTCCAGGACAAGAAAAGATGTGTTACACCATCACCATTCACACTCCCACATTCCAGCCACAGAACAGAAGGAGTGGAAAATAAATGACTTACAGCAGAATGGGGCCCAAGAATGTTTAATTCGCTTATAACACGGTGCCGTATTCAACAGCAATAATAATTAGGAACAGCATTTTTATGGCAGTCCATTATTTTACAAGCACTTTGCAATTGTCGAGTAATTTCCACAACGCCCTATAACTTCCCCCCCAAGACGTGGGACCTGAGCCGTGGCGAGAGTTAAACTGCTTGTAACAGCATCAACCAGGACAATGGGAGGCTCATGCTTTTTTCCATAGGAAGATAAAAGAAATCATATGTCCGTTTTAAATCTTCCTAGAACACCAGGCCAAGAGAAGTGGAGTGTTTTCCTGCCCATTCTGCAGGCAGAGTCAAGGCTATGTTTTCAGCATGACTTAGAGTTGTTCTGTGGCTTCCTGCACTCCTCCGTCCCTGCTCACCCTGCTCATCACCCTACTGACATGGAAGTCCCTGTAAGTTGTTGCTGTCGTTCAATCCCTAAGTTGTATCCGACTCCTTGAGACTACAACACGCCAGGCTTCCCGGTCCTTCGCTATCTCCCTGAGTTTGCTCAAATTCATGTCCATTGAATTGGTGATACTATCTAACCATCTCATCTTCTGCCACCCTCTTCTCCTTTTGCCCTCAATTTTTCCCAGCCTCAGGATCTTTTCCAATGAGTTGGCTCTCTGCATCAGGTGACCAGAGTACTGGAGCTTCAGCTTCAGCATCAGTCCTTCCAGTGAATACTCTGGGTTGATTTTCTTTAGGATTGACTGGTTTGATCTCCTTGCTGTCCAAGGGAGTCTCAAGAGTCTTCTCCAGCACCACAGTTTGAAAGCATCAATTCTGCGGAGCTCAGTCTTCTTTATGATCCAGCTCCCACATCTGTACTTGACTACTAGAAAAACCACAGCTTTGACTAGATGGACCTTTGTTGGCAAAACGATGTCTCTGCTTTGTAATATGCTATCTAGGTCTGTTATAGCTTTTCTTCCAAGGAGCAAACATCTTTTAATTTTGTGGCTGCAGTTACCGTCTGCAGTGATTTTGGAACCCAAGAAATTAAAATCTGTCACTGTTTCCAATTTTTTCTCTATCTATGCCATGAAGTGATGGGACTGGATGCCAAGAGCTTCATTTTTTGAATGTTGAGTTTTAAGCCAGATTTTTCACTCTCCTCTTTCACCTTGATCAAGAGGCTCTTTAGTTCCTCTTTGCTTTCTGCCATTACAGTGGTATCACCTGCATATGTGAGGTTGTTAATATGTCTCCTGACAATCTTGATTCCAGCTTGTGATTCAATCAGCCTAGCATTATTTTGCATGATGTACTCTGCACATAAGTTAAATAAATAGGGTGGCAATATACAGTCTTGATATACTCCTTTCCCAGTTTTGAAAGTCAGTTGTTCAATACAAGGTTCATTCTTATTCCTCCTCTAAGTCCTTCTTATTCCTCCTCTAAGTCCTCTAAGTGCTGTGAGCAGTGCTCCTGGGGCCCATCTTTCTCTCTCCTCTTCTGTCCGTAGGCTGGATGCTCTCCAGGTGGGTAGAGGACAAACATATAGTACAGAGAGATGCCCTGCAGCTCAGACTGGGGCCGCAGGGTCCAGGCCCTAGGCAGATTTTCATTAGAATCAACCATCCTGCAAAATCCAGAATCCTGGCTTTGAAAAAAAGGAAAAAGACAGTAGGAGAAGACTGGAAAATGCATGGCATGCATGTCTCCCACCTTCCCTCTAGACCCTGTGCAAACACCCCAGCAGTTACCACGGCATCCAGCCTCACTGCCCTCAACACAGCTCAACAACTAGCCCCCATGATCATCTGTGCTATACTTATTTACCGTTTGGATTTATTATATTTCAATGGATAGACTAGAAAATTTCAGGAAAGCATCATTTTGCACAGAGGAAATAAATTAACTTCTGTTGTTTATTAACATTTCCTGGGGTTTTTGTTGGTTGGTTTGTTGGTTTTAGTTGCTACTGTGCAGTCTTGCCTGTCCTGTAGCTTCTGAGACTTTTAAAATATATATTTCAAATATTTAAATAGTTTAATAAAACAACAAAAAAGTAGAAGAACGGCCATCATCACGAATGTTGGCTTCTATTGAACAGGCTGGTAACTGTGTCCTTGGACAAACAGTCCAGTTCTAATATTCTCTGACACATCAATGCCCAGGACCCTTTGAGGATAAAAGAGTAACAGAGGCACAGCAGCGAGCACTCCTTTGGACACGAACAATATGCCTGAATTTTTTTAATTCATTACATCGTAGAGCCTCAGTTTCCTCAACTGTCAAGCAAGGGGGTCACCTGACTAGCTGAAAGTCCCTCCACCCCCGGCCCCGAGCTCTGATAGTCCCTGCTTTTATGATTCCAAGAAGGGCCCGGGTGGGACAACCATAAAGAGAAGACATCCTTCACAACCTGAGACTATGTCACTACTGAGATTGGGAAGCTCCTGGATGCTACTCCTGGTTGCTAGGCAACTCCTAGCAAAGGATGATGGGAGGCAGCAGGGATGGAGAGAGATGCCCTATCAAAGGGGATTCAGGCTTCCCCACCCTCTCCCGAGCCCACCACAACTGGTTGAGCACCTGGTTAGCTAGTTTACTTACAATGCGACTACGGGTGGCATTATCAAAGAAGGTGTCCTTGTCCTGGATGTTGTACCTGCAGACACCAAGAAAGCCTGTCAGTGCATTTCATTACTGTATCCTTGTCCTGGGACCACTTGTCACCCCAGGCCCAGGGCAAGCATCTAGAAAACAACATAGCTAGATGAGTAAGACACACACACACACACTCACACACACTTATGATGTTTACACTCTTTCCAACCCAGTAATTCTGAAAACTTTTCAGAGAAATTTATTATTAGGAAAACAAATGCAACAGAAGGAAAAAAGTTCCCTACATTAAAACGTTCCTTTCAAAGTTACTTGTAACAAAGATTATGGAGGGAATATGCAATTCCAAAACCTAAAGGATAGATTATCATGCAGCTACTTGAAATTATAATTAAGAAAATTTTACAAATACTGTAGAAACATTTAGACTATGAGAGGAAAATGTTACACAAGTTTTAAAAACAAAAGTAGGTAAAAAGGATTCCCATGTATGTACAAAGACAATTTTTTTTAAAAAACAACAAAGAAGAGTACAGTTTCTGGATGTTGGAGTTATAACTGTTTTTTAAATTTTCATTTGCTATTGTCCCTGTTGTTGCAAAAATCATAATACATACCAAACTCCTAATTATGTAAGACCTGTGTCTGTTCTAAACTTCAAATGTTGACCTTGCACTCAAACAAAAACAAAAGCCCACCTCTGTGGCTGTGCTTAGGGCATTGTGTTGGAGGGAACACAGATGCCTGAACCATGCCCCCACCCCGGGAGCCCAGGCATTGAGGTGTGTTTCCAAGTCATTAATGCAGAGTAGAACATGACCACTTATAGACCATCACTATGAAAACTCAGGAGATGGACAGTATGTTTTCATTGGGTGTTAAGAACTGGTCTTGAAGGAACCCAGAAGCTGAGTGATGGAGACGTGTGGGAGGCGGCAGGTCGGATGTCCAGGCAGATGTGGACGAAGGGCCCAGGGAAGGGAGGACACAGAGTGCAAAAGAACAGCCGGCCAGGAAGTCAACGTGTCAGTCCCAATTCAGCCATTTAAGGCAGCGTGACCTTGGACGGACCAGGAGCCTTGGCTTTCTCTCTATTATAGAAGGACAGTTATATCTGGATGGCCGCTTCACAACCCGACCCCCACAGCCCCTGCTACTCACAGGTACATTTTCTCCCTGGAGAACGGGTACGAGAGGTTCTTCATCCGGCTGTTACTGTGCTCGGGTACTCGGGGCTTCAGGGGCGCGCTCAGTTTGTGCAGGATCTTGTTGAACGTCTTTGCAATGCTGCCTTGTGACTTAATCTCGTACATCTGTGAAGGCAAAGCTACCAGTGAGAGGAGGAGAAGGCCACATCCAACTCTCAGAGGGGCAGGGCTTGCAGCCAGAGCTGCACGAGGCTCAGATCCCCCGTAAGGGACACTCGGGGGGGAGGACGAGCCAGGGAACCCAGGCAGAGTGTCCTGCCCTTGCTCCACTGCTCCCGCACAGAGGCCAACATCCTCAACTATTTGCACGAAAGGAGGTGACCTCTGCAGGGAAGGAGGAGTGCAGTGAGGGGTCCACACTTCCTATACGGCTTTGTTACATCGTCACAGGAGGCCTACTGTGTGATGTCATCGTGTGTGTGTGTGTGTGCAGATGTGTGTTCAGTTGCTCAGTTGTGTCTGACTCCTTGCGACCCTATGGACTATAGCCCATCAGACTCCTCTGTCCACAGGATTTCCCTGGCAAGAAAACTGGAGTGGGTTGCTATGCCCTCCTCCAGGGGATCTTCCTGACCCAAGCATAGAACCCGAGTCTCCTGCATCTCCTACATTGGCAGGTGGATTCTTTAGCACTAGTACCACCTAGGAAGCCCATGATGCCACCATACTAAGCACTTTACCCAAGCGAGCTCCAACACGCACTGTACCCAGCTGGGTAGATAATCTTACTCTCCGGTTATGATGAGGAAATCGTGTCAGAAAGGTGAGAAGAGTGAATAAAGGTCACACAGACGGTAACTGGGTGACTGTTTAGGTTTAACGCTTGTCAATCCAATCTCAAGTCTGTACCCTACAACTAGACCGCACCCCATATGAACATCAAGCATCACTTCTCCTGTGCTCCTCTTAGTAATGAGTCTGCTTTCAAAGTACTGAACATCTAATGAGGGCTTTACTCAAGCACCTTCTTGAGTAAAGCAGTACCTTTCTTGAGTAAAGCACAGCGTTAGCGCCAGGATAATCACCATAGAATCTATAGTATTTGTTGCTCAGTCATGTCCGACTCTTTGCGACCCCATGGACTGTAATCTGCCAGGTACCTCACTCCATGGAATTCTCCAGGCAAGAACACTGGAGTGGGTGGCCATTCCCTTCTCCAGGGGATCTTCGGGACCCAGGGATCGAACCTGGGTCTCCTGCTTGCAGGCAGATTCTTTACCATCTGAGCCACCAGGCAAGCCCATAGAACCTATAGTTTCTTATAATGCATAGAGCATACTTGCCTACAGTATAGCATCTGGTCTTTCTAATTCATAGATGCTATCACCAAGACACAGAGGCTGTACTCTTCATAGCAAAGCTTTGATGGATTAACATTAAACACACATTTTTTACACAAGCTCTCCTTCCAAGGGGGCTTCCCAGGTAGCACTAGTGGTAAAGCCAGATGCGGGTTCGATCTCTGGACTAAGCTGGACTGAATTTGTCCTGTTGCAGTGGATGACCAGAACAAGAGCCACACTCGGATCCTATGACATGAAAGGAAGCCAGTTGTCTTCTCTTTCATGATATCCTCAAGTTGCTTAAATCTCAAGAGGCAGTAAAACATGTATGAAGCACTTGTAAGATCAATGGAGACAAATGGCACAGAAGGGGCACAAAATGCTTCGAAGGTTCAAAGAGAGGAGACAGCAAGTCCAGTTGAGGGATCAGGAAAGTGCTTCATAGAGGGAGCAGCATTTCTGCTGGGCTTGAACAGAAAGGGCACCTTCCTTTTTCTTTTTGTTCTTTAATGAAATGATGATGATTTGGGGCAAGAAGAGAACCTCCTCAATCTAAAAACTAACATAAGCCCAGTTTATTTATTTCTTCTAACACCTTTTTCTATGTGTTTTAATTTCAATTACAAAATTAACACAGTTCAAGTAAACAAGGAAATCAAGATCAGGGTCTTCCTTGGTGGTCCAGGGGTTAAGAGTCTGCTCTTCCACTATAGCGGCACGGGTTCAATCCCAGGCCAGGGAACTAAGATTCCTCATACACTGAGGTGCAGTCAAGGAAAAAACAACAGAACAGAAAGAAAGGGGAAAAAAGAAACAAAAGCCATAAAGTGTATTAGCTAATGTCAACAGCTTCCTTTCACTTCCAACCTCACTCCAGAGGAAACTTCTATCAACAATTTGGAGTATGTTTTATATACTCTCTCTCTCTCATACTGAATCCCTTTCTAACACACCTGTGATGGCATTTCACGTATGATCCTACAATTTGCTTTTCATGTGCAGCAATGTATCTGAGACACATACCTTTCCAGGTCAGTCCATGTACAACCACCTTCGTGAAGGCACCGTATTAAACAGCAAACACATGTTTTAACTTGTTGAGTTCCTTCCCTAGGGATGGGCATTTATTGCAGCCTCTACACATGCTTTGACCAAACTTCTATTAACCTTACCTTACAAATACTTCTAATGAATAAGGCTTGAACAAATATTGGCAAAGACATTCCAAGCAAACACAAAAGCCAGGAAGTCCAAACTGGACTTAAGAAGGGTTAGAAACAGCCTAGGTCTTAGAAAAGACCCGGATGCTGGGAAAGCCTGAAGGCAAAAGGAAAAGGGGGTGGCAGAGGACAAGGTAATGGATGGCATCACCAACTCAGTGAGTCTGAGCAAACTCCAGGAGATAGTGAAGAACAGGGAAGCCTGGTGCGCTTCAGTCCATGGGGTCACAAAGAGTTGCACACCACTTAGCGACTGAACAACAATAAAACCAGTCTGGTTCTTGGGCCCTTGGGGTTCTGATGGAGGAATCGTGACTGTCACACAGGAAGGCACATGGAGACCAGTGTGTGGAGTGGAGGGTGCGGTGGGGCTGGAAGTGCCAAGAAGCTGTTAACCTTAGTAATACATCAACACTTTTATGGCTTCGGTTTCTTTGTTTACTAGAACTGTGTTAATTTTGTTGTTGGTCAGCTGCTAAGTCATGTCTGACTCTTTGAGACCCCATGGACTGCAGCATGCTAGGTTTCCCTGTCCTTCACCATCTCCCGGAGTTTGCTCAGATGCATGTCCAGTTGAGTCAATGATACTATCCAACCATCTCATCCAATGCTGCCCTCTTCTCCTTTTGCTTCGCTCTTGCAATAAAAACCAAAATTCTCACCACAGCCTGTGGGGCCCTGTGGAAGTCTTCACACTTTTTTTGCCCCACAGTTCAATGCTCACCGCACCCAGCCACTGGCCTCATGAAGTATTTTTAGCAATCTGCACCCTTTGTCTCCTCCCTCCCCATCACCAACTTCTGTTCACACTTGAGTTCTCACTCAATTGTCACTTCCTAGAGGAGGTCTTTCCTGGCTTCCAGACAAGGTCAAGTCCCATCTTCATAGCATTTTTGTGAGTCCAAATTCCTCTCTTTCACAGCACTTATCACAGTTGTGATTTTAAACTTATTTGAATGATTATTTGACTCATGTCCAGTCACCCCACCAAACAATCCTGATGAAGGCAAGACACTGTTCAAACCATCCCCCTGGTTAAATGAATGAACAAATGAATGATAAATCTCGAGGGACCCAGCATTGATGACAGCAGTGGCTGCCACTCAAGGGGCCCATCCTGGGGACAGGACAGTCATAAGGTAACAGGCCTTGGTAGGAAGAAATCAGGCTGGAGAATAAAGCCACAGCCCAAAGTCCCTGGCAGCCTGAAAGGTTACTCACCAGCTGCAAAGGCTCATGGGAGCCAAGCCTCAGCAGAGGCCAGGACAGCCTGTACTCGGGAATTAATAACCCAACACCTGCCCTAGGATTGTGTCCTGGTAGAAGGTTAGCTGAGCACCTCCAAGCTGGTCTTGACCTCCTCTTGGCAGTGAATCCAGAAGAGCTCCCTAGAGAATGGGGCTAAAGGAAATGTGGCCTGTGGCATGTCTTTGGAGGAACCAGGAATGGGTCCAGGATAAATTCTGCCTGTTCCTGGATGGGGAGATGGGTGCTTCGTGCATGCGTACTAAGTCACTCCAGTTGTGTCCAACTCTGCACGACCCCATGGACTATAGCCAGTCGGGTTCCTCTGTCCATGGGATTCTCCAGGCAAGAATACTAGAGTGGGCTGCCACGCCCTCCTCCAGGGGATCTTCCTGACCCAGGGATCAAACCTGCATCTCCTGCAGTTCATGCATTCGCAGGCAGGTTCTTTACCACTAGAACCATCTGGGAAGCCCCAATGGGTGTTCCAAATCCCTGCAAATAGCATCATCCACCTCCAAGAGAAATGTAAATGGTTTCGAAGGACAGAGTCAAGGCGACCTCCACCCCACAGCCCTGCTGCAGGCCCTACACACACGCCTGGGAAGGCCCACTTCCCAGACCGCAGAGATGCTCAGGGATGCAGCTTGGTACAGGCCCACAGTCAGACACAGCACGCAGCCCCATGCACGATACCATGGGTGCTAAGCTTGGAGGACAAAGCACCTGCTTCCTCCCCTCATGGCTTTGCATGTGTTGTCCCTGTTCCTGGAGTTCCTCCCCTCCTGCTCCACCTGGCCACCTTTCTTCTCCTTCTCCACCCAGCGCAAGTACCAGCTTTCTCAGGAAACCTTCTCTAGCATCCTATGAATGAATACTGCATTCTAATGTTGGCCACACTTCTCTCTAACTCATGGTTCACTCGTCTGTCCCCCCAACAGACTGTCGGTGTCTAAGGAGCATGCCCTGCATGCCTTGCACACAGGAGGAGCACAATAATGTCTACAGAGTGAATAACCAGGGTGCTGGCCATTGCTGACACTAACGAGCTGTGTGACTTTGGGCAAGGTGCTTTCCCTCCCAGACTCTTCATCTCTAAAGAGAGAATTGGGGAACTTCCACTTCCCACTATGATGGAGTAACAGGGTGCAGATTTACCTCAGCAGAGCCAACCAAAACACTCAGACCAAAAAACACAAAATAGAGGTTGCTATGGTTGGAATGTTTCTGTTCCCACAAAATTCCTATCCTGAGCCTTAATGCCCAGTGATGGTTAGTGGAAGGTGGGGCCTTTGGGAGGTGATTAGGTCATGAGGGTGGAGTCCTCATGAACTGGATTAGTACCCTTCTAAAACAGACCCCACAGAGCTCCCAGACCCTTCCTCCATGTGAGGACACAGCAAGGAGGTGTGAGCTATGAACCAGGTACCCTTCGTACCACCATGCTGGTACCCTGGTCTCAGAATTTCAGTCTGCAGAACTGGGTGAAGGAAAGTCTTATTGTTCATAAACCCCCCCAGTCTGTGATATTTTGGTGGTGGTTGTTCAGTTGCTCAGTCATGTCCAACTCTTTGTGATTCCACGGATGGCAGCACACCAGGCTTACCTGTCCTTCACTATCTCCCAGAGTTTGCTCCAACTCATATCCATTGAGTCAGTGATGCCATCCAACCATCTTATCATCTGTTGCCCCCTTTTTCTCCTGCCCTCCATCTCTCCCAGTATTAGGGTTTTTTCCAATGAGTTGGCTCTTCCCATCAGGTGGCCAAAGTATTGGCACATCAGCTTCAGCATCAGTCCTTTCAGTGAATATTCAGGGTTGATTTCCTTTAGGATTGACTGGTTTGATCCCCCTGGTATTTTGTTGGAGCAGCCCAAGAAGACTAAGACAGCAGTTTTGAAGATACCAGACCTTGGGCAGCAACGACTTCCTGAGAGAAGGAAACAAGATGAGTCCTGGGCTTGCTCCAGCTCACTGTCCAGAGAAAGGTCCAGGGTTGCAAGGCAGGAAGGGGAAACAGGTGGAGCCCAGCACACTTCCTGGGCTGAGGAGGCTAGGCAGTAGGTCAGGGAAGACCAGAGCAACCAGAGCTCTCAGGAGAGAGCAGCCAAGGGGAGAGAGCTTCATGAAGAATCCTGCAGACAGTCCTCCTGAGAAGTTGCCGGACACTAGAGAAAACCCATCTGCAAGGCTGGGAACAGCCCCTCTTCCCACCAGCCTGGATGGAAAGCTCACCATTCAAGGGGCATTGTGCAGAGTCCTGGGGTCCGCTCAACAGTGGGGATAATTAGCCCAAGGCTGAGAACCTCTCCTAATCCACTGCACAGATTATAAAAGACAGAACTTGACTAAATGGCTTTTAAAGTACTTCCAAGTCTAACCTTCTATGGCTCTAGACAGTTCATGAAAAGGAAACATTCATTCATAGAACACACACATCTGGGCATCTCCTGGGTACCAGGTGCTGAGTTTGGAGGTTGATTGCTCCAAGGGCTGAAGAAGCCCAGCAGTGAGGAGGACCCCTCCTCACCTCATACACAGAATGCTCAGCCATGCACCCAGCACTGGAATCCCACAGGCTCCATGTCAGCAGGGTCCACAAAGACTCTGCAAGCCAGTCCCACCAACTGCATTCACATCACTGTGTCACAGATGGGAAAACTGAGCCTCAGAGAAGTGAATTGCCAGCACCGGGGTGTGAACCCAGCCCTCAGGACCCAGGCTTCCTGACTTCCCCATCTAGGCTCTCTTTTCAAACCTCTGATCCTTGGAAAGGGTCTGTGGTCCCCAAGAAGGAAGCAAGCCAGAGCTCCCTCTCAGCCTCCCACCAAGCCCAGCAGCCCAGCTCTTTCCCAGTGTTCCACAGGATCCAGGAAAGGCGCCGCGATCCTCTTTAGTATTATTAATATGATCAGTGGCAGCATCATTATTACTGTTATTCTTGGACATAGGAGAATGAAGAACATCCTCAGAAATGGCAGGACACATGTTCTCCAGCTGGTCCCCATTATACCCTCCCCGGGTACATGATACGCCTTTCATGTGCTTAAAATCATAAATAATTTTTAAAGTATGTTGCTCTTATTTTTCATCCCAGGGCTCAAATGTGGTTCTCATAAAAGCTTGCTTTGGCCCCACTGTCACAGGCTAAGAGGTTTACTGAGATGCCTTCTTCTCTTACTTCTTCCCCTCCGCCCCCGCCCTGCTCGTCTCCCCCAGCCTCTCCCCTCCGGAGGGGCACGGTAGTGTGGTCTGAGGGCTAATTTGCTTCCTTCCTGCCTTGGAATCATGTTCCTTCCCGAGATGCAAGGAATCGAGGCTGCAGTGATTGTCTATCACCGACAGGACAGGCTGCTGTCCCCATTTCATCGGTAAAGAAACTGAGGCACAGAAAGTTTTACTAACATGCCCAATGTCACGCAAACATTAGGAGATCCAACGGCACCCAAAGATCAAGGGAAGGGTATAATCAACCATATGCTGCTACTGCTTAGTCACTCAGTTGTGTCTGACTCTCTGAGGCCCCGTGGACCTCTGCCAAGCTCCTCTGTCCACGGAATTCTCCAAGCCTCTTGCATCTCTTGCATTGGCGGGTGTTTCTTGCAACCCACATCTCTTGGGTCTCCTGCATTGGCAGGCAGATTCTTTACCACCAGCACCACCTGGGAGGGCTTCCCCAGTGGCTCAGTGGTAAGGAATCCACCTGCAATGCTGGAGACCCAGGCTCGATCCCTAGGTCAGGAAGATCCCCTGGATGAGGGCATGGCAACCCACTCCAGTATCCTACCCTGGAGAATCCCATGGACAGAGGAGCCTGGTGGGCTACAGTCCATAGGGTCACAAAGAGTCAGACATGACTGAAGCGACTGAGCACGCATGCACTCAGTGGGAAGCCCACAACCATATGAAACATAAACAGAATAATCTTGATTATCCACAAGTCCCTCATCTACACTGATCTAAGAGGGCCTCTCTCTGCAACTCGTAGGAAAAGCAGAAACTAGCCAAAAAGATGGAGAGTGAGCTCAGCTATGAGCACATGTCTGCTTATACCTGTGACCCCACAGACACTAGCCCAGACCATATTCCCCTTTCCATGTATCTGTATTTTCCTCTGTGCTCTGAAAATGATCACCTGCTCAACTTTCATTTCAAAAAGCTCAGACACACAGGGAAGCCAGAGAGTATGGAAGGTCGCCCCACAAACAGGACTGGGGTGGACGCTGCTGGACTAAAGAAGTTATGAAAAAGAGGGGCTCACAATGCAGCAGAACGCCTCCATGGTTCTCCTGTTCCACTGGTACCCGAGGGCACCGAGAGAGAGGGATGCAGGCAGACACGCGGGCACTGAACCCAGATCTGAGGGTGCACAGATCTGGTTACCTACTCCGTGCACAAGCCTAGTTACCTACTCAAGCAGACGCTAAACCGCCCATCAATCCAGATGCAAAGAGCACTGGGAGCCACTCTGCTCAGCTGCATGCTAGAGCCCAGAGGAGCCCCGTGCCCACCAAGAGCAGGGGCTCCCCAGTTCCTCCACCCCACCCTGTGCCCATAGCCAATGTCCTGTCCACAGCCTCGCCAAATGCAGACAGCGATGTATTTACAAAACGCACATTCTCTGAGGTCTAACTCTGGATTCACTTATGGTTTTTAATTACATTTTCAACGTCCTCTACACATGAATGAATGTTTGCTGACTTTAAAAATGTGGGCGAAAATCCAAACTACTTACATGACTGATGAGTCCCTTCCAGCCCCACCCCTGGCTCCCGCTGCAGCCTCAGTCCCCACCCACCCCACCCCCTCACCCCCTGTTCCCAGTCTGTGCTTCACACACACTGGCCTCCTCCCAGCTCCCTGCACAGGCCAGGGTCTTCTTATGTGGGGTGGGAAGACATGTCCTTCCCTCTCCCAGGAAGGTTCTCACCTGCCCTCCCTACCTGCAAACTCCTACCCAATCCTTGGGTCTCAGCTCAAATGGACGGACCCTTCTGGTACCTGCACACCCTCCCCCCATCTGAATTGGTCTCCTCCCATTAGCTCTCTGTCTACCCTGATCTTTGCTTCCAGTGCCTCCCAGCTCATCACCAGCTATTTACCTTCTGAATCCTCCCCACACCGAAGCCATATGGGGCCAAGACCAGCTGTAGTCACCACTGTATCACCAACCATCAGCAGAATATCTCAGACATAATGATAATTATTCACTGAGTGGATGGATGGATGGGTGAATGAATGAAAAACATGATCTTTCCAAGGTCTAGAGCTCCTTACACACAACCCAGCCCCGTTCCAGGTACAATTAGGCTATTTCTAAATGTTTTTTTGGTAACTGACGGGGCTACTGAGGACCCAGATCAGGGATGGCTGCTATGGTCCATGTACCACAATGTTGCCTCCCCCGCCCCCTCGCAGACCACCCTGAGGGACCACAGCATCCTTCCAATGCTCTTGAATGAAGACTCAGAACCCATCTCAGCATCACTCTGCAGTAAGCCAGGACCAATGAACCAGGCTGGTACATGAGATCCATCCTTTCATTCGTCATCAAATGTTGGTTTACTGCTTGCTCTGTACCCAGGCCTGTTCTAGGTGCTGCTGCTGACAGGAGGAAACAAAACCGGTGCCCTCCTAGAGCTTCCAGTGTAGTGAGGATAGAGACAATAAAACAGAGATACAAATACACTACTCAGCATCCAGCAGTCTGAGTATTAAACACACACACACACACACACACACACACACACACACACGAGAAGGGGATGGAGAGAAGAGAGACAGGGGCCCACTTCACACAGGGTAGTCGGATATGTCAGCCTGTGCAGAGACTCTGGTGGAGTGGGGGAGTGCCTCCTGGTATCTGGAGGGCCTCAGGCAGAGGGAAGTCAAGCAAAAGGCCCAGAGAGGGAAACAGGCTTGTATTCTGGACGATCTGTGCGGCTGGGGTGCAGTGAGCAGGTGGGCAGGAGGGGGAAGTTCCTTTCTGTATCAGAGGTGACTGATACGGCATCAACTCAGAGTCCCTGAAGAGACACGGTCACTCCCAGCTCCTCTCTGACCAACAGCCCTTTACTGTCCACAGCAGAGATCACATAGCACCCTCAGGTTCCAGCCTGCCCGCCCCCACCACCGGAGAGCGCTGGTCCACGGCGGCACTCTGTGCACTCCGTCCTCATTCTCAGGGCTCGGATCCGTGGTGCGCTGGGAAACGCTTACCAGCCACCTCCGTGTGTGGGGCTGGATGGCTAACATGTAGCTGTCACTGATTCCTATGGTGCAAATACGCCCACTATGGCCAATTTCAGTCAGCGGTATAATGACCAGCTTGCAAATTTTCTGAAAATGTATCAGACCTCAAGAGCCATTATAAACCAGCATATCTCTGATCCCAGTTCTTACTGAGTAAGAAGAGCTCTGCCCATGAGACCCACGTACCTGAGGCTGACCGCCCCCTCCTCTATCCCTGCTCCTCTCCTCCCCTGCCCCTCCCACCTACCCCTGGGCAGCCACGGCCCCTGCCCCCTTGTCTCCCATTGGGAAAGCGACCACATATCCCAGCTACTCAGTCTTGTTTTACTCTACTGGGCAAATTCTATCAAGTGCCCTCTGCTCTCAGCCCACCAGGATCCAGGGCCCTGCCCACCCATCTGGCACGTGCTGCCCCAGTTCAGTCGGATGTGAGGCTTTCAAAAAGGAAAACCACCACTTCTCTTTCAATTTTTTTCAATCACGAGCCTAAAAACAACTAAATTTTAAAAACTGCAAATTCACTTCCCATTCATGTTTTTGGCATCACTGTTTTTGAGCCCTGAGTCAGGTCTGTGGTCTTGCCAGGCCTGCATGCACATCCAGAAGGTGGCCCCAAGCCATCGCAGGTTCCACACGGAAACAACGGCATGGAGGTGGCATCAATTTGTTTTTTTCCGATTTTTAAAGATGAGAAGCATTACAGAAAACAAAACCGAATAAGTAAAAGTGTTCTGCACTCTTTCCAGCCTATTTAAATAGCAATCAAAGAGCATGCACCAGAGACCATAAAGATATCAAATACAAACCCAACCCCACATCACTATTAAAAACAAATGCTTGGGAATAGGCAGTGACAACAAGAAGAGGACCTCACCCACAACCCATCAGTATAAACAGCTATCCCTCTGGTTCATTCAAAAATCATCAAGATATTTGTAATAATCGAAAGAATCTGTCCTGAAAGGCATCATGAAGGCTGAGTAGTCAGTGGCCCTCCTCCAAGGATAAAGGATCTAGAATATCTCAATCTTCAGTAAATTTCATGGAGTTTCTGGTCACCAGGGAAGAATCACTAAACTATCAAAATAATCCCAAAGAGGAATTCAATCACTACTTGATGAAGGAAGAAGAGGGTCAAGGTGAGGAGGGGAAAGAATGTGATTCTGTTTCTTAATTTTGCATGGACAAATGACCACTGAGCCACGAGGAAAGCCCCCGATCTAGTCCATAGTAATGAAAAACTAAAAAATTTAATGCTTTGTCTCTCCAACTTAGGATTAATTTAATTAATTTAAATTAATTTACGGTTAATTTAATTTACTTAACCTAGGATGTAATTTCCCAGAGTACATTCTGCAGACGATTGGTTCTCCCAAAATATTAACAGACATTCAGTAGGAAAGCAATTGAACAAAACTGAACCATTTCCTCTACATCACGGCAGGAGGGGCTTTCCCGGCGGCTCAGACAGTAAAGAATCTGCCTGCAATGTAGGAGACCCGAGTTTGATCCCTGGGTTGGGAAGATCCCCTGGAAAAGAGAATGGCAACCCACTCCAGAATTCTTGCCTGGAGAACTCCATGGATAGAAGAGGATGATATATATATGTATGTATATATCAAATATATATACATAATATATGTACACACATATGGTTGGATGGCATCACTGATGCAATGGACATGATGTTGGGCAAACTTCGGGAGATGGTGAGGGACAGGGAGGCCTGGCATGCTGCAATCCATGAGGTTGCAAAGAGTCAGACACGACTGGGCAACTGAACAACAACAACCCTGTTAGTTCTGTTTCTCTAGAGAAACCTTACTAACCCAAGCCTCAAACCTGGATAACCGAGAAGGCAGAGGTTCTGGCCTGGCTGAGTGGGCATCAGGAACCTGGAGAGGGTCTTCCCTTGGAATTTTTACAGAAGTCACAGTTACCAAATCAGAATTTCTAAGAGCCTGCAATAAGTAATGGAGCACAACTTCCAATAATTTAGGAAGCTTAATGGAATTAATATTTTACTCCTAAGGGGCCACAGCTTAACTAAAATGCCACATTTCTTTGCTCTTAAACTGGAATTTTACTTAGTCCAGTGTGGTAACACTGATTTTCTCACTCTCATCAGAAAATTCTTAATGGCAATTCTATACGATTTCAGTTCATGAAAATGAGAAGATGGGGCTCCCCTGGTGGCCCAGTGGTTAAGATCTGTGCTGCAAGGCAGGGGACATGGGTTTGCTGCTGGATGAACCTGATGCATTAACACAAGAATGGACTCCGTCATCTCGTCTTCATCAGTTCCCGGGAGGTGGCTCGTGGGGGATAAGTGGACGTCAGGGGTGTGCGTGGCGGAGACGGGTGGCGGGTGCTCGTTCATATGTGTAAAAACGTGATGTATACCTATGGCTGGTTCACTTTGCTGCACACCAGAAAGTAACACCATATGGTAAAGCCACTCTCCCCCAATAAAATATTTTAAATAAGATAGGTGAGAAATAAACATAGATATTGACCACAATCTAGACAGGCCACCTGGGCAAAGAGCAGAGGTCAGAAAGCACGCACTGCAAACCTTCCCAGGCTGCTCGGGGCCAAAGGCCAGGCCTCCCGCCTCTTTCCTGTGCAGGGACCCTGAGTGTCCCTCACAAAATACTGGCTCCTCTGTTGTTGTTTTTGGAAAACAAACACTTCCTTCCAAGATTCCCCCTCCCGGTTAATATCTGTGCTCAGGACTCCGTGTCCCTGGACTCATTACTGTGGATTTGTCCAGGTTCGAGATCTCAATTTTGGGATTTCCTCCCCATCTTCCCGGTCTCTCTGGACCCTGCTGAGTTATGATCCGGCTTCCACCAGCCCGGAAGATGCTAAGTGACCCCACCCCATGCCTCAGTCTTCCTCTTTGCTCCCCCTGCCGCCAGGACACGGATCCTTGCAAACGTGGTTACTCTTTGGAGTCACTTCCCAAGCCCATTAAGAAGACAGGAGGGACTTCCCTGGTGGTCCAGTGGCTAAGACTCTGCACTCCCAATGCGGGGGACCCAGGTTCAATCCTTGGTCAGGAAACTAGATCCCAAATGCCACGACTAAAAATAAAATAAAATTTAATTTAATTTAAAAAAAGATCCCACATGCCACAACTAAGACTCAACACAGTCAAATAAATTTTTTTAAGAGAGGGAAAAACACCACTGGACCCAACACTAGGCCTGTGGAGGTCAGCCTCACCCCCATGCTCCTTTCTCACCCCAGAAACTGGGTTTAACTCCCACCCCCACTCCTAGACTTCGCTCTCAGACTCACTTTTGCAAGCAAATGCATGCCACCCAGCACACCATGCTGTCTCCCCCTCTCATGGTTATGGCATCCTCCTGGGATGTCAACTACTTGCCACTGCATTCTGTGAATAGGAAAATGGTCTGGAGCCCTGTGGCAGAAGGATGCCAGGGTGGCCCACCTGTGTGGGGTCTGGGGACTCACCACCACGGGGACAAGTTCCTTCTGTTACATCTGCAGCCTCATCAGGGCCACCCCCTGGCTTTGCTCTCCCAGACTCCTGGGACCAGCATTCTCCCAGACGGAAGCTGTGCCATGCTAATGGGCTGCTACCTGGCGCAGTATTTAATCTGATGGGCTTCCCAGGTGGGGCTAGTGGTAAAGAAACTGCCTGCCAACTCAGGAGATGGAAGAGATGTGAGTTCGATCTCTGGGTGGGGAAGATCCCCTGGAGGAGGGCATGGCAACCCATTCCAGTATTCTTTCCTGGAGAATACCCATGCACAGTGGAGCCTGATAGGCTACAGACCTATCGCGAAGAGTCGGACACAACTGAGCGATCTAGCACAGCGTGTCTGACTGTGGGCACTCCTCCTGTGGTGCACTTAACTGTGAACTCTGAGGGCTCAGACTGTCTCTGAGTCCCTCAGCGTCTCTCCACAGACCCCCTTCCGCCAGGAGCTCCATCGGTGTTGGCTGCCTACTGCATCAGGAGGGAAGGTGACTGGGGAACGAGGGATTGAGAACACACATAAAAACATTTGAGAACACAGACAATAGTAAACGTCTGCATTCCCACAGCAGCGGTTAAGACCTGGATCCTTACAACAGTCTTCTAGGAAAAACAGGGCAGGTGTTACTATGCCCACTTCACAGATGAGGAAAGTGAGGCTCTGCAAGATGAAGTGACATCCCCAAGTCACATAGCAAGTGGGTCCAGGACCAGAGCTGGAAGGCTGGTCTCTCAAGGACTTGTCTGATGCAGAGTCTACCAGGCTATGGCTCCAAACCAGGAAGGAAGGATGGGAGAGTCCGTCAATGGGTGAATGGATAAAGAAGACATATATATATATGTGTGTGTGTGTGCGTGTGTGTGTATAAAGACATACATATATTTTAAAATTTATATAATGCATTTTAATATATAACTATTATATAAATATATAATATAATACAGTATATATTATATAGATTACAATATATTATAATATATAATATATAAATCATAATATATTTATTTATATATACAAATACATAAAATCTTCTTTATCCATTCAATATCCATTATATCAGCGCTTCCCAGGTGGCGCTAGTGCTAAAGAATCCTCCTGCTAATGCAGTAGATGAGAGAGACATGGGTTCAGTCCCTGGGTTGGGAAGATTCCCTGGAGAAGGAACTAGGAACCCACTCCAGTATTCTCGCCTAGAAAATTCCATGGACAGAGGAGCCTGGTTGGCTACAGTCCATGGGGGTTGCAAAGAGTCAGGTGTGACTGAGCACACACACACACACACACACACATTATATATCTCTATCCATTGTTATATATATAAGATTTTATATATCCACACACAGATCCAATGGCATATGATGCAGTCATAAGAAAGAAGGAAATTCCACCATTTGCAACACCACGGATGGACCTGGAGCACATTATGCCCAGTGAGAGAAGTCAGAAAGAAAAATACTGTACGATATCACTTACATGTGAAATCTAAGAAGCCAAACTTGTTGAAACAAAGGGGTCCTTCCACAGACCCACTCCTTTGAGATCATGTCGAACTCTGACTCTGCCCAAACGAATTCACCTCCATTTTCAAATTTTGAGCAATCATGTTTTCAATGCATATATTGTATTTCTTAATAATATTATGACCAAGAAGTTTATCATACTAATTTTTCAGTGTAGTTTGTTGCTTAAAATAATATAATCATCCAAATATTATTACACTACTATTAACTAGGCTTCAATATATCAGTGTTGATTTCATTGTGTTAAATGTACACTTGTAATAAAATAGCTGCAAACCTTAAAAAAAATGGTGGCTACCAGGGGGTAGGGCTGGAGGGATAAGACATGATGTTTAAGGATACAAGCTTGCAACACATAGTGAACAGACCCTAGAGATCTAATGCACAGCACAGAGAATAATCCCAACAATATTGTATCATAACCATCAAACTTGTTAAAAGACTGGAACTTAAAGATTCCAGCCACTGAAAACAAAGCATAATTTTGTAACATGACAAAGATGCTAATTACCGCTACAATGGCAACCATATTACAATCTATACATGGACCAAATTAAGACAGTTGTACAACTTAAATTTACACAAGGTTATACTTCAAATGGGGCTCCCCTGGGAGCTCAGATGGTAAAAAATCTGCCTGCAATGCAAGAGACCTGGATTCAATCCCTGGGTCTGAAAAAACCCTCTGGCGAAGAGAATGGCAACCCACTCCAGTATTCTTACCTGGAGAATCCCATGGATAGAGGAGCCTGGTGGGCTACAGTCCACTGGGGTCACAGAGTCAGACACAACTGAGCAACTAACATTTCACTTTCACTTCATACATCAAATATATTTAAATTATAATTAAAAAAAAAAAAAAGAAACAGAAGGCAGCTCCAAGATAGCTTTATCATAATACATCCTTGTCCTAATCACCTTACCTGCAAATTCAAGTGCAGGCACATCCTACACGATGGATGGTAAGTTCCAACAGGCTGAGGATTTGGGGACACATAGGCTCTCAGGGCAGGCATGCCCTATAATGAGAACTATGCTCCAGCAGCTATGAGCTTGTGGAAGGACACGCAGAGACCAGAGGGGCCAGAGGCCAGCACTGCTTAGGGGCTGAGACCAGGAATGAGGAGGAGGAGGAAGTGATGGGTATGGATGGATGTTCAAGAACAGGGAGGGAGGTTAGGAAGAGGCACCAGTAACAAAGTGGGAGGGGGAAGAAGAAGGGACAGAAGAGCAGGCGGGGGAAGGAAGGATGGAAGACACTAGCAACGGAGAAGAGGCGAAGAGGGGAGAGGAGAAGCAGGACCCACACTTCTCCTGGGTCTCTACGTTTCCTGCTAAAAGGATCGTCCTGGGGAACAGAAGCACTAGCAAGGGCATCAGAGTTTGCTCACCTTCTGTCCAGGGATCAGCCAGCAGAGATAAAAACATAGGCAGCAAGATACAAATCGAAGAAATTAAGAGAACGTTAGCTATTCAGATAAGCCAGAGAAAGGAGAAGAAATATATATATTGAAGACAGAAGGAAGAGAAACAGAAGGTTAGTTAAGTGAGGACACCACCAGAGGGAAGTGGACGCCTCCACCCAAGGCTAACTTAGGTCGTGCGGCCAGCAGACCGGGAAAGCATCAGAGGAGCCAAGGTCCAGATTCAAGACGGCGCCTGCAGCTGAGGACGAGGGGTCAGGAGACAGAGGGCAGAGCAGTGCAGTTGAAGAAGAGAAGGTCACAGCATAGTTCTTGTGAAACGGAGATACTCGGGCGTGTGACCCCTAAACATGTACCTCTTATTGGCAAGACGTCTGTAGCTATATTTATGCCCATGTTTGTTCACTGTTCAGCAGTTATTTGTCCACTTTCCATGGATGTGCTATCCATCTTAGTAAGTCTATCAGAAAAGAACCCACAGGCTTCATCCTTCTTGAGTAAGGGGTGATAGGGCATCACACAACACGGTATGTGATGGATGATTTCTGATGGGGCCACAGATCTCTTGTAGTGAGGACGGTGTAAACACAGTCCACGATGCTAATCCAAATGTTTTGCTGACTCTGTCACTGATCGTGGAGAGGGTGACGAGAAGGCAGGTGATGACAGTGGTTGTACAGAGCGCAGCCAATAGGAATTTCTGTTAATGACGGGGAGGGTGGACATGATGATGACGAAGTTGTGATCTCTGCAAAGCTAGGTCAACACTTGTGAGATAAGATGTGTGTTTGTGTGTGTGTGTGTGTCTGTGTGTGTGTGTGTCTGTGTGTCTGTGTGTGGAAGAGAGGGAGAGGAACTGAGAAACAGAGATCGCCCACAGATCACTCCTGGTTAAACCAGAGAGTCGCCTGCCTTGGGGCCTTTCCTAGAAACACCTCAAATGTTCAAAGTCAATAACCATCTCTTTTCCCTAAAATACTTAATAAAAAAAAAGAAGAGCAAACCTGCAGAAATCTGTGGACACACTTCCTTTTTCTTTGGAGATATTTGCTGGATTTTCTTACGCAAGGAAGCTGTCACCCAGGAATTCTCCAGGAAATTTTTTAAATTATATATAGGCTCTAATGGCTGAAAAGGACCTCGAAAATCATCTAAACTGTGGGACTTTCCTGGGGATTTTTTTTTCCCCACAATACTGCTGCTAGAGCCTTGCTCCACGCCAGCCAACAAGATCACAGTCCCAGGTGGGCCAGGGCATGAACACTGCGATCAACTCACGTGAGAAAGAACCTTCTATTTTACAAAAGCCACGGTCACACTACACGTAGTGACAGTGTCATAAGCAGGAAAGGTGTCTTCACAGCAAGTCTGGCGAACCCACACCTCCCTGCATGCTCCCATCAGCAAGGCTTGCTGTCCACTCTCATTGCCGCATGTGTGCATGCTCAGTTGTGCCTGACTTTGCGACCCCATGGACTGCAGCCTTCCAGGCTCCTCTGTCCACGAGATTTTCCAGGCAAGAATACTGGGGTGGGTTGCCGTTTCCTACTCCAGGGACCTTCCAGACCCAGAGGTTGAATGCACATCTTCATCTCCTGCATTGGCAAGCAGATTTTTTTTACCACTGCGCACTCTAAAGAAAAGCCTGGGACCTTTCCCAGTGGTCCAGCGGTTAGGTTTCACCTTCCAATGCAGGGGACGGAGTTCAATCACTGGTCCGGGAGCTAAGACCTCACATGCCTCATTGCCAAAAAAAACAAAACATAAAACAGAAACAATATTGCAACAAATTCAATAAAGACTTTTTAAAAAAGATTACAGACCAGTGATCTGGAGTGGGGGGGGGGGACGGGGGGGGGGGGGGGGAAAGACATGTCTGGCTGGGCTGGAAGGAAGGGAGACGGGGGTTTAAGAAGTTGAAAAGCTGGACCACGGCAATGACCAGCTTCTTGCAGAGCTCATGTCAGCAATACTCTGAGGTGACACTGTCTCCCAAGTCCCTTCTGCCCAACCTTGGGGTCCCCAGGGAAGCAAGCGTGATTCAACTTCACAAGACCCACGTCCCACCCAGCCCCGTTCCCGACACTGCTCATATCCATCCAGCCCTCGAGAGACCCCAGAACCCGGGAGAAACATGCTCATACTTTCTTGGTGGGAACTTTGATCTTCAAGAATTCTGCCTCTCGGGCCAGCACCTGCCACGGGGCGTGGATCCGGACGAAGACGGAGCCCTGGCTTTTGCTCTGGAAGGGACAAAGAAGAAGAAACAGCAGCGTTTAGGAGGTCATAGCTTACATTCCGAGCTCTCCGAATCTTCCAAACAAGAAGCCCAGACGTGTTATTTCTTCCGTTTCTGGTTTTTGTTCTCTTTATACCTCACTGGGGGCCAGCCCCCTCCCACCATACCCCATTCATTGCTTCTGGCTCAGAAATGCTCTCACCCAGAGAGGGGAAGCATTCCCAAACAGTAGTCCCTGGAGGTCTGGGGACTTCAGAGAAAAAGAGGAATTAAAACAGTTGTGTTCACAGGTATAAAATGTAAGCCATTACAGTTTTCACAGAAATCCCATTAACTTTTCTTGGTTGAAGTGTTGTTGATTTATAATACTGTATTGGTTCAGGTGTTCAGCGTTGTGATTCAGTATTTTTGCAGATCATATTCCATCACCGGTTATTACAAGATAATGGGTATAATTCCCTGTACTGTACAGTAAACCTTCATCAGCTATTTTCTAACTGGGAGTTACTGCAGCTAGTTGGTTTACCCCTGCTGGCTTCAGTGAACAGTCTGGAACCTGCCTCCATACTGATATTTTCAGTAAATATTAATATTTTATATTATAATTAGTAATTTAATAAAACAGTATTAAATTTTTATTTTTGTTCTATGATTTTTCTGTGTCTCAGCCCAAATCACAAAGGGGTTCATCTAGCCTATAAGGGGCTCCCAGGGGGCTCAGCAGTAAAGAATCTGCCTGCAGTGCAGGAGACTCGGGTTTGATCCCCAGTTTAGGAAGGTCCCCTGGAGAGAGAAATAGCCACGCCAGTATTCTTGCCTGGAGAATTTCAAGGACAAGAGGAGCCTGGCTGGCTATAGTCTGTGGAGTCGCAAAGAATCAAACATTACTTAGCAACTAAACGACAACAACAAAAGCTAATGATAAAAATAATAAATGCAAATGGTACAACTCAATATAATATCATAAAAAATAAATCATGGCCAGGATTTTGTGTGAATATGGCTGTGAATTTAGGTCCCAGGACATATCATTCTCTGAGTGCACTGATTTCACTCAAAAAATGTAAAATAAGGAAAGGAGATGCAGTGATGAATATCTGAAAACTAGGTTTTATTGACTCAGCAGCTCATTTGGCCCCAGGCAGTGTCTGCTATAAAAATTGGTCCGATTACAACATGAAGCTATTAGTTTCTTCTCATCTACAAAGAAAACCTCAAATTTTTTTCAGAACAAGCACACAAAGGCGGGGGGGGGGGGGTGGGGAGACACTTTCTGACATTAATATAATTCATTTCATCACTAAAGAATAAAAAAAGGCCAAAACAAGTAGGAAACAAAGGGCAAAAGCCTCATCATTGGTGTGAAGCTTCTAAAACTACCTGCAAAATCAATTACAAACACTGTGTTCACAAAAAAAGCATCACAGGTCAATAGGGCAACTCCTCATCCAATGACTTCTGGGAATCCCAAAGCCCCGTGAGATGCTGGCCCATGTGCCACTGACAGTTAGGATAATGCAGCCAAGGGCAGAGCGAGGACCGGGTCCTGGCCACCGTCCTCTGCAAAGAGACGAGCTCGCAGCTTCTTGTCCCATTCTCACCCGCCCCCCACACACGTGGTACAGGGGAAAGCAGGCTTTGTTGGTTTCCTGAGCATCTCATGAAGCAGGATGCACAGAGACCAGGGCCAAAAAGGCACCAACATTGTGGGCAGCGAAAGGAATGCTCTCACAGAAAAGCAGCAACAGCCCTCTGCAAAGTCATCCTCATAGACCAGTTGGTGTTCGCCAATACAGGTCTCGGTTTAGCACTGAAGATGCCATTGAGGCAGCCACGCACACCATCCCAAGTGCCGGGCAGAGAACCAGGTGGCTGGGAGAAGACTGCCTTTCCCACCCAAATGACAGTCAGTTCACGGGCACGGGTTCACGGGTTTCTGAGATGATGAATAAGGCAAAAAGACACTTCATGATGCTCATAATGCAAGTGACGACTGTCTCTCTGATTCTTAATGGCACTCGATGATCCTTTCGATAATTAAGACATCCAGAAGCTACCTCCACCTTGGGGATGAAAGCTGCTGACTTCTAAGGAGGGAGAAGAAAGAAGAAAGCAGGATTTCACAAGAAGACGGAACCGTGGTCTGAAAGCCTTGGATGGTCTAAAGTTGACAAGTGCCTAAAAACAACACCCATCACCAAGATGCATCTTTATTGAGTAAATTGTGTGCCTAGATGGAGAGCAGAGGTTGTGTGCTTCGCTCACAGAATATGCACGGGGGACCATCACCTTCACCTCTACCTTACGGTTGAGCAGGGAAAATTCAAACAATTTGTCCAAAGTTACACAGATAGTAGGATTTTTAGAAAAAAGGATTCAAGGGACTTCACTGGCGGTTCACTGGTTGACTCTTCGAGCATCTATGCACGGGGCTTGTGTTTGATCCCTGACCTGGGAACTAAGATCCTGTATGCTACACAGCATGGCCAAAAATAAAGTTATATTTTTTAAAAAAAGGCCCCGAATTCAGGCAGGTTATGCTCCACCTGGTGGTTTTTAGAACATCTATTGCACATAGTTAAAAACCACATCCAAGGGCTGCAAGAGAACATAAAGACATGCCTTAGACTAATATTGAATCAAAGGATGAGAGGCATCAGAGAAGCAGTCCTAAGAAGAGATACAGAGTCTTTGAGACGCTAAGTGGACACAGTTCAGACAAAACCCTGGAAAGTGCCTTTCAGTGAGAAATCTCTGTCTGTCTATGACACAATACCGGGACTGCTAGACGGAGTCATCAATTACTTGCTGCTACTTCAAATGGTAATTTAAGCTTTTCTAATTTAGTGAAAAGCAAGAGGAAGACAGAAACCATCTGTGGAGCTGACCTGAAGCCCCAGAAATGACGTTTTCAGTGAAAGATGGCAAAGGGTGCCACCATCCTTCTCTCTAGGATGAAATCATGACTATTATTGATTTTAAAATATTTGGTTTCATCTTTGTTTTCAAATTGTGGCAAACCCCTTTTTCACCTTTATCTGGAAGTGGTGCCTCAAGTGTGCACCAAATGTCCAGTAAGCAGCTGCAGATGTTTGAGCAGGGTCAGGAGGGCCAGGGTCCACCTGTGGTCTTGGTGTCAGACTGCTAGCTGTCCCTGACAGCCATTCTTCTCTTCTCTATTCTTCTCTATTGGTTTGGCTGCACTGGGTCTTAATTGTGTCATGCAGGATCTTTCCTTGCAGTGCATGGACTCTAGTTGTGTACGCAGGCCTAGTTGCTCAGCAGAATGTGGGACCTTGTTCCCAAACTGGGGCTCAAACCCTCATCCCCTGGTGGATTCTTAACCACTGGACCATCAGGGAAGTCCCTCCTTTATTTTTTAACCAAGCACATGGCCTTCCAGAATGCAGACAGCATCCCCCTTGAAGTTAGGTGTAACCATAACACTAATTCCTAGCCAATGTGGTACAGGTCAGGGGTGGAGCAGCTCCTGGAAACTCCCTGCAAAGACACAAGTGGATGATTTCTGCCCCTTCATCCTCTTCCCTATCACTGAATCTACAGCCTGAAAGACAGATACAAGTGTCTTAGACCTCAAGGTCAAAGTCAAGGCCAGAAATAGCAAAGTATCAAGAGAAAAGTTGGATTCTGACTCTCTGGATTGTCCCAGCCAACCTGGGCTGCCTCTGGGATTTTGATGTGAAAGGTAAATCTCCACCTTGTTGAGCCCCTGTGGTTTTAGAGGCTCTATGAACTGCAGCCCAACCGTATATTAAATTATGAAAATTGTTTCCCAACATGGACGCCTTCGGCCCCTCTAACAAAGCAAGGTGCTTCTCCATTCTGCTCAAATGGAACCAGTTTCAAAGGAAAATAAAAGCTGGAATGCAGTTGCACTGGTGCTAACATCTAGTCATCATGTTTCTTTCATGCCATGCGACATTGTTACCTTCTCATAAAAAAAGCAACACCGAGCTGATGTGAAATATTAGCTGGTGTGACTGGCTATGTCTGCTGGAAAAAAAAAAAAGCAAAACATGAAAATCCCTCACAGAACCATCACCAAATGCAAAAGCTCTTTTTAACTAACCTAGGAATCAAAAGTTGGAGGTTAACATAGATTGAGCTAAAAAAAAACAAAAAAAGTTCCCTGTTCTCCAGGTCCAGCTGACTTCCATTCTGCCCTGGATTTGAATTCCTTTAGGGCAGCAATCCCCAACCTCCTTGGTACCAGGAACCAGTTTCATGGAAGAAAAATTTTCCACAGACCAGGTTAGGGGAGCAGGGGTGGTTTCAGGATGATTCAAGTGCATTACATTTATTGTGTGCTTTATTTCTACTGTCATTACATCAGCTCCACCTCAGATCATCGGGCTTTCAGCATAGGCGTGCATGCATGCTAAGTCACTTTAGCCGTGTCTGACTCTTTGCAAACCCTATGGACTATAGCCCACCAGGTTCCCCTGTCCACGGGATTCTCCATGCAAGAATACTGGAGTGGGTTGCCATGCCCTTCTCCAGGGCATCTTCCTGACCCAGGGGTCGAACCTGTGTCTCATAAGTCTCCTGCACTGGCAGGCAGGTTCTTAATCACGAGAGCCACCTGGGAAGCCCCTCTTCAGCATAGGATGGGAATAGAAAGAGCTTGGGCTTTGGATTCAAGTAGATTAGGACCTGGATCCTAGATTTTATAGCTGTAGGGCAAGTCACTTAACCAAGACAGCCACAGTTTCTTCCTGTGAACAAGGAAGAGGAGAAACACTGCAGAGCTACTAAGAGGAACCGAGGTACTGAACGTGAGATTCCTGCTGTGATGTCTGAATGTGGACCATTCACCAGGTGTCAGCCACTGAGAAGACTGAGGATCCACTCTTTCCAATCAAGGTGACAGCTTTTTGACTGCAGGGACAGGGTCTGACGCTTCACTTGTGCTCCCCAAGCACCTGGCACAGGCTGGACACAGAATAGGTCCTCTCAGAGCTCTTGCAAATGATAGAATAGACTGGTAGCTCAGACGGTAAAGAATCTGCCTGCAATGCGTGTTCGATCCCTGGGTCAGGAAGATCCCCTGGAGGAGGGCATGGCAATCCACTCCAGTGTTTTGCCTGGAGAATCCCATGGACAGAGGCGCCTGGTGGGCTACAGTCCGCTGGGTCATAAAGAGTCGGACATGACTAAAGTGACTTATGCGCTCCTATTGGATTAAAATCCTGGTTTGCTAATTGCCTTGAAGTTTTTGTGTGCTCAGTTACTCAGTCATGTCCGACTCTTTGAGGTTCATGGGCTGTAGCCCACCAGGCTCTTCCGTCCATGTAATTTTCCAGCAAAATACTGGAGTGGATTACCATCTCCTACTCTGGGGAATCTTCCCGACCCAGGATTGAACCCACATCTCTTGCATCTCCTGCACTGGCAGGTGGAGTCTTCATCACTAGTGCCACGTGGGAAGTTTGCTCAAAGTTTCCTTTGTCTACAAAGGATTTTCAAAATGTCCCATGGACCTACGGGAATCCGCTGGTTTAAAGTATTATTCACCTCCAGAATCTGAGGACATGGTCAGAAAGCATTACTTTGTGAAACCAACCTGAAATTTAACATTAAAGTATAAGAAATTAGGCATCAGAGCATATAATCCATCCCTAGAAGAGACTTCATAAATAAGTCATTACGGTGACTGGAGGGGATCCAGTCCTAAATCTCACCAGGCAACTAAAATTCAAGTTCATGTAAAATAAGCTGTAACATATAATTTGGTTGTGGTCATCAGAGAAAGGAGAACCAACTCACAAAAGTTTCTCTAAGAAAGACAAATGCATCCATCTCGGGGATGCACCTATCCCCGGGGTAACAAATGGGAACTGCATGACAAGGCAGGAACCTCCCTCCAGCTCAACTGAAAGGCCTCATAAAGCCATGCAGCTCCTTTCACTGTTACTCCATAAAAAAAAAAAAAACACTAAAAATTCTGTCTCTCCAGTTCTTGGGTTTCAGGAGGAAGCACCCAAGAGAAGGCTGTCAATGCTCTGGACAGAGGAAATGGACAGTCCTCAGCCGTCACCTGACTCTTAGCTCTTTCAGTCTCTCAATGTGTATTGTCAGCTGGTTTTCCTCACCTCTAAGTAAGGAGATCCAACCAGCCCATCCTAAAGGAGATCCTGGGTCTTCATCGGAAGGACTGATGCTGAAGTTGAAACTCTAATACTTTGGCCACCTCATGCGAAGAGCTGACTCACTGGAAAAGACCCTGATTCTGGGAGGGATTGGGGGCAGGAGGAGAAGGGGGTGATAGAGGATGAGATGGCTGGATGGCATCACCATGAGTTTGAGTAAACTCCGGGAGTTGGTAACAGACAGGGAGGCCTGGCGTGCTGCAATTCATGGGGTCACAAGGAGTCGGACACGACTGAGCGACTGATCTGAACTGAACTGAAGTAAACCAACAGAAACCTGAGTACATAGGAGGCAAAGTCAGGTCCCCATCTTGAACCTGTGCCCTAACTCATCTTTAAAGAAGATGTGATACATATATACAATGGAATATTCCTCAGCCATTAAAAAGAATGAAAGAATGACATTTGCTGCAACATGTATGGACCTAGAGAGTGTCATACTGAGTAAAGTAAGTCAAACAGAGAAGGAGAAATATCATATGACATCCCTTATATGTAGAATCTAAAAACAAAATACACAAATGAACTTACAAAACACAAATAGACTCACAGACTTAGAAAACAAACATGGTTACTAGGGGTAAGGGATAGTTAGAGACTTTGGGGAGGTCATGTCCACACTGCTGCATTTAAAATGGATAACTAACAAAGACCTATCGCATGGCACATGGAACTCTGCTCAATGTTATCTGCCAACCTGGGTGGGAGATGGGTTTGGGGAGGAGTGGATACATCTATGGACAGTGACTGCAGCCATGAAATTAAAAGACACTTGCTCCTTGGAAGAAAAGCTATGACAAACCTAAACAGCATATTGAAAAGCAAAGACATCACTTTCCCAACAAAAGTTTGTATAATCCAAGTTATGTTTTTTCCAGTAATCATGTACAGATGTGACAGTTGGACCATAAAGAAAGGTAGGTGCCAAACAATTGATGCCTTCAAATTGTGATGCTGAAGAAGACTCTTGAGAGTCTCCTGAACTGCAAGGAGATCAAACCAGTCCATCCTAAAGGAAATCAGTCCTGAATGTTCAAAGGAAGGACTGATGCTGAAGCTGAAGTTCCAATACTTTGGCCACCCGATGCGAAGAGCCAACTCACTGAAAAACACCCTGATGCTGGGAAAGACTGAGGGCGGGAGAAGGGGGTGACAGAGGATGAGATGGTTGGATGGTGTCATCGATTCAATGGACATGAATTTGAGCAAACTCTGGGAGACAGTGAAGGACAGGGAAGCCTGGCGTGCTGCAGTCCATGGGGTCACAAAAGAATCAGACACGACTGAGTGACTGAACAACACATGTAGGGCTGAGTCCCTTCACTGTTCACCTGAAACTACCTCAACATTGTTCATTGGCTAAACCCCAATACAAATAAAAAGCTTACAGTTAAAAACATTAAAGCAGATCCAACAGCAAGCAGACCTGATCACACATGTTCTGTCTAGTAGTCCTGGTATTGCTCAAAGTTTCCACCTTACCAGGAGCCCTTATACAGACCTCTTAGGAGGGCATCTTTGTTCCTCTCGGTAGCCCCAGGTCCTCACTGCATCTGCAGGTCACCACTCCCATCCCTAGAGGTCTACTGCATCGGCATGAGCATATCCTGATGCTCACAAAACACAGTGGAGCTGAACTGGAGCTGGAGGTTCCTGGAACCTCTGTGCCTTATAGGATTGTAAGGGTGTTGCTGCATTAAGGAAAAGAATAAGAGATGCTCTGATGAATAAAGGAAGTCTTGGGTCTCTCTACTTGCCAGCCATCAGACTTCCACATGCTATTCAACACCTCTGTACTGACGGCTCAAAGCAGGGCCAACTGACGGCCATGGTGCATTTCAGAAGATAGAACTGACTTGGCCTGAGGACTCTGGAGTTGGAGAGCCCTCCAGCAATGCTTTACATCTTTCTCAAGTAGCAAATGAAGACCCAGAGCTCAGGAGGCTGAGTTGTTGGGTTATGGACATACAGCTAGTAGCTGGGTCAGGAATGGAATCCAGGTCTCCCAGATCATGGTCCATCCCCTGGTGCTCATGACAGCAGCACATACCCAAGGGCTCTCAACCCATCCAGGGCAGTCCCGTGTCCCTCTCCCTTCATGAGAGGTTAGGTAGATAGGGGACAAGGGGCTGGGATGGGGGAAATCACGCCCCCAGCCACCTCTCTCTGGAGCTCCAGCCACCACTCAAAACCCTCGTTAGGGACCAGAGGTCATGCACTCCTGGTGAGGTTATCCATATTGTTTATATCTCATTGTTGTTTTCAAAGATTGCATGTGGCTGCACCAGACCATGTCCTCCCGCTGGAGAGACAGGAGTGAATGGGAGGCAGTCCCAGCCAAACGCTGGAAACCGATACTCCACAAGCCTCCTTTCCCTGCAGCCCGGCCAAGCCACCCCGACGCTAACCCCAGACGCCTGCGTGTGCTCCAGGCCCAGCCCTGCCGTGAGAACACCAGCTGCAGTGCATCGAGGCCCCAGATCGAGGCTACCAGGGTGGGCGGTGGGGAGACGATAAAGGAGGCCAAGGGGGGCAGACACCTCCCAGATGTCACCAACCCAGGTCACCTCAGATCTATGAGGACCGAGGAGGGTGAGACAACCCCCCTGCCAGGGGCTCCCATGTTCTCAGATCACCAAGGTTGATGTCCACGCAGCTGGACAAGTGACACCAGGTGGCCTGAAACTGTGGCCAGTGCAGCCATCATTCCAGAATAAGGAGAAGGGTGGGGTGCATGTAGAGCTGAGAGCAGAGAGTGCCTCATTCCCCCTGGAGGAACACCTGGTCTACCCATGTCATTATTAAGACCAAAGTCTTAACTTCCTGCAGGAACTTCCAACCCATGGTCTGGGGACAGGCTCCATCCAGATGTCCTGAAGACACAGTGGCTTGGAATTAAGTTCAGCGAAGAACTTCCTGACTGGCAGAAGAAAGGTGAAACCCTGCTTTCGTTGGAGGCCCGGGATGATTCTCCTCTCTAACCGTCTCCTCCCTGGGCCAATAGGAGAATGCATGCGTGATCGGCAAAGATGGAGGGCAGGACCAATTGCCCATGAACCCTGTCCCAGGGATCACCCCCCAAAATAGCAGCAGCATGACTGCTTTCATGGGAAAGGCTGCTCCTAGTCCCCAAGCAAAGACTGGGAACAGTCCAGCCAGAGTTCTGTAGAGATGGAAACCCAGCCACTCTTTTCACAATTTTGTCAAAGAGCCATCACCAGAAGTTCCTGGGAGTGGGAGGCAGCCTTCCGTGCTAGGTGGACCCCTTGGGTCGGGTACCAGAATGGACAGGCACCCAGAAGAGATGATCTCTGGACCTGGCCACACAGGATTTAATCTCTGCACAGAAACCACTGTGCTCCAGAGAGAAGCCACCTAGGAAACCTCTGTTCAAGTCCAGGTGAAGATGAATTGGGGAGGGGGGAAGCTGGAAAAAATTAAGGAGTCAGATCCTCTTTTACACCAAGGGCCAAGAAAGCCAGTTCCCCATCTAATCTTTTAGCTACAGGGTCCCCCAGGGCAACCCAGCACTCGGGAAGGACTGGGACCACATGAGGTGTCAGCAACAGAGTTGGATTAAGTGTTCCCTGGGCTTCTGTCCATCTCCAAAACCCACAGAAGCAGTGGGGGAAATCGTCACCATTGTCATGGTCATGGAAAGATCACGGGTACTAGGGTCTGAAGACTTACAGGGTCTTGGGCCCCACCTCTGTCACTTCCCAGCTGCATCATTTTGGGCTTTGTTTTTTGTTTTAAAGATTTTTTTTTTTTTATGTGGCTCATTTTTTAAAGTTTTATTGAATTTGTTACAATAAGGCTTCTCTTTTATGCTTTGGGTTTGGGGGCTGGGAAGCATCTTAGGGGAATCTTAGACCCCCAATCAGGGATCGAACCTGTATCTCCTGCGTTGGAAGGAGAAGTCTTAACCACGGGACCACCAGGGAAGTCGCTGCCACAACATTTTCAGCAAGTCACCAAAGCTCTTAAAACTCAGAGGCACCATTAAAATAATTGTGGTGGTGGTTTAGCCACTAAGTCGTGTCCGACTCTCGAGACCCCATGGACTGTAGCCCACCAGGCTCCTCTGTCCATGGGATTTTCCAGGCAAGATTACTAAAGTGGGTTGTCATTTCCTTCTCCAGGGGATCTTCCCAACCTATGGATAGGTCAACCTCAGGTCTCCTGCATTGCAGGCAGATTCTTTACCAACTGAGCCACCAGGGAAGCCCATTAAAATAATTGTAATGATTAATAATACTACCTGGAGGTAGTATTATTAGGTAGTCCTACCAGAAGGAAGGACTCTACAAGGGACTCATGGAATCTTTTGGGGGTAGTGGATACACTCATTACCTTGATTATGATGGTGGCTTCATGGGTTTGTACATATGCCCAAACTCAACAGATTAGATCATTTTAAATATGTACAGTTTATTATAATCAATTATGCCTCAATAAGGCTAGAAAAAAAGATATGCAAAAATGTAAAATAATGCCATGCTTTCTTACAATTTTTTTGCTTTGAAAAATATTATTTTTCATTAAGATATGCTATTTGTGTTTATTTATGCTAAATAAAAATATTATTTAAAATATGTTATATATAGCTGTTGTTGTTTAGTCGCTAAGTCATGTCTGACCCTTTGTGACCCCTTGGGCTGTAGTCTACCAGGCTCTGTCCATAGGATTTCCCAGGCAAGAATACTGGAATGAGTTGCCATTTCCATCTCCAGGAGATCTTCGATCCCTTCTCGACCCAAGGACCAAACCCAAGTCTTCCTGCATTGCAGGCAGATTCTTTACCACTGAGCCACCAGGGGGGCCCTATATATGGTTAGTTTTTAGTTAAGAAGTAGGCATTGGGCTTCCCAGGTGGCTCAGTGGTAAAGAATCTACCTGCCAATGCAGGAGATGCAAGAGATGAGGGTTTGATCTCTGGGTCCGAAGATCCCCTGGATGAGGAAATGGCGACCCACTCCAGTATTCTTGCCTGGGAAATCCCATGGACAGAGGAGCATGGCAGGCTCCAGTCCATGCAGTTGCAGGGTCAGAAACTATTGAGCACATACATATACAAAGTATTCAAAAGCTAGTACTGATTCTGTGATATCTCAGAATCAAATGAGATTATACGCAGAAAAGTGAAGTGTGTTGCAAACTCCAAAGTATGTATTAATATAAAAGGATTTTTAAAGAGAAAGTTCAGGGGTTCAGTTCAGTTCAGTCGCTCAGTCGTGTCTGACTCTTTGCCACCCCATGAATCGCAGCACACCAGGCCTCCCTGTCCATCACCAACTCCCGGAGTTTACTCAAACTCATATCCATCGAGTCGGTGATGCCATCCAGCCATCTCATCTTCTGTCGTCCCCTTTTCCTCCTCCCCCCAATCCCTCCCAGCATCAGGGTCTTTTCCAATGAGTCAACTCTTCGCATCAGGTGGCCAAAGTATTGGAGTTTCAGCCTCAGCATCAGTCCTTCCAATGAACACCCAGGACTGATCTCCTTTAGGATGGACTGGTTGGATCTCCTTGCAGTCCAAGGGACTCTCAAGAGTCTTCTCCAACACCACAGTTCAAAAGCATCAATTTTTCAGTGCTCAGCTTTCTTCACAGTCCAACTCTCACATCCATACATGACCACTGGAAAAACCACAGCCTTGATTAGACGGACCTTTGTTGGCAAAGTAATGTCTCTGCTTTTTAATATGCTGTCTAGGTTGGCCATTGCCAAATCTCTGCCACGGGACTCAAAGTGCAGAGCATCTCCTGCCCCTTGACTTCCACGGGATGCTCCCACGCTTCTTGGATCCCACTTGAGAGAAATCATATCTGAGCCCACCCACCAAGGCTATAGTTCCTGGCTTACCTGAACACCCCCGAGTGAAGTCAAAGAGTTTTCCCTGGGATTTTAGAACATGGGAATAACAGACAGAACAGAATCCAGGAGTCAGAGACCAAATTTCTACCCAAGAAGAGGATAAAACTCCAAACACCCAGAAGATGTTGGCAGAAAGGAGAGGGCCTCTCCCAAAACCGGGCTCCCGACACAGAGGCCCAGCCCCAAACAGAGGGGAAAAGGTCATGGATAAACCAGAGGAAAATACTGCCCTTTCTGATTCGTCACAGAACAATTTTGGACAGTCAACAGTCCCCAAGTGGAATCAGATGTTGCAGACGCCAGCTCTCAGCAACCCCTCACCCCGCCAGGATACTGAGAGCATGTCAAGGCCCAGAGAAATGGAAGGCAGCTGCCGGGCAGGGGGCTGGGTGGCGGATACTGATAGATACCTTGATCAAGGATGATTGACAGGTCCTGACTGGGCTGGGACAGTTCCAGGTTATTTCTTCTGCCCCACTGTTCTATCCAGTGTGACATCTTAGTTAATATCACCCAAAAAGTCCCAGATTGGCCAATGAATCATAGAGTCACCCTATGGATCACCAAGTTCAATAGCCATCATACTTTTGGGCAGGAAAACCCAGTATCTCCTTCCTGACCTGCATGTGATAAATGTCCCATGCAGAGAAAAGCATTTCCGGGCATTTAAAAGCCCATCATGTTACCTCTAAAAGTACCCATCTCTCTCATTGTTCCTCCTAACTCAAAACTTATGTCATTTGTTGATTTAGATGCTTGTCTTCCCTCTGAACACTTCTATAAAACCTTCAGACCATCAGTCATCAACTCCCCTCGCCTCCCTTCCAAAAGATGTGGCCTTGCTGTGTCTGGGCAGTGACGCACCCCTCCCTAAAGGAATAGCTCTACTGTTTCCTACGATTCAATCATCCTAGCATATTTCAATTCAACAAGTATTTATTAGGCAACAACCGTGTGATCAGCAATGTGCTAAGAGTTAAGGGCACACAGAAGAAATATAAACTGTCATACGGCTTCCAGTCTCCTTGGAAACCAGATAAATGATATCTAACACATGAGACAAATGAATAACATCAAGACTGGGGTGATTAATGCCCAAATGGGCAGGACAGCTAATGAACGCTCATTTGTTGGCCGTCTCCCCTTTCACTCATCAATAATTGCCAGGTTTTAAGCCCAGAGAAATATGCCTCCCGGTTCTCAGTTGCATGTTTGACTCCAACACCAATTCCAAAATCATCCCCCATCACAGCTATTGGTTCTGGAATATGTTTGTAATGCAATCGGAACCGATTAAGATATGAGGAAATGTTGGCTAGGGTTTCAGGACAAAGCTGCTTTCTCTTTCTGCCAAAACCCTGGGGAGAACAGTGGCCGTCAGGGGAAGGCCTGGGTCAGCCAAGGGACCACTGCGTAGGCAGAGGATGGAATGGACTCTGCAAAAGGTTGAGCAGAAAGGTAAAGAAATAGGGGGTCCTTGGGGACATCCTGTGAGTTGCTGGATCAATCCTCCTCAGACCTACTTTCTGATTACATGAGATTATAAATACCCCTTGTTTTGTTTTTTAAAGCAGTTGAGTTGGATTTTCCGTTAACAGAACCAAGAGTTCTCAATGATGTAAGAAACCAGTGGGAGAGCTGACTCTGGGCTGGAGAGGCCAGAAAGGAGGCCCTGAAGGACAAGGAACTGACTTCAAATATCATGACTGGATTTACATATGCAAAATGGTGTGGGTGGCATCAGTGAAGCTAGGGAGCCAAGGGCTGAGAAGCGGCACCATCCACTATGTTGCCGTTGCCCATGAACCTCACAACAGCGACCTTGATGGGTCAGCCCTGTGTGTTCCCCTGGATTCATTACATCTTCAACAAGATAAACAATAACAAGTTCTCCATCAGGGAACCCTGAGAGAATGCCTCCCTCCTTCTCCTTTTCAATGGAGCTGGGAACCGCTTCCTATTTTCCAGCGAGACTGGAAGTGCAGCAGACAGGCAGTGACTGTCCACCTCTCTGGGGTTGGGTCTTGGCCATGGTCCACAGAATGAAAGAGAAGCCTCCCAGGTGTGGCTGTGACCTCCTCCAGGTGAGAAGAGGCAGGCTTCTTGAAGGCATACTCCTGACTCTTCTAGGAATCACTAACCCTATGTAATAGAGGTCTTATACAGGGAGGCAGGCTTTGCACAAGTACAAAGAAGCTGTACAATCTTCTACAACTTAGTCACAAGCTTGATTCAGCCAAAGAATTATTTCTTCCAACCAAACATTGCATGGGGCTGCCCATATTGACCTCTGGAAGCCAGAGCTCCCCCTGCTCACCTGGACTTGGCCCTGAAATGTTCTCTGTGTCTCTGCTCTATAAACCACAGGAGTTGTACCACCCCCTTTGGAAATGGGTGGGGCTCTTCTGTCACAATGACTGAGAAGCATTGCTACCATTTAGTGAATGGAGGAAAAGGATGTCAAACATGCCTAAAGGGCCTTGGAAGTCCCACCCAAGAGGAAAAAAAAAAAATGATCCTTCCTGAAACTTGGGCTTCCCTGGTAACTCAGAAGGTAAAGTGTCTGCCTGCAATGCAGGAGACCTGGGTACGATTCCTGGGTTGGGAAGATCCCCTGGAGAAGGAAATGGCAACCCACTCCAGTACTCTTGCTTGGAAAATTCCATGGACAGAGGAGCCTGGTAGGCTACAGTTCATGGGATCACAGAGTCAGACATGACTGAGCAACTTCACTCACTCATTCACTCCTGAAACATAAAATGCTCCATCAAGAATCACTACCCTAGGGCTCAGAGAGACCTCGAAACCAAAGTGCTACCCACAGATCTTCAGACTTGACCTAAAAGCTGGAGTTAACAATGATGACACCATCCCACCTTCCCCACTCTACACCCATCCCACCAGACTCAGCCTTGAGAGATATTCAGGTAGAGCTTAGAGAAGTTGGTTTATGATTACAATGTGCTCAGTCACTCAGTCGTGTCTGACTCTTTGCAGCCCCATGGACTGTAGCTGGCCAGGCTCCTCCGTCCATGAGATTCTCCCTGCAAGAAAACTGGAGTGGGTTGCTATTTCTTTCTCCAGGGGATCGTCCCAACCCAGGGATCGAACCGGCGTCTCTTGCGTCTCCTGCATTGGCAGGCAGATTCTTTACCACTAGGGCCACCTGGGAGGCCCTGGTTTATGAGTAAAGGCTATTAAATTAACTAAAACCTAGATCTTGGCCTGACAGAGATGCACTGATCAGGGACACTCAGAAAAAGTGAGAAAAAGGAACAGAGAAGCTGATCATTCTGTGGACTTCCAAAAATATCCAGAATTAGCTCATCTGCCAAAGGGACCATGAAAATAATCCATCAGCCCAGAGTGGTTGGGAGGCCAGGGGATGAAGCAGATGGGGTACCTGAGAGCTGAGGGCATTAAAGGAAAAGCTCAGAGAGGCTCAGCTTCAACCCCTGGCTCTGCCACTGACTCCCTGTGTGACCACAGAGATGCGAGGCGGTCTCTCTGAGACTCAGTTTCCCTTTTGGTAAAATAGAAAAATAATAACCCAGAAGCGGCAATACCAGTGAGCCCATGGCATATTAGTGAAGATGAGCAAGAAAAAGAGAAAGGCCCTTCACACGCTGCCTGGCATGGGGCAAGCAGGTGCTCGAAACCGCTAGTAACTGGATTCTGCAGGCGGAGTCGCCCAGCCAGAGGAATTTGAATCGGGGGTTTGTGCAATCCGGCTTCCACTTTCCTCCCTTCTTTCCCAGAAAAACCTGGCTCCCGGGGCATTTTTTTTTTTTCCCTATATGAGGCGAGAGCCCTGTTTGGAACACGTCCCGCCTACACAGCCAAAACAGGCTTTTCCACGGTGCGTCTCTGCACACATACCTCGAGGAACTGGCCCTGCCAGAGGCCCCTCCCCACGGCCCCAGGTCTAGAAGAAAAGGGTCATCAACCACACTAATTAAATCTGCAGATGATAACAAACCGGGTGGTGCTGCGAACAACACCAGAGAGGATGAGGAAATAAACGAGGAGGGACCTGGGGAGTTTAGGAAATATGGGACAGGAAATAACAAAATGAGAGTCGGTGCTGAAGAATGCAAGCGACGCTAACTGGGGGGAATAATCAAAAACACGGACTCTGGCGGTAGTGGAGGGAGGGGGAGGCTGGGAAAAGGCTGAGAAGATGAAGTCTTGTGGGGGATGACAGGTGGCAAGTGGGAGAGTGGGGAACAAGGGGGGAGCTGCAGCGAGCTGGGCTCCAAGCCTGGAGGTGAGAGCTGACAGGGAGTGTGAGACCGCGGCAGACCCAGGCCCAGGGCCCACGTGGCAGGGCTGAGCCGAGCAGCACTCTCCAAAGCGGGCCTCCCTCCACACCTCCTCCAAGAAGCCCCCCGGACTGCTCACCTGTCACTCATCTGTGATAAGCAGCCCCACGTTTGACTGGTGGGCGTCTTTCCATGTCTGACTCCCAAACTGACACCAAGCTCTCAGCTCCCAGGAGCAATGCCCCAGCTCCCAAGTTCACTAGGTTCCTCCTCACATTACTGCATCACTATGCCTAGGGGAGGCTTTCAACAGAAAGGAGGGTGACACCATCTCAAACCACACGAGAAAGAACAGGATTTCTGTCTGCAGGCCCTTGTGGGTCAAGGTCACGTCTGAGGCTTCTCCGTCATCTCTACACCCTCGATGCTGATGCAACACTCAGGGCACAGTGCCCCTGAGCCACTGCAGGTCTGTTTAACCCATTTTCAGACAGAACCACAAACCCTAGGGTAGGTGCAAAAGGATGAAGGCCTTGTCTATGGAACATGATGTGTGTGACAGTGACTCTTCTGATGTCACCACGATGCCAGGATCCAGGATGCTCCAGCGGCCTCCCTGAGGCGCCCGCCCGCTCTCAGGTGAAGACTTAAAACCAATAACCACAGTCCGTAATTATCGGGAGAAGAAGGTCTAACACTGGCCCTGCAGGGAAACCTCACAGCCACCAGCACCACCCCTAGGTCAGGCTTCCATGGAAAGAAAAGAGCAGGAGCCCCTCTAAACCCAAGAATTCCACGAACACGTTCTCATCACACATGTGTGTCTTAAGGGAAGAAGGAAGCTAATACCAAGTATCAGCTTTGAAACTCTGTCTCCTCTGACATCAGGAGCAATAGGAGAAGAAGTGAATGCTAACCGTTCTGGAAAATCTCCCTGGAGAGGCTGGAATAGAGAGGTTTTTCAGGTGCCTTCTACACAAAGCAGGTTTCTTTCTCTTGCAGTGCAGGAGACCTGGGTTCGATCCCTGGCTTGGGAAGATTCCCTGGAGGAGGGAATGGCAACCTGTTCCAGTAATCTTGTCTGGAAAATTCCATGGACAGAGGAGCCTGGCGGGCTACGGTCCACGGGGTCACAAAGAGTTGGACAAGACTGAGTGACTAACACTTGCACTTTCACTTTTTTCAGGCATCCGCACAGTTCACTAGGACTGACGGGACCAATAGCGGAATGGCAGAAACCCACTGGAGGAGGGGCAAGACCCCAGGTCTCCTATAGTCCCCCCACCGGCAGCCCACTGGAAGCCCAGCATAGCCCACTTAGAATCCTTCACAGACCTCGCACACAGGACATGTCCAGGAAGCCTCATGAATGTTTCCAAGGTCAGAGAAATCTGGAGAGGGTGCATCCTCTAAGCTCCTTTATATCCATCCTACAACCCAGAGAATCAGAGAAGCAGCCCAGAAACTAGTCCCGAGGTATCCTATAACCAGGTCCAGGTAAGTAACATAACAGGAAAATGTGTTTTCAATCCTCCTCCTGGTGACCAGCTGTTTCTGAGAGCTCTCCACGGGCTCCTTCACGCATCTCTGGTCTTGCTCCAGAGGCTCTGTGCCCTGGGCATTCCTGTGGGCAGACCTACCTGTCACTGGACCCACATCCTTTCCAACGAACGGAGATCCTGGGATGTCCCCAGGAAGCTCACTCTGTTAGACTCAGGTCCCCTCACCCGGGGACTTCCAAGTGACAAATCTGTCCGTCTATGACGAGTGTGCCCTTCTGAGGCACTGGAGGCCGATGAAGGTCTGATTCCACCAGCTGAACTGAGATGGGGCTTTGAAGACTTAACCCCACCAGCGACTCACAGGAGACCTCAACCCATGGGTAGGCTGATGGGGGGACATGAGAGAGCCCCAGGGCATTTCTCAAGAGGCTCAAATCACACCACTTGGGTGGCGGCTGAACAACTCTGTAAGTACAGTCGAAACCACCCGGCTCCACACTTGGGAAGGATGGACTTGACGGTGCAGGGACTCTCTCTCAATTTTCCGAGAACCACGCTACCCAAACCTCCATTTCTGCTCACGAAGAGGGCTGTCCCTGCCAGGACTCTGGACAAGCTTCCTAAATAGTCTTGCTCTCAGGAAAAGGACGTGCCCCTGGTCCCCAGAGGAGGCTGCTATAATAACACAAAAGAACAAACAAAAAATACCAGGCTCCAGAACCTGACATATACGATCTCACATGACATCATTTGGTGGTTATTTCACCTCTCTGAGTGCTAATCCATGGAACGGAGGACAGGCCGCCCTTCCTGGGTGAGGAGGTGTGGGGACAGGGTCCACGGCACCCCCGTGGCAGGTGCATGCCACGTGTTCCCTTCAGTGACAAGATACTGTTTGCACCGGAGCCTTTTTTATTTCAATGTTTGGTGACCTGGGCTGGACAGTGAGGTTCCTACAAGTGACTTATTTCCATGCTACTGTAGATAAATGAGGCCAATGCCTGCATGCGTGTGTGCTCAGCTGTGTCCAACTCTTTGCCACCCTATGGACCATAGCCTGCCAGGCTCCTCTGTCCATGGCCTTCTCCATGCAAGGATACTGGAGTGGGTTGCCATTTCCTCCTCCAGGGGAATCTTCCCAACCCAGGGATCGAACCCACATCTCCTGCGTCTCCTGCATTGGCAGGCGGATTCTTTACCAGTGAGTGACCTGGGAAGCTCAAATGAGGCTAATAACTAGCTTTCCAGCCAGCCAGGAGTGAAAGGGAGGGGTGAGGGCTGGGTGGAGGTCCTGAAAGGTCAGAACTGGGTAACTGTGCCCAGAAGTGCCTGACACAGCCTCCTTTCTTTCTCGCCCTCAGGATACCTAGTGTCCTTGGCTCTTGAACTCTGGCCTCTGGCTCTCCTGCTGGACCTGCTAAGCCTCTTGACTCCAGACAGCACTGGGGTTGCCGTGCAGATGGCAAACACTGTCCGCCACTTGCTGGCCTCCGTGGGCAAATACTGTCCACCTCACTCTGCACCGAATGCCCCGGGCATTCCCTCCCTGTCCCCATCCTCACCAACCCACCTCTCTGGGGGATTAGGCCAGAGCCAGCCCAGCACCCGGGGGAGCCAGGGAGCCCCTGGAAGGATGAAGGAGGGGGAGGAGCATGTCCTGTGGACTGGGGAGAGGCTGAGCTGGAGCATCCTCACTGCTCTTCTGGCCTTTCCATCAACAGGTCGGGACAAACGAGGTGTTTCTGTCCATCACCGGAGATGCAGGGCATCCCAAATGACCCCTCCTCAAGCTTACAGGGGTGCGTGGGAGACACTTAAAGAAGCTCCTTGCTCGGGGCTGGTGGAGTGTTTCAGAAGAAAGCGCTACAGGTGGCCAGAGCGTGTGTGACAAACCACGCCAGGCGCAGTGAAGCCGACCGGGGCTCAGGGGCAGCCTTGACACCTGGCAACACCAGCTGTTACCAAGGAGCCGTGACCTGCCTGACCCCCGCCCCAGCCAAGGGAAAGGGGTGGGGCAAGGTCTCAGTGCGTCCCCACATCCATGGGGTCCCCAGTACAAACAAGGAGGGACTCATGGAGAGGAACCGGACATAGACTGGGAGACCCTACAAGACACTAGGAAATGCAGGTGGTGAAGTGGTAAAGAACCTGCCTGCAAATGTAGGAGACTAAGAGACCCGGGTTTGATCTCTGAGTCGGGAAGATCCCCTGGAGGAGGAAATGGCAACCCACTCCAATATTCTTGCCTGCAGAAACCCACAGACAGAGGAGACTGGCAGGCTACAGTCCATGGGTTTGCAAAGAGTCAGACACAACTCAAGCAACTTAGCACACACTCATGAGACACTAGGAAAAAAGACCGGGAGTTTAGGAGCTACAGAAGATTTAAAAGAAGGGGGCTGTCAGGGAGAAGCCACGCTGTCCAGCCCTTCCCCCTAAGAGCCAGGACATGGGGTCAGGATCCAGGGCTCAGCCCACCCCCAAGAGGAGGGCAGAGGATGCCACCTGGAGGAGCTCAGAGACCTGGCCTCCCTCCCCTCACTTCACTGATTCTCCAGGCAAGAGTACTGGAGTGGGTTGTCATTCCTTCCTCCACGGGATCTTCCCGACCCAGGGATGGAAGCCGTGTCTCCGGCATCTCCTGCTTTGCAAACAGTAGGTGTTCAATAGATGTGTCCTTTAGTGCTCTGATCTCAGGGCACATTTCACATCTCTTGACCAAGGAAGACTGTCACTAGGACAGACCACAAGTCAACAAGAGGCAGACGGGCCTCCACGGGAGGGGCCCAGACACACAAGTTCACACCGAATCGGCCAGAGAACACAGGGGAGGTGAAATGGCCCGCCAGCCGCAGCCCTACTCTTGGAAGGAGCTCCATTCTGCTACATCAAAGGGCACATCTCCTGATCAAAAGTTTGGACCAGACACTTCACCTCCTGGACCCATTCCTCCACCCCCTCCCACGCCAGCTATCCCCGCCTGACAGCCCTCCGGGGACTGGGATGGACCACGGAGGGCAGACGTCCGCGGGCGCCCAGACCCTTTCATCTGAACCTGCCGCAGACGCCCCGTCTCGACCCCAGTGCATCCCGCTGCTGCCAGTGAGAGAGCATTCAGACACATCAGGCCACAGGGCCCTCAACTCCCCTGAGATTATGTGAGATGATCCCCATCCTAAAGGGGATCAGAGAACATCAGAGCACTGTGACTCAAACTCACAGCAGTGAGAGGCAGAACCAGGCCTGGGGCTTTCAGCACAACTTGGCCTCCATGAGAAGCCTGTGGGACCTTGGCCATGTCTAGAACCACAGAGAGGAAATTTTCTCTCTTCTCTATTCTCACGGATGCATTTCAAGGGGGCCGACAAATCAGAGCCCAATCAGAGAAGAGAAGCAAGAAAAGAAAAGACCTCAAGACCACATGGGATGAGAAATGCAAGAAGGTGTTTGCTGAAGGGAAGCCCAGGGCCGAGGATGGTGGGGGTGTGAGGTTTCATGGCATCTGGCGCAGGCAGAGTCTGGGCTGACAAAGCTTCGACCATAGTCAGAGCTATGGTTTTTCTAACAGTCATGTACGGATGTAAGAGTTGGACTATAAAGACGGCTGAGTGCCAAAGAATTTGTGCTTCCAAACTGTGGTGCTAGGGAAGACTCTTGAGAGCCCCCTGGACTGCAAGAAGATCAAACCAGTCACTCCTAAAGGAAAGCAACCCTGAATATTCATTACAAGGACTAGGTCTGAATCTGAAGCTCCAATACTTCGGCCACCTGATGTGAAAAACCGATTCACTGGAAAAGACCCTGATGCTGGGAAAGATTGAGGGCAGGAGGAAAGGGGGGAAACAGAGGATGAAATGGTTGGATGGCATAATCGACTTAATGGACATGAGTTTGAGCAAACTTTGGGATGTGGTGAAGGACAGGGAAGCCTGGCATGCTGCAGTTCACAGGCTCACAAAGAGTCAGACATGACTGAGTTACCGAATAACAACAACAATAAACATTCTTTTTCTTTTTCTAGTCATACATGCAGATCTTAGCTCCCAGTCCAGGGATTGAGCCTGTGCCCCCAGCAGTGGAAGCACAGCGTCTTAACCACTGGACTGCCAAGGAAGTCACTGACCTTACTGGTTGCAGAACTAACCAGTTACGATGAGGTCACATGGATTACAGTGGGCCCTAAACCCAGTGACTGGTGTCCTTATAACAAGAGGGAAGGACACCCAGAAAAGCGTGTGGAGACAGAGGCAGAGATCAGAGTGATGTGGCCAAGAGCCAAGAAGCAGCACAACCTGGCATCATCAGAAGCCAAGAGACAGCCTCCAGGAATTATTAATACCACCCCTGCCAACACCTAGATTTTCAACTCTGGCCTCCAGAACTGTGAGAGATTACATCTCTGTTGTTTTCAGCCAGCAAGCTTGAGGTAATTATTTTATGGCAGCCTTAGAAAACAAATCTAGTTTTCATTTTCTAATACAATTACTCTATGTTTCTAATAATGAGACCTTATGAGATGAGTCATACAGAAAAACAGAGTGATATGTTAAGTGCTTGTAATACAAAGTTCAAATGCTTTTGAACTGTGGTGTTGGAGAAGACTCTTGAGAGTCCCTTGGACTGCAAGGAGATCCAACCAGTCCATCCTAAGGGAAATCAGTCCTGAACATCCATTGGAAGGACTGCTGCTGAAGCTGAAACTCCAATACTTTGGCCACCTGATGTGAAGAACTTACTCAATGGAAAACATCCTGATGCTGGGAAACATGGACGGCAGGAAGAGAAGAGGACAACAGAGAATGAGATGGTTGGATAGCATCACTGACTCAATGGACATGAGTTTGAGCAAGCTCCGGGAGTTGGTGAAGGACAAGGAAACCTGGCATGCTGCAGTCCACAGGGTCGCAAAGAGTCGGACACTACTGACCAACTGAACCAAATTGAATACAAAGTAAAACTGCCTGGGTTCAAATCCCCAGCCAAACATTCACCACGTGTGTGGCCACAGACTAGTTATTCGACTCTCCTGTGCCTCAGTTTTCCCTTCTACAAAATGATAAAACTGTTAACCTCAAAAGATTGCTATAAGGACTCAGTACGCCAACACATATGAGGTATTAGCAGCTGAGTCTGTATCAGCAGCGTCTGTATGCACTCTTAAATTTAACCACTCCGGTCAGCTATAGCAGACTGGAGAGTTTGGGTTTTGTCATTTGTTACCATCACTACTGTAATAGTGGACAGGGACTGTGTCTATCTATGAAGTGTAAGGGCTTCCCTGGTGGCTCAGCAGTAAAGAACCCGCTGGCCAGTGCAGGAGCTACAAGTTCAATCCCTGGATCAGGAAGATGTCCTGAAGAAGAAAATGGCTACCCTCTCCAGTACTCTTGCCTGGAGAATCCCATGGACAGAGGAGCCTGGAGGGCTATAGTTTGTGGGGTAGCAAAAGTGTCAAACACGACTGAGTAACAACAACAACAATGTGAAGTATAAGGCACTGTGGTAGCCAGATGAGGTGTGAGGGATTTCTGCTCTGATCTTCACAACAAGGGAAGTAGACTAATCCTTTTTAGATAAATAAACTGATGCTCAGAAAGGCTGAGTACCTTATTCAGGATCACACAAGAAGTGACGCGGTCCAGGCTTACACTTGGGTCTATGTGACCCGTTGTGCTTTTCTGTAATACCACGCTGCCCCCTCTAGGGCAGGGACCAACTCTGCTCCCCACTGTCTTACCAGCCCAAGCACAAGAGTGACTCAAATATTTGATGAGCTATTAATTCCCTGGATTCCCCAGGTGGCTTAGTGGTAAAGGATTCACCTGCAATGCAGGAAAGCCAGGTTCGATCCCTGGGTGGGGAAGATCCCCCGGAGAAGGGAATGGCAACCCACTCCAGGATTTTTGCCTGGAGAATCCCATGGACAGAGGAGCCTGGGGGGCTACTGTCCATGGGGTCGCAAAAGAGTTGCACACGACTGAGCAATAACTCTTTCACTTCACTCTCTCACTTAATTCCCTAACTATAAATGCCCTGGATATCAACATTACCAACTTTCTCTTATGCTCAGTCCACACAACATAGAAACAAATACCCAAGACCAACAAAGCTAGACCGCGATCCTTAAATGAGCCCACAGATTTACAGGGGCATCACATTTCCTCGCTGATTTTCGCAGCATCCTATGTGGACACATACACTTGTGGAGGGCCTGCAAGGAGACATCAGTGTTTCCTCATCCTCCCCCATTGGAAACACGTGGTCTGTCATTCTTCAGTCACTAAGTCATGTCCGACACTTAGACACCCCATGGACTGCAGCACGCCAGGCTCCTCTGTCCTTCACTATCTCCCAGAGTTTGTTCAAACTCATGTCTGTTGTGTCAACAATGCTATCTAACCATCTCATCTTCTGCTGCCCCCTCTCCTCCTGCCTTCATTCTTTCCCAGCATCTTTCCCAATGAGTCAGCTCTTCGCATCAGGTGGCAAAGTACTGGAGCTCCACCTTCGACATGACCCAATATTAAATCTGTCTGCATGCCCTGCTCCCAGGGAGGACGACGCGGGACAGAAGGATAGAAGCAGCACCAGGGTCAGAGCCGAGGATCCAAGCAAAGCCGAGTCTATTATTCATCACTGTGTCTTCAAATAATCAAAGCATCAGATGGAGCTGCAGGCAGATCAGTAAGAGATGACTGCATCCAAACAGTTAATTTCAGAACTCCTCATGTTTCCTAGTGGATTTCTCATGTGATAAGATAGAAGAGAAGGCCTAAGCTAACTAGTGATGAGGATCTGTAGCTCAGATACAGAGCAGAAGAGGAGAACTTATCTGAGGGGCTCTGGAGCCAGGAGCAGCTCCTAAGTACTTTCGAGGTCAAGGCTGGAGCACTAGGCTTACAGGGACGGAAGACCCCACCCCCGTCCCTACACCAGGAGCTCACTGTCTAGTGGGAACACAGACATGAAAGCAAAGTATTTCAGGACAGGTGTCGGGTGCAATGGAAGTGGAGGAGCCCAGGAGGTCAAGGAAGACTTCACAGTCGAGATGGCATTGGAGCTGAGACCACCAGCATGTCGCTGGAGGGAAGGGTGTTCCCAGTGGAGGGCAGGGTGTGGGCAAAGGTCCGGAGGCAGGGGCAGTCTGGCAGGTGGTTTGGATGACTGGAACCTCAGGTGGGCATCTGGGGCGCACCCTGAGGGTGGAGGTAAAGCAAAGATGCGGGGTTCATCATAGAAACCTGCTACAACATGCTTAAGAAGTGTGAAGTCTTCTTAGGTGCTTAGAAACCACTAAAGTTTGTTTGTTTGTTTGTTTGTTTTGTTTTTTTTAGTGGAGTGTAATTGCTTTACAATGTGTTAGTTTCTGCTGGACAACAACATGAATCAGCTATATGTAGACATATATCCCCTCCCTCTTGAGCCTCCCTCCCACCCCTCATCCCACCCCTCTGGGTCATCACAGCACCAAGCCGAGCTCCGTGTGGTCTACAGCAGCTTCCCACTAGCTCTCTACTTTACACATGGTGGCGTCTATATGTCAGTGCCAGTCTCTCCATTTTCCCTGTCCTCTCCTTCCCGGCTGGGTCCACATGTCTGTTCTGTACGTCTGCATCTCTATTCCTGCCCTGCAAATAAGGAATTAACTTCTTCAGATTTGCACCAACCTAACACAGCACACAGATGGTTGAAGGGGGCAGATGTTGGGTCCAGTTAAGAGATGCTGCAGTGATACAAGCAGGGACAGTGGGTGCTGAAGTTGCAATGGCAGTGATGGGGAAGGTGCGGTGGAAACAGGTGTGAGAACTGGGACCGACATGATTTAGCACCCATGGGTGTGAGCAGAAGGAGAACATCTACAGAGGCTTCCAGATCCTGGCATGGTTGAGAAGGAAAACTATCAGGACAACCCCCAAGACAGGGAATCCTGAAGGTACGGGTATGACAGAGAAGATGCCGAGTTTGTTTATGAGCACGTTGAGTTTGCGATGTTTCTGGACAACCAGGTATTTGTAAGAGACTTCCCAAGTAGCTCAGTGGCAAAGAACCCGCCTGCCAATGAAGAAGGCTCAGGTTCGATCCCTGGGTCAGGAAGAACCTTTGGAGTAGGAAATGGCAACCCACTCCAATATTCTTGCTGGGAAATTCCATGGACGGAGGAGCCTGGTAGGCTACAGTCTATGGGGTCTCAAGGAGTTGGACATGACTTAGCGACTAAACAACAACAGGTATCGGTGGTCAGGAGGTGATGTATAAGCAGGGAGCACATGACAGAAATGCAGATTAAATCAGAATATTTGAAGGTCATCATACACAGGTAGATCATAACTTAGACACAGTGACAGGGTCAACATTGCCCAGAAAGAGTGTTTAAAGAGTAGAAGGGGAAAAGAAAACTGAAAACAGAACTCTGAGAACACTGACACTCCAATGGTAGGTATGCAGCAAGGAACACATGGGCGAGAGCAAGAAGGAGCAGACATGCAAGGACAGTTCAGGTCACAACTCAGGAACTCTCAGCAAGAAAAACGTCTCGTAGGAAAAAGGGGTCAGCTGTGTCAAACGCAAAGAGAAAGCTCAAGTTAAAGAAAACAATGGAGGGATGTCCCTGGTGGTCCAGTGGTTAAGAATCCACCATCCACTGCAAGGGACACGGGTTCAATTCCTAGTCAGGGAACGAGGATCCCACATGCCTCGGGGCAACTAAGCCTGCACCACAGTTACTGAATCCACGCCCCCCAACTAGACAGAAGCCACAGGCCACAAGTAAGACTCAACACAACTAAGACCAAAAATAAAAACATACTAAAAAAAAAAGAACAAATTGGAATGGTCTTTTTTTTTCACTGAACAGAAGAAATAAATTAAATAATAAGGAGGTTACCATAGTTCCTATATTTTAACAGTTATTTGATAAATGACAGATGGATGGATGGCTGGATGGCTGGATAGATGGATGGATGGATATTGACTACCCCCAGTTGAACCCAGTGTTTGCATCAAACATTGCATTTGCAAAGGTTCTATCCAGACACAGGTAACCTCAAGTCATCCTTTGAGATTAAGTTATACAGCATTCTATCTATATCTCCAAAAAGGAAAAAAAAAAAAAAAAGAAAGAAAGACTTGTATGGTCCACTGAATAACAAACAAACAAACAAACAAAAAAACACCTCACAGCTCTTTTAACAAGTAGGGTCTTCCAAAGGTCATTGCATCTATCCCCCAGCCTCTGTCAAGAGCAATTTTTAAAACACACCATACGTCACACAAAGCAACCCACCTACGCATGCATCCAAATCAGCCTTTCCAGGAGGAGGGGAGGAGTGAGTTCGGTCTACCCTACCAGCTCCCGCATCTGGCCGCGGGAACGGAAAAACCCGTCATCGGCGTGGCTGCTGCCCCTGCAGCCAACAGCACAGCCGCTGAGCCAAGTCTCTGGGAAATACATCAGATCAAACTCAGTGATCAATAATAAAATCAACAGCCTTCTCCAAGCCAAAGGGGTTGAAATTCAGAAGGGGCAATCCTGTCATTTCTCTTGGGGCCATACAGCACACTCATTTTTGTGAGACTTACAGCTTTAACCAATTCTTCGAAGGAGGACAATGGGACAGAAGTCAAAGCTTTTGACTAGAGAAGAGGTCTGGGTGAGGAGAATAATAATTAAATCACTAGAGCGGCTCATGGACCCTTAGACAACACCTCTACCAGCTCCAACGAGAGAGAACAAACCACTTCCAAGGGTTAACCAATCAAACCAGAAAATCCAACTGCCATACAGTTCAGCTGGAGGAATGTTCCTTTATTAAACAATATGTCTGGAACACTTTCGGTCTCATTGTTCCATTCCAGGCCGGAGACTGAAGCTATGAAATAAATTAGCGATTTCAATAAGGTTCATCCTAGACTAACTCCACTGGCAATTAGAGACATCCTGGGGAGGGGGGAGCTGAGGATGAAATTAACTCTTTCAGGCTATGTTTGGGGGTGAGGATGGACTGGGGAAGGCAGAGAAAGATATTGAGAGGAAGACTGAATACATGGAAAGTTTCTTTCTTCAAGGACCTTTAAGAAAGGGAAGAAAAGTCACAGATAAAACCATCTGGAGGTTCACACGGGGATTTTATTACGGTCATCCTAGTCAACCCTGACCCTTATCAGGCGCTGTCACTGCAGCCCATCACCTGTAGAAACAACTCCCCCCTCCAACCTGAGCTTTGATCGAGGTCCCAGGTGTACCAGGAGGAGGCGGAGGTAAGCTTGCAGTCCACACTTTATAAAAAGGAAACTCAAATTTGGGGTGATCCCCCAGGACCACTTTACTTCAGGACCTTCTACACTGCTCTATCTTCTCCACTTCTCAGGGAAGGGAATTTGGAAAGCCGTGGCCTTTCATGACACCTTCAAACAGAAAGGCCAGGTTCTGCACGCCTCCTCACGGGCAGGGAGTCAGGACTGCGCCAGTTTCAGGTCCTGGCCTGCCGGCTGGACCGAAGACATTCACAGCTTGGTCAGACATCAGAGGGACTAGTGGCCAAAGGACCAGCGCCATGTGATGGGTCTTCTTTCCAAGGTTCAGAGGAAACCGACATCAAAGATGGGTCAGCCGTGAGCTGGGTGGTCTGAGCAAGCCATCTGGGAGGAGCAGACGAACGGAGGAGTGGAGAGCGCCTGGTCGCCCACATCCCCACACAGAGCCGCCTTTGTTATCCTGATTCAAAGCCCAGCAGCCGATGAAAGCCCCAAGAGACACAGGCTGGGTCAAGCCTTGCTCAGACCGGGGTCAAGGGCATTGCTGAGTGCTCTCTGGGGAGGGCTGTCTGCGGAGAGGTTCTGGGCAGGAGGAAAGGAGAAAAGACAAGAGACATCCCCAAGCGGAGGATGCGGCTGAGAGCTGGATGGGGACGCAGGAATGCCAACAGGTGCCCTGGACGGAGCCCCGTCACCAGGGAGGATGAGCCCCCATCACAGACCCTGCTGGAAACCCCTAAGGCCACTGAGCCACACAGTTTTTCTAGTCCTAAGTCTCAAAGAGGCTCAGCCTGCCCTCCCTGGCTTCCTGTCCCTTCCCACCTAGGGAAGGGGCTAGAAACTGAGGTCAGTTAGACACCTGAGGCTCAGGTACAGAGCCTACATTGAGCACAATAGAGCGAGGGTCACCCAAGGAGGAAGACGCCCGTCCCCCAGGGCAGGTCCAGCCACTCTGCTGCCCCAGACCTGAAACACCGCCTGCCCCAGGGCTGACTCGCAGATCCACAGCCACTCTGTACAAACACTACAGACGTGGCACTTAGCTGTCTGTCTAATACCCATCCTGAGGATTTTCTCTTGCTCGATCGCTCCACCCATCGACAGGAAACGCAGCACACACCCTCGGGCGGGTTTGTGCACGCGTGTGTGTTTGATGTCTGCTCAGCTGTCGGGTCCCCGTCTGTCCTGCAGGGCTCTCTCTCAGCTCCTAGGAGAGGCCCCGAAGGGGCACATCCGGAATGGGAAGTTAGACCTTCAAGCCCCTGCTCGCCCACTGCGTGGAATCCGGGTCTTGACCAGACGTGTCCTTCTAGGCCTTCCTTCTCTGTGAAATCCGGAGTCTGGATGACTTAACTGATATCATAGGTCATTTCTAGCTCTGACATTTTCTGGGGTAATTTAATGTACTTTAAACAGCGCCAGGCATGTATAATTACTAATTTGAATAGCTAATAGTTGACGGACTGTGGCCTTTCCCCCTAGCCAAAAGGTCTGAGTTCCCTAACATTGGGCCCCCACCCAGGGAGCTGGTTAAAGCTGTAAATCTCACAAAGATCGGTGCCCTGTGAAGGCCATGGGAGAAACAACAGGATGACACTCTCTGAATTTCAACCCCCAGGAGGCAGGCTCGTTGCTAACCCCTTCCCATGCATCCTCTGACGCAATCCCCAACCCCAGCCCTGGTAAGAAACTGAGAAAGAAACAGAGACACAGAAAAGCTTAAAATGTGGCCCAAGATCAGGAAGGTAGTAAAAAAAAATGGAGATGCGATACCTGGTCGCCCACCTCCCAGACCCTGACCTCTTAACTCTAACATCAGACAGCCCGGCTGGCAATAAATGAAGATAAGGGCACTTGCAAGCTGGGCCTGTCACCTGTCGAGGAGTCAAGCGATACCAGTTAAAGCCAGCTTGGGCAGTGATTCCCACTGCTGCCACAGGACCTTGTAAAATTCATGAGAGAAGAGGATGAAATGATTCCCATCCGCTCAGAGCGTATGGGTTTCAGACACGTCACCCTTGCCCACCCGACCAGCCTCATGTGCAGACTGTTTCCTTTCACCCCTGTCCAGCTACTGGAGCTACAAGCATCCCCCAATGAAAAGCACTTGCTGCAGTGGGGGGGTAGGGGGGATGCCAGGAGGGAGCAGATGGTGGCACAACGTGGCCTGAGAGCCAGCTCAGATCACCAGGGCCCAAGGCCATTTCTTTCCTGGCCCAGGACAGCCGGCACTTTCCGTACCACTCCACAGGCAGAAAGCAGACAAGAGCAGCTCCAACACCAGCAAATTGCTCCGGGGGCCCCGAAGAAGGTGTCCAGTCCCTCTTTCCGGAAGGTGCCTTGGAAGGAAACAGCAATTATTTAGGACCTTGTCAACAGCCCATGCTGAGGACAACATGCCGCCAGGCCCGCAGATTGCTCTCGATCATCTGGACAGAAAACAGACCAAACAGAAACGGCAGGAAGCCAGCAGGGAGGCCCACTCTCTCTCCCCAGCTTGGGAAAGAAAAGAAGCACTTGGGGCAGGGCTACCAGCGAGGAGCGGAGGGCACCCCGAGGCACGACCACCACCTCCCTATCCACCACTGTCAGAGCCATGTTCAAAAATCTGGTTCCGATTTGCTGCAGCCAGCCGTTGCCTGATTCCACCAAGAAAGAACTGCATTCTTGCTCCACTATTTCATCTCCCTCTGGTCCAGCCTGCTCTGGCCTGATGTCAGATTAATATTCTTATTCCGTGGAAGCCGGACAAAATTTCCTTTGGTGGGGTCGACCTCTCCAGTTGGCCCTGGCCGCCTGGAAGCTTACAAAGGCAGTGGCAGTCACCACCCGTTCCCCGCTCCTGGGGTCCGGAAGCGTAAACAGTCAGGGTGGCCCCTGACTCATATAGAAAGTTATTAGGAAGGAGTGAGGCTTTACAAGGTGTCAGAGCTTTCACCAAGCGTCCATGCTAGGCAAGCCGATCTCATGGTTTTGCAGAGAGTAACAGAATGGAAAACGCACAAAAGACACAGACGAGGCTCTGCCTGAGGTTCGTACTCACTGAGTCCTGACAAAGGGTAGATAAAGAGAACTGGCTGTAGGGATGAAAGTGGAGATGATAACAGCAGTAATTAATATTTAAGGAGGTAGCTCAGACAGTAAATAATCTGCCTGCAATGCAGGAACCTGAGTTCGATCCCTGGGTCTGGAAGATCCCCTGGAAAAGGAAATGGCAACCCACTCCAGTATTCTTGCCTGGAGAATCCCATGGACAGAGGAGCCTGGCGGGCTACAGTCCACGGGATCGCAAAGAGTCGGACAGGACTGAGTAACTAACACTTTCACTTTCTAACTACATCAGGCACTGTACTGAAGGATTTGAATATAAACTATCTCATTTAACTCTGCCAATGAACCCATCCAGTAGACATTATTCTCATTTCCATTTTAAGAGATTAAAAAAAAAAAAAAAGCAAGGCTAAGAAAGATCCGGTAACATGCCCAGGGCATAAATAAGTGATAGAGCTGAGACTTGGACCTAGGCAGTTGAAATCCAGAGTCCAAGTTCTTAACCACTGGGCAACACCACCAGCACCATCTGAGCTCTTCGGAACGTCCTTTGGAGCCATGCAGTCCTTAGCAAGTGGTAACAAGAATGACTGTGAGGACTGTTCACAGCTAGTTAACATCCCTGACTAGTTCAGTCCTGCCTTCAACTGTTTGACAGCCCCTGCCTTACACAAATCGACACATACTCAGGAAATGGAACACTCTTCCATCAAGGCTCATTCCATTCAAAGCCAAACCGAATTTCTTGCCTCTTTCTAGCAATCTGCACCACTGCCCCTCCCTCTCCACAGCAGGAAAAATCAGAAATAACTCTAGGGACTTCCCTGGTGGTCCAGTGGTTAAGACTCCACTCTTCCAATGCCAGGGACACAGGTTCGATTCCATGTCAGGGAACTAGGGTCCCACATACCATGTGGTGCAATCAGAAACAATGTGTTTTTTTTTAATGAAGTAACTGCAGATCGTGTAACCAGTGGTGCTCAGGAGAAACCTGAGGTGGGTCAAGAGGACTGAGAAGGGTTTGATCTGCGATTCGGGACATGCATTTTAGGAAAGGGGCCCCAAAACAGACAAGTCTTCTCAGGTCTTTCCCGACCGACACATCTACGTTGCCTTGACTCTCCAGTACGTATCAGCACTCCCATGTTCATAGTTGCATCACTCACGTGAGCTCAGAGTTTGCAACCCAACTGTCCACTGTCCATCATCAATGACAGAAGAATGGATAAAGAATGATATATGCACACAACAGTATATTTAGCCCTAGACACGGAAGGGAATTTTGACACATGCTACAACCCGGATGAACCCTGACAACATCATGCTAAGTGAAATAAAAGGACAGTCATGAAAGAACATATATGATATGATTCTACTTCTCTCAGATGCCCGGAGTAGTCAGGTTTATAGAGACAGAACGCAGAATGAGGGTTGGGAAAGAGGAGTGGCTGAGGAGCTAGTGTTTCACGGAGATAGAATTTCAGTTGAGGAAGATGAAAAAGTCCTGGAGATGGATGCACAAGAGTGTGAATGCACTTGATTCCATCCAACTGTACACTTAAAAACGGTTAGAATGGTGCATTTTAATGTGATTTAAAACTGCACGTATAGGGTTTCCCTGGTGGCTCAGTGGTAAAGAATCCACCTGCCAGTGCAGGAGACACAGGTTCCATCCCTGATCAAGGAAGAACCCCACACGCCATGGAGCAGCTAAGCTCCTGGGCATCACAACTACCAAGCCTGTGCCCTCGAGCCCACGCTCGGCCACAGGAGAAGCCACCACAATGAGAAGTCCACACACACCAACTGGAGAGTCACCGCTGCTCGCCACAACTAGTGAAAAGCCTGCATAGCAACGAAGACCCAGCACAGCCAAATGTAAATAATTTTTTTAATTGCACATATAATATGTGTGTCTATGTCATTCAAAATGTATTTTATTTATTTAACCATGATAAAACCCACAGTAAATGTATCTCTTCAATCTACTAATATTTAAGAATTAGGCTTGACTCCTGAAAAAATAAAGCAGAGAGGAGTAAGAAATCAATAAAATTCACAGATGGAAAAGAGCTGCAGTCACAAGCCTCAAACCCTGATGAAACATAATGACGGATTCACTGAAATATGGGAAAGTGAAAGCTAAATCTTCCAATATTAAATTATTTAAGTGAGAAACCCTGACAGAGCAGCCCACTCAGTAAAACATATAATTCAAGGCAGATCAGTAGGGGGGCCCCTGAGAAACCAATGCTTCCTGGACAGGGCTTGTGCCCCTGGGGGTCGGGTCCACTCCTCTGCAGACAGTGCCTGCCATGTCCAGGGGGATGGGGGCAACTATGCTGGGATGTCAATTAGCCATATCACTGAGCCTCAACTGGGTTTTCCTTCAGTCTCCTGTCTTAGTCATCCAACTGATAATTTATCTGCACCTTCTCTGTGCCAAGGGCTTCCCTTGTGGCTCAGCTGGTAAAGAATCCTCCTGCAATGTGGGAGACCTGAGTTCGATCCCTGCATTGGGAAGATCCCCTGGAGAAGGGAATGGCTACCCACTCCAGTATTTTGGCCTGGAGAATGCCATGGACTGTACTGTCCATGGGGTCGCAAAGAGTCGGACACGACTGAGCGACTTTCACTTTCACTTTTACTGTCTCTGTGCCAAGCGCTGTGTGAAGCTCTAGAGGGAAGGAAGGGGAGGCAGCAGAGGCAATGGAACTAGTTTTTTGAGCCCTCGCAGTCGGCCAGGCACAGTCGAAGCCCTTCTCGGGCCTCACCTCCTAGAACCTCACAGAAGCTCTGTGGTACAGGCACTGCTGTTGTATCCACTTTTTTTATCTTTATCATTCACTGAAAATGCTTAACAGAGAGAGAGAAAACAAGCGGCAGGTACTGAATCCAGGAAAGTGAATCCAGGTCTGTCTGGTCCCAAAGCACGAGAGAGATGGGCTCCTCAAGTGTGATCCCCGCCCTGGAAGCGTTTACACGTGGCTTGGGCAGTAGGAGAAACAAGCAGTCACATTCTAAGAAGAGACTTGCTAAGATCTGGGCTCAGGTACCAGCACCCGGAAGCCCAGGCGAGAGGACTCAGGACAGATTCACAAGACGCAAAAACTGTAAGATAAGTATCTCTCTTTTGTTATTTTTGGTTGGTGTTTTTTTTTTTTTTTTTAACTTTTTATTTTATATTAGGGTACAGCCGATTAACAATGTCGTGACAATTTCAAGTGCACAGCAAAGGGACTCGGCCATACATACACATGTAACCATTCTCTGCTAAACTCCCTGCCCATCAAGGCCGCCACATACCACCGAGCAGAGTTCCCTGTGCTGTACCGTGGTCCTTGTTGGTTATCCACTTTAAATATAACAGTGTGTACATGTCCCTCCCAAACTCCCCAACAGTCCCTTCCCCCATCTGCGTCTCTGTGACCCCCAGTCTCTGGCTCTCCTGGGAGCCAGGTCAATGTGCCCTCTTCCCTACACAGCCCTCTGAGCCACACTGAGAGGACTGCACGTGGCTGGGTATGCTGGCCATCAGATGGACAATCAACCCAGGAATGACAAAGTGGAGCTTCCAAGTAGAGGCAACTGAGGGAGATGTAAATTTCCCTTTAAAGAGGGCATTCTCTCTTTATAGCTTATAGAATTTCACTTTGCAGAGTGCCCCCTCCAAGGCTCTTTACTGCCTCCTGATGGCCAGGAGGACTCATGGCTTGTGTGCAAATAATTCAGGCTCTTAGGGAGAAGAGTTCAAAAATCAAAGACAATCAGAGGCAATGTGTCTATGGACAAGCAGCTGCTCAGACGGAAAATAAGGCTCATTGGGTGTATGCCTCCTCTTGTCTGTGTGGCCCCTGGGACTTAAAATTCCACTCTTTCTTTTTTTTTCTGCCCAGACCTGGGGCTTGGGGAAACCAGTTCTGCCCAGAGGTGACAATTCCCACCAGCCCTGAGTCCTGCATGGAAAATTCTCCCCAGGGGTCTAGGTAAGTGGCAAGGCCTCTTGTGGCTACAGAGCTCATTCCTCAAGTCTGGCAACTGCTCTGAGATGCTGACAGCCTCATGCCAGTCCACAGGTCAAAGCAAAATGCTCTCCAAGCTGGTCACTCTGGAAGCCTCGGGCAATGGAAGAAGACCCTATGAGAAGCTTTTGGGGCCCCACCAAAAGAGGACCTTCCCCCCACAGCCCAAGGCAGAGGTGCACATGTCAGAAGACCTAATCTGAAGTTCTTCTTGAGCAGCTCTGTTCTGAGACAAGCAGCATCAGCCTCACTTGGGGATATGTTAGGAATACAGATTCCCAGGCCCGACCTGAGACTCACTGAATCAGCAACTCTCAGGGTAGGAGCCAGAACTCTGTGTTTTCGACAAGCCTTCCAGGAGTTCTAGTTCCAGGCAAGATGAAGCAAGCACATGCCCTCTGTCTTTCCTTCTGAACGCAGCTACTAAACCTAAACAGATGGCATAGAGTAGCTATTTGAGAATTCTGAAGAGTAAACAGTAGTAAGCTTTTGGAGGAAGGAGAATGGAATTTCAACTAATATCAAACTGATGTGTCTTTTTTTCCCTCCAGCATCCCCCCATTTAGACCTAAGGCAGTTCAAATCCAGAAGTAAGGGTCATTAGAATGGACAGAAAGAGTCCCAACAAAAGGCTTCAAATTCTGGCTGGAGAAATAACAACAGTCTCTTAACACTCAGAGAGAACAGAAGCAAGCTTCCATTTTTTCGTTTCCTCCATTCTTTCGCAACCTATCCCACAAGTCCCTAAAATTCTAAGGGAAAAGAAACTTCTCCTCTGAGCAGAGGAGCTGGGTCCCCATGAGGGTGGAGCAAACTCCTATTTCTTTTTCTCCCTCTCTGTCCTCCCACCACTCAGCCCCATACACACCGGAGTAATTGTAAGGAGTATGCCACAGAGGAGAGTAAATGAGTCCAAGGTTGGTTAGAGGATGACAGAGGGGTCCCTAGCAAACTAGAAGGTTCTGTGAAGACCGTGGAGAGTGAGCTTAGCAAAGTGACTCCATAAAGTTGTTCACAAATCCTTGGCTACCCCTGAGCTGCACATGCACCGATCTGGCCCTCGACAGCACACTGCATTCTTTAAAACTCAACTCTGGTGGACCATTGCCCATGTCCCAAACTGGCCGCTCAGCAGCTTCTTCAGGACAAAGTCAAATAGCAGAAGGCTTTGAAAATGACTCTGATATTGAAACCACGACCCACAGAAGGCCGATCAGAACTTGCAGCCTAAACCCAAGCAGACCAATTGCCTGCTAAAACACAAACAGGATTCAAACAAGACCCAGAGTCTTAACACATTGAAAATATCCAGGATACAGTCTAAAACTGCTGAACATTCAAAGACCCAGGAAATCTCTTTAAGGGAAAAAACAATTCACATATGCCTACTTTGAGATGACAAAGATACTTGAAATAGCCAACAAATATTTTAAAATAGTTAGTATAAAAATGCCTCAAGAAATACAGGTCAAACACTCTTGAAATAAATAAAAGAGATAGAAATTCTCAGTCAAGAAACAGAATACATCAAATGAATCAAATAGGAACTTTAAAACTGAAAATTGAATATAATAACTGAAATTAAAAACCCACTGATAGACTCAATACAGTATGCAGGTGATAAAAGAGTCAGTGAACTCGAAGAAATCAACAGAAACTATCCAATCTGAACAACACAAATAAAGAAAGGTTGAGAATGACAAACTGAACCTCAAAAATCTGTGCAAAAGCATCTAACAGTGATGCATTACACCTCCAGAAAGACAGAAGACTTGGTACAGTGCAGGGGAAAAACTTGAGAATATAATAACTAAAAACTCCCTCCCAAATCCTGTGAAACATATAAACCTACAGATTCAATAAGTTAAGCAAATCCCAAATGAAATAAACCCAAAGATACATCAAAATCAAACTGTTGAAAACTAAAGACAGAAACAAAAACATCTTGAAAGCAGCCAAAAAGAAACAAAATCATGACTCGAATGAGTAAAGATTTCTTATCAGGAATCGCAGAGGCCAGAAGGTAGCAGAACAACATTTGAAAACGCTAAACGAAAGGAACTGTCAACCCAGAACTCCACATCTTGTGAAAATATCATTCGGGAATGAAGATAAAACAAAGGCTTTTCAGATGAAGGAAAACTAAGATAAGTTATCACCAACAGACTTTCTTTAAAAGAATTGCTAAAGGAAATTCTTCAGAGAGAGGGAAATGACACCAAAAGAAAGTTAGAACTTCAGAAATGAAGAGCGAACCACAAAAATGGTAAATATCTGGGTAAGAGTCCTTTGAAACATACTTGACAGTTAAAAGTAAAAACTGTAACGTTTCTGAGACCTTACTGATGGTCCACTGGTTAAGAATCCACCTTCCAACAAGGGACATGAGTTCCACTCCTGGTCAGAGAACTAAGATCGCGCGTGTGTGTGTGTGTGTGTGTGTGTGTGTGTGTGTGTGTGTCTGGGTGTCTGGGTGTGTGTGGGTGGGTTGGCAAGTATGCATGCATGTGCTCAGTCACATTCAGCTCTTTGTGACCCCGTGGACTCTACCCTGCCAGGCTCCTCTGTCCATGGGGTTTTCCAGGCAAGAATATTGGAGCTAGCTGCCATTTCCTCCTCAGGGCATCGTGCTGACCCAGTGATCGAATCCGAGTCTCCTGCATTGCCAGGCAGATTCTCTGCCACTAGCACCACCCGGGAAGCCCGAGACCCCACGTGCTGCAGGGCAACGAAGCCCACAGACAGCAACTAGAGAAAGCGAGCACGCCTCAGTGCAGACCCACCACAGCCAAAAAATACATAAATAAGCTTAAAGACTAGAACATTTCTGATGGCTTTTCAATTATGTAGCCATAACATCTAAGAAAACCAGGAAACAAAGTAGGAAGAGTGAAGGAATGCATATGGTGGGGGGATTTGTACAATCCATTTGAAGTGGTAAAATACTGATTCTAAGCCGACTGTGGGGACTTCCCTGGCAGTCCAGTGGCTAAGACTTTGCCTCCTGACGCAAGGGGTGCAGGTTCAATTCCGGGTTGGGGAGCTAAGATTCCCACATGCCTCTTGGCCAAAAAAACAAAAGTAAAACAGAAACAATATTCCAACAAATTCAATAAAGGCTTTAAAAACGATCCCATCAAAAACAAATCTTAAAAAATAAAATAAGTCAACTGTGAAAAAATAAGTACATCAACTGTAATTCTTAGAGCAGCCACTACTAAAACCATACAAGAAATACACCTGTAAACCAATTTTGTAGGTCACTCTGAGACCCACTGGACTAAAGAAGAACTTTACATTTAATTGAAATCCTGACTAGTATTCACTCACAATACTGAAGCTCCGACTTAAAGAGATATAGGGAATTAATCTGGCCTAGAAAAGATCTTAAGAGAGCATGAGAAGCTTCGGGGGAAGCAGAGGGCCTAAGAAATGAGCAAATAATTAGAATCACTCCTCAGTCCCACAGTAGAGTAAAAGGAAAGCTCAGTCCCTTTCCCAGACTCGTCATCAAGGCTAGAGACTGGAACTTGAACTTCTAGGGTTTTGAGGGTTTCACCAGTGTTCTTTGAGAAGAGACTGATGGAAAAAATCTAGGGGCCTACTGCTCACCAACTGTGGTGGGGAAAATTCACCTGTGCCTTCATTTCCCCCTTCTTTCAAGCCCCATCATCCTAAGGTCAGAATGAAGATGAACACAGGGAAACCAAAGATGAGAGGTAATTCACAGAAACCTACGAGGGTTGACAACTAACATTTTGTAGGGATGTTGGTGGTGGTGGTGTTTAGCTGCTCAGTAGTGTCTCTTTTGTGACTCCATGGCCCATAGCCCACCAGGCTCCTCTGCACCAGAATCCATGGGATTCTCCAGACAAGAATACTAGAGTAGATAGCCATTCCCTTCTCCAGGGGATCTTCCTGACCTATGGATAGAACCCAGGTCTCTTGTATTGCAGACAGATTCTTCACTGTCTGAGCCACCAGGGAAGCCCTTGTAGGATATTACCTCCCTCTAAAGAGAAAAGATGGTCAACACCGAAATCAGACTGATTATATTCTTTGCAGCCAAAGATGAAGAAGCTCTATACAGTCAGCAAAAACAAGACCAGGAGCTAACTATGGCTCAGATCATGAACTCCTTATTGCCAAATTCAGACATAAATTGAAGAAAGTAGGGAAAACAACTAGACCATTCAAGTATGACCTCATTCAAATTCCTAATGATTATACAGTGGAAGTGAGAAATAGATTTAAGGGACTAGATCTGATAGACAGAGTGCCTGATGAACTATGGATGGAGGTTCATGACAATAGGAGACAGGGATCAAGACCATCCCCAAGAAAAAGAAATGCAAAAAAGCAAAATCGCTGTCTGAGGAGGCCTTACAAATACCTGTGAAAAGAAGAGAAGTGAAAAGCAAAAGAGAAAAGGAAAGATATTCCCATTTGAATGCAGAGTTCCAAAGAAGAGCAAGCAGAGATAAGAAAGCCTTCCTCAGTAATCACTGCAAAGAAATAGAAGAAAACAATAGAATGGGAAAGACTAGAGATCTGTTCAAGAAAATTAAGATACATTTCATGCAAAGATGGGCTCAATCAAGGATAGAAATGGTATGAACCTAACAGAAGCAGAAGATATTAAGAAGAGGTGGCAAGAATACACAGAAGAACTATACAAAAAAGATCTTCATGACCCAGATAATCACAATGGTGTGATCACTCACCTAGAGGCAGACTTCCTGGAATGTGAAGTTGAGTGGGCCTCAGGAAGCATCACTACGAACAAAGCTAGTGGAGGTAATGGAATTCCAGTTGAGCTATTTCAAATCCTAAAAGATGCTGCTGTGAAAGTGCTGCACTCAATATGTCAGCAAATTTGGAAAACGCAGTAGTGGCCATAGGACTGGAAAAGGTCAGTTTTCATTCCAGTCCCTAAGAAAGGCAACACCAAAGAATGCTCAAACTACCACACAATTGCACTCATCTCACACACTAGTAAAGTTATGCTCAAAACTCTCCAAGCCAGGCTTCAACAATACATGAACCATGAACTTCCAGATGTTCAAGTTGGATTTAAAAAAGGCAGAGGAACCAGAGATCACATTGCCAACATCCACTGGATCATCGAAAAAGCAAGAGAATTTCAGAAAAACATCTATTTCTGCTTTACTGACTATGCCAAAGTCTTTGACTGTGTGGATCACAATAAACTGTGAAAAATTCTGAAAGAGATGGGAATACCAGACCACGTTACCTGCCTCTTGAGACACCTGTATGCATGTCAGGAAGCAACAGTTAGAACTGGACATGGAACAACAGACTGGTTCCAAATAGGAAAAGGAGTACATGAAGGCTATATATTGTCACCCTGCTTATTTAACTTATATGCAGAGTACATCATGAGAAACGCTGGGCTGGAAGAAGCACAAGCTGGAATCAAGATTGCAGGGAGAAACATCAATAACCTCAGATATGCAGATGACACCACCCTTATGGCAGAAAGTGAAGAAGAACTAAAGAGCCTCTTGATGAAAGTGAAAGAGGAGAGTGAAAAAGTTGGCTTAAAACTCAACATTCAGAAAATAAAGATCATGGCATCCGGTCCCATCACTTCATGGCAAATAGATGGGGAAACAGTGGAAACAGTGGCAGACTTCATTTTTTTGGGCTCCAAAATCACTGCAGATGGTGACTGCAGCCATGAAATTAAAAGACTTTTACTCCTTGGGAGAAAAGTTATGACCAACCTAGACAACATATTAAAAAGTAGAGACGTTACTTTGCCAACAAAGGTCTGTCTAGTCAAGGCTATGGTTTTTCCAATGTATGTATGTATTTCCAAACAATGTATGTATTTTCCAATCCAACATGTATGGCTGTGAGAGTTGGACTATAAAGAAAGATGAGCACTGAAGAACTGATGCTTTTGGACTGTGGTGTTGGAGAAGACTCTTGAGAGTCCCTTGGACTGCAAGGAGATCCAACCAGTCCATCCTAAAGGAGATCAGTCCCAAGTGTTCATTGGAAGGACTGATGTTGAAGCTGAAACTCTAATACTTTGGCCACCTGAGGCGAAGAACTGACTCATTTGAAAAGACCCTGATGCTGGGAAAGATTGAGGATGAGATGGTTGGATGACATCACTTACTCAATGGACATGAGTTTGAGTAAACTCTGGGAGTTGGTGATAGACAGGGAGGCCTGGCGTGCTGCAGTCCATGGGGTCGAAAGGAGTTGGATACAACTGAGTAACTGAACTGAACTGAACACTGCAGAGCAGTGAAGAAGTGTAGCTCTCTCAATAAATGATCATGGGTCACTTGGGAAAAAAATAATATTGACTCACACATCATGCCACATATACACAAAAAAAAGTCAGTCTTATGTGGGCAGCAGATGGAAATATGCAGAGTTAACCAATAAAGGTAACACTAGACAATGTGCCTGGGATAGGTGATGGTTTCATAAACAGAACACAAAAACCAATTAATGGAACTAAAATAAAATTAAGCGTCTCTGTCTACCAAAATAAATAATTAAAGAGTGAAAAGGAAAACAACAGAATGGAAGGAAGATATCTGTAGGACACATAATCAACAAGAGACTGATGCCAAGAATGTATGAAGAACTCTTTCAAACCAAGGAGGGAAAGGCAGATCACCCATCTTTCTAAAAAGTCAAAAGATACATAAAATACATAACTAATGAGAACCTACCGTGTAGCACAGGGAACTCTACTCAGGGCTCTGTGGTGACCTAAATGGGAAGGAAATTCAAAAAAGAGGGGATATGTGTATACATACAGCTGATTCACTTTGCTGTACAGAAGAGGCTAACACAGCATTGTAAAGCAAATATTGTTTGCTGGTTTTGTTCAGTCATTAAGTCACGTCTGACTCTTTGTCACCTCGTGGACTGTAGCCCACCAGGCTCCTCTGTCCAGTGGGATTTCCCAGGTAAGAATACTGGAGTGGGTTGCCATTTCCTTCTCCAGGGATCTTGCCAACCCAGGGATCAAACCTGTGTCTCCTATATAGGCAAGTGGATTCTTTACCACCAAGCTACAAGGAAGCCCAAAGTAACTATACTTCCAATTAAAAAAAAAAAAAAGTGGTCAAAAGACTTGAACGAGCACTTCAGAAAAGAGGACATCCAAATGACTGGGGTAAAAAAAAACATATGAAAAGGTTTTCATCTCATTCACCATCAAGGAATACAAATTAAAACCATAACAACCCACAGCATTGTAAAAGCAGCTATACTCCAATAGAAAATTAATCTTTTTAGAAAGATGATTTACCATTTAAAAAGAAAGCACTGAGAAAAACCATTATACATGTACCAGAAAGGCTAAAATCTAAATGACTGACTCTACCAGGTGTCGAGAAGTATGTGGAGAAACTAGAACTCTCATACACTAATGGGGATTATAAATTTGTACAAACTCTCTGCTAAAGCTAAACATATACACATTATTTATGACCAGCAGCTCTGCTCCTAAGTGTTTGCCCATCAGAAATGCATTCACCAAAAGACTTGTAAAAAAAGAAGTTCACAGCAACACTGTTCATAATAACCTAAAACAGGAAACAACCCTAATATCCATCCACCACAGAAAGGTACACTGAAGAAAACAAAATAGATACCACAGAGTAATAAACAAACTACCAGTGGGTAAAGAATCCGCCTGCAATGCAGGAGACACAGGAGACACAGGTTCAGTCCCTGAGTCGGAAAGATGCTCTGGAGAAGGAAATGGCAGCCCACTCCAGCATTCCTGCCTGGAGACTCCCATGGACAGAGGAGCCTGGCAGTCTACAGTCCACAGGGTCGCAAAGAGTCAGTGCAACTAAGTACGCAGACTGGCACAGAAAACATAGAGAAATTCCATACACTTAATGTTGAGCAAAAAAGCAAACACAAACTATATCCTGGGTGAGTCCATTTACATAAAGTTCAAACTCATGTGTGACACTAGAAGTCAGCACTGTCATGACCTCTGGATGCGGCTCCATGACTGGGCAGAGGCCCAAGGGGAATTTCTTGGGGCGGGGAGAGCTGGAAAGGTTCAAAGTCTTCATCTGGATGGCAGTCACATGAGTGTATCCACTTAGCGATACATCATCAAGTTGTACACTTACAGTGTGTGCATGTTTCTGATACACATTACACTTCGTAAAGAGCTCCACAAACCGGGAATGCAAAGATCCCTAGGATTCCAGACACACATTCCTAGGACCCAGCAGGCCCCGAGACCAACCTGTCTGCAGGACAGTGAGTCCCTTCCCCCTGCACGGTGGTCGCTGAGGTCATTCGTGTGTTTCTGTGTGGCTTGGGTGTGTGTGTCTTCCCTAGGTGGTGGCAGGGGGAATACCAAGCAGCACAAGGGTGTGTGTGTTTCAAGCTGCAGCTGTTTATTTCCCCAGATAAACTTTAAAGCCATCAGCATCTTCTGAAGAAGCCTCCTCACTAGCGACATGTTTGGGAAACTCCACAGCCTCGGCGGGGCGGGGAAGAAGATACTTGGGCAAGTGGCAGGTTGATGGAATTTCATTTTTAGTGGTCCTCTCTACCACTCAAGTTCTAAAGAGTTCTTGGGAGCAGCACCCAACTCACTCCCCATTCACACCCCCGTGTTTCAATTGATTGGTGGGAACCCAGAGCCCTGGGAGGCCAGAGAGGTATCAGACCCCCAATCTTGCCTTGGAGCTCTGGTTCCAGGTAGAGAGCGAGGGAAGACACAGGCAGAGAGGGCTGTGTGATACACATCCATCCCTGAGCCCCTCCTGGTCACAGGAGAATTCATTTCCCATGCCCAATACTCTGCACCCCTCTACAGGGCAGAGGGTGCGTGCGTGCTAAGTCGCATCTGACTCTGTGACCCTATGGACCGTAAACTGCCAGGCCCCTCTGCCCGTGGGATTCTCCAGGCACGAACACTGGAGCGGATAGCCATTTCTTTCTCCAGGGAATCGTCCCTACCCAGGGATCGAATTCAAGTCTCTTGTGTCTCCTGCATTTGTAGGCGGGTTCTTTACCACTAGTGCCTCCTGGGAAGCCCCTCCAGGGCAGAGAACGACTGGGAATGCTTTTGTGGAAATGAGAAAGCTCCTGAACGTCCGAGGGCCTCCTGTGAAATGAGATGAGCAGCAGAGGTAAAGAATCCACCTGCTAATGCAGGAGAAATGGGAAGATCCCATGGCCAGGGAGTAGTTAAGCCCACACAACACGACTGCTGAGCCTGTGCTCTGGAGCGCATGCTCCGTGCCGAGAAGCCACCTAAACAAGAAGCCCGTGCCCCGAAACCGGAGAGGATCCTCCACTCGCCACAAGAGAAAAGCCCGCATAGCAACGAAGACCCAGCACAGCCAAAAATAAATAAAAATAAGATTTGAAAAAAAGAAAGTGAGACTAGCAGGAGACTCTCGAAGGTCCCTTCCAACTCTTGACTTTCTGAGTCATCAGGGACGACGATAAAATCAGATAGAAAAATAAAGTAAAATAACTCTCCCTTTTCCAAAAGACGTGGGGGAGCATCCACGCTCACTCTGCATTTAACTTGTGGCCCCTGCCATCCTGGGTTGGCCCCCTCCCCGGACAGGAAATGGCCCCGATCCCCTCTTCTGGGGCTCGTTGCTTCCTCTGCTGAGTATTTAATTAGAACTGGCAATGGCTGTTTGGAAAGAGCCGAGGCCAAGAGGGCAGGAAGGCGTCTCCTTGTTCCTGGCCCAGGAGATGTGAGCCGGCGAACAGCTGGGACGGGCTTGGTCTCGGTCGCCCCCCTGCTGGTAGCGCCAGACGGCTTTCCGTGCTCATCAATTCAGATGTTCTCCTGGGGAGTCCCTGACTTCGCATTGGGTGGGGCCCCTCTCAGCAGGAGAACCGGCTCTCCCCACCCCACTCCCTTCAGAGTCTGCCTTCCTTAGGCTGGAAACCCGTGTCTCCAGGTCCAGCGAGCCTGCAGAAGCGGCTGCAAAAGGGACCTGGAGATGTTAGCAAAGCCGGGCAGGAAGTAACAACGAGCAGATTCAACCTGGAAAAATGCAGTCGTTGCATCTGGGGATAAATAACCAGAAACACAAATACTCAGGTGGGAGGGAGAAGCCTGGAACAGGAAGAGGCCAGACGGCACTTGGACAGGAGCTTGCAATGTGATCTAGTGACAAAGAAATTGCTGGGGGATTCATGGACTGGATGCATGGAGGTGCTACCCCAACAAGAACAAGGAAGGAACAGGGGCGGGACTAGGCAGCTGTTCTCTGCCTCCCTGGAGGCCAGAAGTGAGTGGACCACGGGGTGGAGCTGGCAGCAAGAGAGAGTCAAGTCAGACTCTAGAAAGAACCTTGCCGCTACGAAGGGTAGGGAGATATTATCCAAGGAAATGAAGAAATCCCTGGGAAGATGTTTGAAGCACTGGGACACAGGAAGCCTGTCCCAGAGGCAGAGGCATGGCCCAGATGACCTTCAGATACCCCCACACAGTTCACCAAGGAACACGTGATTCTGCAGAAAACAGAGAGTGGGCCTGCCTGTAGATGCTACAGGAGAAAGGAGATGGAGGAACCCAAAACAACTGAAAATACTGAAATTTCAGAGCTGGGGATAGTCACATGACCTGTCCTGAGTGTGACACCAAGCTGGGAGGAGAGCTGCAGGCAGACCAGAGTCTGCAGACGGCCAGACAACCTGTTCCTTGGGCTCACAGAACGGTGCTCTCCAATCCTCCACTGGCTCCACTGCTGAGGACGGGCCAGGCTCAAAACGAGGCCCCCGAGACAAGTCCCCACGCACTTCAGACGCAGCGGGGCCAATCAAATGTATGCCATCTGACCTGTTCCTTCACCAACTGACGGTTGCTCTGGAGGGAGCCGGGTTAGACCGCAAGAAGAATTTGCCTCCTGAGCTTTGAGATAACCGCACAAGCAAGTGAAAGAGGCGGTTTCTCGTCTCTCTTCCTCTGGTTGGATCATGGGCTAGATGGTGCTTCAGGATACACAGAGCATCGTACTTCTCATGGAAGCGCAGTGAGAAAGGCAGAGGTGTGTCATATTTCCATCAGACCAGAGAGGGGAAGTGCAGGTGTAGAAAGCAGATAAATTAGGCTGATTATCACTTTAAAAAGGGCTCTCCGCAACAAGCTACATTAACACACTTACAGTGTAATGAGAATTTTTACAACAGAGGTTCAGTGTAGCAGGCGAGACTTCTAGCTCAGACCAGGGCACACAGATGGATGACCTATCCATGCAAAGATCCATGCGATTCCAGGTTCTTCTTGGGGATGGTCAGCCTCCTGGTGAGGTATCTGATATCAGGTGTTAGCCTTTGGGGCTTCCCTGGTGGCTCAACAGTAAAGAATTCACCTTCAATGCAGGAATGGGGGTTCAGTCCCTAGGCCTGGAAGATCCCCTGGAGGAGGGCAAGGCAAAAGACTCCAGTATTCTTGCCTGGAGTATCCCATGGACAGGGAAGCCTGGTGGGCTACAGTCTGTGGGGTCACAAAGAGTCAGACATGACAAGCGATTTAGCATGCACGCACACATACATCAATCAGCCCTTGGGTGAGATTTCTGGAGACCCCAGAAAGAAGAAAAGAAAAAAGCTGGTTGGAGGAGGCTTCTCCAGGGCATCTGGACCATTGACAGGTGTTAGAGCCTAACAAGGGGTCCAAGAAGTCAGGTCACAAGAGGACTGAGAATAATTAGGATGGAAGAGTCTGGCTCATTTACAGACATGTCAGCCTGGAGGAAAAGATAGGAGTTTTGTGGGAATCTGGGGACCTGAGAGGCAGGAACTAGAAGAGCAGCTACGCTGAGCTTCTAACATGTCCCAAGCACTGCTCTAGACCCTTGAAGGAATGTTCCCTCATTTAATTATTCATTTCCTTGACAACTATCACGTACCCTTCGATGGACCACTCGTTTTCAAAACAACTCAAACAGATCAGACGAGAAAACCCAAGTCATAGGTGACATCATACGATCTGCCCAAGGTTGTGCATCACTTAGCGGCTGAGCTGGGATTCCAAGCTCACTTGACACCAGAACTTTCTCCTTCAAGAAACCTTCCAGCCCTGCCCCTCCTGGCTCCAGTCACTGTAGCAAGTCAGCTTGGCTGCATGTATTCACATATGTGTGGACAACAGAGTCTGTGCAGAATATGTACACCCAAACCAGTGGAGGTGGGCGGAGCACCAGTGAAACACAGCCCTTCGGTCCTGGAGGGAAGGATGCTGTGTTTGGGGAGTAAGACTCCAGCATCTTTGTGTGGTTCTGCTTGGCTCCAGTCAAGATGAATGACTGAATTCTCTTCCATTTCCTCAGCATCCTAACAACAGGAGGGAATGACCCAGTGTGTAAGGGGCGGTGAAGAGGTTATCCACCCGCCCATCACACGTGCCCGCACAAGGAAAACCTGCACAACCCTGAGGACTGTCTGCCTTCTGTGTCCTTCACCGAACACCCACCCCTTCCTGAGTGTGCTGACCGTGCAGACACTCTCCTCTTCATCTCACACCTCCATGCGCCCCAGAACACAAGGGACGCTCCATCCCAAACGCTGCCTGGCTGTGCGGGCATTAGGCACCAAAAACATAAGCAGCTTATGAAAGCAGGGATAAAGGAAAAAGGGGGGCCATGGTCCTTCAAAAAGGAAAGGGTCACCATAGCGTGATTTCCAGAGTCCTCCATCTGCCGGGGCCCAGTCTGCTACCATCACCTACAGCTTTGACCCTTATTAAAGACGCAGCTGCTGCAAAGCCTGGCTGTCCCGGGGGGTTTGAATGAAAGACCTGAGAGTGGACGTGAAGGCGGAAAGTGATACTCGAACCAGGTGGGAGAAGCCACAGAAGGCAGAGGCTGGGCACCCAAGACAAGCAGGTCCCGCCCTTATTCGTCCTGATGCCCACGGGCTGGCCACAGCAGGACACACCTGTAGGGGTCCTCCCAGCCCTGCGCCCAGGGGACTGACGCGCCACGTGGGCTCACTGTCCGAAGTGACTCCTGATGCCACGCTGCCCCGCCCTCCCTGGGGTTCCTGCAGAGTCAGCCCTCAGCCTCACTCTCCTGAAAACCCCTGCCACCGCTCACCCCATGTGCTGGTCCAGATCCACCCCGCTGTCTCAGGGGTAAGCCCCAAGCAGATTGATTCCTGCTGCAAACACAGTAATTAAAAGTACCTGCAGGGATCTGGCCATTCCCCATCTCATGATCTCCCACCTTGGCAGGTAAGAGGGGAGACAGATGAGGCAAAACAGGGACAGAGGAAAGGAGAGAACGCTCCCAAGTCCAGAGGCCCCCGGCTCTTCTCCTGAACCTGCTTTGGTGGCCGACAATCTCCATGGTGACAGCAAGGACTCCCCCTCCCCCATGCCAAGCTCAGAGGGCAGAAGCATCAGCCCCCCAGAAGTGGGACAGTGCAGTGATAGAGATGTAAACGAAGGATCTGAATCCTTCCCTGGTACTAAGCTCTTTGACCTTGACCAAGTAACCTGTTTTCTTATCTGAGAGGCAGTGAAACTTCATCTTTTACAGGGTCGTTACAAGGATTCAATGAGTGGTTCTTTGTGTCCCAGCACAGTAGAAGTATTTATCGTGACTCATATCTTCAAAAGCAACATTAAGATACTCAAGGAGAGGGCTTCTCTAAGTGGTTCAGACAGTAAAGAATCTGTCTGCAATGCAGAAGACCCAGGTTCGATCCCTGGGTCAGGAAGATCCCTTGGAGAAGGACATGGCAACCCACTCCAGTATTCTTGCCTGGGAAATCCCATGGACAGAGGAGCCTGGTGGGCTACAAAGAGTCACAATAGAGTGACTAAGCATGCATGCATATATTTGATCAAGTAGTATCTGACAAGGGTGCCAAGACCACTCAATGGGGAAAAGACAGTCTTTTCAACAAATGGTGTTAGAAAAACTGAATATCCACATGCTAAAAAATGAAGTTGAACCCTTACTTAACTATATGTAATAAAAGATATTCAGGGAGAGACTTCCCTGAGGGTCCAGTGGTTAAGACTCCACGCTCCCAATGCAGGGGGCCCAGGTTCCATCCTTGGCTGGGGAACTAGATCCCACATGCTACACAGTGCAGCCTAAAAAAATCAAAAAACAAAACAACAACAAGAACAAAAGACACTCAAGGAAGGAAGGGTCCAGATCCCTGTGGGCCCCATGGCAGGCAGGAGAGAACAGACAGTCCTGGCAACTCCAGGAAGGAAATCTCTTGTGACCAGACGAAAGCGAGGTCCTAGAGCCAGAGCAGCCTTGGGGACACGCAGGCTGATCACACAGACAGTTCCCGACGTACGGTCCATAAGAAACTGTGTCTCTGTGTGTTTCTGAAGGATTTCATAATCACATCATGGAGACGAGCCTGGCCTAAACACAAACATCAACAAGTCCACAGCAACGGTAATCATCCTGGGCTGTGGGATTTGCCCAAGTGCAGAGCTGGAGGGTGTTGAGAGGAAGAAAGAGGGAGGAACAGGGTGGGTGGGGGGAGACCCCCGGGGCTCAACCTCTTCCCCAGGCAGGAAGTCAAAACTTTCTAAACTGGGGACCTGAAGGGCAGCCTGGAAGGGCTCAGGTTTACTGTCTGTCTGTCTGTCTGGGCCTCTCTCCCCGGCCCCTGCTTCCTCTCACTCCCTCCTCCAGTGCCCTCCACCCTCCTCTCTGGGTCAGGGGCGCCGAGGGGAGATGCAGATGGCTATGGCATTTTCTTCCCCACAATAGCTACTGCAAAGAGGCAGGAAGGGGCTAGAGCTCAGGTGGGGAGCGGGGAGGGGAAATGCGGACAGGGTTCTGGGCTGCTGAGACCAGAGGCAGGGTTAGGGGAAACGGGGGGTCCCTCTTCTTGGGAAAGCCTCCCCTGACAACTCCAGCTCCTGGGAACTGCCCCCTCCCCTGAACAACTCTGCAATATGCTATCCTTGCAACGCACTATGCTTTGAATCAGTTCAGCACACTTGAGTCTCCACTGTGTGTCAGACACTGTGCAAATAAACACACAAAAAAAGAAATAAAACACAGTACTGGCTCTCGAAGTCTTCAATCTATCCGTGAACAAGTGAAGCTCCAGAGGGTGTGCTAAGTGTTTTGGTCACTCTGCCCAAGTGCAAGGAGCATTAGATTAAGGAAGATACAACAGAGCATCAAATAACAGTTTGAAATGCTGAGAACCTGAGTCCCTTTTCAATTATCCTGCAAAGTCTCCATTTGATGTCAGTATATCTTTAACTTATCTGATACTATATAAGCATCCTTCTTTCTTTTTTAACCTGATATCTCCCCTGGAGCTGTAGAAGACTCTTGAGAGTCCCCTGCACAGCAAGGAGATCAAACCAATCAATCCTAAAGGAAATCAACCTTGAATATTCACTGAAAGGACTGATGCTGAAGCTGAAGCTCCAATACTTTGGCCACCTGATGTGAAGAGCCGACTCACTGGAAAAGACCCTGATGCTGGGAAAGATCGAGGGCAAGAGGAGAAGGGGGCGACAGAGGATGAGATGGTTGGATGGCATCACTGACTCAATGGATGTGAGTTTGAGCAAGCTCAGGGAGACAGTGAAGGACAGGGAAGCCGGGTGTGCTGCAGTCCAAGGGGTCAGAGAGAGTCAGACGTGACTGAGCGATGGGACAACAAGAGCAGTCTCCCCTGGACAGAGGCCATCAGCCTACCCAACTCACCGTCCACTCACCCGATGCTTGTGCAGGACCAAAGACGGGCTTCTCAGCAGGATGCACCACGAGGAGCAGATACCCCCGGAGGACCCTTAGGAGCTGGGACAACACGCCAGGTCACAATGCTCTTGCAGAGCCCTCCACAAAAGTCCTTAAAATACTGACATGCCTAATTCCAACATTCAAACCAAGAACAATTTTCATGGAAGAATTCACAGGATAGGCAACAGAAGATCACCACCAAAACCAACTGCACTTCTTTTAATGGCAGCCAAAAAAAAAGAAATGAAATTAGGTCATTTGCAGAGATGCGGATGGATCCTAGAATCTGTCATACAGTGTGAAGTATTTCAGAAAGCAAAAAACACTGAGGTTTGATGAAAACAACAAAATTGTGTAAAGCAATTATCCTTCCATTAAAAAATAAGTTAATTTTAAAAAGAAAGAAAAATCAAATATGGTATATTAACATATACATGTGGAATCTAGAAACATAGTACAGATGAACCTATTTGCAGGGCTGCAGTTCATGGGGTCACCAAGAGTCAGACATGACTGAGCAGCTAAGCACAGCAAATAGCTAATACACTTCACTGTACAGCAGAAACTAACATAAGGCTGTAAAGCAGTTATACTCCAATAAAAAATAGCAAAAAAAAATCGTTATATTAAGCAGGACTGACCAATTCTACGTTCTCCCACTAACGTTCTTCTTCTCACCCATTCGCTGTGTCCTCACTGAGTACACACAGATAGCCAAGTGCTAACAGCTGCTAAAGGTTGAAGGGAAAAATATGTAAGAACGATTATAAATGGAGAAAACTGCCTTTATCGGTGCAATTTTTGAGTACATGGAGAAAACAGTCTCCATTTTTACTGCAGCCCAACTCTGTCCAAGTCCTAGAAAGCCAGTCCCTTCAGATCCAGCGTTGGAGGATCCCTGATTACGCTCTGTCTCCAGATCCAGAAAGAAGCCAGCTGGTGGCAGTGCAGGACCTAGAACCTGGGCTTGAGCCACTCAACCCTCTTTCCGCTCAGCTTTCTTCTTGGGTCCAATCGCGTTGTTAATCAAACCACTCGCTTCCAAACACAACTAGCAAGGAAGGGTCAGCTGACGTCACAGGTATGCTTGGCCCCACCCAGGCCCCCGATATCATGCCCTTGCCTCCAGACTCCTTGGGAACCTTCTCTGAGCCAGTCAGTCTCCAGGAAGCAGCCTATAAGCCTTCCCATCTGATTTCCCTTCACACAGCAGGCAGGCAAGACAGTCACTGTCTGTCTGAGCTTCTTCTAGGTTTGTGGAGTGATGTTCAGGGGTTCATAATCATTTTCTGGGTCTGAAGCCCCAGGACAGTCAGATGGAATCTATGAACCCCTTCTCAGAATGTTTCAGCGTGTAAAATAATCATACAGAATAAAGAGAAGACTCATCACATAGGAATCAAAATACTTAAATGCAAATGTCATACACTTACTGCTTTAAGTGAAAAAGTAAAAGTGTTAGTCGCTCAGCTGTGTCTGACTCTTGTGACTCCATGGACTGCAGACTGCCAGGCTCCTTTGTCCATGGAATTTTCCAGGCAAGAATACTGGAGTCGGTTGCCATGCCTTTCCTTCTCCAGGGGATGTTCCCAACCCAGGGATTGAACCTGGGTCTCCCACAGTGTAGGCAGATTCTTTATCATCTGAGCCTCTAGGGAAATGTATGATACAGTCATACACATACTGCTTAAACAATGCATCCGATAGCGAGCCTAGCAGCACATCTAAACCTTGTCATCATTTCAAACGAATGACGAGCCTCAGGGCTGACAGAGACTTGTGCAGCCATTATAAGGGGATATGAAGCTACATGTGACTTCCACTGGTGACAAACTCCCAGCTACTCACAGCAAAGTCAGTTTGTACCTATATCCTTACCTCAAGTAAATGCTATGTTTTGGGTAAATATTGGGGCTTCCCAGGTGGTGCTAGTGGTAAAGAACTTGCCTGCCAATGCAGAAGACGCCTGAGACAAGGGTTTGATCCCTGGGTCGGGAAGACTCCCTGGAGGAGGGCATGGCCACCCATTACAGTGTTCTTGCCTGGAGATTCCCCACAGACAGACGAGCCTGGCAGGCTACCATCCATGGGGTCGCAGAATCAGATGCAAATGAAGCAACTTAGCATGCACGCACCTAAATGTTGGTGAAAGTAAGTGCCATTTTCTACCATCCTAGTCACAAAACCTGCAAGGTTTAAGAACCCTTGATGCTGCCATGTAGCCCCAAGGGTCATCAGAGAGAAGCTATAGGGGCAGCATAAGGAGCTGACCAGGAGTAGCAGGGAGGCCCTGTCCACAGTGAGGACAAGGGGACACTTAAGGCTGGTGGCCCAGAACCATCCTCCCCATCCCTCAAGTCCCAGATACAACCACTGGGCTTCTCCAGACCTCAAAGGCTCAAAGAAGACTCCCACCACATACAACACCCACGTCTAAACTTGCAGCAGGGAGGCCCTGTCCACAGTGAGGACAAGGGGACACTTAAGGCTGGTGGCCCAGAACCATCCTCCCCATCCCTCAAGCCCCAGATACAACCACTGGGCTTCTCCAGACCTCAAAGGCTCAAAGAAGACTCCCACCACATACAACACCCACGTCTAAACTTGCACTGTCCTCCCCAACACTGCAGCTTGCAGGGGGGTGAATGCACACTGGAGATCTGATAAGAGTCGCAGACATAGCCCACTCAGGGGTGCTGGGCCCCAAGTATCTGGGAGTGAGGAGAAGGGAGGTGATTCCATCTAGAGCTTCCAGGCGGGCTTCTCCCATCACCAGACCACTGTTTATGCTCCCAGCACTCTCTCCCTACTCTGTAACTGCACATTCAGGCCTCATCCTGTGATTCTCTGTGGTCAGGGCTGCTTTTCACTACTAGACCAGAGGCCCTCGTGGCATCAGCTCCAGCTCAGGACATGACACCGCATCGGCAGTGTCTGCTGAAGGAGATGCAGGAGAGAGGCAGCCAGAGATGGAGCCAGAGACGGAGCCTGGTGGGTCTCCTCTGGTCTCTGCTTCCCTTTGGGGCGTCTTGACAGCTGGAGTGACTTACCCAAGCAGTCTCTGTTCATGAATGTTAGTTTTTAATTACAAACTCTGAAAAAGGAAATTGATGTTCACCCAAGTTTGGGGGACTTGACTTGCTCTCCTTGCTTCTCTCTGAATCCCCGCCCCCAGGCTGCTTGGGGTACTTCCCCCAGGAGATTCAGTCCACCCAGGCCTGCCCTGCTGCGCTCAGCTGTGTGGTCCCAGCGGGCAAGGGCTGCTCGGGCTGTTGAGTTTCCTGAAGCTCCCTTGGGGCAGGAAAGAGGCAGGTGAGACGCCCTGGGCTCTGGTATGTTGCTTCAGGGTGGGGGCGAGTGGAACAGGAACACATCCCAAAGCCAGGGGGAAATCAGTGCATGTTCCCCAGTCATTAGAGCAAGTCAACAGCCACGGGACCACTACCCACACCCATGAGAACACGACAGCATCACCAAGAAACAGAATGGCCTGGAGTGTCGTTAAATACCACGTTCATATCTTCCCTGCTCTCCCTCACAGGCCTTCTTAAGAATGAGAACCCCTATTCTATCCCTGAGAAGGAAACAGACTAATCTCACAGTGGTATCGATAAGGATGCGGGGACCCCCACCCCATAGAAATACACCACTCACTCAGGCCAGTGCCCGACAACCTGCCTGGGGCCTGGAGGCAGAGCGGTGGACAGGAAGACCTCCGGGTCATCCTAGAAAAGCAAGTGGCAAGGTTTTCCTGAGAATCAAGGAATCTCCTACACCCTATTTCTCCCAGCAAAGCAAAATGATACAGGTAAGAGAGAAGACAACGCAGGTCTGAGGGTCTCATCTGCAGGGCTGTGGACGGATACCACGTAAGGAGAAAAACAGCAATTTCATAATGTTGCCCCACCACTGTCCAAAAGCCTAGGAGGACAAGGGTTCCCATCAGTTATTTAATCAGATGTATAAAAACTTTTCCCGAAAAAGGTGGTAGTTTAGTCACTAAGTCGTGTGCAATTCTTGCAACCCAATGAACTGTAGCCTGCCAGGCTCTTCTGTCCATGAGAATTCCCAGCCAAGAATACTGGAGTGGGTTGCCATTTCCTTCTCCAGGGGATCTTCCTGACCCAGGGATCGAACCCAGGTCTCAAGCATTGCAGGCAGTCTCCTGCATTGCAAGCAGATTCTTCGTGCAAGAAAGGGATAATGACAGACGTTAGGTCACGAAACAGCAGCCTCCGGTTTGAAGAGAGTGAGGCAGCATTTGATTTTCCCAGCCTGCCAGCTTCTCCCCTAAATGAGCCCCACTGGGAGGTTCCCACATCCCGTACCCCAGAGGTCCCCTAGACGACTCCTTTTGACTTAGCACAATAATCTAGGTTGAATTGTCAGGCGTCAGGGCCATATGGTGAAGAGTCAGGTGTCAGAGACATCCTTTGTCTTGAGGGGAGGTGATCTCCTCTCCGTAGAGACAGAGGAGCTTGGTTATTCCTGGGTTCCCACCCGATAGCAGGTCAGAGAGAAGGGCTCTGCCTCCTGAGTGAACCTGCGAGTCTCCAGGGCTTCCAGGTTGGCACTCTGCCCCCCATGCCTGACACTGCCAAAAGCAGCCTGTAGACCTGCTAGAGAAGTCAGACCACGCGGTGCAAAGGCAGCTTCTGCTAGAGGTCCTAAGGGATGCCTTAATCCCAGGAAAGCCAGTGCCGAGCAAGGGGGCACCTGGTCTCCCTGTCCATGTCCCTTCTCCATTCCCAGTTGGGAAGATCCGCTGCCCACAGAGATGAAGTTTGGGGCATGCCTGCTGGAATTCCAGGGCCTGCAGTTTGGGAGAAAGTTTTTGCACTGCTGTGTAAACATGCCCTCCAGGCCCATCAAAGGCATCGTATGCTGTCCTGGCTCTGGGCTCAGCCACCACCTAGATGCCCCTTGGTGCCACCCAAGCATCCAAGTCTCTGCCTCTGTTCCTCTGGCTCTCTGGGTCAGGGCAGGAGGTCAGGGGAGGCCTGTTCAGCCCATCCGCTCTACAGTTCAGCCCATCCACTCTGAGTCTGGTGACTCAAGGCTGGGGACCCTTAACTGCTTGCACTCATTCGCCTCCCACTCGAATGCAGTGATTTTGATGCTTGACTCCAAAGGGGAGCCCACATTTATTGGAACTGGCAGTGAGGCTGCAGGGGTCTCTGTCACCCAGAGGCATCTCCAGCAAGGTCTTTAGATGAAATTCTAATCAAATGGCCAAACATAAGAAAATATAAAGTGAACCATGGCTTAGTCATCCAATAAATACTAAATAGTCTTTAAAATACAAATGTGGACCTTGTCAATACATGACAATATGTACACAAAATGAAAGGTGAAACGCCAAACAAGGGACACACTAGTTCTCCTCTGTCTGAAGCATGCCCAGGTATCAATTAGAGTTGAAAAGAAGTCCACGATACTCAATCCATTAGAGTCTGGTGGCCACAAAGTTCTTCTGATTTGTAAGGCTAAGTGCATATTTTTCATAGGTCTCCAATAGGAAACTCACTTCCTCTCCATTTGCCTTAAACTCAAAGTGAAGCTAGAGCCTAAGAGGCCATCCAGCCCAGGAGAGAGTTGACAGTCTAGAAGGCGGGGCCGCTGCACCTGCTCTCCAAACAGCCAACAGGTGCAGCTGAGCAGTGTCCCTGCCCCATGAGGGGCCAGTTCCAAGCTGCTGCTCAAGCCCAGAGGCTGGGCATCCTGATCCAGAGAGCAGTTCAGACCCCAACAAGCCTCCAGAAGGTTGTTCAGACCCTCATGGTCTCCACCTCTAACCAGGGTTTAGCACCAACTTGACCTAGGGGTGAGGGGAAGGAGTGGAGAAGAGCATGGGACATGAGCCCTGAAGGAGGTGACAATTCATTCACAACCTTATTGGGTGACAACCTGGGTGCCCATTATCATTAGGGGAGTGACTAGGTAAACAAGCGCTCATCTGTTAGAAGAAAGGAATTAGACACATGTGCACCGGGAAATACTTTGGCCACCTGATGCAAAGAGCTAGCGCACTGGAAAAGACCCTGATGCTGGGAAAGACTGAAGGCAGGAGGAGAAGGGGGTGACAGAGGATGAGATGTTTGGATGGCATCACCGACTCAGGGCACATGAGTTTGAGCAAACTCTGGGAGATGGTGGAAGACAAAGGAGCCTGGTGTGCTGCAGTCTGTGGGGTCACAAAGAGTCAACACGACCTGGCAACTGAACAACAACAACACTAATGAATGGTCTGAAAAATACACTGCTGAGACAAAAAGGAAGGGAACAGAACGGGTTTAAGACAGAGCGCCACTATGTAAATTAAAAATGCGTACAGTTCAGAGAAACTGTCACCACCAACAGGGTAGTGAGCCTAAGGAGATATGACAGTAAATACAATGTGGGATCTGGACTGGGATCCTGGAGGACAAAAAGGGGGAAGGGGACTCTGAACAGAGAAGGGATCTGAGTTAATGACAGGGTATCAATAGCGGCTCATTAACCGTGATAAATGTACCGTATCGATAATAGAGGAAACTAGTGTGTGGGATGGGGACCTCTCTGTCCAATTTTTGAGAAAATGTAAGACTCTTTTATATGCTATTGACACTAGTTATAAAATAGATGACTGATGAGAACCTAAAGTACAGCACAGGGAACTCTACCCAATGCTCTATGGTGACCTAAATGGAAAGGAAATTCAAAAAAGAGGGAACATATGTATATACATAGCTGATTTACTTTGTGTACAGCAGAAACTAACACAAAATTGTAAAGCAGCTATACTCCAATACAAATAAATTTTTAAAAAGCTGTTCTAAGCAATACTGTCTCTTTTTTAAAGAAAAAAAAATGCACAAAGCAAAAGCAACACTATATGTTTCCCAGAAACACCAAGTATTGGAATGACGGCCTTTGGGGGCAGCAGGCAGTGAACAGGGAAGGGTAAGGGGCCTAAAAGAAATCACAAGGAGCACAGGCACCAAGGTGGCTGCAGGCCTTGGATTCCAGGGCCAAGCCCCCAGGCCTGATGCAGGACTGCAATCAGGGAGAAGGTTGACATGAAAGCCCCTCCCCCGTCCCCAAGGGAGCAAGGAGATCCAACCAGTCAATCCTAAAGGAAATTAACCCTGAATATTCATTGGAAGAACTGATGCTGAAGCTGAAGCTCCAGTACTTTGGCCACCTGATGCAAAGAGCTGACTCATTGGAAAAGACCCTGATACTGGGAAAGATTGATGGCTGGAGGAGAAGGGGGCGACAGAGGATGAGATGACTGGATGGCATTACCAACTCAATGAACCTGAGTTTGAGCAAATTCCGTGAGATGGTGAAGGACAGGGAAGATGGTGAAGGACAGGGAAGTGCTGCAGTCCAGGGGGTCACAAAGAGTAGGACACGACTTAGCAACTGAACAACAACAACAATCCCTGTTCCCAGCAAGGGCAAAAAGGCAGTGGTGGTACCCCAATCCCATACACACACCTGTGAGGTCTCAGGAAAATTCCTCCTTCCTCTCAGCGTCTAGAATCAGGCTACTCAGAGGATCAGGGGCTCAAGACCAGGGTACCCCCTCCTCCAATGGCAGCTGTGGCAGGAATCCCTGTCTCTTGTGAGTCTGAGTGTCAGTGTTAAGACCATCGACTCCAGGTTTTATCTTTATATAAATAAATAAGTCACAAGAAGGAACTTTGCACATCAATGATAATAATGCGCCATGACTGAGAACTGTGATGAACTCAACTCTGCATCAGTGGTACCCAAATGCATAACTTTGGAAAAGAGGACGAGGGAAAAAAATAAAGCAAAACACTGCGAGAGAGTAAGTCAGGATGGCTACATGAGTGGTACAGGCTCTGATGACAGAAGGGACTTGGGGGAAGCTAAGTAGCTTGGAAAGGCCCCGAGAAAGAAGAGTTAACTAGACCTGAAGCCAGGGTAAGGGGCCAGGAGGGAAGCACTCTTGGCGAGTACACAGCAGGGACAACAGTCCAGGATACACTCCCCCTGACTCCACTCAAAGGCACCAAGCGGGCTCTGGGTTTCCAAAGGGGAAGGTCGGCACACCCACAGCAGGGGAGCCCCAAGCAGCCCCCACCAAACACTCATCAGTCCTAAGAGCTAGCTCTGGGCCCTCCTAATTCCCAGCTGAAGCTAGCAAAATCCAATAGCAATCAAAATAAAACATGCTGGGGGGCAGCAAAGATGGCAGCCCACTAGAAGCAGTGCAGTTACATTTGAATTTCAGATTAGCCACAAATAATGTTTGAGCAAAAGTATGTCCCTAATAGGGCTTGTCCAGTGGCTCAGTGGCAAAGAACCTGCCTGCCAGTGCCGGAGACACAGGCTCGACCCCTGGGTCAGGCAGACCCCCTGAGAAAGAAATGGCAATCCACTCCAGTATTCCTGCCTGGGAAACCCTATGGACAGAGGAGCCTGGCAAGCTACAGTCCATGGGGTCGCAAGAGAGTCAGACATAACTTAGCAATTAGACACAACAAATATCCTCAATATTGCATGGGACACACCTCTGCTAAAAAAAATTATTTGTTTTTAATCTGAATTCAAATTTAACTAGGTATCTTGAATCTTTATTTGTTAAATCTGGCAACTCTCAATAATAACAAGAGCAGTTAATACTGACTTGTTACACCTTCAGATACTTCTAGTAGTCAGGTTTCTTCTTCATCACAACCCAGTGAAGACTGTAGTGTTATTCCCTTTTTACAGACAAAGAAACTGGGATTCCAAAGGATCAAGCCACTTGCCCAAGGTCATGAGGCTGACAGATGCCTGGCCTGGGATATAGACATCTGTGTTCAGACTCCAGAGTCCAGCTCTGGGGCAGGCTGCCGTCTCCCAACTCAGCAGGGGCACAAGGCCCAGGCCTCCGCGGCCCAAGCCTCCCTGACTCCCTGACACACAGGGAAGGCACAGCCTCCCACAGCAGTGACGCCAAGAGCTCCTTGCCCAGCTCTCAAAACATGCCTCGAGAAACCTTCCAACCAGACCCCAGTCAGAGGCACCAAGCAAGTTCTGGGTTTCCCAAGGTGAAAGTCAGCATGCCCCACAGCTGGGGAGCCCAAAAGCAGCCTTCAAAGAGCACACGGGCCCTCCACTGGCGCAAAGAAAAATGCTAGAAGGGGTCCTGGTTTAAGAGTGGATAAGCAGCACGGGTCAGCACAGCCAGGGTCAGAGCCGGGTCACACGCCATCCTGCCTGGGGACAGCAAAATGGATGAATGACCTCTGGGGATGTCCCTTCCCCTTTGGGGATGGCGCTAATGTGAAACTTACAAAACAGGTATCTGATGAGAATGTCAGCCCATCCTTCAGCATGACACCCTTTTCTATAATCATGAGTATTTATTAAGCACCTACTGTGTACCAGACACTGGGCTAGAAGGTTTCATTGGCCCGTCTAACAATGGGGCACGTAAAACTACAATCCTGCAGAGTGTCTATTTGCAAATGAGGAAACTGAGACTTGGGGAAGTCATTTATTCAACTAGCGCTAGTTAAGTTCCTATATATGCCAGACTCTGTCCAAGGTGCTCAAGATACAGCAGTGAACCAAACAAGACCCCTGCCTTCATGGAGCTGGGAGGGGCAGAGATAAAAAATAAATCTACCATGCTATTTCAGGTGCTAAGTATGATGATGAAAAGTGAAGCAGGGTCAAGGTACAGAATGATAGGGGTGTGGGGAGGTACTTTATCTAAGACAGTCAGGGAAGATGTCTGAAGGAGGTAATATTCAAGCAGAGGTCTGAAGTGAGGGGCTGAGCATGCGCAGGTCTGAGGAAGGGAGACCAAAGCAGAGATGACAATCCATGCAAAGGCCCTGAGGTAAGAGTGATGAAGACACAACCGAGATAAGGCCAGTGGGCTGGAGCCAGCACCGGAGAGTGGGAGGGGTAGGAGGTGAGTTTGGAGGGGATGGCAAGGGCCAGTCATCTTTAAAGGATCATGTGGTATGAAGAAATGGATGGAGAAGTGAGTGAAGAAATGGATGGAAGGATGGATGAATGGACGGGTGGATGGAAGTATGAATAGGTGAATGGACGGACAGATGGAGAGATAAACGTGTAGATAAATGGATTTATTTGGTCAGAGGTCAGAATACAGATAGCTTACAAGCTGATAAAATATGTCTGATGTTCCATTCCCAAATAACCAACTCCCTGGGAGTCCCAGGCAAGGACTTTTCTTAATAATGAAAGTCTCCTAGACAGAAACTTCAATCCAAAGCACAACAGGCAAATCAGGTCTTCATTCCAAGGAAAGCAATACAAAGGCCACAGGATGGCGAGCCAGGAAGAAGTGCCTTGCCTTCAATCTCTAACCCGTCTTTATCTCTAAGCCAACTTCCAGATGGGCGCCCACCACCAGCACCACTGGCCCCACCAGCACCTGGGACCCCAGAACTCTTCCTCAAGTCTCTGAGCAAGAAAATCTGGTTTGCCCACCAGAAGGAAAGAAAAACAGCATGCCAGACGCCAGAACAGAGCCAAAGGCTTCCTGCATGTGGCCCGATGGCCAGGAACCCAGCCTAGCACGGTCATCGCACCCCAGACCTCGGCCGCCTGCCCAACCTCACCTCCAAGTCCTTCTCCAGCTCCAGCCCGGCCTCCATCAGGTTGTGCTCAAACTCCTCTCGCTGCTCCTTCCTCTCCTCCTCCAGGGCGTCGAGCGGCCCCAGCTCGATGTCACCGGGAGCCCCCGCCTGGGGGTCCTTGCCCGTCTCGCCATTGGAGACGATAGCCAGCGAGTGGCCCGGGGAGCCGTGGCCGGGGTGCGCCCCACGTTTCCGGTAGTGGTAGGCGAGCACGTAGTCCACCTTCCTCTGGTTGTCATGGAAGTGCATGCGGCTCACGCGGGCCTCCGAGGACACCAGCTCACTGGCCTCCAAGTAGTTGTTGATGACCTGGCCGGAGAAAAGGGGATGCGCAGTGGCGACATCCAGTGAGGGAGGGGCGAGAGGCGCGGGAGGCTGATCTGGCACTCTGGGACCCGGGAGGGGGATGAGGAGGCCAGGCCCTCACCGCGAAAGGACAGAGAGGCACGAGTTCATCGGCCACGGCTGCCACTCTTCCACCCCAGCCCTGGGTCTAGCCCCAGCCGACAGATGCGGCATACACACATGCTCACACACACACAGATACACACTCAGCGTGAACCCCGCGCATCCCACTGCCAGCCTCCCTCCGCGCACCAAGCCCCATTCCAGCACACGCACGCAGGCGGGCACTCGGCCTTATACCCACACACACTGTGCACACCTGCGTCACCCACGCACGCTCTGACACGCAGGTCCCCCCACACGCACCACGACACCCCTGCCTCCTCGCAGAGCTGCAGGCCAGCCTGCAAACACGCCGTACTCACCGGCAGGCTCTCTGGATCCATTGGAACAAAGGCCGGTTTCTAGCTGCCTGGCCCACCCCACTCCCACCCCACGGGGGATTCACTGTCCACTCTGCGCCTCACAGCGCCACATCCTCCTCTACCCGCTCTCCGTCCTCCCCAGCCACTGGCGAGGACCCTGCCAGAGAGGCTGCAGTCCACTCCAGTCTGCTCCGCAGGCGATGGGAGGTTGAGAAGAAGAGAAAGAACTAGGTGGAGCCAGGGGAGGGACCTGCCTCCCGCTTTGGGTGTTTCCCTGTTTATTACCGGTTTGATACCCAGCTGCCTCCGCAGCCACCTGAGAGGTCACCTGGGCAACCAGATGAAGCGCCAGGCACAGGGGAGAGCCTCAGAGGCACCCCAGCTGAGGCCTGGCTCCTCAGACCTGAGGGAGGGGGGCCGGGGAGACTGCAGGCCAAGGGGCAGGGCCACCGGGCCTCTTACATCACTGTCTTCCCCATCCTCCTCTGACCAGGGACCCAGTGCTACTGGGACAGCACGCCATCCCGTCTTGGAGAGACAGGGGATGAAGGGGGCCTAAAAGAAACCCCGCCCCCACACACAAACCCACAACACACACCCCGTGCCCGCAAGTGGAGGGCGCCCCACAGGCCCGCCCATCCACACGCCCCAGTACTCACGGAGCTGTTGGGGGCGCTCCCTCCACCAGACGCCCGGCCGGACCCTTGGGGGACACTGCTCTGCAGACGCTGGGCTGGGGAACCCGGCACCTGGAGGCATTGCTGTCCGTGTTTGGGGCCCTGACCCCCTCTGACCACGGCCCGCGGGCTCAGCCGGCGTGGGGAGCCAGGGAGCAGGGGGATGTCTGTGAAAGACAAGGACACAGAGGGACAGCAGCTTCAGGGGATGGGAAAGCATGGATACAGGCCCCAGAGCAGCTGAGGCGCTGAGCCTGGGACCCCAGGGCAGCCCTAAGAACACAACCACACCTCCCCACAGCTGCCCACCACATTCCCACCCCCAGCCAGTCCTCACAGGCTTAGCTAGCCAGGCTCACATTGGCCATAGGGGAGGGGGTGGGGTGTTCCCATCACACACACACACACACACACAGCCTAGAGCCACCAGCAGTAGCTCCCTCTGATGATGGCTGTCATAATCTCTTCTGGTTCCCAGACACGAGGAGGGCAGTTGCCTGGAGGCAGGGTGGGTGGGGCGCTGCTGGAGAGACACCCTGATTAATGCCAAAGGTTTAGTCTTTAGGGTCCTTCCCAGGGCAGCAAGAGAAGGGGGCACCCTGGCAGCCCCTACACCCCTGAAGAAGAGAGCCCGACAGACCAAAAGTGGGCTCGGGGCAGGGGTGACCTCTGACCCAAGGGTCACCTCCGGGGCCCTTGAGGGGTCTCCACACCCCTGCTGCCCCCACCGTGGCCTCAGAGCTGCCCTGTCTCTCCCTCTCCCCATGCCCCAGAGCAGTCCTTCAGGGCACCAGGGCTGACACCAAAAAAAATAAATAAAAAGTGGCTATGATCATTGGTCTTATTCTTTTCATTTTAAACTTCATGTGAGCAGAAAGCACACCTTATACATCCAGCCTGTAGCTCAGTCGGTAAAGAATCTGCCTGCAGCGCAGGATACCTGAACTCGTTCCCTGGGCCACGAAGATCCCCTGGAGATGGGAATGACAACCTACTCCAGTATTCTTGCCTGGAAAATCCTATGGCCAGAGGAGCCTGGTAGGCTGCAGCCTATGGGGTCACAAGAGTCGGACCCCATGGTCTGACTTAAAGACTAAATGGATGGACGGAGTTAAACATTAAATGTTAAACTTAACAAAGTTAACGACTAAACCACAACCTAGCCCTTAGCACCTGCTGAATGAAGGAATGAATGAATGGACCAAAGGCAGCTATTCCCAGTCACTTAGAGCTTCTGGTCAGTTACCGGGTTGAGGAGCAGCCCCGTACACGTGCCCAGGTCTCTGCTGGGCAGTTTCTCGAGGACTGGAACTTGGGTCCCTGCGCTTGAGAAATGTATCAATATCATCACTTTGTGAAGATATTGATGATGTGCAGAAACACAGTTAGAGCCAGCAAGTAAAGATTCCATAATCTGTTTCTAGACTGTGGACTTTGGTCTATATTGAGGGAACCAGAAAGGTGGAAAGTCAAAGTAGCTTCAGGAAAGATAACAAGCCCGAATCTGGGTCTTGAAGCATCTAGAAGGTAGGGGACAGAACACTGAGGGGCAGGAGTGGGCATGCATGCTGGTGGGGCGATGGAGGCCTCCAGTTTAGGATATCAGGGGAGGGGCTTCCTTCCTCCATCCCCAGTCTTGCTCATCCCTCTCCCCTTGTGCATTTCTGCCCAGATCAGAACTGAGAGCAAGACTGTACACCCCAGGGTGTGTATCTAAACACATCCTAAAAACCTCCATGTATGTCTAAACAACCAGAGATCATCCTGATGAATACCTGGGCAGGTGATACAGCGGACGCGCACTCAAGGTCCATCCTTCCTTGACAGCATTCAAGGAATGAATTCACACGAGTGACCCAGGTAGCTCAGACTAAGAGGCAGCCCAAAGCCTTAGTCACACCATCCCATAAAGGAGCCACAGGGATTTGAAGCTGGCCTCCAGGGCCCCACTGGCCACCCTGGCCACTCCCTCCACTGATATAGGGATCACCGCTGCCTGGAGCCCTGCTTTCATGCCCACCTTCTCCCATAATCAGTGATTAGAGAACAGCATGTAGTTCAGCTGTTTCAGCTCCAGAAACACATTCCAGGCAATAATGGCATTTTATAGACTCTCTTGGGCTTCCCTGGTGGCTGAGATAATAAAGAATCTCCCTGAAATGCAGGTTCAATCCCTGGGTGGGGAAGATTTCCTGGAGAGAAAATGGCAACCCACCACAGTATTCTTGCCTGGAGAATCCCATGGACAGAAGAGCCTTGCAGGCTACAGTCCATGGGGTCGCAAAGAGTTGGACACAGCTGAGCGACCAACACACACGCACAGAGCTCTCTTTGCAATACCGACTCCATTTTTATTTCCCTTCTTACACCATTCACTTGGCTCTTTGCACAAACGGCCTCGAATAGGAGATCCCTGGGTGTTTGTGACTTAGCCACCCTCCTGGGCTCTGGGGGTATGATACTGTGATTTATTGTAAAAACAGATAGTTTGGCCTTTGTTCTGTACGTGCTACAGAGCTCCTAAGACCCTCAGAACTTCCTAAGTATGGAGAGCAATCAAGGCATCTTTTGGGAAGCTCCCCACTAACCTAAGAATGGGACCTGGTTGCTAGGGGAACTAACCTTGTGATGACAGGGTGGGCCTTTCAGTCTCTCCTCCCCCTTCCTCCCCCTGCCCTCCTAGGAGGGTTCGGGGCTGGAGATTGAGCTTAGTCACCATTAGTGGCCGGAAACTTAATCATTTGTGCCTGTGTAATGAAGTGCCCCAAAAGGATGTATTATAATCAGTCATGCCCCCATAATGAAGCCCCCAAAAGGACGGAGTTCACTGAGCCTCCAGGTTGATGAACAAGTAGAGATGTGGGAAGAATAACACACCCAGAGGGCATGGGATTCCAGGTCCTTCCCATGTATCTTGTCCTCTGCATCTCATTCATCTGTCTGTTCCTGAGTTGTATCCTATCCTTTCATAATAAACCAGTGATCTAGTGAGTAATGCTTCCCAGCTGGCTCAGTGGTAAAGAACCCACCTGCCCATTCAGAAGACGCAAAAGATGTGGGTTCAATCCCTGGGTTGGGAAGATCCCCTAGAGGAGGGCATGGCAACCCACTCCAGTATTCTTGCCTGGAGAATCCCATGGACAGAGGAGCTTGGAGAGCTACAGTCCAAAGGGTCACAAAGAGCCAGACATGACTGAAGCAACTGAGCATGCATGCGTGTATATATGTATATGTGCAACGGAATATTACCCAGTCATAAGAAAGCATGAGACAATGCCAATAGCAGCGTCACGGATGGACCTAGAGATTACCATACTAAGCGAAGTAAATCAGACAAAGAAAGACAAACATCATGTGATGTCACTCATATGTAGAGTCTTCAGAAATGAGATAAATGAGCTTATCCACAAAATGGGCTTCCCAGGTGGCTCAGTAGGTAAAGAATCTCCCTGCAATGCAACAGACACAGAGACACGGGTTTGATCCCTGGGTCAGGAGAATAGAAGCAGACTCACAGACACAGAGAACAAACACAGGGCTACCAAAAGGGAAATGGGGTGGGGGAGGCTAAATTATCAGTTTGGGATTAGCAGGTGCATACTGCTGTATATAAAATAGATAACATGGTCCTACTATGAGCACAGGGAGCTATGTCCAATATTCTGTAATAAACCATAAGAGAGAAGAATACTAAAGAGAGCAGGTGTGTATACACATAACGGAATCACTCTGCCGTGCATCTGAAACCAGCACAACACTGTAAATCAACTATACTTCAAAAATAAAAAGACAGTAAGAAGCATTTGAATCTGTTGGCTAGTTACCATCACCTCCAGCTCACCATTCATTCATTCACACATTCAAAACCATTTAATAACCACATACCACACACTTTGTCCTGCCCTGGATGCTGAAACTTGAAGATCTCAGAGTCTACTTGGGGAGGCAAATGGTCTAAATCTGTAAATTTAATATATAATAAGGGTACTATATCACAGGAAACTTACCAGTTTTGATAGGCCCCTATGACAGAGACTTGGGCTTCCCTTGTTGCTCAGACAGTAAAGAATCCGCCTGCAATGGAGGAGACCCGGGTTCAATCCCTGGGTCAGGAAGATCCCCTGGAGGAGGAAATGGCAACCCACTCCAGTATTCTTGCCTGGAGAATTCCATGGACAGAAGAGCCTGGCGGGCTACAATCCATGGGGTCGCAAAGAGTCGGACACGACTGAGCAACTAACACTTCACTTCATGAAAGAGACTGCAAGCTGCTTACCAAAATCCATGCTCTCCGCTTCTGCCTGAACACACAGCTAGACCATATTCCCGAGCCTCCCTGATGTGGCCACGAGACTGAATTCCAGCCAGAGGAATGCGAGCAGAGTGTTATGTGCTATTTCTAGGTCTGACCCATCGAAACCTTCCATGCCTGCTCCTGCGCGCTCTTCCCCTGCTCCCTGATAACCGGGATGGCAACCCTCGGGGCCACCTCGGAAGTCACAGATGAAGTTGGCTGAGCCCCCATCACCCTGGGTCCCCGAAAAGCTTTTGGGAAAAGAGTCACCCTACCAACTTGTTCACCCACTCAGGCCTATCTCTTTAGCAAGCAGTACACTCTTGTTACGCTTTACTCCTTATTTTTTAGTCTATTCATTAGAGCAACTAGCTGGACATAAGGTGCCCTCCACTATCAGTGTGGATAACAATGAATAACTTCACTTACTAGGGCTTCCCTGGTGGTTCAGACGTTAAAGAATCTGTCTGCAATTCAAGAGACCCAGGTTCAATCCCTGGGTCGGGAATATCCCCTGGAGGAGGAAATGGCAACCCACTCCAGTATCCTTGCCTGGAGAATGCCATGGACAGAGGAGTCTGGTGGGCTATAATCCATGGGGTCACAAAGAGTTGGACAGGACTGAATGACTAACGCTTGCTTACACGGGCAGTAATTCAGCCCACAGAGATACCATCCACACTCGTACTACAGAGCCTTGTTCAAACTTCCCCCAACTTGACAGACAGCTCAACTGCCTCATACCTGCACACCCCAGGTGGGGAGAGATACTCAGAGGTAGGGACTGGATATCATCTTTGGCCCTCAATGCTGCCTGGCACATAGCAGGTGCTCAAGGAAAGACTGGATAAAAGATTGAGATGCAGAAAAGAGCAGAGAGGAATTTCTGGTCAGTCGTCTCTTCTGTGCTTTGTGGTGTGGAATTTTGGAGCTTTGGGAGGGTGAAAAAATTGAGAGGTTTTGTCACCAGCAGAATCTCATTTTAAGGAATGAAAAGAATGGATGTATGTGCATGTATAACCGATCCACTCTGCTATTCACCTGAAACTAAGGCAGCATTATAAATAACTCCACTCAAAAGAAAAATTTTAGTTAAAAAAAGAAATGCTAAAGGATGTTCTTCACAATGAAGGAAAGTGACAACAGACAGGTATTTGCATAAGAATTGCTCCTGATGGGAGAGTCTTGTATTCCTTTCTTACAAAGGCGAGGAAAAGAGATTGTAAGTCATTGGTCAAAATGGACTATTAGCCACTAAATTTTCTACATGCTACAAGCCACTGTGCATCGGCGCTTAGTCGCTCAGTCATGTCCAACCCTCTGTGACCATATGGACTGTAGCCCACCAGGCCCCTCTGTCCATGGGATTTTCCAGGCAAGAATACTGGAGTGGGTTGCCGTTTCCTATTCCAGAGGATCTTCCCAACCCAGGGATTGAACCTGCGTCTCCTGCATTGGCAGGTGGATTCTTTACCACTGAGCTACCTGGGAAGCCCATCAGTTCAGTTCGGTTCAGTTGCTCAGTCATGTCCGACTCTTTGAGTACGCCAGGCCTCCCTGTCCATCACCAACTCCCGGAGTTTACTCAAACTCTTGTCCATCGAGTCAGTGATGCCACCCAGTCATCTCATCCACTATTGTCCTCTTCTCCTCCTGTCCCCAATCCCTCCCAGCATCAGGGTCTTTTCTACTGAGTCAACTCTTCGCATCAGGTGGCCAAACTATTGGAGTTTCAGCTTCAGCATCAGTCCTTCCAATGAACACCCAGGACTGATCTCCTTTAGGATGGACTGTTTGGATCTCCTTGCAGTCCAAGGGACCCTCAAGAGTCTTCTCCAACACCACAGTTCAAAAGCATCAATTTTTCAGTGCTCAGCTTTCTTCACAGTCCAACTCTCACATCCATACATGATCACTGTAAAAACCATAGCCTTGACTAGATGGATCTTTGTTGGCGAAGTACCCATAGGCCACTATTTTTCAAGTTAGAGGTTGGTTATCTAATGATTTGAAAGATAGTTGGTTATCTAATGGTTTGAAAACAGCATTTTTTTTTTCAGTATAATAGAGTAGCATGGACCAGAAGAGTATAAAACAGAAACACCTCTTTTAAAAAAAGACAGACACAATAAAATAAGTGCCCACATGAAAAATAATACCCTTTCTAAAAATTTACTGATGAAACTACAGCTCATTATGCTGGGCAATGTCTTATATGTCACACAAATACCACTGTGACATTCTTCTTAAAGTTTAATGTTGATGAACTAGTCTCATTTTCTTAGGCAATGGGACCCACGTAACTTATTATCTCTTTTCTGATCTGCCTGTCAGGAGGTTCATAGGTAAGTTTTTGCTCAATTAAAGTATCTATTCTTATCTAGGTTTGGCTGATATAATAATATGTTCCCAATCTTTCATTCTTTGGCATTTGCTCATTTTTCCTTAAGTTTTTTGGTATCTAGGTTTTCCTTTCTTGTAACTTGTTTGAAGGTTAATAAATAAGAAATAGAAGTAGTTACTGATATAGGAAAAAAATAAAAATGAATTAAAAAGGAGTTAGGATCAAGAATAATCACCAAATATTAAAAACCAGTATATTTTTCTATTTAATTATTTTCGATGGGCACGTATCATTACTTTTAAACTCTTAAAGCTATTTTTAATTAGTTTATGATGAATAACAGGCATCAGTGATTGCTGGAAAGTGTGAGTTTTCCCATTTTTCTAGAAATCAGTGAACCAGTCAGAAGATTTGAGGGTGGGACTGCCCTGGGGGTCCAGTGGTTAAGACTCTGAATTTCCACTGCACAGGCACAGGTTCAGTGCCTGGTTGGGAGCATAGAATAAATAAAAATACTCTACGAAATAAAAGAAAGTTTTTTTTTTAAAAAAAGGAAATACAAGGGTGGCACGCTTTATATTTGTGTTTGCTACACAGTGAGGGGAGGATCTCACCCAGCTCCTTGAAAGAACTGTCACCTTTTTGTAGTTTCAGTGCAAGTTAACAGAGATGGAGAACTGTCAGCCAGATGGACTTATAAATTATTTGCTTAGAGTTTCTGGAGGGAGGGCAGGGTTATCCGTAGGAGCCAAAGAAAGACTTCTAGTACATCTTGAAATGTATTAATACTACGAAGTGTGAAAGTATTATTTGCTTCAGTCACGTCTGACTCTGTGCAACCCCATGGACTGTAGCCTGCCAGGCTCCTCTGTCTGGGATTTCCCAGGCAAGAATACTGGAGTGGGTTGCCATTCCCTCTGCCAGGGGATCTTCCCAACCCAGGGATCGAACCCACGTCTTCTGCATTGCAGGCGGATTCTTTACAGTCTGAGCCATCAGGCAGCCTATGAACTATGGATGTGGTTAATTTCATTGGTGTGGTCTGAACAAACCTGTTCTTGACCCCGCCTCCTCCTTTTCATGTCCAACAAGGAGTGGGGTGGTGACCTTAGAGTGTGAGGTCCTGACGGTCCCGGTTGTGCGTGCCCTGTTGGTCGCTGAAGCTCCAGCAACGAGCACTGACTCCACAAGTGTGCTCTGAACTGGTGTGCGCGGCCCCCACAGGGGCATGGTGTGCAAATCCATAGAAGTGATCGTGAGCTGGGATTAACAGAATCATCAGACACTGGGCAAGTCCTCTGCACGCAGTGGGTCAGTCTCCCACGTGCCTGTAAACCGTCAGTGTGGAATTCAGGCAACCTGTGCTCGCTAAAGCATGTACCCGGTGTGAACCACAGGGGCACGTTGTCATAGCAGTTCCGTGATGACAACTGGCCTTCTGAGGTTTGATCCCACTAAATAAACTAACCCTGATGACTCCAGACTGGAAGTCGTGTCAAGGCAAGCCTTGCCTGGAATATGACCACAGCATCACCTATCAGCCTTGCAAAATTAATATCTCCCTAAAGGCCCCACTTCCACCCACACTTCCACCCACCCCTTCCTTGCCAACATCTCCACTTCCTTCTTCTTCTGAAGAACAGAATGAGAGCAACCAGGTGAGGTGGAAGGGAAGTGAGTTGGAATTCCAACTTTATCCTTCACTGATGATTCACTGGTGAACCCCATGTAACAGGGGTATTTCCTAACCTCTCTGAACCTCAGGTTCCTCTTCAATGACATGGATTTCATATTGACCCCAAAGCTGTTGGGAAGTGAAGCGCGGTATCTGTATGCAGTGTTTAAATATGTCTCCCCTTTCTCTTTGAAAGTCAAAAGCATACAGCCTGAGCCCCAAGACTCCATGCGATCTGGCTCACCCTCTCCCTCACCCTCCAGGCACTGGGTTTCCCCCCTGACTTTGGGGACAGCCCAAGCACATTGCTGCCCCAGGGTCTTTCGTCTCTACTGCTGTTGCTTGAGGGGCTTCCCTGGTGGCTCGGCAATAAAGAATCTGCCTGCAATGCAGGAGCCGAAGGAGACATGGGTTCAACCCTGGGTCAGGAAGACCTCCTGGAGGAAGGCTTGGCAACTAACTCCAATATTCTTGCCCAAAGAATCCCAGGGACAGCAGAGCCTGGCAGGTTATGATCCATAAGGTCTCAAAGAGTCAGACATGACTGAAGCAACTTAGCACACGTGCATACCGTTGCTTGATCATTCTCCAGGTGTCCACATGGCTGGTTCCTTCTTTGAAGGCAATCTTTTTTCAAACTCCTCCTCCCCAGCAGCCTGATCACAAATATGGATGGATTCTACTTTGTAGCTAGAGGCCAGATTCTCATCTCTAGTGGTCGTTTCTGTTCTTCGTGCTCTAGGAATGCCAGGCTGCCCTCAGCCAGAAGAAGGGTCCACGAGATGGAAATCGGGTCCTCATTAGAGAAAATGAAACACAAGCTCCACTCTAGCCCTCAGGGTCTCTGGCCCCCGACCCCAGTCCTGCCCCACTGTGGAAGTGGGCAGAGAAGGGACAGACAAACTGGACCAGCAGAGCCTGAGGCTGGTGTTTGGAACCCATCCTCCCTGCTCACACAGCCGCCTCCATCAGCCAGCAAAGAGGCCCAGGGTCCACCTAGAAGCAACTCAGACAGCAGTCCAGGTGCCCAGAAAGGACCTGCTTAGGTTCCTGGTTCCCAAAATGATGGCGTGTGGCAGGTCACAGTGAGGGGGCGATCGGGCCCTGGGTGCCTAGCAGCGGGGGCAGACTTCTGATGTCCAATCCCGAGAGCAAAGCCCAGACAAGTTGTCTTGTCACCCTCTGGAGGAGCCCCCTCTTGTCTAAGATCCTCCCTCACCTGCCACCTGCCTTTGGGGGTGAGATTTAACCTTGCTCGGCAGGAACTTCTGCCCTAGACCAGCATTCACACGGTCCCGGAGTGTCTCTCCACACGTGCTCACGCAGTCCCAGATTCACACCTGCCTTCCAGTCCCCCGTGCCCACTGTTCATGCCAGTGAAGTGAGCACCTTCCCCGGCCCCTGCCACTCCACGCCTCTCTCACGAACCACTGGAAACAAGACTCCAGACAGAAACCCCTTCTAAGCAGGGTCAACCCCACCAAACACACGTGTGTATTCAATATCTCCTGAAGATGCAGAAGGGTCATGCCCTGCTCCCCTAAACGCTGCCTCAATTTGCTTTTCTTCTTAAATAACCCCCCCGGGGAAAGCCTGTGTTTCCCGCAGTGTAAATGCCCTTCCTGGGGTGGATAAGGGCTGGGAGAGACTTCCTGAAATTGTGAGGATGCTCCAAGAGGCTAAAGTCAAGTTGCAGGGGGTGACTCTGAACCTCTGTCGTCAGCAGACTGTTTCTGAATTAAACCTCAGTTGTTTGCTGATCGGTTCAGATGTGCTAAACACCCCCTGACTTGTAACAAGGAGAAGATAAAGAGATTGGAATTGGTAATTCATCAACAAAAAGCCACTGCACCAAGCCCCTGACTCTTGTCCTACCTCTTTTCTCCTTGACAGGACATGAGCGTCCAGGAAACCACTCGGGTGTCCCTCGCCGTCGGAGGGTGAGAGCCACCCAAGGGTGAGAAGTAGCTGATCTGGGTGCCCCAGCATCCGGGGGCACCCCCTGCTCCACAGACAAGCATGGGACCCCTGAGCTTGGAGCGCCGGGACAGAGCGGTCTTGAGCTGAACAAAGGGCTTTCATGTCAGGGATCATAGACTGAAATTATGTCTGCCTGTCTAGCCAGCAGCTGGATCCGCGTGAAGCCCCCTACAGGTTCACCGGGGGTCACCAATCTCAAGGGTAGGAATAGGGATGCCCGCTCCTTCATTCCCAGCCCCCTCTCCGTCCAACAAGATTCTAGATGCTCAGGACCAGGTCCATGCAAGGGAGACTCACCATGCAGCCCCGGGGTGGTGGCCATGGAGCGGGCGCACCAGACGCGAAACCCCGACTGTCCCGCGGCTGCGCTGGCGTCTGCACTGGCTTATTCAGCCGCCGGGCTAATTCCATCTCGGCTCAGCTCCGTCTGGACGTGCCCGCCCCTGCCTGCTGCTGCTGTCTCCTCCCCCATCCCTCGCTGGGGCCACCGGGCCTCCTCCGGCTGCTGCGCCCTGGGCGCACCGGCCGCTAGTCGCGCCACGTGGAGGAAGAAGCGCGTTCCCGCCGGCGGGTTGAGTCTGGGTCACGCTCGGGTTAATGAAGCTGAGGGGTCAGACCGTAAGACTGCGGCTCTCCCTGCCCCAGGCGCTGCCTCCTAACCTGGTTCGGGTGTGAGCGTTCAGCCGGATTATCTCTGGAACCGTCTGCCTGATTAGTCTCCAATCCCGCCCAGGAACCCTGCTTCCCGCCGCCCTGTGGCTGATCGCCTGGGTGGGGGCGGGTGATTCCCCGCACAGCCACCAGCTGTCCCCCACCTTTCTCTTTACTAAAAGGAGCAGAAGTGGAGGAATCTCGCCCCAGGGACAGGAAGAGGGGCTGCAAGTGGTAAGGGGAGGGGTAGGTTTTAGAATAGCTTCCCAGGAAGACTGTGGGACCAGTTGAGGAAGCAGATGTTGAAAGCTCCATCCTAGGAAAAAAGAGGAGGTCCATCTCTCTGGAATGGCTTTGGTACCTAGCCATGGGAAGGGGGATGGAAGAGAAGACCTCCAAAGAGCCATTCTGCATGATGAAATCTACAATTCCAAGATGCCCCCAAGGTAAGCGAGTGCATTAATACCAGGGACCCAGAAAATGAAAAGGTATTATGTTAACATATATGTCAAGTTGGCACTGTATGACCACAAACTTTCCCAACTCCCATGCTGATAAGGCGGACTGGTGGGACTGCTCTCCACTTTATGCATGAGTGTTCAGTCTTGAAGCCATGCCCGACTCTTTTGGAATCCCATGGACTGTAGCCCTTCAGGCTCCTTGGTCCATGGGATTTTTCAAGCAAGAATACTGGAGTGGGTTGCCATTTCCTCCTCCAGGGGATCTTCCTGACCCAGGGATCAAACCCATGTCTCCTTCACTGAAGGCGGATTCTTTCTTGCTGAGCTACTGAGGAAGCCCCTCCCCACTTTATACCTTGTATCAGTTGTGATGAACCTGAGACAGTAAAGGGAAGTCAGGAGCTGAGCAGAAGAAAACCAGAAACAGCATGTGCCCACCCTGGGCTGTGTCCTGGCCGCCAGGGGTAATCAAGGCTGGTATGGATACAGACATCCACTCCCTCCACACCCTTCTCAGAGCCTTTCCCAAAGGAATGAGTTCTAATAACCGTTCTATGTTTTACTGCCTGTGTACCCATTTCACAGATAAGGAGACTGCAGTGTAAAGGTCAGGCCCCATACCTCTGAGGGCTGAGCTCACTCCAGAGTCTGTGCTCTAACACTTGGATCCTGGCTCCTTTCTCTCCCAGACACACCCTTCTCCACCCTCTTCTGGGAACCCTTCCCTATGTGTTTCCAACGCCAAGAGGACTGGGAACATTTCCACCTTGGTTCATCTCCTCTCTCTCCATACTCCCCGAGACTCTTCCTAAGACTCACTTCAGGGTACTGTCCCATCTGGTCTGAGGAGGACAAAACAGAGAGTCCTGGGAGAAGACTCTTGAGAGTCCCTTGGACTACAAGATCAAACCAGTCAATCCTAAAGGAAATCAACCCTGAATATTCTTTGGATGGACTGATGCTGAAGCTGAAACTTCCAATACTGTGGCCACCTGATGCGGAGTCAACTCATTAGAAAAGACCCTGGTGCTGGGGAGGATTGGGGGCAGGAGGAGAAGGAGGTGACAGAGGATGAGATGGTTGGATAGCATCACCAGCTCAATGGACGTGAGTTTGAGCAAACTCTGGGAGATGGTGAAGGACAGGGAAGCCTGGCGGGCTGCAGTCCAAAGGGTCACAAAGAGTTGGACATGACTGAGCAACTGAATAGCAAGAGCTGGGACCAGAGGCAGACCCACCTTGGAATGCATGCAGAGTGGGAGAGCTCCCGGTTCACACCCCACTGCCTGTTTCTCCTTCAGCATCCTATTTACCCTGCTCCCTGCCGTTTTTTAAAATCAAAATGTACAATTTTTCAAGTTCAGCTTTTACCTTGGTAGTGAATCATCCTGTTAGTAAATACGAGGAGAACTTGGACTATGGGAGCACTGAGAAATTGACACCCTCTGTTGAAGAAGTAGCCTCCCACTGAATTTCTCGGAGCCCCACGCCACCAACAGCACCTCGTCCCGGGGTGGAGCATCAGGCGATCAGTCAGAAGAGAGACAGCTATTAATAATTCTCTGGCCCCGGAGCTGCTTTCCCACAGAGACCTTAGAGACTACTCAAAATTGGAGGTGGGGTGATGGATAGAGGGCGACAGCCTTTGAATTATTGAGTAGTTATATAAAACTTCTATCCATTCCTCCTTCCCTCTACCGGGCTAAAACTCCCCACCAACGCGACTCAACGCAACTCATGGCGTTTGCCTCCAATGTTATCTTCCCTGGAGGTTCTTCTCCAGCAGAAACAGAAAGGCCTAAAAATGCAGCCCTCCCTGGTTCCGGTGAGAACAAGGCTGAATGTCAGCACTAGATTCGTGTGGCTCTGGTGGACCAGCCCAAGAGTTCTTGCCCAGGTGTCCAGGTCCTCGGGTTCTGAGCCTGGCGTTGCCACCCAGTGACTGTGTGACCTTGGGCAAGTCACTCAAGCTCTCTGAGTTACTCTCATCCTCGGTGAAGGGGCAGGAGAGGGCAGTGGATGAGATGATGTCTAAATCCTTTCCAGGTTCATTGTCCAGTGCCTACTGAGTAGCGTCTGTCTCGGGGCTGAAAAGGATCTGGTGTAAAAGCCTGGGCTCCCTCTCCACTCCCCACCCCCCACCTCAGCACCCGGCTCAGAGCAGCCCAGTCATCTCAACCTGGATGAACCACCAGCCTTTGACGAGAAGATAGATTGGCCTTTATTGTGCATCCGGGAAGGTCCGGGAGCAGAGTGCGCATGCGCGCGGAGCAGGGGTGGCCGAGCCTAGCGGGAGGCAGCGGGAGTCCGCGGAGGGCGGGCAGCGCGTCACGGGCTGCATTTCCTGGGGGAGCACTTGCACTGCAGGGCGTTGAGGACCACGTGGTAGATGACGGAGCCGTTGATGCAGCGCAGGGGCACTCGCATGGGCTCCGTGCGCGTGGGCGAGCAGCAGGAACACTGGTCCGGCACATCCTCCGTGTCGATGGAGTACAGGGCTTTGCTGGTGCATCTTCCCTGCAGCGGGAAAGAGAGAGGCGGCAACGCGGGTGATGCAGAGTCGCAGGGTGGGGAGGGCTCCGGGGCAGCCCGCTTCCTGCACCTGCCCTCCTCCAGGCCTGGCCTCCGCCAGAGGAACCCAGGACAGCCAGGCAATGTGTCTGAAAGGCCTGCCCTAATGGAACTCTCACACCCAGCCCTATAGCTGCGATTTCTGTGCATGTTTGATGGATCTCAAGGGAACGCAGCTCCCACGGTCCATAAGTAACCCTCCATTCTCTTCAAAGGACGCTTTGAATCACTGCTGATTTTTTTATCTTCTGAGGTCAAAAGTTCTCAGTTACTTCAATAAAATATTTGCTTTCAAAAAAAAAAGGAAAAAGAAAGATCCTAGTTTCTTTCACATCTCCTCCTTGTGAACTTCCCAGATCTTTGCACAATGTATCTATACTCGATCTTAGCCAAAAGGCCGAGAAGCGATTGCACAATGTATCTAAAGAGAGGTGCTCAAATGAAGAGACCCGACCTCTGAACCGAGGACTCCTTACCTGGCAATAGTGAATGTCCACCTCCTCTTCAGATTTGCAATCTCCCACCTTGATGTGCTGCACCCTGGCCGTAATGTCCTTGCACTCGGGCTCCTCACCTACAGGGCAGGTGAGAGATGGGACCTGTTCTCCCATTCAACACTGTCCACTCCAGTTCCCTTAGTCACTGGACATAGGTCAATTTCACAGTAACCAGGTCACCACAGCCAGCTCCAGGGAGGGCAAGTCAGTGATCCTGGTTCCCCTCAGCTCCTCCTGCTGTCGCTTCCGTCGTATCCAACTCTTTGCAACCCCACAGCCTGCGGCTCACCAGGCTCCTCTGTCCATGTGATTTCCCAGGCAAGAATACCAGAGTGGGTTGTCATTCCCTTCTCCAGGGGATCTTCCCGACTCAAGGATCGAACCTGCATCTCCTGCATTGGCAGGCAGGTTCTTAACCACTAGCACCACCTGGGAAGACCAGCTTCTCCTGGCCCTTCATAATCAGAGATAAAGATATCACTGGGTTGAACTCACTTAACGGAACAATTCTAACTGCAAGAGGAGCCTAGATTCATCGTGCTTTGGTGATATCGATGGATAAGACTTACTTTTATACAATTGTAGACTCTAAAAGCCATAATGATCAGAGCAATCCTCTTGTGCTTAGAACTCTGCATGTGTGCGAGTTGCTCAGTTGTGTCCAACTCTGTGACCCCATGGACTGTAGCCTGCCAGGCTCCTCTGTTCATGGACTTTTCCAGGCAAAAATACTGGAGAGGGTTGCCAGTTTCTTCTCCAGGGGATCTTCCCCACCCAGGGATCAAACCTGCGTCTCCTCCATCTCCAGCATTGGAAGGCGGATTCTTTACCACTGCACCACCTGGAAAGCCTGCTTATACTATACCCAGAAGCAAACAAGCAATGAAGTATCCAATAAGTACAGTTAATATCTATTCATCCCTGCAAATGTCATTGTCTCCCTGGGGACCAAGAAGATCCTTGCAGCCCTTGTGGAATCTTTGCTTTGAGTAAAGTCGTCTCCTGGTCGCAGGTATGGGTTTCCTTACCACACAGGGGTTAACAGCATTCAGCTTTGAATCTCTGCTTGCCCCACTGATAATTCTAGGATTTAATGTCAGCTCACCGTTGCCTGTCCAAACACTGGGAGTTTTCCATTCCTGGATGACTCCAAATCTAATTCAACCTTAACTACATATTAGCCAGCCTCCCAATTTCCAAATAATTTCATTTTAAAGCAAAAGCCTGCCAACCACATTAAGAGGGTGAATGAGGAAAACATATTGAAGCCAACACACAGTAGATTTAAATCCCCGGGCCTGGCTTATTTTCCTTATGGAGGGTCCCCATCTCCTGAAACCACTGAAGCCCTGTTTGGCCTCCTTGCTAGTTTTGCAGATAACAGCCTCGGCCAGATTGCCCCCGCAGCACACCTAGAGGAAAATGCGTCTCTTCCTGGACGGTTTCCTGATCTCAGCCACGCAGACAGGAATCACAGAGAGAGATGCTCTCAGAGTGCGTCCCCTCCGTCTGCAGCTTGGTTACAGCAACTCCAGGGACAGTCAGAGTGAGCCATCAGGAGAAGAACAAATGACTGACCACTGAAGGTATTCGTGTTTTCACTCTTCCTTTCTTTTCCCCAGGGGCTTCCCTGGTGGCTCAGATGGTAAAGAATCCGCCTGCAATGCAGGAGACCAGGTTCGATCCCTGGGTCAGAAAGATCCCCTAGAGATGGGAATGGCTACCCACTCCAGTATTCTTGCTTGAAGAATTACATGGACAGTGGAGCCTGGTGGGCTATAGTCCATGGGGTTGCAAACAGTCAGACACAGCTGAGCAACTCTTTTCTTTCTCTACCTCCAAATAAACATGGAAACATGGACCCAGGAATCCAAAAGCAAACAAACAAACAAAAGCTAAGTAACTAAACTAAAAAAACAAAGAATATTAGTCCAGACAAGTAATTCTATACCCAGAGAATACAGCAAGAACTTTGGGATTCTGAAAGGTACATGTGCTCTTGGAAACAAAAATGCGTGGTGAGATGCTTTCTGATGAGCAGACTGGAGCTCCGTCTCCAAAGCTGCTGCAATAACTACTGGGGGACCAACCCGTGTAACACACGCGCAAGGTCAGGAAGAGCCAAGGACTTCCCTGGTGGCCCAGTGGCCAAGAATCTGCCTGCCAACACAGGGGATACAGGTTCGATCCCTAGTCCGGGAAGATCCCACATGCCTCGGGGCATCTAAGCCCATGCACCATGACTACGGAGCCAGCACGCTCTAGAGCCCGTGCTCAACAACAAGAGAAGCCACCACAATGAGAAGCTTGCACACAGCAAGTAAAGGTAGCCCCAGCTCTCCTCAACTAGAGAAAGCCTGGGCACAGCAGTGACGACACAGCACAGCCGAAAGTAAAGTTAATTAATTTAAAAAAAGAACAGGCGAAAGTGAAGGAGAGGAGGTTAATAAAACTGGTTAATGAGACCAGCCTATCAATCCTTGAGAAGACTGTGTTTCTCTGCAGCCCCACAGCTTGCCTCTCGCTTCCCCTTCTCTCTGGGATACCCAAAGAATAGAGGTGTATTGAGTGTCTCATCTGTTAAGATCATAAATCAAGGTGCCTTGTCTTCAAGGAGCTTCAAGGGCAGAGAGAACACATTCTCTTGTGATAGGACTGTGACCAACCCAAGACCCAGCGAGGAGAAAGGCAAGTAAGAGGCTAGTGATTGCCAGGAGTCTGGAAGAAGGAAGAAGATGCTGGTTTACAGGCATCTGAAAGGGGGCTTGAGGAGGGGGCAGTCCAAGGGCACGCGAGGCTGGAAGGCAGTCCCCTGCAGAATGGAATGCAATGACTGCGCTATCTTCCTAGAATAAAGTTCACTTCGAGGAACATCCCCTGGTCTGGATCTGATGGGTTTCAAGGGACAGTCTGTTGGTAACATACTTACATGTGTCACAGCACGTGCCAGGAATTTTCACGATTTTCCCCTAAGAAAATAGCAAAGTCCCAAGTTAGGCACAAATAGTACATAGTGGACACTTTCTGTCGCTCCAGGCGAAGTCCTGCCTCTGGACTCGCAGCCCAAGTCCCCTGAAGTGAACAGGCTGTCCCATCACAAAGGTGAGCAGACTGACCACCCTGCCCGGCCAGGCTGAAACGGTCCTGATTATTTCAAATTCTCTTCCAGTTGAGAGTCACCAGGACTGTCATTCCCAGGGGAGGCCATCAATCAATTTGGTCTCTCACTTCCCCATTCAAGGATCACAGATCCAGCCTCCCCCAAGGGGAGGTATTTTCTTAGAGCATCATGGAGAGAGTTTCTCCTCTCCATCACACTGTGATTTTGTAATTTTATTGATTTTTAAACTAGGTGGGGGTTCTCCTTGAACACTGGGAATCATGGCAGAGCTGGACTGCCATTCAGAAGAACCTTCTTTTTCAGTCAAAGATGGAGCCAGTTGAGAGGAAAGCAGGGCCTGGGCTGACGGCTCACCCCCTCAGCCAGACATTTCTGTTCGTTGAAGGGCGGGCAGCCCGTGACCCTCTTCTCCCAAATGAACTCTCCTCTCTTGTTGACTTTGCAGAAGTGACTGTCACAGCCATCCTGGAGTGTCTCATCACGCTGAAAGGAAAGAGAGGATGTGCGTTGAGCACATCTGAAGACAGCCCTTGGGTTTCAAAGCCACTTCGAACAGAGACCTTGACTCCCTGGAGTTGCTGAGACCGCATGGGGGACCAGAGAACAAGAATGAGGTAGGTGCAGTCCGGTTTTGCAACCTGTTTCCTGGCAATAGCGCTGTATGAAGGTAGGGAATCCCTAAACTCTTCTGACCACATAACAGCGTAAAGAATTAAGATGCAGTGGAGGTAAAGTGGCCCATCAATAGCTGAACTAGAGATGAGTGCCTCTGACCGAGAGATGAGTGAACGAGGCGCCTGCCTCAGCAACCCATCCTAACTTTCACAGATGGGCATCTCCGTCACCTGACTGCCTACCCAGTCTCAGAGATAATCGAGGCTGGAGAAAACCTTAGAGGTCAACCAGCTCTCAATCATGGGGGCCCACACCAACTATCCCCTTGTCGAGGAAAGTGACACAATAACTAAATCCTATACCTCCTAAAGGTTATCCATCTTTTCTTTACAAAAAAATCAGAAATAGGTATGAAAAGAAGTCAATATCGACCCAAACTTGGCCCCCTCTTTCTTGAAGAAAAGCTCCCCAAGCAAGGAAGCAGGCGGTGATTTGAGGGGACAGTCTTGACTTCCACTTGCTCCCACCTTCAGCATCAGGATCTGTCCTCCTCGCAGCTGAATGGTGCACGCCGTAGGCAGGCATCTCCCACAGCATTCGCCCTGGAGCTTCTCTTCCACATAACCCTGGAACCAGGAGAAAATGCAGCCTCTGTGAACCTTCCCCGAAGACTCCGTTCATAAGTAAGCCAAACTGTAAATGATTTCATCATACCCAGCCGCTCCAACCAGAAATCTGGGGGCCATCCTCGTCCCTGCTCTCTTTTTCTCATCCCCTGCCTCGCCCCTCACTCACTCATTACCAGATCTTGCCAAAAAATGCATCTTGAACTCATCCACTACTTGTCATTCCAGGGTCCTCTGTCATCATCGAGTCCACGCAATCATCATCTGCCACTGGACTTTGTCACGGTGGAAATTGCACCCTGCCTCCGTCCCTTCCCCTTCACGGTAGGGGAAAAGGCTGTAGCTTCCAGACCACAGGATTTCAAGGTTTTACAAAAACGCCCCCAAATCTGGGAGACCACACAGGGTAACCAACTTTTTATTTTTGCAAAGAATTTTCAAACATGCTAACTAAATAAGAACCAAAAAGCAATCATCAGTTGTCTCATCGTTGCATTAAAATTTAAGCTCTTTCATCTTTCCCCACCATGCCAAAAGGGACTTCCCTGGTGGCTCAGAGAGCAAAGAATCTGCCTGCCATGCGGGAGAACCAGGTCCCTGGATCAGGAAGATCCCCTGGAGAAGGGAATGGCAACCCACCCCAACAGTCTCGCCTGGAGAATTCCATGAACAGAGGAGCCTGGCGGGCTACAGTCCATGGGGTCGCAAAGAGTCAGACACAACTAAGCAACTAACACTTTCACACCATGCCAAAAGGAAAAAAAAAAAAAAAAAAAACAGGAAGAACAAAATTTAGTAAAATTTTAAAAGAATACATTTAGTTATGTGAAAGCCAACTACGGTGTCATTTTTTTCATTTTGCTACATTTAGTAATGACCACTTAGAGGTTCATTCCTTGGGGTCCTGAGGTTTTCCTCCTGTGAATCCCTAGCAGGTCAGTCTGGAGACCTGGGCAGAAGACCCGCTGTATCACAGGACTCCCGTATTGATTGCATCAAGACTGAAGCCGCCTAACCAGCAGCATGGTGAGGAGTCTGTGAGTGTGCACTGAGCCCCCCAGGGAGGCTGTAGAGAAAGCCAGTGAGGACTGAGCTTCCAGCAGAACAGGGCGACTGGATGGACCCTGGCTACACACACATGCTTGGAAGGACATCGCCAACATCTGAGGCCATGGGGTAAGCTTTAGCTGTGTTTTCAAAATCACACGATTCCTGAAGGTGTGGACCGTGATGGATGGGAGAGGAAGAGAGAGATGGGAAAAACAGCATGAATGCATGCAACTGGTTATTATCAGAATGAGGAAATAAAATGGGGTTGACATCAGACAGGATTTCATGGGAGCCTGGATGGGGGCATTTTCTAGTGAGTGCTAGAAGAGACTAGAAAATACCCTCTACTCAGCCCAAAATCTTTACAGGAGACACAAGGGGTGGGGGACAAATGGAGGAGGGGGTTGCAAAGTGAAGAGATGGGGCTATGGAAGCTCCATCCACACCCCAGAGGGGCCAAGGGCATGGTGAATTCAAGGACGAGGAAAGATGGGGGCGTCATGGGAGGGAAAGGGACTGGAGGAGGTGGAGGATGGGGTGGGAGGTGAGAGGAGGGGGCACTGATTTCAGCGGAGCAGTGGACTGGGGAAGGAGGGAGGGGAGGGGAGGGAGCAGGCTGACCTCACTCGCAGGAAAGAGAAGAGACCCTGAGAGGAGAGAACACAGCTGCGAGAATACAGGCGCACGGGTGACAGGCGTGTCTGAGCGCTGCTGGGCTTCCAGCCATGCTGACCAGACACCCACTGCACGGCCACCAGGTGAACCAGGAGGCAGGCAGGGCTGACCGGGCTTTCGCTGGAGCATCCACTCAGCAAGGGCCAGGCGTCCCGCCAACCACAGAACTCAGGTCAGAGCAGCCAACAAGCCCTGCTGCCCTGTCCAGGGATGCCCCCCAGGCTCTTCTCACAGGTGTCTCCCAGCCCTTTTCACAAACTGTGTTGGACCCCAGTCCTATCTCCCCACTGCCCTTACTCTTTTTTTCTTTTCTCACCTTCTTTTTAAACTTTTTCCTCTTGTGAATACATTTATTAACATCGGTCATATGCACGGTTTACAACTGATAATGAATAGTGAATATGGGCTTCCCAGGTGGCGCGAGTTGTAAAGAAAACCTGCCTGCCTATGCAGGAGACATAAGAGACACAGGTTCGATACCTGGGTCAGAAAGATCCCCTGAAGGAGGGCATGGCAACCCACTCCGGTATTCTTGCCTGGAGAATCCCATGGACAGAGGAGCCTGGAGAGTTACAGTCCATGGGGTCGCAAACAGTCAAATGCAACTGAAGCGACTTAGCACACACGCACAGTGATAATATTTTACACATTGCATTTGATTATTTTCAAATCTCTTTTGATATTGATTTCTAACATAATTCCACAGTGTTAAAAGAACAGAGTTTGTGTGATTTCAATACCTTTAGACCATGAAATTTTTGCACCTTGTTTTATGTCCCTGGATATGTTCCAGTGTCTCCTGGTTTATAGTCTATGGGAACTTGAATAGAATTTTGCATCCTGCTGTTGTGTGAAAATTGTACAAATCTTAATTATGTTGAATTGATTCATAGAGTTTTTCAGGTCTACTGTATCCTTCTACTTTTCTGTCTATTCATTCTAGTAATTCTTGAGAGTTTTATATTGAAACTCCAACTAAAAACCTTAATTTATCTACTTAAAAAAATAATTGCAATATCTAGTAGAACTATTTTTTTTAAAAGCCTTTAAAAAAGAGAATGTACTTTTTTTTTTCTTTTGGAAAACCACTGCCCTTACTCTTGCTGATCTGCCAGTCTGGCCCCATTCTGCCTCCTGGGAGGTCACTGCTCAAGGTCAGCCCAAGGTTATGCTCCTCCGGGAGGCCTTCTCCATGTTCCTGGTCAGGGTCATGTCTCTTCCCCTTGCTTTCCTTTGTCTCTACCAGCAAAAACCACCAGCACAGACCACCAGCTGCTGGGCTCCTTGAGGTATGAGCATCATCTCCCCTGGAGGAGACAGAGGGCCCATGTTTCTGGTGATGCTAACAGTTCCATCTGACATTTGCAGTTCAAACAGACTGACCTAAACTTGACCCAGCACAGCTCCCCATGTGCAGGAGGCCTCCCAGAGGTCCAGGGAAGAATGCTGAGCGACAGGAGGGCACGTGAGGCAGAGCTCAGCAAAGACTGAGAGACACACAGCGGAGCTAATCTCCGGGATCTCAAGGGGGAGGAAGTGAGTTCACTGCCCTGAGTGTGTGTGTGTGTGTGTGTGGTGTGCTGGTTGCTCAGTTGTGTCTGACTCTTTGCGACCCCATGGACTGTGGCCACCAGGCTCCTCTGTTCATGGGACTCTCCAGGCAAGAACACTGGAGTGGGCTGCCATTGCCTCCTCCAGGCGATCTTCCCCATCCAGGGATTGAAACCACTATCTCCTGCACTGGGAGGCGGATTCTTCCCATCTGAGCCATCAGGGAAGCCCACACTGCCCTGGGGAGATGCAATTTTGGAGAAGAGGAGGAATACACAGACCAAAGAGGGCTGTGGATTTAAAAATACTTAGAAACCTATGTCTAGAATGGATTCTAAAGCTGGGTACCTAAGAATGCAGAGGAGGTGGCTATACCATCCTCTGACCACCAGAGGGCGCCAGTAGAGAGTGTGCTCATATCTCTGACCCTTTCGGGCAGAACAGCGGGTGTGGACCTCTCTCTCCTGGCATTGATTGTAATTCCATGGGCATTCAGGTGAAGGGGTGCCACAGACTCCAGACAGCATCATTCCTTCCCATATCCAAGTCCAGATGTATCAGGGGAGTTGTCACACACACACACACACACACACACACACTCACTTGCACTGGAAATCCTAAAACAACTGGGATTTTAAATTAAAAAAAAAAAACAAAAACACACATTCCGCTCCCTTCTTCCAAACTGAGGCAGGGATGTTCTCCTTGAGCCATTCTATCAGAGACAGAATGTGTATCCTATAGATCCCTTCATTCCCCATGTATGTTATTAAGCCCCTCCTTAGAGCTTCACACATTGCACAAGTGCAGAACACACCCTGTCCTCAAGAGCATTGACTGCACCAGCTACAGCGCTCCTCATCCCTCCTCCCATCGCCCCTCCCCTCTGGCCACTGCATTGCTCCTCTGATGAGAGATTCCTCTCCAGGAACCGTCCAGCCCCCACCCACTGCTCCACCACCTAGAAGAGTGGTTACTATTACATATTCTGTGCATCCAGCTCACAAGAAACTCATCCAACCAACTGTATTTTCTAAGACAGCAGGAGCCCCAAATGCAGGGGGCAGCCTGCAGAAAAAGCCAAGGCGTCCTCCTCAGCATTGGGTGCAGCTCTGTGCAGGGTGGGGGGGGGGGTTGCTAAGAGTACTGATTAGACCAGTGAATGCATGCTCTCCTCTACTCCACTAGAAATGATGATCCAGATCCCAGATCCTACTCCACGTTCCAGATCCCACCTGTGGGATCAAAGCAAACACCATCATTGCAACCTAGCAAAAACAGGGTGAACTATTTTAGGTCACCCCAGTGTTCAATAGGGCTTCCCTGGTGGCTCAGTGGTAAAGTGTCTGCCTGCAATGCTAGAGATCTGGATTCAATCCCTGGGTCAGGAAGATCCCCCAGAAAAGGAAATGGCAATCCACTCCAGTATTCTTGCCTGGGAAATTCTACCGGACAGAGGAGCCTGGTGGGGTGCAGTCCATGGAGTCACAAAGAGTCGGACAACATTAATAAAAGTATACTTTGAGGCAGGTCCACTCCTGCCTCAGAGGATGTTGTGTAGAATTCTGCACATAGCAAGTTTCTGATAAATAATTGTGAGCTAACTAGTAACTGTCAGATAAATATTTGACTGATTTTTAATGTTTTCAAAGATCAGTAGTGATGTCAATTAAAATGTTGCCTAAAAGAAGAGTACAGAATTGTGAATGTGATCTCAGCATTGCAAATACAGGAAGAAAATGTTTAAAATGTACAAAACTAAGTTATAGTTATTTCTGAGAAATGCAATCTGGGTAGGTGACTTTTAGTCCCTTCCTGACAGTTGTCAGATATTTCCATAATCAGAAAATCACGAAAGCTTCTATTTAAAGATCCTGGTCCCATTACCCGGATCCTACAAGTACCCAGCTGACCCCCAGCACCCCCCAGCCACAGCCTCTCTTACCACAGGGCAGGCCTGGCAGGTGGTCTGCCTACACTCCAGCTTGAATCCGGAGATGACCCCTGCCTGCATTGTGCAGCGGCAGGTCATGCATTCGTCAACCATCACAGTCTTCCCGGGCTGGAACCAGGGGGAACCAGGGTCAGGCCTCCTGGCACCCCAGTCCCCCAATCCCCGACTGCCCTCAGCCCCATGAGCCATCTGTCCCAGGTGTGGGGCCTGGCTGCTCAAAGCTGCTAGGAGCCATCATCACCCCAATTCCCCTCCGGTCCCCAGAGGCCACTCCCTCCCCCACTGTCCCCCCTCAAGGATGGCAGTGGTGAGAGTGAGGGCTTTCTCTGGGGCAGAGGGAGAGGGGACAGACTGGCATCTCCCATGCCTGGGGCTGGGGGACCGGGAGGTGAGTGCTAGAAGGTGAAGGCGGGACCCAGGCCCTGGGGAGTTGGGGCTTCCACTCCAGGATGCCTGGGAAGCCTAGGAGCAAGGGAAGTGTGGGTGGAGCAGAGCACCCTGGGTCCTGTCATTTGCACTTTCCTTTTCAGATGCTGCCCACCCTCCACACAGCCCCTGTCCCTGCCCCCCTGGGGAGAAGGCATCAGCTCACCCCGATGATGGTGCCGTTGAGCATGCAGGCCTGCACGGGCTCTGGGGAGAGACAGGCGCAGGGCGTGAGTGATCAGAACACACCTGGTGGAGACCTGCAACCTGGCCGCTCCGCTGGGCTGGGCCTCCCTCCTCCACCTGCCAGTCCTTCCCCCCACCCCACGCCAGGCACTGTGGGTCCTCCCACCCACGTGGCCACACTGACCCCAGGCCCTCCAAGGATGGGCAGCTGCCTGCTCCCCACCCTCCAGCCCCCTGGAGCCCTGGAGGGGAGGGTGCTTGTTTAAGTGATTCACACTGGGTGCTGAGCTTGTGAAGGAATGAAAATCTGCTTTGGAAACTAATTCCCACGATAAAATCACACAAAGAATTCAGAGTAGGAGGTGGTGAGAGTTGTTTGTTGTTGCTGCTGCTATTGGTTATTTGGTTGGTTGTTTATTTGGTTGGTTGCTTGCTTGCTTGGTCGATGGTTGATTGGTTGTTTGGTTGATTAATTGGTTGGTTGGTTGGTTGGTTGGTTGGTTGGTGGGATTAGGAGATGGGCAGTTGGAATACCTTCTCCAGAAGAATGATGAAGAAGGCATTTCTAGAATCAGAGAAGCCTGGGTCCAATCCCACTGCTACCACTCAGGTGAGCAAATGGAGGTATCGTGGTACTCACTGTGATTGTCATGGGGTGACATGAGGCACATTGCAAAGCCAGCACTGAGTTTAGTGATGTCCTTCAGGAATTGTCCTACTTCTCTCCTCTCATTTGCTTCCTCCCCAAAACATTAGGAGTGGACAGGAAGATTTGATCCTGCCCATCTCCCTAAGCTGCTCCAAAGGCAAGGATTCGGGAGCCCTTCTGAGCCCTTTTGGAGGGTTGGGAGGCCTGGAGGCTGGCCTGGCAGCACGCCTTACCGCAGCGACAGGTGGGACAACAGCCCAAGGTCTGACAGCGCAGCTGGAAGCCCAGGGGGCAGACGGGGACGTTCAGCTGGGGGCAGGAGACGTTCCTCTGCTGCACAAAGACCTCCTCCTTGACTCGGACGCACTCATGGATGAGGCAGGGGTTCTCAGGGGAGGCCCAGTGAGAGCCCACCTGCGGGCAGAGCACCTGAGTGGGTCGGGGGATCCGAGGTCCTGCTGGGAGTGCGCGGTCCCCCCGGGAGCGGTGGTGGGCCCTGGAGGTGAGCCCTGCGCCACAGCTAAGCCCCACCCACAGGGGGAGGCCCCTGGAGGGAGTGACAGCTCATCCAGGTCCTTCGGTGAGTCTGGTTCAGAGTCCCCCCGACCAGGAGCCCAGCTCAGAGCCACGTATGCTCCCAAGACAGTCTTAAGCCACCAGAGGAAGCACCTGAGGACGCCTGAGGGTGCTCCCTCCACCCTCAGCCCGCCTGGGAACTGAGCAACCAGGAACAGCTGCATGGGGAGACAGCCGAGGGGAGACACGGGGATCGGGGAAACCCAGCCCATCACCCAGCCTCACACGGCCTCCCTCTGAGGATGGGATGCTGGCATCTGGCCCTCAGCCCTGCAATTTGTCCCCAGGACTCCAGGAGATGCGCATGACCAGGGCAGGACAGTTAACCCTTTGCCCTCCCTCTAAACAGAGTGTGTTTTGGTCTCCCTGGAGGACTGAGAAGGAGAAGGCCCCCAGGTGCACCTCACACCCACCCCAGCACCTGCCTCCTGAGGATCCCAGGGCTCAGCACCCCCACTTTACCCATATCAGCCAGAGCAAAAGGTCTATTCACATCCCAGCATCTGGGCCAAGACTCCCAGGAAGGGATCCTCTGCATTTCAGAAAACAGCTTGACGAGCATCCAGAGCCAATGTGAAGGCCTCTGGCCATAAAGGAGAAGCTAAGCTGCTCTGGTTCAGAGGGGGGATCTGGGGGTGGGGGGCCAGACAGGAGAAGAAAAGGGAGGGGGGAGGGGGGCTGCCAGCATCGTCAAGGGCCACAGCCAGAGCTGCAGAAGTAGCTTGCGGAGTCTGGGGACAGAAACACCGTTTGCTTCTCTGGATTGTAAATTTCTCCAATAGAAATCAGCGACAAGGTCAGAGGACCCTGCCTGGGCCATCACACAGACCTCCACCAACCATCAGGGTCCTCAGGTGAACAGGAGAACATAACCCCCACCCCCAGGAGCTCACAGAACTCACAGCGGGGGCACTGGGTTCCTCCCCAGATCTGGGGCAACCTTACCTAGTTTCCCAGCTGACATCTGGATAAACCAACAGCTACATTAAACTCGCCGTGGGGACAGCAAACAGTAGGGAATGAGCATCTACTTTATCGAAACCAAGGCCAGCCCTGGACCCCGGATGAAGTTGGCCTGGCCCCCAACCTCCTGCCCACCCACCCTGGCCCAGACCTACACTCTTCCACTGGGACAGGGTGTCCCCCCGTGGGGAGCCAGTCACCACCTCGCAGGCCGAAGGCAGGCACCTTCCACAGCACTCGCCCTCGTGGAGGACGTAGGTGAAGCCCTGAAAACACACAAAGGATGGAGTGTCAGGACAGCCAGCAGCAAAGATGCAGGCGTTCCGGTCCCCACGGAAGGTGTTCGGAGCTCCGGGGCTTGCAGAGGACAGCCGGCCCGGACGTCCTCATCGCTGCGCTCCTCCGGCCCCACAATCATGCTAAGTGGTCAGGAAGCATCACCTGCTGAATCACTACAGGTCTCACACCATCCATCCAGATACAGCCCTGCCCTCTGCAAGCATCCACTCCAGACCAGGAGCCCGTCCTTGTTGTTCAGTTGCTAAGTCATGTCTGACTATTTGAGAGGCTGTGGACATAGCCCACCAGGCTCCTCGGTCCATGGAATTCTCTAGGCAAGAATATTGGAGTGGGTAGCCATTTCCTTCTCCAGGGGATCTTCCTGGACCAGGGATCAAACCTGCGTCTCCTGCATTGGCAGGTGGATTCTTTACCACTGAGCTACCAGGGAAGCCCCAAGAGTCAGTCCATGGGGGTAATAAAGACGTTCAGAGTTCATGCAGCAGCCTCCAGCTGACCCAGCGCTTATCGTGGCCCAAGTCTAGAACCCTCTATTGACCAGGGGAGAACATTCAGGATGCCTGGAGTCTGGGCTCGGCCCTAACAGGGCGAGTTACCTCACCAGATGAGCGCCTTGACCCCGGACCTCTCAGTAACCTGCAGAGCTGGGCTTCCCCAGGTCACCACTTGACACTGACCTAGTAGTTTATAGGGCACCATGAGATGAGACCAACCATCCCCAGAGAGCCGGCCAGGGAGACCAGCATCCTGCAAGTCTGCCAACCCATCCTCCTCTTGGAGGTCCTCCAATCTGGCCAAAGCATGAGGACCTTGGATTGAAACTCTCAACCGAGAAGGCGGAAGCAATGTACAAAGAACAGACAAAAGTGTGATGTGCGAGGCTGTCCCAGGGGAGGAGGGGCCGGAACCCAGGACTGAGCGGCATCTCGGAGAGAAGGATGAACTGCAGGTGTTCGGGATGGGCGTGGGTACCACCCCCGCTCTGCTCCCCCTGCGCACTCACAAGCAGCACCAAGTCACAGGGTGTGCTCGACACTCAGCAACACCCCAGCTTCTGCCTCTCCCGGGGACCCGGGATCCCGAGGGCCATCTCCATGGGACCTGCCAACACCCAACCCGCGTCACAGCGGTGCTTGGCAAGCTGTTCTCAGTCTCAATAGCTGAGATCTCATTAGTTATCCTGCAGCTGGAGGTCAAACCAGTCAGTCCTAAAGGAAATCAAATCTGTTGCCAGCTATACCAGCCTACCAGAACAGCCCTAGGCTAGGAGTCAGGACTCGCCCCTGTCTCCTGGCTTCAGATGATCCGTAGCATGACATCCCTCTGCTTTCAGCCAACTTCAACCCCTCTGCTTTCTAACAAGTGGGAAGAACAGCCCTGCCTCTTCTTCCTTCTGGAGGAGAATCATGAGGATGAATAAGACCTAATGGCTTAGATTTCCCTGGCGGTACAGTGGTTGGGAATCCACTTGCCAATGCAGGGGACCCGGGTCCGATCCCTGGTCTGGGAAGGTTCTACATGCCGAGGGACAGCGAAGCCCATGAGTCACAACTCCTGAGCCCGCCGACTGCAACAACTGAAGCCCGTGTGCCCTAGAGCGCGTGCTCCACAACAAAAGAAGTCACCACAATGAGAAGTGCTGCAACAAACACCCATCACAGTCAAAACAAACAAACAAACAAACCTCCCTACCAAAACGCAAAACATACTGGGGACCAATTTTATAAAAACGACCTCCAAACAGCATTCTCTTCACCTGATGGCACATTATTCCCGCTGCCTCCCGTGGCCTGTGGGAGGAGATGGAGATGGATGGGCGCTCCCCAGAGGCACCCCTGGATCCCACAGCGTCATCCTCTCCCAGGGGCCTGGCAGGCCCACTCCTCCACAGCACCAGCAAAGCAGGGAGAGCCGTGGGGGAACAGAATGGACGTCCCCACTTCTGGATTCACTCTCAGGCCCTCCCCTCCATCAGCAAACCACACACACTTCTGAAAAAGCATCAAGAGCCTTCTCTTCGCTGCTATTGCAGGTATAGATCTGTCCTAGCTCCGCTTCTTTGATCAACATTCTCTACTGAAAATAAAGCAGTAATAATAATGTAACTGAGCAGGACCCCGTGGGGCCTTCTACAGATGGGCCTCCCCCACAGCCTCTGCTGTAGCTCCTCTCTGAAGTAGCTCCTCTCTGAAGTACCTGGGTAACAATAGTTGATGCACATTTTCTGAGTTGTTTTGCAAATGTGAAAACGCCCCACCAAACAGAAGAAGTTCACCACTTGCTGACCATGAGCACACCGTCCCAGGCCTCCTGGGGCCTACGGACTGGTCATGTTCACCTTTATGACACCACCTGCTCCTTCACTCAGCCCATCAGAGAACTGTGTGCAAGCTGATCACACACCTTGTGACCCCCTCCCTCACCTGGCTTTTAGAAATACTTTGCCAAAACCCTTAGGGGATCTTGGGGATTTTTAGGGCAAGAGCAACCTGTCTCCTTAGGTGGCCCTGCAATAAACCTTTCTCTGCCTCAAAATCTGATGTTTAGGTTTGTCTGGCCTCCCTGTGTGTCGGGCACATGAACTTGTGCTAACAATAATAGCTTTAAACCAGCAAGAAGAATTCAGCCCACAATTCCTCCAGCAGACTATGGTTCCCTTTCTCTAGAGTCTGATCAGTGTGCAATAAAGCATCCCCAAATACACAGGTGCCTTAGTGGGCAGGCTACCACAAAAAGAATTAAAAACTGAATTTCAGGGGAGGGGGGTTCAAACTCCCAGCTATACCTCAAACTATAAACACAGCTCAACTTCTGTACTTCAAATTATAAACCTGGTCTGAAAAATCACCAACCTATGTAGAAACACGATGGAACACTGACACAAGGACCATCTCAGAAAATTCAGAACACGTGTCTGGACTAGGTTTAGGCTAAGAAGATGCCTGAAAAGGGCAAAGACAGGGAAAAAAACCAAACCCTGTTTTCTAGGCTATTAAATCCACCTCTCTGCTTAAACCGACTCCCCCAGCCCTCTGGCCTCAAGACCACATGACAGAGATGACCATCAGCTGAGAACTGGTCATGGAAGGATGACAGAGTGATGCTCGATTCATGCTTCTTTCCATTACCCAGCCCCACTCTCCTCCTGGCCCCTCCCCTCTGGCCTTGAACCAGAGATTCCTAAAGGGGCTTTCTTGCCTGTTCCTGGGATCCCCATCCCTACTGCCCCCCATTGCTCCCCCTTACCGGCCGGCAGCTGTCTGCGCAGGGTTTCTGGGAACACTGGGCCACACGCAGGCCCATCACAGCATCCTCCAGATCCGTGCAGGTGCAGGTATCACAGCCCTCCTCCCAGAACTGGCCCACGGGGTAGATGGTGCCTCGGTGGACGCACACCTGTAGACGCAAGGTTTCCATGAGTGAATTCACTCGGTTCATCTCAGTAAGAGGTAAGTGGGCATCTGCTGGGATCTTCCCTGGTGGCTCACATGGCAAAGCGTCTGCCTGTAATGCCGGTAGACCCGGGTTCAATCCCTGGGTTGGGAAGATCCCCTGGAGAAGGAAATGGCAACCCACTCCAGTACTCTCGCCTGAAAAACCCCACGGATGGAGGATCTACGTGTTGGAAGCTACCCTAAGTGCTGAGACTACAGCAGTCAGTGAGACAGCATGGTCTCTGTCCACTCTAGAGTCTGGCCTCTTCCCACCCCTGCCCATCTAACTCAGGAAAGCCCAACCCTGGACTGGCCCCCTGTGACTCTTTCACGGCCCTCAGGTGGGGATGTAATACTCTGGCTGACCTGACCCACTATCACCGCTGCCTTCGCTGCACTGAACTCCTTGCTGTGTCCCTCGGAAAGCTGTACCCTACTTCTCAGGCCTAGTGATGTCCTTGGACTTGGAATCCACCCACAAATAGCCCTCTGTCCTATAGTCACTCACTGAGGAGTGACTGAAAGTGAGCGACAGCTGGGCAGGGGCTATGAATGAGTGCTCCCTTGAGGCCCGCAAGGGACAAGGAATGGATCAAACGAAGGCTCAGGCACAGAGTGTGGACTGTATTTGAGACACAAGGATCCTGTTTGGAGGAACTGTAGACTATGGAAGGAACGTGGGAAATCCCAGCGGCTGGTTAGGATTAGGACAGTAAAGCCTGGGGTGCATGTGATACACATGCTCAGACTTTATTTTCTTGGCATGAGATGCTCAAGGAAACTCTTTGATCATGAGGCTTAAAGACAGGTTTTAAATGATCCCAAGTGTGTCCTCCAAAGCTCCAAACAGGTGTCTATGTTCACTCACATCATAACAGTACAAATAGGTTAAAACCATTTTTCTATACCTGCTCTAAAGAATCTGCCTGCAATGCAGGATACCTGGGTTTGATCCCTGGGTCGCGAAAGATCCCATAGAGAAGGGAATAGCTACCCACTCCAGTATCCTTGCCTGGAGAATCCCATGGACAGAAGAGCCTGGCGGGCCACAGTAGTTCATGGGGTCACAAAGAGTCAGACGTGACTGAGCGACTAACACTTTCACTATACCCACTCGGTCTTCCAGCTTCTGTACCAGGAGCTCTTTACAGGTAGGACCGTATCTTACACCATGTTTATAACCTCAGCACGCAGCCATGCTGAGACATGGCAGTCTCTGAGTACCCGCTGAGCTAATGAGATTCAGGCTAAGAGAGAATGCTGATGCCCCCCACCAGGCCACACAGCGCTCATCTGGGCAGGAAGGCACGTCTTCCATGAGAAGCACGTGTCTGGCCATCACCCCAGCCAGAGCCGAGCAGCCCTACCTTGTCGGGGAGGCAGGTGGTGGTGGTACAGCCGCAGTCGTTGGTGACGGTGGAGGCCAGGTACCCCAGCGGGCAGCTCACCGTGGAGTTGGCACAGCTGCAAGCGCACTCGTACTCATCACAGCACCGAGTCTTCCGGAGGGCGGGCGTCCGATGCGGGGGGCAGGAGGGCGGGGACCCCTTCGGGCATTCCTCCTTCCTGCAGGCTGAGGGGCAGCACAAAGTGGTACCCCGGTCCTGCCACGCTGCGCCCTGCGTTCAGCCCGGGCTCCTCAGCAGTCAGCTAGGATGCCAGGTCCCTGGGAACTCTAGCCCCACTGAAGTCAGAAACACACGTGAGCCCCACTCAGGAGCCCTGGGACAGTCAGTCACACCGCAAAGCACTTAGTCTGCAGGAGAGTAAGGACACTAATCCAAAGGGAAAATGTGAGGTTATTTTAACAGAGAGGAAGAGAAGGCTGCTGGGTATCCAGTCCATCACCTTCCCAGGCACCTCTGGGAGGGGTGGGGTTCTTTCACCTGCAGATACTCAGAGAGGACAGATGCAGAATCTCTAAGACCCAGGTACCCCAGGCACACAGGTGCTGGTTAGCATTTTTACAAGCTGGTAGCTTATGAGATCTTATTCCCATCTCAGTACCTGGAATAATAAATACCCTACAGTTTTAGGTCCTCCAACAATGATGAATGAAAAATGACAGCAAATCCACAGTGGCATTTTATCAAGGCCAAATCCTACCCCATGTCTTTGCCTGTCCCCAGCTTCCTCCAGATATAAAGTGTTCTCTCATCCTTGAGGGTTTCCATCTATGAACTCAAGTGAGATTCCAAATCAACAGGACGGTAAGTAGGTATTGACTTTAGGTGGGTATACTCAGTAGCTTAACACAAAATGTGGTTTCTTAACATGTCCAGGACTTTCTTTAGTCCAATCCTAGGCTTAAATTGGTAGTACTTAGAATTTAAACAGATAAAAGTACAGGGAATGAAAAATCTATAAATTTATTTGGGAATAAGCTCCAATACTTTGACCACCTGATGCAAAGAGCCAACTCATTGGAAAAGACCCTGATACTAGGAAAGCTTGAACGCAGGAGGAGAAGGGGACAACAGAGGACGAGATGGTTTGACAGGATCACCAACTCAATAGACATGAATTTGAGCAAACTCTGGGAGGCAGAGGACAGAGGAGCCTGGCACGCTGCAGTCCTTGGAGTCACAAAGAGCCAGATGTGACAGCAACTGAACAACAAAGATCCAGTGATGAGGACAAGCCAAGGTACATTCCTTCCCCTCCATTGTTTACGGGAGGATGGGAGTAAATAAAAATGAGATATGGAGGCTTCTTCATCTCAGGTCCAACTGCCTCCTAATAAACCCAAGAGGGCGATGCCTGCAGCTGTGCCCACACCTGCTTCCCCGTCACAGCCTGTGGCTGGGAGGAGTCTTAGAGGAGTCAGTCCAGGTGTGACCTTGACCCTTCTGTTCCAGACACACCCCAAGCCCAGACTCAGCTCACTAGAATACAGGACACCTTTCCAGGTCAGGGGACAGTGACTGCACTGCCCCCTCCTCACCCCCAGAGGGAGGACTTACCACAGGTGAAGTTGGGTCTGCACTCGCCGGGGTTGGACAGCATCGGCTGGAGGCCATCTTCGCAGTGAGGCACCGGGGGCAGTTCACAGCTCACCAGGTCACAAACTGAGGGCCAGAAGAGGGATGAGCCCTCAGGGTCCGGGGGGGCTACTCTTGTGCTAGCGAGTGGCTCCCTACATTTCTACCCATGAGACCTCCACTGTTTACACACATAATGACAATGAGATAAAGGTGGAGCTAGGGACGGAGACAGAGGGAGAGCTGGAGATGAAGATGCAGGTGGAGATGGAGATGCAGGCGGAGTTGGAGATACAGGTAGAAATAGAGATGCAGGCAGAGTTGGAGATGCAGGTAGACTTGGAGATGCAGGTAGAGCTGGAGATGCAGGTAGAGATGGAGATGAAGGCAGAGAGTGGAGATGTAGGTAAAAATGAAGATGCAGGTAGCAATAGAGATGAAAGTAAAGATGGAGATAGAGGGACAAGGAGGGGGCAGGGGGGAATTGATGATAAATAAATATATACATAATAGACAGATGATCGATAGATAACAGATAGATAGATCTAAGCTACAGGACAAACTCATGTTAATTACTCTCATCATCTGCAGGGACTCCAGATCTAGGCCAAGTCTCTTGAACCCTCTAGACCTCAGGATCACCTTCTGTAAGGTGAGAAGTCCACCACACAGGGCCGGTCTAAGGCTGTCCTGAAATAATGGCGGAAAAGTGCCCGGCACCTTGACGAAGCTTTGTACCATCCATAAATGAAAGCCTTGAACTAAATGACCACCTGTTCCCTCTACTGCTAACAACCCAAGATGGTCGGGATGGGATCCCAACAGTCTACTAAACTGTTCTCCAGTCAGATCTCCTGACGGGGCTTCTGTTTGTCCTTGATAAATTTCATTAGCATAAAGCAAAGTCTCACGATTTCTTTTCGAGGTCCTCCCGCTGCCTTGACCTACCTGCTCTCCCTCAAAGATTTAGTTGCTGCAGACTTCACAAGCCTGTGTTTCATTTCTTTGCCTGTACAGCTAAAAAGTACCTCGGACAGGATGAGCACAGCGCACTAGAGATTTCCTGTCATGTTAACCAGAATTCCATCAGCTCTGGATTCATTTAATTACACTGTCATTCCACCAATTATTCACAATGTAGTTTGAAATCCTATAACAAAACACTCTGACAAATAACGTGCTGAAATCAAGGTGCCCGTCCGTGTGTGGGCTTCTCTACAGTTACTCTGGCATAACTGTGCCAGTTACTCTGGCATACTCACAATTTTTAAAGGTTACGCTCCACTTATAGTTATCATAAAATGCTGGCTATATTCCCAGTGCTGCATAACATGTCCTTGTAGCTTATCTACTGTACACACAGTAGTTTGTATCTCTTAATCCACCCCCCATTTTACCCCTCCCTGTCCCCTCTCCCCACTGGTAACCCCTAGCTTGCTCTCTATCTCTGTGAGTCTGTGTCTTTTTTGCTATATTCCCTAGTTGGTTGCAGTTTTTAGACTCCACGTATAAGAGGTATCATACAGTATCTGTCTTTCTCTGTCTGATACACTTCACTTAGCATCATGCCCTCTAGGTCTATCTGTGTTGTTGCAGGTGTCAAATTTTATTCTTTTTATGGCTGAGTAGTATTCCATGGCATGTATGTACCACATCTTTATGCATTCATCTGTTTCCTTTTTTTTTTTTTTTCTGTTTTTTTGGCCGCACGGCACATGGCATTTTAGTTCCCCGACCAAGGATTGAACCCGTGGCCCCTGCAGTGGAAGGATGGAGTCTTAACCACTGGACCACCAAGGAGGTCCCTATCCACTCATCTCTTGATGGGCACTTAGGTGGCTTCCATATCTTGGCTGCTGCAAAAAAGGCCTCTGTACCCTATTCTTTCTTAATGCTCTCAAACCTTACATTTGATAAGTCACTGCAGAATCTTTCTAGGCAGCAAATCCTCTTTTCCAGAGGCTACTCTTTCCAGGTTTTAGAAATCCACCCCCGGCCCCTCCCACTGTCCCCTTCAGCACCACCACCTCGCCCCCCGGGGCTGGGCTGCGGTTGGACCTGGAGAAAGGCCGCGGGGTGACACGTACCACACTCGTACTCGGGACAGCACTGCTGCGTGCTCTGCCGGAGCCGGGCCACCTCACAAGGACCGCACGTGGGCACTGGGGGACAAGACGCCACAGGGGTCAGAAGAGACAACGGTAGCCCCCAGCACACACCCCGCCCCCCGCAGACTCTGCGCCATGGCAACCAGCCGGCCGACAAATGAGTCTCCCTGGCACGTCCTGCCATCCCGCTCAGATGCACCTTCAGGACACCAGGGCTGAGAGTCAAGGTGGAACAGCAGGAGAGGCCTCCCCGGCCCTCCAACCCGAGAGCTCTACCCACGTGCAGAGAGGGGTCCAGCCCCGAGAGGCAAGGAGGGGGGCTGGCACAGGTAATCCGTGTATGCATCTGGCCCCCCGGCTCTAGAGACGGTGGGGGTGGGGGTGGGGGGTTGAGGGGGACCTCACCTCCGGCCGAAGGGCAGGGCTGTGTTGTGCAGTTGACCCTCCGGCCGCTGAGGCACGTGCAGATCTGGCAGGGCTGATGGTCCGGGACCCACGTTTCCAGGAGCTGAGGGAGAACAAGGTTCAGAGAGAGTCCAGGAGCTCATGAAAGTCGGGCGTCTCCACCCCTGGCTCTGTCTCCCCAGGTGGGGCCCCAGGGTCAGAGCCATGCAGATGAGCTGGGCGGACAGACAGATGCCAGGGGGTCCTGAGAAGGAGGCATGGGGCTGCCCACATCACTTTGCACACTCGGGGGAAGGGCAAACCACAGGTGTCAGGAAACATGGAGCTTTCACTGCAACCCTTCTGATGGTGATGCTAAAATGAAGCAAGGCAAGAAAACAGGGACTCTGGTGTCACCCCCCCGCCCTCCGCTGGCCACATCCCAAGCCAGAGAAGAAGCTGGGCTGCAGCCTGAGACAGGTTCCCTTTGTTTCTGGAACAGGCTTCAGACTATGCGGCAGGAAGAATGGAAGTGGGAACAGCAAAACTCAGAATTGCCACTTGTTTGGGTCTGGGAGTGACTTTGGAGACCAGGCTGCAGTTTCCAGATGAGGGGTCGCCTAGGGGCTAACGCAGCAACCTTAGGGCTGGAGGTACCCCTGCTGCACTAGGGCTTTGATTCAGGGGATCCCCCACTTCTACGTATGCTTCACCCCTGAGTAGCAATGCCTGGCTTCCTTCCCTGCAAGGTGAGGACCCCCCAGCCTGCCTCCCAGGACTGTGCAAGAAGTAGAGGGCTGTGAACAGCACAGACCACAGAGCCAGGAATGGCTCCCTTCAGACTCAGCCATGCAGGAAAATTCCAGTGAAATCGCCCCTGAATAAAATTCATTCTTATCCAGCAGCTAAAAGGCCGCTAAGAAGTTCCCAAGTCAGAAAAGTCTTACTTATCCCATCTGCTTCCATGGTCCATCAGCCACTGAGAGGAAGGACATGGCAGATCTCCAGGTGACCCCTCCCCCGGCTGCCTCCCTCCTGCGGGATTAAACCTCGGAGGCCTCCCCGGACGCCGTCTGCTCACTGCACACACGTAAGAGCCCACATCTGAGGGGCCAGTGCCACGTGGCACAGTTTAGGGCTTTATGTAAACTACTCACTTAATCCTCATTTAATCCTCACCGGAGCCCCACGGCCGGGACATCCTTACTGTCATCCCCACTCGTCCAAGGAGACAGCAGAGGCACCTGCCCGGGTCACATCGTCACAGCGTGGAGCTGGGATCTGGACCCAGAATCCACTTTTCAACCCTGTGCTCAGCTGCCTCCCAATAATGTGCGTGCATGCTCAGTCGCTCAGTTGTGTCCAATTCTGTGCGACCCTTTGGACTATAGCCTGCCAGGCTCCTCTATCTATGGGATTTTTCAGGCAAGAATACTGGGGTGGGCTGCCACTTCCTCTTCCAGGGGATCATCCCAACCCAGGGATCCAATCTGCATCTCTTACATCACCCACATTGCAGATAGATTCTTCACTGCTGAGACATTGGGGAAGGCCCCTTCCCAGGAACAAGTAGCATGAAACGTGTTCAAGATAATTCTCCAAAGGTTCCACACTGACTCACTGAATGCGCCTTCTGATAACCTTGTCTGGTGAGGATGACCACCGTCCACACTGACGGGGGTGAGGATGACCACCGTCCACACTGACCGTGGGCGAGGACGGCCACCGTCCACACCGACCAGGGGCGAGGGTGGCCACCGTCCACACCGACCAGGGGTGAGGGTGGCCACCGTCCACACTGACAGGGGTGACGATGACCATCGTCTACACTGACAGGGGAGAGGATGACCATCGTCCACACTGACCAGGGGCGAGGGTGGCCACCGTCCACACTGACGGGGGTGAGGACGACCACCGTCCACACTGACAGGGGCGAGGATGGCCACCGTCCACACTGACCAGGGGCGAGGATGGCCACCGTCCACACTGACCAGGGGTGAGGATGACCACCGTCCACATCGACCAGGGGCGAGGATGGCCACCGTCCACACTGACAGGGGCGAGGATGACCATCGTCTACGCTGACAGGGGTGACGATGACCATCGTCTACACTGACCAGGGGTGAGGATGACCACCGTCTACACTGACAGGGGCGAGGATGGCCATCGTCTACACTGACCAGGGGTGACACTGAGGCACAAACCAGGAGCTTGACCAGGTGAACTCAGCATCCGAGCCCTGGACACCACATGCTCTCTCCCCAGACCACAACCTCCAAGCTCAGCCGGCCCGCTGCAGGGCTGGGGGAGTGATGAGCACTAGATACTCTGTCCCAGCCCTCGAATGACTGACAGTCAAGTGAAGGAAATAGGACTTACCCATGAAAAGCTGAAAGAGATCCCTCAATTGTGATGCATTCACATCACAGAATCCTACTCAGCCATAAAAAGAAACAATGGAACATACAGCAGCATGGATGGATCTCAAGAATATTCTGCTGAGTGAAAGAAGCCAGGCAAAAGGGGAGTAAATACTGCATGAGTCCATTTATATAAAATTCCAGAAAATATCAACGAATCTACAGTGACAGAAAGCAGAGCAGTCCAGCGGTTTCCTGGGGATGAGAGGTGAGGGGTACGGGTGTATTAAAAAGGAGGCTCAGGAAACTTTTGGAGGTGGTGGGAATGTCATTATTTTGGTTATGATGACGGCTTTACAGGTGCAGGCACTTGTCAAAACTCATCACACCGTGCGTTTACCTTTGGTGCTGCTAACTGTCTGGGAACTCTCAATAGAGCTGATTTTTAAAATAAAAAGTCCAAGAGCCCCAGGAGTGCAGAAAAAAGAGTTCAGTAGGATTGGGGGCTCCAGAGAGGTCTCACCTCCTGGGGGTCTGTCCACTGTGGGAGACTCTGCTTACCTTGGAGGACAAGGTGCAGCCCTGAGGCTTTGTGAGCAGGTCCCGCCCCAAAGTTCAGCAGGGACCAGCTTGGAGCAGGCGCAGAGGGCAGGACGAGGACCAGGAAGCAGAACAGAGGCTGCAGCAGCCAAGTTCCAGCTCCTCCCTGGGGCTGTGAAGACCCGCTCAGGACACAGGATACGGGAAGCTAGGCAGAGTGGGAGGCGGGGAGGGGGACTCACGTCTCCCTGGGCATCTCTCTGTCCAGGCTCTTCCTGCTCTTTTACACTGATGGTGATGCCAAGAAAACCGTAAATTGAGGGATATTTAGAAATTTATGTAACAAAAGTGATAAGAAAGGAAATTATATAGAGTGATGATCTTATTTGCAAAACAGAGATGCAGACACAGATGTAGAGAGGAAATGTGTGGACACCAAAGGGGGAAAAGGGGTGGGATGAACTGGGAGACTGGGATTGACCTACATACACTACTATATGTAAAATAGATGTCCGGTGAGAACTACTATATAGCACAGGGAACTCTACTCAGTGCTCCCGAGTGGTGGTGGCCTAAATGGGAAGGAAACCCAAAAAACAGGGGGTTTTATATGCGCATGTACAGCTGATTCACTGTGCCGTATAGGAGAAAATGTGCTATGTTGGGCTTAGTTGCTCACTTGGGTCCGACTCTTTGCGACCCCGTGGACTATAGCCCGCCAGGCTCCTCTGTCCATGGGGATTCTCCAGGCAAGAAGACTGGAGAGGATTGCCATGCCCTCCTCCAAGGGACCTTCCCATTCCAAAGGATCGAACCCAGGTCTCCCACAATCCAGGTGGATTCTTTACCGTTTGAGCCACCAGGAAGCCCACAGTTGAAACTAACATGCAACACTGTAAAGCAACTTTTGTAGTTTAGTCGCCAAGTCATGTCTGACTCTTTGTGACCCAGTGGACTGTAGCCCGCCAGGCTCCTCTGTCCGTGGGATTTCCCAGGCAAGAATACTGGAGTGGGTAGCCATTCCCTTCTCCAGGGGATCTTCCCAACCCAGGGAGCGAACCCTGAGTCTCCTGCATAGGCAGGCGGATTCTTTACCACTGAGCCTCCAGGGAAGCCCACAAAATAAGCAACTATACTCCAATAAAAATTAATTAAAAATAAAAGGAAGGAGATAGATATTTACATATTAGTTTTTTTCTCTCTTTTTAAAAATGAACTCCAGACAGCTAAAATTTAAGAATGAGTAATACAACTTTCCAACTCTCCTGGGCGACATCACAATAGATGACCAAAATCGGTGTTAAACTGCTTTTCCAGGGATTTCTATTGTCCCAGGAAGCTCCTCAGGCTACAGAATCTTTGGCTCCTGAAAAAGCCCTTTTAGGCCTCAAAGGCTGAGCTTCGAAAAGGCCCTGGGGCCACACACCTGAAGGGTTATGCAGCCAACTGGCCAGCAGAGGGCACTCCTGCATCAGGACAAGCCAACTCCCGATGACTCAGGTAGCCTGCAGCCCTATCTCAGTCCCCAGGTTCCAGAGCTGGTATAGGACTGTTACCTGGACAGAACAGGTCAGCCAGATGGCTGGAGTTAAAGATTAAACAAAGATGACAGAAGAACGGCCTGCAGAGAGTACAGCAAGGGGAAACGGAAGTCTTTAGAACCCAGGGACTCAGCAAGTCACAAGCACTGTCCACCCTGGCCAGGATTTGAGGAAAGATGCAAATGAACTAACACCAGAGATCAGGGAGGGAACCGGGCCCAGAGCAGACCGACAAGGTGATGGAGGCAGTCCTAGAGGGGCTAGAGCTGTGCTTGCCCAGCACAGTGGGGTGGGGGGACCCCAAAACTGATGGGAGGACAGCCCATGTACGGGGGCTCTGCATTCCTCCAGCGTGTGTGTGTGTGTGTGTCTGTGCTCAGTCATGTCCGACTCTTTGCGACCCCACGGACTATAGCCCTCCAGGCTCCTCTGTCCACAGGATTCCTCCGGGGCCCGCTATACAGGCAGAGTGCGTTTGTAACATGAACAAGAGCTATGGAAACTGGTAAATATTTTGCCCTTCCAACATTAGCACGAGGGATTTCTACCCTGAATTATTTCCCCAAAGAAAAGTTTTCTAGGCTTTAGTTTTCAGTTTAAAGAAAATTCGTTTAATGGGAATGTCCTTCATATTAGATTTTTATTCTTTCTCTGCTATGAGAGTAATGAGATTGCAGGTGGCTGGATAATTTTTTTTATCCGTTTAAACTCTATTTTCCAAAATAACTAACACTGGCTGTGTTCCCTCCACAGTGTTTTATTAACTGATTTTATGTTGCTTGGTTTTAAAACATAAGACTGTTCCTTCATCAAAGTGCCACACTGTTTGAACTCCCTCTTCATATGACTTGGATACACATTCCAATGTGCTGGACTGAAGGGTCGGGAGCAGTGAAAAGGGGAAATAGGCTCAGAGTGAAGGAGCAGGGAAGGAGCTGGGGACCCTAAGATAAAACTCACAAGCTTCCTGCTTTCAGGATCCTACAGACATCTGACTCATGGAGCCAGAAAAACAAAGTTAACATTCCTTCCAATCCCAGGATGCCAAGGAAGGGAGTAGAGATCATTTCTGCCTCAGCAAAGCCAGCCTGAAATGACCACTGGATGTCAGCTCCCTCTGGCAACGGTACATGTCATCTGTGCCCAGTAGGAGCCTAGGACCATGCAAGTCAGGGAGAGCAATGTAAGGTTTTGTCAACTCTGGGGGAATATCCGGGAAGATCCCCTGGAGAAGAGAATGACAACCCACTCCAGTATTGCCTGGAGGACTCCATGGACAGAGGAGCCTGGTGGGCTACCATCCATGGGATCACAAAGAGTCAGACACGACTGAGCAATGAACACTTTCACTTATGGTACAGACAATTACTTAATTTAGTAAGTTGAAATATGGCAGTACAGAGTGGCTGGGCTTCCCTCTTGGTTTATCAACTACACTCTTGTTTATCAACTACAAAATGGGTTCAACTAGGATAAAATCCAACAACAAAACAGAGCCAATTGAACCATCCAAGTAATAGCCTAATGGGAACACGCGTACATGGACACCCAGTCAGCTCGGAGTTTAGCTCACAGTTCCAGTGAGATCTGTGGCAAGCCTAGGACATTAAGGATTGACCTGGTGTACTGAATAGGGTTTTTTTTAAATCATCACTTGCCATCTGAGCCACAGTTCCGTCATCCATTCAGTGAGATGTGTAATAATTACCCTATAGAGTTTTGGGGGAGAATCAAGTGAAACTAAATACAGTTAAGTCATCAGCCAGGTTCCCTTAGTGATGAAGATCTTCCCCGGTGATGATGGAGATGTTAGGCCTTGAGTGTGGCCCACAGTGATAGAACACATCCTCCTTCTCTAGAAGCCAAATGAGCTCCCCTCTAGCACGCTCTGTGGTATTGCTGCCAGAATGAAGGGCAGGACCAAACCCATGGCCACAGACACACACTGCCCCGGAGACTACAATATACACATGGGTAACTCTGGAGAGAAGTGACTGCCTTCCGAGGCCAAGGTGTTTGTAAATAGAGTTTGGTAAATAAATCACCTTTCAAAATAATGACTCCTAAAGGGCTAAAGGAACTGATGACTTGATGACTCAATGACTTCCAAGCAAATCAGCTTAAAGGAGACCTAGCCAAAGGGTAACTTCATATATTAGAAAGAGCAAGCTCTAGGGAGTCAGGCAGAGCGTCAGATATTGACTCCAGCTCCCAACCCATCACCTACAAACTGCATCCGTGGGTAGGGGACCAAGTTCACTAAACTTTCATTTTCTCAAAGAGGTTTCGTGAGTATTTATAAGATGATGTAAGATAGCGAAGTGTGTTCTGTGAGACCCTAGTCCAAGGGATGCTGTACACGCACACACTAGTCCAAGGGGATGCTACACACACACACACACACACACACACACACACACACTCCACCACACACATTGGATTAGCCAAAAAGTTTATTAGGTTTTTTTCATAACATCTTATGAAAAAACAGGAATGAACTTTTTGGCTAGCCCAATACAATTCCATGGTCTAGTAAGTCTGAGAAGCAAAACCTTGCAATGGACATCAGCACATCAAAAGCTCTAAAGAATCCAGCAATAAAGAAACAGTCTAACTTGCTTAACTAGTGTATTTCCGTCCCCTCCTGACCACAATAACTGTCAATACCCTCCCTGCAAAACACACCTTGGAATGTTTAAATATGATTACAGAGTGCTTAGTACAATGCAAGGCACATAATATATCTTAAAAATGGTGAAAAGTGAAAAAGTGTTAAGTCATGTCCAACTCTTTGTGACCCCATGGACTATAGCCCGCCAGGCTCCTCTGGCCATGGAATTCTCCAGGCAAGAATACTGGAGTGGATAGCCATTCCCTTCTCCAAGGGATCTTACTGACCCAGGGATCGAATCTGGGAGTCCTGCATTGGAGGCAGATTCTTTACCCTCTGAGCCATCAGGGAACCCCCTAATAATGGTAGACATCACTATATAAAATATTCTTTTCCCATCCCCTCCTAGGTTCCCAGCATTCTACTTATGTGAATATAATCATAAAAAATAGTGCTAATAGGAACTTCCCTAGTGGTCCAATGGTAAAGACTTTGCCTTCCAATGCAAGGAGTGCAGGTTCAATTCCTGGTCAAGAAACTAAGACCCCACATGCCTTGTGGCCAAAAAAACAAACAGTAATGCAACAAATTCAATAAAGACATCAAAAAATGTTTTTAAAAAAATAGTACTAGTAGTAATAATGGGTTGTTACACTTGGTGTTTGATCACACAGCCAACCCACAATAGACTGAGGTTTGAACCGAGGTACGTCCGACTCCGAGTCTTTATGCCATGCTGCTTCCCCATCCCTCGGGGATACCTGGAATAGCCGAGTCCTGCTGCCAAGGTTGGAAGGGGCCAATCATGGATCAATGCTTCCCCCACTGAGCCAGGGAGAAGCAGCCCCCTTGGGAGGTGGGGGGCTCCTACCTGGTGCCGGATGCCATCGTCACCAACGCACTGGGTGCAGGCCTCCTCGGGGACACAGCTGCCTTCCAGCATCACTTGGTGCGGGGGGCAGAAGCAGCCTTCCGAGGGGTGGTCTGCGCAGGAGCTCGAGTTGTGCTCACACTGCCGGGGGCAGCCACTCTCACAGTGGTTGTAGGCCAGGGAGGGCGGGCAGGACACAGCTGCAGAGAGAGAAGCGGGCGATTCTCAGGGCCCACAGCAACCGAGGGAAGCAGGTACTGCTGATTCAAGGCGGCTGATCACCCGACAAGTTTGCTGGGATGGGAACTAGCCAGTTTCCACCAATTTTCATTCTCTCCATCTTCCATAGAAACAAGACTTTCAAGCGGGGCACATGACCACCCAGAATAAAGACTACACTTCCCAGCATCCTTTGCAACTAAGTGTAGTCACCTGACAACGCTGTGACCAATGAACTGTCAGAGCAAGTGTAGACTCTTAGGCAGTTTCTGGGAAACTTTTTTTGAAAGACAGCTGTGCCTCTGGCCCTTCTCCTTCCTTCCCTTCATCCTGCTGCTTGGAACCTGGGTGTAACAGCCAGAGCTCCATCTTAAAGCACGAGGAAACAAGCGAACCCACGCGAGGACGGGGCAGAGAACTAGAACCCACTTTGAGACCCAGAAAGAGCTGAAGTCGCCCACCTCTGGTCAGCTGTGTGACAGAGAATTTTACTTCTTCCTCGCCTGCAGCCAAATTTAACCCCAACTGATGATGTGAACCTGTGATCCTTAGGAAGTTCTGTAGTTCTTTTTTGAATACAGGTATATTTAATGCTTTTAAAATTCTCTTCAACTTAAAAAAAAAAAGGAATCCACAGCTATGGAGCAATGCCCTGGAAGAGACGCAACCAAGTGACCCACTTCTCCCCTCCGGTCCTACCCAACCCCTTCTGCACATTGTCACTGTGCCAAGGCATGTGGTAGAGAAGATTCCAAGGATTTAGACTACCAAAGACTTTCCTCGAGCATGCGTGCTAAGTCGCTTCAGTTGTGTCCGATTCTTTGCAACCCCATGGACTGTAGCCTGCCAGGCTCCTCTGTCCGTGGGATTCGCCAGGTAAAATAGTGGAGTGGGTTGCCATGCCCTCCTCCAGGGCATCTTCCCCACACAGGGATCCAACCCGCATCTCTTGCATCTCCTGCATTGGCAGGCAGGCTCTTTATCATTAACACCACCTGGGAAGCCCAAATGCACAGCAAATTGCCAGGAGGTATGACAATTAATCGGAGAAGGCAATAGCACCCCACTCTAGTACTCTTGCCTGGAAAATCCCATGGACGGAGGAGCCTAGTAGGCTACAGTCCATGGGGTCGCAAAGAGTCGGACATGACTGAGTGACTTCACTTTCACTTTTCACTTTTATGCACTGGAGAAGGAAATGGCAACCCACTCCAGTGTTCCTGCCTGGAGAATCCCAGGGATGGGGTCGCACAGAGTCGGACACGACTGAAGTGACTTAGCAGCAGTAGCAGCATGACAATTAATAAATAGAGAATGTGCAATCAGTGACTCAGAAACTAACATTTTCTCCCTTGATCTGCAGGCAGGTTGAAAGGAGGCAGTATCAGCCAGAGGGACTCATAAAACCAGAGCCCCAACACACCTAGGGGTTTGATAGGGACAGTGTAAAGGAACAAAGTAGGTGATGAAATAGTTAATCCCACTAGAGGACTGAAAGTGGGGAAAATATCAAAGACCCCTATAAGTTAATGATGACTCAGAAAGCAGGTTTGCTTAACCACAAAACCAAGCAGGCTTGCTTAGCAACAAAACCATGAGACAGAAACATGAGACATGTCCCCAAATAATGAAACAGTGGTGGCATGAGCCCCACATCCTGCCCAGTGAATTCAGTAAGTTTATGATCTCTAGAACATGCTCTCTGCACACATAAAAAACAACTTGTGGACCCAGCTTGACCAGGTAGGGACAAGAAAATCCTGCTCAACCTGGAGGAGGAGCTGATGCTAGAAGCAGGACGTCTACTCAAAAAGACAGGGAAGGTCTTCCCCCACCCCGCCTCCCCTCTTCTCCTTTGATTATAAAACTAGAGCCCAGTAAGTTCTTGGGGGTGGGACATCCTCTTGCCCACTTGCTTGTAAAACCTCACACGTGTCCTGTTCTAATAAATGACTTCTTATCTATCACTTTGACTATCTATCACTAATGACTATCACTTTGCCTCTTGGTGAATTCCTTCTGTGCTGAGACATAGAGGACTTGGTATCGGAGCTCTTCGGCGCCACCCACGCCCCCCCCCCGCCCCCCCACAAATGACACCAAATCATTTCAAGTCATCTAGTCATCTAGTCCAACTATCATTTCAAGATGCAAAAGCTGAGGTCCAGAAAGACTAAGGAAACAGCTGATCACCCAGATCACCTAGCTGGGGCTAGGATGCCCGAGTCCTCCAGCCCCAATTAAAGCTGAGACAGCATAATCATAAACTCAGAGACTCTGAGATGCTTGGACACATTCATTTCCTTCAAAAAAAAAAAAAAAAAGTCAGGGATTACATTAGAAACTGAGGATGTTGAAATTCAGTGTTCTTATCAGTCCAGCACCCCCTGAGGGCAGGAGCCATATCTGATTCACTTTGGTATCCCCGACTTGTTAAATAATAAACATGTGCCAAGTCCAAGTAAGGAAGCTGATCATGCAGAAGTATCCACACTAGCAATCCCATGGTATCTCTAATGAAGAAGCTTCTTGGTATTTGAATGATAAAATTCCACTCACACTTCTAAATCCTGCTCAGGTGTGGCTTGCTCTGGGAGCCTTTGCTAAAGCCTGGTGCAAGTCCAAGTTCAAGGTGACTGCTTATTCTGTACTTTGCTGGCGCCTACATGTGTCTTATTGTTGTTCAGTCGCTAAGTTGTGTCCGACTCTTTGTGACCCCATGGACTGCAGCATGTCAGGCTTCCCTGTCCTTCACTCTCTCCTGGAGTTTGCTCAAACTCATGTCCATTGAGTCGGTGATGCCATCCAATGTGTCTAATACGTTAAAGTCACATGTGCAGGAACTGCAGAAATACTGATAGAAAGGACCATGCTTTCATTTACCTAGAAACTAATTACATAGAAATCCTATGTTCAAATTACCTGTACATCTACCATTTTACTTGACCCTGAATGGAATCCTAGGGAACAGGAAAGGCAGAGATTTTGATCTCCATGGCCCAGATTAAAAAAAATAAGAGGTTTCAGAGAGGCTGAGCAGGCTCCCCATTCATCATTCTTCACAGCATTTGGGGGAGATTGTGGAGACTCACCACAGAAATCGGGGGTCCTCCAGTCGACACACACCCCCTTGGTCCGGCAGAGGTGGGCATAAGAGGCAATGGCTTCACACACTTGCTCCTGGTGGCAACTGTCCTGCTGGCACATGGCGTGAAATGTGGCCGGAGCAAGGACCTTGTGGCACTCGGCAAACAGCTCAGAGAGGAGGACCTGGCAGCGGGAGCCCTGGGAGATGGGGCATGGCTCCTCAGGGCCCAGCGGGCACGTCTGCCCTGGCTGTTGCACTGTCCACTCCTGGACCAGTGTCTTCCAGTCCATGGTGACCGTGCCGTCCCTCAGCATGAAGTCGTTGGCCCCGTTCTCATCACAGAACCCTAGAGAAACCAGGAGAGGTATGGTTGAGAGCCCAAAGCCAGCTCCTGATGCTGGAGGCTTGGTCATTCTCCACCCCTGCCAGCATCTGAACCCACTACTGGACCCAGAAATGGCAGTAGCCAGGGGCCCTGAGATTAGAGCAAGGAGGGCGTACATCTCAGGGAAGAGGCAGACGACAGTCTTACCACAGAGACCGTACGTCTTTGAGGCAGAGATGTTGGGGCTCAGCTGCAGCTGGAACTCATTGTTTTGTGGGGTGAAGGCAAGGATGTGGCCCAGAAGCTTGAATCTGACCTCGAACATGATGGTACCATAGACTCTGACCTCCATATCCCCACCCAGGTAAGGAACAGAGACCAGTCTCCCATTCACCATCACCTGTCCAAAGAAGAAAGGCCCCATCAGTAGTCATGGCAACAAGGAATCCTAGGATATCACTCGTAGTGTCTTTTCACAGTTCATGACAGTCCCTACACATTCATCTCACTCAACTCCACTGTTATTCACAAACTTGGACACTGGCAGGCAGCTCTTCTCAGGTAAAGGGGTTCTGCAGAGCTTGGCAGGAGAGTGGACTCTTACAAAGCTAAACAGCCAGTCATGCATCTGGAACCCAAAAGCCCAGGGGTTAAGGGAAACCTTGAGTCCATCGGCACTCAACAGGGAAGACTGACTCCTCAAGACAGGCTGGGGAAGTTGCCATTTTGCCAACTCACTGGCGCCCTATCTCCAGGAGCATCTAATAGGAATACTTTAATGTTTATTTTATTTTGGTCACCAGATCTACGGAGGCCCCACAATATATCACATCAAACCTGTTAAAATATACTCACATCCCATGATGACTATAATTTTTGCTGTAAAAATTTTGGAAGGCTTTTTGTCCTTTTGAATTTTAAACATTTGGCTATGAGCTACTCATTTAATATATGACAAGCTGTGATTTTTTTTCAGCAATCACTGTGCGTGTTCAAGAAGTCTTGCAAGAGGAGAAGGTCTAACCCTTAAGTTGCTTTCACGTAATGAAATATGTATGATTTCCAAACGAACATGTAAAGAAGTTGCATGATACAACCTCTTGTAAACATGTAATCAAACATTTATTTTGATCAGTTTTGCAGTTTTCTTTTTGAGTTTCGGGGCCACACATTTTGCTTGGGCCCTAAATATTTTCAAAGGCTTTCATCTAGGCCCTAAATATTTTCCTTGAGAAGGTTGGCAGGCCCTAGCCTAGGTACGGGGCACAAAATGCCTGCTCAACAAACAGCCTGATGTAAACCCCAAACTTCTATTAGTGCAAAAAACTGGCACCCCATTGACAATATAGAAATTGTCTGAAATCATACCCTCTCTGGGACTTGCCTGGTGGTCCAGTGGCTAAGACTCCATGCCCCCAGTGCAGGGGGCCTAGGTTCAATCCCTGGTCAGGGAACTAAAATCCCACATGCCACAACTAAAGATTACTCATGCCACAACTAAGAGTTTGGCGAAGTCAGATAAAGAAAGATTTCTTAAAAAAAGAAAGAAAGAAAATGGACCCTTTCTTCTAAATCTGGGCCCAGAACAACAAGAAATCCCACCAGAAGGGAGATGCAATAAGACCCTCCTACAAAGAAGGCGCCCTGCTAATCAGGCAGAAGTCAAGTCTTCACACAGGAGCACCAGCTAAAACCAACTGCCACTGGGTCCATGTGGCTTCCCCAAGGGCCCTGCCTCAGGACCATGGAAAGCCCCTCTTACCTCCATGTTGCTGCGGAGCTCAACCGAGAGGCCGTTCTGCTTCACTTCCACAGCTTTCATGCAGGCCTGCCTCGCCCCGGCGCTGCAGAATCCATTATGGAGAATCACCTCCAAGTCCTGCTCCTTGTTGTGAAACAGAACATATGAGCAGTTGCCAGTCAGCTTGAAATTCCGTCCATCAAAGGTCACGATGTGCCGAGTGGAGCTGCCTGTACACACACCTGGGCAAGAAAGCAAAGGATGGGTGTGACCTGAGCGGACTCCCACCCAAGCAAAGAGGCAGCGTATGCAGATAACCAGAGCTGAGAGCTGAGTGGGCCTTCTGAAGCCATAAAGGCAAATTTCTTCCTTTTTACAGACTAGGAAACTGATTCTGAGAGGTAGAACAGCTTAGGTAACACTTACTTGACCATTAAATATATTCCTAGGGAAGGTTTAGAAGGACAAGGATTCCATTAAAATGTGGCAAATTATAGAGCCATACTTCCAAAAAATGTAAACGTGCAAAGTTAATGCTCTCCTCCATAAGGATGTCTTGGCCCAGGAAACAAAGTGAGGTTCCGGGGTGTTAGGACACGTTGAAACCACAACAAGCTAAGCAAACCATGAGCTCATGACCTCTCTGGAAAGGAAGTTCCCCTAAAGGCACATGTGTCTTTTCAGCTACCAGTGACTAATGGTACACATGGCCACGTTGACATGATCCCTTAAGAGACCCTGCAAGAGAAATATTCCTGAAGCCAAAACAAACGGTGGGGTCTCGACACAATCTCGTCTGCCACTCTTTCATCCACACCATCAGCAAACTCTCAGGGTTTCTACTAAAACACCACTTGGGAAGACTAATCATCTTACAACTATGTCAGGTGATTCCATAAAAATCTCCCCAATGGACCACAGTCCATGAATAAAGGAACTCAGTCCTGAATATTCATTGGAAGGACTGATGCTGAAGCTCCAATACTTTGGCCATCTGATACAAAGAACTGACTCACTGGAAAAGACCCTGCTCCTGGGAAAGACTGAAGGCAGGAGGAGACAGGGACGATAGAGGACGAGCTGGTTGGATGGCATCACCGACTCAATGGATGAGTTTGAGCAAGTTCTGGGAGCTGGTGATAGACAGGGAAGCCTGGCATGTTGCAGTCCATGAGGTCGCAAAGAGTCAGACACAACTGAGTGATTTAACTGAATTGATGGACCAGAGTCATACATGATCTGAAAACTAATCTCAGAATCCTCAGTAAAGTTGGAAATGAGCCTTCCAGACAAACCATGACTATGTCTATGGTGGTGGAGAAATGGAAATCAAGAACTGAGAGGCAGATCCAGGGGGTCAGCAAGGACTCACTTAGACCACCTTTGCTCTCCGCCAGGCCCAGGAGACCTCCACAGCAAGAGTGACCCGTATACCAAGGCAGCACAGACCCTGGTAAGTGATACACCATCGGTCAGGGCTGATCGGCTCCCAGATGCTCTTCTACTCGAAGTTCCCCACGTCCTGAGCAGCCGGTCACATCCAAGCGACAGTCCTGAATGCTACCACCCCACTGACATCCACGCTGTAAGTGTTCCCAGACACTCCAGCTGGGGTACCGTAAAGTCTTTTTTGAAAAGAAAGTATCTATCTGGTCTTAGCTGGCGCATGTAGAATCTTTCAGTTGTAGTATGTGGGATCTAGTTCCCCAATCAGGGATGGAACCCAGGGCCCCTGCATTGGGAATATGGAGCCTGGGTCAGTAGACCTCCAGGGAAGTCCCTGTGGCCAAGTCTTAAGCAGTCCAGCCCCAGCTGCCACAAGAACGTAGTAAGTCCCAAGGTAAAGCAATGGCATTAAGTTGGCAGGTTAGTGGGAGTGGCTTTGCCACCTAAATGACTTAACTTCTGTGATCCTCTCCTATTTGCTCTGCTCTCTTTAAACCAACAGGGCGACTTCTGGGCATATCTTTCTATAGACTTCTGGCACTGAGAACCATGTGAATGCCTCACACACAGGAGGCAAACAAATGGAATCAGCTAGGATGGTGGAGAGGAAAATTCAAGATGGAACACAAACAGGTACAAAATCAAATGAATGGTAATGAATAATGGGAGTACACAGCAGGAAAGGAGAAAACTAACCTAAACAATTTTGGTGAAATTTACTCTGTACCCAAAGTGAAAGTCGTTCAGGTATGTCTGACACTTTGCGACCCCATGGACTATGGAATTGTCCAGGCCAGAACACTGGATTGGGTAGCCTTTCCCTTCTCCAGGGGATCTTCCCAACCCAGGGATCAAATCCAGGTCTCCCACATTGCAGGTGGATTCTTTACCAGCTGAGCCACCAGGGAAGCCCAAGCATACTGGAGGGTGTAGCCTATCCCTTCTCCAGCGAATCTTTCCAACCCAGGAATCGAACTGGGGTCTCCTGCATTGCAGGCAGATTCTTTACCAGCTGAGCTACCCAGGAAGCCCTGCACAAATGTATACTCTAGTTAGGACATTCAGTTTCCATAAAGATATTGGTTAGCAATTCTGTTTTTGTGGGGTTTTGTTTTTTTTTTGTTTGTTTTGGTTTTTTTTTTGCTGCATGGCATGTGGGATTTTGATTCCCAAGCAGGGATCAAACCCACACCCCCTGCATTGGAAGCGTGGCATCTTAACCACTGGACTGCCAGGGAACTTCCTTGGCAGCAAATCTACTTTGTATGTATTTCATATATGGTCTACAAAAGAATGAAGGCCCAGGGTTGCTCTAAAAGTGCTCAAACTTCTATAAGGTAAGGAGGACACCTAAAGAGAGACAAAGAGAGAGCCTGTGTGAGGGGTTGAATGCAAAAACAAATAAATAAAAATAACAAAGCAAACCAGAAGGATGCCAGGATGAAGCAGCGGGCAGGCAAGGAACATAGAATACACAACTGATATCAAAGGAAAATTCGGGGCAGCTGGAAAGAAAAAGCAGCTGCCTTAAACACTTGTCAGGCCAGAACACAGGGCCCTCCCACAGAAGCACCAGTCATGTTAAGAACTTGAGAATCCACTTTCAGCCTCACTCTCCCCAGGCTCAAAACTGGAGGGAGGCTGCCCACACCCCCTCCCAGAGGCAGGCGGTCCATGCTGGGATCAGGGAGGCTTTTCAGCTCTAACTCAAGTTCAAAGTCTTATTTATTACCCAGGAGCAGGCATCTAACCAGTATTCTTGCCTGGAGAATCCCATGGACAGAGGAGCCTGGAAGGCCATGGTGCATGAGATTGCAAAGAGTCAGACACAACTGAGCGACTGAGCAAGAGGCTGAGTACTGACCTCAGAAAATCAATTCTTCCCTCTGGTTATGCATTACCTGGGGCTGTGTCCTCCAAAAGGCACAGGAAGGAGATAGGAAGCCCTGGACTGGAATGGAAACATGTCCCAGAGACAGGAAAGTGAGGGAACATGTGTGGTAGGGACAGGAGATGGCCTTCTGGTCTACCTCTTGGCACAGACAAGCAAAAGGCACCACCCCCTGAACACTGCCCAGGCTGAGGAAGCGAAGGACTCACAGGGACAGGCCCAGCGGCAGCCACAGGCTTCCTTCATCCTGATCGGGGTCTGGCCCTCGGGGCATGATGGCTGCGGCCCCTGATCACAGTTGACCCGGTGACTCTTCAGCAAGGTCTGGCCATCTGGCAGGCAAGTTACCGTGTGGCACGGATCCAGCAAGGTCCAGACATCCCCAGGCTGCAGAGAAAGAACCAAGTTCGGGCAGGGACTGGAGTGAGGCACTTCAACATCCACTAGGCAACTAACCCTCCCACACTCAGGAGACACAGAAACTACAGCTTGGGCCTGAATGGCAAGGAGACAGGATACAGAACATAAGAATTACAGGTGGATCCACTCCCATCCCCAACCAGAATTTTTTATTTATTTACTTAGGCTTTTATTATTATTTATTTCACCCCAGGTCTGTGCTGCTGCGTGGGCTTTCTCTAGTTGTGGTGAGTGGGGGACAGTCTAGTTGTGGTACATGGGTTTCTCATTGCAGTGACTTCTCCTGTTGTGGAGCACAGGCTCTAGGGTGTGCAGGCTTCAGTGGTTGCAGCTCCTGGGCTCTAGAGCACAGGCTCAATAGTTGTGGCCCATGGGCATGGTTGCTCCGCAGCATACGGGATCTGCCCGGACCAGGGATCGAACCTGTGTCTCCTGCCTTGGCAGGCAAATTCTTTACCACTGAGCCATAGGGGAAGCCTCCAATTAAAAAAAAAAAAAAAACTATTGGACCCAGACCAAAGGAGGAAAAGTTAACCAGGGGGTCGAGGACCCCAAATATACATTCCTGATCTTTCCTTCAAAGCCAACAGAAAGGAACTTACCCTCCTCTCATTCCCGTCCTCATCCACGCAAACACTGACGAACCCTGAAACAGACACAAGTCAGACCTCTGTCCCCACCCACCACCCAGAAATTCTGAGCCATTCGCTCAGCTACCTGGCTAGTCCTTGAAGCTGGATTAACTCTGAAAACAACGTGAGTGAAATGAGCAGTGAGGATTCAGGTACGGGAGATTAGAAGGCAGTCATCTTGTGGTTCTTCAGGCAAATGTTGTGGGATGCTTTTTTTTTTTTTTTTTGACTTTGCCTTATGGCTTGCACGATCTTAGTTCCCTGATCAGGGAGCGAGTTCATGCTCCCAGCAGTGGGAGCGTACGGTCCTAACCACTGGATCATCAGAGAATTCCATAAGCTCTGTGGTTGTTAGTAATTAAAGTGATACAACAGTAATAACATGGCAACAACTACAATCAATATCTTCTTGTCCTCTTTTCTATGTATTGATATTAATAGATCAGTGCCTAGTAAGAAGAGGGAAATGAGACAAGATCCTGAAACCGTAAAAGAAATTATCAAAATTCCTACTAATTCCTTCCTTGCTATCATTTAGCAAGACAGGGCAATAACTCCTAGTAGGTTTGGACTCACACCTAATTATATTAAAAAAAAACAAGAAAAATATCATGTATGGGGGAAAAAAGGAGATCAAACCAGTCAATCCTAAAGGAAATCAACCTGAATACTCATTGGAAGGACTGATGTTGAAGCTGAAGCTCCAAAACTTTGACCACCTGATGCAAAGAGCTGACTCATTGGAAAAGACCTTGATGCTGGGAAAGATTGAGGGCAGGAGGAAAAGGAGACAACGGAGGACGAGACGATTGGATGGCATCACGATTCAATGGACATGAACTTGAGCAAACTCCGGGAGATAGTGAAGGACAGGGAAACCTGACATGCTGCAGTCCATGGGGTCGCAGAGAGTCAGACACAACTTGGCGACTGAACAGCAATGGTAAAAACAAAAAGCTTCTAACCCTAAATCAACTTAAACTATGGTACTTTGATGTTAGATTCTATGTTACTGTATTTCTTTTTTTAATCTTTTCATTTTCTTTTTTATTGGAGAATAGTTGATTGACAATACTGTGTCAGTTTCAGGTATACCACAAAGGTATTATTATATTTTTTTAGATTATATTTCGTTATAGATTATTACAAGATCTTGATTGTAAATCTCCATGCTATACAGTAAATCTGTGTTGCTTTTCTAAAGCCTTTTACACCCTTGCTGAGGATGAGTGCAGGGCCTGGAGAAGAGGTCCATGACCTGTGGATATTGGGGTTCCCTGCCTCTGCCTTCCATTTCTTTGTCCAGAAGCCCCATCCATAGTGAGCAAGGACAGTAAGGAGGGAAGGAAGTAGATAGATAGAGAACTTTCTGGCAGCCCCTTGGAGGTTTGTCTTACAATCTCCCACAAGCAGAAATTTATAAATCATGGCCTACAAAGCAGTCTTAATTCAAGGCCAAATCTCTCGTATGGGAACCTTCTAGTGTCTAGATGGATTTCATTGCTTTTGCTTCTATTTTGAGGGGATAAGAGAGACATCACAAGACTCACCAGAGCATAGCTTCTGGAAGAAGGAGTTGCCAAGCGCAACCATGCTGGGGAGGTCTTCGATCCGCTGGAGCTCTGCCACATTGGAGCTGGCCCCCGGGCCTGCCAAGACCCTCAGCTGGGCTGCATCATACTGGTCCCCAATCCCGATGGGGAATACGGCCACTCCTGGGGTTGCAGAGGAACGAGAAAGGGTCTGTGCCTACCTTTGGTCAGGTGGGTTCAGAGTGGTCTGGCCTGAAGCTTCACCCAGGCACTTGCAGAGCCTCCATACTTTAAAGCAATTATCTTCCAATTAAAAATAAATTTTTAAAAAAACTGAAAAAAAAAGATGAGCTGTTCTCTAGGGAGCATAAGGAGATGCTACATCATTCCACTCATCCAGCAGTCCACGCCTCCTCCCCCGGGGCAACACTACCTGCCCCGACTCACAGTATGAGCTCTCACAAGACGTGCAGCCTGGGCATGCCTGCAGCCTTTGCCTTCCTAAAGCAGCACCCTTGGTCTCCCATCCATCCAGCATCCCCAGGCCCCTAGGCTGGTACCAGACAGGGGCCACAAATACAGGAAGATCCCTGATGGTTCTCTAGGCCCCAACACGAATCACTCAAGCCTCAGACACATGGGAGTGGAGAGAGGCCAGTGAGGCCATAGTTGCGGGGGTACGACCCGGCCCTGGACACAGAGGGCAAGTCAGGAGAAACTGAAGGTTACGGTCAAAGGAATGCAAAAGAAGGGTGCGTGCATGAATGCTAAGTCTCTCGGTTGTGTCCAACTCTTTGCGACGCTATGGACTGTAGCCTGCCAGGCTCCTCTGTCCACGGGTTTCTCCAGGCAAGAAAACTGGAGTGGGTTGCCAGGAACACGCATTTATCACCGCTTCACTTCCAAATAACACAGGGATTGGGCAATTTCCCACTGTTTGAAACCAGGCCACACGTGGGCATTAAGCATTCGAAATCAGTCAGGACATCGGAAAGTAACCACCACCCATTCTGTGCCCTTGAGCAGGTTGGGGGGTGGGGACAGGGGTGGTCTCAGGACTGAACCCTGGACACTCACGGTTGGATCTGGCAGCAGCGGCAGCCACCTCCACTGAGTCCATGGAGGAGCCTGTGACCAGGATCACCACCACCTTGGAGGCCCCGGGCCTGGCACCGTGGACTTGGGACATGATGTAGCGCACCGCGAAGGACAACGCCTCCCCTGGGAACAGACAGGGGCCCGCACAATCAGTCCTGACTCAGAGATGGTCCTGAGGCCAGCTGAGCACCCCGTCTCCTGATGGAGGCTCAGATCACGAGACGGAGTGACTCGGAGAGGCTCACACATGGGTGAGATGGGGAAGAGTGTCTTGGCCCTTGGTTTACAGGAAGGAAAACTAAGGCTAAGGAGCGAGGCGGCCAGCCGGGGTCACTCGGTCACTTGTGCCAGGAGTGGGGACTGCACATAGCATCCCCCGCCCCCAAGCCCGCACCCACATTACCGACTTGGCTGGGGCCTCCCTCGCGCTGCATGGGGTCCACAAGCCTCAGCAGGTGGTCTTTGTCCATGTGCACGTTCCAGGACACGTCGATGTTGGTGATGCTTCCGTACTGCAGGACTGACACCTGGGTGAGCTGAGGGCCTGGCAGGAGATGGGGCGCAGGAGTCACACTCTGGATCAGTGGGAAGCCCCCGTAACACCCCGCTTAGGGCGCCTCACTCACCTAGGTTGGCTTTTGAGATGAAAGCCTTGGCGAAACTCTTCATTTCATCAAAGTAAGAGGCTGGAGGGGTGGAGGAGCCGTCCAAGAGGAGGACTACATCCAGGGGCTGGCTGCAGTCTGCGGAGAGACAGGAGGGAGGAGCCAAGGGCAGCGGGGGACAGGGCTCAGGCTCCTGCGGCAGACATGCAGTGGAGGGTGTGTGCAGGGCGCTGGACCGGGAGGCGCCACATCAGGGAGGCGTGTCGCCCAGTCCTGCATGGGTGCGGCAGCTGGTGCCAGGTGGCAGGCAAGGGGGCTGCAAGACCCTGGGTGTGGAGACGTTGGGGGGATGCCAACACCACTCAAAGGCAGTTTAAACACCACAGGCAGCAGCAAGCGGCAGAGACACCCTGTCTCTCCATTTCGGGGGCTCTTCTGGAATCGAATGATAGACTGGAGCAGAAAACAGGTAGATGGCAAGGGAAACAGAGCAGCCCATCCCTGGAAGGTGGACTTGTGTGTCCGCGGGTCTCAGGCGGCACATAAGGAGCTAGAAGGTGATTCTATTACAAAGGCCTAAAGCTCATGTTGATGGTTGGGACCAGGGTTATGATCACCGTGAGGAAACAAACTCTGCCCCAAATGCCATTCTGAGATCGGATGAAGCTATTACGGAGAGATCACAAGAGTTTAGATAAACCGGTGGCCCAAATAAAAACCAAGAAACGAAGGCATAAACAACAAGCGGGAGGATCAAGAGATAATGAAAGAAGGCTAGTGATTCTGGAATGGTTCCAAACACTCCAAATAAAGATACTCTAGAACTAGGGATTGGGCTTCCCCGGGGACTCTGTGGTAAAGAGTCCGTCTGCCAGTGCAGGAGACACGGGTTTGCTCTCTCATCCGGGAAGATCCCACATGCTGTGGAGCAACTAAGCCCGTGCATTGCAACTGTTCAGCCTGCACTCTAGAGCTGGGGAACCACAACTACTGAAGCCCAAGTGCCCTAGAGCCCGTGTTCCACAACAAGAGAAACCACCACAGTGAGAAACCCTTGCACTACAACACAGAGTAGCCCCCGCTCACTACAACTAGAGAAAAGCCTGAGCGCAGCAACAAAGACCCAGCACAGCCAGAAATGAGTAAGTAAACAAATAAGGAAGAACTAGAAGCTGATTAGTCATTAGTATCAGCTAAGAAGGTAGTAATAACAGCAGGGGAGATAAACCATTTTTGAGTGCTTGCTATGTCCTAGGTACCGTTCTAAGCATTTACAAGTAAGCACAATTATTATCCACATCTTACAGATTCATGCATGCGGGGTCACTCAGCTGTGTCTGACTCCTTGCAACCCTATGGACTGTAGCCTGCCAGGCATCTCTGCTCAAGGGATTCTCCAGGCAAGAATACTGGAGTGGGTGTCCATGCTCCTCCTCTAGGGAATCTCCCCAACCCAGTGATCGAACCTGGGTCTGCAGAATCTTTACCATTTGAGCCACTGGGGAAGCCCATAAGAAAAGATCTTTCCCCCTCAAAAGACCACAGATGCCTCTCCCTGAAGGCAGGATGTGACAGAAAACAGAGCAGAGAAGCCAGACTGGAGTCTGAGAATGGCATCTCCACCAAGGCAGCCCCCAGCGCCACCCCCCCAAGTCCTCGCTCCCACACCAAGCGCCCACATACCTGGGTCAGGGATGAGGGTGGGGAGGTGAGGGCCGTCTTCAGAGCAGCACCGCTGCAGCACCAGATCCGGAGCTTCTCGGGGGAGCCTCTCGAAGTCCTGGATGAAGATGGGGGTCTGGGGCCAGCTGACCCTCTCCAGCTCCTGCACATCCACGCGGGGGCCCACGCCGATGGGCACCAGCTGGATGTCTCCGGGCATCCGCCGGATCTTGTCCGAGGCCGGGCTGCCCGTCACCATGTAGACCAGGTTGGGCGCCTGCTCCCGGTCCCCCTGGCTGGCAGAGAAGCTGTGCTCTGACAGGTACTGCAGGGCCAGCCCCGTGTTCGTCTGGTTGCCACCCCGGTAGCGGACTTCACGGAGCCTCTGCAGGACCAGCTCCTTGGACTGCGGCTCCCTGAAGGAGTGCTCCACGGTCACCACGTACGAATACTGCAGCACTGTGACATGGATGCCGTCCCGGCCCACGTCCATGCGCCGGATCACCTCCTTCACGAACTCCGCGCTCCTGTTGAAGTTGGCCTCGCCCACCTCGTCGGAGCCTTCCAGGAGGAATGCCACATCCAGGACCACGGAGCTCCTCTTGGGTCCCGACGGCGAAGGACCCAGGAACTGAGGCGCCACAGTGACCTGTGCGGCTAGGGGACGTCGCGTCGGGGTCGGGGCAGGCACCTCAGGGGCGAGGTCGCAGAGGTAGCCCACGATCTCGTCCATCCGCTGCTCCAGCTCGTGCACACCGCTTAGCACAAAGGCTTTGTTCTCGGACGCCTGCTTCTCGATGAGGCGGATCTGCTTGAGGCTGGCGTGGGGCCCGATGCCCACCGGGACCACAGAAACCTTCTTCTTCTTCAGGCCCTGGAGGTAGCGGACCAAGTTCCGGGCCAGCCTGGGGGGCTCCTGGCTGGCCATAAGTAGCAGGGCCACGCGAGAGGCCTCGGGTCGGTCAATCCTGCCGAAGATCTGGAAGAGCGTGTACTTCAAGACCTCACTGGTGGAAGCCACCTCGCTACCCGCGTACTTCACCTGCCCGGCGATGCGCCGCAGCTCGGACGGCCGTTTCCGGTCCTGCAGCGCGAGGTAGGCGTGGGAGCCGTCGTGGTACTCCACCACGGCCACGCGGATGCGTTTCTGGGAAATGTGCAGACGCTCCATCATGCCCACCACGAACGCCTTCAGCGTCTCGAAGTCGGCCTCGGACAGCTTGGAGGAGCCGTCCAGCAGGAAGACCAGGTCCAGGAGTTTGCTGCAGAAGAAGTCGTGCAGGGGCGGCTCCGGGGTGTCCTCCACGTATGGGGTTGTGGGGCTGACCGGGCCTTCGGTGGGGGGCATGGGCAGGCCTCCTGGCTCCCTGCAGGCTTCACAAGTGAGGCTGACACCATCACAGTGACTGCAGGAGGGGAGAGAAAATGGTTCAGGAAGAAGCTCTGGGCACTTCCCAGCCCACTGGACCTGAGCCCCCAAGGACTACTGCCCACTGGAAAGAGACACCATGCTTAACGTATGTCCCCAAGCAGCCCCCTACACACACACATGCACATACACACATGCACACACACATATATACACACATGTACGCATATACATGCATAAATATACACATATATACATACACATATGCACACACATATACACATACACACTTCCCTTGAGTTGTGATTCCTCTGAAAACCAAAGCTTCTACCCAACCTAGGACCAAAAAATGAATTTTCCTTCTTTCTCGGCAGTCCACACAGCCATTCAAAGTTGATTGATTTTCAACCTATGCCTCTAGCAACATAAATATTTAATTGTAATCCAAGCCTTCTCCCAAATATCTCCAAAGACAAACACTGCTCTGTAATGTTGACGCTAACCAGGACTTGTAAATGCTCTACTGAAGATATATGTTTTTCAGTATTTATTAAACAGAGTCTAAGCTGCGTAATTCCGTAGCATGTTTAACATGTTGGGCTTTAGAAAGAGAGGAAAACTGAAGTAAAATCATTTTGGAGAGATGAATAAAGATCTGAAATCCCAGTTTTATCTGGCAGAACAAAGTACTGGGAGTGGTATTCTCGGGTCTCCAAGATGCTAGATGGGGAACAACAGTAACTCATTCATTCTTTCCTGCAATGGACAGGTGGTTTACGCCCATCATGTGCCAGGATCTGGCTGTGCCCCATGCCCAGCCCCAAGCCCCCACACAACTTCTCACCCCACCATGCCAAGTTTCCGGTCCCCTGGTCACTTCTCTCCCTTTCACCAGGATTCTGGAAAGTGGCAGGGTCTGCCAGACCGTAGGAGAAGCTGCCTGCGGTGGAGACCCATTCAGGCTAGAACCTTGTCCTGCAGGCACTCTCAGCCGTTGTGGCCACTTGCTCTCAGCATCGCAGTAGGGTGAGGGGACAGCAGAACCCTGAGCCCCAGAGTAACCCTATGGAGTGCCTCCCAGCGGTGTCCCCAGCCTGCTCCAGGACCGCTCTCCACATAGGTTTGCAACCGCAGCGTGTACCCAGGTGACTGCCCTCCCCGTGTGCCTGCAGCTCAGAACCCCTACACCTCGGCACAGCCAGCAGGCAGGCAGGGTCTTAAAGGAAAGTCGATTCCTACTTCCTCATACTCCACGTGATTTAGGCCTCCATCCTTGGTTAATGGAGCGTGAGTGACGTACTCTCGAGTTTTCCTGTGTTTGCCAGAAAATTCACCCAGGATGAGCGCACTCGGAGTCTGACCCTGGCAGCTGTAGCCACGGCCCCTTTCTTCCTCAGCGAGTTTAAGTTCTCGAGTTTAGAATCCCATAAGGATTGGTGCTGAGCATATCAGCATTGGAACAGATATTCTCAACTTAGGAGCAGGGCTTCAGGGAGCTCAGAGCTCATCCCCCAACTCCTCCTCACCTCCCCAGAGTCAGCTGCCAGAAGCAATCGGGTAATGGGACAGTAGGGGGCCCCTACAATCGGTAGGGGGCAGGGACCCATGTCTACCTCCAGTTATGACAGCCTCATCCTGGAACCTTGGCGGTGGCCCGAGGTGTCTGAGCTCTGCTGCAGGGTCAGAGGCTCCACCTCACTTTTCCCCCACCTGCACCCCTACCTCCAGGAAACAAGAAATCTGCTTTCCATAGATGCCTGTCCCCAGACTAGATGCCACCTCCAGGGACAAGAAGAGGCCAGGCCCTTCCTTCAGCAGCAGGGATAAAAACCTAAATCTCCTGAGAGGTGTTTCCTGGGGAAGAAATCTAGTCTGTCTTCAAAGACAGAGAGGCAAACTGAACAAGAACAAGACGTCCTTCCCCAAACAGACACTTCCGAGCAGGCCCCCAGGTTTGACAGTAAGACTGACCATTCAGATAACTCGGGGAGGGGTGAGGGGTGCCGTGTTACCAGATCTGGCAATGCTCAGGGTCCCCAGGGTTCAGGGTCACTTTTTTCCCGGAGGCTAAGCGCCGGCCCTCCACCTGGCACACAGGGCAGTCCTCGGGGTTGACACAGGTCTGCAAAAGCTCGTCCAGGATTTTCCCTGCATGACAAGCCTCATGTTAGGAGCCAAAGTTCCACCCTGCCTGCAAGGAAGAGTCTCCTGGCACCAAAGGGCCTGTCCCAGCTCTGCCTGCCTCCCCCAAGGGTCACCACATCACTTAGGGAGCATCCTTTCACCTACAAAATTAGGAGAGGGGGTTCCTTCTCCCACCTCGCCTCCTCCAAATTCCAGGACAAAGCAGGTCTTATCACCAGGGGTCTTTTTGTTCCTCCACCAAAGAAAATATCTGATAACTCTCAACCTGTGCTACCCACCACTGTAGCCACTAACCACCAGTGGCTGGTTACATCTGAATGTAAATTAAGTAACATCAATAAAACTGAACATTCAATTCCTTAGACATAACGAGCCCACATCTGAGTTGAACTCTCCTGGCATTGCAGAAAGTTCTATCAGAAAGTGCTGCTCCAGATGATAAACCCATCAATGGACCCCCAGAAGCATCACACGGGAGCTCAGTTTGGCAAAAATCCCAGCTGGCCTGGCTTTGGTGGAAGGACACGGAAACAGGACCTAGGGTGATGGGGCTGGGGAGAAAGGCCCTTGGGCGAGGCTGAGATGAAGCAGGACGGGGCGGCACTTTCCTGAGGACTAGCCCCACCCTCCACGCCATCCCCACTGGGGGCCAGGGCCTCACCGGGTGGGCAGTGTGCATGGCAGCCCTCCACGCACTGCACGGGGCAGGCCAGGGGCTCCGGGTGCTGGCACGTGACCGGACAGGCGGGAGCACAGCTGTTGTAGCGCCACTCACATTGGTACCCGCTCTCCTTCAGATTCCGCTCCTCACAGTTCTGGGCTGTGCAGACCCCCAAACAGACAGGATGGTTATTAAGGCCCTGGGCAACCCCATGCAGCCCCGGACAGATAGCGGGAGACCCATGGGGGTGACGGCCCCGGGGAGGAGACGATGGTGCTGGGGAAATACACAGTCACCCACATCAGATCATCTGGGCTTTGAGAGCCCCCCAACCAGGAACCCAGTGGTTCTGAATCTGTTTTCCTTTTAAAAATGTTCAGTCGCTCAACACGGGAAGGAAGACGTAACATAAGTATCGAGCTGCTCGATCACGATGGTGTGAAATGTGCTTAGTGGGTCAGTCGAGTCCGACTCTTGCGACCCCATGGACCATAGCCCACCAGGCTTCTTTGTCCATGGGATTCTCCAGGCAAGAAGACTGGAGTGGGTTGTCATTCCCTTCTCCAGTGGAGCATCCCGACCTAGGGATTAAATCTAGGTATCCTGCACTGCAGGAGGATTCTTTACCATCAGAGCCACCTGGGAAGTGCTTACGATGGTAAATATGATCAAGTCTAATTACAGACATACTGACCTCTTTCTTCTCTTCCTCACTGCTCCCTCTTCTCCTTCTCCCAGAATTTGCTCTCCCTGTTGCTCTATTCAATCCTGACCCTCCTCATGCACACCTGTGTCCTGACCCCTCCACCTTGGCCGTCACCCTCACATGGGTCTTTCTCCCCCACCGAGGTGTCCACCCCCAGGGTCTCAAGGTCTAGATGTGTGAGGGGAGGGGGCGCGGCCAGGATCGTGAGGGACCCCAGGACTCACGGCAGAGCGTGGCTGTCCTCCAGGCCACCACCTCGCCGTGCTGGGCACACACGTGGGCGTAGGCAGCGATGGTGTCGCAGAAGCAGGCGCAGTCCCCGATGGACTCGCAGGAGCAGGTGTCGTAGATGCAAACATCCAGGTACGGCTCGGGGTTCACCTGCAAGGGAGGCGCGGGGGGCCGTGACCCGGGGCTGCACCTGGGGACGCTGGCCCTTGGCCAGGCAGGAACGTGCCATTGATCAGAGTAGGGACAGAGGCTCCAGGGCAGAAGGAGAGATGTGAGGCCACAGTGCCCAGGAGGGGGTGGGTAAAAAGGCAGAAATCCTATGTCCTCACTTGGATTCCAGAAAAGGTGGGGAAAGACAGGCTTGCCAGCCTCTCATAGATGAGATGTGCCTGAGAATTTTTCAGAAGAACATTCCTTTCAATCCGTCTGTTCCAGGCACCTGCTGAACCACCATCCATCCCCATAACCCACTCCCACCCTCACGGGAGTCTGGGTGCTTTACATAAACAAAACACACACACACACACACACACACACACACACACACACACACACACACACTCTTTCCTGGCCTTCACTCAGCAGAGAGACCAAAAAAACCGAAAACCCATCAGAACCATCCATACTGCCCCGCAAAGATGCTATAGGCTGACATGCTGGACCTCGGCTGGCCCAGTGCTCCTGGACTCTGACCCCAAACCTACCCAAGGGAAAGTCTACCTGCTGTCCACATTCAAGCTCAGTAACCACCTCCCGCCTTCATCTGCCCCACACCTGACCCCCACACACCAGCCTTGTTTGGGGGAGTAGTGGTTGGAATGAATCCAGACATTAAACAGGTCACTGGGCCCAACAGCCTTGGTTTCTTTGACCCTCTCACTGTTTCCCCACTTCCTGCTCAGGTGCCCGGGGTCTTCACCAAACCAGGGGGTCCTACGTATCCTTCCAGGTCCTGCAGGACTAAAAATCACTGGTTGGACAGGAAGAGGTGAAACACAGGTGCTAGCCACTCCCACGAGGGAGAAGCCGTGGAGCAACAGGCCTGTGCACCTGGCTGTGACTGCCCGTACACGTGTCCCTACATACACAGATACACACGTGCCCACAGATACACACGTGCGCATATATACATTCAGAGAGAGACAGAGAGAAAACTGCGCTGAGAGAAAATTTCTCCTTGTTTGGAGAAATTCTTCATCACCACGTGAGATAAAGACATCAAAAGAAGCCATAAAATGCGGGCTCAAAATCTGGCTTTAAGGGGACTTCCTGGTGATCCCTGGTGATCCCCGGATCCCCTGGTAGTTGGGATTCTGCACTCCCAATGCAGGGGGCACAGGTTCGATCCCTGGTCGGGGAACTAAGATCCCACATGCCACGCAGAGCAGCCAAAAAAATTTTTTTAAATCTGACTTTAAGACCAGAAGAGTTTCTATGAGGCAAGACCTGGGAGCCCAGGGCAGGGGTGGAACGCCTGGGGCCAGAGACATGGCAGGGGCAGGAGAAGGGAACCCCCCATTCTGAAGTTAGAGATAAGGTAACCTATGGGGGACAAACCCCAAGACAGAGGCCAGAAGAGCAGCTCTGGCAGGATGCACAGAGAGCCAAGCATTGCACAGAAGAAAAAGGTTTTGCCAAGCATTGCTTTCCTGTAAGCCATGGATTATTCTTTCTGTTTCTCAGACTGAAGCCATGAGAGGTGAGCAGCTACAGATCATTTCTAAAGCTCCTGGAAGCATCCACGGTTGGAAGTGCCTGCCCCCCGGCTCCCCCGCCACCCTCACCAGCCTGTTGCACTCCCGGAAAACATCACTGGTGAGGACCCTGCAGGAGGAATCCACCATGGTCTGCTTCATGACGTTGTCGTGGCAGGTGGCAGGGGCCGAGTCCAGCGGCACCTGGGGAGCCAAGAGGGAGAACGCAGGTGGGCCCAGAACAGTCCACCCGGAAGCACCTATGAGGCCCTCTCCCCGAGCCCGCCCCCTGCAGGCCACACCACCCACTTCACAAGCAGGGGGGACCCCGACCTACTTTCTGGGTGTCAGCGCACCGCGGGCTCACTTTCCAGGAATTCCCAAAGTCCACGGGGTCTTCCTCCACTTGGAGGCTGCTGCTGGTGAGGTCGTTGTTCTGGACGCCGTCAAAATTCCCACACAGGCCGCACACCCGCTCCTGGGGGACAAGTGGGGGGAGCATGAGCTTTGCAAACCTCGGAGCAACCTGGCTGAGTCAGGAGGAGGAGGGTTCCGGGCAGCAGGGGAGGCAGACTCGCCTGAGGATAAGGAGGAGGGAAGGGGATGGGAGGGCGGCCCAGAGGGAGACCAGGGTGGTCAGCAAAGCCTCGACCCTGCCAAGGCCTTTGGCCTGCTTCTGCACTGACCCCCATGCTGTGACTGTTCAGTCACTCAGTCATGTCCGACTCTGCAAACCCATGGATTGCAGCACAACCATCCTTCACCATCTCCCTGCATTTGCTCAAACTCATGTCCATTGAGTCAGTGATGCCATCCAACCATCTCATCCTCTGTCTCCCCCTTCTCAGTATGAATATAAATGACCCCATGTTAAGGTTAAGGAAACCAAGATTATTCACAGAGAGAAGTAGCCCATCCAGGTCCCTTGGAGGGCCAGTTAAGCAGCCTGCATCCTGATCCCTGCAGTATAAAGCATCAGCCGCCCCAGTAAGGGTCTGAGCAGAAGAGAAGCTGGTTTAATATTACATCAGTGAAAGTGTGAGAGGTCTGAGGAAGAAGCCCTCTAGTCCCGCTTGACTGTGGACAGGTTCTTGCCTTCCCTGGACAACTGCAGCCTGTTCAGAGCAGGCTGGCCAGGATTCTGTGTGTGTTAGTCACTCGGTCATGTCCGACTCTTTGTGACCCCATGGGCTATAGCCCACCAGGTTCCTCTGTCCATGGAATTCTCCAGGCAAGAATACTGGAGTGGGTTGCCATTTCCATCTCCAGGGGATCTTCCCGACCCAGGGATCTAACCCACGTCTCCTGCATTACAGGCAGATTCTTCACCATCTGAGCCACCAGGGAAGGCCAGGATTCTGCTGTATACTAAATGCTACCAGGGCTGACATAATATCTTACTTGTCTCCATGTTCACCTATCAGGGGGTGCAGTATACAACAAATCCTGACCAACTAATGAGTGAATAGATGGAAACCATCACGTCAGAACGACTGGACAAGGACTTCTCCGGAGGTCCAGTGGTTAAGACTCTGCCTTCCAATGAAGGGGGTGCAGGTTCGATTCCTGGTCAGGGAACTAAGGTGTCATAAGCCGTGAAGTGTGGCCAATTTTTTTTTTAATGGACAAAATCAGCCTGGAAAAGAAAAGGTGATGCTTTTAGAACCTTTCTGAAGTCCTGCCTTGAGACAAATAGAGGTGACTTATTCTGTTTTGCTAGGAAATATATAAGAAAAATGTTCTCACAGGTGGACAAAAGGACAAAGATATTTACGTGGCCTAACAGCCCCTGTTTATGGCCCCTGCCTGGTCCCTGTCCTTACTGACCACCAATTACCCCAAGCCCCTCCTCTCTAGCCACCCTGGTCTGCTTGTTCAAAACAAACACCGTCTACCTCAGGGCCTTGGCACCTGCTGTGCCATCTGCCTAAACTCTCAAGTCAGGATACTTACGTGACTCCCTTCCCTCTTCCCCAAAGACTCTACTCACGCCTTCTGAGACAAGTCTCATCAGACCAACCAATCTAAAATACCTAGGGGCCCAGTGGTTTAGAATCAGTCTTGCAACGCAAAAGGATGTGGGTTCAATCCCTGGTTAGGGAGCTAACATCCCACATACCACGGAGTAACTGAACCCAAACACCACTAGAGAGTCCCTGCTCTGCAATGGAAGATATCACATAATATGACTAAGATCCAACACAGTCAAATAAATAAATAATTTTTTTAAAGACATATAATAGGGACTTCCCTGGTGGTCCAGTGGCTAAGACTCCATGCTCCCAATGCAGGGGGCCTGGGTTTGATCCTTGGCCAGGGAACTAGATCCCACACGCTGCAACTAAGAGTTTACATGTGCAACTAAAGAGCCTGCACGCTGCAACTAAGACTCGGAGCAGCCAAAAAAATAAATAAAATATATTTTTAAAAATATAATCTTTAAAAAATGAAACACATAATATCCCCACTAGAATATGACCTCCATCAGGCTTCCCCGATGGCTCAGAGAGTAAGGAATCTGCCTGCAGTGCAGGAGATGCCGGTTCGATCCCTGGGTCAGGAAGATCCCCTGGAGGAGGGCATGGCAACCCACTCCAATATTCTTGCCTGGAGAATCCCATGGACAGAGGAGCCTGGTAGGCTACAGTCCATGAGGTCACAGAGTCAGACACAACTGAGCGATTAAGCAAGCAGGCAGGGTTGTGGTAGGCAAAACGATACCCGGCCCCAAAGATGTCCACGTCCTAATCCCCAGAACCAGGAATATGTCACCATACACGGCTAAGGGAACTTTGCAGGTGTGTAAGGTCAAAGATCTTGAGACAGGAAGATTGCCCTGGGTCATCTGGGTGAGCTCAGGGTAATCACTGGGTCCCATACAGCATGCAGGAGAAGTCAGAATGAGAAAGGCGATGTGACAGAGGGAAACAGAAAGCAGACGATGCTATGCTGCTGGCTTTGAAGATGGAGGATTGGACCACAGCCAAGGGATGCAGGCAGTCTCCTGAAGCTAGAAAAGTCAAGGACAGATTCTCCCCTCACTGTATCAATAGTTAGTTATTTCCCCACCCCCCCGTACCCAGAGTGCCTAGAACAGTGCTTGACACATAACAGGAGTTTAGTAAGCATCTGTTGAATAATGGAATGAGTGCATTGCTGATGCTCTCCAGAAATGTCCCAAGGAGCAGCTTCACTTGGGTACGAGCTGAGAATGAGCCATCAGAATGCTGGGAAAGTGGGTCCTGCCACCAGGGCAGACAGAGCACTCATCACATACATGCCTGTTAGAGGAGATGAAGTCCCAGCAAACCGTCAAGACCTGGACAGACACCACGAGCTTTCCCCCAAGCAGGTGATGAGCCGTCTCAACACAGCCCCTGGCAGGTGCTGGCCTGGGCTCCATGGGAGGCACACCCAGAATGTTCTGGGGTGTTATAGTCACATGGTGTGTGATGGGATTTGCTCCTTAGGTTAGGAAACCTTCAGAATACCTACTGCCAGTCAAGGGACTGTTTGCAGGGTCCAGGACCCTCATCCTGCCACGGGCAACTGTCTCGGGAAACAGCCGAGGCGAACTCTAATCCCTGAGTCTTATTTGTGTCGGGAGGAGGCTGAGTCCCCCTGAGACTGTGGGTGAGGATCCCAGACGCTGCTCAGGGAGCTGAAGATGCAAGCAGACAGAAGAGGGAGGAAGTGGAGAAAGGCCACCCACCTGGTACGTCCGCTTCAGGAACACAGAGACGGCCAGGTGCCCGTCCCAGACCACAGAGAGGGACGTGCCCAGGAGCACAGTGATGTACCGGCCGGACTCCACCACCTCGAAGTGCGTCTCATCCTTCATGGGCTTCTTCACGTTCACCTGAGCAAGACACCAGGACAGTAAGGGACAGTATACATGTGTATATATGTAATGTACGCTTGTATATGTGTATGCTGCTGCTGCTAAGTCGCTTCAGTCGTGTCCGACTCTGTGCGACCCCATAGACAGCAGCCCACCAGGCTCCTCTGTCCCTGGGATTCTCCAGGCAAGAATGCTGGAGTGGGTTGATATTTCCTTCTCCAATATATGTGTATATACCTGTACATATATGTGTATTATATATAATGTATGCTTGCATATGTGTGTATATATATTTGTGTGAATAATGAATGTATATATGTGTGTATTCATTTGTATATATAATACATATAAATGTGGGACTTAATATATATGTGTGTATAACACAATTACATGTATAACGTATGTGTATATACATGTGCAGATCTTTGTATATATTATATATAAATGTGGGTATATATGTATACGTGTGTGTATGTGTGTATACATTTGTACACATTATATACATGTGTGGGATACGATATGTGTACATATGTATATATGCGTATACATTTGTATGTATATCTGTATATACGTGTATATACATTATGTATACATTTGTATATATAATATATATGCACATGTGTGTATAATACATTTGTGTATATACTTATATGTGTTGCATACATTTGCATGTATAATACATATAACTGTGGGTATACAATATATGTATACATGTGTGTAAACGTGTGTATACATTTGTATATATAATACATACAGCTATGTATGTATATGTGTATACATGTGCATGTAATGTATATTTATATAATACATATGTGTACATGTGCGTATATAAAATACATATAGCTATGGGTACATAATACATATGCATATGTATGTGTGTATAGAATATATGTGTGTAATATATGTGTGTACATGTGTGTGTATATATATAATTCATATAACTGTGGTACATAATATATATGTATATGTGTGTACACTAGTGTGTGTGCTTGCATGTGTATAATGCATGTTTATACATACACGTGTCTACATGTGTATTGTAATAACAAGACTGTGGGCATATGACACAGGTGTGTGTGTGCATGTATTCCCATACGAAAGTCCTCCCGCCCTCCACTCCGCCCAGAGTCAGCCTGGCTCTTTCTACACTGGTGCAGATACAGTTACACACCCTCCTCCACACGTGCCCGCACCTTCTTTTACTAAAATCCATCACCATCTGCACCTGCCCCCTCGCAGGACGTGGTGAGGTCTCTCCACCAGCAGCATCGTGCTCCACCGCATGTGTCCTGAACGAACGCTGGGCACTGCTCCCCATCAGCTGACGGGGGGACTGAGGGTGGGGGACCTGCCCACACTCACCGCCCCATCAAACAGCTCGATCTCTCCTCCTTCCACCAGGATGGTGATGCGCTTCCTGCACTTCAGGGAGGGGACGCTGCACCCCTCATTCCCCACCAGGACCCGGAAGGTCCCAGGGTTACTACCGCAGTGGTCCTGGGGAAAGGAGTGGGTGTCAGGAGAGAAACACGATCCTTCCACCCCTCCCCAGACCGGCAGACCAGTGGCCGGTTCTGCCAGGCCTTTGGAGGAGTGTTACAAGAGGCTGCCATGACCACATGCATGTGTGTGTGCGCTTGTGTGTTCATGGCCAGACGACACTCACAGGTGTGCCATCCTCAGCCATCACCCACGAGCCAAGTGCCTACAGTCAGGCAGGGAGAAGGGCTGAGGGGCAGGAGGGAGGAAGAAGGGAGGCAGAGCGGGAGCGTGGACACATCAGCCTGCTGCTCCCCCGCACCCCCGGAGCCTGCTGGGCCAGCCTCAGCCAGGGACCTGTGCTATCAGGCCTGTGACACTTGGTAGATCCAAGCTCCGGTGGAGTCCCCTGGGTGGCTGGCCAGGACTGTAACCAAAGACCGCCAGACCCAGCAACACCAGCTGAGCTGCCACCTCTAGAAGGGAACAGAGGCTGAGTGGCGCTGGTCCTCGCTGGGCTCTCCACAGAAAAGAAGCAGAAAGGGACACGCTTCTGGGAAACACCTCCCATCGTGGCTGTCACTGCGGTGTGATGGGGAAAACCACTCAACTTAGAAAAGCTAGGTGCGGGCTTGCTTCTGCCATGTCTGGGATAACGTTGAGTAGGTCACTTACCTCTCTGAACCCCCCCACACACACACATATGAGCACACACACATACATGCACACGCAGCACACACATACAATACACACTTGCACACAGACATGCACATATACATAAACAGACACACATTCATAAACACACAAAGACACACATAACATACATACAATACACACTTTCGCACATTCACACGTGCATATATATACACATGCACACATACACATACACACATATAGGCATACATTCATATACACACAAATACACATATATGCACATATATAACACACAAAGTACACGTTCATACACAGCCGCACACATGCATATACACACAAGTGCGCACATATGCATACAAACACATATACAGACGCATGCATATACACACATACACCCACATGCACGTACATAGATGACACATGCAATACACGCTCTGCACATACATAGACACATACACTGACACACACACATACATACATACCACACACAGGACGTGCCCCTCTGTAAGATGGAACTAGCCAACCTAATGGGACTCGGGTTAAACGGGTTTGTCTCAGGCTAATGGGGTTGTCAGGTTAATGCGTTTGCGTTGGGTTCGTGGGATTGCCGGGTTAAACGGGTTAGTGCTGGGTTAACGGGATTGTGAAAGTTCTAAGAGGGGGCAGAGGAAGAAGCGCTGCGTCACCAGCGGAGATTGTTCTGAAGCAGAGCTTAGTCCTGAGAACACCTCCCAGAGGAGGAAGGGGGGCAGGGAGGAGGCCCAGGAAGAGCATCGAGGGGCCATCAGCACTGGCTGTGGGGCGGGACGAGTGGCCCCCCGAGGGGCACAGCCCCCTGGGGGCACGACCGCCCACCTGGGCAGCTTCACTGGGCAGGCAGAGCCAGGGCAGGGGGTCTGACCGGCTCCTCTCACTGCACTGAACTGTCGTGCTTTCTGGGTGCCCAGATCTGAACCTGACTGAGGGTGGAGCTCCAGAGCTGGGGTCACCCCTTCTTTTGCTACCGAGGCTGGAAGGCAACAGGTGACAAAGATGGGCTTCCACATACGACCTGTGGGGAAGCCCCAGAGGGCACCTGGGTGTGGGTAAAACCATTTCATGGGGTGCATGCCCGTGTGCCAGCATTGCCACCCGCCTCTCTGGGGCCAATCTGGGGCGGAGGACAGAGGCAGGGGGCTCATTCTCCCCACGCCGGGCAGGTATCATCCTCTGTCTCCCTCAGTGCCCAACTCCCTGCAGTTGTCTTTGGGGCTGAGGCTCCTGTGGGTCTGTGGTCCTCCCTCCAGACCACACCAAGCCCCTCCTCCCACTCGGGAGAGTGGAGATAAACAGACTTCAACTTGTTTAAGCTGCAGAATCCAGCCTCCTCGTTGTCATGAATAAAGAGCCCAGCCCTCCTTGCTCACCCACGTTGGTGTCAACCAGCAAGAGAAACGCCCAGGAGTCCACCCGGCGGGAGAGGGGGCCGAGCGGCCCTCAGTCCACAGCTAGGATCCCCGGGGCTGCTTCCCACCCTGCGGCCAGTAGGACCTGCTCTATCCCGCACCCCCTCCCCACTCTGAGCTGCACTAGGTTGGAAATGACAGTGGTGACTAGGATAGAACAGGATACGACAGGATAGAATACAATAGAAAAGAAGAGGAGCCCCCTACGTATGAACCTTCAAGTTTCGAACTTTCAAAGATGCAAACGTGCAACTTGTGTTCTAGCAAGGAACCGTCAACATCAGGCGTGAGTGAACGGGCAGCTTGCCCTCCGTCCCCCATTGCTGATGATCCTTCAGCTCCCCATCTGCCCCTCCTCTCCCACCTCCAGTCAATAACTCTTTTGCCTGGTCACTCGATGCCAGCCCCTGTGTGCCAGCTATTGTGCTGTTACATATACTTTTGTACTATTGTATTTTTGTAAAGTACTATTATACTTTTCGAGGTACTGCAGTGTCAGATTAAAAATATTTTCTTTACTTTCGTATTTGTTTTTTCATGTAGTATTTGTATAAAAAGTATTATAAACCTGTTACAGTACAGTACAAAATACAGACAACTGTGCTAGTTGGGTACCAAGGCTAACGTAGGTGGGTTTGTGAACAAACTGGACTTACGAACGTGCTCTCAGAATAGAACTCATTCGTATGTAGGAGACACGTTGCAGAAAAGAACAGAACAGAATAGATATGATGCAACAGAATCACAGGAAGGGAAGGAAACTCCAGGGGTCATTTCCACCATCCCCAGCGGGCTGTCCACCATACAAGGATGCTGGCAGAGAGGGTGCCGGGGCCAAAATCCAGCCCCAACTCCACTCGCCACGGTTGGTTCCCTGACCAAGCTGTGTCTGCCAGGGGGAAAGAACCCCTTCTCTCATTCCCTTGTGCTGGAATTGGGGTGATGGGAGTCTGCTCCACACCAAGGCCAGTTGACCAATGAGTTTCTGTCCATCCCTGGAGGCGTCCAGGTAGTTGGGGCAAGTCAGCAGTCACCAGGGTCTCGAGGTCCCGCCTCTCCAGGGACTGGGAAATCACTCCCTTAGAAACCAGGCCCCAGAACTGTTTCCACTAGCAGCTCTAGCCTGGGGCCCTCCTCCCCACTCCCCAGCTCTCACCTGCACCAGGACGTACTGGCACTCCCCCGGGAACAGGTACTTGAGCCCATCAAAGGTGAAGTAGTGAGCCAGGCCCAGGGCGGAGCACCTAGCGTCACACACGTGGTCCGTACAGTTCCACTTCCGGTCTTGACAGACACTGGGGACAGAAGACGGTGAGTGAGGTTGAGGCCCTTGGATATGGGGGCAGGTCCAGCATCAGGGCAGCCAGGACAGTCCACTGACCCCCAGGAGGCCTCGGGAAGTGGTGGGGGGCTTTGTGGCTTGAGGCTCGGACCTCACGGGGCTCTGCAGTCATGAACCCACATGTTTTTAGAGCACCAGGCCCAGGAGGACAGGGAAGCCACGCTACCCTCTCATCACAAGGGGGAAACAGGCAAAGTAGAGCCCCAGTTGTCCGAGGTGACCCAGGGACACTGTCACCACCTGCTCCGAACGTGCTGAAGCCCAGTCTCCCAGGACATTACCTGGAAAGGGCCACTGGGTCTCTACAGAACAGACCCCGAGGCCAAAAGGCCCTCTGAGGCTAAGGGAACACACAGGACAGAAGAGCAGGCAAGTTCTAAGTCAGAGAAGTGGTGACCAGCCGTGAACTTCTGGGTCTGACTCGCAGCAGTGTGTATAAACCCACAGGGACTTGCCCGCTGCCCACACCCCCGACTTCCCAGTTGGTACCAGAACCAACATCAGGAAGCCTGCTCTGGGGGTCAGCGGTGGGGCGCTCAGACCTCCAGCCCCAGACAGTGAGCCCCTCCCCGACTGGCCCCTTGGCCCGTCCCTAAAGCTCTGCACGGCCCCAAAGAAAGGTGGGGTGATGAGCAGTCAGGGGCTGGGTGAAGGACGGGCCCTTTCCAGGCAGACACCCTTGAAATATGCCTGGGGGAGGGGGACCAGGGTAAGGCCACAGAAGGACGCCAACCTGGTCCCCTGGGGCGGTTTGGTCACACGTGCAGTGATGAATACGGCCCTTATCTTTCCCAGGCCCCACTCCCTGCAGGGAAACACTGCTTTCCAGAGAGCATCCATCCAGGGTTGAGCCCAGGGGATGAAAAAGATTCTCCCATTTGACAGATGGAGAAACAGAAGCAAAGGGAAAAGGATAGGTGCAGCCACGTTCCCACGGGCAGGGAGCGGGCGAGTAACCAAACCCCTCCCCCGCCTGCCCCCAACGCCCCCGGAATCTCTCCCAGCCTCACCAGCTATTGCAGTCGACCATCACCCTGTCTCCGGGGGCATACTCTCTGCCCTGGTGGAAGCAGGGGCACCTTTCCAGGGCCACACACCTGTTCTCATGCCGGACCTGAGGGAAAGAGAATGGAAAGTCTTGGGGCTGCAGTGAGTGAACAGCCTCGGTTAGAGGCAAGCCGGGGAGCCCAGGCCCAGATCGGGGCTGGAGACCCAGCTCTCATCCACACTGGTCCTCCTGGCTCAGCTGGCGACACTCCAACCCCTCTGCCCTCACACACTGCTGTGGGCAGGAGCCCTGGGACCCAGTGGAGACTCCAGTAACACATGTCAAAAGCCCCTGACACATGCATCTCCTTAGACCCAGTAATTCTTCCAGGGGATTTCTCCAAAGGTAACAGAGTTATGGGCAAAGATTAATGTGCATTTATTTATCACTCCAAAGAAAGTGGGAGCAATTAAGTGTTCAACAATGAAAAAATGATTAAGCCCATTAAGGAATCTCCAGGTGATGTTGTCCAATGAAAATATTAAAATCTTAAAAGTTTTTAGAACTACTTATTCTGTTAATTTTTAAAACAAGAGATAAAAAACTGTATATACATATAGTCTCAATTATGAAAAAAATATACACATACACTTCAAAAACTGTCTGGAAGGGAATTTAGAAGTTGCCTCTGAGAGGCTGGGATAAGGGAGTTTAATTTTCTTTTTGTGGTTTTAAAATTTGTTTCTGATTGTCCTTCATTGAGCATTTATTATGTTCTATAATTGGAGAAACTGGACAATCGATTTATTGAAATGAAGTAATTAGTTAACAATGTACATAATGTCCTGGAGGTGAGAGCGAAATACTGGCCCCCGGCAGGGATGGACCAGCAGAGGCTGGGGGTTGTCAAGTCCCACGAGTCCCCTCCTGAGGGTCTGACACTGCCCTCCTCCCCGCTCCCACCAGCTGAGGAGTTACCATGAGACAAGTTAGACTCCTCAAGGATGCCGCCGAGGGGGCGGGGGAGAACTGAGAAGAGCCACTGGCCCCGGTGGGCTCAGGGAGAGCTGGCCGAGCCCCTCTGACCCCACACGGGGATCTGCTTCCATCCCGGCCCAGGAGGCCGCCCTGGACGCCCGCTCTGCATGACCCTGGGAGAAGGACCCACAGCACTCTGGTTCCAAAGCCACCCAAGGGTGAGAAGCTTCTGGTCTGGAGGTCCCAGCATCCACATGACCCCACTGCTCCACAGACAAGCCTGGGACCCCTGGGCTTGGAGCCCTGGGACAGGGCGGTCTTGGGCTGAGCATAGGGCTTTCACGTCAGGGATCAGAGACTGAAATCAGGTGTGTGAATATGTACATATGTGCATGCATGTGTGTGTATTTGTATGCACATGCTTGTGTATATGCATGCGTGTGTGTGTGCCTTGTGTATGCACGTGTGTATTTGTGTGTGTGAGTGCCTGTGTGTATGTGTGGGCACATGTGTGTGTGTGGGTGTGTGCCTGTGTGTATGTGGGTGTATGTGTGTGTTGATACATGTGAGTGCCCATGTGTCTATATTTGTGTGTGCCTGTGTGTATATGTGTGTGCCTATGTGTTTGTGTGGGTAGGCATATGTGTGTGTATGGCTGTGTGCCTGTGTGTGCCTATACCTGTGTATGCCTGTGTGTCTCTGTGTGTGCATGCATGTGTGTGTGTGGGTGCATGTGTGTACGTGCATGAGTGCATGCATGTGTGTTGATATACATGGGTGTACATATGTGTCTGTGTGTGTGTGCCTGTGTGTGTCTATATTTATATGTGCCTGTGTGTGTATGTGTGTGTATATGTGTGCCAACCTATGTGTCTGTGTGGGTAGGTGCATGTGTGTGTATGGGTGTGTGCCTGTATATATGTGTGTGCTTGTGTGTGTGTGCATATGTGTATATGTGTGTGCATATGTGGGTAGGTGCACGTGTGTGTATGGGTGTGTGCCTGTATATATGTGTGTGCCTGTGGGTATGTGTATATGTGTACTTGCCTCTGTGTGTATGTGTGTGTGTCTTGTGTATATGTGGGTGCCTGTGTGTGTTTACACATGTGAGTGTGTCTATATGCAAGTGTACCTCTGTGTGTATGTGTGTATATGTATGTGTGTGCCTATGTATATGTGAGGTACCGTTTCCCATCAGGAGGCTCTCAACTTTAACGCCACCAGACCAGCTGAATCACCCAGAGTCCTAAAGCATTAAAAAAAATCCACAGAGATAGAAAGATAAAGACACAGTGCAGGATGGGCGGGATGTAGACACGACGCGTGGGCCAGCACTGCAGCCCCCACGTGAATTTTGTGCAAGTCAGTCTCTTGGACATGTTTAAAAAGAAGAGACCTATCCCTGCCTAGGATCTGCCCCTTTGGAACATGAGAAGAATGATACGATAAAGCGATAAAGGTGGCGACTGTCCTTCAAGGACTTCAGAAGAGAACAGGCAGAAATAGTAGTCACATTTGTTCATCAACTCATGACATCTTGAGCAAGAAAGGTTTGTGCTGAGAACTTGGTCCTGGGTTTCAATCGGCCGCAAGAAAAATTATGAAGTAGAAAAAAATTGGTTTTGTCACTTTTCTCTGAAAAAAACCCCATCTTCACCCCTCCACACTGACCTATTCTCCAAAATCTTTCTTTTTTTTTTTGCCTTCCAACTGTGCTATGTCCTCCCTGCTAATATTTCCAACTCAATGCATGTTTGCTACCAGGAAAGAATCTGATGAACTAACTCTCACTAAAGTGTGAATGACTTCCTATGAGGATTTATAAGAGAAGTTTTTTTAAAGTTCTTTTTTGTTAACCAAACTAACTTCATACCTATCATAATTTAATAAACCTGATGATGTGACAAACCATAGGAAGTATAGGAGATATCTTTGAGACAGGAGGGCTTTCTGGAAGCTTTTAGGACTACATTTCATAGGATTTACAATGCCCTCCTGTGAGGCTCTCTGTGGATGGGCCCCTGAGCCCAAGCTCTAGCTTTCAAGAAGCAGCACCAACCAAGAGGGAAAGAGAGAGAAGAAATAAATCAGGAGATTGGGATTGACATATACACACGACTAAACATAAAATTGATAACTAATAAGAACCTACTATACAGCACAGAGAACTCTACTCAATACTCTGTAATGAGCTATATGGGAAAAGAATCTAAAAAAGAGTGCAAAAAAAATAAAGATAAAAAAGAGTGCACACATGTATAACTGATTCACTTTGATGTACAGCAGAAGCTAACACCACATTGTAAGTCCAAACACGCCAATAAAAATTAATTTAAAACAAAACCAAATAAAAAACAGTGCCAAAGTCTTTTCAGGCTTCCCAGTGGGCCAGCGAGAAAACCGGGCCTCAAAGCACCAGAGAGGTGAACACACTTCCCCTCTGTCAAGAAGTTCCCTGATGCCCCCAGAGCTGGGTACCAGTTTGGGAGATGTGACCACAAGACTTCAGAGGTAAGTGAGCATCTCACAGGCAGTGGTACAACACTGGGAATCAGGAGACCAGGATTTCCACTACATAGTTGTGTATCTTGAATGGTTCTGTGTCTTTTCTCTCCTTGGTCTCCTCCAGAGTGGTAGGAGGTGTTGAAAGCTTGTGTCTAGGCTCTGCCTGGAGACTGTGTCCAGCCCTGGCTGGAGGGCAAGAGACGGGCACTGGACTGTGCTTTGCTGCCACCTCGTGGTGGAAGCAGGTAATAGTCTGATTTAAACGCAGGTGGTCCATTCAAGAATTTTTGAACAAAAAGGCTTGGGAACTTTTCTAAAGCAATCCCCTCATTTTTGTTGATCCTTCACGGTAAAGAAAAAAAAAAAAAAAAATCTGGGCTCTCACCATGCCCCGGGGGCAGAGGCAGCCGGACACGCAGCCTGTGCTCACACATTCCAGGTCATAGTTCTGGCAGGTCTTGGTGCATTCGAGCCCTTCGGCCCTCGGGTTGTCAGCAGGGCACACCAGCTTGACCATGGGGGGTCGGCAGGACAGGCTCCTTTTGCCTTGGAGTCGGGAAAACCACAGATCAGCGGAGGGGAGAATAGGTCTGCCGTCTACCCTGCCCTTCGTCCCCTGCGTGCACTCACTCCACCCCAGAGGCTCAGGCTGTCCGCGCCCTGGGACACAGCACGGCCTGACCTCCAGCCGGGCCCTGGGCAGCAGCCTCATCTACGCATCTGACCTCTGACCTTTGCCCACACAGAAGGCATGTCTGCTGAGCTCAGCAACCCCTCTGATGGCCCGTGGTCCTCACCCCTCGACCCTGCTGTTGCCCACTACACTGAATCAGGACACACCACAGAAACGTCCAGAGCCAGGATTAGTCAGGTGCTAAAAAGGAACCTTTGCCCCAAAACAATCATTCCTAAAATTAGCTTAATCACAAAAACTTTAAAGGGGGCTTTGCTCACATGTCCTCCTCTGCCCGGCCCCCAACCGTCCCAGCCCCTCCATTTAAAGCTGGAACACTCCATCCCTGGACCTTCCTACCTGTCCCCCACTCCCGCTTTGTCACTCTCCACCTGATCGCCACCTGACATCACCATCTGATGCACCAGATGGGGGCGGGGTGCAATATCTGCCTTGTTCACTGATACATTTCCTGACAATTAGTATCACTGCATGATTGAATAAATGATGGCAGCAGATGACTGATACAGCGCCTGTCTTTCAAAAACCCTGATGCACTGGATTGCATTTGTATCTTACATATACAGTATTTACTACCACATATGGGTAGGAAAGTCAGAATTTCCAGCCTCATTTTTATATGGAAACGTCTGTAGGAAACTAAAACCCTAAGAGGTTAAATGATTTTTCCAAAGCATGTGAAATTCTAGGAGTTCCCTGACTTTGAAAAAAGATACCCTCCATTGGCTAGACAAGAAGACTCTGGGCAAGAGAGATATGAAAGACCTAAGAGGCAGAATGTAGCCCAGAAGGGTGAAGTAGTGGGGGAAATGCTTCAGTGATAGAGAGCAGGAGGAAGAAAGAGGCAGAGGGATGCAGTGACCTTGGGGTCCGCTATGGACTGAATGGTTGTGTCCCCCAAAATTCACATGCTGAAATCCTAACCTCCAAAGGTTGGGAGGTTAGAAGGCAAGGGTTGGGGAAGGAGATTGGTTATGAGGGTGGGTGACCAATCATCCCTCATGAAAGGGGTTAGCATCCTAAGGAAACACGCCATGGGGCTCCCTTGCCCCTTCCACCACGTGAGGACACAGTGAGGACCCAGAAGCAGGTTCTCACCTGACCACGTGGGTACCCTGCTCTCAAATCTCCACCCTCCAGGACTGTGAGAAGTGTCTGCTGTTTATAAGCCTCCAGTCTGCAGTATTTTGTTACGCAGCCCAAACAAAGACAAGGTCCTAAGTTCTGATAGCTGGTGAGCCGCCGCGTGTTTCGAATCCAGGCCAAGATGCTCGACAACCAGCCAGCCAAGCAGAGGGAGGGGGCAGGGTCCCCACCAGGGCCCTCGGAAAACAAACGCGGTCACAGAGCTTGGTCAGAGGGAGGCTCTCAGGCAAAGTGAGACACAGGAAGAAGAGGTTGAAAATAGCCCATATAAGACAGCGTATTAAAAAGCAGAAACATCAATCCACCAACAAGGGTCCTTCTAGTCAAAGCTGTGGTTTTTCCAGTAGTCATGTATGGATGTGAGAGTTAGACCATAAAGAAGGCTGAGCACCGAAGAATTGATGCTTTTGAACCGTGGTGCTGCAAAAGACTCTTGAGAGTCCCTTGGACAGCAAGGAGATCAAACTAGTCAATCCTAAAGGAAATCAGTCCTGAATATTCATTGGAGGAACTGATGCTGAAGGTGAAGCTCCAGTACATTTGGCCACATGATGCAAAGAGCAGACTCAATGGAAAATACCATGATGCTGGGAAAGATTGAGGGCAGGAAGAGAAGGGGGTGACAGAGGAGGAGATGGGTGGATGGCATGACTGACTCAATGGACAAGAATTGGAGCAAACTCCGGGAGATGGTGGAGGACAGAAGAACCTAGTGTGCTGCAGTCCATAGGGTAGCCAAGCGCCGAAACGACTTAGCAACCAAAGAACAATTTGCCTAAAGACATCGACATCCCACCTCCTCCTAGGGGGTCCTTTCTACACAAGGGTGACAATCTGCCTGGAATCCCACGAGGACCCTGCTCCATAAATGTGAACGTGGTCCCATGCCGGGAGCCAACACAGGAGACCCTACCCCTAAAAAGGCCATAGGGGAGAAAACCTGACGGGCAAGGCGAATCAGGTTTTCAGGGATTTTGGAAAGCTGCCCCCGGCTCTCACCTTAAAGATGATATCTGTCTTTCTGACGCCTGCCTCAATGGACTACTCCCTAATTTCTCTGACACAGGCAGGAAGGCCTTCCCCGATCTCTTCCCAAATAAGAATCAATTTAGAATTTTAATCAATAAGTTTCCCAGGTGGTGGTATTTTATGAGATTATTTAGGGTGAAAGGAGTGTTTTAATTTAAACTCCTTTGCTGGTATTTTAGTTTGTTTGGCAAATGCGTTTAGGTCCTTGGTACTAATATGCATGATTGCTTATAATATCCTAATCATAAAACACCATAAAGAACCTGATCACCTAAAGTCTTTAGTAGGCACAGAGCCCTGCGGGGGTGAGGAAGCCCTATGAGAGAACATAAAAATATTATTCTAAAAGTGGTTATAGTTAAAGATTTAGAAAAATAAGAGTTTAAATTTGTTAATTTTAACCAGGAATGCTAAACAGGGGCTGCCTCACCGGAGCTGCAGAGTCTTTGTGTGGTAAACCTTTTAGATAAATTTAACTGATAACTTCTGCAAAAGGACTGACCTTTGTGTTCATTAAAGAATAGATTACGGAAAACAGCTTTGCATTCACCTAGGTCATAAAATGTCAATAGGCCCCAAGGCCAGAAGATAATGTACAAGACCCTCATAAACAAAGAAGTATGCAGAAAACACCCTGGTTTCGTGAAGGACAAGCTGACGTAATGTTAAACTATCTTCCCCTTAGAAATGTACAAACTTAGGGTATAAAAGCTATGGTAAAAAATAAAGCATTGCCAGACTCTTCCAGACTCTCTGCACCCCTGTCTGGTCATTCTCTCTCTCTCTCTCTCTCTCTCTCTCTCTTTCTCTCTCTCTCCCTCGCAGACTTGGCCCTATCAATGCTAGTCTCACGTCTCTCTCTCTCTCTCTCTCGCCGACGCCGTTCATCCTGAGGGTACCCCCTGGATCCTGCCGAGGCTGAACCCCGGCAGTCCCACCAACCCCAGGTCAGGCTCTTCTCTCTCCTGGGTCTCAACCTTAAACAGCACAGCATCAATTACGACCTTCACACCAAAGCACCAGGTTCAAACTCCTCTCTCAAATCCCTCTGAGAAGCTTTCTAAAGAGGTGTCCTGGTCAGCATGTCCCTTGATAGAGAGGCCATCGGAGGAGGGCGGTGTTGACCACAATCAAAGTGGCCAGCACACCCACAGCTGCTCCCTGGGTTAAGGTTCCCGTGGGCGGAAGCAAGATCTCGCTGGCCCATCCTACAGGCAATTCAGTCTTTCCTCATCACAAAATTAAACTCCTCCTGCCTCGATACTTGGGATGTCCACATGCAAAGGCCTGGAGGTCACCCACCCAGACACATGCCCGAATGCAGCCAGCCCCCTCGCACACCCCGTCTGGGCAGAGGGAGTGGGGAGCTCGTGGCGAGCAGTACTCACTGCGATGGGACAGGGGGCTGCTAAGGACTGCTTCAGGCAGCAGGCTCCCCGGGGCTCCGCTCGTGGAGCAGTGCATGAAGCCGTCTTCGCAGTAGCTGCAGAAACAAAAGTCAGACCTCACTTAGAAGGACTCCCCGCCTCCCGCAAGGTGCTCTGTCCCCTCCAGCCCGGCTCCCATCCCATCATTCATCTGAAACGCAGCTGCTCACCCCACTACAAAACAGGAGGGCCACCAGGACCTTCTGATCACCAAACTCAACGGTCCCTTCTCCACGTACCACGGAGAGTTCAGGAGTCCCTGGGTTCCAGCCAGTTGCTGGGTGGCTTGGGAAAGCGATCATATCTCTAAGCCTCAAATTCCTACTGAAAAAGCCAGGCCTGCCTGCCTAACAGTGTTGTTGCAAGGTCCCAGAGAGAAAACGCCTTGAATATTACAGCCCAGTCATTCAGTCGTGTCTGACCCTTTGTGACCCCCATGAACTATAGGCCGCCAGGCTCCTCTGTCCATGGAATTCTCCAGGCAAGAATACTGGAGTGGGTTGCCATTTCCTCCTCCAGGGGATCTTCCCAACCCAGGGATCGAACCCTGGTCTCCTACACTGCAGGCAGATTCTTTACCATCTGAGCCACCAGGGAAGCCCAGAGAGTGAGTAAAGGATTGACTAAAAAAGGGCATGGAAGAATTTTGCAGAGTGATGAAAACATTCTGTTTCTTGAGTGTGACAGTAGTTACATGATGTACACATTTGTAAAAATCTATAGCTCTGTATACCAAAAAGGAGAAATTTTATTGTCTGTGAATTATATCTCAATAAACAAAATTTTTTTTTTAGTTTTTTAAAACTCAGAACAGCAAAGAGGTCATAATCAGGGAAGCCGAGACTAGATGCATTAGGGCTCCTGATACTATTCTCCCCACTCCAGTGTCTGAAATTTTCCATCACCAGGACATTTCAGCTGGTTTCCCTTGTAGACAGTCAGCTTCTTTGAGGCCCACTCTGTGTCCGGTTCATCTTTAGGTCACCATCTCTAGCCAAGGACCCAGGACAGAACCAGTGCCAAGGAGGTATTTATAAATGTTCTGTTACAAATTTCTTCTCCGACTGTGACTGCCCTGCTGACACTGACCATGCCCGAGGGCCTGGGTGAAGAACAGCAGGAAGTAGGTGTGATCTGAAGGGTTTTTGTTGTTGTTTTTTTTTTTCAAAAAAGCATGAAGCAAGTGGAGACCGTGATATGCTTGGGAGGCGATGCTAATACGTTCTATGTTCTTCTGACTTAAATGCTTTGGCCTGAAAACACTGACGGGAGGCTGAAGGGGAGGCTGGCAGGGAGCACTCTCATCTCCCATTCTAGAAAAGGGAAACTGACTAACGCGGGCAGTGGGGCTCCACGGGTGACAGCTGGCTTACTGCTCACGACTGACTCCCACTGCCAGCCTGAAGCTCACGTGCCGGGCACAGGAAGGCAGACAGAGGGCCTGGGTGATGTCCCAGCTTAGCTCCCGACTCGCTGTGCAATGCTGGGCCTCAGTGTACCCATCCATGAAATGGAGGACTCGGGGGACCACTTCCCAGCCCTGCCATTCCCGGAGTCCCCGGTCCCGCTGCTCAACTCACCACGTGGTGTGATGGTCTGAGAAGATGTCTTCGGGTTGGAAGATCTCACCGTCGTAGTAACAGGGGCACTGGGCCCTGGGCACGCAGGACCCCGTCTCGTCCAGGAAGAGCCCCGGCGGGCAGAAGCAGCCCTCCAGACAGACCTCGGTGCATTCCTCGTCCGGGTGGGAGAGTGAGCGGCAGGTGAGGTTGCAGGGGGTCCCACACTGCTGGTACACCTGGCCGTGTGGGCAGCTCAGCGCTGGGGGAGAGGGTGGGGCAAGGACAGACTCAGTGGAAACGTTAAGATGAGCAGGACTGTGGTTCTAGGACCAGCAGTCCCACCCGCTGCCTCTCAGACCCCCAATTATATCTGTATGGCCACCGCCTTCTCTTCCCACCAGGAGCAAAAGTGTGTTTTTCTGCTCACAGTTGTCTGTTCTTCTTTTTTCCTCTTTTTTAGCTGCATACAGGATCTTAGTTCCCTGATCAGAGATGGAACCCTCTTCAGTGGAAGTGGACAATCTTAACCACTGGACCGCCAGGAACCCCACAAATGACTTTGGGGAAGTACATGTACGGAAGTACATGCTTTCGCCTCTGCCTAACTAGGGAGACCCTGCTTTGGTCATCTCTGAATTCTCAGAGCCTGTGACAGAGTAGAAATTCCAGTAGATTTTAGGGCTGTAAATATCAACCCTGAATACTCATTGGAAGGACTGATGCTGAAGCTGCAATACTTTGGTCACCTGATATGAAGAGCTGGCTCATTAGAATAGACCCTGATGATGGGAAAGATTGAGGGCAGGAGGAGAAGGGGACGACAGAGGATGAGATGGTTGGACGGCATCACTGATTCGATGGACATGAGTTTGAGCAAACTCCAGGAGATGGTGAAGGACAGGGAAGCCTGGCCTGCTGCAATCCATGGGGTCGCAAAGAGCTGGACATGGCTGAGTGACTGAACAACAAATAATGAAAAAAGATCTGGCAGGGATGGGCAAGGGCATTTCTCCCTTGATGGTAAAAACAATGACAGCTCCCTTAACTGAGCACCTACTGGATACCCCGCTCTTCATGGAGGTTTTATGCCTTTGGTGCCTCTCAATAAGTGAGACCTCACAATCCCATCACCAGAGGTAAGAAACCTGAAACTTAAGCTGAGTGACCCATCAGGGACCTGCCTTCCAGGAAGAGGCCGAGGCAGGATTTTTTTTTTTTAATTTATTTGGCTGCATTGGGTCTTAGTTATAGTATATGGGATCTAGTTCCCAGACCAGGGATGGAATCCAGGCCCCCTGCATTGGGAGCGCTGAGTCTTAGCCACTGGACCACCAGGGAAGTCCTTGAGGCAGGATTTGAACCCAGCTCTCTGTGACATCCCCAAAGCTCATGCTCTTAACCATTACGCTCTAAAAGAAAACAGTCCCCTAGGAGCCAGGCTTTGGGGATGTGCCAGTCACACACAGCTGGGGCGCTCAAAGCAGGCAGCACCCACCTCCCCACAGCCATTGCCCTTCCTGGCCTCTCCCACATAGAAATGTAAAACAGCTAAGAGAGTGGGCGCTGAATACCAAGTTCCCGGGTTCAAGTCCCAGCCGTGCCTCTAGTCAGCAGTGTCCTCGCTGGAATATAAAAACAGCATCCATCTGGGTGGCTGTGACGGTTGAGGGAGTTTTGAGTCATGCCTGGCAGGTGGCGACTGTCTGCTGCTTTCCTGCCTTGCTGATAAAGGGGAAATGCAGCCCGAGCTCTGGAGGCTCCAGACCTAAGAGGACCCGGCACTCGAGGGTCGCAGCCAGGATTCAGCCCACTGTCTGAGCTCACGGCGCTCTCACAAGCTCCCCGATGATGGAATTCTGGTGGCGGGGGAGGGAGGTTGGTGTTGAGGGGCACTTGGCTCTTTCAAGATGCTTTCCTGCTGCTGATCAGCTATCATCCAAGAAATAAGAAGCTCACCCTGAGGACACCCCTCCCAGGACCACAGAACCCGTCGCTGCCTGCTAGAAGCCAGTTCTCCAGCAGAAACCTGCTGGCTGTGTCCCAGGGAAGCTCCAAAGGGAAAGCCTGGTCGTGAACCTCAGAAATGCCTAAGCCGGGGTGCCTCCCCACCGACATCTGCCCTGGGTGGGCCTGCTGTTTGAGGGAAGCTGGGAGGGGAGGGGCTTTAACCATGTGAGACACAGACCTTTTCCCAAACCAGCAGAGACACTGGGTCATCGGATGAATATTTAGAGCAAAGGTGGATTAAGACGGGACATGCGTACGTGATTCGCTCAGTCGTGTCCGACTCTTTGCAACTCCATGGACTACAGCCCGCCAGGCTCCTCTGTCCATGGGATTTCCCAGTCAAGAATACTGGAGTGGGTTGCCATTTCCTTCTCCAGGGGATCTTCCCAATCCAGGAATTGAACCTGCATCTCTTGTGTCTCCTGCATTGGCAGGTGGATTTTCTTACCGCTGTACCACCTGGGAAGCCCTAAGATGGGACAGGTTGGGTTCTAAAGATGGGCGTCCCAATCCACTGAACCTGTGGCTATAAGGGCACATTTCACCCAGTCAGAAGGAGCTAGGCTGAGAAGGCTTTTTCCTCTGAGAAGCCGGCTCAGCTGTATTAAATGTCTCCTTCTTCCCCAGAAGTAACATCATCTGTTTAACACGTATTGACCGTGTGTCCGTGGCAAGGGCCGTGGGAGGGGCTGTGCTAGGCTGGGGGATGCAGAGACGGTAAGACTTGGTCCCTGCCTGCCAGGAGCCTGGGGTCTTGTCTTTCCAAAGGAAACACAACCAATTTCCAAGGGGGGAAAAGTGGTTTTGCTTCTCAGGACTCTCCTGATATCACCTTGTAAAGTAGCTCCACATTCAGGTCTTGCTGTAAGAGAGTCCCCAGTGGGTGTGGCCTCTTCTTGGGGACAGAGTTAGTGGTTTAGAGATTCTGCTTATTTCTCAGGAAGGGAAAATGAGGTGCAGGATGGAGGAGGAACCCAGGCATCCTGCACCCTCCTTCCTCGGGCCTCAGAGAAACAACCCAGGAGGACCACCTGGCTGGTTTTCTCTGGTTCAGCTCATAAAGGCAGATCCCTCTTGTCCTTAAAAGTCTCCAGGGACAGGGTCTGCCGGTGGTCCAGTGGTTACAAATCTCAATGGTCCACTGAGCCCATGGGCCCCAACTGGAAAATCCATGCACCATGGTGAAAGATCCTGCCTGAGACAAAGAAGATCCCAAAGCAACCAAATAAATATTTTTTAAAAAGACTGACGTAGCCTAAATAAATAAATTTTTCTTTTTAAAGTCTCCAGGGACGGGGTCTTCCCACCACCTGCACTTCCTGCCATATCACGAAGCCTCGGGAGCCAGGAAACTCTAACCAAAGGTCAGCGCCTGCTGCTGTGGAGTTGGCCCATCCCCTTTTTGTTCTGTTCTGGGTGGGGGTTAAAACTGCCGCTCCTAAGACTATTTGGTTAAGCCCTCGGCATTCTGGGGGACTGTCCTAAAGGAGGAAATCCCTCGGGCGGTTCAGCACAGGGATAACGCGTGGTGTCTAACATCAGCAGACGATCAAGGTGACAGGGACAGTGAGGGACAGGGAGGTGATACAGTAGTTAATCCCACTAGGGGACTGTAGGTAGAAAAACATGGGAGACCCCTGTAAGTTAATGATGACTCAGAGGGCAGGTTTGCTTAACCACAGAACCAAGCAGGCTTGCTTAGCAACAAAACCATGAGACAGAAACAGGAAACAAGTTTCCAAACAATAAAACAATGCTGGCATGAAACCCACATCCTGCCCCGTGAGCTCAGCAAGTTAATGATCCCTAGGACATGCTATCTGCACCCACAACAATTTGTGGACCCAGCTTGACCATGTAGGGACAAGAAAACTCACCTGCTCAACCTGGAGGAGAAGCTGATGTCGGAAGCATGACGTCTACTCAAAAAAGACAGAGAAGGTCTTCTCCCCCTTCCCCACTTCTCCTTTGATTATACAGCTGTAGCCCTGTAAGTTCTCAGGACGTGGCATTTCTCACACACCCACTTGTACAACCTCACAAATGTCCTATTCTAATAAATCACTTCTTATCTACCACTTGGCCTCTCGCTGAATTCTTTTCTGCCCTGAGATATAAAGAACTGTGGTACTGGAGCTCTTTGGAGCTCACGAAAAGAACACCAAACTGTTTTAAAAGCATGCTCACAATCAGACACCACTTACTCCAGATCGTGTCTCCCAATGTCTAAACAGCAAACGCTGGTAAGGGTTTTGGAGGGTGAAGTGAAGGGCTCAAAGCAAGCTGCCAGTGAGGTCTCAGCCTCAGTTCTCCTGGCTGCTGGCCTGTGACACCCCAGGGATGGTGTGATGGGGGCACAACTGCACACATCTAAACACTTGTTCCTAAATACGTGTTCCTCATTTTGTCTCTGTTTCTCTCTTTCATAAGGTCGCTTAAAATCAAATCACACTTAAACTCATTCTTATAAGGTCGCTTAAACAATGATACTTCTAGAGCCCCTAAATCTAAACTTCTCTTCAAATATGTGTTATTAAGTCCTTTTACTGTGTTTTGTAGTTCCTATTTTCCTGTTTCTGTCAGAACCGCCAACATTTATGTCTCCAAATACATCTACTTCACCCTGTAAATCAGTGTCCACTAGACCGTATCCTCCTTCAATGTCTTCACTTCTACATCACTACTATTATTCCACCATCAGACACAACTTTTCTCCATCAAGAAAGTGCCTTTTTTAAAGCCTGGTCAAGCGCATGCGTGTGCATGCTAAGTCACTTCAGTCGTGTCCGATTCTTTGTGACCCCATGGACTGCAGCCCAGCAGGCTCTTCTGCCCATGGGATTCTCCAGGCATGAATACTGGAGTGGGTTTCCATGCCCTCCTTCAGGGGATCCTCCCCACCCAGGGACTGCTGATCAAGGGCACCACCTCCAGAAAGCCTTCCTTGGTTGCCCCCGCCTTAATCTAACTATGCTCTTGCTCAGTGTGAGCTCGGCGTGACACCTAGTAAGGGAGGCAGTTTCCACCTCAGCCTCAAACAGGAAGGTCCAGGCCCGACAGCACTGTGACTGCCTGCCCATGCAGGTCACTGGGCAAATGTTCCCAGAGCGACAGTAACAACCAACCAGGGACCAGGGTGCGGGGCACACACCAACTCAGATGCCAGGCCTTTAACAGCACCGGTGAGGCTCTCAGGTCGTCTGGACCTTATTCTACTTTACACGACTTCACACAGTGCCGGAGCTGTGGGCAGGGACTGCTCCGAGGTTTACCTGAAGTTGTAAGCAGAGGACGGGCTTCCTAGGTGGAGCTAGTGGTAGACCCCTCCTGCCAATGCAGGAGACATACGATGTGCAGGTTCGATCCCTGGGTCAAGATCCCCTGGAGGAGGAATTGGCAACCCACTCCAGCATCCTTGCCTGGAAAATTCCATGGACAGAGGAGCCTGGCCTATATAGTCCATAGGATCGCAAAGAGTTGGACATGACTGAGCACACACAAGGAGGAAGATCAAACAAGAATATATCCACAGTTATCTCAGAAAGTTATTAAAATACTCCTTTTCCCAGTTACTCATCTCTGAGGCCAGATATTCATGCAAAGAGCTGCAAAAAGTCAGACACAGCAGAAGCGACTTGAAGTTAAAGTGAAAGTTGCTCAGTTGCGTCCTACTCTTTCTACCCCATGGACTATACAGTCCATGGAATTCTCCAGACCAGAATATTGGAGTGCGTAGCCTTTCCCTTCTCCAGGGGATCTTCCCAACCCAGCGATCGAACCCAGAAGCGACTTAGCATGCACACATATAAGCAGAGGGCTGGTACCTGCCTCTCCCATTGCTTCATCAGACCCTCTAGGTATGCAGGAACGCATGGGCATCTGGGACCCACTCGCTCCTCACCCCCACCCTACGTGTATCCCACAGTAGGTAGCAGCAGCCTCAGAAATCTCTGCAGGCAGGAACCCCAGTCCCCACCGCCCTGTGCTTCCTGGAAATAGGAAGGGTAAGGGATGCGAGATGCCCTGGGCTCCTTTCCCAGGGCAGTAAACCAGACAGTGCTCGGAAGTGGACCAGAGCAGAGGGCAGGCATCCCAGCGGATCCCACTGGCTGCCCTGCAGGGCCAGCAGACGGGGAGGACACTCACCACAGAAGCTGGGCTCCCGCCACGCCACGTGCACGCCCCTCCGGGCGCAGGCCGCCGCGTAGCTGGCCACCGCCTCGCACAGGCAGTCTCTGCCGTCGGAGCAGGCGCACACGTCGTAGCGGCAGTTGCGCAGGTAAGGGAGCGGGCCCACGGCGCTGTGGCAGGCCTGGAACTTGGGGGACGTCAGGATCGCGCAGGCCTGGTCTGCGAACTTGGCTGCGGGGAAGGGAGGGGCGTGTCCGGGACCGCGCGCCGGCGCGCGCACCCGGACCCCAAGACCGAAATCCCCGACCTCGCCCCCCTCGGCTGAACCAAGAGCAAAAACAGCTTCTCTCCGGTCTGGGAACCGTGGCGATTTTTCTTCTGCAGCCCATATTCTTTCCTGATTGGCTTCAATACACAATCAACTGCATTTCCCAGGGAGAAAACTGTTCCCGGATGAGTTGAGAAAGAGCGCGCGGTTGATGTAGGCCCCAGATGCTGAGGCAGACCAGTCTGCGGATGGCCGCCCCCTGCATCTAATTTCCCGTAATGTAATTGCTGCTCAGACAGAGTGAGAAGGTCCAGGGGAAGAACTGTGGACTATTCTTTTCTTTCCCAGGGTGTGGCCCACGGAGGGTGCTCGATAAAGAGACTTTGAAGAATAAATGATCCAGATAATCAAATGCTGAGGATGAAAAGAAAGACCCACCGGCTCCAACCCCCACACCACGGGCGAACCATCCAGGAAACGCACTGGAACAAAGGGGATCCCAAGGATTTGGGGGCCCCCTCCCCCACAGTGGGCACCCCATCCCTGGAATGCACTGGAACTCGGGGATCTCGGGGCTCACGTACTCAGGCGCGGGTTGAGGCTGCAGGGGTCACTGGGCTGCTCCTGCAAGTCCTCGCAGTCTGCGCGCAACTTCCAGGAGTTTCCGAAGTGCTCCACCAGGGGCTCGACCAGGCCCGCGGGCGTCAGGAAGTCATCCCTCTGGTTGCCGTTGTAATTCCCGCACAGCCCACACATCCTGCCCGCGTAGACCGGGGACAGCTGCGGGGGACAGACCACGTGGAGCAGCCGCCCCAGCAGCCACAGCTTGCCTGCCCTCATGAGATGGTTTTCATCCAAAAAAGGTCCCCCAGAGAGGGGAATAAATATGAATTTAATACATCACAGCTAAGCTCTGGGCTGCAAAAGAAACTAAAAACCCGAAGCGTGGTATCCGTTAACCAGTTACCAGTAGTTCATCCCGCTCTTAAATCTTTAGAATCAAAGACCTGTCCCCTAGGAAGCAATTCAGAGATGATCCCCTCACTTAAAGACCAGACACTGAGACCCAGAGAGGAATAGCAACTCACCTGAGGTCACAGAGCTGGGCCCAGCCATGGGCGGAGCTCTGCCACCCTGGCCATCAGAGGACATGGCCAGGGGAACACAGTGCAAAGCTAGCCCCCTTTCTTGCACACTTATCTCTGTCACACGCGTGGGAGAAGCAGGCTGAGCGTTTATGGCCCAAGTTTTCTCAGAACATACACTGCATGACCAAAAATAAATACTCCTTCCTAGTGTCTAGATTTTGACTCAGTCACTGGGTATTTTTGAGGAAAAAAGGCCATGAGTCCAAGAGGACCCCAGGGGTTGCAGTCATGATCCAAAGAGGTGGGCGGTAGGGATCAGCAAGGACCCAGGGGCAGCCTGCAAGGGGATCAGGAGGGGTGCAGGCCACTGGCATGTGCTCATTCTCCATGCTTCTGAGCCTGGGGTGCACATTCAGGGGTGACGTGGGGGTCCATGGTACGGCTGGAGTCATCTGCCCATCTCTTTTGGGGGGGATCTTAGTTCAAACTGGAGCATAGGCCTGGACCCCCTGGTGGCCCTGACCCCTGCTCCGCAATTTGCCTGAATGCTAAGTCGTTTCAGTCGTGTCTGACTCTTTGCAACTCCATGGACTCTAGCCCGCCAGGCTTCTCTGACCATGGGATTCTTCAGGCAAAAATACTGGCGTGAGCTGCCATGCCCTCCTCCAGGGGATCTTCCCGACCCAGGGATCAAACCCGAGTCTCTTATGTCTCCTGCAATGGCAGGCGGGTTCTTTACCACCAAAGCCACCTGGGAAGCCCCAGAGTTCACTTGTGGCTTCCAGACCTCCCGTGTTCTGACACCCGGATGGGCAGGCTCTGCAGGGTCATCTCTTGGAGCCCCTTCCAGCTTCCATCTCCAACTCGACAAGACTCAGGATGAACAGTCTCATGAGGGTTTCGGACCCATACGTATGTACAATGGACCCAAGTTAATATCATTCATATAAAGGAACATGGAATAACGTTTCCTTGTTTGCTTGGCAAACAGCAAGTGTTGGCACGTCAGGCACCGCCCTTGCCTGAGCTCCCACTGAACATGTCGGTCCTCCCCACCTGGCATCCCCTGGTTCTCCCCTGCTGTATCTCTCCTCCCCCTGGATGTATCACCTCCTAACACGAGACACAGTTTCCTTGGTTCTGCTTATTGTCCGTTCGCCTCCATTAGAATTTAAACTAAACGAAGCCGGGACGCGGGTCTGTTCTGTGTCACTGCTGTAACCTCGGCGATGCGCTCGGTGAGTGAGTGGCTGGACAGTGTCTGGGCGGATTTGTGAGTGAGCCAGGCGCTCCTCTGGACGCCAGCCCCGGCGAAGCTGGGGAGGCGCCTGTCCCCTCGCCCACATCCCAGCACCATCCCTCTTCCCTCCTGGTTCTCAGGCCCCCAGGCCCTCAAGCTCCCCCTGTTCACCCACCAGGCCTGCCTTCTCCACCACCCCCGCTCTCTACGACTGCCCCCTTCCGTCCCTGGGACTCGTCCCGGAGGCTGGCTCAGCAAACGGTTAGGAGGGTGGACACGTCCGCGGAAGCCAGGCCTACGCTGTCCAGGATCGCGGACCTGGGGAGAACGCGCCGGCTGTTTGCTGTTTGGAATAAACCTCAGGGGCACTTCTGACCGAGTGAAAACTGTCAGAGCCCTTTCTCCTCTGCTCTAAGGCCGCCTCACAGCCGGCACGACCCCACTGCCTGGACGGCGGGATTTATACCTCACCCAGGGAGCCACTGGCAGCTCCTCTTCCACCCCACCTCATCCCACTGCCTTGGTGGGGGGCGGGGGTCCCCAGCTGCCACCAGCCGGTGTCCTCCACTCGGCGGTCAAACCCGGGGTCAGCATGGGAACGCGCCCCCTCACACACACCAAAACACCTAGGGCACTCCCCAGGCCCCGGGGTCCCCGGCCCTGTAGTCTTGACCAGTGAAGGCCTCTTCTCTTTAGTCAAATCCACCAAGCCGCAGAGATAACCCTGCACCCTCTCCCCACAGAAGCAAGTCCTCCTTCTCTCCTCAGAGGAGACAGAAGACAGAGGAGCTTTCGGGGAGGAGATCAGCCGCCCAAGACAAGATGCCATGGGCCTGCTGAAGCGGGGTGATGGGGCGCCTCACAGATCAAGAGCACCCTCCCTGTGCAGAGGGAGGTGCCTGAGAAAGTGGGGGAGCTAATGGGGGCACCTCCCTTGATGACCGGGGTGTGGGAGACCTGAGTTCTGCTCACTCTGTAACCAAATGACTGTGAGTCACTGTCCTGCTCCAGAAACGAGGGTATCTTTATTTCCAACTGTACCTGAGGGTTTAATAAGGTCTCCAAGATTTTCCTTTTCTCTTTCTTTTTTAAGTTGTTGGGTGAAGGCAACTTTTATTTTTTATTTATTTCTCTATGTGTGTGCTGTCACTCGATCATACCCGACTCTTGGTGACCCCATAGACTGTAGCCCGCCAGGCTCCTCTGTCCATGAGATTCTCCAGGCAAGAATACTGGAGTGGGTTGCCATTTCCTCCTCCAGAGGATCTTCCCGACCCAGGAATCGAACCACGCCTCTTGAGTCTCCTGTCCCGGCAGGCAGATTCTTTACCACTGAGCCACCATGGAAGCCCTTTACTGAATTTATTATTTATTTATTTGGCTGCTCCAGGTCTTATTTGTAGCACGTGGGATCTAGTTCCTTAACCAGGGATTGAACCTGGGCCTCCTGTATTGAGAGCACAGAGTTTTAGCCACGGAACCACCAGGGAAGTCTCAATATTTTCATGCTCTATAGTCTGTGGTCATAGCTTTATTTTTTTATAAATAAAAAATTGGGAGCTCTCTCAGGGACTTGAAGAAAAAGAATATGACATTACAAGGGTGGAGGGCACCAGGATGTCCTCAGGGACGCCCCAGATGCCCATCACGGGATCATACCAAGCCCTGGGGAACACTGGCCCCCCAGACGCCAAAGGGGACCCTCCAGGGATTTTAGTATATCCAGGGCAAGGGTTCTCCAAGTGTGGTCTTGGGACCTGTGGGACGGGGTGGTCTTGGAGGCCCTTTCAAGAGGTCCATGCGGCCAAAACTATTTTCCCATGACTTTTTCCCTCTCATTCTCTGTGAGTGTGAGTGGAGTTTTTCAGGGCCTATGTGATATGTAACACTGCAGAAGTCAACAGGATTCCAACTGTCTTCTGTCAAGACAGCCATTAAAGAAATGTGCAGACACATAAAACATTGGTATTCTCACTCCTTAACTTTGTTTTGGAAAACAGATTTTTTTAATCTTTACATTAATATGTAGTGACTTCACTATTGGTATTTTTTAACGAATTAACAAGGGTCTCTGATTTAATCTGGTAAATATCTAATCTGGTAAATATCACTAGATAAGTGAAAGTGTTAATTGTTCAGTCATGTCTGACTCTGCGACCCCATGGACTGCAGTTCACCAGGCTCCTCTATCCACAGGATTTCCCAGGCAAGAATACTGGAGTGGGCTGTCATTTCCTTCTCCAGGGGATCTTCCCAAACCAGGGATCGAACGCAGGTCTCTCACATTACAGACCGGTTCTTTACTTTGTAAGCCACCAGGGAAGCGATAGAATACATCAATAGATACAATCCCCATAGAAGGCTCAGCACCTTCGGTAAAATTTAAGAGTGCAAAGGCATCTAAAGACGTAAAAGTGAGAAGCACCGGTCTAGTGGTGGTGACCCTGCCCGGGGAGCTGATCGGGGTGTGCAGTCTTGGGCACTTCTCCTGGCCCCCATGAGTCTTGCTTGCTTTGTTTATGAAAAGGCAGTGACAGTACCTTCTGGGGAAATTTTCAGAGGAAAACATGGATCTGGAAGCCAGCCCTGTGAATTATACGGATCCCTATCCAAGAGTGACTCTAAGAACACAGAGAGCAGTTGGAAATGACCCCCAGGCTGCCAAGCCCCTGGATGGGGGTGAGGGGGTTTGGATCTGGCAGCTCCCAGAATAATCCTTCACAGGTAGTGGGTACATGACCCAGGTCTTCGCTGTGAGTCCCACAGCAGGCACCCTCGGGAACACCCTCTGATCATAGGCCTTGTTGCATTAGGAGCCTTAGCAGTAAACTGGCTGCCCGCACTCCCCCAAAACCCAGCCCTGCAGGAGCCAAATAAGGCTGGAAACCCTTGGAGGACCAGAGCCCTGCCCCCAGGAACTCCCGGGGTGGACAAGGGGCATCCAGACAGCACTCACCAGCCCCTCATACACAGAGAGGCCTGTTCCTCGCTCTGGGGGCTCAGGGCGGGTCGGGGGAGAAAGGAATTCCCCTCCCGCCCTCGAGCTCTCCCATCAGACCACAACGAGGGCTTTGTGCGGTCCGGTTGCCAGGAGGGCGCCTACCTTCAGCAGCAGCCTCCCGCGGCCGTCCCAGTCTATCTGCAGGTCCTCCCCGAAGCTGAGGAGCAGGGAGGCCGTCACAGTGTGCTGGATGCGGAGGTCACCTGGAACCAAGCGAAGTTAGGTTTCAGGCTTATGATACTGACAGGGCAGAGGGCCGCAGGCTGATGGGTTGTAGGGAGAGGTGGGGTATGTCACAAAGAACTGTAGCAATGAAAGTAGTGAATTATGGGGCAGCTGGGGGATGGCCATGAGGCTTACAGAGGGTCTCAGAGGAAAAGTGGATCAGGGTGGGTGGTGTGCAAACTGGGATCCAGAAGAAGGTGCCTCCGCATTGCTCCGGTAGCCTGCCATTCCCCATACTGCCACGAGGGGGCGGTAGAGACTCTTTAGCTTATGCACGTGCCCTGAGTGGGGATGGGTTTTCCATCGAACCGCTAACCCCTTGAGCATTCCCTGGACTGTGGCACACGCTTCCAGGCTAAGTGACCCAAGTCCTCACGGCTGAGCAATGCCGTGTGCAAATCTAAAACTGCAGTTTTCTCTGGGGACGACATGGAAGGCGCACCTCTTGTCCTAGGGAACATAGCATCTCATGGGAGACACGCAGCATTAAGCACACACGGACAAGCTGTGGGCCCAAGTTCACCCACTCTGTGCAATATGGGGAGGGGAGGGGTACGGGAGCCCCTTTGTGAGTGAAGGTTGGAATCATGCTGTGCGTAATGGTACACTGCCGCCTGGCAGTCACTGAGCAGGGAGATTTCCCCAGAGGTCACGGGGTCACTTGGCTTTGCCCCAAGATGTCTTGGGGTCTGACCCATCAGCAGACACCCCACCCTCAGTCAGCTCATCTTCCTCCTCCAGGAAGCCTTCCTTTCTTGCAGAATAAATTCAGGACACCAGCTTGTCCTCCAACAATTGCACTCCTTCACATTCTCACGGAAGAGGTGACAGTGAGGGGTGGGGGCGCCGAGAGCGAACTGGGTGGGGGGTTCCGGGGGAGGAGGGCGCCCACCTTGCAGGAGGGGAATCTGGACATCCTGGCCATCCAGGGCGACTCCACCCCCGTGCTTCAGCTTCAGGAGGCCGTGGTGCGGGCTGGGCAGGCGGACGGTGACAGAGCGGGTGCAGACCGCATCAGGGTCGTCGGCACACTGCCAGGAGGGGCGTGCAGAGGGGCGTCACCACCACCCCCAGCCCAGCCCCCAACCCATTCACTCAGGGAAAAACCCCAACCAGGCAGCCTCAGGTTCGCTCACTCGGAAGCACTCCCCTCTCAAGACTCTAGGCCCTGCTTGTCCTTGTTCCTTGGGCCTGTTGATCCAAAGGGAATCGGAAACTTGGATCCTCAAGGAGCCCCAGGCGCCCTGTCTGTCCTCCCCTTTGCTGGGTGGTCCAGAAGAAAGAAGTACACATGGGGTCTCCTTGGCCCTCATCCCCGTGGGCATCCCCGGGCTGCCAGGCGGGCTCACCTGGACAGTCTCTATGACGACGGAGAAGGAGTGGTCCTGGCAGTCCTGGGCCAGCAGGTACTGGCAGACCCCACTGAAGGTGAAGTGCCTGTCGTCAAAGCTCTTGAAGTGGGATTGTCCTGTGATAAGACACTCTCCTGGGGAGATGGGGGGAAAGGGAGAGGGGGTGTCCCAATGGATCCCCGGGGGACAGGGGAAAGGGAGAGGGGGTGTCCCAGCAAGACCCCTGGGGGGACAAGGGAGAGGAGAGTGGGTGTCCCAGTGGGTCCCCAGGGGGGACAGGGGGAAAGGGAGAGGGGGTGTCCCAGTGGGCCCCTTGGGGGGTGTCCCAGCGGGGGGCACTTCCTGGGTTTCTCCACACCACACCACGGTCTAGAAAGGAGCCCCACAGGAGGACTCTACTCAGGCCCCACCCCTCTGGCCCTGGGAGGTCAAGGCCCAGTGGGTCAGTCCTGAGCCTCAGGGAGTGAAGTCACACCCAGGGAGTGAAGTCACACCCAGAGAGTCACACCCAGGCACTGGGCTGCGGGGGGTGGTGACGCTGGGGGGTGGGGCTGGGTCAGAAGCCAGGGTTAGTTCCAGCTCTGGGCTCTGGGCTCACTGAGGCTCCCAGCCCTCCCCGCTGCCTCCCTGGGTTCTGCTCTGATGGGGTCAGAGACTTTCTCTGACCCCAGCATCATCATCATCATCGTCATCATCATCATCAAGGGGGCTCCCCCTCACCAGAAGAGTCCCTGAGGGCAAGAGGGCAGAAAGCCAGCCCAGAGCAGTGATGGGGCCAGCAGTCCAGGGGCCAGGATGCTGTCCTCACCCCCTGCCCAGCCGAGGGGCAGCTCTCAGGCCTCCTCTTGGGCAAACCCCTGCTGGGACTTCAGCGGGGCCAGTGGGGGCTCTGGGCACCATCTGCCCACTATCTCACCAATGCCTGAGCCGGCTCCCCAGCCAGGCTGACACAGCTGGGGGTGGCCGCGAGGACTTCCCAGCATCACCCTGCAGCCCCAGCCCTCGACTTGCCCTGGATCCAACCGCTACTCTGTCCTCCCCAGGCCCCAGAGCAGCCTGTGGTGCAGGCCCAACGCAGCCTGGCCCACAGCCCACCTGTGTGGGGGAGGGGGGCTCTGCCATCATCTCCAGTGATGCCCGCTGGCCCCGCCCCACTCAGGGCAACTCCATCTCGGGGCCCACAATGGCCCCACTGATGCCCAAGCGGTATCTGGAGTCTTCCCAGCCCCCGTCTCCGCGTCCCCTCTCCGCCTTCTCCTCTACAGAGAAATAACCAGACACATGCCATGGCTGTTCTTCCCGGCTCCATTACCCCCAGCCTGCAAACAGCAAAGACTCATTCTCCATGGCACGGGTCTGCTCTGCACCCCAGGTTCCCCCTAAGTGGGCCCTATAGCCAGTTCCATCTCCAGGGGATGATGCTGGGCCCTGTCACACAGTCAGGAGTCCCCAAAGGCCTACGGCGGTGGGGGGGAGGGAGGGTTCCAGCTGCCCACCTGTTAAAGCCCAGGCTTGTCAGCCCCTGACTGCCACCTCATGCCTATATCTGCACTGAAATGCATAGCGGGCATGGGCGGGACCCCAACTTGGGGTCCAGGTGTGGCCCCACCCTTGGAAGTCAGCGGCTGGGCAAGTAGCCCCCAAACCTCCATTAAAACCCTTAAATAAGGACTTCCCTGGCAGTCCTGTGGCTAAAACTCCACTCTCCCAGTACAGGGGGCCCGGGTTCCATTCCTGGTCGGGGACTAGATCCCACATGCCACAACTAAGACCCAGCACAGCCAAATAAATAAATATTTTTTAAAAAACCATAAACAGAGTTGGGAGGGCTTATCACCACTCAGGAGGTGGTGATCCCTGTTCCACGGGGAAAGAAGCTCCTGGGCTCAGGACCCTTCCAGAGCTTGCCCTGTGTCCCTCTTCATCAAGCATTTGTATCCCTCATATTTTTTTGTAATAAACCGGTAATAGTAAGTGTAGTGTTTGCCCAAGTTCTGTGAGCCATTCTAGCAGTTACCATGGCTGGCATCAGAAGTAAGGCCGCTTGCTCGCAGACCTTCACCTCTGGGGTCTGCACTAACGCCAGGTAGTCAGGCTCAGAAATGCAGTGAAGTGTAGGGCACCCAGGTGGTGTCCAGTAAGTCAGAGAACTGGCTGTTGTGGGGAAAACACAAACGCACAGTGCCAGAAGTGTGAGTAGAAACAGGTCATGACTTCCCACTGCACTGCTCCCCAAGAAGGGCATGAATAAGGGGTCACTCTTTGTGGAAATCAGAGCACAAGACACAATGATTAGGGGTAAGGGTGGGCAAGGGTCACCCCGGCTGATTGCAGCCAAGCTGGAATTCCAAATCCACAGGTGTCACGAGAAAGCCTTTTTTAAAAAGATACTTGTTTATTTGGCTTCATCGAGTCTTAGCTGTGGTGCGTGGCCTTAGTTGCTCCGAGGCATGTGGGAATCTAACTTCCTCGACCAGGGATCAAACACACATCCCCTTCATTGCAAGGCAGATTCCTAACCACCGGACCGCCAGGTAAGTCCCGAAAAAGCCTTTCTGAAAGGGATTTTTCAGATGCTGTCATCATTCTACAAAGTAACACAGCCCTGTGTATCACTGCTCTTGACCCCATCACAGGGAAATGGGTGGGAATGCTTCGCCCAGCCTCTCTCTGTTTTCTCAAGAGCGCTCTTATCTGAGTAAGAAATTGGACTTTCCTTATCTCTGACAATGCCCAGGAAAAGAAAGGTCAATGAGAGAATCTGCAAACAGTCAAAAGCAAAACCTTGGGGCCTGACTTTACTCCTCCGATCTGATTTCCTGCTCTGACCTCTCCTGATGGGCATCCTGAAGTTTCCCGGGAATCAGAAGTCTGAATATTGTATTTAGCTTATCTCCTTGGTACAACTGAGGGATGGGGCTGCCGCACAGGAAAGCCAGGAACACAGCCATGCTGGGGAGCCGTGAGCCGGCGGGGCTGGAGGAGGCGCCAAAAGGATGAGCTGCACAGTAACGCGCACCCAAGCCCTGCCCACAGGTCCCTGAGAAGACCACGTTCTGCCAAGAGGACGCTTAACATTCCCAGCCACTTGGTCAGCAAAAGGCAGCCGGACAAGCCACTCGCCACCACTGGACGCAGCAGGTGGGCAATAAAGGTTTGGGTCATCTCCTGCAACTTCCAATTAGCTTGATTTCATGGGGATCCAGGACACATGTGTGTATGTGTGTGTGTGTCTGTGTTAGTCACTCAGTCATGTCTGACTCTTTGCGACCCCATGGACTATATCCCACCAGGCTCCTCTGTCCATGGAATTCTCCAGGCAAGAATACTAGAGGAGGTTGCCATTGCCTTCTCCAGGGGATCTTCCCAATCCAGGGATCGAACCCGGGTCTCCTGCATTGCAGGCAAATTCATTACCGTTTGAGCCACTGGGGAAGCCAACTCATGTGGCAGGTACAAAATAGAGGTCAGGCAGTTGTGAGTTTGAGTTTGTGAGTTGTGAATTTGTCTCTATCTTATAGCAGCTGTGTGACTCCGGGTGAGTTACTTAACCTCTCTGAACTCGTTTCCTCTTTTGTAAAATGAGAATAAATTGCACCTGCCTCATAATGAATAGAAAATATCATGTAACTGACTGAAAAGGGAGATGTGTCAGGAGGAGAGCCAGGGTCATGGTGGGGGCAGCTGGAGGGGAGGAGGCAGAGGGAGATCTGAGTGGACAAAATTTGCCGTAGATGGAGTTGGGGCTAAACAGAGGAGGAAGTAAAAGGCAGAGACTGTATTGAAACTTTTCCTAAGTGGATTTTCCCTGGTGGAGACAGAATAGGAGAAGTCACTGGGTGGCCTGGTGCTTCTAGCTCTTGCAGTGCTGTGCCCAGGCGCACAAGCATGTCTGACTCTTTGCCACCCCATGGACTGTAGCCCACCAGGCTCCTCTGTCCGTGGGTTTCTCCAGGCAAGAATACTGGAGTGGGTTGCCATTTCCTCCTGCAAGGGAACTTCGCAACCCAGGGATCAAACCCAAGTCCCCTGCAGCTCCTGCATTGCAGGCAGATTCTTTACCGCTGAGACACCTGGGAAGCCCTTGGATCCTGCCAAGGTCTTTGGCTCAGGCATTCCGGAAAATTCCAGAAATTTCTCACTTCAACTTTAAAGAATTATCAAGCCCATCTTCCTCTTAATTTTCCAAGGAACCTGCGTCATCTTTTGTTTAGTCATCCTTGACCTTGCAGGTTTCACAGCTCACGCAACCGTAATCCTCTGAGCAAACAGGTGACGGGAAGCAGGGTGAAAGCTTTGCCCAGTTGCAGCCGCTCGTTTCACTGCTGGGGGCCTCCCCTGGCTGGCCGGAAGGGAGCAGTTTAGCACAGCTGGTTCTGCAGCTGTGAACGGGGGTTGCATCCAGCCTGCACGTCCAGGTGAGGAGAGGCTGCCTGGCTACGCGGCCCTCCCTGTTTGGAAGGGAGGCTGCACCTCTCCACTGGGAGGAGGGCAGGGGGTGTGGGGGGACGCTCCCTACCTGGACAGTTCTCGTTGCTGCAGACCCACTGACTGTTTCGGCAGATGCTGGTGGAGAGAGAAGAACGGGTTATGGGTGGGTCTGCAGAGGCAGGCATCCATGAATGGATTTGGAGAGGGCACCGCCACCCCACAGCCCCCCAGGAAGGGTATGGGAACAGAAAGGCACCCAAATCAGAGGGGGCTTTGGGAGGTGAAGGGGCTTCAGCCACAGGGGAATCATGGAGAGAATGCTGAGATAAGGGAGCAAAGCCTGACAGACAGACAGAAGAGGGAAACCAAGGGAGTCCACCCAGGCATGAAGCAGTTGAATTTCTACCCTCTCAACACACACACGCGTGCACAGATATACACACACACACATACACATATACATGCACACATGTACACACATACACAATACACACATACACACACAAACACATACGCATACCCATACACACATATATACACACAATACACACACATACACATATAAACACACATATACAAAATGCACACACATAGACACACATATTGCTGGTGGAAGACTGAAAGTGTGGGCTCTGACGGGGCAACGCCCTGACCCGTGCTGGGCAGCCCTGGAGACTCCTGGAAGACAGCCCGGGAAGGAAAGGCAGCCAGGGACAAGGTCTTGAGGTGTTCCCCTTGCCTGTGTGCAGGGGGGGACACCCAGAGGGGCTTCTGGAAGAAATAGCTTGAGAGAAACAAAGGCAACAGGGAGAGAGTCGCTTATTAAAGCATGGGTGGGGGTGCGGCTAGAGACGCTGTTTGCCCGTGAAGTGGCCTACCCCCAACCCCCCTCCTCCAGGCAGATCTGTATATAATCCTTGCTCCCCATCATCAACCTCCACAGCCTTTCCCAAACCACACCCAGCCCAGGCCTGGTCCTGCTCCACCTGCTGGTGCCCCGAACGCCCCTGCTGGCCCAGCGGCCCCTCCCCAGCCCCTGGCAGCTCCCCAAACCTGCACCACTCAGCCTCAGTTACCAGGTGTTGCAGTCTCGTGAGAGGGAGGCGCCTGGAGGGTAAGGCTTTCCAGCATGCACACAGGGGCACTCCGTACTCTCCACACAGCGGCCTTCATCCAGGAGCTGGCCCTCTGGGTCAAGGGCAACAAGACGAAGACTCAGCCTTGTCACCATCATGACCCACCTCCCAACCACAGGGGCCTCGGGGTGGTCATCTGCTCAAGGCTCCTTGCAGAAAGCTCAAAGGACTCATTCTACGATGCTGATCTTTCAGTTTGCAAAGTGAGGGGGTAGGGTGGGGGGGCTATTTATCGCCACTCTAGTGACGAAGTAATGGGGGAAAGTTTTGTTCAAGGCCTTCCAGAAAGGAAGCCATGAGTCTAGGCTGAAGGCTTCTCCCAGAAAGCTCAAAGAATTTCTCGTCTATCTTGCACAGAAGTGGGGGAAGATTGTTCGTCTCCATGCTATCAGATGAAGACATGGAGGCCAATGTTTCATTCAAAGCCCTCCAGTAGGCAAGTCACGATGGAAACACACAGGACTCACTCTCAGTAATTAGCCAGGACTTTTCACCAAAGCTCACGAGGTATCTCTTGGAAAAGACTCTTTTTCAGCTGAGCTTACATGGCCAACCCAGGACAGAGTTTAGACTGTCCTTCTCTCAGATCACTTCCTGATTCTTAACCGAGAAAACACTACAGGTCATATAGAGCCAGGAGCCACCCTCTACCCCGAACAAAATTACTACTGGAGCCCAGACCACCCTACTCCCCAGACACACATGTGCTTTCGTGGATATGGTACAACAGGAAAACATAAATTAAAAATAAATGCCAGTTTAATTCTGGCCACTCTGTACAAAGACTTTTTAAAAAGTAAATAAAGGTGAAGGAGTCTTTGGGGCCTAGAAAAGAGAACAATAGTCTCAAAGGCCCCTTGCTGAATCGTCTAATTTCGGAGAAAACAAAACAGAATTTTACTTCCACCCTGATGCTCCAGGCCGGTTGCATCTATCTGGGACTTATCAACCCCTGTCCAGAAACCTTGCACCCCCTACACCTGCCCAGAAGACTTATCACCCCCTGCCCAACTACAAATGTCATCTCAACAAAAGAATACTCAACATATCCCGCCTGATTAACGTTTCCCTTATCGCTTCCACAAGCCTCCCTATAAGTATGAAGCCTCCCCGATCCCTCTCGGCGCTCAGCCTGGTGGTTAGGCCGACTGTCACCCCTCCTTGCCTGAATAAAGGTAACCTACTTCTGTTGAGGTCATCTTTCCTTTTCTGCCTTGCCGGAACTATACCCTACAAAAGGGCCTCTGAATTCAGCGATGGGGAATAACACAAGCAGCCTTCACCTGGCTTCTCCGAGCAAAGGGCACTGGCGAGGGCTCAGGTTTGTAAATAAAGTGGGACATCTGTTACCAGGGCAGCCGCAGCCATCCACACACTGCTCCCGACACACTTCGGTGATACTCAGGCTCCGGCAGGTCCTGTGGCATGGGGACACACACTCCTTGTACTCCATGCCTGCGGGGCAGTCCGGTCCTGAAATGGAAAACCCGGGAGTCTCCCTGGAGCCAGTCCCCTCCAGGCAGCATCTCGCAGGCCCCAGGGTGCTCAGAGCCCTTAAGGCCCCTTTGTCTGGCCCCGCTGTCTTCAGGGCCCCAGGGGCCATCTCCACTTCAGTGGCACCCCAGTGGTAAACATCACCTCCCAGGCGATCCGCTGACCACTCCTGCCCCGAAGAGGCGGCTTCCACCTTGTGGGGCCTGGTTAAGACTCAGCAGGGTCACCTGGCACCACCATGCTCCCCCTCAGCCTCCTGATCCCCACGAACAACTGGCCACTTGTTTGCTTCTCTGCTCTGTCCTTTTCACCTAAACCCCTCTCCGGGGGATGCCAAATGCCTCCAGGCTGAAAATGCAAGGCCCCCGAGGCCACACAAGCCGGAAATGGTGTCTTCCATCCCATCTCTCCTCTGAGGGCTCCTCTTCCTCAAGAACTTGGGCTCGGGACTTCCCTGGTGTCCAGTGGTTAGGGCTTCGCCTTCCAATGCAGGGGTGTAGGTTTGATCCCTGGTCAGGGAGCTAAGATCTCACATGGCCAAAATAAAATAAAATAAAACAGAAGGAATATTGTAACAAATTCAATAAAGACTTTAAAAATGGTCTACATAAAAAAAAAAAAAAATTTTTTTTTAAGAAAGATATTGGGTTCAATCAGACACCCCAGCCAAAAATGGGCACACAGCATCTTCCAGGCTAGGGGACGGTCATTCCTATCTATGTCCACTGAGTACAGGACAGCCCTCGAAGCTCATCACCTAAGCCTCTGATCCCACTGGACCCAGCCCTCCATGGATAAGGACGCCTCTCCTTTCTCTCTCTACTGGCTGCTGACTGATGCTCAGGCGGAAGAACCAGAAGGACCGAGCATCCCAAACCGCCTCTCCTCCAAGGTACCTCAGTCATCTGCCCCTCCTACTTTCAAAGACCTGAAAAGACAGCCACTCCCCCTTCCAGAGGCGAACCCAGCTGTCAACAACCACCCTTCTCACACCCCCACAGCAAAGAAGAAAAGTTCTAACTTAGAAGCTGGAAACACACACACACGCGGAAAGGCGTGTGTGTGGTGTAAACATTCGGGCTGCCTGCCCTGCACCATCAGCCAGTGTGGTCTACAGGAAGCCTGCGGGGGGGAAGGGCGGGGGAAGGAGGAGAAGGTGGCCTGCAAGCTTCAGGATAATTTGGGAGTGGTGACAATCACGATGACCAGGGACCCAGTGAGATTAGACGACTGGGTGCGGGGGAGGGATGGAGAGTACCGGCCAGAGGAGAGCAGGGAGGCAATGACAGGCAGGGACTTGAGAAAAGCCTGCCAGGATGCCGAGATCACCGCCCTGCTCCTGGTCAGTTTCAGACTTGAACGGATGAGACCCCCGGCAGAACTGGGGAACAGCTTTTGAGTCCAGGGATGGATTTCTCACGAGGAATTGGGCAGGCCGGGCGTGATAACAAGAGGCAAGAGAAGCGATATGGGTACTTTGCTAGCGGGACCTTTCAAGCCGTTAGGGAGGGGACTCTCTCCGTGAGCAGGGGACAGGGGCGGGAACCCGGGCCTCGGTCAGCGGGGGCTAGCTGGGGTGGGACACCCGGGACGGGCCCCGCCCCCGCCCACCCCGCCGGGGTGTGGTCCCGCGCAGACTCACTGCAGGAGCTGTGGTCCGCCCAGCCGTCCAGCCGCATCCCCTGCTGCGCGCAGGCGCGGGCGTACTCTAGCAGCACAGGGCAGGGGCACCGCAGCCCCTGGGCGCAAGCGCACAGCATCCGCTCACACAGGGCCACGAAAGGCTCGGGGTCCACCAGGTCGTGGCAGCGGGCGAACACCGAGGCCATCTTCAGAAGCTGGCAGTGCTCCCACAGGCCCTGCGGGAAGGAGAGGCCACCTAGGAAGGCTGCCACCCACGCAGCCGGGTGTCCCCTGACCTCGGGGCTTGGAGACCCGCCACGCCCGGAAATCCAAGACCGCTCTCTCACACCCAGGAGCTATTTGTCCACATCTGTCAGACGAAATACTCCAGCAGTTCGTGGAACTCTGTCGGACCCCTGCTTGGTGGGGCGCCCAGAGGCCAGGGCGACCTTGTGGACTGAGCCCTGGAAATGCAGATGCCAGGGACCTAGCCTGCAGCGGCAGACAGTGTCCTCTGAAGGGCAAGGGCAAAAAGATTCTGTGAGTGAAAGGAGCTGAACTTGAAGTTCTTGTGGAAATCCACCAGAAGCTGTGGATCCGAGTGAGGAAGGCCAGGCATCTGATCCGCACCCACCTGGTCACCTCCCTTCCCTGAGTTTGGTCCCTCCATCAGAGATGAGGTTTACAAAGCAGACCCTCCAGGCTTCACCCCCAGAGACTTAAACTCCGTGTGTCAGGGATGAAGCTGAACAAACATTTGCAAGATGATTCCTGGGATGGACCAGACTGGACCAGTTCCCATCAGCAAAAACATGCCAGGACTCTACAGAGTGTCCCCGGGGTGCTGCCAGGTTAGGGATGTTCCTAGGTTTTATCACTTTGTTGACAACACAAGCAGGTTTGGAACTGTTCTCACTAATGACTCCTGGACACGTTAGTATAAACACCCTTATCTGAAAGTCATATTTGTGAGCATCTTTACATTCTGCGTTTTGGTAATTTTTCTCAATAACATGCGTGCCAAGTCTCTTCGGTCATGTCTGACTCTACGACCCTATGGACTACAGCCTGCTAGGCTCCACTGTCCATGGGATTCTCCTGGGAAGAATACTGGAGTGGGTTGCCATCTCCTCCTCCAGGGGATCTTCCTGACCTAGGGATCAAACCCACATCTCTTACGTCTACCTGCATTGATAAGCAAGTTCTTTACCACTAGTGCCATATCAGAGATGTTAAGTCATGAAAAAAAAAATGCGCTGGTAATTTTTAAACGCATTTTTTTCCCCACAATTTAACATTTCTGAAATCAGAGCACATATTAAAATCAATATCACACTCTGTCTTCAGTTTGACATGAGGCAGTATTGTTGCTATAACCGAGGCCCACTGGGTACACAATTTCCTTCCTGCACAGGCATGTTCCCAGAGTGAAGGGAAGCCATCTGTTAGTGGAAGGACTTCAGCTAAAATGAAGGGAGTAGAAGAAGAAAGAGCTGAGTTCTGGAGGGTCAATCAAAGCAAATCAGTTATCATAAAAGGGATGGTGAGAAAGAGCAAACAAGTGACCAATTTTCAGGAGCGAGAACTCCGATCTGCTCTAAGTGTACAAGGACGATCAGAGCAAGGCTGGTTACATCAAGAAATAGGAGCTAGCCGCGCGGTGTCTGGAGGAATAGAAATCTGACCCAGGGCTCCTTACCACCTGGGAGAGCCACCTGGGGAAGCCCCAGGGTCATGCGGTGGTCCCAGGGAAATGTGTGTCCTGTCCACGGTGCCGTGCCCGCAACCAGCCTGCAGAGTCTGTCATCAGAACCAGGTCCCCCATGGCCACCGGCCCCGGAGAGGACCCAGGGAGCTCCAGGGCCAGCTGGTCCAAGCAGTTGGGTGTAACTGGTTCCTTCTGCACCTGAGAAAAGCAGCAGTCACGTGGACTGCTAAATTGCAAAGCTGCAGCAGGCAAGCTGAGAACTTGCTGAGAGCTTGCTCTCTGCAAGCTGAGAGCTGCGGCTGAGAAGGAGGGAGGCTGAGCCTCCCTCCCTCCATGACCCCACCCTGCTGAGCTCTCCCCCGCACCCTCACATGGCAGAGAAAAAGCAGAGGCTGAAGTCCAGCTCTGCCCCAGCCTGGTGGTGGGGATGGGGACAAAGCTCAGTCTTCCATGGAAAAGGGCATCCTGGGGCAAAACGGTACACCAGCTGCAGACCCGGCCTCACAGGGGGACACGTGGAGCAAGCGGCTGATGAACAAAGACGGCCGCCTTGGGCCTGTGTTGCTGAGGTGATGACATGCGCCTTTCCTTTACCACCTGGGTGCTTCAGATGGGGGAAACTGAGGTTTCTGAAGAAAACACCAGCAAGAGCCCTGCCCTGATCTAATATGACATCACAGCCCCAGGCCCAGCTTCTGCCTCTTCCCTATGCTGGCTGTGTGACCCTAACTGCTTACCTAACCCCACCTGCTCTATGGAGGCGATAATAACAGTGCCTATTTGAAAAGACTGTGTCAGACTGTGACTGCACCAAACCATGACTTGGACCATGAAAAGACATAAATCAGAGCTATGTTTTTTTCCAATAGTCATGTACAGATGTGAGAGTTGGACCATACAGAAAGCTGAGAGCTGAGGAGTTGATGCTTTTGAGCTGTGGTGTTGGAGAAGACTCTTGAGAGTCCCTTGGACAGCAAGGAGATCAAAGCAGTCAATCCTAAAGGAAATCCATCCTGAATATTCATTGGAAGGACTGATGCTAAAGTTGAAGCTCCAATACTTTGGCCACCTGATGCAAAGAGCTGACTCATTAGAAAAGACCCTGACTCTGAGAAAGATTGAGGGCATGAGGAGAAGGGGCGACAGAAGATGAGATGGTTGGATGGCATCACCGACTCAATGGACAAGAGTTTGAGCAAGCTCTGGGAGATAGTGGAGGACAGGGGAGCCTGACGTGCTGCAGTCCATGGGGTCACAAAGAGTCAGACAGGACTTAGCGACTGAACAACAACAATCTGAAAAGACCAAAGTGAAGACTGGATGGAATAAAGCATCCCAAAGGTTTAGAAATGGTGACCCCGTATCACCATCATCATTGTCACTGACATGGATATCCTGGCCACCAGAGAGAGCCCTTCCACTGTCCTTACTGCCATCAGGCTTCTCTTCAGAATAGTGAACGGATCACCAGCAGGACGGAAGGATATCTTTGTCCCTTTTCCCGTCTCCATCTGCCTGGATTGTACAGGGGTGAATGGTTGCCAAGGCAACACTATCAATTCACTAGTATCTTGGGGGTTCCCTGGTCAACAGAGGGCTGCTCTTATCGATCTTTCCTTTGAGACAGCCCCAGTCCTCCAGAACAAGGTAGGTGTCTTTCCAGTGGGGGGTGGCTGGGGGAGGACCCCCCTCTTCTTTCTAGTAGACAGGTCTAAGAATCTCCATCCTCACTGGCACCTGAGACTCAGGGAAGGAGGCTGAGGCTTGTGTCTGTTTCTTTCCATCCTGTCCCACTGCCTGGCCCATCAGAAATGCCACTCAGGAACTTCCCTGGTGGTCCAGGGGTTAAGACTTCACCTTCCAAGGCAGGGGGTACAGGTTCCATCCCTGGTTGGGGAACTAAGTTCCTCTAAGCCTCACAGCCAAAACACCAAAACATAAAACAAGCAATATTGTGACAAATTCAATAAAGACTTTTTGTTTTTTTTAATGTGCTATGCTTTAGTCACTCAGTCGTGTATGACTCTTTGTGACCCCATGGACTGTAGCCTGCCAGGCTCCTCTGTCCACGGGGATACGCCAGACAGGAACACTGGAGTGGGTTGCCATGCCCTCCTCCAGGTGATCTTCCCCACCCAGGGATCAAACCCAGGTCTCCCGCATTGCAAGCAGATCCTTTATTGTTTGAGCCACCAGGGAAGCTTTTATAAAAAGGGTTCACAGGGACTTCCCTGCTGGCCCAGTGGTTAAGACTCTGAGCTCCCAATGCAGGGGGCCCAGGTTTGATCCCTGGTCAGGGAACTAGATCCCACATGCTGCAACCAAGACCTGGTGCAGCCAAATAAATGAATAAATATTTAAAAAAAAAAAAAAAAAAGGGTTCACATTTAAAAAAAAAATTGTGGAAGAGGTTACTGCTCTCTTACAGGGCAGTTGAGGGCACCCTTGGGGTAGGAGCAGGAGCTTGGGCACTTGGCTACCTCTTGCCACACACACAATTTGGAACCAAAGGAAAAGAACCAAAGGCAACTCCATGGGGTTTTTCTAGTGGTTGCTCCCATTGCCTGGGCTGTAGGACAGTGGCTTCAAGCAGTCCCTGCACCACATGACCAGCTCTCAGGCACAGGGACCAGGCCCCTCGGTGGACACAGAACCAGAGGAAGGGAGAAACCCAGGAGTCCAGGCACCCCCTCCCCCTTTCAGAGCCCAGAGTGGGGGAGCAGGGTCCAGTGTGGCTCGTCTCCAGCTGGCCCACCTTCATCCCTGCTCGAAGGAAAAGTGGGAACGGTACTCCAGCACATTTCCTGGGAGGTCCCTGGAGGTAGTAAATGGTTTTCAGAAAGCCTTAGCAAGAAGGGTGGGTTCTGATCACTTGCCTGCAGGAGGGAGTGGATTTCTGCAGAAATGGCCACCTCCCTTAGAACAGTTCCTGAGGCCTCGACCATCTGCATCTAAAACCTGCCTAGGTTTTCCTTCTCAGAGAAAAGGAAAAAGCTGTCCTCTGGTCAGCCCTGGCCTGAGCTTGATCATGAGAGTGACCACAGCGTGAAGGTCAGGGAGGATTTCCAGACGCCTGCCAGCCTTTAAAGCCCAGCTGGCCTTATCCCACGATGGTAGCACAGTGGCACGCCTGGCCTGCCATCTGCTCCTTCCAGGATCCCCTGATCCATCACCCCCATCCTGATTCGTCCCAGGGCACTCCATCCACTGTAGGGTTTGGTGAGCAGGCCCGGGTGTTCATGCCTATTACCACGTGCCCTCATGGAACCCAAGTTATCCGTGATGTAGGTGTGCTTTGCCTGTCTCCTTGTCCACGGGAGCTGGACATAGTCATGCCTGGCAGTGTTGGGTGGGTCAGGAGGACACAAGTTCCTGGGTAGCTGAGCACCCCTGCCAGGCCAGGCCAGGCGCAGGCAGGATACTTCCATGGCCACAAGTCCAAGATGGAGCTATCGTGTCCTCTGAGAGCCATGGAGAGACAGGAACCAGTAGGAAGTGACCATATGGTTGCTCAGCAAACATTGGCTGTGTGGTCAATAGAAAAGGCAAGTCTAAGTCCCACCCCCACTTGGAGGGCCGAGTCCCAGCGTATGAGGGAGGCAGGGAGGCCTGGCCTTCCATGGCCTGAGCGCAGCCTCCTTCTCTCGCTCCCCCTCCCCATGTCCTGCATTACTGATAGTTTCCTGAACACACCCCAATGGTGGGATAAGGCCAGCTGGGCTTTAAAGGCTGGCAGGCGTCTGGAAATCCTCCCCTGACCTTCACGCTGTGGTCACTCTCATGATCAAGCTCAGGTTCAATTTCTTGCACATCTACTATGTCCAGGCGCTGTGTCAGGCAAGGCCCACAATAGAAAGCTAATTAGATGCTCCCATAGGCCCCTGGGTGCATCTACTCTGGTCTCCATTTCTGGGGCCATCTCCCCATTTCCCTGCAGGCTTTTCGAAGACAGAAGCCATATTCCCAAGTCATGCATGAAAGTGAAAGTGTTAGTCAATCAATCGTGTCTGACTCTTGGCGACCCCACGGACTGTAGCCCACCAGGCTCCACTGTCCATGAGATTCTCCAGGCAAGAATACTGGAGTGGTTAGCCATTCCTTTCTTCAGGGGATCTTCCCAACCCAGGGATCGAACCCAGGTCTCCCACATTTCAGGCCGATTCTTTATCGTCTGAGCCACCAGGGAAGCCCAGGACATGCATACCAAGCTGTACGAAAGCGCTAAACCAACAGTCACGAAACAGCAATGAGAGAGTCATACCCTCCAGTTCTCAAGGAGTTTTCAATCTACCTGCACCAGGTATTTCCATGGGGAAGGTTTCTATAACAGCCTGAAGACCTGGTCTCAGTGTAAATGTGTCTTCCCAAGGGTGTGGCCAATCATAGCAAGAAGGAACCTGCTACTGAGACTCCAGGGAAGGAGGTACAGTCTGAACCAGGCTGTGGACTCTACACAGGACTTAGGTTTCAGGCCACGCCAGACAAGGCTGACGGCCAAATTCAGGCAGCAGGAGACAGGGTAATTACTGTTGAGCCAAACCCTGCGTTGCTAACAGACGCCCCAGGAAAGGCACAGCTGCCCCTGGGACGCTGCTCCGATAGGTCAGTGCCTCGGCTTCTCCTAGCTAATTCTGATCCTTGTCATGGTCCCAACCTCGTGGCCTCTCCTTGAATCGGCTTCTGTTTTCTCCCAAGCTGGTCCTCCAGACCTTCTCTTTGTTACTCCCCAAGTAAAGCACTAGGCGGTGTCTTTCTCTGATTTGTCCCAGGGCACTCCATCCACCGTAGAATTTGGTGAGCAGGCCTGGGTTCCCAAGCCTGTTGCCACGTGTCCTCATGGAACCCAAGCCGTTCGTGACATAGGTGTGTCTCCATGTGTCTCCTCGTCCGAGGGAGAGGACACAGTCATGCCCGGCAGTGTTGGGTGGGTCAGGGAGACGCATGGGGTGGGCAGCTTCCTCTGACTGCTCATCACTCGCCCAAGGCCACTGACCTATAGAGCCCCCAGCTGACGGCCCTGCAGTCTCCACCCTTCTCCCACTTTAAGGACAGACAGACCACACCCCTCTCCCCTCCATGGTGGTCTGCGCCCTCTGTAACCCAACAAATAAAGTTGTTTCAGAAACCAGCAGGTCACCCACTCCTACACAGAGGCCTGAAGACCCCTTCAAAGACCATAAACCTCAGGACTTCCCTGGTGGTCCAGAGGCTAAGACTCTACGCTCCCAATGCAGGGGCCCGAGTTTGACCCCTGGTCAGGGAACTAGATCCCACATGCCGCAACTGAGATCCAGCAATAAAAAACAAGTAAATATTTTTTAAATAAAGTTAAAAAAAGTTTTTTTTAAAGAACCCAAACCTCAGAGGCTGAATACATCCTTTCTGATTTAGAAACTGAGGCAGGAGAGAATAAAGAATTCAATAGGTCAGCAGTTCTCCAAGTGGGGTCCAGGGACCCCCAACAAACTCCCAAGATCCTTGCAGGAATCCTCAAGATCAAAACTAGTTTCGTAATGACACTAAGATGTCATCTGATCTTTATGCTCTCGCTCTTTTGCAAAAACACAGTGGAATTTTCCAGAGACTACATGATGTGTGGACTCACAACAGGCCGGCTGCAGACGCAGACGTAAGAACCAGCTGCTTTCTCTCAAGCCAGACAGTGAGACAACACCATCCTCCTCCCAACTTTTTTTTTTTTTTAGTTTGGAATTTATAGTCATTTTTATTAAAAAGATGGTATTCGTGTTAAATTTTAGAAGGAAATGGCAAGTCACTCCAGTCTCCTTGCCTGGGAAATCCCATGGATGGAGGAGCCTGGCAGGCTACAGTCCTTGGGGTCGCAAAGAGTCAGACATGACTTAGCAACTGAGCAAACACACATTCATGTTAAATATCGTCTTAGTTTTAAATAAATGTTTATGTTTACAATTTTTCTTTTTGATATCTAATAGGGTAAACATTGACAGGCATAAACCATATAAACACACACTCTGGGACTTCCCTAGTGGTCTAGCAGCTAAGACTCTGTGCTCCCAATGCAGGGGGCCTGGGTTCAATCCCTGGTTATGGAACTAGATCCCACATGCCACAACTAAGAGTTTAAATTCTGCAACTAAAGGCCCGATGCGCTGAAATGAAGATTGAAGATCCCACGTTCCACGACTAAAACCCAGCGCATCCAAATAAAAAATATGTATTATTTTTTAAAAAGCAGACTCTTTGGGATCCTCAATTATTTTTAACAGTATAAAGCAGTCCTCAGTCAATTTAATTTGCCAACAGTTATACTGGTGAAGGAGTCACTGAGCTGAACTCAAACCCCGATTTCACCCCATAGGCCAGGCACCTGCCACTTAGCCACGGTTCACCTGGTTTTCCACGACCCCGATGCCCCACCCTCCCCGCCTTGTTTCCTATCAGTCAGATTAGAAAACAGTGTAGTCCAGTGGATATAGCATAGGTTTTAGAAAAACCAACCCCATCGCTCACAAAATGTGTGACTTCAGGAAGATCATCTCCCCTCTTGGTACCTTTATTTCCTCACCCTTAAAAGAGGGAGATTGTGGAAGAGATGGAAAGTTGTCCAAATCTATTCCTCCCTTCTTTCTTAGTCAGAAAACCCCTGGGCACAGAGCCACTGAGAACAAAGATTTGATTTTTCAGCCTCCCTTGCAGCTGGGAGTGGTCATAAGACTTAGCTTTACTCCCCTCACCAACCCCAACATAAGCAGGAAGGTCGTGTGCGACTCCCAAGAAGCAGCCTCCAAAGGAAGGGGTGCTTTTTCAATCCTTCTCTTTCTATGACTGGAATGCTGTCTGGTGCTTAAGCTGCCATTTTGGGCCATGAGGCTGAGGACAACAGGGAAACGAGACCGAAGGACCCTTCACCCAACACCATGGCATCTGTACTGGACATCCCACTCCAAACCCCTTCTCAGTGAGACAGAAATACACTGCTCTACCGTGGAAACTGTTTCTACTTTAGCTATCCTGGCACAGGAGGACCTAGTCCTGAGATAGCAATGCCTGCCTTCAGCTTCCCTGCAAAATAAAACTAAATGACATGACACAGGGAGTGCAATGGACTGCTTGTAGCTATTGTCATTGCCTGCTGTCAGGACTAGCCAAAGAGCTCAAAGATGGCTTCTCTTCAGCTCTCTGCTAAACCATTCTGGCAGGGAGACTAAAGAGGGTCAGCTAATTCACTTCCAGCATCTCCCTGGCTCCGAAGCCCGGCATTAGCTACTTCTCTCTTCCTGCAGCTCTCGTCTGTGGTGCCAGAGGCTGGCGAGAGCGCGCCAGCCCCGGTCCATCAAGCCATGACCTCACCCTGCTGGGTGGGTGTGCAGACCCAATTGGAGTCCAACTTAATCACATTTTCAGTTCATTAAAAAGCACCAGGCCTTCTCCCTGGAGATGCCAAGCCAGTTGGAGAGAGAGGGAGAGAAAAGTCATCTCCCCAAGGGCAGATGGGGTGGGGGGGTGGGGATCGAGGAGATAAAAAACAGGAGCAGAGATCTGGAGCTTAGCTCTTGTGTAGGTTCTCAAACAGTTGACAAAGGAGCAAGGGTGGGGGGCATTCCTAGGTCTGGAGTGAACAAGGGGGAGACTAACAGATAAAGTGCAAGATTGTTCAGCCTAGCCCTGGAGTGGGTGTTCAGCGGCTGCCCCCTGGGGAGGTCTGGAGGCGCCTGGACCTGAAGTGGTCCAAAGCCGTGGGTTCAGGAATTCACCCCCAGGGAACGACCCAGTTTCTTATTGCTCAGCCTGCAAGGATGAGTGGGGGAGGGTTGCTGATTCTATTTATAACTTCTGCCTGGCTTGGGATTCCCTCCCACATTCCAAGATCTGGCTCAAAAGACCCCGGGAAACTGGCTGATAGATTTCCACTAAACGAATGCTTTCTGTGAAGCTGGAGATTCCTCTCTCTGAGATAGTCAGAATACAGCCCTCATGAGAAGTAGGGGAACTGGATATGTCCCTGAAGTCCCCAATGCCAAGGGAGATGGCTACAGAACCCTCCAAAGGACCCATCTCCCCCTCTGTGCTTCTGGGCAGCATCTGAGCAGGGGTCAGAGCAGGACCCATGAGCAGCTGGCCGGGAGGACAAGGGACTGGCATCAGCCCCGGGTTCCCAATTTGGGGTCTGTCCAAGCCCTGGGTCTGGAACTGCTCCACCCACCCTGCTCCCAGTCAGAAAGGGTCATCAGCTCTGTGATAAGAACCGTTGCACCACATGCCCCTTAACTAACTCCGGATGGCATTCACATGGTTCTCTTTCATGGCTGTTCACCATCTCCTATGTGTCTTGTCCCTGAGTGAGATTGCAAATACAACCTCAATAAAAAACATCTCAGTAAACACGTGCCATCAGGCACCTGCAGCTTCCTCTCCTTGCCAGGAGGGGAGGGAAGGAAAGAAAGCCACTTGGGGAAAGTCTCGGGAGTGTGTGTGTGTGTGTGTGTGTGTGTGTGTGTGTGTGTGTGTGTGTGTGCATATGTGTGTGCATGTATGTCTGTGTGTGTACATGTATGTGTGTATAAACGTGTGTGCATATGTGTGTGCATGTATGTCTGTGTGTACATGTATGTGTGTATAAACGTGCGCGCATATGTGTGCATGTGTGTCTTTGTGTGTGCGCGCATGTGTGTATGTGTGTGTGCGTGTATAAGCATGTGTGTGTTTGTGTGTGCGTGTGTACATGTATGTGTGCATGTGTGTAGCTGTGTTGTGTGTGTGCACACGCGTGCACACACACACCTATGTGTAAACTAAACAACGAAAGCATCCATTTAGTGGAAATCTATCAGCCGGTTTCATGGGGTCTTTCGAGCCAGATCTTGGAATGTGGGAGGGAATGTGCTGGGTTAGGGATGCATTTGCATCTGCTTAATTTAAGGGAAGCTTCCCTGGTGTGGCTCAGCGGTAAAGAATCCATCTGCGATGCAGAAGACTCAGCAGACTCAGGTTCAATCCCTGGCTAGGGAAGATCCCCAGGAGGAGGAAATGACAACCCACTCCAGTATTCTTGCCTGGGAAATTCCACGGACAGAAGAGCCTGGCGGGCTACAGTTCATGGGATCGCAGAAAGTCATACACGACTGAGCAACTGAACACACACACAATTTAAGGGAAAACTTGAAACCCAGCAGCAGCCCCTGAACTCTGCCATGAGGCTAGACCTCCAAAGGCAGAATGGCCGGGGTCACTGTGCCACCACCACAGCCTGCGGGCTCCCTGCCCTCCTGCCTCCCTGCTCTCAGACGGGTGAGGGGATTTGCTGGAAAGGGAAAGGGTGCTTATTCCTCAGTGGTCGGTATCGGGCAGAGCTTTGTTGGCCTTCAGAGGGGAGACTGAGCCGCAGAACAGGAGTGCAACTACGTTTGGACACAACAAAGCTCTAGAAACCACGGATTCTTGGATTTTGGCAAAGTCCCCAAAATAAATCCTCACTCCTTAACCTCTGGATGACTTGAGCAGTTCTCATACCACAGAAAGGGGAATGTGTGTGTGTGTGTGTGTACATGTGTGTATTCATATGCGTGTGTGTGTATGTGCATATGTGTGTGCATGCATGTGTATGTATGTGTGTTTATAGGCATGTATTGCATATGTATGTGTGTATATGTGTGTCTTTGTGTGTATTGCATATGTGTATGTATATATGTATTCGTGTGTATGTGTGTGTGCTGTATGTGTATATGCATGTGTATATATAGGTACCTATGTGTACTGTGTGTATATGTGTGTGTGTATGTGTATACGTGTGTATAAATAGGCGTATATATATGTGCACGCTGCTACTGCTGCTGCTAAGTCACTTCAGTCGTGTCTGACTCTGTGCGACCCCATAGACGGCAGCCCACTAGGCTCTGCCATCCCTGGGAGTCTCCAGGCAAGAACACTGGAGTGGGTTGCCACTTTGCTTCTCCAATGCATGAAAGTGAAAAGTGAAAGTGAAGCCGCTCAGTTGTGTCCGACTCTTCGCGACCCCATGGACTACAGCCTACCAGTCTCCTCCATCCATGGGATTTTCCAGGCAAGAGTACTGGAGTGGGTTGCCATTGCCTTCTCTGATATGTGTGCATACTTATGTTCAAAACCCAACTCAGACCTACTCATTGCTGGGACCCAGTGGGTGGGCCCCCTCTGCAAAGCCAGGTCAGGTCCCTGATAACTAATTCCTCCAGGGTTCCTGGGTTACAAGGATCTCTTCTTGAGATATACTGACCTTCCCTGAACCAGACTCTCTGGGCACAGTTGCTCTCTCTAAGAATCACAACTATTCTACCAAACAAACAAACAAACGTAACGAAATTCATCCCAATCTCCAAGAAAAGTCTATTCTAGGCCATGAATGCAGGAATCCAGGAGAGGAAGCCAGGAGTGGACGTGGCCAGTGAGCCCTCAGCTCTGCCAGGGCACTGAGTCCCTCCCCCACCAGGTCACCTCCCTCCAGGCCTGTGAGCTTTCTCGCAGGGCAGCTGTGGGCAGAAATAGGAGAAAGAGCTGGGTACGCACTTTGCAAATAAAAGGCGTGGGCAATGTTTCATGAGGATGTGAAGAGTGAATTGCATTGTTCCCAACAGAAGGGGTATTTTGTGTGCCTCTTTGTGCCATGGAGGGAACTGTTACAGTCATTCAAAGTAAACATGAGTGTTTACAAATGTTAGCTCCAGTGCAGACAGGTGACTTCTTAGGGGAAGAGGGTTTACAGGTGAACGCTGGGCTCTTGAGAGGAGGAGGCAAGGGGGAGAAGATGTGCAGACATGAACAGCAACAGAACAAAAGAAATAAGGATTGTGTTCACTCACACGCATACAAAACGCTAAAATCAGAACCAGAAGAAAACAGGCAATCTGGGACTGTTAGGTGACTGATAGGAGTACCACTGGACGTGAAGTCCTGAGTAAGATTTGGAGAAAGCAGACTGCAGGGATCTTTCTTCCCCAGTATTCAGCACCACTGAGGGGGCTTCCCTTGTGGCTCAGACGGTAAAGAATCTGCCTGCAATGCAGGAGACCCAGATTTGATCCCTGGGTCAGGAAGATCCCCTGGAGAAAAGAATGTCAACCCATTCCAGTATTCTTGCCTGGAGAATTCCATGGACAGATGATTCTGGCAGGCTACAGCCCATGGGTTCACAACGAGTTGGACATGACTAAGCGACTAACATTCCTTAAACTCCTTAAAACAGCACTTTCCCAGCAGGTGATGGCAAAGTGTCTCGAGAAAAGGGTGTCTTTTTCCAATTAGAAAGAACATCGCATGGACCAGCTACAGCGCCCCACCCCCAGCCTCCCGGAGCCCTGGGCTTCACACTGCAGACAGGACTGCAAGATAAAATCTAAGATCTCCGTGTAAGGTTCAACGCACGCTGACATTTCCTAGGCTGTCAGATTTTTTTTTTTTTTTAATTTTAAGTGACCTAAGGATCTTTCTCAAATGTTCACTGTGCAGCGGAGTTACCGCTGCAATGAACACCAATTATTTGAGCATCTATAGCTTGGCACTTTTTATTACTAGGTCTGCACGCTAAGCCCCAGATGCCAGCAGCCCTGCCCTCGGAGAAGCTGAATAGAACTGCAAATCTGTGTGCAATCAAACAAGCCATTATCCGTCCCAGTAGAGAGGCTCCGGTTTTGTTGGCATAACAAGGAAACATTCATTCCCCCAGGTATAAGTAATATGACCTGGTTCTCAACGAGCTGACTCCTTGCTGCCACCTCAGAAAGACAGAGAGCTCCTGATGGCTGGGTCAGCACCATCTCCCCCACCGAACACTTGGCCACCGAATATGGCTCTTGGAGCCACAGTGGCAGACTCTTGTAAAAGGATTTACCAGCCCCGACTTCTGACTGAACCCAGGGACCCAGCGAGACCCAACAGGCTGTGGACAATTCCAGAGATCACGGTTATCACCCTGGAGATGCCTTTGTGCTTCCCAGCCAATGAGGGCGCCCCGCTCGTGGACAAACACAGCCTGATTGGATGATGAAGCCCGGCCCCCTCTTCTCAGGTAAACAGCCTGAAACTGGAGTTAGGAGGAACTTGTGCCTTGGGAGTTGTGAGTGTTTGGGGGCCTTGGCCCAGCTCTGAGAACTTAGTAACCAGTTTCTTAAACTGCTCCCAGGACGCTGGTTAGTAAGAACCTTAACGCACCCAGGAGACAAAGTGAGTAGCGAGTGTACAGCTGGAGCCCCCAAAGGCCCAGGGGAGACAGGGCCTCTGTGGATTCTCTGCCCCCACCTCCCATTCCCCTCTGTCTCCAGGAGACAGAGTACCAGGCTCCCTCCTCCACTCGGGCCTCTGTATCAGGTTCCCCATTTGGAAATCCTGTCTTCACCTCCCACTTCTTAGGTGTAAACTAGAGTATTCCTTTGTAGTCCAGGGGTGGGAGCATTTATCTTGAGCTTACTCTGTGATGCCGGTGTTTTGCAAACTAAAGTGAAACAAAGCCCATGCCCTGGGTGTCAGAGGTGCCCATGAGCCGCCCACCTAACTTGCCAACTAACCCCCTCTTCCCCATCCTCACCTCTCTTCCCCCTACCCCCACCCCCCCTTAACACACCTCAATCCTACCTCTACCTAGAGAATACTGGAAAGGGTGTGGAAGACAGCTAACCACAACCATCGATGGAAGTGTCAGTTTGGAAACCAAAGGAAGAGATGATAAAATCCCTTCTCCTTTGCTCCTCGCTGCTCAGGGCTCCTGGAGTCCCCTCAGCCCCAAATTTCCCTGGGTCACAAGCAGCCCCAGAAGAAAAGCTGGTTTCTGCCTGTTCCCCACCCTCCATGTCCATGTGCCTCTGCACCTCACTCTCCTAACCCCACGCTGTGCTCAACTCCCCCAGAAAGAATGGCATTATAGCTAGGGGGAGAGGAGGGGAGAAAGAAGGAATTTTGAGCTTAACACTTCAAGTGCTGTGAGTGTTTGGCCTGCTTCCCCCACTCCTGCTCTCCAAGTGCAGCCACCCCAGGGGTAAATGCAGATTCAAAAATAAAATAACAACAATAACAGCTCAGCCAACTGAGCCCCACTGGGCTAAGCTTTCCACATGTATCCTTCTATCCTTACGGTGGCCCTGTAAGGATACGTGGAGCAGGCACTTGTTCTGTGTCTTTTACATATGTGGAAACTGAGGCTTGGAGAAGGCAAATGTCCTGCCCAGAGTTACCAAACTGGTAAATGGTCCAGGGATAGGAAAGCTGGAAGGCCTACAAGGGCAAGTGTCTGCTATTTCAAAGTTTTCCTGAAAAGAAGAGGGAACTACCCCCTTTCCCAAGACAATACCCTCTCCTCCCGGGGTTTGGAACTCAGTCTGTCTCTGTCAGCTGCCAGTACTGTGCTGTGTTCTAGGTGACAGAGATGTTTAGGAACTAGCTGGGAAAGCCTAGCACCACCGAAACTGGAAACCCAAGGAAAAGGGGCGTTAGGAATGGACTTGCTGATACATTAGTGATCGGGTTTACAGTCCAGGCAGCTGAATTGTGCGTGACCCAGAGCATTTTCCGGTGCCTGACATACTCCTTGGTTCAGAAGGTAAACTGTCCCTTGAAAGTGGAAAGACTGAGTAACTAATGATGAAGCTTTCTCATGCTAAGGTAAGGGTGTGTGTGTGTGTGTGTGCGGTGTGGTGTGTTTCATTTAGCTTCTGGAGTAGGAGTAGGCTAGAGTTTCTCCACTTACGTGCAGATTTGTTCTACAAATGAAGGATCCTTGGTTATGATTGTGGGGTGGCCCATTCCCTGGATAAATGGCCCCACCTAATTTGCATCCATCCATCCGTTGAATATTTACTGAGTGAAAGTGCTAGTCACTTCAGTTGTGTCCAACTCTTTGTGACCTCATGGACTGTAGCCCTCCAGGCTCCTCTGTCCATAGGGATTTCCCAGACAAGAACACTGGAGTGGGTTGCCATGCCCTCCTCCAGGAGATCTTCCTGTCCCAGGGATCAAACCCAGGTCTCCTGCATTGGAGGCATCTGAGCCACCAGGGAAGCTCTATTATCAACTCTCTCTTTAGCGCACTCCAGAGAAACACATGATCAAAGAGTTTTAGAGCTGAAGGGAGAAAGATTCATGGAGTCAGTCTCCTGAAGGAAAACATGTCTGGAATCATCACTCGGCTGGCCTGAGGTGGTACAGCCAGAACAGCAGAGGAGGGAGCAGGGCGGGGTGTGGAGTGTGACTCTGCAATGCTCGCTGGTGACTCAGGGCAGCTCCTTAATCGCACCCCCCTCCACCCTGCTCTGGTTTCCTCATCGCTCTGCACAACCACACAGTCCCAGAGGAGGGGCTTACTTGGCCTGTCAAGCCCCATCATGGCAGTGGTTCTGGGGATAAGCAGAGGTCACCCTCTCCCTGCCTGATGGTAGACTGGAACATCGTGCTCCCTGGATGGGAGGCAGGGAGGTGATTCTGTCAGGTAGCCAAGCTCTACAGGGGACGTTGGGTGCAGTGCAGACGCCCTTCGGAGCAGGACTCACTCACCAGAAGCTGAGAGTGTTGGCTGCTGGCGGCTCATGGGGGAGTCACTCTGCAGGCACCGCCCTCCGTCCAGGGGAGCCGTCCTGCCTCCTTGCCCAGAGGCAGCCTCCATGCAGTGACCGACTGGCCAGGGTGGACTCCCTTGCCCCATGGGGCCACCCAGCTCTCAGAACTCCTTGAAGGGTCAGTTGAAGCCTTGATTGTAACTACACAGCGTTCAGCTTCTCCCCCTGCCCAGCCCTGCCTCCCTCACACCCTGAGAGCCACTCCCTGCTCACAAATCTTCACTTTCTGGGAACCTGACTTAAAGGATCTCGTTCCCCAGACAGCGGCGGAGTCTCTGAGCACAGCCTGTTCTGGGCCCTGCGTGTTGACGAGGGCCCGGCCGCACCCCGGAGCCATGCTGCTCCCTCCTGCCTCAGCCCTGGCAGCCTGACCTCTGAGAAGAGGAGGTCCTCCATCGAGGGAGGTCTTTCCCCACCTAAAGCATCATCCTCCCAACACCCGCCACACAGAAGCCCAGAGACCGTCTTGTCCCCACCTACAGATGGCAGAGGCAGGGTGCGTCCTGCAGACCCCTCCCACCTGGACCCCTTCTCCCCAAGTGGGATCCTAAAGGGTAACCCTGAAGGGGAAGGAGCTGCTAAGAACTGGGGGAGGGATGGTCAGAGTCACCACCGGAGCTGAGACTCAGACGGAAGCAGTGGACAAGGAGGCCACGAGACCACAGAGGGAGCGAGTGAAGGGATGGGGCCACAAGCCAAGGAGCCCCGCGCCCAAAGAGCTGGAGGAGGCAAGGGGGGACTCTCCCCTAGACCTCCAGAGGGACCCAGCTCTGCGGACACCTTGAAACCAAATTCAGCCTTCTGGCCTCCAGAACTGTAAGAATACATATCCATAGCTGTAAGCCACTGGGTTTGAGACAGTCTGTCAGGAAACTCATACAACATCCAAGCTGGAGGCTGGCAGCAGGCCCTGCCCCTCCCCTCCCCCCAGCTTCTCCCCTCCTCCACCCAAATGGAAAGTAACCCCCTCCCTGCTGATTGCTAGTGAGACTTCAGGGCCTTGCCCCGGACTTGTGGTTTATAACAACCACTTATGGGGCCCTTAAAAAGATATGGTTTTCTAGACTTCCTTGGTGGCACAGTGGATAAGAATCCGCCTGCCAATGCAGGGGACGTGGGTTTGACTCCTGGTCGGAGCACCTAAGCCTGCGAGCCACAGCTACGGAAGCCTGCACACCCTAGAGCCCATGCTCCGCAACAAGAGGAACCACCACGATGAATAGGCCATGAACCGCAACCAGAAAAAGCCCATGCAAAGCAACGAAGACCCAGAGCACCCAAAAATAAATATTTTTTAAAAATGGTTTTCCACAGCAGAATTTCAGACAGGTAGCAGGTGACAATAAGGATATTTGGAGCTGAGGGGGCGTTGGAATGTAAAACGGGAAAGTATAGTAACTCGCTGTACCGACTCATTGGACCAGGCCCGTCTCTAGAGGTCCAGGCCCAGAACAGTATTACTAATAAGATTAGGGTCAGCCCAACTCGAACCTCAGTTGGTTTTCCGGAGGAAAGGGGTGCACAGGACACAGAGCAGCCAGAGGGACCCTCCAAGGTGGACCCCGTCCTCCCCAGGATGGAGGACCTAGGATGGGACCGCATTCTGCCTCTTGACTCCTGAAGCCCCGCACCACCCAGGTCACACCCAACCTGGGTGACCCACCTTCTGCAGCTCGGAGGAGACGTTGCAGGAGCTGCTGGGAGGGGACACCCGTGGGCACCGCTGCTCCTCACTGCTCAGGGCCCAGGAGTTAGCAAAGTCATAGGGGTCCGAGGTCAGGGTCCCTGTGGAGAAAGGTTCAGAGTTGGAGCCGTGGTCATGAAACCTGGGACTGCTGGGTGAAAACTCCGGGTCTGTAGGCACCTGAATCAACTTTGTTTAGATTTGAACATAGGCCTCTGCGGCAGGGGTTTTGATGTTATTTAGTCACTCAGTCATGTTCGACTCTTTGTGACCCCGTGGACTGTAGCCCGCCAGGCTCCTCTTGGGAATTTTCCAGGCAAGAATACTGGAGTGGGTTGCCAATTCCTCCTCCAGGGGATCTTCCCGATCCAGGGATCAAGCCCATGTCTCTTGAATTGGCCGGCAGGTTCTTTACCAGCAGAATTCTTTTCTGAGCCACCAGGGAAGTCCACATAAATTTTTTAGTAATTGAAATTTTCAGAAGAAAAATGAGGATTAGCAGTGGTTTTCACATAGTCCATATCATCATACTTCCTATTTCTCATGAACATAGACATGTGCACACACACACATACATATAAACTGGCCTTTTGGACAGTGGAGAGGACCACCTTTTATAGATTTCATGTGCGAAGTTCCATCACAGTGACTCAGGAGGACCTGTTCAGATCATCCAGCATTTATCAAACATCTACCAAGTGGGGAATTCAAAGTGAACCAAGTCAGGTCTGAGGATCCCCAAAATCTGATTTGAGGACAGATCTAGGCCTTGAGGTGGAAGGCTAAGAGATAAAGTTCATGAGATAAATTGAGGTGAAGACTCAGGGAAGGTAGAACAGGGGAGGAGTTCTAGTGTAGGTTGGTGAGCAGGGTAACACAACCACGTCCTCAGGGAATGCTGTTCCAGAAAATCTAACCTTCTTGAGTCCTGAAGTCATCTTCGGCGAAGATGTTAAAGTCACCGCACAGCCCACAGGTCTTGTTGAAGTGTCTTTCCAACAGCAGGATTTGGAAGTTCCCGCTGCCATCGATCCTGGCCACAAAGCCATAAGCCTCGCTGGACAGCTTGTGGTACCCAGCCTCGGTTTCCAGGTACAGCCCTCTGGTGGCATAGGGCATGGAGACGCTGGGGAGACAGGAGGAGCTCAGGAAGGGGCCATTTTCTGGGAGTCCCTCCACCCTTCAACCTGACCCTGCTCTGCAGGGTTCAGACTGCCATGCAGAGGCTGAGAGCCTGGTCTCAGAGTCAGGATTCCCCACTCTCACCCACCCTTCTCACCTCCTTTGGGCACATGTACTTTCTCTCTCTGGGCCCCACTCCTTTGTCTGAAAAAATGAGGGGAGTACAAGGGGGATTCTCAGGGCCTCTTATAATTTGAACTTTCTGGGCTCCGACTTACTGCTGGCCCCCCTGCAGCACAGTACCGTTGACAAACACATGGATGTCGAAAAATTCCCCGAGGTACACAGAGAGACCCACTCTTCTACCACCTTGGAAGTCCCCTGAAAAAGAAAAGAATTATTTAAACTGGGTAGCAATTATTACCCCAAAAGGTGAATACATTTATTTATAACCATCATCTCTGTAATCTTATCTCAGTGGGAAACTCCCCCCGAAGAGTTAACAAATGGGCAACAGAAATCTCCCCCAAAATCTCATATGCTCACTCATCTTTCCACACATCTGGAAATATTTACTGAGTGCCTTCTGTATACAAAGCCCTCTAATAGTCTATTTCTTTAAAGGAAAATGTAAAATCCTAACTCCTTCCTTCTGGGAGTTTACAATCAAAGTATAGAGATAAAATTAAGCATGAGTCAAATACACTGCAAAGCAGTGAATCAAAGCCACCATGTGAGTTATTGGTGACGTGAACTCTGGGATGTGTTATTTAAAATGATCTCTTAGAAAGGGAACCCTCCTACACTGTTGGTGGGATTGTAAATTGGTGCCACCGCTATGGAAAATAGTATGACAATTACTCAAAAAAACTCAAAATAGAGTTTCCATATGATCCAGTGATGCCACCCATAGGCATATATCCAGATAAAACTGTAATTCAAAAAGATACATGCACCCCTATGCTCACAACAGCACTATTCACAATAACCAAGACATGGAAATAACCTAAATGTCCACCAACAGAGGAGTGGGTAAAGAAGACGGGATGCACACACACAGTGGAACACTGCTGCTGCTGCTGCTCAGCCCTAAAAACGAATACAATGCCATTTCCCTCAACATGGATGGACCTAGAGATTATCATACTAAGTGAAATAAGTCTGGAAGAGAAAGATAAATACCATATGATCTCACTTATATGGGGAGTCTAAAATATGACACAAATGAACATACCTATGAAGCATAATCAAGGACATAGAGAACAGACTGGTGGTCAGCAAGGGGAAGGGGGTAGGAGAAGGTCGGATTGGAAGTTTGGGATTCCCAGATGCAAATTAGTATATATAGGATGAATAAACAACAAGGTCCTACTGTACAGCACGGGGAACTATATTCAATATCCTATGATAAACATAATGGAAAAGAATATGAAAAAGAATGTGTGTGTGTGTATATATGCATAAAATAAATTTTTAAAAAGTTTTTGCCCAGAAAATGGAGTAAAAACACCAATGACTTCATGATCCAGTGTACGCACACACACATTTCCCATGACATCCCTATCCTTACCAGAGCCATGAGCTCTGGTAATTTCTGATGTCTTCTTTTCTTTTTAAATTTCTTTGATGCTGGCAATAGCAATAACATTCATTTTATGACCCATAGTTTTTGACTCAGTTTGCAGAACATTGACCTAGACTGACTCCATTTTACAGATGGAGAGACTGAGGCCCAAGTGTACAACAGGTTTTCTCCACCTCGGCTCTGTTGACACTGGGGGCCAGATACTTCTTTGCTGTGGGGGCCACTCTGGGCATGTAGGTCATTAGCAACATCCCTGGCTTCTGCCTGTCAGATGCCACTAGCATCCACCCCCAGCTGTGACAACCCCAAATGCCTCCAGACTCCATGTCCTCTGGGGGGAAAATCACCCAGGTTGAGAACTACAAGTTGACACCACTAACTGCACCAGGCTTTCTGACTCCAAGTCCAAACCTCCCTTTGTCACACAAATTTCTTAATGGAGCATCTGAGCACTCAGGGTTGTGAACCATTAATGCAGAGGAGAACCCTCCATCAGCCCTGATCCTTATTTGCCTCCTACTCTCCCGGCAGAACTCGGGAAAGACCCTGATGATGGGCAGCCATTAGAATGACGAGCCATTAGAAACCGCCCAGTGCCAGGGGACACTCCCATGCCCTGCAGACCCTCAGGTCTGCACTTCCTGTGTCTGCCAGAGGATGGGCAAGGTGTCCATCTCAGGGGCGAGCCAGGGAAGCTCCCACTATACCCCATCTCCTTTCTGGACTCTTGAACTCAGGGACTGAGGATCTAAGTGAGGGAGCAAGACCTCCCCTGGGTGAGCGAGGAGCACCCCAGGAAGCCGAGTTCAACCCAAGTGCTGCCTCTGCCTTCCTAGTGTGGGGCTCACTGATCTGCATCTCTAACAAACACTCCGTCCTCCACCCTGTGACTCTGATGCAGGTGGACATGAGCCAAAAGCCGCACAACAGTGATCAGTGAGCAGTGACCTGGCCACGACGCCCTGATTAGAGACAGAGTCTCAGGCTGGGAGCTCACTCAGAACCTTGCAGGTTGTCCGTGACTCTTGGGGCTGCTATGGGAGCCAGGTCCCAGTGTGGGGGCCACCAGGACTCCCGAGGTCTCTCCCAGGTCCCCGTGCTGGCCGGCTAGGAGCCTTGACCTGAGTCCCTGAATGGAGCCTGCTGGCCAGGAGCCAGCACCAGGTCAAAGAGCCTCCCCTTTGCACAAGGTGGCCTTGCATGCTCAGACACAAACACTTTACCCAGGATGTGGACAAGGTCCGCAGGAGAGGAACGGGAATTCGTGATTTGGAAGTTAGGAAACAGGATGTCATTGGAGAACAATGGAGCCCCGGCATGGGGGAGGGCACCGCTGTGCCTGCAGGACTGAAGGGCAGCATCCACGGCTGCCAGCTTCCCTCCCCTGACCGGGCGACCCCCCTTCCCTGGAGCAGCCATGCCAGCCCACCCTACCCGGCCCAGTTCCTCAGATTGCCCGTGTCCTGCCAACACCCACCCTCCCCATCCAAAACAGACAAAGTAGCCGCCCATTTTCTCCAATGTTATCTAATAGCAGCACAATTTGGGGTGAGAATTAAACCAATCTACATTGAAAAGTGATTGATTCGTAGCCTGACTTAGGCCAATTACCCACCAGAAAATTGACACTTGACAAGAGCAAGTTGATAAAAGAAGAACAACACAGAGAGGGTATTCCACGGTGATGCTTTGAACATAGGCCTAATTCAGCCTGTCCATTCCTCCTGGCCCCTGAAACCCAAAGAAGGACGGCCAGAGAGGCCAGACTTCTGACACCACCCTGCATAGATGTACAGAGGGGAGGTCAGCGTCACCTTGACCTTGAGAGATGGGCCCCCAAGTGCTCACGGTGCATTTACGATAATGTGAGTGGAATTCAAGGGCACGGTACAAGTGAAATGTGGCAGATGGAGAAAGACAAAAGCTGTACAATCTCACATGTGGACACTTTAAAACAAAATAAGTGCACCGTGACTTTCAAGGTGGAGAAATCCACTAAGATAAACACTGGGACCACTTAAGGAGGAAGGACCTGGGCCTTCAGCTTCCTGGGGAAGGTGACTGGGTGCTTTTCTCTCTGCTGCTGCATCTGAACCAAGGTAGGTGCCCAGGGTTCAGAGTCCAGGATGACTTCCTCAATTCATCATGCCCTAGGGACGCCTCCAGTCCTTCTCACCAACTGCCTGGTGACCATGGCCAAGGCCACCCTGCTTCCTGCCCTCTCTCCCTTCCAGGACCATCTTGGCTAAGAACCGATTTCCTCCTGACCCTCCCTGCGGAGGCTCTGCACTAGCCCCTCATTGCCTGCTGAATCGAGAAACAAACTCCGCCATCAGCAAGTTCCACACCCATCAGCTCCCCCCACCCCACCTTTCACCCCCTCCTCCCCAGGCCTGTGTTTCTCAAAGTTGGGCACCAAACCCCCCAGGAGCAGCCGGGAACTTGCTAGAGGTGAATATCTCATGCCACACTCTGAATCCAGTGGCATAGACACCCTGGGCCAAGGCTGAGGGACCCCAATAATGTGTTGTGTTTTTTTTTCCAATAATGTGTTTTAACCAGCCTCCAGGTGAACCTGATGGGGCCCACAGCTCCCACCGCACTGATTCCCCCCAACTGGGGTGCACAGCACCAAATTTACCCCTTTCAGACTCTCGCCTTTATTCCTGCTGTCCCCACTACACGGGACACCTTCCTTTTCCTGTCTGCCCAAGCAACCCCCCTCCCCAAGGCCTTGCACGCCTTGCTGTTCGTGAAACCTGCTCTTGTATACAATAGAGAACCACGCTTTGTGCAACCCCCCCTTTGGCGTTGACAGAGACCGCAGGGAGCTAAGGAAACAAAGATGAGTGTGACGTGGTCCTTGCCCTTGAGAGATTCATGGAGCAGTAGGGAAAATGGCATTCCAGTGAAGTTCAGACCACTGAAGCCACACTGGGAAAGGTTTTCCAGCAGAGGCAGGGCCAGAAGGGAGCCGCGAGAGAAGCAGGAGAACCCAGGGGGCATCCCTGATGGTCCAGTGGCTGGGACTCTGCCCTTCCAATGCAGGGCCTGAGGGTTCGATCCCTGGCTGGGGAACTAGAATCCGTGTTGCTGTTTTTCAGTCACTAAGTCGTGTCCGATTCTTTGTGAGCCCATGGACTACAGCACACCAGGCTTCCCTGCCCTTCACTGTCCCCCAGAACTTGCTCAAACTCATGTCCATTGAGTCAGTGATGCCATCCAACCATCTCGTCCTCTATCAGCCTTTTCTTCTCCTTCCCTCAATCTTTCTCAGCATCAGGGTCTTTTCGAATGAGTTGGCTCTTGGCACCAGGTGGTCAAAGTATTGGAGTTCAGCTTCAGCATCAGTCCTCCCAATGAATATTCAGGGTTGATTTCCTTTAGGATTGATTTGTTTGATCTCCTTTCAGTCCAAAGGGCTCTCAAGAGTCTTCTTCAGCACCAGAGTTCAAAAGCATCCATTCTTTGGTGCTCAGCCTTCTTTAGGTCCAACTCTCACATCCATACATGACTACTGGAAAAGCCATAGCTTTCACTACATGGACTCTGGTCAACAAAGTGATGCCTCTGCTTTGTAATATACTGTCTAGGTTTGCCATAGCTTTCCTTCCAAGAAGTATCTTTTAATTTCATGGGTGCAGTCACCCTTCTCCAGGGGATCTTCCCAACCCAGGGATCAAACCTAGTCTCCTGCATGGCAGGCAGATTCTTTACCATCTGAACTGCCAGGGAAGCTCACATGCCTCCTGCGTAGTATAGCCAATAATTAATTAATTAATTTTTTTTATAAAATGAAGCAGGAGAGCCCAGAGCTAGGACCAGCTGTCAGTTCACTCAGCAGCCAAGCCAAGCCTCGCCCAATGCTGGCACACAGACATACTGAGGCTGTCGTCCCAACTTAGGGAGTTAACAACACAAGAGCCCTGAGCCTGCATCTCATGTTAGGTCTGTGTGTTGGCCAAGATGCTCTCCTTGATCAAGTCTCCTTGACCACACCTGCGTCAGGTTTTTCTGAGCCCTCTGCTTGGTTAGGTCCCCACCTAGACTCTATCCTTGGCCTGCAGTTTTAGCAAGAATCCTGTAGGTTCGTTTAGCAAGAATCCCCTGCCCTCAATATCCAATTATATTCCTCATAACCCACTCTGCACATCGCATCACCCTGGCCTGCCTTCAGCAAGAACCCTGTCAAGTTAGTTTAGACAGATTCCCCGTGACCCTTGATGTTTCCTCCTAGTAATTTCCCGTCCTGGGACTTCCCTGTTGGTCCTGTGGTTAAGAATCCACCTTCAAATGGAGGGGAAGTGGGTTCCATCCTTGATCAGGGAACTAAGGTTTCACATGCCATGGAGCAACTAAACTTAAGTGCCATAACTAGAGAGAAATCTGCACACCGCAATGAAGACCCTGCAGGCCACAACTAAGACCCAACGCAACTGAATAAATAAGTAATCTAAATAAATATTTTTTAAAATTTCTATCCAGCCACCCATACCTGGCTCCTTGGCTATAAATCCCCACTCGCACTTGTTATATTCTTTCCTCTATTGCAAAACCCCCATTGCAGTGGTCCCCCCCTGTGTAAAGTCTCCCTCACTGTCCTTATAACAATTGCCACAAAAATTTTGCTGTGACAGTGTGGGTCTGTCTATTGCCATTTCCCCTTCTACCTGGCCCTCCTCGCCATGGCTAAGGACTCCACCTTTGCTGGGTTTCACATGATCGCTCTCACTACCACACACATCTTGTGAACTGTTCGAGTGCGAAGCTCACCAAACGGCAATGTCCCATCGCTGCCTCCAGCCCCACTCCCAGCCCTGGACACTGCCTTAATACAGGAGCAAGGTCCTTCTTCCTGACACTCCCAGGATCAAAATCCAGCTCCTCCTTTCTTACCTGTCAGCCCTTGGGAAGATCATCGACCTCCTTGGGCTTCAACTCTTCACATGTGAAACTGGGGTGACTGTCTGCCCCCCACTCTCAGAGCTGCCTTGGGGGAGCAGAGATAACACAGGCAAGGTACCAGCCCTTTGCCAGGAACACAGGAGATGCTCCCCATCAGCTGATACTCTGACCTCCAGCAGGAAGCGGCAACCTTCCTTCCCTTTTCTACAGGCTTGGGCTGTTACAAACCACTTTCTGGGTCATCATTTCTCTTGATGCTTCAGGGCTTCCAGAGCATTGCCTGGACCCAGAGCAATGGACCCAAACACTGGAGAAGCACGAAGACTCTCTCTATCCACGAGGCTCCCATAGGAAGAGACCCAGGAGAAGTCAAGGGAATCTCTACGTCATGGAGAGGTCATTCCCCACCATGAACTTGGCTCAGCACTATCATAAGAATGGGAAGCCTCAACCCCCAACCTGACAGCCCCCACCTGCCAAGGCTGAGCTAGGCTGCCCCTACTCCTGCCCACCCCCTCGCTCTGAATTCCTCCCATTAGGGCAAGGACTCACCTACGATCGAGAAGGCGTGTGTCTTGCAGTCCCCTGCCAGGAGGTAACTGCAGTCTCCTGCGAAGCTGTACATGCTCTCATCAAAGGTGTTGATGAAGTCAGTTCCGAAGAGGCTGCACCGGGCCATCGATGACTTGCCCAGAGCCCCTTCTCCACAAAGGGCCCCTGGAGGGAAAGGCCACACGTGAGTACAGCAGGTACCAACAGCTCAAACCACTGCAGCCCGGGAGAAATGAGGCTGCAGTCGTCAGAAATCAGGCTACGAGGAAGGACTTTCAATCTTAAACGACACTAAAATTGTTGCTTTCAGCCCCCAAGAATTACCCAGGACTCCCCAATAATGGAAGAACTGCTTTTCAGGAAATCGATTCGCTTTAATGGTAGATGATTTGAAATGAATACTGCATGCTTCTTAGAGAAAATTTGGAAAATATTGAAGAAGAATAAGAAAGGACCTTAAAATCATCTCCAACCAACATTCAGTAGTAACTAGAGTTGACATTTTAGGCAAAGTGTTTGCCTTTTCTTTCTATCTTACTGTGTATAAACAATTACAGGGTTTTTTGCAAATTTGTCAGCAAACTGAGCAAACTGCTTATAACCTGTTTATTTCTCAATATATTATAAATAATTTACCATGCCCTACTTCCAAAACATGATTTTTGGTGGGCTGTATTGTACTTGCATTGAAATGAATTTGGTATGGGTTCTAACATTTTCCAGTTTTCTGATGTGTAAATAGACTGTAATGGGTGTCCTTTAATCTACTGGTATATCTTGAATATATTAAATTCTAAGTAGATCAATAGATCAGTGTGCTTGACCCATAGAACCTATGAAATGTTAACCCCTGCAAGATCATATGCTGACACTTGCCAACTTCACCTCACAGTGTATGTGCGTATGTGTGTGTCAGCAGGTAGGAAATCACATCAGCCAATCTCCAAGTTCTCTGCATCCTCTGGCCCAGGACCCTCCTACTAGGGTCAAGGTTACAGTTAACAGGAAGCTGCAGAGTGATAAAAGTACATCTGCCCCTGTGGGCAGCGGATCGGATGCTGCTGACCCAGTTATCTAAGTGGAGACGAGGGTGAGACCAGGATCAGGAAAGGGTCCCTTTTGCCATTTATAAACTCAGCATCTCAGTGAGGGAAGAAAGGCAGTGTCTACAGTGGAGGAGAGCTGGCCTGAGACCCGGAAGAACTGACCTCTGATCTTGGTTCTGTGTGACTTTAGAGCAGTCATTTTTCCTCTCTGATCCTCGGTCTCTTCATCGCTACTATGGGATGTACAGCTGCACAAATAAATGATCCCCACCATCCACTCAAAAACTAATAATCTACCCAAGTCTTGGGTTCCTTTTCCCCATCCTCCATCCCCATCCTAAAGGACTGTTCTGTGTGGCCCTCGTGCTTTTTAATTCCCCAATCAGAGAAGACACGTGCAGGTACCACCTCCTTGAGAAACACACATCAGGGGCGGTGGGCTCTGCAGAACCTTCATAAGAGAAATTAACCAGGTACCCAGTGACTCCACGGCCCCAACAGGAGCCGAACATAGGGCCGGACACACAGGTGTGCTCCAGACCTGCTGATCCTGGCAGGGGGTGGTTCCCAATGGCCCGAGGCAGCACCATGGGACCTACCTGGAAAAGTGAGGGCCACAGCAAGCAGCAGCCTTGCAAGCCTGGTGGGAAACATCTGCAGAGAAGTGGAAAAGGTGAGTGGCTACTGATCTGTGCTACTGGCCACACGTGAAGTGGGGAGAATTTTTTAAGCAAGAGAAAAGAATGACCCTCATTTCCCCCTTAAACATAGACTGTGATCAGTTGCTACTGTCATGTCCAACTCTTTGGGGCCCCATGGACTGTAGCTTGCCAGCTTCCTCTGTCCATGGAATTCTCCAGGCAAGAATACTGGAGTGGATAGCCATTTCCTCCTCCAGGGGATCTTCCCCACCCAGGGATCGAACCCACATCTCCTGCACTACAGGTGGGTTCTTTACCGCTGAGCCATTGGGAAGGACCTAAACATGGACTGCTGGTCCCCCCCAAAAAAAGCAGGCCCAAGAGTATTAATTACTGGGTCAGGACCCCAGACATCCTTCACCAAACAGGGGTCCCTGTGGCACACGGAGAGGAAAAGTCTGCCTTGCCCTCGCCTTGCCCCCCACCAGCCTGACCCCCATCATTCCCTGATCCTTCAGCAGCTCAGAGCAGGGAGCAGCTCATTCCCTCCTCCTCCTCATCCTTCCACACTTGGCAGCAAACTGGAGAAGAGGACATGACTGAAGTGACTTAGCACACACGTAGGCAATCCACAAGATACACGAACTCCCTCTCTCATCCTGCCCCAGCACCCAGCACAATGCCCAGCACCCAGGAGGTATTTAGGAAAAATCTGCTGAGTTGATCTGGTAAGTGGACAGGAGTCCAGCAGCCCTGGGTGGCGGGCAAGGTTCCCAGAGGTGTGACTCCCCCTCTCCAAGAAAGGGACCACTGACCTCGGCTGGCTGAGCACACCCTGAGTCCCTCAGGGCTCCAACCACATCTGTCTCCTCTAGAAAAGCAGCTAAATTAAGTGCAGGGTCTCCCATTTGGCCTTCTCTAATGGCTCAGACGGTGAAGAGTCTGCCTGCAATGTAGGAGACCTGGATTGGACCTCTGAGTCGGGAAGATCTTCTGGAGAAGGAAATGGCAACCCACTCTGGTATTCTTGACTGGACAATCCCGTGGAGAGAGAAGCCTGGCAGGCTGCAGTCCATGGGGTCACAGAGAGCTGGACACGATTGAGAGACTAACACTCTTCTGTCATCTGACATTCCCTGGGCAGGGGGTGGCGGGGTGGGGGGTGTCCTTTCCCACCCACTGTCCCAGCTGACCAAACAAAGGAGACGTAAACCCCATCCATATATAACTCTTCTGGGGAAGGAACACTCTGATGTCCCATACGGCCAAGCCTAGGTCTCAGCCATACACACAGGTACATCAGACTGCTTCTGGAAGGTACCCAGAGGTGAGGGTAGGGCTTGTCTCTTCCTGTCTGGTCAAGCATTACAAGCAGTAAAGCCCAGACAGGAGCAGAAGCAGTCACAGAACCCCCAGGGGCAGGTGGAGAAGACAGCATTAGGAGGGTCCTTGGCTGTGAATCACCCCTGCACCCTAGTCCCCGGAAGAAGAACCCCAGGTCCCCTGGGCGGGGGTTGGGGGGTCAGTCCTGCATCTCCTTCCAGTGAGCCAACCCTCCTCCCAAAGCCCGTACCTTCCCCTGCGGAAGGGGGTGCAGGTGTCTCCAAGGAAGCTCAGCCTCCACAGTCCTGCCGCCAGCCTAGGCCATGCTCTCCAGGAACTTCTGCGGCTTTGGACTGCCTTGCTGGTGAGTGATCCCCAGGCCGCGGACGCCCTGTGGCGAGGGGAGATAAAGCCCAAATCGTGACGTCTGCGGTCACACACACCCCCTTTTCCCACCACAGTAGCTGTGAGCAGCCACAACAGGAGACAGGCCTCCTCCTAATGACCCAGAGGAAACAATGGACGGAAATGGTACTAGAAACACCTCCAAGGCGATAAGGCTTTGAACAGTTTGGTGGGACGCCTCTTAGCCTCTGCCCCAATGAGCCTCCTGGCCCTCCAGGGCCCCCACACAGGCCCTGATCCTTCCATAGGCAGCGCCCCACAAACCGGAGGACCAGGGAGGCTGGCTGTCCCAGGCAGGCCGGCCCAGGCTGGGGAGGAACCTAGGCCAGAGCAACAGAGCTTCTGGATCCGGTCTCCAGGGCCAGACTCCAGGGGAGTTTGGAGAAACACCTCCACCTAAGCCAGCTGAGCAACCGTGTTTAGAGCAAGGAGGGAGCTGGTGCTTCCTGCCCCGCAAGGTGTGAGAGATCGGGTCCCGGCCCCCACAAGGGCCGCCAGGCTGGGTCCCGGCCAGAGAATGGGTGCGTTACAGGTAAGGGGCCTGGCCACTGGTCCTGGCCTTTCGGAGATGATGGGTGGATGGTTGGAGGCTGTCCTTCCCAAAGATGCTTCCAAACCCACCTGGTGCCCTGACTCCTTCCTGACCTTACACACACACATCACATACACACCATATGAACCACATACACAATATACGCACCACACACACATAACGTATACACACACACAACGTATATACACACACATATATACACTACATATACACACACTGTACATATATATACACACGACATATACACACAACTTACAAACCACACACATACACACCACAAACATACACAACATATACACCACATACGCACACTATATATATACCACACACACATATGCCACATACATATACATACACCACATACATACCATACACCATACACATACCACACATACACCTTCATATAGCACATACATACCACACACATACATAATACACACATCACATACACACGCACCACATACAGACATACACACCACATACACATCACACACGCCCCACACACATACTACATATGCACCACACACCCCATACACACATATCACATATACACACACACGCACCACACATACTCCACATACATACACATACACACCACATACATACCACATACAGACACATACCAGTTCTTCCCAAACTTCAATTCCCCTGAGCCTAGTTTTCAATCACCTGCTAAATTAATTCTTGCTAGAAGAGGGAGCCAATAAAACAGAGGAGCACGGGGCCTCTCATGCTGGGACCCCAGGCTCTGCAACAGCTAGCTTAAGAGGCATCTCAGTGAGGAAGCCCACCCACTGCTTCTCAGGCCACGGCACCTGCCCTAAGAGTCTGGGAAACCTTCTGTCTGCAACCTCCCCCTCCCACACGCACACCTCACACCCTACCACCCTCTTTACCTCCCCAGGAGAGGAAGATAAACGCTCCCACGGAAGAAATGGTCGAAGAGGCAGAATTAGCACAATACAGCAGAAAAGGCACCCAAGGAATTCCATTTCCAACTTGTTTTTAGCTAGATGACCTGAAAATCCACTCCCTACAAAACATCTTGAAATGTCGTGTTAGATACAACAAATATTCTTTAAATGCACAGCCAAATTGGGGGAAAGATGATGACTACCTCCAAGGATCAAAGAGGAAGAGGGACTCGAATCCACAGGAAGCAGCTCAAGTCCGCAAGGTTCGTGAGCCCGGGCACTTCAAGGCCGAGCCTCATGAGAACAGGAAATGAGGCTTCGGGTCTGGCTCAGGCAGAAAGCTGGAACAAGACCCATGCACATGGCTAAACCCTGGAAGGGAACCACCTTCCGAAGGGTACACAGGAAAAAAAAATCCAGCCACCAACATAAAAGATAAAGAATTCGTCTGTCTCCATCTGTCTTGGTTGGTGGTGGGAAAATTAAGTCTCTAGAATTTGTAGCCATGGGCCACAGTCCTGCAGATTTCAAGTTCAGACTGACATGATCACATGGTCCAGGAACTCCAGAACTGAGAAACTGACACATATGTGAGTCTTGGTAGAAACAAACATAAATGTATCTAAAAAGATAAACCTTCTTCTCGGGTCACATACAATACTCACAGATACAGCTCTCTAGAGGATGAGTTCAAAATCACAAATTTTACAACACATGGGAACACCGTCCGTCATGGGCAAGAAGAAGCCCTCACAATCAAAAGCAGGATTAGATCCCCAAGAACTTCAGATAATTAAATGATCAGGGAGAGAGGAAAAAATAAGAGTGTTTCAAATCATCATAAAGAGCAGGAACTGAAAACAGAAAAATAAGACACCATGAGAAAAAAGAAGGAAGACTTGATGAAGGACTTTTAGAAATGCAAATAGTCAATTAATTTAAAAAATCCAAACACAAACACCAGACATTTTGGAAGAAAAATTGGCTGAAACATAAAGTTGAAGAAATTGTTCAAAGAGATAAGGAGACAAAAAATGATAGGAGAAGATCCAAAGAGAAGTACTGAGGGACTTCTTTGGTGGTCCAAAGGCTAAGACTCCCTGCTCCTATTGCAGGGAGCGAAGGTTCAACCCCTGGTCAGGGAACTAGATCCCATGTGCTGCAACTAAGATTGGCGCAGCCAAATAAATAAATAAATTCTAAAGTGCTGAGAAAATATCCTTCAGTGTAGATTCCCAAGGGCAGTGCCTTAGCTTGAATGCCACCCCACCCACCCCACCCCACCCCAAAGCAGGCCCTGAGAATTTTAGTGGAGGCAAAGTATTTGGGAAAGCAGAAAACACTGCAGGCAAGTGGGAACTTGAGAAATGGAGAGAAGTCAATAAAAGATGTTTATTAAGCCAGTTACCACATGGGCAACTGAGCTTAATCCCTTGAGGAAAGTCTAGGACAAAGGGTAAGACACATACCTCAGAACTATCCCTTTCTTGGGTCAAGAAAATGAAGATATTTCTAAAATACCCCAGACTGGTTCTTAATTGTCGAGGGGCACATTACCTCTCCAATACTCCGGCTCCAGGGCATAAAGGTGCAGACCCTGGAGTCTAGAAGAAGCACATGAAAGTTAAGATTGGGGGGATATGAGAGAAGGTTAACTAGGCTGTTAAATTATCATTTGGAAGTTGGTAGAAAGTGAAGACTTCTTTTTCCAGAAAAATGGTAACATGTTTATTATTAACAGCCCTTTCTGAAAGAACTACTAAAAAAGGTACCTCAGGAAGAAGAAAATTAAACCCACAAAGAAAATACAAGACGAAAGGATAAAGAAATTTAAAAATATAGGACTTCCCTGGTAGCCCAGTGGGTAAGAATGCACCTGCCAGTGCAGGGAACATGGGTTCGGTCCAGGAAGATCCCACATGCCGCAGAGCAGCTAAGCCTGTGCCACAGCTCAGCCACACCTACTGAAGCCCCTGCGCCTGGAGACCGTGCTCTGCAGCAAGAAAAGCCACCGCAGTGAGAGGTCCAAGCATTGCAGCTGGAGAATAGCCCCCACTTGCCACAACTAGAGAAAGCCTGCATGCAGCAACAGAGACCCAACACAACCAAAAGGAAATAAATAAGTAAAATTTTATAAAACAAAATTGGTCAATATGGGAGTAATAGGAGCAGGCAGTGATTGCATAAAACGATAACAATAATAATGATAAACTGGAGAGTTCAAAAGTAAGAGGGAACCAAAACGCCAGACGGTAATAGCACCTAAGTGGGGAAGTGGGTGATGGCAGTGAAAGTGTAGAAAGGTCCTTGTATTGCTCAGAGGAAAGAAGTAATAACTGTAGACTTTGTGGAGGCTAGAATGCACAGTCAAATTTTAAGAGAGGATGCATAAAGAGTAGAATTGAATGTACATTTTCCAAACCAACATGGGAGAGGGGAACTGGAAATAAAGACAACTAGATCAACTCAGGAGAAAACATAGAAGCAGCAGAACAGATAGCATAAAATAAGACATCAAAAATCCAGACATTGGTCATCAGCAGTTAAATGAAACAGATAATGACACATAACTAACAATGTTCAAGAGCTAAGCCTGAAACACAAAGACTGCAAGAAAATAAAAAGGAAAATTCAAATGGTAACCAACAGAAAGTTGATGATACTACTATCAGACAAAACAGACCTTAAGAAAAAAGTCTGGTGAAGGAAATGGCAACCCACTCCAGTACTATTGCCTGGAAAATCCCACGAACAGACGAGCGTGATAGGCTACAGTTCATGGGGTTGCAAAGAGTCGGACACAACTGAGAGAAAAAAAAGAAAAAAGTCATTATTAGAGACAAAGAGGATACAAAGATGACACAAAGATGGATGTACCAAGAAGCTATAATTATGTGCACTTCATAATGTTTGCTCAAAATGTATGAAGAAAAAATTATTGAATTATAAGGCAAAGCAGAAAAAGCTTTGGGTAAAAATCAAAAAATCCTCTTAGGAAAACAAGCACACAAAAATCTTTGTAACCCACAAAAATAAGGGAGTATCCTTGTCCTGAGTATTAGAGCAAACCTCACAATTATGATAAAATATGAGCCACTTTCCTTTTAAAAATCGGAACAAGCCAAAAATATTCAATAACATCACTGCTAGCCAACATTGGATCAGGTGTCCACGTTGGTACAGAAAAAAATGAAAGAAAAGAAAATATAAGGCACATGGCTTCAAAAAGAAAAAATGAAATAGTTATTATTTAAAGATATGGCTGTGTACTTAGAAAAATTCCAGAAAATTCTACGTAAGAGAATTTTATCAGAGTTCAAAAGTTTACTAAAATAAGGTACGGATGTGAAAGTAGGACCATAAAGAAGGTTGAGCGCTGAAGAACTGATGCTTTTGAACTGTGGTGTTGGAGAAGACTTTTGAGAGTCCCTTGGACTGCAAGGAGATCAAACCAGTCAATTGTCAAGGAAATCAGTCCTGAATATTCATTGGAAGGACTGATGTTGAAGCTGAGGCTCCAATACTTTGGCCACCTGATGCAAAGAGTTGACTCATTGGGAAAGACCCTGATGCTGGGAAAGATTGAAGGCAGGAGGAAAAGGGGACAACTGAGGATGAGATGGTTGGATGGTTTTTCTATCAAAAAAATAGAAAATAGTAAGTGCTGATGAGGCAGTGGAGAAAAGGGATCTTGTGCACTGTTAGTAGGACTATAAACTGGTATAGCCACCATGGGAAACAGTATGGAAATTCCTCAAAAAAATTAAAATAGAACTACCGTATGAGCCAGCCATCCCAATTCCCTATATATATCTGAAAGAAATGAAATAACTATTTCAGAGAAATATCCACAGACTCAGGTTCATTACAGCATCATTGACAATAGCCACAATATGGAAACAATCCATGTATCCATGGATGTATGAATGGACATACAAAATGTGGTATTTATACAATGGAATATTATTCAGCCATAAAACGAAGGCAATCTTGCCATTTGCAACAGCATGAATGAAACTTGTGGGCATTATGCTAACAAATCAGAGAAAGACAGATACCAAATGATCTCATTTACATGTGAAATCTAAAACACAAACAACAAAACAAGAAACTCAGCTCATAGACACTGAGAAGAGATTGATGGTTGTCAGAGGCAGGGAGTAGGACATAGGCAACATGGGAAGGGAATGAAGGGAGTCAAAAAGCACAAACTTCCAGCTATAAAATACAAAAATCATGAGATGTGTTGTACAACATGGTGACTACAATTCAGTTCAGTTCAGTCGCTCAGTCGTATCTAATTTGTCTAACTTGTCTAATGCATCTATGAGCAATGCCATGTAGGGCCACCCAAGACGGACAGATCATAGTGGAGAATTCTGACAAAATGTGGTCCACTGGAGAAGGGGGTATTCTTGCCTTGAGAACCCCATGAATGGTATGAAAAGGCAAAAGGATATGACACTGAAAGACTATAGTTAATAATACTGTACTGCATATTTGAAAGTTGTTAAGAGACTGGATCTTAAAAGTTTTCATCGCAAGATAAAAAGTTGTGGTGATAGATGTTAACATGTTAACAAGACTGAGGTGATCATTTCATGATATATACAAATGTCAAATCATATATTGTACACTTGAAACCAATACAATGTTACATGGCAATTATATCCTTTGGGGCAGGGCACACATTGTGAAGCTTGTTAGCTTATCAAGGATTGAACTCAGGCTCTGGCAGTAAGAGCACTGAGTCCTAACTACTGTATTGCCAGGGAATTCCCTTTCTTTCTACTTTTTAAATTATATTAATATCTTAATTTTTTTAATGTAAGGTATGGACAAACTGACCAGTAGCAACAGATAAGAGATATTGAAAAGCAATTCACAGAAAAGGAAAAAAAAGCCCCTTTGGCCAGTAAACATATGAAAAATCACTCAACCCCAGTGGTCACCAGGGAAATCCAAAATAAAACCACATAGCTATCTTCCCATCAGATTGGCCAGGATGTGGGGCTATTGGAACTATTTGCTCTCTCTCGGACAACTGGTATATCACTTTGGAGGAAAATATGGAAACAGCTATTAACGATGCTCTTCCCGTGGCCCAGCACACGCACTCTTAGGCATATCCCCTGGAGAAACTTCCACCTACATGCACAAAGCAACTTGTACAGTGCTCACTGCAGCAATGAATGTAGTTCACAAGTGTATAAACAACTAAATACACTTCAACAGTATGAATAAATAAATGATAGTACATTTATACTAAACAACAGTCAAAAATAATCAAGGCTACATCAACCAACAAGAATAAATCCCCAAAATAATGCTGAGCAGAAAATAAAAGCAAGTGTTAGAGCATTTCTGCAGCTCAATAGCATTTCTGTAAAGCGAAATAAAGACCATGGAAAATAAGACAGTAGGAAAGTGTAGTCAGTCGGTCATATCTGACTCTTCACAATCCCATGGACTGTAGCCCACCAGGCTCCTCTATCCATGGGATTCTCCAGGCATGAATGCTGGAGTGTGTTATCATTCCCTTCTCCAGGGGATCTTTTCCACCCAGGGATCAAACCCCAGGTCTCTTGCACTGCAGGCAGATTCTTTACCATCTGAGCCACGAGGGAAGCCCCAAAACAGTATATTATTGCCTATAAATACATTTAATTGCAGGAAAAGTCAACATGTGTGGTGGAAGACCACTAAATTCATGGTAGTGACCACCTTTATGGAGGAAGACAGAAGATGGGATCCAGAGAGTGGTACATGATGGGCTATACCTCTCTGTATATGTTTTATTTGCTTAATAATTTTGAAAATACGAGACAAGTATGAAAACACATTAAGATGTCTGGAACATCCTGAGAAATGGATGCAAACTAAATTTCCATCAACATATGAATGGATAAGGAAGATGTGGTACATATATATAATAGAATACTACTCAGCCATAGAAAAGAACAAAATAATGGCATTTACAGCAACATGGATGCAACTAGAGATTATCATACTGAGCGAAATAAGTCAGGAAGAGACAAATGCCATATGATAATGTTTACATGTGGTGTGTGAACTATGACATAAATGAACATATGTATGAAACAAACAGAATCAAGGATATAGAGAATAGACTTGTGGTTGCCAAGGCGGTGGAAGGTGGGAGGTTGGATTGGGAATTTGGGATTAGCAGATGCAAACTGATAAACAGAATAGATAAACAACAAGGTCCTACTGTATAGCACAAGGAACTATATTCAATATCTTATGATAAACCATAATGAAAAAGAATTTATCACTTTGCCATACAGCAGTAATGAACATAGCATTGTAATTCAACTATACTTCAATAAAACATAAATTTTAAAAACAGATGGCTATAACATGGATATCTTTACATTAGCCTCTCTAGTTTTGGGGACAGTTGATATTTTCCCTTACAAGACAAAGCCCAGAAGCCAGTGACCTTGGCATGTTGGCTTTGCTGTCACAAACAGCAGAGGACCAGCATCCTTACATACCCATTTTCACATACAAGTTCTATTGCCTTAAAACAAATGCCAAGATGTGAAAGAAGTCACTAGGTTGAAGTCAAAAAAACTTGTTAAGACTTATATACATCCTGCCAAGAATTATATCAATTCACCCTTCCATGGCATTTTATTAGTTACGGACTGAAAGCTTGTATCTTCCCAAAATTCTTTGTTGAAGCCCTAACTCCCAATGCAGTAGTACAAGGAGTAGAGACCTTTCAAGGTTAATTAGGGTTAGATAAGGTTGTAAGGATGGGCCCCCATGATGGAATTAGTGCCTTTATAAGAAGGGTAAGTCACCAGAGTTTTCTCTATCTGTCAAGTGAGGACACAGGGAGAAGGCAGACATCCACAAGCCAGCAAGCAGGCCCTCACCAAGAATTGAGTCTGCCAGCACCTTGATCTTGGACTTCCAGCCTCCAGACCATCAAAATAAATGTCTGTTGTTTAAGTCATACAGTCTATGATATTTTGTCACAACAGCCTGAGCTAAGACAATTATTTTTTTTTATTATTACATGGTAATGTAACTGGCAAAAACTGGAAAGATTCTTCTTCTTCTTCTTTTTTTTTTTTTTTGTTCTACCACTTTATTGCTACCAACCCATCTCCCTCCACCCTCGTGCACACATGCTCAGTCATGTAATCCCATGGACTTCAGCCCGCCAGACTCCTCTGTCCATGGACTTTTCCAGGCAAGAATACTGGAGTGGGTTGCCATTTCCTTCTCCATGGAAAGATTATTCTTGAATATTCATCCCTTTGATTATTGGGGGATGTTTTCTAACGTTGCCCATTTGTGTTTCTTCTTTTGTGAATTTCCGGCTAGTGTCTTTAGCTCATTTTCAACAGAGATGTTTATCTTTTCCTATTGATTTGTAAAAGCTCTTCAGAAATTAGGATAATTTTCTTTCCTCACATAAATATGTGAACTTTTTTCTCAGTTCTTCATTTACCTTTGTTTATTATGGTGACTTTTTATGTTACAAGAGTTTGGGGGATTGTTTGATGTTCTGGGAACAGGGGAGTGTTAGCTATCACAGGTGCAGAGCAAAAGTACAAGCACAAAGTGTTTGAGGACTTCCCTGGTGGTCCAGGGGTTAAGATTCCATGCTTCCACTACAGGGGCATTAGTTCAATTCCTGGCAGGGTAAGTTCCACATGCCACCCAGTGTAGCAAAAAACACACAGTGTTTGAAAGGAAACACAGTGAAAAGTCAAATCTCCCTTCCAAGTGAGTGACCAACAGTCCCAGTTTGCCCTGAACAGAGGGACTCTGGGGACATGGAATTTCATTACTAAAACTGGGACAGTTCTCAGCAAACTGGGACAGTCGGTCACCCTACCAACATCCTAATTCTCTTCTCGGAGGCAATACTGTCTCCAGTATCTTCCTCCTTCTGGGCTATCCAGTATCTTGGATAGCCTCCAAAAAACATTACAAACGTTTTAAAGATTCACCTTCAAATCTGTCGTGTGGAATGTGAACCTTATCCACAAACTTGGGTTGGCAAGATGCATCACATCCCTTTAATTCCTTTAAGTCAGATACAATCTAACCTTCTTCACAATCAAGGTGACCCAAGAATGCAGGAGGATTATGGAGGGCTCAGAAAACACTGACCTCAAATCTTAAGTCCACCCCTCTCGCTGCTCCTTCCTTCCCAAGCCCACATGACTCCTTTAAAGACCAGTAGTCCAAGGACTTCCCCAGAAATCCAGTGGTTAAGGTTCTGTGCTTCCAAGACAGGGAATGTGGGTTCCACCCTTGGTCAGGGAACTAAGATCCCATATGCCTCACCAATTGGCCAAAAATCAATGAATAAAGGCAAGCAGTCCAGCAACTTCCAGGGCCTGTTGGCAGGACCTCTGGGTCTGGCAGCCACTGGCTCCCCAGGCCACAGCTTTAACTCCAACAAGAACAGGAAAACAGTGTTAGCCAGGTGGAGCAAGGCAGCAGGGTGGGCCCGGAGACCCCACCACTTGTTTTTCTATGGATCTTCCTCCTCCTGGGCCTCACGACCGACACACTTGACTGCCTCCTGGGCCCCCACGCACATCACCACCCGACCCCACTGTGCACCCCACTCACGGTCCACTGGCCTCCCTCCCCCAACACCTCCTGTACTCACTCACAGGACTCCACCAACCAGGGGGCCCTCTCTCGCGCCCCTCTCCTCCCTTCTGCTAATTACCCTTCCTCCGAAGAGCCGAGTCATTGAAAAAGACGTTGATGCTGGGAAAAATTGAGGGCAAGAGAAGAGAGCGGCAGAGGATCAGACGGTAGGATAGCATCACAGACTCAATGGATATAAGTGTGAGCAAATTCCAGGAGATAGTGAAGGACAGGGAAGTCTGGCAGGCTGCAGTCCATGGGGTGAGTTGGACATGACTTAGCAACTGAACAAAAGCATGCTTTCTATGCATTCTGTTACTCAGGCCTCCTATAGAGCTTCCTGGTGCTCCCGTAACAAGCTATCACAAACACAGCGGCTTCAAACACCAGAAATGTATTCGCTCAAAGTTCTGTAGGAATCTGAAATCAAGATGACAGTGGGGGACTTCCCTGGCAGTGCAGTGGTTAGGACACAGTGCTTCCAATACAGGGAGTGAGGGTTTGAACCCTGGTTGGGGAACTAAGATCCCACATGCTGCAAAGTGGCCAGAAAAAAAATATGACAATAAGGCCCAGCTCCTCCAATGGCTCTAAGACAGAGAAGGAGTTTCCTGTCTCTTCCGGCTTCCAGAGGCTCCAGACCTTTCTTGGCTTGTGGCTACATCGCTCCAGTCTCTGCCTCTGTCTTCACATGGCCTCTCCTTCTCACTCTGGGTCTCCCCTCTGTGTTTCTTAAAAGGACGCTTGTCACAAGAGCCTACATAGGTAATCTAAGGCACTCTCATCTTGATTTCCTTGAGTATATCTGAAAGGACTCTTTTTCCAAATAAGATCACACCCACAGGTCCTGGGGGTGAGAATGTGGATATATGTTTGGAGGAAGGGGCACCATTCAACCCTCTACACCTCCTAACAACCATTCATTCCAGAGACAAGAATGCTGAGGCTCAAATGGGCTAAGTAACTTGCATAGGACCACCCCATTGTAGCCAGTTCTAAGCCCATATCTCTCTGATGCAAAGTTAGTGTTTTTTCTCCTACAAGTGTAACTATTCTGGAAGTTTTTCCTCCTTCCTTCGCTCCCTCACGCCCCACTGACCTGTCTAGAAACCACTTTCCTGTCTTTCAACCACCCAGATATCTCTAAGGGAACCCATCTTGCCACCTATTTTCCCCTTTAAATAGCCTCTTCTCTTTGCTCTCCTACAAGAAGAACCACACCTTACCCATCCCTGTATCTTTCAAAGTGTGTGGTTCTGAGCATGGATCATAATAAGTGTTCTGTAAATGCCAGTTGAACTCCCTGCAATGTTTAATTAGCATAAAATATTAAAAAGGATCTCCAGGACTGATATCACAAGGAAATGATTGTTCAAAATCTGAGAGAGCTGTCAGCTGCTCTCCAATTTGTCAACACTGAGGTTAAAAAAAAAAAAGCACTCACCCCAAGTCAAGGGAAGTTGCAAAGGGAAAGTCATGGGGTTGCTCTGCCAGAGGACAGTGACATCAGACCCAGTCACACACCCATTTGTCATTCGGCAGCCGTAACTGGTATGACTCTCCAGGACTATTTCTAAATGACACCGCAGTTTCTATTTTTTCATGGTGTAATACTCCTGACTGGAATAGTAACACTTTTTGTTGTTGTTTAGTTGCTAAGTCGTGTCCAACTCGTTGCAACCCCATGAATGGTAGCCAGGCTTCTCTGTTCATGGGATTTCCTAGGCAAGAATACTAATGAGTTGCCATTTTTTCCTCCAGGGTATCTTCCTGACCCAGGGATCAAATCCAAGTCTCCTGAACTGGCAGGTGGAGTCTTTACCACTGAGACACTAATATTTCCCCTAAAAACAGGGGAACGTAGATAAATACAGTGGGACTCCCCATCTGATAAGAAGTCTCCTTCAGTGCCACGTGATCAGTCGTGTCCGACTTGTTTCAACCCCAAGGACTGTAGCCCAACAGGCTCCTCTGTCCATGTGATTTCCCAGGCAAGAATACTGGAGTGGGTTTCCATTTCCTTCTCAGGGGATGTTCTCAACCCAGGGATCGAACCCACGTCTCCTGTGTCTCTTGCATTGCAGGCGAATTCTTTTTTTTTTTTTTTTGCAGGCGAATTCTTTACCTGCTAAGCCATCATCAACAGGAAGGGAGCTGTGTCAACCACCAGCCACAGCAGAGGTGTAATGAGCAGAGGGCTCAGAGCTGCAAGGTGATCAACCTTGACTCCTACTGTCACCACAAGGGCCATTTTCTTCAGGAAACTCCCAAGTCAGAGGCCAAGCCATCAAGTTTCACACTGACAGCTTAAATCCTGTGGTTTCAATAAATATTTTACATCTTAAGTGCAATGGTGCAGTTAACACTTCCAGTGCAGGAGGGCATATGTTCAATTCCTGGTCAGGGAATAAGATATCCTGCAAGCCTCAAGGTGGCCTACAGAATAAAATCAGACAAAATTAATAGAAGAATGCTATTTGACATGAAAGCTGTAAGAGAATGTAAAACTGTAAAGACTGTCGCCCACAGTAGCCCTGAGCTACCTGAGTGTTTAGGTCACATTGACATACAGTCTGAGGCCTAATTGCGCTGACATGATGGAGGCTCCACCAGCTGAAAACACATCTCTTCTGCCCCTACCCATGGCAACCTCTCCTTCCTCTGCCCTCTCATCACTCACTAGACAAAAATCCACAAGGTATCAGTCAGCAATTTTTGTGTTTTCCTGTAAACATAGCAGAGACATTTCTTTGCCAATGAAGGTTCGTATAGTCAAAGCTATGGTTTTTCCAGTCATCACGCATGCATGTGAGAGCTAGGCCATACAGAAGGCTGAATGCTGAAGAACTGATGCTTTTGAACTGTGGTGTTGGAGAAGACTCTTGAGAGTCCCTTGGACTGCAAGGAGATCTAATCAGTCAATCCTAAAGGAAATCAATCCTAAATATTCATTGGAAGGATTGCTGCTGAAGCTGAAGCTCCAATATTTTGGCCACCTGATGCAAAGAGCTGACTCATTAAGAAAAGACCCTGATGAAAAAAAAAAAGAAAAGAAAAGACCCTGATGCTGGAAAAGATTGAAGGCAGGAGGCAAAGGCGACGACAGAGTACAAGATGGTTGGATGGCATCACCAACTCGATGGACATGAGTTAGAGCAAACTCAGGAGATGAAGGACAGGAAAGCCTGGCATGCTGCAATCCATGGGGTTGCAAAGAGTCAGACACAACTGAGCGACTGAACAACAATAAACATATGGTGTTCTGTTGCCTTATCTCCCTAATCAGACCACCAGTTCCATGAAAACAGGAATGGAATTTTGGAAACAGCCTGGCTTCTCAGATGACACCCCGCTTCCAGGCATGAAGGGAGGACCCTTGGCAAAAGTGACACTTCAAATCCCTGAGCCTCAACCCCCCTGCCCAGTGGTGTGTTGAGCTCGCCCCTCACCCAGGGCAGCCTCACACCAAGGAGATGGAACCCCACTCCTAGACGCTGCTCTGTACCATCTTCTTAAATACTGATTAAAGGGGCGAGAGGGTCAAGAGACAGAGCCCTCACCTTCCTCCAGGATGGAGGCCACGGAAGGCCTCAGGAAGAGGCAGGATTGACTTGACCTGGGCAGGGTGGGTAGAATTTTTTTTATTAAATATTTATCTATTTATTTGGCTACATCAGGTTTTAGTTGTGGCATGTGGAATCTAGTTCCCTACCAGAGATTGAACCCACCCCCACCTCCAACCCCCACCCACATCCCTGCAGTAAGAGCTGGGAATCTTAGCCGCTGGACCACCAGGGAAGTCCCTACCTCTCTAACATTATAAAAGTAACATGTGTTCACAGTAGGAAGGAAAGTATGAACAAATCAAAATAAAAGTCACCCATAGTCCTACTACCCAGAAACAACCACCATCAACAGTTTACAACGCTGCTTTCTTACCTTTTTAATATATAGGCAATATAATCTTTATTTTTTATTATTTATTTATTTATTTACTTATTTTTAAAATATAGAACGTTTCACAAATTTGTGTGTCATCCTTGTGCAGGGGCCATGCTAGGCAATATAATTTTTAAATAAAATTTTCTTGTACAGGGGATTTTGTAGTCTGCCATTTTGGCTTTTGAATATATCAAAAACGTTTTTCAATGCATTAATATTTGGGGGTTTTTGGCTTTTGTTCTCTACATGTCTCACTTAAACTGACTTTAAAGTCTTTCTCCAGACTCCCCTGGTGTCCAGTGGTTAAGAATCCATCTGCCAATGCAGGCGACACAAGTTCGACCCCTGGTCCTGGAAGATTCCCCATGTCGTGGGCAACCAAGCCTGTGTGCCACAGCTGCTGAAGCTCGTGTGCCCTAGAGCCCATGCTCCATGAGAGGAACCACCACAATGAGAAGCCAGTGTACCACAGCTAGAGAAAGCCCATACACAGCAACGAAGACCCAGAGCAGCCAAAAAATAAGTTAAAAAAATAGCACCTTTCAATACTACAAAGATAGCAGATTGACAGTATGTGAGGTACCTGACTTTTTAAAGTGTTCATACTCTTGGTCCAGTAAATTCCATCTCTAGGAACTAGCTTAAGGAAATCGTCTACAATGAGGGCAGAGATCTGCCTCCAAGATAATCACTGCGGCATTGTTTCTGATCATCAAATGAAAGCGCAAGCACCCACAACATCCCAGTTTCGGAGATGAGTCAAAGAGCTTTTGGCAAACACACGGGAGGGATTATCACGTAGCCTGGAGAAACAGTGGTGAAGAACAGTGACACATGACACAGGGAAATACTTGTAGTATAGTCTTAAGTGAAAGGAGACAATCTCAACTACCTGAAATAGATGTAAAAGAAAACATTGGAGAGAAAACCGCTAACATCTTTTGCACTTATCTCCAGATGGCAGGAGGTTGGCACTTTCTTACCTACGCTTCCACATTGTTTGGCAATGTGTTTACAATAGGATGTAATGTCTTTAAAGGGGGTGTTTACATTTTTAGGGGCTTCCCTGGTGGCTCAGATGGTAAAGAATCCTCCTGAAATGCAGGAGACTAGGGTTCCATCCCTGGGTGGGGAAAATCCCCTGGAAGAGGAAATGGTAACCCACTTCAGTAGTCTTGCCGGGAGAACTCCATGGACAGAGGAGCCTGATGGTCTATAGTCCATGGGGTCACAAAGAGTCAGACACAACTGAGCGACTTTCACGTCACTTCACTTCACATTTTTAACACTAGGAAAAATGGGGAGAGGGGAGAATAAGCACAGAAGGTTATTGAGGATTTAACTTACAGGTGAAGTTGCAGGTCTGAAAAGGAGGAAGAAGAATGAACTGTGAATTCCAGGAAAAGGAGAGATGCTTTCTTGATCCAGTCAGATTCTTGCTTTCCGAGGAGGAGATAGGGTGGGAAGTTGAGGGGAATGGAAAGAAAACTCCTAAAAGAGAACAGCTTTACCAAAAAAGTTGGATTTACTTTGTATACACCTTTTCAGTGAACCCAATGCTTAGCAATGCTTCTGTTTGTAATAGTCCCAAACTGGAAACTCCCTAAATGTCTATCCACAGTTGAATGGATAAAGACACTGTGGCGTGCTTGCATGGTGGTTATCGCTTAGCAATGAGAACAATATATAACCACACATACCAGTAGAGAGGAGCCTCACAAATAGAGCGTTGAGTGAAAGAACTTTGACTCAGGAAAGTACTTGCTGGATACCCCATTTGCATGGAATATAAAACACAGCAGATCTGTGTTGTTAGAAGTCAGAAGAGTGTTCCCTTGGTGGGGGCAATGAGGGGAATGGCTAGAAAGGTGCATGAGAGGAACTTTTGGAGTTCTGGTGATGTTCTATTTCTTAACCTGGGTCGTGGTGATGAGAGGGGGTGCTTCGTCTATGAATAAATATTGAACTGAGTGCTTATAATCTGAGTATTTTCTCTATGAATATTATATCAATATAAAGTTTTCAAAATGAAAAATGAAAAACAATAATGGTGCCTGGAAGCATGCTTGGAACTTATCTTCCCTTAATTGGATAAAGGTCCTGAAAAGATACTGGGCTTCCTAGAATTTTTATTAATAATTCAAGTCTCTGAAGCAGTGTTCCAGACAAGGCAGCATCTAATTAATTTCAAATTCCTTGCTCTGAAACCCACTTCCTGCTCCAACTAGCTGCTTTGGACCAAATCTGCTTACCCCTCACACAAGGGCACCCCCATGGGATCTTCCCAACCCAAGGATCGAACTCACAACTCTTGCATCTCCTGCATTGGCCAGCGGGTTCTTTACCACTAGTGTCATCTGGGAAGCCTGCGCCCCCACCTACCACTATTAATTAGATGACATAGTTTGATGTATGCAATATATACAGATGTCAATGTGACATCACATGATGGGGTATAGTGTGACTTAATGGGAGGGAAAGAAAAGGTGTGAACACAGAGCTTATTTGGAGGTGACACTGTCTCATCCTCACTCTGAGGATCCTAACCCAGGGCCCAGCTTCGTTGACTACACTAAAGTCTTTGACTGTTTGGATCACAACAAACCGTGGAAAATTCTTAAACAGATGGGAATACTAGACCACTTTACCTGTCTCCTGAGAGACCTGTATGCAGGTCAAGAAGCAACAGTTAGAACCGGACATGAAACAACAGACTGGTTCAAAATTGGGAAAGGAGCCCATCAAGGCTATATATTGTCACCCTGCTTATTTAATTTCTATGCAGAGTATGTCTTGCAACAAGCTGGGCTAGATGAATTACAAGCTGGAATGAAGATTGCCAGGAGAAATATTAACAACCTCAGATATGCAGATGATACCACTTTTATGGCAGAAAGCAAAGAGGAACTAAAGAGCCTCTTGATGAGGGTAAAAGAGGAGAGTGAAAAAACCAGCTTAAAACTCAACATTCAAAAAACTAAGATCATGGCATCCAGTTCCATCAATCCATGTCATGGAAATAGTGACAGATTTTATAATCTTGGGCCCCAAAATAATTGAGGATGATGGCTGCAGCCATGAAATTAAAATATGTTTGCTCCTTGGAAGGAAAGCTATGACAAACCTACACAGTATATTAAAAAGCAGAGATATTACTTTGCCAACAAAGGCCCATACAGTCAAAGCTATGGTTTTTCCAGTAGTCATATACAGATGTGAGAGTTGGACCATAAAGAATGCTGAGCACTGAAGAAATGATGCTTTCAAATTGTGGTGCTAGAGAAGAATCTTGAGTGTCCCTTGGACAGTAAGGAGATCAAACCAATGAATCCTAAAGGAAATCAACCTTGAATGTTCTTTGGAAGGAATGAAGCTGAAGCTGAAACTCCAATACTTAGGCCATCTGATGTGAAAAGCCCTGGAAAAGACCCTGATGCTGGGAGAGATTGAGGGCAGGAGGAGAAAGGGACAACAGAGGATGAGATGGTTGGATGGCATCACCGACTCAATGGACATGAGTTCGGGCAAACTCCAGGAGATGGTGAAGGACAGGGAAACCTGGTGCACTGCAGTCAATGGGTAGCAAAATGTCAGACATGACTGAGCAACTGAGCAAAAAAAAAACAAACCCAGGTACATAAATCCCATTGCTACACTCCTAGAACCACTCTGCAGTCCTGATATGTATCAGATATCTGGGCTGGGTCTGGGGATGCAAAGATGAGCAAAACTCCATCATTCTCTGCTCTCAAGTAGCTTACAGTCTAGTGACAAGAATGACATAGATTTCAACAAATCATATAGCTACAAATGGTGATAAGATAGTGGTACTGTGGATATATACCTGCAACAGAGGATTCTAACCTAAATTGATGGGGGAAGGGATGCCAACTGAGCTGAGTTCTAGAATAAATAGACTAAAATCAAGAAAAAGATGGGAGAAGCACTTCAGGTCTTGGAATCAGCATGTGCAAAGGCCCTGCGGCCAGAGGAAGCTACCTATGAAGAACCCTAAAGATGGTTTGCGTGGCTGGAACACAGAACACAAGGGAAGCATGGGGGGTAATCAGGCTGCAGTGATAAGAAGGTACCAGATGTGATGTGAATCCTTTCTGTTTTCAGGGCACTTTCACCACCACCAGGTGTTAGCAAGAGCCAACAGAGTCCCAACCTGCAGGGGAAGAAGTGTGTGCTCTGGAAAGTGACTTGAGAAGCTACACAGGGAGGATGTGGAAAAGCCCATGTTCACCTCTTGCTGTTGTCTCTTGGTCCCGCGTTCTCTGCCCTGCGTCACCACTGCACCCCTGTATCCAGTCTAAGTTGAGCCTTCCTAGGGCCCTGCCCTCAGGTCCAAGGCGGAGACTCCAGGTCACAAAGCTGGAAGACCTTCCTTCTCTAACACTCTCCCAGGGGGCGTCCTGAAAGTGCTGATGCATCCCTGAATCTCCAGCTACATTCTCCCTGCTTTATACTATGAAACACAGGCTGGAACCCTTTGAGCTCAAACTTCCTTGGTGGGAAAAGACTTTGGGATGATATGGTTTGGCTGGACATAGCAACCCGGCCTTTAATTCAGTTACTCCCCATTTCCAGATGTCGGCTTTGAAACACAGAAAATGCCCCTGGGCCAGTGACATCCTCTCATGGGAAGGTTTTGCTCACTCATTTGGGAACCAAGGGAACTTTCCCCTTATCTTTATGGCTTCCTGAAACACAACCATTCTCTATTTGAAATGGCCTCGCCCACATTATAAAATGTGTGTTGATTGTGGAAAAAGCACGTCTCTCTTTCTTTTTCCAAAAATGCTCAAGGACAAATTCTTTTCTCCTAAATTTCCAGTCTCTCTCTTTCTAAAAACTGTGACTGAATTTACCTGCTATAATTTGCATGAAAATCGTAAACATATCCTAAATCATGGGCCTTGAGCAAGCTGCCACCACCCTCCCTGAAGTCATTCAAAAAAGATGGAGCTTCTTGCTGAAAGAGAATGCCTTGGGCCATTTGGGGCACTGCCCTTTGTAGTCTGCAAGCTGTAGGATATAATTGTGCCTTTGACTGGAATTAACAGCTGCATCTACTTCCTCACGAAGTCTCAGAAATGGAAGACGTTTCAGAGTCCCGGAGGTCAGAGTCTGCACCTACTTAATCCTCCACCTTGAGAAAGTTTCAGAACTTCTCTGGCCCTCTCTTTTCCATTAATAGCCAGATGTGTGTGTGTGTGTGTATAAGTGTGTGTGTTTGTGTGTGTGTATAACTGTGTATGTGTGCGTGTGTTTAACTATTGTCTGTTTTTAAATTTTGAGCAAATATTAACGTCTCAGGAGCTCTTACATTAAAATGAGGACTTCGGTTCACTTAGAAGATCAGCAGGAAGACTGGACCATGTTTTCGTGGAAAATCAACAGGGGATGCGGGGCTTCCCTTTCTGAATTGGCATGTCCTCTAGAAGTTGCCATTCCCTTCCAGCTGCTTTATTGTCTCCAGCAGTGAGGCCTGTTATCAGTTGCCATTTGTCATTCCACTTACTTTATCAATTTTTTTTAGAGTACAGAAACATTTCTTTGTAGCTACTTCTCTATCAAAAGTGGAGAAAATCAGACACACCAAGAGAGTTGAGTTTCAAGAAAAACAAGAGGTCATTCTTTTAGAAGCTGAAAAGGATTCCTCTGCATTTGGTTAGCTTCTCTCCATGGTCCTGGTTACAATGCATGCAAATTTTGGAATATTTTCAGTTTAATATGAAAATTGTGTTGGTTTATATGTTTAGGAGCCAGCTTTCTTATAACTGAAGAAAAAAATTTTAAAGATCTTTTTAAAAACTGAAAATGGTTCATAAGTGACATTCTTTCATGCAAATAGTAGCTGGTTTAATGACTTCAACAATTAATATTCTTTCTACTTAAGGTGTCTGGAGAAGCTGCAAGTATAGATCAAGGAACAATGAATAAATTTTTCTAATTCTACACAGATGTATAAATATAAATATATATGAAGTCTATATACTAGATCATGTTTTTAGTTTTAATGAGACTAGTCACGATTAGAAATAAAAGCACTCGGGGACCTATTTTTCAAAGTAGGAATCCTAAATTTCAGGATTTGGGTCCATAAAGAGTTGATTTACTGTGGTGCTGTTGAGCAGATACTCACCAAAATTTAATCATATGGAGGAGTGTGAGACAGGCTGGAAAATATCATCTTTAACTGTGTGTCCAGTGAAAACCTGGAGTTCTGTTGTTAAAGAGAGAAGTCCAGAGTAAGTATTAGGGACTCAGCAGCAGACTCTTCCACAAAGAACAGTACCCCTAATTGAGACTATGAATCTAATATAAGCTTGATCCCAAAAGCAGACATGAGCAATGCAAGAAAAAAATCCCTGCCGGACTTAATCATGCACACGCCTGTACATATGTGTGTGCTCGGTTGTGTCCAACTCTGCAACCCCATGGACTGTAGCTCACCAGGCTCCTCTGTCCATGGGATTTCCCAGGCAAGAGTACTGGAGTGGGTTGCCATTTCCTCCAGAGGATCTTCCCAACCCAGGGATCAAACCCGCCTCTCCTGCACTGGCAGGCACTCTTCCCACTGCGCCAGCTGGGAAGCCCCAGAATCATCCTTACTAATGTGTTAAATATATCGGTGCCACCATTCTGTAAACTGGTAAAAACCCACACTTTTAAGCGAAGTAAGCAGCTCACAATTTTTTTTCTTTTCTACTGAACATTTTAAATGAGTCATTTCTTTACATTTTCATCTGTATTATAGCCATTAACATCTCATTTCACAATCGTATTAGTCATATCTTAATGTAGCTGTAATGAGGCAATATTTTCCAATTTAAAGGCTTATGATTGAAGCCTAAATTCTTATAGAGTAACAAGTAAAAGTAAAAAGTCTTAAACAAAATATTAGCAACTGAATACAACCATATGTTAAAAAAGATAATATATCATAACTAAGTTTTATTTATTCCAGAAATTTGAATGGTTTAACATTAGAAAATCTATCATTATCACATGCCACAGTAACAAATTAAAAGATAAAATTCTGAGCATCTCACCGACAAATTTACTGATTCATAAAATCTCTTAGCAAACCAGAAATAGAAGAAAATACCTTAATATAACTAAGAATAAGTAATAAAACCTACGGGTTACCATTTGCAACAACATGGATGGACCTGAAGGATGTTATGCTTAGTGAAGTAAGTCAGAGAGAGACAAATACTGCCTGTTTTCACTTATACTCTGAATCTAAAAAATGAAACAAATTAACTATAACAAAACAGAGAAAGACTCACAGATGCAAAGAACAAGCTAGTGATAACAAGTGGGGAGAAGAGTGGGGGAAAGGGTGAGATGGAGAGGGATATTAAGAGGTACGAACTACTAGATATAAAATAAACAAGATAGGAGAATCTAATATAGAGCGCAGGAAATATAATCAACATGCTACGATAACTTTAAGTGGAATATAATCCTTAAAAAATCGAATCACTATGTTGTACACCTGAAACTAGTATAGTATTGCAGATCAACTATATTTCAATTTTTTTTAAACCCTATTCTAAAGGACATGTAAGGATGTAACATCAGTCCTTTTCAGATGAAAAACAGGACAATGATGCCCAATCCTACCACTTCTGTTTAAATCACATTGGAAATCCTAGAAAATGCAACAAGACAGTAAAACAGGGACTTGCCCAGTGGCCCAGTGGGTAAGACTCCACATTCCCAATGGAGGGGTCTGGGCTCAATCCCTGATTAGGGAACTAGATCCTGCATACCTGCTGCAACCAAGATCAGTGCAGCCAAATAAATAAATGTTTTTTAAAAGAAAGAAAAACAGAGTCAAAAAGATCAGAAATAAGCTATCATTAATAACATATGATATAATCGTCCCAAGAGTATCTACAAAAATATTAAAAATTAATAGAAATGCTGGCAAGGTAACCAAATATAAGATCAACATTTTGAAAATCTAGGGACTTCCCTGGCAGGCCTGTGGTTAAGCCTCCACATTGTTGACACCCATAGAATGTACAACACCAAGTGAATCCTAATGTAAATTGTGGACTCTGGGTGATATTGGTGTGTCAATATATTCATTAGTTGTAACAAAAGTACCTTCTGCTGGGGATGCTGATAGTGGGGGAGGTGGTACATGTGTGGGGACAGGAGGTATACAGAAAAACTCCATACCTTCTGCTCGATTTTGCTGTGGACCTAAAACTGCCCTTATAAGTAGAATCTTGTTCGATGCATGATACAGGGTGCTCTGGGATGAACCAGAGGGATGGGATGGGGAGGGAGGTGGGAGGGGAGTTCAGGATGGGGAACACATGTACACCCATGGCGGATTCATGTCAATGTATGGCAAAACCAATACAATATTGTAAAGAAAATAAATAAATAAATAAAATAAAAATAAATAAATAGAATCTTTTTTGAATTGTTCAAAGAGAAAGCCAGAAAAACATCATTTTAAAAATATATGCCATATATATATATGTATATATGTGTGTATATATATATATATATATATGCATCCGAGACTTCCTGCTGGTCCAGTGGTTAAGACCCCAAGCGTCCAATGCAGGGGGCGTGAGTTCAATCCCTGGTCAGGGAACTAAGATCTCACATGACTCTTGGCACAGCCAAAAAATAAAAATAAATGAGATAGCAATAAGAATAATAAGATATTTTTAAAATATATGCATCTGTGTTGTGAAAAAGATCTAAAAGATATAAACAAAATCAGAAACAGTGGTTACCTCTAAGGTCACCTTTCTCAAACACTAACATGTATACAAATTACCTGAGGACATTGTTAAAAGTGTTAGAATTCATATTCTGATTTAGTAGGCCTGGAGTGGGGCCTAAGATTTTGCATCTCACACAAACTCCCAGGCAGTGATAACTGGAACCAGCTCATCCTGGCTCACAAGAGTCGATTGCTATATTTTTAAGTATTTTCTGACTCTGTTAGTAAGTAGTCATAATTAAATAAATTATATTCAAAGCAGAGATAACAAATACTGGAAACATCATTTCCTGATTATTCTGCATTTTGCCATTATCTATACTCTTTTTTGGGCTTCCCTAGTGGCTCAGCTGGTAAAGAATCTGACTGCAATGTAGGAGACCCCGGTTCAATTCCTGGGTTGGGAAGATCCCCTGGAGAAGAAACAGGCTATCCACTCTAGTATTCTTGGGCTTCCCTGGTAGCTCAAACAGTAAAGAATTCGCCTGCAATGTGGGAGACCTGAGTTCAATCCCTGGGTTAGGAAAATCCCCTGGAGGAGGGCATGACAACCCAATCCAGTATTCTTGCCTGAGGAATCCTCATGGACAGAGGAGTCTGGCAGGCTACAGTCCATTGAGTCACAAAGAGTTGGACATGACCGAGTGACTAAGCACAGTACAGACTCTTTTTTTAAGTACTAGCAACATTTTATTTTATCTTTTATTGGAGTATAATTGCCTTTACAATGTTGTGTTAGTTGGAGCTGTACATTGTTGTTCAGTTGCTAAGTCCTGTCCGACTCTTTCTGACCCAGGCACTGCTGCACAATAGGCTGCCCTGTCCCTCACTATCTCCCAGAGTTTGCTAAAATTCATGTTCATTGAGTTAGTGATGCTATCTAATCATCTCATCCTCTGTCATCCCCTTCTCCTCCTGCCTTCAATCTTTCCCAGCATCAGGGTCTTTTCCAATGAGTCAGTTCTTCACATCTGGTGGCCAAAGTGTCAGAGTTTCAACTTCAGCATCAGTCCTTCCAATGAATGTTCAGGTTGATTTCCTTTAGGATTGACTGGTTTGATCTCCGTGCAATCCAAGGGACTCCCAAGAGTCTTCTTCAATACCAACAGTTCAAAAGCATCAACTCTTTGGCACTAAAGTAGTACATACATATCAATGTATATCTAGACAGTGGTGTGGTGCTACACAACTCTTTTCCAATTTTGCACTCAGTGACACAGAAACCACAGGTTAACAGAAACTGGTGACTAGCAGAAATTCTTGAACTTGTCTTATAGAACAGCAGGTAAGGGAACAGCTTGCTAAAATCCTTGTTTGTAACCTGACTTTACTGATTAAGCTCACTTTAGTTGTTTCTTTCTTTAATTGCCTACCCTCCAAGCTTCACATAGCCTAGATAAATATATCGCTAGACTCCTTAACCACCCCTATTAGACAGTACCTCTGACGTATGAGTTGTTATAGTAACAGAAGCTTAGGTTGTTTTTCAGAAACTTGGAGTCAGTTCTTGTCCAGTTCAAAACGGCCAAGGCTGGTTGGGACCAGTGACCCTAAAACTGGACTAGCACGAATGTCCGGTGAATGACATATTGACGTCAGAAGGCCGAAAACTCCACCCTCAGATCATGCTAAAGCACCTCCACTTTTGAACATGCATCCCATGGAAAAGCACATAACCCAGATACACCTACGTTTTTTGTTGTTCGGTCACTAAGTCACATCCAACTCATTGCGACCCCATGCACTGTGTAGGCCACCAGGCTCCTCTGTTCATGGGATTCTCCAGGCCAGAACACTAAAGTAGGTTGCCATTTCCTCCTCTACGGGATCTTCCCAACCCAGGGATCAAACCTTGTCTCCTGTGTCTCCTGCGTTGGCATCGGTCTTCTCTACCACTGAGCCACCAGGGAAGCCCACATTTGCCTACACAGAATACCAAATACCCCACCTTTTCCCTAACTTCAATCACCTTTTCCAACACCTGAATTCATGCTGCTTCTTTATCCTATAAATATCCCAAGCCGCTCACCTCTGGGGAGGCGGATCTGAGACTTATTCTCCTGACTTGGCTGCCTTGAGAGTAAACACCTTCTCTACTGTCAACCCCCATGTCTTGGCGCTTGGTTTGCTGAGAGGCGGGTAAACAAACCTGGTTTCAGTAACACCACATCAGTAGTGTGAAAATGCAGCCTTGGTGGAGGCTCTGAAAGCCAGCTGTTAATCTTTTAACAGCTCACCAAGCTCCCGAGCATAGAGCAGAATCACAGAGCAGGGCTGCTAGGAACCCTGGATCCCTAGTCTGTTAGTGGCAGGTAGCGCTTGACAGGTGCCTCGGGTGGTAAAGAGTCTGCCTGCAGTGCAGGAGACCAGGGTTCGATCCCTGAGTTGGGAAGATCCCCTGGAGAAGGGAACGGCTTCCCACTCTAGTATTCTTGCCTGGAGAATTCCATGGACAGAGGAGCCTCTGGGGTTGTGAAGAGTCGGACATGACTGAGAGACTTTCACTTCACTTCTTTCAGGTATATGAACGCACTAATGGGTGTTATAAAGAAAAACCAAGAAGCTTCTGTTGGGAAACACAGGATGCCCCATTTCATTCCCCATGGGAGCTGGGAATAAACACGCCAGGCAGGCGTGAATGCACTCCAGGGGAAGCCCAGGACTGGCCCTGGCCCTCTCTCCCACTTCATTTCCTGCATGATTTTGATTCCCGTATCTGGAAGCCAGTATTTATTTAACTCCTGCCCTGGAGTTCAGCAAGAAAAGCCCAAGGCAACCCAAAGTACTGGCCAAGTAAACAAATGACCAGGCCTGGAAGCAGACAGTGGGCGCCCAGCAGACTCCGGGACTCAGCACCAGTCACAGCCCGGAAAAGGCAGTGCCCGTGGCCCCATCCCTCTGGCCCAGCCCACCACCACCCCTGCCTCCTGCCTCTCCCCACTGCCCGCACTCTCTCTCCCTCCCTCCTTTGCCTCACTCCTCTGACCACCCAGGCAAAGTTCCATGATTAATGGAATTGGCCCTCCCTCCCACCTGCTCCCTCCATCCCACCCTCCAGGGCTCAGATCCACCTTAGCTTCCCTGAACCCCAGGCAGAGGCTACTCTGTTCTGCTATTATTGCCGCCCACCCATCAATACTCTCTACTTCCTACCCAGGGAACCTCAGCTGAGTCCTGCTGTGTGCTGGCATTATTGCAGGTGATGGAGACCCAAAGAATCAGACAGACCATTCCAAGAGCTTATACTTGGTGAGGGAGGAAGCTGATGAACAAGTGTTTATATCCCCCTAACATTCATATGTGTGCATGCCCAGTTACTCAGTCATGTCCAACTCTTTGCTACCCCATGGACTGTAACCCTCCAGGCATCTCTGTCCATGGAATTCTTCAGGCAAGAACACCAGAGTGGATTGCCATTTCCTTCTCCAGGGGATCTTCCTAACACAGGGATCAAACCTAAGCCTCCTGCATTGGCAGGCATGTTCTTTATCACTGTGCCACCTGGGAAACCCCAACATTCATATGGTAAACACTAATTTTTACCTGGTAAAACCCCAGGTAATGGTGTTTGGAGGTGGAGCCTTTGAGAGGTAGTTAGAACTAGAATGGGTCACGGGGTGGGGCCCTCGTGATGGGATTAGTGCCCTGATAAAAAGTGGAGGAGCCAGGAGATTTCTCGACCTGCCTGCTCCCAGGAAGGCCCTGTGAGGGTCCAATGAGAAGAGAGAAAGACAGCTGAATGTTCCAGCACCTTGACCCTGGACCCCCAGCCTCCAGAACTATGAGAAATAAATGTCTGTTGTTTAAGCTTCCTAGGCTGTGGGCATTTGTTAGAGCAGCCCAAGCTCATGAAGGCACAAGGGAACAAGCATAACTCAAATGGTGACTGCACTAGGAAGAGGACATAGGATAAGGGAAGCGAGTGACGGGGGCGAGTGGTATTTAAGGACGGTAGTCAGGAGGGCCTCTCTGAGGAGGCAGCCTGAGAGCAGAGGCCTGTACAAGGGCCGAGTCAAAGAACATCTGCCTGTGTGCTGAATCGCTTCAGTCGCTATCCGACTCTGTGCGACACGATGGGCTGAAACCCGCCAGGCTCCTCTGTCCATGGGGATTCTCCAGAGAGGAATATACTACAGTGGGTTGCCATTTCCTCCTCCAGGGAATCTTCCCAACGCAGGGACTGAACCTGCATTTCTTACGTCCCTGCATTGGCAGGCAGGTTCTTTACCATTGTTGCCACCTGAGACGTCCTTAGGTGCCCTTTAGGGAGTTTCTTTTATTCTTCCTTTTTTTTTTTTTAAAGTGGGGATCATTTTAAACAGAGAAATCACCAACAGAAAGCACAAACATGAGAAAGACATGGCACGAAACCAGCCAAGAACAGGGGAAACAAGAAGACTTAGCATCTCCTTATTTGGCTGGGAATTTGAGTTTCTGACAGCTCACACTAGCCACCGCTCCGCACACATGCTCCAAAGACCTCAAAGTACTTTGAGTACTGATTCGAGGGATCACAAGCAGGCAAGTTTGAAAATCAGGAATCCGCCAATAGCAAAGATCAACCATATGGAGGAAACCCTGGAAACAGGGTCTGGCATGTAGGAAGTGTTGGATGAATAGTTACCTCATAAGCCTGCTGAAATGGAAGTTGCTGTTTCCACTTTATAGATGAGGAAAGGGAGCGCCTGAGAGGCTGAAAATCTGGACGGGTCACAGAGTGGGTCAGCGCTGGTGTCAGGACTTGAACCCACGTGCACGCCTGGGTTAACCCTTTCTTTGCCGCCCAGATCCAGGACCACAGCTCTTCCCATGCTGCATCCACAGGGGCTCATGCAGGCTGGCCGCACGCACACAAACAGCATCTCCTGTGTCCACACCAGAGCTTCCTTTCCCAAACCTCCTTGACTCCGCCGGCCAGAGACCCCTGAGGAACAAAGAGGTTTCCCTACTTCCTGCCAGGCTGGGCATTCCTCACTCTGAAGGCAGCATCCCACCACGCCCCCCACCAGGTCTTCTCGCCCCCTCTGCTCCAGCACCTCCCACCCAACACCGGACACCAAGGCAACCTGACAAAAGGGGGCAAGTAGCTGAATGTGGATCCTGGTGCCCACACCCCACTGGATCTCCAGTAGACCTGGTGTCCACCAAGAACAGACAGGTCACCCTGCCTCCCTCCCAGGCCCGGAAGTCTCTGAGTGGGTCTGAGATTGGCTCTGTCAGCTGGAAAGTTTCCATTCTGCAGCCATCTGCATCTCTGTTCACCTCTTAGCAGGGGTCAATAAACTAAGGCCTGAAGGCCCAGTCCAGCCAGTGGCCTGTCTGTCTCAGCTCACCAGCTGAGAAAGGTTTGTACATCTGTAAAGGGTGGAAGGAAGAGAGAACGAGGCGGAGCACAGAAGACTCTATGTCACCCACAAAGCCTAAAATAGTTACTTCTTCCAGAAAAAGGGTGCCCACCTCTGACCGGGATTGACCCCACTGTGGGGGCCAATCCCCCATACACAAAAGGTCACAGAGGGGCCCCTGGTGTGTGACCAGAGGTTATTTAACCTCTGGAAAGCTCAGTCTCTCCATCTGTAAAACCAAGGCAGGAACAGCACCCACGCCCCCAGGGCCGTGAGAATGAAAACAGTTGTAACTGGGACCAAGTCCTGAGCCCAGAGTCCCCGGGCTCCTGCACAGGACGCATTCTGTTGCCAGTGGCGACAGTGGTCGTTGTGCTGAGTGTGTGATGGGAGGATGAGGAAAGGGCTCCTATCCTGACCATCTGACACTTCCCCGCAGGGAAGTGGGGAAACTGAATCAGGGGACTCATCTGAGGTCACACGGCTATAAATAGGACGTCACCAGGACCGCTTCCCACAGATTCGTGAAGGTCCTGGTCGCCTGCTTCCCCCTCCCTGTCATCAACCCCGTGTCTCCCCGCCCCTGGTCCTGCAGCCTTGGTCTGACAGCCCTGCCCTCCACCCTCTCCACACTCCTCCTTAGGTCCCACTGTCACAGGAGGACCTTGCTCTTTTCAAGAAGCTGATTGCTGGGACTTCTCCAGTGGTGAAAACGTCAGTCTCCAATGCAGAGGGTACTGGTTCAATCCTTGGTCAGGGAACTGACCAAGATCCCACATGCCTCATGGTCAAACACTCAAAGCATAAAACAGAAACAATTTTGCAACAAATTCAATAAACACTTCAAAAATGGTCCACATCAAAAAAATGAAAGAGAAGAAAAGAAGAAGCTGATTGCCCTCCTCTACTAGTTGCCAACAGCTAAAGTCATTTCATATCCTAGGTGTATTTTCATGTCCCAAAAAACTTCCAGACCCCAAACATCCACAGGTATTTCTCTCTAATAGTGTAACATCAGGCAGAGGGACAGGCTTTAGGAACTGTGCTGAAAACCACAGATGCCACTTCAAACCAAAGCATTGCTTCATTCTTGCCAGATTCTTCCCAATATTAGGAACAAAGTCTCTCAGATCCGCTATTCAAATCCTACCTCAACTGCCTGGCTCACACCCTGAAATAGACAGATGAATGTAAATGCATGTCTTGGTCACAGAGTTCAGCTCTGCCCTGGTCCAACCGGCCCTCTGGTCTCCTCAGGCCCCCAGCCCATCCCTCACCAGCCTTCTGGTGCTGGAAGGATGCAGGGTCTCTCTTAGCTCACAGGAGGAGGCTCAGGCCACTTACATCTTTTGAGATTGCTGGTACACATACTTAATAAAATGAACAAATGCCCAGACAGGATTATGAAACTTGTGATCTATTTTAAACATTTACATTTTGGGGACTTCTTTGGTGGTCCAGTGGCTAAGACTCAATTTTCCCAATTTAGGGGCCCTGAGTTCTATCCCTGTTCAGGGAACTAGATCCCACATGCTGCAGCTAAGAGTCCAGATGCTAAAACTAAAAGATCCACATGCTGCAACTGAGATCGATGATGCCACAGTGAAGACACGGCACAGCCAAATAAATAGCTATTTTTTTAATTTTTAAAAATAAACATTTACATTACAAAATTTATACTTTCAACCCCAAAGTATGATGTAATCTAACAGTGTTGATGCTCAGAATAACTTCAGGACTTACAACAAATACTCACTTATCTTGAACTCTCAGGCAAAGTGGTCCAGTGGGGAGACAGAGGGGATTTTAAAGCAGACTTCAGTGGCAGCTTTTTTCAGTTTCGTGGGTGAGTCTCTATGATGACTGCAACCCACTTTATTGGGAGATGAAGTCCCTGAAAATAAGATGGGAGGCCAGGGGTGAACGTCATCTCTCCCGGCTCTCCAGGGAATTCCTAGACCCTCTCCTGTCACTAAGCTATGCTGAGAGGCTGCCTTCACCCACATCCTGACCGGGACTCTCTTCTCTTCCATCAAGTCCCATCAGCTTCTCCTCCTGGCCAGGTGCAAACTTGATTTCTGCTTCAGGAGACCTGCCACTATGCTGCTCTGCCCTCTGCTTCTCCTCCTAGTGCTCAAAGCACAACTCAAGTACACTAAGCTTTGGAAGGGAAGAGGAACATTACAGCCACAAACACTACCCTGCCAGGCAATCAAGGTCAACATTAGCATCGTGGGTCAGAGTGTTAGAATGTGCCCTTGAAATATGATGGAAATGGAACTTGACCTCTGTGATCTCCCTCCTTCCAGTCCAATTATGAGACAAAAAACATCAGACAAATTCCAGTTAGGGAACGTTCTGCAAAATCCCTGATCAGTACCCCTCCAAACTGTCAAGGCTGTCAAAAACAAGGAAAGTCTGAGAAACTGTCACAGGAGAAGCTGAAAGTTTGCTGCTCAAGCCATGAGCCTTCCTCAGTGATCAGTGCAAAGAAATAGGGGAAAACAATAGAATGGGAAAGACCAGAGATCTCCTCAAGAAAATTAGAGATACCAAGGGACTGTTTCATGCAAACATGGGCACAGTAAAGGACAGAAATAGTATGGACCTAACAGAAGCAGAAGATATTAAGAAGAGGTGGCAAGAATACACACAAAAACTATACAAAAAGATCTTCATGACCCAGATAACCATGATGGTGTGATCACTCACCTAGAGCCAGATGTCCTGGAATGCGAAGTCAAGTAGGCCTTAGGAAGCATCACTAGGAACAAAGCTAGTGGAGATGATCAAATCCCAGTTGAGCTATTTCAAATCCTAAAAGATGATGCTGTGAAAGTGCTGCACTCAATATGCCAGCAAATTTGGAAAACTCAGCAGTGGCCACAGGACTGGAAAAGGTCAGTTTTCTCCAATCCCTAAGAAAGGCAATGTCAAAGAATGTTCAAACTACCACACAATTGCCCTCACCTCACATGCTAGTAAAGTAATGCTCAAAATTCTCCAAGCCAGGCTTCAACAGTATGTGAACCATGAAATTTCAGATGTTCAAGTTGGATTAAGAAAGGCAGAGGAACCAGAGATCAAGTTGCCAACATCCGTTGGTTCATCAAAAAAGCAAGAGTTCCAGAAAAATATCTATTTCTGCTTTATTGACTATGCCAAAATCTTTGACTATGTGGATCACAACAAACTGTGGAAAATTCTGAAAGAGATGGGAATACCAGACCACCTTACCTGCCTCCTGAGAAATCTGTATGCAGGTCAAGAAGCAACAGTTAGAACTGGACATGGAACAACAGACTGGTTCCAAACTGGGAAAGGAGTATGTCAAGGCTGTATATTGTCACCCTGCTTATTTAACTTATATGCTGAGTATGTCATGCGAAATGCCAGGCTAGATGAAGCACAAGCTGGAATCAAGATTGTCAGGAGAAATATCAATAACCTCAGGTAAGCAGATGACACCACCCTTATGGCAGAAAGTGAAGAAGAACAAAAGAGCCTCTTGATGAAAATGAAAGAGGAGAGTAAAAAAGGTGGTTTAAAGCTCAACATTCAGAAAACTAAGATCATGGCATCTGGTCCCATCACTTCATGGCAAATAGATGGGGAAACAATGGAAACAGTGACAGACTTCATTTTGAGGGGTTTCAAAATCACTGCAGGTGGTGACTGCAGCCATGAAATTAAAAGACACTTGCTCCTTGGAAGAAAAGCTATGACCAACCTAGACAGCATATTAAAAAGCAGAGACATTACTTTGCCAACAAAAGTCTGTCTAGTCAAAGTTATGGTTTTTTTCCAGTAGTCATGTATGGGTGTGAGAGTTGGACCGTAAAGAAAGCTGAGCACTGAAGAATTGCTGCCTTTGAACCATGGTGTTGGAGAAAACTCTTGAGTCCCTTAGACTGCAAGGAGATCCAACCAGTCCATCCTAAAGGAAATCAGTCTTGAATATTCATTGTGATGCTGAAGCTGAAACTCCAATAGTTTGGCCACCTGATGTGAAGAGCTGACTAATCTGAAAATACCCTGATGCTGGGAAAGATTGAAGTCAAGAGGAGAAGGGGACGACTGAGGATGAGATGGTTGGATGGCATCACCGACTCAACGGACATGAATCTGAGCAAGCTCCGGGAGTTGGTGGTGGACAGGGAAGCCTGGTGTGCTTCAGTTCATGGGGTTGCAAAGAGTCAGACAGGACTGAATGACTGAACAAGCTGTGAACAATGCCCAGGTTCACGGCCTCCGGAGGAGAGGAATTCAGACCAGGGCCAGTGAGCTCTCTGATCTCTCAGTGTTTTGGGGGGTAATAAAGTTTTATTAAAGTATAAAAGAGATAGAGGAAGCTTCTGACATAGACACCAGGAGGGGACAGTAGGAGTGCCCCTTGCTAGGTTTTGTATACCTATTGGTTGTTGAGTCGCTAGGCTGTGTCCAACTCTTGCAACCCCATGGACAGGGGAGCCTGACAAGTTACAATGCATGGGATTCTCCAGGCAAGAATACTGCAGTGGGTTGCCTATTGGCAAGCTGCTAATTAGAGAAAGGAAATGTCTCAAAACTGAGAGTCGCACCAGGCCCCTCACCCACAACAGGCATTGACACAAGGGGAGTCATCCCCGGGCCATAAAACAATTGACTTGAATCTTGAAGAAAGGCAGATTTCCTAGCAAATACACAGTTCATTAACATATCTTAAGAAAACATATCCATAAGAAAAGCACAGGGGTTAGCTCAAGATTTGAGATAAAGTTAAATTCAGGCTGAGCCGGGTGTCCCAGGACAACACAGGATTAGAAGAGGAAAAAAAAAGCCTGCCACTTGCATTTTTATTTCATCCTGCCACTTGAGGACCTCTGGCCTCCCTACCGAGGCCATTAACACTCTCAAAGCCAAAGGAGACAGGATGACTAAAAGTAATGTGGGGTCCAAGATGAGATCCTATAACATTAGAAAAGGAACATTAGATTAAAAAAGGAAGAACTCTTGGGACTTCCCTGGCAGTCCAGTGGTTAAGACTTTGAGCTTCCAGTTCAGGGGACGCAGGTTTGATCTCTGGTCAAGGAACTAAGATGCCAAGTGCCACAAGGTGCGGCGAAAAATAAATAAGTAAATACACCAAGCGAAGGACAGTTAGGTGTCCCTATAGTCTCCTCCAGGACACCACTTGAGCCCTCAGCACCTGCCCCTCCAGCATCTTCCCTCCCATACTAAGATCCCACATCCTGTATGGCCAAAAATAAAATAAAAAATTAAATTAAATTTTAAGAGTAAAATGCAGATTATTTGGTAGAAAAAAATGATCACATGAAAAAAGTAAAGTTTAAAAAATAACAATAAAAATGAAGAACTCTGAATAAACTATCCGAGAAGGAAATGGCAACCCACTCCAATATTCTTGTCTGGGATAGACCTGACAATGTACTTATATGGCTTCATCAATAGCAACGTGTATATCATATTAACATAAGGTGTCAAAACTCGGGGAAACTGGGTGTTGATTATATCAGAATTCTCTGTACTATCTCTGTGCAATAATTCTGTGAATCCAAAATTAAAAGTTTATTATAAAAAATGACTCATGAACTCTGTTTCATCTTCACTCACCTCTGAAGCACAAAGTACCAGGCTTAACTAGAGGACAGGGCAGCAGGCAGCTGAGAACACAGGCGCTTGCCTCAGACGCGTGAACTCTGAGACCCGGCTCTGCCACTCACCGCTGCTGTGTCCTGGGGTAGGAGTGGGGGGCTGCTACTGGACCCCTCTAAGCTTCCTATTCCTTCACATTTATGAGAAGAGCTGACAAAGAAAGCTGAGTGCAGAAGAAGAATTGATGCTTTTGAACTGTGGTGTTGGAGAAGACTCTTGAGAGTCCCTTGGACTGCAATGAGATCCAACCTGTCCATCCACCTGATGCGAAGAGCTGACTCATTGGAAAAGTCCCTGATGCTGGGAAAGATTGAAGGCGGGAGGAAAAGGATGACAGAGGATGGGATGGTGGATGGCATCACCAACCCAATGGTTGTGAGTTTGAGTAAACTCCAGGAGTTGGTGATGGACAGGGAGGCCTGGCATGCTGAAGTTCATGGGGTCACAAAGAGTCAGACACGACTGAGCGAGTGAACTGAACTGATAACTAGGGCATCTATTTCATGAAACTGTTGATTAGTGTGTAAAGCTCTTAAGCAGTATCTAAGTCAGAAAACATTCCCTGGGCTGTTGATCTGCCGTGTGGCCAAGATCTAAGGACGTCTGGAGCATGACTGCTGGTCATGGGGAGAGCTGGGCGGCCGGAAGCCTCTTCCATGAAGAGGATGGAGTCCGGAAGAGGGGGAGGAAGGAGGGTCTGGGAGACCTCCCGTAAGTGACCACACTGTAGGCTTCCTTGGAATGTGGGGAAGTACACACAGGGTGTTACTGCATCTACAAAAAGGCTACAAAAGCATCCTGAGCACAATAGCCGGAAGAGCCACTCAGGGCGCAGGTCAGCAAAACACACAGCAATTGCACCTCCCCTTCAGGTTCCCCCTCCCCGAGGACCCATCACTGTACCACCCCCAAAGAAACGGCAGGGAAACTGGGCCTCCAGCGCCCTCATCAGCCAGTCTACAGCAGCAAGGCCACCTCAGAGTGGCCAGGCCAGCAGGGCCCTGAGCCCACCCCTTGGCATTTCTGGGCCACGTCCATCAGTGAGCAAACCTGGGGGCACTTGCTATTCAGACCAGCATGGTGGGTGGGAACAGAGGCTTGCACTGGGCCAGTTAGGGTGTGCAGACACAACACTTCACAACGTGGGAATCAAAGGTCCCAGAAGGATTTAGGGGCTGGGGGAGCCCTTCAGGCCCCCCAGCTTTCTCACTCCCTAAGAAGCAGCAAGGGCACTGGGAGACTCTGTGTGCTTTTGAGCAAATTTGTACACAGAACATGCTGGTTCCTGAAGATAAAGGTTGTGGCCCCATTTGAAAGATGTGGAAACTGAGGCCCGAGGGCTGAAGTGACCTCAAGTCACCCAGCAGGTCAGTGACAGAGCTGGTCCCAAGCCAGTGCTTATTCCTCGTCTTAGAGCCAAGAGGCTCCACCGCTGGCCTCAGCTGGGTCCGGACACTAGACTCCTGCGTCCACGCCTGCCTGGGCTCGACGCTTCATCTCTGAGCTTCTGTCCTCCTTCACCGTATGGAGAGAGTAAGCACAAAGAACAGTCAGTTTCTTTGAGGGACTTTGGCAAGTCTCTGTGGTTCTACAAAGCAAACAAAACCACCTCAGTTTCTGCCCTCAAGGAGAGTAAAATATAAGAATAACTAAAGTTAAAAAAAAAAAGGAAAGAATAATTAAAGTTTGTTTTACAAACAGGGATCTGAGACAGAAGTGTTAACTCACAATACTCTGGTTGAATACTCTCATACTTTCTACCTGAGGCGCCATCCCCCAGGAGACCTAGAAAGTGAGACAGAATTTGACGGTGACCATCACTGCACGTAGGACTCTCTCAGCTGCAAGTGACCAAAAACTAAATAAATAAAGGAGAAACAGAAACCAAAGCGGAGCTCGCTTAGGTGAAATCAGGAGTCTGGCTGGGCCGCCTTCCAGTGCACGCTGCCTGGGGCTTACGCTACCTCAAAGACCTGGTTTCTCTCCATTTCTCAGCTGCCGTCCCCTCAGGCCACCTGTGATAACAAGGGGAGACAGTGGTCCCAGTGTCTAATGCATCCAGGTTCAAGCCCATCAGGGAAGAGACCCTGCATTTCCCCCTGGAAACCTCAGCTGAAGTCTCTCTGCTCTACTTGAAGCCCAGTCTCACTACCCCAGACTCATTGCTGTGGCTTTGGTGAGCCAATGGAGCTTTGGTCAACGGGGCTGAGTTACAGAGATGGGTAAATCTCACCCAAAGCAAAAGGGCAGAGGGTGGGGAGGGAGAATCTTGAAGGAAATTCAAGATACCGTTTTATCCAAAGGAGGCGAGGTGGGATGACTGTTGTCGTTCAGCCACTGAGTCATGACCCTTTGTCACCGACTTTTTGTCACCCTACGGACTGCAGCACGCCAGGCTTCTCTGTCCTTGACTATCTCCCAGAGCTTGCTCAAACTCATGTCCAATGACTTGGTGATGCCATCCAACCGTCTCATCCTGTCGCCTCCTTCTCCTCCTGCCCTCAATCTCTCCCGGCATCAGGATCTTTCCCAATGAGTCAGCTCTTCACACCAGGTGGCCAAAGCATTGGAGCTTCTGTGTAAAAATGAATTAAACACTGACCGAGCTCATCTGAGTCCAGCGGTTTTGTCTCTGATGATCTGAACCTCCTCTACCAGATAACAATTTCTTCCTTTCAGTGTCTAAAGCACAATCTCGAAACTCTGTGGAAGTCCAGTGGCTAGGACTCTGCACTCCCACTGGGGGGGATCAGGGGTTGGATCTCTGGTCATCGAGCTAAGATCCGACAAGCCTCTTGGTGCAAGCAAAAATCAAAACAAACACACAAAAGAACATAATCTCCAAGGATACGTAAGTATTTTCAAGACAGGGGAAGCTGAGTAAAAACTCCACAATCCTAAACTAACATAACATCATAAAGCAACTATATTCCAAAAAAATTTTTTTAATTAAAAAATAAAAAATAGTGGGAGAAGGTGAGGGTGGGATGAATTGAGAGAATAACATTAAAACATGCATATTATCATATCTGAAACAGATCACCAGCCCAGGTTCAATGCAAGAGACAGGGTGCTCAGGGCTGGTGCAAAGGGAAGACCCTGAGGGATGGGATGGGGAGGGAGGTGGGACGGCGATGGGGAAACACAGGTACACCCATGGCTGATTCATGTCAGTGTATGGCAAATACCACTACAATACTGTAAAGTAATTAGCCTCCAATTAAAATTAATTAATTAATTTTTTTAAAAATAAACAATTAAAAAAAAAACTTTGCAGTCCTCCTGAATTTGAATTGGAAATCTCAGAATTTACAGCTTGCTATGCAGCAATCATGGAGGCCTCTAAGGCCTTTTTCTGGTGGCCCCTCCTCCATGCAGACTGGACCAAGTCCAGAACTCAAAGTGTCTCCTCTCTTCCCACAGCACTATGCAGAGCCCATCAGAGCCGCCATGACCTTGTCCTGGGACCATTTTCTTGTCTGTCTCCCTTCAATAGTCAGTGAATCTATGAGTAATGAGGAGGAGACTTGTTTCCTTCTCATTCCCTACCCCATCTGGGGTTCCACAACGGAGAAGCAGGATTGGGCAGGGGTAAGAGAAAGAGGGACATGTACCCCAATATTCCCCCGCACTTTACTCTCCCAATCCAGTTCCAGGCTCAGACTTATAGACTAAAAGAAGACTTTCTTCTTGGCCTTTCCCCTGCTGGACAAGTGCTCGGTGTGAATTGCGTGGACCTGTTATCCACCAGGCTCCCTGCCCTGAACCCAGGGCTCCAGGGCTACTCGGCAGCCTCTGCAGGGCTTTCTCCAGAGTATCCCACCTGGCTCTCTCCTGGAGGGTCTCGAGGGGGACTCTGCCGCCCCTGCTTATTATTATTTGTTGTTGTTGTTCAGTTGTTAAGTCCTGTCTGACTCTTTGCGACCCCATGGACTGCAGCATACCAGGCCTCCCTGTCTTTCACTATCTCCTGGAATTTGCTCAGATTCATGTCCATTCAGTTGGTGACCCTATCTAACCATCTCATCCTCTGCCACCCACTTCTTTTGCCTTCAGTCTTTCCCATCATCAGGGTCTTTCCCAATGAGTCAGTTCTTCCCATCAGGTGGCCAAGGTATTGGAGCTTCAGCTTCAGCATCAGTCCTTCCAATGAATGTTCAGGATTGATTTCTTTTAGGATTGACTGGTTTGATCTCGTCATAGTCTGAGGGACTCTCAAGAGTCTTCTTGAGCACCACAATTTGAAATTATAAGCACAGACTTTTGCCAGAGCCTCTTAATCAGCCCAAGGGGATGAAATTAATTCTTTCCTTCATATATTCATTCATTTACCAAAGTGTGCTGAGCACCTCCAGGGCCAAGCGCTGAGGACACAGAATCAAGTGAGCACAAAGGACCTATAGTCTAGTGCAGGTGACAAATACTGAAACAGCAAACAATCCCTGTGATGAGATGGGGAGAAGGGGACAGACAGGGGAAACAGGACAATAGGTAAAGAAAGCCTGAAGCAGAAGGGTTCTCACAGGCAGCTCTCCCTCCCCTTCCAGCCTGAGCTCCAGAAATCAAGGGACCGGGAGATGAGCATCAGCGGTCAGGAGGTCCCACCTTTGTTTCCTGGGTTCATCACACAGGCCCACAAGTTGGGGGCTTAAACACCAGGCATGCGTTCTCTGCCTTTCTGGGGCCAGCAGTCTGAGATGGAGGTGAGGGCGGGCCAGCTCCCTCTGACTGGCAGAGGGCGAGGTGGGTGAGCGGGTTCTTATTTTGTTGACCCCTGCGCCCGTTGTACTCCTGATAGGGCCTCTTCCCTAGTGTGTTTCCGGGCAGGCTGACTCACTGGACAGGAAGGGAAGGGCAGCAATGGCTGGCTGGTGACCAGGGACCCCGCACATCTGGACACGCCCCGCACGACCTCCAGGGGAGTGCTCTCACTCCACACACCAGCCCTCCCTACTCTATGTGTCCTGCCTGGCTAGCAGGCACCCAGCCACCCTCCAGGGGCCAGGGGAGACCACATGCACGCCCCCCCCCCACCCAGCTCTCCCTCCCTGAACAGTCTTTCATCCAAGGGCCCAGCTGTCCTGAGAGGCTTCCATGCAGGTCACTCATTCGCACATATGTACTGAGCCTTCATTTCCATTTCAACAAATGAGTATTAACACCCACATGGGCACGATCTAGGCCCTGGAGATGTCGTGGCAAAGAGAAAGTAGCCACGGTCCCCCTGAAGTTCACTTTCAATGGATGGAGACAGAGACCAGGAAAATCAACATACCCCACATCAGCTGCTGAGAAAAGCAATGAGGGGACTAGACATGACAGGTGACAAGGGTGCCTGGGCTGGGCTGGACCACACGTTGCGGGGAGAAGCTGATAAGGGTCCTTTAGAGCAAGGCTCAGAGAAGTATCCTCAGGGAGAGGATCGAGGCTGAGGGACCAGCAAGACCGAGGCAGGAGGCGCAGTGTGCCTGTCAGTTTCAAGAAGCATCCTAGAGCCTGGGGTGTATGTTTTGGGAGAGGGGACCAGACACGCCATGTGGTATGGGCGTCATATATCGCAGGCCTTGAGGAACTGGGGTTTTACCCTGAGGGACTGGAAATGTTAAAGGTTGAGAACAAGATGTGCCATGTCTTCAAGGAGTTCCCTGTCTAGAATCAGAAGTGGGGCCAGGGCTATGTTGACAGTGCTTAGAGAAATACTGATGATTACATTAGACATGCTAAGGATGCTTGGAGGAACTTCCCTGGTGGTCCAGTGGCTAAGACTCTGTGCTCCCAATGCAGGGGACCTGGGTTCCATTCATGGTCAGAGAACTAGATGCTGCCTGCCTCAACTAAGACCTAGCACAGCCAAATAAATAAATAACAATTTAGAAGAGAAAAAAAGGTTGAAATTCAGCCTCAAGATGGAAAAGTGTCCTCTGCCAGGCTCAGGGAGACACTGCCCGCCTCGGTTCAGAAGCCTGCTGTTCTGCATCAGTGTCAGCTCTGGATTCTTTTGTCTCCAAAGGGAATGCTTGTTTGCTCATCTTAAATTTAAATTGAGGGGGAAAGTGTTGTAGACTCTTGGTTAACTGCCTCAGAAAACCAAGCTGATCCAGCCACAGCCAACCTTATGCCCGTGGAAAGCAGAACATAGTATGTGTGGGTGTATGTGTGTGATGTGTGTGTGGTGTGGTTTGTGTGGGGTGTGTGTGTGTATGTGGTGTGTGTGGTGTGTGTGTGATGTGTGTGTGGTGTGGTGTGTGTGTGTGTGTGGTGTGTGTGTTGTGTTTGTGTGTGTGGTGTGTGTGTGTGGCATGTGTGATGTGTGTGTGCATCTGTGATGTGTGATGTGTGTGTGTGGTATGTGTGTGTGGTGTGTGTATATGTGGTGTGTGTGTGGCGTGTGTATATGTGGTGTGTGTGTGTGGTGTGTGGTGTGTATGTGTATATGTGGTGTGTGGCGTGTATGTGTGATGTGTGTGTGGTATGTGTATATATGGTGTGTGTGTGTGGTGTGTGTATATGTGGTGTGTGTGTGTGGTGTGTGTATATGTGGTGTGTGTGTGTGGTGTGTGATGTGTGTGTGCATATGTGGTGTATGGCATGTGTGGGTGATGTGTGTATGTGGGATGTGTGTGTGATGTGTGTGTGGTGTGTGTGTATGTGGGGTGTGTGTGTGTGTGATGTGTGTGTGTGTGTGTGTGTGTGTATGTAGGGTGCATAAACTCATTGCCATCTTCCCTTGTCCCTTCCAGCTTTGAGGTTTTTCCTAGGGCTGTTCCTCTCTCCTGGAGGGAGCGGCAGGGGAGGGGAACAGGAGAGAAGGAGGCGTTGGGAGACACTTTGGAGAGTGTCTGTGGCAGAAATAGACTGTGTACAAGCAAATGGGGCAGAGAGAGAGAGAAGTTTGAGCAGGGCCCATGTAAGTGTAGAGCCGGGAGCATTCCTGCGGTTCTCAGGACTGGGGAAAATGACTTGCAGATCTGGACAAGCCCAGGCAGGGAGGGGTGCAGTGAGATGGACGAAGGCCAGAGCTAAAAATAAGACGGTATTTCTGGCCGAGCAGAAGAGTTAGCATCTGTGGGACCGTGTAGGCAGAGGAGAGTGTTGGCGCCACCAGGCACAGTGAGGCCAGAACAGTGGGGAGGGGTCGCCAGGCCTCAGTCTCAGTCTTGAGAGAAGATGACGCTGCTCCCAAAGAGGAGACTGCTTTCCTCTTCCCAGCCCAGAGAAGCCCAGAGTCTGGGCAGGGGAGGACCCAGGCAAAGCCTGTCCCGCAGCAGGACAAAGAAAGGCTCGGGGCGTTACTGCAGGCCCACCCCCCAGACTGACCTGATTGCCCCCTCCCCCAGAGCAGCAGAGCCAGGAGGGCCCGCCTGCAAACCTCCTCCCCATCGACCATTAAGGAACCCAAGAGTGGCCTGCAGTCGGGGGAAGGGAGGCAGTATTTAGTGGGTGTTCACTGTGCAGAGATGTTTCCCACAGGGCCCCACAGTGACCCTGGAGGTGGGTATTTTGTTCCTTTTCTACAGATTATGAAAACATGATTCAGGATGTCCCTGGTGGTCCAGTGGTTAAGACTGGGCGTCCACGGCAGGGGGTCTGGGTTCAATCCCTGGTCGGGGAAGTAAGATCCACGCAGGGCAGGAGAGAAAGAAAGGAAGGAAGGAGAGGAGGGAGGGTGAGAGGAAGACAGAGAGAAAAGCAGGGGTCTGGGGGGCACAGACGACGATGGCAGGGTAGAGGTGGGTAGAGTTACGGAGCCCAAGAGTCTGGCATTCTGGGGTGTTTCCCAGGCTGCTTGGCAGAGATGGGTGGAAGAGTTGGGGGGACACCAGCGACAGCATAAGCTGGAACAGCCTGAGGAAAGTCCCTGAGGCCAAAGATAATGCAGGTTTTTTTTTTTTTTTTTTTTTTTTGATGCAGTTTTATCTAAATGTGCAGCTGCTGTGAAACCACAGGAAACCCTCCACCCACCAAACCAAGCCAAGTGTTACACCAAAGCACCCCCAGACCAGGCAGTGCAAGAACATGGGGGTGGATCATCACACATGACAGAGGAGCCGAGGAAACTCCCAGAGGTCAGAGACCTGGGCTCTGTTCCAACTCTGCTTCCAGCCACCTGCGCCATCCTGAAAAGCTCACCTGTAGATGCAGGCTCTTGAGTACGGGAGAGCAGGGAGTGAGCAATAATACACACTAGCTCGGATTTGCATAAAGTTTACATCAAAACCAGGGCTTCCCTGGTAGCTCAGAAGGTAAAACATCTGCCTGTAATGCAAGAGACCCGAGTTCGGTCCCTGGATCGGGAAGATCCCCTGGAGAAGGAAATGGCAACCCACTCTAGTATTCTTGCCTGGAAAATCCCATGGACAGAGAAGCCTGGTAGGCTATAGTCCATGGGGTTGCAAAGAGTCAGATATGACTTAGCAACTTCACTTTCTTTCTTTCTTTCTTTCTTACATCAAAACCAAATGAGAACAGCTGGGGTGGCAGGGGAGAAGGAGATAGTGGGAGGTATGGAGAAAGTAACATGGAAGCTTTCATTACCATATGTCAAATAGATAGCCAATGGGAATTTGCTGTATATGACTCAGGGAACTCAAAAGGGCTGGATAACAGCCTAGAGGGAGGTGGGAGGAGGATGTTCAAGTGGAAGGTGACATGAGTAAACCTATGGCTGATTCCTGTTAATGTTTGGTAGAAACCAATGAGGTACTATAAAGCAACTATCCTTCAATTAAAAATAAATAAATAAAAAACCAAATGAGAGTCACATGAGATCCTGAGTATAGAAGGAACAGTGGAAATTCTCCCCATTTAATTTTATAGCCAGATCTCCTAACCCACTCCTATCATCCTCCCCACGGTATCCCTGCTGGCAAGAGGGCTTGTAGCAGGATGAGTAGGACTTCGACCGGAACTGGGAATGGGAAAGTTATTATTGCTTTTTTTTTTTGGGGGGGGGGGGAGTTATTGTAAATGAAGCAAATGACAGTGTCAAAGGTAGAAAGGCAGGAGGGAGCCCAGTTCATTCATACAATTAAAAGGAATGCAAAGTGTTAAGTCCCTGTGGGCTCTTGGATTGGATTCTGGGAGAGAAAAAGAATGTTAGTGGAAAAATGGGTGAAATCTGAATAAAATATGCAGTTTAGTTACTAGTACTGTATCAATATTAACTTCTTAGTTTTGACAAATAAACCATGATTTTTTTAAAAGATGTGAACATTACTACTTTCCTGATGGTTCAGTGCTTGGGAACCCACCTGCCAATGTAGGGTACACGGGTTGAATCCCTCATCCAGGAAGATCCCTCATGATGCAGAGCAACTAAGCTCAAGTTCTGTAACTACTGAGCCTGTGCTCTAGAGCCTGCAAGCAGCAACTACTGAAGCCTACACACCCTAGAGCCCGTGCTCCACAACAAGAGAAGCCACTGCAATGAGAAGCCTGTGCACCTCAACTAGAGTGACCCCCGCTCACTGCAACAAGAGAATGCCCAAGGGCAGCAACGAAGGCCCAGGGCAGCCACAAATATATAAATACATAAATTTTTAAAAGGATGTGAACATTAGGAGGAAGTTGTACTATCTTTGCAATTTTTCTGTAAACCTAAAATTATTCCAAAATACAAGAGTTATTAAGAAAGAGAGACCTGGGAAAGGAAATGGCTACCCACTCCAGGATTCTTCCTGGGAAATTGCGTGGACAGAGGAGTCTGGCAGGCTACAGAATATGCAGTCACAGAGAGTCAGACCTGACTGGGCAACTAACACTTTTGCCTTCATTTTTTCCTTCAATTCTAACTCATCAACATTAAGACGTTGTTATCTGTCTAGGTCAGGTGACAGCTTCCCGCCTGAGGACATAGCTGTTGATGGCTAATGTGTGTTGTACAAGATCACTTGTGCAAATATGTATTCTCTCTGAAATTTTGTTTAAAAAATTTATTTACAATGCTATTTGAATGGTTTCTTATAAATGCTGTGAATCTATGTTTGTTGTTTTTATATCTGTATATTAAAGTTAATTTGCAAAAAAAGAGGGAGAGAGGGAGAAGGAAAAAAAAGACAAAAAGTATAATTGTACAAAAAGGCTAAAGCAGACACAATGCCAGAAGAGGGAATGGGTGCTGGACATTGACAGAGACCAGGTTACGGTGAACTCTTGGGGGACACCATGGGGTCCAGATTCCATCTTTCTGCAAGTGGCACTCCGAGGCGATGTTCCCTCTCATCTCCCTCTCCATGGACCCCAGGGGGCCACAGCATCTTCCGTTCAGGTTCATCTTACCTATATTTCCCCTGCCCACATGTGTCCGAACCCGCACACAAAGAACACAGGAGCCGCATTCAGTGAGTAGGTGTGGCACCAGCCGGATACAGGAGTGTTGGTTGGGGGTGGCGAGGATTGGAGCTGACTTGGGGGAGAACAGGGGTCAGGGGAGGGGGACTAGGAGAAAGGAAGTCAGCCTCTTGTACAGAGAGGCCCTCAGAGATTACGAAGTCTGATCTTGATGTTTATTTGGAGACAAATCTTTCAGTTTTCCATTGCTTCTGTGACAAAGTACCGCAGATATAGTGGCTTAAAATAGCACATATTGGGACTTCCCTGATGGCCTAGTGGCTAAGACTCCATGCTCCCAACACAGGGGGGCTCGGTTTCTATCCCTGGTCAGGGAACTAGATCCTACAAGCCACAGCTAAGAGTTTACATTACTCAAGTAAAAAAGATCCTGCATGCCACAATGAAGATCTTGTGTACGCAATTAAGACCCAGCATGGCCAAATAAACAAACATTTTTTTTTTAAATAACACATGTCACTTTAAAACTCTGCAGGTCAGAAGCCTAAAACAAGTCAGTGAGGCTCTACTTTTTGCCTCTGGCAGCTCTAGGGGAAAATCTTCTTCCTTGCTGTTTCCAATTTCCATTGTTGCCTGCATTCCTTGGCTTGTGGCCCCACGTCCCTCCCATCTCTGCTTGCCTTCTTCTCTGGTTCTGACCCACCTACCTCTTCTTCTAAGGACTCTTGGGAGTATACTGGGCTCACAAGCACACTCCAGGATAACCTCCTCACCTCAAGATCCTAACATAATAACATGTGCAAGATCCCTTCTGACATGGAAGGTGGTGTCTTCACAGATTTTGGGGGTTAGGAGGTAGGGATATCTCAGTTCAGTTCAGTCCAGTCCCTCAGGCATGTCCAACTCTTAGGGACCTCATGGACTGCAGCACGCCAGGCCTCCTGGTCCATCACCAACTCCCAGAGTTTACTCAAACTCACGTCCATTGAGTCGGTGATGCCATCCGACCATCTCACCCTCTGTCGTCCCCCTCTCCTCCCAATCTTTCCCAGCATCAGGGTCTTTTCAAATGAGTCAGCTCTTCACATCAGGTGGCCAAACTATTGGAATTTCAACTTCAACATCAGACCTTCCAGTGAACACCCAGGACTGATCTCCTTTAGGGTGCACTGGTTGGATCTCCTTGCAGTCCAAGGGACTCTCAAGAGTCTTCTCCAACACCACAGTTCAAAAGCATCAATTCTTCGGCGCTCAGCTTTCTTTATAGTCCATCTCTCACATCCATACATGACCACTGGAAAAACCATAGCCTTGACTAGATGGACCTTTGTTGACAAAGTAATGTCTCTGCTTTTCAATATGCTGTCTAGGTTGGTCATAACTTTTCTTCCAAGGAGTAAGTGTCTTTTAGTTTCATGGCTGCAATCACCATCTGCGGTGAGTTTGGAGCCCATAAAAATAAAGTCAGCCACTGTTTCCCCATCTATTTGCCATGAAGTGATGACCAGATGCCATGATCTTAGTTTTCTAAAAGTTGAGTTTTAAGACAACTTTTTCACTCTCCTCTTTCACTTTCATCAAGAGGCCCTTTAGTTCTTCTTCACTTTCTTCCATAAGGGTGGTGTCATCTGTGTTTCTGAGGTTATTGATATTTCTCCCGGCAATCTTGATTCCAGCTTGAACTTCATCTAGCCCAGCGTTTCTCATGATGTACTCTGCATAGAAGTTAAATAAGCAGGGTGACAATATATAGCCTTGACATACTCCTTTTCCTATTTGGAACCAGTCTGTTGTTCCATGTCCAATTCTAACCATTGCTTCCTGACCTGCATACAGATTTCCCAAGAGGCAGGTCAGGTACTCTGGTATCCCCATCTCTTTCAGAATTTTCCACAGTTTGTTGTGATCCACATAGTCAAAGATTTTGGCATAGTCAATAAAGCAGAAATAGATGTTTTTCTGGAACTCTCTTGCTTTTTTGATAATCCAGAGGATATTGGCAATTTGATCTCTGGTTCCTCTGCCTTTTCTAAAACCAGCTTGAACATCTGAAATTTCATGGTTCACATATTGTTGAAGCCTGGCTTGGAGAATTTTGAGCATTACTTTACTAGCATGTGAGATGAGGGCAATTTTGTGGTAGTTTGAGCATTCTTTGGCATTGCCTTTCTTTGGGATTGGAATAAAAACTGACCTTTTCCAGTCCTGTGGCCACTGCTGAGTTTTCCAAATTTGCAGTCATATTGAGTGCAGCACTTTCACAACATCATCTTTTAGGATTTGAAATAGGGGATTTCTAGGACTAAGATCATGGCATCGGGTCATCACTTCATGGCAAATAGATGGGGAAACAGTGGCTGACTTTATTTTTATGGGCTCCAAACTCACCGCAGATGGTGATTGCAGCCATGAAACTAAAAGACACTTACTCCTTGGAAGAAAAGTTATGACCAACCTAGACAGCATATTGAAAAGCAGAGACATTACTTTGTCAACAAAGGTCCATCTAGTCAAGGCTATGGTTTTTCCAGTGGTCATGTATGGATGTGAGAGTTGGACTATAAAGAAAGCTGAGCGCCGAAGAATTGATGCTTTTGAACTGTGGTGTTGGAGAAGACTCTTGAGAGTCCCTTGGACTGCAAGGAGATCCAACCAGTGCACCCTAAAGGAGATCAGTCCTGGGTGTTCACTGGAAGGTCTGATGTTGAAGTTGAAATTCCAATAGTTTGGCCACCTGATGTGAAGAGCTGACTCATTTGAAAAGACCCTGATGCTGGGAAAGATTGAGGGCAGGAGGAGAAGGGGACGACAGAGGGAGAGATGGTCGGATGGCATCACCAACTCAATGGACGTGAGTTTGGGTGGACTCCGGGAGTTGGTGATGGACCAGGAGGCCTGACCTGCTGCAATTCATGGAGTCGCAAGGAGTTGGACATGACTGAGCGACTGACTGAACAGAACTGAGGGGAAGATTAGAGTAGAAATGGCCAACAGGCCCAGGAATATCATGATGAACTTAGGGAGAGGTCAACTCAAAAGAAAAATGGAGGGAGGAAAAGGGAGCGATGCGTGTCCAGGGAGGGAGGGGAGTAGAGAACACAGGACAGGAGCTGTGCCCGGAGGAAGACTCACCCCCTTGCAGCTTTTCCACCTGTTTGCAGAGGGTTCCTCTGGGCCATCGAGGAACTGGATGCTTGTAGAACATAGAAATCAACCATGCAAGTGTGTTTAAAGGAGTTCACCACCAAAGCATGGACACAGACGTGTGTGTGTGTGTGTGTGTGTGGCAGTCAGCCATGTTAAACTTTTCTGTGGCCCATGGACTGTAACCCAACAGGCTCCTCTATCCATGGGATTTTCCAGGCAAGAATGCTGTAGTTGGATTGCCATTTCCTACTCCAGGGCATCTTCCCAACTCAGGGATCCAATCCGGGTCTCCAGTGTCTCCTGCATTACAGGCGAATTCTTTACCACGGAGCCGCCAGAGAAGCCCAAGGAGCAGCAAAGAAGTTTCTAGAAGGAAAAAGAGTGAACCAAGATGGTGCAGCACCTGGGACAGTGAGTGGGAGGTGTCTAGAAGGAAGGGCTGGTCAGCAGGGTTACAGCAGGAGAAATGGCCACTGGTGTGGGGGCTCGGAGGCCTTAAAGGCCCTTGAGAGTGGGTCCTTCTGCCACCTTCTGCATCGGGAGGTGAAAACACCCCACGCAGATGGGCGTGGCCGGTCTTCGTTGCCCCAGCCCTGTGTCCATGTTTTACCAGCAGGTGGGGCACAAGAGCCAACGTGGACCCTCAGCCCCAGGAGCAGGGTTTTCCAGAAACAGGATCCCCTGACGGAGGGGAGGAAGTCTTCCCACTCCTTCACCCTTCACCGCAGAGCCTGGAAGACATCGCTGCCTCCATGTGATCTCTGACTCAGGGGCTTACCCAGATTTTCCCCTTCCAGTTAAAGCAAACCATGTTTTTTCCATCGCTCCATTTCCCGGTTGCCTGTAGGACAAAACATTCATCACAAACACTCTCTGGAATAGGGATTCGTGGCACCGGGAATGGAGCTAAAGGCTAAAGGTGCGTGCTCAGTAATGTCGGACTCTGTTCCACACCGTGGACTGTAGCCTGCCAGGCTCCTCTGTCCATGGGATTCTCCAGGCAAAAATACTGGAGTGAGTAGCCATGCTGTCCTCCAGGGGATCTTTACCATCCAGGAATTGAACCCTTGAATGGAGGAGACCTGCTGTCTCCTAATTCAGAAAGTCATGGTACAGCTACTATGTCTGAAGTGGATGGCTGGTGAGAGCCTACTTATAGCACAGGGAGGAGAAAAAAGAAGATATAATCTGTTTGTAGGACATATATTAACTTAATCCTAAAAATGCATTTCAATATACTTTGTTGTTGTTCTTCTTCTTCAGTCACTAAGTTGTTCCATCTCTTTTCAATCCCATGGGCTGTAGTCCATCAGGCTCCTATGTCCATGGGATTTTCCAGGCAAGAATACTGGAGTGAATCCACTATGAGGATCCTAGGATCCTTATGAGGTACCCAGAACAGTCAAATGCATAGAGTCAGAAAGTACATTGGTAGATGCCAGGGGCTGGGGGTGGTGGGGATGGGGACTTAGCATATCATGGGGACAGAGTTTCAGGTTTAGGAAGCTGAAAGATTTGGGAGATGGATGATAGTGAGAGCTGCACAACTGTGTGAATATACTCAGTGCCACTGAAAGGTACAGTGAAATATGATTAAAATGGTGTGTTCTATATTATGTGACCTCTGGAAGAGGAAATGGCAACCCACTCCAGTATTCTCACCTGGAAAGTCCCATAGACAGAGGAGCCTGACGGGTTATTGTCCACAGGGTTGCAAAAGAATTGACTGTAACTGAGTGACTGAGCACATATTATGTGACTTTCACCACAATTTAAAAAAAAAAAGACATTAAAAAATGTTATTATGCCGGTGAGGAGCCTGAGGTGGTTCATTGGATATAATCCAAAGAGTTGGACCAAGAACAGAACTCGGATCGCCTCATTCACATTCTAAGGACCCCCTTGATTTTAAGTAATTTGATGTTTCACCATGGCCCCTCCCACGGTTTCTTGAGGGCAAATGATATCAGTAATAGTACAAATAATAACAGTAATAGTAACTGCCGCCAACATTTCCTGGGCACTCCTGTGGCAGGTAAATAAAACAGTCAGTGTTCAGAATCACCCTAAGAAGGAGTTTAGGTTAGAAACTAAATGTTTCCTGAGCTCCTCCCATCTGGGCTTGTGAACAAGGGAGCGAGAGCGGTTCAGGGGTTTGTTGTTTAGTGGTTAAGTCATGTCCTACTCTTTTGCAACCTCATGGACTGTAGCCTACCAGGTTCCTCTTCCCATGGGATTCTCCAGGCAAGAATACTGGAGTAGGTTGCCATTTCCTTCTCCAGGGGATCTTCCCAATGCAGGGATCAGACCCAAGTTTCCGGCATTGCAAGCAATTCTTGACTGCTGAGCCACCAGGGAAGTCCAGTCCAGGGTGAGGGTTATATTAAAAAGATAAAATCTTTCCTCTCCTTAGACCTGTTCTCGAAAGACAGGTGGACTCTGGCTGAGCATATGAGCCCTTGTCTGGTTTCCTGCCTTCTTTCAAGCCTGTCCTACACGTGGCTGGACCAAACCATCCTAAACCCCAGTGGGTGAGGGGCAGTGACAGAGGGAAAACCCCTATGCGTGGCTGCTCATGGCAACATGAAGGAAATTCTGTTTCTTCTCCTTCCCCTCCTCCTTCCTTCCCGGTCTCACCCACTGTGGTGATTCCCCAGCAGCGACCTGTGGTTTCCTGCCCTGTGCCTTTGCACATGGTTCCCTCTACCTGGAACTCCTGCCCTGCCACCCCGCCACCCCTGTCCCCCCACCACCCCCTTGTCTACTGGCCCGCCTTCCAAAGTTGGCTGCCGTGTCCCCCACAGAGGTGGGAAGCCTCTTCCTTCCCAGGCAGACCTGCGGGCACACCCTGGCCCCTGTGAGTTCCTAGGCCAAATCTCCCCTCTACAAGCACAGGTTCATGCGCCTGGTACACAGGGAGGCCAAATAAACTGAAACGTCAGAGTTTGGAGCAGAGAAAGATTTATTGTAAGGCCATGCAAGGAGGCGGGTGCCATGTGCCCTAAAAAAGCCCAGGCTCTCCAAAGGGTTTCAGGAAAGCATTTTTAAAAACCAGGTGAGAGAGGTGGGAGGGGTCACAGGGTCTGTGAGCAGCTTGTACACAATTCTCTGATGGGCTGTTGGTGAGGCAGCAGGTGGTGTCACAGGGGTGAACGTTATCAGTTCTTAGGCTTCAGGAGGCCTGGGGCTGTGTGATCTTGGTCGTCTGGTAGTTAACATCTTCCTTTCGATGAGGAGTTTTCACATCTCTGAAACAACTCAGAAAATGTGCTTCAGATACTGTCATGTAGGTATCTTAGAGGGCTTCCCAGTTGGCTCACTGGTAAAGAATCCGCTGGCCAAGCAGGAGATGCAGGTTCTATCCCTTGGTCCGGCAGATCCCCTGGAGAAGGAAATGGCAACCCACTCCAGGATTCTTGGCTGGAGAATTCCATGGACAGAGGCGCCTGGCAGGCTACCATCCATGAGGTCACAAAGAGTCAGACGTGATTTAGTAACTGAACAGTAACAACAGGGTACTTCAGAGAGGAGCTAAAGCAGAGGATGTGGGGAAGGCCTGTCCTGGGGAAGACCCCATAGGGTCCTGCTCAGTTACACCCCGAACAAAGACTCCTGGGGCTTAGTCTGGCCCGCACCGGGATTCTTCCAGGTGAGACAGAGGGCGTTGTCCTCTCAGCACCCCCTGTGTCCAGGACACACAGCAGGCTCCCCAGAAACACCAGAAGAAGTGAATGAGCTGCCCTGACTCTGACCTCCCCCAGCCGCCCCCTCACACACTCATCCCCTCTCCCCATTTGCCGCCTTCTCTCCAGCCTCCACTCTGCTGTCCCACCTCAGTACCCCCCTGGGTCTCTGACCTGAACCCACATCCTCCTGATGTACCTCCGAGGGTCCCCAGATCACCTCCGTCTCCAGCTGCCTCACTCCCCGACTGCAGGTGTGCCCACCTTTCAGTGTTAGTCACTCAGTTGTGTCTGACTCTTTGCGACCCCTTGGATTGCAGCCCATCAGGCTCTTCTGTCCATGCAATGCTCCAAGGCGAGAATACTGGAGTGGGTTGCCATTCCCTTCTCCAGGGGATCTTCCTGACCCAGGGATCGAGCCTGGATCTCCTGCTTTGTAGACAGATTCTTTACCATCTGAGCCACAGTCTAAGCCCCCAAAGCTCTGAGCCAAGGTCTGGAGACACAGACAATGGTCCTTATAGTCAAGGAGCCTTCTGCCTGCCCCTCCTGCTCCCCCAACACCCAACTACCCAAAACACAGGTTCCCCTCACTTAAATCCACCAGTGATCCCTCACCCCCGAGGGCAGAGTCCAGTGCCAGGAGGCACCTCTAGCTAGATGCCTGCCCCACTTCTCCACACACCTCCCCGCTACTGTGAGCTCCAGCCCAGACTCCAGACGGCCCCTGCCCAACTTTGCCCAATTCTCCCTTGATTACAACCACTTTTCAAGGCACCCTGCAGCCTGCTTCCCTGTTTGGGTCAAAAGTCTGCTTTGAGCTCCCCTGGCCTTCAAGCCTCACTCCTTGAGGTCATGTAACAGGCTCAGTCCCCTCCTGCTCTAAGAATATACCCTCATGTGCCTGGATACTGAAACCACATTTGGCCTGAATGAACAAATTGATGAGACAAGTGTAACAGTGATAATAAACAGAGCAAAACACAATTTCAAAGTGGTAATACAAGCTGTTTCGGGTGGGTGTTATTTTGAGTTATGTTCTTTTTGCCTATTGGTATTTTCTGATGTTTTGGTAACCAAAGAAGTTTTGCTTTTGTCATTTAAAAAAAAAAGGAAACTTTATTTTGGAAAAAAAAATGTGAAAGGGTTTTGAGTTCTTAAAAGTAGGGGGAATCTCCTTATCCTTTGGTGAGAATCAGAAAAGGAATGTTTAAGGAGGCATGGAATTTTCACAAGTGAAGAGAGGAAGGTTAGCCAGCCAGAGGGAACATACCACATGCCACATGCAGGGCTAGGGTGCTGTGGAGGGCAAAATAAGGAATTTTGACTTAAGTCATTGAATGTAGGAGAGCTGCGGAAAGTATTTTTTTCTTCTAGTTTCTTTGAGATGTCAACTACAAACTGGCACTTGCCAAGAGCGTTGCAAATGACTGAACAGCAAGGGCATTTGCCATCTGCCTCTGCGGAGACTGAACCCCGCACTGCTGCAGCTACTGACCTTAAACACCCCGAGGGGGTTCGGGGTGGAGAGTGAGGCACTCTGTGCTCCAGGGAACCTGGTGGAACTGGTTTTTAGATAGTTGGATATTTTCAGGAACAAATTTTATGATTCCAATCCTTGCCATCTTCTCATATCTAGAAAAGCACTAAATCCCTTCGTGATGACATCAGATCCTCGTGACTAGCAGAAAACCTTTTGTAAAATGAGTGCTTGATGGTACCGAACTCCCCCTTCACCAAAATCTTATATATTGACCTTCTTCTCACTGCCCCTTTGGAGCAGTCTCTCGGAGCTATCTGCGGTGCTGCCTCCTGGGCTACAGTCCTCATTTTGCCCCAAATAAAATTTAACTCGCAACTCTCACACTGTGCATCTTTTTTAGTCAACAGAGATATAATTGATGTACAGCACTGTATATGTTTAAGGTGTATGACATAATGATTTGACTCATATACATCATGAAATGATTACCGCAATAGGTTTAGTGACTATCCATGTCTCATATACATACATGAAAGCAATGGGTTTAGTGAATGTCCATGTCTCATATACATACATGAAAGAAACAGAAAAATATTTACATGTTTTTCGTTGTCCTGAGAACTCTTAGGATTTGTTTTCTTAACCGTTTTCCTTATAACTTACAGCACTGTTGATAATATTTATCATGTAAGTTGTACATTAAATCGCTAGTACTTACTTATCTTATAACTGGAAGTTTGTATCTTTTGATCACCTTCATCCAATTTCCCTTCTCCTACCTCCCCACCTCCACCTTTGGTAACCACAAATCTAATCTCTATCTCTGAGCTTGTTTGCTTGTTTTTGAAGTATAATTGACCTACAACATTGTGTTAGTTCCTGATACATACATAACATAGTGATTTGATATTTCTATACATTTCAAAATGATCACCACAATAAGTCTAGTTATTATCTGTCACTGTCCAAAGATATCACATAATTATTGACTATATTCCCCACACTGTACATTTCATACCCGTGACTCATTTATTTTGTAACTGAAAGCTGTACCTCCTAATCTCCCTCACCTATTTTTCTCCTCCCCCTACCCACCTCCACTTGGCAACCAACTGTTTTTATCTCTGTATGTATATCTCTGTTTCTGTTTAGTTACATTTGTTTTGTTTTTTTAGATTCCATTTATCTTTCTCTCTCTGATTTATTTCACTTAGCAAAATACCCTCTAGGTTCATCTATGGAGTTGCAAGTTTTCCTTCTTTTTATGGGTGATATTCCATCATTTATATATATATTTTTCTTTATCCATTCATCTATTGATGGACATTTCTGTTGTTTCCATATCTTGGCTACTAGAAAAAATGTTACAATGAACATAGGGGTGCAAATATATTTCCAAGTAGTGTTTTCATTTTCTTTGGACAAATACCCAGGAGTGGAATTGCTGCGTAGCTCTATTTTTAATTTTTTAAAGAACCTCCATACTGCTTTCCATAGTGGTTGTATCAATTTGTTTTCCCCCTCAACAGTTTAGGGGGCTTCCCTGGTGGCTCAGATGGTAAAGATTCTGCCTGCAATGCGAGAGACCTGGGTTCAATCCCTGGATTGGGAAGATCCCCTGGAGGAGAGATGGCAACCCATGCCAGCATTCTTGCCTGGAGAATCCCACGGACAGAGGCGCCTGGTGGGCGGCAGTCCATGGGGTCGCAAAGAGTTGGGCACAAGTCTTGGAGGCTTCCCTTTTCTCCACATCCTAGCCAACATTTGTCATTTGTTGGACATTTTGGAGCAGAGGAGAAACACCCTAAGAACTCTGGCACAGGAGCTCAAGGATGTGGCAGTGGGCAGTGTCAAGGGCAAGAAGGAGGGTAATGAGAAGAGGCAGGAACAGAAGTTGGCTACAGCCCTTCTCTTCTCTGGGGCATCTGAACCACAAATCCAGGAAGCAATCCCACATTGCCCAGCTCTCAGACTTATTATTATTCATTGATGGTATTTCAGGATTACTTCCATAAGCCCCTACCGATCCTCCCATCCGGAAGGCAAGCCTCAGTGTGCCGAGTGGAGCGTGTGCTTCAGAGTGGAAGTGTGCAAGGAGCCGCCCAGGGAGACAGAAATCGGGCAGCTTCTCTTCAAATCGGGCCCCAAGCAAGAAGAGCCCTCATTCTGCGGGCCACCTTGGGTAAGGGGCCTCTGCCCTCACCACCCACCGGGGAAGTTCTCCCCAGAGTAGAGGGCTCGGGAGGGGCAGAATCCAGGAGATAACCGAAAGGGCGAAGGCTTCGCATAATTCCAGAATGAAATCGGCCAGGGATGACGGCCTGGAAAGACCCCAGGACGGTTGGGAGGAAAGGGAAGGCAAGGCGGGAAGTCAGGTCCAGCCGACTAGGTGGGGAGCACCAACCAGAGGCGGGACCGGCAGCGGGCCCCGGACCTGGGCGGGGCGGGGCAGGTGGGCCAGGGGCGGGGCCTGCGGGGCGGGCGGGGGCGGGGGCGGGGCCCGGCACATGCGCACCGCGGCGGCGCGCGCCCGAGGAGTGGCACTTTTTAAAAGTGCAGCCCGGAGGCCAGCCCGCAGCCGCGCGCACCTCGGTCCCACAGCCCGGTCCCGCCCGTCCCGGCCTCACGCGGCCCCGTTTCACATCAGTCCAACCCAGGCCACTCTAGCTCGCATCATGCCGGTGAAAGGAGGCACCAAGTGCATCAAATACCTGCTCTTCGGATTTAACTTCATCTTCTGGGTGAGTGAGTGCGACCGCCGCGCGCGCCTCTCGGGGGCCACCTGTCCGCCCCGCGCATTCCGTCCGCTATCGGGGTTGCGGGCACCCGCACCGCCTGCGCGGGGAAGACTCCTGGCGGGGAGGAGAGGGCGGTACGGCCGCCAGCTAACTCCTCGGCCCGAGCCGAGACGGGCGGGGCGGGCGGGTTGGTTCGGGGCGCGTCCGAAGCGAGGCGGGCGGCCGACGCGCGGCCCTGATGAGTTGCGGGTGGGGTTGGTGTCTACTCCCACCCCGAGTCCCTCCGAGCGCAGGAGGAAGAATCAGAGCACCCCTCTGCTGAGGACTCAAGGCCCTGGTCGTGGGGGGCTGTGGCGGACTGTGCGGCTTGTGACTCGGGCGGGGTCCCCTGAGTGTCCGGGGCCGCGAGGAGGGGAAGGATGCGAACGCGAAAAGGGACTTCTGTCCCGCCGGGGGCGCTCAGCCAAAAGCTGTTGGCACGTTTGCGCGAGAGGGGAAGGGACGCGCCGACCGCGGGTGTTGGCGTCCCGGGACCCTACCCGTAAATGAAAGTCGGGGTCCCTCCTGCACCCCCGAGCTCTCAGACTGATTCTGAGCCGGCGTGAGAAAGTCCGAGCTCCCTCGAAACAACCTGAAAGACTAGCTTGTCTTGATTTTCTTTTCCCCCCAAGGGCGATAAGTATCTGGACTTGAGAGAACTCCGGGACAGTTGGGGAGAGTTGGGGCCGATGCTTATCGGCGCCGGTGTGGGATGAGCCCGTGTTTCTCCATTTCCGGGAGGGATCAGGTGGCTGCCCCACCTCCTCCCCCACCAGCCCACCCAGAAGCCGGGTGGGGCCCCCGGGAGTTGACTGTCACCTGGGGAGGACGCAGGCCTGGGAGTTCCAGGACTCCCGCTGCCGGCCACGGGCAGCCTCTCAGTCTACGGCAGCCTGAGGCGGGCAGCAGGGAGGGGGAGATGCCCCTCGGAGCCCTCCCTAGGGGGATTAATGGGCCACCCAGAGATAGAGGCAAGGAGTAGCGGACTTGGTGTCCTAGTTCCAGGGCCACATCCCCCGCTCACAGGTGGATGATTTTTGCCCCTTTGCCATCAGGAAGGTATTTGGAAAGGCAGGCCCTGTGCCGCTCTCCAGAGGGAGATGGCTGTAGAAGCAGGGGCATGCCACAGGAGGCTTGTAGCAAAACTGTACTTATTCACCGGGATCTGTTTCCCCATGAGCCCCAGGGAAAAGTCTCCCAAGATTTACTCCTCTCCCTGGAGCTGACTGGGTATAAGACGGACCTGCCCTTGCACAATTCATCACACCAAACACCTGCCCTAGTGAAGGTGGAGCATGGATGTGCCCTGCCCAGCCCAGGGAGGGCCTCCTCTAGGGAGACCCTCCTGCGCTAGGCACCCCTTCCTCCTGCTGTTCCCACCAGTCCCAGCAGCCAGCCAGCTAGCTGCCAGCCTCGCTTCCTCGTCACACCAACAGAGGCAGCAGAAAAGAATGTGGAAGGCCGGCCAGGCCGGCCAGCCCCGCCTTGCCCCACCCTAGTCCTTTAGGGAGTTTTCCTCCAGCCCCTCCCTATTCCCTTCTCTCCCCTGCTAGTCCCCTGGTGACTCCTTGGCTTCCCAGGTGGCGCTAGTGGTAAAGAACCCACCTGCCAGTCCAGGAGATGCAAGAGATGGGTTCGCTCCCCGGGTCGGGAAAATCCCCTGGAGGAGGAGGGCATGGCAAGCCACTCCAGTATTCTTGCCTGGAGAATGCCATGGACAGAGGAGCCTGGCAGAGCCTGGCGGGAGACTCCCAGACCTCTCCGGCAGCCTCTGGCCTGCCACCCCACCCATGTCCAGAGCTGTCCTCACCTGGGCTCAGTGCTGCTGATGGGCAGTGTCACCTGAAACAGAGATGACTCACTCTGGGAACGGTTGGGTATAGAATTAGGAATGACTTTCGGGGTCATCCTGTCCCACTTCTTCACAGTAAAGAAGTGGGAACCAGAACTGGGCTGATTGATCAGCATCACGGGAACCAAGCCAATACCTCGGCTCCTAGATCCTTTAGGTCCTGTCCTCTTCTGTCTCCATCGCAAAATCAACAAAGGGACCTGGTAACAGGTGGCATGGGGGGTAAGCAGTAGCTACATGAATCTGAATCAGCTATTGTTAAGTTGTGGTCGTTGTTGTTTCGTCGCTAAGTTGTGTCCAGCTCTTTTCTGACCGCATGGACTGTAGCCCACCAGGCTCCTCTGTCCGTGGGATTTCCCTGACAAGAATACTGGAGTGGATTGCCATTTCCTTCTCCAGGGGATCCTCCCAACCCAGTGATCAAACCCACATCTCCTGCATTAGCAGGAGGATTCTTTATCACTGAGCCACCAGGGATGCCCGTTGTTCGGTACTCCTGTATTAAGGTCCCTATAGAGATGAAGCCCTCATCTCCTAGGAGGTGATGGAGTAAAGGAACACTGTGATCCCTTGTGCAGCATGGTACAGCCTGCAAAGTCCTTTTCCACGTTCCACAATACGGTCAGAGCAGAAAACATTATCCCCATTTTTACCAATGACCAGGAAACCAGTCCCCAGAGAGGTTCCATAACTTAGCCAGGGTCAGGTGGCTGGAGAGTGTCAGGGGTAAGTTTGAAAACAGGTCTGGTGGGCTGCAGTGTACCCGATGCACTTTATGTCACTGCTAGCCACCATACCCAGCTGGATGAGAATGACAGGAAGGTGGCAACAAGCCCTCAAAAAATGATTTTTAAGGGAAGCTGTGGCCTGAGGGAACTGCTTGCTTGGATCATTATGATGTCATCACTTCCCTTTCTCTCTTGAGACCTAGAATTTTTAAATTTAGTGTTTGGGACCTGATATGGGCCTCGAAGAGCAGGAGTTGGGAGGGTAGGAGTCACCTATACCTCATGGACAGGGGATGCTGAGAGGGGTGGTCCAGCAGGGATCCAGAGAGGAGAGGCCCACCTCAGTGTCAGGGCCAATCAAGGAGGGAGGGTGTACCTCTTCCCTGGCCCCCATTCTCATTCCTGAGGGACCCTCGGTGACAGCAGAGCCTGCACCACCTGCCCCCCCACCTCCAAGTAAGACCCCTGGTGCCTGCAGCCAAGTCAGCAGTCAGTCTGTACTTCCAGTGGCCCCAGGACTCTTAACTTCCCTGTTCCATTTCAGTTGTTTCTGGGTTTCCTTCGACCTGCTTGCAACCACCCTCCAGAAAAGGTTGAGAGGGGAAACCTGTTATGATGCCAGAGTGGCAACCTCCGCTGTTTAGTGGGGAACCAGAGCTGAGCCAGGCCAGGCGTTCCCATTCTAGCCTCACCTCCCTCTGCCCCTTTGCTCACTGTGTCCCCCCACCTCATCCCTGTCCCCTCCCTCACTGATGGGAAGAGCAGGGAATTTCTCTTTCCCAAGAAACGGTATCTCCTGGGTCTAACTCTGACTTCGTGGAAACCAGAGTTGAGGGACCTGGGTATTAGTCAACTCTGCCCTCAGCCCACGTTGAGCATGTCACTTTTGTTTGTGTGTGTGTGTTTTATTTAGCTGCGCCGGCTCTTAGTTGTGGCATGTAGAATCTAGTTCCTTGACCAGGGCTCGAACCCATGCCCCTGCATTGTAGGAGCACAGTCTTAACCACTGGACCACTAGTGAAGTCCCAAGCAGGTCACTTTTTTTTTCTTCTTAAAATATACATTTTATTGAAATATAGTTGACTTACAGTGTTTCAGGCACACAGCAAGATGATTCAGTTATACACATACACATTTATTCCTTTTGAAGTTATTTTCCCTTATAGGTTATTAAAAGATAGTGACTTATAGTTCCCTGTGCTATACAGTAACCAAGCAGGTCACTTTTGAACTCCATAGCTCAGCTTCCTCATCTGTAAGACCAGTGAGTCAGAGCAAATGGTCCCAGAAGGTCAGCCTAAGAAACCAGCCCCATCCCCGTGACCTACAGCAAAGGACTTTCCCACACAACCCAAAATAGGAGTCCGGAAATGGAAGTGTACAGTGGGTACCCAGGCTTGGCTCAGACAGTGACTTCATTTGACCTTTATTTCTGGGACCTGAGTATTGCCTCTCCTGTTAACCCTGGAGTTGCCTCCACTCCCCCTGGGTGAGCCTTTCATGGCAGTGCTGCCCAATGGTTAGAGCACCAGCAGCTCTGGGTTCGATTTCCCCATCACGTGGAGCTGGTGCCTGCCCTCCTGGGATGGCAATAGGTTACACGAACACGTGCTCGTGATGCACTTGGCCCAGGAGCTTAGTCCTAGGTGCTGACTAAGCTTCCAACTGTAGCTCTTATCCCTGTGGGGAAGGGAGGTAGGGAGGGTGGGAGCCACTGCCTGAGAAGTGTGGCAGTTGAAACCAGAGAGATAGCCAGGTGCACACCCCTCATCCACACACGTCCGGGCTTCTCCTCCTCCTCCTCCTCCTCCTGCGTCACTGCCAGCCTCGTTCCTCCACCCACCTCTGCAATCCCCACTTCAGGACACTGACTCCATTTCATGGGTGGCCACACCTCTGGAAATAAAACTGCAGAGGCGCCAGTATTCGGGGTCTGGGTGGGGGATGGACCGGCAGGGCTGGCGCTGGCTGGTGCCCCTCCGACCTAACCTGCATCTTCCCTGCAGAGGATGTTTGCCTTCTGTGTGGGGCTCGGCAGGCCTCTGGGCTCTTGCATGAAATGGCTTCCACCCTTTGGCACCCGGACAGCCGGAGCCCGGCAAGAGCCGGCTGTGTTTGCACAGAGCCTGGCAGGTTAGGGGAGAGGGGAGGGGAGGCCAGGTGTCTGCCTCTGCTCCGGAAAACAGGACTTCTCCCTGCCTGGCTCCTGATGATTTTTACCCCCTCCACTTTGCCCTCCAGTGGTTGTCAACAACAGGTCTGACTCCTGATGGGGGGCCTGGGGGCGGGGGACGGGATTCCTACACAGGCGCACACACTCAACTCTTTCTTTTCAAAGTGGCCCACAGCACCATTCCACACCTTCCTCTTTGTGCTCAAACGAAACCACTGCTGGTTCAGAACCATTTCGATAGACAGCCCTTCGGAGGGCTGTCCTCACTGGAATGCTTACTCTGCTAAATGAAGCCTTCTGCGGTTTTAGACCTCACCCATCAGAGTTCTCACACTTTTCCTTTTCGTGTCCGAGGCGAATCTTCCCTCTTACACTCAGAACTGTGTGTCCATGTTTGATGTGTCTGTTTTCCTGTTCAATTCCATTTTGCAAGGAGGCCCGCCCTTTGGGATCCATTGCACAGTCTGGAGCTTAATACCCCTGGGACTTAACACAAGCACCTTTTCTACTGAAGAACACAAGCCTTGATTGGCTTTCTTGGGTACCTCTGGCTGTGATGTTAGGGACCTGAAGTCACAGGTCACCATGGCTTCTGTGGTCCTGTAGCCTCCTTGATGGATAGTCTGGGCAGAGGAGCTTGGAGAAGTTTCTGGAAGCTGCATATATATAGTTTATATATAGTGTTCCTGCCGCCCCCAGAGTAGGATCAGGGGAACTTTATTGGGAGCCGCTGCAGGTCTTTTCAACCAAAGTCTTACAGAAACCATCATTCCCTCTAACCTACAGAAGAGCACTGACTTCATGGTTCAGGAACTTGAAAATCTGGGGAAGAGTCTATTGAACCCGCGTTCACCCAGAGATCATCATTTGCAACTAAGGGAATTCAGGAGATCAAAAGTGCTAAACAATGCATTTTTTTTTTTTTTTTTAAATTTATGTTTTCCAAGTCTAACTGCAGATACTTGCCTGCTTCGTTCTGTGGAAAAAGTAACACTGGTCCAGGGACATGTTCGTTTTCCGTCAGACGATGGCAGGCAGCTGTGGAAAGCAACATCCTGTGTCCAGATGAGATAATTTTATTTTAATTACATCCATCCAGTAATTCTTCCCCGCCACCAAAAAAACACTGACTTCTGGATAGTTTTTAAATACTGCATGCTGTCATCCTTGACTGGCAGGTCTGAATTTGGGGGGTGGGGAATCCCATGAAATCAGTAGGACTTTCCTCCAAAATCATAGTGATTTGCCATTTGTATACCCTGAAAAATGAAGGTACCATCTGTCACCAAAATCACAGCATTTTTTTTCTTGAATATATATATACCACATCTTTTTATCCATTTACATTTAGGTTGTTTCCATACCTTGGCTATTGTAAACAGTGCCGCAATGAACATCAGGGTGCAAGTGTCTTTTTCTTGAAATGAGAGCGACTTTCAAATTTGCAAAGCAGTATCACTGACTATAGTTGCCATGCTATACATCACATCCCCATGACTTATTTATTTTATAACTGAAGATTTTGTACCTCTGGATCCCCTTCACCCATTTCACGCCCCATCCCCCAGCCTTCTTCCCCTCTGGCAGCCACCCATCTGTTCTCTGTGTCTGTAGGTTTGGTTTGTTCATTTGTGTTGTTTTTCAGATTTCACCTAACATAATACTTTCCAGTTCCATCCGTGTTGTCACAAATGGCACGGTTTCTGTCTTTTCTTTATGGCTGAATAATATTCTGTTGTGTATATGTATGTGTGTGTATATATATACACATATATACATGTATGCATGTATATATATATACACACCACATCTTCTTTATCCATTTACATTTACATTGTTACCATATCTTGGCAATAGCTGTTTACAATAGGAAATACTATTTACAATAGTAACTAGTGCTGCAGTGAACATCCGGGTGCATGTAACTTTTCAAATTAGTGTTTTTATGTTCCTCGGATACGTAACTGCAAGTGAAATTGCTGGATCACTTCCATTTTTAATCTTCTGAGGAACCTCAATACTGGCTGCACCAGTTTACATGTCCACCAAGACTGCACAAGGATCCCTTTCCCCACATCCTCGTCAATGCCTGTTACTTGTTGTCCTTTGGAAAATAGCCTTTCTGACAGGTGTAATATATTTCATTGTGGTTTTGATTTGCATTTCCCTAACGATTAGTGACTACGTGCATCTTCTCATGTACCTGTTGGCCATCAGAATGTCTTTGGGAGGTTTGGTGTTTTTAAGAGATAGTTTGCTATAGGGATTTCTTCGACTGTCCAGTGGTTAAGACTCCTCACTTCCACTGCAGGGGGCATCGGTTTGATCCCTGGCTGGGGAACAAAGATTCCACATGCCATGGGGGCGTAGCCAAAGCATTTGTTTAAAAAGATAGGTTGCTATAGACTGTTGTCTCTTCACATTCATATGTTAAATCCTAAGGTCTAATGCAGTGGTATTTGGAGGCATGGCCTTTGGGGTGATGAGCTCATGAGGACGGTGCCTTGATCTTGGACTTTTCCACAGGTCCAGGGTTCTTTGCTATAACAGCCTGAAAGGACTAAGATGTAGCTATTTAGAGGTCCCAATCGAGAACGCCTCTTCCCTTCTAGATGAACAATTGTAGTGTGCCCGTTTGCTTGCAGTCCTCATATCCATGTCTCCCTCTGATGGGTGGGAAGCTACCCCAGCAGAATGTGCCCTCCAGGGCAGGAAACTTTCCCGTAAGGCTCTTCCTCCTGCTCATCTTGATGCACTTGTAAGCGCCTTCTTCTGATGTGGGGCTGTGGATTTCATCCTGTTTTACTATTGTGCTCAAACTTTTTAAAGCCTTCTTTCTACCAGCCTACTTTCCCCCACTTCAGTCACATTATAGCCCTGATTCCCCAAGACAGGTAACCCTTAAGAGACCAGAAAACTCATTTCAACTAGGCATTTAGATGCTCTTGCAGTGCTGGGGAGGAACCCTTAGGCTAGGGGGCTGTGACGTGACCCTCATGTCACAGGTGCCTCCCAGGGTCCCATGCCCAGGGCTGTAACACAGGCATCTGCTGGCAGGATGGGCTGTGGGGGAAGGGCAGAGGCTCTGGGTCCCACCATGGGGCCATGCCTGTAAGGGATAGAAGGGCGGTGGGCAGCTGCCTCAGTGTCTGCCTGCCAGGCTTGCAGCAGTGGCAAAGCTAGGACAAGAAGGAAATGTACTAGGTTACTCTGGAGAATCTGTTTCCCAGAGCAGGGCTGTGTCCACACTCAGTTTCTGGCCAGTTCAGCAAGAGCATGGGCAGAACTTTCCTGCCAGAGGTCAGGAAAAGGAATCAAGCCTCCATCCATCAGGCAGCTCCCCTAGAGAGAGGCCGGGCTCCCATGTCACCTGCAGGCCAGGTGGAATGGCAGGTCCCTTCCTGTCTTGAGAAGGTAGATGCTCTGTTCATATACGGGGGCTCTCTTGGGGCCTTTACGGTGAGAAGATGCCACTTTTGAAATAGAATCAGACGTGACTAGGAAGGAGAAAAGACAAAACTGAGAACTTCTGACCCTGAAATTAACAAAACAGATCAGCAAGACTTAGCAACATGAGAATTTAGGCTCTGTAGTCAGACTGTACTGGGTCCACGTTGTAACCTCAGATACCTATGTGATCCCAAGACAAGCCATTGAACTTCTGTGTGAAATTTCTCATCTCAAAACTGGAAGTTAATATTACCTACCTGGAGAGTTCATTGAGAAAGTATAATGATTCAGGTGAAGTGCTTCGGGTGGGACTAGGAACCTGGCAGACAGCAGACAGCTTGTTGTCTGATTGTTGGGACTAAAATGAAGGGGGCATCCTGGCAAACGAATAGGACAGGTACATCTCCCACTACTCAGGGTTGTGCAAGCAAGTGGTAACTGGTTCTACAGATGGAATGAGAACCAGGTCCTCATGGCTAAAGTATGTCAGCAAGAATGTGTGTGTGTGTGATCACCAGGCATCTTAGTGAGGCGTACACAATGGAAAACACAATGGTATTCTGGAATTTAAAGCCAAACAGCCCCAAAACAATCTCCCACATCAGATGATTTTGGTTAAGATCAGAATGCCTGCTTTCAGCAGAAAATGGATTTATGGGCTGGCTGACGTCTGCTACAAGTCTGGCAAACAGGCGGTGGAAACTTGAAATGAGATTTCTTGTTTAGAAGGAAGTTACCTTGGGCAGAGGCCTCCCTCCCATTCCCTCAGCCCTAAACCACTTAACACCAGCACCTCATAGGAACTGAAACTTTTCTCCTCTTAGACAGAATAAGGGCTATGATTTTTGTTGTTGTTGCTGTTCTTTTAATCTATATGGCTGCACCAGGTTTTAACTGTGGCACATGAGATCTTTTAGTTCGGCATGTGAACTCTTAGTTGCAGCTTGTGGGATCTAGTTCCCTGACCAGGGATCGAACCTGGGCCCCTTGCAGTGGGAGCATGCAGTCTTAGCCACTGGACCACCAGGAAAGTCCCAGGGCTCTGGTTTTCTAAACGATGCTGGCTCAGTCCTCAGAAGGGAGGCTTTCTCAAGTCTCGAACTTGTTCAAACGTAGTCACTGCAGAATTCCCATAGATGTGCTATATAAAAGAAAAAGCTTTTATAGGTCCTTCATTCTCCACCACACCCCAGAGAGGGGACCAAGCTCCCTCTGTTGCACCAAGGATGAGACAGGCAGTCAAGCAGCTGACCTGTGCCTGGCACATGCTGTGCATACAACAGAGGGAGACAGCTGTCTGCCAAGGCACTGCATGTCTGCTCTGTGACCGTGGGCAAGTTACTTTACCTCTCTTGAGCCTGTTTCCTCATCTCAAGTTGGGATGTTGGAACTACCTCGAAGAAGGCAGTCCCACCCGCATCCTCAGGTTCAGAAGGGGTGTGCATGCGTGCTCAGTCACTCAGCCCGACTCTTTGCGACTCCATGGACAGACTGTAGCCCACCAGGCTTCTCTGTCCGTGGAATTCTCCAGGCAAGAATATTGAAGTGGATAGTCATTTCCTTCTCCAGGGGTTCTTCCCAACCCAGGAGCAGCAGGACCCAACAGTAGGACTCTAGTTTCCCGTTGTTCCTCTTCTCCCCTGGAAATCCGCTCACTGTGCGCCTCCAGGGACTGTTCTCCTGTTAGCAAGCTGAACACAATTGCCCAGGAGAGACCAGCAGAGCAAGATGGTGGCAGCCACCGGCTGGAGCTATTAAGCCACCTCCCCTCCTCCACCCAGGAGGCCCTCAGGTGTTTTACTATCCCAGGAAAGGTAGCTATTAAGCCACCTCCCTGCCTCCACCCAGGAGGCCCTCAGGTGTTTTAATATCCCAGGAAAGGGAGGCGAAGGGTCCGTAGGCAGGCTGAGCCTGTGCTCAAGGAACCCTGGGGAAGGTTACTTCTTTAGACTTACATTTCAATTTTGATTTTTTTGTTTTTAAAGTTGAATTATCTAGGTGGTGGGGTAGGTGCCATGATCTTCTTCTCAGTGTGTGTGTTAGTCATTAAGTCGTGTGTGACTCTTTGTGACCCCATGAACAGTAGCCCGCCAGGTTCCTCTGTTCGTGGGATTCTCAGGGCAAGAATACTGGAGTGGATTGCCATTCCCTTCTCCAGGGGATCTTCCTGACCCAGGGATCAAACCTGAGTCTCCTGCATTGCTGGTGAATTCTTTACCATCTGAGCCATCATGGAATCATGTTAAGGGCCCAAAATAGCCATAAGAAGGGCTTCCCAGTTTTGATCCCTGGGTCAGGAAGATCACCTGGAGGAGGAAATGGCACTCCACTCCAGTATGCTTGCCTGGTAAATCCCATGGACAGAGGAGCCTGGTGTGCTGCAGTCCATGGGGTCACAAAGAGCCGGACACGACGGAGCGCGCACACGCACACGCACACACACTTGGCCATAGGAAGCAGAAGTCTTGCCTCCCCGGGTCCTGGCTTGGGGGAAGGGGGCAGGGGATGGTTGGATTTTGGTTTTGTTGCTGTTGACAGCACCTCAAGGTGCCACATTGTGTAAAAGAGCAACAGAGAGCTGAGCCGCAGGGGGCCTTTGTGACCCAGGAGATTATTGGGGGAAGGGAGGAAATGACTTGTTAGAAATGCAGGTTCCTGGGGTGGGGGGGTGGACAGCCAGTGGGTGACTCTCCTTAGGTCTCCTTCACTTAGGAGTGGAATGAAGGTAATGCGGCAACCTTCCTACAATAATTCAAGGTCATTGGGATAACAGGATATTTAATTTTAGTAAAACTCCTATTGTGACGTATTAGCCAGAGCTCAACTTCTGCAGCTCTCTGTAGTTGCTATTACGTAAGCTGCCTCTCCTTAGAAGTTTTCAGAGGTTGAGGTTGCCCTGAGCTTTCATGTTCAGCCGCGTCATTCCTTCAGCTCTGTCAACCCGCATCCCCCAGCATAGCTCAAAGCTGAAATTTTGCCATAGGCTTCATCCCTTTCAGAAGGTGAAATAGAGAAATTATCTTTCCATCTGACTTCAGAATGCCCATTTCAGAGATTTCCCCCGTTTGGGAAAGGCAGGGGAGGGAGGTGTCAGTTGGGGGCACATCAGAAGGCCGGGTTGGCAGGAGCCCCTCTTGTGGAATCTGTCCCAGAGGAAAATCTGAGGAAGAGTTCACTTCCATTCGGGGCTTCCCCGGAGGCCCAGTGGTGAAGAATCTGCCTGCCGGTGCAGGAGACGTGGGTCCAGTCCCTGGGTTGGGAAGATCCCCTGGAGAAAAGAATGCCAACCCACTCCAGTATTCTTGGAGAATTCTATTTACAGGGGAGCCTGGCAGGCTACAGTCCATGGGGTTGCTGACTAAACAACAAACAACAACCCCTTCCATACACAGCGCAGCCTGTCCTAGGGAAATCACAGGCTGCAGACATTAGGGATGTTTCTGCCAAGGATGCCCAGGTCGTTTTGGTATCTCAGGGAGGAGGGTTCACCAGGTGAGTCTGTGGGTGGAGGCATGTGGGGAAGCCAAATGCAGGTTCTGACTTGAGCATTTACTATGACTTTTTCCCTGCTCAATGGGTTCAAGAGAGTGTTGTCCAGCCAGTATGTATCTTTCTTACCTCTTCCTTCCTGCCTACCTGTCCTACATCCTCCCCCTTACCTGTCACTGTGTAGCCGCCGAGGTGGTCCTTGGGCTCAGGCCCCCCTGGCTTTCCAGTGCCAGCAGAGCAGCCATGCACCCAGGGGAGGCTCAGACCCCATTCTGTGACTTTGTGCCCTTTGGCACTGGCATTTCGAAAGCTGATATCTGGGTTCAGAATCAACCCCCTGCCGAGAGAGCTTCACCATGTCCTCCAGTTGTTCGGTGTTTAAATGAAAATCTCGGAGCAGTGGTTCTCAAACTCGAGTGGGCAGCAGAACCATCTGGGGGTGCTTGTTAAAACATAGCTTGCTGGAACTTCCCTGGTGATCCAGGGGTTAAGACTGTGCTTCCACTGCGGGGACCTAAGATCCCACACGCCACATGGTGTGGCCAAAATAACAGCAGTTTGCTGGGTTTCACCTTAGTTGGTGCACTCAGTCACTCAGTCGTGTCCGACTTTGCAACTCCATGGACTGTGGACTGTAACCTGCCAGGCTCCTCTGTCCATGGAATTCTCCAGACAAGAATACTGGGGTAGGTTGCCATTCCCTTCTCCAGGGGATCTTTCCAACTCAGGGATTGAACCTGCATCTCCTGCTTTGCAGGTGGATTCTCTACCACTTGAGTCATAGGGGAAGCCCACCTTACTTGGGTTTCTAATCAGATAAGTCCAGGGTGGGTACAGCAAGTTTGCACATCCAACAAGTTCCCAGGTGATGCTATTGTCACTATAGCTGATTCAGGGACCACACACTGCTGGCCTGGAAAGAAGTCTCCCCATGGCCTTTGAGGGTACTGGTTTCTGTAGATCCGCAGGTCAGCAGAAGCCCCAAGGGAACAAGATGGCCCCTGGGATGATCATACGCACGAGGAAGGAGAAAGTGGGGATCAGTCATTCCCCAGGACTGTGGTCTCTGGGGCTTTTCCATCATCTCTAATAAAACTAAGGTTGGTATTAGGCCCTGGTTGGCCTCTTTCCATTCTGCCATAACTAACAGTTTACTTGTGAATGTTGCAGAAAGCGAGTTATGGCAGTTTTTTTTTTTTTTTTTTTATCAGAGTGGAATTTGGTTTCTGTTCTTGTTATCTTGTCTGGCAGACCTGGAGAAGGCAGAACCCCAAGATCTCTGCTGTTGCCAAAGGGCTTCCTCCTTCCAGAGACAGCAGCTCAGGGGAAGTGGGCACCGGGAGAGGGTGAGAGAGGAGGTGGGAATCCGGCTGCTGTTTGCTCCTGTTTGCTCCTGCCCGCAGCGCCCAGCCCAGACTTCTGACTGTGAATCAGCCCATCCAGCCCATCGAGGCTTGGCAAGCCGCCCTGAGCCCAGGTTGCCATGGAGATGGGTGAGGCCGGAGCCCACATGCCTAGGTGGCCCGACTGGTTTTTAAAGGCCTCATGAACACCGAGCCGCTTATCTGCACTCCCAAGGCTTCCATCAGGCATGGGCGGTGGGGCTGCTTGCATCCTCTTGTTAGCCTCTTGGGGCTCCCTGGGTGCCTCGGGCAGCTGTGCCAAGATCTCCCAAGCCCAGTAAGTTAACAAAAAAATTCCAGGACTGATACAGATCTTATCCAAGGAGGAAAGTCAAGAGGTGAAATCCCCTTCCTCTCTGTGATCTGCCCCTTTAATAACTGCCTTCTGCAGAGTGACTTCGCTCTCAGACGGAAGCAGCCTGGATCCCAGGAAGGACAAAGGCCTCCACTCTCAGCCAACCATCTCCCTAACCCTCCCCGTCCCACCTCTCCCCGGTTGATTCCAGCTGGTCCCTGTGGAGCCTTGAGAGGCTTGTCCCCAGCCACCACCCAGACTCACAGAAGACAGACCTGCTCTGTCCTCAGTTGCCTTGCGCCCACCCGGCCACCTTCTCAGATCAGGGAAGGACACACCGCTGAGGTCATATGTACGTTTCCCCACTGTTGTCTGCATGTCATGTTCAAGGTTTATTTCTTAAAACAAAAACTCCTTTATTTTGTATTGGGGTATAGCCAATTAACAGCGTTAGGATAGTTTCAGGTGAATAGCCAAAGAACTCAGCCATATATATACATGTATCCATTCTCTCCCAAACTCCCATCCCATCTAGGCTGCCACATAACTTTGGGCAGAGTTCCCTGTGCTATTCAGTAGGTCCTTGCTATTGGTCCATTTTAAATACAGCAGTGTGTACATGTCCATCCCAAACTCCCTCTCTCCCCATCCTTCCCCCCAACTCCGGCAACCATAAGTTCATTACCTAAGGGTGAGCCTGTTTCTGTTCTGTAATCATTTGTCTGATTTCTTTTGAGATTCCATATATAAGGGATGTCACGTGATATTTCTCCTTCTCTGACTGACTTCACTCGATATGAATCTCTAGGTCCATCCATGTTGCTGCCAATGGCATTTCATTCTTTTAATGACTGAGTAATATTCCATTGTGTATATAGGCACTACAACTTTATCCATTCCTCTGTCGATGGACATTTATTATTATTGTCATCATCATTGTTTTCCCCACAGAGTCTGGTTAGCTCTAGCACTCACAGTTTTCAGAGTGTTTTACATGCATCACTGCATTTATTCTTCACCTTCAACCTGGGTCAAAGGCAGGAAGGTATCAAACGCCTTTTTTACACACGGGCGCTCTGAGGTTCAGAGACGCTAAGGAGAGTGCTGAGTGTCACACAGCTCTTTGGAGGCAGCTCCTTGGAATCAGACCCCGAGGCCATGCCATCATGCATGCAACCCTTCTCAGCAGAGGTGTGCATTCTCCTGGCAGCACCTGGACGCCCTGGGCTGGAGCTGCAGCAGGGGCTTGCATAGAGCTCCGCCAGGTGACTCTCACATCGCCCTGTGGCCGGCAAGTGACAGGGACAGAGCCAGGGCCCCTGCTCCTTGCCCTTCACTCTGTCCCGCCACCTGTCCCCTCACTGAAAAGTCTGCCACATTCCTTAGGGACCACAGGCTCACCGAAGTCACCGGATAGCCAGGGCTTCGTAGGATGGTGGGATGAAGGAAAGAAAGCCCTGCCTTCTCCCCCACCTGCTCCTGTCACCACTGTCACCTCCAGCCGCTCCCAGGGTGGCAGCTGGGACCCCTGCCATCTGTGGTCGGCCCAGAGATCCGGCTCGTGAAGAATGATCTGCCCTGCACCCCTGGGGCTCGGGCTGCTGGGTGGAGAGAGTCAAGTGTATGTGACCAGGGGCTTCCTTGGTGGTCCAATGGCTAAGATCCCACACTCCCAAGGCAGTGGGGGACCGGGTACCATCCCTGGTCAGGGAACTAGATTCCTTGTGCCACAACTAAAGATTCTGCATGCCGCAAAGAATATCAAAAGGCCCTCATGCCGCAGCTAAGACCCGCTGCAGTCAAAGAATTTTTTTTTTTAAATGTGTGACTAGTCAGTTCGTATTACAGAAGACAGAGGTGACCATGTGGAGAGAGGGTAGAGCTGAGACCACCCAGTGTGTTGGCCAGAGTGGGGGGTTATCCCATGGGGCGACATGGTTCCTTCTACCTGACGGATGGGGTGCAAGTCTGCATACACGCATATACACACATGCACGCACATAACACCCATACATGAAACCTCTTCAGTCAGCCAGCTGCTCTTCTCCTCCTCCTCCTCACTTCCCATTTCTCAGACTTCAGGTGTTCTTGTTGGTGGGTCTGGCCCCTGATCGTCCACCCCTCCTCAGGCTCTGGCTGGAAGCAAGCAGCCTTGCAGACTTGGCAGTGGGTCCAGGGCAGCCAGGAGCCTCTGAGCAACACTGCGTTTGAATTTGTTTTCAGTTTCCCCCTTGGAACTGGAGATTTGCGGGTCTGGCACTGTCCTTTTGGGAGTGACTTGCTGAATCCCCATCACCACATGGGCGTCTTAGATGCGTGGTGCATTCAGTGCTCGCCGAGGGCCTGGGCCTGGGGTGAGGTGCAGCTTTCATGTCTCTGGGGGGAGAGCTGGCACACGCCCCCGGAGACTGGGGCATCTGTGTTCTCGGCAAGGATCACACGGTCTAGCTGGACCTCCCTGGATGGTGAGGACAGCGGGGCATGGCCTTTTTATAAAAACTCTCAATAAATAAAAATAAAAACTCTCATTTTCCAAAAGAACTGATGTGGATCTGCCCCTAAATCTCCTTGTATACCGTATGACTCTTTCTCGGTGTTTATTCTGGGCAAGTAACTGTTCTTTGTAGTTTCTGACTCTTGCTGTTAGATGTTGGGAAATGAGTCTGGATGACAAGCCAGTGGGAAAGGAGGTTTGTCCAAGGGAAGAGAACCCAGGAGAGGAAATTCTGGTGGGCCTCAGAGATTCTCTCTCTTTTTAATATTTATTTGTTCATTTCTTCTATTTATTTGTTGAGCCAAGCCAGGTCTTACTTTAGGTACACGGGATCTCTGATCTTGTGGTATGTGAAATCTAGTTCCCTGACCAAGGATTGAACCCCGGGCCCCAGCACTGGGAGCATGGAGTCCTAGCCACTGGACGACCAAGGAAGTCCCAGAGATTCTCTTTCATTGAAGTCATCCTTCACTTGTTGTTCAACTCTTTGAGACTTCATGGACTGCAGCACACCAGGCTTCCCTGTCCTTCACTATCTCTTGGAGTTTGCTCAAACTCATGTCCATTGAGTCAGTGATCCCATCCAACCATCTCATCCTCTGTCACCCCTTTCTCCTCCTGCCTTCAAACTTTCCCAGCATCAGGGTCTTTTCCAATGAGTCGGCTCTTGGCATCAAGTGGCCAAAGTATTGGACCTTCAGCTTCAGCATCAGTCCTTCCAATGAGTATTGAAGGTTGATTTCCTTTAGGACTGACTGGTTTGATCTCTTTGCTGTCCAAGGGACTCTCAAGAGTCTTTTCTATCACCACAGTTTGAAAGCATCAATTCTTTGGTGCTCAGACCTCACTCACTGAATAATGATTTACCAAGAACTGTTTGATCACAAGTGTGGATGGGGCAGGGGAACTACTCAAATGACTTAAGAAGTCACCCTGCCCTCCAGGAAACTGTGGACAGAAAGGGAGGGGGCGAGGGTGCTAGGGAGACCAGTGTGGAGTAGGGGTCCTGTTTCCTGGAGTGGACATCTTGGTGGGGAAGCAGCTGGCCTGGATGGCCAGGGCAGCTGTCCAGGAGGAAGGGCTTGTTTGAGCGGTTCCGTCTAAGGGACAGAAGAGGAGGCAGCAGCAGGGTTCCACGGAGTCACTACTCAGAGATCCAAAAGTGTGAGGACGCAGTAGAAGCCTTCACCCTTGGTGATGACCCAAGCCATCTGATCCTTTCCACAGCCACCATCCTGTGTGAAGGATGGGGGACAGGGAGAGGACGGGGGCCTCACAGGGACTCCTAACTGAGTGAGTACTCGGAGATGGTTTAGCTACAAACTCTGGGGTTAAAGCACCGAGCAGCCGGGAGGAGCGATGCGGTTGGAGGAAGAGAGGGCTTATTTTCTGATGGGTTTTTTTAGGACAGACAAACCTTCCTCTGTGTGTTGGCAGAAAGTGAAACAGCGGCTGAGACAGGCCACAGAGGCAGGAAGGAGGTGGATTAATGGAGCAGGTTCTTGAAGGAGACAGGAAGTTTTGAAAGAGAGGCCCCACCATACACATACACACACACACACACAGTTTTATGACAGCTTTTGATCTACAGAAAAGTTGCAAAGATACTACAGAAAGTTCCCTTGTACTCCCCTCCACCCCCATCTTCTTTCTCGTTCACAGTTCATATTCCCAGGGTACAGTTGTCACAGAGCAGAAACCAACATTGCTATATTACCCTTAATTAAACGAGACTTCCTCAGATTTCACCTGTTTTTCCAGTCCTGTCACCTTTCTGGTTCAGGATCCCACCCAAGATACCGGGTGATGGGTGTGCAGTCTCCTTTATCTCCTCTGGTCTGTGACAGCGTCTCTCTGTCCTCATTGTCCTCATTTTTAATGACCCTGACAGTTTTGATATGTTCTGGCCAAGTATTTTGCTAGGTTTGTCTAGTGTTTCTCTCCTGGCCCATCTTCCTAGAAAATGAACATTCTTGAAGAAATAAAGAAATCTCCAATAAAATGATGGAAAAAATTATATTCTTGCCCCAGTCTATCAAATATGTAGGACTATTTCTGGCCTAAAGATAGAATCTGTCCCATGGGCTTTTGTTATAGATGACTGGGACCTGGGGCTGGGAGTGGAAGGGCTGTACTTTCTACTTCATCCCCACCAGACAGGTTGGTGATGGCAGGCAGGTTGCTGCTCCCTTTCCAAGACACTGTGAGCAGGGAATCGTCAGCATGCATGATCCATGTGCTCGAGTCCTGCCATAACAGGTGAGAGGCAAGACGGTAGCTGCAGCATCAGTGTGGCCAACATTCCTGCCACATGCTGTGCGTTAAGCCAGGAGGAAACTGTCAATTTCTTGCCCCACCCCCACCCCAGACCCCTACTTCCTTATTTTATGGAGTCCTTCCATAACTTGCTGACACCCTTTTAATTGAAGTATTATTGATTTACAATGTTATCCGTTTCCAGTGTATAGCAAAGGGACTCTATGATACAGATATATACCTATTCTATTTCATATTCTTTTCCATTATGGTTTATTACAGGATATTGAATATAGTTCCCTGTGCTATTCAGTAAGACCTGTTGTTTATATATTTTATATATAGTAGTCTGTAAATGTTAATCCCAAACTCCTAATTTGTATCATTTTCTTAGATTGCACATATAAGTGATATCATGTGGTGTTTGTCTTTCTCTTTCTGACTTGCTCACCTCGCTTAATAATTTCTAGATCCATCCATGTTGCTGCAAAGAGCATTGTTTCATTCTTTTTTTGTGCCTGAGTAATATTCCATTGTGTGTATGTACCACATCTTTATCCATTCACCTGTTGCTGGACACTTAGGTTGTCTTGGCTATTGTAAAGAGTGCTGCTATGAACCTTGGGTGACACTGTTTTTTAAACAGTAAAGCTCTTTTTTGGTTCTTGCTGGTCGTTCCCGTTTGGTTTCTCCTAGGACTCAGGTAGCTAGGGGCGAAAGCCAGGTGGGGGGCTAGGGAACCCCCTGTGCACACCAAACAGTGGGCCCCCCTGAGACGTGCTCTGAGCTCTCTGGATAGCACTGTCTGCACACCCAGGGAGGCTACTGTTAAGTGGTGACATGGTCCTGAGCTGTGTGCTAAGCTGTGCCTAGTCGCTCAGTCATGTCTGACTCTTTGTGACCCCATGGACTGTAGCCTGCCAGGCTCTTCTGTCCGTGGAGATTCTCCAGGCAAGAATACTGGAGTGGATTGCCATGCCCTCCTCCAGGAAATCTTCCCAACCCCGGGATCAAACCCAGGTCTCCCACATTGCAGCCGGATTCTTTACCATCTGAGCCACCAGGGAAGCCCATCATGGATGGCCCTGTGACCTCTAGCCAGTTCCAGCTGTTTCTCCAACAGCACTACAGAAAACAAGGCAGTTGTTGGCAGCATCCCCTCAAGCTAGTTAGCTCAACACTTCAATCAAAGCAGGCAGCAGGGCTCATTTGTCTGTGATTTTGGTGAGCATATATACAATGGAATATTAGTCAGCCATAAAAAAGAGTGAGTGGGAACTGAGCCTCTCAGTCCTGCCCCTGATCCCCTTGCCTCCTGGAAGGCTGAGCCTTCTTCCTTGCTCATGGTGAGTTTTTAGGCATCAGAAACAGATCTATTACTGCTTTTTCCACTTCTGTAGAACCAGCCTTTTCCTTCCTCTTGATGTTAGGTTTGGGATGGGTCCAGATATGGCAGGACCCTGGACTGTCTCCTGTGTCTGGCCTTGTCCTTGGCCAGGTTGGGACCTTCTGGGTCCAGTTTGTCACTTGCCACCTGTGCATGTGTCCTTGAAATTACCGAATGGGAGTTTCATTTGTGTGTCGTTCCCCAGAGACCCAGCTCCTGCCCTGTGAAGCTTCTGGACAGAGTATAGCCATCACCATCTTTTGTAGCTTAGTTCTTTCAAATGGGATTGTTTTTATTTTGTGTGTGTGTGTGTGTGCGTGCGTGTGCTGACTCATTTAAGAATTTTCCCGGCAGAATAAAGGGTGGATGAGTACGTTTATCCACAGGAGAATGACTGGAGGATAATTCTTGGATGAGAGCAGGCAGCCTGGAGCAGAAAGGACAGGAAAGGACAGGCCTCTCAGGCCCAGGTGTTCTCAGCAACATCCCTGCCAGGATGAGGGCAAGAGGGAGATATATATGGAGGCCAGGGTTTGTTCTCAGTGCTAACCACTGTCTAGGACTACCTGCAAGTGCGCTCAAAGCTCCAGCCTCCAGGCTTTTCAGGTTAATGCTTTCACATCCCAAAAGAAGCCAGTGGCCTTCCATTTTCCAGGGGCCCAACTGGGTCTCCTTGTGTTGGAAGTGGAGAAGGGGAAAGTCTTACCTTCTTTCTTGTAACTCCAAGGCCAGTATCTTGGGCCTTAGTCCCCAGTACCTGGACATTTTCTAGCTGGGCCACTGTTCTGGGCAGTCCTGAGAGGTGGGAGAACCCAGACTGAGTCAAAGGATCTGGGCTTACTACTCCTGTTTGCCAGATGGGAGAACCAAAGAGATAGAATTCTAAGGAATTCCAGACCCTCACTGTGGACACCACTGTGGGTATAGACAAGGTTTTGTTTCTATTGCAGTCTGAAGTCTCGGGTCACCCCTCCCACTGTAGCCATCTACATGCTCCACTGAACATACCCAAATGCTGCCAAGTCATGTTGAAAAGGAGAGAAGCAGAGAGAGAAGAAGCCTGTCTACACCACAGGCTGTCCTGGCCCCTGGGGCAGAGAACCCAGCTCCCTGAGTAGGGCTCTGACACAGGGCGCCTGTCTCTGTTAAGAGGGTGGGCCGGTAAAACTTGGGGCCGGGTGTTGGCCCCAAGCCCACACGCCCTCATCCAGCCGGCCACCACCCACAGCCTGTGAGTCACCCAGGCAAGCCCTGGTACAGGCCAGCTGTGGGGAGGGGAGCCCAGTCGGCTGGGGGGCTGGGCAGGGAGCCTCCTCCTGGCACCGAGTTCAGCAGTGCCTGAGGCCAGGACTGATGCCTCAGGCTTTCCTTATTGGGGAAATCTGCCCTTTCAGGTCTAATATCTCAACTTGCCCACCTCTGAAATGGGCATGTGCATGCTTAGTCATGTCCAACCTTTTGTGACCCCATGGACTGTAGCCCACCAGGCTCCTCTGTCCGTGGAATTTTCCAGGCAAGAATACCTGAGTGGGTTGCCATTTCCTACTGCAGGGAACTTTTCACTAAATTGTAGGATCGAACGATCCCTTGAAGGCTTCTTGTCTAATGTTTATGAGGATCACTCATAATGATGTGTCCAGCTAACCCTAGAGTTGGGTGGGTCAGGTTGTGAGGCTTCCCTGTGTAACAGGAAGGGACCGGATATGGGGGAGGCTTCACTGGGCGACATGGCTCAGGAATCACAGCTGCCTGAAGAGCCGGGGATGTGCCTGCTCTTTGGGTGATTTTTTTCTTTTTTTTTTATTGTATGGTATATGTACAGAAGAGTGCAGAAAACAGAGTAAGGAATAATTGTGAGGTGAATATCTGGACCACCACCGCTCAAGTCAAAGCTAGAACATTGCCAGTGCTATAGACCTATCCACCCCACCCCACCCCACTGCTGTTCCCTCATCAGAAACCCCGCCTCCCTATTGACCACCACTCACTTGATTTTATGATCGTCACTTTCTTCTTTTTCTGTTATGATTTACATGCACCCCTAAATAGTCATTTTTAACTGTTTGGCATCCTATTGTGTGTGTTTGTTGCTTTTTTGCTTCTTCTGTGTTTTTGTTTTTTAATATTTATTTATTTATTTATTGTTGACTGTGTCCGGTCTTGGTTGTAGGATGTGGGATCTTTGTTGTTGTCGAACTCGGGGTCCAGAGCTCATAGGTTCTGTCATTGGTAGGCTCTGTAGTTGTGCTGCATGGACTTAGTTGCCCAGAAGCACATGGGATCTTAGTTCCCCGACAAGACATCAAACCTGTGTCCCCTGCATTGGAACCATTGGACAGCCCGGGAAGTCCCTGCATCGTTTAACATAGTGAGATGCATTCATAGTGTCACAGTTGGCTCATGTTCACTGCTTTATAATATTCTGTCCACACAATAACCATCCCTGTACTGCTGGTAGATAATTGTTTATTCCCCACTGGTTGTTATTTTTAGCAAATGACATGATCCCCTGTCCCCACCCCGGCCTGGCTGCTGCCGCTACCAGGTCCCTGGTAAGGGGCAGAGGCCAAGGGCGGCTCCCCGGGATACCACCATGTCCCCAGCAGCCAGGCTCACACCGACGTCCTGTGTGTCTTGCAGCTTGCCGGGATCGCAGTCCTTTCCGTCGGCCTATGGCTCCGATTCGACTCGCAGACCAAGAGCATCTTCGAGCAAGAAACTAATGATTCCAGCTTCTACACAGGTGAGTGGGGGGCCTTGCTGTTCCCTCCAACCAGCTTCAGAGAGAGAGTCCGTGTTGATCCAGGGACTCGGGCAGGGGAGGACTTTTGCTCTGGCCCACATTGCCAGTCAGGTCCACTTCCAGCCCTGCTTTTGTGTAGTTGCACCCATGAATTTGCATTTGACTGATGTGGTTTCTTTTTCCAAGCTGACGGAGCCTGGCACTTGGACCGTTCTCTGATGTGAAATTGGCTCTGCCAAAGCTGCTGCCACTCCCAGAGGGCTACAGAGCTTCTGTTCTCGGATTTCTCTCTGAATTTCATGTCTTGAGAAGGTTCATTCATCTCCTTAATTTAGCAAACTTGGTCCTGGGGACCCACGGTGCCAGGAGAAGCAGAGGGAACATCTCCCCACGGTTCAGACAGGGACTCAAGAGGCCCGAGGTCCTGTCTCCTGCACAATTGTCAGATTAACAAGAGAGACTAGAAGAGGCCCCAGCTTTTCCGACCCCCTGCACTGGGGCACAGGCCATGCATGTTAAGTCTTACTTGTTTTCTAAAGTGCTTTTGCTTCAGGGCAAAGGCGTCCAGTTGGAACATGAATAGATTTAGCAGGTTTCTTTCTGCACATAGGTCCTTTGGCATCTTTTTCTGGCACTGTTCTGTCACTTTCACCGGCAGTTTGCCGTGAAAGCGCCTCTCACAGGAGCGAGAGAGCCTGTCCACGGCAGTTCCCTGGTTTCTGAGTTGCCTCATAGGACCCAAAGCTCTCCCCTCACCTGGCTGGGGGATAGGAAACAAACACTTCATTTGCGAGAAACAAAAGCAGCCCCCTATTTTAGGAGCATACTGTCATGTCATCAGTCTCAAAGTGTAAGTTTGGTCACTTCCTTTCCACCCACCAAAGAAGTTATTTAAAAAAAAAAAAAAAAGACTGAGCAAGCAGTCTAAAGAGCGTTATCACCCGGACCTTCAGGAAGAACGCGGTGGCCGGAGGCCCGTGACCCCCACCCGTCTCCCAGCGCCAGCCTTGAGCTGATGGCCCAGCAGTCGCCTGGTTTCCCTACTTTCTTGGCTTTTTTGGTAGTGGCGTTAGTTGGGTTTTTTAGGGCGTGCCTCCCTGTTGTCAGAAAGAAAATGAGAGAAGAGAAAGCACAACATGTGTTTTTTTTTTTTAATTACACACACGCAGAGTTTTTGAAAGCAGATTTCCATAGTGCCCTGACTTGTTTTCACCATAGCAGGGGTTTTTGGTAAGTTTTTTGGTGGCTGCGGCAGGCCTGGAATGCCACCCCTTGAGCTGGGGCAGTGGGGTTGCAGGGTGGGGGCAGGGGGGTGGCGAGAGCAGGTCTTGAGCTGTGCATGTCATGTCACAACAGGGAGCTGGGGACCCTCTGGGGGGGGAGAGCGGGTCCTGGGACAGACATGTGCAAGCAGTTGGCAATGACCCAGCGAGCCCCCTGCCCCCCAATCCCACCCCAGGTGCTCACACCATCACACCCAGCAATTGTTTCTGTCTTGTTATTTCCGACTCTGGCTCATTTTGTGTATTTTTTTTGGTGAGAGAGGAGTGTATAGTTGATTTACAATGTTGTATTAGTTTCAGGGGTATAACAAAGTGATATATGTATATTAGTTACATATATACATATATCTGCTTTTTTTTTTAACTTTTTAATTGTTTTTTCTTTTGAAGTTGATTTTTTTTTTTTCCTGCCTGCAAGGCTTTCAGGATCTTTGTTTCCCAATCCAGAACTGAACTTCCTCAGTGAAAGAACAGAGTCCTAACCACTGGACCACCAGAGAAGTCCCTCTCTGGGCGTTTTGAGTTCACCCCAAGCTGTGCTCGGGAGACAGGCCCCCAGCCCTAGCACCCCAGCAGGTGCCAGGTGGGAAAGTCAGGCAGGTGGTGGGACAGTGCTGAGCATACAGCTGGAGGGGCCAGGCCTGCTCCGGGGACCTCCCGGGGCTTGGGTCCCCCAGGTTATTGCAGGGCCCTTCTGACGACCCGTGTCCTAGCTGAAGTGACCAGGAGCTGGTCTGAAGGCAAATCCCAGAGAGACATAGTTGTCCTCACTCAGGGGCCAGCGGCCACTGTCCCCTGAGCTCTGGTGGACAAATACGAACCTTCTGCGCTGGATCCTCTTCTGGGCAGGGCTCAGCTCTGAAGGCTTCGTTCTGCTGGCAGAAGCCTGGGACCTGGAGGGGATACAAGTGAATCACATAGAACACAGTCAGCAACTAACCACCTGGGTCTGCCCGGGCCCCATACTTCACTGAGCGCTGTGGGCAACTGAATAGTTGTCATCTCCGGGCAAATGGCCAAGGAGGCTCCATTCTCTGTGTCCCCTTCCCCCTCAGGCTGTGATGTCAGCCTTTGCCTTGACCCACAGCCCCTCTTCCAGCCTAGAGCACCACCAGCCCCACCCGGCCCCTCTTCCCGACATCATGGGGTGACTATCCTTGCACTGGGGCACAGACTCTCTGCAGGGCAACCCGCAGGCCAGCCTGGTCACGGAACTCACCCTTCAGGAAACCTGAGGGATCCAGGGATGTCTTTTCTCCTGCAGAGTCACAGTGTTCAAAGTTGAGAAAGAATGCAGCAGGAGGCTGAGAAGCGAGAGAAGAGACTTTGCCACATTCAGAGCAGTCTCTAGTGGATCCTGAACAGCTGACGGCCTTATATGGGCCTTCTCTCCAGTTCAGGCCCTGGAGATCAGCCTGTCAGCAGGACCTGTAATCCCTGCTGCAGACAAATTTGGGAAAGGCTTTTTCTTGGTCCCAGGCCAGCTGCCCTTCTTAACTCCTTGGCGTCCCTTCCAGAACCAGAATCACTGAATGGGGGCATCTGGGGGGGCTCTAACCAGAGGCTAGGCATGCCCACCCTGCAAGGTCTGTCCCCAAGATGGGCTGAGCTGGCTTCCCCAGTCCAGCTCGTGGTCTGGGGTGGTTTGTTTTGTCACTCTGCACCTGGTTTCCCCATCCTGACACCGGCAGGGCTTATACACACACCTCTCCAGGCAGAGAGCTACCTGCTTGACAACCAGAGCTCACTATGGCCTCATGAATGGGAAAAGCCATTGGTGGGATGGAGAGGGATGAAGAGAGAGCCTCTGGGGAGCCGACTTAGGGTTCCTCAGAACCCCCACTTGAATTATGGGAGATGATAAAGTGTCCTCAGGCTTCCCTGGTAGCTCAGTTGGTAAAGAATCCACCTGCAATGCAGGAGACCTAGGTTCCATCCCTGGATGGGGAAGATCCCCTGGAGAAGGGAATGGCAACCCACTCCAGTATTCTTGCCTGGAGAATCCCACGGACAGAGGAGCCTGGTGGGCGACAGTCCATGGGGTCACAAAGAGTGGCATACGACTGAATAAACACATGCACACTCGCGCGCGAGCGCGCGCACACACACACACGCAGACTCACAAGGTGTTACCAGCAGGTGGAGGTCAGAGGCTCTGCCCAGTGTTATCCTGCAAACAGGTGTGCTGAGCGCTGTTTTCATGATGGAGTTGGGGTGATGACAGGAAGCTGATTGTCCCCTCCCTTCCCTAGGCCCAGAGCCCCAGTAAACAGGTGAAAAAAGAAGGTTCTTATCTAAAGGACCCTCTGGCAGATGCTACAGCTTCATAAGAAGCTTTATTTTTATTTATTTATTTTTTTGCACTAGGCCTATGTCAGCCTGAAACAAGCAGAATAAACAGCCCTTAAGCAAATGAATACAGTAATCCTAGAGAAGGCTCCGTGACAAATAACTTTTTCCATGAGTCAGACCGAAGGCTAACATCCACTTGCTTTATAAAGGGGAATGCTTTGTCATTTATTACCGGCAGCCTCTGCTAACAAGCTCTGGGTGCAGACTAGGAGGAGCCTGTCCAAAGGGGAAGCCCCAGATGGCCTTTTGGAGCAGCAGCCTCGCCCTGCAGTGGATCAAGGGTTTCAGGGCTTGCTGCTTACATCTGAGCCGCCCTGTGGTTTGATGTTGTGTATGCTCAGTCATGTCCTTTGCAACCCCATGAACTGTAGCCTATCAGGCACCTCTCTTCATGAGATTTTCCATGAAGAGAATACTGGAGCATAGTATACTGGAGTGGGCAAGAATACTGGAGTGGGTTACCACTTCCTTTTCCAGGGGACCTTCCTGACCCAGGGATCGAACCCGTGTCACTTATGTGTCCTGCATTGGCAGGTGGATTTTTTTTAACCACTGAGCCTCTGTGGCCTGATGGCCGTTGCCAAAACCCCCATAGATAGCTACCAGGGAATTGCTCCTCTTCGTCCCCACTAGGAGAGGGTAAGACACCTGAGATCTGCAAACTGTCTGAGCAAGATTGAAAACCAGGACACTTGGTCCTAAAATCTTTGCTGAGCCCAGAAATGAATATTTAATATTAACCGTCAGGCCCATTAGGGGAATGTTCTCTCTGCATGTTAAATGCTTTTGCCTTTAGTGGCTCTCTGAGGCCACCGATCCGGCGCCCCACCTTCTGCCAGGGTCACCCGGGCTTGTGGACTGGAGCTGGACAGAAAGAAAATTGTCTGATCATCCCCACTCGACTCTTTTTTATGGGCTTGTAAATCAGTCACTAAGTCATGTCCAACTCTTTGCAACTCAATGGACTACAGCATGCCAGGCTCCTCTGTTCTCCACTATCTCCAAAAGTTTGCTCAAATTTATGTCCAATGAGTCGATGATGCCATCCAACCATCTCATCCTTCTCCTCATGCCTTCAATCTTTCCCAGGATCAGGGAAAACAACAAATCAGCTCTTTGCTTCAGGTGGCCAAAGTACTGGAGCTTCAGCTTCAGCATCAGTCCTTCCAATGAATATTCAGGGTTGATTTCCTTTAGGATTGACTAGTTTGATCTCTTAATATGCCCTATTTTTCCAGCCCCTGCAATAGGGCTCAAAGGGGCGACCTCATCCTTCGTTGTCATGCCCTGATGGGGAGAGAGGAGGCAATGGGGAGAGACAGAGGCCCAGTTTACTGCCCCCGCTTGCTGGGCTCCCAACCTTGGAGTCCAGACCCAAAAGCACTGCCCTGTGTGTGGGCGGGGCGGTCTGGCCTGTGGGCCTCGGAGTGGAGGACTAGAAGGGTGGACTTGACTCGAGGACAAGCTGCATTTGTCCCCTTGCCCAGTCTGGCTGGACGTGCACGGGAACAATACCCATATTCATCAGGGTTTGCCAGCCAGCCCACGTGACCTGACATCACGGCAGATGTGGGGGGATGAGCGGAGGACAAACGCTCCCTTGTGTGCACTCCGCGCTGCGCTGCCGGCGAGCCTCAGCTGCGGGCCTGCTGCGTGGTTTGCTGCCTGCGCAGCTCTGGCAAAGCGGAGGGCACAGATGGGGGCAGTGAAATCACTGTGACACCTGCCGGCAGGAGAAGGTTCTCATTGCAGCCTCCTGTTGTGTATTGTGGGGAACATCCCCACTTCAGGGCAGTCTTCCTGATCCCAGGGAGAGGACAGCAGGGACGCCCGTGAAAGTCATCGTCACAATCGTGATTATTCACAATTGTCGTCCATCCTTGCTATTGTTAAGATTGACAGTTGTTGATTGTACATCTTTTGTTGCTGTTATTTAGTCGCTCAGTTGCGTCTGACTCTTGCAACCGTGTGGACTGTAGCCCACCAGGCTCCTTTGCCCATGGGGATTCTCCAGGCAAGAATACTGGAGTGGGTTGCCATTCCCTTCTCCAGGGAATCTTCCTGACCCAGGGATCGAACCCAGGTATCCTGCATTGCAGGCAGATTCTTCATTGTCTGAGCCACCAGGGAAGCCCTGATTGTACCACATCTATACCTTAATGAAAAGATACCAATTTTTTAAATTTAAGTTAGAAAAATCAACAGTAGCTAGCACTTGTGTGCACTTGGAGCACATCGCCTGACCCTCAAGGCAGTCCTGGAGGCAGGCATTTTTCTCACCTCTGGATTGCAGATGAAAAGCTATTGCACAGACAGTGAAGTGGATTTCCCTGGGTCACAGAGCCGGCTTTCAAACCCAGGCATTTGGTCTTCAGAGCTGGTGTTCTCACAAGTGACAATCGCCCCTCCCAGGAGTGGACAGAACATGCCTGCAAACTGGGGAGGCCTGGGACATTTTTGCCAGTTTTCCCGCGGGGCATGGGGGATGGGGGGGGGGCTGGGTTAAGAGGATGGTCACTGCAAGACAGCTGTGCTTCTCAAGAAAATAACTGCATGCTGGGCCTCTCTAGGTGTTCCCTGGGGGGAGTGTGGAATGACCAGGCCCGAGCCTGTGTTCCCCATCCCAGGCCAGAGTTGTAGAACTCACAGCCTCTCACCACCCTTCTCCATCAGACACCCAACTGAGTATTTAGAAACCATGTCACTCAACCTCCCTTTACCAAGGAGGATCCTTTGCACGCTTAAACTGGGGTGACTGAATTGCAGCTGTAAGATCCCATTGGTGTGCTATAAGGCATCTTTTGAAATTTCCTAGCAACCAACTTCTCATTTTACTTGTAAGGAGATTGACACCCAGGGAGGGAAAGTGTCTTACCCAAGATCACACAGCAGTTAGAAGCAGAGTTGGTACTGAAGCAGGGTTCTCTTGCCCTTGGATGTTGTTAACTGCACGTGCCTGGCTCCCACCTGCCATCAGGCATCCCCTCTGGGAACCTGGTCGAGCTGCCCTCCCAGAGCGTGGTTGTCTGCATGTGCGCAGCCCCTTCCTAATGAAAGCTTGCTCTGACAGCCTCTTCTGTCAGGTAGAGAGGTCAGCACGACGCTTGTCAGAGTCCCCGGGAAGTTAGTCCCTAGTTCGGAGGGTCTAATTTAGCAGGAGTGGATCCATCCCAACTGGAAACAGCTGATCGACTAGACCAGTCTGTCCTGGGTCAGGGGGGCAGTGGGCGCCTTGCAGGAGGGCTGAGGTCTGGTGGGAGCGGGGGCTTGATGGGCGGGTCATGGAGGTGGGAGAAGACCTGCCCACAGAGGTGGAGAAGGCTGATGGGCTTGAATGCAGGGCCCGCGAGGACACAGGAGAGGAAGGGGATTAAGAAGCAACTTAGCGGGCCTCCCGGCTAACCCTGCCCTGTCCCCCAGGAGTCTATATTCTGATTGGAGCCGGTGCACTCATGATGCTGGTGGGCTTCCTGGGCTGCTGCGGAGCTGTGCAGGAGTCCCAGTGCATGCTGGGCTTGGTGAGTGTCCCCTGCCTGCCCACTGCCCCCGGGGTCCCACAGACCAGGGGGTGGGGCGGGGTGGGGCGGGTCCCCAGGGCCCTAACCCCAAGTGTCTCCTCCCCTATGTGGTGACACGCTAGCCCCTCTTCCTTCCTGGAGCCACTGTCTTGTCACTTCCCTTAGGCAACTAAATGCCAGGACTTTGTTTATCCCTTTTTCGAGGACCACGTTTGCCTTTTTTCCCTGAATCCACAGGTACCTTCACCTCCTCTTCTTATTTCAAAGTTTGTGTTACAGTTCTCCTCATACTCCAGAGTGTATTCACTTCCTCCTTTCCTCAAATCTCTGTGGGTTTTGTGAGCGGGTGAGGTGTTTTTTTTTAATCCCTGCCTCTTCATTAACACCTTTAGAAGTACTGGTTCTGACCCGGAAACTAATCCCGTCACCTTAAAACCAAAGACTTTCAGCCACCGTGGCAGAGCAGTCCTCCTGCGTTCCCTTACCCTCCTGCTCTCCCCCACGGCACCCCTTCCCAATCAAGTCTGTTGCTTTGTGAGAAAGAAAGAAATACTAGTCTGGGGTCTCTGATGCTTTCCCCCTGTGGCTTTTCCCCGCTTCTGGCCTTGGCCAAGCGCTGGCAGCTCTGAACCTCCTCCTGCCCCTTCCAGCCCCCATGCCAGGTCCCCAGAAGCCTGGTCTCCAAAATGCCCTCTGCTTGTTTCGGCCAGCTGGCTGGGCCTGCACCTAACTCCAGCCCTTTCTCTTCCAGTTCTTTGGCTTCCTCTTGGTGATATTTGCCATTGAAGTAGCTGCAGCCATCTGGGGATATTCCCACAAGGAGGAGGTAGGTTTTCCCGTAAGACCTCTTAGGAGTCGGGGGCATAGGGGTGATGGCGGCAGAAGGGTATCCCAGCTGGTCACTTGGGTCAGCCTTCAGCCATCAAATGTGCCTCTAACAGGGGCTCCCCAGAGCAGGGGATGGGAGTGAGCACCAGCCTCCCGGGCGCTGTCGTAGAGAAGGGTTCGGGCAGTTTGGTAGGGTCGGTGTCTGCCTCTCACACCTCTGCAGCATTCCCGCAACTTCTCTGGTACACAGCTTGGGAAAGGAGTGCTTTGTGTGTCCTAGCACCCTCCCCTAGTTTATAAACACATGCCACCAGCAGCCAAGAGCTATGCCACACTCTCCGCGGGGTCCAGAGATGGATGAGCTGTGCTCCCCGTTTCAAGGAACTTTGCCACTTCATGTGGCATAAGGACTGACTGGTGTTAACAAAAGTCATTTTTATATTCCAGAAACCCCCTAGGATTTGAAATTTTGGCGTAGTTAGGCGAGGAGTGTCTCTTCTGGCTTTGTGGAGAGGGAGGCATTGACCAAAACCTTGATGGAGAAAGGGGATGTCAGGAGGAAAGGTGGTGGAGGCAGGGGCTTCCTGGCAAAGAAAGGGTCTGAGCACAGCTGGGTGTGGGCTGGGTGGGGGACCAGGGTGTGGGGCTCCATCAGAGCAGTGTTTTAGGGAGGGATGTCATGTCATATTTAGCAGGAGGGGCGAAAGAAGAGAGACAGTGGAGGTGGGGAAGGGGGGGGGAGGAAAAGATTTAATTATCCAGATGATAAAGCCCACAGCCATGGAAATAGGAAAGGCCAATTATGAAAACTGCTACGGGAAATGCTGGATGTTGATCAGTTCTGGTTTTGGGGGTGGGGAGCCAGGGACAAGCATTTGTTAAATGGAGATGTGCCCAGGTGCAGGAGGATAAGAGTATCTCCTTCATGTTATAATATAATAGCCAGTTCTTATCCCATATGTACTCAGCACCAGACACTGTGCTACAGGCTTAATGCAATATCGCCAGTAACTCTTCAAGATAACCTCTGAGGTTAGAATCGTTATGATCTCCATTCTACATACGCAGAAACTCATGTGCAGAGAGGTTTGGTAATTTACCAAAAGTCACACAGTCTCAAAGTGAAGGAAAAAGATGGAAGCTAGAAGGAAAAAGAACTAGCTGGATCAGGAGTAGGATTTTTGCTTTTAATTCCTTATATTGAGGCAATTTAATTTTCTTTTTCTCGGTAGAAGGGAAAGAGCCAAGTGGGGCTACAGGGGCCAACCAAAGGTTCAAGCAGAAGGGGAGATGGCCGGAGGGGTTCCTAGAGGATGTGGGAGGAGATGGGGGACCCCAGAGACCCTGAGGGGGCTGTCCTAGCCCAGTGGTGCCTCTGCCCTGTGACATTTCAGAGCAAGAGAATTTGTGGCTGCATGTGAGCAAGATGGAACAGGTGACATTTGTTCATAAAGAATCCATCCCTGCTCATCTCTTGTCTGTGCTTCCCAGGTGATCAAGGAAGTCCAGAAGTTTTACGAGGACACCTACAATAAGCTGAAGAACAAGGACGAGCCTCAGCGAGAGACGCTGAGGGCCATTCACACTGCGGTACGCCAGCTTCCCGTCCCGCCTGACTTTCTTCCGAACTCATGTGCATCTTTGCCTCAGTCCTCGTTATCTGTCTCTCTCACCCCAACCCTGTCCTTCTCTCTGCAGCTGGACTGCTGTGGTATGACCGGGGTGGTAGAACAATTTTTCACCGACACCTGCCCCTCAAAGAATTTAGTTGGCAGCTTGAAAATGAAGGTAAGCTTAGCACAAGACCCTGTGCCTTGCCCAGTTGCTCTGGGTAAATCCCACCCAAAAGGACATGCGTTCAGCCCCCTTGATCTGTGAGGGCAGCACTGTGGTGCTTCCTAAACACCTCTTCCCCGTGGAAAGCACCCAGGGTGGCTGTCTCCTTTCTCCCCTGCCCTGGGTCTCTGATTCCTCCAGGGCAGCGAATCAGAGACCAGAGAAGTGGCAAAGCCTTCTAGCTGCCTGCAGCCGCTGGGCCTCCATCCAGCCCTCGTGCACAGGGGGTGCTCCCAGCCCTGGACTCTTACCTTCTAGACTTGTGAGCAGCTCGTGTGTGTGAGCTGGAGCAAATGTACAAACTTCCGTAATAGTAATAGGAAGTAACTCTATGGCCAAGCTACCCTGGTGGCTCAGTGGTAAAGAATCTGCCTGCCAATGCAGGAGACACGGGTTCAATCCCTGGGTCGGGAACATCCACTGGAGAAGGAAATGGCAATCGATTCCAGCATTCTTGTCTGGAAAATTTCATGGACAGAGGAGCCTGGCTGGCTACAGTCCATGGGTTCACAAAAAAGTTGAAGATAACTTGGCGACCAACAATAATAAAAACCCTATGGCCAGATAAGACACGGATCCCAAAGCAGGGGCTCAGCCCTCTTCCTTCCGTGGTTTCTTGCCCAAACTTGAGGGACCCTTTCCTGGTTCTCCTTTCCACCCACCAGCCAGTCCCCATCCCTCGCTTTGGAACCACAACACCCCAGGAGTCAGATGAGTGCCATGGAGGGAGGGGGTGAGCCTGGAGTAGGATAGGACTGTGTGTTGATCTGGGTCTTGGTTTCCCCACTAAGCCCTGCCCTGAAGCCATTGACGAGATCTTCCGAAGCAAATTCCACATCATCGGCGCTGTGGGTATTGGGATCGCCGTGGTGATGGTGAGTGTCAGGGGCTTTGGGAAAACACCTTAGTAATTACAATTTATGAAGCTCTTACTCTGACCAGGCACTGTTTTCACTCACCATTAATTTATCAATGTATTTAACCCTTGCCATACCCATAAGGTGGGAACTATTCAAATTCCCGTTTTACAGATTCCAGAGAGAGGTTAAGTACATTGATCAGAGTCTCTGAGGTCAGGAGCGAAGCTTCTGAGACTTGAACTCAGTGTTTCTCCAGAATCCATTCCCACTACCTGAAAGGTTTCAGGAATAAATGTAAGGTGATTCCATTGTGTTTGGTCCACGGGCCACACTTGGAGCAGCAAGGATGTAGGTCACCCAGACACCCTGTTAGTGATCCCCAGATAATCTTCAGGACATGTTTTCACAAAAAGCACCTGCTCTTCTTTGTCCTGTGAAAGCAGTTTCAGTAAAAGCAACGTGGATGTGAACTGTCTCACGTCCTGCTATGGTCGGAAAGATACCCAAAGGTGAACAACTAGAAGGGGACTGAAAGTTCCCAACCATCTCTCTCTTGCCAGTCAATCCCCAGAAGCCATCAGGGGCCAATCAGGTTCCCCAGGGGAGCCCCCACGAGGGAGTGATGAGATTCAGTAGGAAACACAGCCCTCCTCTGACTGTCGCAAAGACTCTCCAAGAGAGAGAACCACTTCCCCTCTTAGTGGTAGTTGGCATCCCTCCTCTGCATCTAGGAAAGCCTTGAAGCCACTTTCAGTAAAAAGCACAAAAGTATATTTAAAACTAAAATATAAGGGCTTCCTGGTAGTCTGGTGGTTTAAGACTCCTCCACACTTCCATTGCTGGGGTCACGGGTTCATTTCCCTGGTCGGGAAACTAAGATCCCACAGGTCACGTGATGTAGCCAAAATTTTTTTCAAGAATTTAAAAAAAAAATAGAAGTAAAACTAGAATATGAAACACAGGCACAAAGAGGAAAGTGAAAGTTTCATGAGGGATATTGGAATGGTTGGAATTTGAGCATTAAATTTTGCTCCGGGTCCGTCTCACACTGAGCGTTCGCAAGAGCTGGCTTGTGCAGTGAAAGTGTGGAGTCTGCACCACTGGAGCACTGGAACCCCCCAATGTCCTGCCTCCCTGCCGTTTGTCATGGCCTCAGTGGCTCCCGTCTCCCCCCATCCCTCCACCTTCCAGCAGAAAGTCAGGCAGTCCCTCACACCGCTTCCTGTCTTCCAGATATTCGGCATGGTTTTCAGCATGATTCTATGTTGTGCCATCCGCAGAAACCGAGACATGGTCTAGAGTCAAGCTTTGTGCCCTGAGCAGGAAAGTTCACCCGTGAAGACCGCTGGTTATTTTTCCGGGGTTCTGTTTTTATGGGGTGTTTTGTTTTTTTAACCCTTTGCCACTAACTTTAGTATTCATTCTGCATTTCTAAACAAAGAAAGTTATTCGATGTTTGTGTTTTTAATGCTTTATTCAACTTTAATGTTTGTAGTTAAGGGACTTGGGGATTTGGGTTTGCTTTGGTTTTATATAAATATATATTTTTTTGGTCATTTGTTTTTGCTTATTATATTAAGCAGAAATCCTGCAATGAAAGGTACTATGTTTGCTAGACTCTAGACAAAAGATATTGTACATAGCGAGATTTTTTGTGTGTGTCTTTAAATAGATAAAAATGTCTATCAAGTTTAATCAGGTTGTAACTTAATGTTAAAGACAATTTGATACATAATAAAAGATGATGACAACATTCCAAACTGGTTTTGGAGTTTTGCCTCTTATGATTTTTTAGAGCTGTTTATTTTTTCAGGCGTCTTTCACCTGCTCTTTGCTCTGTGTTTTGTTTTAATATTTATTTATTTATTTGGCTGTGCCAGGCCTTAGTTGCAGCATGTGGAAGCTAGTTGCTGGACCAGGGATTGAACCTGAGCCCTCTGCATTTAGAGCACAGAATCTAAGCCACGGGTCCACCAGGGAAGTCCCTTGTTCTGTTGCAATATTTGTTTATTTACTTGACTGCGCTGGGTCTTAATTTCCGCATGCCAGATCTTTCATTGCAGCTCACCACAGGCTTAGTTGTCCCAGGGTACATGGGATCTTAGTTCCCCGGCCAGGTATGAAACCCACGTCTCCTGCATTGGAAGGCGGATTCTTAACCACTGGACCATCAGGGAAGTCCCGGCTCTGTGCTTGGATGAGAAGTAGGTGGGAAGGTTGGTCTCCCTGTTTTACTTGTGAAGACATCAGGACATCAAGAAATGAAGGAATTTTGGTCCAGATCTCACCATTGTTCATACATCAACCCTGGAACCTAGCCCAGGACTTTTCTTGCAGCAACACAATGTGTCAGGAGGATACAGCTATAAACATGAGCTCCCTGTTGGCAAGAGCCTTTGTTTCACTCCCTGCCCTACCCTCAGGACCCACTGTCTAGTCCATGGCAGGTACTCAAAATTTGTTGGTTGAATACATGAGGATATACCCATCAGGGTTTAAACAGAGATGCAGAATATTAAATACTTTTCTAAGGGATTTGACCTCACCCAACCACAAGAGCTGGTTAAGCAGCCTCTGTAAGACCATTGTGTTTGCCCCATCGTTGGAACTCGATGTCCACGGGCAGAGAGTCAGGAAACACAAATAGATGTAACTTGGGTGAAAGGGAACACGTGGAGCCCGTGAGGACAACAAATCCAAATCTCCTCTTGGTCTTTTATTTATTTATTTTTCTGCGCCAGGTCTTAGTCATGGCATGTGAACTCTTAGTTGCAGCATGTGGGACTAATTTCCCAACCAGGAATCAAACCCAGGCCCCCTGCATGGGGAGCACAAAGTCTTAGCCGCTGGACTACCACAGAAGTGCGTGCACACACACACACACACACACACACACCATTCTGGTGCTTGATATTGGTGGTGTGAGTCCTGCAGAGGCCAGGATCTGATGCAATGGAGTCAAATACACACAGGCTGGGACGTGGAGAAGCTGAGTGAGCCAGGAAAGCAGTAGCAATTTGTGTGAGATAGCCAACAACCCCTGCTCCTCCACCCCCACCCCTAGTGGTGCTCCATGCTAACCAGAAAGGAGGGGTAAGGGGATGCTGGGGGTGTCACTCGGTCTCACCAGGCCACCAGGTGGGAGACAGTCTTCACTCAGAAAGCCTGCAATCTAGCGAGCTGTTGAGCATCAAGCCAGCAATTATGACAGAGTGAGATAAACAACATGGGGTTGGGGGCAGGGGAGAGTACAGAAGCTTAGGAAACCTGTCTTTATTTTCCACTTCTTGATTCTATTTGGGCTCTATCTTCACATTTAAAAAAAAAGGAAAAGAATAAAAATAGCCCTGAAAGTCATTACAATAAGAATTCAGAACACCGATGAGCAACATTATTCACAATAACCAAACGGTGGGAACAACCCAGATGTCAGTCAACAGATGAAGGGATACACAAAAATGTAGCAGATCCTTAAAATGGAGTATTATTTCGCCTTCAAAAGAAATGAAGTTTGAACACAGGGTGCAATAAGGATGAGCATTGAAGACGTGTTACCAAGCAAAATAAGCCAGATAGGAAAGAACAAATACTGTCAACTTTTGCCCGAATTCTATGCTGAACTCTCCCCTCCTCAAGCCTCTTCATCAATATGCATGGACACTTAGTTTAAATCTTCCCTGATTTTGCTCTTTGGGGAATGTGCTAAATCGCTTCAGCCGTGTCCAACTCTTTGCGACCCTATGGGCTATAATCCTCCAGGATCCTCTGTCCATGGGATTTCCCAGGCAAGAATAGTGGAGTGGGTTGCCATTCCCTTCTCCAGGGCATCTTCCCTGCTCAGAGATCAAACCCAGGTCTCCTGCATTGCAGACAGATTCTTTACCATCTGACCAAACGACCCCACTTTGAAAAAGACCCCCAGTGTTCTCATTAATTTCAGCAAGTAATAAATCCTTTGATATGATCTTGGGTGACCTTAGCCTGCAATGCCTTGAAGCAGGGCTTGGATTCCCAGCCCAAGACTGAGGCCAGGTCTAGACAGTAAGCACACCCGATCCTAACCACTAGACCAGTGGTCAGTGACAAGGCCCTGGCCCTTTGGCTTTGCAGAAAAGAATTTACACAAAGACAGAAAGTTTTGAAGTAAGTAAAATTGTATTAAGAAGACAAATGTACAGTATGTGTGGATAGGTGCACAGTCGGACTCAGGCGGAAGAGCAAGTCACCGAGTCGCACCCTCCTGGCAGTTTGAATCACTTTTTTGGTGTATTTCTCCCAGACTTCCTTTGGCTAATCATTTTGATTTGCCTGGTTCACAGACCATACTTCGTATATCTCAGGATCCTCCCGTATGTATGCACACATCTCTTGGTCAAGCTGGATTCTACCACAAAGGCCTCTGGGTAGACTGCCATTAGTTAGCATCACTCCCCTTTGACCTCCAAGGACCCCTTCTGCACACATGTGGTCAGGGAGGTATCCAGACTTTGAGAATAAGAAATATATACTCTGGGCAGGGCCCCCTTCCCGCCTTGTGCTGTTCAGTGGCTCAGTCATGTCTTTGCGACCCCATGGGCTGCAGCATGCCAGGCTTCCCTGTTCATCACCATCTCCCAGAGCTTGCTCAAACTCACGTCCATTGAGTCGGTGATGCCATTCAACCATGTCATCCCCTGTCATCCCTTTCTCCTCCTGCTCTCAATTTTTCGCAGCACAGGGTCTTTCCCACTGAGTCAGCTTTTCACATCAGGTGGCCAAAGTACTGGAGCTTCAGCTTCAACATCAGATTATCTTGCTATTCTCATCTTCGAGTTTCAGTCCACAGGGAATGAATCTTCCATCACTTTACCCTGGGGTCCCCATCTACCTCCTGCCTCACTTCTCCCACTCTGGTTCGACACCCACCAGGAGGCAACCTAGTTTGGGGGTAACAAAAATGCAAAGAAAAGAGCACCCCAACCCTTAAACAATGGAATTTGGGAGCAGATATTCAGCATCTCAGTAGCCACACTGGAACTTGGAGCCTGGACTGCACAACAGGCCTGGCAGAGGCCCAAGACAGTGGCTCATCCCAGCTCTGCATGTGGCACCTCTTTACAGAAAGGGCATCTCTTTACAGAAAGGGTCTAAACAGGTGGCCAGCACTGTCCAATAAGAAAAAACCCTACCAGCACCTCTTGTCAGGATGCTGACCCCTGGTCCTAGGGGTCATGGCAAAGGGGGCAGTGTCCCCGTTCAGGGCACCCCATGGCCCCATGGCCTTCCAAGCACAGAAGATTAGGCAAAAAGAACTTCCTGAGATACCTTCCCCTGTTAGAGCAGACTGGCTCGTGGACCACCTGGGACAGCCTCCCTAGATGAGCCCGCCTCATCACGTTCACACCCCATGGGGATCGGCAGTGGAAATCTCAGTAACTAAGCTATGGAGGGGTGATTTCCTTGAATAAGTGACCATACTCCGAGAGGGCTGGGATTATTCCTGTGGGTGTTTGGGAAAAGGAAGTTCAGGGAGGGTCTAAGAGCCATGCAAAGTCAATGTCAGAGTCAGCTGTGGGTTCATGGTTCCCAAGTCAGAGCTCATCGGGATCTTAGGACTTTATTCCACCAAGCTAAGTTCTCTACTCTCCTGCTCAGCCCACCTCACCCTCAGTTTTAATGCTGTCTTAGAGAAGCCTGAGCAGCTAATGCAATAGTTTTCACTCAAGTATTGGCTGGCAGGCCCTTGGAGAACTAATTTGATTTCTTTCCTTTTAAATTGAATTTCCCCAAACCATCTGCTTCCCCTGTGGTGATGCAGACAGGATCAGGACTTATCCCAAAGTAGAATCCCCACCACTCTGCAATGCCCCAACGGAAGCAGAGTTGGCCAAGCCAGGCACTGAGGGACCCAGTGCTGTTCTATACACCCTGATATCTAACGACCCATAGATCTTGGCAGAGGTTGGGCTGTCCAACTGGCCCCCAGGACTGCCCTGAGAATCAGGGATTCCAGCCAAAAACTGTCGCTAACCATCTGATTCTACAAGGATGAAGTCACGAGCCACTGCAGTCGCTGACCTTCAACACATCTTAAAAAGGGTACAAGGTGAAGATCAGGAATGAGGCACGCCATGGTCTGGGGCAAAACTGGCAGAGCAGGACTTCAGACAGATATTTGCAGGAGAAGATGTAAGCCCAACTTCTTGCATCTTCTCATATCTAGAAAAGCACTAAAATCATTAACAAATATTGTTTTTTGTGGGCACTACCTTTGCTGACATAGCAGAAACAGATTCTTGGTTTATTTTTTACTTCCACTGTATTATAGTTTAACAAAAATTATTTTTATCTTGGAAAAAAAAACTTTGTTTACAAATAAACAAGTGAATGTTGGGAATTAGTCTGTTAATGTACTTAATAATAAAGTGTTCTTAGAGTTTAACCTTAAAAGAAACCCGCTGCCAAAATGTGTGCTTGATGGCACAGAGCTCCCTCCACCAAAATCACATTGTGTACATGTATACACTACTCTGTTTAAAATATATAGCTAGTGGGGACTGGCTATAAAGCACAGGAAGTTCAGCTCTACTCTGTGATGACCTTGAGGGGTGGAGATGGGAGGGAGGTCCAAGAGGGAGAGGATCAGTTCGGTTCATTTCAGTCACTCAGTCGGGTCCAACTCTTTGAGACCCCATGGACTGCAACATGCTAGGCCTCCCTGTCCATCACCAACTCCCGGAGTTCGCTCAAACTCATGTCCATTCAGTCGGTGATGCCATCCACTATCTCATTCTCTGTCGTCCCCTTCTCCTCCCACCTTCAATCTTTCCCAGTATCAGGGTGTTTTCAAATGAGTCAGTTCTTAGGTGGCCAAAGTATTGGAGTTTAAGCTTCCGCATTAGTTCTTCCGATGAATATTCATGACTGATTTCCTTTAGGATGGACTGGTTGGATCTCCTTGCAGTCCAAGAGACCCTCAAGAGTCTTCTCCAACACCATAGTTCAAAAGCATCAATTCTTTGGCACTCAACTCCATACATGACTACTGGAAAAACCATAGCTTTGACTAGATGGAACTTAGTTGACAAAGTAATGTCCCTGCTTTTTAAAATGCTGTCTAGGATGGTCATAACTTTTCAGCCAAGGTGTAAGCCTCTTTTAATTTCAAGGCTGCAGTCACCATCTGCAGTGATTTTGGAGCCCAAAAAAACAAAGTCTGTCACTGTTTCCATTGCTTCCCCATCTATTTGCCATTAAGTGATGAGACCAGAGGCCATGATCTTAGTTTTCTGAATGTTGAGTTTTAAGCCAACTTTTTCACTCTCCTCTTTCACTTTCATCAAGAGACTCTTTAGTTCTTCACTTTCTGCCATAAGGGTAGTGTCATCTGCATATCTGAGGTTATTGGTATTTCTCCTGGCAATCTTGATTCCAGCTTGTGTTTCATCCAGGCCAGCATTTCTCATGATGTCCTCTGCATATAAGTTAAATAAGCAGGATGACAATATACAACCTTGACGTACTCCTTTCCCAATTTGGAACCAGTCTGTTGTTCCATGTCCAGTTCTAACTGCTGCTTCCTCACCTGTATACAGATTTCTCAGGAAGCAGGTCAGGTGGTCTGGTAATCATATCTCTTTAAGAATTTTCCACAGTTTGTTGTGATCCACAAAGTCAAAGGCTTTGGCGTAGTCAATAAAGCAGAAGTAGATGTTTTTCTGGAGCTCTCTTGCTTTTCGATGATCCAACGGATGTTGGCAATTTGATCTCTGGTTCCTCTGCCTTTTCTAAATCCAGCTTGAATATCTGGAAGTTCATGGTTCACATATTGTTGAAGCCTGGCTTGGAGAATTTTGAGCATTACTTTGCTAGCGTGTGAGATGAGTGCAATTGTGTGGTAGTTTGAACATTCTTTGGCATTGCCTTTCTTAGGGATTGGAATGAAAGCTGACCTTTTCCAGTGGCAACTGCCAAGTTTTCCAAATTTACTGGCATATTTAGTGCAGCACTTTCACAGCATCATCTTTTAGGATTTGAAATAGCTCAACTGGAATTCCATCACTTCCACTCGCTTTGTTTGTAGTGATGCTTCCTAAGGCCCACTTGACTTCGCATTCCAGGATGTCTGACTCTAGGTGAGTGATCACACCATAATGATTATCTGGGTCTTGAAGATCTTTTTTGCATAGCTCTTCTGTGTATTCTTGTCACCTCTTCTTAATATTTCTGCTTCTGTTCAGTTCGGTTCAGTTCAGTCGCTCAGTCGTGTCCAACTCTTTGTAATCCCATGAACCAAAGCACACCAGGCCACCCTATCCATCACCAACTCCCGGAGTTTACCCAAACTCATGTCCATTGAGTCTGTGATGCCATTTAACTATCTCATTCTCTATCGTCCCCTTCTCCTCCTGCCTTCAATCTTTCCCAACATCAGGGTCTTTTCAAATGAGTCAACAATTCATATCAGGTGGCCAAAGTATTAGAGTTTCAGCTTCAACATCAGTCCTTCCAATGAGCACCCAGGACTGATCTCCTTTAGGATGGACTGGTTGGATCCCCTTGCAGTCCAAGGGACTGCTTCTGTAAGTCCATACTATTTCTGTCCTTTATTGCGCCCATCTTTGCATTAAATATTCCCTTGGTATCTCTAATTTTCTTGAAGAGATCTCTAGTCTTTCCCCTTCTATTGTTTTCCTCAATTTCTTTGCACTGATCACTGAGAAAGGCTTTCTCATCTGTCCTTGCTATTCTTTGGAACTCTGCATTCAGATGGGTATATCTTTCCTTTACTCCTTTGCCTTTCACTTCTCTTCTTTTCACAGCTATTTGTAAGGTCTCCTCAGACAACCATTTTGCCATTTTGCATTTCTTTTTCTTGGGGATAGTCTTGATCACTGCCTCCTGAACAATATCACAAACCTCCATCCATAGTTCTTCAGGCACTCTATCAGATCTAATCCCTTGAATCTATTTCTCACATCCACTGTATAATTGTAAGGAATTTGATTTAGGTCATAACTGAATGATCTAGTGGTTTTCCCTACTTTCTTCAAGTTAAGTCTGAATTTGGCAATAAGGAGTTCATGATCTGAGCCACAGTCAGCTCCCAGTCTTGTTTTTGCTGACTGTATAGAGCTTCTCCATCTTTGGCTGCAAAGAATATAATCAATCTGATTTTGGTATTGACCATCTGGTGATGTCCATGTGTAGAGTCTTCTCTTGTGTTGTTGGATGAGGTTGTTTGCTATGATCAGTGCATTCTCTTGGCAAAGCTCTATTATTATCCTTTGCCCTGCTTCATTCTGTACTCCAAGGCCAAATTTGCCTATTACTCCAGGTGTTTCTTGACTTCCTACTTTTGCATTCCAGTCCCCTATAATGAAAAGGACATCTTTTTTGGGTGTTAGTTCTAGAAGGTCTTGTAGATCTTCATAGAACCGTCCAACCTCAGCTTCTTCAGCATTACTGGTCAAGGCATAGACTTGAATTACTGTGTTATTGAATGGTTTGCCTTGGAAACAAACAGAGATCATTCTGTCGTTTTTGAGATTGCATCCAAGTACTGCATCTCGGACTCTTTTGTTGACTATGATGGCTATTCCATTTCTTCTAAGGGATTCTTGCCCACAGTAGTAGATATAATGGTCATCTGAGTTAAATTCACCCATTCCAGCCCATTGTGATGACCTAGTTGGGTGGGATGAAGGGTGGAGATGGGAAGGTGTTCCAAGAGGGAGGGCATATTTATATGCATATAGCTGATTCACTTCATCTTACAATAGGAACTAACACGGCATTGTAAAGCAATTACACACTAAATAAATAAATAAAATCATAAATGTACTGACCTCCCTGATCTCTGGTGGCCTCAGCCTGCAGTGACTTGAAGCAAGATTTTGACTCCCAACCAGAGATTGAGTTCAGGCCTAGACAGTGAGAGTACCAAATCCTGGCCACTAGATCGCCAGGAACCAGTGGTCAAAGACAATGCCCTGGCCCACTAGCTGTGTAGAAATGAATTTCCACACAGAGACGGAAAGTAGTAAACCAGTAAAGTGTTTATTAGGAGGTAAAGAGTATGTGTAGATAGACTCATGGGCTGGCTAAGAGAGTCACGCCCTCGTGATGGTTTGAATCACTTTTATGGGACATTTCTTCCAGGTTTCCTTTGACCAGTCCTCCTGCTTTGCCTGGTTCTGAGTCTGTATTTGCTTTATCTCTGGGTCCTACCAAGTGTGCACTCGCATCTCTTAGCCAAGATGGATTCTAGCAAAAAGGCTTATGGGTAGGTTGACATCACTCCCCTTTTTGATCTCCAAGGAGCCTTTCTGTGCATGTGTCTCTGCAGAAAGGTCTCTGTAACTTCAAGAATGAGGAATATGTGGTCCTTAATCCCAGATAAGATCTTTTATCTTGGATTTTCTGTCCACAGGGGAGAAAACAGCTGTTTAGCCTGGGGCCATCTTATCTCCTGCCTCCTGCCCCCTGCCTCTTCAGAGCAGTTCCTCTGAGCTGCAAGGCTGTCTCCCAGTTACAGTTCTCATCTGGGCTGTGGATGAAAAATGCTGCCTGCTATATCAGTAAACAAAGAAAATTGAGGCTAACAAGCCATACGCCACTGCAGATGCCGCAAACTGTGCACCCTGAGGGAATTCAGGATGGAGAAAGCAGGATCTTGGCCCCAGATAGCTGGGGTGCATGTCAAAACAATGATTTCAATAAGCCCAGACTCTTGCATCTTCCCAGACATAGAAAAGTGCTAAATTCATTAACCTGAGATGACTGGTTTTTCTTTAATGAACAGTGATCCTTTGATATTCCAACTTTGTTGGGTTTTGGTAGCTAAGTCGTGTCCGACTCTTTGTGACCACATGGACTGTAACCCTCCAGGCTCTTCTGTCAGTGGGATTTCCCACGCAAGAATACTGGAGTGGGTTGCCATTTCCTTCTCCAGGGGATCTTCTCAGACCAGGGATCAAACCCTCATCTCCTTCATTGGCAGGTGGATTCTTTACCACAAGGGAAGCCTGAAGTTCTGACTATCTGGGTTTTTGGGGGGTTTTTTGTTTTTGTTTTTGCAAAAGCTTAGCTATCCTGGCTCCTCACTCGCCTCTTCAGAGCAGTCCCTCAGAGCTTCCTGAGAGGCTGCCTTCTGAGTGTAAGTCCTCAGAAAATCCACCAAATAAAACATGAATCTCAACTTTTTGGTTGTGCTTTTTTCCCCTTAATTTATTTATTGTTAACTGAAGGATAATTACAATATTGTGTTGGTTTCTGCCATACATCAACATGGATCAGTCATAAGTATACATACATCCCCTTACTCTTGAGCCCATTGTGGTTTTTTTTTTTTTTTTTTTTTCTTTTCAGTCTACAAGGAGAAACATATATTTTTCTACATTCTCAACATGGGGAACTCAACGGGCCAAGAAAAGAGGTGTGAACTTGCCCAGGACCACAAAGTCCAGGCAGGCCTAGAGAAGCCCCACAACCATGGGGAGGGGGTGTCAGGGAGGAAAACCTTGTTCTTACCCTCCAGGCTCATCTGGATGATATAAGAATTAAATTGGCATGAGACAGGTTAGCAGGAGAAAATCAAACAAGAGTTTCTAACTTGTCTATGCAGGAAAGACCCAGGAAACTTAACTAACCTTTGCCTCAAATACCATCCTTAGCAGAAAGGTAAAACAGGGTGCTAAGAGTGGGGAGAGCCAGTTGTAGAAGGGAACCAGAGGAAAAAAGCTCAGCAAACGAGGTTAAATGTTGCGATGCAGATTAAAGTCTTTCCTTCTCCAAAGAGTTTCTAGAGATCTGGTCATTCTCTTCCTGGCACAATGAGAAACGCACCCTTACAAATGGAGATTTCCCTTACAAATGTCAATGTTTCTTACAAAAGAATGACCCTTCCTTTGGTTTGCAGCATTTCTTTCAGGTCTCCGGTTTCTTAGAAAATAACAAGCTTAAAATAATTAACATGCCAATGAAACACATTTGAGGGTGGCAAATTCTGGTCCCCCACTGGCCAGAGACATTGAAACTGATCTACATTAAAAAGACCTAACACTGGCATTTGATTAACAGGGCCCTGGGTCTTAATTTCTTCCTGTGTAAATTGGAGATGATAAAATGTATTTCAGAGAGTAATTTTGAAAATTAAAAAGAAATGAGGGGCTTCCCTGGTATTCCAGTGGTTAAAACTCTGCCCTCCCAATGCAGGTGCCCTGGGTTTAGTCCCAGGTCAGGGAACTAGATCCTACATAGCTCAACTAAAGATCCCACATGCTGCAGCTAAACAGCGCAAATGCTACAATTAAGACAAGGTACAGCCAAATTTTAAAAAAGAGAGAAAGAAAGCTTATCAAGTTGCGTAAAGACCTGGAGGAAACTTAAATGCATATTACCAAGTGAAAGAAGCCAATCCAAAAAGGGTTATCAATTATATAATTCCAACTACATGATGTTCTGGAAAAGAAAATTGCCCCACAGGATCAACAGAAACTGGTTAAGTAAGAGAAATTCTTAAGAAAAAAAAAGAGAGAGAGAGAGAAATTCTTGAGCTTATCTTACAGAACACCAGTTAAGGGAACAGATAGTTTTTTTAAAAAAAGCTCTCAGGCTGTAATTTGCCTTCAGTTACTTTTTTTATATATATATATTTTATTTGGCCACATCGGGTCTTAGTTGGGGAAACTGGGCTCTTCTTGTAGCACACAGACTCCCTAGTTTGGGGATCTCTAAGATCTTATTTCCCTGATCAGGGATGGAACCCATGTCTCCTGCCTTGCAAGGTGGCTTCTTAACCACTGGACCACCAGGGAAGTCCCCCATTCAATTATCTTTTGACTCCTTAACCACCCCTACAGATAACACCTCTGACCTGCGGGGGGCTTTAGTAATGGGGTGAGAGTGCAGGTGCCTTAGGATGTTTTGATACTTGGAGTCAGCTCTTGTCCATTAGTAGTTGGGCCCATGAATGACATTCTGGGCACATTGTGGTTTAAGCAAAAGCAGGGAAGGACGGTCAAGGCACTTCAATTAAGTACAAATCTCTCTCCCAGGGAAAGTAGTAGTTTATCCAACCCTGGCCGACAGAAGCAAACATTTCATCATTTCCTTCATAAATCATAGGCTGTTATGTTTAGTATATTTTATATCTGCTTTCTTTTACTTATTGCAGCTCTCAGGCTCTAGAGCTCAGGCCTCAGTAGTTGAGGCACATGGGCTTTGTTACCCCACAGCATGTGGAATCTTCCCAGACCAGCGATCGAACCCGTGTCCCCTGCATTGACAGGTAGATTCTTTAGCACTGAGTCACTACTACTCCACACCTACAGCCACTACATCTGCTCCCAATTGTGGTAGGTTGGCAAGTGTTAAATAACCAATATACAACCATGATCTGGTCAAGAAGACAGAATCCAAAATAGGTAATTCACCAGAGAGAATTTAATATAGGGAATTGGTTAAACAAATTTTGGAGGACTGAAAAATCAGAAGAATGAGGAAATGCAGAAATAATAACCACAGGAAACAGCTATCAGTCCTAAGGCTGGGGACAGAGGGTGAAGGTGGGGTTCCCGGGCCCTCGAAGCTCAGAGGAGGGGCCGAATCCCCACTGCCAATGGCACCTCTGCCACCGGCACCTCTGCCACCTGCCAAGAGGCTGGTTCTGTGAGAACCTCATCCTATGCATATGACTGTCGGCATGGCATCCCTGAACCTTCACACATGGGAGCTCAGAAGCAGAACTTGAGGGAGCAGAGGTGAGCTGGCCACACACCTTCCCAGGAGCAGACCCCTCGAGGCCCAAGGAAAACGGTTGTAACTTTGCAGTTGGAAGCCTTGGCTAATATCTGAGACTGAACGTATCCTTCTCGAATGAAGGTCCTTTTATACCTCCAAGTTACTGTAGACTTTCCCCTGAGAGTCACAAGGGACGTGTAGGGGCTGCCACACATCACCGCAGGGCCAGGGAGAACTGCCCCACAGAGCACAGGTCAGGAACAGGGCCAACAACAGAGGGTCACTTTGTTAGGGGAAGCACACTGCCTGAAACCATCCACCCTGGCCAGGAACCATGGTCACCATTTGCGTGAGTTATTTTACGACAGGAGGTCCTGATAAGGAACATGGAACTAACAAGCCACCGCGAACAGGAGAAATTCAGGAAACGTCAAAAGGAGACACGGCGTGTCCTTCCACCTCCTAGAATCCTTCTTGCTTGAGTCCATCTTGGCTGAGCAATGCTTGCGCCACCAGGAAGGACCCCGAGTCAGAATAATTGGCCAGAGACAACCCAGAAACTAACCCCATCACCATAAGACGAGACGGAGTCACGTGGCAGAGCAGTCCTCTGGGTTCCCTTACCCTCCTGCTCTCCGCCCCAGCGCCTCTTCCTAATAAAGTATCATGCTTGATCAGCATGTGTATCTCCTGGGACAATTCATTTCTGAGTGTTAAGACAAGAGTCTGCTTTCAGGTCCTGGAAGGGGTCCCCCTTCCTGCGACAGCTTTGACACTGCCACCCACAGGCCCTGTTCACCTACTAGGTGCAAACCTAAGTCACCTGCACCACAGTAGACACACACTAGGTGGAATTGCTATTTTGAACCTGGCCCCCCTGCCTCGGGAGCATGGAGTCCTAGCCACTGGATGACCAGTCATTCAAGAATTTTAAAGTTTATGCCTCAGCACTGTGGGAGAACTGGTGATATTGTGAATTATATTGTGAATTATAACAAGAAATGTACTTGATTTTCATCCCGTTTCTGACACAGAGCTCTGAAAACCCTTGGAATTTCCTCAGTGATAAGAGCAATAAAGGTGCCACTATCTTAGCCTATTTCTTTCAGCCACACTCGAGGTTAAAATGAGGTGACTTTTGGAAAGTACCTAAGGATGGGGCTGGTTGTCAGGGCAACCAACCAGATGATTGGAAGCTTGGATAGTTCGGCCCCACCCCTTCACCTCTGGGGAAGAGGAAATGGTTTAGAGGTTGAATCTACCAATAGCCGATGTTTTAATCAACTATGTTTACATAATGAAGCCTCCATAGAAACCCAAAATGGGTGGGGTTTGGAGGGCTTCCAGCCTGGTGAACCAGAATAACACATCCATGGGTACTGTGCTGGCCTCAAGACTCCCCAGGAGCAGAAGCTCCTGCCTTGGAGGCCTCACTCCATGTATCTCTTCATCTGGCCGTTGACTCATATCCTTTCATGCCCTTTGTAATAAACCCATAATCTGGTAAGTAAACTGGTTCCCTGAGTTATCTGAGCCACTCTAGCAAGTTAATGGGACCCACGATGGGATCGTGGGAACCTCTCATGTATAGTTGGTCAGAGCACCGGTCATGCACTGACATCTGAAGTGGGGTGGGCCATCTCATGGGATTGAGCCACCAACCTGTGAAATATGGCCCTATCTCTGAGCAGGTGGTGTCAGAACAGAGTTAAACTGTAGGACACCCAGCTGCTGCTGGAGAACTGGTGTCAGAGCTATAGAACACAACATCCCTGAAATGAGTACTTCGTAGTTGTACTGAAGCATGAAATCTGAACCTCATGCTGTGGGGATGGTCCATGAGAGTGCATCAGTCAGCTGGTAGGGGAGGTTGGAAAGTGCTTGGCAACGGCTACACCTGGGAGTGAGAAGGACCTGAGTATAAATCCTGCCTCTGATGCTAAGTGACCTTGGACAAGGCTCTCAACCTCTGGACTCCTACCTCTCCTCTATAAAACAAGAGGTGATGTGTGCCTTGTGGGGTTGCAAGAAGGGCACATAGAAGGGCTCCAAAGACGGTGACTGACCTTGACGCTGTAACCAAAGGTGGGGCCCGCTCACCACTCAAAAGCAAAAGGGAAGTTACTTTACTATGGATGCCAGCAACCAGAGGCAGTTGGGGGAGAGCAGACTCCTGTCTAAAGGTGACTCCCCGCTCTGACAGTCAAGGGGCTAGAGCTTTTATAGACAGAGGGAGGGGACTCCATGCAGAAACAGCATAGTCAGCTCTGACCGTCATCTTGAAATTGGTCGTCAGTGGTCTGACCAGCATCATCTAGGTTGTTTTAAGTACAGTTAATCTTCAGTTACATAGTCAATTTGTTTTCATTTCCTTGAGGCCAGTTCTCAGAATTGTGGCAGCTTAGGTCCATGGCAACAGTCTGGTCATCGTGTAGTTAAATTATTCCACCCCATGGGGATTTCAGTATCTACAAGACAGCTCACAGGATATGGCTCAGAACACTATCTTTAAACCAGGAGGAGGAACTAAGATCCTTTGACTACGCTTAATGACTAAATTATTGTTATTTGGTCTCCTTTGATTGTTTTCCTGTGTTTGCATCTTCTCACTTCTCTGATTAAACTTATTGTTTGGCTAAAGTTTTTCCATAGACAAAAGGCAGGCAGAGGATATGGGGTGGGGGATTGGTAAGAGTCATAGGATCCTGCTCGGTTTCAACATTGTGTTGCTGTTTTCCTGATGAGCACACTTGGAAAGAGTGAGAAGTATGAGTGAGGAAACCCAGCCCAGGACCATGACCCAGCATCGGAGGCAGGTTGCTAGGATACCGAGGCAGATTGGAATCACTGGTGGGCAAGGAGCCACGAGCTGCTCTGGGCTGGAGGACCACTGAAAAATTTAGAACAAGAAGTCTTGGGCAAGGAGGAAAGACCACTTTCAGACTCATGGGCATTTCTTAAAGAGTTTTGACCTTGGTTAACTATCCTTCTCTCCAGCACTACCCCCTAGGAAGCATTTATGATTTCAAGATTAACAACAAAATCCTTCTAGTCACCTGGCCCCTGAGCTTTTCCACCTCCTCACCCACAATCAGAACCAATGGCTTTAAATTTGTTTATCTTTGACCCAACCATGTATATGACTCAGGATACACACGCACCATGTATACAACCCTCAATGAAATAAAGTTTTATCGTGACACTTACCCTTCCTACACACATAGAACTCTGCTATTTCCTATTCTGTTCTATTTCATTTTTATAGATGTATTAACTTAGTTTGGGACCTTCCCTGGTACCTCAGATGGTAAAGAGTCTGCCTGCAACGCGGGAGGCCCAGGTCCAACTCCTGGTTGGGAAGATCCCCTGGAGAAAGGAATGGCTATCCACTCCAGTACTCTTGCCTGGAGAATTCCAAGGACAGAGCAGCTTGGCAGACTGCAGTCTGTGTGGTCGCAAAGAGTCAAACACGACTGAGAAAATAACACTTTCACTAACTTAATTTTACAAGTCTTCATGACTTAACTCCAGTTCTAGAGAGGAGGAACCAGCAAAGGTGCCTGAGAAGAAGCAGTCAATGAGGCAGGAGAACAGAAAGCCTCTGCATCACTTGACCCAGGTATGCACCCTCTCATCCCCTCCTGTCTCTCCTTCCTCTAGAACTCCAAACCCAACCACCTTCCCACCCTACCCAGGGACTTCTGTCCCTTGACCCCCACCATCTGCTCCCTGCTTCTCACCCCTCCTGACGTCACCTCCTCTTTGTCTGGCTTAGGTTACACAGCTCAGAACGCTCATCCACTCATTGATTCATCCAATAAACAGCCACCCAGGACCCACACTGTGCCAAGCACCATTTTAGGTGCTGGAGATACAAACGCCCTGCCTGTGAAGCGCTTTTTATTAAGGGCAACAGACAATAAACACTGAATAAAGCAGAACACTGAAGCTATTTTAGTATAGCAACCAGTGCAAAGGCCTGAGGCAGCAGGGTGTCGGCAGGTCCCAGGGACAGAGTAGAGGCCAGCGAGAGCGAGAGAGTCAGAGAGAGGGAGTCAGACAGGAAACAAGAGACAGATGGTCTCATAGGCCATTCCAAGGGCGTTCCAAGGGTTTTCCTCTGAAGGAGGTGCTGCCATTGCAGGGTGTGGGGAGAGGAAGGGTCCTGACCTGACTTGGGTCTCCAAAAGCTCCCTCTGTAGGGAAACCAAGGAAGAGGATGCAGTTTAAGTCTTCCCTGGTGGTCCTGTGGTAGGAGTCCTACCTACCCATGCAAGGGACACGGGTTCAATCCCTGCTCCGGGAAGATTCCACATGCTTCAGGGCAGTGAAACCTGCATGCCACAGCTCTGGAACCTGTGCTCCAAAACAAGAGAAGTCACCAAAACGAGGAGATCAAGCACAGCGACTGGAGAGTAGCCCCCGCTCGCCGCAACTAGAGAAAGGCCTCGCACAGCAAAGACCCAGGGCAGCCAAAAATAAATAAATAAAAACTTTTTAAAGAGTTATATTTTAAAAGAGATTATTAGATTAATCCTGGTGAGAGATGATGGTGCTTTAGACCGGGGTAGTAGGCAAGGAGGATCTAATTAGGCAGGGTCAGGTCAGTCTAATAGGATTCGGTGACAGTTTAGAGCCAGGAGGACACAAAGGTGTTGACCTGACCAGCAGAAAGTATGGAGCTGCCTTTTCCTGATATGTGGAGACTTTAGGAAGAGACTTTGCTAGTGAGGAAATCAGAAGCCAGATTTTACATCCATCAGTCAGAAATCCAAGTGAAGGTGGAAATCCAATACGTGGTCAGAAGTTTAAGATGATGTTCATCCCAGTGATTCATCTCGTAGGTATGGAAATGGAAACCCCCACCCAATGGAAATGCTTATCTAAGAACACTAAGAGATGTGAAAACTGTGCTCGTAACAGCTGTTCATAACAGCTTATTATTGCAAACAGCATGCCGGGAGCTTATGGAAGGAGAGTAGACAAGTAAATTGTTGTTTATTTTTCCCCACACACACACACGATGAAGTACTATATAACACTGAACACGTATAGGTCTGAGTCTTGCTTTTAAACGGGCTTCCCTGGTGGCTCAGATGGTAAAGAATCTGCTTGCAATGCAGGAGACCCAGATTGGATCCCTGGGTTGGGAAATGGCAATGCACTCAGTGTTCCTGCCTGGAGAATCCCATGGACAGAGGAGCCTGGTGGGCTACAGTCCATGGGGCTGCCAAGAGTTGGACACAACTGAGTAACTAACACCTTCACTTTCATCCTTGTAAAAGGGTAAGTCAGATCATGTACTCCTCTGCTCAACCCCCTCAAGGGCTTTGTATCTTCCATGGATGGAAAACCAGTCTTTTTTTTTTTTTTAATGTTACTTTTTAAATTTTTTATGTATTTACAGCTGTGCCAGATCTTCACTGCTACGTGCAGGCTTTAGTTGCAGTGAGTCAGGGCAGCTCCCTAGATGCGGTGCACAGGCTCTAAAGCACGCAGGCTTCAGTAGTTGTGCCACAGAGGCTTAGTTGCTCTGAGGCATGTGGAATCTTCCTGGACCAGGGATCGAACCCGTGTCTCCTGCATTGCCAAGCAGACTCTTAACCGCGGGACCACCAGAGAAGTCCCTGAAAGCCAGTCTTTACAAGGGCTTGCAAGCTCTCCGCCCGATCTGGTCTCAACGAACTCTCTGTCCTCATGGTTTTCCTTGTGGCTGAGGCCAAGCAGGCAGCCACCTTCCTGTTCTCCTGTCTGAGAAACCCTCCCCCACATACACCCAGACATGTTTCTCACTGCTCTTAAGGGCCATCCTATCAGTGAGGACTCCCCAGCTGGCCTCCTCATTGCTGTCTACCCGCTTCCCCTGCTTGACTTCTTTCCCAGCCAGATCACCCCAATTTGTCTCCCCCAAGGAGAACACAGGCTCCTGGAGGGCAGTTGTCGTTGTTCAATTGCTGAGTCGTGTCCGACCCTTTGCAACCCCATGGACTGCAGCATGCCAGCTTCCCCTGTCCATCACCAACTCCCGGAGCTTGCTCAAACTCATGTTCATGGAGTCAGTGATGCCATCCAACCGTCTCATCCTCTGTCATCCCCTTCTCCTCCCTTCAACCTTTCCCAGCATCAGGGTCTTTCCCACTGCGTTGGCCCTTCACATCAGGTGGCCAAACACTGTCTGGTTGTCCTGCCACCAGAGCCACCTCCAGGGTGGCCAAGCCTCTGCCCAGATATTCTCTTTCTGGTCTCCTGTCTAGGTGGACGATTGCAGTCACATTAAATCATCATGTCAGTGTCACTCCCACAGCTCAGTCTCCCGTGATCCCACACCAGGCGGCAGCACAAGCTGACTCCTGGAACTGAGGCCAAGCCACAGGGCCCAGAGCTCCTGGGGTCAAGTTCAGGCAAAGAGTACAGGATCAGAGATCCACTGAGCGGGGGGGTGGGAAAATGGGGACCCAGCTCCGTTCTGAAGGTAGCACTGCCTCACACACAGAAGGGATCACGAAAAACTATTGTGAAAATACACTGAGCTTGACCTTATTTTTTCCTTTTTCAGTCCTTTCCTGTCCAAGTTCTGGCTAAGAGACCACAAGAATTCACTTAAACAAAGGCTATCCACCTCAGTATGCAATTTACCAGGTCACACAGAAAGGAAGTCTCTGAGAACAGTAGTGGGTGTCCCTGTAAGTCCAAGGTTGGGTCATCTGGAGGCATTATTCAGGGAAACAGAGCATCTTGACTTGCATGAATGAGCTTTCAGGACCCCCAGGGTTCAACTGAGCAACAGGGAACTGCTTCAGCAACATAGAACATCTCAGGATTGCAGAGGACTCCAGAGCCTGGGCATCAGAACTCCCTGGAGCTGGATGTCCAGCCTTCGACATCCACAGTAGAGAACAGGGTATGTAGATTCCTGCGAAGCAGAGGAGGGTCCCTGAATACCAGAGCCCGGAGTATTTGCAATGAGGCGGGCTGAGGTGGGGGGGAGTTGCGGGGGTGTGTGTGGATCCTGTGAACACCATGCCGGGTGTCCACCTGAGCACAGAGTTTTCCAGACACCAGAAAGTCAAGGGCGATTTCCAGACCAGACCCTTCTGCCATCAGCTCAGGGTGCCCAACCACGGTGGACAAGCCGCAGGAGTGGATGAATCACAAAGCCGTGTAGGTCAGAGCTAGGATCGATGGGGATCTGTGTCAGTCTCAACTGGCTGGCACTGGGAAGCGCAGGACAGGCTCCCGTGGAGGCAGGAGTCAGACCAGGGAGGGAGGAGGCCCGCTTCTCTCATGAAGAATTCTCAGAAGGCCTCTGCCCACTCCCAGGACAGCCAGGGCGAGGCCCAGAGCCAAGAAGAATGCTCTGGGTGACAAAAGATGGAATTTCCCCACCAAGGAAACCGGGAGGAACTTAATGTTCTTTTCTGAGAGAAAGAGGATAGTGATGAGAAGGCAGAGAAAGGAAAGTGAGGAAATAGGGAGGGACAAGCAACTGGGAGCCGGAACCAGGCTGCAGAAAGGCCTCGAGAAGTTCATTTGGAAAGAACAAGTGGGCGCCTGTCCAGCCTGGAGCCCTCACTGTGCGTTCCCTCCATCATCCCCGCCAGGCACCTGGAAAGCCGGCCACAGGCACGGATCCCTCTCGGTGGGGGGAGAGGAGGTGGATTTTGAAGTAAAGGAGAAGCTTGCTAGGTTGGCAAACAGGATCGTTGCAGAGAGCGGTGATAAGATTGCTGTTGGCCCGAAGCAGGAAGTCAGGGCCAGTTGACCAAGAGAAGCATGGGGAGGAAGATGTTAGACTTTCCACAGTGAGGTATGAAGAAATGAGGCAATCTTAGCTAAATGGTGAGAGGTGTGCGCTCCCAGCTGCTCAGCGTCTCCCTTCTGTTCTTTTTTTTCTTTTTTCTTTAGTGACTAACTTAACCGTGACTGTCTCTAGTACCCACAAGCCAACGAAGCCTGGAAAAACTTGACACGTAAATAAGCAGGATTCATTGTTATTTCCACTAGGAATATTTCCAGCAGTGTAAGTGGTCTCGATGTGCTTAGCTTTCTGATACACAGAGTCCTTCCGATGAAGGATAACACGAAACCTGTGTGCTCCGCCATGTTCTGCTCTTTACGACCCTACAGACTATAGCCTGTCAGGCTCCTCCATCCATGGGGTTCCCCAGTCAGGACTACCAAAATGGGTTGCCATCTCCTTTCCAGGGGGATCTTCCCAACCCAGGAATCAAACCCACATCTCCTGTGACTCCCACATTGACAGGCGGATTCTTTACCACTCAGCCACCAAGGGAGCCTGCAATACAAAGTGCTCTTTTCCCCTCTTCACTGAGGATGCTCAGTTTTAATGCACTATGAAGCTGTAACACTATAAAGCATCAAAGCAAAGTAAGGTGGAGAGATTATCATTATCAATAGGTTGTCTAGATGCTTCCTGATTCCCTAGCCCAGACCCTTGTCAATCCTAGAAGGAACAGAGCTATGAATAAAAACTGAAATGACTATCTGTTTCTATCGGGCTCTGAACATAACCTCACAAGTCCCTGCTTTGGGCCCCTGGGTGCTGGTTTTCGAGTAACGCCCAGGGAGCATTCTCTGTGTAGTCGTGGGAGATGCCCATTGGTGATGGCATGCACTGCAGCCCTGAGTCAACCTCATCACTGCTCTGAGCCTCCCTTTCCTTACCATCAGTGGAGACCCCAAGACCTACCTCCCAGGTTGTAGGGATTAAACAGAAAGCCCCTGTGATGGGTAATGTGATATGTCACTGTGTTTAGACCCTGGTGCCCAGACATGCAGACAAACACTATTCTGGTTGTTTTTATAGGGCTGTTTTTGGATGAGATTTACACTTAAATCTATGGACTTAAGTGAAACAAACTGTCCTCCATAATGTGGCGAGGACACAGCCCTCATTCAATCAGTCAAAGACCTGAGTGGAAGGCAAGATTGCCCTTCTCTGAGCAAGAAGGCATTCTGCAGCAGGCAACCTCTGAACTTGATCCACAGCATCAGCTCTTCCTGTGGCTCCAGGTTGGCAGCCCACCCTCTACTCAAGACCATCCCCCCCACCTCCAACCCAGGGCTATTGTGAAGCTGAAAGAGATAAGCTTTGCACAAAAATTGTGGTTTTTTTTTTTTTTTTTTTTTTTATCAGCTGTGAGTCTTATCAGCTCTTCCTGTCTAGGCACCCAGAGTCAATGTAATTCCCAAGCAGCCCTATGGTGCGGGCTGTTCCATCTGCATAAACAGCTTCTATAATTGCTCCTCCAGGTGGGCAGGGCTGTGCCATCTTGTGGATGTAGGACAGCCAGGTGAAATGTCATCACCTCCTTCCTCTGGGAGAGATGTTCGTTGCTGGGTTGAACTTTCAGAGGTAAAATCTAAGTATACACCGAGGTAAGGGGGTTTGAACATGGGAATGCCCTTGGAAAGGGTCTGGCCGAGGCACTCAACTCTAAGTTGGACAACAGTGGCGTGGAGATGGGGGCCATTTGCACAAGGACACCTGAGGACAGAGAAAGAGCAGAGCCCTGGCCCACTGCCCTGCGGTTTCAGATGGCTTCTGTCAATGAGAAACAAACAAACCGGTTGAGGAACTTTCTCTAGGTCACACTGCAGCTGGTGGTGGGGCAGGACATGAACACAGATCCTCCCCACTTGAACCTAGGCTCTTCCCACAGCTCTTGGAGGAGAAGGTGAGAGAAGCGGACCCAGACAAGCCTGCCCGGCTATGTGCATTTCTATGCTTCTGTGCTTCTCTTTTTGATTCTTCTCTTTTTTTTTTCAATCTTGCCAAATTGGCACACATATTTTTTTTCATACTTTTTTTCCTACAGATCAATGAATTTCTATGGAGAGCGTCTATTTAGATATTTCTTTTCTTTTTTTCACATTCATTTTATTTTATTCTAATTGAAGGGTAGTGAATTTACAATGTGTTAGTTTCAGGTGTATAGCACAGAGATTCAGTTATATATATATATATATATATATATATATATTCTTTTTCAAATTCTTTCCCCATTCAGGTTATTATAGAATACCGAGCAGAGTTTCCTGTGCTATTCATCAGGTCCTTTGGGTTTTCTTTTTTTTTTCTTTTTTTTGGGGGGGGTTTCTATTTTATGTATAGAATGTGTATACGTTCATTCTAAACTCCTACTTTATTTCTCCTCTCTTTATCTTTTTTTAACATTTAAATTTATTTATTTTTAATTGAAGGATAATTGCTCTACATTATTTTTACAACTTTTTATTTTCTATCAGGGTATAGCCGATTAGCAGTGTTGTAATAGTTTCAGGTGAACTGCGAAGGGACTCAGCCGTACATATACATGGATCCATTCTCCCCCAAACCCCCATCCCATTCAGGATGGCACTTGACATTGAGCAGAGTTCTTCGTGCTATACAATAGGGCTTTGTTGGTTATCCATTTTAAACATAGCTGTGTGGACATGACCTTCCCAAAGTCCCTAACTTACTATTAACAATTCTGCCTTGGTTTCTGCCATACATCAACATGAATCAGCCATAGATAAACATATGTCCCCTCCCTCTTGAACCTCCCTCTCTTTGATTTCTCTTGAACCAAACCACCACTTTGCAATTCCTTTCCCTCCCACAGTTCCAGCCAGATCCACATCATTGAAATGTCACTCAGCACACATTTATGGTGTGCTCTCAACAGGCAAGGCATGAAGCCATCAGATCTAAAAGGAAACACACTCCCCAGACGTGGTGGGGGACAGGGCCCTTAAACCAGGAAATGGACAATTACAGTCCAGAATAAAAAGCAATCTGGCACTGCCAGATGTGGACGTGAAAAGCATACAGAGAGATGGTCTTTGGAAGCCTCCTGAGAAAGTGACCTGTAAGCTGAGATCCCAGGTGGTTAACTGACTGCGGCAAACAGTGCAGACTGGAGTCTTTGTAAACCCCTAATTGGATCAAGGGGCTTCCCTGGGGGCTAAGTGGTACAGAATCTGCCTGCTAATGCAGGAGACACGAGTTCAATCCCTGGATTGGGAAGATCCCCTGGAGGAAGAAATGGCAACCCACTCTAGTATTCTTGCTGGGAAATCCCATGGACAGAGCAGCCTGCCAGACTATAGCTTAGGAGATCCAGTGACCCCTGGAATGGGTGGATTCACCCAAGGAAAGAGAGAAGAAAGGTGAAGAGAAAGAGGAACACCAAGATTTAAGAAACCAAAGTGTTCCAAGCCAAGGCAGGATAAGGGGGAATCAAAACTCACCGACAGCCTCCATTGTTTGGACAAAGAGCTGGTTGCTGACCTGGCATGAATCTGCTTCCTGGATCCATGCACGTGGGAACTAGACAGACTGCCTGGTTTTGCAACCACTCACTCCCTGGGTGTGGATTGTACTCAGCGTGACCACACTCAATCTCTCTCCCTTGGTTTCCTCATCTGTCAAATGGGCTAGCAACAGTGCCTACCTCTTTTAATTGTTGTTCTGGGTATTCAATGGGTCACTTACACACAAGTGCTTAGAAAAGCACCCAACAGGTAGAGTTCCATAAACATTCTATTAAAAAATATGACAGGGGAATTCCCTGGTGGTTCAGTGTTTAGGAGTCCACACTTCCTCTACACAGGGCATGCGTTCAATCCCTGGTGAGGGAACTAAGATCCCACATGCTATGAAGCATGGCCAAGCAAAAATGTTTTAAAAATCATGAAACTGGCTAAGAAGTGAAGGAAAGAGTAGGGTCATGGTTTGAGGCTAAGCTCATCTTTCAAGGAATTTGACTTTGCAGTGGGGGAGAAAAACAGCAGTTGAGGGTGATGTGGGGTCAGGGGAGGGTTTGCTATGCGTGAGTGAATGTTAGTCGCTCAGTCGTATCCAACTTTTTGTAATCCTATGGACTATAGCCTGCCAGGCTCCTCTGTCCATGGCATTTTCCAGGCAAGAATACTGGAGTGGGTTGCCATTCCCTTCTCCAGGGGATCTTCCCGACCCAGGGATCGAATGCAGGTCTCCTGCATTGCAGGCAGATTCTTAACTGTCTGAGCCCCAAGGGAGCCCAGGTTTACTATGCCAGATGGAAAAATCTGAGCATGTTGGAATATAGGCTGAAGGGAGCCAGGAATGAGGGAAAGGTGGAAGACCTGGGGGTAGAGGGCGGAGGTAGAAAGTTTCAGGCTCCAAGAAAGGGCGGGAGAGAGGTGAGGTGAGGCTGAAGCCGGTCTGTGGGCAGGAAGGTGGGGGTGGGAGGCTGGGGCAAAGGCTTCTGTTGACTCCCCAGGGTGAGATGATGTCGGTTCCGGAGAACGAAGCAGTGGGCGGGAGGCCAGCAGAGAAGGGTCAAGATGCCCTTGCGGGGAAATGGAGAACCTCTTCCAGTCTGACCAGCTGAGAATAACCCCTCACCTGGCAGGATGGTTTCCCAGCACATCCTTGTCCCACTCTCCCAACAGCCCCAAGGGATATTCTTGTCACTCCCCCATGTGGGAAGGAAACCCAGCCTGAAGGTTAAGACGGCAGACCTAGAACCAGGTGCAACGTGGGGCTCTGTACTAGGGCTTTCCCAAGGCTTCCTGGAGGCACGTGCACACACACACTCACACACATACAGACGCTCACACACATACACACACACACACTCACACACAGACGCTCACACACACACATACTCACACACCCTCACACACATACAGATGCTCACACACATACACACACACACTCACACACATACAGACGCTCACACACACACACACACATACTCACACACCCTAACACACATACAGACGCTCACACACATACACACACACACACTCACACATACAGACGCTCACACACATACACACACACACACTCACACACATACAGACACTCACACACATACACACATACACACACACACATACTCACACACCCTCACACACATACAAAAACATACACACTCACATACTGTCACATGCATACACACTCATACACACATACAGACGCACACACACACTCACACACATACAGACGCTCACACACATACACACACACATACTCACACACCCTCACACACATACAAAAACATATACACTCACACACCCTCACACGCATACACACTCACACACACACATACACACACACATCCTCACATATACACTCACATACCCTGACACATACACACACTCTCACACACACTCACACACACATACACACACATACCCACACACATCCTCACATACACACTCACATGCCCTGACACACATAAACACTCACACACACATCCTCACACACACATCCTCACATACACACTCACATACCCTGACACACATATACACTCTCACACACATACACACACACATATACAAAAACATACTCACACACCCTCACACACATACAAAAACATACACACTCACACAACATACACACTCACACACCCTCACATACATACACACTCACACACACATACAGATATTCACACACACACACTCACACACATATACACTCACACACCCTCCCCCACACACTCACACACATACAGACGCTCACACACATACACACATACACTCACACACATACAGACGCTCACACACATACACACATACACACACACACATATACTCACACACCCTCACACGCATACAAAAACATACACACTCACACACCCTCACACACATACATACTCACACACACATACAGATGCACACACACACTCACACACATATACACTCACACACATACACACACATACTCACACACTCTCACACTCATACAGATGCTCACACACATACACACATACACATACTCACACACCCTCACACACATACAAAAACATATACACTCACACGCATACACACTCACACACACACATGCACACACACATCCTCACATACACACTCACATACCCTGACACACATATACACTCTCACACACATACACACACACATATACAAAAACATATACTCACACACCCTCACACACATACAGACGCTCACACACATATACACACATACTCACACACCCTCACATACATACAAAAACATACACACTCACACAACATACACACACACACCCTCACATACATACACACTCACACATACAGATGTTCACACACACACACTCACACACATATACACTCACACACCCTCCCACACACACTCATACACATACACACACATACTCACATACCCTCACACACATACGAAAACATACACACTCACACACCCTCACACACATACACACTCACACACACACACATACAAAAACACATCCTCACATACACACTCACATACCCTGACACACATATACATTCTCACACACATACACACACACTCACACACATACAAAAACATATACTCACACACCCTCACACACACACCCTCACACACACACACACACACACACACACACTCACACACATACACAGTCACACACATTCACACATCTGCACACACACTCATACACATATACACTCATGTATTCTCATGCACATACACTCTCATACACCCTCACACACTCTCACCAAAACTCTCACACACACATACATAGTCACACACACACACCCTCCCTGAGGGCCTGGCCAGAACAGGCTGCCGCCCACTATGTCCACCTTCCTGGCAGACTGCAGCCCTATTACCTGTTCCAGGATGACCTCTAATCTCCCCTCACCCAGGAGAACATTAGTCACTTATTCACAATGAAGAAAAGCAGGCGCAGGACGATGGGAATCACGGGCTAACATCTGCGTCATCAGGGCGCTGTGTGAGCTTGCTACTATGTGCGTGGAACATTTCCGGAAGGGTGAGCAAACTCTCCAGTGGTTGCCTGGGGAGGGGAGCTGCCGACTGGGAAAGAGGGAGATTTTCAGTGCACTCCCTTCTGTGCCTTCTGAATTTTGAAACAGTTAAATGAGTCAGTACACACATTAAAATACAAACCCGTGCTTTGACCCCTGTGAGGAAAACGCTATTTACAGCACACCCCGTGGCCGAGCTCCATGATGATGTCGTGAGTGGAAGGCCACAGTGCACCCCTGGTCCCTCTGGCCCTTCCTCTCTCTCCACCTGGGCTTCTAGTCCACATCTTACCCCCTCGTCAGGCTCTGGCCCTCAGGCATTCCTACGACTCTGAACTGCAGGAACCAGGAACCCAAGTGTGGGTGAGGACAGCTCCCCAAGGACGGCCAATGAGGATGTGGCGGGCAGACCACGTCAGGTCTGTGATCCGGGTCTTTCCTTATTGGTCTCATTGGGTCACCACAATCTCTCTCACTCCGTTAGGTCTAAAAATGTAACTGTAAGGAATTCACAGCAAGAAGGCGCTGAAGAATTCTAGGGACCCCAGGAACAACCACCCTCAGGAGGCCATGTAACAGGAAGGGGACAGTACCCAGGACCCAGGGTGCAATCACTTCTCGGGTGGGCCGCCTCTTCCTGCTTCTGCCCCTCGAACATAAGGCCTAGCCCATCCCCAGCGCTCTGATGTGGCCACAGCCCTGACACCAAAGCCCATCATGGGCCCTGGTCAGCCTGTGGTGCTGAGGCTGAACCAACCATTCGTGGCCAAAGGAGGCAAGGCCACGTGGTTTAGGACAAAATCTTGCAGAAGAGGCTTCGGGCCTTCGGTCCCATGTTGTTCTTGTTCAGTGGCTCAGTTGTGTCCAACTCTTTGCGATCCCATGAATTGCAGCAGGCCAGGCTTCCCTGTCCTTCACCATCTTCCAGAGTTTATGCAAACTCATGTCCCTTGAGTCAGTGATGTCATCCAACCATCTCATCCTCTGTTGCCCGCTTCTCCTCCTGCCTTCAATCTTTCCCAGCATCAGGGCCTTTTCCAATGAATTGGCTCTTCACATCAGGTAGCCAAAGGATTGGAGCTTTAGCGTCAAGATTGGTCCTTCCAATGAATATTCCGGGTTGATTTCCTTTAAGATTAATTGGTTTGATCTCCTTGCTGTCCAAGGGACTCTATGGAAGACCCCAAGTCCCCAGGGTACCTGTAATCTGGGAGTCATAGTTCTCCCCCAGCTATCCTGGCCTCACCTGACCTCTGGGTACTGCCTCTCCTGGGAAGTGTTCTTGTGAACAGAGGGGAGGAGACCTTGCTTGAATCTGAGAGCCAGAAGAAATACCTCTGATATTTGTTGTGAGGGAGAAGATCCAGGTTTATAAATACCTGACACAAAGGACCCACACAGGCGTACCCCCGCCTCCCAGTCTCCTTTACGGCCACAGCCCCTGGCAGCCACCCCACTGGCTGATGCTGCCAGGACTCCAGCAGTGGTGAAAATATTTGGAGCTTCTGGGCAGTCCATGCACATAAAAAGAGAAAAATAAACTCCAGAAGCAGCATGGAATTTTCAGTCAAAACGTTCTAGATTTTATTTCTGTATCTGCCACTTACCAGCTATACAATCTTAGGCAAGTCCCTTAAAGTCACTGAACCTCAGTTTCTTCATCTGTGAAGTGGGAGTAACAATACCTAATTCACAAGGTTGACAGGAGGATTAAAAGAAAGAATGTGAATAACAAAACATGTAGTAGATGCCTCGCAAAAGACTGGCCCCGCCCCTTCACTCTCCTACCTTTCCTGCAGGAAATTCCCTCCACTTAAGTCAACCAGAGTCAGTTTCTGTTGGCTAAAACCAAGAACACGCACTGACAGAGCCTGGTAGAAGCCAGAAAAGTTGCTTTCCCAGCCTCATTTTTAAGCCAGGGAATAGGCATGTGACCTAAGCTCCACCCACCCAAGGCAACCAACTGAGGTTTAAAATTGTGAGTGAAGAAAGAGTGTGAGGAGGCAGGTACCAGTAGGGCTACGTTTCCTGGCAACGGAGGAGATGGAGGCATGGACATCTGGGGCTTGAGGACATGAGGTTCCTTTGTCTAGGGGACCCATGTTGGCCGTATGAGATGCCCTGCTCATGACTAGGGACGGGGGCGCACCTTCGCGGGCCTAGTAATAGGTCTGTGTGGCTTGCAAGCTGGTCTCTTGGCTCTTCTTGGAAGTTTCCTGGGCATCAAATATCCTAAAATAAATTACTTTTCTGACCAAGAGTTTTATATTTTGCAGCTACAAACACTGATACACACACTCACAGAAGCTACCTGATTTATTGTATTTCAGATTTAATGAGGTATAATTGACATACAAAATTGTAAGATATTTAAGGTGTACATTGGGGTTATTTGATAGACATATGCATTATGAAAGGATTACCCCATCCAGTTTATTAACATATCCATCACCTCATATATTTATCTTTTGTTTTAGGGGCTTTTTTTGCAGGAACATTTAAGTTCTACTATCTTGACAATTGCAATTTTACAGTACATTGAAGTGAAGTGAAGTGTTAGTTGCTTAGTCATGTCCAATTCTCTGCGACCCCATGGACTATAGCCCGCCAGGCTCCACTGTTCATGGAATTCTCCAGGCAAGAATACTGGAGTGGGTTGCCATTTCCTTCTCCAAGAGATCTTCCTGACCCAGGGGTTGAACCCAGGTCTCCTGCATTGCAGGTGGATTCTTTACCATCTGAGCCACCAAGGAAGCCTTATAATGCATTGTTATCACCTAAAGTCACCATTAAGTCACAGCTTATTAAAAAGCAGAGACATTACTTTGCCAACAAAGGTTCATCTAGTCAAAGCTATGGTTTTTCCAGTAGTCATGTATGGATGTGAGAGTTGGACTATAAAGAAAGCTGAGCACCGAAGAATTGATGCTTTTGAACGGCAGTGTTGGAAAGATTCTCGAGAGTCCCTTGGACTGCAAGGAGATCCAATCAGTCCATCCTAAAGGAAATCAGTCCTGAATATTCATTGGAAGGACTGATGCTGAAGCTGAAACTCTAATACTTTGGCCATTTGACGCGAAGAACTGACTCATTTGAAAAGACCCCAATGCTGGGAAAGATTGAAGGCGAGAGGAGAAGGGGACATCAGAGGATGAGAAGGTTGGATGGCATCACTGACTCAGTGGACGTGAGTTTGAATAAACTCTGGGTGTTGGTAATGGACAGGGAGGCCTGGCACGCTGCAGTCTATGAGGTTGCAAAGAGTCGGACCTGACTGAGCAACTGAACTGAACTGAAAGTAACCATGTTTACATTAGATCCTCAGATTTTATTCATCTGAAAATTTGCAAGCTTTTACCAACCTCTCCCTATTTCCCCTACCCACCACACACACCCAGGCCCTGACAATTAATTTTCTACATTCTGTCCCTATGAGTTTAACTTTCTAAAATTCTACCTATAAGAGATAACATGGAATATTTGTCTTTGTCTGTCTGGCTTATTTCACTTAGCATAAAGCCCTCAAGTTTTGTCCATGTCATCACAAACCGTAGGATTTCCATCTTTCTCATGGCTGAATAGTATTTCATTGTGTATATATCTTCTTTATCTATTCATCCATTGAGGGACATTTAGGTTGTATCTGTATCGTGCTGTTGTGAGTATGCTGCAATGAACATGGGGCTGCATTTATTATTTCTCTGAGATCTTGTTTTCCTTTCCTTTGGATAAATACCCAGAAGTGGGGCTGTTGGATTATATGGTAGTTCTATTTTTAATGTTTTGAGTAAACTTCATACTAATTTTCATAATGACATATTAGGGTTTTTTGGTGGAGGAGGCCGGGTGCATAGTATACAGAACTTCCTCAACTAGGGATTGAATCCATGACCCCTACCTTGGAAACTCAGAGTCTTTTTTTTTTTTTTTTTTTTTTTGGCTATGTTGGGTCTTAGTCGTGGCACGTGGGCTCACCAGAGAACACAGGCTCAGCAGCTGCAGCACGTGGAATTAGTTACTCTGAGACATGTGGGATCTTAGTTCCCTCACCAGGGTTCAAATCCATGTCCTCTGCATTGGCAGATGGATTCTTAACCACTGAGCCACCAGAGAAGTCCCAGCCATTACTTTTTTGAATAAACTTTTTGTCCTTTTCTCCCTCTCTTCTCCTCATGGAATTCCTATAAAGTGAATATTGGTCCACTAATGGCATCTCACAAGGTATCTTTAGGGTTTCCCTGGTAGCTCAGTTGGTAAAGAATCCACCTGCAATGCAGAAGACCCCAGTTTGATTTCTGGATCTGGAAGATCCACTGGAGAAGGGATAGGCTACCCACTCCAGTATTCTTGGGTTTCCCTGGTGGTGCAACAGGTAAAGAATCCACCTGCAATGTGGGAGACCTGGATTCTATCCCTGGATTGGGAAGATCCCCTGGAGAAGGGAATGACTACCCACTCCAGTATTCTGGCCTGGAGAATTCCATGGGCTATAGCCCACTGGGTCCCGTGGGATCACAAAGAGTCAGACACAACTGAGCAACTTTCACTTTCACAAGCTATCTTTACCCCTTTTTTTTTCTTTTGTTCTTTTTACTCCTCTAATTGGATGAATTCCACTATCATGTCTTCAAGTTCACTAATCCTTTCTCCTACTTGATCTAGTTTGCTATTGATCCCCTGTATTGAATTTTTCAGTTCAGTAACTGAATTCTTCAGCTCTGTTTGGTACTTCCTTATATTTTTCTAATTCTGTTGAAACCCTCACTTTGCTCATGCGTTGTTCTCCTGACCTCAGTGAGCATCTTTATGAGCATTATTTTGAACTCTTTATCAAGTAAGTATCTTGTGTCTGTTTCCTTATCTTGTTATCTTTCTTTTTTGAAGCATGTTCTTCTGTTTCTTCTTTTTCCTTTATTTCCCATGTTGTTTTCTGTGCAACAGATAAAACAGCCACCTGGCCCAATCTTGACAGACTGGTCTCAAGTAGCAGATGAACTTTATCATTCAGCTCAGCTCAGCTCTTGACAGGCTGGTTCTTGATTATCTTTCAAGCCTCTGTGATTGTCCAAACTGCATTCTTTGTTCTCCATGGCTCCCAGTAGTTGAGGATATGCTGAGACCTGTCAATGTCCCAAAGTCGAAGATCTCTGATGTCAATCTAGATTCAGGCTGATTGGAAGTCAGACTCTGAAGCAACAGCTTTTAAGTTGTGCGAATAGGACTCCTTCAGGGAAAGACTGAGAAAAGGACATTTCTGTCTGCTCCCTCTCCACTAAGCCTGGAGGTGGGTAGCTCATTAAGAACTATTTCTTTGTTTGCTATAGTCTTGTGGACCCTATAGATACAAGCCCCATTGACTTTCAGAACTAGGTGTTTTGGGGGGCTGATCTCAGGTGGCCTCAGCCTGCAGTGGCTTGAAACAGGGCTTCAGTTCCCAGCCAGATATTGAAGCCAGGTCACAGTGGTGAGAGCACCAAATCGTAGACACTGGACAAGTGGTCACTGACAAGTCCCTGGCTCCTCAGCTTTACAGAAAAGAATTACCACAAAGACAGAAAGTAGTGAAGCAAGTAAAGAACTTATTAGGAGGAGAAGAGTACAGTATGTGTGGATAGACACACGGTCAGGCTCAGAGAGAGAGTTGCTGAGTCGCACCCTCATGGAAGTTTGAATCATGTATATGGGACATTTCTTCCAGGTTTCCTTTGGCCAATCATTTTGATTTGCCTGGTTCCAAGTTCACATTTGGTACATCTCAGGGTCCTCCCATGTGTCCATGCTCATCTCTTAGCCAAGATGGATTCTAGTGAAGAGGCCTATGGGTAGTTGATATCACTTACTATGAGGTGGCACTCCCTCCCTTTTAAACCTCTAAGGAGCCTTTCTGGGCATATATAGTTGAAGAGGTCTCCCTAACTTCAAGAATGAGGAATATGTGGCCTTTTATCTCTTATCTGGGCAGGGCCCAGCCTCCTCCATCATCCTGCACTTATAGAATATCTGCTATCATGGAGTTTCTGTCCAGAGGGGAGAAACTGTTCAGCCTAGGGCCCATCTATCTCCTGTCTCAGGCCCATCCCCAAAAGTGGAAGTCCTAAAAGCTAGAGCACAAGATATTAGGTTCAAAGCCTTGACTTCCGAGGGAGACACTGGGAGTTGAGTCCCCTCCTGACTGCATTGCACTGTGTAGGGTGGGGTTTATGTCTCAGTCTTTCTACTCATTTTGAGGTGGATATTTCCCCATTCATCCAATGTATAGAATTCACTCAGCTGATTTCTGGATTTTTTTATAGAATTTCTTCACGTGTTGCTATAGATTTGCTGTGCTCATAGGAGAAGGTGAGTTCAGGAACCTCCTACGTCACCTTCTTGGATCAAGCAGTACTTGATTGCTTTTAACACAATCATATACACGGCATTAAGTTTCACCAGTGTGGGGTTTATTATACAACATCCAGCGTAAAAACTCCCTAGTAGCCACAAGTATCTCCTTTGTTAGGAGCCTCTGCTTTCCTTGTCAACTGTCTCTGAAATAAGATACACCAAGGAAACTTGAAGAGACTGGTCTGCTTAGCCTAGGTGGTGCTAGTGGTAAAGAACTCACCCACCAAAGCAGGAGACATAAGAGACTTGGGTTCAATCCCTGGGCCAGGAAGATCCCCTGGAAAAACAAATGGCAACTCACTCCAGTATTCTTGCCTGGAGAATGCCATGGACAGAGGAGCCTGGCAGCTATAGTCCATGGGATCACAAAGAGCAACTTGGCACAGTCTGCTTGTAGCAAAGGAGACAGAGGAAGTCTGGATGAGACTGTGGGGTTCAGCGAGGTTCTTCAGGGGAAGTAGCAGGCTTTGGACACACACACATATACATGTATGCGTGCTAAGTCACTTCAGTCGTGTCCAACTCTTTGTGATGCTATGGATTGTAGCCCACCAGGCTCCTCTGTTCATGGCATTCTCCAGGCAAGAATACTGGAGTGAGTTGCCCTGACCTCCTCCAGGGGATCTTCCTGACCCAAAGATCGAATGTGCATCTCCCGCGGCTCCTGCACTGCAGGCAGATTCTTTACCTCTGAGCCACCAGGGAAGCACCACATATATACATATATATATATGTATATAAAATGTACTGTTCATCTCTCTGCCTGAAGGGGCTCTTTATCTGTTTATTCATTGATGTGTCCCAAGCATCTAGAACACCTGGAACACAGTAGATGCTCAAGAAACATTTATTGAATGAGGGATGAATCTATTCAGCAGATTTTTTTTAAGCCTACTCTTCACCAGACCCCATGTCATATCTACACAAGAAAGACAGTCTTCGCATCTTGAAGCTTATGGTCAAGCTTCTTATCTGCTGAAACTATTATAAAGTACATTGAGAAATGAATGAAAGTAATGTACTCACCTTTCCAGGGAATGTGGGATCTTTACAGAGAAACTTTTTTTTTAATTTATTGATTTTAGTTGGAGGCTAATTACTTTACAATATTGTAGTTTTTTGCCATACATTGATATGAATCAGCCATGAGTTTACATGTGCTCCCCATCCTGAAGCCCCCTCCCACCTCCCTCCCCATCCTATCCCTCTGGGTCATCCCAGTGCACCAGCCCTGAGCACCTGTCTCATGCATCGAACCTGGACTGGTGATCTGTTTCACATATGATAATATACATCTTTCAATGCTGTTCTCTCAGACCATCCCACCCTCGCCTTTTCCCACAGAGTCCAAAAGACTGTTCTATACATCTGTTAGTGGGAATGCAAACTAATAGAGCCACTATGGAGAACAGTGTGGAGATTCCTTAAAAAACTGGAAATAGAACTGCCATATGACCCAGCAGTCCCACTGCTGGGCATACACACCGAGGAAACCAGAATTGGAAGAGACACATGTACCCCAATGTTCATCGCAGCACTGTTTATAATAGCCAGGACATGAAAGCAACCTAGATGTCCATCAACAGATGAATGGATAAGAGAGCTGTGGTACATATACACAATGGAATATTACTCAGCCATTAAAAAGAATACATTTGAATCAGTTCTAATGAGGTGGATGAAACTGGAACCTATTGTACAGAGTGAAGTAAGCCAGAAAGAAAAACATCAATACAGTATACTAATGCAAATATATGGAATTTAGAAAGATAGTAACAATAACCCTATATGCAATACAGAAATACAGAGAAATTCTTTAACCCAGAGAGTGACCCTTGGACTTCAGGATTTCAGCCAAGCTATTTCTAGGCAGGGCAGCCTTCTGGGTACAGCTCAGATTACACCTTCAAGGCTACCCCGCCCACGCGGCCAGCCTGCCAGAGCCTGATCAGAGAAAGGAGTCCTGAAGTGCCTGCCCTCCTTCATCCCTCCCTCCTTGTTAACAGGATCCCTCCAGCAGCAAATAGAGAGAAAGGGGTGCCCAGGGAGGGGCTAATCATGGAGGGGCAGGTGGGGGTTGAGGGAGACCAGCTAGGGATGGTGAGGCCCCCTGGGCTTCTGACCCAAAGCCAGAGAGCAAGAGAGCCCAGGAGGAGGGGCCCACAGAGGTGAGCCGGCTGGGGCACAGAGCACGTGGAGAAGGTTGGAAGGTCTGCAGGGGCAGATGGAATACTCAGCATATGCTCTTTACCTTCCTTTGGTCAGGCTGGGAACCTGAGGTGCGAGAGTTAAATCTGGGGGTCTGGACCCCGTCCCAGGAGGCAGCCTAAAGGTATCAGAGCAGGACAGGAAAGACACACAAGTAGCCTTCAGTGCCAAGGACAGGAAACCAGTGGCAGCGTGCTTTTCTGACCATCACCACAGCAACCGCCCCGCCCTGCCTTCCAGGCTCACGTCCAGGCAATGGCTGGCAGTCACTTTTTCCATCACCCGCCCCTTCCATTCCCGTCCCTCCTTCCTTCCTCCTTGGCCCCAGTGATTTCCCATGATGCATCCACTCCCAAGGAGAACAATGGGTGGCAGCTCTGGGTGGAGGGTGGAGCACTCGGGCAGGGACAGAGATCGGGAAGCGGGTGATCCGAGTGAAGTGGCACAGGGCTGCCAGAGGACCTGGAGTGATGGGGAGAAGATCACAGGGGGTCGTAACATACCCTGGAGCGCACAGTCCAGAACTCTGGGCCCTAAACTCCTAGTCTCACACCTAACATGAGCACCAAGAAACCAGAAGAACTCACAGTAGCCAGATTCACGGGTTGGCTATCAAGCTGGGAGATGACAGATTAACTTTACTCCAGGGCAGAAGTTGTTATTTTATTGTTGTTGTTGTTTAGTTGCTAAGTCTTTTCAGACTCTTTATGACCCCACGGACTATAGCCCACCAGGCTCCTCTGTTCATGGGATTTCCCAGACAAGAATAATGGAGTGGGTTGCCATTTCCTTTTTCAGGGGATCTTCCAGACCCAGGAATCCAACTCAAGTCTCCTGCATTGGCAAGAGGATACTTTACCACTGAGCCACCAGGGAAGCCCTCAGGGCAGAAGACAACACTGAAAAAAGAGGGCTAAAAACCTGTCCCAGAGGAAGGGGGGAGCAGTCCCTCTAGCCAGCTCACTTGTCATGACAACACCGTCTACTGAGACCTGGGGAAAGAGGATGGGCGTGAGGGTTCCCTGAGGCCCTTGGGCGGTCAACATGGCTGAGTCCTCAGGGTGCAAGAGTTCCGCCTCCAGGTGACCACCAGCTCAGAGGAGCTGACCACCCTGCCCAGAACTTTTGAGCAACGAAGCTAGCAGGATGGGTGAGAATGCTGGTCTCTGGTAAGGAGAGAAAGCCTATAAACTAAGGTAGGGGCTTAGGAGAAGCTAAGCAGGGACCCTGCACCCTTTCTTGCATGGGAGAATTGATGCAAGGTTTCCAAGACAACCTGCAAGGCAGTTCACACGCATAAGGCAGATAGTTCAGTTGTAAGAATCTGGGGCAGTTTTCAAAGACAATTAGAAGAAAGTGTGTTCTACACCAGAGGTTGGCAAACAGGGGAGCAACCTGAAAATCACATGAGCAGCTTCTTAAACGTAGAGATTCCTAAGGCCACCTTCACCCTCCGGACTCTACCACTGGAGCAGCTGTGCTCAATCTCAGCTGCACTCGAGGATCACCCCAAAGCCCAGGGGGACTCCCAGATCTATCTAATTAGAATCTGCAGGGGGCAAGACCTAGGCATAAAGTCCACTGAGCACCAATGTAAGATCAAGGCTGAGAATCACCCCTCTGCCACGGGCTGGGTCTGTGTGTTTAACATCCTCAAGTCGATCTCTCTCTGTTGGCAGGTACTTGGGAAACTGCGAAAGGCAATGTTCCCCCAAGCAGTGAGTGTGGGCCACCAAAGGAGCCAGAAGAGGGGGCCCGGAGACCAGGGAGCAGAAGGCTAGCTTCTCTTCTGTCCTGTGGCACCTGGGAAACTGCAGAACTTGGGCTCTGGTTGGAGGGACAGAGCTCACCAGACCCCAACCCCTAGCATCTAGCCAGCTCTCAGTTTAACACCATTGCTCTTCAGACACCCTGAGAAGCAAACCACCTGCAGCATAGTCCTGCGATGAAATAAAATCCAAATTCTAAGGCAAGACATAATTTAAACATGAATTTTTTCTTTGTCCTTTTGGGTTCCTTCCTCCTGCTTTTGCATATGTGTGTGTGCGTACATGTGTGATGTCTCTGCATTAACCCAACCTCCTCTTCGATCATGATCTTTCTTAATCTCATAAAGGGTCGCAATTCCTTAAGAGATAAACTTCTTTCTTAATCTTGTAAGATGATAATCCATGACTGTGCTTTGCGCCTGTGGATCTGGATCGTGTAAACTGTCAATAACCTGTCATTTAATGTACAGCCCCCTCTCTCAAACCTTGTTACAGAACCGTGTGTTGACCTCTAACAGGCCAAGTGAAGTGAAGTTGCTCAGTTGTGTCCAACTCTTTGCAACCCATGGACCGGAGGCTACCAGGTCTCATTCTTTGCAACCCAAGGACAGGAGCAGGTAAGAGTACTGGAGGGGTTTCCCATTTCCTTCTCCAGGGGATCTTCCCGACCCAGAAATCGAACCCAGGTCTCCCACATTACAGGCAGACGCTTTACCGTCTGAGCCACCAGGGAAGCCCCTAACAGGGCAAACAGTTCTCAAAGCTTTCTGAGAGGCTGTTCTCAGGTTATAACCCCACAGTTGGGCACCAATAAAAATCTCCCATTTCTTTCTTAGATCGACTAGTTAATTTTTGTGTTAACACCTGCACCTCACCAGTATTTGAAGTCAGTCTCATGCACACAGCCTCTGAATTCAGGGGGTCAGACTCTAACTCTCACACACTTACTTCCTAGCTGTGTGATCTTGGGCAAGTTACCTAACTTCTCTGAGCATGTTTCCCGAGCCACCTATGAGGATAAGAATACTGTTTATGTCTTAGTGCAGTTATGAGAATCAAGCAATCCATGAAGAACACATAGAGGCACACAGTAAGTACCCCACAAAGATGAGCTATTAGGCATATATATTATTTATTATACATAACGGTTGACTAGGTGCCAGGAACTATTTTAAGCACTCTCCACGGGCTCGAATTGACGTCCCTGGTGGCTCAGACGGTAAAGCGTCTGCCTACGCGGGAGACCGGGGTTCAATCCCTGGGTCGGGAAGATCCTCCTGGAGAAGGAAATGGCAACCCACTCCAGTATTCTTGCCTGGAAAATTCCATGGACTGAGGAGCCTGGTAGACGACAGTCCAAGGGGTCGCATAGAGTCGGACATGAAAGACTTCACTTTCATTTTCACGGGCTTGTGAGTAGGAGGTCCCGATTCAGGAGATCGGTCTCCCCTCTGGGGCTCTTAGACAAGTCACCTCCCTGCCTGTGCTGGATCGCCCACGCAAGGCCGGGGCCCAGGCTCCGCGAGGTCTCGGGCAGCTCTGACCCCCAAGGTCTGAGTCAGACCCTCTCCGGGCACCGGGCATAGGGCATCGGGAATCAGGTTGGGAAGACGCGAAAACAGCCTCCGCGCCAAGGAAGAGGGCAGGTTTTCTGGGTGCGGCTTTGGCGGCAGGGCGGGGCGACCCGGTTCTCTGCGCCGCCGTCCGCAGCCCACCGCACCCGGAGCATCCTAGCGGACCCCGCCGGCCTGGCGGGAGCGGCTCCCCAGGGAAGCACTCCTTCCTCCCTCCCACCCCCCACCCCCGCCCCGCAGGCAGGACCACCGCCCACCCCGAGCCCGGGGGGCAGCGCCTCTGCGGCTCCCAAGCTGGCACCCGCCGCCCTGGATCATCAGCCCCGGTCGCTCGCGGAGTCTCCTCCCGAAGCCCCGGCCCGGAGGGAGAAGACGCCGAGAGCTAGGCCCAGCGCGCCCCCGCTTCGAGGAATCCCGGGCCCTGCCGGTTGCTGGCGGCGACCCCGGGGCCCCTCCCTAGGGTCAGCTCCGGGCGGCTGCCGGGGCGCGGCGGGCGCGGGAAGCCGGAGGACGGCTGACTCATCTTCCCTCCCTCCCTCCCGCCGCCGTGAGTCACTCGCTCGCCAGGAGACCCGCTCCCTCCGCCCCCGCGGCGCCCCCTCGTGGCCACCGGGACGCCCTGCTGGCCCTGCTCCCCGCCCCGCGCTCTGCGCCCCGCCCACTCCCAGCCCCTGCCCCGCCCCTCCTCACCCTCCGCGGCTCCACCAGAAGCCCTCTAGACCTCAGCTCCGTTTAGTTCGGTCGCTCACTCTTTGCGACCCCATGGACTGCAGCACACCAGGCCTCCATCACCAACTCCCGGAGTTTACTCAAATTCAAATCCATTGAGTCGGTGATACCATCCAGCCATCTCATCCTCTGTCGCCCTTTCTCATCCTGCCCTCAATCTTTCCCAGCAACAGGGTCTTTTCAAATGAGTCAGTTCTTCACATCAGGTGGCCAAAGTATTGGAGTTTCAGCTTCAGCGTCAGTCCTTCCAATGAATATTGGGGACTGATTTCCTTTAGGATTGACTGGTTGGATCTCCAAGGGATTCTCAAGTCTTCTTCAACACCACAGTTCACATCAGTTCTGCGCTCAGCTTTCTTTATTGTCCAATTCTCACGTCTCACTACTGGAAAAACCATAGCTTTGACTAGTCGGACCTTTGTTGGCAAAGTAATGCTTTTTAATATGCTGTCTAGGTTGGTCATAAGTTTTCTTCCAAGGAGCAAGGGTCTTTTAATTTCGTGGCTGCAGTCACCATCTACAGTGATTTTGGAGCCCCCCAAATAAAGTCTATCACTGTTTCCATTGTTTCCCCATCTACTTGCCATAAAGTGATGGGACCAGATGCCATGATCTCAGTTTTCTGGTGGCTCAGCTGGTAAAGAATCCACCTGCAATGCAGGAGACCTGGGTTCGATCCCTGGGTTGGGAAGATCCCCTGGAGAAGGGAAAGGCTACCCACTCCAGTATTCTGGCCTGGAGAATCCCACGGACTGTATAGTCCACGGGGTCATCAACAGCCAGACACAGGTGCGCTACTCTATGCTTAGTTTATGCATTTATTTCACACTCACAGCCACCCTGGGGGAGACAGGTGCCATTATGCACCCAAACTCAGAGAAGGAAAGGAAGACTTAGGTCATTGTGTAATGACAATTTGTAGACCACTTATTTAAGCAACACATTAATTTCACAGCAATTGGGGAATGAGAGATTATCACCCCCACCCCCACCCTTACAGGTCAGCTAACAGAAAAAGTCTCAGGAAAGGTAAATGCTTACGTCCTCTGGCCTCTTGGCCACTCCCCCTCCTTCCCTGAAGACTGGGCTCCTGGCTCCAGACTTGCTCGTCCCAGAAACTGCTCACTCTACCCGGTGGCATCCACGCGAAAGACCCACCCATCACTGTGGCCTCTGATCCAGGTCCTCTTCCTCCCCGATGATGAAAATTCTGATTTAGTCTACAACACAGATGAAACTTGAGGACATAATGTTACCAGAAATAAGCCAGTCACACACATGTACTATATGGTTCCACTATGTCACTGTTCCCTTTGTTTCCTTCAGAATACCTTTCTCAATTTGCAATTACAGGCTTATTTGTTTACTGCCTGTTTCCTGCTGACAGGACCACCGTCGCCACCATTACCTCCAGGTGCTAAGCTCCAAGAAGGTTGGAAGCAGGGCTGTCCAGCTCCCCCTCTATCCCAGCACCCAGCTCAGGGTGCTGGGCAAACACCCAGTCTTCACTGATGAATGAGTGAATCTCTGGCTTCTTTTATTTCTCAGCGTAGCAACAGCGCAGTTCGAGGCAGCCATTCCTGGAATTAAATTCAGACTCGCCATTAATTAACTGTGTGACATGAGGCAAAGTACTTTCATCTCTTTGAACTTCAGGGGGTTTTGTAAAGGTTTTTTTGTTTGGGTTTTTTTTGTTTTTTTTTTTTTTTGTTTTTTTCTGCAAAATGGGGATATCTTGCAAGGAAATTTTAGAGATTGTTATGTTATACTGGGTTTCCCCAATAGCTCAGCAGTAAAGAATCCACCTGCAATGTGGGAGATGCGGGTTCAATCCCTAGGTTGGGAAGATACCCTGAAGGAGGATATGGCAGCCTGCTCCAGTATCCTTGTCTAGAAAACCCCATGGACAGAGGAGCCTGTTGGGCTACAGTTCATGGGACTGCAGAGAGTCAGACACGACTGAACATATACTCAGCCTCTGTGACATTACATATAACAAGTGCTTACTACTAATAGATGTCAACAGTACCTAACATCATTGCATTCTACACTCTCAAGGAGATGCTATTGCTTTGGGTGGATGGGAAGGTTGCAAATCCCTTTGAGAGTTTGATTTAAAACTATAAAACCTACCTCTAGGTACCTCCTTGATGGTCCAGTGAGTAATAAGACACTTTGTGCCAACACAGTGGGGCCTGGGTTCCATCTAGTCGGGGAATTAGATCCCAAGAGTGGCAACTAAGATCCAGAAGAGCTTTTTAAAAAAAATCCTCCCCCTAGAAAAAAATAATGAAGCTAAACACAGGCACACATATTTTACACATAAATATTGGCTGGTCACTGATGATTAGAAGACTGTCCAGAGTCACCAGGTTAACAGCCCTGAGTATAAGAAAGAAAAACAAAGCTAGAAGTTAGCTGGCAAAAACGCCTGGGTCAGAGGCTTCCCTGGTGGCTCAGAGCTAAAGAATCCACCTGCCAAGGGACATGGGTTTGATCCCTGATCCCAGAGGATCCCACATGCCTCGGAGCAACTAAGCCTGTGCACCACAACTACTGAACCTGTGCTCTAGAGCCGTTGCTCTGCAACAAGAGAAGCCACTCCAATGAGAAGCCCACGCACTGCAGCTAGAGAGTAGTCTCAGCTTGCAGCAACTAGAGAAAGGCCCTTCCAGTAATGAAGACCCAGTACAGCCATAAATAAATAAATAAAATCATTAAAAAAAAAAAAGAAAAACGAAGACGAAACTAAACTCATCTTTGGATTTTCAAGGGATTTAAGCTGGCTGTGGGACGAACTGTGAAAGAAAAGAGCAAAATGAACATCTAGGCCATTTCATGGAAGATTATGTCTTAAAAAAAGAAAGATTTTTTAAAAATCAATAATGCCAGCTGCTGCCGCTGCTAAGTCACTTCAGTCGTGTCCGACTCTGTGCGACCCCATAGACGGCAGCCCACCAGGCTCCCTCGTCCCTGGGATTCTCCAGGCAAGAACAATGGAGTGGGTTGCCATTTCCTTCTCCAATGCATGAAAGTAAAAAGTGACAGTGAAGTCGCTCAGTCGTGTCCGACTCTTCGCGACCCCATGGACTGCAGCCTACCAGGCTCCTCCGTCCACGGGATTTTCCAGGCAAGAGTACTAGAGTGGGCTGCCATTGCTTTCTCCGAATAATGCCTGGGGAATAACTAAAGCGACTCAGCAGGTTCAAGGCTACCATCTCTAGTTTTACAGCGCCCTCTGATGGTGACATAGAACTGTTGCATAGGATTCCCAGGCCAAGGGGGAGAATTGCAAGATTCCCGCTACCAGGGCTTCCCTGGTGGTTCAGAGGTTAAAGCCTGGAATGTGGGAGACCCAGGCTCTCTCCCTGAGTTTGGAAGATCCCCTGGAGAAGGAAATGGCAGCCCGCTCCAGTACTCTTACCTGGAGAATCCCATGGAGGGAGGAGCCTGGTAGGCTACAGTCCATGGGTCATGAGGTTGCAAAAAGTCAGACACGACTGAGCGACTTCACTTTCACTTTCACAGCTACCAGGCTGTCTCAGCACCTCGGGTAGCCTTTGTCCACTTTCTTCTGTCTTCTTCCTTCCCCGCAGCCTGTCTCTGAGGAATTTAAAATCTGTTGTCGCTTTGAAATGTTTCCTAGGCAAGTTGTATCACTGAGCCCACAGAGAGACTGAGGGGAGTTTTAGGGAAAGAAATAATCAGCGTCCTGCGTGTGTGCTGTCACTTCAGTCGTCCCCGACTCTTTGCGACCCCATGGACTGTAGTCCTCCAGGCTCCTCTGTCCATGGGATTCTCCAGGCAAGAACACTGAAGGGGGCTGCTGTGCCCTCCTCCAGGGGATCTCCCCAACCCAGAGACTGAACCTGTGTCAGGTCTCCCGCATTGCCAGGCGGATTCTTTACCGCTAGCACCACCTGCGAAGCCCAATAAGCACCCCAGTTCACCACTTTTCATTTTTCACATTTGACATGTGGCTTTGATCACAGCTATCACTGCATCTCATTATATTAATAGTTATTACAATCCTAAATATCTCGTGTTCTTAAATATTTCATCAATGGGAGCAAATCATTTTTCTTTTGTATGCACATTTTTGTTTACCTTGTAAAATGTGCCTTATATGTTCCTACTGCCCTGCTGTTATAGCCCCGAATTAGAAAAAAATCATCAATGCCTCAAAAGTGCTTCCTTGACTCATAAAAGCGGGGATGACAACTCAGAACAATGCCATCCGTAAAGTGTGAATAGCATTCAGTGGGGTATAATATGTCCAGAGGGGCTGAGATGAAGGGAAATATGAGTGATTATTTCACACAATAAGAAAAAGAGAAACTGCAAATAGGAACTACCATAAACATTATCTGGAAACCGGAAGGTTTGGGAGTCTTTTTTTTATTTTTTTATTTTTTGCCACACTGTGGCATGTGGGATCTTGGTTCCCTGACCAGGAACCAAACCAGTGGAAGCCTGGAATGGAAGCATGGAGTCTTAACCACTGGACCACCAGGGAAGTCCCAGAAACTGGGTTTTGTTGATGATTCACCCCGTCCCCAGTACATTATCAACTCTAAAATGTCAAATCAAGGCTCAAAGTCATCAAAACCTGTGTACTGGTCACAGGTAAAGCCTACTGATTTTTTTTTTTCCAGAATAAGCCCAATATAGCATTTCCCAGAATAAAAATTTAATTTTGTGATAGAGATAGAAAAAGTTCCCCAAAATAGAGCACATGACTCCTAGTTGCCCTCACTCTTCAGAGCAACAGAACAGAAAAGACAGACAAACCAGTTGTGGAGTTAGTGATATAAATACTTGGCAAGAAAGCAGTTTGATGAAATGCCACTGCTGGGTGTCATAGAACAATGGTAAACCAAGTTCAGTGAGCAATCACCATCAGGTACAGATGCCTACAGAGGTGGTTGGGTGAAGAACTGCACATAAAGCAATGTCTGGCATATCAAAAGCACTCAATGGGGACTCCCCTGGTGGTGCAGTAGCTAAGACTCTGGGCTCCCAGTGCAGGGGGCCTGGGTTCAATCCCTGTTTAAGGAACTAGATCCCACATGCTGCAACTAAGAGTTTGCAGGTCACAACTAAAGATCCCGCATGCTGCCATGGAGATCAAACATCCAGCAATTAAAAAAATAAGGAAGTACTCAATAAAGATGAGTTATTTATTATCATTACATGAATGCTGGTTTGAACACTGCTTAATTCAGAGAACCACTGACAGTCCTCAATATGTGTCCTGAACTCAATTCAGTGTTGGAGGAAACAGAAAACATTTTCATCATGAGTCAAACTGCAGTCACGAAGGATACATTCTTTTCAACGTGGTCATAGAAATAGAAGTACAGGAACCTGCTTCCTTCTGCCAAGCCCTGGGAAGTATATGGATGCTGGAGGGCAGAGAAGTTCACATGAATTCTGTTTTGTTTTAGCATTTTTATTGAGATACAATTCACATAGCATAAAATTCACTTTTTTAAAAAAAAAATTATTAGGGGGTTTTTTTGGCCACACTGCTGTGATCTTAGTTCCCTGACCAGAGATCAAACTCATGCCCCTGCAATAGAAGTGTGGAGTCCTAACCACTGGACCACCAGGTAAGTCCCAAAATTCACCTTTTTAAAGTGTATATTTTTAGTATATTCACTCTGTTGTACAACCACCAACGCTATCTAATTTCTAGAATATTCCTATCACCCTAAAAAGAAATCCCATTCCTATTAACTATTAGTCTAAATTCTCTTCTTCCCCCAACCACTGGCAACTGCTAATCTACTTCCTGTCTTCCATGGCTTTGCTGTTCTGGATATTTCCATGTAAGTGGCATCTTACATGATGTGGTCTTTTCTGTCTGATTTCCTTCACTTAGCACCATAGTCTCAAAGTTCATCCATGTTGTGGCACATAATAGTACTTGACTCCTCTTTACAGCTGAATAATATTCTGCTGTATGGATAGACCCCATTTTGTTTATTTATTCATCGGTAGATGGACACTGGATTGTTTCTGGTTTGGGGCTATTTTGAATAACGCTGCTATGAACATTCGTGCACGAGCATGTGTGTGAATGAATGTTTTCAATTTTCTCAGGTAAGTGTGAATGAAATTGCTGAGTCAGACAGTAACTCTGTATTTTACCTTTTGAGGAACTGCTAAACTGCTTCCCACAGCAGCTGAAATATTTTACACTCCCAGGAGCAATGTATGGGGGTTCCACTTTCTCTACATTCTCACCAACACTTGTCGATGCTGTTATATTATAATTATATATTATAAATTATAATTATATTTTAATTATTATAACTATCCTAGTGGATGTGAAGTACCATCTCATTATCATTTTGATTTACATTTCCCTAGTAACTAGTAATGTTAAAAACATCTTTCCATGTGATTTTTGGCCATTTGTTTACCTTCTTTGGAGAAATATCTGGTCAAACCCTTTGCCCAATTTTTTAACTAGGTGATCTTTTTAATATTGAGTTGTAAGAGTTCTTTTCATAGTCTGGACCCTAGCTCCCTATCTTATATATGATTTGCAAATATTTTCTCCCATTCTGTGAGTTGCATTTTCACGTTCTTGTTAGTGTTCTTTGACGGCAAAAGTTTTATTTTTTATGAGGTCCAATTTATTTGTATTTTTTCCTCCTCGATTGCTTGTGCTTTTGTTCTCATTTCTAACAATCTATTGCCTGATCAAAGGTCACACGAACTTTCATATATGTTTTCTTCTAAATTTTTATAGTTTTAACTCTTACCTTTAGGTCTTTGATCTGAGTTCAGTTCTTTTTTAAAGATTTTTTTTAATGTAGACCATTTTAAAGTCTTTATTAAATGTATTATATACAATACTGTTTCTGTGCCTCAAGATATGTGGGTTGTTAGCTCCCCAACAAGGGATGGAACCTGCACCCCCTGCATTGGAAGGTGAAGTCTTAATCACTGGGCCACCAGGGAAATCCCTTGAGTTAAGTTTTGTTTATGATATGAAGGAAGGGCTCAAATTCATTCTTTTGTATGTGGATATCTAGTTTTACCAGCATGTTTTGTTGAAAAAGCTAATCTTTCCCCCATTTAATCGTCTTGGCACCTTTATTGATCATAAATGTATGAGTTTGCTTCCAGACTCTCAATTCTATCCCATCTATGTCTGTCCTTATGCTAATTCCACACTGACTTGATTACTGTAGTTTTGTCACGAGTTTTAAAATTGTTAAGTGTGAGTCCTTCAACCTTGTCTTTCTGTTTTCAAGACTGTACTGGTTGTTTCTGGTTCCTTGCAATTTTGTATGCAATTTAGGATTCGCCTAAATAGTCCATTTCTGGGGGAAAAAAAAGCAGTATTAACAGAGATTTCATTGAATCTGTAGATCGATTTGGTGAGCATTGCCATCTTAACTATATTAAGTATTCTAAACAATGAACAAGGATGTTCTTAGATTTGTCTAAATGTCCTTTTCTTTCAATGTTTCAGAGTGTACGAGATTTGCACTTGTTTGGTTAAATTATTCCTAAATATTTTATTCTTTTTGATGTTATTGTAAATGGAATTGCTTTCTTAATTTCAGATTGCTCATTGCTGGCAAATAGAAATGAAACTGATTTTTATATTGATCTTACATCCCTCAGGTTTGCTGAACTTACTTATTATCTCTAATCAGGATTGGTTGTTTTTTGTTTGGGATTTTTTTTTTCACCAAAACTCTTCAGGGTATTTTTTTTTAAATAAATATGACCATATCATCTGAAAATAAAAAGTTTTACTTCTTCTTTTTCACTGTATGAATTTTTTTTTTCACTATATGAATTTTTGAAAGGTGGGGACTTCCCAGGTGCAGTGGTTAAGACTGCCTTACAATGCAAGGGGGCATGGGTTTGATCTCTGGTCAGAGAGCTAAGATCCCACATGCTCACAACCAAAAAAACATGAAATGTGGGATGACAATAAATAAGAATACCAATAAAGAGCATTTCTTCAATTGCATATAAAGAAAGCTGAGCACTGAATAACTGATGTTTTTGAACTGTGGTGTTGGAGAAGACTCTTGAGAGTCTATTGAACTGCAAGGACATCCAACCAGTCCATCCTAAAGGAAATCAGTCCTGAATGTTCATTGGAAGGACTAATGTTGAAGCTGAAACTCCAGTTGCTGGGCAGCAGATGGGAAGAGCTGACTCATTTGCAAAGACCCTGATGCTAGGAAAGATTGAAGACTGGAGGAGAAGGGGATGACAGAGGATGAGATGGCTGGATGGCATCACCGACTCAGTGGACATGAGTTTGAGTAAACTCCGGGAGTTGGTGATGGACAGAGAGGCCTAGCGTGCTGCAGTCCATGGGGTCGCAAAGAGTCAGACACGACTGAGCAACTGAACTGACTGAACTGCTCAAGTAATATGTCTTAATTATATATCAGAACCCAGGACCAAAATTTCACAGTTGTAACATTGGCATAAAGCATCAGGACTTCTTAAAGCTAGAACTCTGGCACAGTTTCCTCATCAAAGTTTTACTATGTCCCAATATTTGATTTCTTTGAAAAAGAAATAAAAAATATATAATTGGGAGAATTTTAAAACTACTTTGATGACATGGCAAACTAACACACACACACAACTTGTAATTCTACATCAGAATGAGAAAGAGAAATGAAAGTTGTTCAGTTGTGCTGGACTCTTTGGGACCCCATGGACTGTACAGTCCATGCAATTCTCCAGGCCAGAATACTGGAGTGGGTAGACTTCCTCTTCTCCAGGGGATCTTGCCAACCCAGGAATCCAACCAGGGTCTCCTGCATTGCAGACGGATTCTTTACCAACTAAGCTATCAGGGAAGCCTTCAGAATAAGAAGTACTTTCCAAAGCTGAACCAAGTCAAGGATTGGATAAGGAATCCCCAGTTGCCCCCACCTTCCCTGATGGCTCAGAAGGCAAAGAATCTGCCTGCAATGCAGGAGACCTGGGTTCAATCCCTGGGTGGGGAAGATGCCCTCGGGAAGGAAATGGCAACCCATTCCGGTATTCTTGCCTGGAAAATTCCCACGGACAGAGGAGACTTACGGGCTACAGTCTATGGGGTCATAAGAGTTTGAACAGGACACTAAGGGACTAAACCACCACACAGTTAAATAGTCGAGTCTTTCAACTTGCAGACTTCATTCCTAATTGTTCAGCAAACCATCTTCCATGAGAATGCTCTGCACAGTTCTGAATGTAAGTTTCATCTGTTATCCAGGCCTGTCTCATGAAGCACTCAACCTCATTCCTTAACTTGTCCTAATTGAGTGGAAACAGAACAACAACAAAAAAAAACTGGTTGGATATGACTCAAACCTGAGACATGACTCAAATTATCTGACATCGACCTCAATATAAATACTTTAGTGAAGGTTTCATGTATATCTTTCTCCTTGATTTGTTACCTTTTTAAATGTTTTTTTATACTATTTTAGAGTTTGTGATCATTTTTTAAATGTGTCCAGAATTTTTGTACTTTGTGTGTACTAGACACCCACTAAAATGGTCTGTAGATGCTGAAACTTGAAGAACACTGGTTTTTCAAGGGCACTGGAGTGGGAGCCGGGATGTCTAGATCTTAGTCTTGGTTTTGACCTTGACTATGTTAGTCAACTTCGATAAGCCTTAGTCTCCCCGTTCTAGGATAGATTGTATTTCCTGCTCTGGCTTCCTCACATGGCTCTGTGGAAAGCAAATGAGAAAATGGACACACAGGTGCTTTGTAACCTCTAAGACTATGCAAACGTATGTGATGAGATGGTATTTTGTGTTTTTTTTTTTTTTTCTTTTTTTTAATTTTTACTGGAGTATAGTTGATTTACAATGTTGTCTTAATTTCAGGTATATAGCAAAGTGAATCAGTATGAGATGGTCTTTTTTAAAGACCCTCTGTCCCTCTGACTGCCTTTCTTTTGGTTCCTTTGTGTATGTCCTCACCAGCTGTCATCAGCCAGTTCCCACACCCCACCCTCAGCTTTGTGTTTATAAATCCAGTCTATCATCCCCATCGCCATCCTGAGGCCCAAAACCTGTTTGTCTCTGGTGAAGAAAGTACCCAGGTCTCCTGAATCTTGCTCTAATGCTTTTTTTTTTTTTCACCACACTGCAGCATGTGGGATCTCAGTTCCCCGCCTAGGGATTGAATCCAAGCCCCCTGCATTGGTGGCAGGCTTAACCACTGGACCATCAGGGAAGTCTCATTGCTCTAACTCTTCTGTACCCCAAGACTCTCTTTCCATAATTATTTAGACAGAGAGGGCTTCTGATAAGCTTGGGGCCACACTATTCTTTCTGCATGAACCCCAGGCCCGAATGCAGAGACCTGTGCCCCTACCCTGCTCAGCTCCCGCCCCCACTTCTCCGAATCCCCTCCCAAAGGATGCCCAACACCTGAAATTCCATAGACAAAGACTCTCCCCCAACTCCCATCACCTCTGCTATGGTCTGAGAAATTCTGCCCAGTTCTGAGCCAGAAAAAGGAAGAGGGCAGCCCCACCCTGCAGACCCCACCCTCCAGGAATGGATTTATGCTTCATTGTTGGTGGCAGCCATAGAAACCACAGGTAAGCATGAGTCAGAAGGTAGTAAATAGAATTCTTTACCAACAGAGGTTGCCCAGACAACCCTGGGGGGGCAGGGCCCTGGACTTGTGGATTGGTTTCTGGGAACCTCCTGGAACAGCAGACGGTGATATTTGGCAAGGCCAGCAAACAGATAAACCATGGGCCGTTCTGGAGTTCCTGCTCACAACCCCCGACATTCACTTGACCCTGAGCCCCCCATCCTGAACGTATTTCCACTCCTCAAACTCCCCACACTGGGAAGTATGGGCGCTTGACTTTCCTACCTGAAGTCCTTACTCCGTGAAGTGTTCTTCCCTCATCTTTTTACCCATCTTTCATGGGGTTTTTGACACAAACAGAGGACACTTCCAGGGGTCAGAGAAGGCCCCAACTTTTAAGGGGCCCGAGATCTAAAGGACGAATAGATGTTTTCTGTTTTTAAACAGCGAAAAAGAGGGTAAATCACAGGTTAAACATTTCTCATTGAGTCAGGACAAATATGAAATGTCATCATTTCTTTTCATGATTGTTGCTGAAAATAATTTTGTCTAATAGGGAGGGGAGGGAGCAGGTAAAAAGTAATATACACCATGTGACTGAGGTATGCCTCAGTCACCCCTCCTGGATTTTTGTTACTAATTATTATTAAGTATTATATTAATGCTTGGAATGCAAAAGCTTTGTGGCCCCAAACAAAATGACACCAAAATATCAGTTTTGATGAGTCCTCTTCTAATTGAATGGACTTCCCTGGTGGCTCAGACGGCAAAGTGTCTGCCTACAATGCGGGAGACCCGGGTTTGGTCCCTGGATTGGGAAGATTCCCTGGAGAAGGAAACGGCAACCCACTCCAGTATTCATGGACGGAGGAGCTTGGTGCAGGCTACTGTCCATGGGGTCGCAAAGAGTCGGCACGACTGAGCGACTTCCCTTCCCTTCTAATTGAAGCGCCCCAGGCCTGTGACGCTGCTTCCCGTCTTCTCTGTCACATGTATCTTTTTGTTTGGGGCACAAGTATTAGTCTCTCAGTCATGTCTGACTCTTTGCGACCCCATGGATTGTGGCCCACCAGGCTCCTCTGTCCATGGAATTCTCCAGGCAAGAATACTGGGGAGGGTTGCCATGCCCTTCTCCAATGTGACACTAAAAAGAAGATAAGTTGTGGATGGGCCTAGAGATTGTCACACAGAGTGAAGTAAGTCACTCCACTTAGATAAATATAGCATGATAAATATTTATCTTAGAGAAAGATAAATGCAGCATGATAGTGCTTACATGTGGAATCTAAAAAGGTGCAAATGAACTTATTTACAAAACAGAAATAGAGTCACAGATGCAGAAAACAAACCTATGGTTATCAGGCAGTAAGGGGCAGGGGGGTGAAGAGAGAGAAATTGAGAGACTGGAATTGATATTACACACTACCATATATAAAATAGATAGTAAGAACCGGCCGTATAGCACGGGGAAGTCTACTCAATACTCGGTAATGATCTATATGGGAAAAAAGTCTAAAAAAGAGGGGATATATGTATATGTATAGCTGATTTAATTTGCTCTTCACCTGAAACTGGGGCTTCCCAGGTGCTGTTAGTGGTAAAGACTCCACCTGCCAACGCAGGAGACATAAAAGATGCAGGTCTGATACCTGGGTCGGGAAGATCCCCTGGAAGAGGGCATGGCAACCCCCTCTAGTACTCTTGCTTGGAGAATCCCAAGGACTGAGGAGCCTGGTGGGCTACAGTCCACGGGGTTGCAAAGAGAAAGACACGACTGAGTGACTGAGTACAGCACATACTATAATAAAATTTTTTTTAAGGATTTAATAGAAAATGAGTCCATAATGCAGTGGTAAATAATAAATGATAAAAACATACTCGGGCCCCATTGGGGTGTTCTAGACTTGGCTATATCATGGAGGGCCCACACCTTAAGGCAGGCAGAACTTCCCTGGACCCAAACCCCCTGCCGAGGAAGCACAGGGTCTTAACCACTGGACCACTGGGGAAGCCCCATGGCCCTATTCATTTCCATTTGCCACCCACCCCAACATTGTCCAAAAATGCCTGATTCCTGAGGGCGAACACCTGAGCAGAAAGCGGGGAAAGTTCTAAGAGCGATGGTACTCTACATGATGCAGGTTTCAAACTGGTGATGCAGCGCCATGCCTTATCCATCTATCTTAAAAATATTCATGATTCTTAAAGAGGATCTGGCTTCCCTGGTAGCTCAGCTGGTAAAGAATCTGCCTGCAATGCAGGAGAACTGGGTTCGATTCCTGGGTTGGGAAGCTCCCCTGGAGAAGAGAATGAGTACCCACTCCAGTATTCTGGCCTGGAGAATTCCATGGACAGAGGAGCCTGTCAGCTACTAGTGCATGGGGTCGCAAAGAGTTGGACACGACTGAGCGATTTTCACTTCACTAAAGAGCATCTGGGCAATGGACGCTCTCTGCTCTGAGGCGCACCTGCGCCCTGGCTGTGCTCAGCCTTGAAGAGCTTGGTCGGTACTGTCTGGGTCTGTTCTCCTCTGCATATTTACACGACTTTCAGGAGGAGGAAGTGAAAAGTTTCACATTTACTTTCAACAGCTGAATGCGAAAGAAAGTAAAAGTGAAAGTCACTCAGTTGTGTCTGACTCTGTGACCCCGTGGACTATACAGTCCATGGAATTCTCCAGGCCAGAATACTGGAATGGGTAGCCTTTCCCTTCTCCAGCAGATCTTCCCGACCCAGGAATTGAACCAAGGTCTCCTGCCCTGCAGGTGGATTCTTTACTAGCTGAGCCACTAGGGAAGACCAAGAATACTCCAATGGATAGCTTATCCCTTCTCCAGAGGATCTTCGAGACCCAGGAATCGTGACCAAGATCTCCTGTAATGCAGGTTGATTCTTTACCAACTGAGCTATTACTTGAGGTCTTTAAATAAAAGGGACATGTATCAGAGGAACTTCAGTGCTTTATATTTTTGCAAACATTTAATGACTTATAGAAAATTTTTTCATTAACTTTGGCCCCTAAATTATTAGATAATGGAAAATCATTCTTTTTCTTTTTTTAATTTGGATACATGGCTCTTGCTTGCTGGATCATCTCCTGCCAGTCAATCGTCAGTCATTTCTCAGCTCATTTGTTTATTCCTACTGTGTCCTTGTTAGGTTAACTTTTAACAGCACTGTGATGTGATTCTCCCGTAAAGAATGCATTTAACAACAATCATTAAATACATATTTTGCAAGGCTGCCACTTACTAGTATTGTAGTATCTTCTCTCCTTGTTGTTAATTTGCTCTGAAGCCTAATTATTTCAACAGTAATTAATTATTTGCTCATTGCTGCATTTTATTTATATTATAAACTTGTATTGAGCATACAATGTCAGGTCACATTCTAAGTACTTTTTAATATTAACTCACTTGGTCCCTAGTGACTCAGACGGTAAAGAATCCACCTGCAACGCAGGAGATCTGGGTTCAATCCCGGGGTTGGGAAGACCCCCTGGGGGAGGGCATGGCACCCCACTCCAGTATTCTTGCCTGGAGAATCCCCATGGACAGAGGAGCCTGGTGGGCTCCATACAGGCCATGGGGTCGCAAAGAGTCAGACACGACTGAGCGACTTACACTTTAGCTTTTTCAACACTTTCAATTGGTCCTCATACAATCATATGAGATAGATGCTTCTGCTGTGAAGATTCAGAGACACAGAGATTAAATAACTTGCCCAGGCCACATTAGCCAAAGGGTCAGAATCAGGATTCAAACCAAGGCTGCCTGACTCCACACCTGAGCTGGAAAACTATGCTGTCGCTGCTTCTCTGGAGGAGTACGCAGCCTAGTTAAGGAGACGCAACACCCACCAGGGAAAGTTTGGTAACAGTGAAGGCAGGGCGAGAGGCGGGGGTGGCGAAAGCAACAGGAACCAAAGGTGGGAGGGGGGACGGGGACTGGAGGGGCCTGATGAGCGGGCAGGGATCAATCTGAGTTGTGCAGAATGTGTACTGGATGAGTCAGGAGGGTCGAATAACTCCCCTTTCCTCCCTCCCCCGGGGGACTGGAGGAGGGGAAGGAAAAGGGAGATGAGACAGAGGCCCATGAGGAAAGGGCCCTAAATTAGGCTCTAAATCGCCTCTCAGTTGGCCTCTCAGCCCGCTAGGGTTTCCTATCAGCCTTGGACGCGCCCAGAGTCCAGATACCAAGACAAGCATCATCCATCCTCATGGGAGTTGACTATCTGCTTTTGAGCACAGTGGCTTCTCAGAAAAATCTGCTGAAAGACCAGGGCAGGTGACTTTATAACGGCAAGAGGATGCAGCTCCAGGACAGATGATCAGGAAGAGGGTTTTCGAGGAGACAGAGAGGAGAGGCTGAACAGATGTGAGGAGTGATATTTGGGGGATAGGGTGATATATGAAGATGATTTTTGGTTGTACCGCTCAGCACACGGGATCTTGGTTCCCCAACCAGGGATTGAACCCATTTCCCCAACAGTGGAAGCGCGGAGTCTTAACCACTAGACCGACAGCAAAATCCCGTGAAGATGCTTTTTTTTTAAGGAAACAGTGCTGGTGGTGAGCTGTAGAGCCCTGTGCCCCAGGAGAGCCCCGAGCAAAGGCCAGCATCACTTCTCAAGGCTTCAGGAATGAGAGTTCTGTCTCTTTGGATGCTGAGACAACCTTTCAGATGGAAACAAGGCAGGCAGTTTCCTCTGGTTTCCTAGCCCCATGGCAGGCTTTCAGTTAAGGTCAGTTCAGTCGCTAAGTCATGCCTGATTCTTTGCAACCCCATGGACTGCAGCACACCAGGCTTCCCTGTTCTTCACCATCAGTAACCCATTTGTTTTCTACAGGCGAGAGGTGAGAGGTGCAGGTTTTGGGGCCAGACAACTTGAGTTCAAATCCTGGCTTCTCTTGCTAACTTTGTCCTCGTGAGCATGTTACGTAACCTCTCTGAGCTTGTTTCCTCATCTGTTATAATGAGGTTAATATCTAACTCGAAGGGTTTTGGTGAGGATTAAATGAAATTACACATGTCACGTGCTAAATTATGCCTGCACCTAGTAATTGCTTTAATAAAAAGTTAACCTGTTATTATCATAATGATCCAAAAATTAGTATTATTATCCTCATTTTACATACAAGGATGGAGACTTGGAGAAGTCAAGTTCACCTGCCCCAAAAGCCCTTGTGAAGGGCCTGCCTTTGAACAATGACTGTAAGGAATGCATGGGACCATGACTGAAGGTCATCTAGGCAGATACAAAGGATCAATGCAGGATCAGGGTGGAGACGAGCTTGTGTGCCCAGTCGTGTCCGACTCTCTGCAACCCCATGGACTGTAGCCTGCAAGTATCCTCTGTCCATGGGATTGTCCAGGCAAGAACACTGGAGTGAGTTGCCATTTCCTCCTCCAGGGGATCATCCTGACCCAGGGATTAAACCCGCGTCTCTTAAGTCTCCTGCATAGGCAGACAGGTTCTTTACCACAAGTGCCATGTGGGACGAGCATAAAATGGGGATGAAATGGGGGCGAGGTCAGAGAAGACATCTTTCCAGAATGCTCACAGAGATCTCCTGTGAGGCTAATGCTTGGACCAATGCCCGCCCTGAAGACTTGCCGGATGTTCCATGTGCTGTTTCACATGCTGGCTTCATGTCCTTGGCCAAGGGGCTTTCCATCTGAATTTCATTTTTGTATCTATCAAGTGGGCTAATACAGGCAGCCCTGCTTCACTGGGTTATGCAGGGAAGAGAGCTAACTGGTCTCCACTGAACACAGTGCCAGGCACAGAGGACGGTTCTTGAGACCTAGAGGCTGCCCGCATGACCCCAAACTGAGAATCTAAGTCTCTGAAGGATGGGGAGTGGATCCAAGGTTTCAGGATGCTGCTAAAATGACCCTAGTGTGCTTGCTAAGTTGCTTCAGTCATGTCCAACTCTTTGTGACTCTATGGACTGTAGCCCGCCAGGCTCTTCTGTCCATGGAATTCTCCAGGCAAGAATACTGGAGTAGGTTGCCATTTCCTTCTCCAGGGGATCTTCCCAACCCAGGGATCAAACCAGTGTCTTTTAAGTCTCTTGCATTAGCAGGTGGATTCTTTAACACTAGCAACACCTGGGAAGCCACAAACTGTGACCCAAATTGTGGTTCAATTATCCAAAAAGGGGTCCATGTTACAGAGACAGGTATTCCCCTGAGCATGAGGAAATTACTTTAAGCTTGAGCAGGAGGTATTTGGGTCAGAGATGAGAAAGAACTTCCTGAAATTCAGGGTTGTCAAATCAAATTATAAATAATGATTTAGGACTGTTGTGCTGGCGTCTGCTTTAGGAGTGAAAGAGCTGCCCACCTTCCCAGGCTGGGCAAGATGCATCATAATGAGATGGGCCGACAGTCAATCTCTCTGGGCAAATGAACCTCAAAAAACACATATATTTTGTGTATTTCACGAGCAAGGGCTGGCTGTGAGCCTGGACTCGTGACAAGGGCCATAGTGCTCACAGAAGCTGACTGAGGTTGGGGGTGGTGAGCTACCCTCACCTTGAAAACTTTTGCAAAGACTGACCCAGAGCCTTAAAATTCTTCATTCTGTGTGCTTCTGAGTCACTCGGGCTGAGCAGGTGGACACCCACCATCAGTCCAGACCTGAGAGAGGAAGTCAAATGACTGCTTGGAGGAAGGGGTGGTCACTGATCAGAGTTGCTGGAACAAAGGGGCAATCTGGGCAGCAGCTTTGCTGGCGGTCATCAGGCAGCAGCGAGGACCATCTGCCAAGGACGTCAGGCAGTCGTCCTGCACGGCGAGGAGTGCTGAGTTGGGAGACCACACAGCTGCCAACTCACTGAGAAAGGCCAGGGGCCTTTCTCACTGGGGGCCAACTCCACTCCTAGCCTCCCAGACAAGTAAAATCTAACTGCACTTCCATGGATTGCCACTAGGGGAGACCAGGGCCCTCTGGGGAGAGGTGAGTGCTGCGTGCTTAGTGGGTCAGATGTGTCCAACTCTGCGAGCCCGTGGACTGTAGCCCACCAGCCTCCTCTGGCCATGGAGTTTTCCAGGCAAGAATACTGGAGTGATTTGCCATTTCCTTCTCCAGGGGATCCTCCCAACCCAGGGATCGAACCCATGTCTCCTGCAGTAGCAGGTAGATTCTTTACCTCTGAGCCACTGGGGAAGCCCTGGAAAAGTATTCTAAAAGACTCCACTATTAATCCATCAGAACTGGTGTGCAAGGTCAAACCTACGTGCGGTGGTTGTCTTGAGGAGCCAGGAGCCTTTAGATGAGCGCCACTGAGGAAACGCTGAAGCTTCACTAATGAACCAGGAATGCCCCAATGAAATTAGGGAAGCATTCCAAGTATTTATTTAAAAAACAAAGGTGGTTACTTTGGCAGGAGCAGAGAGATGACATGCTACCTACAAGTTCATTCTATCTGGGTCCTTTAGTAAGTCAAGCCCATTCAACTCCACAGACCTCGATGCTAGGCCTGCACCAGTCCCCAAGGAGCTAGGAGTCCAGTGAGGGCTCTGGGCACCTATGCCCACAGCAGCAAGATCAGGTGGTGCCTTTCAAAGGAGCTTGGTGGCCAAGGCATTGAAAGCAGGAAAGAAAGTGATTACTCTGGTTGAGCAACTATCAGGAAAATGAACTGAAGGATGCAGGATGTTGAAAGAAGTGGAAGTGGAGATGAGGGACAAGGGGTCAGAAGTGATAACTATGCCGGCCAGGGCAATGTGCTTGAGCAAGTTCATGGAGCCAGAGAAGCTGATGTAGATTCAGAGGATGGAGACAGTCCAGGGACAAAGCAGGGGAACAAGTGAAAGACAGGAAGCATAACCGGGACCATACATTTGAGGTCTTTGAACACCAGGAAGAAGTTAGTCCTCTCAAGCCACCACCCAGAAATCGGCAGCTGGGAGGGGGCGATTTCCCCAGGAAGCCATCAGGGCAGACTCTCAGGAGGCCTTTGGGAGTCCTGCCCTTCCCCACTTTCTCTCTCTCTCTCTCTCTTTTTTTTTTTTTTTCTGTCTGTTCTGGGTCTTCCTCGCAGCTCGAGGGCGCTCTGGTTGTGGTGCAAGGGCTTAGTTGCCCAGAGACATGTGGGACCTCAGTTCCCTAATCTGAATCAGCTTCCCCTTGGAAGGCGGATTCTTAACCACTGGACCCCCAGGGAAGTCTCTTCCCCTTCCTTTCTAAACACTCTGTCTTTGTTTATGCCATTCCATCCTCCAGAAATGCCCTTCCCTCCTACTCTACCTAGCAAACTCCTAGTTATCTTCAAAGCCCCAAAACAACATTCACCTCCTCTACAAAGCCTTCCCTGACCATCCTATGTAGTTATTAGTCCCTCCCACAGCTCTTGGTTCATTCCTTACATGTAACTTCTAAACCAATGTTCTGTTCCCCACTAGTCTGTCTGTCTCCCCATTCTTTTGTAACCTCCTGGAAGTCAGGGACTATCTCTGTATTAGGAATGCTGCTGTGCTGTGATTAGTCACTCAGTCATGTCCAACTCTCTGTGACCCCATGGACTGTAGCCCGCCAGGCTCCTCTGTGCGTGGGGATTCTCCAGGCCAGAATACTGGAGTGGGTTGCCATGCCCTCCTCCAGGCGATCTTCCCAACTCAGGGATTGAACCCAGGTCTCCCCAACCCAGGGATTGGACCCAGGTCCCCCGCATGGCAGGCAGATTCTTACTGCCTGAGCCACCAGGGAAAGCGCAAGAACACTGGAGTGGATGGTGGTGGTTTAGTTGCTAAGTCATGTCCAACTCTTTGCAATCCCATGAACAGTAGCCCACCAGGCTCCTCTGTCCATGAGATTCTCCAGGCAAGAATACTGGAGTGGGTTGCCACTTCCTTCTCCAGGGGATCTTCCCAACCCAGGAATTGAACCCGGGTCTCCTGCATTGCAGGCAGACTCTTTACCAGCTGAACTACAGGGTAGTACAGGGAAGCCTGTACTATTCAATACGGACACTCATATTAGGAATGTGTATTCTATATACCCCTCGCACCTTGGCACAGAGAACACTGCCAGTAAGCGGTGTAGGGAGGGAGGGCATCAGTTCCCATCTAAGGCGCTGTCAGCTGTGCCCCTTGGCCTGGCCTGCTGGTTTTATCTGTCTCACGTGACTTGGTGCCTCTCAGCTGGAATCCTCAGCTCCTCCGCCCAACCTCACCCTTCCCAGCTCTGCCTAGAGAAGGACACACCTCCGATCAGCTGCCTGGCTGCCAGTGCCTGCCAGCACCTCATTAACTCAGATGGCCCCCGCCCCGCCCTGAGAGGTGTGGGCTGGGCAGAGTTCAGGGATCAGGGGAATCTCCCTGACCTTCCCACCTGTGAGGAAAGGCAGCAGGGACTTGGGGTTCCCTACGCCAGCCCCAGAAGTTACCCTCATGCCATACTGGACAGACACTTTTGGTCCTCAGAGCTCTCCTCCTGGACAGACACTTCGTTAGCTGCGGGGTCCAGCTAGGGACTTGATGGGGTCATCTGCACTAGGGCCGAAACCAAGGCTCAGAGGAGAAATGGGACTCAAGCCAGGGGACTTCTCTGGCGGTCGAGCAGTTAGGACTCCGTGCTTTCACTGCTGAGGGCGCAGGTTCAATCCCTGGTCAGGGAACTGAGATGCTGAAAGCTGTGTGGTGCAGCCAGAAAAAAGAGGGAGGGGTGTGAGGGAAGGTGGGGGTCAGCCAGGAAGAAAGACACTATCCAGGTGTCCCCACCCCCACCCCAGCTCCACTCAGTAGAGGCCAACCTGCCAACCTCCAAGTCGTTAGGTTGCTTTCAGCTCCCTGAGCTGTGTTTCCCTCTCAGCCTATCACAGGCAGGGGTCTTTTCTCCGCAGCACCGAAGGACTAGGGAGACTGTGAGGGGAACCATCTAAGGAGGCCAGAGCAGAACACACAGAACACAGGAGCCCCACCTCCCAGCCCACACACTCCTGCCGGCCACTCCCCCAGCTTCTAGACTCCAGCTTCCCCTGGGAACCTTGCCTCCCAGAGGGGCTGAAGACAGGCCCTGGGGCAGGGGCAGGTGGAGATTGGATCTCAGCCTAGAGGGAAGTGAAAGGGTTAACGCCCTCACATCCACTGGGCCAGTCCAGCCAGCTCTCCCCAGAGCCTGTAAGTCCGGGCTTGCCTCTGGTCTCTCAATTTCAATTCTATTCTTACTCCCTCCACTTCCTTCCTAGAGACACTAGGATGGCATCCTTGGCACCAGCAATGTCTGGGGTGTCATTTAATACTGCCAGTAATCACCACCTCCTGTTTACTGGCTGTCTTTCCCTCATGGCTAGTCTTGTTATCTCTGGGTTTCTCTGTCTTTCACACACACACACACACACACACACACACACACACACACACACACACACGGATGGAATAAAGGCTTCTCTCCATCCCAGTTCCTGCCCCATCCTACTGCTCTCACTAAAAACTGATCCGAATCAACTGGAAAGCAGGAAACAGGAGATAAGGATGTACAGAGCTGGAGGTACCAATCGCTCTTCTGAACTACAAGAGCAATCACATCACAGCAAGCTCAGAACAAGAGAGTACTTGGAGGGCAAATAGGAGGAAGGTGGACGAAACTAGAAAGCATCAAAGGATAAAGATCCCTCTTCCACATCAAACACAGCTGTCGCAGTCAACGAGGACTGGAACACCTGAGATTACTGGTGGGTTCAATAAGCCAGCAATACAGTGAGAGAGGGAGCTTTTGAAAGTGTCCCTATACCTCACCGCATAGCCGACTCACAGGAGGAAGACCACGAACACGGTGCAGGGCGGGAGCCATTGCATTCAGACCTGCCCCCACCTCCCTCCTACCCTCCAATGTGTCTTTGGCTCCCTGAGTGTGAGATGACAGTGACCACACATCTATGGACACTTCTGATTTCTGATATCCAGTATTTCTGTCAGACTACGTGTCCTGACTGGGAATGTGAAGTGTGCCCTTCCTTAAACCGTGTCTATTTTATTAGTGGCCGTAGATGCTCAGACGCCCTCTTGAAGGCGGGAGTGTGGCTGTTTGCCATCGGGTCCGCCCACCCCCAGGCTTGGTTAGTGGGAGAAGTGTTGGGCCAGCCTCAGCCCGGCTTGAGGCGCCATCCCTGGAGCAAAGGTGAAGTCCAACCTTCCGCCAGATGGCTGGAGCCGACAAGCAGAGATAAGGGTCACACTTTGGACTCTGCTGCCAGAAGGGGGCAGTGCCCCCGGGGTCCCTGATCCCCGAGGTCCCTTCTGCTGCCGGTCCTGCTCTCCTGCCTGGTTAAAGGAGGAAGAGGAGGCCGAGGCCGGGACACGCGGCTAGCCGGCCACTCACCGACGCGGAAAGCGAGGTGGGCACCTGCAGCGGGTCACTCAGTCGTTACCACCGCCGACCCGGAGGGCAGCGCGCGAGGGCGACAGGCCGGACTGGGTGGGTGGAGACTTCAGGGGCGAGGGGAAGAGAGGAGGGGGCCCTGCGCAGCGAGGCAGAGCCGCCCGGGGCCCAGGGACCGAGGGCGCCCGCCGCGCGGCGGTCGGATGCCCGCGGGAGAGGGAGGAGCCAGCCCGCCGCCCCGCCCCCGCCCCGCCCCCGCCCTCCCGGCCCGGCTCCGCGCAGCCCGGGTCCCGCGGGCCGCTCGGTCCCAGACCCGGCCGGGCCGCGGGGCGGGCATCGCCGGGGGAGCCGTCGTCGGAGACCGCGGGGCTGGCGGCGCGAGCAGCGGGCGCCGGGTCAGCTGCGCGCACAGGTGAGCGGCGGGAGGGCGGGGCGGGACGGGAGGCTGGGGGCGCGGGCCCCAGAGGAAGGGAAGCGGGTCAAAGCTCAGAAGGGACCCGGGGCTGCGGGGAGAAGGACTCGGAGCCCAAGGAGGGAGGGTTATTGGGAGGCAAGGAACGCTGCGCTCCCCAGCTCATAAATCAGAGGAGAGGTTAGGGGAGGGCGGAGCGGGGTTCCGGGGCCCACCTGGAGCGACACCCCAATGGCTTAGGCGGTCTCTCCTCTCCAAGCCCCGCCCACCCAGAGAGCGGGGAGGCCTCTACGAGGCTTAGGGGAGGGGAGGGAGCCCCCCGCGGGTCTCCCAGCCTCACCGAGGAGCTCCCAGAGGCTGGCGAAACCCAACAGAGCCCGCTCCCGCTCTGCTCATCTCTAAGGCCAGCGGTCTCAGACCTGCCCATGGCCTGAGGGTCCAGGTGAAGGGTGGGGCGTTCCTTTCCGGGGGTGTGTGTGTTAGTCACTCAGTCGTGTCCCATTCTTTGCGACCCCGTGGACTGTAGCCTGCCCATGGAATTCTCCAGGCAAGAATACTGGAATGGGTTGCCAGAGAGTAAATATCTCAGACTTTGAAGCCGCTGCGGTCTCTGTCATAGCTGGCAGGCAGGAAGTCACAACTGGCCAAGGAGGGAATGTGTCTGTGATCCCATAGCGCTTTCTTTAGGGACATGGAAATTTGAATTGAATATAATCTTTCTGTGTTGTTAACTATTCTTCTTTTTCATGATTTTATTTACTTTTTAAAATTTATTTTTCTTTTGACTTTTCCAACTATTTAAACATGTAAAACAGCCATTCTTAGCTTGTGGACTATGCAAAAACAGATGGCAGATCGGGCTGTTTTCACTGCCCCTGCCCACCCCCCCACCCCCCACAACTTCCCACCCCACCCCCACTCCTGTGTATTGGGGAAGGAAGGGTGTTGCTAGGTGCAAGGGGCATCCCCCTCACCTGGGGGCACCCAGGAAGCAGGGAACCTGTCTGTGACCCCTGCTCCCAGCTACTCTTTAGGATGTCAACATCCTTTGAAGTCAGTGCAGGAACTGGTATCCCAAGTGTGCACATGTGAATGAGAGGGAGTATGGTTCCAAGGGGCTTTCTGCCCAGCATGTGGGAGTGTACCCAACCCTCACCAAGCCCTAGATGAGGCCACTGTACTCCCCCCACAAGCAAACTGGGCTCTCCCCCTCCCTTCTGCTTCTTCCCCTCCCCCTCTGCCTCTGCCTCCAGCCTGGCACCCTCCACTAAGGCTGGCCCTTCCATCCTTATATTCTCTCTGCAGCCTCAGGAGGCCCCTTTCCCCTGCACATTGGAGTGATGACCCTTTGCAGGTGACCCAGGAGAGAAGGGATGCAGGCCTTGGGTCCTCCCGATAAGAGTCCCCTCCAAGGGCTGGTGGCCTCCCGCATTGAGACCTATGGAGGCAGGTATCGGGCCTCGGTCGTGAATCCTCCAGGCAATGTCAATCCCCGAGGAGGCCTTTTGCTGGTGAGTCCAGGCCGTGCCCCAGAGGTGACCTGGGCAGGGCAGGCGGGAGGACACCGGGCTTTAAGTCTCTGTCCCCTTGCCAGGCCTTGGGCGGCACTCTTCCCAGACCACACCCTTGTCTTCCCTCCTGCGTTGTGAGGGAGAGGATGGTTGTGTGGGCCCAGGGTCCCGGGACTGCACACCCACCCCAGACAGACAGGGCAGGTGAGGCAGAGAGCCAGGAGGGGCCAGGCCCTTGGTGCTGTTGGAGGCACGGAGCTGGGGGTGGTAGGTCACCAAACCCAGGGTTCAGTGCCTCCAGACTCCCACCTCTACTAGGGAAGAGCTTGTGAGCAGCTCTCTGAGACCTGCCTTCCTCTGAGTCAGGCCTGGAGGAAGAGCAAAGGTTCAAGGTGTCCCTACTCTATAGGTGGAGAGGGGTGTGGGGGCCTGCCTTGGCTCCAGCCCGGCTCCACCTTGCTGGCCAGCCTCCAGCGCTGACCAAGGAAAGGGGCGTGGAGGCCGAGCGGTCTTTCCCTTGGCTTCCCTCCACCTTGAGGTCAATTCTGCTTCCAGCCGGGGGTATCCCTCGTCTGACTGGAGGAGGGTTTGGCCATGGGACACCACCGAGGGCGGGAAGGGAGACTAGGAAGTCTGTGGCGTAAGTAAGGCCACAGGCAGGTCAAGGAATGTGACCAGGCCTGCCCAGGAGGGACTGCTGGCCCAAGCCCCAACTTCTCCCACAGAAGGGCAGCCACTCCCAACGGGATGCGAGGGCACACATGTGTGTGCCCTCACTCCCACGTGCGTGGGTCGCAGAGTGCGTGTGCACCGGGCCCTGTGCACACACACAGCCAGAGTGTAGGGAACACACGGGAGCTGGGGGCACTGGGGAACACGCAGAGCCCAGTCGTGTACGTGCCTCTGCTCCTGCTCTGCATGAGGCCATTTCTACCCCCGGCCCATCTGCCCTGCCTGGCTGGCTCCTGCCCATCTAGGCAGCCTCCCTGGCAGCGGCCACTGTGACTCAGGGCCGGAGCGGCTCACACTAAGCTGGTTTTAGGGGAGCGGTGAGCCAGCCCAACTTGCAGGCAGGTGTAGGGGACGCTGTCCAGAGCTAAGCCGGGCCCCACTCTGTCTCTCTGGGACCTCTGTGGGAAGGGGGCACGCCCAGAGCTCCCCCTGCTCTTCCTCCAGGATCCCAGTCGCCGACTCCTCCAGGGCTACGTCCCCTTCACCACGGGTTCTGGCCCGGCCAGACGCCTGTCTCCCCTGAGGCTTCGAGAACCAGTGCCCGAGAAGACGCAAGGAGGTCCCTTTGGGGTCGGGACACCTCACTCCCCCAAACTCAAGGTGAGGGATCCCTCTCCTCCCATCACCGAGCTCCCAGCCTGAGCTTCGATCAGAGCTGAGAACACCAGTGCCCCTCCAAGAAGCCAAGTGCAGCTCTGTCTAGAGACCCTCTCAGGGGAGCTTCTCCCAGCCAGGCTGTCTCATAAGAATGTCCGCTTTACGGGCAAGTGTCCAAATATTCCTGGGACCGCTGGTTCCCTAAGCCCCCTTCTGGCCCCCACCTGAAGGTCCCTCTGAAGGGGTCTGACTCAGGAGAGACCTGGAAGCTGTCTTTCTGATTAGGGAGCCCGGAGTCAGGAACCTTCCTGCAGACAAGGCGCCTCTCCATGCGGGTTCCAGCCTTGTGCCGACCCCTGCTATAACCCCAGCCAGGGTTGATCCTCGCCCCCTGCCAGGCCTGCATGTCCCCACTCATGCTCAGGGCTGCTTGCCACCTCCCATTCACACACACACACACACACAGAGACACACGCATATGATAACTTACGGTGAACGATGTCAGATTCATGATCTCTGAAGATTTAGCTTCAGGACCAGGGACCAGACTTGATCACTCAAGAGCTTTGGTGTAGCAGAGTTTTATTAAAGTGAAAGGGGACAGAGAGAGCTTCTGACACAGACATCAGAAGGGGGACAGAGAGTGTCCCCCTCTCTAGTTTTATCAGGGCCCTATATAGTTTTACCAGACCCACTCCCACAATATACATATTAAGTTAAGATTAGAACTAACAATAGAAAGGTCTTACCAGACTCACTCCCACAATATGTCTTAAGATAACAAGATTAGTCAGAAGGTTCTTGTTAAGGGGAAACATGCCCTCAAGCAAGATACACTGTTATATTGACTAAGAAAAAACAATGTAGAAAGTTTGTCCTTTCTCCTTGAGAGCCCCAGACCCCTTTCTCCTTCTGGAGTGCTCTAGACCCCTTTCTCCTCAAGGGCCCCAGACTCCTTATCAACCCACCTAAAGATGAGCTCTCCCACATACACGCACGCATGCATACACACAGCCCTTGCCCGGCCAGGTGGTCCAGGCGCCAGGACTAATCCCCTCTCGGCGCCCCCAGGAAGTCACCAAGGCCCACGAGCTGCAGGTGAGGCTGCATACCTTCAGCATGTTTGGGATGCCCCGCCTGCCCCGGGAGGACCGGCAGCACTGGGAGATCGGGGAGGGCAGCGACAACAGCGTGGCCATTGAGAAGTCCTGGAAGGAGCTGGTGCCTGGGCACAAGGTGAGCCTGTCCCCGTGGGGTCCGAGACACACAAACACCCTCCTCACCTCTGGCCCAGAGGAGGGAAAGGCCGTGGGAAGTGCAGTCCGCGGGGACAGCACTTAGAGGCATGTCACTGAAGCTTCAGATCGGGGCCCCACCACGTATTAGTGAGACCCCCGCCAGGTACTAGTGAGACCCCCACCAGGTACTAGTGAGGCCCCACAAGGTACTAGTGAGGCCCCACCAGGTACTAGTGAGACCCTGCCAGGTACTAGTGAGACCCCACATACTAGTGAGACCCCCCGCCAGGTACTAGTGAGACCCCCACCAGGTACTAGTGAGGCCCCACAAGGTACTAGTGAGGCCCCACCAGGTACTAGTGAGACCCTGCCAGGTACTAGTGAGACCCCACATACTAGTGAGACCCCCGCCAGGTACTAGTGAGGCCCTGCCAGGTACTAGTGAGACCCCCGCCAGGTACTAGTGAGACCCCCGCCAGGTACTAGTGAGGCCCCACAAGGTACTAGTGAGGCCCCACCAGGTACTAGTGAGACCCCGCCAGGTACTAGTGAGGTCCCACAAGGTACTAGTGAGACCCCACCAGGTACTAGTGAGACCCCTGCCAGGTACTAGTGAGACCCCGCCAGGTACTAGTGAGGTCCCACAAGGTACTAGTGAGGCCCCACCAGGTACTAGTGAGACCCCTGCCAGGTACTAGTGAGACCCCGCCAGGTACTAGTGAGGTCCCACAAGGTACTAGTGAGACCCCACCAGGTACTAGTGAGACCCCTGCCAGGTACTAGTGAGACCCCGCCAGGTACTAGTGAGGTCCCACAAGGTACTAGTGAGGCCCCACCAGGTACTAGTGAGACCCCTGCCAGGTACTAGTGAGACCCCGCCAGGTACTAGTGAGACCCCACAAGGTACTAGTGAGGCCCCACAAGGTACTAGTGAGACCCCTGCCAGGTACTAGTGAGACCCCGCCAGGTACTAGTGAGGTCCCACAAGGTACTAGTGAGGCCCCACCAGGTACTAGTGAGACCCCTGCCAGGTACTAGTGAGACCCCGCCAGGTACTAGTGAGGCCCCACAAGGTACTAGTGAGACCCCGCCAGGTACTAGTGAGACCCCACCAGGTATACTAGTGAGACCCTGCCAGGTATACTAGTGAGACCCCCGCCAGGTACTAGTGAGGCCCCGCCAGGTATACTAGTGAGACCCCCGCCAGGTACTAGTGAGACCCCCGCCAGGCCCTAGTGAGACCCCCGCCAGGTACTAGTGAGACCCCTGCCAGGTACTAGTGAGACCCCACAAGGTACTAGTGAGACCCCCGCTAGGTACTAGTGAGGCCCCACAAGGTACTAGTGAGACCCCACATACTAGTGAGACCCCACCAGGTACTAGTGAGACCCCCGACAAGTACTAGTGAGGCCCCACAAGGTACTAGTGAGGCCCCGCCAGGTACTAGTGAGACCCCCGCCAGGTACTAGTGAGACCCCGCCAGGTACTAGTGAGGCCCCCGCCAGGTACTAGCGAGACCCTGCCAGGTACTAGTGAGGCCCCACAAGGTACTAGTGAGGCCCCACCAGGCAGGTACTAATCAGGCCCCGCCAGGTATTAGTGAGGCCCCGCCAGGTACTAGTGAGACCCCACATACTAGTGAGGCCCCGCCAGGTACTAGTGAGACCCCCACATACTAATGAGACCCCACCAGGTACTAGTGAGACCCCGCCACATACTAGTGAGACCTTGGACAAGACAACAAGGCTCTGCGTGCCTCATGACATGAGGATGACAAATACCCCCTCCACACTGGAAGACTGGGAGAAGGTTAAAGGCTGTCTAGGACGCAGATCCAGTAGCATTTAGCAGATGGCGGCAGCTGGTCTTGTCATCGTTCACCAGCCCCATCCCCACCCAGGAGATGAGCCGGGAGCTCTGCCACCAGCAGGAGGCCCTGTGGGAACTACTGACCACGGAGCTCATCTACGTGCGGAAGCTCAAGATCATGACGGATGTGAGCCCCCACCCACCTGCCCAGCGACCCCAGCCCTGGCCCTCGAATCACCCCCCATCATCCAGACCAGGATGGGACAGGGTTGTTGGAGAGGGAGGGGCAGGATGCCTAGAGCCCCCTGCCCAGGGTCTTGGGAGAAAGGTTTGCGGTACTGAAGATGGGGTGGGGATGCTGTGAAGGGTGAGGCTGGGGTCCGAGAGGAGGAGGCCAGGTGCTAAGACCCTCTCTCCCTGCATCTAGCTCCTAGCTGCGGGTTTGCTGAACTTGCAGCGCGTGGGCCTGCTGACGGAAGTGAGTGGGCACTTGGTGTGGTGTGGGTGGACTGAGCCCGGGGTCTGGGGAGGGCAAGGTCACAGAGAACTGAAATGCCACTGCCCCATCTACTAGGACCCCCACCTCCTGCCCTCCCCACTCTGCTTCTTGCTCTAGACCCCAGCCCCCACCACCCAGGCTCAGCTGGCCTTGCCTGTCCGTGGCCAGCGCAGCCCGCGGGTCACCTGCCCAGGCACATGGCTGAGTGCCCCTCCCTCCCCCAGGTGTCAGCTGAAGCTCTGTTTGGAAACGTCCCCAGCCTGATTCGAGCCCACCGGAGCTTCTGGGAAGAGGTGCTGGGGCCCACCCTAGAGGAGACACGAGCCTCAGGCCAGCCTCTGGACCCAGTCAGCCTGCAAGACGGCTTCCTGACGGTGAGGAGGGGACAGGGGCCACTTCCAGATGGGGTGGAACTGGGAGGGCCCCGAGGGGTCCTGTTCGCAGGCAAGCCCTTGCCGCCGGAATCCTGATGTGATTCAAGCGAGTCCAAAGACATGGCCCTTACCCCCAAATACCAGTTCATCTCCTGCCTTCATTTCAGCAGTATGACCTCTGTTCCCAGGGCTTTTTGGGCTTCTGAACATCCCAGAGGGCAACTGTCTCAGGGGAGGGCTACACACATCATGAAATCTGATGTCCGGGACAGAGATCCAGGGACAAACATCAGGGAACTAGACTGGGGGCTTAGTGACTTGTCCCTTGGGAGCCCGGGGGGAGGGGATGTGAAAGAGCACAGGGCACTGGCAAGCAAGAGGCCCGGGCTCCAACCTCCACCCAGCTCCCCAGCCAGGGGGCATGGCCTTGCCCAGCTGGGTTGGGGTAGAGAGGTGGGGGCACAGTCTCCTGGGGGCCTTCTGTGGCCCCCTTCTCCAGGGCAGGGCTCTGGGCAAGCCTCAGGTCGCCACTCCACAGCTGGGCTGAAATGGGATCTGCAGCGCCCTGACAACGATCCCACTGAATTATTGATGGTGGGTGAAGTCCAGAGTAGCGGGACACCGAGGGGGCTGAGGATGGAGCTCAGAGGGCAGCAGCGGGTCGACCCCTCAGGACCTCAACTCCTCCTTGGAGTCCAGGGAGCGGGGCTGGAAGTTGAGGAGGGTCTGGATTGGCAGGCACTGGAGGGAGGGTCTAGGCCAGGCTGCTCCTCGTGTTGTGTGTGGCTGGAGCTGGTATCTCATCCCTCCTTCCCCTGCCCGCTCCCCGCCCCCACACCTGTCCCTCCAGTGCAGCCAGCGCTTCCAGCCCTACGTCCTATACTGCCTGCGAGTGAGGCAGACCATGGCCTACGCCCGGGAGCAGCAGGACCACAACCCTCTCTTCCACGTCTTCGTGCAGGTGGGAGAGGAGTTGCTGGGGAAGGGGGACACCGCGGACCTTGGTCCAAGGCAGGAGGGTGGCCTGCAGTCCCTGACCCCTGCCCCACTTCCCTGGCAGTGGTGTGAGAAGCACAAGCGCTCAGGGAGGCAGATGCTGGGAGACCTGCTCATCAAGCCCCACCAGCGCATCACCAAGTACCCGCTGCTGCTCCAGGCTGTGCTCAAGAGGACCCCCAAGCCCCAGGCCCGGGAGGCCCTGACCGCCATGGTAGAGGGCTGACCCCTGCGGGAGGGGGGCTGTCGGGGGCTGGTGTGTGGGGACGCAACTCCGGGAGCCCTTGAACTCTCCTTCCTCCTGCGTATGTGCCCGTGTGGCGCTGATGTCGTCGGTGGGTGGGATGAACGGGCGAGGAGCTGAGCCGTCTTCCTCCGCGCCCTCTCCCTCCCGCTCCCCCAGATCGCAGCGATGGAATCCTTTCTGCGGCACATCAACAAGCAGGTGCGCCAGGGCGAAGAGCAGGAGAGCTTGGCGGCTGCGGCCCGGCGCGTCGGGCCCTACGAGGTGCTGGAGCCGTCCAGCGAGGAGGTGGAGAAGGTGAGAGAGACAGCGGGAAGGGGGCTTCGGGAAAGTACGGCCCCCAGGCCTGGACGGGGAGGAGCAGAGGTGCCAAGGGCTACGCGTGTGACCATCGTTCCTCTGGGGGGCGGGTCCCGGGGCGGGGTGGGGGGTGAACCGGAGGCAGTCCTCCAAGGGGCGGGGTTCCCAGTGCCCGCTCTGCCCACTGCACCCTCAGAACCTGCGACCGTTCTCCACCCTGGACCTGATGGCCCCCATGCTGGGGGTCGCCCCGGAGCACACCAGGCAGCTGCTGCTCGAGGGGCCCGCGCGCGTGAAGGAGGGGCGTGAAGGGAAGGTGAGGGGCGGGGAGGATGGAAGGGAAGGGAAGGGGAGGAAGGGAGAGGCCCTGGGAGCCAGGCTGGATCAGAGGCTGGAAATGGGAGGAGGGGGCTGTGTGTGTGTGTGTGTGTGTGTGTGTGTGTGTGTGTGTGTGTGTGTGTGTGTGTGTGTGTGTGTCTCTGTATGTCCATGTCTGTCTCTCTGTGTGTGTATCTCTGCCAGTGTCCATGTGTCTGTGTGTGTTTATGTGTCTCTCTGTGTGTCTGTGTATATCTTTGTGTGTGTCTGTGTGTCTATGTCTGTATTCTCTGTGTGTGTGTCTGTGTCTGTATGTGTGTCTCTATGTCTGTGTATGTGTCTCTGTGTGTATCTTTCTGTGTTTCTCTGTGTGTGTCTACGTCTGTATTCTATGTGTGTGTGTGTCTATGTGTGTGTGTCCATGTGTCTCTCTGTGTGTGTCTGTGTCTGTGTGTGTGTCTCTATGTCTGTGTATGTGTGTCTGTGTGTCTCTCTGTGTGTATCTTTCTGTGTGTCTCTCTGTGTGTGTCTATGTCTGTATTCTATGTGTGTGTGTGTCTGTGTGTGTGTGTCCATATGTTTCTCTGTGTGTGTCTGTGTCTGTATGTGTGTCTCTATGTCTGTGTATGTGTGTCTGTGTGTCTCTCTGTGTGTATCTTTCTGTGTGTCTCTCTGTGTGTGTCTATGTCTGTATTCTATGTGTGTGTGTGTCTGTGTGTGTGTGTCCATATGTTTCTCTGTGTGTGTCTGTGTCTGTATGTGTGTCTCTATGTCTGTGTATGTGTGTCTGTGTGTCTCTCTGTGTGTATCTTTCTGTGTGTCTCTCTGTGTGTGTCTATGTCTGTATTCTATGTGTGTGTGTGTCTATGTGTGTGTGTCCATGTGTCTCTCTGTGTGTGTCTGTGTCTGTGTGTGTGTCTGTGTGTGTGTGTCCATATGTTTCTCTGTGTGTGTCTGTGTCTGTGTGTGTCCATATGTCTCTCTCTGTGTCTCTGTGTATCTACATCTGTATTCTATGTGTGTGTGTGTCTATGTCTGTGTGTCCATGTGTCTCTCTGTGTGTATCTTTGTGTGTGTCTGTGTGTGTGTCTATGTCTCTGTGTGTCCATATGTCTCTTTCTGTGTCTATGTCTGTATTCTATGTGTGTGTGTCCATGTTTCTCTGTGTGTGTCTATGTCTATATTCTATGTGTGTGTGTGTCCATGTGTCTGTCTGTGTGTCTGTGTGTGTGTCCATGTGTCTCTCTGTGTGTATCTTTTTGTGTGTCTGTGTGTGTGTTTTTGTCTGTGTGTGTCCATATGTCTCTCTCTCTGTGTCTGTGTGTCTCTGTGTCTGTGTGTGTCTTTGTGTGTGTGTCTCTGTGTGTGTGTCTGTGTATTCGTCTGTGTCTGTGTGTGTGTCTGCGTGTCCATATGTCTCTGTGTGCGTCTCTGTGTCTATGTGGGTGTCTATGTGTGTATGTCCATGTGTCTCTATGTGTGTCTCTATGTCTGTGTCTGTGTGTCTGTGTGTCTCTGTGTGTCTATGTCTGTATTCTATGTGTGTGTGTGTCCATGTGTCTCTCTCTGTGTCTATGTCTGTATTCTATGTGTGTGTGTGTGTCCATGTGTCTCTCTGTGTGTATCTGTGTGTCTGTGTGTGTGTCTGTGTGTGTGTCCATGTGTCTCTCTGTGTGTATATTTTTGTGTGTCTGTGTGTGTCCATATGTCTCTCTCTGTGTCTCTGTGTGTCTATGTCTGTATTCTAGGTATGTGTGTATCTGTGTGTGTGTCCATATGTTTCTCTGTGTGTGTCTGTGTCTCTGTGTGTGTCCATATCTCTGTGGGTGTCCATGCATCTCCCTGTGTGTTGGGAAGAAGACATGGTTCTGGCCTTGCTCTGCTGGTTGCTGTGACCCACGCCAGCCACTGTCTTTCCTGTAAAGAGACGTGCCCACACTGAGGGGCTCCCGGCTCTCAGTTCCCTGCTCTGTGTTGCCCGCACACCCATGCCTGACCCCTGTCCCTCCAGCCCTGCTTCAGCTGACCCTTGAATCTCTCTCTGTGCGCCCTTAGCTGGATGTATACCTGTTCCTGTTCTCTGACGTGCTCCTGGTGACCAAGGCCCCTCGCAAGGCAGACAAACCCAAGGTTATCCGCCCGCCCCTCATGCTGGAGAAGCTTGTGTGCCGGCCGCTCCGTGATCCCAGTGAGTCTCCCTCTTCTGTCTCCCTCCCCCTCGGCCGCAGAAGCGGAGGTGGGGTTGGGGATCAGATGAGGCCCAGCCCTGGAAGCAGACCTTTTCCTGCCCCCAGGCAGCTTCCTGCTGGTCCACCTCACTGACTTCCAGTGTGTCTCCAGCGCCCTCACTGTCCACTGTCCCAGCGCTGCCGACCGGGCCCGGTGGCTGGAGAAGACCCAGCAGGCCCAGGTATGTGATGCTGGGCGCCGGGTTGGGGAGGGCGCTGGAGCTCAGACACAGGAGGGGAGGATCAAGGAGAGGAGAGAGAAGCTAGGGGAGAAGCACTCAGCTTCAGACCGGACCTTCTGCCTCTCTGGTGTGCCCTCAGAGGAAGACACAGCCTTGACCATCCTTAAGAGCACAGAAGAAGGAATTTCCTGGTGGTCCAGTGGATAGGACTCTGTGCTTTCACTGCCAAGAGCATGGGTTCAGTCCCTGGTCTGGGAACTAAAATCCCACAAACCATGGGACATAGCCAAAAAAAAAAAAGTATAAAAGAAAAAAGAGCCTAGAAGAAAGCTTTTGGCCAGCTTGGGTGCCTATCTCTGGGCCAGCCAAGACACACTTCCCTGAAGGTTTTGAGGCTGTGAAACAATTAACTGCCGAGCTTGGGCTTCCAGTCAGCAGAGGGGCACCTGCTGCATACAAAAGGCAAGGGGCTAGGGAATCAGAAAAGTATAAAATGCCATTTCTGCCCTCACGGAATACACACATCTAGACAAATGGGCATACATGTAACAGAAACGTGTGGAAGGAACGGAGCAGAGCGTGGTTCACTCTGTCTGGGGGTTGGTTGCAACAGGGACTGTGCAGAGGGTAGGGATGATGAGAAGGCTTCAAAAGGAGCTACTGTCTGAGCCCAGTTGGTGGATATTTTGGGGCACATTGGGGGAATGAGGTGGGTGGGAAAGACATTCCAGATGAAGAGCAGAGTGTGCGAAGGTCAGGAATCGGAGGCAGTCGTGTGTGTTAAGACCATCACCAGCCTAGTGGGCGGCGTTACCAGGGCATCCAGCACAAGGGCAGCACTGCCCTGCCAGATCACGTGGTCTCCAGATGCCATGCTCGGGGCACTTGAACTTTGTCCTGTAAATGACACAGAGCCCGTGAAAATGTTAACCCAGTGAGTGACCCTGGGCAGATTCCTGCAACAAAAACTAGAGGAGTTCAAAAGCAGCGAGACCCAAATGGAGCTATAGTTTTGAAAATATTTATTTATTTAGTTGGTTGGTTGGTTGGTTGTGCCAGTTCTTAGTTGTGGCATGGGGAATCTTTAGTTAGTTGCAGCATGTGAGTTTTAGTTCCCTGACCAGGGGTTGAACCCGGATGCCCCCTGCATTGGGAGCATGGAGTCTTAGCCACTGGACCACCAAGGAAGTTCCCCAAATGCAGCTGTGTTGCTTACCACTTGGTGCCTTAAAATGACAGAAGTGTACTCCATCACAGTTCTGGAGGCTGGAAGTTGAAAATCAAGGTGTCCTTGCCAGCGCTCTAGGGGGCGTCCTTCAATGCCTCCTCTAGCTCATAGGGGCTCCAGGTGATCCCTAACCTATGGCAGCATCACTCCACTCTCTGCCTCTGTCTTCACATGGTCCAGCTCTCTGAGTGTCTCTGTGTCCCAGTATCCCTCTCTTGTCTCTTAGACACTACTCATTAGCCCCAAATCCAGGAAGACCTCATCTTGAGATCCTTCACTTAGAATCTGTGCACATCTGCGGAGACCCTTCTTCCAAGCAAAGTAACCCACATTCCCAGGTTCTGGGAGTCAGGACCTAGACCTGTCTGTCTGGGCCCACTATTCAACCCACTATGGGAGCAGAATGGCCAAAGAAGAGGGAAGCAGACTTCCCTGGTGGTCCAGTGGTTGAGGATTCACCTTGCATTGCTAGGGTTGTAAGTTCAATCCCTGATCCGGGAATTAAGATCTCACATGCCGCAGGGTGCCACAGTGCCACAGTGAAATATCTCGAATGACACAATAAAAATCCTTCATGCTGCAACTAAGACCTGACCCAGCTAAATAAATAAATAAACTTTTTTTTTTTTTTTTTAAGAAGAGGGAAGATTTGGGTTGGACTTTAAGGATGGGAAGACCCCAGGCAGAAGACTCAAGGGAGAAATTGGGCTGGATTTATTTGGGGGAGGAGGGGGACAGTAAGCATGCCTTCTGAGTCTGGAGCGAAGGGTTTTGTGTGGAGCCAGTGATGACAGGCCGAGTTCTACAGGGACCCCAGGGCCTGCAGAAGAGTGTGGACTGAACAAGTCTGAATTTAGTTAGCAGGTTGACACAAGAGTTGCCATAGATTCTTGAGCAAGGGAAGGCCATGGTGAAATCTGTGTGTCTGGTCTTAAATTGTTAGGTGGCCATGTGACAGGTGGGCTGGGAGAGGGAGAGTGGTGGCAGGAGATTTACCGTACTAGTTTGGATATGAAACATTGAGGTTGAGTGCCATGGCCTTAGGGACAGGATGCGAAAAAGAAGAAAGGAGCTAAAGAAGAAAGAAGAGACAGGTGAGCCTTAGGGAGACTAAGAGAAGCCTATATTGAATGCATGGTTCAGACCCCAACTCTGCCTCTTACTGACTGGGTGACCTTGGGGGAGTTATGAGGCTCATCTTCCATTTCTTCACCTGCAAAATGGATTTAAATAATAACAGTCCTTGTCTCACAGGGAAGATTCAAAGAAACTATTCAGATTAAACAGGCAATGTGGTGCCAGCTCATGGTAACTCAGATCCACAAGGACAAAGGATGACTTGCTTGCAAGGTTCCTGTGTGAAAAGTTGCTTTGGCAAAGACAACTGAAATCATCAGAAAGGGAAACCTGTTTGTTTAGTTGCTGCTTCCTGGCGGGGGTGGGGCTGGGATAGTGAGGTTTCCGTTTTAAACAGAAGCCTTTGGAAATGAAGTCGTAGGAGACAGCCAAGTGGAGATCTCTTAGCAGTGCAAGTGTGCTCAGTTGTGTCCAACTCTTTTTGCGACCACATGGACTGTAGCCCGCCAGGCTCCTCTGTCCATGGGATTTTCCAGGCAAGAATACTGGGATGGGTTGCCATTTCCTTCTCTAAGGGATCTTCCTCACCCAGAGATGGAACCCACATCTCTAGCATCTTCTGCATTGGCAGGTGGATTCTTTACCACTGAGCCACCTGTGAAGCCCAGAGATTTAAGGGCTTGTGGGGGGTTTGTGGAAATATGGAAACAGACTGGAGTTCAGGTGAGAGATAAGGATGAACTATGAAAGTTGCTAAGAGAGAAAATCCTAAAAAGTCCTTTTCTCAAGGAAAAAAATATTTGTAACAACATATGGTGATGGTTATTAACTAGACTCTTTGGGGATCATTTTGTAATTTGGGGTTAGGGCTAGGGTGGAGCTTCCCAGGTGAATCGGTGGTAGAGAATCCACCTGCCAATGCAGGAGATGCAAGAAATGTAGGTTGGATCCCTGGGTGCCGAACATCAAGCAGGCTGCCCCAGCCCTGCCCCGACCCCAAGACCAGCTCCTCCCACCTCGTTTCCCTCACCACACTCAGGTCACTGGACCTGGCCTGGCGTGGTGGTCTCCTGCCCCCAGGAACCATCACCCTGGCTCTGGCCAACATACCAAGTCTTACGAGACCGAGACGGCTGAGAATCCTCGCAGGAGACAGTGACTGGGAAGCCAGGGCGGGAAAATTGGAAATAGGAGCCTGAGGTCATTTTCCTGTCTGTTCATCCATTTCTCCAACATGTCTCTTGTACAGACCCAGCTCCCCTTACCTCGCTGTGTTTCTAGAGAGGCTTTGGGAAGGTCCTGGTGCCTAAGAGTTGCGGGTTCATGTACTTAAAGTCTGGGTGGGGTGGGGCCGGAGCATATTCAAATTCCTTAATGAGCCTCAACCAATCAGAGTAGAGCTTGGGGGTGTGGTCTTAGCGGCCCCGATGTACCAGATGTTATCTCTCAGCTGCTGGACCTTGGGGAAGGAAGGCGTGAGGCTCAGGCAGGAACCGTTTGCTCACCAGCATGGAAGTCCTTCTATATTTCCAGTGATACGGCCATTTCAGTCTGTGCCGGTACCAGCGCTGCCTGCAGCAGCCGCCACCACAGCCTTTTTGCCAAACCTCTGCCTTCAGCCTCTCCAAGGGTTCCGCTGCCGCCTTTCCCCACCACCAAGAGAAAAGTTGTCCTCGCATCGTTCTTGACCCTTTAAGGCTGCCCTTGAAAAATAGTGCAGTTATTGAACTAGGACTCACAAAGGCTTCTCTCTACCTGTGCGGCCTGGTTCAAGTCCACTCATAAGTCTTGTTTTCTCATCTGTAAAATGGGCTAACATCCATGCTTCCACCCTGCCAGGTGGTGATGTGTATCCAATATCCATATTCATGTAGAAGGGCTTTATGAACAACTGCTCAGACATCACTCTTTTATTCTGATGATGCCCGTAGGAAAATGCTAAGGAGGACAAAATGTGGTATATCCTCTTTCCATTCCTCTTGGAAGGATGTTGCCCTCATCTCTGAGGAACAGCAGAGTCCTCAGCCCAGGACAAAGCATAGCCCTGCCCATCCTGCAGGTAGGAGGAAAAGTAACCTGAGGATCCAGCATCATTCAGAGCAATTATGCCACTATCACCACCAATCAGGAACGGCTTCTTGAAGGAGAAAACAAGCCAGAGACAGGGCTTGCCAAGGGGCATGAGAGGCAGGAAGAATGGTACAGCTTGGGAAAGGGCACTTCTGTTCCCCCACCTACCCCCAGGACCAGCTCAAGAACTCAAATCTTGGCTCCATCCCACTTTCCCAAGGCATGGCCTTGGTAGTTACTTAACCTCAGAGTCTCTGTTTCTCAGGAGTAAAGTTGTAGGTCAGTCCGAAGTCATGTCCAACTCTTTTGCAACCCCATGGACTGTAACCCGCCAGGCCTCTCTGTTCATGGGATTCTCCAGGCAAGAACACTGGGAAGGGCTGCCATTTCCTTCTCCAAGGGATCTTCCCAGCCCAGGGATCGAACCCAAGTCTCCTGCATTGGCAGGTGGGTCCTTTACCAGTGAGCCACCAGGGAAGTCCTGGGAGTAATGTAGGAGCAAAAAAATCTGCTTCGTAGGGTGGTGAAGATGAAGTACGATAAAACTGTAAAGCACTTAGCATGGTACCTGGCATACAACAGGTGCTCAATAAAGGAGAGCTCTTAATGAAAGTTTCCACACTCCAGGCCACCCTGCAAAAGCTGAAGGCAGAGGAGTATATCCAACAGAAGAGGGAGCTCTTGGCTCTCTATCGCGACCGAGATGGGGAGTCCCCAGGCACCAGGCCCTCCACGCCTTCCCAGGAGGGCTCTCAAAACAGCACGGAGGGCAGGTAAGAACCACAGGGAGCACAAGTTCTCCCAGGGTAGGGGGGCTGCAGGCTGGGAGGAAAGGAAGGGGAAACTACGAGGCTAGGAATGACAACTTTGGCTGGTGGGGGGTAGGTGGGACCTGATTGAGGAACCCAGCCTATAGTTTGGCACCAGCCCTGTAAAGGACCATCTTTGGGTTAGCCAGCCTTGGGTGGGCACAGGATAAAAGAAACAGACAGGAGAGGCGCAAACTCCCTGAGAGAAATAGGCTCCCCAGGCCAGGGGTTTTCAAGAATGTCAGGGTTATAGGAACCCGGCTAGTTCAAATCTGGACAGATAATGTGAGAGCTTCATCCAAAATAACAGTTGCTGAGCATCATGGTTTATTACAGAGAAAAAAAAAAAGACTCCATCCATGGAGGGGGTGGGGAACTCAGCAGAGCTCAGGAAAGAGCAAATACTTGATAACAAGTTTCTGGACCTGAATGTAGGGGCTAAAATGCCTTAAAGGAGCTTGTGGTCTAGCCAGTGAGATGAGAAAAACAATCAATGAAGTGCAAAAAGTAAGACCAAAATAAGTTTGAAGGAGGGGCCATTTCTGAATGGAGGGGTCGAGGGAGATTCCCTGTATTTGAACTTGACCCCTCAGCATCTGACTCTGACCATTTGCTATTAACTCTAGGACTTGCGAGTCCTCGACTGTCATCCCGCACCTGGTGGTGACAGAAGACACAGATGAAGATGCCCCCTTGGTACCAGATGACACCTCGGACTCTGGCTATGGCACTCTCATCCCAGGCTCTCCCAAAGAGCCCCACTCCCCACTGAGCCGTCTACGCTTGAGGGCCCTTCGGCGGGACCCTCGCCTCACTTTCTCCACCCTGGAACTCCGAGATGTCCCTCTGCGTCCCCAGCCTTCTGACCCCCAGGCTCCCCAACGCCGAAGCGCCCCTGTACTGCCCGAGGAAGGTGTCCGGAAAGCAGGCAGTCTTCCCAGGGTAGACCCACCAACCTCATCTGAGGAAGAAGACCAGACCTCAGTGGGCGAGAATGTGGTGGTGGAAACCTTGCAGAGGGCCCAACTTCGGGGGCAGCTGTCCTCCTCCCCAACCCATGCTGACTCTTCTGAGGAAAGCCCCTGGGAGTCCTCAGGGGATGAAGAAGAAGAGGGGTATCCCTCCCAGGGACCTGACTACACCCCCTCCCCTCACCCCCTCCGGCCCGAGGACATGCTCCGAGAGATCCGCGAGGAACTGGCCAGTCAAAGGATCGAGGGCGTCCCTGAGCCTGGGGACAGCAGGCCTCGGAAGCTGACTCGGGTCCAACTGCAGAGGATGCGAGGGTCTCATGTCGTACACCTGGACACACCCCTGACCACGTCGTAAGTGCAGAAAGGAAGCTAGCTTGGGTCGGAGTGGAGGGAAAGGCCAGTGTAGAACCAGCGGGGATACAAGAGGTGGTGGTCGGTAGTGAAGGGGGGTGGAGGGTGAGATGGGTCAACATAGGAGAGCTTCCCAGGTGGCTCAGCAGTAAAGAATCTGCCTGCCAGCGCAGGAGACATGGGTTTGATCCCTGGGTCGGGAAGATCCCCTACGGAAGAAAATGGCAACCCACTCCAGTATTCTTGCCTGGAAAATTCCATGGACAGAGGAGCCTGGTGGGCTATAGTCCATGAGGTCACAAAGAGTCGGACATGACTTAGACATGACTTAGCCACTGCACAAAGGCAAAAAATAAAGGAGAGCAGGAATGGGGGTGGTGGTGTCATGGCAGGGAGGAGCCTTTAGTCTCACTCTTCACCCACGTCTACCTGACACCTGCTTCTTTCCCTTTCAGAGAGGCGTGAGAATCACGAAAGACCCTTAGCATTTCTCCAGGAGGAAATCTCTTCCGATGAGTGCTCGTCACCACCTCTACCCTGGGACTCTACCTCAAGGACATTTCCCCAGGCATCCTGCCCCTCCTGCTCAGAGGACTTTGGGGATCAAGAACTGTACATTTATGTATCACAGATACCCAGAAGCCCCACATAAAGTTGTGCGTGAAATCCACCGTCCAAGCAGCGCTAGATGAGGGCGGAGCAAAGAGAACCTGGGGTGGGGGCCAGGGGCGGTTGTAACAGACTGAGCACACGTGACTCCATCTGTGCCCCGCCAGGATCAGGGCTCTGGCCTCCTCCTCCCCCGCCTCCCACAATAGCGTCATCACTCAGAAAAACCACTCCCTCCAGGGCAGAGCTTTAATTGGAGGATTTTAGTGTATTTACAGAAGTCCACAGCTCCCTTGGGAGGCCCCATTGTTCTGTGCTCCCCCCTTGCCTAGGGACAGTTCAGCTGGTCCAGGCAGGGGGACAAAGTTTCTATTAGTGTACAGAATGGATGAGTGGATGTGCAGAGTGGATACAAAGATGGCTTATCTACTGCGAAACCGGCTCAGGGACGAACGTAGGGTCCTCAAGTTGCCTTGCTGGGTTCTCCAAGTCCAAAAAAACAGGCAATGAGACAGGGTGCCCCTCATTTTCGCAACCACTGCCAGGGGCTCCGGGCACACTCCACATCACACAGACGCACATACAGAGACACAGACACACGTACTGCACGCAGACACACGCTACACGCAGACACGCACTACATGGAGACACACACATACTACACACAGCTGACCCGCCAGCAGTGCTCAGGCAGCCGAGAAAAGCTATGTACACTGAGGGAGTAGCACCAGGTCAGTGGCTGCCAGATCGTGCCTGCTCCTACAAGACTCTTCCTCTCCAGAAAAAAAACCAGGAGGTCCAGAGGGCATCTCGCAGGTCCTTCCGGGATGCCTGGCGCAGGAAGGAAGCAGCCGTCCGCAGGGCGGGGCGGCCCGCAGTCGGAGGGGCGGGGCCTCACCGGAGAAGGCGGGGCTCGGACGCAAGGCGGGCGGGGCCGCCCAGCGCCTCCTCGATGTTTTCCAGGCAGCCCAGCAGGTCCATGTCCCTGAGCACGCGGCCCAGCAGCTCCAGCGTGGCCTCGCGCCGCGGCGTGCGCCGCCGCCAGGCCGCCAGCATGCTGTACTGCGCCTCGCGCAGGTGGCGCCCGTTCTCCATCTCCAGCCGCTCGATCTCGTGCTCGCTCAGTCCCAGCCGCCGCACCAACTCCTTCCAGCGCGACGGGGGCACGCCGTCCACCACCGCGTACAGGGTCGCGGGGTCGGCTGCAAGGAGGCAGCGTGGTGAGCCTGGAGCGGCAGCCCTCCGGCCCAGCCCCCCGCCGCGCTCGCGACACAGGGCGCCCCGCCCACCCGCCTCCTGGGCCGGGGTTCCCAGAGAGGATGAATGAGGAACTCACCATCCGCGAGCTGATCGGGGGCGCTGGGGGCGCTGGCTTCCCACTTCTGAACTGGGGTGCAGAGGTGGGTGGAGGCCGGAGGCCCCGGGAGAATGGGGCCAGCGTTTAGATGGGGCGGGGCCATTTCGCTGGAGGGAGATGTGACGACTCTGAAGCTGGACCGGTCACAGGGGATGTAAGGGGGAATGGAGACAGGAGTGGGACTTGGGGTGGAGTTGAAGCAGATGGTGGTGGTGGGGTTGAAGCCTGGGGCCGGGGCCAGGAGTTCTGGCTCCCCCTGAGGAAGGGACGGCACAGCATTAGCACAAGAGGAAAAACAGCCCCACAGCCCCAGTTCTTCTGGATTATGGATGGGAGCCGGACTAGAGGGAATCAGGGGAGACCTAGAGCGTGGGGTTGATTCTGGGTGCTTTGGGTGTTACAAGGTAACAGTGGACAGTCAGGGAAGACTGGGGGTCATTCCCCGGTTTCATCTTACCTCTTTTACCAGAGTCGACTGCCCGCAAACTGAGAAAAAAAGAAACAGAGCGTCACAAATTTCACTTCCTCTCTCAGCCCCAGCGCCCATCGCAGAGGACTGGTGGTGGGCCCTTGTGGTGACACGCTTCAGGGCCTATGTGACCCCAGGGACGAGAGAATCACTGATGCAGTCCGAGCTCTCGCCAGCCATCCGGGACCAGCTCGGGCCAGTGGGGTCCTCAGCAGGGAACTAAGAGGACACCCTTAATCTCCCTCGTGCCTGTGCACCCCGCCCTCCCTTGTCCCCTTACTCTTCCACAGTCCCCACTCACTGATGGAGTAGAGCTTGGGCTTCCACCGCTGGTAGCGACATGCTAAAACGACAGAGGCGAAGGATGCCAGGCAAAGCCCGAAGACAATCACCAGGGGTAGTAGTACTGTAGTGCCTGGAGACGGAGCAGAACGTGGTCAGAGGCCTGGGCAGTACGGGATGGATGCGGGCGGGGGCAAGACCAGGAAAGGGCCCCCGGGCTTGGTTGGGCACTAGGATAGTTCTCCTCACCTGGGTCCTGAGAGTCTTTACCAGTTGAAGGTCGGGTTGGACATAATTTCTCGCATTCCTTGTTCTTACACCTAAAAGAGACAGTGCTGGTGAGTAGAGGCCCCGCATTAAGAGGAATATAGGGGGAAAAAATAGAAAGACCCATACGGATTGTTGAAATTCTGCCCTTTACAAATATTTAGATATCTTGCGATAGAATGGAAATTAATCCTATCTTGGCAACTGATGCAGAGGAAGGAAAAAAAATTAGCTGATCCCAGAAATATTTCATTTTAGAGCTGGATTTGATCTTGAAGAGACTGTGTAGAGAAGAGTTAAAAGCAATCAGTGTGTGCGTGCTCAGTCATATCTGACTCTTTGTGCCCTCATGAACTGTAGCCCTCCAGGCTCCTCTGTATGGGATTTCCCAGGCAAGAATACTAGAGTGGGTTGCCATTTCCTTCTCTAGGTGATCTTCCTGACCCAGGATTGAATGAGCATCTCCTGTGTCTCCTGCATTGGCAGCGAATTCTCTACCACCGAGCCACCAGTCAAAGTCAGAGTCACCAGACTCTGGTTGTGTGACTACAGGCACATAACTTCACCTGTAAGCCTCAGTTTTCTCATCAGTAAAACAGAGATCCTACTTTGACTAAGGATTAAGTAAAGTAATTATGCCTGACATATAGTAAATGCTTGATACATGCTGACTGTCATTGAAATGGTTTTCTGTTGTTTGTTTTTAAATATTTGGCTACACTGGGTCTTAGTTGTGGCATGTGGGATCTAAGTTCCACGACCAGGGAACCCAGACTCCCTGCATTGGGAGAGAAGACTCTTAGCCACTGGACCACCAGGGAAGTCCTTTGAATTATTTTAGCCTTGTTTTACTGATGAGAATCCAGTGCCAGAGAGATGAAAGAACTTTTTCTGTAGATGACACTGCTGATGACAGCACCTGACTTTGAGAGGGGGTCTAGCACGCATGTGAACCATTGAAAAACACATTTTGCTGGGGGAAGCCAGACTAGAACAAGCACGTCTTCCCATGTTGGGAGCAGGTAGCAGGCAGCACAGAAGGATGAGAACTACATCAGGGGTTCTGGAAGGAACTTGAGGAGGTGAGTTCTCCGCAGGAATCTGCAAACAAGGAGAGCTGATTTTGCCCAACTCACAAGCTCACGCAGAGAACCACACAGAAAGGGTGTAAAAGTGATTTAAGAAAAAGACTAGTGGGAAAAAGAAACTAATTTCTCATCAGACACTTTGTAGTTATGTTTTGTGGTTTTTACAACTTTGCCAACCTGATGTCATTATCTTTACTTTAAAGGTAAAGAAGAACTAAGGCTCAGAGATGTTAAGTCACTGGCTTAAACTCACACAGCCAATATGTGGCTAGCCTGAGGTTTAAACCCAGGGCAATTCAACTGCAGAACCCTCAGAGTTTCCTCTTTGGAAACAAGTGTGCAGAGCAAGGAGTGAGGAGGCGCGGTCAAAAGGACTGGGAAGGGAAGACCGTGTGGCATCAAGCCTAACAGTCACAGGCATCATTATTTACATCCTACATACAGCTGCCACCTGTGCCATCAACTCTTGTAAGATGCAGTCTGATTTCAGAGATGTAAACGTGTATTCCTAGAATCAATAGCAGAGTCTGTCACCCAAGAATCTGAATGTCCTCAGAAAAAGACCTGAATGTCTAAAAGGAACTGCAAGTCCTTGGGGGAATGAGCCTCTATTCCTCAGACTTCGTAAGATTTCTGAACAAGTTGGGGGCAGGGAAAATTCGCTGGCATCTCGACATGAAGTGTCTCCCATACCAAACAGCCAGTATCACGCTTCCCTGGTGGTCCAGTGGTTAAGAATCTGCCTGCCAATGCAGGGGACATGGATTCAATCCCTGGGTCGGGAAATCCCACATGCCTCAAGGCAGCTATGCCCGTGTGCCACAACGACTGAGCCCCGGCTCTCAGAGCCGCGACTCTTTAGCCCATGTGCCACAACTACAGAAGCTCGAGTGCCCTAGAGCCTGTGCTCTGCAACAAGAGAAGCCACCACAATGAGAAGCCCGTGCACCCCAACTAGAGGGTAGCCCCTGCTCTCCTCAATGAGAGAAAGCCCTCTTGTAGCCAATAAATAAATAAAAATTTACAACAAAAAAAAAGCATCCCGTAGGAGCAAAAGCACCCCCAGAACCCCTCCATCCTCCCACCCTAATCCAGCACCCAGCAGCTGGCGGCAGGACTCACTCATGACAGGAGATGCACTTGGCGCCTTTTAGGAAGAAGCCCATGTGGCAGTGGCAGATGGTGTCCTGTCTCTCCTGGCCTGTGGGGGGACAAGCCGCACAGCTGAAAGAGGACGCCCCTCACCCTGAGGGCCAGAGGGAGGGCCGGGAGGGGCAGGGGTGCCGCAAGGCGGAGACCCTTCTCTGTAGATGGAGATGGGGCGGGGAGCGGGGTTGGGACAGCCGTGCTCACAGGGGATGTTCACTGTGCCGTTGGGACAGAGGCTGCAGTTCAGACACCGGAAGCCGGTTTCACCCCAGTATTCCCGGTACTGGTTCTTCCTGCAGCCACACACGGTGTCCCGGTCCACTGTACAAGGGGAAATCTCCACCTGGAACATTTCTGATGAGGGGAGGAGATGGGGTATGAGCCCCCACGCTCCTCATCTGGTGTGTCTCTCTGTGTAACACACACTCACAGCCATGCACTCAGTCACTTGTGCACGAGCGTCCCTGCCCGCCCCCAGCAGCACACACCTGTCCCCTCCCCTAGAGACAGACTGCACACCCCTCCGAACACCCACCTGACCCAGTCTGTTCAGAGCCCCGCGCCCTCCTGAGACTCACCATCCCGGCACCTGGAGCAGCTCAGGCATCGTCTGAGGTGGTTCTCCAAGGCGGTGTACGTCCCAGAGGCACACACCCTGCAGTCTGTGTCTAGCCCCGGGCCCGGACAGTCATTGTACAGATAGGTACCTGTGATTCGGGAGTTGGAATGAGGCTGCAGCCAGGAGCTCAGGGGAGGAGCCCCAGGCCTGGGAGGATAGCCTGGGCGCCTCCCCAAAATCCCTAGGAGAGGAAAGGAGGGAGAAAGCCCCAGACCAGGAGAGGCAACCAAGCCAGGTTCTAGAACATCTGGAAAATGCAAAGGAAGAAGCAGGGCCTCCCGACAGAAGTCCCACGGGGATCTCTTCCTCCTACCTTTGTGGCATTTGGTGCAGCAAATGGTGCTATTTTGCGGGTGGTTATATTTTCCTTGGGGACAGGAACTCTCTTTCTTCTCCAGGTCCCCAGGGTGACGGACCAGCCCGTGAACCCTTGCGGGGTACACATCTGCCAACAGAGCCGGAAGCACCTGGGGAGGAGTCAGATGGAGGAGGACCTTCAGGAGAGGGAGGATGGGGATCATAGAGGTAGCAAGTCTAAAGCCTTCCCAGCCTTCTCAAGTCTTCTCCCCGGGACACCCCCATCCACACTCTGCCTAGGCTGTTGGCACTGTGCCATCACCATTGTTCTCTCGTTTTCCCATCCTTTTTCCTCCAACTCAAGGCTGGAAGATCCCAGGTGCGGCTTGTACTTTATCCTTGTTTCCCCAAACCAGCCCTCAGGACTGGACCAGGGCAGGTGTTCAGTTGGAGGGTTGAGAACAGGCCTTTCTTTCCTTCCAATGAGCAACCCTAAAGGTTGAGGTGGCGTTTCTCCATCTGGGTGCTGTGCTCACGGTATATTCACTTTGTGAACATTCACAGAGGCGAATCTTTAGGGTCGTGCCCTTTCCTGTATTACACTGTCATATCCGACTCTTTGCGACCCCACGGACTGTAGCCCACCAGGCTCCTCTGTCCTTGGGATTCTCCAGGCAAGAATACTGGAGTGGGTTGCCATTTCCTCCTGCAGGGGATCTTCCCAACCCAGGGATCAAACCCAAGTCTTCTATGTCTACTGCACTGGCAGGAAATCAGAGCCCAGAGACCCCAGCCAGGACAGGAGGGCTTGGCAGCGCAGAGCAGGTAAACTGTAAGCAGGTCACCCCCAAGTTCCCCTCTGGGTGTCGCTGCAGCAGTCGGAAGCCTCAGCCCCAGCCCCAGCCAGAGGAAGCCACACTCAGAAACCCAGCTGCAACCCTCTAGGGCGCCTCCCCTACCCAGAGGCAGCACCCTTCCCTAGCCACCCCAGCCCCGTGCCACAGCTCCTGACAACAGGCCTGGGGCTTCCAGGGCAACAGGAAGAGTTTGGGGATGTTTATGGGAAGGGCTTCCCAATCCTGTCCGTGCAGTTCCTTTCCCGAAGAAGGGCTCAGAGCACCTAAGGTCAGGGGACTTTGGAACTACATCCAGGCGGCTGGAAGCAGAGCCAACCTGCAGAGACAGCGTCAGGAAAAAGAATGGGGGCGGACTGGGGGTCCAGTTCTGAGCCAGGGTTGTTGGGGGGGGGGGGGTGCAGCTTTCCAGGGACTGCAGGTTGGTGAGGAATCAGCTTCCCAAGAAGGAGGCAGAGAGGCTTTCTCAGGCCACAGGCCTCCTGCTGCAATCCCCAGCACTTTGGGGGTTAACTCAGATCCGGGAAAGGGAAATCTTTTCCCAGCAGCTCCGCCCAGTGACTCAGGCCAGAGGGAGGGAGGGAATCCAGGGGAGGGCAAGGGGACCCGTCGCTTCCCCGGCTCCTCAAGGGTCATGAGTCAGCTGAAAGGCTGATGGGATCAGGACCACGCACGCAATCTGGATCCCATCTGATTCCCTCCGCCTGGGGGCCAGGCTTATCCCCACGCAGCATCCCCCTTCCTCCCCTCCTCCTCCTCCAAACAGCCAGGCCATGGGTCTCTGTCCCTCTTGGCCCACTTTTTCGGGAAATGGCTCCCTATCCCATTCCATCCAAAGGGAAGTCTCCGGTGACCTCGGGCTTCCCCCTCTCAGGTCACTACCCGCCCCTCCCCCTCCCGGAGGGCCACTCAGCTCCTTCCCACCCCTCAGCATCCTTCCTTTAGACTCAGCCTCACCCAGACCCCTCCTCCTCCCAGCTTTGCCAGTCCCCCGACGACGACAAGGGCCCCCTGACCCACCCTAGCTCCAGAAGGGAGCGAACCAAGGCTGCCCTCCCAGTTGAGTTCACTGCTTTCCCACAGCTCAGCTGGTTCTGGCCAGCTGGGTTGGGCTTGGGGACCTCCCTGGGGTCCTCAAATAATCCTTAGGAAACAAGGCCAGTTCTGGGGTTCCTCAGCCCCTCCCGCAAGCCCACAGGCTGCACAGGAAAAACTCCCGAGCTCTGAACGCCCAGTTCCATGAGGGAGGGAGCAATCAAACAGGGATGGAAGGCAACCAGCACCATTTCTGGGGTGGAGGGGGGGGGCAGTCCCCACCTGCACCCCCAGCCAGCCCACTTGGATCCTAGGGGCAGGGCCTCAGGTCCCCCCACTAGTGGGCGCCATCCCTTGGCACCGAGCGCAGCTTCAGTCATTGCATCTTGCAGTGCACGTTGTGCTAAGTTGCTTCAGCCTATCTGACTCTTTGAGACCTTATGAATGGTAGCTCGCCAGGCTCCTCTATCCGTGGGATTCTCCAGGGAAGAATACTGGAGTGGGTTGCCTCGCCCTCCTGCAGGGGATCGTCCGGACCCAAGGATAGAACCCGCGTTTCTTATGTCTCCTGCATTGGCAGGTTGCAGTAAAACAGTAGAAACAGAGGGTGAGCTTTGAGCACCCAGACCCCAGTCAACCTGGGGCAAAGACAGGAAGCTGGGGTGCCTTTGGAGAGACAGTTGAGGAGGTGGCCCAGCACCCCTCCAACTCCCCCACAACTTCCGCCTGGGGAGGCTTTTAAGTGCGACTTCCTGCCCTGGGGCTGCAGCGTGGGGGTGGAAGAGCTGACAGCAGCCCCTGTGGTCTCGCTCTGACCAGCCGCCTCACTGTCCCGTCCCCCATTCACTTCTTCATTAAAGTGCGTTTTGTTCATTTGATGTCAAAATCTTTGGGGAGCTTAAGACAGCTTCTCCTCCAAGGTTCTGCTGAGGCCCGTCCTCCCTCCCCTGAAGCCCCCCATCAGTAAAGGCTTTCCCCCTTCCAGCTCATCCCATGCAAACCCCACCCCGTGAACTTTAAAAACATGAATTTATTATATCTATTTTGGGCTCTTACCATAACATAACAGCCTTGGGTGACTAGATAATAATCTCCCCAAGTAGACCATAAACTATGTGATGAGAGATCTGAAAGTGTTTTGGTCAGAGATACTGTCTAATCCCTTGCACACAGAACTGTAGAGGCAAAATAAATGTGGTTTGACTGAATTTTTATGATTATCTCTCTTCCACTCCAGTAAAAGCTAGTGATAACCATAGTGGGAAGATAGGAGTCAGTGCTGGACTATAGGAATACATTTATCTCCAGGGGAAAACTCCTCCCTCCTTCCCACACACTCGCACACCCACTTGCACAATCTCACAGGAGATGCTGGCAAGCCTTCCTCTCCTTTTGAGCATCCCTGGTGAGTGAAGGCAGCGCTTACAGATAAGAGTCTGAACATTCCTGCCTGAACACAAGGCAGGTAAGAGTCTGAGAACCTCTGCTTGAGCCTGTCAGATATGCACTTCACTTGGCAAATTCCCAGACCCTCTACATGCCCCCAGACAAAACCCATCAACCTCCTGATCTAGACAGATATCACAGCATCAACTTGTCTTGGCCACCCTTCTCTCCTCCGGGTCCCCATCCCTCCCATGCCGCAATCCAGGTCTGTAGTCCATCTTGCCAGACCTCCTCCGTCATCTCTTAGTCGTCTCCATGGGTTGCCTCACTCCCGATCATTGCCACTGTCTCCTTGCCTATTCCCTGCTCCGGTCCAGCCTACACCCTTGCTTATCTGCATTCAAGCTTCAACTTGCACCCACAGGTGTAGGAATCTTTCTCGCCTTGACTCTGAACATCATTTCCATAGGTCACTCCTTCCTTCCCTGAATGAGAACTTGAAGAGGTACCTACTACTATTCTGGATTCATTCCTGGACACAGCGGACATGAGAGAATCATTTATGAAGAAATGAATGAATGAACGGAATTCCTCTACCCAGGATCACAGTCAAGATTCTCTCTCTGTCCCTTCCCCTACTTCCTTCAAGTTTCTCTTTCTCACTTTTTCTTTTTTTTAATATTTATTTTTATTTATTTATTTGACTGCACAGGGTCTTAGTTGTGGCATGTGGGATATAGTTCCCCAACCAGGGATCAAACCCAGGGCCCCAGCATTGAGAGCTCAAGAGTCTTAGCCGCTGGACCACCAGGGGAGCCCCCTTACTTTATTTGTTCCTCAACAGAGTCTTACCCCTACAGTCAAGACACTGAGCTTCTTGCCACCTCCAGCATACAACCCCACTGGGTCTCCAACATACAACCCCATTGTTCTGTCCCTCCGTGCCTGTTAAGTCGCTTCAGTTGTGTCTGACTCTTTGCGACCCCATGGACTGTAGCCCGCCAGGCTCCTCTGTCCATGGGATTTTCCAGGCAAGAATACTGGAGCAGGTTGCCGTTTCCTCCTCCTCCAGGAGATCTTCCCAACCTAGGAAACGAGCCTGTGTCTCTTGCGTCTCTTGCACTGGCAGGCAGGTTCTTTACCGCTAGCGTCACCAGGGAAGCCCAAACTCTCCCTCAGACCAGTATCCCTTTTTTCAGTCTCCTGCTTGTCTGTGACTTCAAATCTCAGCTCCAAAACCCCATTTCCAGGAGGCATTCCCTCCCTCATTCCATTCTTGATTCATTCAACAAACCAAGGAGGAGCACCTTTGAAGTGCAGGTCCCATAGGACCGCCAGGGAAGATAAGATGCAGATACAAAAGACTTCTTAGTTAGGTCAGAGATGGGCAACTGGGGAGGGAGTTGGGCACTGATCCACAGACAGGACAGCACTCACCCCGCTCCTGGTTCTGCCTCCCATCGGTGTTCCAGGGCACCGCATCACGCTTTTGTGGGCATTTCCCCCGAGATCTCTAAAATCATTTTTTTTCTGTAAGCTCTCTTGGCTAAAAGACTGTAAGCTCTTTGGGAGCAGCAAGATCTTGTGTGCTTTGTCAGTGTCTCCTGCGTTCTTCCTACCTCCACCACCCTCTGCCCCCTTACACACACCGTATTGCCTGCACTGCCCATTGACTGGCCCAGGGACAGCCTTACCCAGCACCGCACACCTCCTGTGTCCCCTCCAGTTCCAGGCTGAGCTTGTTCCCTTAGCTGTCACACCCCAACCTGGACTGGATCAGCTGCAACCCCAGGCACCTGACACCTTTCTTTATCTATCCAAGCTCCTTGCACCTCTGTTTTCCAAATGCAGAAGCCACTGAGCAATAACCACCACTACTGGCTTCCCTGGTGACTCAGTAAAGTATCTGCCTGCAATGTACGAGACCCGGGTTCCATCCCTGGATCACAAAGATCCCCTGGAGAAGGCAATGGCTACCCACTCCAGGATTCTTGCCTGGGAAATTCCATGGACAGAGAAGCCTGGCGGGCTACAGTCCATGGGGTCACAAAGAGCAAGATATGACTAAGCAATACACACACACACACACACACACACACACACACACACACACTTCTACTACTACCAGTAGAAAAGCTGTCATTAATACTGAGTGCTTTCCGTTTGCCATACACTGTTCCTCCACTAGATCAGAGATCCCATGAAGGCAAAGACCATGTTCACTGCCAGCACCTCAAACAGTTATCCAGCACCAAGCAGGCACAAAGGAATGAAATACCTGATATATATCCATCTGTCATCTTTGAAACGACACTATGCAGCAGAAACTAAGACAAACTGTAAAGCCATTATACCCCAATAATAAAATGAAATACAAAACAAACCAAAACAACAACATTATCAGGTGAGGACTATTCTGTCCATCTTAGAAATAAAGAAGCAAGACGTGGAGGGTTACATAACCCGTTCAAGTCCAGACAGCTAGTACCTGAGGGAGACAGGACTGGATCGGGTGGTTTGCCCCAGGAGAGAAGAGGAGCCAGGGAGAGGGAAAAGGGGGGAGCCTGTGAGGACAGCCTGGAGAGAAGGGAAAGGTGGGCTTGGGGGTGTGGAAGAATGGACGAAGGAGATCAAGAGGGAGGAGGGGTGCTTCGTGAGGAACTAGTGTCTAGAAAGGTGGACTAGAGCAGAGAAGAGAGAGGAACCGGAGAGAAAGGTTCAAAAAGGAGACTCTGGGAAGTCTGGACTTGTGGGGAGACTAGACAGAAAAGAAGGAATGATTAGGGCACACAGCAGGAGACCCTGGGGGAAGGAGGGTGGGCGGGGAGGAGAGGTTGGGGGAGTCAAGATGGGGAGTGGCGACTGGGCAGAGGAAGAGTGAACCAGGAGAAAGAGGCCAACTCGGTCCCCCGAACTAGGTAGAGGGGCTGGGTCTCCACCCCCGGACCACTGCGGAGGGGTCAAGGATACGCTCAAAGAAGGCTGAGGCAAGAGAAAGGGACATTTTCCAGTGACGAAAACAAGTGTCTACCAACTTCCCCAAACTGAGCTGTGGAAGATGAAAGCAAGCGATCTGTTGTTGGGGTCGGGGGAGGGGGCCAGGGGACAGGCCCCGGGCTCTAGGCCTCCTCCTCCGAGGGTCCATCCGACAGACAGAGGCCACAGACCAAGGGTGAAGAGTGCCCCCCCGGGGGCCGGGAGGCCTGGGCCTGGGGAGGCCGAGGGATCTCCAGCCCCTATGTGGTTACCCACTCCCTTCCCAAATGCCCCCAACACAGCATCCCAAGCCCACCACCCCCAGGCCACCACATCCCAGTCCACCTCCCGAACTCAGTTTCCCCACTTCACGAGCGGCGTCCAGCCCCTGCTTTCCACTCTCAGACCGGCGCCCAGACAGCCTCGCCTCTCCGCGGCCCAACACGACGACATGCCGGGCAGAACCATCCGACATGCCGGGCAGAACCATCCGGACTCTGAGAGGACCCACCTTCTTTCTCCCATTCCTTTCGATTTCCTAACAAACTGCCCCTCCTTACCCTATGGGCACCTGCCGCCACATTCCCAGCCTGCCCAGGCCTGGGGCCGCTTTCCCTCCTGGCCTTTCAAACTTGCCCCCGGCTCCGGGCCGCGGGTGAACGGGGCAGTGTGTGCCGGCAGGCCCGCGCAGGCCTGGGGCTGGGCCCGGCCCTCCGCTCTCTCCAGCCCCAGGCGCCCCTCTCCCGCCTGCCCACCCCGCCCTGGGCCCCCTCCCCATCTCACCAGTGGCAGCAGCAGGCCAGGCACGGTGGGGAGGCCCATGTCCGGCCAGCTGTGGCCTCTCAATCCCCCATCAGGGCTGGGGCAGTGGCGGCCCGCGGCAGTGGCAGCGACACAGTCCTTGCGTCTCCCCAGCGGAGCCCGGGCCTCGGGTCGGGGAGTGGAGGGTTGAGACTTGGGCGGGGACACAGCCCAGTCCGGAGGACCTCAAACCCGGAAGGCCAGCCCTGCGGCCCGGAGCCGGGAGAACTCCGAGAAAACTTGAGCTGAGAGGAGGTGGGAGGGGAAGGGAGAGAGGCCGATGGGGTATTGCAACTTCAGGACAGGAAGAGCCTGGGGTGGAGGCGGGAGGAGGCGGGAGGAAAGGGGTGGGGGGGCAAGGTCCCTTAACCCTTTGTAGTCAGACAGAGGCAGGGCTCCGGGATCCAGAAGCCACGTGCCCGGGTCTAACCACGCCCTCCCCCCCAAACACCCAGGTGCACCCTTCCCGGCCCTCCGCCTCCTCTCCCACAACGCCCGGCCTGTCCCAAGTGAACAGGAGAAAGACAGGGCTTTGGAGTCAGATTCGCTGGGTTCCAGCTCAGAACTCTCTGCTTTTTTAGCGGGGTGGTCTGCTGTGTTCCGGTCTGCCTAATGAAGAGACCCTCTCTCACGCTGTCACAGTCAGGTAAGTGAAGCCAGACGTGATCCCAGTCCTCAGGGCTCTTCCCCTTTTCCCAGGGTTCTCCAATGACATCCTAATGTCTCACTTTCTTGGGAATGTACACCTGCAATCCAAACCTCAGAGTAAAGCTTAACTCTGACTGGAGGTCCTGACCTGCCCCACTCCCCACTCCACCAGGTCTCATCAGATCTGTGCCGGGCGGTACCCCCAACTGCTGATTCTGGCTGAACCTCCCAGAGACCTCAGCCATGAAATGAGAGCCACAGTGCCTGGCCCAGCTTCCATGGAGAAGGTGACATCATGAGGCCTGATGGAATTACAGCTCACTCCATCAGGTATTGCTAGAACGTTCCCAATGCCCTTTTCCCAAATATTCCCAAATACATCGATCCAAACTGCCCTCAAAGATAATCTACTACAGGACCCCCTCCTTGTTGTTGCTGTTTTTTAAATTGACTTTTAATTGAAGGACAATTGCTTTCAAATATTGTGTTGGTTTCTGCCATACATCAATATGCATCAGCCATAAATATGCGTATGTCCCCCCCCTCTTGAACCTCCCTCCCACCTCCCACCCCTTTAGGTTGTTACAGAGCCCTGGTTTGAGTTCCCTGAGTCATAAAACAAATTCCCACTGGCGATCTGTTTTATATATGGCAGTGTGTATGTTTCCATGCTTTGAGGCCCAGAGACGTGCAGGTCATGTGCCCTGCTGGGCCAGCCCAGCCCGCAGACTCCTGACCTCAGACCAAGGGCCCTGTTTTGTTGCAATAGATAATCATCACTTTTCTATCAATCCTTTTGAGTCAGTCAGACCCCACCCTCGACTCTTAGGATGTTTTATGCCACGCCCATCTGTGCAGGACGTCTCCCAGATGAATCCCACAACGGAGTACATTAACCCAAATGTTCTCTGGATGTGATGAGCATCCCCAAGACCCAGTCCAGGCCCCGGGTTCTCCAGCTGCTGAGACTGCTAGAAATACAGGGAGACCAGACGGAGTAAGGAGGGCCTAGGGTTTTGTGACTTGGCATCGGAGCTCCTCACTCATTGTTCTCTTGATCCACCAGCTAACCCTCAACCCTGGAATCCACCCTCTCTGAACCTTCCTGTCCTCCCCTCTGTGATCCCAGGTAGGTGTCAATGGAACCCGATACTCGTACTTCTGGCTGACTTCACTCTACCCCATCCTCCAGCTTCTGAGACACTAGAGGATTAAAGCTGGACACACAGAGGATGAGGATCACCTCTACCATCACCCAGGGAGGCTCCAAGTGCAGCATGAGTGGATCCAAAGCAGAGCTCTTAAAGAAGCCGAGTCATTGAAATACAGTGCAAGAGTCAAATTGCCCAGTTTCCAGTGTGAAGACGCTAAGAGAGTCTCAGGTTCCTCGTATTAAAAATGGGAAGCTTGCTGGTACTCCTCACACTGCATGCATGGATGATAAATGACGTAAAGTGTTTAGCAAGGGTTTGACATATACTAAGCATTCAATCAGTGGTTGTTGTCGTTGTTCAGTTGCTAAGTCATGTCTTACTCTGTGACCCCATGAGCTGCAGTGCCCCAGGCTTCCTGTCCTTCACCATCTCCTGGAGTTTGCTCAAACTCATGTCCATTGAGTTGGTGATGCCATCCAACCATCACATTCTCTGTCACCCCCTTCTCCTCCTTCTGTCAATCTTTCCCAGCATCCAAAGTATTGGAGCTGCAGCTTCAGCATCAGTCCTTCCAGTGAATACTCAGAGTTGATTTCCTTTAGGATCAGTCAGTGGTAGCAATGTGTTTTATTTATTTATTTGGCTATGGCTTTCAGCATGTAGGATCCTAGTTCCCTGACCAGGGGTTGAACCCACACTCCTGCTTTGAAAGCACAGAGTCTTAACCACTGGACAGCTTGGGAATTCCCCAGTGGTAATAATGTTAATATTTTGTATTAACACTAACAACTTCAATGTCCTGTGCTTTTTTTTTTTTCTATTCTTCTTTTAAATTTTTATTGAAATACGGTTGATTTGCAATGTTGTATTAGTTTCAGGTGTCAGTGTCCTATTTTTAATGTTCCAAGAAATTTTTAATAGTCTGTTCCAACTGCCAATGCCATTGCACATAGCCCGGCACAAAAGGAGAATCTCTTTCATTGTTTAGGATAAATGCCTCTTTACTCAGCAAGCTTAAAGCCTTGAGAAACATGGTATTCAACTGTTCAATAAAATTCTGTTTAATAAAGATGGTGAGAGGTGGGTGGACCTAGGACCATGAACAGCTAACTAGTCTTGTGGAAGAGGTGAGAGCACAGGCATAAGCCCTCCTGGGAAGAAGGAATCGCGGTAAGGGAGAGACAGAGAAACCCAAGAGGGGCAGGGGACTTCTCTGGGGTCCAGTGATTAAGAATCTGCCTTCCAATGCAGGGGACATGGGTTTGACCCCTGGTCAGGGAACTAAGATCCCATAGGCCACGGACAACTAAGCCCTTGTACTGCAGTTACTGAGCCCTCACACCTCAACTAGAGAGCCTGTGTGCCGCAGCTAAGACCCCACGCAACTAAAACTACATAAATAAAATTTTTTTTTTTTTTTAAAGAAGAGGGGGCAAACTGGGATTGGCTATTAGGGCTTGTGGAGCAAAGGCTGAAGGGAAAGGAGCTTCAGATAACAGAGCCCCCTCTCTCCATCACGTGTCACACACCCCGCAGCAGCACAGAGTCATCGAAAGGACACTGGACTCCCAGTCGCGGTGACGTGGGTCCCGGCCCCAGCCCAGTCATTCCAACCCCATGTGTCACAGGGAGACCTGGTTTCCCAGCTGGTTCTGTGCAAATCATGAACTTGGGCAAGTCACTTCACCTGATAAGCTCCATAGGAACATGAGACAGGGTGAACTCTGTCTCCTCTACCCGTCTGATCAACCTGAGACAGAGAAGGAGGAAACAGACAGCACCCCGCTCCTGCATGTGCTCCTTCTGGATAACTGCTCATACGATTCACATGTGCTGATCACTACCCATTTCAATGAACACTAGAGAGACTTCCCTGGTGGTTCAGTGGTTAAGACTCTGCACTCCCAACGTAGGAGGCATGGGGTTCTATCCCTGGTTGGGGAACCAAGATCCTGCATGCCACACAGGGCAGCCAAAAAATAAAAAATAGACACTCTAGAAAAATACACGCCACACGTGACGGGTTCCTGCCCTCGTCCCCTCCCACATTTGCATGTTAAATCGCTTCAGTCGTGTCAGATTCTTTTCGACCCTATGGACTGTAGCCCACCAAGCTTCTCTGTCCATGGGATTCTCCAGGCAAGAGTACTGGAGTGGGTTGCCATTTCCTCCTCCTGGAGATCTTCCCAATCCAGGAATCAAACCCGAGTCTCTTGTGTTTCCTGCATTGGCAGGTGGGTTCTATACCACTAGCGCCACCTGGGAAGCCCCCATAATTGGCATCCGTTTGCTTTTAAAATCCACTCTATCTTGAATCGCGTCAGATGAATACATTAACATCAGTTTTTATTGAATTTGCGATGCTTTGAATAATGGTCAGGATGTGCATGTGTGTGTGGGGAGGGGATGTCAGTGAAGAAGGAAATAAACTATTTTTAAAGCTAAAAAAAAAAAAAAAACAAACAGCAACACACCGATGGAAGGGAGACCTCAAGGTGGACCTGCTTTTTGGCAGGAGAAACTCCAGCGAGGACTGGGGGAGGCCGGGGAAGGATGGGGAGTAGGGGCTGCCTTCTGTCATCCTTAATAGCTCCAGCTTTGTCCGACAGGCGCCCCCCGCCCAGTCAGGGCAAAGGGAGCCAGGGCGGGCTGGGGCCAAAGAACACAGGAGCAGGCTGAACCTGAAGGTTCAGAGAGGAAACTGTTGTGACACCAGCACTTTCCCCTCATCGCTGTGAGTCTAGGAAAGGGAAGTCCAGAGTCATCGCATCATTTCCTCCTCACGACCTTTACCTTCCCCCTCCCTTTGCCATCTCCCCCTCTTTCCCAAGATTCACGTGGCTTCTCAGGTCAAGACCACAAGGGTTCAGGGGGGCAGTGAGGGGAGCCAGATCAAGGCATCAGGATTTGGTCCTAAGGAGGGTGAGGAAGGGTGACGCCTGACTCCCAGGGCTGATGCTGGTGTTGGGGGAGGAGCCGGGGGTCTGGAGACCAGGGTTCCACTCCGACATCCCTCAGCATGGGGGAAGGAGTCGGGGGTCTGGAAACCGCGGTTCCACTCGACATCCCTCAGCGTCTCCTTTGTTAAAATAAAAGCTGGGAAGATGCCCGCTGCTGCTTTCTCTGTGATGATGTGAGGATGAGAATACACAGGCTTCGAGGCTCCTCAGGAGGCTGGGCTGAGTCCCATCCTCTTCCACCAGCACTGGGCAGCTGATGGAGAGGTGGGCGGGTGAGGGTGCTGCAGCTGGGTGGTGAGTGGTACTCAGCAGGAGAGGATTACAGATGGTGGTGACCAAGGTCGGGAAGGAAAGGGGTCCAGGCCGTGGACAGGGACACGTACCCCAAGCATTACACAGCAGGTCTCCTGGCGGAGGGCACCTGTCTTCACCTCCCACCTGAACATGGTGATGGGCACACAGCAGATGCTCAGCAATGCCTGTGGAAGAACTAGCAAGACGGTTTGTCTCTCCCAAGGCCCCTGAAGGATGGTCATTCCCATCGTGCAGCCAGGGGAATGGGAGACTATCCTGCGCCCCCCTCCCCAAGCCAGGGCTGTGCTTGGGCAGCAACCCAGGACTTGCACCCACTCCCTGCCCCCTCATGGTGCCATCCAGCTCTTCAGACATTTTCTTTTAGGCCACGCCCTACGGCATGGGGGAATCTTAGTTCCCTGACCCACGGACGTCCCTCCAGACATTCTTTATGCAACATTTATTAAGTACCTGCCTACTTGCTTCAAGTGGGACACTGGGCTAGACTGTGAGGATACGTGAATGAATAAGACTCAATCCCTAACCACTGTGAGCTCGGTCATGCTGGGGACACAGACAAATGAACAGGAAAATTAAATGCAGCATCAGCACTTCCATAGATGTGATGGTGTGTGATGGGAGTCCACGGAAGAGGGAAGTGGTAAGATCTGGGGAAGACAGGGTGGGGAAGAAGCCTTCACAGAAGTAATGGTATCTGAGCAGGGTTCTCAGGGATGCATAGGAGTTCTCCAGCAGATGCTGGAGGGTTAGATGTGGGGGGTTAGGCTTCCAGGCTAAGGAAATAGCTTGAGCAAATATCCAGAGTTACAAAGGACAAGGACGCGGGGCAGAGGCACTGGGCAAGGCTCCGTAGGGGGGATGGGGTAGTGAGGCTGACTGGGAATCCAGGTCTTCACTACACTGCGCTGCCCCAGTCCCTGCCCTGGGAGTCAGGCAAACAGAATTGCCTAGCAACTAACTGAGGGGGCTTTTGGGGTGGGGTTCCCCACCCCCGTTCAAGAAGAGGAGCAAACGCCTGTGTCACTGGAAGGCAGTGTGGATGGCCATTCTGGAGCCGAATCTGCCATCTTTAGGAAGGAAACCACACACGCCTTTGTGTGCCCTTGTCTGTTTTGTTCTGGTCGTCCGTTGTTTCCAAGGAAAGTTGTTTGTCAGAGATCCAAGTTTGGCTTGGCTGATCCAAGGGAAAAGAGGACTTGGCTGCACTGGGGTGGGGGAGAGCAAAGTGTTCTCGAGGCAAGACCAGCGGGTCCGGGGAGGAACCGGGGTGATGCTGGCCGGGGGTCTCCAGGCAATTTCCGTAGCCCCCTATCCATCCTGCTTCACCCCCCACCCCCCCCCACCACCACCCACGCACACACCAGGGGCAGCTGGGCAGCTCTGAGAGGAAGCCGCCAAACATTCTTGAATCTTGCCAAGGCCGGGTCCCTCCCACCAAGGGAAGTGCCTGCCTTGGGGAGGGGACACCGTCCTTCCCTCTCAGGGCTCCCCCGAAGCGTGGGCAGAGGCGCTGGCCTCTGCCAAGCCTGATGGAGCTGGGTGGGGACCCAGGGTGGCATAGGCAGGTGGAGGGGCTGACAAGGCTGGGGAGATGGCAGGGTCCGGCGGGGATGAGGAGGAGGAAGCCAGGTGGGGGCAGAAACTGGAGGGGAGGGAGGTGGCTGGAGTGGAGGCCACCTCCTGGGTGCCCCTGCCCCCTCGGCCCGGGGACCAGTATCGACTTCGGAACCTCCGGAGCAGCATGAGGAAGGTGATAACCAGGAGATCAAAGATGAGCTCGGCCATCTCCACCACGGACAGCACGGAGGAGCCAAACCACAGGCTCCACTGGCTGCCCAGGTTGGACAGAAGGGTGACCATCTGTGAGGGCAAGAGGCACGCTGAGCACTTGGCAGGGAGCCCATCCTCCACTCCACTCGGCCTCTCCTGGCCCCAGGGCCCCTGGCCTCTGCTCCCCTCCTCTGGGAGCACAGGACTGCTGGCTGGTTTCTTCCAGGGAAAACCAAGAATGAGGCCACCATGGGGATGGCCGACACCCAGGCCTGTCTCGAGAGGCTTCTCCCCATCATCCGTCACTGCCCCGCCCCGAGACTTCACCCCAGCGAGCATCCTTCCACCCTTCTAGAGCTCCCCCTCTCCCCTTGGTCCCCCACCTCGAGGCCCAAACCCTCAGGCCCCACAGAGGTAACCCCTGTGTTCATGGACAGGCCCCTGACAAAGACCCCCCGCCCCCGGAGAATCCCAGGTTCAGTGGGGCAGGACGCACCGTGACTGAGGGAGACTCAGAATTAGATTTGTAGTTCAGCTCCTTGAAGAAGATGTTGAGTTTGGCAACTCCATCCCTTTGGAGTAGGGGAAGAGACAGCCCAGGGTTAATTTCTCTGCTGCTCAAAAACACTCTCCTCCAATCAGCTGTACCCATCCCTCTTCCTGGGTCTGCTTTCCCTCCCACAGATTCCTTTCCCCAGGCTGGGACCCAGGGAAAGGAATTATTGTCACTGTTTAGTCACTTAGCCATGTCCGACTCTTTCGGGACCCCATAAACTGGAGCCTGCCAGGCTCCTCTTTCCAAGGAATACTCCAGGCAAGAATACTGGAAGGGGTTGCCATTTCCTTCTCCAGAGGATCTTCCCATCCCAGGGATCAAACCTGAGACTCCTGCATTAGTGGGCAGGGAAGTCTGGGGACCAGGGTAGAACTGACCGTTTGTTCTTAATGGTGTAGTTGTTCTGTCGGGAAAGCATCTGGAAGACCCAGTCCTGGGAGGGGATGAAGTGTCAGTGGGGTCACCCCCATACTCTTCAGGCTTACAGAGCTGGGGGTGGGGTCAAACACACTCATACACATATGCCCAAAGAAGACAGCAGTGCTACACACACATACACTACCTGGGATGTCACGGAGGGCCATTGTGAGTAGCTGGCAGAGAGCTTGTAGATGGTCACACTGGGGATGGAGAAGGTGCTCAGTGAAGGGGGTAGGGGTGGAGTTCTCCCACTCAAAGTTGGACCAAGGATCCTCTGTGGTACCCAGACGACCAACCTGGGCTCCAGGAGGGGATGCTCACCTGCATGGCTTCCGGCACTTGGTGAAACAGCCCAGGCGGTCTGAGGAGAAGGCATCCTGGAGCTTATAGTAGCAGTAACCTGCGGGTACAGAGACGTGCTCATAATCCTAGACCCCCTCCAGCTTCTTCACCCACACCCTCCAGGTCTCCCAAGACCTCTGGCACCCACTGCACAAGAGTATTATGGAGCAAAACAGGAAGGGCTCCTGAGTGACAGCACCAGAACAAGAAATAAAGCCAAGTCCAGCAAAAAATAAAAACAACAGGCTACACCCTTGTTAAAGTGAAAGTGTTAGTCGCTCAGTCATGGGTCCAACTCTTTGCCACCCCCATGGACTATAGCCACCCAGGCTTTCCTGTCCATGGGATTCTCCAGGGAATCTTCCCAACCCAGGGATTGAACGTGGGTCTCCCACATTGCCGGCAAATTCTGGATACAGACAAATGTTGAAAAATGAAAAAGAAAAGTGGGAACAATTTTTGTATAAGAATAATGAAATTAAACCACAATGAGATACCACTTCACACCCACTAAGATGGCTATTGGAGATGAAAGAGCAACCCACTGCTATGTTCTTGCCTGGGAAATTCCATGGACAGAGGAGCCTGGAGGGCTATAGTCCATGGGATTGTGAAGAGTTGAACACGACTTAGTGACTAAACCACCACCACCAAGATGGCTATAATGAAAAAGGACAATGACAAGTGTCAATGAGGACATGAAGAAATTGTAACTCATCACTGCTGGCAATATAAATTGGTGCCACTGTTGTGGAAAACAGTCTGGCAGTTCCTCAAAAAGTTAAACATAAAAAACTATACTACATGCATGTGTGCTCAGTTGCTCAGTCGGGTCTGACTCTAGCCTACCAGGCTCCTCTGTCCATTGGATTTCCCAGGCAAGAATACTGGAGTGGGTTGTCAGGCCCTTCTCCAGGAGATCTCCCCAACCTGGGGATCAAACCCATGTGCCCTTCATTTCCTGCATTGCCCACAGATTCTTTTTTTTTTTTTATTAGTTGGAGGTGCCCACAGATTCTTTATGCACTGACCCATTGGAGAAACCCTAAACCTACCAAATGACCCAGCAATTCCACACCCCGGAGAACTGAAAACATTGACCACAAAAAAACTTGTACACAAATGTTCACAGCAGCATTGTTCCCAACAGCTAAAAAGGGGAAACAACCCAAATGTCCATTAATTGATAAATAGATAAACAAGATGAGGTTTATCCATACAATGAATATTATTCAGCCATAAAAGGGGATGAAGTACTGATACATGCTACCAGGTGGAAAGTGAAAGTGAAAATCACTCAGTCAACTCTTTACGACCCCATGGACTATACAGTCCATGGGATTTCCCAGGCCAGAATACTGGAGTGGGTAGCCTTTCCCTTCTCCAGGGCATCCTCCCAACCCAGGGATAGAACCCAGGTCTCCCACATTGCAGGCAGATTCTTTACCAGCTGAGCTATCAGGGAAACCCTGATACCAGGTTGATGAACCTTGAAAAACCTAAGTACAAGAAGCTAAGCACAAAGGATCACATATTGTGATCTATGAAATGTCCAGGAGAGGCAAATCTATAGTAGAGAGAAAGTAGTTGAGTGGTTCTGAGGGGCTGGGGGGGTGGGCAGGGGGAGGGCCTGTGGATACAGGGAATGGCAAGCTTGGAGACCACTAACGGGTACAAATTTTTTTTTTTTTGGAGCGGTGAGAAGGTTCTAAACTGATTGCAACAATTGTCACACAGTTCCATGACTATGCAAAAAAACTAAAACTATACTGCCTGGAGAATCTCCATGGACAGAGGAACCTGAAGGGCTACAGGTCATGGAGTCACAGAGAGTCGGACACAACTGAGTGACTAGGCACACACAATACTAAAATTGCACTGTACATTTTCAATGAGTGAGTTATCCAGGAAGCGAATTATCTCAATACATCTGTTACCAAAAAATGAATAATGGGACCATGCTCTTCCCTTGTGACACAGCTGGTAAAGAATCCACCTGCAATGCGGGAGACCTGGGTTTGATCCCTGGGTTGGGAAAATGCCCTGGAGAGGGAAAAAGCTACCCACTCCAGTATTCTGGCTTGGAGAATTCCATAGATTGTGAAGTCCATGGGGTCACAAAGAGTTGGACACAACTGAGAGGCTTTCACTTTTAAGGACCTTCCTGATAGCTCAGTTGGTAAAGAATCCACCTGCAATGCAGGAGACCCCAGTTTGATTCCTGGTTTGGGAAGATCTGCTGGAGAAGGGATAGGCTACCCACTCCAGTATTCTTGGGCTTCTTTTGTGGCTCAGCTGGTAAAAAATCCACCTGCAATACAGCAAGACCTGGGTTCGATCCCTGGGTTGGGAAGATTCCCTGGAGAAGGGAACAGCTAGGCTATCCACTCCAGTATTCTGGCATGGAGAATTCCAGACTATACAGTCCATGGGGTGACAAAGAGTGAGCACTTTCACTTTCACTGGGATCATGGATTCCCCTTCACCCCTATTTCCCAGACTCTAAGTAAGGTTTTTTTGTTACTCTTGATACTTTCAGTCACCCGGGTCATTCCTCATTTCTGACCCAAATCCCTCTGAATACCAGGGTTTATGTAATTAATCACAGAATTAATTAGGAAGACTGGGAAGCAGTTAGGCTGAGGAGCAAGCAGTCCTTAGGAAACTCTGCAGACTGTGTCTTCGGCCGAGTTTCTCTCCCTCATCCTCACAGCTTCTAGCAAACAGCAAGCTCATTTTTCTCTCAAGGATCTTTTTCAAACTCACAACCACTTAGCAATCAGCATTCGGGGGCCCGGGGAACAGTGGGCAGAGTGCCTGCTCTGCATGTCCTGGGACATCCCGTCTTCCCTCTGGGCCTCAGCTTGCTCGTCTGAGAAAGGGGCCCATCAGGCAAGATGACCTCTGAGCTTCCCTCCAGCTCAGATGCGCTGTGATTCTCCAAGGCCAGAAAGCCAGAAATCAGAGGCCAAGACTGCAGGGCATGGGTCGGGGGAGGACTGAGAGAGCAGCACCAGGAAAGAAAGCAGGCGGAGAAATGCACAGATGGAGGCTGCTCTCCACTCTGGATCTGCCGTGTCCCTGCCCTCTCCCCTCGGAGGGGTCGGCTGTGCCAGATAAGGGGGTGTGGACCAAGGACGCTCGCCCTCTATGTTCTGTGTTCTCTTGCTGGGGACTTTCTTTCTCTCTCAGCTTCCCTGCTGAATAACTCAACTGTAAAGAAAAGGAAAAAAGATTGATCTGCTCCTAGATCAGGACCAGGAGGAGAATCTAGTGTCTTCCAGATTCTTTTGACTGTGCTTTCCTCTAGTTTTAACGTTTTAATTCTTCCACAAGTCATTTCTAAATGATACACCTGTTCCTATTGAACTGATACATTACGTGCATGATAAAACATACATAAACCGGAAGGTGTTAGGGAATGAGGCAGATTCACACAATTTCTAGTCTTTTCTTCCTGCGACCAGCACTGTCTCACCAGCGCCCAGCACCAGCCCTGCCGGTACCCTAGGGAGTGAGCAGGATGCCACCCGCAGGGCAAGGAACCCAGGGTGATCTTCCTCACGTGTTCTTCTTTCCTTTTGCTGCAAGTTATTTTTATTTTTAAAAAATATTTATTTGCTTATCTATTTATTTGGCTGGGTCAGGTCTTAATTGTGTCATGAGGATCTTTCCTTTAGGCTCACGGATTCTCTAGTTACGGTTCGTGGGCGCGGTAGCTCCACAGCATGTGGGATCTTAGTTCCCTGACCAGGGATCAAAGCTGCGTCCCCTTTTTTGCAAGCCGGATTCTTAACCACTGGACCACCAGGGAAGTCCCGTAAGTTACTTTTAAATGGGGACATCTGATTATAAACACCCAGAAGTCAAAAGAGAGAGAAAAACTGAGAGGGAGGAACAGAGAAGAGAGACAGAGTGAGAGGAAAACGGACAGGGTGGCATCTCAGAACCAGTGAACAGGAGTCAGTGGGAGAACCGGTTGGGGAACGTGGGAGCCGGCAGCTACAGTGGGGGCGCTGAGAGTGCAGGGCTCCTGGGAGAGTCCTGGGCTCGGGTGGGAGCGGGGGCTGGCCTCCCGCAGTCTCACCCCAGGAATCATGCTTCCTGTAATCACAGAACTCTACGCCGTCGGGCCGTGGGTAGAAGATGTAGGCACAGCCACACTGCTTGATCATGCTCTCCTGGAAGCACGAACGAATGCACACCTGGGGGAGGGGAGCGTGAAGGGGGATGGGGTCAGGCCTGCCCACTCCAGGATGGCAGGGGAGGGGAGGACAAACCAGCCCCCCCAGTGTGCCTCCACCCCTCTCTCCACCATCCCCATCGCCCATCATGCACACCTGGTGGCTACGTCTGACCCACGCTGGACACAGTTGCCATGGAAACAGGCTGGGCCTCACCTGCTGCGTGTACTTGGTATTGTAAAGGTTCTCCACCGGGACCTCGCTGCCATTCTTGGTGCAGTCGCCATAGTCGCCCCCGAGTCTGTCCACGGCTTCCTAAGAACCCAGAGACACCAAGCAGTCAGAGGTCAGAGGTCAGAGCAAGTGGTCCAGGCCTCTTCCTGACCTCTGTCTTCCCTCAGTCCCAGGCTGTATGTCCTTCGGCTATCTTTCCCTACCCTCCTGGTCATTTCGCAACATGACCTCAGGGCTACTTCCGAGAAGGTGTTAGGGAGCCTGGAGCATTCCCTGGAACCTTCAGCATGTTCCAAACCCCTTCCCAGTGCTCTCATCCCACGCGCACTCCTCAGAGACCTATTTCCTAATGCCCACTCAGCCCGGCCCCTCACCCCAGATTTCTGCTCCCGAAGTCCACTACATGCTCGAAGCTCACCCATCACAACCTCTTCTGGTCCTCTGGCGTCACCCCTGCAAGCCCTCTGTCTGCCCCTCATCTGGGGTCTTCCCCAGGTCTCCCGGGCAGCATCCTTGCCTTACTCATGCTGATGGAGGTCTCCACGCCGGGTCGCAGATTAAAGCCAGCATCATCCATAAAGGCAGGCTCATCCCGTTCATGCACCATCACCCGGGCCCCAGTCACCGTGGACAGCAGTGGAATGAAGTCATTTTGCTCTGTGCGCAGTGTCAGGGATAGACCTGGGGAGAAGGGTGGGGGGGGGACAGAGCCAGGGGGCAGGGTACATTGGCTGAGAGAAGCATCAGGGTGTGGAAACCCATCCTCCCACCCTGCCTGGTCTCTAAGCCTCCTAGGGCAGCAAGTTAGGAAGACCTACAAATGGATTTGGCAACCCCTGAGCTGAATTCGGGGGCTTTCCCTGGTGGCTCAGTGGTAAAAAAAGCCATCTGCCAATGCAAGAGACATGCGTTTGATCCCTGGTTCAGGAAGATCCCCTGGAGAAGGAAATGGCAACCCATTCCAGCATTCCGGCCTGGGAATTCCATGGACAGAGGAGCCTGGTGGGCTACAGCCCATGATGTCACAAAGAGTCAGACACGACTTAGTGACTGAGCACGTACATGCACGAGCTGGATTTGGGGTGCAGAGCCAGGCAGAGCCAGGGTAGGATTCCTATCACACCTGGGGTGGAATACGTGATACCCACAGGGGAGAAAAAGCAAAGAGGATTTTCCAGGATATAGATGGGCGTGCTGCAGTGAGGCCTGGAGCATTTCTAGGACAGGAGCTCAAGGCAGGTAGATGTGGGCACACAGGGCAGTGGAGGAGCTGGGGCTGGGGTCGGGACAGCGCACCGTTGTTGACCCCAGGCATGGAGGACATCCAGAGGTTGGAACTGTTCTTGTCGTTGAAAGTGTAGCAGTTTCCATACATCGGGTGGTGGAAGTGAGAGTAATTCCTATTCAGGAGAGAGAGGGGGGGGTCAGAGGGGAGGTGCAGGGGTCAGGGAGAGCAAGACTTTCAGAGCACTCTGTTTCCTGATCACCTACTATGTGCAGACGTGGTGCTGGAGCCTCACCCAGGCCCTCTCACTAGGCATCATCCCCACTTCACAAGAGAGGAAGCACGGGCTCAGAGAGATCAAGTAGCTGCCCAAGGTGAGCAGCGAGCATGAGACGGGACTCAAACCCGGGTCAGCTACCTTCTCACCCAGGCTCCTTCCCCCAGGCCACCCGACATCATTGGCCTTGTGGCCTCTCCCATCTCGATGCTGCACTACATTATGAATTCTTGCAGCATCCCTGGCTTCTCACATGTCTACATCTTACTTCCCCATTCAGATTATAATTTCCTTGAGGACAGGAAACACATTGCCTTCATGGCTGAATGGTCTCTGGGTTAATGGCGTGGTTCTTGGCATGTAGGAGAAACGGAGATCGAGAACAAATAGTTGATGAATGAATGGAAGAGAAAGGAAGTGGTGGGGGGAGGGGGCAAGACAGTGAGACCAGGAAGGTCAGGTCCGAGGGCAGGAACGAGTCTTGCAACAGCATGCCTCCCACTGGGAGGTCCAAAGCAGGGCTGGGACAGGCTTGGGAACAAAGAGAAAGGAGTCTTAGATTTGTGTTGCTACAATAGGAACATGATTTGACAGCAAATCACATGCCCCCCAACAGGGAAGCTGTGTGGACTGCAGCCAGAGCCCACACCAGAATAGGAGGTATCTAACTCAAAGCTATGGTTTTCCCAGTAGTCATGTACAGATATGAGAGTTGGACTATAAAGAAAGCTGAGCACCGAAGAATTGATGCTTTTGAACTGTGGTGCTGGAGAACACTCTTCAGAGTCCCTTGGTCTGCAAGGAGATCGAACAAGTCAATCCTAAAGGAAATCAGTCCTGAATATTCACTGGAAGGTGAATATTCAGTTTTACTGAAGATGAAGTTTCAGCTTCACTGGATGCTGAAGCTTAAACTCCAATACTTTGCCAAGAACTGACTCACTGGAAAAGACCCTGAAGCTGGGAAAGATTGAAGGCAGGAGGAGAAGGGGACGACAAAGACAAAGGTTGAGATGGTTGGATGGCATCACCAATTCGATGGACATGAGTTTGAGCAAGCTCTGGGAATTGGTGATGCAGGTCATCTGGCAAGGAAGGCAATCAGAGAAGCCTGGCATGCTGCAGTCATGGGGTCGCAAAGAGTCAGACACAACTAAGCAACTGAACTGAACTAAACTGAACTTCCCAGCCAACAGGGAGTATCTGTTCTAACTCCCGAGCCATGGGGGCGTCAGGGAGAAGAAGGGGATGTGGCTTTGGGCTGGGGGAGGTAGAGGAGGAAGGAAGAGAAGTAGGGGAGGGAAGAAGGCTGGACAGAGATGAGGAAGGGGGCACTGACAACATAGCCTTAAGCAAGCCATTTTTCTTAAGCTCACTGTCCTCAGTCTATGAAACGAGGAGATGGAACTCAGTGATCTGGAATAGTCCATCCCCTCAAACAGCAAAGGCTCAGGGTGTGAAATACTAGCGCACATTCTGGGAAGAGCTAGGACGGCAGCATTTCCAGAGCACAGTCTGTGCTCAGGGAGGGATGAAAGAGGAAGAGGCCAGTCCTACAAGGCCTGGGAGCCCTGCTCAGAGGGGAGGGGACAGGGACACCACGGGCTGTCTGCCGCAGGTGGAATCCACAGAGCAGACCATGGGTGAATCTTAAACTCACAGAGCTTAGTTTAAAAAGTGAAAGGCAACATGAGATACATAATACAACACCATTTATGTCCACATTACACACACACTTGGTAAAAACACATACAAACGGAAACACATTGAGTGCATTACAAGGGTGTATGAGAAGAGTGTAATATGATGGTGAAGAGTACAGACTCCAGGGCAAAGCTACTTGGACTTGAACCCCAGCTCTAACGACTGTCAGCTGGGAGACCAGCCCAAGCACTTGATCTCTTTGTGTCAGTTTCCTCATCTGTAAAATGGGGATGATACTAGTGCTGACTTCATAGGGATTCTGGGAGGATTAAATGATACCTAGAACAGTGCTTAGCACTGAATAAGGGCTATATAAATTTGCTATTAAGAGTATAGGAAATCAGGGATTTCCCTGGTGGTCCAGTGGTCCTCAGAGCTTTCATGGCTATGGGCCCGTGTTCAATCCCTAGTCGGGGCTGGATCCTACAAGCCTCATGGTGCAGCCAAAAAAAAAAAAGGGTATAGGGATTCATTAAGACAGCTAAAGCCAAAATGACAGCTATAACAAGGCAAGGATGTGGAGAATTTGCAACCTTCACACACTGGTGGTGGGAATGTAAAATGGTACAGATACCTGGAAAAGAGTCAGACATTCTTCTAAATGTTAAGTATAGAATTACTATATGACCCAGCAGTTCCACTCCTAGGTATCTACCTGCTGCTGCTGCTAAGTCGCTTCAGTCGTGTCCGACTCTGTGCGACCCCATAGACAGCAGCCCACCAGGCTCCCATCCCTGGGATTCTCCAGGCAAGAATACTGGAGTGGGTTGCCATTTCCTTCTCCAGTGCATGAAAGTGAAAAGTGAAAGCGAAGTCGCTCAGTCGTGTCCGACTCTTCGAGACCCCACGGACTATAGCCTACCAGGCTCCTCCGTCCATGGGATTTTCCAGGCAAGAGTACTGGAGTGGGTTGCCATTGCCTTCTCCCAAGTATCTACCTAAGAGAAATGAAAATCTACGTCCATACACACACGTGTACAGGAATGCTGATAGCAGCATTCAGCATTATTCATAACAGTCAAAGGTGAAAGACACCCAAATGTTCATCCACCAAAGCATAGATAAACTAAATGTGGCATAAGCATACAATGGAAAACTATTTAGTGAAAAACAGGCATGAACTGGGGGACCTCCCTGGTGGTCCAGTGGTTAGGGCTACACACTTCCACTGCAGGGGGGACCAGGGTTGGATCCTTGGTTGGATAACTAAGATTTGCCTTGTGACGCAGTCAAAAAAAAAAAAAAAGCAGGAATTACTGATACAGGCTGCAACATGGATAAACCTTACTAAATGAAAGAAGCCAGTCAGAGAAGACCACATATTACGTGATTCCATTTATATGAAATGTCCCCAGTAGGCAATCCATAGAGACAGTGGTTTGTAGATTAATGGTTCCCAAGGCTTGGAGGAGGGGATGACATAGGGAGACAGGAAAACATTCTAAAATTAGACAGTGTTAATAGTTGCACAATTCTGTAAATATAGTAAAAACTACTGAATTGTATCCACTCAAAGGATAAATTTTGTGGTATGCAAAGTACAACTCAATAACACTGTTATTAAAGAAAAGGTCATAGAGAGAGAGGCAAGAGAATTGAATCCAGAGTAGGAAAGGGCTGAGAAAGTCATGATAAAGAACCTCAACTCGATCCCGAAGGCCAGAGAGACACTGACGGATTTCACACAGGACTGTCTGGAATAGTTAAGTGCAGTGAAGCGCAGGCAGAACGCTGAAGAATAAAGCTTCTTGCGGTCGCAGAATAAAGGGAGGCTCGAGAGGCAGAGAGACAGATTAGGGGGCTATGATAACCCCAGTGAGAAACGATGAGGCTCTGAAGTGAGGAAGTGACCTAAGTGTCAAGACTGAGATGAACTATGGACTTTCCATTGAAGAGAAGGCGGGAGCCTGGGGCGGGCAAAGTGAGAGGGTGACAGAGCGACTCGGTGGCAGGTGTGGGCTGCCACAGGCTCCGGTGCTGCTACCGTCTCACCTGTGCTCAAGCAAACACACAAACCCGAGCCAGGAACACAGGTGTGCGCGGGGCAGAGTGTGTGCTCCAGGTGAGGGGAGCAGGGGGCAGAAGCAGGTGACACCTGGCCCTGCTGACAGCCTTCAGTGACAAGGAAGGGACAGGGTCCCTGTGGGGTGGAGATGCTGCCTCGGGCCCTTCCGCGGCCGGGAAGAGGCAGGGAGATGGTGCCTGAACTTTGAGGAATACGGACGGGAAGGTGGGGGCGAGCAGAGGCTTCAGAAGGGGACCTCCCTTACTCCTAGCCTCCCCCTCCCCCCAAGCCCTCAGAGAGCTGGCAGCAGCCATGACCTCTTTGCAAGGACATTATGAGAGGAGATATGACTGAAAGAATGCCAGGCGGGCAATGCAGTAGTGTGAGGGGGACCCTTGGCTCTGGCTGGCCTGGTGTCCAAGGTCAAGTCACTTCACCTGCGTGACTGTCACTTCCCATGAGGCATGAGACCCATGACTCACTGCAGTATATAAAGTGCCCTCAAACTCTATCTCATGCACTCGGAGATAGATGTTATCATCTTCCTCGTTCAAGGAAAAGTGCCAAGGGAATCCCCCGGTGGTTCAGTGGTTAAGACTCTGAGATGCCACTGCAGGGGGCACGGGTCAGGGAACTAAGATCCTCCTGCATGCCACCAAGTGTGGCCAAAGAAAGAAAAAGAATCAGAAGGGCAAGGATTTTTCCTTCTTTTTTGACGTATCCCAAATGCCCAGAACAATGACTGGCACATAGTCCAGATAGTCAAAAATATTGGTTCAATGAACACTGAAAGAATCTCATTTCCCTCCATTTCACAAACAAAAACATAGACTCTGAACAGTGGAGTGAAATGCCCAGAGTCACCTGGTCCAGAAGAAACAGACCCGGAGCAGGAACTGAGGGTTAGTCCCTGATTCAGTCCATGCTATGTCCGCAACCCACTGCTGCCTGCATCATCTGAGCCAGCGGGGCAGGGAACCAGATGACCTTCCAGGCATTCTCGAGCTAGATACCAGTGAAAAAGACGCCTCAGGAAAATAGGGAGCCATGCTTCAGTCCTTGGATTCTCAAAGCCAGACTTCAAGCCCGGCCTTCCCAAGGCTCCCATCTGACACTGCGGAAGACCCAGGGAGCAGGGAGCCACCCATGTCCTGCAGGGCCATTCCCCAGGCAGAGGTTTGGACCTTCGGACAATACTTTCCCTTCCTCCCCACCTGCAGGCATTCAGTTATTCAACCAGCACTCCAAGGTGCCTTCCATGCTGGGTCTCAGGATGATCCAGCAAAGGAGACCCAAGGTTGGGGGGACGGGGGGCGCAGAGCAGGAAGCCTGGCGGCAGGGAAGGACTCACGCCTCATTGCAGGAGTCCTGGTTGAAGCGGCAGGTGAAGATGAATTTGCCCAGCACGTCCTCCTCCAGCGAGGGAGAGGTGTCCTGTCTCCGTCTGGACAGAATGTTGATGTAGTGGAAGCGGTACCACTCCCTCACAGCATCCACCCCTGACGAGTACGTCTGGTAGAAGCAGTCCGATTTGTTCTGGTTGCACTGGACACAGAGACCATAGCATCAGAGGACCAGCAGCAAGGGTAAGCAGGGTGGGGCAAGGTCAAGCAATGAATGGTCTGGGGTCCTAATGACTGATAGAAAGGGGCGGGCAGCCAGGGTGGGAGAAGCCAAAGCCTGGAGGACAGCAGACCTGGAGAGCATGGGATTGATGGAGGAGACTGGGAGCTGCACACACCTTGCGGTCATTTATGCAGCCTCTGAGGAGGGTGAAGCAAGGATTCTTCTCCCCATTTCACAGATAGGAATACTGAAGGATCAAGCAGTTTGTCCCAGTATCAAAGAGGGGACTGGAACCCTGGTCTCTGGGTACTCTCTCTGCTTCGCTCCCCTTTTTTTTTTAATCTTTATTATTATTTTTATTTTAATTGGAGGATAATTTCTTTACAATATTGTGTTGGTTTCTGCCATACAATATGAATCAGCCATAAATATATATATACATATATGTATATATATGTGTGTGTGCACTTAGTCGATCAGTCATGTAAGACTCTGTGCAACCCCATGAACTGTAGCCTGCTAGGCTCCTCTGTCCATGGGGATTCTCCAGGCTAGAATACTACAGTGGGTTGCCATGCCCTCCTCCAGGGGATCTTCCTGACCCAGGGATCGAACCTAGGTCTCCCGCATTGCAGGCAGATTCTTTATCATCTGAGCCACCAGGAAGCCACCGGGGAAGCCCAAGACAGAGAATAGGGAGATGACAGCAAGAAAACTAAAAAAAAAATAAATAAAGATGGGAGGGAGGCTTAAGAGAGAGGATAGATATAGATATAGATATATGGGCTTCCCCGGTGGCTCAGTGGTAAAAAATCTGCCTATCAATGTAGGAGACCTGGGTTGGATCCCTGGAGAAGGGAATGGCAACCCACTCCATTATTCTTGCCTGGGAAATCCCATAGACAGAGGAGCCTGGTGGGCTACAGTCTAAGAGGTCGCCAAGAGTCAGACACAACTGAGCAACTGTAAACAACAATGACAATTCTCTGTCTTGGGCCTGCTGGAACCCCAAGGCCCCATCACCCTGGAAGGTCCCAAGTGAGTCCCACACGGGATCAGAATTCAGAAAGAGCATTTCCACAGTAGATCTGACTTCCCATCCCCATAAACACTCCCACAGAGGCCCCCATCGAGGAGCCTCCACAAGCTGGCGCCCAGAGAGACGTTATTTAATTTTAATTTTCAAATTTATTCATACATGTAACCTATTTATTTTGCCAGCGCGCCGACTCCCGCCTCAATCATTGGCAGCGAAGGCGGGTCGCGCAGGGCCGGGAGCTGAACCGACTCCTGCGCGCAGGCGGAACCAGCGGGCTGGGGTGGGGGCAGGGGGAGGGGAGGGGAGGGGCGGGGCCTCCGGGCGGTGGGCGGGGCCTGGGCGGGGCCTTACCAGCTGGAAGCCGATCTTCCAGTCCTTCCTGTTCACCTGGGGGTTGTTGTCCTGCACGCTGGAGCCGGCGCGGCGGACTCTGCGGGCCTCGTGGGGCGGAGCCGGGACTGGCAAGCGCTGCAGGGGGTGCGGCAGCGGCTTCCGCAGGTCGCGGCGGGAGCGGGCGTGGGCCACAAGGGTGTTGGAGGAGTTGTACTCGTACAGGTCGAAGAGCGTCTGCTCCGTGATGCGGTCCAGCTCCTCCAGCTCCTCTTGAATTTCCTTGTACCTGGAAGGGGCGATGGTGAACCGTCGGACTAGGAGGTGGCGGCCTGGTGACAATCCTCGCCCGCCCCCCGCCCCCCACTATCTCCCGTGCCTCAGTTTCCCCGTCTGTAACGGGTGAGATCAGTTCAACCCAGAGAAGTTGGCGGGGAATAGCTCTGGGGTCTCCTGGGCTATCTCGGGGGCGAGGGGAGGCGCAGACAGGTGTGTCCGCCTCCGGGTGATTGGAGGCGACAGTGAGCCCCAGCGGGGACGGCATTTATTGCCGCATGTTTATCGTAAGGGAGAGGCGGGAGGTGCTCTCTTCCCACTCGCCCTGGCCTGTAAGGGAACCCGGAACTTGTCTGCCGTTTCCCCGGGCAGAAGAGGGGGTGGGCCGGCAAGGCCCAGACACTCACTCCCACAGACCAAAATGGTGCATGGGCCATCCGCCCCGCTCTTCGCGAGGGTGGCCTTTGACCGTCTGCCACTTGACACTTTCTAAATCAGAGAGTCTCAACTGCACGTCTAGAACCTTCCGAGGAACTTTAAAAATACAGATACCACACACTATCCTTTCCCCGCCCTCCTACACCAAAGACTCAGTTTTAAGGAGTTTCAGGTGGGGCTCAAGAATCGTGAGTTAAACACTGTCCAGTATAAATCCTCACATTCCTTCTCAATACAGGGCCTATATCGTCTCCATCATGAAAGTCCAGGCAAAGTAGCAGGACCTTAGGGATAGAATCTACCAAAACAAAACAAACACCTAGGACCGATAAATAAACAGGGTTACAGGATATAAAACCAATATGCAAAAAATGTTTCTGCATGCTAGCGATCAAAAAAATGGAAAATGAAATCACAGCACCGTATTAAATAGCATAAACAACATGAAATACTGGGAGTAAATCTGATGAAAGGCGTACAAGACCTGTACACTGAAAATCCTGCTGAAATAAATCAAAGACCAAAATAAAAGGAGTTGCAGACGTTAGTAGATCAGGAACTCATATGCCACCTTACAAATTGCTCTTTAGATTCAAGCTGTGCATGCATGCTCAGTGGAGAAGTTGTGTGGGACTCTTTTTGACCCCAGGACTGTAGCTCACCAGGCTCCTCTGTCATGGAATTTCCCAGGCAAGAATACTGGAGTGGGTTGCCATTTTCTTCTCCAGGAGATCTTCCAGACTCAGGGATTGAACCTACATCTGCGTTGCAGGCGGGTTCATTACCACTGAACCACCCGGAAAACCCAGCAGACATTTTTGAAGAAATTGACGGGTCAATTCTAAGATTGCTTTGGAAATGCACAAATCTAGAATGGCCAAAACAAGTTTGGAAAAGAAGAGCAAAGGTGGAGTGCTTACTCTACCTCGCTTTAAGACTGTAAAGCCATGGTAATCAAAGAACAGTGTAGTGCTTATGTAAGGATAAACAGATCAATGGGGCAGAATAGAGTCCAGACATAAACTCAAATATATACATGGTCAACCTGATTTTTGACCAAAGCACCTGTTCAGCTCAATGAGGAAATAATTTTTTTAAAAAAAAAGATGATGCTGGATATTGTATGAAAAAAGGGGGAAAACAAAGAAAGAACCTCAACCTCTACCTTAGTCTGTATACAAAAATTAAGTCAAGCAACCCAAACAAAAAATTCAGAACCATAAAGATTATAGAAGGGAACATCAAAGATACCTTCACAACCTTGGGGTAGGCAAAATTTCTTAGAATAAAAAAATATCTAAAGTAGAAATCCTGAAATATAAAAACCTCTTACAAATCAAAAAGAAAATGTCATTGTTTTAAAAAGGAACCCCCCAAATATTCAAATGGTCACTAAACACATGAAAAGATGCTCAACATCATTAGTCCCCAAATGTAAATTAAAACCATAATGAGGTGCCATTTAACATCCATTAGGCTCAAATGAAGAGACTGATGACATCAAGTGTTGGTGAGAATGTGGAGCATCTGAAATTGCTGCTGGCGGGAGTCTAAAATGGTACCACCGATATGGAGGACAATCCGTGTTGGCTCAGATGGTAAAGAGTCTGCCTGTAATGCAGGAGACTTGGGTTCGATCCCTGGGCTGGGAAGAGCCGCTGGAGAAGGGAATGGCTATCCAGTCAAGTATTCTTGCCTGGAGAATCCCATGGACAGAGGAGCCTTTGCGCCTGTGGGGTCACAAAGAGTCAGACAAGACTGAGCAACTAACACACACACACATGGTGGTCCTCATTTGCCTAGTCCAAACCTCACAGTCCTCAGCCACCATCTCCCTCATAAAAGTCTAGCAGGCTGCCCCTCATCCTCTCATAGGAGAAAAATGTAGCTGAGGTCAAAGGTGTGTGTTTGACATTCTGAGATTTGTTTGTTATTGGTCATTAAAAGAACAGCAATTATATTTAAAATGGATAACCAACAAGAACCTACTGTATAGCACAGGGAACTCTGCCCAGTGTTATGGGGCAGGCAGGATGGGAGAGGAGTTTGGGGGAGAATGGATACATGTGTATGTATGGCTGAGTTGCTCTGCTGTGCAACTGAAACTATTACAACATTGTTAATCAGCTATACTCCAATATAACATTAAAAGTTTTTTTTTAAAAAAAGCAGTAAAAGTTATAGGAATGGAGTTCTAATCAGCTTCCCAGGTTCATTTCCTAGCCTTACCACTTACCTGCGTGGTGATAAGGACTAAGTGAATTAACATATGAGAAACATAGGAAGAAAAAGAGCTGGCAGAGTGAGTGTTGTCTAACTGCAGCTATTGTTTTTATGGTCACAACTGTTCTTCAATAAGAACAATAGTAAAATAATAGTAACCTATTGTTGGAGAAGAGAAAGCTGAGGAGACAGGAGAGCACCGCCTGCCACTCAACAGCCCTGTGACTTTGTGATCTTAAGGGAAGTAGAGGCACTGCCCTGATGGCCCAGTGGTTGAGAATCCACCTGCCGATGCAGGGAACACGGGCTGGATCTCTGGGAGGGGAAAATCCCACATGGGGCTGAGCAACTTAGCCTGTGCACTGCAACTACTGAAGCTCACTCGCCTGGAGCTGGTGCTCCACAAGAGAAGCCACGGCAATGCGAAGCCTGCGCCCCTGTTCGCCACAACTAGAGAAAGCCCACACATGGCAGCGATGACCAAGTGTAGCCAAAAATAAATTAATTAATTAATATTTTTTGAAAAGTGGAGCCGAAGACCAGGTGCCAATTCTGATTCGTCCACCTAAACAGTTGGGTGACCTTTGCAAAACCTGTATGTTTCTCAGAGCCTCTGTGTTCTCCTCTGACTCTGGGCTGGTAGTTCCCTCCTTATCCAGTAAGCCTGTGACAGAGATCAGATCATGATAATGGATGCCGAAATGACAGCCTGGTGACTGCTGTCCTTGGATCCCCTGAACTGATGACCACTGGGCAAAGAAGGAGGAGATGTCTCTAGAGCTGCTTCAAAGACAGAACCAGGGCCAGAGGGCAGAAGTTACGGTGAGGTAAGCTGCAGCTTTACCTAAGGAAGAACTTTCCATCAGCAGAGATAAGTGACATTCCTGACACAAAGGAGTCCATCACTGGGTGGGTGGGTGGGGAGGCGAGGTGCCAGCTCTAAAAGTCTGGGCTTTTAGTCCCTGCCAGGCCTGCCAATGCAGAACCTGCTTTCTAGATCCTGGGGGGAGTGGGGGGCAGTACAGGGTCCACCTCAGGGTCAAGGTTGGATGGCCTGGCTCAGAGCCTTCCCCTCCCTCAGTGCAGCTCTCTGGGGGGAAGGAAGATTCCATGACCTTCTTTGCCACAAGAATGCCACACTCTTCCTTAAAACCAGCCTCAGTCCCTCCCAGGATTGAATGAAAAGTATGTGCTCTTGGGCTCTGTTTGCCGAGGATGTGGCTTTGTCTGGCCCCCTCTCTTGGGTGAAAAAAGCCCTTTGTTAACCAGAAAGGGGATGGGGATCGCTGTGGCTGACCTTTCACATTGGACTCTCAACACCTCCTCGCTTAGTATGAAGGTCTTCAGCCTTATCCCCTTTCCTGGCAGTTATAGAGCAGCCCAGAATACCCCTCCCCCTCTGCTGGCCACACTCCTGCCACCTGCAGGTGGGCACCTGGGCTGACTTTGTCTCCAGTTATCTCACAAGCTCCTCTATCTCTTCCACGACTTCCACCCCCTCCCTGCTCCCCAGTCCGAGTCACCTATCTTGCCTCTGCCTCCAGCACCCACACCAGCTAGCAGCATGAGTCACACGCAGGTCCCCACCCACCAGGCTGCATCAACCTGTCCACCCACCCCTGCCTCTCTCCTGGAACAGGAACCAATAACCCGGATCCTTCCCTTCTCCCCTCTCCCCCGCTCTGGACTCCTGCTGCTCCCCACAGGCTCCCACTAGCCCCCACCTCTGGATACCTTTGCCTGGCCCTTCCTTAAACTGCAATGGGAGAAAGAACTTTGAAAGCAAACATACTTGGTCTTCGACTCAGCTACTGCTCCTAGATTCACTGGCTTCTACGGTGGGGGGGGGGGGGTGGCAACAGATTTTTTAATCTGTTTCATCACTAGTTCCCTGTGTGAACTTAGGCAATTACTTAGCCTCTTTGGGCCTCAGTTTCCTTATCTATAAAATGGGAGTAATACTGATATCTACATAAGAGATCTGTTGTGAAAATTAAATAATTTGATTAATATAAATTTTTTTTGTTTGGCACATATTAAGTACTATGTGTGTTAGCCATTATCATTGGTGTTTTTTCTTTCTTTCTTTCTTTCTTTTTTTTTGGCCACACCCTATGGCATGTAAGGTCCTAGTTCCCTGACCAGGAATTGAACTGGCATCCTCTGCATTGGAAGTGCGGAGCCTTAACCATTGGACTGCCAGAGAAGTTCTCGTTGTTATTTTTTATTATCACTTGCTGTTTGACCCTGCTCACTTCACTTCTACTTCCTCATCTGCAAAATGGAAATGATAATAATGCCTGTCTCCATGGACCTGTCAAGATTAAATGAGGTAGTGCTTAGAGAACTCCCAGTGCAGGACCGAACTCATAGTAGGGGCTCCATATCCTTCCCCGGTTTTGAGGTGCCTTCTCTGACACCCCTCCTATCCAGCGTGCTGGGTGTCTCCCCACTAACTCCTGCAGGAGGGATTGTTTTAATCGGTGAGAATACTTGCCTCCCAGCCTGCAAGCCCCAGAGGCCAGGGCTCTGGTTTTCATTCCCTGGGGCGTTTTCCTTTACTGCCCAGGGCCTTGCACCCTGCAGAACCTTGGAAAATATGCAGGCCTCAACAGATTTATCCTTGCACTGTCCATCTCTCACCCACATCTTTCAACCACAGTCTTTATAGAGAGCCTACTATTGGCTAGTTCCTCATGCCTGCCTGCCCTCCCCTCCCCACTGCCCCAGGGGATGAGGGTGGGGGAAGTTGGGGAAGGAAGAGGTCTGGGAGCACTGAGGTTGGGAAGAAAAGAAGCAAAGCCGCAGGCACCAGGGGAGGAGAAAGAAGGCTGAGAGAGGGAATAAGACAAGCTCAGAAATGCGATGTAGGGACTTCCCTGGTGGTCCAGTGGTTAAGCCTCTGCGCTTCCAATGCAGGGGGTGCAGGTTTGATCCCTGATCAGGGAACTAAGATCCTACAAGCTGCACAAAACAAACAAAAATCAAACAAAAAAACCCAGACAAGGAATAAGAAATGAGATGTAACATCTGAGCAGAAACTTCATTATTCCACATCCGTATTTTGGGTATTAAGAAGAGGCAGGGGTTTGCAATCAGGCAAACAGGGTGGAAAAGACCAGTGATGCTGGGAAAGATTGAAGGCAGGAGAAGTGGGCAACAGAGTATGTGATGGTTGGATGACATCGCTGACTCAATGGACATGAGTTTGAGCAAACTCAGGGAGATAGTGGACGGGCAAGCCTGGGGTGCTGCAGTTCATGGGGTTGCAAAGAGTCAGACCGACTTGGTGACTGAACAACCCCCACAAACAGGGAAAGTCACAGTGGAGTCTGTGACCTTGTGCCTTAGCTCTCTCTGCCTCAGTTTCCTCAAGTGTAACCCAGGAATAATAACAATATCTGCCTCGAAGGATTGTTGAAAGAATTAAAGGAGCTGCCCGAGGAGTTCTTAACTGCGTCCAGTGGTTTGATGCATGAAGCAGCTTCTCAGTAACTGGCCTCTTAACCTGGGCATCATGCAGGAGGAGGAGGGCCTTATATAAGTGAAGTGACAGAGCAGTGTTTTCTCTTCAGGACAGGATGTCCCAACCCTGATCAGCTCATGACACACCTCTGGACACGACAGACTACACCACCCCTGATATGTGACCAATCCCACTCACTTGCAATTGCACACACACCTCATTTGTTTGCTCACGCACATTCATGCGATCACATACACAGTAACTCATAAACCTTACACTCTGACTCTAGCTCACAATGTGTATGGTACCTGTCACAGCGCGCTGAGGTTATTTGTATGCCTATCTCTTCCATCTTATCTTTCAATACCTAGCAAAGTACTTGGCCTTCAGCAACGATTGTAGGAATTATTGATGAACCCATTCGCTGGGTGCCTAGAGCCGTGTCTGGCCTGCCGCAGGTGTCCCAAGATGTGAGGTGTGGCAGGACCGAGTGAACACACAGAAAAGGTGTGTGTAAACACCCAACCCTGCCCTCCTGTCTTCTCCATGGTTACCTCCACCCCCTCTGGCTTCCAAACCGAAAATTGGCCAAGAACGCTGGTGAAACCCAAAACTTCAGGACACACCCAAACACCACACCTGGACAGGTGGACTGCAAAGCTCAGCAGGGTCACCTGGGCCTTTGGGGCAACAGCCTGACCAGAGCAGCTTCTATCCTGCCCTGTTGTCTTGGCTCTGTGACTACACCCCACTCACCCCCCAACCTCGCCTCGAGGCTAATGCAAGCCTCCACCACCACCACTCCCACACTTTGCTTTCTCCAACACAAACTGCCCTTCTCAACCCAGACCACCCTGCCAGGGCCCAGCCCCAGCCAGCTCCCACCACCACTACCGCCCCCCCACCACACCTGCAATCATCTCGTTGCAGGATTTCCATCAGATTCATCTCCTGATAAGGAGGAGGGGCTGATTCCTACCCTGCCCTTCTGAACTTATCAGCATCTTGACCTCATCCGCGCTCCCTCCCACTTTCAGGAGGATGAAGGGGTGGAGGAGGAGACTGTCGATCCAACAAGCCCGCACTGGAGAAGACCCAGGCACTAAGAAGTCTTCCCTGGGCAGAGTGGCCGGCCCATCACGTCGAGGGCTCCCCTCTCCTGCCCAGAGGGACGTCTGACTCAGGTTACCTGTAGGGGTTTAGGGTGCAGATGGAGACAGCGGGGAAGATGAGTTTGTCCGAGTTGAGGTTGATGTTGAGGCTGACGGGGTAGCTGAAGTACTCTCCGAAGAGCTGGCCGAACTGCCAGTACATCATGCCGAAGGTGCAGAGCCAGAGCACGGCCCAGAAGACTGTCTTCATGCGGTTGTGCTGTGAGCACACCAAGCGGATGGCGCCGTGGATGGTGGTGTTGTTGCAGAAGAACTCAAAGAGCTCCCGGTAGGAGCGGTGGAACTCGAGCAGGGCCTCCTCCTCCTCCGTGGGTGGCGGGGGGCCCGAAGGCTCGGGGCCTGGCCCCGGCTCCTCAGGCTTGTCTCCCTTCATGAGCCCTTGTGGGGGTCGGGGAGGGCAAGGGGCCAGGCTGAGTTCTGGGCTCTGGGTGCCTCCTCCATCCTCATCACCTGGGGCCCGTGCCCTCATCCCACTCTCCTCCCACCTCTTGCCCACTTTCTCCCCCTCCTCCCCGGGCCCCGTCCCCGGGAGCTTGCTGACCTGCCAGAGTCTGGTCAGAAGAGCTGGAGCCAAGCCTCCCCTGAGTGGCCTCTCTGCCTCCTTGATAAGGCTCCCTTTGGTTTCTGTCCTAGACTCTCCTTGTCTGTATCCTCTGTCTCCTCTGTTCAGTCAATCTCTGTCTTTGGTCTTCTTCCTCCAATATCTGTGTCTTAGCTTCTCTCTGCCTCCGTCTCTCTCTTTCTGTCCCTCTCTCTGCCTTTCGCTTCTCTTCGGGTCTCTCGGCTCTCTTTCTTGCCGGTTTCCTCTCCGGGTGTCAGGCTCTCTGATCTTGCCCTTCTTCCTCTCCCTCCCCACCCGGCCCTCTCTCCCCTGCGGTCTGGACTCTCTCCTCTGGCCCCCGGGCCTGACCTCGGGCTGTGACCTGACTCCCTCCCGGGCTCTGAGAGATCTGGGCTGCCTTCTGCTTCCCACTCCCAGGTTGTGGCTGGACTGGGACTGGTTCCTTTCCAGTTGAATCTGGCAGCCCGGCTTCTCCTCCCCCTCACCTGACAGGTGCAGCGGCCAGACTGGGGAGCCAGCCCGCCGGGCCGGGATGGAAGCAGCAGAAGCCTCATTAGCATCTCAATTAAAGGTGAGCCGGGCAGGAGGAGGGGCCGAGGAGGAGTCAGAGCTGAGAGCTCTCCCGAGGGAGGAGGGCTCCTGAGGGCAGGTGACCTGCAGCACCCGGACTGGAAAAGCGAGAAGAAAAGTCAGGGCTGGAAATCCTGGGAAGCCAGCAGGCAGGGAGACCGGGAGACTAGAAGGCAGGCAAGGGATGGAGGTCTTGAACCTGGAGGTGATGCTGAACGCAAAGACAGGAGGGCAAAGCAAGGAAAAAGGACAACCCAGGGTGAGTGAGACTAAGGTGTGGGGACCAGGAGAACAGGGAAGGCCAGATGGTGGGTGGACGGAGGAGAGGGGGAAGGACCGGGAGGGAGGGATGGATGGAGGACAGGCAGAGAAAGGGGGGTGAGGAGGAGGAAGCCAGCCCCAAAAGGAGTCCCCCTCCCCCACCACTGAAGGAGAGGCAGGGGGAGGGACTGCCCCCAGTGGGCCTCCAAGAACCAGGGCCCCTCCCTGGGGAATCCTTCCAAGGGCATCCCTGGGTCAGCCTCACCCCTGGGCCTTGGAGAAGAAGGAGGCAAGGCCCGCAGGCTTCCTCCCGGCTCACTAAGGTGTGAACACCTCCCGACCCCGCCCAGGAGCACCCCTCTGCCTCTCCCAGCTGGTCCTGCCCTCCTGACCCCTCACCCCCACCCCGAGCCTGTCCAGCCCAGGGAGGGGCCCAGGTGCAGCTGGGGGCTGGGCGGGGCCCTGGGACATTCTGTTCCTTTTTACGCCATTGGCTGCCGGACCAGGAATGTGTCGCGTCCCCAGTTGTGGTCACGGGGTTGCTGGAATGTGTGCTCAGAGAAGAGGGGCCGCCAGGGCACTGGGCAGAGCCCAGGATAGCGGGCACCGAGGAGGCAGGAGGGATCTGACCGTGAAGAGAGTGGGGAGGAAGAAGCTGAGCCTGGCCCAAGGCTGCACCAATCCTGGAAGGAAGGAAAAACTCAACGTGGGGCCATGGTTTTCCTCCAAAATCTCTGAGTGAGGGACCAAGCAGAAAAGGGGGAAGGGATCAGAGAAGGGCCCAGGAGGCACAGAGACCCAAGCACACAGCCCAGGCCAGAGGTCTGCCACTGTGACCCCGAAGGAGGTAGCCACTGGCTCCTCTCGCCTCCGGGAGGAGGGGGGCTGGGACATGCAGACATGCCCAGTCTGAGCCTGGATGCAGCTGGATAGAAGAAGACAGGCCCTCGAGGTCATGAAGTCATAAGACAAGGATCCTGGTAACAGAGAGAGGAGCCAAGTGCTGAGGGAGCCTGGGGGTGAGGCGGAAGGGAGAGGCACTAACCCAGGAGATTCAGGAAGACTTCCCGGAGAAGGCGCCATCTCAGCTGGGTCTTGCAAAACAAACGAAGGCTCCCATCTGTGGCCAGTCTCCTGTGGCCTCTTAAAGTGAGAGCTGCTGTCGATCAGGCTTCCAAACCCACCCCATTGCTTCCCCAACGCCTTAGGGGACCCCTCTGTGGAGAAGGGAAAGACTGGCTTTTTCTTCATTTTCCAGCTGAAGAAAGTACCCTCTGCAAAGTCAGGCCAGTTTTCTGTGGACACAAAACCAAACAGCAGTAGCATGAAGAAGAGAAGCAGAATTCTTCTTCGGCAAGTGGGGGATTGTCTGCTTAGGGCTTTTGCCACACACCCCGAGACAGACCAGCCACAGTCTCGTGGGGAACTGGGGCTCCCCTGCACCTGGTTTTGAAAGTCAGGCAGGTTCACATACTCCCACCAGCCATCTGGGTCCTGGACTGTCTCCCAGGCTCCCTAAGAAGCTCTGTCTACTATCCCCGCCTTCCCAAAGGACATCCTACCAACAGGAGGAGTAACCAGCACCCTGCCTGTCCCATCTCAGAGGTTCAAAGAGACACGTCCCTGCCACGTCCGTTTGCCAGTTGATGCCTGAAATCCAGTCACTGGCCCAAGGCTGCAAGACAAATAGTTTTACCTTCAAAGCTTCAGTGAGCAGGATCGCAAGGCCCGGTCTGGGCTGAGCTGGGGAGCGAGCTCAGTGTCCCCGAAGCACCTGCCGAGGTGTGGCAGCTTAGAGACAGCAGCATTCCAGATCTGGAATGGGCCAGAGCAAGCTTGTTCTGGTGAAAAAAAAATGGAAACCTGAGGCCTGCACCTGTGTCATAGCTCCGTTTTAAATATTATCTTTTAAGGCACAGGGGGAAAAAAACCTGAACACATTTTCCTCATAACAGTTTTCCAATAACACAGAAGTTTGCAGATCAATAAAAGCCTCTCAGTCCCATTCCATTCCCACCCCTTGACTCTGGGTGCTACTATCATTTGTGTCCATCTGTATCTCTTTTGGGTGCTTTTATAGACTTCCATGTATTTTTAAAAAAACAAAATATATAGCTTTTCCATAAATGGGACTATGTTACAGACATTATTCTATGATTTCCATTTTTACTTTTAAACTATACCACTTCAGAAATGACACTCAGGACTTCCCTGACTCTGAGCTCCCAAAGCAGAGGGTCCAAGTTCGACCCCACACACCACTACTAAGAGTTTGCATGCCGCAACTAAAGATCTCACATGCTGCAACTGAAAAAAGAACCCAAATGCCATAATGAAGGTCAAAGATCCCAAGTACAGAACACCCAGTGCAGCCAAATGAATTAATTAATTACTTTTTAAATGACACTTTGCCACTGTGGGGCCCAGGCTCCTCAAGGAGAGAGCAGGAGGGTGGAGTGTGTAAGGCAGCCCAGGTGGTTGCCAAAGTCCTTTCCAGCTGGCTCTGCATATAGCCAGGATGGAGGTTCCTTAATAACCTAAAAATAGAGATAACATATGATCCAGCAATCCCACTCCTGAGCATGTATCCAGTAAAGACAAAAACTAATTTGAAAACATACGTGCAGCCCAGGGTTCATAGCAGCTCTGTTTACAATAAGCAAGGCACAGAAGCAACCCAAGTGCCCATCAACAGACAGTTGGTTTAATAAGATGCAGTGTGTGTGTGCATGCGTGTGTGTGTGCTTGTGTGTACATATAAATATATACATATGTGGATATTACTCAGCCATAAAAAAGAATGGAATACTGCCATTTGCAGTAACTTGGGTGGACACAGAGGATATCATACTAAGTGAAATAAGACAGAGGAAGGAAAATAATATCAGTTCAGTTCAATCTTTCAATCATGTCTGACTCTTTGCAACCCCATGAATTGCAGCACACCAGGCCTCCCTGTCCATCACCAACTCCTGGAGTTTACTCAAACTCATGTCCATTGAATCAGTGATACCATCCAACCATTTCATCCTCTGTCATCTTCTTCTCCTCTTGCCTTCAATCTTTCACAGCATCAGAGTCTTTTCAAATCAGTCAGTTCTTCACATCAGGTGGCCCAAGTATTGAAGTTTCAGCTTCAGCATGAATGAATCATCATATTCCAGCATCATATTCCAATGAATATTCAGGACTGATTCCCTTTAAGATGGACTAGTTGGATCTCCTTGCAGTCCAAGGGACTCTTAACAGTCTTCTCCAACACCACAGTCCAAAAGCATCAATTCTTCACTGCTCAGTTTTCTTTATAGTCCAACTCTCATATCCATACATGACTACTGGAAAAACCATAGCTTTAACTAAACGGACCTTTGTTGGCAAAATAATGTCTCTGCTTTTAAATATGCTGTCTAGGTTGGCCATAAATTTTCTTCCAAGGAGCAAGTGTCTTTTAATTTCATGGCTGCAGTCACCATCTGCAGTGATTTTGGAGACCAAAAAAATGAAGCATGTCACTGTTTCCACTGTCTCCCCATCTATTTGCCATGAAGTGATACTTTGGACACCTGATGCAAAGAGCTGACTCATTTGAAAAGACCCTGATGGTGGGAAAGATTGAGGGCAAGAGGAGAAGGGGACGACAGAGGATGAGATGGTTGGATGGCATCACCGACTCGATGGACATGGGTTTGGGTGAACTCCAGGAGTTGGTGATAGACAGGGAGGCCTGGCGTGCTGCAGTTCATGGGTCACAAAGAGTCGGACACGACTGAGTGACTAAACTGAACTGATGGGACTGGATGCCATGATCTTAATTTTCTGAATGTTGAGCTTTAAGCCAACTTTTTCACCCTCCTCTTTCACTTTCTTTTTTTTTCCTCTTTCACTTTCATCAAGAGGGTCTTTAGTTCTTCACTTTCTGCCATAAGGGTGGTATCATCTGCATATCTGAGGTTATTGATATTTCTCCCGGCAACCTTAATTCCAGCTTGTGCTTCATCCAGCCCAGCATTTCTCATGATGTACTCTGCATATAAGTTAAATAAGCAGGGTGACAATATACAGCCTTGATGTACTCCTTTCCCGATTTGGAACCAGTCTGTTGTTCCATGTCCAGTTCTAACTGTTGCTTCCTGACCTGCATACAGGTTTCTCAAGAGGCAGGTCAGGTGGTCTGGTATTCATATCTCTTTAAGAATTTTCCACAGTTTGTTGTGATCCACACAGTCAAAGGCTTTGGTATAGTCAAGAAAGCAGAAGTAGATGTTTTTCTGGAACTCTCTTGCTTTTTCGATAATCCAACAGATGTTGGCAATTTGACCTCTGGTTCCTCTGCCTTTTCTAAATCCGGTTTGAACATCTGAAAGATCATAGTTCATGTAGTGTTGAAGCCTGGCTTGGAGAATTTTGAGCATTACTTTACTAGCATGTGAGATGAGTGCAATTGTGCGGTAGTCTGAACATTCTTTGACATTGCCTTTATTAGGGATTGGAATGAAAACTGACCTTTTCCAGTCCTGTGGCCACTGCTGAGTTTCCCAAATTTGCTGGCATATTGCATTCAGCACTTTCACAGCATCATCTTTCTGGATTTGAAATAGCTCAACTGGAATTCCATCACCTCCACTAGCTTTGTTTGTAGTGATGCTTCCTAAGGCCCACTTGACTTCACACTCCAGGATGTCTGGCCCTAGGTGAATGATCACACCATTGTGATTATCTGGGTCATGAAGACCTTTTTTGCATAGTTCTTCTGCGTATTCTTGCTATCTCTTCTTAATATCTTCTGCTTCTGTTAGGTCCATACCATTTTCTGTCCTTGATTGTGCCCATCTTTGCATGAAATGTTCCCTTGATATCTCTAATTTTCTTGAAGAGATCTCTAGTCTTTCCCATTCTGTTGTTTTCCTCTATTTCTTTGCATTGATCGCTGAGGAAGGCTTTCTTATCTCTCCTGGCTATTCTTTGGAACTCTGCATTCAAATGGGTATATCTTTCCTTTTCTCCTTTGCCTTTCGTTTCTCTTCTTTTCACAGCTATTTGTAAGGCCTCCTTAGACAACCATTTTGCCTTTTTGCATTTCTTTTTCTTGGGGATGGTCTTGATCCCTGCCTCCTGTACAATGTCACAAACCTCCGTCCATAGTTCTTTAGGCACTCTGTCCATCAGATCTAATCCCTTGAGTCTATTTGTCACTTGTACTGTATAATCATAAGGGATTTGACTTAGGTCATACCTGAATGGTCTTGTGGTTTTCCTACTTTCTTCAATTTAAGTCTGAACTTGGCAATAAGGAGTTCATGATCTGAGATCACTAATGTGGAATCTAAAAATAAATACAAATGATTCTATATACAAAATAGGAACAAACTCATAGGCATAGAAAACAAACTTATGGTTGCCAAGAGGGAAAGAGAGCAGGGAGTGATAAATTAGGGGTATGGGATTAACAGATACCCACTACTACACATAAAATAGATAAATAGCAAGGGCCTACTGTATAACACAGGGAATTATAATTACTATCTTATAGTAACCTATAATGGGAAAGAATCTGGGAAAATAACTGCGGTACACCTGAAACTGGGCTTCCTTGGTGGCTCAGCAGCAAAGAGTCCACCTGCCAATGCAGGAGACTTAGGTTCAATCCCTGGGTTGGGAAGATCCCCTGGAGAAGGATATGGCAACCCACTCCAGTGTTCCTACCTGGAAATCCTACTGACAGAGGAACCTGACAGGCTACAGTCTGTGGAGTCACAAAAGAGTTGGAAATGACTTAGCAACTAAACAGCAACACCTGAAACTAATACAATATTGTAAATAAACTAAAATTCAATTTTTATAAATGTCTTTAAAAAACAGAAAAATGGATCTAAAGTCAAAACGCACATATATCTTTCTGCATTTATTTGCTCCAGTCCCAGTCTCCATTTCCTAGACCTGAGCCGTGCATGCCTGTTCTGACACTTCTCCCCCCGCCACCCAGGGCAACCCAGGACATTCACTGGAAGAATACGAGTCCTGGGCCTGTACCAGGAGAGAAGAGAGGTGTCTAGAACTCAGGCAGGCCACTTCACTCTTTTGTGATTCCCCTGACCCCACAGGTGCACCCCTGCCCAGGGCTCCCCTGCTTCTCCACCAGGAGCCTGTCCAGCCAGTCAGACCAACCAGGGTAAGGAGGTATGCCCAGCAAGTCAACCGCTCATGCCTAGAGGGGCTCCCCTGAGTCATGAGGAAGCAGTTGCTGGACTGAGCTAGGACCCAGACATCTGGAGCCCAGACTCTAGGCTCACTTTGCCATGGACTGGCTATGTGACGTGGGCAAGGTATCATCAGATTAGTCCATAAATATGTACTGGCCACGTGGTCCATACCGGACTCCGTGTGAAGCTCCCAGAACCCAGACTTGCAGTTCCAGGGCAGGCTGTTCCCAAGCACGAAAGGCCAGTGGCCGGTGGATGATAAGCAGCGGGCCACAAGGAGGGGTCTGGGCGGAGTGGCTGGGCAGCCCAGGCTGGGGTGCCTCCCCAAGCCCAGGTGAGCCTCAGTGACAGGTGGGAGTTAGCCAGGAGCACGGAAACGTGGAAACCAGACTCCCTGGCATGGGCGGGGGAGGGCGAGGATGCCTTAATGAATTGCAGGGAAATGGTAGGAAGAAGCAGGGCAGGGGCCAGACCAAGCCCTCCTGAAATCCTGGTCTCTTTTACATGGCATCCTGGCCTCAGGGTCCTCATCCTTAAGGTGAGAGGCCTGGACAGGCGGGCTGTCAGCTCAGGGATCCGAAGGCTCCAAGGTGAGGTCTCAGGACTGAGGGGGGTGGTTGCCCAGCCCCGGCCTGGCCACCCTGACCATGGGAACTTGGTCTTCACATCCCCGCATTCTCTGAGGACATGGGGGTGGAGGGGGGGAAGGGCAGGGGCTGCTGTACCCTCTGGAGTGTCTCCTAGGTGACACGTGCCCTCCGCTCTGTGGGTTGGGTTGACTCAGGGGAGGGGCGGGGGGGCAACTCTTTTGCAGTTTATGTTAAAAATTCATACAACAGGGCGGGAACCCAGGAGTCCAGCAAGTCTGCCAAGAGGGACTTCTGGCTCCCAGATGCTGGTCTGGCTGGCTGTCCGTGGCTCCCTGTGGGTCTCTGCACCCTCCAAGTCTGACAGTCCCAAGCCCATCCATTTTTTCAGATCTGGTCAGACACGGCTCTGTCTGGAACTCCATCTGCTCCCGGGTCCCCTCTGCCCCAGCTGGGCTCCCGAGTGACCATCCGAGGATCATCCGCTGGCTCCGCCACCCCTTTCCCACCAGCCGGCCCAGCCTGGCCTGCATCCTCCTCTCCAGTCAGGCCTGCGGAGAAGGGAGGAGGCCCCGGTTCCGGCCCTGCTGCCCTCACGTGCTTTCCCGGCCGCCCCTCCCGCCCTGCGTCGTCGGCCAGCCAAGCCTGTTCCTCTTCCCGATTGCGACAGAGGCCGCCCGGGCTCCAGCGGCTCCCTGTCCCCGCCCCGCGCCGGCCCTCCACTCCCACTTCCTGAGCCCCGGCGCTGGCGCTGGAGCCCTGGAGGCCAGGCCAGGCCCGGCCACTCCGGCCCCCGGGGTGCGTCCGTCAAGTCCTGTCCCAGCCTCCGGGCTCTGCCACCACTGGCCCGGACGTCCAGGCTTCCACCTCCCTCCCAGGCCTCCATCCATCTGCTCGGCTGGCAGGCTGACTGGCCGCCATGCGCCTGCCGTGGGCCACCTCCCACCGCGGCCTGGCCTGGGGGCTACTCATCCTGGGCGTCTGGGGTCTCCTGGCCGCATCCCAGCCCCAGCTGGTGAGGGGGGCGCCCATGCAGGTAGGTGGGGGCGGGCTTGGCTAGGGGAGAGGGGTATGGGCCATCCTCTCTGATGTCCCTCTGCTCCTCCCAGCTGACCCCTGAATAATTCACCCCCCTGATTCCATCTCCTGTTGAAGGGGCTCCCATACCACACGGAGAACCAAAGCTGCGGAGACCAGGAAAAGGAATACTACGAGTCCAAGCATCGCCTCTGCTGCTCCCGCTGCCCCCCAGGTGAGAGGCCTGGGCCAGAGGAAGTCTGGGATGGGGAGGCGGGGTACAGGGGGCTCCAGCCCGCCTTGCTGCCTCGGATAGACACAGGACACCAGCTCCCAGGGAAATCAGCTGGCAGAAACAGAGAGCGAGAGACACTGGCCGACCATCCTATGTAGACACCGGGACAGGCCCAGGGTCACGTAGCTAGCAGCAGAGGGCACCGCGGGAACCCCAGTCCCCTGACTGTTCTGCCCCACTCACAACCTAGGCACATACGTCTCCACCGAATGTAGCCGCCACCAGAACACCATCTGTGCCACGTGCCCCGAGAATTCGTACAACGAGCACTGGAATCATCTCTCCTTCTGCCAGCTGTGCCGCCCCTGTGACAAGAGTGAGTGAGGTGTTCCAGGGTGGGGGTGGGGGGCTGGGATGTCCTGGAGTGCAGCCACTGGGCCGAGCACCCCCCCCCATCACCCCCGCAGTGCTGGGCTTCGTGGAGATCATGCCTTGCACTAGCGACCGCAAGACCCAGTGCCACTGCCAGCCGGGGATGTACTGCGTCTTTTGGAACTCTGAGTGTGAGCACTGCGAGCCACTCTCCAACTGCCCGCCTGGCACCGAAGCCGAGCTCAAAGGTCAGAGGTCACTGGCAGCAGAGGGTGGGAAGGAGGCTGGGCGGGCGCTCTTGACTGGGTGCAGGGTGCTGTGTCCATGGTGACGTCCCAGATGGCTAGTTCTCTGTGTAATAAAATGCTTCTCCCTCCCTGAGAAAGGCTCACAGATGGAACCTCCAGAGAAATGGAGTTGGGACGGTGCAGGGTTCGAGGTGCTCCCAGAACTGAGAGGAACCTGGGCAATGGGGAGGGAAGGAAAGATGCTGCGGAGTACAGACTAGGGAGGGTGGGTGGGGCGGGGGCCGCCCAGCGGGCGTCACAGAAGCCCACGGCTGGACGGAAGCCCCCTGTGCCCACTCACCCTGGCTGCCCCGCGCTTCTCTCCTGCCAGATGAAGTCACGGAGGCTGACACCAACTGTGTCCCCTGTAGAGCTGGACACTTCCAGAACACCTCCTCTCCCACCGCCCGCTGCCAGCCCCACACAAGGTGAGCGTGCCCGGTTTGCATTCCTCCCACCCTCCCAGCACCAGCCGATGACAGTTCACCTCATGCTCAGCTCCATAGACCAGCTCCGCTCCCAGCCGGGAGCCCCCCTGAGCTGGGCTCTTTCCTCCACAGGTGTGAGGACCAGGGCCTCGTGGAGGAAGCCCCGGGCACCGCCCAGTCTGACACCAGCTGCAGAAATCCACAAGAGCCCCCCGACATGCCAGGTGAGGGCCCAGGGGCATAGGGAGGGGCATCTGGGAAGATGCATTAATTCCACCCACCTAAAAAAAATGGGGAAATGATGAACCTTTTCCTCTCAGAGTTGCAAGAAGCTCCTCAAAGAAACAATGGCGTATCCCTGGGTCAGGTTACTTACACACATATACATGCACTTTTAAAGTTATATGTTCTACATATAACTTAAAAGTTACATACAATATTACATCTACACAGAGACATAGATATAGATATAAACTATAGATATATAGATATAGATATAACTGTATCTGATATCACCGTCATCATTTTGGACATGCCACCCTCACATAACCCAGTTACTGAGTATAGTAGGTTACACCTTCCATCACTAGAGAGAAGATTCTACATGTGATGCTTTCTTGGTTTTTTCTGTGGAATTATTGCTTTCCTTGCCTGCAAGAGGATTATGCATGCTCGTGCTTAGTCGCTATCGTTGTGTCCCGGTGGACCATAGCCCTCAGGCTTCTCTGTCCATGGGATTCTTCAGGCAAGGGTACTGGAGTCGGTTGCCATGCCCTCCTCCAGGAGATCTTCCCCACCAAGGGATCGAACCCACGTCTCCTGCATTGCAGGCGGATTCTTTACTGTTGAACTACTGGGGAAGCCTTATAGAGAATTATAGGATGTTTCTAATGACTGTCATTGTTATCAATCAGGGGAAAGTTTATTTCCTTAATTTTAAAAAATGGCTGAGTGTTGATAATCATAACTTCCATTTAATAAGAGCTAGTGCGTCAGACACTCTGTGGACTTGACTTTCACTAACTCATTTAAACCTCATAATGATCCTATGAAATAGTCCTATTGTTATCCTTACTGACAGATGAGGAAACCAAAGCCCGGAGAGGTTAGGTAACTTGCCCAAGATCACCCATGTGGTAGTTGGTATTAGGAAGACCTGTTCTAGGTCTTTCTTACTCCAAAACCCATGTCATAATACATGCAGACTGTAGAAGATTAGAAAATTCAGATAAACAAAACTAAACCTCACCTGCAGAACCATCAGCTGGCATATCCACGCAACATTTTTGAATTTATCTTCCCTGACATTTTTCCACACAATAGAAAAAACCATTTTTTCTAAAAGTGGAGTCATTTGAATGTTTGTAACTTAATATTTCATCCAACTATATCATAACCTTTTCTACATTCTATTATTAATTTTTAAATGTATATTAAAAATGATTGGCTTTTTTTTTTTTTTCTTTTGTTTTGGGGTATTGCTGATTAGGGCTTCCCTCATAGCTTAGTTGGCAAAGAATCTGCCTGCAATGTAGGAGACCTGGGTTAAATCTCTGGCCTGGAAAGATCCCCTGGAGAAGGAAATGGCAACCCACTCCCATATTCTTGCCTGGAGAAGCCCATGGACAGAGGAGACTCGCAGGCTATAGTCCATGGGGTCGCAAAAGTTGGACATGACTTAGCGACTAAACCACCCCCACAGCTGATTAACGAGACTTCCCTGGTGGCTCGATCGGTAAAGAATCTGCCTGCAATGCAGGAGACCTGGGTTCAGTCCTCGGTTGGGAAGATTCCCTGGAGAATGAAATAGCAATCCAGTCCAGTATTCTCGCCTATTCCCATGGACAGAGGAGCCTAGTGGGCTGCGGTCCATGGGGTCTTAAAGAGTCGGACACGACTGAGCGACTAAACCACCTCCACCAGAACTGATTATCGATGTGATAGTTTCAGGAGCACAGCAGATGGACTCAGTCATATATGTATATACCCATTCTCCCCCAAACTCCCCTCCCATCCCGGCTGCCACAGAACATTGAGCAGAGTTCCCTATGCTATACAGTAGGTCCCTGTTGGGTATCCATTCTAAATATAGCCGTGCGTACATGTCCATTCCAAAGTCCCGAACTATCCCTTCCCCCCATCCTTCCCATCAGCTGGCATATCCATGCAACACTTCTGAATATATGCTTCTTTGGAAGCACACATCTTTTGATGCTAATAGGTCTTCATGTCCTTGGCTCTGTAATTCTCAGATTGGTATTTAGAGCTGGACTTTCAGAGAGTACGTAAGCTAATCTCCTCATTTTGTATATGAAAAACACACAACTGGGCAGGAACCCAGGTGTCCAAGACCCTCGGTCTAATTCTTCCCCACACCTCCCATTCTGGACTCACTTAGGCCACAGAATTAGATGGACCGCCAAGGGTGAACTCCCAGTGTCCAAGTCCTCCTGCGTTTCCGCAGGAGCAGGTGAGAGAAAAAGTGGCTGGCACAGTGGACCCATGCTGTCAGTGGCAGTACAAGGCCCACAGGAAGACAACGGTTGCCCATGGCTGTACACGGAAGCCTGAGAAGCCCAGCCTCCCCTCCCCTCCCACTCCTGGGAGCTGCCCCAAGCAAGCCAGTGGACATCCAGCAGCCCCCCTCATCCAGGCAGCCAAAACAGGCAGAGTTCAGCAGCTGGGACACCGGCTCTGTCAGCCCTGTAAACACTCCCATGGCTACAGAAGGACAGGTTCAGCTCCTACTGCTGCATATCTTGCTGTCAGACAGTCACATCTGCAGAAACGTGGCTTTACCCCGCAGCCTGAGTCTGCTCACAACCCCAAGTCCACCCTCCGCTACTGCCTCCCACTCCCATTTCCAGCCCTAGTGCCTGTCCTCACCCACAGGGCTGCCCTGCGCCGGTGGCCAACCACACTCACCCCAAACATCTCCATCCGAGGCAGAGCCTCCTGATTCTCCTGGTTCTCGGTGAGGGGTGTGCCCCCCACCCCGGTCAGGCTCCATGCCCCTTCTCTGTAACCCAAGGGAAGTTTCCCCAACTCTTCCTTTAGGAACTGCAGTGGGTCTACAAGGGGAAAGAACTTCCCAGGTGGCACAAGTGGTAAAGAATCCTCCTGCCAAGTCAGGAGACGTAAGAGACTCCATCCCTGGGTCAGGAAGACCCCCTGGAGGAGGGAATGGCAGCCCACTCCAATATTCTTGCCTGGAAAATCCCATGGACAGTGGAGCCTGGGTTGAAAAGAGTCGGACAGGACTGAGCAGTGGCAGTAGCAGGAGGGGAAGCCTGCTCCCCGTTTTCCATCTGGGTGGCCTGAGAACTGGAGAGCTGCTCCCTAATTGCCCCATCCACCCACTGCTCTCCTCGGGTCCTCACGCCTCGTCCTGTCTGCTGTCCTCCAGGAACGATGCTAATGCTGGCCATCGTGCTGCCTCTGGTCTTGTTTCTGCTCCTCACCACCGTCTTCGTCTACACCTGGAAGAGCCACCCCTCTCTCTGCAGAAAGCTGGGTAGGAAAGACTCAGAGGCCGGCAGGGATGTCTGCCTGGGTCTGTGCGCATCCAGCTGGGGCTGGGGGCTGGAGGGAATATTCAGCTCCTTCAGGGCCAACACTTCTGCTCCTTCACACCCTCAAGACACCCAGCACTTGTTCCCAACGCAGACATCACATCTAACCAGCCCCCTCACTCTGAGGCTGGAGATAAGGGTAATGACAGACTGATCATTCTGGGAACCCAGGGTGGGCAGTGCTATGCTGTGGGGTGGGGTGTGGAGGGGTAAGCCTGGGGGTCTGAGGCCTGCCATTTCATTTTCTATTCCAGGATCCCTGCTCAAGAGGCACCCAGAGGTAATGGGGAGGCTAGGGAGGCAGCAAGGGGGACAGGAGACAGGGGAATAGGGGTGGGGGGCAGGCAGGAAAAGAATCTGCAGCTTTAACATCCATTTAATCATTCAACTAATAATTTATTGAGCCCGCGATGTGCCAGGCACTATGGAAATAGCAGTGAGCAAAGCAAAGTCTCTACCCTCCCAGAGTCTATTACCAGTGGAGCAAGGATAAAGTTAGACGACTATGTATTAGGTGGTGACAACTGTTAAATATGGAGAAGGAAATGGCAACCCACTCCAGTATTCTTGCTCGGAGAATCCCGTGGACAGAGGAGCCTGGTGGGCTACAGTCCATGGGGTTGCAAAGAGTCAGACACGACTGAGCAACTGAGCCCAAATGCTAAATAAAGCATGCTGGGGTGGGAAGGTGGTGGGGACAGTGGCAGTGGCAAGCAGTGAGGGTATACTATCTTCGAGTGGACAGAGAGACCCTCTGTGATCAGCTGATATTTGAGCAGAGAGCTGAAGAAAACAGAGGGCCCGACTGTAGCAGGATGTAGCAGGGAAGGTGCTCCAGGAAGAGGGAACATCAAGTGCAAAGGCCCTGAGGCAGGAAGCTTGATGAGGAGGGTATGGAGCTGCCTAGGCACAGGGTGGGGGTGGGAATTAAAGAAAGATGGAGTCTGAGGCCCCCGTCCTTGGCTGGTTCTCGGCCTCTGTCCTGCAGGGAGAGGAATCAAATCCTGCTGATGGAAACTGGGAGCCCCCAAGGTTCAACACACATGTTCCTGACCTGGTAAAGCCACTTCTGCCCACCCCTGGAGACTTGACCCTGGCCTCGGCCGGCGTCCCAGCGAACCCGAATTTGGAGGAAGAGGTGCTCCAACAGCAGAGTCCCCTGAGCCAGGCCAGGGACCTGGATGTTGAGCCCCCAGAACAAGGCCAGGTGGCCCACGGTGAGAAGAGGGACAGGGAGGGAGGGTGGGCAGGGGGAGAGTGTGTGAGCCAGGCAGAAAAGAGGAGATGGCAACAGCCAGTGTCCTGACTACAGAGAAGGGACGAGACTGAAAACCAAGAAAACGGAATGAACACAGCTCAGGAAACCAAAGAGCATGGAGAAGGAGGAAAGGGGAGATGGCGGATGGGGCCCTGGGTAGTCCCGTGCTGGCAACGCGCGGCGGCCCTCTCAACCTTGACGCCTCGGCCCCTCACTCTGCCTTCCTTCCCACAGGCACCAACGGCATTCATGTCACCGGCGGCTCTATGACGGTCACCGGCAACATCTACATCTACAACGGGCCGGTCCTGGGGGGAGCCCGGGGCCCCGGAGACCCCCCCGCTCCCCCAGAGCCTCCATACCCCATCCCCGAAGAGGGTGCCCCCCGCCCTCCCGGGTTCTCCATGCCCTACCAGGAGGATGGCAAGGCTTGGCACCTGGCTGAGACAGAGACACTGGGGTGCTATGCCCTCTGACACGGCCAAGGACCCAAAGCGTCAGCCATGCCAGACGGTGTCTGGAGGAGCCAGGAGAAGGGAGGCCGCCCTCCCCGCACAGGCCTGACTGAGGGCCTGGGAAGGGCCCCGAGAGCTGGACCCTGAGGGGCCAGGCCTCAGACATTGCCTCTCTGAGAGCAGGGCCGGCGCTGGCTGGGAACGGCGCCCCGGCGGGACTCTCAAGGCCACCTGAGCAGGCCCAGGACTTCCCTGCAGACTCCCTGCCCGCTGGGGCCGCACCGGCTCGGCCTCAGGCACGGACAGGGCGTGTGACCCTAACCGCTGCCCCCTGGCATTTGAATCCCAAGCCTGGCATGGAACGGAGCCAGCCACACGGTCACTCAAGAACTGGGACCCCCTGGCAGAGTCATGGTGCTCAACATTCCCAAGCTTCAGAGGCCCTTTGAGGGCCCACACTTCAATGGACGGAGAGAGACCCAACAAGAAGCCGGAGTGACAAGGAGGACCACCCGCCCTCCCCTCCTCGACAGGAAAGCGAGTCTCTCTAGCCAAGGGCTTGGGTGGGGTTCAAGGTATAAGGGCGAGTTTGGGATGGGGAGGAAAAAAATTGGTGAGTATATTTATGAACTGTACCCACATACAAATAAAGAGGAGATTGAGACCTAGGCCATTGATTTCCTTGGGATTTATAGAGAAACGCGATTTCATTGGAGCCATGTCAGAGGCACAGGTCAAAATTATGGAATATAAAATGTTATCACCTATAATCCCACGAGGCTGGTATATGGAATTCAGGAGAAGACAGTATTGGCCAACAATCTCTGACAATGTGGCAGTCAGTGTTCTCAATGCCATGCAACCCTACCTTATGCAGCTCTCACAAGACCCGCAGGGGGCAGGTATGAGGACTATTCCCATTTAGCATATGAGGAGACTGAGGCCCAGAGAGGGTAAGTCAGTTGCCCAGTTTAGCTGCACATGGTTGGGATAGGCCCTGTTAGACTGGTTCTAGAGTCCTGGTAGGTAAAAAAAGAGAATTTCTCTGAATAGATAAAATGGACTGGTTTTCTCAAATCATCAGACTTCCTCCATACCCCGCAGGCATGAAGTCCTCAGCCGACTCTCAAACCCCCAGGTTCAAAACAAAGTACAAAAGTGTCTGGCAAGGTTTTCTGTTTTGTCTGTTTTGCCGCACCGTGTGACATACAGCAAACCTCCCCAACCAAGGATCAAACCTATACCCTGATTGGAAGCATGGAGTCATAGCCCCTGGAACACCAGAGAAGGCCGTATTTGGCAAGGTTGGGTGAAGGGAAAGATCCATGCTTTAGACATAAATTGAGAGGCCAAGTTCACATTCTGCTGATAAAGAGATGGAGGCCGGCCTCCTTCAACCAGAAGAAGCATCCTGACTTTTACTTTACTTCTTCTTGTCTTGCAGGCTTACCTCGCTACATTGTGGGTTTTTAAAAACAAACCGTGACAACCCTGAATTATTGATGATGGTTAGCATTTTTAGCAATAAAGTATTTTTAAATGAAGGCATGTACGTTGGTCTTTAGACATAATGCTATTGCACACTTAATAGGCTGCAGTACAGTGTACATATAACGTTTAGATGTAGCGAGAAACCCCCTAAAATTCGTGTGACTCGCTTTATTGCAGTGGTCTGGTATCAAACCACAGCATCTCCAAATATGCTTGTATTTTCTTTTCTTCCCCCAAAGAACTCCAGATCTTCTCAGGCTCTCTTGTTGTTTGTAAATGTTTGGGGCCCCAGAATTTATCTACCGTGCTGCCCAGTAGAAACGGTCTTAGCTGGAAAGATTGAGAGGGGAGCTGCTGCAGCTGACTGCTCCTTCCATAAAAGGCCACCCTCTGGGTCTAATGTTATGACTGTTGCTGGGGCCCTTCAAGGTGGGGAAGCTCCAAGGCACACACTCCAGGAGTCTTCAGATCCAACCCAGCGGATGGGTTATTTAAGGTTGACCTTGAAAGTATTAAATCCAACTTCCTTTTTTGAGCAGTAAATAATGTGAGCTGTATTTTTAGACAGAGAATGAAAGCCTCCTGCTCTTGCCATAGCCTAGAGCCAGACAGTATGATTCCTTAATCATTGTTCCAGGGTATTTAGATTTTTTAAAAACTATACTTTTTTTTTTAACAAAATAAAAGGAGGAAACTTTTTTTAAGAAATGGTGCCCGGAATGAGGAGGAAAGTTTCAAGAGGGAGGGGATATATATATATATATATATATATATATATATATATATATACACACACACACACTTATGGCTGATTCATATTGTTCTATGACAGAAGCCAACACAACATTGTAAAGAAGTTACCCAATTAAAAAAAAAAAACTTAATGAATAAATCCGGTTCCTTCTCTTCATGGCAAATATATGGGGAAACAATGGAAATAGTGAGAGACTTTATGTTTTGGGCTCCAAAATCACTGCAGATGGTGACTGCAGCCATGAAATTAAAAGACACTTGCTCTTTGGAAGAAAAGCTATGACCAACCTAGACAGTATATTAAAAAGTAGAGACATTATTTTGCCAACAAAGGTCCATCTAGTCAAAGCTATAGTTTTTCCAGTAACCATGCATGAATGTGAGACTTGAACTATAAAGACAGCTGAGCAGTGAAGAATTGATGCTTTGAACAGTGGTGTTGGAGAAGACTCTTGAGAGTCCCTTGGACTGCAAGGAGATCCAACCAGTCAATCCTAAAGGAAATCAGCCCTGAATATCATTGGAAGGACTGATGCTGAAGCTGAAATTCCAATGCTTTGGCCACCTGATGCGAAAACTGACTCATTGGAAAAGACCCTGATGCTGGGAAAGATTGAAGGCAGGAAGAGAAGGGGTCGACAAAGGATGAGATGGTTGGATGGCATCACCGCCTCAATGGACATGAGTGAGCAAGCTCCGGGAGTTGGTTATGGACAGGGAAGCCTGGTGTGCTGCAGTCCATGGGGTCATAGAGTCGGACACTACTGATCAACTGATCGACTGAACTGAACTGAATAAATAAATAAAAGGGAAACATTTCTTCTAGATGTTTTACAGTTTCACTTTTTAAATTTATGCTTATGAGCCTTTTTGTGTGTGTGTAAGTATGAGGTATGTGTTGAAGTATTTGGTCTTTGCATATAAATGTCTAATTATTCCAGCACCATTTGTTAAAAAGACTGTTCTTTCTCAGTTGAATTATCTTTGTTTCTTTGTCAGGTCAGTTGATAATATTTGTGACACTTTATTTCTGGACTCTTTGCTGGCTCCATCGGCCTGTGTCTATCCTTTTGCTAACATCACAGTCTTGACTTCTGTAGCTTCCTAAGTCTTGAAATTGGGTGATGTAATTTCTCCAATTATTGTTCTTTTTTTAGTCCCTTTCAGTTTCTTTTCCGCATACATTTTAGAATCCACTTGCCAATTTCTTTTAAAAAAAAAGAAAAAAAAAAAACCTGCTGTGATTTTTGAGTGAAGATGATTGACTCTATGATTCAAATTGGGGAGAACTGACATCTTTACAATATTGAGTTTTCCGACCCATAAACATATCTTTCCATTTATTTACATCTTTTTTGATTTCTTTTAACAGTGGTTTGTAGTTTTCAGCATACAGATCCTACACATAAGTTTTGTATGCAAGATCTGTACTTTATGGAGAGAGGAAGCTACTACAAATTGTATTTTTAAAATTTCAAATGTTAATTGTGTGTCGCTGATATATGGAAATATGATTGACTTTTGTATATTGGCCTTGTATCTTACAACCCTGTTAAACTCACTTCTTAGTTCTAGGAAACTTTTTGTAGATTAATAAACAGTCATGTTGTCTTCAAAAAAACAGTTTTCTTTTTTTCTAATCTGTATGGCTTTTATTTGTTTTCTTCACTTATTACACTGGCTGAGCTTCCCTTGTGGCTCAGCTGGTAAAGAATCTGCCTGCAATGTGCGAGACCTGGGTTCAGTCCCTGGGTTTGGAAGATCCCCTGGAGAAGGAAAGGCTACCCATTTCAGCATTCTTGCCTGGAGAATTCCATGGACTGTATAGTCCATGGGGTCGCAAAGAGTCAGACATGACTGAGTGACTTTCACTATTACACTGGCTACCTCGTATGATATCTTGTATGATATTGAGTAGGAGTTCTGGCCAACAGACTCCTTACAGCAAATTGATGAGATCTGTCAGAGCATTTATACTGAGTATAGCATTTATAGGACAGATTTTTTTTAGGTTTATGGAATAGCTATACTAACTATACTATGCATGCTTAGTCGGTCAGTTGTGTGACTCTTTGCAACCCCATGAACTATAGACTCCTCTTGTCCATGGGATTCTCCAGGCAAGAATACTAGAGTGGGTTGCCATTGTCTTCTCCAGAGGATCTTCCTGACCCAGGGTCTCTACCCAGGTAGACTCTTTACTATCTGAACCACCATAGGATATGTTTTATTTTGGTTTAATCTGGGTTGAGACAACCCCCTAAAGAACTTCCATAAGTTTGTGGGGCCATATGATTCCCACAGGTGAGCCCTTTGGGCTTCAACAGCTAAGATAGAGGGCCACTGCCCCATGGCCACTTCAACCTCCATCTGTAAAAAAATGGTCAAGACAGTCTGTTGAGCCAGGGTACAGGCCCTTTCCCAATGGGAAAGGAAATGGGAATGCTGGGTCCAGCATTATGCAGCATTATTGGTTGAGTTTGCCTGACCCACTTTGCTAAAGCCTCATTGTTTTTCCAAGCTGACTCATATCATTTGCTTTGCTCCTGAGAACCCCCTTCGTTCTGCCTAGAGTAATTAATAAATCTTTTCTTTTGAATGTCACTCTTCATTAAAGCAATCTCCAATTTGTCCCAGGACACCTAGACCAGCACCTATGTCCCCTAAGGCCTCTACCCGTCCTCTGGGCCAGTCCACTGTACATGTTGTTGCCTTTGGGTACTAATGACCCCTGTGCAGTTAGGATACATGTTTTGCATCCAAAAACACTGGGTAACCCCACACAGGGGTTAGGTGAGTGTGGCTCAGTGGTAAAGAACCTGCCTGCCAATGCAGGAGATGCAAGGGATGGTGGGTTTGATCCCTGGGTTGGGAAGACCCTCTGGAGAAGGAAATGGCAACCTACTCCAGTATTCGTGCCTGGTGGGCTACACTCCATGGGGTTGCAAAGAGTCAGACATGACTGAGCACACACATCTAGATGTAGTTTAGTCTGAGTGTGCCCCGGGGGCCTCTCGCAGTATCCCACGTCTCAGGGCAGGGCCAGTCTCCAGGAACTCAAGTCCACCACGTGATGTCCCCCTCTTTTAATTCCATCCAGTACTCATTGTTCTTCCCTATTGTGCTAAATAGCTTTCCATCCACAAAACAAGGGTGATGTGTATTAGCGCACAGCACCCAATGGGAATGGCACATTGGGCATGCACGCTGCCATTGTATCTTGTCAAGTCTAATCAGGGGCCTTGTTATGAATTTGATCATCAAGATTTATAATTGCACAGCCATAATTCTGTTGGGAGCCATACACCACCCAGTCTGAAGGCCCAGCAGGAAGCAGTTGTCAGAAACTGCTTCCCAAGTGATACCCTTCGTAACAGACGTAGCCTGAAAAATAGGAGTTCAAAGATACTGGCCAGTCCCTGCAGCTCCCTTTGGTCATTGACCGTTGGTCTAGTTCCCCATCATATCGTATGAACAGAAGGCCTTCCAGGGCACTGCCCACTCAGTTTTTCAGGCTGCCATTTGACCTTGTCAGTGCTGATCTGAACCAAAGGTGATAAACTGAGGCAAGCTCCAATGACCAGAAATTGAGTTTATTCTGAAACAGTAAAAGAATCGCAATTTGGGAAATGCAATCTCCAGCAAGCTATAGGTTGAGCATTTGGGGGGTGCTAGATTTATTGGCAGGGTCCGAGCAGTAGGTTCATTGGCTTGAGAAGGGGAAAAAATCTTGGTGGGCATTCATTGGTCAGGAGATAAGTCTTTGTCTCCGAAAGTCAGGCATTTGATGGAATTCAGTCTCTCGTTTTTAAGTTCCCTTCTCCTGAGTACGCATGTGTGTCTCCATTTTCTATTCCCCAGGTTCCATTTCAGATGGAAATCCTATTGGGTATTGGTTTGATATGATTTCAGATCTGCTTATTTATGTCAGTGAAGCTGTTTTAATCCACTAGTTCAGGGTAAAGATTTTAACAAAAAGATTGTTTTAGAAATAAAATTGCTTGGGAGGGCAATGAATTGGGAGATTGGGATTTAATATATATACATTATTGATACTATTTGTTGCTGTTGATTAGTCGCTAAGTCATGTCCAACTCTTTGGCAACCCCATGGACTGTAACTTTCCAGGCTCCTCTGTCCATGGGATTCTCCAGGCCAGAACACTGGAGAGGATAGCCATTTCCTGCTCCAGAAGATCTTCCCAACCCTGGAATCGAAACTGTGTCTCCGGCATTAGCAGGGAAATTTCTTTACCACTGAGCCACCAGGGAAGACTATAAAACAGATAACTAATGAGAACCTACTGCACAGGGAACTTTACCCAGAGCTTTGTGGTGACTTAAACGGGAAGGAAATCCAAAAAACAGGGGATAAATGTATACATATAGCTGATTCACTTTGTTCTCCAGTAGAAAAAATGTTGTGAAGCCACTAGACTCCAATAAAAATTTTTTTTTAAAAAGTCTTACTCTTACCTATTACTTTAAAAAAATAGAAAGTTGTTTTGATGTAAGAATGAAGTGCCTTGGGTCAGGATGCCCCTACCTCATCTATTGTCTTTCATAAGCAAGCTTCTGCGGGGCCCCTCGGGGGCTTATAAGGATAAGAACACGTGGACAAGCAACTTGGATAAGGAGACATCTAGGCTGTGAGTGCTGAGAGTTTGTGAGAAATATCCAGAGTTCCGTCTGGGCAAAAGCTACCGTTTGCTGATCCAGCTCCATGACAGTTTTGAAACACTGGCTCTTGCCCTGGCCAGGCCACTCTTGGTGGTGGCAGTGTTAAAACTGCTAGCAGTCTCAGGAAGAGAAAGGGCTTCTGTTCCTGCCTCCAAGAGGCACTCCTCCTAGGCAGTATCACAGGTAATGCCTGGAGTGATAACCCACAGTTCCTGGAGTGATAACCCTTGGAGCAGCCCTGCCTGCCCCCAGCACTCACACCTTCATTCCCTAGCAACACACGTTAGCAGTGAGGACTTTCATTTTTTGCACTGGCAGCTGCAAGTCAGCTCTTGGTTCGGCAAGTGTCTCTGCTGAGTACCGACCTGTATATAGACAAACACTGAACTAAATTTGGAGTTTATTTCTTTCATCTCCCCCTACCCTGGCAAAAATAGTGTAATCAGTTATTTGTTTGTACTGTGTAAATGTACTGGTTCATTAAAAGACATTATCCTGCAGGTGGGGAAGGAGAGTGTGGGACGAATGCCGAGAGTAGCCTAGGAACATATACACTACCGTATGTAAATAGAGAGCCAGTGGGAATTTGTTGTATGCCTTAGGGAACTCAAACTGGAGCTCTGTGACAACCTAGGGCAGTGGGATGGGGTGAGAGGTGGGAGGAGGTTCAAGAAGGAGGAGACACATGTTCATCTGTGACTCATTTCTGCTGATGCACAGCAGAAACCAACACAATACTGTAGCAATTATCCTTCAATTAAAAATAAATTTAAATAAATAAGCTTTACACAGAAATTTTTTAAAAGGCATTATCCTAGATTCCATATATATGCGTTAATATGCTATATTCGTTTTCCTCTTTCTGATTTACTTCACTCTATATAACAGACTCTAGGTTCATCCACCTCACTAAAACTGTCTCAAATTTATTCTTTTTTATGGCTGAGTAATACTCCATTGTAGATATGTACCACTTCCTCTTGATCCATTCATCTGTCAGTGGAATCACAGTGTATTGAGCTCTCCTGTCAAGGAGTCCCAGAAACGCCTCCCTGAGACACCCCAGCTGTTTATCCACTTAAATGCATATGGCCTTGAGTCCCCAACTGGGAGGTGGGACCAAGATGACACTGGCCTATCCATCAGTCTTTACCTGGATTAAGCTAACTGCTGCCTTGCACACTTCTCATAATTTTTGCCTTCCAATCTGTAAAACCCCTACACAATGGAGTAAGTGGAATAAATTAATTTGGGGCCTTTTAATGTTGATGGACCAGCAGAGGATCCAATTGGTCCATCAGATAAACTTCAGTGGAGTTTATCAACAACTATGTTTCAACACCATCAAAAGTCCACCATCATTCCCCTCATTTCTCAATAGCCATCTAAAGACTTCTTCTCTGCTGGAACAGCCCAGGGTGCTCCCCTCCATCTCACCCCTTTTTCTTGTTAATTACTTTAATGTTCTCAGTACCAGTAAGAATCACACAAGGGGACTTCCCTGGTGGTCCAGTGGTTGGGAACCCCCCTGCCAATGCAGGGAACACGGGTTTTATCTCTGGTTTAGGAGGATCCCACATGCCACGTGGAACTAAGCCCGTGCACCACAGCTACTGCGCCCATGCACCTAGAGCCCATGGCTGCAACATGAGAAGCCAACACACCACAGCTAGAGAGTAGCCTCCGCTCACAGCAGAGAAAGCCCCTGCTTAGCAAGGAAGACCTGGTGCAGCCAAAAATAAGTAAATAAATAAATTTAAATTATAAAAAAAAGAATCACAAGGAAGCTGAAACATCAAGTTTGATAGGGCTTCTGCTATTGTTGTCCAATTTTGCAGCAGGAAAATTATATGAGGTATGCATACTAAAGTGAAATGTGAAAGTGCTAACTGCTCAGTTGTGTCCAATTCTTTGCAACCCTATGGACTGTAGCCCACTAGGCTCTTCTATCCATGGGATTCTCCAGGCAAGAATACTGGAGTGGGTAGCTATTCCCTTCTCCAGGGGATCTTCCCAACCCAGGAATCGAACACTGGTCTCCTGCATTGCAGGTGGATTCTTTACCTGCTGAGGCACCAGGGTGTGTACTAAAGACACCCTATAATCATAACATTTCCTACAACCGGCTAATGAACATGTTCATCAGGTGAGTAGCCGGATCATCCTAAAGCCAGTCCTTGGGGCTTGTACATGAAGCATATAAGCCACTTCATCTGGAATGTTCCACTTGGCTTTGATAGGGGGAGTGGAGTAGTCCCTCCTCTTAGGATAAATACACTTTACAGTGGCTTTCACCCAGCCATATGTGATCGTTCAACAGTGGCCTGGCCTCAACACAAACATGATCTTCCGCCTCTGCAATGTCAAAACTAAAGACACAGCCCCCAAATTAAACACACTCACAATCCATCTCCCTAAACGTTCTTCAGGGAGCCGATGATTCCGGTCTACAAAGTGAGGCAATTCCTTCTCCGGGGACTCCCTGCCTTCAGTCGTTTCCTGGTTTCGTCCTCCCTCCATGTTGACCACTTTAGAGATAAGCAGAGGCCTTGCTTTATGTTTTCCTGGCACAACTTTTCACTTTGGGAGCGGCTTTGAGGCTGGTGGCCAGCACTCAGACTGACCTCAGTGTGAGCTGGGTCCAGTATTAAGTCCGAGCACTCTCTTTTATTTTCGCTTTCGCTATGTCAGCTAACACTAACCGTGGGACTGTGTACTTAGCATGCTTCTGATTATTTTGCTTTTCCTTATGTACTCAATAAGCCAATTCCTCAGAAATCCAGTCCACCACCATTTCTAAATCCCACTGGTAACCATCACCGAAAAGCTGCAATTTCAGACCATCACCGAAAAGCTGCAATTTCAGACTACGCGTGACTAGATAGCCATCAGGGATCAGAGGTTCCTCATCCCCCACCCTTCATACTTTCTCTTTCCCAAACCACAAGTTTCCAGGAACTAGGGCTGTTTTAGCAAATCCCACTGCTCTGACAGCAATTAATGGAATCTGTTTCTATTCACGACACTTCTGACACCAAATGTGTGGGTTTTCCGCAGCAAGATACCCTCCAGTTCTCGGCAGACACCTACTGGGTGTGTTATTAATACAATTTGGTTCAGTTTTAACACTAAGTAATCAGAGTTTGCAGGTTACCCACACTTCTGTCCAACGGGGCTCAGATCAGGGATTCCCAAGATCCTCTCCTCAGATTCGATAATTTGCTATAGCAATTTACAAAGCTCAGGGAAAGCATTTTGTTTACTATTATAGGTTTATTATAAAGGAGAAGAATGAGCAGCCAGATAAAGAGGTACATAGAACAAGGTCTGGAAGTGTCCAGAATACAGGAGCTATTGCTCCCATGGAGGCTGGGGAGCGCCACCCTTCTAGCTCGTGGATGTGTTCACCATCCCAGAACTCTCTGAACCCCGTGGTTTAGGAATTTTTATGGAATTCTCATTATGTTGCTGCTGTTATTCAGCCACTCAGCTGTGTCCCACTCTTTGCGACCCCATGGACAAAAGCACTCCAGGCTTCCTTGTCCTTCATTGTCTCCTGAAACTTGCTCAAATTCGTCTCCATTGAGTTGGTGATGCCATACAATGATCTCACCCTCTGTCGCCCCCTTCTCCTCCTACCCACAATCTTTCCCAGCATCAGGGTCTTTTCCAATGAGTCAGCTTTTCACATCAGGTAGTCAAAGCATTGGATCTTCAGCTTCAGCATCAGTCCTTCCAATGGATATTCAGGATTGATTTCCTTTAGGACTGACTACTGCTTTGATCTTTCTCCAGGATCACGATTCCTAGTTGTTCCTCTAGCAAGACCCTTGTTTGTGTCTCCCCACTTGGCTTTACACCCTCCTTTTGTGCTGCTCCCCAGAATCTGTCTCTTGCCAGCTCTCCCAAGTGTGTCTCTGCTGTCTTGGCTGGAGCCTGTTCACATGGTGAGGGGATGTGGAGACAACAATAATCCTGTTGTCTGGTGTTGTCACTAAGCCACAGTCTTAGGCAGACACTGTGAACCTGGGTCTTGGGGCCAGTGTTCCCCCCTCTTCTCCAGATGCACTCCTGGGCCCAGCATGTGTTCCTGTCATCCCTCAAAGGAAGAGTTTCTTTCCCTGCTCCCCCGACTCTCCCCAGGCCCCTTTTCAGTGGGCTTCCATCAGTGCCTTCAGCCTATGGGTTTTGACAACATTTCTCTTGCAGATTAAGTCTTGTCAAAGAGGAGCAGAATTTTAACAGTGACAGCACCAAAGAAGGTGGGTAGGGAGACTTGCTCAGAACCCTTCCCCACTCCCACTGTCTTCTTTTGGGTGACTGGTGGGTCTCCTGAAGGAAAAAATCTGAAAGAGAATACAAGCCCTTCTGTGTCTCAGCTCCCAGGGGCTCCATGCTTTCTCAATAGCCAATACTAGGCTTTTATTTGTTAAAAAAATTCTAGTCTAATCCTCTTTCTCAAGCAAGCAAATCACAAGTATTCCTCCGTGTCAGTATCTGTCACCTTCTGAATTCCAGGTTAATGGTTGGTCCTATGATCTCAATTCTCTGATGAGATCAAGAAAAGTCACATTTTCTTTTTTTTTAAATTAATTAGCTTATTTCAGTTGGAGGCTAATTACTTTACCATTTTGTGGTGGTTTTTGCCAAACATTGACATGAATCAGTCACAGGTGTTCATGTGTTCCCCCGTCCCAAAGCCCCTACCCACCTCCCTCCCCATCCCATCGCTCTGGGTTGTCCCAGTGCACCAGCTTTGAATGCCCTGTTTCATGCATCGAACTTGGACTGGTCATCTAGGCATTTTCTTATGCAAATGGGAGCAATAATCTTGCCAGACTTTCAGTTCGGATCAGAAGTTCACTAAAGCAGGAGTCCTCAACCTCTGGGATCTAATGTCTGATGATTTGAGGTGGAGCTGATGTAATAACAATAGAAATAAAATGCACAGTAAATATAATTCACTTGAATCATTCCAAAAACATATCCCCTGCATCCATGGAAAAATTGTCCTCCATGAAACTGGTCCCCAGTGCCAAAAAGGTTGAGGACCACAACGTTAGAGTGTTAAGCAGAAGAATGAAATGATCACATGCGTAACTTTATTTCTTCCTTGTTTTATTGAGATATAATTGACATGCAGCACTCTATACGTGTAAGGTGTACAACATAGCGAAATGACCTACATGCGTCATGAAATGATCACCCCAATAATTTTAATGAATAACTGTCATCTCAGATACAAAATAAGAGATGTAGGAAAAAATGTTTTCCTTGTGATGAGAACTTTGAGAATTTACTTTCTTAATGATTTTCATATATAACTTAAGCACTGTTAATTATACATATCACATTGTACACTACATCTTCGTGTGCTAAGTCACTTCACTCATGCCCGACTCTGTGACCCCGTGAACTGTAGCCCACCAGGCTCCTCTGTCCATGGGACTCTCCAGGCAAGAATACTGGAGTGGGTTGCCATGCCCTCCTCCAGGGGATCTTCCTGACCCAGGGATCAAACCTGTGTCACTCCTGCATTGGCAGGCGGGTTCTTTACCACTAGCGCCCCCTGGGAAGATCCACACTACATCGTTAGTACTTATTTATTTTCTAACCGGAAGTTCGAACTTTTGGTCACCTTTGTCCAATTTTCCCATCGTCTGGTAAACACAAATCTGACCTCTTTTTTTCTATGAGTTTGTCTGTTTCCCAAGCACAGTTGACCTGCAACACCATGTTAGTTCCCAGTGCACACCATAGTGATTCAATATTTCTATACATTTCCAAATGATCACCACCAGAAATGTAACCTTAAGTGTTTCTGACTGCAGTGGGGAGAATGGGGTTAGTGGTGGCAAGGGAGGAAGGGTTAGGAGGAGCCCTTAGCTGTCATACCTGAAGGAGGGGATGCTCACCTGGGCAAGGCTCATGGAAGAAGGAATGAAAAGAAGACGGATTCTGAGACTTCCCCCGTGGTCCAGAGGTTAAGACTCTGCGCTTCCACTGCAAGGGGCACAGGTTTGACCACTGGTCTGGAAACTAAGATACCACGTGCTGTGTGACACAGACAAAAAATTCTTTTTTAAAAATTTTTAATTACCAAAAAAAAAGATAGATTCTAGAGATACTTGGGAAGTAGGGTAAATAGAACTGGCTAACAGGTTGGATGTGGGAAGTAAGGGAGAATTGAGCAGACAGGATGACTCCCAAAACTGTGGCCTGAGCACTGAATGAGTAAGGATGTCATCTGGTGAGCTAGAACACTGTGAAGGGTTAGTACGCTCGATTATATCAAAACGTAAAACTTGGACTTCCCCGGTGATACAGTGGATAAGAATCCACCTGCCAGTGCAGGGGCCACAGGTTCGACCCCTGGTCCAGGAAGATTCTACATGCCTCAGAGCAACTCAGCCCTTGAGCCCCAACAACGGAAGCCTTAGAGTCAGAGCTACCAAGCCCACATGCTGCAACCACTGAAACCATGCACCCAGAGCCTGTGCTCCGCTTCAAGAGAAGTCACCAAATGAGAAGCCCAAGCGCTGACGCTACAGAAAGCCCACACAGCAATGAAGACCCTGCTGCTGCTGCTGCTAAGTCACTTCAGTCGTGTCCGACTCTGTGCAACCCCATAGACGGCAGCCCACCAGGCTCCGCCGTCCCTGGGATTCTCCAGGCAGAAGACCCAGGGCAACAACAAAAAAGTAAACCTTTGTGCTTTAAAAGACACCATAAACAAAGGACAGACTAGCAGAAGATATTAATGACTCATACAACTGACAAAGAATTATTCTCAGGCATGTTAAAAAAAAAATCAGTGAGAACCAGACCATCAGACAGAAAAGCAGACTAAGTATAAACCAGCAAATCACTTACAAAAAAATGCCAAAAAATACTTCAAAAAAACATTCAGCTTCATCAGTAGTCATGCAAATCCATATTAAAATAACAAATACTATTTCACACATCAGAACTAGCAAAAATTAAGAAATCTGATGAGACCAAGAACTGGTAAGGATTTGAACAGGTGGCTCAGACGATAAGGAATCTGCCTGCAATGTGGGAGACCCAGGTTCAACCCCTGGGTCAGACATCCCCTGGAGAAAGGAATGGCAACCCACTCCAATATTCTTGCCTTAGAGAATCCCATGGACAGTGGAGCCTGGGAGGCTACAGTCCATTGGGTCGCAAAGAGTCAAACATGACTAAGTGACTAACACTTTCATTTTGGAGCATATAGAGCTCTCATGCATTGTTAATGGGACTGTAAATGAATAAGATCATTTTGGAGAGCAAACTGGCTATAGTTTGCAAAACAGAAGACACATTTTCTTACATGTGATGCGCATTTTATTTCTAGGTGTAGAGAAATTCTTGTTCACAGGCATAAAGAGACATTCAGGAGGATGTTGATATGGGCATTGTTTTTTAGTAGTTGAAAAGGTGAAAGCCATATAAGCAGAATATTTATACAACTCGAGCATATTTATACAATTTAATATAAAATACAATAGTAAAATGCAGTAATACAGTAAATAGTAAAAAATGTTGATTACATGTAGCTTTAGTATCAGTTTTGTGACTTTGTTCTATGATAATGAGTTGGCTATTCTGAGTCTTTTTGCCTCTCATATAAATTTTTAAAAAACATTTATTTATTTTATTTACTTATTTATTTGGCTCTGTCAGGTCTTAGTTGCATCATGCGGGATCTTTCATTGTGGTGGTAGGGTTCAGTAGTTGGGGCACATGGGCTTAGTTGCCCTGAAGCATGTGGCATTTTAGTTCCCCGACCAGGGATCAAACCCCCATCCTCTGCATTGCAAGGTGGATTCTTAACCACTGGACCACCAGGGAAGTTCCTCATATAAATTTCAAAATCAGTTTGTCAATATACACAAAATAACTTGTCAATATACACCAAATTGTGATTGCAATTGTGTTAATTCTACAGATAAGGTTGGGTAGAACTGACATCTTAACAACATTGACTGGAAGATTTTTTTTTTTTTTAAGATGAAGAGAAACTTGAGCGTATTTTAAAGTTTGGGGGAAGGAGCCAATAGAGAAGAAATGATTGAAGCCCCAGAGTGGAAGGAATAATCAAAAGCAGAAGGCTCCTAAGCAAGCTGAAAGAAATGGGGTTCAGAATGCATGTGCAGGAACCGGCCTTAGACTGGAGGAGAGATCTTGGTCTGTTGTAAACCAAGGAGGAGGGTGACGATGGGGTCAAATGCAGATGTATCTGTCAATTTGGGAGTGTTTGGATTTGGGGCAAAGAGGGAAGCCAAGTCATCTGTTAAGTGAATGAAATAGCGCTTGGAAGTCTGACTAGAGGAGGCATGAATGGTCATTGCAGGGAGGGAAAGAGCAGGTTGGCCAGAAGGACATAGCAGGCTCATCAGGCAGAACTGGGGGTTCAGTTGGTCATAAACTGAAGTCCTGGTCTATGCTGATATGGGGGTGCTGCTGCCTGAGTGTGCTCAGAGACCTAGTGGCACATGTGAGGGAGGAAATACTTCTGTTCACGCAGGAGTAGGGTGTTCCGACGAAGGTGTGGTTAAAAGTCAGAGAGGCAGGGGAGGGACTTCCCTGGTGGTCCAGCGGCTAAAACGTCACAATTCCATTGAAGAGGGCTCGAGTTCTTTGCCTCTTCAGGGAACTAAGATCTCGCAGCCTGGGCAACCCAGCCAAAAAAAGAGAGAGGCAAAGGATTTTATAATATTGACAAGAGAGACAGAAATAGGGTAGGATCTAAAAAGTACAGAAAGGGAAGTGAGAATGGAGGGAGGGAGCTGATGGCTGGAAACCGAGGAGGCTGTGGACCGGCAGCCCCGAGGGAAGAGCAGACACAGGGGGAGCAGTTGAGCAAGAACTGGGGGCTGTGCTCAAAGCGCTTCCACATCTGTAAAGTGGGGAAACAGCAGAGCTGTAATGAAAAGTAAATGTGACAAAGCATGTGCTTCACAAACCGCTAGACACCATACAATGTTGGTTTGTTAGTTGGTTTTTCACTAGACTGCAAGCTTTCTCTTTTTTTTTTTTTTTTTTTTTTGGCTTGTGGCACAGGCCTTAGGCAAATCACTTGTGGGTGCTGATTTTGCTTTTCTCCCTCTATTTGCCACTTACCGCATTTTACTGTTGAGCCACTGATCTCGTGCTTTTCCCTGATCGTAAACCCCGAGGGCAAGGCCTTGCGTGTGTTGCTCACAGTGCCCTTGCTGGCCACCAGCGCAGAGCTCAGCATCTAATTAGAGGCAGTTCATTTGGTGTTGCAGGAAGAGTAATGGTCTGGCAGGGAAACACCTGCCAGGTTCCATTCCCAACATCACCGTTAGAATCCTCATGACCTTGGAGAAAGCTCTTCATGACCCAGCTTCACTCACCTGACCAGACTCATGACTTTGCCCTCTGCTTTTACACTACTCCTTCTGAGATAATGGTTCTCAGAACTAACAGTTCTCAAAACATCGCTTGCTCTTGGGTGTTTCTCCACCTATGCCCACATCTCAGGACTGGTAGTTCATACTACCAGTGAAGTATTTCACAAGTATTCTTGCCTTTGTGAAAATTAAGAAAAAGTACCTCCTCGTGCCAGTGGAGTGCAGGCTGGGTTGCAGGCCCCTCTCAGCCCTTGGCCTGGCCCCATATTGTATGGAGCCCCTGCACACCATTTCTGAAGCCTGGAGCAAACACAGCTAGCCTGCCCAGCAACCCCCTACTCATCCACCAAGCTCAACCACTGCCTCCCCTGTGACATCATCTTCCTCTAGCAGATGTTGTTGGGTTTGGGGTTTAAGCTTCCTCTTTTTTTGAAGTAGCCTCCGTTAGAGCAATGGTCGTTATTGAATTACGGTTGCTTGTCTACATACCTCTCTACCCGCTTTAGATTAGTCTCAATGTTTGTTCCTCTTATTCTTCACACAAAGGCCAGTTCCTAACACATAGGAAGTGACCCCTAAACTTGAATGAATGAATGAATGAGTGACATTTTAATTTTCTGGTCCTCATGATGCTTGTCTTAGAATAAAGGAATCAGAATAAGGGATACCTGGACTCCCCTTGTGATCCAGTGGTTAAGATGCTGTGCTTTCAATGCAGGGGGCATGGGTTTGATTCCTGGTTGGGGAACTAAGATTCCACATGCTATGGGACATAGCCAAAAAAAAAAAGAGAGAGAGAGAGAGAGAGATGCCTGAATTTCTTACCAACTCTAGAATTCCCTTTTCAATATGCATTATGTAAATGGCTGGTGAGCAAATGAATAGAATCCAGCCAAAATAAAATCCCTTTGAAGGTGCAACTCAAAGGGATGTGGGTCAGTTTGTTTAAGTTCTATACTAGAAGCAGTGAGTTGTATCAAAGTTCTATTCTAGAAGCAAGTTATTGTGTTTTTTAAATCTCCTACATATTTTGTCTTGCTGCTGAGACCTTTCAGAGACATTTCAGACTATTCGAAATAGAGTTTAAGAGAAACTGCTTTATGAAGCCCTTCCAGAGAGTACATTGCCTTTCATCTCATTATGTGCATCAACTATTTCTGTTATTGATCTTTCTCAGATACTGTCCCAAAAAGAATGAACATTTATCTACACAGGGCAGCTCTTTAGCCTCTTTGAAGCAAATGTTCCTTCTCTCATGAGAGAACATTTTACCCTGAATCCTTCCTCCCTCATCAGAGATATCGTTCTTAAGTAGGCTTTGTCAGTCTCCCCCAAAAGGCAGCAAGTCATTCCAGGGCATCAAGCCTCTGAGAAGCTAAGAGAGGCAGAAGGTCTAGAGTAGGGGCTTTTACAGACTATTCCCTGGTTCCCCAAAGAGTCCAGTAACTCGCTGAGTCTAATTACAGTATTGTGTGCATTTTCCAAAAAGAGATAAGGGTCTTTTTCAGATTCTCAAAAGAGCCCCTTGACCCAAAAAAGCTGAGTAAGAACCACTGGTCTAGAGTCTGGGCTAAAATAGACTGGGAAGCACAGGGGTTTTTAAGTTCAGATAAGAGGCTCTTCCCTGGTGGCTCAGATAGTAAAGAATCTGCCTGCCATGCAGAAAACCCAGGTTTGATCCCTGGGTCAGGAAGATCCCCTGGAGAAGGGCAAGGCAACCCACTCCAGTACTTTTGCCTGGAGAATACTATGGACAGAGGAGACTGAACGACAATAACAATACTCAACAATACTCTCTGGGATCATACCAAAGACAGGTCCCTCAATAGCCCCAGGCTGGAGTCCTTGGAACTGAGTCCATCCACCCATCAGCAGCCCTCCCTGAGGGGTTCCTCCAAATCCCTGGGTCTTGCTGAAACCCAACCTGCTCTGCAGATGCGGGGAAGCTTTGGGGAGGGTGGGGGCGGGACGGCCTTGGAGCCGGATTATTGGGGTATTGGGTTTCTAGGTAGCGTGGGACTAGCTGAAGACAGAAACATTATTCTGCCACAAGGGGGCACCCAACACCCAGACAGATGGGACCATGAACCTCTTGCCTCTTGCTCAGAGAAGCTTCTCAAGCTCTGAGCCAAAGCTTCTGGTTATCCAATCCGCCCACAAAGCCCTTCTACCCACGCCCAGTGTCCCCGGGGGAGGCCTAGTCACTCCTTTCTGTACAAAGTTTGTGTATGTTTTTGCTGGCTTCAGTCCTTTTCCTTGAGGAGACCCTGGGCCCCACGTTCCTCCTGGGGTCTTCCTGGATCACATAACTTGATTTGTGAAGATCCTGATCAGAGGTGAATGTAGCACATGCTTGTCTCTCCACTCCCCAGGTTACTCCTGGGCCTGCATTGTCATCATTCAGGGCACTGTCATCATTCAGGGTGAGTTCATGGCTGTGAGCAGAGGTCTGCAGATGCTGGTGGGATGTCATGAGAGTGTCACATCTCTAGAGAGTTGTGACCTGCTCAGACAGAATTTTTAAAAGGCTGATGCTTTCAAACTATGGTGCTGGAGAAGACTCTTGAGAGTTCTTTGGACAGCAAGGTCAAACCAGTCAATCCTATAGGAAACCAACCCTGAATATTCACTGGAAGGACTGATGTTGAAGCAGAAGCTCCAATACTTTGGCCACCTGATGTGAAGAACTGACTCATTGGAAAAGACCCTGATGCTGGGAAAGTTTGAAGGCAGGGGGTGAGGGGGACGACAGAGGTTGAGATGGTTGAATGGCATCACCAGCTCAATGGACATGAGTTTGAGCAAACTCCAGTGATGGACAGGGAAGCCTGGCATGATGCAGTCCATGGGGTTGCAAAGAGTCAGACATGACTGAGCGACTGAACAGCAACAGCAGCAGACAGGATAAGGAAAACATCCAAAACTCACTGAGGCTGAAGGAAAGTTATCAAGAATTAGCTGAGGCTTGGGTGGGGTCCCAGGCCACCATGTACTGTAGAGAGGGTGCAATTTGGACCCAGAAGGCAGAGTGCAAATCTAAGCCCATTGGAAGGTTATGGACTTAGACAAAATCAAAAATATTAAATTTATAAGTGGAGGTTAAAATATTTCAGGGAACTTATTGTATCCAATCAAGAAATTTCACCTAGTTGTACATTGGCCCCAGGTCTGGCATTCTAGCTTCAAATCTCTGGCAAATAAGATAACTTAAGCCTTCTTGAGGTAGTCATCACAGATCACGGTCATATATTGTCCACTTGAGATAGTAACACTGTTCCCTTGGTGGACAGGTGTTCTTTTAACTCCAGGAATGTTTGTGATCAAAGCAGTGGCATTGTCAGCATAGCTAAGATGAAGTACATTTCTTGAAATTCCCTTTCTGTGTGGTTCCAGATTAGGGCTGGCTATGAGAGAAGTGTGTGTGGGGTCTGAAAGGTGGAAAGGCAGAAGTGAAGCAGCAACCACTGCCCTGAGGGTCAGCGTGGGTGCTTGGGTGCGGCAGCCCCCACCTATCGCAGCTGCTCTGATAGTTCACTTTTTCAGTCCAGGGAGCAACAACCAGTCCTGCAGAGCCTCCTGCTCCTGTCAGACCTCCCCCTTCAGCTACGCCAGCTCCTGGGCCAGGAGTGTGTGCCTCTCCATGGCAGAGGGTGCCAAGTACTTCTGCAGACAACCCACATCATCCAGGTTGGAGCTATGAGGGACGCAGGTTCTACGTGGTCCTTCCAAGCCCTTCCCCACTTCACAGCCAGCATTTCTTCCCGACTGATCTATAGTGATCTCAGGCCCACCACAGACCTTTCATCAGTCCTGTAATCCATGTCACTCACAGCTGTTTTGCTTCTCCAGTCAAACCTTAACTGATTTCAACAAGAAGTGATGAAGTTGAAATCAGACTCATACTAAGTTTCACATGTATTTGAGTTCGTTTTGGTTTCTTTCTTTTTTTTTTTTTTGGCAGCATTACATGGCAATGCAGAATTTTAGCTTCCTGACCAGGGATCAAACCCACGCCCCTTGCAGTGGAAGCTCAGAGCCTTAACCACTGTACCGCCATGGAAGTCCCTCAGTAGATTTTAAAAGATAAATATCATAAAAAGTATCTTCTCTGATCAATAGAATGAAGTTAGAAATTAATAACAAAACGAAGACTGTAAAATTCACAATATCATGGAAATTAAACAACACATTTTTACAACACTTTTACATTTTAAACAACTAATGGATCAAAGAAGAAACCACACAGGAAATTATAAAATAGTTACAGGCAAATGAAAACACAACATACTAAAACTTTGGGGATGTAGTGATTGTGGTAACTAAGTGGAAATTTTATAGCAAATTTTCCTACATTAAAAAAAGCAAGATTTCAAATCAACAGCCTAACTTTACAACTTAAGGAACTAGAAAAAGAAGAACAAGCTAAACCCAAAGCTAGCAGAAGGAAGTAAATAACACAGATTAGGGCAAAGATAAACAAAATAGAGAACAGGAAAACTACAGAGAAAATCACTGAAACCAAAAGTTAGTTCTTTGAAAAGATCAAGAAAATCAGCAAACTTTTAGTTAGATGAACTAAGAAAAAAAAGAGAGAAGACAAATTACTAAAATCAGAAATGAGGGAATTCCCTGGGGGTCCGGCGGTTAGAATTCTACATTTCCCCTACAAGGGGTATGAGTTCGATCCCTGCCTGGGGAACTAAGATCCTGCAAGCTGTGAGGGGCGGCCAAAAATAATAAAAGCAAGTTAAATACACATTACTACTCATTCTACAGAAATGAAAAGGATTAAAAAAAAAAAAAGAAATGAAAAGGATTATAAGAGAGTTCTGCGAACTGTACACCAAAAAACTGGATAACCTAGATGAAATGAATGAATTCTTAGATGGATAACCTAGATGAAATGAATGAATTCTTAGAGACACAAAACCTTCAAAGACTACATCACAAACAGAAAATTTGAATAGACCTGTAACTAGTTAGGAAACTAAATCAGTGATGGAAAATCTCTCGGCAGGCTTCTCTCATAGCTCAGTGGTAAAGAATCTGCCTGCCATTGCAAGAGACACGAGTTCAATCCCTGCTCCAGGAAGATTCCACATGCCGTGTGCCAGCTAAGCCCGTGAGCCACGACTGCTGACGCCCTAGAGCCTGTGTTCTGAAACAAGAGACGTCACCACAATGAGAAGCCCGTGCACCACAACAGAGTAGCCCCTGCTGGCCACAGCTGGAGAGCCCACGCGGCAACAAAAACCCGGCACAGTCACAAATTAAGTGTTAATTAATTTTTAAAAAATCTCTCAGTAAGCAGCACTGTGTACAATAGCCAAGACATGGAAACAACATAAGTGCCCATCAACAGACAACTGACATAAGAAAATATGGTGTGTATATATGATAGAATATTGATCAGCCATATAAAAGAATGAAATATTGCCATTTGCAGCAACTTGGCTAGACCTAAAGCATATTATACTTAGTGAAGTAAGTCAAAGGCAAATATTATATATCACTTATATGCAGAAATCTAAAAAATAATACGAAAGAATCTATAAATAAAACAGAAACAGACTCACAGACAGAAAACTTATGTTACCAAAGGAGAAAGGGTGGGGAGGGGTAAACTGGGGTGTGGATTAACATACACACTAACGTACATAAAACAAAGACCTACTGCACAGAGCAGGAAACTATATTCAATATCTTATAATAACCTATAATGGAAAATAATCTGAATATATATATATGTATAAAACACATTCAACTTCGTGCAATTTTCAGAATTTGTGTACCAAAGATGCTATCAACATAGTAAAAGGACAACCCTGAGAATGGGAGAAAATACGTGCAAATCATATATCTGACCAGGGATTGATATCCAGATTATAGAGAGAACTCTAATAACTCAATAGCAAAATTAAAAAATAACAGCAACAACAAAACCCTCAAAAATGTGCAAAGAGGGAATTCCCTGGCAGTCCAGTGGTTAAGTTTCAGTGCTTCCATGGCCAGGGGCAGGGGTTCAATTTCCGGCAGGGAACTAAGATCCCACACGCTCTGCGGCAGGGCCAAAAAAAAAAGTGCTAAGAAGTTGAAAAGACATTTTTCCAAAGAAGACAGATAATTGCCCATAAGCACATGGAAAGATTATTCAGCATTACTAATCATTAGAGAAGTGTGAAACATAACTACAGTGAGATATCACCTCATACACATTAGCATGGGTGCTATCAAAAAAAAAAAAACAGAAAATAAGTGATGGCAAAAATGTGGAGCAATTGGAAACCTCATGCACTGTTGATGAGAATGTAAACACTGTACAGCTACTGGAAAACAGTGGTGCCTAAAAGATTAAAAATAGAATTATCACATGATCCAGCAATTGCATTTCTGGCTATATGCAGAAAAGAATTGAAAGCAGGGTGTAGAAGAGTTTGGTTTACTGTGTTTGCAACAGCACTATTCTCAATAGCTAAAATGTGAAAGCAACTCGTATGTCCATTGACAGATGAATGAATAAGCATAATGTGTACATGCATAAAGTGAAATATTGTTCAGCCTTAAAAAGGAAGAAAATTCTGCGATACGCTACAAGGGCGAACCTTGAGGGCATCGTGAGAAAACTATTCATTTCGTTTATCTGAGGTATTTAGAATAGTCAAGATCATAATGTCAGAAAGTAAGATGGAGGTTGAGAGGGGCTAGGAGGAGGAGAAAATGGAATTTTTGTTTAATACGTGTAGAATTTCAGTTTTACAGGTTAAGAAGAGTTTGGGGGGTGGATGATGGCGATGGCTTCACAACAGGTGAATATATTTAATATCACTGGCCTGTATGTTAGTTAGTCGCTCAGTTGTGTCCGACTCTTTGCAACCCCAAGGACGGTGGCCCACCAGGCTCTGCTGTCCATGGAATTCTCCTGGCAAGAATAGTGGAGTAGGTAGCCATTCCCTTCTCCAGAGGATCTTCCCGACCCAGGAATCAAACCCGGGTCTCTATCATTGCAGGCAGATTCTTTACTGTCTGAGCCACCAAGGAAGCCCTGCACTTATACCTATACTGGACTATATACTTAACTGTTGAGATGGTAATTTTTATGTGTACTTTACCACCATAAAAAAAAAAATGCTCAATAAAAGGGAAGATCACTGTCTTTGTTTTACTCTATTGTAAAGAGTTAAACAAAACCTATAGGTTGAAATTAAAGAAAAATTAAAAAAATAATAATAATAAAAGAAAAGAAAAATAATAAGATTTTACATTTTTATTGTATTTTTAACAGAATAACAAAACTTATTTGAACCTAAAGAGCCTAAGGAAAATAAGATTTGAAATTTATTACTTTAATAAGTAAAATTATTGGATCTTTAAAATTCTAGTAACTATGCATAGACTTTTTTTTTTTCTGTGCCCTCGACTATCAAAACACACAAACTTGCAACTATCCTGCTTCCTACAGCTGTACCTAGCCAGCCTATCCCGTTGTTTTAGCATGAACATACAGTGGGGTCTCCTCAGCCACAGAACCCCTCCCCACCCCATTGCCCACCCTAAAGCTCTCATTGCTGTCTCTGAGCTCTAGTGCAGGTGAAATATGTCATCCCATTTACCAGATTTTCGCCCTCCCCAGACTGCTCTGATCGCCCCCACCTCCAGGACCCTTCCTGAAGGAACTCATGCCAAAATTGAAGGACTCACGCTTCCCAATTTCCATACTTACTACAAAGTTTTGGTAATCAAAACAGTGTGGCACTGGCATAAAGACAGACATACAGATCCGTGGAATAAACTCAAGAGTCCAGAAATCAATTCATACATCTATGGCCAATTGATTTTGACAAGGGCACCATGACCACTCAACATGAAATGAGTAGTCTTTTTAACAACTGGTGCTGGTACGATGCATATTCACAGGCAAAAGAATGATGTTGAACTCTTACCTCAAACCATATACAAAAATTAGGTCGAAATAGATCAAAGAAATAAAACTTTTAGAACCAAGTGTAAATCTGTGTGACCTTGGGTTAGGCATCATCTCTGTTCCTCTGTGGGCAAGACACTCATCAAAGAAGGGAGGATTCTGGTCCAACTCACACGTAATAGGGATGGCTGCCACAACCCTCAACCTTCAGAAATGCCTCAGAGGCATCCCAAGGTCAGGGAAAGCAACCGTGAGAGATGGGGAAGCCCCCGCCACCAAACCACCCTCTTCCTCTCCCAGTAGAGGGAGACAAAAGAAAAGGAAGTGTGGGGAAGATGAGTCAGATAAGTTTCCCTTTACGTCACAGAATCAAATGCTCCATCAGTGACTTCAGGTAAGTCACAGGTAACCCAAGCCACAGCCCACCGGATGTAATCATAACACATCTATCCCCAAAACACCAAGTTCTAACCCTGTGGAGAAAACAATGGCCTCCTCTGAAAGTCAAAGTGTTACACGAACAATGAACAGTTCGAAAATGAAACTAAGAAAACAGTTCCATGCATCAAACAGAATAAAATGCTTAGGAATAAATTTAATGAAGACAGTGCAAGACTTGTACAATGAAAACTACAAAGCAATGTTGAAAGACATCAAGGAAAATCTAAATAAATGGAAAAATAGCCTATCTTCTCATAGATTGGAGAACTCTGATTTTCTGCTTTTTTTTTTTTTTCTCAGCCATAAGGTATGTGGAATCCTGACCAGGGATTGAACCTGTGCTCCTTGCAGTGGAAGCATAAAATCTTAACCACTGGATTGTCACGGAAGTCCCAGGACTTCACATTTTTTAAGATGACAATACTCCCCAAATTCATTTACAGATCCAGTGCAACCCTTATCAAAATTCAAACTGCATTGTTTTACAAAAATAGACAAGCTAATCCTAAAATTCATACAGAAATACAAGAGATATAGAAAAACCAAAATTATCTTGAAAAGGAAGAACAAAATTGGAGGACTCATACTTCCTAATTTCAATACTCATTACAAAGTTATGTTAATCAAAACAGTGTGGTACTGGCATAAAGACAGACGTACAGATCCATGGAATAAACTCAAGAGTCCAGGAATCAATTCATATATCTCTGGTCAATTGATTTTGACAAAGGCATTATGATCACTCAATGCAAAATGAATTGTCTTTTTTTAACAGCTGGTTTTGGGACAATGCATATTCACAGGCAAAAGAATGATGTTGAACTCTTACCCCAAATCATATACAAAAATTAAGTTGAAATAGATCAAAGAAACAAAACTGTTAGAAACAGGTGTAAATCTGTGTGACATTGGATTATGCAAGGATGTCTTAAATATGACACCAAGATCACAAGCAATGAAAGAAAAAATAAACTGGACTTTATCAAAATTAAACATGTTAGTGTATCAAAAGACACCACCAAGAAAGTGAAAAAAACATTCATAGAGCAGAAAAAATATTTGCAATTACATATTTGATGAATCCAATATCCAGGATATATAAAGAATTCCTCTAACCAAACAAAAAGAATGACTAATCCAATTTCAACATGGGCAATGGATTTGAACAGACATTTCTTAAAGAAGTTATATAAATGTCCAAAAAGAACATGAAAAGAATATATAATCGGGGTAGCTATAATTTTTTAATAGAAATTGACAGATGATGGTTAAGCTTGTACAGTAACTACGTGTACCACTACGGGGGATGCAAAATGGTTCAATTACTGTGGAAAAAAGTTTGGCAGTTCCTTAAGAAGCTAAACATAGACTTAACATACGACCCAGCCATTCCAATTGTAGGTATATACTCAAGAGAACTCAAAACACATGTTCAATTAAAATCTATACGTGCATGTTGACAGAAACTTCTTTCATAACAGCCAAAAAGTGGAAACAACCCAAATGTTCATCAACTGATAAATGGATAGGTAAAATGTGAGATACCCACACAATGGAATATTATTCAGCCATAAAAATAATTATGAACTGAAGTCATGCAGCAACGTGGATAAACTTTGAAGATAGTTTGCTAAAGTGAAAGAAGCCAGACACAAATGACCATATATTATATGACTCCATATATATGAAATGTTCAGTTTTGTCAGTTCAGTTCAGTCGCTCAGTCGTGTCCGACTCTTTGCGACCCCATGAATCTCAGCACACCAGGCCTCCCTGTCCATCACAAGCTCCCGGAGTTTACTCAAATTCATGCCCATTGATTCGGTGATGCCATCCAGCCATCTCATCCTCTGTCGTCCCCTTCTCCTCCTGCCCCCAATCCCTCCCAGCATCAGGGTCTTTTCCAATGAGTCAACTCTTCACATGAGGTGGTTAAAGTATTGGAGTTTCAGCTTCAGCATCAGTCCTTCCAATGAACACCCAGGACTGATCTCCTTTAGGATGGACTGGTTGGATCTCTTTGCAGTCCAAGGGACTCTCAAGAGTCTTCTCCAACACCACAGTTCAAAAGTATCAATTTTTTGGCACTCAACTTTCTTCACAGTCCAACTCTCACATCCATGCGTGACCCCCGGAAAAACCATAGCCTTGACCAGACAGACCTTTGCTGGCAAAGTAATGTCTCTGCTTTTTAATATGCTATCTAGGTTGGTCATAACCTTCCTTCCAAGGAGTAAGCGTCTTTTAATTTCATGGCTGCAGTCACCATCTGCAGTGATTTTGGAGCCCCAAAAAATAAAGTCTGACACTGTTTCCACTGTCTCCCCATCTATTTCCCATGAGGTGATGGGACCGGATGCCATGATCTTAGTTTTCTGAATGTTAAGCTTTAAGCCAACTTTTTCACTCTCCTCTTTCACTTTCATCAAGAGGCTTTTTAGTTCCTCTTCACTCTCTGCCATAAGGGTGGTGTCATCTGAATATCTGAGGTTATTGATATTTCTTCCGGCAATCTTGATTCCAGCTTGTGTGTTAAGAATAGGCAAATCCATATTGACCAAAAATAGATTCGTTGTTACCGGGAGATGGGGGAGGGGGGAAGTGGGACTGACTGCTAGTGGGTGTGAGGTTTCTCTTAGGGGAGATGGGAATGTTCTGGAATCAGAAAGTGATGTTATCTGCACAACATTAGGAAACATCCTAAAATTCACTGAATTGTACATTATAAAATGGTTAAAATATCGAATTTTATCTCAATTTTAAAAAAGGCCACATGCACCAAGTTGCTCTTCAGTCTGGACCAGAAGACGGTGCGGTCTTAGGGAGGCGTTTAGTGCTGAGGCAGAGCAGTCTGGGGTTCCCCCAAGTCCTACTGGAATTTTGCAAATGAGGAAAGGCACACCACCTCCATGCAGGTCTGAAGTTTCTGGAGGTTTGTAGGGGAGACAGGAATGACCTCCACTGCCACAGGGACATTGAGCCCCTAGGATGAGGGCAAACATCTAAAGGGGGACTTCCCCAGTGGTCCTGTAGTTAAGGTTCCGTGCTTCCAATGCAGGAAGCCTGGGTTTGACCCCTGGTCAGGGAACTAGATCCCACATGCCACAATAAATGATTCACCATGACTTAAAAAAAGAAACAACAATCTGAAGGGATCCACGGAACTGGTGGAGGGCCTGCAATTTGAGGTTAAAACAGGATTTTCACAGGGAAGAACCAAGACTGGTCTTGGAGACACCTGTGGTGACCCAAGGATAAAAAGATGTCAAAAACAAAGAGAAAATACAACAGCCGACGATCACGGAAGGATGCTGGACCTCGCTGGTAATCAGGGGATGAACACTGAAACAACATGACATTTCCCCCAATTCGATTGTCCCCAGTGCTTTGCTAAAATGAAAAGTGAGCAGGGTGTGAGGAGGCATGCTCTCATCCCACAGCTAGTGGGCGTGTGAATTGTAGAGCCACTTTGGAAAGCAATTTGCCAGTATCTATTAAAGTGAAATATGTGCACACCCCATGACTCAGCGATTCCAGTGCCCAGAATCTACTCTAAAGAAACACTCCCACAGACATACAGATGCTTCAGATGTTTATGCGACACCACTTGTAATAATGAGATGTTAGGGGGAAAACTAAATATTTCCTAAAAAGGAAAATGGCTAAAAAGCCTGCATATATCCATTCTCTATCCAAACTAGTAGTTCTACATGTATAACATGAAATGATCTCTAAGACATATTACTGGATTGAAAAAGCAAATTTTAGAAGGATGTGTACTGTGTATCATGTATAAAAAAACAAAAGGAAAATGAAGCCACTCAGTTGTGTCCAGCTTTTTGTGACCCCATGGACTGTAGCCCACAGGCTCCTCCATCCATGGAACTTTCCAGGCACGAGTACTGGAGTGGGTTACCATTTCCTTCTTCAGGGGATCTTCCCAACCCAGGGATGGAACCCAGGTCTCCCACATTGCAGGCAGACGCTTTACCATCTGAGCCACCAGGGAACCCCCATAAGAAAACAAAGCAAAACCCAAAACTGCCGGGGTCCAGCCTCGGCAGGATCCAGGGGGTACCCTCAGGATGAACGGCGTCGGCAAGATAGAAGACATGTGAGACTAGCCTTGATAGGGCCAAGTCTGTGTTTTACTTTTTGACAACCGGTTTTATACCCTTTCACAGAACGTTTTCAAGGTACAAGATGCTTACTCATGATTACACAGGATTAGCATTACATCATTTTGATTTTTAGGAAAAGCAGGATTTTTTTGCTTTCTAATTCTATAGTAATTCTTAGCACATGATCTTCTGACCTTGGGGCTATTAACATTTCATGCAGGTCAGGTGATTGTAAACCTATTTTCCGTTTTTATGGTGACCTTAACTGAAAGGTAACAGGGTCATAGGGAAATAGTACAGAGTAGAATTATATTCTTGTTAATACAAAAATTAATCTTTCTGCAAAAGTTGTTGGTTGCGTTTATCTAAGAAGTTTACCCCATACAGACTCTGTGGCTTCAGGGAGGCAGCTTCTGCCTAGTACTCCTGGCTGACAATTAACAACCATCTCAGTGTTACCACACTAGGGCTAAGTTCTTATTTCTCTAGATCTTTAACTATATTAACAATGGTTTTTATAACACAACCTTAGCACATTAAAGGCAAAAATACAGCAAGCAAATCACAACCCAATAACCACCTATAGAATAATTTTTCTTATATTTTCTAATAGGACTCCTTTACCCCTTAAAAGGGCTCTATATCTATTAGGGCTTTTATATAATCAGGTTCTTTATGCTATTTTATGATTAGGATATTATAAGCAATCATGCATATTAGTACCAAAGGCATAAACTGTGTTTGGCTAACAAACTACCAGCAAAGGAGTTTAAATTAAAACACTCCTTTCACCCTGAATAATCTCATAAAATACCACCACCTGGGAAACTTATTGATTAAAGTTTTAAATTGATTCTTATTTGGGAAGAGATCGGGGAAGGCCTTCCTTCCTGTGTCAGAGAAATTAGGGAGTAGTCCATTGAGGCAGGCATCAGAAAGACAGATATCATCTTTAAGGTGAGCGCCGGGGGCAGCTTTTCGAAATCCTTGAAAACCTGATCTGCTTTGCCCGTCAGGTTTTCTCCCTTACGGCCTTTTTAGGGGTAGGGTCTCGTGTGTTGGCTCCTGGCACAAAACACAAGTGTGCTAGGCCCTTGGAGAATTCTGCCCGGCAGGCTGGGGTATGAGGCCAATTAACAATCCTTTCTTTATCTTGGAAAAGATGGTACGTGCATGCTAAGTCGCTTCGGTCATGTCCAACTCTGCGACCCCATGGACTGTAGCCCGCCAGGCTCCTCTGTCCGTAGGATTCTCCAGGCAAGAACATTGGAGTGGGTTGTCATGTCCTCCTCCAGGGGATCTTTCCAGATCAAACCCACATTTCCTGCATTGCCAATGGATTCTTTACCACTGAGCCACCAGATAAGCTGAAAAAGATGGACCTTTGTTTATTTTTAAAATTTTTATTGGAGTTACAATGTTGTGTTCTTTTCTACTGTACAGCAAAGCAAATCAGTCTATATATATCCACCCTGTCACCACAGAGCTCTGAGTACAGTTCTCCGAGCTATGCAGTAGGTTTTCATTAGTTATCTATTGCCTACATAGTATAAAGCATGCATAAAGTATAACTGTATGTATGTCAATCCCAATCTCCCAATTCATCCCACTCCCTATCCCGCCCCCCAGCCTGCACTGGGGCCCACAAGTTTGTTCTCTACGTCTGTGTCTCTATTTCTGCTTTGCAAGTAGGTCCAGCTATGCCATTTTTCTAGATGTCACATATATGCATTAATAGAAGATATTTGCTTTTCTCTTTCTCACTTACTTCACTCTGCGTGCCAGTCTCTAGGTCCAAAAGATGGACTTTTAAAATCAACCCAAGGAGAACATGGACCTGCCAGTCTTGGGCAGTTTCATCTCCAAGAGATCATTTTTAATGAGTACAGAGACTCAAAGCATAATTGGTTCCATAGGCTGTCTTTCTGGCTCTGAGCTAGGAGAATTACGGCAGGCTTGCGTAGTATTTCCCTTTGGGAACAGAGGTAACCTACCATTTCCAATGAGAAACGAAAGGTGCATTCAACTATCTCGGTATAAAGGCAGGAGGGGTAAGCCCCTTGCCAGGGAGAAGTAGTGACCACAGGCTGTACGAGCGGCTTTTTGCTCACCTCCCTGGAGACGAAGGGGCTCCCTTTGTCACCTCCCGACTCCCGCAAAGAATGGCACACGACTGAGCGACTGAACTGAACTGGAGATGGGGCCTCCCGCAGTGGTTCAGTGGTCAAGAATCCAGCTGCACTGTGAGAGACGCAGGTTCAATCCCTGGGTTGGGATGATCCCCTGGAGGAGGGCATAGCATCCCACCACCAATATTCTTGCCAGGAAAATTCCATGCACAGAGGAGCCTGGCGGGCTACAGTTCACAGGCTTGCAAAGAGTCGGACACGGCTGAGCAACTGAGCACGCACTGGAGACAGGACACCTTCCCTCCTCCGGGAGCGTCTAGCAGAAAGTCCTCAGCAGGAGAGGGGCTAAGATCAGAATGAGAAATATTTGAGTTTTGCTGAATAATATTTTAAGTAGGAAAGAAAACACACTTTACTGGAAAAATTTGTCTGGTTTTCTGCTGGTAGACATCTGTCTCCAGCAGTTTTGGACTTTCATTCCCTGCTGTATAAAAATAACCTGTTTATCAACCACAGCCTAACAAGGGAAAGGGAAAGGCACCTTTCCTCATTTGGGGCCATGAACATTCCTAAAATAAAAAAACACATGTAGAATTTGTTTGTTTAGAGAAAGTTCTGCAAGAATCCTCACTAATCTTAAACAATGATTACCCCTGAGGGGGCAGAGAGAGGACCAGACAGGGGCTGAGAGGAGGAGGTCGATCAAAGGGAATTTGAGTCTTATCTGTAATTGTTCAGTATTTTTTCCATCTTCACTTCTATTTTTTTAAATAAAAAAGGATGACAGAAAGTTGAGGAAAACAAGCTCCCTGGTTGTCTAGTGGTTAGGACTCTGGGTTTTTCACTGCCATGGCCCAGTTTCAATTCTTGATCAGGGAACTGAGATCCCAAAAGCCACGTGGCACCACCAAAAAAAAAAAGAAATTTTTTTTTTAATTGGCAAATTTTGAGGGACTTCCCTGGTGGTCCAGTGAGCCAGGGTTCAATCCCTGGTTGGGAACTAAGATCTCACTAGCACTGTGTGGCCAAAATGAAAATTAAATTGGGGAAAACAACATTTAGAAATAATATTATTTTTACTTATTTACAACATGAAAGATCTCTCTTACTCTCACTAAAACATTAATATATGATGAAATCTTATACAATGTAACAATATTTAGCAATAATATATTTAGTAAGAGCAATGGGATTTAGTGTGTTTCATTATTTTTTTAAATCATGCTACAATATTTTATATAGAGTGATTAGGAGCTCTAGATCTAAGTTCAAATATTTGATTTTAACGACTGTCCCAGATGGAAATAGGTGCCCTAAGTCAAACTGTTTCAGGTGCATTTTCTGATTTTGATCTCAAGTTCAGATGCCATGCCCAGGTGCCAAGGGCACTGCCCTTCAAAGTGGTTTTGAAGTTGATTTTATCAGGTGTCTTATTTATATATGTATATGAATATATAAATATATTTTTATTTTTAAGATTTATATTGTGAACTGTTCCAAATATACAAAATCGTATATAGAAATCACAACATGAAAACCCACGCTGAGACCAGGACCTGCCCAGAAACTTAGACGTTTCCTGACCATACCCTTATTCCCCAGCAGGGGGCGCAGTGTCTCGCACTCCCTTACTTTTCTTTCTAGTCCTACCTCCTATGTGTGTATGTATCCCAACAACAAAATTGGTTAGTCTTGCCTGGTTTCATACCTCATTTATACGGAGTCTTATGTTCTTTTCTGTGTCTTGCTTCTCTCAGTCAATATACATAACATAAAATTAACTTTATTTTTTGGCTGCACGGCTTATGGGATCTTAGTTCCCTGACCAGGGATCCAGCCCACTGCAGTATAAGTGCGGATTCCTAACCACTAGACCGTCAGGGAGTTCCCTAAAAGTGACCATTAAAACCATTTTTAAGCATATGATACGCTGGCATGAAGGAATGCATTCACATTGTCATTCAATATTATGTTTTTAAGACTCATCCATATTATTGTATGTGGCTTCATGTAGGTCCCTCATTTCCACTCCTTGAAAGTATTCCATTGGGTGAATACTCTGTTAGGGGAATCTATCATTTATTAATCATTTATTATTCAAGGAAAACTCATTTATTATTCAATCACTTAAAGACCAATGGGTTCTTTTCTTTTTCTTTTGCTATTACCCATAGTAGTACTTGAAAATTCTGGCACGTATCTCCTGAAGCATATGTACAAGAATCTTTAGTGCATTTAATTTCTGGTGGAATTGATGGATTTTACTGCTTTAATTTTCTATAAAGAGATGCTATGAATATATTCATATATGAATGCATATGAATATGAATACCTATGAATTTTCTATAAAGAGATGCTATGAATATATGAATATATTCACATGGCAGGCTACGATCCACAGGGTCGCAAAGAGTCGGACACGACTGAAGTGACTTAGCACACAGCACACATAAATATATTACTCATATAATTAAATTCCAATTTAGAGAAAGAAAAGTAAAAAAAGAAACTGAGGTGCTTTCAAAGAGCAAAAAGGCAGAGAACAGTGTCTGTGAGACAGTCAGCAGAAAGGTTCAGGGAAAGTAGCTGGGCAGGTCTGCAGGCTGAGAGTATTTGCCTCCGAGAACTCAGTCCGGCTCGTGCACAGAGCAGCATGTGCCGGCTCTGTAAGTGCTACCGTCAGCAGTGGGCCGGGGTTCAGGACCCCTGTATGACCTCCTGACTCTGCCACAAAGAACTGGTCATCCTGCCTCTTGGGCCCCTGGTACTGACGTCTGTAACATAAGGGGATGGACATACAGGATCAGAAACCTCCTTCAGCTTCCCTGGGGATCCAGCAATTAAGAGTCCGAACTTCCTTCCACTGCAGGAGGTGTGGGTTGGATCCTTGGTGGGGGAATTAAGATCCCACATCCCACGCAGCCAAAAAAGGAAAAGAAAAAGAAACCTCCCTTCCAGCTCTGCCAGTCTGGGCGTCTGAGCAGGTTGGAGCCTTAGGGCAGTTGTCTTGTGCTCACGCTTAGTCGTGTCCAATTCTTTGTGACTCATGGACTGTGGCCCCCCGTGCTCTGTCCTTAGGATTTCCCAGGCAAGAATACTGGAGTGGGTTGCCATTTCCTACCCCAAGGGATTGAACCCATGTCTCCTGTGCCTCCTGCATTGGCAGGCAGACTTTTTACCACTGAGCCATCGGAGGATGGAGTAGTAAGACAGGGGCTCTTCTCTAGCGATTCTAAGTAGAAGTTAGAAAGAATGCGCCTGGAGCCCTGATGAAAGAACTCTGCCTTCCCAGGATCTAAAACAGGATAAAGACAAGGATTGAGCCCAGCTTAGCAGGTTTGGGAAGATCCCCGGGAGAAGGGAACGGCTACTCACTCCAGTATTCTGGCCAGGAGAATTCCACAGACTGTATAGTCCATGGGGGTGGCAAAGAGTTGGACATGACTGAGCCAGTTTCACTTTTAGAAGCCATGTGGTGGTAACCGTTTAACAGCAGCTCTCTCGATTTGCAGCATTTTCTGACTTATGTGGTTGTGAGTACTCCCACTGTGGCCAATTTCAAGCTACTAACGCGTAATCAGCTCACAAGATCCTTGACAATTTAACAATCGGGCTTTGACTGGACAGTGCTGGCTGGCTGTAGCACATCACTGGGAGGTGATCTGGCCGTGAGAGGTAAAGGCTCAGAGGACACACCACAGGCCAGGAGTGGGGAATGAAGGCCAGTTACGGACAAGACTCACCGTGCTACTTCCTAGACTCAGTGAAAGTTTGGGGAAATCATGAGCTGCCTAGACTGGTGTGTGTACAGTCGTCACTCATTTGGGTGGGCAAGAGAAATCAGGAAATGCCAGGGTGCAGCAGCCTCAGGGAGGGGAAGTGGCCCCCACTCCTTGCAGCATCACTTTTTTGCATAACAAGAGCCATCTGAGTGTAACACATGGAGCACATATGCCACTCCGAATGGCTGGCTCATCCAGTGAGTCTTCATCTCTTTCATGCTTCTTCGGTTCATTCCCAGGTTAGAGGGCTATTCTCTCAATCCCGTGACTTGGGACTCGCAGACTCAAACACCAAGAAAGGAAGGCAAGGAACGAACGTTTCTTGAGTTGGGGCAAGGCATTTCATTCACATGCTGCTGTGCTGTCTCTCAGTTGTGTCCAACTCTCTGGGACCCCATGGGCTATAGCCCACCGGGCTCTGTCATGTAATTTTCCTGGCAAGAATACTGGAGCAGGTTGCCATTTCCTACTCCAGGAGATCTTCCCAACCCATCGAACCCACATCTCCTGCACCAACTGCATCGAAGGTGGATTCTTTATCACTGTACCACCTGGGAAGCCCCTTTCATTCATGTTGTCAAGATTAATTCTCCCAACATGACATTATCACCAAGCAGATACAGACTCAGTTCAGAGAGGCTCTGGGATTCGCCTGAGATGATCCAGGTAGTAGCTGACAGAGAAGCTTTTAGACCACCAGTCTGAGATTCTGAAAGACACACTTGCTCCACTTATCCTGGGATCCTCCTATCTAGGTGGGTATGGAGGGTCACAGGCAGTGACAGATTTTCTTTTCTTGGGCTCCAGAATCACTGCAGATGTTGACTGTAGCCAAGAAATTAAAAGACACTTGCTCCCTGGAAGGAAAGCTATGACAAGCCTAGACAGTGTGTTAAAAAGCAGAGACACCACCTTGTCAACAAAGGTTCATATAGTCAAGGCTATGGTTTTTCCAGTAGTCATGTATAGCTTTGAGAGTTGAACTATAAAGAAAGCTGAGGGCCAAAGAATTGAAGCTTTTGAACTGTGGTGTTGGAGAAGACTCTTGAGAGTCCCTTGGACTGCAAGGAGTTCCAACCAGTCAGTCCTAGAGGAAACCAACCCTGAATATTCATTGGAATGACCGATGCTAAAGCTGAACCTCCAATACTTTGGCCACCTGATGAGAAGAGCTGACTCATTGGAAAAGATCCTGATGCTGGGAAAGATTGAAGGCAGAAGAAGTGGGTGACAAAGGATGAGATGGCTAGATAGCATCACCGACTCAATGGACCTGAATCTGAGCCAACTCTGGGAGATGGTAGAGGACAGAGGAACCTGGCATGTTACAATCTCCAGAGTTGAAAAAAGTCAGACATGACTTAGCAACTGAACAACAACAACTAGGCCACCTAGTAAATCTCAAACAAATGCCAGAGGATCTATATGCTGCAGTTTTCTGTGGCTGCTGTAACATATCACCACAAACTCAGTAGCTGAAAAGAACGCAAGTTTACTATCAGAGTTCTGAAGGTCAAAAGCCAGCAATGGATATCACTTGGCTAAAATCAAAGTATCATAGGCTGTTTCTTTCCGGAGGCTTCAGGGGAGACTCTGTTCCCTTGTTTTTTTTGTTTTGTTTTTCCTTTCCTTTTTTAATATTTATTTATTTGGCTGAGTCAGATCTTCATTGTGGCGCTAGGGCTCAGTAGTCGCCATGTGCAGTCTTAGTTGCCCCGAGGCATGTGAGATCAGGGATCTTAGATCCGAGACCAGGGATCAAACCTGCATCCCATTAATTACAAGGCGGATTTTTAACCACTGGGCCACCAGGGAAGTCCCTCCTTGCGTTTTCTAATTTCTAGAGGCTTCCCACATTCAAGAGCCAGAGTATCCAAATGCAATTTTAACTTGTACCTTCATGAGATCTAAAGATTCAGGAAAGCTTTAAATCTAACAGCCTTCTGCTTATAGACGGTCCGGAGGAAAATCCAAGATGGCCTTGTGTCCTGAGGCCCATGGCAGGGCAGAGGTACGGGAACACCCAGGAGCAGAGAGGCAGGAACAAGGCTTCAGCTAAAAGAGGAAGCAGAAGCAGGAGTAACCTTCACATCTGACCCACAGGAATCCCTGCAAGTCCATGGCACTGTTCCTCCCTCTCTAAGCGCGACCTGCCCTTACCGGAATACACCGGAAGATACCAGAAGACACAGGGTGTCCCGTTTAGGGATACGGAGCAAGGGGAACCTCAGTTGATGGCCAGGCTACCGCCCTTGCTCCAGATTACCTTCCCCAGGGTGATGAGAGTCATCAGAGGTGAACGACTTCTGTCTCCGGAGATGCAAGAACGGGAGGGACCTTGCTGGGAAAAGACCATGCATCTTGGCACCAGCTGAGGGGTGGGGAGAAGCTGAATCCCAAAAGAGAAAGTGGTGGTGGAGGACTCGAGGGGGAGAGGTCAGCAGGCTGCACACACAGGTGAGTGGAGAAGAGGAAGGACTGTCCGGTCCAGGGCAAGATCCAGGACAGACGAGGCCTATCGGAAGTTGGTGCAAATAGCACAGAAGGCAGACGAAGTCATTCCATTTGTCCAGAGGAGCCGGGGCCAGAAATCTGACTCCTGGCCAGGGGTTCTCCAGCAGAGCCGGGCAGACTCTGCCCCTGCCCTCCCTGTCCCTCCCTGCCACCCCCAGAGAGTGAAGAGTAGAGGAATAGACAGGCCTTGGCCCAGAGAAAGGAGGCCTCCTGTGGGGGAGCCCAGGATCTAGTGGAGGCGGCTAGTTCTCAGCATCCTCAGTTCCCCCTTTGGCAAGTTTCTCTCTAAAGGTCCCCAACTCCTCCTCATTCTTCAGGATCTCCTTCATCCCTGCATCTCCCTCCGAGGCCGCCTTTAAGTTTAAGACCAACAGGGAAGGGAATTCCCTAGTGGTCCAGTAGTCAGGGGGCTTCCCAGGTGGTGCTAGTGGTAAAGAACAGTAAGATATGCAGGTTCGACACCTGGGTCAGGAGGATCCCCTGGAGGAGGGCATGGCAGCCCACTTCAGTATTCTTACCTGGAGAATCCCCATGGACAGAGGAGCCTGGCTGGCTACAGTCCGTTGGACGTGACTGAAGAGTTGGATATGACTGATTGGACATGCAATCAGCAGGCACGCCAGTTGTTAGGACTCCTTGTTTTCACTGCTGAGGCCCCAGGTTTCAATCCCTGATCTCAGAACTAAGATCTGGCAAGTCACGCAGGAAAGAAGAAAAAGACTAACAGTGAAGATACAGACCATAATCTGGGAATGCAGGTACTGGTGACAGCAGAATCCTCAGGTCCCCAGGGCTCTCTGATGGGGGAATTCAGGCACTTGGTTGGATATAGCCAATGGGATGGTTTTGCACAAGCAACTCTTCAAATCACACCCCTGTGTGGCTTCCCACTCAAGAGGACCCTCCTGAAGAGTAGAGGAGGTTGGGGAAAGGCAGGGGGATGGAAAAAATGAAGAGAAAGGAAACCAAAGAGCAACACAGAGAACAGATCTGACAGAGGAGCCCACAGGGGTGTGAGGTTTCATGAGCAGAATGGAAACAACGCAAAGACCCTGAGTGAAAATAATAGCCTGGAGAAGCAAGGCTATGACCAATGTGCTCCTGGGACTCAAAGAGAGGAAAGTTCCACTGTTTCTGACATCCCCAAACCAGCCTTCCCAGGAGAGCCACAGATACAGGGGAAACAGTGATCAGCCTTTAATCCCAAGTGCCCTAAGCCGGGCGAGCAGACCCTCAGGTGCTCCAGGACCAAGGGCAGACACAGCCGGTGGTGGCAGGGGAGGATACAGATGGTAGAAGGGGTGGGAGGCCTGGCAGGAAGGTTAAGTGACCATGCGTGAGCTCCTGGCACACAACCCAGCAGGGCCCAGACTCAGGTTCAAGTCTCTTGTGTGCGATTGTGAACAATCCCAAAGCAAACTCTTTATACCGTAAAACCAGACGTCAGTTGACGTGAGGCTAGTTATAGTCCTTATCCACCCACCCAAACAGTGGATAGTCTGGGGGCAGGAACTTTGTGCTTGGTAGTAAGCGATGCCCCAGCCCCATGAATTTGTCATATGGGGCTGGTTTCTTCCCCAAATCTGAAAAATTCTGAGCGTTATGTGACCTCCCCGCCCCCCCAAGAGTTTCAGAGGACAGCGTGCACACCTGTGTTCAGTTCTGGTTTCCCTTCTCTATAAACTGATGACATCTGTGTAGGAAGCAACGTGGGGTAGGCGTGGGGACACGCAGCTGTGAACAGGGGGGGCAAAGGTGGGCATTTCTGTGTACAGATGTGTGAATACGGGAAGCAGATCCCTGTGAACAGCCAACACCTGGTAACATCGGCAAGCAGAGACGATTCAATTCAGAAGAAAGACAGAGACCACGAGAGGCTCGGGCATCAGGGGCATCTCCGAAGATAGCAGGTCTTCTGTCAGAGCCTGCCCCGCACCCAGCACCCAGCACCCAGCACAGGAAAGGGGGAGGGGTGGCAGTGACTGCCTGAGCGAAAAACAGCTACGATAGAGCTTCAACAGCATCAAAGGTCAGCCTGCCACCAGCTCGGGACAACTCCGAGAAGACCTGCCCTGGAGGTGCTAAGAAGAGACACCAGCGCCCAGCTGGGAAGGTGCCAGCTCCCCCCACCCTGCCTGCTGCCCCCCTCGAGGCCCGCAGTCAGCAGTTGGGGTGCAGGAGGAGCTCCCCCCAGGGCAGGAGTCATGGCCCGGCCACTTCCCTTCTGGCTGTGGGTTCTAGGGACCCTGGCGGGGCTCTCAGCAACCCCAGGCCCCAAGAGCTGTCCGGAGAAGCACTACTGGACTCAAGGAGGATGGTGTTGCCAGACGTGTGAACCAGGTAAGAGGGAGCCTTGCCAGGGGCCAGCTCCTTGGGGAGAGAGGACCAGGCCTGGGACCGGAGGGAAGCAGGGAGGAACGCTGCAGAGGCCCAGAGGCAGCCCCTTGGAGAGGGCGGGGGAGTGGCTTTCCTGGGGCCTTGACCCTGGTACTCTGCTCACAGGAACGTTCCTGGTCCAAGACTGCGAGCAGCACGGAAAAGCAGCTCAATGCAATCCGTGTACACCGGGGGTCTCCTTCACGCCGGACCACCACAGCCGGCCCCACTGTGAGAGCTGCCGGCACTGTAACTCTGGTGAGGTGGGCCAGTGTTTGGGGGAGCAAGACGGAGAGCTGGGTGTGCAGAAGCAAGAAGGTTGGGGCCGGGGGGAGTCCGGGCTTCTGAGGCTTCAGTGGAGCCCATGGTGGGAACTGGGGAGCCCTGGGCAAGGCGCGTTGATGTATAGGGAACGCTGCGATGAAGTGGTTCAGGGCAGGGGTGAGCAGAGTTTGATGGGCTGATGAGGAGGGGGTCGATGACTACGATCAATGCAAAACAGGAAGTGGCTCTGGGACCCTAGATTTCAGATGAGCAACTCACCCCCCATTCCTACCCGCTCCCCCACTGATGAGTTGGTGGTGTTCTCAGAGGGCACATTTGTTCTGGAACTTGGAATACATCTTCCTAAGGACGTAACAGTACAAGCTAGTGAGCCACAACCTTTTTTTTTTTCCCTCCAAAAGCCAATTTAGGAAAGAGAATGTGTATAAGGCTTGAGTTTTATTTTGTGATTTCATCTTTTTTACAATTAAGAAATGAAATAACAGCTGCGTTGTGAACACTTTCATGCTTTCTCCATTTTAGCTAGAATTTTTGAAATGACGTATGTGCCAGTGTACATAGATCAGTAGCTTGAAAGTGGTTCCTTTGAGCAGATATTCTCCAGTAGGACATGCTTGGGGGCTATTTAACTCAAGTACGATATTACTTGCCTGTAAATGCATTGAGTCTGATTAGCTTTTTCAATACTGTTTTCTTTAAAATAAATACAAGGTTTTGCCACTGCAAAACAGTCAAGTGGTAACATCTGTAAAACACAAGAGGTATTCCTCAGTCTACTTACAAATAGGACTGTACATGGGTGTGTCTCTCTTCTTGGCCTAAACCCCCGGCAATATTGGGTTTTTGTTTTTTTTAGCCAAAGTCCCCCAGTTCACTCTGCAGGCCCCACTGGAAGGCCTCTTCCCAGTACTGAGCCAGTCCAGCCCCCTTCACTACTCTCCCGCCCAGTGCAACCCACGATCCTCCTTGGTGAGGTTCAGCCCATAGAACCCCAAAGCACCCAGGCAGGACTGGCTGCAAGACTCAGGGGCACTGGAAAGAAGTTGACTGTGTTCAGTCCCCTTGAACCTCAGTATTTCCATCTGTAAGATGGATGAGTGCCTGCAATCAGCGTGGGGTTCTGTGCATAGGTTATACACGGCGAAGAGAACTCCCAGGCTCCTGAAGGCTCCACTGAAAACAGTGGCACTTCACTCACTTTGACCAATCCCAGCCCCCTTTCTTTAACCCTTCCCATCCCTTTTGGCAGGTGCCCTCCTGTATCTCCTTCACCTTTCCCACCCTTCCCCATGTCTACCACCACCACCCCCTTTCCCCTTCAATGCTCTTCCCTTGCAGATCCTTGTCCCAGCTGGCTTACAATCCCTAGTAAGCCACAAGGAAAGCAAGTTGTAGCAGCGACTACGAGTCAGAATTCAGAAAGGAGATGCCACAGGGGCATAAAGATGAGAAGGAGTAAGGATAAGAAGAAATTCACACCCTTTCCTGACCAAAGGCATGTGCTATGGAAACTGCTGGTGGTAGTCTCCAGCATCCTCAGACATCCCTTTCCATAGCCCCGTCTCGCCTGTGAGGGTGGCTTTCCCTGGGTCCCCATGAGTGCACTGCCCTAAGCAACACCCCCCCAGAGACTTCTACTCAGGCCTGGCCCACATCCGGGTGTCACCTTCCCCAGAATCACCCTTCTTTTCTTACCCCCAACCACCTGGGAGCCCAGTCCACGCAGTGCCCTTCCTACCCTCCTGCCCCAGGATCATTCATTGGCAGCCACTTAGCACCTGACCTCTACACTCGACTACAATGTCTATTTTAAAGGCAGAGGATGTCAGTACAGGTAAAACACCAATCCGAGATCACAGCAGTTCCCAATTGCTAGCAACTATAAACTACCCAATTGCCTGTTAACAGTAGAGGGATGGATAAGTCATGGTGTAGCCACATCATGGAAAACTATGTGATGGTGAGAATGAATGATTTGCAGTCACACTCAACACTATGGCTCAGTCTTGCCAAGAGCTGAGTAAAAGCAGGCACAGATGAGCACACACACAGGCTTCCTTCCACGTACAGAGTTCAGAAACTGGCAAAATTAACTCCTGGCGTTAAGAGGTCCGGAAGTCAGTGGCTATTCTTGGTGGGAAGGATAGTGTTAGTTTTAGGGACTAGAAACGAACAAGACTGGTCATCTTGTTTCTTAATCTGGTGCTAGTTACACCAGAGAGTCCAATTTGCCCCAGTTCTCATATGAGATGTTTGTGACCTGAATACTTCTCGGTCAGTATACTTCAGTAAGGAGTTACAAAAGCATCAGTGAGTGAGAGGGAAAATCATGCAAGCTGTTTCAACTTCTGAACCATGAAGCTTCTAAAAGGTTCGAGGTGTTCTTGAATAACCATGACACTATTGGAAAGACACTGGGTGACGGTGGAGGAGGGGCAGGCCTGGGTGGGATGGGGCAGGGAGGCAGGAATGCGAAGGGTAGCACATCCCTAGAGGTGGGCCTGGGATGGGGCTGGAGTGGGGATTAAGCCAGTGGACCCTGTGTGTTCCTTCCCCCTCCTCTGTCACCAGGTGTCCTCATTCGAAACTGCACCCTCACGGCTAACTCGGAGTGTGCCTGTCCCGAGGGCCAGCAGTGCAGGGACAAGGACTGTATGGAGTGTGATGGTCCAGCCCAGGCCCCAGGCCCACACCCACAACCCTCCCACTTACCTTATGCTGAAGGTAAATTCCAGGCAACGCTTGGTCTGATCACACCCCAACCAGCACCCCCTCTCCTATACCCAGCCTCACATAAGCTGCCTCCTGTCACCCTGTCTCCACCTTCCCATTTCCCCCAGGGCCTCTCAGGCCTTCAGCCTTGCCCTGTGTCCTCCGGGGCCCCTGGCTGTTACCCAACTCGTCTGCTTTTCCAGAGATCCCAGACGCCAGGACAGATCGGCACACTCAGACTCTGGCCAACTCCAGGTGGTTGCCGGCCCCAACCCTCTCAACCCACTGGTCACGTGAGTTTTCTCCCCACTCCCCACCCCAAGAGAGAGAGGAGAATGCATGCAGGAGGGTTCAGAAGGGAAAGGGAAAGTTGCTCAGTCCTGTCCAACTCTTTGCGGCCCCATGGACTGTAGCCCGCCAGGCTCCTCTGTCCATGGCATTCTCCAGGCAAGAACACTGGAGTGTGGAGCCATTCCCTTCTCCAGGGGATCTTCCCAATCCAGGGATCAAACTCAGGTCTCCCACATGGCAGACAGATTCTTTACCGTCTGAGCCACCAGGGAAGCCCTCAGAAGGGAAGCCAGCCACAAAGCTCCTAGGAGCATGGGCAAGAAGAGGAAGAAAGGACTTCCCTGGAAGTTGAGTGGTAAAGAATCCTCGCTTCCAATACAGGGGACTCGGGCCCGATCCCTGGTGGGAGAACTAAGATCCCACAAGCCACGGGGCAACAAAGATCTGACATAGCCAGAAATAAATAAAAAGAAGAAACAGAAGCAGAGTCCAGAGATTGGGAAAGGACATGGTCCAATGGTGGGGGTAGGGGAAGAAGATGGGGAAGGGGAGAGAAGGGGGCAGGAGGGCTGGGCTGAGGGGAGTCAAGGGCTAGGCCCTCCCCCAAGCCCCTTTGTGACCCCTGCCTACCCCATCACAGCCCAAAGGTCCCTGTGCAGCGCGAACTGCATCCGCATCTTTGTGCTCCTCTCTGGAATGTTTCTTGCTTTCACCATAGTCGGAGCCCTGTTCCTCCATCAACAAAGAAAATTAAGTAAGAGGTTAAGTAAGAGACAAAATACAGGTCCTGCACCCCACCCCGCCCCACCATCTCGGCTTTGCCACCCAATCCCAGAGGAACCTCTGGGCCTCTCCAGCTCTATCTTTACCAGCCTGTCGCCTCTCTTCCCCTCTACTATGCTGGGGCCCTCCTGACAGCCCGCCTTCACTCACCCCTTCTCCCTTCACCTCTTCTCTGATTCTCCTCTGCAGATGCAGGAGGAAGTCCAGTGGCACCTGCAGAGCCTTGTGCTTATACCTGTCCCAGCGAGGAAGAGGGCAGTGCCATCCCCGTTCAGGAGGATTACCGAAAACCAGAGCCTACTTCCTACTTCTGAGCCAGTGCTCCTCAGAGAAGGCCATCACTGCAATCAAGTCCTAGCCTCCACCTCACCCCACTGACCATCCAAGGAGATCAAGACAGGGCACCTCGAATTTCAGCACCACCCTCTCATCTGGACCCTTTCCTGTGTGCAGACTTGAAAAACTATTGCTGCTCAGTCGCTAGGTCATGTCCAATTCTTTGTGACCTCACCGACGGCAGCACACCAGGCTCCTCTGTTCTTCACTATCTCCTGGAATTTGCTTAATTCATGTCCATTGAGCCGGTGATGCTATCCAACCATCTCATCTTCTGTCACCCACTTTTCCTCCTACCCTCAATCTTTCCCAGCATCAGGATCTTTTCCAGTGAGTCGGCTCTTCACATTAAGTGGCCAAAGTATTGGTGCTTCAGCATCCGTCCTTCCAATGAATATTTAGGGTTGATTTCCTTTAGGACCTACTGATTTGATCTCCTTGCTGTCCAAGGGACTCTCAAGAGTCTTCTCTAGCACCACAAGTCAAAAGCATCAATTCTTCAGTGCTCAACCTTCTTTATAGTCCAACTCTCAAAACTGTACATGACTATTAGAAAAACCATAGCTCTGACTATACAGAACTTTGTTAACAAAGTGATGTCTCTGCTTTTTAATACAATGTCTAGATTTGTCACTGTCTGCTGTTGTCCCTAGTGGCTCAGATGGTAAAGAGTCTGCCTGCAATGTGAGAGACCCAGGTTTGATTGCTGGGGCAGGAAGATCCCCTGGAGAAGGGAATGGCCACCCACTCCACTATTCTTGCCTGGAGAATTCCATGGATGGAGGAGCCTGGTGAGCTACCGTCCAGGGGTTACAAACAGTGGGACACAACAGAGTGACTAACACTTTCACAATTTCACTTTCACTTTCCTTCCAAAAAGTAAGCATCTTTTAATTTCAAGGCTGCAGTCATTGTTCACAAAGATTTTGGAGCCCAAGAAAATAAAATCTGCTACTGTTTCCATTTTTTCCCCACCTATTTACCATGAAGTGATAGGACCAGATGCCATGATCTTTGTTTTTTGAATGCTGAGTTTTAAGCCAGCTTTTTCACTCTCCTTTTTATCTTCATCAAGAGGCTCTTTAGTTCCTCTTCACTTTCTTCCATTAGGATGTTATCACATGCATACCTGAGGTATCAATAAGCATACCTGTTGATATTTCTCCTGGCAATCTTGATTCCAGCTTGTGATTCATCCAACCTTGCACTTCACATGATGTACTCTGCATAGAAGTTAAATAAGCAGGGTGACAATATACAGCCTTGATGTACTCCTTTCCCAACTTTGAACCAGCCCATTGTTCTATGTTCCATTCTAACTACTACTGTTGTCTAACTTCCTGACCTGCATACAGATTTCTCAGGAGACAGGTAAGGCAGTCTGGTATTCCCATCTCTTTAAGAATTTTCCACAGTTTGTTGTAATCCACACAGTCAAAGGCTTTAGCATAGTCAATGAAGAAGAAGTAGATGCTTTTCTGGAATTCCCTTGCTTTTTTCTATGATCCAACAGATGTTGGCAATTTGTTCTCTGGTTCCTCTACCTTTTCTAAATCTACCTTATACATCTGGAAGTTCTTGGTTCATGTACTGCTGAAACTTCACTTGAAGGATTTTGAGCATTACCTTGCTAGCATGCAAAATGAGTACAATTGTACAGTAGTATGAACATTCTTTGGCACTGCCTTTCTTTGAGATTGAAGTTAAACTGACCTTTTCTAGTCCTGTGGACATTGCTAAGTTTTTCAAATCTTCTGGCATATTGAGTGCAGCACTTTAACAGCATCACCTTTTTAGGATTTTAAACACTGAGCTGAAATTCCATCACCTCCCCCCTAGTTTTTGCTCATACTAATGCTTACTAAGACCCACTTGACTTCACACTCCAGAATGTCTGGCTTTAGGAGAGTGACCACGTCATTGTGGTTAACCAAGTCCTTAAGACCTTTTCTGTAGAGTTCTTTTGTGTATTCTTGCCGCCTCTTCTTAATCTCTTCTGCTTCTGTTTGTTAGGTCCTTGCCATTTCTGTCCTTTATTGTGCCCATCTTTGCATGAAATATTCCCTTGTTATCTCCAATTTTCTTGAACAGATCTCTAGTGTTTCCCATTCTATAGTTTTCCTCCACTTCTTCGCATTGTTCACCTAAGGCTTTCTTATCTCTCCTTGCTATTCTCTGGAACTCTGCATTCAAGAGGGACGAGTAGTGGGAATCTATCCTGTGTGCCTTTTCCAGACAGGGTGGGTCAGCTGGGGCTCCAGGCAGAAAGCATTCCGCCTTCATAAGGCCCACGTGCTGTACCTTTGGTCCAGAAATCTGGTGAAATAATGCTGAGAGAACAGCATCGAAACATGTACATTATCAAGTGTGAAACAGATCGCCAGTCCAGGTTGGATGCATGAGACAAGTGCTCGGGGCTGGTGCACTAGGATGACCCAGAGGGATGGGATGGGGAGGGAGGTGGGAGGGGGGTTCAGGATGGGGAACACATGTAAATCCATGGCTGATTCATACCAATGTATGGCAAAAGCCACTACAATAAAATTTAAAAAAAAAAAACAATGAAAAAACACAGCGTGCGTAGCTCTCCAGCTCTGAAGTCAATCTCCCAACACAGGCCACGCCCACTCCCCGCGCAGACCCGCCCAACCTGCGAGCGGACCCGCCCACCCTGAGCGCATGTTACGCCCACCCTACGATCTGAGGGCGGAGCTTTCTTCGGCGCAGACGCGCTGGGGCCGCGGGGGGTGGTGGCGGGGCTGGCAGGTAGGGCGCCGACGGGAAGTGGGAGAAGGTCCCAGCTGCTGAGGAGCCTTCATCTGTCATCAGTCTCTTCCTTTCTCCAACCTGCCTCCGTTCCCGTACTCTCTCTCCACTTTCTTGGGGCTGATCGGAAGCGAAAGGGCAAAGGGGCGCACGCAGCAGAGTCGGGTCCTGAAATCACCAGGGGATTTCTTTTGCGGGCGAGAAGATGAAAAGGAAGAACAGTGACCAGACTCTGGCTCCAGCACCAATGGCTTCAGCCAGCGGCTAAGGCAGCCGCGATGACACTCTCTCAAAGTGAAAGCGAAAGTCAAGTAGGCGGAGAGGACTGAGGGGCCAGGCGGCCGACCAGGCAGGGGTGTTTGAGCCCCTTCTCCAGCCTACCCCTGGCCAGCGGGGGGACTGAAGAAGGGCGGCGGGGGAGGAGGGCCCGAGAGCAGCCCCCATGGGCGCCGAGGGGTGGTGCCTATTGCTGTGCTTGGCTTTCTCCAGCGCGGCAAACGTCGGTGAGTCCGGTGAACAGGCTGGTAGGGTGCGTTGGGCTCAAGAAGCATCAGGTAGTCACCCTCCCCGAGGTCCCAGAGAGAGTAAGGGGCCAAGAATGGCTTCCAAGGGCCCTCTAAGCCCAACAAGAGGAAGGTTCGGCGGCTGGTAACGGAGAGAACCAATTTTGCTGGGGAGGGAGGCTAAGAACTCCGCGGAAAGGGCCAAATCAAGGAACGAGGGACCTTCTCGGTAATACCGCAAAACCAACAGACCCTGGGGACTAACTGGGAAGTTGAGAGGCTGCCAACGTCCAACAACCGGGTTCATCTGCGCTCCCAATGCAGTTTTGCTCATTCGTTTCCTTTTGCTGAGAATTCCTTTGATGGAAGAGAGAGCTTTTCATAGGTTGTTGGAAATAGAGTTTCATAAATCCCTCTGGAGCAAGGGAAATCTAGGACTTGAAATAATTTACACCAAGAAGTGTGTACCTGGAGAGGCAGGTGCTGCTCAGAAAGCTGCTTTAGGGTAAAACAGGAGAGTAGCTAGGGACCAGTAAGATTAACCCTTGATGACTTGGCAGTTTCGGGCAGGGAGTAAGTACAGGAGTAACTTTCTGAGCAAGAGGGTGCTCACACCAGCCTGTTCCTTGCAGCAGAAAGGCAATGGCAGGCAGTGGACGTGGTCCTGAACTGCTTCCTCATGCAAGAAGGTGGGCACCATGGAGGGTTCGCCAGCAGTGAGAACATGGTGAAGGCCGTGCTGGTGCTGAGGCAGGTACCAGTGCCAGATGATGGCTCCCTGGAAGGCCTCACGAATTTCCAAGTGGATACACTGGCCAAGGACGACCCACTCATTACTTTCGAGGCCTCAGGTACTAGCCCTCCACCCTGTGCTCTAGTCCTTCTGGGCTCCCTCCAGTTCCTGAGTCTGGTTCCCAAGTAGACCCGCCCACACTGGCTTCCCATCAGCCCAGGTATTCTCTACCCAACTCCGTATCTGTGCTGCCTTCTTCTCTCCACAGTGAACCTGGTACAGATTCCCCAGGCCGAGGCCCTGCTCCACGCCGACTGCAGCGGGAAGGAGGTGACCTGTGAGATCTCTCGCTATTTCCTCCAGGCCAGGCCAGAGGCCACCGTGGAGATGGCAGCCTGGTTCATCACCAACGTGCAGGTATCTGGAGGGGGACCTGGTGTCTCCATGGTGATGAAGACTCTTGAGGATGCTGGGAATGAGGCTGTCTTGCATCCCACACTGAAACTGCCCCTAAGCCCCCAGGGGACGGTGCGGACTGCAGGTGAGAAAATGAAAAGTAGCAGAAAGTTTTGATTTTTTTTAAAGGGGCCAGAGATGGGGGACTAGTAGAAGAAGGGAGGGGACAAGACCACCTCCATGCACATCGGTCATCTCAGGGGGCTCCCTAGGCCTCAGTCTGTTCTTCCCAAAGACCCCAAAGGGGGATGATTTTCACCTGGCGGGTGACCTGAGGACTTAAGACATGTGATACTCTTCACATGTGCTATCCACAGCTGCCTTCGTGAGCTGAGTACCAGCCTCTCCCAGGGAGCAGCTAGCCTGATCTGGTGCTTCAAGATTAGAGTGGAACACAGGCCCACAGAATTTGTTCATTATCTCTCTCTCTTTTAATTTGTTTATTTGGCTGTGCCAGGTCTCAGTTGCAGCATGTAGGACCTAGTTCCCCAACCAGGGATGGAACCCGGGCCCCCTGCATTGGGAGTGTGGAGTCGTACCCACTGGACCACCAGGGAAGTCCCCCTGGATGTTTCTGAGTCCCAGCTGTTGTCTTGTAGATGTCCCACCACTTGGAGTTGTCTTTCTTTTCCTCATTAGACTGAAGTTCAGCGTGTTTGGCTCAGATTTCACCACCATGTGCTTCTTTAAGCTCTGACTTCTTTAGTCTTCTCAGCAGCCTCGCCCTAAGCACATGAACTTGGCAACACTGAGTAGCTTGCCCTAGGTCACAGAGCCAGTAAGTGGAAGAACCAGGCTTCCAAAAGCTTTGCCGGCTGCTCCAGGAGTTCCTTCCTACCTGAGGCTCCACGGTAACCCATACTTTTGCATGTGCAATTTGTCTAGTCCATAACTTTCATCAGATTGTGCAGGGGGTAAGTGACTCCAGAATGGTGAAGAGTACCACATGTGCACGCTGTCCCTCAACACGCCCCGGGTGTGCCACAGCTCAGGGGTCAGGTGGCCTCAAGGAGGGAGCAGCCCACAATCAGCCTCTTTCTCCCTGGTGGCTCAGATGGTAAAGAATCCACCTGCAATGCAGGAGACCAGGGTTTGATCCCTGGGTCAGGAAGATCCCCCGGAGAAGGGAATGGCAACCCACTCCAGTATTCTTGTCTGGAGAATCCCATGGACAGATGAGTCTAGCAGGCTTATAGTCCATGGGGTCTCAAAGAGTCAGACACGACTGAGTGACTAACACTTTTCACTTTCTCCCACAGTGGAGTTCCAGGTGACCACACAGACGCCATCCCTGAATTTCCTGCTGGGGTCCACAGCCTCCCTACACTGTGGCTACTCTGTGGCACCTGGTTTGGACATTACCAGCGTGGAGTGGCGGCTGCAGCATAAGGGCAGTGGCCAACTGGTATACCACTGGACCACGGGGCAGGGGCAGGCCAAGCGGGAGGGTGCCACCCTGGAGCCCGAGCAGCTGCTCACAGCTGGAGATGCCTCCCTCACACTACCCAGCCTCACTCTACAGGATGAGGGGGCCTACATCTGCCAGATCACCACCTCCCTGTTCCAAGCTCAACAGGTCATCCAGCTCTACATCCAAGGTAAGGCCAGGGTCAGTGACGCTGCAGAGAGGGAAAGGAATTTGCCTATGAGAGTGTTTTCCGGAATGGGATCAAACACAAGGGCACTTTGCTGAGAGGCGGACTGCATTCCCACAACCTGAGTGCCTTCTCCATCCTAGAAGCGCGGATGGCATCAGATTGAGTTTCCCATCAAGCTCTCGGAGAATTCCATTCAGTTTCCCATCAGGCTCTAGGATAATTCCACTGAGAAGTGTCCCAGCCCAAGACCCTGCTGCCCTGCCCCAGCTGGCTATCTCTGGTCACCCCAGTCCTTCTGGACCACGTCTTAAGGAGGAGCAGCAGCAAACCCAGGAGGGGCTGTGGGAGCGGTCTTGACGGGAAGGATTGTTTCTTTTTCTTTTTATTAATTTAAAAATTTTTTGTTTCTTTTTATTTATCATTGACGGCTGTGCTGGGTCCCTGGGCTTTCCTCTGGTTGCCCTGCACAGGTCTGTCTTTGTGGTGGCTTCTCTTGTTGCAGAGCACAGGCTCCAGGGCATGCGAACTTCAGTAGTTGTAGCTTGTGGGCTCAATAGTTGCGGTTCCCAGGCTCTAGAGCAAGAGCTCACTAGATGTGGCTCATGGGCTTAGTTGCTCCCCGTGGCATGGGGGATCTTTCCAGACTAGGGATCGAACCCATGTCTCCTGCATTGGCAGGTGGATTCTTTACCACTGACCCACCAGAGAGGGTGCCTCCCCCTCCCCGCCCCTGGGAAGGACTGTTTCAAAGCTTCCCTCGTAGCTCAGCTGGTAAAGAATCCACCTTCAACACAGGAGGCCCCGGTTCGATTCCTGGGTCGGGAAGATCTGCTAGAGAAGGGATAGGCCACCCACTCCAATATTCTGGCCTGGAGAATTCCATGGACTGTATAGTCCATGGAGTCACAAAGAATCGGACACGACTGAGCGACTTTCTTATGTTACCTTACATTCGCATTTAAAATCACTGGCAATCCCACTTCTGGGCATACACACTGAGGAATCCAGATCTGAAAGAGACACGTGCACCCCAATGTTCATCGCAGCACTGTTTATAATAGCCAGGACATGGAAGCAACCTAGATGCCCATCAGCAGACGAATGGATAAGGAAACTGTGGTACATATACACCATGGAATATTACTCAGCCATTAAAAAGAATTCATATGAATCAGTTCTAATGAGATGGATGAAACTGGAGCCCATTATACAGAGTGAAGTAAGCCAGAAAGATAAAGACCAATACAGTATACTAACACATATATATGGAATTTAGAAAGATGGTAATGATAACCTTATATGCAAAATAGAAAAAGAGACACAGATGTACAGAACAGACTTTTGGACTCTGTGGGAGAAGGCGAGGGTGGGATGTTTCGAGAGAACAGCATTGAAACATGTATATTATCTAGGGTGAAACAGATCACCAGCCCAGGCTGGATGCATGAGACAAGTGCTTGGGCCTGGTGCACTGGGAAGACCCAGAGGAATCGGGTGGAGAGGGAGGTAGGAAGGGGGATCGGGATGGGGAATACATGTAAATCCATGGCTGATTCATGTCAATGTATGACAAAAACCACTACAATATTGTAAAGTAATTAGCCTCCAACTAATAAAAATAAATGGAAAAAAAAAAAACTAAAAAAAAATTTTAAAGAATTAAAAAAATAAAATCACTGGCTGATAGTGATGCTAAGAAGCAAGCCAACCTCTAGCTGGTTTTGCTGTTGTTTTTCAGTGACCTGTGGGAATCATGCCCCTTTATGTCCTGCCTCCAGGATGTACCCCGCACCTCACTGCATAGAAACCTTCCACCCCCACAACCTGCTCTCATGCTCAGCAGCAAGAGAAGGCGCCAGGCTCCTCTGCTGTCCCGGTGATCCCTGTGGGATTTGATCGCTCCTCCTTTCTTCCAGCTCCCCCCAAAGTACGACTGAGCTTGGTGAACGCAGCCCCACCAGCCACCCTTGTCTGCAGTGTTGCTGGCTACTACCCCCTGGATGTGTCTGTGACCTGGACCCGGGAGGAGCAGGGTGGATCCCCGGCCCCCGTCTCTGACGCCTCCCTCTCCAGCCTCCGGCAGAGCCCAGCCGGCACCTACAGCATCTCCTCCTCCCTGACGGCAGAGCCTGGCCCTGCGGGAGCCACTTATACCTGCCAGGTCACCCATGTCTCCCTGGAGGAACCCCTGGGGGCCCACACCTGGGTTGCCCCACCAGGTATGACTGTGCTCTCCTTTCCCCACCTCCACACCTGTGCTCAGGTCTCCTGCCCTCTGGTCTAGTTCTGCTTCCCACGGTCTCAGCTGCTGCTTTCCCAAGGTGGCAGCCTCCAGAGGTCCAACCACATGTCCCCCGAGTCTTTTATTATCCCCTGGGTCCTGGGGTAGCAGGCACTGCTGAGAGCTGGAGACCACGGCTGAGCAGTCCCTCATCTTAACCTCGAGGAGCTGGAGGGACAGATTAGGCCATCAGGGCAGATGACCCCCGCCCCCCCCGGGGGTAGGGGGAGGCCTGCGAGGCTCAGAGGGCCAGGAACACCAGGACAGAAGGAACGCACATGTGATGGCCTCATTGTAGAACAGCCTAAAAGAACCGGGGGGCCTGCACAGTTAGGGGCAAAGGCGTGCGGGGAAGGGGGCTGTGGCCACGGAGCTTCAGAGGTGCTTGTATTTATTCAGGACTGAGCCAGCACTGCGCTGAGCACTCAGACGTGAGCCAGCACACATTCTCACAGCTCCCATTTTAGAGATGAGTAATTTCGGACTGCAGTCCAGAGGGTCGCAAAGAATTGGACACAACTGAAGCAACATAGCACACAGATGTAACAGGCACTTACAGATGTCTAGTCAAGGTTGTCTGGGAAATGGTAAAACCGAAAACATGAAGAATAGATCACCTGGTTTCTCTATAGCTCTAACCCCCCTGCTGCTATTGGTGGGCAAATAACAACAGGCCTCCAGCTGAACTTTATCCTGAAGCCACAGAATGTCATCGAAAGGTCTTTTTTGTTTTTAATGTTTGGGGATATTGAAAAGTTTGTTTTTTGAACATTGATACTTTTATTTTTTAACTGGAGGAAAATTGCTTTAAAATGTCACATGGAAAGGTCTTATGCCATAAAGAGTTTGCATCTTGAAATGCATTACTTGGTGGCTTGTGAGGCCATAAGCTTCCCTGAAGTTTATGGGATTTTGCCTCAGCTTACATCACTCTTGAGAGTCCCTTGGACTGCAGGGAGATCCAACCAGTCCATCCTGAAGAAGATCAGTCCTGGGTGTTCATTGGAAGGACTGATGCTGAAGCTGAAACTCCAATACTTTGGCCACCTCATGTGAAGAACTGACTCATTGGAAAAGACCCTGATGCTGGGAGGGATTGGGGGCAGGAGGAGAAGGGGACGACAGAGGATGAGATGGCTGGATGGCATCACTGACTTGAAAACTCCAGGAGTTTGTGAAGGACAGGGAGGCCTGGCATGCTGCGATTCATGGGGTTGCAAAGAGTCGGACACGACTGAGAGACTGAACTGAACTGAATATCGCTCCCCAGTTATTTACAAGATTGCAGCTTAACTGTCAACAACTTTGTTCAGTCGCTAGGTTGTGTCCGATTCTTTTGTGACCCCATGGAGTGCAGCACGCTAGGCTTCCCTGTCCATCAGCAACTCCCGGAGCTTGCTCAAACTCAATGTCCATCGAGTCGGTGATGCCATCCAACCATCTCATCCTCTGTCACCCCCTTCTCCTCCCACGCTCAATCTTTCCCAGCATCAGGGTCAACTGCTAACCTAAACTAAATCTCTCTTGCAAGACAGTTTGGAAAACTGTTGTCACGAGGTAGGAAGAGATAGAGGATTCTGTGTGGAATAACAGGTGGACATCCACCCCTAGCAGTTCCCAGCGCCCCATGTGCCTGGTCCCTGGGTGAGGGCAGGAGAGCAGCTGATAGGAGCTCCTCAGCCAGGGACACACACACACACACACACAGCATGCTCTGTCCTTCCTGTATGCACTCGCTGTGGGTGAGGGTTCAGGATGAGGGCAGGAGAGCAGCTGATAGGAGCTCCTCAGCCAGGGACACACACACACACACACACACAGCATGCTCTGTCCTTCCTGTATGCACACACTGTGGGTGAGGGTTCAGGATGATTCTTGCCACTGATTTCCCTCCACACCTCTGTCAGCTGCAGAGCAGAAGTCAGCTCTGGGAGTCCTTCTGGCTAGCATCCTCTTCGTCCTGACCATGCTGTTCCTGGGGCTGCAGAGACGCCAAGGTAAGAAAGCGCCTGGGCACCATAGGTTCTATTCCTCACTGCCCTCAGAGATCAAATGCTCTGAGCACCACCATGCCCAGACCAGGAATAAAGCCAGCCCAACCCCAGCTCTTGGGGTTACCCCACTGACAGCAATCTCGTTCCCTCCTGTTTCCTCCTAGCTACCTCACCAAGGTCTCCCCAAACCTTGAGGCACTCTGGGTAGCCACTCTCCTGCCTTAAATGTAAGAGATTCACATTCTCCCAGAAGAACTCTGAGCCGAGTCCCAGACTCCAAAAGGCCCCAAGGAAACTAAAAAGAAGGCACAGATCACTGACTCTGGACTTCTGCAGGCCTCTGCCCTCCTTCACTGCGCACCCTGGACTGATATACCAAGGCAGAGAGTGTGGAAAGGTAGCAGGGTGGCAGGAAGACAGAGGTCTGGATGGAGCTTGAGACCTGAGCCAGCTTGGAGGTTAGAGGTGTGGTGCTGGGAAAGATGCCAGAGAAAAGAATTCAGAAAGGATCAGAGGAAGGACAGTGGGACAGGGTGGGAATTGGATGAACACACACAGTCACTGAACTCTGTCCAAATAAAAGCTCCTCGTGTCCTTGGAAGCAAAGCTTCTCCACTTCCCTGTCTTTTCCCACTTGGGGCCCCTCCTCCCAGGCTTGCTACTGTACCTGCTAAGTGTCCGAGATGTGAAGCAGAGACCCTCAGAGGTGGCCCCCAGGGCCCTGTCTCAGCTGCTCTGTGTAACGCTGAGCTGTGGTTAAGCTCCTGCCCCTTTGGATGGCTGCTGGATATTTTAGGACTCTACATGCCACTCACCCCCTCAGCTGCAGGGGAGAGATTGCTCCTTTTAGTCATTTCTAAAATGGGTCTGGTCAGTACAGTGGACTTGACGGCAGATGGCTGTGCGTGAGGGTCGTGGGGAGCAGAGCACATCCCCCAGGGCCTGGCTCAGGACCTAGGGGGAGATGGCGGCAGCTGTCTGAGAAGACCTTCAGGTGTCTGTCGGTGAGATGCCACTCAGCTTCCTGCCACGGGTTCCTGTCACTCACACCCGGAAGAGCCGCCAGGTGGCATCAGGCATGAAGGCTGAGAGCAGAGACCACTTCCTCTGCCAACGCCCAGACCTTTCATCTCAAGAAGACGATGGCACACGTCAGCCATCCTTCCGGCCCAAAGCACCGTGGGAAGGGAACCAAAGAGAAACACCACCCTCCGCCCCGCCGAGGTCACTCCAAGCCCAAACAACAGTCGAGTCGCTTTAGTGGTAGGAAGCTGTATTTTTTGGCCTTTGATCAGAATAGAGGAAATTGGTGAATATGCCACATGCCTTTGATGGAAGTACATCTGTGATTATTCTGTATGTGTAGGAGAGTGGGGTTAGGAAAAAAGACAGAGAGGTGATGACACACACAGTGGAGACCCCGCACCGTCTCCCGGCAAACCGAGGAGGGGCTGTGGGCTTCGGCCTCACGCGGCCGCCGAGCCCCGGCTGCATATGTGCTCAGACACATGGGTGTGGCGTGCGGGGGTGGGGACAGCGAAGACACCGAAGAGGGGACAGGCGGGGTGAGAAAGAGAGTAGGGGGGCTGCGTCCCCAGAAGCACAGAGCCAACTACCTCTGGGACAGACGGGGCAGAACCCAGAAGTGATTTCCTGTGACGGGGCGGCCCAGGAGGGCGGGTTTGCTCCAGGCTTGGGACACAGCGAGGCCAGTGGTGGTTCTTCTCCGGCGGTGACCCCCTGCGTTAGGCAAGGGGAGCCCAGGGGAGAGCGGAGGCCTTCGAGGGGGGCCGTGAGGAGGGCACACTGACTGCCTTCATCCAGCTCTTCTGTCCCACCCTGGGGCAGGACGAGGGGAAGGTGGGGTCGGGGCGGAGGGAGAGGCAGGGAGGTTGTGCGTCGTGAAATGCTACTGCATGGAGGGCCAGCCAGCCCAGCCTGGCCCCCTGCCGCCTCCCGCTGGCGGACGGCTGGACGGGAGGCATGAGGGGAACCTGGTAGGCCCTCCGCCTCTCACACCCGGTCTGGCCCACTCAGTGCCTTTCCTGAGGCCCAGCCCTAGCCCGAGACAGGCCGCGCAACCCTGTCCTCGGGTCCCACTGTCTGTGGGACCACACAGAGAAGTGGGGAGGGGAGGAGGCAGCGTGGAGTCCAGGTGGACGGGGTGCTCTGGGAGGGGAACGAACTGCGGCAAGAACAGAGGCCACTCTGGGCAGGGAGGCCCCGAGGCGGGGCCTGTCTGTTGACATCCACCTCAACCCTGGGGCCGGGCTGCTGCGGGCACTGGGCTCCCTCAGCACCCAAGGCGCGGCCAGGCCCCCTTCGTCTTTCGCAAGTTCACTGGGGGTGCATTGGGGGGTAAGGACTCCCCAAGGGTCCAGGGCCCCTCACCTCCAGCCCCTCCTCCTCCATCAACAGGAGAGAGCAACAGGAACCTCAGAACAAGAGGGTGAGAAGTGACTTCCTCCAGGCTTATTAATTTCGGGTTAGGCCCTGGACTCGCTGTGTCTCTATAACCCACAGGCATCCTCTCTTTATCTATGCCAGTAAAATTCAGTGAGAGTCTCAAACTCTGACTAATGAAATTATTTGATGCCCTCACGAACAACACAGAAGGGTGCAGAAAACAGAAAACATGGACAAGCGCCCCGTCCAGGTGTGAGCTGGTGGGACTGCTTCCAGGATGGGAATGGGAGTCCTGGCATTTTTTCACTATGAATATGTATCCTCCAGGTCACTGGAGGAGAAAGTAAAAGGTGGTAAGATCCCTGAAGACAGAAAATCTTAAGACTAACGGATGGGACATCCCTCTGAAAAACAGGCTTGAGTTTCTTAAGGCATCCTGCACCAGGCCCAGGCTGGACGGCAGGCCCGGTCCAGGCTCCCCGCCAAGGCCTGGCCCAAGAGAAGAACTCCAGGTGAGGGACATTCTCCCAGCTGTCCCCAGCCTCCTCCTGCCAGCAGCCTGGCCTTTCCTGGCAACACCACCAGCAGAAGCCTCTTCTCCTCCCCCCAGTCCTGGCCCCTCCTTGGGCAGGTCACCTCAGCTCCGTCCCTTCCTAGGCCCTCCGCCTCCAACCCTCTGGGGAACTTGAGAGAGCGTGACGGGGGAGGAAGGAGATGCCCGCTGTTGTTTACCAGGCAGTTACCTCAAGACTGCACCATGAGCAGCATTTCCGGTGTCGTGGGACCGCGTGCAAATGAAAGCAACAAAAGAGGAGGAGTGGGCGATGGCGAAGCGGGGCTGGGGTGGAGGAAGGCGGATGGGGTAGCGCCGGGGAGAGACGGAGGGAGAGAGGGACATGAGTTCAGATGGCCAGGGGTAACAGGGACGGGGCGGCACGTTCTCAAGCAAAAAAGTAGACTGGACACAGGAATCGGGAGGTCCCGGATGGCAAAGAGAGAGAGACAGAAGACAACAAGAGGGCACATGACATCAGGTTACTAGACACCACGTGTGGCTGCAGGAGTCCCATCCCCACCGTCACCCTCCAACCCATGCCGGTGACAAGAGCACAGCCCCACTTGCTCAGAACAAGAGGGACCACCGTCCCCCACAGTCCTGCAGAGGGAAGGCTTGTCCATCCAGGAAGCCCCTTCTGCCCTCCCACACCCAACGATGACCCTCCCCGCCGCCCTGGCAGCAATCTGATCTCCGTACCTCAGTCAGAGCAGCCCCACTCCCCAGGCAGGCAGGCAGGCAGGCAGGGCTGGGAGGAGACTCCAGGACCTTCCCACCTCTTCACCCCACCAGCAACCTCAGCGATACTTACTTACAATAACTACCACGATGATGGCGCAGATGGCTCCCAGCATGATCATCATCTGGGGGAACATGGACAAAGAGTGAGCCCTTGGGTTCGGGGAAGGAGGGAAGAAGCCCAGGGCTGGGGACGCGAGAGCAGCACCGTCCCAGTCCTGGGGAACAGTGGAAGAAGCCACAAAGCCACCAGGAGAGCTGGAAGCCTCCCAACCCCCCGTGTACCACCCCACCCTGCCATCAAACAGTATCCCCTCCACCACAGCTGGAGCTTCTCGAAAACGTCAGATCATCTGCAGCCTTCTCCTTTTCCCCTCTTCCTGTAACCTGGAGGCTTTCAAAGGAACATCATAGGAGATGCAAACTTTGAACCTTTAGTCATCTGGTTCATTGTTCATCATAAAAGTGTTCAGCTCATTCCCCAAGAGCTGCAGGTGTTTAAATATGTATCTACCCCAGCCATTGTGTCAACATTGGTGTGTCTCCGGAAGGGACAGGTAAGAATTTTGCAGGGGTCCTCTGGCAAAAAGCAGCTTGACTAACCCCTCCAGACTCCTCAAGGTCTCCAGGGCCCCCAGTGAGTGGTTCTGAGTACTCTAGCGTACCCTGGTGGCCAGCTCAGGTAATGCAGCTTAGTAAGGCGGCTTCCAGATTTCCTCCCAAGAGAGGATTCAGCAGAGGATGTGGAACCATTCTACATTCTGCAGAAGATGTGGAACCTGAGGGTTTTCCTGCCTCCTGTGCGTTGAGACCCAGGAAAATAATGGGGAGGGGATGGGAACATTCACCTTGCAGTTTTTCCACCAGTACTTCCTCTTTAGCTTGGCAGCGCTGCTCTCAAATTGTGATGCACCTGCCTGCAGAGCGTCGGCTCGGTCATCCAGCTCTGACAGCTTCTGGTCCCTCTCTAGGACCTTGTCCACGTTTACACGCATGATGTCCACCACCTGAGCAGGGCATAGGAACACAGAGCGGCTAAGCTCCCCCCAAGCTGGGGAGAGCACTCCAAGGCTGCCCTGCCTAACTCTACAGGGTGCCCTGCCTCCCAGAGCCGTGAGCTGCCCCTCTACATAAAGAGAAGTTTCCAGACTCCCATGATTTGGAAACTCTCAGAGAAAAAGCTATCCACCTACCTCCTCCACTTGTGCCTGGGTCTGCTGTAGTCGTCTGTTACTGGTCATATTAGGAGGAGGGCCAGGGGGACCGCCACCTGGGGCAGCCCCTTCTGCCCCTTCAGTGGGTGGCTGAGCTGGAGCAGACCTTTGGAGAGAAGGGCACAGAGTTCGTGAGACAAGAAAGGAATCCCGAGCATTCTCACCCCACAGCACCAAGGCGGTGGTAATAATAAGGTTATACGCAAATAGGAGGGGTCTAGCTCCTTGGCGATGCCAAGTGGGGAGACACGATACAGAGACACAAGGCAAAAAATGAAAGATCTTGCAACTGATGGGGCCCAGTGACATGCTGGGTGGAGTGTGGCATCAAGAGCTCTCTTCTGGGCTGTCCTCTGACCCAAACTCAAACGCATACTCTGGCATGATGGCTACAGGGACAAATGGACCAGCTGTAGCCTAAATGTCATTTCTCTGCCTCCCAGAAGTCAACCTGGAAAACTCCAATCCAGGTTAGGAGAATTATATGCAAAAAAACAAAACCTTCAGGACAAGCTTTGGAGAAGGAAATGGCAACGCACTCCAGTAGCCTTGCCTGGAAAATTCCATGGACAGAGGAGCCTGGCGGGCTACAGTCCATGGGGTTGCAAAGAGTCAGACATCACTGAGCGACTGAACAAGCACTCAGGACAAGCGTACAGACTAACAGCTCTTTCTTTCTTTTTTTTTTTTTTTCAGGGGAAAGCACGAATGCAGTCCCCCACTACCACAAATTATGCAGTCAATTTTCCCACATTTGGGGAAATCGCAGGGGTCAGCACATCCGGAGTGCAATGGATAAGCCTCGCCCTGGGAAAACCACCTTCGTGATCATGGCATCTCCCCTGTCAGGTAAGTATGTCTTTCTTTTTTTTTTTGCAAAGCCTGAATATAAAAATAAAGGCCAAGCAGACAGACTCTGTTGAAGGGGAGTCAGTTATTGGTATGTTTCATGTAGTGATTACAGTATGTCATGGCCACTGTAGGACGACTTGGAGAATCACCAAAGGCCTCTGTAGTTGGAGTGAGTCAGAACTGTTTGTTTGCTTCATTTTTTGGCAGAGAAGGTTGGGGGTTCACTTAGAACTGGGGCCCAAAGCAATTGTGTTAATTGTGAGACTGTTCCAAGAGCCTAGGCAGGAAACAAAAATACTAGACACAGTCCTCAATGTATAGGCATCAGGGACATTCTGTTCCTTCTTTTTCTAGATTTGGCATCAAGTCTAGGAAACTCTCCTAGTTCTTTATGTCCCAAAGAGAAATCTTGGTTTACACTGAATATATACAGAGACCATTCTCTTTCTCCCTTAGCCTTAGGGTGGGGGAATAATCTAGCATGAAAAAAGTGAAAGTGTTAGTCACTCAGTTGTATCCAACTCTTTGCAACCCCATGGATTGTAGCCCTCCAGGCTTCTCTCTCCATGGGATTTCCCAGGCAGGAATACTGGAGTGGGTTGCCATTCCTTTCTCCAGGGGATCTTCCCAAATCAGGGATGGAACCCAGGTCTCCTGCACTGCAGGCAGACTCTTTACCATCTGAGCCACCAAGGAAGCCTCATCAAGCATGGAGTCCTCCAAATAAATCCCGCTCCATGTCTCCCAACACATGGAAGCTAAATTCATGTCCTAAAAAATTTTCAAAAGTCTAATCTAAGGCGTGAGCTGTTCTCTGCCAAGGAAGAACTCACAGGTAGGAGAGAAATTGCTCAAATTTGTTGGAGAAGAGAAATTACAAGAACTCCTCAAACAGAAGCAGAATCTCACAAAGTACACCTCATCAGAGCAGTCCAGGAGTAAATGTACTATGGATGAACCATCACAAAGTCACCAAAAAGGAAAAGCCTTGACTATTCACAATAGAACTAATACCCAGAAGTTCCTCCTCTCTAAGTAAATTTCAGTCTAAAGAGACAGAGAATAACCCCTCAGAAAGGTTATTTTAGCAGATTACACCTGACTCATCCCAGTTAAAAGAAGTGTTTTCCCATTTCCCTTTAAGGCATAAAAGAGGCAAAGGAAAGATACGGAGCTCTGGAAGCCACTAGACTCCTCTGCTACTACTGAGCTAAGCAATCTAGTTCTCTGATGAAAGTGGAAAATTCAGTGAGTAGGAAGCAGCCGGTGTTTGGTCTTGGAAGTGATCCAGGCTGGTGGCACCAATGACAAGATTAAGGTCAGAGACCTCGTGACACCCTTCTAGTCACTATGCTTTCCTCACCTCTTTCCTTCATCCCACATGGATGCTACTGGGAACCAGTCAGCAGAGAAGGCTCCCCCTGCCCAAAATGAAAACCCAGAGCATCCTGGGGCTTGGCCAAAACACGTAAACTACCATATACAGTTAAAACTGTAGAAATCAAACACAAATAGTTACAAAGCTTTGGAAGGGACCATTTCACTTACTACTTGTTGGGAGTTGGGAACATGCAGGAGTAACATATCCAAGGCTAATTATAAGCCTTATGTAACATAAGTACATCTTTCCCTTTTTTTGTCACCAAGAGAAGCAACATGAATACATCTAGGACCAGGGCAGGACTCTGTGCAAGAACCGGAAGTTCTTCCACTTGTCTAGCTATAGTTCTCCCTTAGGATCTTGAGATGGGGATGACCATAACCAGATGACTAAATTGATTATTAGAGACTAAACATAAAGTGTTAAGGGAAGGTGGAGGTGCAGGGGTGGTCCTCAGCTCTATTTCTCTTCCAAATACTTGGCTAAGACTCACTGACAGGAAAACACCTCCTCTACGGGTGGCCTTGGGATGAATGGCTGCTCGGAATCGCATACCACTGCCCCTGGAGTCCTTGTGAGCTGCTCACCAGAGAACTGGCAGACAAGTTTCTGGAGCTTTGCTCACTACCAAGAGGCGGCTGCTCATCGCGATCGGGTTGAGGGGTGTACACAAATGCAGACGCTGCAGAGCAACCCAAGCAACTAACTGGCAGGTGCACCCATGACTGTCCTTCCAGAAGCCCTAAGTGCCGCCTTGATCAGTGACAAGAAAGAGCCTGGAGCCCCTCTCGGGTGTCTCCACGCCCCACCTTCGCCGGAGACCCGGCTGAGGAGTCCCGCAGGCGAGAGGAGAGGGGGCAGTGAATGTGGGACCCCCGCGCCCCGGCCGCGCCCGTGCGGTGCCGGCTGCGGCTAGTGCAGGAATGGGGTGCTGCCTCCCCTCCCGGGGGGATTGCCCGGCCCGGGGGCGGCGCGCAGCGGTGGTTCCCCGCGCCGCCGCAGCTGCTGCAATGCGCCATTTTCGGTCCCGCAGAGTCCGGCGCTGGGGTGAGAGTTGCCAACGAGGTGTCGCGCCCCCCACATCAGAGTCAACTCACATGTCACCGAGAGAAGGATGAGAGGACCGTTTCCTCTCCGGAGTCTGCGGCTAGACACCCGATCGGGAAACGCTGCGGTGAAGCCGCGCGCACCTCCGAGCTCCGCCTCTGGCTTCCACCAGAGCTCTAACTGCGGTGGAACTTACTGCAGTTGCCGCGCCGTCCCCAGTCTTTATCAGTGCTGGCCACGCCCCCCAGATCAAGCTGACAACCCTGCAGCCCAATCCATGCCCAGGACGGGAGCTAGTCCCCAAAGCGAAGGCCGGACAAGGCCTAGAGTGCCCGCCCCTTAAAATTAGCCAATCGCAGCTCTCTTCTCATTCTGATTCTGGAAAGGAGCTGCACCGGGAGGATCTGACCAATACAACTCTGGCTTGCTTACCTGTCTAACTAAGCGAAGGGGTGGGGTGGAACTCGGCGCCAACCCTTTGGAAAGGCGGCTCCAGTAGTTTGAATTGGACCTTATTTTGGTGCCTCCCAGCCAATCGCTGAGCAGTTCCTCGCGTCCGGGCCCGCCCACGGCCCGGCCTCCAGCCAATCACGCAGCTTCCTCCGACAGCGATGGGCGGGCCCCCGGCTCTCCGGGACCAGGACTCCCGAGCCTTGGGAGCTGCGGGTGTTCGGCGATCTAGGCAGGGCCCAGGTACCCGCACCCTGCCGATCTACACCTCACTCCTTGCCTTTGACAGACAGCTCTGAGGAGGCTGAATTCATCAAGGCAGAGCCGCAGGCTCCCGGCGCCAAAGTAAATACCAGAGCTCCTGTCATCCGATCTACACAACCAACAAGCCCCTCACGCAAAGTAAATTTCACTCCCTCTTCCCCAAACCTACGCCTCCTATCCATCCCAGGTAGTTTACCACGTCGACTCCGTTACCCAAACCAGAAACCTGGAAACTATCTTAGATTTCCTCCCCGTTTATCTTCACCTATCTTCCAACAATTTACCAAGTTCTCCTTCTTAGTATTTCAAGTATTCTCTTCCCTTGTCTCCCGTCCCACTTCAGATTATTCTCTCTTACCTGGATGCCATCAGTTGTAAAACTATTACTTTATGTCCCGATGAGTAAAAAGGTAGCAAGTAAACTGTGACATAATGCTTTCTTATCACTTCGATTTTTTATATTTATTGAAAGTGTATGTTTCTATGGGTATAGGTTTTTTTATACTTCACTCCCCTGGAAAAACATAAAAAGGAAAACAGAAAAGAATAACACAGTAACAGTGTTCCTGAAACCTCACAGACAGCAAATTTTATGATTCATTTTTTTGACTCAGATGTGCATGATTTCCACACAATGTAGTCCTCTTTGCATGCCATCAAGGGCCTGGTGATGCAGCATTTATTAAAGGAATGTTCCTTTTCTGTCTCTGGAATTTTCTTCCAAGCCTCAGATACCTATTTGGCAAATTTTGATTCTTATGAGCCAGTATGACAAATACAGTATGATTGTTCTGGCTAATAGTTCTGGTCAAACATCCCAATTTATATGTTCAAATGAAAAAAAAGAACAAGTGCCAAGTGGCCTCTTAAAATTAATGAAATATAATATCTTCCTGTTTCATCTTGCCCCTCAGTTATAACCATCCTCTAAGAAACCACCAGGGTGATCTACCCAAATGTCACAACCCTATTTAAAAACTTTAAACAATTAGAAACATAATGCATTGATCATATGTGTTTATCCCGCCCCACCTCTGAAGCTACATCAAAATGAAAATTTGTAAAAATTGAAAACAAATTATAAACCCTTAAAGACAAATAGAATGGAAGAAATTGGTCCTGACAGCATGAATGGCTAAATATGACCACCAGATTCACATGAGGTTGCAAAAAAAGAAATACAGAGAGGTTCTAGTTTAGGCTTATTACAGATAAAGCTGCCACGAACATTCATGTGCAGGTTTGTGCCATGCATCGTGCCAAGTCACGTCAGTCATGTCCAACTCTGTGACCCTATGGACTGTAGCCCACCAGGCTCCTCTGTCCATGGAATTCTCCAAGCAAGAATACTGGAGTGGGTTGCCATGCCCTCCTCCAGGGGATCTTCCCAACCCAGGGATCAAACCCGAGTTTCTAATGTCTCCTGGATTGGTAGGCAGGTTTTTTACCACTAGTGCTGCCGGGAAAGCCCATGTGCAGGTGTGCACAAACATAAATTTTCATTGCTCTGAGATAAATGCCCAAGAGTGCAATTGCTGGGTGGTAAAGTAAACACATGTTTAGTTTTGTAAGAAACTGCCAAACTGTTTTTCAGAATGGTTATACCATTTTAGATTCCCACCAGCAACATGTGAAGAATTCAGTTTTTCCACATCCTCATCAGCATTTGGTGTTGTCACTTAAAGAAAAAAATTAGCCATTCTGATAGGTATATAGTGATATATTGTTGTGGATTAAATTTTTGTTTCCCTAAAGGCTAATGATGTTGAACATATTTTAATGTGTTTATCTGCCATCTAAATATCCTCTTTGTTGAAAGATCTATTCATGTCTTTTGTCCATTTTTAAATTAGGTTGTTTATTTTTTTGCCTTTGAATTTTAAGAATTATTTAAACATTCTAGATAAAGTACTTTATCAGCTAAAAAGTTTCTCCCAGTCTTTCTTTGTCTTTTCATCCTCTTAACTGGAACTTTCATAGGGCAAACATTTTTAATTTTGTTAAGTTCCAATTTATGAACTTGTCCTTTAATGCATCACTTTCTGTGTCACACTTTGCCTAGCCATAGAGTCGCATAGTTTTCTCGTATCTTATTTTCCAAGAGTTAGATAGTTTTGTTTTGTAATCCATTTCAAGTTAATTGCTGTATGAGGTGTGACATTTAGGTTGGGGTTCCTTTTTTTTTTTTCAATGGATGTCCAATTGCTCCAGGACTGTTTGTTGAAAAAACAACCCTTTCTCCATTAAATTGCTTTTGCATCTTTGTCAAAAATCAGTTGGGCTGGGAATTCCCTGGTTGTCCTGTGGTTAAAGCTCAGACTCACTCCCTGGCCAGGGAAGAGAAGAGCCACCAAAATTAAAAAAAAAAAAAAAAAGACAAAGGAAAACCAGCTGGGCGTATTTGTGCAGGTCTGTTTCTGGGTTTTCTATCTGGTTCCATTGATCTATGTGTCTGTCCTTCTGTCAATGACACACTGTCTTAATTATTGTAGCAACAGTAAGCCTTAATATCAAGTAGAATTATTTCTCCCATTTTATTGTGCTTTTCCAAAGTTGGTTTAGCTATTCTAGATCCTTTGCCTAAAAGATCATTTTAAAAAGGCATTTATGTAAGCTGGCAAGAAAGTAGACTATTTAAGGACCAAAAGACTAAGTGAACGCTGGTGCCTGGAGAGGTAACTGGGCCCTGAAGCCTGTTTTGCCTTGAGGGCATTTGCTTAAACATTTAATTTAGGCATAGTGGCTTCATAGGGTGCCACTGTGGCATAGGAGACAGAACCCAGGGCCTCTGTAGGGTTGGAGATCTAATAGAAGTCCCTACCATAAAGTCAGAACCCCAAAGGACTATATTCTCACCTAAGAGTGAATTTAAAATATGCTATATCTGAACTGCCCCTATGGGACTACATAGAAAATCTGCTCATCTGAAACCTAGGTAGCTACTAGAGAACTTTTCTTTTTTCTTTTAAATATATGCAGACAGGGCTTCCCCAATGGCTGGCTGGTAAAGAGTCTATCTGCCAATGCTGGAGACATGAGTTCCATCCCTAATCTGGGAAGATCCCACATGCCACGGAGCAACTAAGCTTGTGTGCCACAACTACTGAGCCTGTGCTCCAGAGCCTGGGAACCACAACGATTGCGCCCACATGCCACAACTGCCAAAGCCCGAGCACCCGAGGGCCCATGCTCTGCAACAAGAGAACCGCAGTGCAAAGCCAACACACCGCAACTAGAGAGTAGCCCCCGCTTGCCATGCTAGAGAGAAAGCCCGAGCAGCAACAAAGACCCAGCACAGCCCAAAATAAATAAAAGATAAATAAAATTATTTAAAAAACATATTTATAAATATATGCAGACAGTTTATAATCAATGCTGTGGTTTTTCTGTCTGAATTCCTTATTGGTCCTAAAAACAAAATAGCAAGAACTTAAAATGGTTCCAGGTCAACAGTGCCATCAAGCACCGGCTGTAGCAACGCAAGTCGTCTCTCTGGATGAGTTTATCTTTGATCTAGGCCTTGGGGAATTTCCACAGATACAGTTCCAAGAAAAATAAATCATGGTCAAAAATTGGAAACAAATAAGGAACAAAGAACCAGGAGCAAGAGCCAACAAAGATGGAGATAGGAAGTAAGAAAATTAGAAAATCAAGCCAAATAGTTCAACATCTGATTAATAGGCCTTCTGCAAAGAGAAAACAGGATATGAGGGGAAAATATTACAAAAGAAATACAAAGGAAAAAAATCCGAATTGAACACATCTTTCTGGATTAAATAGTACACCATGTGCCTAGCATACTGAAAGGAAAAGAATCAGGTCAAGACACATCTTTGTGAAATCTCAGAATATTAGGGGAAAAGAGAAGATCCTAAAAGATATCAAGAAGAGAGAGGGGGAAAGGGACTTCCCTGGTGGTCCAGTGGATAAGAATCCACCTGCCAATGCAGGAGATTTGAGTTTGATTCCACATCTTTCAGAGCAGCTAAGCTCTGGAGCCTGTGCTCTGGAACAATAGATGCCACTGCAGTGAGAAGCTGGAGCACCGAAACTAGAGAAAAGCCTGCCCAGCAACAAAGACCCAGCACAGCCAAAAAAAGAAAACAAATAATAAATATTTTTTTTTAATATTTATTTATTTGCACCAGGTCTTTACTTGCAGCATACAAACTCTTTAGTTGTGGCATGTGGGATCTAGTTCCCTGACCAGGGATTGAACCCGGGTCCCCTGCACTGGTAGCATGGAGTCTTAGCCACTGGACCACCAGGGAAGTCCCTAAATATTATTTTTAAAAGAAAAGCATAAGAATGCCTTGGAGAGACTCAAGGCTATAGTTGTGTGTTGAATTGCATTCCTCCCAAAAATTTTTATGTGGAAGTCCTAACACTCAGATCTTAGAATATGACCTTATTTGGATCCAGGTTGTTGCAGAGATAATTAATTGAGATGAGGTCATATTGGTGTAAAATGGGCCCCTACTCCACTATGACTGCTGTCCTTATAGAGTGGGGAAGCTTGGAGAGACATGCACGGGGAGAATGCCTTATTCACATTCAGGCAGGTATCTGCCTGATATGTCTATAAGCCAAAGAACACCAGATACAGCCAACAAATCACTAGAGGCCAGGAGAGAGGCAGGGAATAGATTCACCCACACAATCCTGGTGATGCCTGGTCTCAAGACTTCTAGCCTTAGGAAAGCAAGTGGATACATTTCTGTTGTTTAAGCACCCAACTAATGGTACTTTGTATTCAGCAATCCCAGAAACCTCATACATCTGTCTTGAACTAGTACATATGTTGGATTCCCAAAACAATCAACAAATTTTGTATGTATATGTATGTGTATATATATATATATATATATATATATATCACATACACGTGATAAAAATACCAGAAGGGATTGACTTGTTATGAATACTGATAAGTTTAAGAAACCAACAGGAGTAAACAAATCCAAGTGTTTCTTAGACCATGAATCACCCTGAAGACAAAAATAGAACATCGTTTTTTCTGGGGGACCTTTAGGTACAGAAGGCAGAGTTAATCCTACTCTTCAGTTCATGACACATGATCTCTACCTATGCATAAAAAGATTTTGTTTCATTTTTTGTTCTTTTTCCTTATTCTCCTTCCCAGCCATAGACAGCATTATAAATTGTCTGATATTTACAATTTTGTGTTTTTGCAAAATGGGTACTGTCTTCTATGTGTGTATTTTTAATTTACATAAATGATATCATGTTTTAAATCTCATTGTGTTTTTCCACTCAGCTGGAAGTTTTAAAGAGGAAAATTGTACAATTTGTAAATGAACGGTTTGCTCTTTCCTTTCAATTCTCACATCCATTTAATTCCATCCCTCCTCTGTTCTTTCCTCCCTTCCTTTTTTTTTTTTTTTTTGTATAACACTAACTAGGACCTTCAGTAGTAAATTAAAGTGCAGCAGCAATAGAGGGCATTCTAGTCTTGTTGCTGATCATAAGGAAATTGTTTAGTCACTAAGTCATGTCTGAATCTTTGCAACTCCATTGACTAGCCTGCCAGGCTCCTCTGTCCATGGGATTCTCCATGCAAGAACACTGGAGTGGGTTGCCATTTTCTTCTCCAGGGGGTCTTCCCAACCCAGGGAGGGAACCCTTGTCTCCTGCATTGTAGATGGGTTCTTTACCACTGAGCTACCTGGGAAGCCCACTCTTAAGAGAATATATATCTACTCAATATTTGGTGTGGGTCTCCAGGATGTCACCTTTACCAAATTAAGGAAATGTCCTTCTGTTCTTTGGGTTTTTAAAATTATAAATAGGAGCTGAATTACGTAACTTCCCCTTTCTATATCGACTAAGATCATCACAAAGAACTAAATCTTCATCTTTCAAAACAGGAAGCTAATAGATGTCTAAAGCTGCTAAACCATGAAGAGCAGGAGGGCATTTTATTTTGAATTATGATGACAAATAACAGAATAGTTCAAAAAAGTAAAAGCCTTTCATTCTGGGAAGCTAGTTTGGAAGATAGATGGGTAAGGCAGATTGCTGTTTTTGTCGTATAACTTTCCTTTCTTTTTGATTAACTATATATACATGTATTACTCTGATTTTTTTTTTTTAAAAAGAAAGCTTAATTTAGCCATAAAGTGAGATAAGATTCATGGACCATTATGAACCTACACATTTAGTATACAATCACACGATTTTTAGTATATTCATAAGGTTGTGCAATTATCACTACTAATTCCAGAACACTTATATCAACCCAAAAAGAACCAGCGTACCTGTTGGTAGTCATCTCCCATCCCTCACTCCTTACCTCATCCCCTGGCAACAACTCATCTACTTTCTGTCTATTGTCATCTGCCTATTCTGAACACTTCATATAAATCGAACCATACAATATGTAGCCTTTATGACTGGCTTCTTTTATCTTTCAAAGTTCCTCAATGTTACAGCAGTACCTCATTTTTTTAATGATTGTATTTATTTTCAGCTGTGCTGCGTCTTCACCGCTGTTTAGGCTTTTCTCTAGTTGTGGTGATTGGGGGCTGCTCTCTAGTTGCAGTACCCAGGCTTCTCATTGCAGAGCACAAGTTTCAGGGCATGCAGGCTTCCATAGTTGCAGCACATGGGCTCCAGAGCATGGGCACAGTAGTTGTGGTACTCAGGCTTAGTTGCTCCACAGCAAGTGGGATCTTCTTGGCCTGGGGATCAAACCCATGTCCCCTGCATTGCCAGGTGGATTCTTTACTAACGAGGGAAGCCCCCTCATTCATTTTTATAGCTGAGTAATATTTCATTGTATACATAGACCACACTTTGTTTATCCATTCGTCAGTTGATAGAGATTTGGGGTTGTTTCTTCTTTTTGGCTATTCTGAATAATGCTGCTATGAACATGTCTACAAGTTTTTGTGTGACTATGTTATCAGTTCTCTTGGGTGTATACCTCGGAGAGGAATTGCTGGGTCATATGGTAACTCTCTATATAACTTTTTGTGGAAGTGCCAGTTTTCCTAAATGGTTGTACCATTTTACTAAAGATTGTCTTAATGGTTCTTTACTTTTTTTAAAATATATTTTATTTTTAAAAAGTATTTTTATTCATTTGACTGTGCCAGGTCTTAGTTGCAGCACATGGGATCTAGCTCCCTGACCAGGGATTGAACCCCAGACCCCTGCACTGGGACCGTGGAGTCTTAGCCAGTGGATCACCAAGGAAGTCCCCTTAATAGTTCTTTAGTCTTCTTCATAATCTGACTCTGGCCCCCATCTCCTGCCCGATTTCTTATTAGCTCTGCCAACGAATGCCATTCACAGCTTTCCCGTATGTGCCAGGCTATTTCTCACCTCTGACCTTTGTTCCAGTTTCATCTGCCTGGAAAGCAGGCTAACCTCCATACCGTATTTTGGTTAACTGCCTCCTCCAGAAAGCCTTCCCTGCCTTCATTCCTGCTCCCCTAGGATGAGGTAAGGATCCCTCTTCTCTGTACCTATACAGCAGGTAATTAACATGCTTTAAATGCCATAACATATTTTACAATTATGCTTTTTCACCCTCTGTTTTATTGAAGTCTAGTTGCTGTACATCAAAGTGATTCAGTTATACATTCTTTCTCACTATGATTTATCTCAGGAGGTTAGGTATAGTTCCATGTGCTATACAATAGTACCTTGTTGTTTATCCATCCTAAATGTGTTGAAGTCTAATAGTTTGTATCTACCATCCCCAAACTCCCAGTCATCCCTTTCCCTCCCCATCTCCCCCTGTAACTATGCTTCTTTGTCTACCTCCTGCACTAGGAGGAGTTCTTTAAATGCAGTTGTTGGGGTTTTTTTTTCCTTTGTATCCCTCGAACCTACTGGTAGCCTTCAATAAATGGCTGTTGAATGTGTGACTTCTACAGATATTTACCAAGGATCTATTAAGAGCCAGTATACAAAGAGACCAGATATGTGACTAGTAACAGTGAACAAGTGTGTGCAAGACAGTCCCTGCCCTGAACGAAGATGAGCCCTAGTCAATGGGGAAGATGGACATAGAGACATATAAAATCAGGCAAGATCAAAAAGCAAACAGGGGCTCGGATGACTCAAAGTAAATGGACCGTAAAGTCTTCCCTTGTCTTCTTCCATTTTTCCAAAGCCCTACACACACTCCAGAGGACTGTCATTACCATTTACACTTGCCAATTCTAGAAACTGTAGCATATTTTTCTCCTCTCAATTGAGTAATGTCAAACATTTAAGTTGATTTATAGCTGAGCAAGTTATCTAAAACACAAAAAAGCAGTTAGTGTCATACTAAGGTTCATTACAGCTAGACCTACCCAGCCATCTCCCAACAAATTGTGTTCCCTCACCATGTACCACCGACCACTCTTCTCTTCCTCACTGGCAATGTTCTACTTCTTTCTCTGCTTACTAAAATCCATCCTCTTGTATGGGGCCACTCCTGATTAGGCCAAAAGCATTCTCTTATCTAGATTATATATCACCCACATCAGTGGTTTCCAAACACAGCTCATTAAAATAAACTGGCTGTTAAAATCAGAATGCCCTAAAATCTGAGAAGACATACTTTTTTTTTTTTTTTTTTGATATTTGAAATACAACTTTATTCTGATTCTAAACGAAAAGGAATGGGAATGACAGTAACAAACAAGATTCCACCTCTCAATATTGTCATGTGACTATAGCAGTCTTATATTTGAAACTCAAGGAGGAAACAACTGTGTTCCAAAACACCTAAATATGCAGGTCCAAAAAATGAAGGTATTTTTTTTTTTCAACTGCCACATTCACTCCAAAGCCCATCCATCTCCTTCAGCATCCAAAGATTAAGCACATGTTCTGCTTAGCTATATAATAAAGTGGCAAACACGCTACACCACTGACATCACAGGACAGTTGCCTACAAAACTAGACTTCTGACGCTGGGCCCCAGCTTCACTTTCTCACAGGTCATCATCTTCATCAGGGAGAGCAGTTGTCTGAGCAACCTCTAAATCGTGCTCGTACTGTGCTGCCAAGGCTGGGTCCATGACCACCTCTGGCGGGGCAAGAGCAGGCATGGCGACAAACTCCAAGTTAGGGTCTCCAATCAGTTTTCTAGCAAGCCAGAGGAAGGGCTTTTCAAAGTTGTAGTTACTTTTGGCAGAAAAGTACTGTCATAGTACTGAAGATTCTTCCTTCCGTGGAAGACAATTGACTTTGCCTTAACCTTTCTGTCCTTAATGTCCACTTTGTTGCCACACAACACAATTGGGATGTTCTCACACACTCGTACCAGATCTCTATGCCAGTTAGGCACATTCTTGTAAGTAACTCTTGATGTTACGTCAAACATTAAAATGGCACACTGAGCTTGTATATAATAGCCATCTCTCAGTCCACCAAATTTCTCCTGACCAGCTGTATCCCATACATTGAACTTAATAGGTCCTCTGTTGGTATGGAACACAAGAGGATGGACCTCAACACCCAAAGTAGCTACATACTTCTTCTCAAATTCACCAGTCAGATGACGCTTCACGAATGTAGTTTTTCCAGTACCACCATCACCAACCAAAACAAGTTTGAACTGAACTTGGGGCTCTCCTTGGGCAGCCGTCGCGATGTCACTTCCAGAAGCGTCTCTGCGCCCGTCAGAGAAGACATACTTTGACAAAGCAAAGGCCTAGAAACTATTGTGCATGCATGCTTAGTTGCATCCAACTCTTTGTGACCCTGTGGACTATAGCCCACCAGGCTCCTTTATCTGTGGGATTTTTTAGGCAATACTGGAATGGGTTGCCATTTCCTATTTCAAGAATCTTCCCAACCCAGGGATCAAACTCCTGTCTTTTGTGTCTCCTACATTGGCAGGCAGATTCTTTATCACTGCACCACCAGATAAACAATCTAAATGTCTATCAAAATGGAGTTGGTTAAATCATTATGGCATATAATGTGAGGACAAAAAACTGATCTAAGTTACATTAAGTGAAAATGTAACTTAATATGCATGGAATCTACTTTTTCAGAAAGAAGATAAGTAGATAGATAAAACAATCTTGTATACACACAGTATATATTAATATCCAGAATGATTAAAAAGAATGTCATGCATGACTGCCTTGAAACAAAGCACACACAAAAAAGCCCAGCTGTGAGGAAACTTTTCATCTTACTCTTTTGTAATTTTACAATTTTGAACTATCTGCCTATATAGATGGATACATTTTAATTACAAAAAAAAAAAAAAACAAAAGACTTAAGACTCAGCTCAGTTCTAAAGATCACAGTCTTTGGGGGCAGGGACTACTTTTTAAACTGTTTAACTATGCAGAGATTCTGATGATCAATAAGGCTTAGGAATCACTCACATGGTACTTAAGGCCTCATATATTAAAGTGTACATATGAGACTATACTCGTAACTAGAAAAACATGGGGGGAGAATATTTTATATTGTTTTTCCTATAGTTCTCATCTCAGAAAAGGTACTCGATAAATATTTTTTGACAAGAATAGTGTAAAAGTACAACTACTTTTCTATGACATTTCATTCCAGTGCAGAAAAGTTTTTAAAAATACATTTAACATGGCATCATGGGACAGTTTTTTTTTTTTTTTTTAATGTTTATTTAACTGGTCTGGGTCTAAATTGCAGCATGTGGGATCTAGTTCCCTGACCGAGGATCAAACCTGGAGCTCCCTGTGTTGGGAGTGCAGAGTCTTAGCCACTGGACCACCAGGGAAGTCCCCATGGGACAGTTTAAAATGGCCACTTTCAACATATGAAAGGCCAAACATCAAAAGTGCCAACAATGATTTTTTTATTTTTTTAAACACTACAGGTATGGTTAGACTGCAAGGGCAAGTGATGAAGTCCAAAGCTAAAACTGTAAGACTTAGGGATGAGTTCCACCTCCTCCTTGCATGAATGAGTAAAACCAGCATTTAGAGGAAACTAAAGTTGTGGATAATGGATTACAAAGGAATCTTGCATTATCACTGACAGCATAAAATTCCCCTTCCTCATAATGAAAAGTACTTTTCCCTTCTCTCTGGTGATAGACATGCCTCTTCCACAGTTCCCAGCTTTTTCTTCTACCGGTGCTTCCCATGTCGATTAAAGCGTTTGTAGAGAAAGCTGATGCGTTTGTTCAGGTTGTGCAGATCATCAATGAACATCCGATTTCCTACCATTCTCTTCTTTCGAATACAACGCTGCAGTTCATTCCCCTTCCAGCCTCGAAGCCACACGGGGCCCTTGATCAATTCTTTGGGGTGCTTTTCAAAGTTTCCTGTGTAATGTGACAGAAGGCATTAGTTCCAATCCGAGAGAACCCAACCTCCACCAGCTAAGCCCTCACCAACAGCTGCATTTCCCTCAGCAGCATCTACAGACACGACAGTCAGGCTACAGTATAAAGAGCACAGATTCTGGAGCAAGACTGCTTGGGGTACAAATTCTGGCACTGCCACGTACTAGCTTTGTAAAAACTACCTAACCTCCCTGTGCCTGAAGTTCCTTACCTGCAAAGGAGAAAGGTTATGAGGATTAAATGTGTTAAATGTATGCAGGGGACACAGAAGAGTACCAGGTAAACTGCCAGATAAGTGTTTGTTCTTACTATTCAACAAGGTACCATTTCCACGCAGGTGAAAAAACAGTCGTTACAGCGTAACTGCGATTCTGAAATTCTGCACCACGGAGTCAAGTCTTACCCAGGATCCCGATGTTGTCATATACTCCGAACATCGCCCTCTTCTCGTTCCAACGATCAACCACTTTGGGGGGCGGGAGGGTGACCCTTACATGAAACAATCTGGGAACACCTATGGGTGGGAAAGAAAGAGAATGAATCTGAGCCGCTCACGAGAAGCAGCTCTCGGGGTGTCCTGCATCAGCCACTTACCCAGAAAGAAACTTCTGCAGGCCAGCGGCACCTGGCCCCATAAGCCCCTGCCTGCCACCCAAGAGAGGCTCCCTGCCATTGCTCTCGTCTCTCCCCGGGAACACCGCACGAGCACTAGAGGGAGGGCTAGACGTGGCCTTCCGGGAGATAACAGAACCTCTTTCTCCGCTGGGGTCACACGGGTACTAACTGCACGCAGCCACCTTGGATTTTACCCAGGTAACTCTGGGCTCAAGGCCCGCCCCAGCCCCGCCTTTCCCAGCCACAAGCCCCGCCCCGCCGCTTCCGTTCTGCCCGCCGGAAGTTGTTAATACGCTAGAAGAGCGGAGGGTGTCTGCTTGTTTAGGGAGTCCCAAAAATGAACTTCAAGCAAGAAAATTCACCCATTCTTGTTTCCTTGGGCGTCCCTCGACTGAGGGACATGAGGGTCCAGAACCTGGAGCCCAGAGCTTCCTTTCTCTGTGCCCCACAGCAGTTTTGCTCTATAGCTGTTTTTATTCCCCCTATTCGACCGGGGAGGAAATCTGAGGCTGAGGGAGTGAAGTGAGCTGCTGGACGTCACATAGCAGAGGAGATGGCCGAAGCTGGACTAGAGCCTAAGCCTTCTAACTGTCGGCTCCTGTCCTGGGGGTGACTGAGTGGGTCACTGTCCCAGGGGCACGGCCACTGCTCAGCTAGGAACTCGACACCTCCGGCAGGCACCGCGGAAAAAGTGGACCTTGTAGGGAAGGAGGCGGCCGCGAGGGTGGGGGTGTGGGGGAGGAAGCTGGAATCTAAGTCCCGCCCTCCTCCGGCATTCCGGCTCCCGCGCTATGATTGGCCGGTCTCTGCAGCGAGCGTCGCGATTGGGTCCCTTGCGGCCGTTGAGATTTGAACTCCACTTTCGTGGTTTTGCCCGCGCTGTGCTGAGCTTGGTGGCGTGTGTTTTCCGCTGCCTGGCGGGTATTGGTCGGTTTCTCTCCCCGCGGGAGTGCTGCCTCGCAAATTAGTGCATATTGTGCCCTCCGTGAGTTTTTTTTTTTTTTTATTTCATTCCAGCCCCACAACGCGAGTTGGAGGAACGGCGGGTGAAGCTCTCTTGTAAGGTGTGGTGTTCTGGGGGAACGGGGAAAGAGAGGCCGGGAAAATCTGGCATCCGGCAGTGGGATGCGGTATTAGACTGGAGGTCTAGTTGATGTGTCCTTGTGGTACAACATGGTGGAAACAGTCATAGATCCGCAGTGGAATTTGGGCAAATCGCTTAACATTCCTTAGTCTCAATTTCCTCATCTGTAAATGGAGTCAAATTACTATGGACTCCATGCAGTAGGCATTTGGAGAGACTTAGATCAGGTATGACGTTCGCGTAGCATAATAGAACCTGGCACAGAGTAAACAAATAGTAAATATTAATGTTCTGTCATTCTGGAGACAGGAAACCCATCGTTTCACACTGGATCGCTGTTCTGGTCTCAAATGAGACCTCTCTATATACTTAAGAAGTTTTCCCATAAATCGGAAATAACAGTGCTAACTTAATGGATTGATATGCCACTTTACAGTTCTTTAAATATTTTAATATCCCTTGACTCATTTGATCCTGAGAGCAACTTTGTAATCAAAGATCAGTAATCCCGTTTTACAGATGAGGCCCAGTGCAGCCTCATCTGTGATGTGAGTGATGTGATGTGAGTGATGTGACCAAGTGTCAGAGTCACAATTAGAGTTTAATTCTAGTCCAGGGTTAATCACATCCTTTAAGATAATGTTATTAGCTTGATGCAAAACTAAACAGCATGTATATTTGAGGAGGAGAGTAAAAGAAGCAGATTAAAAAGACAGCCTTTAGATGTAGACCCTGACTTATTTGCTGTTTGGCTTCCAGCCCTGTGAGCCATTGGGAGAAAGATGTCTCCCCAAGTATGTGAATTCCATCTACCCTTATCCCCAGAAGAGTTGTTGAAAAGTGGAGGGGTGAATCAGTATGTCGTGCAAGAGGTACTGTCCATCAGACATCTTCCATCGCACCTTAAAGGTAAGACTCCATAGCTGCCACTGTGACTAGCGCTTCAGAACAACCGCCGGCATCTGATTCTATTGTCTGTCTGTTCACTACACGACTAAGCTCCATGAGGGTGAGGGACATGTCTTTTCTATTACTTTCTGTTTTCCTTGTAGTGTTGTGTTACATGAAGAATATATTCATTAACCACTTTCTGTAAGTTACGCAATAAACAGTTCTGGTGTATATGATTAGTCTTTGGGGAGAATTTAATTTTTGATGTTTACCTCTTAACCATATGCCAGAATAGAGTCGTGGTAGTTTTAAGAATTACAGCAGAAGATGTTTCCTAGAATGTCTGAGATTTGACCTGACTTGTTTCAGGTAATAGTTTTTTAGAGCCCAGATCACATTTCCAGGAATGTGCAATGATGGATAAAAGCATATGTGCACAGCGGCAATACTGTACAATATATGTATAATTCAGTTACACACTGAAACCTGTAGATGCCCACAGACAGTTCCTGCAATTATCAGCAAGACCCCATGCATAATGTCACCGTACTGCTTGGAAGTGTCTTGTATCAGTTAGATTGCTTTGGAAAGTTACAGAGAATAGAGATTAAGTCTGTTATTGCCCACAGCAAGTAGGGTTCATTCATTATCAAGCAGCTTGATGATAAAACTGCAGTCTCTTCTTGGCCTTCCTGTTATTGTTACCAGATGACAGCTCCTTGCTCTGATGAGCAGAGATAGAGAAAGGAATTTTTCTATCTTTTATAACAATTGCATTGCTTTTGGCATTTAGAATCCTAAATATAAGTTCTGTAAATGACCCATGATCAGATCGTTTAATTTGTTGAAGTATTTACTGGTGGTAATGCTGTATGCCAGGAAGTGTTCTCGTCACCTGGGGATACAGTAGTAAACAGACAGATGACAAAATTGTTTCTCTCATGGCCTTCAGCAAGCAATAAGTTTGTAAATGCCAAAGAGAAAAAATTTTAAAGATAAAACAAGAATACAGTGTGTGTTATAGATCAGCATTTTATGTTGGATGATCAGAAAAGAGTTGCTGGTAGGTGACATTTAAGCAGAGACCTTACAAGTGAGGACATTAACTGTGCAGATTCCAAAGGAAGGGCAGACAGGAAAAGCCAGTCCTGAGCCCCTGAGGCGGGAAATGACAGTGTAGTTGGAGGGGAGCATGCTGGGAAAAAAGAGGTCAGGTGGGAAGTAATACAGATTATTCTAGAGTCTTGAACTTCAAAATGTGGTCTTCAGGAGCATTAGTATCATTAGTCAGAAGCTTATCATGATTTACGAGCTTATTAGAAATGCAGAATAAAAACCCATCCCCAAGCTGCTGAATCAGAAAATCCATTTCTTAAGAAGATCCCCAGATGGACATTTGGTGGCTCAGACATAATCAATCTGCCTGCAATGCAGGAGACCCAGGTTCAATCCCTGGGTCAAGAAGATTGCCCTGGAGAAAAGAATGGTTACCCACTCCAATATTCTTGCCTGGAGAATTCCATAGACAGAGGAGCCTGGCAGACTGCAGTCCATAGTGTCGCATAGAGTGTCTATTGTGTTGAGCAGAGACTGTAAGGGGCAAGGGAAGAAGCAGGAGCTAATTCAGAGGCTATTGAAATAATACCAGGGAACTTGCTTGGGGTGATGGCAGCAGAGGTGATCATAAAATGTTAGATTCTGAGTAAATTTTGAAAGTAGAGTCAACAAGATTGTTGTTGGACTGGATTAGATTTACAGGTTTAGAAAAAGAAGAATCGAGGATGATTATAAGGCTGTTTGACTTGAGCACCTAGAAGAATGGAGTTGTCATCTACTGAGATGGGGCAGTGTATGAAAGGAGAAGGTTTAGACTGTTGGTTATATGATTGTGGAGTTTAGGGGAGAGGTGCCAACTATTGATACATATTTGGGATTTACTATTCAACATATAGAGGGTGTTTAAAGCCATGAGATTGAGTTGAAGAAGAAAAGCAGTTTCAGAAGTAAGACCTAAGACAGTCCAACATTTGGAGACTGGAAAGATGAGAAAGAACCAGTAGAAGAAATTAAAGGCGAGTCATTGAGGCAGAAAGTGAGCAAAGATGCTAAATGTGGAAGCTAAATTAAGAAAAGGGAAAGGAGAGATCAGCTGCACATTTAATCCTGGACTTAGCAACGTGGCATTTGCTAGTAACCTTGATGAACACTATTTCAGAATAGTAGGGTCAGAAGCCTGATTGGAATACATTTGTGAGAAAGTGGGATGAGAGAAGTAATTAGAGATGGTAGGTTTAGGTAAGCCTTTCTGTTTGTTTGTTTGCTTGCTTTAAGGAGTAGCAGAGAAATAGGGTGTAGCTAGAGGGGCAAACAGTCAAAGAAAGACTTAGTGATACTTTTTTTTTTTTTTTAAGATGAGCAACTCTACATGTGTTTATGCTGAATGTGGGGCTTCCTAGGTGGCGCTAGTGGTAAAGAACCCACCTGCCTGCACAGGAGGTATAAGAGACTTGGCTTCCATCCCTGGGCCAGGAAGATCCCCTCAAGGAGGAAATGGCAACCCACTCCAATATTCTTGTCTGGGAAATCACATGGACAGAGGAGCCTAGCAGGGTACAGTTCATGGGGTTGCAAAGAGTTGAACGTGACTGAAGTGACTGAGCACACATGGATGCATGCCGAATGGAAATACTCTGAGAGGGGAAAGTTAATGATGCGGGAGGGAGAGGGAAGGACTGTTGGAGAAGTATCCTTTAGGGGGTCAGAGAGTATATGATGGGGGGGTGGGGGAGAGATGGTTTTACTAGACCAAGGACGGTTTATCCACGGCAGTGCAAGAGAAAGGAGAGCATGTGGACCCAGATACAGATAGTACCTGCCGGTAAATACAGAGTTTGGCACAGCTGGAGGTTCTCTTCTGTCCGATTCTGTTTTGTTATGGGCAGAGAAAAGGTGTGCAATAATGCCTAGAAGAAAGCAAATAGGCCTGGGAACTTGTTAAAGGCTTACTAAGGGCCTACTTGAAGTCCTGGTTGAGAATAGTTGGCATGGTTGTATGTTTTTTCGAGCCACGTTTGTAAGTTTTAAAAAGCAGAACAGAGAAATGAATGTGATATGACCTCGACGCATAGAGGATAAACTGAAAAAAAAAGTTAGCCAGATGTTAACAGTGTTTATTTCTTTCTCATTTTCAGTTTACTGTATTTTCTAGATTACAGAAGGAGGTTTGTAAGAATGGGAAATGGCTTCCAAGTACTGAGTTACATTGTGTGCCAAGTATTGTCCTTGCTGCTTCACATAGATTATCTTACTTAATCTTTACCAAAAAATTCTCAAAAGCCCTAAGAGATACGATCTGTTATTATTTCCAATTTACAAAAGAAGAAACCGAGACTTTGTAAGCTAAGTAACTTAGTCTAGTAAATATTCAAGCTGAATATAAATGTAAGCAGTGTGACTAGACTAGGTCAGTGGGTGATGCTTCGGAGAGGTAAAGGGGGGTGTGAATGGAGAGAATCATTGAATGTAATAAAAAGTAGGTAACAGGTAATCTTTGAAAGAATAGCTGTTAGATTTATCAATATCAGAAACTAGGTTTCAGGGAATTGAGAAAGATTAGACAGATTTTAATGGGACATGAGAGCAAAGTCAAATGAAAGGCATTGATTGTTTTTGTACTGTTTGTTTTAAAGAAGTGGGGGCCTGAGCATGTTGTCAGAAAGAGAGTGTTCCCTGGAAAGGATGAAATCAGAGTTGAGAGAAAGGAGGTGAGACTTTGGCAAGGCAGTGAGAACAGCTTAGTGTTGAAACAGAAAATCTTTTCACTTGAGACTGAAGCAAAGTGGGAAGGTGTTGGCCGAATGATTTGTGACTGAGAGGCAAGATTATTTTGGGGCTCATTTTTTGGGTAAAGTAGAAAATAGTCATAAACTAAAGGAAGAGAGGCAAAGGATCAGAACATATAAAGAGGAGGATATGCTGTGAGTATATTGTAAGGAGTCAGTAGGAGCTGGGGAAATAAAATAGTTTGTTAAACATTGCAAAGGACCAGGTCATAGTTGGACAACATAACACTGTAATGTGATGAAGAATCAGGTCAGCGAGCCAACAGTGATAATGGAGTACAGGTTCAAGCTTTACTTTCCAGGCAAACCAACGTGGCACCGCAGAGAAGATCTTGACAGAATTCTTTCCCTCCCCACCCACAGAAAGAGAGCTAGATCTACAGGTTGTTTCAAAAATTAACTCCATACAAGGATAGCAAGGCTGTGTTTGTGGGGTTTCCCCGGTGGCTCAGCAGTGAAGAATCCTCCTGCCAATGCAGGAGACTCAGGTTCGATCCCTGGGTGGGGAATAGCCCTTGGAGAATGAAATGGCAACCCATTCCAGTTTTCTTGCCTGGGAAATCCCATGAACAGAAACCTCGCAGGCTATAGTCCATGGGGTTGCAAAAGAGTCAGACATGATTGAGCGACTAAACAGCAACAACAACAGCACTCTCTCATTACACTGGACAGCAGCAGCAGTTGCAGCTCCCGAACAGCCACATAATCACAAGGGTAAACAGCCTGTACATTGGAGAAGGAAATGGCAACCCACCCCAGTATTCTTGCCTGGAGAATCCCAGGGACGGAGGAGCCTGGTGGGCTGCCATCGATGGAGTCTCACAGAGTCGGACACAACTGATGCGACTTAGCAGCAGCAGCAGCAGGAAACAGCCTGTACACTTAAAGCCATCCCCTACCCAGACAGCCATTCTGCTTTTCACTTTGAGGAAGTATAGCATTCAATAAATTACAAGAAATATTCACTTTATTGTAAAATAGGCTTTGTACTAGGTGATTTTTGCCCCCAACTGTAGGCTGTTGTAAGTGTTCTGAGCGTGTTTAAGGTAGACTAGGCTAGGCTGTGGTATTCAGTAGGTGAGGTAGTATTAGATTTTTGACTTAACAATGTTTTCAATTTATAGCAGATGGTAAGCTATAGTCCATGGCGTTGCAAAGAGTCGGACATGACTGAGCAACCTCACTCACATTCCAAATGTAGCCCCATGGTGAATGGGGCAGGTCCATGGTAGCAAATGAACCTAAGTATTTTGCAAATGTTTGACATAACACACTAAAGGACTGAAGAACTAAGTAACTAGGAAAGCCAGCATTTTGACTGTGAGCGGTGTACGAAAGAACTTTACACAATTAGCGTCAGGTAGTTAGTAAATTTATTTTTTAAAGGGGTATGGGTTAGCAGTTCTGAAACTGTTACATGTGTATAGTAGGATTAAGCAAATACATAAATGAACTTATGTTTTTAATATACACTAGAGAGGTAAAAATAGATACAAGGGTATGTCCATTTATACTTACACACATATATGTGCTGCATTTTGCAGCCTGGGTGGAAAGAGCTCCTAGTGGTCAAGTACGGAACAGTCTGAACAACAAAAGAAAATAGGAATGGATTAAAACACAGAATAAACAAAACATTCATGAGCCCATTCTGATTGAATACATAATTTATGTATTGAAGGGAAAGAAACAGCTCATACTTAAAGTGGCATTCCCATTGAAAGTGAAGTCACTCAGTCGTGTCTGACTCTTTGCAACCCCATGGACTGTAGCCTACCAGGCTCCTCTGTCCATGGGATTTTCCAGGCAATAGTACTGGAGTGGATTGCCATTTCCTTCTCCAGGGGATCTTCCCAACCCAGGGATTGAACCCTGGTCTCCCGCATTGTAGACAGACACTTTACCATCTGAGCCACCAGGGAAGTCTAGTAAATATAAAAGGAATGATAGAAATAGACAAATCACCATTTAATAAAAGTAATCTTTGTGGCAGGTAGAAGTCATTCATTGTTGCTGAAATTAGGGGGCAGAATGTGGCGAGAAACAGGATGTTTGCATAGTTGCAAAGTATCTCCCTACAAGATACTTACTAGTTGCAAAGGGGAAAATAGTAACTTTGCAGTGGAGACGCCTGGCAAACCCTAGGACTGATCGGTTAACATTGCCGGTAATAAGGCATCATGTCCTTCTGGGTATAATGGTTGAAGGACGCAACCTCCCTTTCTCAGTGATCTAGCCAAAAGCTCATGGCCTCAACCTAATCATGAGAAACTAGCAGACAAACCCAGAGTAAGGAACGTTCTATAGAATAACTGGCAAGTGTCAAAGACAAAAATCGGAGGAAAGGAAGGAGGTGTGATGGCCAAGTGCACTGTGGTGTCCTAGGCTGACTCCTGTCCTGGGAAAAGGATAGAATTAGACCAGCTGGCAGAACTCAAGCTCTGTAGGTTAGTCATTAGTGCTCAGTTAATGTTCACTTTTTGGTTTAGAATAGATCCTTATAGTAATATAAGATGTTTCCATTATCTGGGTGAAGAATACAGCAACTCTATACTGTTTTTACTACTTTTATCATTTCAGAATCTAAAAAGATTCTGAGTTTGTATTCATTATTAAGTTAGACAAGTCGCAAAACTACTCTGACATTTAATTTCTTTTGCCATAAAATAGACACAGTACTATTTGCTTCATCTCGCTCAGAGATGGAGTAATAAAACTCAATTGTTCTGATAAAACAGGACAAAATGTCAGGTGTTATTATAATAGGTTACATTGAAATGAACTGTGTCCTTTAGTGATTCTACCAAGAAAATCAGTTAACTCCATTTTTTTTTCTGTCTTGAACAGAATTAACCAAAAATGCCTCTCCCCTCTTTACAATCAGTTTCTTTCACCTTTATAGCATTTCAGACTGCCTTTCGAGCTCAGGGGCCCCTGGCTGTGCTGGAGCATTTTGATACCATCTACAGCATTCTGCAGTAAGTAAAGTAGTGCCTCTGGTACTTTAAAAAGACCTGGTGACTATTTGCCCTAACTTTGCATGTTAGTCTGGATATTCCATATTATAGTTCACTGATACTTGGTTCTGGGTGCTGATATTTCTGCTCATGAGCATTTACCCCAGCTCGCCACCAAATTTATTAAGTCGAGTGATTTCACTTGTTTTTATAAGCGTTAGACTCCTCGGGTTTGATCTGACCTGTTAGAATGGGCTCTGCAGGTTCCTGGCTCACTCCCGGCACTTTCTTTCCCTCATAGTCACTTTCGAAGTATAGACCCTGGCCTCAAGGAAGACACACTGGAATTCCTGATAAAAGGTGTTTATGGGAAGGGGTAGGGGATGGAAGGTGTCTGTTGCTGTTTGTTTGCTGTTTCCTGCGTTTTACCAGCCATGTGATGATATCAAGGCTGTGGTGAATCAGTTGGTTTGGCTAAGCCCGGGACCTCTGACCAACTAGGTCTGTAATCTTGGTGGGCGATACAGAGCAATGTGTGTTCACTGTAAGGGCAGACCGACAATATTCTTCCTACTTGTGGGCTGTCTCTCTTCAATGGAGGCTGTTCTTCCCGTTGCCAGAGAGAACATGGGGTAGCGAGTTAGAGAGTAGGAATAGGGCTTGCTCGGGACATCAGGGTCAGGGATCCAGAGGGCTTAGCCTGTGCTGTGGCCACTGAGAGATGAAACACAGATCTTTGGTAATCTGATGGCTGCAAGTGCTGGGGCTTTGAAGTTGGGTGGTGTGAGGAAAGTGAGTGAAACTGACCCCAGATCCTGCCCTTTGCAGTGGTGTCCTGCCACTCCCAAGAACTCCCTGCCGTCTTGGATGATGCAGCTTTGAGTATGTCAGACAGAAGCGCCCACCTGAACGCCCTCAAGATGAACTGCTATGCTCTGATACGCCTCTTGGAGTCCTTTGAGACCATGAGCAGCCAGACGGGTCTCATGGACCTGGAGCTTAGCGGGAAGGTAATTTAGTGTTCCTGGCTCACTTAATAAGGGGTCTGGGGAGATGGGGGAGTTGGTGGAAAAGACGGAAGTCAGTGATTTTGAGAATCCTTTCCCTTTCTGCCCTTGGTCCTTGTTTAAAGTTTATGAGAAGGTACTCAGAAGTATCACAGTGTATCTTTCGCCGAGAAGCAGCTCTTATATTTTGGAACTTGTAATCCTTCTGTCTTACTTTCTACCTTGTCTTGACACTGAATAGCTTGGGCACTCAGACTGACAGATTGTGATCCTCTTTTCTTCCTCATTTTTTCCTAAATATATCCTTTTTTAGGGTAGGAAATCCCGGGCCAAGACAACCCATGGCTTTGACTGGGAGGAAGAGAGGCAACCAATTCTTCAGCTTTTAACACAGCTGCTCCAGTTGGACATCCGTCACTTGTGGAACCACTCAATAATCGAAGAGGAGTTTGTCAGGTGGGTGGTGACTGCGCCAGGGGTTGCTGGCCGTGAGGAATGAGGGCTCTGGTGTTAGAGATGCTTTTGAAATACTTCGTTTTATGCCATAGTTTTATCTGTAATATATAGACATGTGCCAGTTACGTTGAGTTGTTCAGAAGTAGACAATGAAGGTTAGAAACAGCTTTATTCACTCACGTAGCAGTATTTACAGAGAATCTCCTAGCTACGTGACTGGTATCATTAAAGGTATTGAAAACCAGCATTTCTGCCCTCTTACGAGTTTGTATTTTAGAGCAGAAGACAATTTTTTAAATAAGCAAAATATATAATATGCTTTCAGGTTTATTACTGTGGAGAAAAACAGAGGGGGAGGGAAGTGTGATGGGAAAGGGCTGTAGTTTGTATCAGCGGCTCTAGCAAGACTTTTTGAGGTGGTGGCATTTGAGCAAAGTCTTCAAGGAGGTAATGAGAGCCTCGAGGAGAACTGAAGGCAGAGCGTGGACAGGAAATGGGTACCAAGGAGGGAGTGCGCTGAGCAGACCATGTAAGAGCGCTGAGGCCAGAGCGACGGCTGAGACAGGTGAGGGCCGGGCTATGAGGCTGGAGCAGGGGACGCCAATTGCAGGTCCCCGTGGGCCTCCATGGTGACTTTGCCATCAGCGTGAGGTGGGGCCCCTCGGGGTTCCGAGCAGGGCAGGGAGGTGGTCTGGCTGCTTTAACAAGGTCACTCTGGCTGTTGTGTCAAAACAGACTGGTGGGAAAGGAGGAAAGTGGGAGACCAGCTAGAAGGCTGTGGTGGTGACTTGGGCAGGAGATGGCCACATCTTAGACCCAAGAGGGAGAGGAGATGGGGAGTCGTGGGTGCAGTTTGTATTTGTTCCTTAAGGAGAGCCTACAGGATGAGCTGGCAGATGCATTAGAGGTTGGAGGGAGGGTGTGGTCGAGGATGACTCACCTAGGGTTCTGGGTTGAGCATTTGAAAAAATGGAGTTGCTAGTAATTGAGATAACAAAGCCTGTGGGAGTGTGTTGGGGGGGTGAAGTAGAAGTTCTGCTTTGGATGTAGAAAGTTGGAGCTGTCTTTTAAGACATCCAAATAATGTCACATTCAGATGTGAAATGTACAAAGCAAAGTAGTAAAGGAGAGAGATCTGAGCTCAAGCACCCATTTGGGAATGTAATGCATTTATATAAATGGTGTTTGTAGCCATGAGACTGAATGAGATCAGTAAATCAGTAAGCATAGCTAGAAGAGAGCAGAAATCAGAGGACTGTACCTTGGGGTACTCCAGCATCAGGAGAGTGAGTTGAGGAGGAACCAGCTAAGAAACAGGGAGGAGCCTGGGCTCCTGCTGCCAGATGAGGCATGCTTCAAGGGAGAGGGTGTGACCAGCTATGTCAGATGCAGCCAAAAGTTCAGCCAAGATAAGGCCTGAGTTGACCATTCGACATTGAGAAGTCATCAGTGATTTTGTCCAGCTTTTATCAGGTATTAAGCTTCTGTGCAGACATCATAACTGGTGGAAAGGAGGGAGTACCTACATGGCGGTCAGCAAAGCAACTAGATGTAGAAGGTGATAGAGTAGAAGAAAGTAGAAGACCCTGACTGCAGCAGCAGAGATAGAATGAATGAGGCAAGGGCAGTATAATTGAGTCCAGACCACTGATATCATCATCTTAATCTTCTTTTCTCAGCTTGGTTACTGGCTGCTGCTACCGCCTCCTGGAGAACCCCACCATTAGTCACCAGAAGAACCGCCCTACCCGAGAAGCCATAACGCACCTACTGGGTGTAGCTTTGACACGTTATAACCACATGCTGAGTGAGTCTGCCCTTCCTTTTCCCCACCCCTTCCTGAGGCCCAGGATCATGGCTCATGTGCAGGACTCCACAGGTGCCACTGTGAAGATCATCCAGATGCTACAGCACTTTGAGCACCTGGCATCCATCCTGGTGGCAGCTGTGAGTCTTTGGGCAACTGATTACGGAATGAAGAGCATTGTAGGAGAGATCGTAAGGTGACCCTGCCTTCTCTACATTTCTAATTCTCATTTTCCTCAGGGAGAAGAAGAATATTGGAGACAAATCCTCTGTTTAACCCTGCATTCCTTCAGATGTTGTTGTTTAGTTGCTAAGTCATGTCCAACTCCTTGCGACCCAATGGACTGTAGCCAGCCAGACTCCTCTGTCCATAGGATTTCCCTGGCAAGGATACTGGAGTGGATTGCCATTTCCTCCTCCAGGGGTTCTTCCCACCCCAGGAATTGAACTCCTGCATTGGCAGGCAGATTCTGAAAGGTTGCTGCTCCATGCTGTGTGTTACACCAGAATTTGTGACCTCTGGAGGAGAGGATTTCGATCCGGGCTCAGATGAGGCTTGACTACTTGGACCTTTTTGTGTAGCAAAGTTTTATTAAAGTATAATAGAGAAAGCTTCTGACACAGACATCAGAAGAGGACAGAAAGAGTGCCCATTGCTAGTTTTTAGCAAGGCATTTTATGTCTGTTAGCAAGCTGCTGATCAGATAAGAGAGACACCTCAAGGCTGAGGGAGTTTCACCAGGCCCCTCTCCCACAATATGCATTTTTGAGATAGGGTGGCACAAAGTGTGTCATCCCCGGCCATAAAACAATTGACATGAATACTGGTTTTTGAGCCATTATCAACCCAAGGTTTGAGAAAAGAAAAAAAAATTAGTCTTAGGCGGAACTATTTTGAAGAAAGACAGATTCCAAAGCAGATACATCGTTTCGTTGACATAGCTTAAGAAAAATATTTTCATAAGAAAAATTTGGTTAGCTCAAGGCAGAACCAGGTGTTATTAGAAGCCTCTTTTAATTTTGTTGTAGCGAAGGGGAAAATATGTCTGCCACTTGGAGTTTATTTCCTCCTGCTACGTGGGGACCTCTGGCCTTCCTAACTGTGAACCCTCTCAATTCTTTACCATCTGACCCACCAGGGAAGCCCCCTTCAGATGTTAGATGCCAACTTAATTCTTGCCAGGACCTAAGTGATTAGGTTACGCTGCTCTGGCTGTGTTTATTCCCCTGTGTAGAGAGATTGGACAGAAGTGTCCCCAGGAGCTGAGTCGGGACCCTACGGGGGCAAAGGGTTTTGCAGCCTTCCTGACGGAACTCGCAGAGCGCATCCCAGCCATCCTGATGTCCAGCATGTGCATTCTGCTAGACCATCTGGATGGAGAGGTAGGTGGTCCTTTGGTCAGTGGTTGTGAGTCCATTGTTGAAAGGCTGTTTCTTAACATGAAGGTAATAACTTTCACATGAAGTCAAATTGTCTTGGCTTATCACTGTGGCAATTCCTTCCTGTAGAGAAGCAGATGACGTTTATTGAATTAAAGGGCCATGTCAGTATCACACTTTCATCCCAACCTAGTAGAGAGATGACAGTTCCACAGCTTAAGTCAGTGAGAGACTGGGCTGTGGTTCTGGGTTCATCCATTCTGCAGGATGAAGCCCTTTCTTGCCGCCTGGCTCTCAGATGCTCCCACATCACCTCTCTCACTTCTCTTGTCCTCAGTGTTAACCTGGCTCCTTCCCAAGCTGACACTAGCTCTCAGTGAATGTTAAGAATCTGCTTATTCACCTGATGTACTGATACCATAACTATATTGCAAGACCCTATTCTCTGGTTCTTGGTGTGGCAAAAACCCTAAACTATTCTCCCATCAGATTCTGCAGTGCACATGGTCAGCCCTAGGGCTGATTGCTGTTTCTCTGTCAGTGAATTGTGGGAAGGAGATTGTGAGGGAAGGCAGTGTTATTAGTAAGAATCAAAGGCTTTGAGGCCTCAGAAGCAAGGTGGTAATTAATGCTTCTCAGACGTGTGTTGGTGAGTGGATATGATTTCACATTCAGCTGCCACCATGACTACCTCCTTGCACGGTGCGGGGGCGCGGTGCTGCTCTGGGCGCTTGTTTGTTTTGTCCCTACATTCTCTTCTGAGCAGACAAGGCCCTTCTGTCATTCAGCTTTTTCCAGTGACCTCAGGATGAATGCCCAGCTTCCAATGCAGGGGGGTGTGGGTTCTATCCCTGGTCAGGGAGCTGAGGTCCCGATGCTGAGCAGCAAAAGAGTTTAGGGCAAGGACGTCAGTGTGGAGGTGCAGAGCCCCCACCAGCCTCGCTCTCCCTCAGAATTACATGATGCGCAATGCTGTGCTGGCGGCCATGGCAGAGATGGTGCTGCAGGTCCTGAGTGGGGATCAGCTGGAGGAAGTGTCCCGGGACACCCGGGACCAGTTCCTGGACACCTTACAGGCCCATTGCCACGACGTCAACTCCTTCGTGCGCAGCCGCGTCTTGCAGCTCTTCACCCGAATCGTCCAGCAGAAGGTGAGTGGCCATTGATGTGACAGAGATCCACAGAACCCCTCTATGCAGGCTGAAGGAGAAAGGAAAACAGCTGTGTTAAAGAAGAGTCTAGAATTCAGGATTTCACTGCCAGTAGTAAAGGTCCTCCTTTATCAGGGACAAGGATTCTGGCTCCATTCAAGAACTACACCGAAAAAAAAAAAAAAGAACTACACCGTCTTAATACACACAGTATTCCTGAACTACTCACATCCCATAGAAAAGTTTCCTCAGATGAGTGGCTCGCACATGTAGAATGCACCTCACCGTCATCTTGACATTATGGCCAGTGTGGGCTGGGATCTGATCCTCTCCTCCTGCCCCCCGCAGGCTCTGCCCCTGACGCGTTTCCAGGCAGTGGTGGCCTTAGCTGTGGGGCGTCTGGCAGACAAGTCGGTGCTGGTCTGTAAAAGCGCCATCCAGCTGCTCGCCAGCTTTCTTGCCAATAATCCCTTTTCCTGCAAGGTACGTAGCCCTTGGCCCACCCAGAAGAGGGATTAAATGGAAACAGGTGAAATTCCATGAGTTAATGACCCTGATAATTCATTGTTCCTTGGTAGCTTAGTGACACTGACCTTGCTGGACCACTGCAGAAGGAGACCCAGAAATTACAAGAGATGAGGGCCCATAGGCGAGCCACAGCGCCTTGTGAGTAGGGGCTGTGGGGGAGCTTTCAACCCCGACACCCTTCTCCCCACAGCATGGAGCTCAAGGCAAGAGTCTAAGTGAAACCTTCTCATTCAGCCGCAGAGCTAGACCCCGCCGAGGAGTGGGAGGCCATGCTGCCAGAGTTGAAAGCTACCCTGCAGCAGCTGCTGACACTTCCCCAGGAAGGAGAGGGGATGTCTGAAGGCGTTGCCAAGACGGAGACTCCCCAGGAGGTGGAAGGACGCATCCGTCGGTTGCTCGCCAAAGCTAGTTACAAGTACGGGAAAGAATGCAGTATACTCTCATGACCCATTAGGTTTAGAGTTCACCTTTGGGAAACTGTGTGTGTGTGTGTGTGTGTGTGTGTGTGTCTGTGTGTCTGTGTGTGTGTGTGTCTGTGTCTGTGTGTCTGTGTCTGTGTGTGTGTGTGTGTGTGTCTGTGTCTGTGTGTGTGTGTGTGTATATATGTGTGTATGTGTGTGTATATGTGTGTGTGTATATATATGTGTGTGTGTGTATATGTGTGTGTGTGTCTCTCTGTGTGTGTGTATATATGTGTGTGTATGTGTATATGTGTGTGTGTGTATATGTGTGTGTATATGTGTGTGTGTGTCTGTGTGTGTATGTATATATATGTGTCTGTGTGTGTATATATGTGTGTGTGTATATGTGTGTGTGTGTGTATGTGTATATATATGTGTCTGTGTGTGTGTCTGTGTGTAGGTGTGTATATATATGTGTGTGTGTGTATATACATATGTTTTTAATTGAAATATAGTTAATTGGCAAGTTGTGCTGATTTCTGCTGTACCTCAGAGTAACTGTTATACACATATATACATTCTTTAATGATACCTTTTTTTAAATGAAAAATCTCTTCCAAGCCTGCTTTCTAGCCACGTAGTTCCCTTCCCATAGGGCAGCAACAGTAGTGGTTAAGCACCTCCTTCTAGAGATAATGTCTAGTCACACAGTCACACGTACCTCCATTTCCTGCCCCAACCCCTTTTTACGCCAGTGACAGTGTTCTCCATCAGACGGCCTGGGTTCTCGGTGGACTCATGAACTAGGCTCTCTGACACAGGCTGCAGTGACACTCTCAAGGGGGCGGGATTGGTGACAGGCCGTGTTCTGTCAGGCAGGCCATCATCCTCACTCAAGAAGCCATAAGCCACTTCCAGAAGTCTGAACCCTTCTGTCATGTGGACCCGGAAGAGTCAGAGGAGACTAAGTTCCTCAGTCTCTTAGGAAACATCTTCAAAGGTAAATTCCTTTTCCTTCTTCAGTCAGCAAACAGGACACTTCAGCTAGTATTTATGGCCCAATGACTTTATGTCAGACACTGACCTGACTCACAGCTTGGTACTGAAAGAGGCCAGAGGGGTGTCTGCAGTGTGTCTGCTTGGGAATGGAAGCAACCCACAGGCCTGAGATCCATAGTCACAGGGAGTGGGAGGGTATTTCAAGTCATAGACGACTCAAGAAATCTTTTCTGAGAAATGAACCAAGGTATTTTAGACTAAATTCTAAATTTATACTTTCCTATTGGGAGTTCCCTGGCAATCCAGTGGTCAGGACTTCACATTTCCATTGCAGGGGGCATGGGTTTAATCCCTGGTTAGGGAACTAAGATCCTGTAAGCCGCATAGCATGGCAAAACAAAACTTTCCTGTGGTAGAAACACATACTCATGGATGTCTAGAGCTGTTAGGTTTCCCCACATACCCTTGAACAAAAACTGTCCTGTAATTCTCTAACTCTGGGCCCAGCAGCTCCCACCCAGGAGGAGAATCCCCAGACGGCTGCACGGAACTCGGGCCCAGGAGAGACTGGCTGTAGGGACAAACCCAGTGGGTCAGAGCCTGGGGAGTGCAGCAATGAGCTGGTGAAGCAGGAGTTGCTGGTGCAGTACCTTCAGGATGCCCATGGCTTCTCCCTGCAGATCACCAAGGCCATTGGCATCATCAGCAAGATGATGTACGAACACACAACCACAGGTGTGCCTGCATCCCTCCCACACAGGCCAGGGCTTGCAGTTGGAAGGGCCCGTCTCGTCTGTATTTGATTGATGTCCGTCTGCTCCTTTGAAGGGCCCAGATTCTCTACTTCCATTTGCCTGGTGTAGCCCTGTGGAGTGTGCATATTGTATTTCACGGGGCATGGGAGGGAGGTGGGGTCCTCAGGAGAAATGGGGAGGGTGTCCCCTCACATGTTGCTACATTAAGAGAGATTCTGTCTTTAAGTGTTGGGGCGTTTCGCCGTGCTGATAGGTGACATTTGTGTCTGTCCTCTCAGTGGTGCAGGAGGTGATTGAATTCTTTGTGATGGTGTTCCAATTTGGGGTACCCCAGGCCCTGTTTGGGGTGCGCCGCATGCTGCCTCTCATCTGGTCGAAGGAGCCTGGCGTCCGGGATGCTGTGCTTAATGCCTACCGCCAACTTTATCTCAAACCCAAGGGGGACTCCGCCAGGTACACAGGCTGCATTGGCCTTTGCTAACTTCCCTGAAGTCAGCCTCTCCCAGGACGTGTCTAGTCTCCTGAGGGGAGGTGGGGGAGTGGGCTCCTCCTAGGGGACTTCTAGACCCAGAGGCATTAGGTCTGTGATGGACTGGGGGAGGGAACTCCCAGTGAAACCCAGCCTAAGCAGTTATTTGGTTTGTTTCTTTTTATTGAAATATAGTATAGTACAACATTATATAAGTTACAAGTGTACATTGTAGTATGCACAATTCTTAAAGGTTATATTGTTTTTAGTTATAAAATATTCCCCATGTTGCACAGTGCATCCTTGTAGCTTATTTTATACATGATAGTTTGTCCTGTTAGTCCCCTACCCATATATTGCCGCTTCCCCACCTCTCTCCCCACTGGCGACTGCTAGTTTGTTCTCTTTGTCTGTTTATCTGAAATAGTTGTTTTTTGTTTGATACTGGTGGGATTGCCTAATAACCTATTTGCCAGGTTCAGCTTCTCCGTCTTTTAATGACCCCTGATCTCTGCTGTTCCCACAGAGCCAAGGCCCAGACTTTGATTCACAATCTCTCTCTGCTACTGGTGGACGCTTCAGTTGGGACCATTCAGTGTCTTGAGGAAATCGTAAGTATGCTCACTTCCACTTACTCATTCAGCAAGTATTAGTGAGATTATGGTGTGCTCAGCAACTTACTCAGCCCTTCAAAGAAATATAAGATTATTTGTTTTCAATTCTATTTGGCAGCCAAAAAACATAAAACATTTTAGAGCAATGCAGCAGATAGTTAAGTGGTGTAGGTAACAGTTATTGTAGCGACAGTAATATAACACATTATGCCAGGCACTAATTTAATCATTTTGCTCATATTGACATGTTTCATCCTCACAATGGTTCTAGGAGGCATTATTATCATCTACTTTTTCCAATAAGAAACTTGAGGTACAGAGAGCTTAAAGAACTTGGCTAACTTCAGCCAGTTAGTGACAAAGTTTAAGATTCAATCTCAGGCTTCAGAGTTCCAGAAAACATACTCCTGCCTGGTATGTTATGTTGACGAGTAGAGAAGAGAGCAGTGTCATGTCGAAGAGTCAAGGGCAGAGCTTCCCGAAGGTGGCAGGACCTAATTTGGATCTTGATGCGTCAGATTTAGAGAATTCAAGAAAGGAGGGGAAACATTTCAGACAGAACTGAGCAAGAGCACTGCCTGTGTTGTTGAAGGAAGACTGTTGCGTTCTGGCTCAAGATTATTACCTGGAAAAGATAGTGAAGCTGGAAACGGGTTGGAGCTGAGCCGGGAAGATCCTTGGGATCTAGGACTTGAACCTTGTCGGTCAGGAGCCAGCATTTCAGTGCAGCAGAGTTCCTCTGAAGGGTTTGGGTGGTAGGGTTCAAGGCAGAGATGGTGCTGACCACGAGCCTCCACTGGGAGGAGCAGCACCACCAGCCAGGTTTTCTCCTCACTACGGCAAAGAAGAGCCTGCTGGAGGCGCCTGGCCCAAGATCTCGCAGGGCAGCAACTGGCCAGGAGCCCATACAGCAGGCCACAGAGAGCTGTTTCTATCAGTACATGGTGAGCAGGGCTGCGGCCTGATGAAGCAGACGTCTGGGAGAGCTCAGCACACAGGCTGGTGGGAGCCGAAGCCGGGAATGTTCCTGGAGGCTGCTGTGGTGTGCAGTGACAGGTCTGGACTTCGGGGGTGGGAGGAACATCTACAGAGTGGCACTTCATGGAAGACAAATTTTAAAAGGGAGAAAAGGGGGAATGAGCAACGGATGCATAAAAAATTAGGTGACAGAGGTTTGAAGCATATGGATGTTGGTAGTGGTGTCATTGGCGAAATGAAAAGGCAAAAGATGATGGTATTCATTTGGGACACATTGAGTTGGTGGTAGCGGTGAGAAAACCTACTAGAAATCTCCACAAAGTGTTGTCCAAACTAGATGTGCACAAACTCAGCAAGTTCAGTTTCAGCATGTCATCTAAAGAAACATCTAAAGAAATAGGAGAGTAGAAAGTAGCAGAGGTGGAGGTATCTCCCAGACCCCAACTTTACATCTTCAGCTGCCTCCTTCCTCTCCACTTCGGGTCCTCAGTGTTCTCCTCAGAGGAGGCAGCCCAAGTGTCTGGGGAACTGTTACTTTGGGACCTGAGCCCTTTTTGTTTTCTCTCCAGATCTGTGAGTTTGTACAGAAGGATGAATTGAGCCCAGCAGTGACCCAGGTGCTGTGGGAGCGGGCAACCGAGAAGGTGCCATGCTCCCCTCTGGAGCGCTGCTCCTCCGTCATGCTTCTTGGGATGATGGCACGGTGAGGCTCAGATCAGACAGACTGAGGGGTGAGCGAGGAAAGGAAGGTTCCCTGAGGATCGTTATTACTGCTCCAGTGAGAGCACTCAGGCCCAGCTGAGCTCTGCGTGTGCGTCGCCACCTAAGTGGAGAAAAAGTGACAGTGCAATTCCAATCCGCCCAGCAGAGTGGGGTCAGCGGTCCTTGAGGGATGCTGAGGGCCAGCCCCACACGTAGCGCTCCAGGGCTCACGAAGCTCTGAGTTAGGGTGCTGGCTCCTACCCTTCTTGGTGGTCCCCACACAGAGCTGTCCATGAGTGGCTTTAACTCTCCGGCTTCTTCTCCTAGAGGAAAACCAGAGATTGTGGGAAGCAACTTGGACACCCTGGTGAATACAGGGCTGGACGAGAAGCTCCCACCGGACTACAGGTTGGCCCAGCAGGTATGCCATGCCATTGCCAACATCTCGGACAGGAGGAAGGTATGTGGGGTGGTAACGTCCAAACTAGAGAGAGTGGGTGTCCTCCTGTCCACCCTCAACACTCACCCGCGTTATCTTCCCTGCCCTCAACAGCCTTCTATGGGCGAACGTCACCCGCCCTTCCGGCTGCCCCAGGAGCACCGCCTGTTTGAGCGACTGCGGGAGATGGTCACGAAAGGTGAGCTGCCGCACAGGGCCTGGGGCAGAAGTGGCCCCTCTGTCTGCGGTGGCAGCTTTCCTCTCTTCCTGTGCAGGCAGCGTCCACCCAGACCCGCTCTGGGTCCCATTCAAGGAGGCGGCCGTGGCCCTCATCTACCAGCTGGCTGAGGGCCCCGAGGTGATCTGTGCCCAGATGTTGCAGGACTGTGCAAAGCAGGCCCTGGAGAAGCTGGAGGAGAAGAGTGACCACCAGGAGGCCCCGCGTAAGTGGGCAGGAGGGGTGGTGGGCCCACAGCAGCAGCCCCTGACACCACCACCTCCTGCAGCCACCCTCAGCCCTCCCTGCCCCTTTCTGTCACTCAGGCTGCACAGTCACTGCTACCATGCCCTCCACCCTCATGTCTTGCTTTTTTTTTAAATAATTTTATTTATATTTGGCTGTGCCCAGTCTTCACTGCGCAGGCTTTTCCCTAGTTGCAGTGAGTGGGGACGACTCTAGTTGTGGTGCATGGGCTTCTCCTGGCAGTGGCTTCTCTCACTGTGGAGCGTGGGCTCTAGGGCACAAGGGCTGCAGTGGCTATGGCTGCTAGGCTCTAGCGTCCAGGCTCAGTAGCTGTGGTACCTGGGCCCAGTGGCTCCAAGGCATGTGGGATCTTCCTGAACCAGGGATGGAAACCCACATCTGCTGCACTGGCAGGCAGATTGTTTACCGTTCTCCACCAGGGAAGCCCTCCTGCTCCTTCCCTGGGTGTAGAGCACATGAGCCAGGGGCCCATCAGTGAAAACAGGGCAGGGGCCTGTGAGACTTGATGGCCTTTCTCTCCCTGCTTTCCTGCCCCCATCCTGCAGAGGAGACCCCCGTGCTCCCCACCTTCCTGTTGATGAACCTGCTGTCCCTGGCTGGGGACGTGGCACTGCAGCAGCTGGTGCACCTGGAGCAGGCCGTGAGCGGGGAGCTCTGTCGGCGCCGAGTGCTGCGGGAGGAGCAGGAGCACAAGAGGAAGGAGCCCAAGGAGAAGGTGAGCTGCACGCCTGCGCCTTTGGGTTCCTGCCCCAGGTGTTTCCCAGACTCGCTTCCAGCCCTCAGGTCCTTCACGCTTTCTTCTGTTTCCTTCAGAAGCTCTGCTTCTCTCCTGTTTGTTGAGCTCATGGAGGCTCTGCCTCCTTGCTCCTGATACCCTGAAAATGATTAGTGAGAGCATAGATAAATCACCCACGAAGCATTTTAGATAAATCCAGAGCATCGAGGTAGGGACCTCAGCAAAAAATCAAGGCTGTGGCCGAGGCAGTGTTTGCTAGAACCTGCTGCTCCCACCGCCTTGCTGGCAGCCTTGGAGACTGGGCCTGCCCCTTGATGGGACCTTGTGTTCTCTCCACTAGAGGCAGTGATGTCTGGCAGACAAATGAGATACAGCCCTGCAGCATTGGGGTAAAGTCTGACCTTCTCTGTGAGCTTGAGCCGTTGCCTGGCAGGTTCCAACGGTTTATTTAGTCCAGGAAGTTATATGCTGCTATGAGGATGAATCAGAAGAGATGTGGGAGGCTCTGGCCACTTTAGACACAAATGGAGGAGACCTGGTATTTTTCCTGTTTGATTCACGAGTCCTTCCTCTTCAGATACACGTGACAAGCCTGTGAACAGCTTGCAGAATTTGCCCTTCCCCAGATCCATTCATGCGAAATGACAGATAGGCTGGAATCAAAACCGTCTGCTCACCCATGATCCCTGGCTGCTTTCCCATCAGAATTCAAACTCTGAGTCCACCTTGGAGGAGGAGATGGGGCTGGGCGGGGCCACAGCTGATGACACCGAGGCAGAACTCATCCGTGGCATCTGTGAGCTGGAGCTGCTGGAAGGTGAGAAGAGAAGGGCTGCTGGGTGAGCCTTTCCCTAGCTGGGTAGCCCACCCCACACCTTGACTTGTTCCTTCACCAGGCAAACAGACACTGGCTGCCTTTGTTCCACTTCTGCTTAAAGTCTGCAACAACCCTGGTCTCTATAGCAACCCTGAGCTCTCCACAGCTGCTTCACTCGCCCTGGGCAAGTTCTGCATGATCAGGTGGGCCCCAGGGTGGAGCTTGCCTTCCTGAGGAGGGTAGGGGCTGGTGCGGTTTCCCTGACGATCCTCTCTTTGCCTCTAGTGCCACTTTCTGTGACTCCCAGCTTCGTCTTCTGTTCACCATGTTAGAAAAGTCATCGCTCCCCATCGTTCGCTCTAACCTCATGATTGCTACTGGGGATCTGGCCATCCGCTTCCCCAACCTGGTGGACCCCTGGACACCCCATCTGTATGCTCGGTGAGAGACCCCTCCCAGCGCTGTCACGGTCCCCACCAGCCCTGGAGGTCGTGGGAATCCCCAGAACTGTGTCCCCCCAGGTCTTAGGCTCCCTCCCACTTCTGAGCACACCCTGGCTGGGTGTGACCCACAGGGATTGATGCCTCTCATCTGAAGCCTTGGCACCAGGCTTGGCCTCCTTCCCCAAACTCCACTCTAGACAGCCTCTACCTGCCTGTAGAAAGGTACTGTCAAGAGAGGCCGCGCTTCCTACTGAGGGCCTCCCTGCCACCATTGGGTACGCCCACATCCTAATGCTGTGAGATTTCATCCCTAGCCTCCGGGACCCCTCTCAGCATGTGCGGAAAACAGCCGCGCTGGTGATGACCCACCTGATCCTGAAGGACATGGTGAAGGTGAAGGGGCAGGTGAGTGAGATGGCCGTGCTGCTCATCGACCCTGCCCCTCAGATCGCTGCCCTGGCCAAGAACTTCTTCAACGAGCTCTCCAACAAAGTAAGAGGTGGGGTGGCTTAGGGCTTGCTGCCGAGGGACCAGGCAGTCGTGTGCTGGTCTCTGTGACGTGACTCTCTCTCTTACAGGCGAATGCCATCTATAACCTCCTTCCAGATATCATCAGCCGCCTATCAGCCCCCGAGGGAGGAGTGGAGGAAGAGCCTTTCCACACCATCATGAAGTAGAGTCCCTGGGCCTTGGGACATTTGTTCCGTTGTAGAGCAGGCTTAGGAATCACACAGACCTGTTCGTGATGTCCAGTCTGATGCTCTGAGCCGTGTGGACTTCAGCACCAACCCGCCTCTGTACTTTCCTCCTGTGTAAAATGAGGCCCCCAAATACTTGTGCCTTAGTTCTTAAGAAGATTCAGTAAGATAAAAGTCCTAAAACGGCGATAAGCACGTAAACTGGATGGCAGCTGCTTTGTTCTGTTTCCAGTCACACTGTAAATTCCTCAGGAGGGCGCGGTGGACCCTTCCCTGAGGTGAGGGAGCAGGCAGGAGGGACAGGCCAGGACAGAGGAGAGTCTGCTGCTGAGGCAGGAGGGCGACAGAAGGCGGGAGCTGGGGAGGGCCTGGCCGGCAGTGTCAGCAGTGGGCTCGGGGCCGCCCCTAAGGTGGTCCATCCGTTTCCCCTCCGCAGGCAGTTGCTCTCCTACATCACAAAGGACAAGCAGACCGAGAGCCTGGTGGAGAAGCTGTGTCAGCGCTTCCGCACGGCCCAGTATGCTGCCTTCCTGGAGGGTTCTCAGGGCCTCCGCAGGGCTGGGGGAGACCCTTCTCTCGGGGGTCCTGCTGAGCCTCACCACACCTTCCCTGCCCGCAGGACTGAGCGGCAGTACCGGGACCTGGCCTACTGCATGTCTCAGCTGCCCCTCACGGAGCGGGGTCTCCACAAGATGCTTGACAATTTTGACTGCTTTGGTGATAAACTGTCAGACGAGTCCATCTTCAGTGCCTTTTTGTCCATCGTGGGCAAGTTGCGGCGTGGGGCCAAGCCCGAGGGCAAGGTGTGCGGCACCTGCTGCATTCGGGCCGCAGCTCACACGGGTGTTCTGAGGCTCCGGGTTTCTGACTCAATCCCCAGCTGATTGCAACCAAGTAACCGGGTGACCTGAGACCCAATCTTTCTGTCTCCAGTTCTGTTCTTTGTTTCTTTTCTTCAGGAGACTTTCTTAAGGGCCATGTCAGATTCAAAGCAAAATTAAAGTATAGGATTCCCCATTACGTGGGTAACCCCAGTTAGCCACGTCCCCCACCACAGGCTGCATGAGACCTTTGTGAACCTGCCTTGACACATCCCCGTTGCCCACAGAGCGTGATTTCCAGGAGGGATCACTCCTGGCGATGTGTGTGCTGATCAATGTATCGTGACTGTGCCCACCACTGTGTGTGCTTCACAGGCGACGCCCCGCCCTGAGCATCCCCTGCTCCCCGCTCCACCCCCTCCCCCAGCCCTGCCACCACTGATCCTTTTACTGTCACGGCGGCTTCGCAGGATGTCATGTTGGAACCACAGAGTGTGTGCGCTTCTCATTTGGGTTCTTTCCTTCAGTGATCCACATTTAAGATTCCTCTATCTCTATTCATGGACTTGTTTCTTTTTACTCAGAGAAATAACAATTTCTAGGCCTGCTTCTAATCTTGTTTTTCCCTCCAGGCTGTAATAGATGAATTTGAGCAGAAGCTTCGGGCTTGTCACACCAGAGGTTTGGACGCAGTAGAGGAACTTGAGGTTGGCCAAGGCAGTAGCCAAAGAGCCCTGTCAGCCAGAAAACAGCCAGCTGGTACATGGGGCCGCCCTTTGGGAGAGTCTGGGCGGGGCCCTCCTCTCAGATAGAGGTTCCTTTTTTTCTTTTGGACTCACACCTCTGCCTCTTATAGCCGCTCGACACCGGCATGTGGCTTCTATAGCATCAGACAACTTTGTCACACCGAAGCCCCGCCGTACTACCCGCCAGCATCCAAACACCCAGCAGAAAGCTTCAAGAAAGAAACTCAGGATTGTCTTCTCGAGTGATGAATCCAGCGATGAAGGTGCGGTGCTCCCTTCCAGACCCAGCCCAGAAGGAGTGGGGCAGGGGCCAGTGGGGGTGCCGGGGTGGGGGTGGGGGTCAGGCTGACTTTTGATGGGGTCCTGCTGTGTAGGCCCCACCCCAAGATCATCTTCCTGTGCAGTGTGGTCTAGGATTGTCCCATTTGTTCTCTGAGACCTATTTTTCACCATCTTTGTGACTCAGCTTTTTCTTATTCCCCCAATTCTTTGTAAAGAACTGTCAGCAGAGATGACAGAAGATGAGACACCCAAGAAAACCACCCCCATCCGCCGGGCATCTGCTCACAGGCACAGGTCCTAAGGGCAGCCTTGAGTATCCCAACCCTGCTGTGCAGGTGTCTTATAAAGAGTGGCCCTGAATTCATTCTCTTTGTAAAATAACTTGTGTGCCTGTCTGCTTGGTTTTTTAATGCATAAGTAGTCATTATAACGTAAGGCTTTGCTCTTAAACTAGCCCAACTGAACCGAGTTGAGCTGCTTTCTTTGGAATGTATATATATACATGTTTGTCAGTTTTCTTGTTTTCTAATGAATAAATATTTTTATATAGTTTTAGAGGTTTTTCCTAAGCTTGTCTTTGTCTCGTCTTTCTCCCTAGCCCGGAGGCAGGCAGCAGCAGAGGGTTATTGATACAGAGGGAGACGCTGAGCCCAGGGGTCTGATGTGTGTCCAGCCCCTCCGTGCCTCATCTCTCCCTCCCCGCCTCCCCCTTGCACGTGGCAGGACACTCCCCTGCGTAGAGTTAGGCAGCGCCTAGACTCCAGAGCTGCACTTCTCAATCTGGGGGCAACTTTACCCTTTGGGAGACACCTGGCAACCTCTAGGGACTATTTCTTTGTCACAAGCTAGCAGAGAGGGGTGCCACCAGCAGTCAGTGGGCAGAGAGAGGCCAGGGATGTTGCTAAATATCTGACAATGCACAGGACAGGTCCCACCACAAAAAGGGTGTGTCAGCCAGTGAAGCTGGGGTTGAGAAACCCTTCTCTGACCAACGGCTCTCTTTGTCCTCCCCCCTCCCCCACTCGTGCCCCTCACCCATTTCTAAAGACAGGTGACTGAGCTGGCCGGGCTGATGGGAGACCAGGTCATGATTCCCTCTAGCTCTAGACAGTGTCTCTGGAGATGGCTCCCCAAGGGTTCCTCACAATGTTACAGGGTATGCAGGAAGTCAGCCCCTAGATAGAGGCCCTGTCCACCCCCTCCTACTCCCCAGGTCCTCTCTGCTGAGTCACCTGAACCGCAGGCAGTGTGGCTGCTGCCATGACTACGCTGGTGTCTTCTGCTGTCATGACAACAGTAGACTGCGTCAGTCCATGGTCCCTGGGCACTGAACTCCCTCTTTTCAGCAAAGGACAGTAATGAAAAATGACAGGCATGTGGCAAAGGGGAACATGCTGCAGGCAGGGTGGGAGGTCTTCCTAAGGCCCTCTTCAGGCAAAGTACTGTGTCCTTGGGGGCACCTGGGGAGGAAGCCCCATCCACTTCCCAGCAGACTCCTCAGTGTGGCGTCTCCCCTCACCATTAGGTGCCCACTGGCCCTGCTCTTGCTGCTCTTGCAAAGCCCGGGGCATGGACCATGCAGATGGCCGCCTGCCACAGCAAACATTGGAGGAGGACAGTCCCAGAAAGGGAAGGGACCGCTGGAGTCGGGGTGCAGGACCGCGTGCTCTCTGCCTTTTAAGCAAAGGTTATCACCAGCCGGGCTAAACTTAGCCACAGGCTTTTCAGCTGGAGAAGGGGGCTGGTCTCATGTTACGCTGGGCCAGCAAAGAGGCCCCAATTCTGTCCCCCAGCACCTGCTGATGGGCAATGTCCATTCTACCCCACTCCACCCCCCTCCCCTACAAACCCTCAACCCTTGAGTCCTCAGATCCAGCCTTTCCAACATCCTCAGTTCACAGCCCCAGCACAGTCCCCGGCTGCTGACTGACTGGGCTTGAAGAGGAATGGATTCCTTCCTCCACTTCACCTGTGGAGAGGAGTCGGGGGCCTGGTCCCACCAAGTGCCCAAGACGCCTGATTTTTTTCCCCCTATTCTGGACTCCTTACCCTGCCCCCAACATCTCCTGGACCAAGGCACGGGAAGGGGAGGCCCTGACTCCAGGGCTGGCCTGCACGTCCCGGGATGGGGAGGGACTTCCGCCCTCACGTCCAGCTCTCAGCCCGGGGGCTGGACCGAGCTGGACAGGGTGAAAGGGGCATTGTCTCCCAGCCCAGGCCGCACAGCCCTCGGGAGCGCCTTTGTGGGAGGCCTCTGGCCTCTACCCGCCCAGCCCCCAACAGAGATGCTGTCCCGCCCCTGGGGCCCCCGCCCGAGCCCGGGGGAGAGCAGCCGGAGCCCCCAGGGCCCGGTTTCTCAGGTCTCCTGCGGCCCGCACTGCAGGACACTGTGACCTTCAGTGCTGAAACCTCCCCGCCTCAGGCGTCCTCCGGAACCTCCTTCCGCTCCAGGCCCCCACAGCCCAGTGCCCAAATCGGCCCCCGGCCCAGAGAGGCCCGAGGCCAAGTTATGGGGGTGGGGAACGTGGGGGAGCGGGGCAGCGGCGGGCTGGAGGCCCCCTCCCGTGCTTTTCCTTTGCTCGGCGTGTGTCACTACCGAAGAGCCTCGAGAAGTTCCTCAGCCTTCCGGCTTCTCAGCCTTTGAAAGCAGGGGAAGCGGGGGTGGGAAGGGGGGAGCCTGCAGCCGCGAGCTGTTCCTGCCTCCGGCTCCAATTCCCCATCCAGACGACTCCCCAGGTCCTCCCGTTATATCCTTGCGGCAGCTTTAACGTCCCTGGCTCCCGGGTGTCCTCATTTCTCACCAGGGCCTCCGGTCCCGAGTTTACTAGTCTCCCGCAGTGCTCCCCCCTCCCCACCAAGTCACCATCATCGGTCCCCCTCCTCCTTCGGGCCTGTCTCAGTCCCCTCCCCCACGCCGTCCTCAGCCCACACGCGCGGTGCGTGCACATATCAAGAACCTTGGCGGACCCAAAAAAAAAAAAAAAAGCGGGGGTCCGACTACTCGCGAGTTTACGGGCGCACGTAGCTCAGGCCTCCGCATCCCGGGGGCTGGGACTGGGCGAGGCGGGCCCTCGTCGCCCCGCCCCCCCCTCCCTTATAAATTCGGACTGCAGCCTCCTCCTGCGCTCTCTGCTCCTGCCCGTTCGACAGATAGCCGTGACTTTCGTGCTGTGCCAGGTAAAAGCCAGGTCGAGAGGAGCCACAAAGGACTGGAGGATAGGCCCACCCAAAAGGGACGAGGGGGCATTAGCGCCCCGGGTGTGCGGCTGCGGGGACTGGGGTGGACAAATAGCGCCCAGCCGGGCCCCACGCTTTGCAGGGGCTGGGAAGGACGTGCGGAAGCGCAGGTCAGGGATGGAGGCCTGGGGGGAGGGGAGGGGCTGGTGGGGGTAGGTGGTCAGCGCGGGATTCCATCCTCTTGGCCCCGCGCTCTAATGCTCACCTTCCTCTGCCCACAGCCGCATCTCTGAGACAAGATGGTGAAGGTCGGAGTGAACGGGTGAGTTACGGGCAGAGGTGGAGTGGGGTGGGGCAAGGCAGTCTTGCGGTCCTCGCCGCATTGCGTCGGTAGGTCTCGCGCTAGTGGGACTCTGCAAGCGCAGGGGGAACCTGGATGGGGTGGTCGTACCCACCGCCACCGCAAGGAGAACTCAAGGTCAGCGCTCAGACCTGGAGGAGATCCTCGAGGGCCTCGTGTGCCCCCCATCTCTAGCTCTTGCGCCTCTTGTAACTCCGCCCCTGCGGAACCTTCCACCACCTTGCGGCAGATACACAGGCGATTCCAATTCTTGCTTGGGCCGCATCCCCTAATCCCGCAGCTGAGGCTCTTTTCTTTCCTTTCGCGCCCTGCGGGGTCACGTGCCGGGGAGGAGCCCGACACCCCCCGCCCCGCCCCAGCCCGTGCCCCCAGCAGGCGCGGCCCCGGGGGTGCAGGAGGCACAGCTGCGCACAGAACCAGCTGGGAGGGGTCATCTGCGGTAACCCAGCCGCCATGTTGCAACTTGCTAGGAAGGAAATGAATGAACTGCCCGTTAGGAAACCTTGCTTAGCCCTGCCGTCTTTTCGCCTTCCTTGCCCGTGACTAACGCTCCTACCCCTGCCTCGTGGGATGGAGTCATGTTTAGCCCGTAGGCCAGGTGAGGCCAGGCTTTCCTGTTCGTGCAACTAGACCTCAACTCTGACCCTAGTAAGCGCAGACCATCACTTAAACCGTCAGCCAAATTCCGCGGAGCCCCCTCCACCCCCAGGGATGAGAGGATGCTTTTCCTAGATGGTTCTCTTATGAATTCAAGACGTGGGCTCGTGGGAGTGATCTTGTAGTTTGGGGGTGTTTCTCCTTTCCTTTTCCGGAGAGGTGTGGTGGCCCTGGCTGGGTGCCATGCTTGGGGGAGCTGAGTCATGGGTACTTAGAAATTTTCCACCACAAAATGGCTCCCAGAGCAGCAGCCCCTGTGGTCAGGCCGGCTCTCCTCGAAGCTCCTATCCCCCATCTTTGCCTGGAGCTGACCCCACCCTAAAGGCCAGGCTGTAAAGGTCACCAGGAGGATTAAGTGTCTGTGAGCCCCGGGAATCCTGCCCTTCTCCCCATCCCATCTTCCAGAAACCAGATCCCCGCTCCACCTAAGCTGGGGTTAAATATAGCTGCCTGACCTTTCTGCAGCTGGGGGCCTGGGCTCTTGCTTTCCGCCCCCCAAACTTTTTCCCCTATTCCCTAATATCTGTTGCTCCCAGTCCTGATTTTTGGAAAAGAGCTTGGAAGGACAGGTGCTGAGCAAGTCAGAACCCCGGGATGAGGGGTTGAGAAACCAGTCTCCTCTTTTCTCCCCTTTTGTGGGGGAGAGGGTAGGTTTCCCCATCCAGTTCATGCTGACGTTTGCTCTTGCCCTTTGAGCTTGGTGATGCTGAGTGGACTAGTGTTTGTGGTTCAGAGGGTGTAGCCCAAAGCTGGGCCAGACAGGAGCCAAGCGTTTGCAGAGAGTAGGTGTAATGAATGCCATGTGCCTGCCACGTGCGGCCTGTAGGAGGCAGCAGCTGCACACCACCCCATCAGCTCAACAGATTGCTAATGACTAGGGGTGGGCAAGCCTTTGTGCCTGATTACCCGTGAGTCTTCACTGTGGGCTGGCAGGGTTGCTCAAGAAAAATAAAGTGAGTTCTCGCGAGACTTTGGGGGGGCAGCAGTGTGTCCTCTTCTCTGAAAGAGGGTGAGTGGGCCAGGGGCTGCTTCTGTGCCAAGGAGGAGTCCCCTACCCCTCACCCCTTCTCGTCTCTTGTCCTCAGATTCGGCCGCATCGGGCGCCTGGTCACCAGGGCTGCTTTTAATTCTGGCAAAGTGGACGTCGTCGCCATCAATGACCCCTTCATTGACCTTCACTACATGGTGAGTGCTGCCCCACAGCGGGTGGGGTCAGCCTGGCTGAGGTGCGGCCCCTTGATGCCCTCCTCCTTTGTGCCCCCCCCCCCAGGTCTACATGTTCCAGTATGATTCCACCCACGGCAAGTTCCACGGCACAGTCAAGGCGGAGAACGGGAAGCTCGTCATCAATGGAAAGGCCATCACCATCTTCCAGGAGTAAGTGTGGGAGACGGAATAGGAAGAACTTGGCCTTGGAGGAGGCACTGGGACAGGGTGCTCACCTGGGGTCTGTGGTGCCCTGTCCCTGAGCTTTGTCCTGTCTTCTCTCACAGGCGAGATCCCGCCAACATCAAGTGGGGTGATGCTGGTGCTGAGTACGTGGTGGAGTCCACTGGGGTCTTCACTACCATGGAGAAGGCTGGGGTGAGCAGCAAGGGGCTGGAGAGGAGGGTGTAACAGGAGGATGGGGGGGAGCAGACTTAGGAAGGCGAGAGCCCGGGTGCGATTACTTGCTCCTTGGCTACAGGCTCACTTGAAGGGTGGCGCCAAGAGGGTCATCATCTCTGCGCCTTCTGCCGATGCCCCCATGTTTGTGATGGGCGTAAATCACGAGAAGTATAACAACACTCTCAAGATTGTCAGGTGAGCGCAGCAGAGAGGAGGTGGGGAAGTAGGCCGATGGTGCCTCCTGGTGCCCAGGGGACGTGCCCCTGACTTGCCTGCTTCTTTTCCAGCAATGCCTCCTGCACCACCAACTGCTTGGCCCCCCTGGCCAAGGTCATTCATGACCACTTCGGCATCGTGGAGGGACTCATGGTAGGAGTGGTGGGGAACTTGAACATGCTCAGTTCTCAGGAAGAACGGGACACTTCTGCCTCCCACAGAGCAGATCTGTGTCCCTTAGTTCTTCGCCAGGGGAGGAGGTGGGGCAGGGGTGGCCTGGCGAGCACCAGACGCGGCCTTCACTCCCCTCCCTGTTCCGCAGACCACCGTCCACGCCATCACTGCCACCCAGAAGACCGTGGATGGCCCCTCCGGGAAGCTGTGGCGTGATGGCCGAGGGGCTGCCCAGAACATCATCCCTGCTTCTACTGGCGCTGCCAAGGCCGTGGGCAAGGTCATCCCTGAGCTCAACGGGTGAGACCCTTGGCTGTTTTCTGCCATGTGCACCCGGGGAGCCGGGAGGAGCAGTGCAGACTGACCCTGCTTCCTTGTGTCCACAGGAAGCTCACTGGCATGGCCTTCCGCGTGCCCACCCCCAACGTGTCCGTTGTGGATCTGACCTGCCGCCTGGAGAAACCTGTACGTTCGGGTTGGAGCAGCTTCAGTGGCCTGCAGGGCCAGTGGGCGGGAGTTGTAAGACTGGAACTCCTGTGACCATCCATATTTTACTTTGTCAGGCCAAGTATGACGAGATCAAGAAGGTGGTGAAGCAGGCATCAGAGGGCCCTCTGAAGGGCATTCTAGGCTACACTGAGGACCAGGTATGATCAGGACCAGGTCAGGGGACTGGTGTGTCTGCTTAGCCCCCGTGAGCCAGGCGGGTTCCACATGTGGCCCTCTCCTCCCCCAGGTTGTCTCCTGCGACTTCAACAGCGACACTCACTCTTCTACCTTCGATGCTGGAGCTGGTATTGCCCTCAACGACCACTTTGTCAAGCTCATTTCCTGGTATGTAGGGGTGCGGGCTGGATGCTGCTTCAGCATGTGATCTGAATCTGGTGCCCCCTGGTGGCTGGCTCGGTAAACAGCTCTTCACTCTCCTTGCAGGTACGACAATGAATTCGGCTACAGCAACAGGGTGGTGGACCTCATGGTCCACATGGCCTCCAAGGAGTGAGGTCCCTGGACCCCAGTCCCAGCAGGAGCACGAGAGGAAGAGAGAGTTCCTCAGCTGCTGGGGAGTCCTTGCCCCACCTCGATCCTCCACCACAGAGAATCTCCCGACCTCCACAGTTTCCATCCCCAAGGCCCTGAGGAAGGGGAGGGGCTTAGGGAGCCCTGCCTTGTCGTGTACCATCAATAAAAGTACCCTATACCCAGCAGCTGTTTATTGTCTTGCTGAGAGGGAGGGGGTCAAGTTGTACTAGTGGAGCACCCAAGCTGCCAGAAACCCCGCCCTGGTCTAGCGGACACGCCTCATGTCCTGGGTTTCTCCCTGAGGCTTTTGGGTGCTCTGAACCCAGGAATGGCCTGGCAGTGTGTATCCAGAAGCCATTCTGTCTGCAGTCCGCCCCCACCCCCACCCCCAGGGGTGATACTGGCACAGGAAGAAAGGTTGGGCAGAGTCCACCTGGCTTCCAGCCAGTTAGCTGACCTCTGCAACAGTGTGGAGCATGGCCAGCCTGGGAGAACCAGGTCCCAGCTCTGCCTCAGGGTCTGTGCCCTAGTGACCACCTGCAGGTGCCCAGCTCCTAGGGTGTGCAGAGGGGGAGGGCTGGGATGGCTTTACTTCCGGCTCTTCTGTCACTGGTGGATGCATGTGGTCTTACTGGGAAGCTGCACAGACTTGGTACTGATAACCTGGGCTGAGGCACCATTACTTTGGAGTTCTAATCTCTGCATCTGCCTTGCACCTGTGTGTTGGGAAATGATGGGAACTAGCACACACTGCAGAGAGGACTGTGTAGCCACCACCAGAAAGTGCTGGAAACAGTGACAAAGACAGGTTCAATAAATACTCGCCAGTTTCATTAGTATTAGATTCCACTCAAACAGCTCCGCCCAGTCTGCTTCAGGCAGTGATGCGGAGGGACACCTTGTCGTCGCCCCAGTTCTCCAAGCTTTTCTGAGTCTGGGACGCCTTCTTATTCAGCCTTTTGGGTTTCCATGTGTGAGACACGGAGGACACCTGCAGCTGATGCTTGAAGAAACCGAGACCCTGAGCACACGTGTGCACGCACACATCCATGCACGTCCACCCACTCCCACACACGCAGTTTCAACGTTTCTGCCACTGGGTGGTGACAGAGACAAACAGGAGCTTCTGTCTCTCCACAACACTGCACCCAGTCAGCCCAAAAGCTGCCTTGCCCAGACGCACTACGGTCCTTATGAGGTGCGGCGCTTCCCACAGGGAAGGGGAAGAGCCACGTCACCGCTGCTGATGGGCAGCCGGCCGTGAGCACTTGGACAGCAGGGGGCAAGGCGCACCCCGCCCAGTCCCACTCAGTCTTGCCTGCGACCCAGAGGGCCGCCGCCTCTGCCGCACAAGCCACGGAAGGTCTGGCCTCCGCTTCATACCTGTGCCTGGGCCAGTTAGCACCAGTACGGAGTCAAGACGGCCAGCTGGCCCCAGGCCACAGGGAAGGAAGGAAGGAAGGACAATCACACTGCTTCCTCGGTGGAGAGGGTGAGGGGCCACGAGCGCTCTGGCAGCATTAGAGGTGGGAAAGCAGCAGACAGCCGCGTGGAGGCGGGAGGGCTGGCTCTGCGGGGAGTGGCCCGGGAAAGGCAACCAAGCCTCACTCCAGATGCCCTGGAGCCCTGGAGGGGCCGAGGACCGAGGGAGGAAGCCAGGGAGCAGCGCCCAGTCCCCGGGGCCAGGCTGGTGCCGCAGGACACGGGCTTCCCTTCTGTGAGCCCCCGGCCCTCTGCTGCGGCGGTCCCGGCGGGTGGGCTGAGCACGAGGAGGTCCCTATCTCATGGCGCCTTCGGAGGAGACATCACGATCGGAGTCCTCAGCCTCGCTTGGCGGCGGTGGCGGCGGGTCGCTAAGCGGGACCGCAGTGAAAGCAGGAGACTTTCTAGAAGAAACACCGGTTGTAACCTCGGGGCAGGGCAGGCAGGAGTCCCGACAGGGCTGGCACCCCTGCCCATCTCAGCCTGATGATGCCAGGGTGGGCAGGAGAGTAACGTCTCAGGCAGAGGAGGACCACAGGGTGAGGGAGCGTGGAAGGAGAGACATCGTCTCCCTCAGTCCACCCTGAGGGGGGGACAGTCCCCACTTCAACCTGGGGATCCCAAGAGGCTCTGCAGCCCCAGTTTCCAGTCTACGGAGCAGTTTTGTGACTGTCGGGTCTTCAGCTGCCCTTCTAAGGAGGGGAACCGCCAGAGGCAGTGCGTGGGGAGGTTTCAGCCAGGCAGCCACGATGGGCTCCCGTGTCCCCCATCTGCTGAGGGTGGGTCTCAGGGCCCATTCTCCAGGGGCGCCAGTCACTGCCCCACCCCCCCGCACCCGGGGGGCCCTCACCGGTCCCCAGACTGAGTGATGAGCCGGCGGCAGGTCTCCATCTGCACGTCCAGGCCCCGCTTCATGCTGCACATCTCCATGTATTCGTGCAGGTGGCGGTTCATGTCGTTCTTGGCCGTGGCCAGCTCCAGCTGCGGGGGGCGGGCCGTCAGGTCAGCAGCCGCCCCCGCCCGCACTCCCAGGAGGCCAACCCGCCAAGCCGTGAAGGAGGTGAAGGGCTCAGATTCAAAACTAAACCAGCTCGAGGCGGAAGGCACTCAATATGCCAACGCTTCTTCCATGTTCCCCAGGTAAGCTCACCCACAAAAGGCTTTTGCTAAGGAGTCTGGTGCAGGCGGCCCGAGTTCTCTGAAGAGACTTGCGGCAAGAGCAGTGAGGAGGGGGCAGAGGCTCTAGAGAGGCGGGATGTTCCTGAGGCGCTCGGCTTCCTCCTGGGGTTCCCCACAGGGCCTCTTCTGGCCCATACAGCACTGTTCCCCCCAGACAGGCCCCGCTCCAACCTGGGGCCTTCCCATCCCTGTGTGTACCCTCAAGTTGAGCCGTTACTCAACTTCGAGAAGCGTCTATAAGACTGCTGGCACACGGGCCGGTTGGGCTCCGTGGAAAGGGGCTCCGCTCTCACCACCGATCTCCTCTCATTACTTCGCTCACATGTAAACCCTTTTCAGAGACGACTGAAAGGACTGCCTGCCTCGCTCAATGTCTGACTGGCTATGAGCTGCGGCCCAAGTCAAGGACTGTTACGTGAAGACCGGGCTCAGAGTCAAGGAAACACAGTCTCCTTCCCAGAGCCTGACTCTGCCCGCAGGCTCCGCGGTGGAGCTGAGAGGCAGGCATGGAGGCTGTGAAAAATCTGGGACACAAACACTCTTGCTGCCTCTCTTTGTTCTGGAGACAAAGAACAGGGGCCAGAAAAGGGTGGGGGCAGAATAAAACTGCCCAGGGTGATGTGCTTGACCACCGAGAGCAAAGAAAAAGGGCAAGAAACCACCCGTGAATGATCTGAACTGGGCCGCAAGGATGGAAACTCAGACAGAAAAGGAAACAGTCACAGGGCCAGCCAAACAGATGGTCAGGACAGTGACATGGGGCGAGATGGTGGCCTGGGTGGATCAGAAGCCCCAGTGAGCACAACTTGGACCGCAGCCCTGGTTCCAAAGCTGGGGTCCCAGGTGGTGCCCCCAGCAGCAGCCCAGGAAGGAAGTATGGTGCCGCCAGTGCTTGTCCAGACTGGCTGCCTCCTTCACCCCAATCCTGGCCCCTCGGGAGAGCCGGTGTTAGAGGGGAGAGCTGGGGGCTGCGCTCGGGAGCCCAGCACTCGGTGGGGCAGCAGGAAGAAATGAACCCAACACATCCCAGCAGAACACAAGGCTAGGACGGCCCCCAGCCTCTATATTTATAGCAGGGCTGCGGGAAGGAGACAACCCCAAAGGCCACACTGAAAAGCCCACACGCGTGCGGTGGGGCAGGGCGGAGGGGTGAGGCTGGGAGCAGATCTGGGCCTAGGTCTCTCTCACCATCCAGTCATGGAAGTGGTCCCTGCCTCCATCCCAGGTCAGATGGGTCCCTGCAGACCCAAGGTCACTGAGATAAAGGACCTCTGGAGCCCCGGGTGGACGGCCAGGAGCAACACCATAAAAAATTGCTAGCAACAGCCTCCCGACCCCTCAGGACCTCCTAGGTGCAGTGAGGAGGGGGAGAGCAGGATGCGTGTCAATGTGTGTTGAGGAGTGGAGGCCCCCTCCCAGCTCTTTGGCTGGAGGTACATATCCAGCTGTACCTTTTCTTTTTTTTCCTTTTTCTTGGCTGTGCAACACGTGGGATCTTAGTTCCCTGACCAGGGATTGAACCTATGCCCCCTGCAGAGGAAGCATGGAGTCTTAGCCACATGACCACGAGAGGTCCCCCCAGCTGTGCCTTTAAAACTAAGTGTCAGTCTGCCTGGGAGTAAACAGTGGGAGGTTTTGCTTAAAGGAGCAGGGCAGCTGCTGTGTGCTGGGAGAATGAGGATACAGGAGGAAGATAATTCCTCAGCGGCCACTGTCGCAGTGAGGGAAGGCAGTGGGCCTGGAGAGAAGCAGAAAATTCTAGAAGCCAAAGCCTCATCTCCAGGTCAGAGTGCATGGGAAGGACCCCTCAGGCTCAGGCTGTGGGGGTCACAGGAAATATGTGGCGCCTTGGCCGAAGCACCCTCATCCCAGGTGTCACAAATTCTTCCTGTTGGCCCCTCCAGGGCCTAGAGTTTACATTAAAGCACCGGCTCCACACGCCAGCTCGGGAAAGTTCCTCCAGGAGAGGGAATGAGCATGGAGACTCCTCAAAGGCTGAGCTGAGGCTGCAGCAAAGGTCAAGTCCAGCGGCATGGACCCTGAAGCACTGACTGTAGTAACAACCGTGATCAGAGCAGCTGCGACAGTGCTGACTGCCAGACAGATGCTCCACACTCTACCTGTGCTGTAGTCCACCTGACCTTCAATCGACCCTGAGGGAGATATTGTTAAGACCCCCACTTTACAAACAAAGAAGCAGGCTCCGGACTTCCCTGCTGGTCCGGTGTTGAAGAATCTGCCTTGCAATGCAGGGGACTCGGGTTTGATCCCTGGTCAGGGAACTCAGGTCCCAGGTGCTGCAGAGCAGCTAAGCCCACACACCGCAACTAGAGGGTCCATGGGTCGCAATGAAAGATCCCACGTGCTGCAACTAAGGCCTGACATGGGTGAAGAAACAGATGTTCAAAAAAGAAAAAAAAAGCAGGCTCAGAGAGAAGAGGCCTGTTAAAAGTCAGAGTGGCAGTAAGTCACAGAGCTGAGATTGGAACCTACATCTGTCTGCCTCGCTCCCCTCCCCACCCTGGGGTCTTCGGGACCCACCAGAGGGGCCCCAGTGGGGAGATCGCCCTTCTCCGGCCAGGAGCAGATGGGAAGCCCTGGTGTCCTGCAGTACCATTCACGACCCCTCGGGGGAACCGGGAAACCCTGGCTTTAGCTCACGGCCTTACCTCAATCTGGTCAATGGTTTCCTGATATTCTTTCTCCCGGGTTTTGAAGAGGGACTCGGTATCTTTAATCACCTTCTCCAAACTGTCTTCCGGCTGCTGGAGTGGAAAGGAAAGGTGGGGGAAGCAGAGGGGAGGGATGGATGGGACAGGACAAGCCACAGGGCAAGGCCAGGGAAGGAGAGAGAGAGAGAATGAGGTTAAAGGAAGCTGGAGAAACTGATGACAAGGACTGGGGACAAGGACTGAGGACGAGGGGGAAGCAGGTGACGGATGGCGGCCACAGAGGGAAGACAGAGCTGGAGGGGGCCGGCGGGTGGGAAGATGGGCCTGGCGCCTAGGGAGGAGGAGCCGGGGCCCAAGGCCGGGAGGTTGGTTACCTCTCCCGGGGCCTCTGCGGCGGCCAAGGCATAGCCCGAGAAATCCTCCCAGAGCAGCAGGGTCTCCTCCGTCTCCTCCCAAGTCAGGCTGTCACAGTCGTCCTCAAAATCATACTCCCTCCTAGAGACAGGGAGCCCGGGCGTCAGGGCGGCCGGCGGGCGGGGGCTGCGGGGCTCCGGCCTCAGGCAGGCGCGGGCGGCCGCGGGACTCACAGCTGGTTCAGCATGCGCTGCATCTCCTCGTTGATGCTGAGGGCCGTGCTGTCCTCCTCGTCCCCGTCGGGGCGGCGCGGCCCGTCACTCTCCGCCAGGGAGGTGTCCTCCTCCGCGGCCTTGCGCTCCCGCTTCCGCCCCCCCATGGACGGGACCTTAATGGGAGACAAGTGCAGAGACTACAGAGACGAGGCCGGGTGCGTGAGGAGAAGGGCGGGGGGCGCCGGCCGGGAGCGAGGGAAGCGGGGACCAGCGGGAAGGGCGGGCGGACAGAGAGAAGACACAGTTACGAGACGGAACAGAAACACCAGCATCACCGAGACAGGCAGACAGACGCGGGTGGGGCCGGGGCTGCAGACGAGGAGGAGACAGAAGGCAGAGAAAACGGAGCAGTAAGATCGGGGAATGGCTGGCCGGGCCCAGAGTGAGACGTGCGTAATGGCCCCCAGGAGTTCTTTTCTAAAAAAAGTCTTCTAGTGAGATGACTGAACTGAGAGGGAAGTTTCAGGCCGCAAGGAGGAAGGGGGCATGAAGTTGATAAAGCAGAACCTGAGTCACATCCAGATCTGGAAGCCAGAGGGGTAAGGGAGGGAGAGAGATGGAGCCAGAGTGAAAGAAGGTGGGGGTGGGGAGGGGGAGACCTGGAGCCAGAGAATGAGAGAAGGGGGGAGAGGAAGGGGGAGGGGAGAAGGGGGAGAGGAAGGGGAGGGAGGGGGCAGGGGAGAGGAGGGGGAGAGATGGAGCCAGAGAATGAGTGAAGGGGGGAGAGAGGGAGGGGAGAGGGGAGGAGGAGGAGGGGAGGGGGAGGGAGGGGAAGGGAGAGAGAGAGGGAGGGGGGAGAGAGAGGGAGGGGGGAGAGAGAGGGAGGGGGGAGAGAGATGGAGCCAGAGAATAAGAGAATAAGAGTGGTGGGGAGAGAGGGAGGGGGAGGGAGGGGGAGGAGAGGAGGGGAAGAGGGGATGGGAGGGAGGGGGAGGGGAGGGAGGGGGAGACAAGGAACCAGAGAATGAGACAAGGGGGGGAGAGGAAGGGGGGAGGGGAGAAGGGGGAGAGGAAGGGGAGGGAGGGGGCAGGGGAGAGGCGGGGGAGAGAGAAGTGGGGAGAGCAGGAGGATGGAGGGGGCGCTGCACTGAGAGCCCGGAGGGTCAGGAGGCCCGGGGAGCTGAGAAGCTTGTGTGAGAGCAAAACTAACCAGCTTCTTCTGTGGAGGAAGCAAGAAAAGATGAAAAGCAGAGAGGAGAGGAGGCAGACAGGAGAGAGGGGAGGGGGAGACGGCGTTAGAGACAGCTCCGGACCCTCCAGAGGCTGTCCCTCGCCCCCCAGCCTCGACCCCAGGGCCCAGCTCCAGCCTCCCCTATGGGGCTCGGGTGCCAGCGAGGCGGGGCCGCCGGGGGCCTGGGCGAGGCGCCCGCAACCCTCACCTGGAACATCTTGATCATGTCCTCGCAGTTCCGCTGCTGAGCCAAGTCGCAGAGCTTGGCGGTGATGTCGATGCGGCGGCAGATGTCCATGTCCACCTTCATGGCCTTCTCCTGGATCTTCGTGTCCAGCTCAGTCAGGTTCTGTGTGGGGAGCGCAGGGAGCGGTGAAGGGGGCCGACCTCATCATGAGCAGTGTCCCCTCATCATCCCCGTCACACGGCTCCTGCTGGCAAAAGGCACCCCTTGACCTGGGTACCTCCCAGCGGTCTGCCCAGGACGACTGGCTCCTTGACCAGACGGCACCCCAGAGGATGTGGGCCAGTGCCTGGTGCATATGCAGGGGGCTCCTCCTGGAACTCAGACTCCCAGAGAGAGAGAGAAACTAGTCCTTGGTGGCTCAAACGGTAAAGAATCCGCCTGCAATGCGGGAGACCTGGGTTTGATCCCTGGGTTGGGAAGATCCCCTGGAGAAGGAAATGGCAACCCACTCCAGTATTCTGGCTTGGAGAATTCCCATGGACAGAGGAGCCTGGCGGGCGACAGTCCATGGGGTCATTAAGAGTCAGACACAACTGAGTGACTAAGCACACAGCCAGAGCTCTGAGCGTCGGAGAAAGAATCGTAAGGACAATGTTAGCTGACACTCAGCCGCTGCTGTCCTGACTCTGCAAACACTGTGACCTTAGAACCATCCTGCAAAGCACCTGCTTTCAATCCTATCCCGTTCCACAGACCCAGCGACAAGGCAGAGCAGGTCAGGATGTCACCAGGGCCACACTGCGAGCAAAGAAGCCCGAGTCCCCCTGGAGGCCAACGGGATTTTCCTTCCTCTTCTCTTGAGTTAGGGGGCAGGCAAGGGGGGGAAAATAGAAGCACATAAAGTGGGACGCTGGGTGGTGAACGGGCAAAACTAGAAAGGCCTGTTCCTGGGCCTCAGGCAGCCTTGGGGCTGAGTCCAGGCTGGCGCGGGAGTGGCACGAGAGGCAAGGGATGACCTGGCCATACTCACGTTGCTCATGAGCCCCTTGAAGACCACCAGCTCAGCCTTCAGCTGTTCCACCTTCATGGCCAGCTCCTCCTGGCAGGCGTCGGCCTCCTGGGCTTCCTACGTCAGGAGAAACCAACCGAGGTGAGTGGCAGGCAGGCAGCGAGCAGCGGGCAAGGGATGGTGGGGAGGGCGGGCGGGGCGGCCCTCACCTCCTGGAGCTCATTCACGCGCTCCTGCAGCTGCAGCCGCACCGTGTACTCCTCTTCCCACCTGCAGACAGCGAAGGGTGAGCACCTGGGTGCGGGGCCCTCTCCCCTCCGCCCCCCACCTCCCACCTATCTGGCTCAGGCCAGGCCCTGGGTCGGCTTCCCCAACAGGAGGGACATGTGGCTCCAGGCTCCTGGCCAGCACCCAGCGCCTAGCTGCCTTCCCGGAACCTTTGGCCTCACACCCAACTGTGGCTGCGCTGTGCTCTCGCAGGGCCCGTCCCGCTCAAGCCCCCGGCCCGACCAGCTATCCCGCCGGCCTCGACCCCTCCTCCTGCCCGCACCACCCAGCCCAGTCTCCCACCTTCGGTCCACAGATCCGGGCTCCCGCTCTCCTGCCTGCACCAGAACAGAGCTGCCCTGCCTCCCGTGGGGCCATTAACCCTGGAAAAGCAGCTGCGGGACACACAGGGCATCAACGGCGTTGGCCAAGAGCCTGGTGGGAGGCGCTCCAAGTCCACCCCCACGAGCTCTGGAGACTGCCCACCCGGAGGCCCTTGGTGGGCTGCACAGAGGTGCCCGGGCACAAGCTGGGATCACTAGGCGCCCACACCCAGGGCAAGAGGGAAACTGGAGCATAGAAAAGTCCCCCGTGAGAGTGGTGGATGAGAACCACCTCCAGAGCTGCAGAAGGCAGAGCCTAAGACCAGGAGTAGGCTAAAAAACACTCCTGGCCGAGGCAGGGCCCTTGCCCAGAGCTGGGAGCAAGCCAGTACGTCCCCCTCCGCATCATGGAGGCAGAAGGGCAGTGGCGGGGCAACACCCCTGCTTAGGGTTGATGTTGGCTGCATCAGCAGACTCCTCGGACCCCACTGACATAACAGCCCAGCACTTCTTCCCCATCCTGGAAGGACTTCTTCCAGACTGAAACAGGAGAGGAACTGCACCGGGAGAGAAGCTTCAACGCCCAGAAAGGTGGTTAGGAAGCGGCCTAACACACACCGAGGACCCACACTCAGGCCTGGGGTCTGGTCCTCTCCTCCCTGCCTCCATCTCTTTTCCCCGGGCTCCTCCTCCAGGCCCATCTCTCCTTGCTCTCCTGTTCCTCACTCACATCCGCACTGCAGTATTCCTAATAATAACTCCTCGACAACACCGCGACTGCCCCTCCCGGGTGGCTGGGTGGGGAGGAGGCAGGCAGCCTGGCCTCCACCCGCCAGCTCAGAGCAGGCCCGCTCCCGCCTTCCTGGCTCCAGGCCCAGCCTTCCCCAGCGGCCCCCCAGTCCTCCTCCCTCTGCGCTCTGGCATTCCCATTCAGACAGCTAGGGCCAGCGAAGGGCCCCAGCAGCATCAGGTTATGTGTTTTCTTAGATAAGACCTGCAGCTTTTCTGGGCCTTGGTTTCTCCATCTACAATGTGAGGGCATGGGATGTGGCACCCTGAGGACCCTGGGGTCCTTGTGTCTCTGGAGGAAGCAAGCAAGACTGACCAGGGGACAGTAACCCTGGAGGATATGCACCAGGAAGGGCAGGACTGTGAACTCAACTGTTTCAGGGAGAAACTCAAGGAAGTTAGGTAAGGATGAAGATTAATAAAATCTTACAGGATTTAAAAAAAAAATCTGAAAATAAACCATCTGGAACCTCACTAGAATTCTACTCATGCTCCAGCCAGACTTTCCCATGAGTGGGTTTATTTTGACCTCTATTCAAAACCGGGCTCACTTACAAGGTTCTCTAAGCATGGGTAGAATTTGAGCAATTTCCACGTATTCTACACTGAGTGAACACCTTTCTTCCTAATACACAGCATCCTTGAGTGAAATGAGGAAGCACTGTAGCTGGCCAAGGGCGATGTTGGAAAAACTGAGATGGGGAAAAAGAGACCCACCCAAGGTCACTCTTGGCAGGAAAGCTGAACATAGAACTTGGGAGGCCTCAGCTCTTTTTCAGTTTAGTGCTCAGACTATGCCCATGTTTTCCAGGCTACAGACCGGAGTCAGAGCTGCTGTAGAGAGACAGAACGAGGGCAAGGGGATCTGGGGTGGAAGGAGGAGTGACTGCTGGTGTCACGTACCAGCCAAGCCTGGCCGTGGGGCCCTCTGCACAGCAGAGTGCTGCAGAGCCATGAGCTCATCAGTCCCGGAGGGATAACTCTTTGCTGCCCTGGACAGCTGAACCAAGGACGGATACGCCGTCAGTGAAAAAAACAAAACGCCCCAACAACAGCAGTTGTTCCTGTGGTTATGGATGTATTCCAGAACTGTCCGTGTTCCACTGCTGACTGTGTCAATTAACTCCAGCAGGGGCAGGGGCTGGGGCAGGGGCAGAATGGTTCTGGGTGGATCTAAACGATGGTTTGGGGGTAGTTGAGCGTCCCAAGGACACTTAAATCACAGACTGCCACTAAAGAAGCCAGCCAGCTTTCTGAGGGCAGAACTCAACCTCAGAAGGTCTGCTGGTCTGTGGTCTGCTAGACTCTGGCGGGTTACAGATCCCTGAAGGTCGCCGCCAGACCCAGCAGTCATTCCCCAGAACGTTCAGCCAGCCCCCCCGAGACATAAATCTCCGCTTTACCAGGCTGGAAGGGTAATTCCCAGAGCTGTCCACAAGGGGTCAGAGTAGCTCATTAAGAGGTTAAACCTGAAGGCAGAGCCTCCCCGTGAGCCCTCATCTCCTTGGTCTTCAGTCATGGCACCTTGGGCACAGGGTCTACAAAGTGCTGGCTGTACTCAAGCTTCTGTCCTCACAGGCTGGTTATCAGGGGATCCCCTGGATGCGGCCAGCACTCCTGCATCGCATCCCCTCCTCGGGCCCCTTGGGTTACCCTGCAGGGTTTCCTGCCAGGAGCCAGTGCTTCATTCTCAGGGCAACATGGCTTGCCCCAGCTGTGCTGTGAGGCAGTCCATCATGGGTGTGTCCCTGTTTCCAGCTTCCTCCTACTCAGGTCCTTGCTACCCTTGTCACACCTCCTCCTGCACTTTCAGATCCCCTCGGCTTTCACTCGCCCTGGGTCGACAACAGGCCTTTCACCTTTCCCTAGGGAATTCCCTCTCCCCCACACCCCCTTTTTTGATCAACTCTCAGAAATGCCTTGAGGGCCCCAGAGCCTCTCAACGGCAGTGGAACTAGAGCAGGCACAGGCTGCTACTATGGACACTGTTTAGGAAATCCCGGGCAGTGTCAGGATCACCTCCTCAAGGTTCAGCCCAACCCGCAAACCACCCCCCACCCCACCACCACTTGTCATGGCACTTAGATTCCCAAATTAAAGGTTCATCCTTTGCCCCTAACTTCTGATCAGTATTTGGAGCTTATATCACAAAGTCATCTGAGGGCTGAGGCTGGCAGGGGGATGGATATAAGTGGTAGCCCAGATGCGACTTCTCAGAACAATGTCCCTTTTACACATCATAAAACCCCACAGTTAACACAGCGGTGCAAACGCTGCTGCCTAGATGAAAAACAAGGGTTCCCGGCAGGATTCTACTCCTAGACTCCTCCTCCTTGTCACGAGCCTGACTTCTGCATTCTCTGTGGATTCCAGTCTCATCTGCGGACTTCCTAGCTCCTCCTTAAACAGCAGGAACTTTACTCATACTTACTCCTCCCTTATTCTCGGGCCCCAGAGGCTCTGTGCTCCTGGACAGGTAGCCCCGGCTGAGTGCGGCCTGAGCTGAGCCCCGTCCCCACCTTCCCGGTCCCTACCTCCGCTTGTACTCATCCCGCTCGCGCTTCACTTTGGCCAGCACGTTGTAGAGCGCGCGGATCTCGGGCGTGATGGTGTCGATCTGGACGCCCACCCCGTCGGGGTGCACCCACGACAGGCCAGGCCCTTGCACCAGAGTGGGCTCCAGTCCCGGCCCGAGCCGGCGGGCGTGAGAGAAGGACCAGATGGTGCCGGGCATGAAGCGGGCCGACGAGGAGTAGGCGGTGGAGGCGGAGGTGGAGGGCGCCGGCTGGCAGGCCGCGGACGGTGTGAGGGGGCCGGCCGGCGAGCGCGCGGGCGACCCCAGGACCCGCGCCGACGGGGTGCAAACGGCGGCCGGCCGGGAGCTTAGGGGCAGCCCCAGGGGTCGGACGGGGCTGACGAAGCCGGTCTGCACGGCCTGGTCGCGGCGAGGCAGGCCCCGCCGGCCCTGCTTACCCTCCTCCAGCGCCTGCTGCAGCTGCTTCTCCAGCAGTCGGTTGCGGCGCTCCAGCTCGTGCACCTTGGCCAGGAAGCAGCGGAAGCGGAGGTTGAGGGTCTTGAGCACGTTGATGTTGGAGCCCAGATCATTGCGGAGCGCCATGGCGGCGGGGGGCGCCGGGCCCGGCCCCGGCGGTGAGTAGGGAGCCGGGCCAGCCGGGGCGAGCGGCGCCGGGGGCACGTCCCCGCCGGCGGCCAAGTGGTCGCCTCCCAAGGGGTCCCCCAGCGGCCCGGCCAGGCCCTGCTGCTCCTGCTGGAGGAGGAAGAGGTTGGGGCCGAATAACGGATTCATGGCTGCGCCTTCTGCTGGGAGACAGAAACCCGTGCGGGAGCAGGGATGTTGGGCGAGGGAGGAGAACCAATGAGACGCCAGGGGGACACGGGACAGCCAATCAGATGGCTCGGCGGGAGGGGCAGAGGTCATGAGGGCGGGGAAGGGCAGGGGGTAAGCCAATGAAAGGCTCGTTCAAAGGCTGGCACCTGGACAGACCTTTCAGGGTCTGAGGCTGATCCCTGAGCCTAGCGGACCCCGGCCCGTACCCGGAATCCAGACAGCTGCTGAATGACTGAAACCCAGGTCCTCCAGTACTGCGTGGTTCTGGTGGCACGAAATCTATCTACATTCCTATTGCCCTCCTCCTTCCTGCGTCCAAACACCCAGCTCTGACTCCATGAATCTCCTTCCCTGAGTCCCCAGGAACTGACCTGATTTCTCAGTACACTGCTCTGACCCCTCTTCTGAGGATCCCTGTCTCACCCTCCCTCCTCTGCTCTTTAAGCAACAAAGCCAGTACCCACCCCCAAAAAACACACAGTGGCCAAAGACTGTAAAACATGTATTAAATTTCACATCCATGGTTGGGAAGCCATCCTCACAGAGGAAAGAATTCCAACCCTGTAACAGTGGCAGTCTAATTCAACCATCCACTGAAGGCAGCGGAGGCTGGCGGCCGCCTCTGGACTGAGATTTTCTCCTCTTTGCTGGCGGGGGCCGGCTGGAACTGCAGGAGGACACAGTGGGAGTCTTAGGTCCCTTGGGGGTGCCATTCTGTTTCTGGAAGGCAGCTTTCTTGAAAGGTTGCTCTGCCACCTGCTGCTTAACCTTCTCAGCCCCTGTGGTGTTTCCAACAAGCTGGTTTCGGTCCTCAGGCTTGGGTGTGGCTTGGGTCTTAGAGAGGGACGGTGCTCTGGGCAAGTCTGTGTTCATGGCCTTGGGAGGAGCACGCTGCTTCCAGAAGGCAGCTTTCCTGGAGGACTGCAGTTTGGGTGACTGTTGCTTTAGTTTCCCAGCCTCCTTCAGTTCCCTAACCACTGCTGCTGTTACAGCTGGCTGACTACTGTCCTGGAGCTTGGAGGATGCTTGGGCCTTTGTGACAGAAGACACAGCGGACAATTCTACATCCGTCCCTTTGGAGATGCCATTCTGCTTCTGGGAGGAAGACTTCTTGGGATGCAGCTGTTTCTGCAGCCGTTGCTTTGCCTGACCAGCCTTCTTGGCAGGTGTGCTGCCGCTCTCAGACTTGGGGGTCACCTGCCCATTCAGGTTGGGCAAGTCTGGGTTTGCGGGGGTGGATGTCGCAGAATTGCCTGTGGTTAAAATTAAATAGTCTGAGAAATAAGGCCTCATCACTGGGTCATGATCATCAGTGGAGCAGGAAAAGCAGAGATATTAAAGTAAGGAGATTTCCTGGGTGCCACTCCTGGCCAAGTGCCCCACACAACAGGGGCAGTACCCAAGAACAGATCACCTAGATTCAGATTACTTAGTTTCACCTAGCCTCTACTCAAGTCATATTTGGAATCTGTGATAGAGAAGATACCATTACCCATCCATGGGCCAAAGGATTTCAGAGGAAGCTGTGCCCCCTGGCGGCCAGCAGGAGGTGAATCCTGAACAAACTTGAAGCACTGGGCTTCTCTTTTAATCAGAAAAGATGTTTTCTTCCATGCAGCTTTTGATGAGATGCAGAAAAATAAGAAGGCACAGGGAGTAACTAAAAACAAGCTAGTACTTTGTGAATGAAGACTGAGGTATTAAATATGTATCTTTAAAGTTACAGCAAGAAAAACACAGGGTACTTTGCTACTTCTTGAAGAGATGTGTTAACATTCAAATGTGACTCATGTTAAGAGGCACTGTTTATAGAGAAAAGTCACCAAGTTTGTGTGCAAAGAAGTCGGCCTCTCCCTCGTCCAACCAAGCCTAGGGTGACATCCCACGAGGCAGAGCTCTCGGGTTTGTTTCAAAACACCCCACCCTGGCCTTTATAGCCCAGCCCAAACTACTCAAGACAGCCAAGAAAACCATCTGCAATTAGTGAGACTGCAGAGAACTGACGGTTCTGAGGAGTCCTGCACCAGCCAGTGCTGATGAGGCTGAGATCTGTTACCAGGAAGGCCGCCCTGGGCCAAGAAACCACACCCCCGCTGGAGAGCATTCAGGGCTGACAACTGCAGCCGCCTGGCAGAACTGAGGAAAGGGCTCGATCCATGCGAAGCCTTTAACATTCCCAAATGGGGTTCAGGCCTGGGACCAATTCTAGCTGGAATGAAAAGGATCTCTCACTCCAGCATTCAAGGCTAGGCTAGGGGTGCAAGGACCCGTCGTTTCCTGCAGCCACACCCCAAGGTCTCTGGAGGGGTAAAGAGCAGAGGTGGAGATGAAGACAGCAAAGGGCACATCGCTTACCTGTTTGGGACTGCGGGATAGAATTGGAGAATTTCTTGAACTTGGCAATAAAGAAGCCATCCATGTTGTGGGTGTGAGGGTAGAAGCGGCGGGTGGAGCGTAGCGTGGGGTGGAAGCGCCTTTCCCGGAAGCGGGTGAAGCCCTCCTGGCCGAAGTCCAGGCCAGTGGGCACCAGGCGCACGTTTCTCTTTCTCAGGGCGTAGTCCACCACCCACTCATTCTCCTCCACCTGATGTGTGTGGGAGACGGAAGGAAAGCAGAGCTGGAGTTGAAGGGGCGCTGAGGGCATGACAGCCCCAGGCTAGCTCCCTCCCGAACCCCGACAGGCCTCACCATGATGGAGCAGGTGCAGTAGACGAGGTAGCCCCCCGTCTTGGAGGTGGCGTTGACAGAGTCGATGGCGCTCAGGAGCAGCTCCTTCTGTAGGTGGGCACATCGTAGGATGTCCTTCTCATCCTGCCCCCAAGGAGAGACCCAGGCATTGGAATCCCAACAGGGGACTTTGGAAGGAGCGCGCTGCTGGCTGCCTGGGGGGCCCCGTCCCCCAGCTACCCCTCCAAGGCTTCTCAGCTGGTCCCCACCCCTGCACCTTGTTCGTCTTTACAGCAGGGTCCTTGGAGATGATGCCGGTGCCACTGCAGGGAGCGTCCAACAGGACTCGGTCAAAGCCGCCCACCACCTGGGGAAAGGGGAGGTGAAGCAGGCATTCTGGGCAGTGGAACCATACCGTGAGCTTCCCAGGTGCAAGTCTCAACATCCTGAGATCAGGAAGCGGGGAGGGAGACACCCAGCGGGAGCCCCACCTTGGGGAACTGGCGCCCGTCATGGTGGCTGATGATGGCGTTGGTGACCCCCAGCCGGTGCAGGTTGCCCACCACGCTCTTCAGCCGCTCGGCATTGGCATCGTTGGCGAGGATCACACCTGTATTCTTCATGAGCTGGGCTGAAGGGAGAAGGGCACAGGGCTCAGCTGCAGCTTTTCTGCCTCCACACCTGCTGGGCTGCCCCTCTCCCCGCCAGCCCAGGAACCTGCCGGTGAAGCCTCAGCCCTTCCCCAGGAAGCCATGTTCCCCGCTGTCCACCCAGTCTGTGCTGGGCCCTGTGATGAGCAAACCTGCCAGGGTGGTTTTTCCATTGTTACTCAACAGCCTCAGTTACTTCTTCCAAGTTATAACAGCATAATTAAATGGTTACAACTAACTGTATGTAATGGTTGCTTGTGCACACACATGTAACTCTCAGGATCTAAGCAAGACATAAAAGCCAACCTGCGCACCATCACCTCGCCATTCTACAGAGGACCACAGAGGACCAGGGCCCTGCCCAGGGTCATGTGGGCAGGAAGAGGCACCCATGGGGATAGAGCTGGGCTGCCTGGGGCTGTTTCTTGGGCACCCTCGAGTCACTGACCCCACCCCCGCTTCCTGAGGATGAGTCCCCACCCTGCTGGCCCCTCCTCTTACCTATGTAGCTGGTCTTTCCTCCAGGGGCACAGCACATGTCCAGGATCCGCTCGTGTTCCTGGGGTGCCAAGGCCATGACAGGCAACATGCTGGAGGCCCCCTGCAGCATATAGTGCCCGGCCAGGTACTCGGGCGTGGCCCCTGTGGAGGAAAGCCTGCAGGTGACGCGCTGGGACGAGGGCAGGGGTGGAAGGGCTCCGGGACAGGGCGCACTCACCAATGGGCACCGAGGAGTCATACACCACGAGTCCTGTCTTGGACCACTTGCCCAGGGGGTCCAGATTAACTCCACGATTGATGAGTGCCTAGAGGTTGAGACCGATGAAGGTTTTAGAACCTTGAAGTCGACTCTGAGAGAGGGTGGAGACGTGAGGACATGGCCAAGCCAGAGGCCTGTGGCACCATAGCCCGACAATTGTCAGGATGCACTCAGCACAGACGCGCTGAGCAGTTTCTCCCATCTCTCCCGGTGTCTCCCCTTCCTGGGCCTCAGGTTCTAACTCAAGGTCTGAACTCCATCCCCATGGAGCAGACTGCCAACTCTTGCTCTTTCATCTCCTGGAAGCAGAACCCAATCTTCCAAGAGCCTCAGCCCCCTTGCCATCAGTTGGAACATTACTGGTGACAGCACTTTAAAGACAGTTGTCAGGTTATCTAACACCAGAAGACACACCACACACAGGGTCACACCACTGCCTCTAAACCCGTTTTTTAACCTGGAGCCCCTGAACCCTCGGAAACAATGAGCTTCAAGTAGTGCTTGCGCCTGTGTGTCCTGTCTTTTCCTGCAGGCAAAAATCGAGGTCTCACCAGCTTCCCCATGACTGACGAGGCAGACATCGCGACCCATCTCTCTTTGAGGCAGCACTTCCATCACCGCCCAGTCACAGGAAGCAGAGGCTGAGGGGACGAGCTTCCCACTCCACAGGGGTCCTCGGCTCTGAGCCGGCAGATCGACTCAGCTTGGCACCAGGCCTGTCAAGGTTTGCCCCCTGGACTGTGGCCGGAAATGCTCAGGGTGGCATCCAGGAGTCTCTGGATGCACAGAAGTCACTGCCTCCCACCCCTCACCTGAGCAAGGTCCCGGCGCCGGGTCTTCAAGGTGTTGGTCCTGAGGGTGATGGGCCGAGGCACCTCGTTGGCTTCCAGGAACTCCACCAGCTGGGACAGAGGACGGCAAGGGGGGAAGGGGTCAGGCTGGCCAAGGAGCTCCACCAGGAGAGCAGACGGCCAGGAGGCCAGCTACCTCCTTACATGGGGGAAGAGGAAGGACATGCAGGAACAGCGTCAGGGACGAGCAAGTGGGTACCTCGGACAGAGGGAAGAGGTCCATGAGCTTGCCCAGCAGGAAGTCTCCGTAGGAGTAGTAAACGGCCAGGTCCTTGCGAAGCCGCTGCAGGTATTCCGAGCGGGACCGACCCTCCTCCCGCTGAGTCCCAAAGTCGCGCAGCACGCCCACTATATCCTGGATGCGTTTGTGAACACGCTGCAAGTCTGGAGCCTGGGCATGTGGGCCCATTAAGGAACTGTTTCTGGGTGTGTGCATAATGCGGGGAGAGCAGGCCTGGAAACCCCTTCTCACAAACACATCCCCCCAGACCCTGCTCTGAAAGGATATCCTGCTCCATCTCCCCAGCAGGGGGCAGCACAAAAGGCTCCTCCTCGTCCACATTGATCTGCAGGCCCCCCTCCTCGTCCTCTCCGGGGCCTGACCCTGCAGACGCCTGCTCCTCTTCCTCCTCTGCCTGCTCCTCTTCCTCCTCTTCGTCAGTCTCCTCCTCGCTCCACTGGCCCCTGCACACAAAGCCAGGAGCAGGGCGGCTCACAGATCAAAGCAGATACCTCCTCCTTCCTTGAGCTTTCCTCCTCCCCAGCTGCCACCTACGTTCCATCCGAAGAAGAGTTTCCACAACTCACCCAGCAACTGCTTCCTGGGCCTTCTGCTTCCGAGCAGCCCTTTCAATGGGCAGCAACTGAAAAGAGAGACAAGCGGCTGGCAGTGCAAAGCCGGCCCATCCACCAGCCCACAGAACACTTCCCACCTATTTCTTCCCTAAATACAAACGTTTAACCCTTGCTCCCAGAAAGAAATACAGACCCTACAAAAGTGACTGTACGCTTGGCACAACCATTTACCATTGTTGAAATAAAACGAGGGATTCAAAGGGTTCATTATACTGGTCTTCCCACACCGTATGTACACGGGGTGGTGACAAAAACTGCCCCGAGGGTGCCCGTTTTGCCGTATTTCCCCCCACACTTACTCTACATCATTTTTCAGTTAAAATCATGATGCATTTTCAAGTTTGCCTCTTGCCTTTCTCATTCACAGTTAGAACACAAGCATTTTCACAGACATATTGGCCAAACATTGATCTCATGTATGAATGAACTTTAATTCACTTAAGTAAACTGGACATTTTGGAAGCTTCCAGAGTTTTGGCATTATGGTCCACACAGATGGTGCCTGGAAACTTCAAAATGGTAGCTCTGAAGAAAGGAGGGGGTTCATGGGCAAGGGGTGCAAGTGGACACTTTACTGGATTTTGCTTGAACTTTTCTAACAACACAAAGATATGAACTGTATAATATGTAATAACTTCTTATACTTAACAAGTAAACCTCTGTCTACATCCTTGATTACGTTCCTAAGGTAGAACTGCTATATCAAAAGGAAAAACCTGTTTAAGATTCTCAGATACCAGAGGATTTTTAAGAAAACTTTTAAAAACATTATGCACATTTCTATTGCCATCAGTGGGGACATTTAAGTGTGCCCTTTCCCACATCCTTACCAGCACTGAGCATTCTCATGTTTCAAAGTACTCTATCCCTATCTATGGCTCTTCTAAACTTGGTAATCAGTGCTCTGAAAGAGTTATGGCCCACCAAAGTCCCTTTTCTCTACTCAGGCTTACCCTCATCACTGAGAGACAGTCAAAGTGATCTGGAAAGACTCTAATAAAAGGCAAGGATCGCTTCTGGGAGACCCAGAGGGATGGAACTCACCTCTTCACCGTCATCCTCATCTTCGTCCTCTGAGTTGGAGTCCGCTCCATAGTCATCTATCATATCGGCATCACTGTCCTCGGAGCCCCAGAGGTCCCCCTGCTTCACCACACCATCCCCTTCAGAGTCTTCCTCCTCCTCTTCTTCACTGCTATGGGTTGGTGCTGGGCGCTTCTTGCCTCGAGCAACGTTAAATAAGGACAAGGCTTCCTTCTTACCAGGTGTCTGGACGGCTCCTGCAGAGACCCCAAAGGGTTTGCAGAATCCTAGACCAGCGGCAGCCACACCCTGATGGAGCCTGCCCTCTCTACCCCTGAGAATATCCTCTGGCTGTTGCTTTCATGTCAGAAATGCTCAGCGAGGTCCCTCCTTCCCCAGGACCCAGAGGACTCCTAACATAGCACCCAGCACTTATTTTCACTGACCTTTTGGTAGCTTCCCAGGCAATGGTTTAGCCCCAGGGGACTTTTTCGTCTCGGGGGCTCCAGCAGAGCCCGACCTCCTCTTGGCTGCCCTAAAACCACATAAAAAGTGGAAAATGGAACACACCTCCAGGCTCTGCCACCTCCCAGGGCAGGGAAATGTGGCAGTCCCCAACAGCCCTTCCCATCAGCTTGATCACATGGGATCACATGCTGAAAGATGAGCAGGACCGATTTAATCTGTGTAATGTAGGTCTGGACACTCACCTCTTTCGAGCACGACTCGACAGCCTTTTTGAATTTTCATCACCACCTGTTTAAAAAACAAACAATCAGAATTGAACATTACAGAAAAAATGAAAAAGAACACTGGAAGAAAAAATAAAAGGAGAAACAACTAGAACACTAGTTAAAGGGAATAAATTGTAACCCACTCCACTGTGTTCTGGGGGCTTCCCTGGTGGCTCAGACCATAAAGAATCCATCAGCAGTGCAGGAGACTCAGGATTGATCCCTGAGTTGGGATGGAGAAGGGAATGGCAACCCACTCCAGTAGTCTTCCCTGAAGAATCCCGTGGACAGAGGAGCCTTGCAGACTACAGTCCATGGGGTGACGAAGAGTCGGAAACGACAGAGCACATACACCATTGTGCTCTCCCAGGAGCCAGGTAACAGATGCCAAGGAGACATCTCCATCTGGTTGTTCACCAACCAAATCCAAAGTGGACCTTTCTCCAGACTGATTTCAATGGCATCATCACCATTCTGATAACACAGATTCTTTCTTCTGCTCTTTCTTTTACTCTCAACTAATCAGTTACCAGAGATTCCCTGGTGGCTCGGTGGCAAAGAATCCACCTGCCAACGCAACAGACACAAGTTCAATCCCTGGCTCGGTTCCCTGGCAAAGGAAATGGCAACCCACTCCAGTATTTTTGCCTGAGAAATCCCATGGACAAAGGAGCCTGGCGGGCTACAGTCCATGTGGTCCCAAAAGTCAGCCACGACTGAGGTGACTAAACAACAGCACAATCAATTACCAACCACAGGTTCCATAACTGCTGCTGTTCCTATATTCTCTAAATAACTTAACATATTTAAATCTCAGCTCTTTGATAATTATCAATTACAGACAATTGATAATTGCCTGCAAATTAAACTCTCAGCATCCACTTTCTAAGCAGCACCTCTCTCACAGGACACTGGGGTGATATGAGCCCAAAGGGTTCAGCACAGTGTTGAGCACTTGCCAACACCTCAATTAATCACATCTTTTATAAAAGGATGGAAATGAACTACCTGCTCCTTCTCCCCTCCAGCCCTCTCTTCCATGCAGTAGACAACCAAGTGTTATGCAGGAACCAGATTTGTGGTTATCATCTCCATCCCCTCCACAACGCAGTTCACAGTGACTGAACTGCCCCCCTTCCCAACTTTCACTTGCTACACCATTTTTTCAAAATCCAACTTCTTTACAGAATCTTTTTAAGCTCTCTTAACTCTATGGCTTGCCCCTTCCTCGGAGCTCCCTCAACAGTGATCACACTTCTCCTTGCATAGCTTCTTGTGTCCCTGCCGCATCTTCCCTAAGTTCTAAATGCTAATGAGAGTATTTCATTCATACTAGCCTTCTAGTAAATCATTACAAAGCTCTGTTTAAACAGAAAATGAACACACAGACCAAAAAAAAAAAAAAAAAACACGAAGGAGTTAGGCCATAATGGAAGAAAAACCCAAAAGCGGGAGTATCGGGAGCGGAAGGAAGCACGCCTGACCCTTACCTGCAGGCAAGAATTTAGCGAGTTCGGTCTCTGCACCTTTCTGTTTCCGGGCCTTTCGGCCCGGCCCGCGCTTCTCCTTCTTCGTAGGGTCCAATTTGCGCCCCATGGTCCTAGGGAACATAAAAACGGGAGGCGGTAAACGTGCTGAAAGGGAAAGGCAGACCGCAGACGGTCTGCAAAGGGCAGTGACTCCATCAGAACCTGGACTCAGCAGCCCCCTCGCCCCCGAGGCCTAGCCAAACCTCCACTCCACGCTGAGCCCCGGGCTCTGGGTCCGACGCCCGAGGTGCCCCTCCAGACGCCCCAATCCAAGTCAGCGTCTCACTCTCTCTCACCCGACTTCGTTCACACCCGCCCGAAGCCTCGGCTCACCTGGAAGAGACAGGAACGGAGTTCCACGTGCGGCTCGGCCAGGAGATCAGACGCCACACCACGGAAACGTCTCGCGCAGGCGCACAGCGGTCCCAGAGGTCCCGCCTCTTCCGGCCTTCGGGTCCGATGAGGAAGCCGGAACACTAGCTCGTGAGGCCGGCGCGAGGCCGGGCAGGATTCCGTGGCGGACAGCTCCGCTCTCCCCGCAGGCGGAGAAGGCGGTGCCCACGAGGCATCTTCGACTTCCCTGCCCTCCACTCCGGGCGTGGGCCTTTGGCCTCGTAGAGTTCAGTTGGAAATATTGTACCCGGAAGCCACCCCTTCCCCTCGAACACTGGCGCCAGAACTGGGCCCTCCGCCTGACGTCGCCCGGAGATCGGGGCCCCCACGCCTGTGACGTGGAAACCCTCTTCCTAGACCGCAGGACCCGCGCTGCCCCTCAGGTAAGGCTTCTCTCGGCCCAGGTTCCCATCTTGGAGGTCGGGAGGAAGGCATCTCGTGTCCACATTTTACCCACGCAAGTTAACAGAAAAACCGACTTCAGCCTTTCTGCAAGTAAACACCAAGGTGGCGCTCGGTTGGTTAAAATACTGTACCAGCCCTGGTTCCACCTTCACACTGCGAGGAAGATCCTTTCATTTTATGCATGATATCTCTACAGCTTGGAGAAGCCTGCTTTCGCAGGCTCGCGCACGGCTCAGGTTGTGAACGCGGGTGGCGGCTGTGCACAGGGGACAGCGTCCTGCCCGGAACACGTGTACAGATGGGAGACTCGACTCTTCCGTGGACTCTGATGATACAAGGAAACCCCTATCCTCCAATTACACGTGTCCCAGGGCTCCCGTCACTCACTCACCCACCTGCACCTACACCCACACTGAACCAGAGCACTAAAATACAAGGAAACTTTTATTTTCAGTTTTCATCAAGAAATCTGTTTTTTTTTTTTTTTTTTTTTTATGCTTTTGGTTCTTTTCTTTTTTTTTTTTTCCACTTTATTTCATTCTAGCCGCTCAGGGGCTGGAGCCACTGGGTTCCTGGTATTAAAAAGATGCCAACAGAGGTAGCTGTGTCTCGCCCAGGGGCCCGGCCCACTGTGAATACCCCCCAAAAAGGAGAAAACAAAACACAAAATCAACCAACAAAATAAAACCGGAAGGAGGAAGAAATTCAGATCATTTTCTTCAAGCCTGGCGGGAACCCACAACAGTTCGTGTGTAACAGACGGTGTTACAGTGGGGAGAAGCCAGGGCCCAGAAGGCCAGCCCGCCAGCTCCCTGCAGATGGCCCCGGCGCTACTGCTGCACGTCTCTCCAGCAGGAAGGGCACCACTGCCCCTCACTCCCTCCCCTCCCCTAGTGCTCGGGGGGCTGTTCCTCTACAACTTAGAAGATGGGGCAGAAGGAAGGAGAGGGTCTCTCGGGCCCCCAGGGGAGAATCTGGGCAAGGGAAAGTGAGGAAGGTCACTGCTCAGCGGTGGAGGTGGTATTTTCCATCTGGGTCTTCACTGCTGCTGGGCTACCTATAGGAAGAGAAGGCCAAGGGAGTCAAGAGTTCCAAGACCACAGCAACCCACCAGATCCCAAGAGAACTCACTAGTAAGCCCACCCCGCTGCCCAGCCTGTAAAGCTAGGGACAGACAGCAAAGTTTCCAAGTTGCGTAATGGCTCTGTTGAACAGCTGGCCAGAGGAAAATGGTCCTATACCTGCTGTGGAGGTGGTTCAGGTGCCCGGTTTGCCAGGCGACTGAGAATATTACGCTCAGACATCTGTAGCCTCACAGCAACTGGGGGGATTCGGGCAATAGTGGCTGGGAGTCGAGTCACATCAGCTTTCATGTCACTCAGCAGTTCTTCTAGCTGTTTCAGAACTGCATGGGGAGAAAAAGAGGCGGTGAGCCGTTGTGGTCAAGACCCAGGTCTGTCCTCCCATATGGGGACCATCCCCTCCCCCTAGTACTTCTCAGTAACCGAGTAACTGATGTGCTGAAATACTGTCATTGTCACTGAGTCACCTGACTTGGCTCCACCACATATTTCTTATTCCTCATGTTCCAGTTCCAGCTGCCCATGATTCTATGATTTTAAAGTCACCTGTCCCGTGATCCCTGTTTTCTCTTATTTCCTCCACTTCTTGAATAGTTATTCGTTTCCTTTTCTCTTTCTTCTCCTTTTGGAGCTCTCTCTTCTTCCTTTATACCAGCCTTCTTTCTGTTTCTTCACCTTCCACCCGCCTCACAGTGTCTTAACTTTAATCAGAAACTGCATGTTGAAAACGGTCTAGAATTTGACAGGATATTAAATCACCTGAAATTACCTCTACACTACCACAGATGAAGCTACATTATTCTGCTTAGTTTCCACCTCCAAGAACTTCAATATATTCGAGTTAAGAGGCAAAGAGCTACTGTCCTTGATTGCCTCTAAGATGTCAGCTGCCTGAGGAGGAAGGCGAGGATCCCCAGCATACCCTAAGCTCCCAGACAAAGGGGCTGGTGAAAGGCTGGGGCCAGAGGAGTAACCGTATACTGGGGAAGGGCAGAGAAGGAAAGAGGCCAGGTTGGCAGGAGGCAGGGGAGCCACTGGCTACCTTTGTGCAGGACTGCATTAGCTGGCTTGTTTCCTGCCATGGACTCCTTGGACAGGTGCTGATGACTCTCCGCCAGACACTCCACCTCAGCAAAGCGGGTGTTGAGGGCCATGGACGGGTGAGAGGGGTCCTCGGACATGTTGAGGTAAGCTGCTCGCCGCAGCTGCTCCTCAATCACCAGGGCTTGTTCTAAGAGCTGGACAGGAGACAGGAGGAGACAGCAGTCAGACTGACGCTCCTCTTGCTTGCTGCTGAGGGTCCTCTCGAAACCTGTAAAGAACTTCACGGATGGATGCTCCCTCCCCCTCATCTGGCAGTCCAACATTATATTACTGCCTTTTTTACTCCTCTTTGGAGGTCTGTGTTTTTTAAAGTTCTTCACCCTTTACTGATTCCCCCTTATACAAAAATGATAAATATTCAATTTAGAATATAACATAAAAAGAATTCAAATCACAATTCCACCTCCAAAAGATAATGTTAGAGGTTTTTCATTACAGATTTTTTTTTACAAAATTAGATTCTATATATGTATTTATATTGCTTTCATTTAAAGTTACATAGTAAGTGAAGTCGCTCAGTCATGTTTGACTCTTTGCGACCCCATGGACTGTAGTCTACCAGGCTCCTCCAACCGTGGGATATTCCAGGCAAGGGTACTGGAGTGGGTTGCCATTTCCTTCTCCAGAGGATCTTCCCGACCCAGGGATCGAACCTGGGTCTCCCACATTGCAGGCAGACGCTTTACCATCTGAGCCACCAGGAAAGGTTAAGTCTTACACAGTAAGACTCTTTATAAATAAAATATGACTTTAAACGGTTGCATGGCAGTCATCCTTTGGATATAACTACCCTATCACTTAAGTTGTTTTTCTTTAAAAAATTATTCCTGTTGTTTCTTTTCTTTCACCTCCATATCTCACTTCCATTCCTTTCCTTCCTCAAATAGGTAGTCCTTTTAGTATATCTACTTTTTGTGGATTTTCTTGAAGATAGTATTGTTTCGTGTGTTTTTTCTAATTTACAGAATGTTTTTCTGTACATAATTTTCCTCCTTTCCCCATTACGTATCTTTTTAAAAGGTCCATTTATGTTATAGAAATGTATTTTATCACTTCTTCTACCTGCTGCTGAATGCTGTGATGTGAATCCACATTTTACCTACCCACACACCCAGTGTCGAAGATATTTGGTTGCCTCCAGACCCCACCACCGAAACTCATATTGCAACAAACACTTGACATGTCACCTGAAAGAGCTGTGTAAAAGGTCCTTTGAAACATTCCAAGGGACAAAATGTTCATACTTGAGTTATGAGGCTTATTTTACTCAATGATCCTCTGGTTCTTAAAAAGAATGAATCCATTAGAGATCAGGGTAAAGGGAGTTATGAGAATAATGGACTGTTGTTTCTTCCACAAGACCTGCCTACATCAAGGTGTACTAATTTATGTCAAACAGACCAGACACCTACCTGTACCCTCCTTCACCAGCTCCCCTCCCTCTTGCCCCAAACTATAAGCTTTCTCCAGAATCAGCGTTCTCCCAAGAGCTCTCTCACCTCTTGGCATCAGCCAGCCCCTCTATGCAAATGGGGTGGTGCTTCTCAAACCTGTACCTCAGGCACCGATTGTTCTGTTCCCACTTGTGCATGGCTGATCACTTTGATCCGACTTGTTGATGGTACTGGGGTATTTACTTCTCAAAAATACCAAAGGATTTGTCTAGAACGTAACTCACTCTTCTACAAACTGCTCGCTCTCCTCACTTATCTGATTTGCTGATGATAATTTAACTTTCTCAGCAACTCAGACTCAAAACCTCAGTTGAGTCTCACTCTTTTGTATCTCAAATCCAGTCAAGTAACTCAGGGGTCAGCAAACTATGGCCTATGGGCCAAATCTGGGCCACTACCCATTTGTGGATGACCCAAGAACTAAGAATGGGTTTTTGACTTTTAAATGGTTGGGGAAAAAAGTAATAGTTTATAACACTTCATATAAATTATATGAAGTTCATATTTTAGCGTCAATAAAGTTTTACTGGAACACATTCATACTTACTGGTTTATCAAATATGGCTGCTTGCACGTCACTACAGTTTGTCTTATAAAGGGGCCTGAAATACTCTGGTCCCGTAACAGAAAAAACCTGCTGACCCCACAGTAAATCAATAAGTCCTAAAAATTCGTCAAGTGTTTCATTTCCTTTATCTCATCCTTTTCCACAGCCAGTATGAGTTGAGGCCTTACTGCCTCATGAGTATAGAGTAGTTCTGTAATCTTATGGAATGTTCTATTTCAGTTTCCCTTGGTCTTATCAAAACCCTTCACAAACCCTCAATAGCTACCCATGAACTCTAAGGTGAAGTCAAGCCTCCAGCCTTGCCTCTCTCTCCAACCTACCTCCTACCACCACCACCATGAGTGTCTCCTACACCCTACCTGGACTATTGGCTGTTTCCAAACACCCTACCTAAAGCTCTACAGCCTGTATACCCAACCTAAGCCTTTCGATCATAAGGCCTCCTGTTTCTATCTATCCAACAATCTCTATTATAACAAATTCAGTAAGACTTTAAAAATGGTCATTTAAAAAAAAGAAAAAATAAAAAGTTGTAGGAAAAAACCCTCCATTCCAATGCCATCTCTCCCTGAATCATTTGTGAGCACTTCCCACATTGCCCCTGGAGAACTTCTTTATGGATTTAGCAGTCTCCATCACAACACTTAGACTGACACGCACTTGACCACACATTTGCCGCTACTTTAAACTGAAAGCTTGAGAACAGGCACCAGGCCTGTCCCTGTGCCTCCCGTTAATTGGCACACGATGTTGCAAGGCTCACTGGTATGCATTCCTCATTCCCCAATTATAATACTTAGCTTGAGATTCACGTGCTTTGTCTTCATTTTGATGTCTGCACAACGTGCCCTCAATATAATTTGCTGCATTCCTAACAAAGACATCCCTTCAGTCCTGGGCATATTAGCCCCAGCATTTCTAAAAATGGAGCTCTCCATCTCTCCATCTCCCCACCCCTCATCCGCACAGACTCAGAAACAAGTATGACCAGTCCACTGACAGCCCCACCTCCTTACAGCCATTTCAATCACACCTGTGTCTTTCCTGAACACTCCAACCTGCAGAGGTCCCCCCATACCCACGGTGGTGCTCTCTGTCATTTGTCAGGCAGTCATCTTCAGCCCTTAAGTAACTGCTTACTTTTCAAGTCTGTCTGTCTTGATCTCTAAGATACTGGGAGCAAAGCCATTCACAGGATACACAGTTAAGTACCCAGGAAAACATGATATACAGTATGGCTGAACGACCAGACTTCCTCTGCAGTCCCTTCTGCAATCTAAAGGCAGTCCCATCAAGCCTGTATTCCTTCCATTCCTGCTCACCTTGAACCTTCGGGCTAGAAACTTATTCTTGATCTCTAAGAAATTGCCACGGTTCATCTCCCCCTTGAAAGGTTCGTTGAGGATGGCATAGCGTGGGTCATTCTGGATGTCCTGCCAACGGGCATAGCCATGGCTGTTGGAAAATTAATCGCTCAGGAAAAACGAAACAAGGGAAAGTAAGAACGTCCAGCTGTGAGATCGTCAGAAATCCCACCGGAACCTTGGCTCAGACTCAGGCAAAGGATACTTTATGATGCCAGCCAGTAGCCAGTAGTCATGGCGTCGGTGCCAGATCTCATAAGTCTTCTTGGTGACGGTGGCTGCCCGCTCCTCATTCTGCCATAGGGAGTGCAGCTCTAAAGAGAGGTATGTGGAAGGGGGAGAAACACAAAGGCAGGCGCCACTGAGGATTCAGCTACTTACTCCTGACCCCAGATACCAACTTACTGTGCCTTTTGGCTCTAACAGGGACCCCAGAAGAGTGTGCTGTAGGCCTGGCATTCCCTCTAGGAGAGCTAAAGTTTCTGTACCTTGGTTTCTGACAAGAACCCTAATTTCACCTTGAATCTTTCCAGTGGGCCCCTTTTTCATACCAGTAAAACCACCATCTGCGATGTTGAACATGAAACGCTGTTTAATATTTTTCTTCTGCTTCTCATCATTCAGATCCTTAATGGTCTCTCCATTCTGAAGCATCACCTCTTTTTTCTCCTCCTCTTCTTTCTTTTCTTCTACAGAACAGGCAGAAGAGAAATGTCAGCTCTAGACAGAAGACAGCACCATGGCCCTTACCTATATATATAGCACCATGTGCTACGAGACCACCCATCTGCCTCCACCCTTTCTCCATGTTTTTTCTAAAATTAATTAATTAATTTTTAAATTTATTTGGCTGTGTCTTGGTTGCAGCATGTGAGCTCTAGTTCTCTGACCAGGGATCGAACCTGGGCCCCCAGTGTTTGGAGAGCAGGGTCTTAACCACTGGACCACCAGGGAAGTCCCCACATACAACTGTTTCTTAAACCCACAAAAAGGTGCCACCAGCCCACTGACCGTCACAGGAGGGGAGAGGGGGAGTCTTTTAGCTTGGGATAAAATGATTCTATCAGTATGGATGGGGAGACTGTGGGTGGAGGAGTGTCTGGGAGACAAAGTCTTTCCTTTCAGCAATAGAGTCCTTTTACAGCACAGTTGGCTTCTCCAAACACTCACCTTTGTCCTCCACCACAATGGGATTCAGATCGACTGCTGGCTTCTCCTCCACCTTCTCCACGTCAGCATTACCTGGGGGGAACAGACGGCATTGAGAACATATCTAAACAAGAGTGCTCCCCACCTCTGTTAGACCTGAAATAGTCCTAAACCTAAATCTTAATGATTAAAGTCATAAAAGATGTCCTTAGGGAGAAAAAGCCCACAGTTAAACTCAGGGGTGAAAGTCTTCCATGTGTCAGTTCCTCTGGACTGCCTCCTGCCGGGCTGCAAGTCGAAGTCCTTTGGTTCGCAGGGTCTGCAGGACGTGTAGATAGACATACCTTTGGGATCTGTCTCCATCGTTTCCTCCGTTCTTTCCTTGACCTCTGCCTTTTCCACTTTCTCCTCTCCCTCAGGAGGCTCCACTGGGACCTTCTCCTCCTCTGAGGCAGGGGCAGGGGGCTGTGTACACTTCAAAAGAGAGAAGACAGAGGTTGAAGCAGATGGGCCAGCCCCCCAGAGGGAGAACGGGTCAATCTCACTGCCTCCAGTGTGGTGTCTGTCATCCTCTCACCTCGACGGCGGCCTCAGGGGGTGCAGACTTCACCTCTTTCTCTGCCTCTGCACTCTCTTCTTCTTTGAGGTTATTTTCCTCTACTTTTATCCCATCCTCTGCAGACCAACAACAGACATTAATTAAGAGGTCCCAGATCAGAGACGGTCATGCCCTCTCAGTCTGTCTCATCTTAAACTGTCCTCTCGTGCCTTTAAGAGCCAGCCCTATTCTCAGGACGGCCCTCCTAAACTGAGAGGGAGCTTGCTGTGCGTCCTGCCGGAGTCCCCTGAGAACTGAGCACAGAGGAGCAGAAAAACCACAGGCCAGGACAAGAAGAAGAGGACAGAGGATTACCGTCCAGGAGCACTCACCAGCAGGCGGGGCAGGAGCTGGAGTATTGGGCTGTGTGTCCCCAGGAGTGGAGGGGGTAGGAGTCTTTGGGGATGGTGACCCTGGCTGAGACATCTTCTTATTTTCCTCTACTTCTGCGAGTTCAGGCATGCTCCAACGCCCGTTAACATGTTCAAACTCCTGAACCTGCAGCAATGGGACAAGAGGTTGAAGATCTGAGTCCAACTAGGCTCATTCCCTGCTGGCCCTCCAGCTCCCACTATAAGCCCTGCATCACAGAGGGAGGCTCAGGGCTCACCTTCTTGCGAATCAAGGACATAACACCAATCCGAGTAAGGACATGCTGGCGAGACAGACCTTCTCGGGGGACACCATCAGCAAAGGTCTCGGCCCCATCTGCTCCCGGCTCACATAAATGCCGCATAAAAAGCGAGACATAAGCCCTGTGGTAAAGAAACAGAGAAACAGGTTAAAGAGCAGCCAGCTCCCAGACCAGACTCCTTCCCACCCACAGGGCAGTGAGGCCTCATCCCGGAGATGACTGTGGCTCCATGTAAGGTAAAGCCCGCCATGGCGCTGAGAGCTGGTCTCCAGACCCCGCCCCGTGCCGCAGGTCCTCTTCCCGGGAAGCAGGGAAGAGAGAGCCCTATTCCTAGCAGCTGCACTTCCAGCTTCAGCAGGAGACAGAGACTGCCTCCTGGCACAGGGGGCTCCAGTGTGCGGGAAAACCCGGACTCAGAGGTCTTGCTCTACAGTGCTCACCCACGCACTCAACTTACTTGAACTCCTTCTCCGATTTGCCTCGCAGATCCCTCACGAGCCACTGGGTGGTGAAAGCATCCTGAGGGGGCATCCCATAGCGCATAATTGCATTAAGAAAGGCTTTTCGCTGACGAGCATTAAAACCAAGAACCTGGGGGCAGAACGAACCAGGTGAGAGGGAGGCGACCCAACTCCAAGACCCGACAGCCGCTTGCACCCACCCTGCCCTAGGACCGAGCTGTACTCACTTCAATATTCCCACCAACACGGGCCAACAGAGGAGGCAATGGCTTATCTTTATCATTCCGCAGGCCCTTGCGACTGGGCCTGCGGGGAGCTACAAGAAGAAAAGGACATGTGAGCGACACTGATTGAGATGTTAGACAAAGCAACAGGTAAAAATCCAACAGAAAGGCGTGGGCCTCACCTTCTGAACGTTCGTCAAAGTCTTCATCACCTTCCTCTGAGGCCACCGAATAATCGGACTGGTTGTCGGACTGGTCGTCCTGCCAATCTGGGGGGAGAGAGGGCAGATGAGCGGGGCCCACTGCTCTAGTGGAACGGCCCATGGGTGGGGGGCGGGGCCGGCCACACACACCTCGGTCCTCCTGCGAGCCATCATTGTAGTTGACCTGTTTACGAATTCTTTTTCCTTTGCCCAGGTTTCGGGCCAGATCTTCTTGCTGCTGCTCATAATGGTGCCGCAGCAATTTCTCCCAGTAGTCGGGATCCACACTTTCTTCCTGTTTTATGATCTCCCGTTCCACCTCCTCTTCCTCCTGGGGCAGAGGGAGGGCCAGGACTCAGGGCTGCTGCACCCCCAGCTACCCCTGGTCCTCAGAGTTCCCACTCTGTTAGCTGCTGCTCATGACTGGACTCTGAAATACTTGATGTGCCTGCTTGAACCTAAGAACTTGAAAGAAATTTAATTGACAGGACAAGCTGTTATCACAAGACAGAAGGAGGAAGAGACAGTATGCATTATTTTAACCCCTTTTACTGACACACAAACAAGTGGGAGACAGTAAAATGTAGGAAAGAGATTAGAGCCTTAACAAGGCAGAATGGAGAAGCTTTTGAAATACTGCAGAAGATTCTCCCAAGCAATAAAGTAGAAGGGCCACAAGCCCTTTCTGTTGTTCATAAACTTCATAGAAGTTTACCAATTGTGTGGAAAAAAAATTACATATCCTTTTATATCCCCATAATGTTTATGCTCCTCTCAAAGTCTTTACTTTTTTTTTTTTCAGATAGTTTAGGACCACGAGAGTTCCAAATCCTTTACATTAGAATTAAGCTGTTAACAGCATTGATATAAGAAACAACCTACATATCCACCATTAGGGAACCTGAATAAATTATGGGGGGGGGGTGAAATGGATGAAGAGTCAAAAGGTATAAATTTAAGTCATGGTGATTTTATATATAGCATGGAAACTCTAGTTAATACCATACTGCACATTTGAAAGTTGCTATTAAAAAGAGCAGTTCTTAAAAGCTCTCTTAAAAGAAAAAAAAAGTGGAGAAGGAAATGGCAACCCACTCCAGTATCCTTGCCTGGAAAATCTCATGGACAGAGGAGCCTGGTGGGCTGCAGTCCATGGGGTTGCAAAGAGTCAGACACAACTGAGAGCCTAACACAACACAAAGAATGTAGAGAGAAAAAAAAAGAAGTTTAAAAAGAAAAAAAGTTAATACTATATATATATAGTGACACAACTAAACTTATTGGGGTGACATCTTGCAATATATACAAATCATTATGATTTGAAACAATATATAAAATCACATCATACACCTTTCATATAATAGTGTTTTATATTATATCTCAATTTTTTAAGTAAATAAATTATGGTACTTTCAAACGGTGACATATTATGCAGCAAAAAAGGGGGGTGAAGGAGTTCTTTCTGTACTGATTTGGATGAAATAAATCTTCCAAGATCAGGTAGACAAAGGTGAGGTACAGAACATCATGGAGAAGAAGCCACTTTTCTTACACAGCAACATGCATGCAACTAGAGATGATCATAGTCAGAAACAAATACCATATCACTTATACATGGAATCTGAAAGCATGACAAACAAACCTATCTATGAAACAGAATCATGGACCTAGAGAACAGACGGGTAGTTGCCAAGGGGAAGGGACTGGAGTGGGAGGTTGTGATTAGCAGATGTAAGCTTTCAAATATAGAACGGATAAACAACAAGGTCCTACTGTATAGCACAAGGAACTATATATAATATCCTATGATAACATAATGGACAAGAATATATATAAAGAAAATGTGTATTTATATACATATATATAACTGAATCACTTGGTTGCCCAGCAGAAATATACACAGCATTGTAAATCAACTATTCTTCCTATTTTTGTGTGTTTGTGTGGTGTGATTTAACACAACAGAAGTTTATTTCTTGTTCCTAAAATGTCCATTACAGATTTGGGGGACTCTCCAGAACAGATACCTCTCCAGTGTGGGGGCCTCAATGTTTCCGACTGCTCTGATCTCATGCTCCTCTCTCTGGATGTGTTCACATGACAGAGGAGGAAGACAGCACTAGAGAGTCTTACACCAACAAGTAAATGTTCCAGCCACGAAGTGAGGCTTCTGCAACAACCCACTGCTCACAACTGTCTCAGGACCCTGTCTAACCACAAGGAGCAGAAAAGAGTAACCACTCCCTTCTTGTTTTGGCTGTGCCATGTGGCTTACAGGATCCCAGTTCCCTGATCAAAGACTGAACCTGGGCCCTCAGCAGTGAAAGCGTGGAGTCCTAACCACTGGATCGCCAGGAAACCCCCTTACTGCTTGCTAGGATCCCAGCCCCATGTCTCCTTGCCTACTGCTACACCTCACTTAGAAGAGGGCCTGGGGACTTCCCTGTGGAACAATACTTCAACTTTAGAAAAAACCACTTTCCTTAAAAGGAAAAGGGTGTTTCTGTGTATATATATACACGTCTATATATATGTATACACATATATATGGATATATATGTGATTTACAGGCACATTAAAATAGTTTGTAAAATAAGTATCACTTATCCCCAGAGAGGGTGCTAGGTAGCCAAAGGGCTGGGGTGGGGAAGAGACACTTCCATAGCTTCTGAATTTTCCATCTGGAGACTTACAGCTGACCCCTGAACAACACAGGTTGGAACTACATGAGTCCACTTACACACAGATATTTCTCAACAGTAAATACTACAGTACCACACAGTCCACAGTTGAATCTGCAGATGTATGAGCTACACACATGGAGGGCTGTAGTATTCAAAACGCAAAACTTGATGCAGCCACCTAGAGGGCCATGTCAGGAAAGGTGAACAGTGGGAGGGAGAGCACCAGCCCTCCCTTGCAGCCACTCAGCACCTTCTCCCCTGGGTCCCCCCCACACACAGGCCACCCTGACAGGAGAGCAGTTGTGACCAAAGACTACTAGGCTGCAGACCAGTCAGACTTCAGCCACAAGTACACACCAGAGTTTAAGATATACATCAGAAAAACAGCGAGAGGAATGCTTCAGAGTTGGAAGGGTGAGAACAGATGGCAAAGATCATCAAAGGGGACCAGAGGAGAAAGAATTTTTTTCTTTAATTCCATACCCTATTATCATATTAGAGGGAAAGTATTAGAGTCCACACATTCGTAACTGAGTATTCTTTGTTTTCTGTTTTAAAAGACCCAGGAAACAGAAGGGAAAAAGGAAAAACAGTTGTTTCAAAAAGTACAGGAAGACAGGCTAAGTAAGTACACATCACATCTCCTACCTTTTCTCTGGAGAGAGTTGGGCTAGCAATCCAAAGTCTATTTATACAAATAATAAAATACATAAGAGAAAATAAAGTGAGAATCTGATAAAGCAGTTAATATAAATGTTTTGAGTGTGAAATGTGGCCAGTTACGTCCAAGAAGTGAATGTGATTTGCTCATACTTACAGAATTTCTTTTCAAAGAGGTGAAAAAATAATCACTGTACTATTTTGCCTACAGATGTTTTCCTGTTGTCTCAAATACCATCGTGGTCTCAACTCCAACTTTTGGACCAAACACCAAGCACCACACTGGACTCATACTCACCCCCATTTCTTCTTCTCGCACCACATACTGGGCCACTTTGAATGAGCTCAAATATTCATTCATGCCCTGTAGCTCCGTGTCTTCAGTCTCATCCTGGTTCCGGTCCAGCAGTCGTTCAATGGCTTTATCGTCATAGTGGATGACACTGCTGTCTTCTCCCTCTTTGTTGTCTCCTCCTATAAAGAATCCATACCCCCAGTTAGCATCAGCAGCTGCAGTGGAGAAAGCTAGCCCTACAGACCCAAGGTATGAGTCCCAAGACCCTCAGGATCAAAGATGCCCTTTAGAGCAGCCACACCCCACACCATCACAAGTTCCTGACCAGCTCACCTCCATCTGTGGCCTCATCTTTGAATAGCTCCTCAGTGCCAAACTTGAGGATATCATCAAGCTCCTGTTTGGACATGGATCCGGTCTTGGAGCCCAGCCCAGGCCGAACAACTAGATGCGTCAGCATCATCTTTTTCTTGGCCACCTGCGTGATCCGCTCTTCTACAGATGCACGGGTCACAAACCGATAAATCATCACCTTCTTATTTTGCCCAATACGGTGAGCTCTGCTAAAGGCCTGGAGTGGGGTACAAAACAAAGACAAAAACTGAAGTCACCATGTTTATTTGCCCTGACTTTCACATAGTAAGCCAGACCCAGCGTGAGGCAGGAGCTGCAGCTTGCCTCACACAACCTCCTTTTGCACCCCTGCTCCCAGACACCATCCTCTACCATGTTACCCTAAGTAGGACCAGAGCTAACCCAAACTCTCCAGCTTACAGTAAGGTAAAAGACATTTAAAAAGAATCTATTGTTTTCCCCTGAAACAACTAATTCCAGATGGTGGAGCCCGTACAGAGAACACTGCATTGCCAGTAAGTTACTGTATGCCAAGGCTGCTGCCTCTGCTCACCTGGATGTCATTATGGGGGTTCCAATCAGAGTCGTAGATAATAACTGTGTCAGCAGTGGCCAGATTGATTCCAAGACCCCCAGCTCGAGTGGAAAGCAGGAAGCAAAACTGCTGAGCACCCGGTGCTAAGAGAGGAACCACAATTCCAATGAACAAATGTATAAGGAGCATCAGAAATACAAAACCTCATTAGCAGATGCAAAATGCTATATATAGGATGGATAAACAATAGGTCCTACTGTGTATAGCACAAGGAACTGTATTCAGTATCTTGTGACACACCACAGTGGAAAAGAATATGAAAAAGAAGATATATTTTTAAAAAAGAGTTGTATACATGTATGACTGAATCACTCTGCTGTACAGCAGAAATCAACCCAACACTGTAAACCAACTATACTTGAATTGGAAAAAAAAAAAAAAACACACACCTCTTTAGGCAAATACCGAAGTATCAATAATGGTATTCATCGTAAGCAAAGAGCACCAGACACTGAGATGAAAGTTTAAGAAGAAACAGGATGTCACCATGGTCTCAAGTGTCCCCTAAAGGAATTTATCAATCGCAATGAGGAAAACCTTACAAGGGAGAAAATTCAGCAGACACCACCTAAACCAAGTAATCAAGGTCAACACCAGCAGTGGAACATTATCAATGTCACACTGTCCCTGGGAATGATGCACTGAAAAGGACACAGCATCACTCTTGCAGACTCCTGCCCAAAATGTCTAACATCAATCGAACCATGAGAAAACATCAACTAGACTGATGTAAGAAAAGCTAAACATTCTATAAAGAAGCTGACCAGATCACCATCAAAGGTATCAATATCATGAATAAAACAGAAAGAATGAAGAACTGGAAGAGACAACAACTGTGAGCGATGTGGGATCTGTGGGTGGATCCTGACACATGGTCAGTGGTGACGTTCAAGTCTATGACCTGGTTAGTAGTATACTACACACCAATGTTAATTCCCTGGATTTGATTGTTGTACTGTGGTCATGTAAGTTATCAAGAAAAGTCAGGTGAAAGGTATACATGAACTTGCTATGTTATTTTTTTTGAACTTATGTGTTCAAAACTATCTCAAGTTATAAAGTTAAAAAAAAAAAAAAAAAGAGGAGGAGGTAGTAGTGGCTACTGAGACAAGCCTGCCACTAGCTTGCTATCTGGGTTTCGTAAATCTGGATAAATCCGGGTCCCTCCCAGGCCTCAGCATGCAATGAGGATGATTAAATGAAGTGCCCTTCTTTTCAGCAGAGAGAACAAAGACTCCATAGGGAATAAACAATCTCCCAGGAATAATCTGATACATTCTTCCAATCAAATTCAAAAGTACTCTTCCATGTCAACAAAAGACCCTAAACCACTACCCAGAAAAACAGATGGAGGGAACAAGTGATGTGTCGGGCGCTCTGAGTGAGTGAGGATGCCAGGATCAAAGCCACTCCTCCCCTCTTACCATTGAAGCGGTCAATGGCCTCCTGCCGCATGTTCCCAGTGATTCCCCCATCTATACGTTCATATTTATAACCTTCGTGTTCCAGGAAGTCCTCTAGCAGGTCCAGCATCTTGGTCATCTGAAGAGGAGCAGAGTTGAATTACGGGCTTAATTAGACAACAGTCCTCCCGTACGTCTCTGAGCTGTCCACTGCTACCCGGAAGTTACCTGGGAGAAGATGAGGACACGGTGCCCACCCTCCTTGAGGTTCTTGAGCATTTTCTGAAGCAGCAATAATTTCCCGGATGCTCTGATGAGGGCACTGCCATCATACATGCCGTTAGGCATCTTAGGGGCTTCCTAGAGAGGAGCAAAAAAGAAAAAATAAGGAAAGAAACCCCACACGGAGCGGTCTCCAGCCCGGGACTAACAAGAGGTGGCACAGTGTACCATGGCGGCCACGGGGAAGAGATATGGGTGGTTGCAGCACTTCTTAAGATCCATCACCACGTTTAGCAGAGAGACCTGGTTGCCGCCCCCTCGAGCATTGAGTGCTTCAAAATTCCGAGTGAGGATGTACTTGTAGTATTTCCTGTGTAGACGACAGGGTAAGAGATATCACCCTCAAGAGTTGTTACCTGGCTCAGCATGTGGTCCCAGGGTTTGGGGCCTTCCTTCCAACACCTCTCACTTTGGGACTGAGGAGACCTAAGAAGCGCCACTGCCATCCTTTTAAACAAGGGAAGGAAGCGCCGAGCACTCTGGACCCAGCACCCCGGCCACAGGTTCCTCTGGGTCTCACTGGCTTGGTCACCACCCGTCTCACATCAGAGTGTGGGGAGGACTGGGAAACACCATGCAGACGGGCTGGCGTGTCTAACTGTGTCTGCCAAATGGAGCCAGCGCCCCGTTCCTCCACACTCACTTCTGCATGGGGCTCAGCTCCACACGCACGATCAGCTCTGTCTTGGACGGCATGTTCTTGAACACGTCAGCCTTGAGCCGCCGCAACATGTGAGGGCCCAGCATGTCGTGCAGCTTTTTAATCTGGTCCTCCTTGGCAATGTCTGCAAACTCCTCCAGGAAGCCTTCCAAATTGCTTCAGAAGGAAAAGGAAAGAAGCTGTTGGAGAGGGGAAGGGAAGGGACATGGCGCAGGAGGCAGAAGGAGCAGGAAGGATGAGGAGCCGACTGTGGACAAGCACACACTTACTGGAACCTCTCAGGGGTGAGGAAGTTAAGCAGGTGGAACAACTCTTCGAGATTATTCTGCAGTGGAGTCCCTGTCAGCAACAGCTTGTGCTGGAGCGAGTAGCCATTTAAAACCCGGAAAAACTGGTGAAGCAGATGGAGAGAAGTGAAGTGCAATGAAAACAGGGCTCCAGTACTTCTTTGTAAACTCCCGTTTTACCGCCCAGCAGTTAAGCCCCCACCCCTACCTCTATCTCTCTTTAAAAAAAATGTATTATCCTTTATCTTCTTTCGGCAGTTACCTTTTTTTCTCTTTCAGCCACACTTCGCAATCTTAGTTCCCCAACTAGCCGATGAACACGTGCCCCACCCCAGAGTAGAAGTGCAGAGTCCTAACCACTGGACCACCAGCAAGGTCCTCCATCTCTCTTCTAAGGCCTGGCCTCCAAGGCTTATCTATCATGAGTAAGGAAGGCAGAGATCCTTTTTCCCTTTCCCGTGCTCCTTGGTCTCCCCTTCCTGAGTAGGTGGTACCAGAACCATAAAACTGAAGGCCACAGCTCCCCCGCCCCTCACCTTAGACTGATTATTCTTGAGCCGATGGGCTTCATCCACGATGAGGCAGGCCCAGTCAATAGAGCCCAAGATGGCCATGTCAATGGTGATCAACTCATAGGATGTCAGCAGCACGTGAAACTTCACAGATGCCTCTTTCTGCACAAGAAGGTGACTTGGTCACTCGTGTCCAGGCCAAGTCAAGGTGTGGTGGTGCAGGCCAGGGGGGTGGGAATGGGGGAATTCTCTCCTCCTCATCCCAGGGACCAGACTCAAGGACGCCATAGCAACAACTCTCCCCTACCCCCGCCTCCCTGAGGTACCTTCATGCGGGAAGCCTTCTTGCCACCACGAATGGCATTGTCCTCAAAGGAAAACTCGTTCTCTCGGATGATAGCACGGCTGTCTTTGTCACCCACGTAGGTCACCACGTACATATCTGGAGCCCACATTTCAAACTCCCGTTCCCAATTGATAATGGTGGAAAGAGGGGCGCTCACTAGGAAGGGGCCTTTGGAATGACCCTGTGAGGAAGAAGAGCAGTGGGACAGTGAGGACTCAGGACCCCACACACAACCCCAGCGTCCACGGCCTGGTCCCTGGCCCCTCCAGCGGGCAGCGGACTGGCCTGTGCACTGCTGCTGCTCCTCCTCCCTCCCCAGGATACAAACACACCTAGCTGCCTCCTTCCCAGAGCTCCAGGCCTGCCTCCAGGGAGCTCACACACTGGTCTCTCCACACTAGCTCCACCCACAGTTCTGCCCATCTCAGCGCCCAGCCGGCCCTCAGGACTGAGGCTCCAGGCACCCACCACTAACCTCCCCAAGGCTCCACTCCCTCCCATCTGTCTCTGGGTACTTAGGTCTCTCGTACTGTCACTCAACACTGTTCTCCAAATCAGAGAATAGTTTTTTCTTCCTTTCTCTGTCTCCTTGGAGTGTAAGAGAAGACCCTGAACACAGAACATCCCCCCACACACAAAGCCAGTAGCCCCGGCTTGCGCACCTCCTTGTAGAGGGAATACAGGAAGACTGCTGTCTGCACCGTCTTCCCAAGGCCCATCTCGTCAGCCAAGATGGTGTCAGTGCCCTGAGCCCAGGAGAAGCGCAGCCAGTTCAGGCCCTCCATCTGATAGGGGTGCAGGGTCCCACCTGTAGCATCCAGGTACTCTGGCTGGCGCTCGTACTTCACTGTCGGCTGAAGGAGGAAAAGAGAAAGTCATGAGCTGGTGAGGAATTCCCTTCCTTCCCTAAAACAGCAGCTGCTCCTCCTCACACATGCTCACTAGAGCCTACTCAAGGAAGCCACAGAAGACTGGTGGGGGAAAAGGTGCTTAACGGCTACTCTAAGTTTGTGTTTTATCTAGAGTCCTGCAATAAGCAAGGCAAGATGGAGGTCTTGGTCCCAGAGACATCAGAAGACAGACACGTCACAGTCTCCCTGGCAACACAATAATTCTACCAGTCAGGATCTACCAGGTGAATAGTTCTTTGTTCTCCATAAATGTACTTTTAACCTTACTCATATATTACACAAAACCCCAAGGAACTGAGCCATGAATTAAGGGTCAAAAGACGAAGGTTCCAAAACAAGTTTCATAAAAGCTTGGTGTGTGACTCCTCCATGCTTAACACTTCCTCAGTCATACACTAACACCTATGTTTTTGCTTTTCTAATGAGGGAAAAGAAAATAAAGTATTCCCAGTATTTTCTCCCTGGTTTCCAGAGACGTGGAGAGGCCAGGAGGCGGTCTGTGTAAAGCATTTTAGCTACACTGACTTGAATGCCTTAGACCACCACTGTCAGGGGAGCACACAAGACACGTCGCCCTGCCCGCCCTTTTCAGCCAACTCACGTCAACCGTTGGTGTTTCAGGGGGCCTCTCCAATTTCCTCAGCTTCACCTTCTTGAGCTTCTTGCCTGGTCGTCCCTCCTCACCCCTCATCAACTCCCTGAAGAAGACACAGATGTCACAGCGCTGCCAGGGGTCCTTCTCAACAAGCAGCAGCTCTGATCACTGAGGTCGCTCACCTGTGATTCCAGTAGCTCTGCTTGAACAGGTCATAGTCCTGAATCTCCACATCCTCACTCTCCCAGGATGCCTGGTCATAGGGTAGGTCCCGCCACTTGATCAAGTAGTGAACGTGGCCCTTCTTGTCCACGCTGCAAGGTCAAGAGGAGAAAGTGCTGAGCCAGAAGGCCCCCCTGCTCAGCTCCCCAGTCAGTCTTGCTCTCAAAAACCACCAACAATAGATGTTCCAAACCAGACCTCTGAGGAGGCCAGATGCCACATGGATTCAGAAGCAATACATCTGGTGTACCAGTCTTTGCACCAAAAATGATCTCTAATCTACAGCCTATGGCTCAAAGGCCAGGATTCAGTCAGTTAATAAATAACACACTGAGTGTCTCGTCCGACTGTAAGTTACTGGTGAGGTCCATTTTCTGAATCCCCCGAGGATACGCAGCCCACCTCCAGGATACCCGGCCAGCTCCACCGGTACCTGTGGTTGAGAATTCGGTGGATCATCATCCACTCAGGCTTTATCCCATAGCGATAGAAGCGCTCCTCCATCTCAGCAAATTTAGGGTCCTTGTTCTTCCGCTTCCGGCTCTTCTCCTCATCACCACCGAAGTCCCCAGAAGGTGGTTCATCCATGTCATTCTTCCGCTGATAGTTTCGGAACATCACTTGACAGTGTAGCTCCAACTGCAAGCAGGAAGAAAGACATCACCAAGAGTGACATCCACCCTTCTCTCCACACGCTGTTCTCTCACTGCCGCCCCTATCCAGTCTCTCCCAGGCTCACCTGCAGCTCAGACACCCAGGAGCAGTGCCAGTATGACATCCCTTGCCACTTGACAAAGAACTGCCGCTCTGGCCGCCCCTCCAAAGGCTTGGGGGACGGAGTGTTGGGATCAGCATCTGGGGGCCGAGGCACTGGTGTGGGAGATGGTGGCTGACCCCACTTCCAGATTAGGATCTTCTGAACTTTGCCCTTAAGAGCTGGACACTAAGAGAGAAAAAGAGATGAGTCAACACCAAAGCACTACCATAGGGAGACGTATACCTGAGAGCAGCTTCAACCTCATAGTTAGTAAAATCTCATTTCAATTACAGTCTAATTCCTAAGCCCTTCAAGATAGAGATAGAATCCCCTGTTTCTAGACTTAGTCCAGGACTGGTGTGACATTATCACTCCTATCTGCCTAACAGAGCCAGCAGCTAAACCAACAATAACTTAGAACAAGTAGGCAGAGAGAAGTCACAGGCCTGGAGCCCAGATTTCCTCGCTTAATCTATTAGATTGGTGCACGCATAATTGCAGTTTTGGACTGTGAAATTTAACATTTAAATGTAATCATTGTAACTAGACTCAAACACATTTTTAACAATCAAACGAGGCACAAACACAATAAACACATTTTTGCCAATGAGAAGTAAGTTTATTCCTGTAGCGTAAAAATCCAGGCTTCGGGATTCAATGAATTCTTGGAAAGCATTTTCCACATCATGCTGGTTGTGGAAGCATTTTCCCTGCAAAAAGTTGTCAAGCTGCTTGCAGAAGTAGTAGTCAGGAGAAAGAGAAGTAGAGGTCAGGTGAATATGGCAGATGAGGCAAAATTTTGAAGCCCAATTTGTTCAACTTTCTGATTGAACACTGTCTGAACACCACATGATGTTCAACACTGATTGAACATCAATTTTTTGATTGAAGCGTTGATTATGTCATGTATGATTGGGTGCTGTCATGGCGAAGAATCAGACCCTTTCATTGCTGGTCTGGTAGCTCAGACAGTACAGAATCTGCCTGCAATGCAAGAGACTAGGCTTCAAAGCCTGGGTCGGGAACATCCCCAGGAGAAGGAAATCGCTACCCACTCCAGTATTCTTGTCTGGGAAATCCCACGGACAGACAAGCCTGGTGGGCTATAGTTCATGGGGTTGCATAGAGTCGGACACTACTGAGCACCTAACACACTTTCATTGACCAATGCTGGCTGCAGGCGTTGTAGTTTTCAGTGCATCTCATCGATCTGCAGAGCATACTTCCAAAATGTAATGGTTTCACTGGGATACAGAAAGCTGTAGTGGATCAGACCGGCAGCAGACCACTGAACAGTGACCATGACCTTTTCTTGGTGCAAATTTGGCTTGGGAGGTGCTTTGGAGCGTTTTCTCAGTCCAATCATGAGCTGGTTGTTGCCAGTTATTGTATAAAATACACTCTTCGTTGCATATCACAGTCTGACTGAGAAATGGTTCATCATTGTTGCATAGAATAAGAGAAGAGACGACACTTCCAAACCTTTCCAATTTGCTTCAAAGGCCGAAACACCATAGAATGGTTGATGTTGAGTCCTTCAGCAACTTCTTATGTAGTTTTAAGAGGGAGGATAAGCTTTGATGATTACTCTTAGTTGGTCACTGTCAACATCCCATGACCGGCCACTACACTCATCTTCAAAGTTCTCATCCCCTTTGCAAAACTTCTTAAACCACCGCTGAACTGTATATTCGTTAGCAGTTCCTGGGCCAAGTGTGCTGTTGATGTTGCGAGTTTTCTCCACTGCTTTATGACTCATTTTGAACTCAAATAAGAAAATTGATTGAATTTGCTTTTTGTCTAACATCATTTCCACAGCTTAAAATACACATAAAATAACGTCGTTACAAAAAACATAAACCAAGAAATATGCATTAAAATGATGTATAACACAACCACATTTAAGAATGTATTCCAATTATCAAATGGCAAAGTTCAACAGTGCTAAACCTCATTTACTTTTGCACCAACCTAGTAACAGCAATAAGAGGCCCTGTTATATGACTAAGCTACCAAGACCTCGAGGCTGGTATCAAGACAAGAAAAGATGTCCTGGGCTACATCCCACTTGGGAGAATAGGCAAAGCATCAGCTCTGTTGGAAGTCAGTCCTATAGCTTCCCAGGAGAAAGACATCCCAGGACCACAAAAGAAGGAAAACCCTGGTTTTGGGGCTCAAAGGCCTCCAGCCCTCCAGTGGCCTCTCCTGCACCTCAGCCTGGAGATGCCCACACAGAACAGGGGTGAACCCTTGGGTTGATCCACACCTCCCTCAGCTGACCCCAGTTGGGGCCAGGCACTCACCGTGCAGCGGGGACACAACCATTCGCCGTTGGGGATCTCTGGGAGGGGGGGGTTTAGGCAGTGGATGTGGTAGGAGGAAGGACAGGTGTCACAGCAGAGCAGCTCCCCGCCATCCTTGCAGACCCGACAGAATTCCATGTGGTGATCATCCTCTTCTTCAGGGTCTCCCCCAACCTCCTCGAGGATCTCCTCACCCTCCGAATTGTCCTCCTTTGCCTCCCACTGGATGCCTTCCTTCTCCTGAAGTCGAGGACCACAGAGTCAGGTTACAACCACCCCCCACCCGCCCAGCTGGACCACACCCAGCATCCCTCCAAGAGCATCCCAAAGCCCACAGCCAGCAGCACCAGCATGTCTCCTCCTGCCCAGACCCTCCCCTCTTAAGGCTGGGCACTCACGCAGTGTGGGCAGCTCCACTTGCCCTCTGGCGCCTTCTCCATGTCTGGGTCCAGGCAGACCATGTGGTACGCGCGGGGACACGTGTCACACAGGATGATCTCTCCGCCTTGCTGGCACACCTCACAATAGTCCTGGTGGTCTGTCTCATAACCATCCACAGCAGTCACCTCCTCCTCGCCTGGGCAAGGAAGAGGGAAAGCCCAGTTATTAGAAAACGACCACCTCCCCCCACCCCCGAAGCCCAGGCCCCATCTCCTTAGGGAGATGCCTCCCCAATCATTCCCCTCAGCCTATCACATATTGATACAGAAAAGCAGCACACCTTTCTTTTTCTTCTTTGTGGTCCGCAGTTTCTTGCGGCTGCGGCTACTGCGGCTGGTAGAACCATCAGAAACAGAATAGCTATTGATACTGGCGTCATCGAAGTCAGACTCCACATCTAAGTCGTCGTCCTCACTCTAATGGGGTGAGAAGAAATACGGCTCAAGATTCAGGCCAAGGGGAAGGAGAGAGTGGTGGAGAAGGCAGGCAAGGGAATTGCTCTTTCACTCGGGGCACTGGAATCACAGCAAGGACTTACACAGCAAGCCTAGAGCCCTGTTCTATGACCAACTCCCCACATACTTCAGCAGCCACCGTGAAAGGTGAACCCTGAACTAAGACACCATCCTCTCCACGGGCTAAGGCACCATCACCAGCGGACAGGGACAGGCTGGGAGCTCACCGAGGATCTCTTCCGCTTAGAACCAAAACCTCCCAGCTTGATTTTCAGAGGAGCTACTTTCTTGGGTTTAGGCTTCTTGGCATCGGGAACACGAGGGCTGCCCTTGGGCTTCCTCCGAGCATTGGGACCTGAATCAGGAGAAAGCAAGTGTGATCATGCAGTCCAAACACCCATAAGAGAGCAGAACATGGGGAAAAGGAAATATTCTCCACCCAAAGTATTTCTGCTGGGTTGGCCAAAAAGTGCCTTTTTAAGTAAAAGTAAGACACATTTTTCACCTTGGAGAACTTTATTGCACAATGTATCCATCATTTTGTTCCACTACCTTTTGCCACTTTTCTGGCAACTTCATTATTTCTATCTTCCCAAAACTTATTGTCTTTTTGAGCAAAAAACTGTTCTAGGTACCTTTTACAGTCTTGCAGGGAAGTGAACTTTTTTCTAGTAAGAGAATTTTGTAAAGATCAAAATAAATGGAAATCTGAAGGTGCAATGTCTGATTAATAGGGTTGGATGAATCAGAACTTCCCAGCCAGGTTATAACAGTTTTTGCCTTGTCATCAAAGAAACGTGCAATCTTGCCTTACCCTGATGGAGCTCATAATAAAGGACTCCCTTCCAATCCCACCACATACACAACATCACCTTTGTTAGGATGAAGACCAGTCTTTGATGTGGTTGGTGGTGGTTCATTTCACTTGCCTCAGGATCTCTTCTGCTCCACATTACTGTACAGCATCCGCTTTTCATTGCCCATCACAATTTGTTTTAAAAATGGAATTTTTTTGTTACGTTTAAGTAGAGAATTCCATATGGAAATACAGTTAAGATTTTTTTCATTTAACTTACATGGAACCCAAATATGAAAGTGATGAACAAAACCAGGCCAGTGCAAATGATTTTCAGTACATGATTGGATTTTTTGAGTATGTCAGCAATCTCCCATGTGGTATACAACATTGACTGTTCTTAATTAATGTCTTGATTTGATAGCTATCAACTTCAACTGGTCTACCCAACCATGGAGCATCGTCCAGCGAGAAACCTCCAGCCCGAACCTTTGTAAATGACTTTTGACACGTTCTATCAGTCACAGCACCTTCTCCACATATTGCACAAATCTTTTTTTGTGTTTCAGTTGTTTTTTCACCGTTCTTGAAATAATAAAGCATAATATGCCAAAATGTTGCCTTTCTTCTCTTGTCTTCAATAGTAAAATGACTACACAAAACTTAAATTTTGGTAGGTTTTTTTTTTTTTTTTAATGCACACTGATATGACAACCATCACAATACGATCTATCAAAACTGTTTCAAATGAAGTTAAAGACAACCAAAAAAAAAAAACAAAAAGGACAACTAAGCGAAACTAGAGCCATCTTATGGAAAGTTGAAGGAACTTTTTGGCCAATCCAACAAAATACGCCCCACCTAAAACATTTCTACACTGAGCTTCCCAAATTTCCCTCCTGATCCAAGATTCATCCCTCCCTTCTAGCTTCCATCTTTCGGCTGACAGAACAGCGCATCCACACATCTGCCAACCACACTACCCCCCACTTCCACTGGGTCCCATTTTCACCTTTGCCCTCCTTGGTCTTGGCCTTGCGGATAGGCACCTCCACAGGGGGTGGAGGCGGTGCCACTTCAGTGGCTGTCACCATGCTCTCAACCACGGCCACTGCCGCTGCTGCCGCTGCTGCCACAGAAGCCCCAGAACTGCCTTTGAAGGGGTTGTTGGTGCTGAACTCCCGCCACTTTGCGCCCAAAACCATCATCATCTTGGAGACGGCGATCTTGGGGTTTTTGGCAGCAATGAGGGGCCTGGGGGAGAAATGGCAGGAACAGAAAGGAAAACTTCAAAAACAAAACATAAAAGATGGGGGTGGAGGTAAGAAGAGATGACAGAAGTGCACTCCACCCCATCCCCAAGACCCTCCTGTTTACCGAACAAACTGGCTGAAGGCCTTGTAGTTGGTGAGGGTGCGATAATCCTCCTCAGAGAACACGTGGTCAATGTCTTCCATGCCCCAGTCTTCCAGGAGCTGAGCGGATGACTTAGGCTCCTGCAGAGAGAGCAGGGTCAAGGCTTGACTCCGAGTGCCCACACTCACCAGAGGAATCTGAGCTGCAACTAAGGCTGGCAAGTCCCAGGGTAAGAGCAAATCATTAGAAACAGGAGGAAAGAACTCAATCTCAGGGGCAGCAGTGTCTGGGAAGCAAAGGACAGAGAAGAAGGTGGAAATGCAGACACCTTCGAGTCGTCGTCATCCTCGTCCTCCTCCTCCTCCTCTTTCCGCTTGGATTTACTCTTCTTCTCCTTCTTAGGGCCCAGCTTCTTCTTCTTCTTCTTCCCAGGGGTGTAGTCGCTGCCTTCGCTGTCTGAGCGCAGGGCCACCTCTTCCTCCTCCTCCACAAACTCCGGCCCCTCCCCAGAGCTGTCCCCCAGCTGCCGGCATAAGAGCAAACGCTGGAGCAGGGAAGGGGGAGAGGGAGACAGACACACACATGCTACACACATGCTGACCTCAGGAGAGCCCCGAGGCGACGCCTGGGACCTGGCCCCCCACTCTAGGGCCAGCAAGCGAAGGCCCCAGCCCTCCAGCCCTTCTCAGGGCTCCTCCTGCCTTCCTCCTACTCCCCATGACATCAGTCACCCACTCACCTCCTTTTTTTGGCGCTTGCTCTTAGGGATCTTAGGGTCCCGAGGTTTCTTAGGCTTTTTCTTCTTCTTGAGCTTTGGAGTCTCTGCTTCTGACAAGTCCTCTTCCGGGTCCTCTTCGTTTTCTACATTTATTTAGCAAAGAATGGTAAGCAGGGAAGAGATCAATAGCAAAAGGTTAGTGCCTAATCCAGAGGCTTTAGACTTGATTCCCCCACCTCTTGTCCCAGATTCCACCGAAGAGAGCTGCTACGCACGCCACCAATGGAAGCTGATACTCAGGACAGAAACAGAGAGCTGGAGATCCCTGAAACAGGCCTGCAGGGCCAAACCGGGCCCACCTCGGGCAGCTGCCCAGACCCTGAGCAGAAGTCCTCTATATGTTCCCCAGGGCAGCCGAATGAAGCTACATACAGTTAACCAAGGAAAAGAAACAGGTCCAGCCCTCCTGTATTCCAGTGACCAAGAATGAGAATGAAAGATCCTACCCAGAAGACCAAAACCAAAGACAACACCCTTGGCACATTTCCAGAACAGTACCTGCTCAGTGGTCCCGGAAACCTTCACATCCTTCACTAAGCCCCTTTGGCTCGTCACTGCTCAAAACCACCAGAACCTCTAAGCCCCAGGTTCAGCTGCCAGCCTAGTATCATGCCCACTCCCAAACCGGACTTCCCTTCCCCATCTCCAGCTCCACTGTTCCTTCCCAGCTTCTCCTGGGTCAGTAGCCTCTTCTCCCCAGGGGCCCAAATCAGCCCAGCTGTCACCATCCCCCCCCCCTCCTCCTCCCATCTGGCTCCGCCTCCGGCCGGCTGGGAGCACACACAAAGCCTGGGGTAATGCTGAGAGCTCCAGGGCAGGCATAGGTGGGAAGGGGCACCGAGAGGGGAGGAGAAGGCCAGGAAGCAGCTTCCTTTGTAACAGACATTCATACCGGCGCACCAGCTCCCTCCTCCCTCCTTCCCAAGCCACCCCCGCCCAAGGAGGGGGGAGTGGAGAAGGGAGTGGAGAGGAGGAGGGAATGCCTCACCCACTGAGGAGAGGGAAAATGGCTCCTGACCACAGAAGCCAGCTCAGGGCACCCAGCTGCCAACAGAGGACAGACAGGAAGTGGCAGGGGAGGGGGGTAGGGTGGAGAGAGGTAGCCGGAGGGGGAAAGACTACCCTCATAGATTTCCCAAATGATCACCTGGTCCCATGTCCAAACGCCACCTCTCCTAACACTACCCTGGGATGACACAGTTCTCAAGATGCCATTCTCATGTCCTAGGCAAGGAAACCCAAGACACCTTGAAGGGTGACACCACATGAGGGCCTGAGTTACTCCCTCAATCATTAGGATTTCAATCATCAGAGCTAAGATTTAACAAAAGTTTGGTGGTACTGTGTCAGAGTACACAACCTTCTTTCTGACACCCAAAAGGTTGGCCTTCCTTGAGGGATGGAAGCCCACAGGAAGTCTCTGAAACTCAACTTCCTCATCACCTCTACCCAGAGTGCAGGCCACAGATCCTAAAGCACCTCTAACAAGGTTACAGGCCACCACCTATCCAACCGGCTGAGAAAAAGGGAGCAGCACCTAGAATAGTGGACAATAGCCTCCTACACAGGTTCTTAGCTCCTGACCCCCCAGAACTGGCCCGAAAACGCCTCTGACTCCGCCCTTACTGCGAGGAGCAGATACTGGGGAGCAAGACACACTGGACAAAGCGCCATCAGCCTCCCCCTTTCCCTCTCAGCCGGGGATCAGGCCAGGCACAAGACAGCCCCTCCCATTCCCCTGGGAATGGAACACCAGCTTGGATCTCAGCAGAAAGAACCATTTTCTTAAGCCCTTCTTCCAAGGCATCCCTGTACTGTCCTTGTCCCCAGTCAGTCACATCTCTAAGAGTCACCATCAAAGCTGGAAGTGGAGACTGGGACAATTCACATAGGCAAAGGGGACCCCCTTCCATCCACAGAAGACCCTCCAACTTCTCAGGCAGATGTGCTGACCTAGCAAGAGGCAAACTGGCTGATATAGAGGAAGATTTGGGAGAGGGGCAGGAATGGGGTGTGGCAGGTGGAAAAACTGGGTCACACTACAGCTTGGGGCAGAGTTCACCCTGGGAGCCCACACTGTTCCCAGTCAACACAGGGGCAGCCCCAGATGAGGAGCCAGCACAAGCTGGACGGCACTGCTGCTTCTCATGCCCCCCCTAAAAAGGACAGGATCCTCTCACCACTACCACCCTCCCCCGCATCCTGGGCCACAGCACAGAAATCTGCCACCATGCCCTCCATGGTGACAGAATTCAAGCCTCAGTTTCTGATCCCAGCAGCTGAAGATTCAACAAGAACACTGACCCTCTCTCCTAAGTGGTCTTGGGCGGAAGTGAAGACTTCCAACTAAGAAAGTGCCAAATGTGGAAGTATCTTTCCCAGACCACCTCAGCTTGCAGCTGGAGCTAAGGAGAGAGAAGGTAAAAGGGAAAGATGTTTGCTGGGAAACAAAAACAGAGACAGCAGGATCCCAACTTAAAAATACACACAGAGAAGATGAAGAAGTGGCAGGTAGACAAAAAGATGAAGGAAACAAGTAGGTGACTTAGCTAGATGCTCTGAAGAAAGGACAGAAGAGACAGAGATCCACTTTAGAAACGTGACAACAATCATCATTTGAGGATAGACAAGAGTCATTCCAATCAGGCAGGGTGATTAAAACAATTCGGGTTTGGCCAGTCCAAGGAGCCACCCCAAATCACAGACAGCACAACCCCCAACACACCTACACAAACACTTCACACCACCAGCCCAAACCCCAAGCTACCTGAGCAGGGCAGAGCCTTCTGGGAAAAAAGCCAGGATTAAACCGACTTGCCAGGGAAAGAGGGGTGCCCAGGGTATCACCTGCCTTCTTTCTGCCCCTCCTAATGTATCCTGCAGGCTATGACATCCTACCCCAGCCTCACTCTTAATATTCCAGCAATCTGCCTGACTTAAAGCGCTCTAGATCCCAGTTGAGGAGCGCAAATTCAAACTTCACACAGTTGAAACTGCACAGAAAGCCGGTAACTGATCAGAAGCTAAAAATAATCAGAGAGTAACCCGCACTGCCTTTCTTTTCCACAGCAGCAACCACAAGATCCTGCTAAAAGATGCTCTGACGGTCTCCTCCAAGAGCAATCCTCAACCCCCTCACCGCCGCTGCCACCGCGCCCAACCTCCAGGGGTCCCAGCCACCTGCAGTCCTTCGGGGTCCCACACCAGGCAAAGCCTCCCAGCCCCGAGAGTTCCATCGACCCGGATCCGCAGAGCGTTCCCGAAGACAGTGCAGCAAGCTTGCACCGCGGTCCGCGGAGCCCAGGAGGCACATGGCTTCCACCCCCCTCGCACCGGAGCTCCGCAGAAGGGAACCACTCCCTGCGGATGCCCTCCACCTCAGGCTGCACGGTGGGAGCCCAGAAACTCAACCCTGCCTCTCCACAGTCACTAGGGAGGGCCCAGATGGCTCCTTCCTGCCCGGGGGCCCTGGGGGAAGGTGTTACCTGGGTGGGGTGGGGGCAGACTGTTGTTCAAAAGTGCATCCATGTCGTCCTCCTCGCTGCCCGCGGAGCAGGGGGACGGGGAGCCCAGGCCCGACGCCATCCCCTTCCGCTCCCGGCCAGGGAACTGGCCCAGCTGCTCCTGCCTGCGGCCTGGGGCCCTCGACACTGGCCCGAGTCACTGTGCGGGGGAGGGGGGAGAGAAAGAGAACAGTCAGTGACGCGCACGGCCCCCTCCCCCACCCCGCCGCGCTTTCCGCCCACCCCGGCCCCCCCTCAGCCACCCGAGCAGGGCACCCGAACCACTCAGGCTGAACTTAGTTCCACACTCCCGGGGGCGGCCCGGAAGCTGGCTCCCCGACTGCAGCCCCCCAGACCAGAGAGAGCGGCGCCCCCGAGGGCAGGCCGGTGCCGGCGTGGGGAGGGGAGCGGCCGCTGGACGGAGCCGGGCGTGACTGGGGAGGGGGTCCGAGTGGCCGCGGCGCGGGGCGGGGGGGGGGGGGGGGCCCGGGGGAGGCAGCCGGCGGCGAGGCGCTCGGGGACACAAGGTCACTTGGGGGTGGGGGGGCGCCTCCCTGCGCCTGGGGAGGGGCCAGTCCCCAGACAGGGCAGCTCTCCAAAGGCTGTCCTCTGGGACAACTCGGGCTCTCCGGAGGAGCCGCGGGGACGAGGGGGCGTGGAGGCTCGGCGCTCCGGGGGGCTGGAGGTAGGGGCGTGGGGGGCCGGCGCTCCCACCGAGCAGGGGGCCGAGCCACGTGTCCCGGGGGGCAAGTGAGCAGAGGGCGAGGGGGGCGCCGGGCATTGTGGGAGGCCGAGTCCGTGGTGGGAGTCGCTGGGAGCGAGACTAGGGTCGGGAGAGGGCGGGGGCTGGGCGCACTGCGGGGCAGGGAGAGGAAGGATCCGCTCCCGGGGCAGGGGGCGGTCCGCGGGTCGGGGGACACCCGAGGAGCAACTGGGTGGAGGAAAGACCCTCGGGGCTGGTCGGGCTGAGAGGGTCGTCTCTTTAGGAACCCCGAGCTCTCCTCACCCCGGAGCCGCCGCAGGTCGCGCTGGGTCCGGCCCGGTGTCACTCCCGCTCCGGCTCCTCCTCGCCGCGGCCGAAGGGGGGAAAATGGCTCCGGCTCCGGCGTCGCCTCTTAAAGGGCCCGAAACACCGGCCGGGAAATCCCACCGCACAGGCCCCGCCCCCCACGGACAGCCCATAATAACCTCAACCAACTCCAACCCCCCCTCCACTACCGCCACCCTCCTCCCTAGGTCTCCCGGGCAACCCCCGCCCCCTCGTCGCTCCGGCAACCACTGGCCACGCCCCCTTCGAGCGCGCGCGCGCGCGTGTCACCCGGGCAACCACCCACCTCCTGGCCATCCCATAATACACACGGACACCACCCCCCCCACCACCACTACCACCCCACGCACACACACACCATACACATACATGCCAGGGTTGTTGACATCTCATGATATTGCAGACCTTTTGCAACTAACCCTTTATCCCCACCCCTCGACATCCCATAATAGCTATCCTTTGCCAACTTCTTCACTCTTGGCCCTAACGCTAACATCCCATAATAATTCGTCACCTCTCTCTTCCCATGGCCATCCCATAATAAGCACCCGTCCCAGCCCTTCAGCCTCACATCCCATAATACTCATCCCCATCCCCCACAGACATCCCATAATAACCACTCTTCATCCACCCCCAGTTTGATATCCCATAATAGTCAGAAACTCACCCCCCCCCATCAACGGACACTTCGGCCTCCTCCCACACACATCCCGTAATAATCAGTCTCCCACTTTCAGTACTGACATCCCATAATAACCCACCCCCTGGCGCTGCCCTCAGCCCCTGCAGGCTAGATCATCACAACACGACCCCCAGACTCCACACATTCATTCTAGTTCCACAGCCCTTAATAACCACTCCTCCCCATCAGAGAGATATCCCATAATGATCAACGGCCCTACCGTCACCCCACAGATGGACAACTAATCTCCTTTCCTCTAACACTGGAAAGATATCCCATCATTTCACTCCTCCACCCACACACGGACAGCCCATAACAATTGCAAAGAACTCGTGGTCAACCAGACATACCATAATACTCCCAGCACAACCCCGAGTCACATCCCATAATGCTTCACCTCCATTCCACCACCCCTATACCTTTCCAGCCAGACATCCCATAATATTCATACTCATACCTCCCCCATCTCCAAGGCTGTCAGTCTGTTCTAACACCCACACCAGAGAGGGTGAAGCGGGCTACCCACATTGCCCTGTCCCCGCCCCAACTTGTACACACCTTCATCCCTTAATGAGCCAAAGCAGTGTCCTGGCACAAAGCCTCTTGATGTTTAAGATGGACCCTCGCTTTCCTCATCCATCATTTCCAAACACCCAGAACTGAGAGTCAACCTAGGACCCCACCCAGTCCCACCAAAACCCAGGTGTTCTCCAGACACTTACCTTCAGGTGAGTTTTCAGTAAGACCAACCGAATACCATACTGACCAGATGAGACATTCACATAAAGTTTAGCTCACCCCAAAGCATCCCATAACAATTACAAACCCACACCTAAAGACTATTTCTCAACATTCCAGCAGTCCTTATCCCATACCACCTCCCCAGGTCAAGCAGTCCATTTCTCATGCCTATAAATGGACATCCCACCACGGTGTGAACTGAGGATCTTGCCATCTGCTCACGAAGACCCAAGATTTGCTCTCCTTGTACTCATGTTTATGCAACAGATGTTGAGGGAGTACCTAGCAAGGCACAGAGCTGGGCACCATAGTGCCTCCCTAATTTAAGAAGCCCAAACAATCAAATGCTGAGGCTAGATGGAATGTCTGGTGTCAGTGAAACAGTGCTATTTCCTAATTTCCTGTCACAGGGAATAAAACAAATCCCAACTGGTCTCAGGAGACATCAGATCCCAGTAGAGATTCTCAGTGGTCCTTCTAGACCTGGGAGGTACTTCCAGAGGATTTACAATGTAGACGGATGGTCAAGATAATCTCTCTGCTCCCTGTGTACTAAGGGATTTTGATTGGAAAGTACAGTCCATCCATCCAGCAAAGTGCTTCTAATACAGAAACCCTATAATGTCATCATGTGCTTCCTTCTTGAGAGACTCAGCAACATGCCAGAATTATTATCTTTATGTTTGAACACCAAGGGCTTCCCTAGTGGCTCAGACGGTAAAGAATCCACGGGAAATGTGGGAGACCTGTGTTCAATCCCTGGGTTGGGAAGATCCCCTGGAGAAGGGCATGACAACCCACTCCAGTATTCTTGCTTGGAGAATCCCCAAGGACAGAGGAACCTGGCAGGCTACAGTCCATGGGGTCTTAAAGAGTTGGACACAACTGAGCGACTCAGTACAGCATGAACACCAAATCCTGCTGACCAATGCCCCATGTTTCTCATTTATATGTTCTCACTCTGTATCCTGAAGTCTCATAACACTTCCAACTACGTCCATCCTCATCTTGTTGAAGTCCCATCCTCCCCCTCACCCAAAAAAAACCCGTCATCACTGTGTGATACTCACCATCTTCCCCTCCCATGTACAAGTCAACATCCCAGAATGGCTTTTTCATTCATAATGCCACAAGGAAGCCTCCAGAAATACACCATTCCCTTCCTTACCTGTACCTACCCTGCAGCTACCCTGGGGACCTAACCTAAGAAAGTCAGAGAACCCAGTCTTAAAATTCTTTGGCCCTTAGAGAACCTGAGCCTATAGCCTATCACTTTTTCCTCTTCCTGAGTCCGAGAACCAGGACCTGGGTGAGAACCAGTATCTCAGCACCACTTCCTTGCTGCCCCCACTCCAGACCCCAGAGTCAGATAACATGTTCCTCTACTCTCCTGTGCCTTTTTCACACAAGTCCAAGGCCCTTGCGGGTACAACAGGTTGAAGAGCAACCGGAACTTCCTCCTAGGAGAGGCCCTTCCTGACCAGAAGTGAGTGTGTCGCCCTTCTAATCTCACTTCCCTAGAGAAAGGGCCTGGCCAGATAACCCTCCCTCCTCTGGGAACCTCAGGACTGAAGAGCTGGCAAGGAGAGATGAATTCAGGAGAGGCAGAAACTTGCTTCAGGAAATCAGCATCCCTATGCTTCCAAGCATCACTTTGTGGACAAAGGACAAAGGTCCATCTAGTCAATACTATGGTTTTTCCAGTAGTCATGTACTGATGTGAGAGCTGGAGCATAAAGAAAGCTGAGCACCGAAGAATTGATGCTTTCAAATTGTGATGCTGGAGAAGACTCTTGAAAATCTCTTGGACTGCAAGGAGATCAAACCAGTCAATCCTAAAGGAAATCAACCCTGAATATTCACTGGAAAGACTGACGCTGAAGCTAAAACTCCAATACTTTGGCCACCTGATGCAAAAAACTGACTAACAGGAAAAGACCCTGATCCTGGGAAAGACTGAAGGCAGGAGGAGAAGGGGGCAGCAGAGGATGAGATGGTTGGATAACATCACCAACTCAATGGACATGAGTTTGAGCAAACTCCAGGAAACAGTGAAGGACAAGGAAGCCTGGTGCTGCCATCGACAAGGTCGTGAAGGGTCAGACACCACTAAGCGACTGAACAACAACAAAGGCTTCCAAGCAGAACACCAGTGATGGTGACAGGTCTTTCCCCCAGCTCCTGCCTGACTTCACTCCCTGGACCACCTTTTTGGCACATCCACTCTGGCACACAGGCTATTTCCCCCATTCTGCAAGGCTGCCTAGTCTTCCCATTCAATTCTCTTGTCTTCAGGGTTGGGCCCCATTCATTTGTGTACATCCTCCCTCATGCTTATTCTGAGGACTAAGAGTAAACCCTGCCGTCCTCACTTAGGGGACAGGAGGCAGCTCTTTCATTAAGGTACCATATACCTCCTTTCAAGAAGTTCTCACTAACCTACAGAGCTGCCAGAGCATTATTATGCCCTCCTCTCTCCCCATTTCTTTAGGGGATCCAGTCTGCCTCTGGGCTTCAAATTTCATTCTGTAATGTCTACATCTGCCCCATACCCTTTTCTTCCCATATATACACCAAGAGATATATACAGAGATTCATAAACCAGAAGAGTTTTGTAACTGGGTGGGTAGTGACAGCTTCTTGTCTGTGGAGACACACATGGTCCCTTTTGTCCACCACTGCCCTTTACCCCATCCTGCAGGTTGTATCCACTTACCCCTCAGCTCCTCTTACTCCCCACCTCTCCCTGATACCACCACAAGGAGTAGGTCAAAGGTTCTTCTCTCCTTGAGTTCCAGGGGGCTAGCATGTTCCTGTCACTGTTGTGGTCTTTCCGCCTCTGTGCTCCCCCTCCCTACCCTGGCCCCAGGCTCCCCGCCCAGATAAATTATAAATAAACCACCAGCGAGATTGGCCCACAGAGACTAAGGGTGGGATAATCTTCTGATTAATGCACCCAGGGGGACAGCCTCTAGCCTGTTACCTTAGTATTGTGCTTCCCTCCCTGTGGTACAGAAGAACCTAGAATAACAGAGTGGGTTGTCCATGGAGTTTTCAGCATATGCGCTGTAGTTCTCTCTCCATCTCTGTTCTGAGTCCCAGAAACTCTGTTCGCTAGACATCGAAGAGTGTTTCTGCTCCGTCAGAAAAGGGGGTTTGGGAAAGCAACATAGGACAGAAAAGCCACAGGGACAGTGCAGGCCGATGGCTAGGCAGGATGGAGGTGGTACAGGGCTGGGGGAACCACCGCGTGTGTGTCCTGAATTAGCCAACTCAGTCTTGCTCCTCCGGTGCGACTGCAAGGTGGCACAGCTCCCCTGGTCGGACCCCTACCTGAGCTACAGTCCAGCCAGAACTCAGGCCTCCTCACCGCAGGCCTGGACTCAGTGCCCTTGTAGCTCACAAGCTGTTTAGGGACCCAGGTGTCCGAGGTTCAGTTCCGGCTAGCTCCAGCCTGCCCCCGGGGCCTCTTCAAACAGCTGTCACGGACGAACCTCTCCAGCCAGTCACTCTTGCCAGGCCTCAGGTCTGGCTCCAGGGCTCACCCCACCCTCCCCAGCTCCTTCCCTCCCTCTTCCTTCCTTTCCTTCCCCCTCCCCCCTCCCCAGAGCTTCACCTACTCAGGACAGCCCCACCCAGCTGCGCTGGGCACATCCCATAATAATCCTTCTCCTTGCTAGCCCCCACCCCCCCAAAAAAAGAGAGAGGCGGCCATCCCATAATAGCCACCCACAAGAGACATTCCGCGGTGACCGCCCCCTCCCTGCAGAGCTGCCGGGAGCAGCCATCCCATAATAGCTGGCCGCCTGTTTTACTGGTTACGGCTGTGAAGGGAGCTGGAGAGGAAATGGAGGGGAGGGGGAAGGAGAGGAGGATCAAGGGCCCCCACTTTGTGGAAGGGAGTGCCAAGGGGAAGGAGAGTGACCCAAGGGGATGGGGAGCCAAGGGGACATGGACAGGTGGGAGTTGTGGCCCACTGGCCACCACAACCCTGCTCTGGGACCTTCTCCCCATCCTCAGGGGGTTCCCTTCCCCCTCAGCACCCGGAGGTGGCTGCTAGTTAGGGAAGGTGCCTAGGATGGGTTGAGGTGCTCAAACAGCCAGAGTGGGGGGGGTGGACTTCAGGTGTTCTCCTCAGGCCATGTGCGGAAGAAGGCAGACCTTAGAGAGGATGGCAAGAGAGTAAAATGTGGGGGGGTCGGAGGAGCTCTCCTCAGGCCCTCCCCATTCTGCACCACCATCCCATAATAATCCCCCAGCCCCACTCCCCCTCCCACACGCGACATCCCATAATATCTTCTGGAGAAGCAGTCCCCGCAGTAGGTACAAAGAGCTATCCCATAATATGCTCCCCCAGCCCCCACTCGCCACCCCCCTCAACTTGGCCCCCCCCTCAGTCACATGCAGCCGGTGCCATCCCCCGCTGCTCCCCCCTCTGGCCACCGAAGGCCTTGCCAGCCCATAATACTCTTGCCTCTGGTCGCAGGAGGCCTCCAGCCCATAATATTCCCTTCCACCACCACCCCCCCTTCCCGCCCAGCACCCCTTCCTCCCGCCTCCAGTTGGAGCCGGGCCTCACCAGCCCATAATATTCCCCAGTCTCCTAAGGCTGCTCCAGCCCATAATACTCTCCCTGTCTCCTAAGGCCTCTCCATCCCATAATACTGCCAGACGCCTGACCTGTGGGCCAAACCCCAGCCCGTTCCACACATCGAGGCTGTGTCAGCGCCGCCGGTCTCCCTCCCTGTCCCTCCCTCCTCCCGCCTCGGCGCTCTCCCTCCCAGGCTGTCTCCCTTCCGCCCTCCTGCCCTGGGCCCCTCTCCCGGCCCCACCCGGGCCTGCCCGGGCCCTCACTTCCCCTCCAGCCTCCTCTTTTGCCCTTTCTCCTCTGCTAGGTTCTTCATCCCATGCCCCCTCTCCTCTCCATTCGGGCACTTTCCCACCCACTTCTCTGTCTGTGCAATGGACAAGGGGCCGGTGAGGAGAGAGTGCCCCCAGAGGGCGACAGGCCAGTCACTGCCTGGGCCTCCTCCTGACCAAGCACCGTGAAAGCTGGCCCCGCCTGCCTTTCTCACCCATCCCTGGCCCTGGTTCTGATTGCCGGCAGAGCTCCATCTGGGCGAGGATTCACCTGGAACCCTTGCTGTCTTCCAGAAACTCTCCCCTTGGGCATCACAAGCTGACTTCACCAATGGCCTGTCCTCCCCAGACCCTGGTTGGAAAAGAGAGCTCCCCCTTATGGGATGTCTCTCAGGTGCCTTTCAAAGGTGACCTCATTAACCCTCACCAGAACCCAATAAGTAGATGCTATGATCCCCATTTCATGGGGAAATAGAGGTTCAGAGAGGTCAAACAACTCCCAAGGTCACATTGCCAAGAAGTGACAGAGCCAAAATTAGTACCCAGGTTTGTTTGATGGCAGAGTTCTGAGAGCCTTTGGGGTTCTCCAAGCCCCTGGGAGAAGCTTCACTGCGTGTTATCAGTGCTTCTCTGGAAAAGACAGCATGGTGACAGTTCTCCAGCCTCCCTGATCTCCAGGGTCTCCTGAAAGAAGGGAGAAGAAAGGCTCCCTGTGAGGTTAACCTCCTCCTCCACTTTTCTTCAGGGGACTCCAGGTGGCAACCCCACAGGGATTTCCCTCAAGAGGCTCCAGGACTAACAAGCATCTGTCCTTGTTCTCCTGAATTTATCTCAAGTGATTGTTACTCTTCCCCCAGCTTCTTTCACCACATGGACGGACCATTCTACAGAGGATACAGACCTTGAGGAGAACCAAGGGGTGGTGTCCTCTTTGGTTTAGTTGGTGGACAATCAGGAGTGCTGTCTTGGAGATGTTGGGCACATCCCAGGTGGGGGAGGGGATGCATGAAGGCTAAGGTGTCCAGCTTTGGGTGCTGCCCTTGAGCCACCCCCTTCCGAACCTTCGATGGGGTATGTTTTAGGGCCCAACACCATTGGAACCATGAATGAGCCCTGTTCTCAGCGCTCACTCAGCCACAGTGGGTTCTGCACTGGGGTGGAGGCAGGTGGAGAGGGAAGGGGCTGGTGTGTTGTAGGGTGAGTGAGTTAGGAGCACACGGAGGATAACTCACTCACCCTACACAGTGGACTTAAGGTGAGAGAGTGGTGGCTTACATGAGGAGGGAAGGAGAGGAAAGGACGCCAAGGAGCGGTGAGTGTAAGGGAACCAGGGATGAGACAGTGGGCTGCAAAGGAAGGGGAGATACAGTAGGGTGTTCTGTGAAGAGTAGAGGAGTTTGGGAGTCTCAGAGACACCGTCCCACTTCCTGGTTGTGTGACCTTAGGACCTCAGCTCCTCCAGGATGTTTCATCTCTAAAGTGCGGGTAATCATTATTCCTAACTCAGAGGGTTACTGTAATAATTAAATAAAACAATGCATTTTGAGCACAAAACTAAGGTCTTGGCATGAAGTGAAGTGAATGTCACTCAGGTGTGTCTGACTTTTTGTGACACCATGGACTATACTACAATCCATGGAATTCTCCAGGCAAGAATACTGGAGTGAGTAGCCTTTCCTGTCTCCGGTCCCGACCCAGGGATCAAACCTAGGTCTCCCGCATTGCAGGCAAATTCTTTACCAGCTGAGCCACGGGGAAGCCCAATTGCATAGAAAGTATTTTTACAATGTGTTCGTGCACTTCTCCCTGTGTCTGAGATTTTTCTCATTTTCCTCCTTTAGGTTTTCCTAATCCCCCAAAAGGTAAACTTCTGGACACAGGGTGGTCTCTGGATTTCCCACATGTAGCTGCCATTACATTGGCCACCCAGCCATGGGGGGATCCTGTGAAAATAGCAGTGGCTGCAGGCGTCCTTAAATTTCCTGTTCGTATCAGCTTCTGCTCATTCCTCCTCTGCCTGCAACATCTCCAGAATCTAATCTCTGCACTGTGCAGCATGTGGGATCTTAGTTCCCCAACTCGAGATCAAACCAGAGCCCCCTGCATTGGAAGCACGGAGTCTTAACCACTGGACCGCCAGGTAAGTCCTCCTGAATCTGTTCTTGCCTCTCTGTTCTCATGGAAACCCTGTGGATACATTGAGTGTGGGGAAACAGTCCACTGGAGCTTAAACGATGGAGGGTCCACACTGGAGAAAATTCATTTCCATCTTCCTCTGCATGCACACCTCCTGGATCAACCCCCTCACCTGTCTTTCTTTCCCCTTAGACTCCTCCCCACCTCATTTCCCTGTAGTGTATCCCACAGAGTGTGTCAGGGTGGGCTGAACTTCCCTCAAGAACCTCCAGGGACTGTCTAGTGCCCAATAAATTAATGGCCGGTGCCTTCCGCTGTATTCTTCCATCTTGAATAATAACTATCGCTGACTTGTTCTTTGGTCCACGCTTGATAGTAAACTACTTCACAGCAAGGTTCTACTGTTCATTTTGTTGTTGGGTCGCTAAGTCACGTCCAAATCTTTGTGACCCATGGACTATAGCCTGCCAGGCTCTTCTGTTCATGGGATTCTCCAGGCAAGAATATTGCAGTGTGGAGAAGGAAATGGCAACCCACTCCAGCATTCTCACCTGGAGAATCCCATGGACAGAGGAGCCTGGCAGGTTACAGTTCATGGGGTCGAATTAAAAAAAAAGAATACTGGAGTGGGTTGCCATTTCCTCCTCCAAAGGATCTTCCCGACCCAGAGATCAAACTTATATCTTCTGTATTGGTCAGGGGGATTCTTTACCACTGAGCCACGGGGAAGCCCAATTGTTCATTACAGCAGTAATTAACACAACATTGTAATTCAACTGTACTTCAATAAAAAATAAATTAAAAAAAGCAAAATGATTCAACTGTTCATCATTTCAACAAATATTTATTAGGAACTTCTTTGGCGCCAGACACTGTTCTGTATGCTGGGGATACATCAGAGAACCAAAGATCCCTGCCCCCAGGGAACTTACATTCTACTTGGGGGGGGGGGCGGTGAAGAGGAGACAGACAATAAACTGTAAAAGTTATAATTAATAAATAAATAAGTAAATTATATAGTAAGTTAGAAGATATTTGTTGTGTGAGCTTTAATTGCTTTGGAATTCATCCACTTATCTGCATAATAAAAATGCTCAAATAGAGAACTCCCTGGCAGTGCGGTGGTTAAGACTCCATGCTTTTGCTACCAAGGACATGGGTTCGATCCCTGTTTGGGGAACTAAGATCCTGTAAGCCATGCAATGTGGCCAAAGCAAACAAACTCAAGTAATTTTTAAAAACTGTTGGGTTCAGTTTGGATAGGGCAAAATGCTGAGACTTTGGATGATGATGACATTTGGTGCCCCCAAGGCTGGAAGGGCTGAACCCTAAGGATGGAGCAATGGATGGAGCAGGTGCTAACCTGCTAACCACCAGGCCTCTTCTGGAGCAGCAGAAGGCTGCTAACCTCAGACCAGAGGGAGGAAAGCTGCGCTTCACGGCTCTCGGGGAGGATGCTGGGTCAGTTCTCCGGTTTGGCCACCAGGGGTCATTTTACTCTTGTAAATCACTATCTGGAGGACTCAGGTAAAGACACAAAAGGCTTAGTCCGAACTAAAACACACAGTGGCACAGCCTGGGAAACTCTGACAGTCACGCACAGACACACACACACGCACACACACAGAAACATACAGCATTGAGAGACACAGAAATGCATGCAGGACATGAGCATGTCACCAACTCCCTTGCTAATCTCACTAATAATGTCAGGGTCTTAGGCTGACATAGGGCTTCCCTGATGGCTCAGAGATTAAAGCATCTGCCTGCAATGCGGGAGACCTGGGTTTGATCCCTGGGTCGGGAAGATCCCCTGGAGAAGGAAATGGCAACCCACTCCAGTATTCTTCCCTGGAGAGTCCCATGGATGGAGGAGCCTGGGGGCCCCAGTCCACGGGGTTGCAAAGAGTCAGACAGGACTGAGCGACTTCACTTAGGATGACATAGTGCCAGCCCAGACTCCATTCAAGAAGGAAGGAAACAGTAGGTGGCCGGTAAATCAGACTTCCATTTCCTTACTTCCAGCTTGCTAAGAGCAGTCACCCTGTTCCTGCCCTCCTGTCCATCATTCATCGGATTTACTTCCGTTTAAACTTCTTGCTTGGCTCTTGTTCTGTTCCCTTTTCCCTGCCCAGAGAAACCCCCACCCCACCTCCTCCTCCTGAGTATTTGTGTAGCTAGTTCCACCCCCACCTCCTGCTGCAGTTCCAGGATCCCCAGATAGTGCTCCACTGGGGTAGAGCACCTACTTGCTTTGCCCCATCCCCACCCCCAGAAGCTGCAAGCCTTACAGACTACAGCTGACAATTGACTTGAGCACTGCTCTTTCCCTGGCATTAATAAAAACAATGTATATAATAGCCTGGGAAGAAGTTACACAAACTCTAATACTTCAGTACAGGTATGGTTCTAAAGCATGATCTCGGGATGGACTCTTTGAGAAAGTCTAAACTATTTTCATAATACTACTACTAATCTGTCACTTGTCCTTTTCACTCATTCTCTCACAAGGAGATGATGGAATTTCCCAGAGGCTTCGTAACACTGTTGCTGTCACAGCTATTGGAATGCCTGCTTGTGTATTTCTGTTTTTAAAGTTATTCTTTTTGATTTCTAGTATGGTTAAGTATCAAAAGAACAAAGTATAAGCAAAAGTTCTTTGGAATGTTCCATGTTTAAGAGTGTAAAAGGGTCTGAGACGAACAAGTCTGAGAATTGTTACTTTAGTACAAGAATGTTCTCCTTATTGTATTATAGGTGAAGCAGCAGATGGGGCGCCAGGTGGAGGGGGAAGAACTGAGGACCTAGAATGGAGGAGATCTTGCAGGGGGAAGAAGGCAGGACCTAGAAAGGGGAATAGGGACCAAGAACTTGGAGGGGAAACTCCTCTAACTCAATTTTTCCCTGCCCCCAACTATCCATGCTGGACGTCAGGTTTAAATTGTTTCAAATCACTAGACAAGAAGGAAACCAATTCAGTGAGCATCCAATACGCTTTCGTATTATTAATATTATGCCTCAGTGCTGGGCAGGCGGAGCCTCCTAAGACTTCCTAGGTCTGCTGTGGTCGGTCTAAAGGCAGGACACCCATCTTCTGCTCCATCTACCAGCTGTCGGCCGCGTTTCCTGCCCGCCAATGGCATTTCATCCAGCCTCCTGCCTCTGCATGGGCAGGTTCATAGCAACACTTTCTAGGGGCTGGGGAAGGGGTCCTCCGCGGCTCACCATCACCCCTAGTTAAAGACATTTCCAGCGACGCTCTTCCTTCCGCGCGCCCCTGGGCCCCACACTTCGTTCTCTTCTGCATCCGGGAGTGGGAGCTGCCACTCCTAAGTCCCAGCGCCCACCCTACCGCCCCCCGGTGCACACCCCGGGGTGTCTGAGAGTGCCAGAGGCGCGGAAGCGGGGGCGAGGGGACCGCGCTCTGGTACGAACGACTGTGCGTTCTGAAGGACGAATCCTCGTGGGACGGGGTGAAGGATGACCGGGGGTCGGAGGGCCGGAGCTTCCCCTGACTGGCGGCGGTCAGAGTAGAGGCTTGGGCCGTCTCGGTGAGCGGTTCGGCGAGCGCCTCCTGAGCCCCGTTGGCGGCCAAGGTCCTGCCCCGGAGCGGGGCGCTCAGGCCGCGCAGGGTGTTGCGGAAGCCCTCGGCGCTGAAGTAGTAGACGAGCGGGTCGAGCACGCAGTTGGCGCCGGCCAGCAGCACCGTGACCATCAGCACCCCGCGCACCTTCTTGCGCGCCTCGGAGCTGGCGGACACCACCTCGCCGCGTAGCAGCCCGTACACGGCCAGCGTGACGTTATAGGGCACGAAGCACAGCAGGAAGATGACCAGGCTCGCCAGCAGGAGGCGCACCGTCTTCCGCCGCCGCTGGCTCCGCGTGGCGTCGGGCCGCGCCAAGGTCCAGAAGACGCGGCCCGACGAGTAGACCACGGCCGCCAGGGGCAGCAGGAAGCCCAGCGCCTCGGCCAGCAGCAAGAGCGGCAGGAGGCTGCCCTTCCACAGCTTGTCGCTGAAGCTCTCGAAGCACAGGAACACGTCGCGGCCGTCTCTGGCGCAGGACGAGGGCTGGTGCGCCAGGATGATGGGCACGGCGAAGACCAGGATGAGCGCCCACACGCCCAGGCAGAGCAGCCGCGCCACGCGGGGCCGCCGCAGGTGGCGCAGCCGCAGCGGGTGCACAATGGCGGCGTAGCGGTCCACGTTGATGAGCGTCAGGAAGATGCAGCTGCCGTACATGTTCATCTGGAAGACGGCGCCCGCCAGCTGGCACAGAAAGTCCGGGAAGGGCCAGTAGTGCCGCGCATAGTAGGACAGGCGCAAGGGCAGCGAGAGGGTGAAGAGCAGGTCGCTGGCCGCCAGGTTGCACATGTACACGCACACCACCGAGTGCACGCGCAGCGCGCGCAGGAAGACCCAGAGGGCCAGGGCGTTGAGGGGGAGCCCGGCCGCCAGCACCACGCTGTAGACCACCAGATGCAAATGATGGATGGGCTGGTAGTCCGGGCACTCGGCCTGAAGAGACTTGTTGGCCGAAGAGTTGGCTTGCATCGTGCCACTGTGCGCCGAGGAGCTAGGCCGGGGGCATCAGGGGGCGCTCCCGCATCCTAGCATCGGGTGCATCTCCAGTCTCCGGGGCCGGGGCCTGGGGGCTGCACAGAGAGCCCCAGAGCAAGCGGGGGTTCAGCATGGGCGTGTGGGTTGTGGTTGCAAGGCAGTCGGCTTGGGGGAAGGTGGGGAGCAGTGGGTTGCCTTTGGTCACAGCCTCATCGGCAGTGGAGACCTGGAGCAGGAGGGAAGCCAGAAGTCAAGACAGCACAAGAAAGGGCTGAAGACACAAATGTTATGGATCTGAACTCCCTGGCTTCTTGAGACCTTTTTTAGCCTCAGATCTCTCCCCTACCTTCCTTCTGTGCCCAGAACAGCTTTCTGCAGCTGACTCTATGGCACAGTGTTAAATGCACAGGCTCTGGAGTCAGACTTGCCTAGGTATAAATCTGTGCCTTTGTCCTCCTGTGCCTTAGCCACTTCCCTGGTGGTCCAGTGACTAAGACTCAGAGCTCCCAACTCAGGGTTCAATCCCTGGTGAGGGAACTAGAGCCTACAGGCTGCAACCAAAAGTTTGCATGCCGCAACTAAGACCCTGCACAGCCAAATAAATATTTTTTTTAAAGGAAAGAAAACTGACTTAATATCTCTACCCCTCATTTTCCTTACCTGGAAAAAAAAAGAAAGAAAGGAGAGGGGTTCCTACTTCACAAGGTCATTAGACCCAAGGAGTCGATATATATGAAATGCTTTGGTTACTGTTATTATCTGCTAATATCTCTCCCTTTCTTCCTTTCTTCTGCGAATGCTTCCTGGGACTTTAGAAGGTTTCAGGCATGTTCACAGTGGTGAACAAAGCAAAGGCCTTGCCCCCACCTATTTTCCATTCCACTGAAAGGAGACAGATGATAAAGAACTGGTAAATAGGTATTGGCTTCCTTGGGTGGATGGCTCATGGGTAAAGAATCTACCTGCAGTGCAGGAGCCATAGCAGATGTGGTTCATTCGCTGGGTCCAGAAGATCCCCTGGAGAAAGTAATGGCAACCCACTCCAGTATTCTTGCCTGGGAAATCCCATGGACAGCGGAGCCTGGCAGGCTACAGTCCAGAGCATCACAAAGAGTTGGACATGACTGAATAACTTAGCGCACACACACACAAAAATAGCTGTTATGTCAGGTGGTGAGAAGAACTGTGGAGCCCCTCCCCTGGCACCAGCCTGTTCTGCTTGTTCCCCATTATCTAAAGAATAAAGTTCAAACTCCCAAGTACAGGACGAAGTCCCAGCCTCATCTCTGCTGTTGCTCCTGTGTGGGCTGGCTGTGTGGTCAGAGTGACCCGGTCCAGCTGGATGGTTCGACCTTGTTCACTCTCAGTTTCTTCCTTTGTAAAATGGGGACAGTAATAGAATGGGGGTCCCTCCCAAAAAAAAGAATGGGTGTCCCATATGCTGATGGCACACCTCAGCACAGTCCTGCCAGATGGGGGAAGGCCCTATGGGTTGAACTTCTCTGGGTGCTTCCCTGCAAAGTCTGACTCGGTTGTTTCCTAGTGAGGATTCTATGATGGGGGGAGACAGTAGTTTGGTCCTAAGGGCTAGAAGGGGGCGCTTAGCCCATAGAGGGTGGCGATGAGGCCAGAAAATACTGTGGGCTCTGATAAGACTGCCAGAAAGGACAGACCACTGCCATCCTCAGGCAAAAGCTGGCAGACGAAGAGTGTGGCCAGAGGTAGCGGAGTCAGAAGACAGGACCTGGTCTCAAGTCCTTCCTTAATGCCAGGCCACAGAAGTGACCCCTCCATTGTGATCCCCACATGCTGTCTATTTTGTGTGTGTTGCAAAATATACAGAACTTTAAAAAATTACCATTGTAACCATCTTTAAGAGTACAATTCAGTGACATTAAGTACAATCGCAGCATTGTGTAACCATTGCCACTATTTCTGGAACTTTTTCATCATCCCAAACAACTTTATACCCATTAAGCAATAACTGCTCATCCCTGCTCCCTTCCTCTCCTGGAAACCTCTGTTCTACTTTCTGTCTGTGTAAATTTGCCTGTTCTAGACCCCTCCTCTGAGTGGAAGCGTAGAATTTCCATCCTTTTGTGTCTGGGTTATTTCACTTAGCCTAAAGTTTTCAAGGTCTCTCCATGTTATAGACTGTATCAGAGTTACAGTCTTTTATGGCTGAATAATATTTTCCTGAGCTTCCCAGGTGGGTCAGTAGTAAAGAACCTGCCTGCCAATGCAGGAGATGCAGGTTCGATTCTTGAGTAGGGAAGATCCCCTCCCTGGATGAGGAAATGGCAACCCACTGCAGTATTCTTGCCTGGAAAATCCCATGGACGGGGAGCCTGGTGGGCTATAGTCATGGGGTCTCAAAGAGCTGGACACGATTAAATAGCTAAACAACAACAACAAATATATTCCCATATAAACACCACATTTTGTTCACCCGTTCATTTGTTGATGGTTACTTGGGCTTTTCCATCTTTTGGATATTATGGGTAATGATAATGAACATGGGTGGCCACATGCCGATCTAGGGATCTTAAGGAAAGAAGTTATCTGAAGACCCTGAGCCGTTATCCCAAAATACTGAACCTACACCTTTCAGTAGGAACCACTTAAATCCTTACATGGAACAAAGTTGTAAACCTAATTGTCATACATTTTCTAGTGTGTTTTTCATTTGTTTGTTTGTTCTCCTTCCAACAAGCAGTTGTAGACTCCAGCAGTTTAAGACTTGTAAGAAGCACAGCACAAGAATAAAGAAACATTTCCCCTATGAAATATCGATTTCATCAACAAAAATAATGCTGGATAGGTCTTAAACGTGCGGAAAAGCAAGTAACACCAGGTTCTCTTCCTAAAATGTGCCCACCTCCCGTGATCCTTTGCTCTAGTCATGCCAAACTAGTGATAATTCTGCAAATACTTGACGTCTTCAGGGCTCTGCCTCTCGCGTGCTGTCTCTTCAATCTGGAATGCCCTTTCTCCCCTTCCCTGACTGGTAAACTCAGCCACTTCTCAGGGCCCCATGATGCCTTTCCTGACTCTTGCCCTCCCACCAGGCAGGCATAGTCCCCTCTCTGGTGTCTCCCCAGCACTTTGGACGCGGGTCAACCCTTCCTACTCAGGTTGTCATGAGCTGTTCTTGGTCTGCTCCTCCCACTCACCCGTGAACTCCTTGAGAGAGGGCCTGTGGACTGTGACTTACTCATCTTTGTAGCCCCGGCCCCTCCCTCCATAAATTTTGAGTCAAAAATAATAGCTGCCTTACTGATCACTCACCATCTCCCTGGGTGCCTTCTAAATGCAAGCTCTAATCCTCCCAGCAGCCCTTGGTGGTCAGTGTTTCTCCTGATTTTTACTCAAAAGTGGTCAGTGAGCAGTGAAATCAGGACTCAAACCCAGGACATCCCATCTCCAAAGTCCAAGATGCCTCCAATAAGAACACGTGGGTGGGTGTGAACTGGATGCTGCACCTAACTTTTATTGCTGCCTAGATGAAATCTGTGCCCATAGGTGAACGCTTTTATTTCCTCCTTTGTCCAATTGAAATATGTGCTGTTTAATAACCCACTTCCTTCTTTCTCCCACTTCAAACATTGGTACCACGAACTCATCTCTCACACACACAAATATGCCCTCCTGACAATTTCCCCTTACCTACTGAAACAGTTTTCTGCTTTCAGCTCCTCAGGTCATGTCCTGTGTATTTGTCCTATTTCCCCAACCAGATGATGAGGTCCTAGGGGGTGGGGATTAAACCTTTCACAGCTTTCTTCCCAAGCTCACTCACACTTCAGTCTTTCCGCTTAGCAGGCCCTTGAGATATTCACTGGCTGCCTGGCAGGAAATCTTCCCTCTGCCCTGCCATGTCCATTCAGCCTGTAATCCTGTTATAATATTTCATGTATCATTCCAACCTCTTCTTATCACATTCCTGACTATCTTTCCCACATGTGCAACTCAGTGAAAGGCATGTCCCTTTGGAGAGCCTTGTTTGGAAACTGCTTGTGATAAAACTTCTGTAACAGTTTACGACTGCAATTTTTATTGCTGTTTAGTCCCTAAGTCATGTCTGACTCTTTGCGACCCCATGGACGGTAGCCCGCCAGGCTCCTCTGTCCATGGGATTTCCTAGGCAAGAATATTGGAGTGGGTTGCCATTTCCTCATCCAGGGAGGGGAATCTTCCTGACACAGGGATCAAACTCAGAGCTCCAGTATCGCCTGTATTGCTCGCAGATTCTTTACCACTGAGTCACCTGGGAAGCCCACAGCTACAATTACAGTAACACTTTATCATTCTTAACCATTCTTTGGAGAATCAATAGCTCCTTACAACTAGGATGAGTGAATGAGTGAATGGATAATTCTTTTCTAAGAATCCCAAATCTCTCAGCACTTCCCTCGTGGCTCAGTGGTAAAGAGTCAGCCTGCAATGCAGGAGACACTGGAGACCTGGGTTCGATCCCTAGGTCAGGAAGATCCCCTGAAGGAGCAAATAGCAATGCACTCCAGTATTCTTGCCTGGAGAATCCCATGGACAGAGGAGCCTGGTGGGCTATAGTCCACCAGAGAGCTGAACAGGACTGGTGACTAAGCACACAGCACGCAAGTCTCTCATCAACAACACTGCCATGTTAATGAGACCAGAATGTATTAGGTGACCTGCTACTAAAAGGTGGAGTTAGGAATTCTTCAGAGATCTCTCTCCTTCCTCCATTCCAAAGCCGAGAAGCCTTTGGGTTGATGTCTCAAAAAGCTACCCCTCTCCGCCAGACTCACACAGAGCGGTCTAAGCTGAGCGTAGAGACCTGCCAGGCCCCTGCCCTAGTCCCCCACCCCATTCGCTTGCTTCCCTGGGGCTCCCTGTCAGAGGAACTGAATGGGCACGGTGCCAGGCCAGATGGCAGAGATGGGAAAAACTGCCAAAAAGGAGGCAAACAGGAAATGGAAGGAGGGCTCTGGATGTGGGGGAGGGGCAGCAAGGCCCTCTCCTCTGTCCTGCTGTCAGCAAGAGGTCAGACTGGGGGTTGGGGGCGTTAAAGCAAAGAAAGAGCAGCAGCTCCGAAGAACAGAGACACTGCGACTTCATTTCACCGGGGAGAAGGGGAATCTGGAGGCCCACATGGGCTCAGCAACCTCAGCATGCCCAGAGGTCACGTGTGCACACAGCTGCACTCACATGCAAGGCCACAGGCAGGTAAGGGTGCACCAAGGGATGGGCACACAAGATCGCTAGTAACATACAGATCCGTGTGTAACACATGTGTGTGTGCACGGAGCCTCAGACAGCCAAGCCAGGGGAGCAGGGCAGACCCAGCCCCTGTCTTCGGGACAACATCCTTAGATGGACAGACAGACGGGCAGCTTCAGGGGCACACACACAGGCGTGCAGATGGTCACAAGCAGATCCCTACCCCAGGACACTGAGAGGCAAAGAGAGGCCTGGAGACTGCCCCTCCGGCATCCTGGCTCCACCCCCCACACACATACACCATGCACAGACCAGAGTATGCGTGGTCACTCTCCTCCTCGCCTTCTCCGTCTTTCAGCTTGCCACAAGTACACCTGGGGCCCAGATGCCTTGTGTCCCTGGGGCCTCTGGGACCGGCCCCACTGCCCTCTGAGCTGGGCTGGGCACCACACTTTGCTGAGATAAGTCAGTGGGGCAGGGCTATTTTCTGCCCTGGCAGGAAGTGAGAATGGAGGATAAAAGTGGACAGGAGGCTAGATCATGATCTTTCCCTTCCTCTCCTCCACACAACTGGCCCGTGGCGTCCACCCTTCTGGCGCCTGACCAGGGATGCCGAGGGGAGCTGAACAGAAGAGTGGTGGGTGATTTGGGACACTGATGGGGGCAGGGAGGGAAGACAGACACCACCAGCTTCCTCCTGTCTGCTACCCTCCCCATGGGCTTCCTGCCCCCCTCCCCCCCCCCCCCCATCTCCCTGCCTCTCTGAACATCCACCAAAGGCCTTGCTCTCGTCACCTCTTCTCCTTTGGAATCTACACCCTTCGGAAATTTGGAAAGTGGGAATCTTCAGTCTCTTCATCCTTCTTGCCCCAGAAGACCAGCTCTGAATAGCTCTGGCCTACTTTTAGATTTGGGCAGTCAAAAGCCCATCAGCGTGTCTCCCCACCCCCACCCTCACCACACACAGTGCGCCGGCAACCAGACCCGCGTAGCTAACTGAACCCACTTCCTCTCCTGCCGCACCCTGGCAGCCACGAGAAGATTCAACCTCTACCCACAGACACGTGTGATTATGAAGACTCTTAAGGCCTGCATGTTCAGATTCCCCAAACGGATGCAAACTGTACTGAGCTTCCAGAGGAAGCATGACGAAGTCTAAAGGCTTTATGAAAATCTCTGTCCCAGGGTTGCTCTGGAACACAGATGAATCCTGCCCATCAGCTTGTCCTGGGTCTGGGGAGTCTGTGAAAGTGACTGATAGTCGCTCAATCTTGTCTGACTCTTTGCGATCCCAGGGACTGTAGCCTGCCAGGCTTCTCAGTCCATGGAAGTCTGCAGGCAAGAATACTGGAGTGGGTAGCTGTTCCCTTCTCCAGGGGATCTTTCTGATTCAGGGATTGAACCTGGGTCTCCTGCATTGCAGGCTGATTGGGGCAGTCTGTAAGGTGGAGATAGTACCAGATCACCAGGTTGAGTGGATGGCCTCCTCCTGACCCAGGGGTCATGGTCTTCCCCTCCATGTGTCCTGTCTAACCTCCATCTTCCTTCCTCTCTGGTCCAGGCCTGCTCTGCTTTCTGCAGCCCAGATCCTGCTCCAGCCTCTCCCCACCCTTCCCCTCTTGGCCTCTCTTCCAGTTCTTCCAACATCATCCTCAGCTGCATCTTTTCCCTCTCTCTATTCTCACCCCATCTCTCCTTTCTAGGAAAAGGCCAAAAGTTCAATGATTAGTCGCCAGGTGAATGGCTGTCACCTCCCCACCTGCATACATTTCTCCACCCTGCTGTCAAGAGCTGGAAAAACAGGAAACAAAGTCCCAATCGCTCAGGACTCAGATGGGATCAACTCTCGGCAGCCCTGTGCTCTGGGTGATCCTTGCTTTGGGACTTGGCTGGGTCCCACAGACTCACAGAAACCTCGGGAAGCCTTTGGATGCATGGAGCTGGCCCTGCCCTTGGGCAGCACTGAGTGTGTGTGGTGTGGAGCCCTGAAGCCTCTGCAGTCCCTCCCCGGGGGCCTGGGCTTGGGAGGCTTCTGAGCTGCTGGGGTGCATGCTGAGGGACATGCGCACGCACACAGACAGGGACACAGCTGGGCTCTGCGGTCTCTGGGTGGCCAGGAGGTGAAGCTCAAGGGTTGAAAGTTTCTGCTTCTGTCTCAACCCAACCCTTGCCTCCAGGTCCCCTTCGGCGACAATCTCAGCTCACCCTGAAGGGACCAGAGATGCGACCTGATGGGAGGTCCCCTTCCCATCAGGGAGGCCCCCACAAACAGGAAACAGCCGCCCTCAGTGGTGTGACACACGGGTGTCAGGAGGCCCTGCTCTCAGACTTCCCTGGTGGTCCAGTGGTTAAGCATCCACCTTGCAATGCAAAGGACACTGCTTTGATCCCTGATCTGGAAAGATCCCCCGTGGTGCCTCGTGGCAACTAAGCCCCTGAGCCGCAACTACTGAAGCTCCACGCACCTAGAGCCCATGCTCTGAAACAAGAGAAGCCACCACAATGAGAAGCCCGTGCGCCACAACTCAAAAGTAGCCCCCACTCTCTGGAACTGGAGAAAAGCCCATGTGTAGCAAAGAAAACTCAGCACAACCAAAAATATATAATCAAATAAATATTAAAACAAAAATAAAAGAAGGCCCTGCACACCCTCAAACATGACCCCCACCCCGACCCTGTGCCTAGCATCTGAAATTTTGTCCACTGCGTGACACTCCGGGACCACATTCTACCAGACCTGGCAGGACACTGGAGACGTCTGACCTAAACATCTTATAAAGAAAATGCCCTGGGTGAAGGCCGTGTCTCTCAGGTGCCTCTAAGACACTGCAGTTGGCTGGGAAGCTCCCTATGAGAGCAGGTCTGTGCCTTGAACCCGCTAGGGAGTTTAATCAGGTCAGGTCACTGTCACCAGCCTGGCCCTGGATGAGTGGGTGTTGGACATTGTCTTATCTGAGAATGGGAGTGGGTTGGAAACCATCCCCAGAGGGCCCTCCATTCCTCTGGGGCCCTGGGACCCAAAGTTCAGCGTGAGAGTAGATGAAGGGGAAGACCCAGCCCCCAGGACAGACAGGCCCAGGGGCTGGCTTCATGCTCCAGGGCACGTCCTCTGTCTGCGGTCTGCCTGCCTGAGGTCGCCCCTTTGAGCTCTATATTCAAAAAGACTTCCCCAGGCCCAGGGCCCCCTCTCACCTCCACTCCCACCCATGTCCCCCAATTCTAAAGGAGGGGTGCTGTCCTTGTGCCCCTCTGAGGTTCAATCCCACCTGTGACGCCCGCTTACCTGTGCTTGTCAGTGTGGCTCGCCGCTCTCCTGAGCTGGCTCTTGCCTGCTCTGGGCCGGGCTGGGCTGGTAGGACCTGCTCCTGGCGGTGGGACACACCCACCTCAGCAGATCTCAGCAGATCCCAGCACCCTGCACGCACCCGCACCCAACCCCGAGACAGCGGGCAGGGAGAGAGACAGAGGAGGAAGCGGTGACCTCAATGCCTTCACAGTTCAGCCAGAGAAAAAACCCCAGCAGATAATGGCACTTAATGCAGCCCCAACCCTCACCCACTAATGCCCCCCCACCACCACCCATCCCTCTCACACCCCTTGAAGTTTCCGGGAAGCCTAGCTGTCACACCCAGTACCACAGATTTCTAATGACTAACCCCAGCCTCTTGCTCTCCTGCCGGTTCCCCATAGCTGTCTCGTCTCTTCTGGGTTCCAGCAGATGGTTTTGCTCTTGTCACAGGTGGCTTATACCTCCCTCTGTGTGTTTGTGGGGGTGGGGGAGCAGGACTCAGAAGACAACCCCTAGTCTCCGTAGCCTGGGCTGAGCACCCTGTCTTCCAGATAAAATAGGGCCAGGCATGTTGTCTGTGCTCAGTGCAAAAAAACAAAACAAACAAACAAAAAAAAAAACATGCTTTCAGCCCTAAGTGAAAAAGGACATTGTGGTTGAATGTATATAGGAAACACTAAGTCGAACAGGTTTCTCTATTACAGGGTTTCTCAGGGTCTTAAAAGGTTGACCACATGTTGATAATAAAAGCTGGGTAATGAGGGCATGATGGTACATTGTGATTCTGTTAGTTGCTCAGTCGTGTCTGACTCTGCGACCCCATGGACTGTAGCCCACCAGATTCCTCCTTCCATGGGACTCTCCAGGCAAGAATACTGGAGTGGGTAACCATTCCCTTCTCCAGAGGGTCTTCCCAACCCAAGGATCGAAACTGGGTGTCCTGCGTCGCAGGCAGATTCTTCACCGTCTGAGCCACCAGGGTTGCATTACTCTATATTTGTGCACACTTGAACTTTTCCCTAACATTTTCTGTTAAATGCTATATAGTTACCCACACGTGTGTGTCTCCAGAATATGTTTTGGGAGATCCGTTATTTTTTTTGTTTTTGAAAGATTTTGGTTTTTTAACTTAGATCATTTTTATAAAGTTTTATTGAATTTGTTACAATATTGTTTCTGTTTTTTATGTTTTTGGTTTTTCTGGCATGTGAGATCTTAGCTCCCCGAACAGGGCTCGAATCCACACCCCCTACCACTGGAAGGCAAAGTCTAAACAGCGAGGGAAGTCCCTCAGGTTATTTTTTTAAACTTTTAAAAAAAGTTGATATGTTGTATTTTCATTTTTATTCAGTTCAAGAATTTTTTTTTCCTCTTTTTTTTTTTTTGGCCACGTGGCATGTGGGATCTCGTTTCCCCGACCAGGGATCAAACCTGTGCCCCCTGCATTGGAAACATGGAGTTTTAACCACTCGACCACCCGTGAAGTCCTGATCCCAGGTTATTAGAGGCCGATGCTGGAGTCACATCTCCATGCACACTGTCATGACGCGGCTCCCCCACATTTGGACCATTGGGCCCATGACTGGATGTCAGAGCAAGGGCTTCCGGCCCAGTTGCTTCCTCCTTCCTATAAATGGCAAATTCTGCTGTACTACCTGGGGCTGGCCCCCTGGGGACACAGTCTCATTCAGATGACCCTCCAGAGGGACAGTCCTACACTCACATCTGAGATCATGGGATCAGAGCTTCAGAAATGGAGACACACACACCCTCATGGCCCACACGGTCCCCAAGACACTGGCCATGACTTATGACTCCTCAGTCTTCTCCTGGCACAGGACTGCTTCCCTGAGAACCACCCCCAGGGTTCCCTTGCCGACAGATAGCTTCATAAGTGCCAGGGATTGGAGGACTGACTCCCTGGGGGCAGGGGGTGGGCAGGCCCAGGAGGGGATCACAACCAAACCAGGCCACACAAGTTAAAAATAAACATTTTATGTACAGACATCCTTTAAGGTGGGCAGAGTTCCCATCACCGACCTCTCTGGGACCGCTGCCCCAACCCAAAGGACACGTGATTCGGGCCAAGTAAGAGACATCCCAGGGTCTGAAAGCAATAGAGTGTGGGAAGGGGTAGCGGGCGGGGAGAGGACAGAGTCCAGCTCATCCGGCCTGACCAAGGGTCAAGGTGCTAAACTCCTGGCTCCATCGAAGCACGAGGTCCTCACTCTTGTCCTGAGTCAGGACGGTGTACGTCTCATTCTGCAGACATCTCATGCGGGACACCTGCCCGGGGTCGGAGTGGGAGAGCCAGGAACCAGAGGTGTCAGAAGTCCAGACCCCGGGGCGGGGGCAGGCGTGGTTGCAGGGAGTGCAGGAAAAGTCAGGGAAGGCGGAAGCTCAGGTGTGGCTTTTTTTAAAAAGCAGCCAGAGACACCACAGAGCCCGACCCCCTCCTTTTAGAAATGAGGAGCCCGGGGCTGGAGAGGAAGTGACTTGGCTCAGACGACTTGGTGAGTAAGAGCAGCAGGCAGGACTGACACCTAGACCTCTCTGACCAACCTGGCTGGGGGTTCTTTCATCCCGGTGTGTCCTCAGGGCCTCTGATCAGCAGTCTCCCCTTTCCACCCCCATCCGGGAACCCTTGGCCTGGGGGCCTGGGAGAGCTGCTCACCTCCTGGCTGGAGGAGTAGGGACAGAGCTCCGGGGAGACACACCTGCTCCTCATACCCCCACCCCCACGTTCAGATGGAAGCCACGACTCGGGGTGTGCGGGGGAGGTGGAGAGGTGGCCAGAACAGGTCAGCGTGCAGTGACCCATGGAGGGGCTGATGGGGGCGGGCAGTGGGAGGGGCTCACCTTCCGGTCCCTGTTTCTCATCATACACTGCTGGCTTTTGAAGGCACAGTAGTTGGGGTACTGCACATATTCCGTGTCACAGATCTAAGGCAGGAGTGGGGCATGGGAGGCGGGAGACTTCAGAAGCCTCAGAGCCCTTCAGAGCACCCCCCACGGCAGAAACCAGGGCAGAGAACCAGACCCTCTGCACCGGGGTGTCCCCTTCAGTGTCAGCCTCTGTGTCTGGGAAGAAGCTGGGAGCAGAAACTAGGAAGGGGCTGCTCTGCTGGTCAGCAGGCTGCGAAAGCAGCTGAGGAGAGGACAGGGGAAGGGGGGAGTGCCAAGGCTCCAGATCATGGAAGGGTCCCAAGTGGCAGCCCCATCTCAGGGAGCCTCCTGGGGATGGCTTAGGACGGAAGAGGTGGAAGTGTTTCTAATGTGCAACCCTGGGGAGAGCCATTTCCCTCTGTGGCTCTTGCCACCCCACCCATAAACCCAGGAGAACAGCTGAGATGGTCTGAGGCACCCTCCAGATCTAAGGGCTCAGGAAGGAGAGCTAGGCGGAGGCCCTTCTGCTCGGCTAAAAGCCCTTTCTTAAGTGGCCTCCACTTGTCCTGGTCTTGATTTTTTTCCTGTTAAACTACAGAAGGCCGGGGGTGGGGGGGGTGCTGGCTCTTAGCTACAACAGGTTGACCCTCAGGGGAGGTGACTTTGCCGGAGGGGGTAAAGCTGATCCCATTGAGAGCGAAAGCACTGGAAGATTCGGGAAGGAGCCTACAGACTAAGGCAGGGAAGCACTGGATCACCGTCAGCATCACTCAGAGGTTTGTCTTAGGAATGAGGCCTCCCACCCCCACCCACCGAGGGTAACCGACAGAGCTGGAACCAGACCCATCTCGCGCCCCCAAGTCCTGTACCCTCCGGGCTCCCGAATTCCTAAGTCCTTTGCTAAACACAATCCTGTCTCCTGGGGGCCCAGGGGAGGCGGAGGTAGGGTGGACGGTGTTGGGGAGGGGGGAGGGGAGTCTGCTGGAAAGAGGCAGGAGGCTCAGTGAGGAGCAGCTCTCAGAAGCCAGGGCCCCAAGATACCCCCCGCCCCACATTCTAGGGTTCCCCAGAGCAAGGGACCAGGAGGAAGCGTGGTGAGAGGGGTGGGGCTGACCCTGGTGGGAAAGTCTCCATCCTGGAAGCTCAGGAACTCAGTCTGGAGCCAGCTGGCCACTCGGTTGTCTTCGCAGCCCTTAGTGGCCAGCCGGGCACACCAGAAGTCCATGCGCAGCCCGCCGTACAAGTCCAGCCCGTAAAAGCGGCCCGATTTCAGGCTCCCTATCTGTGGCATGGGGCACAGGAGAGAGGTGGGTACCCCGCTCACCCCCCAGCGCCCAGCTGCCCGGCCCTGCCTGAAGCCCTACCCCCATCCCCACTGCCGCCACTGCAGCCCGCCTGGCTGGGTCGGTACCTGGGTGCCGATGGTCATGCTCTGGGAGGCGAGCAGGGGGCTGACGAAGGGTGTTTTGTGGGAGCTGTCGCACTGCTGTCGCTGCAGGTTGGCCTCCGAGTGGCACTGCTCCAGCTTCAGCGAGCAGAAGTCACAGAGGGTACACGCGGCTAAGTGTCGCCGCCCCAGGCTGTCACAGACCTGCGGAGGGGTGCAGCTGAGGGCCTGAGGCTGAAGTCCCACACCCCCACAGAATGTCTTCACATTAAGCCTTTTCCAGAAGCTCCTCTGGCTTTTCCCAAACCCCCTCCCCAAGGTCCTCCCCTCAAGGACCTCCCATCAGCTCTCTATCTCTCCCCCCTCCTCCAGGATGGTTTATTGCCTCACAAACAATCTTCATCTTCCTGCAGGTGACACCCAAGCCTCTATCATCCATTCTGATCTCTTTCCTGAGCTCTGAATCCCCATGGCCAAAGTGCCTGACAGATGTCTAACTTCTCTTAACTGAAAAAGGCTCATGGTCCTCCCTTCCTCTCTGCTAATGATAATGCTAATATTTACAAAGAGCTGGCACGGTGCTGCGCGCCATGGCTGATAAATGCCTGCATCTTATTTGGTCTTCCTAGGAATAGAATAGCTACTAAGCATGGCTCCATTTGCCTGCCCAGGAAATTGAGGCTCCCTGAGGCTGAGTCACTTGCTCAAACACACATCGAGTGCATGATGGACCTGGGACACTGGTCTGGCTGCTTCCTACTCAAAAACCCAGGTCCTCTGCTGGAGCACCTGGGTTCAGAGCCTCCCAGTTCTTGGAGGACCTTCTTGGATATGGAGCCGCCCATCTCCCTGCGGGGCTCTCCGCCCTGAGCGAGTCTCCTCAGGAAGATCTTGCTAGGCAGGATCTCCAGGCTGTCCCTTCAGCGCATCACAGTCACAGAATCTCTTACGCTGCCTTGCTCGCTCCTCATAACAGCTCATGGGGGAGGCATCATCAGGTCCCTAATCCCAAATCATGACTGAATTCCCCTTTCCTACCAAATGAAATACAACTGCTTCAGACTGCCATTCGGGATTATTCACATCATGGCCTCTTTGACTCTGTTTCCAAGTAAAACGGGCTCCTTACTATTTTTTCAACCAAGCCCTAAAAGCCAGCGACCTCTCCATTAGTCCTGAACTTCCTACGTTCAGTCCACCTCCGCCAAAAATAAGTGTCTTTCCACCATCTACCAACCCACACTCCTTTTGTATAATGTGACTCAATCTCAGCTCCCTGAGGGCAGGAGAAAGAGTAACAGTGTGCTCATTCTTGGCCCCTCTGGAATTTCTTCTCTTTCTTGCTTCTGAACCTTTGCACACACTAGTCTCTCTAGCAGGAACCTTCTACCGACCCCTTCTTCTGCCTGGTTAATTTCTTTTATCTCCAGGTCTCAGTTTAAACATCAGTTCCTCTAAGAGGCATTCTCGATCCTGCCCCAGCATGACTTTTGCGCTCTCCATCTGCTCTCTGCACTTTGGACTTATCCGTCAATGTGTCCATCCCTGTCACACTGGTCTCTCTTTCGTCTCTCTCTCCCAGTGGACTCCAGGAGGACAGGGGATTGGATCTTGTTGCACTCATCGCTAAAATACCTAGGACAGAATTGCTAGTGTCTCAAATACCTAGCCAGATCAATATCTGTTGAAGAGACGGATGCACGGAGGACATGCCAGCTTTAGCACACATTTGCTAACTTGTGCTTTTGGAAAGTCCTACACTTCTTAGGAATAGAATTTGCTAGGTTCTGAGGACACATAGAGATTGGGATCTCTACAGAGCCCTGGAATGGGTTCTAGGACCCCTCCTGGAAGAAGAGCTGCATCTAAGGTACAGCCTGCGGTTGGTGAACTGGCTCTGGACATGACTCAAGCTTAGCAACTGAGCCACAGAAGGAATTCTGGCCAGGAATGCATTCCAGACTCTGTCTTGAGCCTCCCTCCTTTTAGGGGAGCTGGAAATGTCTTTCCAAGAAGGGGTTCTCACTTGAAGAGTCTCTCAGGTTTTCTGTGGTCCTGCCCATCCTCTACTCCCTAGGCCCATGAACTTGGAGCCAGTGAACAGTTTGGTGGGCATACCGACATCCCGAAACCAAGGATCTCATTTTCCAAGTACTGCCAGGCCTTGGCTGTCGGGGTTATGACGCAGGTGTTCTCCACAATCGAGTAGCACAGGGTCAGCAAGGCCTCCACATGGGGCAGCTGTAGCAGGCTGCAAAAAGACCAAGATGGCACCGCTGCAGGGGATGGGCGGGAGGGCCAGGGCAGACAGCCATGCCCACTCACTCCCCCCTGCCCTTACCATCTAGTCTTAGTCACATGCATTCAGCATGCTGGAGGTGGCCTTAAAGGCCTCCAGATCAACCGCCTCCTTTTACAGATGAGGAACTGAGACCCAGAAAGGGGAAATGAAATTTGCAGTGCTCATCAGAGGCAGAGAGAAACCCAGAACCCAAGTCTGGTAGCTCTAGCTTCAGGGCTCACCCTATGCCAGGTAGAGATGGGCATCTAGGACAGTGCTTAAGCCACAGGGCAGGTGAGGTGGGCAGCCGCTGGGTGCACCTAAAGCCCAAGCAGATCTGGGTGGGTCTAAGGCTAAGACTGGCCAAGTGGGCTTCTCAACCCCAAAGGCAGGAGGAAGGGTGGGGCTGGTGGGAGAGACAGAACTTCCAGTACCTGCCAGGGCTCTGGGATCTCCAGATGGTCTCCCCATCATACACATCATTCATTTCATCCATCTCCTGCGCCGATCGGATAAGCTCCTGGAGATTCTCCATCAACATGGGAGTAGACTCCACTTCCCGCACCCGGGGAGTGAAGGAGAAAGGGTTGGAGGACACAAGTTCAGACGGAAACTTGGGCTCTGGGTCTGCCTGCAGCCTAGACACTGACTCCAGCGCCTCCTCTGTGCCCTGGCCCTCCTCCTGCTTCTCCTCCTCCTGCTCCTCCTCCTGCTCCTCCTGCTCCTCTTGCTCCTGCGCTTCCTCCTGCTTGTGCTCCTGCCCCAGCTCCTGTTTGTGCTCCTGCCCCTGCTCCTGTTTGTGCTCCTGCCCTTGCTCCTGGCCGCCCAAGGACAAGGAGGACTGGAGCAGCTCCTCCACGTTGCTGTTCAGTCGCTCGGGCCAGGGCTGGAAGACCTGTCGTTCGGTGGCTGCAACAGGGTTCGCGAGGGACCAAGAGAGAGAAGGGAAAGGGATGGTTAGGCTTCTGGCATTCTGTCTTTGCAGAGGGACACACACAAATACATAAATGCACACAAACACACATATAAGCACACTCAAAACACACAAACACATAAGCACACACATAAACACATAAGCACACACAAACCGACACATAAACTTATAAGCACATAGACACACATAAACACATAAGCAGGCACACACATAAACACAAAAGCACACACACACACACAAGCACATTAGCAGATACAAACACAGAAGCACACACATAAACATAAAAGCACACAGACACACATAAATACACACAAACACACATAAACACATAAGCATACAAAACACAAACACACACATAGGCACACACATAGGTACACACATAAGCACACACATAAGCACAAACACACTCATAAACGCATAAGCACACACAAACACTCATAAACACATAAGCACACACAAACACATAAGCACACACACACATAAACACAAAGGTAGAGGAAAGTAGCCTAAACTACACATGTTTACACAACCAATCATAAAAAACACAGGCAAGAATACAAATATCAAAATAATAGTACTATGTGACGGTGGTGGCAGTGTTTCGGGTCCCCTTTCCACCTCCCTCACAAGGGGTCCTCTTTCCTAACCCACTTCAAATACCACCTTTTGTCCCTCTCACTTAGGAAGCACCAAGTATTTTGAATGCCTAGCAACCAGTTCTTTCTGGAGTGAAGATGTGAGCTGAGAAAGGTGCCAGAGGACTTCTTAATGCAACAGTGTTTTGGGGAGCAAGGAAAAATCAGTTCAGGGCAGAAATGGATGTAATGTCAGAAAACATCCTGATACAGGAAAGCCCTAACTTGTATTAAAAAAAGTAGGCTCTCCCCTTATACAAACAACTGACCAAGGCTACCTCCAGCAGCTCACCTCCCCAGGTCCCTCCAGTTGATACCTTAAGCCCTGGGTTTGGGGACTCTGGGATGAGAGGCTGGCAGGGTCTCACCTGTGATGTGGGAGGACATGGAGGAGGTTGCTGTGGTGGGTGACGGCACTTCAGGTGAACTGTCCACCTCCTTGACAGTGTTGGGTGAGAGGATGGAGACTGGCTGGGAGCATCGGACCCTCTGCAAGGAGAGAAGCAGAGTGGGAATGCCTTTCACAAAGGGCACATTTCCACTCTGGTTTATCCTCCGTCCTCAACCCTCAGGTCTCCTCTCTCACAGTTCCTGGGAGGAAATGAGGGGACATGGCCCTGAGTGGAACCCTCTAGATCTGAGACAGGGTCCCCTGCAAAATCAGACACCCTGCCAGCCCATATTCCTACCTTCAGGCTTTTACATTTGACTTGAATGACATCACTGTTGGGAGGAAAGGAAGGGCTTCTCTCTGCCTCCTCCCATCCCTCTCCCTTACTTTTCTGGCAATAAGGGGATTGGTCAGAGAGTCTGAATGCCCAAGGAGAGACGGCGGGCACAAATAATCTGGGTGCGTGTAGGCCAGTGACCGAGAGGGAGGACCTAAGGATGGCCTGGAGCCCCTCCTCAGTGACACCAGGTTCAAACTGTCTTGACCTCACCTTGGCATAGTAGACATGGTTGGAGCAACGATACTGGGTGAACTGGCAGAAGGACTCAAACCAGGAGGCGTACGGGAGGTCGGAGCAGACTGCGCCTAAGGAAGGGTGGGGCACAGGTGAACACAGGGGTGTAATCCCTCCAGGAGGGAGGGCTCGATGGGCTCCCGGGGTCCAGAGAGCCAGGCACCCGGGCTCAGGGCCCAGGGCCATCCATCCCCTCGCCCTGGGTTGAGGGAGCACAGGGCTGGCCCTCACCATCCGGCACCAGGCCGTGGTTTTCATACTGGTCTAGCTGGACGAGGGTGGGGTTCCGGCAGCCGTGGGTGGCGCGGAGCCGGCAGGTGGTCTCCGCCTTCCAGGTAGGGGTCAGCAGTGCGAAGAAGCGCTCATACTCCGTGGGGGACAGGGGGCTGCCCGGCGTGGAGGTTGAGGCGGAGTCCTGGGCAGGGGCCGGTGCCAGAGGCAGGAGCAGCACTGCGAGTCGGGGACAGACCACGATGGACCCCTCTCCGCACCCGCCGGCCGGGAACACCCACCCCGAGAGCGGGGCGTGCACTCGGGGACTAGGCGTCTGGCCGCCAAGCTGGGGTGAGCGTGCGTGGGGCTGAGGCAGGGTGGGGGGTGGGCGATGGGGAGAGGCTGGAGGCGCCCCGGGGGAAGGCGGCTTGGAGACGGTGGAGAGCTCCCGGGACGGAGGCGCGCTCACCCCTCAGGAGTGAGAGAAAGGTGCCTGCGGCGAGATGCCTCATGGCCCCAGACGGTGGCCTGCGTTCCCCGGACCGAGCGCCTCTAACGGGCCAAGCCTGGCAAAGCAGACAGGCGGGCGGGCGGGGCCGCGGGGGGCGGGGGGGCGAGACCGGTCGACGTCACAAAGTGAGGGCGGGGAAACTGATGCGTGGCTGGTCTCGGCCAGAGGGCGGGGGCGGGTCCCCCGTGTGTCACATCCCGGCTCGAGGACAAGGACGGCCGGAGTGATCTTGGACTCTGCCCGGGGCTGGATGGCGTAGCTCCCGTCTGTTCTTTACCTTTTTCTTTACCTTATTACCTATCCCATCTCCAAGCTGGCCCCACACACTGGACACTGTTTTTCTCCTTACTTTACAATCTGGCCTTCCAGTAGTCACATAGGGATGTGAGAGTTGGACCATAAAGACTGAGCACTGAAGAACTGATGCTCTCAAACTGTGGTGTTGGAAAAGACTCAGAGTCCCTTGGACTGCAAGATCAAACCAGTCAGTCCTAAAGGAAATCAGTCCTGAATATTCATTGGAAGGACTGATGCTGAACCTGGACCTCCAATACTCTGGCCAACTGATTTGAAGAGCCAACTCATTGGAAAAGACCCTGATGCTGGGAAAGATTGAGGGCAGGAGAAGGGGGCGACTGAGGATGATGAGATGGTTGGATGGCATCATCAACTCAATGGGCACGAGAGTTTGAGGAAGCTCTGGGAGATGGTGAAGGACAGGGAAGCCTGGTGTGCTGCAGTCCATGGGGTGGCAAAGAATCGGACACGACTGACCGACTGGACAACAAATCCCAGGTGAGGACTGGGGCAGAGATGGAACATACAACACAAACTTGGGGCTTGGAGGGTAGGAACTACAGAGGACATCTCCAGGTAAGTGAGCCAAGGCAGGGAGTTAAGATGGGGGTTCCAGTGAGGAGACCCTGCATAAGTGATTCCAGGTGGGCCTAGGTGAGACAGTTCATTGGTGATAAGTTTTTGTTTTGTGTTTCAAATAAATCAGGCTAATACTTAGTATAACAGGTCACGTATAAAACACAAGTACACATTTATTGGAAATTAAGTGAAAGATATCTTATAGGGAAAAGACGCACAGTCTTGAAGGTTTTGGAAACCCCTTGTCTGAGGCCCAGTTCCAGCCAGCTCTGTCCTTCCCATGCTGAGAGGTGGTGGGTCCTGGGGCAGCAGCACCACTTCGGGTTCTACGTCTGGTCCTACTTGCAGCATGTCATCCTCCTGCCTTTTAGCCAACTCAGAGGATACAAACTATGCTCAGCACATGTGCTAAAAGTGTCTCTACAATAAACACAGCAGGCCAACACATACAGCTTTTATTCACCAACTCGATTCCATTACAACTGAGATACTGACACTCCGCCCTGCCCCTCCCACTCACAAGGCTGGACGAATCCTCTCGGCACAGAGGAAGGGGTGCCCCTTAAGCCAGGACCGTGGCCCAGAGGACCCGGAGGAGCCCCCCGCTGATAAAAGCATGGAGAAAGTGGAGGAAGTTTATCACGCATGGCCCCCTCCAACACTGGGAGGGAATCAGGAAGCTGGGGGAGGGCCCCATGCTACTGCCCCAGTCCTTGAATACAAAGCAACAGGAGAAAAGAGGACCATCCCTCAAAAACACAGCACCAACCTCGGCGTGGAGGCAAAAGGACAGTGGGCAAGACCACTTCCCTCTGAAGGGGGCTGGCTGAATGAGAGCACATACTGTTAGCGGCCACAGCACCCCTGGACCAGGGCTGGGTGCAGCCTCAGCACCAGAAGTGGGGAGGGGAGGAGAGGAGATAACAACCTGGTGCCACCCACCTCTCCCTGACCCCCAGCCCAGCCAGGCATCCCACTCCCCACTAGCCAGGTCAGGGGATGTGGAAGAAACTGTGTTGGAATCCAAGGCCCTTGTCTATTTCTTTTTTCGTTCTTGGGAGCAGCGTGGGCAAAACCTACAAAGGAAGGTGACAGAGGAGGTGGGGGAGAAGGTGAGCGAAGGGGAGGATGCTCTCTGTCAATCAGCTCAGGGTAATCCAGCCCCGACCACAGCGCTCACTCACCATTTCCCCCGAGGCTTGGTGGTCAGCCCCACACAGGCAAAGTGGAACCACTCGATGGAGCACTGGAAAAGGAAGACGGTGGAGGAGCAGAGGGCAGGGAGCAGGGTGGGGCCAAGGAAAGAAAAGAACCCCCCCCACCTGAGAGTCCTCAGGAGCATTCCCTTATTCCGTCCTGTGGGAGGATTCCTGAAGGGTCCAAGGCCAACCACCTCCAACTCCCTTCCTCCTGTCCTGAGGTCCCACTCTCCAGCCCTTACCCCCTTCTGGTACCCAACTCCGTTCCTGTCCCCCAGAGCCCCCCGCCCTGAGGCAAACCGGTTCTTACGTCAGGGTTGTCACAGCCAATCATCTCCCCGTAGGAGACCTGGTGACAAAGGCAATAGGTGGGTTCGTTGGGATCCACAGGCATATCCAACACATCAGAGGGGTGGACACTGCCAAAGGTCACTGAGGGCATCCCATACTCAGGGCTTCTGCGTGCCAAGAGGGAGAGAGAGTGTCACCTGCAGGAAGGGACGCTACAGCTTGACGCTCAGAGTGGCACGAGGAGATCCCTGTGGGGCTAGTGGTCTGTGGCTTCCCCTCTGTATCCAGCAGATACCAGAGTGACAGAGAAGGGGGCGAGGGGTGGGGCGGGGGCAAAGAGGAGCCTGTCACTTGGCAGGGTGCTCCCTGACTCACTCACGTGCGCACAAGTTTTAACTTCTTCTGGGTGGCCTTGGGGGCTTCTTCGTCTGAGTTTTTCCCTTTGGAACGAGCACGGGCAGCCTTCTTCTCCTTTTGAGTCCGACCTTCCAGGGAAGAGGGGGAGGGGCAGCCAGAAGGCAAGGGGACAGAAAGATGGGTTAAGGACCCCTCCTCTCCTTCAACCTGGGGGTCCTCCCTTGGAGCTGAGGGACGGGCTGGCTGTCCCCTCGGGATCTTCGCTCCAACTCTCATGGCCCACCCCCCTCCTCACTCTTTTTGCCTTTGCTGGAAGAGCTGTCATAGTCACTTGACTCAATCTGCTTCTCCTTCAGATCAGCTTCAAAGCGGGCCAGGTCTGTGTCCAGTCGCCGAATGTGTTTGTCCACCTGGGTGGGAAAGAAGGAAGGAGAAGAAGAGCTACCAGGCTGGTTCCAGTAAAAGCAAACAGGCTAAGGCAGAATCCATGTATCTCCCAGACCCCAAACAGATCCCAGCATGCTGAAGGAGGGGTGGAGGACCCCGAGGAACAGACGGGAGGTAGTGGGGAGCCATGGGTAGGGCCATACCATCTCATAGGTCTGCATGGCAAGCTGCACCTTGTCATCACCAAACTCCTTGCACTTGCCATAGGCTTCCTGGATCTGCCTCAGAAGGGCCAATTTTTCCTCGGAGCTCCGGCTGCGGGCACTACTCATGTATTCACTGGCCAACTTGTCAATTTCAGCCTTCAGGTCTACAACAGAGACAGAGGGCTGGTCACAATGGCCCCCGAGTGGCAAGGTTAAACACAGTTCTTCCTCTTGCTCCTGGGACCTTTTGCATTGACCATCATAACCTTTGAACTAAAACACACTCAATATTCCTCAAGTGATGCAACGTGGCCACAACATTCATTGTGAAGGCACTTTTGATTGCTGGAAACATTGCTAGCATAGCTGGAACTAGACTTCAGGAAACACAAGGAAGGATTCTTTGCATGCTGCACTAATATTAAGTACGTTTCTGTTGATGTCTGAAGATGCTTCTTTGCACAGCTTGCTGCCTCTTAAACCATGACCTCTGTCTCAAAAGCCATTTGGCTTCTTGTCTCAGAAACATCCTGGGACAGCTCTGAGAGCTGCAGACCAGGCTGTCATCTGCTACTGCATTTGACTTCCAGGGTCCATACATCTACAACTCAGCATTGAAAATTAGGCCCGAGTTCATTCATGGAACAGTTCTTCTGCTTACTGTCCACCCTGTTTGGTTCATCATTTGCAACTTGCAAATATTCTTCATCACTTTTTTCTCGTGTGTTAATTTTAGATATTGCTCCAAACGTTTTACTAGAGGAAGGCTGGTGATGCTCCCAAACAGTGAGACCATACACGCTTACTGCCTAATATAGCACTCAGAAAATGTGGATGGAGACAAAAGCATGACTCCCAACACGGTGTAGCAACAAGTAACCACAGTGAGGCCCTGTGAGCACACTAGGTTTACTCTCTGCTTTATTCCAGGCCCTTGGAGGAAGCTGGAAAAGCATGTATGTGGTTCAGTCGTCTCCCAGTGGGTCTTTCTGTGCATGAACTCAAGAGCCAGAACAATATTACAAAGCAAGGAGCCGGTGGCTGGTATTCAGCAGGGAGTTCTCAGGGGCCTATGTCCAGGATCTTAGATGATATTCACTTGTCCATGAGTAAACTGACCCAGAGTAACTTAAATCACAGCTTTAGGCATTCTAACACCAATTACACCCCTGGGCAGGGATACATAAGGATACACCTACATATCCTTCAGCAAGCATGGAAGAAAGCACCAACAGAGACCTTCGACTATGAGAGACAAACTCGCCCACTGCAGTGTAGCCTCAGGCTCCAAGTAAATGTCTCCAGCCTTAATCAATGTCCAAGGACGGCCACAGATGGCACCTAATGCTTCTGTAAGGTTGAAGAATACAGTGTAGAGATTCCGATGTTAATTGCTGCTTTTCCTCCTTTTTTTTTTTTCCTCTTTCTAACATCTCATGCAGCAAAGCTGCTGTGTACCAATGTGAGCTGTAGTCTAAAGCCACACTGAATTTTGTAACAGTAATGTTAACAGCCCAGTGGAGTAGAAACATTCTAGTTAGTCTTCCTACAAACACATCGAACATGGAGAACAGAAATGATTCCAGGGTTGACTTTGGTTTTTCTCATTTTTCCTGAGGGAGATATAAAGAGCACAGCATCCATCTCTAAATCCTGGTGGCACTGTCACAATACTCCACGTGTTATGAAAAAGCTGACACAGAAACACAGGTCATCATTACTCTCCTTTTAAGAATTGCAAGAGAGGGAAAGAGAAGACAAAGCAATCTAGATCAGACTAGGTGATATGGTAACACCAAACAGGAGGAAAGACGATCACACACAGTCACTCTGCACCGGGCTCCTTACTCTGCACATACCCTCTGTTCTTTGGTCCAGGTCCCTCATGAGCTGGAAGTTTCTCTGCAGTTCAAAGGGCAGGTTTTCAATACCTAGGGAGAAGAGGAAAAACTAAGACTCCCTGGACTTCCTAGGCCCTATAGCTGCTTTTGGGGGCTTCCCTGGTGGCTCAGATGGTAAAGAATCTGCCTGGAATGTGGGATACCCAGGCTCAATTCCTGGGTTGGGAAGATCCCCTGTAGAAGAGAATGGCAACGCATTCCAGGATTCTTGCCTGGAGAACTTCATGGACAGAGGAGCCTGGCAGGCTACAGTCCATGGGGTTGTAAAGAGTCAGACACGACTGAGTGACTAACACACACACACACACACCCCGCAGACAGTCAGGCAACACACTCACACACACACAATAGCTGCTTTTAAAAAATATGTCCAAAAAAAAAAAAATTAAAAAAAAAAAAAATATGTCCAAAGAGCACTTGGTTATCCCTCCTTCAAACCATTAGATTATCTGTGACAGCACTCATCATTCCTTTCTCAGGAGGAGCCATGTCCGCCTGTCTCCACACCTAGCTCCCCATCTCTGCACAGCTTTCTCATCGTCCCCCCTTTAGTAAACTTTACAAGTCAGCCCTTCTCTCTCCATGTCCTCGGGAGTTCCCTGGTGGTACAGTGGCTAAGACTCCCTGCTCCTAATGCAGGGGGCTCAGGTTCAATCCCTGCTCAGGGAACGAGATACCACATGCTGCAATGAAAGATCCCGCATGCTGCAACTAAGACCTGGCACACCCAAATAAATACGTTTTTTATAAAAAGATCTCTTTGCCCTCAACTTATAAACACCCTCCTGGTACCCTCCACTGATCACACACACACTTCCAATCTGCTCTGCAAACAGTAGCCAGAATGTTCTTTTTAAAAATGCAAATCTGATCATGTCACTCTCCTGTTTATCAACCTCACTTCCTACTGCAATATTCCCAAGTCCTATTCTGCACTTTCTGGCCCTTGCTGCACACCAGACCTGATTCAGGTCTGTCCCTGTCTCTGCACTCTCCGCTCTGTCACACTGGCCTTCTCTGAGTGCCCTGAACTTGCCAGTGCTCTTCCAGACACTTCACTTTCCACACACTGCTCTCTCTGCCCAGGATGCCCTGCCCCGTCTCTTTCACCCCACTTCCACTATCCCTCTTGGCCTACTGAACTTCTGTTCATTCTTCAAAGTTCAGCTCAACCCTGACTGCTGCAGACTCCCAACAAGTGCCCTGGGTTATGCTGTCATGCTATTCTATGGCTACCCTTTGGCAGGGTAGACACTTTTGGGGGCACTTATCCAATGTAATTAAATAAGTAATTATGTAATTAGTTATATGGTATGTCTCCCTAGCTCTCCAGAAGGGTTAGATATGTCTAACCCTTCTAACCTTCTCCTATTTCCCTAGTGTTTAGAACTATGACATGCATACAGAGGATCCTCAATAAATAAGTGACTATAAAGGCATGAATACTTCTATTTCTCTCATTAAAAAAAATTCTCTTTCCATGACTCCACTTTCAAACTTTAAAAATGTGTCCACTGCTTTAACCTATAGACTCATGTCCACCATCAGTTTACTAAGATTAAGTCGCCACTGATTTACCAAATCAAATAATCTAATTATTAGTTCTATCCTAAAAAAATGTTTGCAGCTTTCTCACCATCTTCTTGCCTAAGTGTAACTTCCTATTAAGATTCCAAATCTCCTCACACACTTTCAAGTAATTTCATCACTGACATTCCCTTAGCCTGTCCCTTAAATGTTACTATTTTCTTGAGCTTACACTTAAGTTAATCCTATTATTTTCTCATACTTTCTCTGAATGATCTCCATCTCATTTACTCTTACAGATACAATTATCATTCCCATGCTTAAGTCTAGGTTGAATTAAGTATCTTAGTAACTCCTGAATTTCCTGTCTTGTTGATGATATATGTCTACCTCACTTTCCAAACAGGAAATCGAGAAGTCACCTTAGATTCCTCCTCCTCTCTCAACCACTAATTCAGTCAATCCTGTTATATTTACCTCCTAAATACTTCTGTCACTCCTTGAGATCAGGTCCTCATCTCTGACCAAAACTGTTATTACTAATTAATCTTGTATTAACAGGGCCATCATGCTCCAGTTTACCATACATCAATTACTTTCCTTTATTAAAAATAAATAAATAAATGACTCCATTTAGAAAATCTGTTGGTTCCCCACTATTTAGAGTGCAAGCTTCTTAGCCTGGCTTTAAAGACCATGCACAACCTAGCCCCAGCTACGTTCTCCAGTGTCATTTCCCAATCTTTCACCTCAGAGTCCTATACATCAAACACTCTGGCCTCATCTTTCCCTGATCTTGCCACAAACCCATCAGAACACCTTTGCTGATGCTTCCCCCAACCGTCAATCCCCTCTCCCTCTCCACACCGGCAAATAAACACTCAACCTTCAAGATTCCTCACATCCTCTGTAAAGCTTTACCTACACCTCCAGGTTAACTAGTCTTTCTTTCTCCAATGTTACCGTCTGTTTAATGTATTTCTGTTATTTCATCTGTCATACTTTTATAATTATTTATTAAAATTTGTGTCCTACTAGTCTATGAGCACCTTGAGGGGAAGGTCTGTGTGGTATTCATTCTTGTATACCCCCAGTACCTGCCATTATGTCTGACCCACAGCAGAACCTCAATAAACGAATGAATGACTCCCAACGCTAAGGCAAAACTAAGAGAACAGGGTGACAGGCTCTGTGAAGGGATGGGTCACACAAATGGCATAAACAGAACACCAGATTTCCATCTGACGGGAATTGGGTCTTTACTCCAAGAGGAGAAGCCTTCCAGTCCATCATCTGACAGTGGTCACTCGTAACCCCCTATCACCATGAGAAAACGCGTCTTCGAAAGAACTGGGCGGAGAAGCGCGAGCAGATCTTTGTCGCTGCTCCAATGGCAGTGGATGATATACTAAAACGACCGATTCAGAACGACTTAAAAAAAAAGATTATCCTGACGCCGGAGACCCTGAAGACAGGGGCAGCAAATATCTTCCCGACTATGCCTACCAGCCCTTCAAGAACCGTCCCCCAGCCCCGCCGTGCAGCCCCTCCCTCTTCTACACCTCAGAGCGAGGCCTCGACCCCGCTGCCCCGCCCCCTATTTCTTCACACACTCCAGTATTTTCTCTCACGCAACCCTTCACGATTGACTTTCTGACCATCGGGACTTCAGGGCCTTAGAGCTCCTCAGCCTGAACCCCCACCCCCACCCCTCTGTGACCCCTGACCCGCTCCTCCAGCCTGCTCTTACTGTCCAGATAATGTTCCAAATACATCCCCGCAGCCATCTTGAAGCAAAACAAAGCAACTTCCGCTCCGCCCCGGAAGTGACTGAACGCAACGGGCGCCGAAGCGGTCCTCCACCCCCGTCCTGGAGCCCTTCCGCCCTCAAGTGTAACTTCCGCCCTCACGAGGTCAATTTCCGGCCTGAGTACAGCGCCCGTCGAATCGCCTCTTCCCGTCGCAGACACTCGTCCCTGGCGGGGCGGCCGGGCGCGGGGCCGGCGGCGGCGTTGGCTGAGGGCGCCATTTTGCGTCCTCGCTCAAACTTCCGTTCCCTCCAGGAGGGGGACATGCGGGCAAGGAGACCTGTCTCTTTGGGCTTTTAGCCCACGAAGAGCTGTTTTCAGCAGCCGGGAAATGTGAAGCTGGCGACCAGGGCAGGTGCCTTCTCCAGAGTCACGGTGCGAGGTGTAAATCCTCCCCGTTTCTGTTCACTCACGCAAACGCCAATTCTCCAGAATTATGTTTTAACGTGGAAACAGCTCATTATTTATAAACGCTGCTTGTAAGTACAAAGTACTCCTCACAATAAAGCTGCGACTCTCCTCACCTTTTGTAAGGGTTTCTGTCACTCCAGGATGTTCCTGCTTGCAGTGACAGAATACTGCTGGCCTTGTCCTCCCATGTTTGTCTCCATTTTTACTCGTTTATGTATGTTAACTGGCACAGAGCTGTCACAACTGGGCCAGATGGATGCCAGCTATCACCCTGACCCGCGACAGCACAGTGACAAATACACTTCTCATCAGGATGGAAAGCCACCAAGTGCATACAGGCCACCACACTGGGGACGCAGATGTCGGCCAACAGAACGGGAGAGTGTTGGAGATCATTGTCACCCCTAAGCCACACATTCTTGATAATTATCGATGTCACATGGCAGGTTTTTATGACATTTTCAGCCACATAATAAAATGTTTTAAAAAGGGCAAGGTGAAACCCCAGGTATACTACTGAGTAGGTGGTACCATCTGGCCACATAATCTAGATAATGTCCTACCTCGCGAGCAGCAGGCCCCTGGATAATTTAATCTCCATGCCCAGTTCCTTCTCTACAAAATGACCATATAGGGTTGTTACTATGAGTGAGTATATCCTTCAAGAGGGTAAATTCTGGTTGTAATACCTGTCATGAAGGTACGGCTGTTTGTTAGTGTCAATTCAACAGTTAGTGAGAACAAGGGGGAAAATTAAATATTCAGGAAACTAACAGACACCACCTACCTGGTCACATGTGGTACATTCATTCCTGTCACACTACAGACTGAGACTCTGATGCCCTCACAAGATCCTGCACCCTAAACCAAGAGGCCTTACTTCACTGATTATCCACACCCACCAGGTAACTAGCGGGTGCCCAGCAGTCCCAGAGACAACGGCCACATTGTTGGACGTGGGAGCTTTGTCACAGCCTTTTCAGTGCTTAAAGATCTTTAATTTTCAAAAAGAAATCTTAAGAGGTGATCTGGCCCAATCCCTTAATTTAACAGCTGAAGCAGCATCACCACCCCACACTAGCTGATAGGAGAGAGCCAGGGCTAAAGTGAAGGTTTCCCAACCACGCACTATGCCTCAGCACAGCCACCCTGTCATTCTTCAGTCCTGGTGATGGTGTCCACAGGTCTTTCCAGGAGACTGTGCTTCCATTTTTTGGATATGGCGCTTCATGGTATCCTGTTAACGCATGACTGATACCCTGGCTCTCACATACTTGGGTACTTGGTTCTCAACACAGGATTTGTCTGTAGGAATCCTTGTAAACCAAAGTTCCACTTCAGAAATTTCAAGGCCACACAGGCCTTCTGTGGCTAGGGACACACACACACACACACACACACACACACACACACACACAGCCCCATCACACAGCATTCATTCTTACCATACACACATTACTGTCAATCCTCTGTCCTGACCTTGAATGCCTCTCCAGATAGCTCTTCCCCCCATGCTTATACTCACATCAGTAGCTCCACTGCCTCTGATCCTTTTACACGAATTTATTTCTATACAAGGTTCTAAAAACACCCCTTGGTTTTGTACATAAGTTTTTCTTTTTTTTTCTTCATTTTAAATTGCTTTATAACAACTTGTTTCCTGATTTTTTTTTTCCATTTTTTCTTTTCTCTGAAATCTGCCATGATTAAAAAAAAAAAAGACAAAAAAATAAAAATGTTGCTGGCCAAGAGACAGGGTGGAGAAAAACAAAAAGGGGACAAAAATAAACAAAACATCAAATATGAAAATTCTGAGATAATGCATTTATAAACACAGAAATGGTTACAACAAAGATGGCCGTGATGAGTGGGTATATATATATTTATATATATATATTTATATATAAATCCGTGTCCGGCAACTGACCGTGGCACCTAGGGAGCTAAGTCCAGTCTTTGCATTTACCCTGAACTCTCCCTTCTCTGCAGCACTCCCTTGTGGGGTTTCATAAGGAACCCACAGCTCCTTAGGCTGGGGACTGGGAGACAGAGCACAGGGCCTTGGCTGGCAGAGAAAGGGAGAGACTCCAAGGAAAACCATAACCCACACTTCTAAGCCACCTTGACCATTTTGGGGATCTCTGGCCCCTTGGGGACCACATCTCAGCCCTTGATCCCCCACCCCCAGACCTCCTTCTGATATTAGGTAGAATTGAAGTGAGGTCATGAGGGAAAGAAAATGGCTCCCAGGGACAGGGGCACGGGAGGAACCTCTGTTCTTTCGCAGGCAAGAGTAGAACAGGAGGCTGGTTGCATTTAGGGCTCCCTCTGCTCTGACATCCGGGAGGGCCAGCCTCTAGTCCTCTTCTCAGCCCGAGCTTGGAGGATCACGAGGGTGAGGAGAATAAGTGCCCCGCTGGAACAGTCTCTATGAGGTCATAGCAAACCCCTCCCCTGAGCACCAACCCCCAATTTTAAAAGCTATGCTTAGGCAGGGAGGCTGCCGGATTACGCTACCAGCTCAGTACTCCTCTGCCCATCGGGAGGGCTGACGTTCCTTCTGAAGAGGAGCTGAGAATAAGGATGGTATCCTGGGAAGGAAGGCCGCGCCTGAGGCCCAAGGAAGTGGAGCTGTGGCCTGTCAAAGAAGAGGAGGACTTTTCCCACTGGGAGGAGCTGGAGAAAGGAGGGACTGGCACTTCCTCCCCCTCTTCCCAGTGGCCAGCAGCACAGGTCTCTACGAGCTGGCCAGGTGCTCCACCTGGATGGTGCTGGTGGTGACGGTGAGGCAGATGTCCTTGTGATGCTCCGCCGTCTTATAGGGGGTCAGGTCAAAGGAACACTGGGGTGGAGGGTTCGGGTTGCTGTCCCCGCCACCCCCACCCTGGGGGGCTGCCCCAGGGGATTGGAAGTGTGGTGGCTGTGGCTGCTGTTGCTGTGGCTGCTGCGAAGCCTGAGAGGCCTGAGCCTGGGCCTGGGCCTGGGCCTGGGCTTGGGCCTGGGCTTGAGCTTGGGCCTGGGCCTGGGCCTGGGCCACCGCTGCTGCTGCTGCCGCCGCCTGCACCTGCTGCTGGAGATCAGGAGGGTTGTGTTTGCGCATGTGTTTCATCAGGTACGTTTCCTGGGGGAGATGAAAAAGGAGTTGAGGGGAGGAAAGGATGGTTGTTACTTTGCTTTAAATGGAACAACATGGATACAGAGGTGTTCTGGAACCTTGCAGGTTCTCCCCTGAAGCCACTTTCAGGGCTCACTACTGGGTGGACAAGAGAGGGGGGACCTTTATAGTCACTGTGGGCATTCAACTGGCGCAGGGAACGCTGTCGTTTTCTCCAAGCTCTCTTAACAGAACAACCTGAACACCTTTTTCTGGAGTCTAATATGTGTGTGTGTTAAGTCTCTTTAGTGTCTTGACTCTTTGCAACTCCACGGACTGTAGCCCACCAGGCTCCTCTGTCCATGGGATTCTCCAGGGAAGAATACTGGAGTGGGTTGTCATTTCCTCCTTGAGGGGAGCTTCCCGACCCAGGGATAGCCTGCGCTGGCAGGCGGGTTCTTTACCACTAGTGCCACCTGGGAAGCCCCAGAGTCTAATGAAGAGGTCTAACTGAAATCTCATCTCTCACAATTTCAAGGTGCTTTCTTTTGTCTTATGTCTAAGAAAAATGAAGAATCACTGCTGAGGAGTCGGTCTAGGCTTAAAGGACCAGGCATCCTCTACATTCCTCAGCTCTGTGTCTTTTCACTTCGGTTCTCTTTCCTGATTCTGGCAAGTTGGAGCAAGGGAGGAGGCGTGGTCACAGCTCTCTATCAGAAAGGTGGGGTGCAGTGGCTTGAGGGGGGTGGGGAGAGCGCTCACCGACGTGTACGCCCGGCTACAGATGGTGCAGGTGTACACCTTGGCATGCTTCACTGTGTGCGTGGACAGGTGCACCTCCAGTGAGGTCGCGTCTGTGTACGCCCGGTGACAATTGTGGCACTTGAAGGGTTTATCTTTGTTGTGCTGCCGCCTGTGGGACTGAGAAAATTGGGAGGAATGAGGATGGGTGCACCAGACTCTGCCCTCCCGCCTCCTTGACCTTAATGGAAAGCCCTGAGTTTGGTGCCAGGACTCTTGGCCTCTGCTTCTGTCCACAGACAGTAGAAACTGCTTCAGATGTAACCTCAGGAGGCAGTAGCTAAGGGAAGTAGCACCCCTAGGGCAGCAAGCACCAGGATCCCAAAAGTGAGACTGGCGGCTATGCTGGAGCCATTCATTCAGGGGTTCTCAAAGAGAGGTGCGGGGATCACTGGGGAACACAAAGACCTCTCAGGGGGCTGCCAGGTCAAAAGTATTGTCAAAATAGTGGCAATAAGACACTGTTTGCTTTTTCATAATCATTCCTGACTGTACAGAGATAACGTGATGTCTAATATGGAATAGAATAAAAGCAGCACAAAGAAAGTCCCTCCATCTTCCAGTGAGCCAGACGTTAGAGAAGGAAGCATAAAAATAAAATAATGCCATTCTTCTAAATTTTCTTTTTGGCAGGTGGTGGGGGGAGGATTTAGAGATATTTATGCTGATGTGCAATAGGGTTTGTTATTTTTACTTTTTTAATTTTAAAAATTTAATTATTAAAAAAAATCTTTTAGCTGAGCCACACAGCACGTGGGATCTTAGTTCCCTCACCAGGGATCAAACCCACACCCCCTGCATTGGCAGTGCAGTCTTAACCACTGGACCGCCAGGGAAGTCCCTGTTTGTTACTTTTATAAACAAATTACTAAACAGTTTTTCAGTTTGATAATCTCTGTCGTTAGGTGTTATTACCCACGTCAACAAAAGCTCCTTGGGTTCCTGGATGACTGGTAAGAGTGTAAAGGGTCCTGAAGAAGTTTGAGAACCATTGGCTGGTGTCACGGCACCTCCACCCGAGACTCGGACATCAGGCCCCGTGTGGAGGCTGGAGCAGTTACCTGCAGGTTGGAGAGCTGTGTGAAGGCTTTCTCGCAGCCTGGGTGTGCACATTTGTACGGCCTGTCCCCGGTGTGGATTCTGCACGGGATGAGAGAAGGAGAAAGGGAGAGCACGTCAGCGAGGCCGCTCAGGGACCAGCACCTCGACAGGCCTCCTCAGGGAACACGGCGCGGGTCTTCAGGAGGCACCAGTTCAGGCCACAGGCCCAACTTCTGCTCGCTGCCCATGCCACACGGCTCAAGCTGGGCTCCTTTGCGGGGAGGGGAAGGCTGGGGGCCTGGCAGCCAAGAGACAGTCAGGCCACAACCTGGCAGTCGAGGCAGCTCCCACAGTCATCGTCCCTCACGAACGTTCAGAAACGTAAGATAGACAAAGCAGTGAGAAGAAATACAGGACACTTCTCCCGTGGCCCCCAACACACAGCCAGAAACTATCACTTCAACCTTAGCACCACTCCCAGAGAAAATTCTGGTGTCAAAGAAGAGCACAGAGTTATGCGAACTGTGAAGGGCAACATGACCCTGGAAGTTCCTGGGGTTATGCCTAGTTCTGCCCGAACAGCAGGAAATGCCCAGATTAGTACAAATCTGACCTCTTCAAACACTACAGGGCCCTCTCTGAGGCGAGCTAAGGACTTGAGGGTCTCCAGACCCCTGCTCCTCGGCAGGGACTTCAGAAGCATCTCTGTGACTGGCTGCTTTTTGAGACCACGGGTGTAAAAATCCTGAAAACCTCGCAGGATGCGTCTCCTTGTGAGGAAAGCCTGATTCCTCCTCTTCAAGAAGCCAGCTGTGGGAGCACTTTAAGGGGAACTGCCACCTCCAGAAACAGCCAGGAGAGGAGGCCTATGGCCAGCAAGACCCTGGACTCCAGCTCAACTTGACATCCCATCGAAGGTCATCAGGTCTTCCAAACGCAGGCTCACCTCCTCCAGGCTACTCGAGGATCATGGGACAAACTGCACATCCTCATGGAGTAGGAGCCTTTCCGTTTCATTGTGCACATTTGGGATGTGTTCTGTTCTGTACTCCTGGCCTCCCTGGGAGCCTTGCGAGGTGCTGTCGGTGTCGCCAGGCTGGTAGCTGGCTGAAGTCTCATTCTACCTTCCGTTCATAGTTGGTGCCCGAAGGGCTAGAGGGATGGTCTTCTCCAACCAAATGTCCTCAAGGAGAAAATCTTGCCAGATATGTGCACTTGCCAGGTTGTTTCCAGGCAGGAGGATGAGGGAAGGACTTGTCAGCTCTGCTCTCAGTAGGTTTCCTCCTCCCTCAGATCGGGGATTGGCCCACAGTCATTGCGTCTCCTCGGCACTGCTTCTGACCCACAAAGGCAGATCTCTGAGTGTCCACCGGTGTCTCCAGTCTTGCGTGGTCTTCCTCCCCGGTGCCAGCTCTCTCCTCCAGCCGGGTCTCTCCCCCGCCCCCCGCATGCGGGTTGTTGTGTGTGTCCGGGGCGGGGGTAGGGAGGGCATGCCAGCGGGGCGGGGGCAGTAGCCTGCCACTCTCCCTTACCGTGTGTGCTGCTGGAGGTGGGAGAGCTGGCGGAAGGCCTTCTGGCAGTAGGAACAGTTGTAGGGCTTGGCCCCCGAGTGGATACGGAGGTGCTGGGCCAGGTAGGAGGTGTTGGCGAAGGTCTTGGAGCAGTGCGGGCACTTGTGGGGCTTGATGATCTCCGTGTGCACCTTGGAGTGGATCCTGCCGGAGAGGAGAGGAGGGAGGGGGAGGAGGGAGCGGCTCGACACCACGGGCTCAGCTCTCCGCTGGGTGCAAGGATGCTGCTTGATGGACGAGAGCACCCCGCCTCCCTCCCCCCTGGAGAGGCTGGTGAAGAGGACACCCGCGTCTACGCTGCTGCTGATCTTAAATCGGTGGCTAGAATGGCAGTGAGATGATGAAGAGCGGCACCCCTGGCTCCAGTAACCTTAAAGAATTCCGGCTCATCAGCCCTCCGCTTTGGGCCAAGGTCACACACTCACCACGGACACCCTGCTTCCACACAGTAATCTGAACAAAGACCACCACCGCCTGCTGCCCATGGACCTGAGGCTGAACGCGCACCTTCGCTCTGACCTGAAGTATATAGTAAGAGCAGGACCTGCTCTGCAGATTTCCAGACACAGACACAGAGAGAAACCGCACAGATGGGTCCAGTCTCTGAGGCCAGAGAGCACAAGTCTCCAGGCCCCGCCCCGCCCGAGCTGCAGGGACATGTCATTAGTTTTCACAAACAGCAATGGGAGAGTCGAGGCTCCCAGGGGCAAGGTGGAAAGGGACACAGGAAAAAATGTGGAGCGAGGAGGAGGAGGTGCTGGCCACGTGGCCTCAGGGTCCACGCTTGGGGGGTGGGGGTGGGTACTGAGAGCAGCCTTACCGGGTGTGCTGCTGGAGATGAGAGAGCTGGCGGAAGGATTTCTCACAGAAGTTACAACTGTAGGGCTTGGCCCCTGAGTGGATACGGATGTGCTGGGCCAGGTAGGAGCTGTTGGCGAAGGTCTTGGAGCAGTGCGGGCACTTGTGGGGCTTGGTCTCGGTGTGGGACTTGGAGTGGATCTGCATCTCCGACTTCGAGTAGAAGGTCAGGGAGCACATCCGGCACCTGGGCCAAGGGAGGGCAGCGGTTAGGACTCCGTCCACCGAGCGGGCGTGGCTGAGCCCGCCCCTCCGCTGCCAGGGATGCCAACCCCTCTGATCTCTCCTGTGCCAGCCACACCGCGGGCCCTCCAGAGGAGGGGCTCTATTTTATCTATCCTGACAGCCTACGCTTCCAACACTGCCCGGCACAATGTGAGTATTTAATTCAAGTGTTTGCTTAATGCCTGGACTCCCCAGAGTGTACATAAACAAGAATTCAACCAGGTGAGACAGGAAAACCTTATGACTGGCCCTGGGCTGACGTGGATTCACCTCACACCCATCTTCCTTCTGCCTGTAATTTGATTTCAGACTTTTTAGCACCCCTTCCTCCAGGATCCCATGGTGAAAGGACATTCCTCGGGTAACCCTCCAGCTCCTGAGAGGACAACGAGGACAAACTGACTAGGTTCCCCAGAAGGACTTTTCTCCTGTCTCCTCAGATTTTCTCCTACTTCCTGTTTGACAGTGAATCTAGATTCCTTCCAAGAGGGACAGGGTGGAGAAATAGCAGGATTACTTGGAGGGGGCCTTCCCCACCCCTGTGTCTGGCCTCCACCTTGTATCCAATGCTCCACCCACTACCCCACCCCCAGCCCCTTGCCAGTCAGGTGAGAACTACCTCTGCAATGAACCAAGGAAACTGCTGGAGAGGGTTGTACCCCTCAAACGTTCAGGAGAAGACGACTGGCCAAACACTGAGCTTCCCACTGAACCTTTGCCTGGTGCCAACGCCAGCACCTCAGGTTGGCATCAGCAGCGTCTGAGTGAACTTGCACTCGCCACCTGAGTTGGCAATCCTTCTCCTATTACACTGCCCAGCAATATCAAATAAGGAGGCCTATGGGCAAGGTAAGTCATAGCTATCTAGATTTTACTGGAAAAAAGCTACGTAGTCTCTACATGAGCTGGAACCCTATCACTCCTGAACAACTCAGCAGATGACATGGGCTGCCAGCGAGGGCTGCAGCCTGGGAGCCAGGGCAGTCTGGACCCTCTGCTCTGGGTCCTCCTTCTTGAAAAGGAGCTCAGGGATGGTGAAGGGGGATTCTGCCTTTTTTCTGATCCCAAGAGAATTTTCAGAGAATAATTAAGATGGGGACTAAAAAGAACTCTTGATCTCCTCAGAGAAGATGAGACTCTAGTGAGTTGGGGATACAGTTCCTGTATTAATGCTTCCACTAAAACGCTCACCAGTAAGGCTAATTTCTATTCTCAAGTTGCCTGAAAACTCTGAAGGAAATCCAATTACCAGCTGACCAACCCCTTGCTGTAGTCTGGGATATCCACCCATTGTGTGTGTGTGTGTGTATCTGTGTGTGTATGGGGGGGGGGGGTTGCTGTTTATAGTCGGCGGGGTCCAACAGAAGTCTGGACACCTGGGCTCTACGCAGGGTTCAGTTACAGGCCTGCTTGTCAGTCTAGACCTCGATTTTCTGGTCTGTAAAATGGAGAGAGAAATATCTGCCCCTCAAAGGCCCAGAATGGTCAACAGTAAGCCAAGTGTTCTCCAGTAATAGAAATGCATTACCGTTAGCAGCACCAGCGCTGGACGAGCTCATGCTACTCTATATTTCACCAAGACCAAGGTTAAAAACTAGGCACTTTGTCACTTGGAGGAGAAACTGCACTAAAGTTACAAGATAATTTCCTTCCACCACTAAGATTTCTCAGACAGGTGGAAAGACACATCCACTCATGTTAATTCCAATGAAACCTCATTAGTTTGCATGTGAATGCTGAACACATAACTGTACCCTTCATCTGGAATTAATTATAAAAAAAGAGAAACAAGCCTCTTCATCCAAGTTTTCAAACTACAGAAGATCTGCCAAACTTAAATTCATCAAAAATGTGCCATCTCCAGAGGGGTAAGTATCATACATATGATTGTGATAATAACTCAATACTAACGGGCATTAACAGATGCCATTTGCTGCTGTGCCTAAACTAGGCCCCCTTTTTTTAAAAAAAAAAAAAACAAAAACATATTATTCATTGATTTATTTGGCTGCACTGGGTCTTAGTTGAGGCATGTGGGATCTAGTTCTCTAAACAGGGATCGAACCCAGGCCCCCTGCATTGGGAACAGAGTCTTAACCACTGGACCACCAGGAAAGTTCCTTGAGTTAGGCCCTTTAAACACACGGTTTCCACTCCTCACAACAATTTGGCAAGCACTGTCCTGTTTCACAGACAGGAACACAAATGCTCAGAAAGGTGAAGCCATTTGCCAGAGGACAACACATGATTCATTCTCACCTGACCTAAGACTCCTCAGTCTAGAGGGATCGAGGGAGAGCCAGACCACTGCAGCATCTGCCAGAAACAGTTAAACACTAAAACTACAGGGAGGCTTAGGTGACCATTAATGTACTTCCATCTCCGAAATCCTCTGAAGCCAAATAAGTACAAATCTAATGCCAGGTGTGTGTGTGAGGGGTGGGATGGGGGGTGGGGGGAGGGAGAAACCTGACTAGGAAAGCTGTGGCAGTGGGCAGGATAGGAAGGCCAGTGTCCAAGTCACGGGCACACAGCTCCGGAGGCCACAAGGGTGCCCCTGTGGAGGCATGCAAGGCCATGGCCTTGGTTACAAGAACAGCTTTGAATTAACGACTCTTTTTTCCCCTAAGATGATCGAAAACATTTGGATACTCAGATTTTCCTCAGAACATTTCCACAAGAGATGAGGGCCAGGATGAATCTTCCCATTTTACAGATGGGAATAGAGAGCGAGAAATAAGTTGACTTGCCCAGAGAAAAAGAATCCAATTCCCTCAATGCCCAGTCAAATGCTATGGACCACGGGAGTGGTCGTGGTTGGTTGACCCACACATGGATTGCAAACGGGATTGCTCATGATTAAAAAGATTCCTCTGGCACCTCAGAGTTCTGAGTTTCTTAAGCAATTCTATTTACCTATAACATAGGTGTGTTGGTTTAGTTTCTCAGTTGTGTCTGACTCTTTGTGACTCCACGGACTAGAATCCGCCAGCCTACTCTGTCCATGGAATTTCCCAGGCAAGAATACTGGAGTGAGTTGCCATTCCTTTCTCCAGGGGATATTCCCAACCTAAGGATTTAGTCCCCTTTAAATTCAGAGTTCCCTTTAGCCACCTGGAGGTGGGGCTGGTCAAGAATTCCAAAAACACTGTGGGAAGTCCTGTCACAGCTGCCCTCCGATTGTAAGCTCACACTTCTTTGCACATGCAGTGTGAGAAGTCCAGAATTGGCTCTCACATGGGTCCAGAAAGCACATGAGAAACCACATGAGAATCAGAGGACCCCAATCCCTGTGAAGGGCCCCCCAGTGTCAGGGAGCCCTCCCATCACTTCTACAAGGAATGAATTCATTGAGCTGTGGCTCCATGTCACAATGACCTCACTTTAAGCAAATACATAAAAACCCAGATTTGTACAGAATAAATTTAAAAGGGATTTTCATTTTGTGAAATATATAAAACGATGCCTTTAAATGAATCAAGCTTGTCAAGTACCTTTATGATATGACATGATGTAAACATTTTTCAGGAACACTTTTACTGTATAAAGTAGGGTACACCTGCAATAATAAAGCTGCAGTGAACTTTCAGGTTATGAGCTGGAATTCTGCAGTGCTCAATACTTTCTACAGAGCACAGCAACACTCCCCTCATTCTGAATTACAAAGATGACTTTTAAACGCTCTGAACTCTCCATGGTAGAAATGTACAACACATAAAAAATAAATAAATGCTACATGATGACCATTTCTTATCTGTTTTGAAGTTCCCAACATTTCAAATCTTATCTGATATATACTCCCAGCGACTGGGAGGCATAAACAGAATTCTCCCCATTTTACAGATGAGGAAACTGAGGCCCAGAGAGGGGGAAAGGACTTGCCCAGGGTCACACAGCAAGTTCGTGGTGGAGCCGGGAACTGAATCCATGAGCCCAAGGCTCTGTCCATTTCCTGTGCCGCAGTTCCCTTCGCTCCTAAAATGGGAACAACATTGCCCATCTCGGTACACTAAGGACAGACCCAGTCTCCCAGCCATGCACGTCTGCCCGTCTGCGTCAAAGCTTCAACAGTGGTTACTCCACTCTGTACACTGGGGCTAAACTCCCCGACCCCTCTAGGGCCCTTGATGGTTCTCAAGGGGAATAAAAGATTTCCAATTTTCAAAGGGTAGGGAGTTCAGATAATGTAACCATTTTCATATAGTATCACATGCAAATATGCTTAGAATGCTTTTTGGCAATAGGCAACTTAAAGGAAGTAGGAGATGAAAAGAACTTCCATGAATGAGAAGGTGAGCCAACAGCCATTTAACAAGCGACTATTCCACAGGGGGAGGGGAGGGATCCTATTTGCTCCACCTTTTAATACAGACCCCTCCCATCATCCCGTCATCCCAACCATGCAGGGTCAGGCAGGCTCAATGCTCAAACAGGGCCCACAAACTGGTGGATGGCACACAGGTTAAGATTAGCTGCTTAACCAGAAAAGTTTCTTGGATAAAAAGGAATGGAAAATGTAGAAAGCAAAAAGGAGATAAGAGTCTTGAACCTAGTCTAAAGTCTCGTAACAAGACAGAAATTCCATTATGTCACCCCCGAATAAGTCAATGCTAACGACCCCCAAAAATGAAGGGGCGAAATGGGTCTGCCTCCTGGGGAAGAGGCCGCAGAGAAGGGCCAGCAGCCCCGTCTTCCTCCCCCTCAACTGAACGCCTGACATGCACATGGATCTGAGGTGGAAGCTGCCAGAGTGCTGAGCCCAATGGGGCGGGGAAGCTGAGAGCGCGGCAACCCCTCCAGCCCCCGGCTCTACCCTTACCTGTAGGTCTTGCCGTCTTTCTGATGGTCATCATCGTCCTCAGGGGAGAGGACATAAGGGTCATTCATCTCGGGCAGCCCCGACTCCAGCATCCGCTTCTTCTTTCGGCCCCGGGGGGGCTTAGCGGTCACCACGGTGCCGCCACCGCCGCCGCCACCACCGCCGCCGCCACCTTCCTCAGTGAGGGTCGACGCTACCTTCTTAGAGAGGTCGGGGACCACCTGCAGGGCTTGTGAGCCAGGGGGAAGAGCTGAGACAATCATGGGAGCCGAGATGGGGAAGGTCTGAGCTGACGTGGCTGTGGTCACGAGGGAGCCTGAGGGGGACGTGATAACCAGGCCGGGACCTAGGATGCGAGAAAAAGGAGATGGTGTCATGTTGTCTGGTCCTCACCCTGGTCCTACTTCATTTTCCCCAGATCATTGTCTATGTAGCCCCTCACCACCGTCCCCCCGCCCGGAGTGTACAGGAAACCCCAAGCCCTGTAGAAAAACAACGGTTTCCTAACCCCTGTCCCCACCCCGCCCCGGTAACAGTGAGATTTACCCCTTGATTGACTCCCTTCTCTTCTCCACCTCTGAGAACAGGAGACGCCTTGATTCAGAGAAGGAAAGAATGTCACCTCCTCAAAGGCAGGGACCGCATCTTCTACTTCGTTTCCCCCACAATGCCTAGCGCATTGCTAGGCACACAGTAGGCACTTAATAAAGATTTGATTGAGGAATCAAAACACGTATCCCACTCCCCATGTCCCCGGCGCCCTCCAGCCTGGGGTACTGATCGCGGAAGATCAACACCTCAGATTGGAGAAGAGCGGAGGTGCTCACCGGCGGTCATCAGTCCTGTTGACGGCACGGGGACCACCGTGATGTTCTGGGTGACCGACGCCTGGCTGTGTGGGGTCAGCTGGTCTGACTTGGACTCTGTGTCCATGCTGATGCCCGAGGGCAGGGACACCGAGGCAGGCACTGTCAGCAAGGTGGGGTAGTGGGGCGGAGCCAGCCCACAGCCCTTCTCTGGCAGCAGCTGATCCTTCATCTTGTTGATAAACATTGTGTTCTCAATCTGAAAGGAAAGGAAGGGGAGAGCAGCCTTTGAGAGAAGTTCCAGCCTGCATGCTCCCTTGGCACCCTGCTCCGTGGAGACCAAAAGGCAGTGGTTAATAGCTGCGCTTCCAGAGATTAGCTGAGTGGAAACGCTATATGATCCTGGGGAGACAGCATGGGATTTATCTTACTTCAGCATCCACAGTCACAGAACTTGCTACTCAGAGCTGACAGAATTACACGAGAGCCAACCACCACCTACCTGTCCTGAGACCGTGGGGATTGAAGGCCAGAAGTACGGGTTAGAATTGAAGTGAGATTCTTCCATTCTACCTGAAGGTGGAAAGAGACACCATGTCACAGGCAGGAATAACTTAAACCAGCTCAGCAGCGGGGAGAGGAGCAGAGGAGCTCCTGGTCTCTTCGCACAGGGCTGGGAATGAGCCCTCAGACCTGGCACACGGGTCCCCGCAGTCAGGACCCTCAGCACTACATCCGCATCCAACCGAGGCTCCCAGAATCAGATGCTGGGGAGAGAGCTTGTCTACCCAGACAGTGCTTCCTGTAGCCCAAAGAAACAGAACTGGCACTGCTTTCTTTTGCTGACAAGCAGAGAAACTGAAGTCATGGGCTACCCTGGTGGCTCAGTGGTAAAGAACCTACCTGCCAAGGCAGGCAACACATATTTGACTCCCGGTCTGGGGAAGAGCCCAAATGCCACGGGGCAATTAGGACTGAGCACCACATCTACTGAGCCTGTGCTCTAGAGCCTGGGAACCATGACTACTGAGCCCATGCGCCCCAGAGCCTGTGCTCCGCAACAGGAGAAGCCACCGCAATGAGAAGCCCATGCGCCACAACTAGAGAGTAGCCCCCGCTCATCGCAACTAGAGAAAAGCCCTTGTAGCAACAAAGATCCAGTGCAGACAAAAATAAATAAAATAGTATACTAGAAATTAAGAAGAAAGAGAAAGAAACTGCAGTCCTTCCATGAGAGAGGAAGGCAGGGGAGCATGTACACACAAAGCAGATCACCGATTGGGTTGAAAAGAGCCGGGGCATCTATCCTTGTTCCTCTCCCTTCATCCCTCAAACCCATCTTCCTTGAAATAAAAAAAAATTCCAAGGGTTCCAATCCACACGTCTATAGGTCACACAGCTTGAAAAGGTTCTTGGTCAGAACACAAAATGCCCAAGAAAATTAAAGAATGAAACTGATGAGAATCAGAATCACAATATTTTGGGGCCCCATATGATATCTGGGAGCCACGCCCCCCCCTCCCCCCCCCGGATCTCCTCAAGGTGTAAGAACAAACTCAGTGCTGCACTGGGTACCACACACCCTGGACTGAGCAGCGAGAACATGCGGTAACCAGTTTGTTCTTTAAATATATATTTATTTGTCTACAGTGTGTCTTAGTTGTGGCTCGAGGGACCTTTGTTGCAGCATGCGGGATCTAGTTCCCTGACCAGGGATCAACCATGGGAGTGTGGAGTCTTAGTCACTGAGCCACCAGGCAAGTCCCTGGAGTATGCAGTTTTAAAAGGGGTGCTGGCTCCAGCAGTAGCAGCAGGACCCCGGATCGCCACCTGAAGGGCTCAGAACAGGAACTCTGGTGGGCCAGAACACACACACACACACACACGTATGTTACCAGACCCCTAGGGAGTTCTCAAACACTGCCTCTACGAGCTCAAGTTCTGTGTGCAGATGATGCGTGAGTGTGAAACCCTGGGAGTGAGGAATAAGAAAAAAGAAAAGGAATCCCTTAGAATCACACTGCAAGTCACCGATGGGTCTGAAACCCAGGCAAGGGATCCCACCACCCGCTCTCTTTTTTGTTACTGTTTTTATTTTTCAAATGTATTGTTTTAATTGGGGTGCAGCTGACCCACTGCTTGCTCTCACACTCTGATCACTCTGCCTGGCAAGGCTTAATTGCAGGCTGCTGGTCCACAGTAGCTTCCCCAAAGTGTGGACCAGGGGACGTCCTGGCCAGCAGAAGCAGGTGAAGGGGAAAGAGGAGAGCGCTGGGAAGGGACGTGAAGCAAAGCAGGAACAAACATGAACACCTGCTCTGGGCCAAGAGCAATCAAGCTCCAGGAGGGGTGAAAGACTCGCAGGAGGCACTGACTTATAGCCACGGTCCCGCCAAGGACACGCTGGAGGCGGACATCAGGGATACCAATAGCTGGAGGGGAGGTTGGGCACGGGAACCGGGTCCCAAGACGTGACTAAGCAAACCAGGAAAGTGCTCCAACAAGGGAGGGGAGCCAAAGGATCTCACTGAGACGTAACCCTGTTCCTCAGCCGCTGAGAAGTCTCAGCACACTTACTGCTCTCAAAATTGAACAAAACTCTCCCATTTTCTTAAAACCTGTGAGTGGAAACAGAACTGAATTTCAGCCTATTCGTTCCCCAGAAAGGAGAGGATAGGAATGCACCAAATCTGCGGCAACCACAGCCTCACATGAGAGGCTCAACCTGAAATGCCTCGAGGGTCAGGCATAGGCACACCCAGCTCCCTGAGGTATAAACACAGTAAAACTGGACACTCTCCACCCAGGTGCTGCCCGCTTGCCCACCCGTGCTGGTTTATAAAGGGAGAGCCCTCTGCAGGCATTGGAAGTTGAGAAACAATGAGATCACAGCATCAGGGGATCCAATCTGGCCTAGCTTTGGTGAGAAGCAGGGGCCACATCTTGAACTTGTTTCCCGACTCTAACACAGGGCCCATCTCCTAGTAAGCAATTCTGTACTTAGCGAATCCAGTGACAGCAGCTGGATCTTGAAAGCCATACCCAGGGCTCCAACTTGAACCTAGGCCCCCACCTTCTTTCTGGCTAAGAGACAGGCTGGTGAAATAGACAAAGGTGGTGACTATGCTGGAAATGAAGTAGAGCATTATGCTGGCAAGCAAAGGAAAGGTGGGTCTGGGACTTTCCTGGCGGTCCAGTGGTTAAAAATCAGCCTTGCAAGCAGGGGATGTGGGTTTGATCCCTGGTCGGGGAACTAAGATCCCACATGTCTCAGAGCAACTAAGCTCACACCACAACTAGAGAGTCTGCAGTGCAACAGAAGATGCCACACGGCATAAGGAAGATCCCCAGTGCCTCGACTACAACAATGCAGCCAAACAAATAATAAATACATACAATTTAAAAAAAAAAGTTTTTTAAATAAAGGAAAGGAGGGTCTAACTATAATTTCCCCCTAAAGAGTCAAGGAAGTCAACTCATTATGGATGTGACAATGGAGGAGGGAGGAACTGAGAGCCTGAAAATAAAGTTTTCCTCCAACAGGATTCCTGCGCACGAGGCCCCCTGTACCTCCAAACTACATTCATTCATAGTGTCCACCAGGGGCTCTGGAGAAGCGGTTTCTGGGTCAAACATGGCCTGTCGGTTCTTATACAGGGGCGCCAAGTGATCTGGTGGACAGAATCACCATCGCCATTAATTAAGTGCCGACTATGTTCAAGGAACTGTTCAGAGCACTTTACAACCATCACACCATTTAATCCCACAACAATTTTATGAAGCAGGATACCAAAATCCCTGATTTTTTTCTTAAAAATTTTTATTGAAATAGTTATTTCCAATGTGATGTTACCCATTTTTCAAATGAGGAAATTGGAGGCAAACAGTAAACAGCAGAGCAGGAATCTGAACTCAGGACCAAAGAGCCCGCTGGGAAAGGGTCCTAGGTGAGACCCGCTCTAGTACGTGCTCTCTCATACTGCGGGTGATTCACGACTCAAAATTTAGACCATTTCCAGGGATGGACTATACACTGTGCAGGTACTTCCCAATAAATGCTTTCAAAAATGAAGTTTTCAGGGAATTCCCTGGCAGTCCTGTGGTTAGGACGCTGCACTTTACTGCCATGGGCCTGTGTTTAATCTCTGGTTGGGGAACTAAAATCCCGGAAGCCCCGGCTCAGCCAAAAACAAACCCCAAAATGAAGCTTTCAATGACGCAAAATGCAGTGAAAGATGATATTCACCTGGCCACCAAAATAAGGGATTTTAGAATGATGAAGTCTGAGTTAAAAGACCAGACGAAGGGAATACAGGCCCCTCCACCCCCACCTCATACTCTGTTCACTCTGCCCTCGTCCTTAAAAGAACAAAGCTGCAGATCAGAACCATGGCTGTTCCCAGGAGAGAATGATAAACCTGACTGTGGGCTTCTGATAAATATATTGGACCAAGAAGGGGGTACACGGGGAGTCCTGCTCACCCAACTAGAAGCAATACTTGGCAGCAGGGTGACACCTGAGAAGGGTCAACACTGTCCTGATGAGGCCGACTTGCATCTCTGTATCCTTGATCTGAGATCAGACAGAAGTCAAGAAGGAAAACTGCTGCCAGAAGACATGTCAACGGCGCCCCCTGGGGTTGTGTCACAGGGCGCCCCGGCAGGTGCCAGGTCACTCGAATACCTGCCAACTGTTGTCTTACCCCTTCTCCTTTCAACTCTCTATGCTGCACGAAGGAACTTCCACCAAACCATCCTGACATCCAAGGAGGCACATGTCAACAGTCTTGAAACCCAAAGACAGTAATGATATTACAGAGAAACTTCATCTCCATACAGAGTGCCAGGTTTTTTTGTTGTTGTTTCTTTTGCTTATTTTTTGTTTTCTCTTTTGGCTGTGCTAGGAAGCTGGTGAGATCTCAGTTCCCAGACCAGGAATAGAACCTGGGACATGGCACTGACAATGCTGAATCCTAACCACTAGACCACCAGGCAACTCCCCATAGAGCATTAAGTTTGATGATTATGCCAATACATTAAAAACAAAAGCAAACAGAACATGTGACCCTACACTGGGAAGGAAGGGGAAGACTTATATCACAGCCCCAAAGTGCAGGAAAGAAGGAAAACACAATACGTGGAAAGAAGATGTTGGCAGACTGAAAATTTGCCAACTTTAATTTAAACTTTACTACTGCACCATGCCTCCACTGTTAACCAGTGAGAAGTTGGAGAGCACATTTTTTCAAGAGGTTCAGGAAACTACATATTCCTCTTCCAATCTTAAAAGAACTCTTGGAAGACCGAGGAAATGAAAACAACATTCTCTCACCCAACCAACCTTTAGGAAATCATGAAATACACCAACCAAATTTAGTAGCCAGAGGATGGACCGAGGAAGCAAGGCTTCCAGAATCTACATCTGGCCCTACACATCAGTGGATGACTCTGAATAATTTACTACTCAACCAAGTTTCTACTTGGGTGGAGGATGGAAGAATATAACCCCCTTAAAACAAATTCATAAGACATACGGAGATGAGATGGAGACAACACAAAAAAGAATCAAATGCTCGAAGTATTCCTAAAAAGAAGAGCGTTAGAGAAATACTTCCACCTAATGAGGACTTAGTAGTGACAATTAGTAAAAGTTACATAAAAGTCTCAAAATTACAAAGGAACTATCCCAAAGTATCACAACTATAGCCTCCAGCTTACTAATGACTAATTAGAAGCACTAACGAGAGATGCAAAGAATAACGAACTCGAATTCAACTACAGAAACACATGGATCCATGACACATGGATCTCAGACTCTCCACTAACTGCTCCAAGATGCACAACTGCACAAAGGTTGCAATATTAGTTAAGAACTTGAAGTGAAGAAGCACCAGGACCATTTGTCGTCAGTTAGGAAACAAATCTTCTTCTCAAGTCCTAAGGGCCTTTGAGAAGGGCCATCCCAACAGGATTTGGGGCCCTGCTACCGTGAACTGTTCCAACTACAAAATAAATTCAGAACAGGTTTGTCCCAACTCTGTTGAGAAAGATCAGCACACCAGGCTCAGAAAGACCAACAGAACCTTAAAGGTGGCAACCTTCTATCCTGGGCCCCACTGGATCACTGCACCTACACACCATAGAGGTTCTCCTTGCCTTGCCTATTCCACTAGTAACTGACAGGCCTGGACAACATGGAGCAGGAAAGAAAAAAAAAGGCTGGAGATGAGAGGATGTGCACCTAATATTTAATCATCAATCTAGCTCAGAAACCTACAGGGGAATACATTTTATAAACCAGCCTGGAACTGGTTCTCAGAAGACACCGCTAGAATTATCAGCTCTTGGGGGTTGATATATTGTCATTTTCAGACCACCTGAAACCCAATCACCATCAAGCCTCCTATTCTGAGTTCTTTCAGACCTACTACTTCTGGAATCCATTCCATACAGTTTTATCCATTTTTACTTCAAACTACCCATGAATCAGTTCTTTCCCCTCCAAAACTTCACCCTGCCATATATCAAATTCAAATAACTCCTTGTCACAGACTCGAATCACTCACCAGATCCACTCCAAACACTGATGCAATATTAAAGACACAAACTCCACTCCAAACTCAGTTCTGCTTGTTCCAAACACATGAAGGCAATTCCATAAGCTATGCCACAAAGGCTACACTGGCAACTAGGGCTAATGTGTCCCCAAAGCAGAATAAATCTCTTAGGAACAGTGCAACACTTAGTGCAACTGCTTAGTGATTTCACTTGAGCATTTCCCAACTCATTCCTGATGAGAACTGGTGGGAATGGAAGGTGATGGGGGTTACAGTGGCAACTTTCTGCACAGAACTTCCTGGGTATCCTCAAGAGATAACAGGAAGAGGCTGATTTTTCTCCCACAGCAAACCCCAGGATTACAATTGCTATTACTTGAAAAATTCTGTCACGTTGTTCAAAAAAGGCCCATTTGATGATGACCCCCTTCTTCCCCCAAACCAGAAAAGCCATTAACCCCAAATTGTCTTACCCTCTCTCTCTCTTCCTCCTGTCGTCTTATTCCTTGTCCTTTCCAGGGCTCCTGAACTTTCTGTAAACAAATTGTCGGGGTTACAGGGGCCGGTGAGGATGCAGCCACCAGGGAACTGTGGAGAAGCTCAGGAAGTCTTTGACTGTCAGCACTCAAGACTGGAGGGCAGGCAGATCCCCCACCCTACCTCAACCTAGGGATCCACAGATGCAAGGATACAGTAACAGGAATGCACAGCCACCCACTATGTGGATACAAGGAAAACAAACCCAATTCCCAGCGACTGAGAAAAACTCTACCACCCCTGTGTGGGTTCCACCCCTGGGCTCAGACACTGGTTCTTCTAAGTTCCTGGGGGGCCCCCAGGTGACCAAGGGTCAGAGAACAGAAGAGTTGGAGGAAGAGAAGGGTCCCTGCCTCCCGAGGATTGACTCAGAAGGCAAAGCTGAGGACTGGGGGGATGCACAAGGCCTTGTGTCAGGCACAGTGCCAGCTCAGGCCCAGGCACTTCCTCTGGCCTCCCCCCACTCTGCGAGGACTTCGCCCCTGCCTACCCAAGGCCCTGCGCCAAGAAGTACCTCCCTCAGCCTGCACAGTGGTCTAGCTACAGGAGTCCCCGGTTGTGCCCTAAACACCTTCTCTGCCCTGAGACAGCCCCTGGGCGCCTTCTCCTGAGGTCGCCCACCAGCCGTTCCTCAAAGACCCTTTTTTGGGACGCCCCTCCTTCCCCTCCAGGGAGCTGAACTCTGCCACCCACCAGACAGACACCCGCCCCCTAAACCCCCCCATTCCTCCCCATCGCCCGCTCCTCCACAACCACTTCCGGTTCCGGGACGGACACACGTACAGTCCCTTCGTGGACCCCCCCTTCCCCGCCCCCCCCAAGGAAAAGGGGAGGGGGAAGGAGCAGAGAGCTCGGCGCGCGCCGGCTGCAGCGGCGGCGAGACTCACCAGGCGGCGGCGGCGGCTGCGGCGGCGCCAGAGCCGAGCCAGAGCGCGGGAGGGGCGGCGTTTGCTGGGAAGGAGGGAGCCGAGTGCGGGGGGAGGACCCGGAGGGGGCGAGGGGAGGGGGAGGGAGTCAGGCGAGCGCGCGGGCACGCACTTTAGGAGCGAGACAGACCCACACACTCACACGCAAGGATCGCGCGCGAGACACCCGCAGGGCGGGGGCGCGAGGCAGTGGGTGGCCCCCTCCCTCCCTCCCCTAACACTCACCCGGAAGTGGTGCTGCAGCTCGTGCTCCCGAGAACCCCGATTCCTCCACGCCCCCTCCCTCCCCTCCCTCCCTCCCCCCACTGACTCGGAGTTGAGCCGCGGCGGAGAGAAGGCGGGAGCGCCGGAAACGAAAAGGGGGGAGGGAGGGAAATAGCAATGTGGGGGGGGCAGCAATGGGGAAAGGGGGAAATGCAAAGGTCGAGTCACTTCCGGGAGCGGCTAGAGCACATCCGGCGCGGCCCGGGCTCCAGGACACCCCGGGCGGAAGTTACGACTAGTAGGGGCGGAAGTAGCTTCTGCCCGGGGGACGGGGTAGACCTTTCAGGGATGTGACGACACCACGGAAGTGAAGGCAGGTTCTGCTAAGGAAAGGAGCCGAACCTTCAGAACAGCGGTCTCGGCTTCCGGAAGGGACTTCTGGGGAAGTGGGAGGGTGGGAACGCGACAGGTTCATGAATTATGCATCAAGGTAGGAGGGGCGGTATGGACTGTTTAAAGACCGGTCCTGGTTCCCTAACCCCAAGGGGCGATAGGCTGACTTAGGGACTTACCATTCTTTTTTCTTATATACTCTCAAGGATGTCTCAATGCTTTGAATATGCAGGAAAGGAAAAGAATGTGCCAGTAGTTTTCTGAGATCCTTCAGGGTCAAAGAGTAATAACTTCTCCCAACCATCAGAATCCGATCCCTGCCTGACCCACAGCCCTTACACCTTTTGCTTTGGTCTCTAAGTTCCTGTGGCACATCTCGTATCTCCTACTTACGCGGCTTTACATTTAAATACAACAGTCACCTCTCACTGATACTTTATTGTCTGTTGTCCTTCCACTGGAATATCGTCCCCACGAGAGCAAGCACTCTGAATTGTTTCACTGCTGTGTTCTCGGAGCCTGGCACCTTGTAAGCTGTTGGTAAACGCTTGTTGCATCAGTGAACAATTCATGTTAACTCTCTTAGGAAGCCTTCCTTGGTTGTTCCAACCTGTAAGGGTCCCACGTTCACCAAATTTCAACAGCATTTAGTCCCTGCTTTTTTTTTTTTTTTTAATTAAGTCATATATATATATATATATATATATATATATATATATATATATATACACACACACACACACACACACACACACACATACCTGGAGAAGGGCACTGGCAACCCATTCCAGTATTCTTGCCTGGAGAATCTCATGGACAGAAGAGCTTCGGAGGCTACAGTCCATGGGGTCACAAAGAGTTAGATATTACTGAAGCGACTTAGTCCTCACACATATGTTTGTGTGTGTGTGTGTGTGTGTGTGTGTGTGTGTTAAGCTTAGTCGTGTCTAACTCTTTGCGACCCCATGGATTGTAGCCCACCAGGCTTCTCTATCCATGGAATTTTCCAGGCAAGAATACCGGAATGGGTTGCCATTTCCTTCTCCAGGGGATCTTCCCAACCCAGAGATCGAACCCTGGTCATGCGCAGGACAGGCGGATTCTCTACCAGCCGACCCACCTCCCTGGTGGCTCAGAGATGTGGACTGTGAAGAAGTTAATCCAAGCAGGGAACCCCATTAGCAATCCTCTTATTGTCATTCAGCTTAGCCATTTCATTCATTCATGAACAAAATTTATTGACTTTTATTAAGATTTATGGGGCTTCCCTGGTGGCTTAGCTGGTAAAGAATCCACCTGCAATGTGGGTGACCCGGGTTGGGTTCTATCCCTGGGTGGGGAAGATCCCCTGGAGAAGGGAACTGCTACCCACTCGGGTATTCTGGCCTGGAGAATTCCATGGATTGTATATTCCATGGGGTCGCAAAGAGTCGGAAAGGACTGAGTGACTTTCACTTTCAATTTCTTTCATGTAACTTTTCAGCAAAATTATCAGCAGCTCAGGAAAACTGTCTCATACATGGTACCCTCCCACTGCTTTGCTGAGCACACAGTAGATGTTAAATAAATACATGTTATTTGAGTAAATGAATGCTGCCACCAGGCTGCCCCAGATCTGAGCCGAATCCCTCTGGGCTCAGCTCTATTTTGAGTGAAACAGAATCAAAGTGCCTCCTATTAGCAGTAATAGTTCCTTGCCTAGAGATCAAAATAAACTGTATAGGAATAACTATAATGCCAAATTTTACAGAAAATGAAACTAAGATTGTAAAAAGACTTTTGATTTTTCCCAAGGTCACAGCAAGGAAGTAGCAAAAGACACTTAAAAATAAAAATTTCAATTAAATATTTAAAGAGAAGATACATATTTTTGGCTTGTTAACTGTATCTTTTTAAAAGTGTCTGTTCTCTTAAGAGGGAGACTCACAGACTTGGAAAACGGAACTCATGGTTGCCAGGGGACGGGATAGTTAGGGAATTTAGGAAGGTCATGTACTCACTGCTATATTCAAAATGAATAACCAACAAAAACTTACTGTATAGTTCTTGGAACTCAATGTTATGTGCCAGCCTGGATGGGAAGGGGGTTTGAGGGAGAATGGATCCATGTTTGTGTATGGCTGACTCCTTTCACTGTTCACCTGAAACTATCCCAACATTGTTAATCAGCCATACCCCAATACAAAATGTTTTTGGTGTTAAAAAAATTAAAAATTTTTTAGAGTGCTCTCTTTATCACATTTTGGGACTCTGTAATCAGCCTGTGTTAAGCCAGGAGCAACAGTTGGCAGAATAAGGGTCTGAAAGGTGCAGATATGAACAGACCTAGTTGCTCTATGGGTTAGAGATGGATGATTTTAGAAACCTTGACTTTGGGGACTGAGAGAAAAGTGGGAGCAAAATGGCAGTAGTCACTGTAAGTCCCGGTTCTCCAATCCTTTTCCTGTTTGCAATAACTGGTACCCCTTTGGGCCTCAGTGTCTCCAACTGTCAGCCCTGCTCCTCCTGCCCTTGGTATAAGAAGCAAGTTTTAAGTGCTTTGAACTCCTTAGAAAAAAGCTTTAGAAAGAAATGTGGGGTGTAGGGGGAGGAGGGCTGTTAATTTTAGCCTGGGGTTTTCCAGCTGGCACAGTGTTTCCATCTTGAATCACTTCCACACCCTGAGCTCTGCCTGGGAGATCCCTCCTCCTGGGGGCTTCCCCACTCCCTGGTTTGGTCTGAGCCACAGTGGTAAGCATTCCAGAAAAATGCTTAAGAGAAGTCTGGCTTAGTCATTTGATGAACAGCTCAGGAGGCAAAGGAAGCATAGAGATGAGAGATACTCATCCCAGTAGGTACTGATGTGTGGGCTCCATGAACCAAAGGGGTAGTATGGCCACTCTGTTTTTTCGGTCTGTGACTGAGCAGTGACTCTCTGCCATTTGCACACCTCCAGGACCTTCCCAGGCCCCCAGTTTCAGTTTCAACTCTACAAGAGGTAAAGTTAGAATTCTTCTCCAGGGCCTCTTCCCGGTTAGCTTGGTAATGGGATGTAGTTTGGGATCATTCCTTAAGACAGGAATCCCTGGTGGCTCAGATGGTAGAGAATCTGCCTGCAGTGCAGGAGACCCAGGTTCCATCCCTGGGTCAGGAGGATCCTCAGGTTGGGAAGATCCCCTGGAGGAAAGCATGGCAACCCACTCTGGTATTCTTGCCTGGAGAATTCCATGGACAGAGGAGCCTGGCGGGCTACAGTCCATGGGGTTGCAAAGAGTCAGACATGACTGAGCCACTGACATTCCTTAAGACAACTCAGGAGATGGAGACATCTTTCTCCTCTGTCCTTCCCCCACCATCTGACATTCGCTAGGGAAGGAGGGCATTTAGGGAGAAAGAACAGGTTAAGGATTTCCTGTGTCTCGCTGGTGTGTTTTAATTTATTTAAATTTAGAGAAACAGCAGTCTAATCAGGCGGTAATTAATTCACTCTTCATTAGGGGCCTTTATGCATGCCTTCTGCATATGGATGAGCCTCGGGGTCACACTGTCCCTCTGAAGAGGAAGGTGGTAAGAGACAAGTGCTGTCCAGGCACTTCAGCTCTTCCCCTTCAGTGCCTCCTCTTCCCCCAACCCTGACCTAACAGGGACTAGTTTCCTTTGGGGAAGAGAAAGGTTCATGAGGCTTCCTCTCCTGTCCTCCTTCTCTCCTCCTCCTCCATTCCTTGGGTCCCTCCCTTGCTGCCCCAGCCCATCCCAGCAGCACCTTTTCCTGCATTTCAGGTCCCATCCAGCCCTGTCCCATTAACCAGCTGCAGGCTGGGGTCTCTTCAGGTCCCACTGGATTGACTCTGAGCTCCCTCAGCAGTCTGTTTGCTTCGCACCTCTGCTTTTAGTTGGTTCATCACTCCTTGGCCTGGCTCTGCTGCTTCTTTCTCTTAGGGAGTCTGATGCCCTGAATCCACATACTGCTCTGGTCCTGAGAAATACACTCCCTCCTCCCCGCTCACCGTTGTGTGCTGCGTAGACTCAGCCACACCTCACTGGTGTTACACAGTAAAGCTCCCCAACCCCTAAAACGCACCTACGGCCACATACACACTCCTGATTCTAGCTGCAAAAGTAAATACGCAAAGGCCAACAGAGGCCAGGGCAGTCCCCGCTTACCTGTGACTGTCTCCTCTCCTCCCTGGAGCTCCCCCATTTCCAGGGAGCAAGTGGGGCACAGATGGGGGTGGGGGGAGAAATAGGACCTGGATGGTTACCATGGCAACAAAGCCTAGCAACAACTGAGAGGCTGCTGTGTGGGCTTTTGCAGGGCTGTTACAAGAGCCAAACCTAGAATTGGGGGCTCAGAGGTGACTGATCCCAGCTGGGCAGCCTGTGTTCCCTCCTTCAAATACACCCCTCAATGCCTCCCCCACACCCCAGCAGTGCCTCTTCAAGAGGGCAGAGCAGGAAAAGCTAATGAGAGTTAACCACAGGGCTTCTGGGGGACAGCTGTGGGTGGGGGCAGGTTAGGGAGCAAGGCTGAAAATAAAGCAAGCAGGGCAGCCAGCCTCTCTCCTGCGGCTCCCTCGTCTTGTTTCCATTGCTCCGTTTTTTCTTCTCCTTTTGCCCTTCACCCTCCACCTGCCTTATCAGCTCTCCTCTTCCTTTTCTGGCTGGCACCATCGCCTGAGCTGCTACAGAAGTGTTCCCTTTGCTCCAGCCTCCTTTCTCGTGGTCTCTCAACCTTCGCTGGTAACTAACTAGCCACTCTTCCAGTTTGCTCCGGCTGCTCCTCATCAGGTCTGCTCCCGTCAGTGTCTCTTCCTTCAGCTCCATCCCAAATCAAAGCCCCCAAACCCCAACTCCGGGTCAGGGCAGGCCAGGTCACTCGGGTCTGGAGGGTCACCCCTTCATCCTCCTTTTCCTCCCTCGTGACTGCCCATTGCCTTTCCTCCTTTCCTCTCTGCGGGGCTCATGAGGCAGAACAAGGGGACTCAGGTATCTTGCAAAGGCTTTATTTGAAAATTTTGAAACTTACATCCCACAAGAATTCAAGATTATCACCACAAGAAGAAAGAGATAATACAAAAATATATATCACAGCATAGGAGCCAGGTAAGAGAGGAAGGAAGGTGGGAAAGCCATGAGAAGTTGGGACAAACCTGAGGGGTGGAGGGAACAAAAGGCAGGAGAGCTGGAGGAACCAAGGAGGGAGGGAGGGGCAGGTTGGGAGGCAGAGCTCCCCGATGGCCTTAAACCAGCTGGCCCCGGTCCCTGGCAGCCTAGGTGGAATTAGGGAGGCCCTCAGGGGGACTGGGAATTGGAGGACTTGATTGGGGGGACGGTGGGGAGGAAAGGAGGCTCTGAGTTCCAGAGTGACACGCACAGACAGCCAGGACAGACGAGACGAGACAGAAGGACTTAGGAGGCAAGGGAGGGCAAATGGGGGCCCCTTTCTCCTGCAGTGCAGCAGGAGGCTCCCCAAAAGCCATCTTCCAGACAACAGAATTTAGCAGTGGGGCTAGGGAGGAGTTTTGGGGGCCTCATGACTCCCCATTTCCACAAGGGAGTCCTTAGAGTGGGATGGGGGACATGGTAAAACCCACGACATGGAGTGGGGTGGGACCGGGACAGATGGGGACCCAAAGAGTACCCCAGCTCATCTCCCACCCCGCTCTGGGGCAGCATGCAGGGGACATAGAAACTCCACCCGTGGGTGTTCACGAAGTGGAGTGTGAGCACGACATTTACACCACCACCACGAGGGGCCGGGAAATGCACATGAGAGGTACACCCACTGACCGCAGAGTGATGGGCCGAGCGCAGGACGAGGGAGGACAGGAAGTAAAACTCCAGGAAGTGAAAAGTGTGAGACAAAAGGGAGGACACAGGGGATCCTCAGAGGGGGGATGTGGGTGGGGAGACTGGCTGCACAAGAGCGTGAGTGTGCGATGGCCTGAGAGGGGAGAGGTGAGTGTGCAAGGCTTGTGTGAGTGTGCCAGGGTGGGGACGGGGGGCCAGAAGCCACAGATAAGTGAGGCCCCCACCTCAAGGAGGGTGAGCAGCTGGGCTTGCCTGTGGGCCAGCGAGTGTTCCCGAGGTGTGAGCCCAGGCAGAGCTGCAGCGCCCACAGCCGCTGTGCCCTCAGCAGGATGGGGGCTATGCCAGGCCCTTGGCCCCCTGCCTGGAGGTGCCCCAACCATGGGGGACATCACAGATTCACCAGGGGAATCCTAAGGGGAAAAGGGAAAGGGCACAGTCAGGAACCAAGGGGCAAGCCAATCAGGAGGGCAGTTCAAGAAATAAAAGGGATGGAGGTTAAGAGGGCAAGGTGGAGTGAAACGGCAGCATAAGAACAGGACATAGATCTACAGGGAAACGGGTGGGGCCCCCCAGAGAGCAGAGGTCCAGTCTCCTGGGGGTGGGCCAGTGTGCCTCCTCTCCACCCACCCGGCGGGGAGCGCCCCACCCACAGCCCCTGCCCACCTCCCTGCCCACTGCCCTGCCCTCACCGGTTCAGCTGGAAGGCTGGTGCCCCCTTGGGCTGGGGCATCCCGGGCCGGGGTCCCCCTCGGGGTTCCTCGTGGTCAGGAGTGGGAGTGGGCGAATCTCCGAAGGCCCCCAGCACGGTGACCCCGGCTGGGGACAGGTCAGTCAGGGGCTGCTGGCTCTCCTCTTGCCTCAGGGCCCCTTGCTGCCCCGAGGGCCTGCGCCGTTTCTGACTGCGGTCCCAGCTGGCAGCCCCCGGAAGAAGAGAGGTTCTCACCCATTCGAGAAGTCCCCAGCCTGGGCCCCCTCGGGCGCTCGTCAGCCCCCAGCCTCCCCCAGGCACCCACAGCATCCGACAGCAGAGAAACCAGCCTCTAACTGTTCCCTAAGCCCCAGATCCTGAGACCCTGTCCACAAAACCACTTCCTGTCCCCGCGCCCCCGGGGGGCTTGGGAATGTAAACCACCCTCCCACCTGGTCCAGAGCCACAGAATGAACACCCCCTCCCCATGGACACACAGAGTCCCTCACATCTGCCCCTCCCCCACGCATACCCAGAGAGCCATTTCTCTCCACGGCAGGTCCTGGCAGGTTTAGTTCTAGTTCAAAGTCAGCTAATGACCTGGACACCTGAGTCTAATGAGTCTTGCAGTAAAGTGTGAAGGACTGAGTGACCTGCTATTAAGTGCATGCAAAAAGCTGGGATTTTCTCCCTCTTCCCCTTAAGGCGGCCTTAAGAAGGGCCCTGCAGAATGGGTCTTGGAGGAAATGGGAAACAGGGATGGCCACCCTAGCCCCCCCCCAACTTGTGCTCACAATGATCTCCCTACCTCTCCCACTCTCCTTGTACTTCCCCAGCAGGAACCTGAGCTCATTTCTCACAGCTTCTCTTGCCCAGATCCTTCCTACCTTTCCCCAAGGTCTTGCCTTAATCCATCACTTCCTATTCCACCCCCAGCCAAACCACCACCCAGGCTCCTTCCAGCCAAAGGAGCCATCCTTCCATCCTTCCATTCATGGGGATGTCAGCATCCACTTCCTGCTGGCTTACCAGAACTTGAAGATGATGCCTGTGGCCACGAGGACAATGATGATGGAGATGGTAATTGTGACATAGAGCTGAGGGTCCACACCTGCTTGTGGGCAGGGAGAAAGTCTTAGGGAGGCCTGGAACCGGGGGAGCCAAGCGGGATTGAGGGTGGGGTTAGGCTGTAGGTTCAGGAAGCTTGAGCAGTGTTGTCATTGGAAGCCACATCATCCAACTCTTTTTCTGCTTCTTTAGAGCCTCCCTGCTTTATTTTTATCATCAGCTTTCCCCAGAGTTTTCAGCTCTTTCCCTCCCAAATCTTTTTTTCTCCACTTCCCCAAATCTCCTGTATATATGGCATGAGAAGGAGTTCCAAGGTCAGAAAGAGCCTCTCAGAACCTCTCTCTCTCTCTGCACAGAAACTAGCGGGTGGAAATGTCCATCTCTGCCCTAGCCCCGCCCCCAAACCACTAGCCCTGTGTCTGCGCGCCCTGAGTCGAGGTGTCATCCTGAAGGGCCCTCCTCTGCCTGGACTACTCCCACTGTTTCCAGGGTACAGCTCAAACGTCAATTCTTGGAAGGCGTTCTGATCCCCAGGCAGAAGTAGTCTCTCCCTTCTCTTTGCCTAAAAACATGCTGCGCACACCTCTATTAAGTGTGTGTTACTGTTGACTCATCCCCGAGGGTTTACGCGTCTGTCTTCCCCACTGGACCTGAGCTCCTCTGGGGCTCAGACACATCTTCCTCTTGGCCTCCTGTGCTAGCCCAGGGCCCGGCACATTTGTGGAGGCAGCTGACACACAGGACCCCTGTTGCTGCCCTGAGAGTCTTCAACCAGTGCCCCGTCCATATCCCTTCCCAGCATCTCCCACTCACCTTCACCACGGCCCCCGAACAGGAAGGGCCTCAGCGTGGCAGGTGCTTCTCCAAGGATGAGCCCATCTCCATCAGCCCTCATGGAGTCTGAGTTGGGGTGTGGGGTAGCCAGCCCATGGGGGGCTGCAAAACCATAGTCCAGGGGCAGAAATCCAGGATTGGCAGAGTTGGGGTCCCCCCCATCCTCTCGAGACACCGTAGGGCCCCACACAATAGCCCAGGGGTACTGGGATGAGGGTGGACCCTCCTCAAAGCCTGATGGGGTGGCTGGGGGTGCGGTGCCCGGCAGGACTTGCCGACGTGATCTCAGGACCCGAGGGGATCGGCTTGGTGGAGGTGCCCGCTCCCACACACACACGTGGCGTGGGGCTGAGGGGCCTCCCCGGGCACAGGGGGGCCGGGCTGGGGCTGGTGGGGTTCGAGGGGAGGAGGAGGAACCTTGAGCAGGCGGTGGGAGGGGCAGCAACAGCAGTGGCCAGAGAGAGAGGAGATGGGACAGCAGCAATGCAGGCCTGCGGGAAGGGAGAGAGAGCGATGAGTCCGAGGCCATCTTGGGCTGCCTCCTCCCTCTGTGCAAAAAGTGGCCTTGGGAAGACATGTCTCACTTCCCATCTTCCAAGGGTCGAGCCCTCAGGATGGAAAGCCCTGGGTGGGCCTAGGAGGGAAAGGGTCAAAACCCTAGGGAAAGTGGCCTCTAAGCTTCCTCCAAACTTACCGCATCCTGGACTCCATGTCCGAGATCCTCAGCGGTGACTCAGATTTTCAGCCTTTACTAAGAGAGAGAGGGGTTGTCACATCCCAAGCTTGCTCTGAGGACCTCCCCGGCTCATCCATCCTCCCCATTCACCTCCATCTCCTCTCCCAGCTGCAGCTGCCATCTATGCTGCCACCACTCAGGACCCTCAGTTTCCTAGCACTGTCCTGGGGAGGGGAGAGGAAACTCCCAGACCAGTCCCCTGTCTAGCCCTCAGTCCCTATCTGCAACTTCCAAGGTCCCTGTTACTTCCCCACCCCAGGGTCTACTCTTCTCTGGCTTCCTTCCTTCTCACTTCCTCTGCCCACAGCTCCTAGCTTTTCTTGGATCTTAATTTAGAGCCAAGAACCTTGTGATTCCTTGAGCACCTACCGCGAGGGAGGGCGTCTGAGAGGGGGAGGGAAGAGGAAGTCAATCGGATTGAGCGTGTGAACGTGTGGGGCTGCACAGAGGGGAGCATCCCAGACTGCCCACCCCACTTGTCCTCCGAGGCTTTTCTCTGAGGAGTGAATGGCCCCAGGAATCTGCATCTTCAGGAGCAGAGGAAACAGAGATGGAGGGATGGAAGGAAAGAGATGAGAAAGGGAGAGGTGGGTGGGAGAAAACTACAGAATGTAATTTTTCTCAGTGTTCAGTCATCCAAACACATAGGTGCCCGCTGAGAAAAAGTGGAGTTGGGGAGAAGCTGGACCCTCAAATGTCGCTCTCCGGGGTAAAGAGTTTGGGAGAATCATCGGGATGGAGAGTTCTGAAAGAGGAGGACACGTTCTCAGAGTCGAGGGTGGCAGACACAGGGGCAGGCAGCAGGCTCCCCAATGAATGAGGATGTGACATTCAATGTCCTCTGGTTTCTGGGTCCAGATCTGGACATGAAGCGCTCTCAGAGAATAACAGGGAGTAAGGTGGGAGAGTCTGGGGAAGGGACTGGGAAAGTGAGCTGTGGAGAGAGCTGTGAAGAGTGACGGGCTGAGAGATGGAGGGCAGGTGAGGCGTGAGAAAGGAGGAGAAAGGTGAAGAGGCAGACGGTGAGGGGGGCTGGTCCCTGAAAGAATGGACTGGGGTGGGGGGCGCGCACAAAAGATGGACAGCTGTAGGATGCTGGGCATAAGAGGAAAGGTCAGGGAGGGAAACTGAGAGGGTTCCGGGGTCGCAGGAGCCGGGGAGAAGGAGGAAAGAAAGGTCCAGGCAGGACGGGAAGTGGAGATCGCCGAAGGAGAGGGGAGAAGAGGGACGGAGGAGACCAGGGATGGGGAGGAAGAAAGAGGGGAGGAGACGACAAGGTACCGAGGACAGAATGAGACAAGGAAGGGACTGGGGAACAGCAAAGATGGAGGAGTTGGAAATTGTTTCTTCCAACGTAAAGAGACACGGAGCTACGGAGAGAGGCAGGGAAGGGGGCCTGGTGGGAAGACACGAGAGGAAGCCAGGAAGAGAGCGAGGCTGCGGGGACCGAGGCAGGAGTGGAAGCCGGTGGAGCGGAGAGGGGTTCCCAGGGACAGCTGTGGCCAGCTGACGCCGGGACCCACTCGTCTCTCCTGCCTGTGTATCCCCCCGCCCCAATCAACGTCAACTCCAGTCCCCGGACCCCGCACCCCTTAGTCACCCCCTCCAGGAAGCCCGCAGTCGCCTGGCTGGCGCGCCACCCCCACCCTCCCCTCGCTCCTCACCGACCTGTTGTGCGCAGGAGACGAGCTGGGGGTGGGGCGGGAGTCTGGGGCTGGGGGAGCAGGGCCCATCCCCAGCGCGGCCGCGAGCCCACCCTTCCCGAAGGCCCGCGCTCCCTGGACCCCGCTGGAAAACGATGAGTGGGGTGGGGGTGTTTGGAAACGAGGACCAGAAGGTAGGCGAAGGGGCTCCGTGGGAGGGAGCGCCGAGAGCAGAAAAGGAAGCCGAGGCAGGAGGATGCGAGGGGCCGAGCCAAAGGCGGGATACAGGCAGCCGCCGGGACCGCTGCGCAGGAGGGCAGGACGGAGTCCAGACCCGCGGTGGGATGCGGAGCGCGGCGGACGAGGCGAGCTTCTGGGCTGGAGGCTCGAGACGGGCGGGGGGCCGCGCCGGGAGGGTTAGGGGGCGAAGGGCGCGGAGTCGGGGAGGGCAGAGCCGGGCTCCCTTGGGTGGGGGCGTGGGGGGCCCTCTCGCTCACCTGCATGCCTGGCGCGGCGGCGCGACAGCTGCGGGCGCTCGGGGCTGCGCCGGCCTGGGAGGTCGCGGGAACGCGTGGGGCACGGGGCATGGTCGGGGGGTTCTGCGGGCAACGGGGTGCAGGAGAGGGTGGGGGGCGAGCGCCCGGGGCGCGGGGCGGCGGCGGCGGCGGCGGCGGGAGATGCTCGGCTCGGCTCGGCTCGGCTCGGCTCGGGCTGCGCTCGGCTCGGCTGGGCTCGGCGCGGCAGCTCGGAGCGCGCGGTCCCCGCCTCTCTTCCTCCCCCCGCTCGATTTAACCCTCCCGCTGCCGCACCTCGGGAGTCGCGCCCGGCCGCGTCCCAGGTGGAGGGTGGGAGAGGGCAGCGTAGGGTGAGCGACCGTCCGAGTCCCCAGGTTCCGGGGGCGGGATTCTCCACCCTCACCCCAACTCCGTGGACACCCGTGGTTGCCCCAGTGAGTTTCTGAGATTCTGAGTCACCCGAAGCTCTGAGTTCCCTACTGTGTTTCGCCTCTGCTGGGGGATGAGGTGGGATGAGGGTGGGAGTGATGTCCTCGCACCATCCTCGGATCATCCGAACAGCTGGATCCCCTGATTCCATTCTGGCCCAGCTGCAGTGTATCCTTCCCAGAGCAACCCAAACGATCTTTCAAATAAGTGGACCGAGTTGCATTACTCAGCTTTTCTAGCACTCAGAGTATCCCAGCTCCTTACTGTGCCTTAGGAGGCCCCGCATAACCTAGCCCGCCAGGGAGCTCTCGGATTTCCCCTCCCATCGCTCTTCATGTCCCAGCCACACTGGACCTGATCTATGATCCTAGAATCGGAGGAGGTGAACTTGCCTCAGGGCCTTGGCACTTGCTGTTCCCATTGCCTGGACCTTTTTCCCTGGCTTCTCACAGTGATTCACTCATTTCGTTAAAATTTCCCTTAGTTCCCATGTCACCCCTTCTAGGAGGGCTTCCCTAGCCTCTCTAGATAAATGGGCTTCCCCAGCCCCTAATCTCACCCTGTTCTACCCCTCCTGTGTCTTTCAGGTTACCCTATTTTATTTGGGTTGTGAGCGGACACCATGCTCTTCTAGTTTCCTTTCATTCTCACTGGCTCTTCCTTCTCTGTCTTCTGCTCGACCTCTAAATGATAGAGCTTCCTAGGGCTTAGTCCTTGGCCCCTTTCTCGTTCCACATTCTCTGTCCAGTGATGTCATCCAGTCCCAGGGTTTAAATACTATGTAAATGTCAGCGAGTCCTAAATTTATATCCAACGCTCCAGACTCATTTATCCAACAGCCTACTTGACATCTCCACTTGGATGTCTAATAGCCATGCAAAGCTCATGTGGCTAAAATAGATGTCTTGAATTACCCTCCGCCCCGGTCAGTCCATTTCTGTCTGAGTAGTGTTCCCCATCCTGGAATACGATGGCTTCCACCTTTCAGGCTAAAAACCGAGGAAACACCCTCCCCACCTTTTCCTTTTCGCTCTGATTCCCACCCTGTATCTAATTTACCAGCAAGTTCTGTGAGCTCTACTTCCAAAATATACCGCGAATCCATCTCCTTTTCTCCATCATTGTGTTTTGGTCACGCTCAGTGTCACGTGGGATCTTAGAACCCGGACCCCCTGCAGTGGAAGCACAGAATTTTAACCACTGGACCACCAGGGAAATCAACTCTGTCATTGTTGCTATCACCCTGATCCAAGGCATCTGCTCTCTCTGAAATAATGAAGTGATTACCTAGCTGGTTCCTTGCTTCTGCCTTTGCCCTTTAAAAACTAGTCTTCACAATATCTAGTCATGTTTTGAAAAATCTAAATTATATCATTCTCTTGCCTGCTTGGGCTTCCCTGATGGCTCAGATGGTAAAGAATCTGCCTGCAATGCGGGAGACCCAGGTTCAATCCCTAGGTGGGTAAGATCCCCTGGAGAAGGGAATGGCAACCCACTCCAGTATTCTTGCCTGGAGAATTCCATGGACATAGGAACCTGGCAGGCTATAGTCCATGGGGTCGCAAAGTTTCAGACACAGCAGAGCGACTAACACTTGCTTCCTTAAAACATCTGAGGGGCTTTTCATTGTAATTAGAGTAAAATTCCTTGTTAGGAGAGGCCCACCCACTAGTATTCCTCAATATTCAAATGATGTGCCAGATCGGACTTCTAAAAGTTCTAAACATCTGAAATTATCCTCTTGACACCCCTGTACTTTTCATTCCAACTGCCTGGAATCCTTTGCCCACCCCTCCCATCTTCCTCTTGTTGGGTCCCTCTTGTCATTCAGCCACCCACTCTGTCTCTTCAGAAGGTTTCGCTGTCTTTCTGACTCATCACTCTCTGAAATGATCTTATATTTGTTTCCTGTTTATTGTCCACCCCCACCCCACCCCCATATACACTGCAGAACAAAGACCTCATTTGCCTTGTTCATCAGTATCCTTCTTCCGTGCCTGGCGCATAGTAGATGCTCAATATCTGTTGCTTGGTGAACTTCACCTGGGACTCCTGCCCACTCATCCTCTCCCCGCTCTTCACCTGCCTTTTCTGTCTATCTGCCTGCCCTCTCTGATCTCTGCCCTGTGGTGAATGCTCTAAGTCAAGTCTCTGCTTGCACTCCTGCCTCTCTAGATTCTCACCCCTCATCCCCTGCCTTATTACTATTATTAACCTGACACATTCGCCTCCCGGAAGGAAACCTGCTGTCCTGATCGGCATCTGCAGTGACTGCCCTCCTGCTCGTCTGTCCCTGACAGCCCTTCATTCTGAGGTCAGAAGGCAGTGAGGGAGCCCTCCTCCTAGTGTCTCCCTGTGGCCAGGAAAAATGGTGCACATTTTATGTAAACATGGTCATGTGAGGCTGTGTCCTGGGCCCCAGTGAGCTCCAGCTGCATCCTGAGAATATGCTGTAAGAGGCCTCATTATATGATGAGTGTGGGTCAAATTTATCAAGTGAATACTCACTATCAGCCTAAGTGCCTTTTATGCCGAGTACTTTGGGTCATTATGACTTATTTCAGGTATTCTTGATTGATTCATTCTTGCAAGGACTATTTCTGGAACATCTGCTATAGGCTGGGTACTGAGTTACAGCCTGGGGCATGGTGGAGAGCAGGAAAAAAAGCCATCACTGTCTTCATGAAACTTAGAATGGAGCCAGGGAGACAATGAAACACAAAGTGATACATGTGTCTTTAGATGAATTTGAGGACCTTCCCACACGCCGCAGTCTATAAATTCTCTCCTCGTGTCTGGCTCTGCTGGTATCTTTATCAACTTCTTTGGGTTGACTGGGGCTTCCCAGTATTTGTCAGAGTAAATTGCTGTCGCTTTCCTGTCCTCAAATGTCCAGTTCTTCTGAATTCTTCTCACTTTCAGCTGATGATCTTGCTTGTTGCTTTTTTGAGAAAATAGAGGGAGAAGAGAACTTCCCCACTTCCACCACCTCATCCCAGATGCACCTCTCCTTCTGTGGGGGATCCCAGGCTCTTTTCAACCACCCAAAGCTATCACTCCAGCGATTGTCTCTCCCTCTCCTGCACTATCACCTCCTTCTCTCTGCTTGATTATGCCCAACAGCATGTAAACACACTGTACTTCTTGCAGCTTTAGCTTGAAACAAAACTTCCTTAGCTCCAGGTTTCTCCTCCAGCATCAGTCCTTCTCTGCTTCCCGTTACAGCAAAGGTCACAGAAGATGCTTTCTGTTCACCCTCTCTTTCACCTCTCTTCCCATTCCTTCTCTTTCTCTTTTATCAACTTAAACTTTAATTTTTGTAATGTATTCTTTTGAATTGGCAACACATTTCCCCATGTGCAAAAAAAAACTTTCCAATATACAAAAATCTGTGTAGTGAAAGTTCTCATTCTCAGCTCATCTACTAGCTTGTCCACGTCCCATCTTCTGCCTTCAGTGTGACTCATTTCTACATATTCTTCCAGAGTCTTTTATTCCCACACAAGCAAATAATAATGAAAGTTCTTATTCCCCCATATATTTGACATAGTCTTGCCATACTGTCTACACTGTTCTACATCTTTACTCTTTGAAACATTTCTTTATTTGGGGTTGCCCTGAGTCTTTGTTGCTGCATGCAGACTTTCTCTATTGGTGCTGAGCAGGGGCTACTCTCTAGTGGCAGTGCTGCAGCTTCTAACTGCGGGCTTCTCTTGTTGAGGCTCTGAGGCGCTAGTTGTGGTAAACTGGCTTAGCTGCCCTGCAGCATGTGGGATCTTCCCAGACCAGGAATGGAACTTGTGTCCCCTGCATTGGCGGGCAGATTCTCAACCTCTGGACCACCAGGAAAATCCACTTCCTCTCTTAATAGATGGCATCTCCTTTCTTCCAGTTGATTGGGGCAAAAATCTTGGAATCATCCTTTTTAAAAACCATTTATTTATTTTTTGTCCATGACACAAGGCATGTGAGATCTAGTTCCCTGACCAGGGATCTAACCTGGGCCCCCTGCATCAGGAGCTCAGAGTCTTGGCCAATGGACCATCAGGGAAGTCCACATTATTTTGGCACAGCTCTTAGGATCTTAGTGCTTGACCAGGGATCAAACCAGGCAGTGAAAGTGCAGAGTCCTAACTGGACAGACAGGGAATTCCCTCCACTCTTTTCAAATATCATCTCTCACAAATGGATATAAGTTTAAACAATATGTTACTTCAGTTCAGTCACTCAGTTGTGTCCGACTCTTTGCAACCCCATGAACTGCAGCACGCCAGGCCTCCCTGTCCATCACCAACTCCCGGAGTTTACCCAAACTTCAGTCGGTGATGCCATCCAACCATCTCATCCTCTGTCGTCCCTTCTCCTCCTGCCTTCAATCTTTCCCAGCATCAGGGTCTTTTCAAATGAGTCAGCTCTTCGCATCAGGTGGCCAAATTACTGGAGTTTCAGCTTCAACCTCAGTCCTTCCAATGAACAGCCAAGACTGATCTCCTTTAGGATGGACTGGTTGGATCTCCTTGCAGTCCAAGGGACTCTCAAGAATCTTCTCCAACAGCACAGTTCAAAAGCATCAATTCTTTGGCACTCAGCTTTCTTTATAGTCCAACTCTCATATCCATACATGACTACTGGAAAAACCACAGCCTTGACTAGACGGACCTTTGTTGACAAAGTAATGCCTCTGCTTTTTAATATGCTCTCTAGGTTGGTCATAACTTTCCTTCCAAGGAGTAAGTGTCTTTTAATTTCATGGCTACAATCACCATCTGCAGTGATTTTGGAACCCCCCAAAATAAAGTCAGCCACTGTTTCCACTGTTTCCCCATCTATTTGTCATGAAGTGATGGGACCAGATGCCATGATCTTAGTTTTCTGAATGTTGAACTTTAAACCAACTTTTTCACTCTCCTCTTTCACTTTCATCAAGAGGCTCTTTAGTTCTTCTTCACTTTCTGCCATAAGGGTGGTGTCATCTGCATATCTGAGGTTATTGATATTTCTCCCGGCAATCTTGATTCCAGCTTGTGCTTCTTCCAGCTCAGCGTTTCTCATGATGTACTCTGCATATAAGTTAAATAAGCAGGGTGACAATATACAGCCTTGACGTACTCCTTTTTCTATTTGGAACCAGTCTTTCTTGCTTATTTTCAAACTCTATAAAAATATCATAGTGTGTGTAGCTTTCTAATACAAGTATTTTTTCCACTTAATATGATGCTTCTAAGATTTGTCCATATTGTTGCATATTGCTGGAGCTCATAGATTTTCACTGGAATATACTACACCACTGTGGATATGTAATATGTATCATAATTCATGTATTCCCCCATGGATGGATTTATGAATTGTTTCCATTTCTTGCTATAATAAACAGGATTTCTGTAAACATAACTGTGTCTTCTGCATGCTACAAGAATTTCTCTAGAGTATAAATATAACAGTGAAACTGCTAGGTTGTGAGGTGTAAGAATAATTATCTTCGAAAAAGAATGCCACATTGTTCTTTTAGTTTACATCCCTACCATCAATATTTGAGTTCCCATTGATCTACATTCTCTCCAACATTTGTATTTTTAGACTTTGTAGTTCTTGCCCCTCCAGCAGATGTACAGTAATATATTCTTGTGATTTATTTGGCATTTCTCTAATTAAAAATGTAATTGAGCACCTTTTCATATATGTAACAGTCTTTTGGGTTTCTTCTTTTGGGAAACGCCTGATCACTTGGGTTTTATGTTTTTCTTATTGATTTGCAGAAGATCTTTATATATTCTGGACATTAATCTTTTATCGATTTTATGTGTTATAAATGTCTTCTCTGTGAAAATATTTGTGACCTGTCCTTTTGTTTTTTTCACCATATACTTTGATTATCAGAATTTCTTAACTTTAATAAAGGCATATTTATCAACCCTTCATTTTATCATTAAGCTTTTTGCATCTTGTATAAAAAAAATCACTCTCTGCCCTCTTGGTCAGGAAAGCATTTTCTTACATGATCTTTAAAGGATTTTAAACTTTTTCTCTTTATACTTAAGTTCTAAACCTACCTAGAATCAATTTTTGTATATAGTGTGTTACAAGGGTCTATTTTTCATTGTTTAATATGGAAAATCAGTTATCCACTATTATTTATTACATAGTCTCTTTTTTCTGACTATTCTGCTTCGCTGACTCTGTTGGATATCAAAATCCCATATATATATATGTATATGGATTTATTTCTGACACTCTATTTTGTTCCACTGGTCAGCTTTTAAAAACCTGCACATGAAACATGCTTTCCTAAATCCTATGGCTTTAAAATAAATCTAGATATATCCTACAGTGAACACAACTTTACCAATATACTCTTCTAGAGTATCCTGACACTTCTTGACTCTTGCTCTATTTGAGAATCAACTTGTTAAGTTCTACAGGATTTGATTAAAACTTCATTGAATACAAAGTCCAATTGGAGACAAATTGATACCTTTTTTTATACTGAAACTTCCTGTCATGAATTTGGGATACATCTCAATTTATTTAGACCCGGATGCTGGGAAAGACTGAGGGCAGGAGAAGGGAACGACAGAGGATGAGATGGTTGGATGGCATCACTGACTCAGTGGACCTTGAGTCTAAGCAAACTGCAGGAGATAGTGACGGACAGGGAAGCCAGGTGTATTGCAGTACGTGGGGTTGCAAAGAGTCAGACACGACTTAGCGACTGAATGACAACAACAGCGTCTTTCAATGAACTTGCATCATTTTCCACATACAGATAATTCCCATCTTCTGTTTTATGTACTCCTAGGCGCTCTATTGGAGAAGGCAATGGCAACCCACTCCAGTACTCTCGCCTGGAAAATCCCATGGACAGAGGAGCCTGGTAGGCTACAGTCCATGGGGTCGCTAAGAGTTGGACACAGCTGAGTGACTTCACTTTCACTTTTCACTTTCATGTATTGGAGAAGGAAATGGCAACCCACTCCAGTGTTCTTGCCTGGAGAATCCCAGGGACAGGGGAGCCTGGTGAGCTGCCGTCTATGGGGTCGCACAGAGTCGGACACGACTGAAGTGATTTAGCAGCAGGCGCTCTATTGCTTTTGTTATGGTAAATGGTGTTTTTTTAAGATTACATTTCAAATTGCTTTTTGCTGGTATATAGAAATGCAATTGATTTTTAATATTGGTTTCTAGACCCAACAACATCAATAACCTCTCTTTTATGTATACTAACTTTTCCATAGATGCTTGGAAGTTTCTACAAAGACAATCATGTCATCTGCAAATGACAGCTGTTTGCCTTTTCCATTCCAACGCTGTGCCTTTAATTCCCTCTGTTTTTACTGACCAGGACCTATATAGTACAATGCTGTTGTTATAATAGCTGGCTTCTTTCTTTTGTTCTTGTTTTCTTTTTCTTTTTTTAATGTTGGCTGCACTGGGTCTTTCTTTTGTTCCTGTTTTTTTTTTTTTCAATTTTGGTGTATACAGTGATATTTCATTATGGTCTTAACATCCATTTCTTTAATCACTCATAAGGTTGGCCATTATGTTTATTTATATGTTCATTGACCTTGTGGATTTCCTCTTGTGAAGGGCTAGTTCAACTCTTTGAAAAAAGTGAGAAGTATTAGTCCCTCAGTCGTGTCAAACTCTTTTGGGACCTCATGGATTATAGCCTGCCAGGCTCCTCTGTCCATGAAATTTCCCAGGCAAGAATATTGGAGTGGGTAGCCATTCCCTTCTGCAGAGGATATTTCCAACCCAGGGACTGACCCTACATCTCCTGCCTTGCAGTTGGATTCTTCACTGTCTGAGCCACTGAGGAAGCCCAGTTCAACTCTTTAGTTCACATTTATTTTTATTGTTAGGATTTTTTTCTTAATCATTTGTAGGAGTTCTTCACACATCCGGGACACATCCTTTGTCAGTGATGATGTTAAAATGCTTCCTTCTATTCTGTAGTTTGTCTTGATGAACAGATGTTCTTCATTTTAATGTAGTCAAAAGTATCAGTCTTTTCCTTTATGCTTAGCGTATTTGTCTTGAGCAAGATTTTCCTACCTTGAATTCATGAATAAATTCTTCTACATTATCTGTTTGTTTATTTGTTTGTTTGTTTGGTTTTGGCCAAGCTGCACAGCTTGATGGTATCAGTTCCTGGACCAGGGACTGTACCCAAAACAAGGCAGAAAAAGCCCAGAACCTTAATCATTAAGTGACCGAAAACTCCCTGACATTATTTTATGAAACTTTTACTTTAAGACTAAATGTAGCATAGTGGGGAATGAATTTTTGTATATGGCTTAAGATAGGGCTTCCATTTTATTTTTTCTTATAGATATCCAGTTGTCACAGCAACATTGAAATTTGTATCTTTCTTTCCTGCTCAAATGTGCAAACTCTATCAGAAATCACATTTATATATTTGTGAATTTGTTTCTGAGCTCTGTTTTATGTTCTAGTGGTCAATTTATCTATCTTGTGTCAACATTATACTATTGTAATCCTTGGTGATGGTGGTGGTTTAGTTGCTCCGTCTTGTCCAATTCTTTTGCAACCCCATGGACTGTAGCCCACCTTGCTCCTCTGTCCGTGAGATTTCCCAGGCAAGAATACTGGATTGGGTTGCCATTTGCTTCTCCAAGGGATCTTCCCAACCCAGGGATAGAACCGGTGTCTCCTGCACTGGCTGATTAGTTCTTTACCATCTGAGCCACAAAGGAAGCCCATCTTAATTATTGTAGCTTTGTAATTATGGCCTGGTATCTGGTAAAGCAAGTCTTTCCACCTTGTTCTCTTCAAGAGGCTATATTTGGCCTTTTTCATTTCCATGTAAATTTTAGAATCGGTTTGTCAGTTTCATACGCCCACAAAAAAAGCCTGTTAGGATTTTGATTAGGATTGTGCTGAATCTGTGAATCTCTTTAGAGAGAACTGACTTCTTCATGATATTGAGACTTCTAATCTATGACTGTGAAATACCTCTCCATATATTTGAGGTCTTCAGTGTCTCACAATAAATTATAACATGCTGCATGTGAGTCTCGGAGAAGGCAGTGGCAACCCACTCCAGTACTCTTGCCTGGAAAACCCCAGGGACGGGGGATGGGGTCACTAAGAGGTGGACACGACTGAGCATCTTCACTTTCACTTTTCACTTCCATGCATTGGAGAAGGAAATGGCAACCCACTCCAGTGTTCTTGCCTGGAGAACCCCAGGGACGGGGGAGCCTTGTGGGCTGCTGTCTATGGGGTTGCACAGAGTCGGACACGACTGAAGTGGCTTAGCAGCAGCAGCAGCATGTGAGTCTCACTCGTATTTTGTTACATTTATACCTTTATATGTGATATTTTTCATAGTATTGCCAGTGATAACTTTTAAAATTATTCATCATCTAATTGTTGTTCATGTATAAATATATTAATTGATTTTATATTTTCTTAAGCAAACTCTTATTCTAATAATTTATTTGTAGATTCTTTTGAGTTTTCTACATTTGCAATCACAATTTCACATTTTATGTAAATGATACCTGCTTTGTTTCCTTTAAATAGAATTGGTGATACCAAGCATTCTTTTATCAGTCACAAATTTCCTTCTAGGTCTTTTTTTTTTTTTTTTTTTTTACCATATTGTGTGGCTTGTAAGATCTCAGTTCCCTGACCAGGAATTGAACTTGGGCCACGGCAATGAAAGCCCAGAATTGTAGCCACCAGGCCACTGGGGAACTCGCACAAGTTCCCTTCCAGTTTTCTAAAAGATTTTTTTTTTTTTTACCACAAATATATGTTGATTTCATCACATGCTTTTTCTATTGAGATGATTGTGTGACTTATTCTTTTAATACACTAAAATGAATAAAATGAAAGTATTTTCTAGTATTAAGCTACATTTAAATTCCTGACATAAACTCAAGTTAGCCTTGATGTATTATCTTTTTTACACTTTGCTGGATTCAGTTTGCTAGTGTTTTGTTGAAGATCTTTGTATCTATGTTAATAAGTGAGATTGACCTGTAATTTTTTTTTCTAGTATTGCCCTTTTCTGGTTTAGTTATCACAGTAATTCTGGCTCCATAAAATGTCCTTTCTTTTCCTAATTTTTGGACAAGTCTATATAAGGTTAAAATGAGCTGCACTTTGAAAGCTTGGTGCAACTTGCCTGAAGGATGTAATTTTTAACTCTTTATTTTCCTTTTACATCTCATATCTCATCCATTTGCAAATTCTGTTCACCTCAGCTTTAAACTACTACTAACCTTCACTGCTATCACCTTCACCTAAGCCACCACTATTTTTCGCTTGAGTCATTAGAGTACATGCTCAGTGACTTTAGTCATGTCCAACTCTTTGTGACCCCATGGACTGTAGCCCACCAGGCTCCTCGGTCCATGGGATTTCCCAGGCAAGAAAACTGGAGTGGGTTGCCAGGCCCTTCTCCAGGGGATCTTCCCTATCCAGGGATTGAACGTACATCTCCTGCACTGCAGGCATATTCTTAGCTGGTCAAATGATCATGTTCAAAAGGTGTGGATGAATAGATCATTGGCAGCATCAAGGGCTGTGTATTATTCAGTGCTGAGTCTTAAGAGTTTGAAAGAAATAAAGGTCACTTGGAGTGTGCTTAGAAAAGAGCAACTTAAAGGGCAAAGGGCCCAGAACCACTTCAGCTGAAAAGTGATCTCAGGAGCCAGCAGTGTTTAGCCAGGAAAAGGGAAGACGTACTATAGTCCTGTCTTCAGAGATTTGAAGAGCTTCTCTCAAGGAAGTGAAATGAGCCTCTATTCAGAGGTGCCTGGAGGAGGCTGTTTCCAAGTTGCTTGACATTCTGTGAGTCTATGATATGTTCTTCATGAATCCAAAGAGAATGTCTTAGTTCAAGCAGTTATAACAAGGCACCGTAGACTAGATTTAGGAGGGGTCATGGATCTTCCCTCACAGCTCAGTTGGTAAAGAATCTGCCTGCAAGGCAGGAGACCCAGGTCCAATTCCTGGGTTGAGAAGATCCCCTGGAGAAGGGAATGGCAACCGACTCCAGTATTCTTGCCTGGAAAATCCCATGGACAGAGGAGCCTAGCAGGCTAGAGTCTATGGACCTGGAGTCAGACATGACCTAGTGACTAAACCACCCATTGGAGTAGGCTCCTAAATAAACTCATTTCTGTTCACACAACCATCATAATATTTTAAACATGTGGGTCAGATCCTGTTACTGAAGGTGCAGTCATTGCAGCACTGCAGCAAAGGTCAAATCCTCCATTGGTCAAAGGTCAAACCCTCCACTGGCTGTCCATCTCACGCAAAGTAAGAACCAAAGTCCTTACAGTAGGACTGATACACAAGGCCTGATACGACCTGGCCACCTGCTCTCCTTCCATCTCAGCCCATACTTCTCTCCCTTGCTCACTCTGATACGGACCAGGGTTCTTGGCCTTCCCCAGTCAATAGAAATTGACTAAAGGCAAAACAAGCAATTCAGGCAAGCTTTCACTGGGGCTTCTGCGGCCACAGGAGGGAGCAAAAACAAGGAACAGATTCTTGTCCTCCTCTGGGAGAGAAGGAAGAAGCTGGTTTCTGGTTTCTCACATCGGGTGAGGATAGAGGTATGTCCAGGGGGTTGGCAGAGGGGTGTCAGGTGGTCTGCCCACCCCTTTGTGGTGTTGAGTGCAGGGGGCATTCCCAGTACCCTGCTTTTGCTCCTGACACGGTTTTTTCTTCCAGATCTTCAGAAGTGGCCATTTGGTTTTTTTGGTCTTTTTGTATCTTTTTGTTCATAATTTGCCCCAACTGTGCATGCACACACTTATTTTTGGCCCCATATAGTTTCTTCATATTTTGTTGCTTGCTCCAGGAGATGTGTGTCCAGGTGCAAGCATTGCAGTGCTGCGGCAAGCAGCCCCAGGTCCCAGATCCCATCTGGTCTCAACTCAGCTCTAGCCACACAGGTCCCCCCAAGCTGTTCCTCAAACTCATCAAGTATGTTCTCATTACAGAGGCTTTGCACTTGTAGTCTGCTCTGCCTGCATCTGGTCCCATCACGACATGGCAAATAGATAGAGAAACAATGGAAACAATGACAGACTTTATTTTCTTGGGCTCCAAAACCACTGCAGATGGTGACTGCAGCCATGGAATTAAAAGACATTTGCTCCTTGAAGGAAAAACTATGACAAACCTAGACAGTGTATTAAAAAGCAGAGGCATTACTTTACCAACAAAGGTTCATGTAGTCAAAGCTATGGTTTTTCCAGTAGTCATGTACGGATGTGAGTTGGACCATAAAGAAAGCTAAACACTGAAGAGTTGATGCTTTTGAACTGTGGTGTTAGAGAAGACTCTTGAGAGTCCCTTGGACTGCAAGGAGATCCAACCAGTCAATCCTAAAGGAAATCAGTCCTGAATATTCATTGGAAGGACTGAAGCTGAACCTGAAGCTCCAGTGCTTTGGCCACCTGATGTGAAGAACTGACCATTGGAAGAGACCCTGATGCTGGGAAAGATTGAAGGCAGGGAGAGAAGGAGACAATATAGGATGAGATGGTTGGATGACATCACTGATTAAATGGACATGAGCTTGAGCAAGCTTCGATGGACAGGGAAGCCTGGTGTGCTGCAGTCCATGGGGTCACAAAGAGTCAGACATGACTGAATGAGTGAACTGAAATGCCTGGAATGTTGTCCCCACAGAAATTCATGTGACTTGCTCCTTTTTCTTTTTAAAAAATCTCTATTCCATTGTCACCTTAACAGAGAGGTCTTTCCTTACCACCATATACATCATAGGAAATGTTTCTTGCATTATCCATCCACCTTCCTTGTTATGTTTACTTCATAATTTGCTTCTGACCAGTTTTGTGTGTGGATCTGTGTATTTATGGCCTGAGTCTCACCACAAGAATGTAAATACCAAGAGGGCAGGTATTTCATCTGTATCCCTAGTAGTTAGAACAATGCCTGGTAATGAGAGGTGCTAAATATACTCCTTTGAATCAGTGATGAATATTTTATTAAGCGTCTGACTCCTCAGACGGCAGCCTGCTTCTCTAGCTTTATTTCAGTGCATCTTGTTTTCTACCCTCCCATTAAAAACACAGCACCTGGCACATGGCCTTGTGCATAACTGTCACTTAGTAACAAATAACTGTTACATCCTAGGCTTTGCTTGAGTTTAATTAGCTCCCAGCCTCTGCCTTGAAGATCTTTACTTTTCTTCCCACTTTCCCCACTTCTTGCTTCATTTCCTTTTTTTTTTTTCCCCATCACATCTACCCCTCCTCCTCTTCTCTCTCTGTCTTTTCTAATCTCACTTGTTTAGTCCATCCCCTCGTCTTTCTTTCTCCAAATTTTCCTTTCCTATTTATTTATTGTCCTCTCATTTTCTCCTCTTATTCCTCTTTCTCTCATGGAACCATGGAGCATCAGAATCAGAATTGGCCTTAATCTCTTCACTTTCACTTTTTAATTTTCTCTCACTTTGCACCATGAAAAAGGAGACAGACACCACAAGATGGCACAATTCCCTTTAAGGTCATAGCTAGAGTAAAACTGAAAGAGAGAGATCTCAGATTACCTCTTTCTCCCTCTTGGCTTCTTTCATTTCTGCTTTCTCCTCTCTTTCTTAGTATAGTGTTGGAGTCAGACAAACTTGCATTTGGATCTCGGTTCTATCACTTATACTTGTGATTTTCAACAAATTATTTAACTTCTGTGATCCTCAATGCCCTCACTGGGCTTCCGTGATAGCTCAGTTGGTAAAGATTCTGCCTGCTGGGAGTTCCCTGGTGGTCCAGTGGTAAGACTCTGTGCTCCCAAACAGGAAGTCTGGGTTTGATCCCTGGTCAGGAAGCTAGATCCCACATGCTGCAACTGAAGATCCCACATGTCACAACTAAGACCAGCACAGTAAAGTAAATAAACATAAATATTAAAACTTATACATACATTAAAAATTTAAAAAAAAAGAATCTGCCTGCAATGCAGGAGACCCCGGTTTGATTTCTGGGTCAGGAAGATCCCCTGGAGAAGGGAAAGGCTACCCACTCCAGTATTCTGGTCTGGAGAATTCCACAGACTGTATAGTCCATGGGGTCACAAAGAGTTGGACATGACTGAGTGACTTTCACCTCACTCCACTTCAGTGTCCTCACAGGTTAACTGAGATATAAAGGCGCACCTCAAAGGGTTGTTAAGATTAAATAAAAACAACAAAAACATACCCAGGCCAAAAAATCCCTACAACTAACATTATACTTAATAGTAAGAAATTCAAAACTTTCTAAGATCATGTACAAGGGCTTCCCTGGTGACCCAGGGGTAAAGACCCTGCACTTCCACTGCACAGGATGTGGATTTAATCCTTGACCAAGGAAGTTACCCATGCTGTGAGATGTGGCCAAAAAGAAAAAAAAAAAAAAAAGAAGAAGAAGAAGATCAGGCACAAGGCAAGGATATTCCCTCTCACCATTCTTTTTCAACATTACTGTTGTACTGGAAATCCTTGCTAATGCAATAAAAAAAAAAAAAGAAATAAAAGATACACAGATTGGGAAGGAAGACATAAAATTGCCTTTGTTCACAGATGACACTATCATTTATGAAGAAAATCTGAAAGAACAACAACAACAAAAGTCTGCTGGAACTAATGAGCAATTATAGTGAGGTTGCAGAATACAAAGGTTAGTATACAAGAGTCAGTTGCTTCCTATATACCAACCATGAACAAGTGGAATTTGAAATTAAAAACAATGTCATTTAGTAACCAGAAATGTGAAATACTTAAGTATAAATCTAGCATAGCAAAGCATTTATAAGATCTATAAGGAAAACTAGAAAATTCATTAAAAAAATCAAAGAAGAACTAATTAAATGGAGAATTAGTCCAAGTACATGAATAGGAAAACTCAATATCATCAAAATATCAGTTCTTCCCAACTCAGCCTATAGGTTCAGTAAATCACAACCACAATTGCAGCAAGTTATTTTATGGATAGCAACAAACTGATTCTAAAGTTGATATGGAGAGGCAAAAGACCCATAATAGTCAATACAATGTTAAAGGAGAAGAACAAAATTGGAGGACTGACACTATCTGATTTCAAGATTTACTATAAAGCATTTTAGTCATCAAGACAGTATGATATTGATGAAAAAACAGACAAATATATCAACAGAACAGAATAGAGAACCCAGAAATAGACTCCCATAGAGCCAACTAATCTTTGAAAAATAACCAAAAGAAATGCAATGGAACAAAGATAGCCTCTTCAACAAATGGTGTTGGACATCCACTTGCAAACAAAGAAAGAAAGAAAGGACTCTAGACACAGACTTTACACCCTTCACAAAAATTAATAGATCACAAGCCTACATGTAAAATGCGAAACTATTAAACTCCTAAAGATAACATAGAAGAAAACCTAGATGAACTTGATACCTTTTTAGATACACCATCAAAGACATGATATGTGAAAGAAATAATTGATAAGGTCAACAATTAAAATGTAAAACTTCTGCTCTGAAGTAGATAATATCAGGAGAATTAAAAGACAAGCCACAGACTGGAAGAAAATATTAATATTTGCAAAAGATATGTCTGATAAAGGATTGTTATCCAAAATATATTTTTTTAAATGATTATCAATAAAACTCAACAAATAAGAAAACAAACAACCCAGTTAAGAAGTGAACCAAGACCTTAACAGACACTTCACCAAAGAAGATATACAGATGGCAAGCTCCACATCATATATTATCAGGGAAATGCAAAATATGTAATAAAAGAGCAATGAGATGCAACCACACACCTATTAGAATGGCCCAAATCTAGAACACTGACAACATCAAGTGCTGGTGAGTGTGTGGAGTAACAGGAGTTTTCACTCACTGCTGGTGGGAATACAAGTTGGACAGCCTAGCTGGGCAGCCTTTCACCATATGATCCAGGAATTGTGCACTTTGGTATTTCCCTGAGGGATGAGAAAACTTATGTCCACAGTGAAACCTGAACATGGATGTTTATAGCTGCTTTATTCATAATTGCCTCAACTTGGAAGCAACCAATGTCCTTCAATTGCTGAATGCAACAACAGTGATACATCCAGACAATGGAATGCTATTTGGCACTAAAAAGAAGCAAGCTAATAAGCCACAAAAAGACATGGAGGAAACTTAAAGTGAAAGAAACCAATCTGAGAAGGTTACATACTGAATGATTTCTACTCTATGACAATCTAGAAAAGGCAGTGTTATGGAGATGACAAAAGTATCAGTAGTTGCCAGGGGTGGGAGGTGGAGAGAGAGAACTAGGCAGATCATAGAGAATTTTTAGGTCAAGAATACTATATATATAATAATTATAGATATATGTCATTATACAGTTCCAAACCCAATGAATGCATACCACCAAGAGTCAACCCTCAGGTAAAATTTTGACCATGCTGCATACCATGTAGGATCTTAGCTTCCCAACAAGGGATGGATCTCATGCTCCCTGCAGTGAGAGCATGGAATGTCAAGCAATGGACCACCATGGAAGTCCCTCGTGACTGATGTTAATAATGGAGATTATGCACGTGTAGGCTCAGGGGCTATATGGCAAACCTCTGTACCTTCCTCTTAATTTTATTATAAACCTAAAACTGTTCTAAAAATGTAATCTTTAAAACATTGAACAAATAAAGACCTGGCACATATTAGAACATATATTGTCTCATTCCTCATTCTTTCCTCATATGTTTTTTTCTTTCCTTTTTAAATATTAATAGATATGGTTAGATTGATTAATTATTTGGTTCCTCCAAACTTTGGATGGTTTCTTATCCCTTTGATTCCTTCTCACTTTCAGGTGTCAACTCATTTATTCTTCTTTCTCCTCCCCTGCCTCTTCCTCATTTTTTTTTCATCTCCTTCTCTCTTTTCCCTATTTACTGAGCTCCCCGAGGCCTGTTTTTCCATTTGGAAAAGAGAAACAATAATGAATTGTTTCAAGTATCAAGTGCATAAGTAAAACTATTAGCTCAGTGCCTCACCCGAAAGCTCCAAGACATCATTAACTTTGCTCTCATTTGACCTTCTGCAAGGCCAGTATGAAATATAGAACACTATAGAAATGTTAGTTGTTTATTTTTTTCACCTAAAGTATCATGGTGAATTGGAAAGATTTGAAAACACATGGGTTTTGAAAACCCAGGTTTGAAAACACATGGGTTCCACGTAAAATCAAATTTTTATGAGCCTCAATTTTTCTAAGCTGTAGAGTGAGAGTAACAATATATGCCTTCCCTCCTTAGTTATTTTTTTTTCTTTCTTTCTTTTTTTCCTTCCCCAGGAAGTAGAAGAGTCAATATTACAGAAAAGCATCCCTCTATAAGCACATGTTATAATCATGATAAGATGGTTTCCTGGAGTCACAATGGGGACACTGTTACAAGGATTCAATGGGATACAATTTTAATTTTAAAAGATGTCTGATCAATAGTAAATATTCAATTTGTTGTTTAGTCGCTAAGACTCTTTTGCGACCCCATGGACTAGAGTCTGTCAGGCGCCTCTGTCCATGGGATTTCCTAGGCAAGAATACTGGAATGGGTTGCCATTTCCTTCTCCAGGGGATCTTCCCAACCAAGGGATCAAACGGGAGTCTCCTACATTGCAAGGTAGCTACTTTACCATTGAGCCACCAGGGAATTTTCAATATATGCTAGTTATTACTATCTCCTTTATTGTTTCCACTTTTTTCTCTTGCTCCTCCAAAAAAATGAGTGGTTGCTACACCCAGGTGCTCTCTGCTACTGGACATCTATTACTGATGTCTTCTTCTCTACCTTCCTTCTTCATCCTACCTTCCTTTTTTCTTTCTGACCCTCTCTTCGGATCACAGCTTTCCTCTCACCTCAAGCACCCCCATGAAGCCAGAAGTCGAGCTATTAGGCAGCTTAGATCTAACTATGAACAAGCCCTGAACTGCCTAAGACTGGAGCCCCCTCCTCATTTAGCGTCTAGCACCCGACCAACAATAAAGTTTTATTGAAACAAAGCAAGAAAAAGAGCCGCCCATCAGTCTTTCCTCAATAGCCAATCAGAGAGCAGAATGCCCGCGTCGCTCTCGGGAGCTTCAGCAGTCAGAGGCGAGGGCGGAGCATGTCGCGCCCGAAATCCGCCCCGTAAGAGCGGAAGTACGGCCGGAAGTCAGCCATAGAGTTTAGGGGCCAGAGTGACCCTGCAGGGAGGTGGCAGGAAAAGCTGAGAACAGCTGCCGGAGGTGACGGAGCGGTGGCCCCGCCCGGTGCGCTGGAAGACGGAGCTTCCAGGTAGCGGCCCGCAGAGTCTGACCCAGAGTACGACGGGGTAGCCGGCGGGAGCCCACGGTCCCTCGGCGGCCTCTTTAAGGGAGGGGGCGGAGCCACGTGAAAGGATCGCTAGGGTGAGGTCACGTGGTGTGGGGCACCTGCGGGGCACACTGGATATTTGGGGGAGCGTCGTCTTTGGGGTGGACACTGTGTGACATCCCTTCCCCCACTGAGACTTGTGCCTTGGAGGTCCATGGGGTGCACGTGGTGGGATTTGGGGATAGGCTCAGGCATGGGGGAGGTGGGCGTGACAACGCTTTATCAGCCCGGGTGCCATCGAAGTGGCTGATCTTAGGATTCCTAAGGTACGAGGGTTGCTTTGTGGTTACAAAGTGGCTCAGTGCCTCTGCACTCCAGCCCCTAGGCCTTGTGCTTTCCAGCTTCCCATCCTCTTTCCTTGCAGCTCCAGACTTCCTGAGCCCAGGTCCCCCCAGCTCAGCGCCAACATGAGTGCCGAGGTCAAGGTGACAGGGCAGAACCAGGAGCAATTTCTGCTTCTGGCCAAGTCCGCCAAGGGGGCAGCGCTGGCAACACTCATCCACCAGGTGCTGGAGGCCCCTGGTGTCTACGTGTTTGGGGAACTGCTGGATATGCCTAATGTTAGAGAGGTGGGTTCCTGACCTGGATAGCTCCCAAGGAGGCTTGAGGCTGAAGACTGAGAATGGGTGGACAGGGCTCATTTTGCAACCCCATAACCATTCAGCTGAGTAAGAGCTTGTGATTCAGAATAGGAGACCTGATTCCAGCTTGTCTCCATCAATGTCATAGCTCTTAATAATCATATTACCTTGATTGTAGTGTGTGTTAGTTGCTCAGTCGTGTCTAACTCGTTGTGACCCCATGAACTGTAGCCCACCAGGCTCCTCTGTCCATGGGATTCTCCAGGCAAGGATACTGGCATAGGTTGCCATTTCCTACTCCAGGGGATCTTCCCCACGCAGGGATCAAACCCTGGTCTCCTGCATTGCAGGCAGATTTTTTACTATCTGAGCCACCAGGGAAGCCTTTTACCTTAATCAGCTCACTTTTATTTTAGGACCTACATTTTCTTTTTTAAAAATGGACATGGGGCTTCCCTCGAAGTCCACTGGTTAAGACCTTCCAATGCAGGGGGTGGAGGTTTGATCCCAGGTGGGGAAACTAAGATCCCACATGCCACATGATATGGCCACAAAAACAAAACAAAAGAGACCTGTTACTGCCCCTCAGTGTCGTAGAAATCAGGTGAGATTATGCGAAAGTGTAAAGTCTGGTACAAATAGAAGGAATGATTGTGAAATAGTCAAGACCAGTTCTCTTCCCTTTACAGCATACGCGAATTCACTTAAGTTAGCTAAGGTAGAAGTTATCTTTTTCTTCAAGACACACACTAAGATGCTAGGAACACAGGGAAGAGAACTGTTCACACAGAAGTGATAGAGTTAAAAGTCCAGAGTGAGTAGGTTACCAAGATGTATGGCACCAGCCCAAGTCCTGAGATACCATGACAATGGTAGGTGGGTGAACTCGGAGTAAATTTTTTGAGGGCCAGTGATTGAGTCAATGCAGTTAGCCTTTCGGGATCCTTCTCATCCCAGAGAAAACTGGCTGCCTTCTTTCCCTGCTTTCCTCTGCAGTGGAATAAAAGAGAATCAAGGGGAAGGAAAAGAGGTAGGTTTTGGGTGCCTGTTTAGCACTCTGCTAGTCATCTGGGAATACCAGAAAAGTACAAGCCACAGGGCTCCCCTTCTGAAACGTACATTCCAGTTGTGGAGTTAAGACGAATGGATATCCATGTATAAATCACTTATTTAGCAAGTATTTATCAGCAGAGCCAAGTACATGCACATTTCTGCTAGACCTGAGTGGGATAGCAGGAACCAGGTCTGTAATCTTGTTGAAAAAAAATACATTGTTAGGTAACGGCTTTGATGAACTAAGTGGGTGACCAGTGGTAGGAGGAGAGGAGGTCTGGGTGGACTGGCTTGGGTGGTGCACACTCCCAGCTGAGGCCAGTCTGAAGCAGAGGCACCTCCCAATGCCTCCCAAGATCCTGCAGCTGTCAAGGGAGTGAGGCCAAGGCAGAAGTCCTTGGTGAATTGGGGAGTACAGCAGACTCCCTAAAGGTATTCAAATTCAGAAATACTAAATATACTCTAAGGATGAAACAACACAGTTTGTAATGTCTTGGGGGTGTGTGTGTATGTGTGAGATGTGTTAGATAACTAAACACTGTGAAAGTTTTCAACTCTGACTTTAGGGTAGGAATTGGAGGCAGATGGAGGAAGAGGGTGTTGTGGGTCTGGGGGACAGAATCAACAAAGGCCTGGAGGTGAAATTGAGGCTTCCCTAGGGAGAGCAATCAGAAAGGCAGAGAATTCCTTTCGGTGAGCTGGGAGAGCTAATGTTGGAGGGGAAAGTTGGGCCCGGAGACTGGAGTTCAAACAGGCAGAGTCTGGAGGGTGGAGAGAGAGGACCTTCCTGTCACCACTTCTCTCCACTCATCTTCCCGCAGCTGGCTGAGAGCGACTTCGCTTCCACGTTTCGGCTGCTGACGGTGTTTGCTTACGGGACGTACGCTGACTACCTAGGTAACTGGAAGGGTTGGAGCTCTGGAGACTGGAGGTGGGAGAAAGGCAGTGTACAGAGGGACTTAGAAGACATTCCTGGGGTACCTGACTTAGATCCCTTGGATACACAGGGTCAGGGTCAAGACCTGAATTGGCATGGAAAACTCAAAAAAAAAAAAGGGAAGGAGGCTAGGACTTCCCACAAAAATGCAAATCAGGATTTCCTACACTGTATTTTTTTCTAGCTGAAGCCCGGAATCTTCCCCCACTCACAGAGGCTCAGAAGAATAAGCTTCGACACCTATCGGTCGTCACCTTGGCTGCCAAAGTCAAGGTGAGTGACAGTCCCCATCGGGTCCTGAGTCACAGAACACCTTTCTGTATGTCCCTTCTCGAGGGTCTATCGGAAGTAAACGATCACTGTGTTGCTTCTTCTTGCCTCCCCGCCACGGCCCTCCAGGGCCTACACCTGAACTCCATTACCTTTGGCCTTTGGGGCTGAATATGATTCTCCTAGTTTTCTCTTTTGCTTTTCAGCCAACTCAGGTTCTAAGTAAAACACCTTTCGTGTTTGGATTCAGAATAGCAGCAAGGATACTGCTCACTATCCTTCAACAGCCCCCTCCTCCCTCCTAAGGAACTAAGATCCTGCAAGCTATAGCATGTGACCAAAAAGAAAGAAATCTATAACCCAGAAGTGTTACATATTTGTATTCCCTGTTGGGTCCTGTTTTTGACTTTCCCCCCGCCCATCTGCATCTTCCAGTTGTTACCTCACTCTCCGTCATGCTTACGGTTGTACTTAAACCAGGATGTCTCCTGTGAGATGCCTCTTTGGAAGCAGATGGAGTAACTCCAGACCTCCCCCATACCACATCCTCCCGAGATGTCAGGGTTGTCTTCACCAGTCCATGTGCTGTCCTGAGCTGAGCTGGAGGATGGACATTTAGGCAGATGTCCCCCTGCGGTGGAGGCAGTAGGGGACTCGGGGAGCCTGCTTATGTGCTAAGTCACTGCAGTCATATCAGGCTTTGTGATCCCTTGGACTGTAGCCCACCAGGCTCCACTGTCAATGGGATTCTCCAGGCAAGAGTACTGGAGTGGGTTGCCATGCCCTCCTCCAGGGGCTCCTCCCAAGCCAGGGATCGAGCCCAGGTCTCTTATGTCTCCTGCATTGGCCAGCGGGTTCTTTACCACTAGCGCCACCTGGGAAGCCCAGGGGAGCGTATGTCTTTTATTTAAGATTGTGCTCCTCACCCTGTTATTTCTCAAGTAGAAATACTTGTTATTTATGTTGCTTTAGAACCAGCCTCTTAGAGGAGGTGATCAGGAGTAGGAGTGGAGGGTGGGCAGGGGGACGGGGAGAAGGGGGTCTTGGAAGCCTGTCTCTGCCGCGGCCCCACACAGACCCCACTGCCCTTGGGCCCCAGTGTATCCCCTATGCAGTGCTGCTGGAGGCGCTGGCCCTGCGCAACGTGAGGCAGCTGGAAGACCTGGTCATCGAGGCTGTGTACGCCGATGTGCTGCGCGGCTCCCTGGACCAGCGCCACCAGCGGCTGGAGGTCGACTACAGCATTGGGCGGGACATCCAGCGCCAGGATCTCAGGGCCATCGCCCGGACCCTGCAGGAGTGGTGAGATCCCAGAGAGGGAGGGGCGCTTTGGAGACGGAGGAGGGCTGGGCAGGGCAGAGGACGGAGGAGACTCCCGAAGAGGAGGAGGAGGGGGAAGCATGCCTGGAGTGCCTGCTGTGGGCGGGGGTGGTAGCCTTGAGCGGTTGTCCCCTGGGGGGTGGGTCATCTGTCTCAGGCTGGATGCAGCCCCCCCTCCCCCGATCTGTGGCCAGCACTGTCCACAGGCCGCTGGCCTCTCCCAAGTCTGTTCTCTCGTGTTCTTGTCTGACTTCAGTTTGTTAACACGCCTTCCTTTTTTCCCTCTGTAACTTTTCCCACCCTGTTTCTGTTTTAGCTCCTACTTCCATTTGGGGGGGCTTCCATGGCAGGTAAAGAACCTGCCTGCAATGCAGGAGACTGGGATTCAGTCCCTGGGTTGGGAAGATCTCCTGGAGAAGGGAATGGCAACCCACTCCAGTATTTGTGCCTGGAGAATTACATGGACAGAGGAGCCTGGCGGGCTACAGTCCATGGGGTCGCAGAAGCTCGGACACGAGTGAGCGACTAACCCTTCCCCTTTCCCATCTTGCATGTCACTGCAGGCACTGCCTGTCTCCTCCTATGTCCTCCCTGACTGTCCTTCTGTCCTGGGAATTTTGTCACAGGCGGTCTCCAGGTGCCCTGGCGAAACTTCTCGCTCAGACAGGGTTCCCGACACCAGGACCGAGGGGTCTCCCTGAGTCTTTCCCTCGTGAGTCTGTGGTCAGCGCCCTCCTGCATTGACCGCCTCCCCGCCAACTCCCACAGGTGCCTGGGCTGCGAGGTGGTCCTGTCAGGCATCGAGGAGCAGGTGAGCCGGGCCAACCAGCACAAGGAGCAGCAGCTGGGCCTGAAGCAGCAGATCGAGAGCGAGGTGAGCAGCTGGGGGGCCAGCCGGCCGATCCCAGCTCCTCCTCCAGCCCAGGCCGCTTGTCCCAGGCAGAGGGATTTGGACAGTGGCAGTGGAGACACACCAGCTGGGCAGGGTCTTAAACCTTCCTTGTTTCCCCTCTTTCCTTTTTCTCTCGGTAGGTCGCCAACCTGAAGAAAACCATTAAGGTTACAACAGCCGCAGCAGCTGCGGCCACGTCTCAGGACCCCGAGCAGCACCTGGCCGAGTTGAGGGAGCCGGCCCCGGGCACCAACCAGCGCCAGCCCAGCAAAAAAGCCTCCAAGGGCAAGGGGTGAGCGGGTGTGGGGGCCACTCGAGTCCAGGCTGCCTTCTCCTGCCTCCCTCATCCCTTCAGGCGCTTGTGGGGGTCAGGAATGGGGGGTTGCAGTGCCTAGCAGTTCCCTACAGCCCCTGCTGTCTCTCTTTCCCCCTTGCCAGGCTCCGAGGGAGCGCCAAGATTTGGTCCAAGTCGAACTGAAAGGACTGTCGTTTCTTCTTGGCATGTGGGGTGCTCACTGCCCACCCGCCCACCCCGTAGGAGTCCTCAGCCTTCCTATGCCCCTGGCCAGCTGATAATCTAGGTTCCTGACCCCCACCCCTGCCGGCTCCCGTCCCTGCTCCCCCACTCCCACCCCCAAGCATAGGCCACATCTTCTCCAGGGTCATGATTTTGTTGGTACTTTTTGTTTCACATGACTTTCTTACATGTTCCATTGTCCCCTCCTCCTCCCCGCCACGCTCTTTGCCCTGTTTCTTTAGGACCCAGCATCTGCCCCTGTTGACTACACGCCACCGTCCCCAGCATAAACCACCCCCCCCCCCCCGCCCGGCAAGTTTCTTTCCTGCCGCCCACGCCTTGCATGCCTCTCCCCGCCTGCCCCCCACCCCCCCCCTGCAGCCTGTTCAGGCAGCATCCAAAGAGCCATAGGGCTCCCACCTTTATTCCCACGCGGAGAGCTCTGGGAGCCAGCCTGCCATTCTAGGAGTTGCTGGACACTTGTAGCCTAGAATCTTGTCCCTCTGCAGCCGTTCCCATCCTCTCTCCCCCCGTTGGGTCCTGGGAGCACTGCTGCTCCACTGACCCCAGAGCCTCAAGACAGCTGTTCTCAAGCTGTCATGAAATGGTTCTTTCCTGGCCCTGGCTGTCCTCAAAAGCCTGATGGCCATCCTGGAAGGATTTATACTTCCTCTTGTGAGTTTGGTGGGGAACGGGAGGGGATATAGATTGTATAAAAAGAGTATATATACATATATCTATATATAACATGACACAGAAATAAATCTATGAGAAGTCTATCTACAAACTATCTCACCAGCCTTGCATGGGGTGTCTTCTGTCTTTGGTATTTGTGGACACAAAGAAGGCTCTTTCCCTGCCCACTCTAAAGCGAAGTGCCAGAAAAACAAGAGAACCAGGTACTATGCCGAAGCCAACTGGGTGCCTGGCTGGAGACCTAGGCACCCAGTTGGACTTTGGACAGATTGCTCAGTATGTCGGCATTCATTCAGGAGCCGAGGGCGCTTGCTGAGCACCAGCGTGTGCTCGGCTGGAGATGCAAAATGATGGTCACTGTCCCTGCTCTCAGGGAACTCCCGAGTTCAGCCTCTTTATGTCCTCCTCATAGAATTGTAGGGGAAGAGTTGAGAGTAAACTTCGATTTTTGCATCAAAACCACACAGGAGGGCTTCCCTGGTGGCTCAGTGGTAGAGAATCCGCCTGCCAAGGTGGGAGACACAGGTTCGATCCCTGATCCGGCAGATCCCACAGGCAGCAGAGCAGCTAAGCCCCTGCCCCCCAGCTGCCGACTCCATGCTCTAGAGCCCAGGAGCTGCAGCTACTGAGCCCACGTGCCAGAACCACTGAAGCCTGTGCGCCCTGGAGCCCATGCTCCACAACAAGAGAAGCCACCGCAATGAGAAGCCCACAGGGCACAATTAGAGTAACCCCCGAAAAGCCTGAGCAACAGTGAAGACCCAGCACAGCCAAAAACTACATAAATGAAAACAAATCACACAGGACTCTCAGGTGTCAGTAAGAAGCTGTAGTTGGACTCCTGTCCCCTGTCCATGGCAGAGCATTCGAGAGGTGTGCTGGGAGGTTTGGTCCCCTTGGCCCAGTGCGCTGCTGTGCACACCCTAAACTTGGGGTGCTCTAGTGTAAGGGACAGTTGGTCTCCCACCTGAACGAGAGGCAATTGCCTCCTGAGGGTCCCAGTGTTGACCGAGCCGCTCTCCCTAGCTTGTGCTGTCCTCTAGGGGGAGACCATTGTTTACTGGTCTTAAAGTATCAGTTGAAATAGAATTGGAAGTAGGGGTGGATCCCGAGTGTTTGGTTAAAAGTGGGCTGGGTGAGTCTGTTGTCTTGAGGGGCAGTGGAGACTTACTGAGACGAGTCCAGGGAGCCCTGTCGTCACAGTTGACACTCTTGGCCTCTCATTTTAGCTTTGGTTAGACTAGCCTGTTGTTCAGTCGCTAAGTTGGCTCTGTGACCCCATGGTCTGCAGCACACCAGGCTCCCTTGTCCTTCACTACCTCCCAGAGTTTGCTCAAACTCATGTCCATTGAGTCAGTGTTGCCATCCAACCACTTCATCCTCTGTCACCCCCTTCTCCCTTCCTCAGTCTTTCTCGGTAGCAGGGTCTTTTCCATTGAGTTGGCTCTTGGCATCAGATGGTTGCCAAAGTATTGGAGACTGTTGAGACTTTTGCATCTTGATTCTAAGTCTTTACCTCTGAAATAAATCCCTCTGCCCTCCCACACCATCCACTTCTGTAGAAGTTGCGAACTCCTGGTGCTTCAAGCCTGTGTCTCCTCCCTCTGCCCATACCCCACTTTTTTCTTGAGCTTTAATATCTCATTTTCCTGTAAGCTGCCTCCAGCTATGACTCCATAACTGCCCTGATCCCTGCAGTTCCAACTGTCAGTGAATGGCTTCAGGGTCTGGTGCGGGTGGTCTTAGACTGCCGGGTCCTATACCCAGAGGGAGAAGGGGCCATTCACAGCCTCAAGGACATGCAAATGCAGTTTGTCTTTGACTTACAAAGACAGGGCAAGTCTTAGAGATGGGGGAGTGGATTATTTGTGGACTGTTTTGACCTTGGAATTTGGTTCAGGATTTATGGATTCCCAGGTGGTGCTAGTGGTAAAGAACCTGCCTGCCAATGCAGGAGATGCAAGAGATCCAGGTTCAATCCCTGAGTTTGGAAGATCACCTGGAGGTGGAAATGGCAACCCACTCCAGTATTCTTGCCTGGAAAATCCCACGGACAGAGGAACCTGGTGGGATACAGTCCATAGGATCACAGAGTCAGACAGGACTGAAGTGACTTAGCACATTAGGGATTTCATGTATAACAAAGCCTAGGGTTCTAGGAAAATTCTCCCAACCAAAAATTCTCATCACTTGTACATTCTCACACGCTGATCCCAACTCTATGGCAACCACTTAGGGCTGGGCCACTGTGATAGGAGGGGAAAGAGAACTTGCCTTCATGTGAATTCAGAGTTCACACACATGAAACAGGTAACTCTTAAAAGGTTAAGCCAAACTCTGGACATAAAAAGTGCTTTTATACAAACAGGAAAGTGTGTAAAAAGGGATGCACCTTTATACACAAAAAGCAAAGACAGGGACTTCCCTGCTGGCCCAGGGGTTAAGTCTCTGAGCTCCCAATGCAGGGGGCCCACCACGTTCGATCCCTGGTCAGGGAACTAGATCCCACATGCAGCAACTAAGACCTGGTGCAGCCAAATAAATGAATAAAAAAAAAAAAAGCAAAGAGTGTCTCCAGTCAGTATTTAATGTGCATGTGTACATGCATGCTCAGTCGTGTCCAACTCTTTCTGACCCCATGGGCTGTAGCCCACCAACCTCCTCTGTCCATGGGCTTCTCCAGGCAAGAATACTGGAGTGGGTTGCCATTTCCTTCTCCAGGGGATCTTCCCAACCCAGGTCTCCCAGATCCCTCTTCTCAAACCCATGTCTCTTGTATCTCCTGCATTGGCAGGCAAATTCTTTACCACTGGCACCACCTGGGAAGCCCGTGTTTGATGAGATTCTGTTAAAGAGAAGTGAGAAATTCTCTGCTTAGGTGCATCTTCCAACATCGGTGGAGAGACAGTAGTTGAGAGGGGCAAGTCTAGGCAGTGAGTGAGTTCTCTGTTGCTGTGTTAACAAATTACCCTGAAACCTAGTGGCTTAAAACAACACACGGTTATTATCTCGGTTTCTACGGCCCAGAAATCTGCACAACTCAGCACTACAGTTTTCTGCTGAGTTTTCAGGGTCACTTCCAAGGCTACAACAGGGTGTGAGTGAGGGTGTCTCAGCTCAGGGTTCCGGTGTGTGGGACTGACTTCTGGGCCTAGCCAGCGATTGTCAGCAGGATTCCCTACCTCTGGGTGGTCAGGCCGAGGTCCTCACTCCTTGGCTGACTGTAGGTCAGAGGCTGCCCTCTTTGTCAGAGTAAGAGACCACTTCAGCAAGGTGAAAGCCCAGTCTTCTGTAACCTAATTGGGGAGGAAACATCCCGTCATTCACCAGTCACCAAGTCCAGCCTAGTGATCATTAGAAGGCAAGGATCTTTGGAAGGTGTGTTGGAGGTGTCCTACCACAAGCAGTGTTTTTTTGGTCCACCAGCGTCAGAATCATCAGGGGAGCTTTTGAAAATGCATGTTGCTGAACCCCACTCACACCACGGTTCCTACTGAATTCGGATCACTGCAGTTGGACTAGAAATGGGACTTCACTGCTCATTGACTCAGCTCGGAGCTGTGATGGCCCATTTATGTAAGCAGACTTGCCCAGATTAGTGCCACCTTGGATCAGCCGAAAAGGCTTCAACCGTAGGGCCTTGGAGGACAGATGAGGAGGCCAGGGGCACCATCTGGGGGAGAAAAATGAGCAAATGTGAAACTCTTGAGTACAGAACTTGTCTGTCCTCTGAGGTTCTTAACTATACGATTACATTATTAAGTGTGTGGTAAGTACTAAGAAGTATAGGGTGACACGAAAGCCCTTACCAGAGAATCGACTTCTCATCTGGGGTCAGGGAAGCCTCTGACGAGGATGTGACCTTTAAATTGAAACTAGATACCCAAGTAGCAGTTAACCTGATAAAGAAATGGGAGGATGAGCATTCTGAGTGGGAGGAATCGGAAGAAGGCCTAGAGCTGGAAAGTTTTCTTCCTGTGACCTACTTTGGCTCCCTAAAGTGAAATGTGCTATTTGGGGAGTGGGACAGGGAATACAGTCCTATGCTTCTACCAACTGTTCATGTATCTAATCAATTGATAAATATATCTTGACTGAAAAATCTGAAATAATACAAATCATAATGCATATATTATACTTCTCAGCATAGGGATTTTGGTGACTTTCATCTTTTTTGCCCATCTCTATTTTCCAATCTTTCTATGGTAATTGCTAATGAAAAATAGTATTTATTATTAAGTAGTATTAGTAATATTTATGAATCACTGTGATCAAGCACTCTTAGTGCTTTATGGATATAAACTCATTTAATACAACAACCTTCTGAGGTTAATATCACTACCATCTGCTTCTAAAGATGATGGACATGGTACAGAGAAGTCATCTTAACCTGCCTAGGGTCACACAGATTGTAATGGAGTAGGCTCACCCCACCCTGTCTCTCTGACAGTCCTGGACAGAACACACAGCAACAGTTATCTGAGACCTGTGGTGAACAAACACAGCAGGGATGTCCCTGATGGTCCAGCGGTTGGGACCCATGCGCTTTCACTGCTGAGGGCCTGGGGTTTGATCCTTGGGAACTAGGATCCCGCAAGCCACACAGTGCAACCAGAAAAACCCAAAAAGCAAACAAGCAAACAAAAATGGTAAGTGGGAGAAAGACACCAGAATTCAAAGTTCCACTAAAACAGTGGTGAGTTTTCCTTTCCGCCCACCCCTCCAGTATCGCCCGGAATGAACTCAAAGGCAGCCCAAACCTAGAAGTGCACATCTGGTGTGAGCTGAAAGGCTCCCCTTGGAGCCCTCTGCTGCAGATCTAAGAAGGGGGCTCTGACAGTGGGGGGGAAGTCCCCTCTTTCTTCCCCCTCTCCCCTCCAGCCCCACAGGACACCAGGGTGGCGGTAGCTATGGCAGCACAGTGACTGCAACGGTGGCCAGGCAGACACTGGAAACTCTGGGAAGGAGAACCCTTCTCTCTGACCACTGGAGCTCTGGTCACAAAAATGTGGAGCAAATCTGCCCTTCTTTTTCCTTTCTCTCTTCTCTTATTGCTTGACTCAGACGCATAGTGAGAAATGTCCAGCAGAGGGACTTTCCTGGTGGTCCAGTGGCTAGGACCCCCAATACAGAAGGGCCCAAGTTTGATCCCTGGACAGAGAACTAGATCCAATATGCTGCAACTAAAGATCCAAGTGCCACAACTAAGACCTGGCTCAGCCAAAGAAATGTTAAAAAAACAAAAAATGTCCAGCAGAGCAGAAAAACTAAAGCTCTGACTTTTGGGCCAGAGGATTGGAAAGAGAAGCTCCAGAGAACCAGAAAGTACCAGGAAATCACAGAAAGATAAATCAAGATAGCAGCCTAGATAGCTCTGTGCAAACTCCTGGGCTCACCTCCGAGCTGTGCAAGCATGAATCTGACCCTGAACAGCTTACCTGAAGCCTTGTCAGCTGAGCTATAGGACAGGCCACTGTCCAGGTTTGACCGGCCACTGGGTGGCACACACGTAGGACTGATCCAGATAGCACTGCGAACTGAAAATTAAATTGACATTGGAACCATAGTGCGAAAAAGGCAGGTTGCTGCCTGATTCTAACCTAGTTGATCACTTGCTGAAACAAGATATACTCTTTAGTATTTTTTTCATAAGACCCAGAGTCTTCAAACTGTATTCAAACTTTCAGGGTATGAGCTGAAATTACTCAGTATATAAAGAGCTCTCCGGGAAAAGACAGAGATGACAGAGGTTTTGGAAGGCAAAGACTCCAAAGCAGTTAGTGTAACTATACTGGAAGAGGAAAGGGAAATGCTTTTGAAACAAATGAAAATATACTAATAGAAATATATTTTATATATAAAATAGAAAATATAATAAGTAAAAGGTACAAAGAAGAAGTAAATGGAGATTTTTAGAACTAAAAAAATAGGAATAAACAAAATAAAATCTTTGCTGGGTAGGTTTTAATAGCAGGATGAAGATGACAGACAAAAGCGTGAGTTTGAAGGTAGATCAATATAAATTATGCAATCTTGGGAATTCACTAGTGGTCCAGTGGTTAGGACTTGAGCTTTCACTGCCAGGGCCTGGGTTCAGTCCCTGATCAGGGAACAAAGATCCCACAAGCCGAGCAGCACAGCCAGAAAAAAATTATGAAACCTAAACAACAGATAAAAAAGATAAAAAACAAAAACAAAAAAAAAACGACCAGAGCCTCAGGGCCTGTCGAACAATATTAAAGGTCTAACATTTGTGTCAACAGATTCTCAGAAGGTGAGGTGAAAAATACAGAACAGAAAAATTATTAGAATGGAAAATAATTTAAAAAATAAGATGTGTATAACTGAATCACCCTGCTGTGCACCTGAAACATTGTAAGTCAATTATAGTTTAATAAAATATATACATTAAAAAGAAATCATAGCTAAAAATGTCCCAAATTTGCAAAAGATAAACATCAGTTCAGTTCAGTTCAGTTGTTCAGTCATGTCTGACTCTTTGCGACCCCTTGGACTGCAGCACGCCAGGTCTCCCTGTCCATCATCAACTCACGGAGTTTACTCAAATTCATGTCCATTGAGTTGGTGATGTCATCCAACCATCTCATCCTCTGTCATCCCCTTCTTCTCCTGCCCTCAATCTTTCCCAGCATCGGGGTCTTTTCAAATGAGTCAGATTTTTGCCTCAGGTGGTCAAAGTATTGGAGTTTCAGCTTCAGCATCAGTCCTTGCAATGAATATTCAGGACTGACTTCCTTCAGGATGGACTGGTTAGATCTCCTTGCTGTCCAAGGGACTCTCAAGAGTCTTCTCCAACACCACAGTTCAAAAGCATCATTTCTTCAGCACTCAGCTTTCTTTATAGTCCAACTCTCATATCCATATATGACTATTGGAAAAATCATAGTTTTGACTAGAGGCCCTTGATTGGCAAAGTAATGTCTCTGCTTTTTAATTATGCTGTTGAGGCTGGTCATAACTTTTCTTCCAAGGAGTAAGTGTCGTTTAATTTCATGGCTGCAGTCACCATCTGCCTTGTTTTGGAGCCCCAAAAAATAAAGTCTGTCACTGTTTCCACTGTTACCCCATCTACTTGCCATGAAGTGATGGAAACAGATGCCATGATCTTAGTTTTCTGAATGTTGAGCTTTAAGCCAACTTTTTCACTCTCCTCTTTCACTTTCATCAAGAGGCTCTTTAGTTCTTCTTCACTTTCTGCCATAAGGGTGGTGTCATCTGCATATCTGAGGTTATTGTTATTTCTCCCGACAATCTTTATTCCAGCTTGTGCTCCATCCAGCCCAGCGTTTCTCATGATGTACTCTGCATATAAGTTAAATAAGCAGGGTGACAATGTACAGCCTTGATGTACTCCTTTTCCTATTTGGAACCATTCTGTTGTTCCATGTCTAGTTCTAACTATTGCTTCCTGACCTGCATACAGATTTCTCAAGAGGCAGGTCAGGTGGTCTGGCATTCCCATTTCTTGACGAATTTGCCACAGTTTATTGTGATCCACACAGTCAAAGGCTTTGATGTAGTCAATAAAGCAGAAGTAGATATTTTTCTGGAACTTTCTTGATTTTCGATCCTCCAAGGGAGGTTGGCAATTTGATCTCTGGTTCCTCTGCCTTTTCTAAATCCAGCTTGAACATCTGGAAGTTCACGGTTCACGCACTATTGAAGCCTGGCTTAGAGAATTTTGAGCATTACTTTACTAGTGTGTGAGATGAGTGCAATTGTGCAGTAGTTTGAGCATTCTTTGGCACTGCCTTTCTTTGGTATTGGAATGAAAACGGACCTTTTCCAGTCCTGTGGCCACTACTGAGTTTTCCAAATTTGCTGGCATATTGAGTGCAGCACTTTCATAGCATCATCTTTTAAGCTTTGAAATAGCTCAACTGGAATTCCATCACCTCCATTAGCTTTGTTTGTAGTGATACTTCCTAAGGCCCACTTGACTTTGCATTCCAGGATGTCTGGCTCTAGGTGAATGTTTCCACTATAGTGATACTTCCTAAGGCCCACTTGACTTTGCATTCCAGGATGTCTGGCTCTAGGTGAATGTTTCCACTATTGTGATTATCTAGGTCATGAAGATCTTTTTTGTACAGTTCTTCAGTCTATTCTTGCCACCTCTTCTTAATATCTTCTGCTTCTGTTAGGTCCATACTACTTCTGTCCTTTATTGTGCCCATCTTTGCATGAAATGTTCCCTTGGTATCTCTAATTTTCTTGACGAGATCTCTAGTCTTTCCCATTCTGTTGTTTTCCTCTATATCTTTGCATTGATCACTGAGGAAGGCTTTCTGATCTCTCCTTGCTATTCTTTGGAACTCTGCATTTAAATGGATTTATCTTTCCTTTTTCCTTTGCCTTTAGCTTCTCTTCTTTTCACAGATATTTGTAAGGCCTCCTATTTCTTTTTCTTGGGGATGGTCTTGATCCCTATCTCCTGTACAGTGTCACAAACCTCTGTCCATAGTTCTTCAGGCACTCTATCAGATCTAATCCCTTGAATCTATTTGTCACTTCCACTGTAAAGGATTTGATTTAGGTCATACCTGAATGGTCTAGTGGTTTTCCCTACTTTCTTCAAAGATAAGCATACAGACTGAAGAAACTTGGTGAGAGCAAACAGGATACACTCAAAGAAATCCATGACCAGACACATCATAATCAGATTGCTGAAAATTAAAGACAGAAAAACATTCTAAGGCCATTCAGAGAAAGACAATGCATTTCATATACAAAACATATATCAAAAACAATGACTCAGATTACAGGAGATTTCTCATTAGTGATTACAGAAGCCAGAATAAAGTGGAACAATGCTTAAAGAGCTGAAAGAACACTGTCAACTCAGAATTCTGTATCCAGTGAAAATATCATTCAGGAATGAATGTGGAATAAACACATTCTTGGGTGGAGGAGAAGTATGAGAATCTGTTATCATCAGATCTACTGTAAAAGAAATGCTGAAGGGTGATCTTGAGACTGAAGAGAAATAACAGAAGAGACTTGAGATGTCAAGAATAAAGGAAGGGGTGCTTCCCTGGTGATCCAGTGGTTAAGAATTTATTCGTCCATTGCCTGGGGTCAGTCCCTGATCAGGGAACTAGGTCCCATATGCCGCAACTAAGGCCCAGTGCAGCTAACTAAATGAACAAATATTAAATAAAAAAAAGTAAAAGGATGGGAAAAGAAGTACCATGCAAATACTAATCAAAAGAAAGATGAAGTGGCTGTAGTAATATCAGATAAATTAACTTTAGAGCAAAGAAAATTGCCAGGGATGAAGAACACTGAAGAACAATGATAAAAAGTTGTTTTCCCACTATGGAAAACACTGTGGAGATTTCTTTAAAAACTGGAAATAGAACTGCCATATGACCCAGCAATACCACTTCTGGGCATGCACATTGAGGAAACCAGATCTGAAAGAGACACGTGCACCCCAATGTTCATTGCAGCACTGTTTATAATAGCCAGGACATGGAAGCAACCTAGATGCTCATCAGCAGATGAATGGATAAGGAAGCTGTGGTACATATACACCATGGAATATTACTCAGCCGTTAAAAAGAATTCATTTGACAGAACAGACTTTTGAACTCTGGGGGAGAACGTGAGGGTGGGATGTTTTGAAAGAACAGCATGTATACTATCTATGGTGAAACGGACCACCAGCCCAGGTGGGATGCATGAGTCAGGTGCTCAGGCCTGGTGCACTGGGAGGACCCAGAGGAGTCGGGTGGAGAGGGAGGTGGGAGGGGGGATCGGGATGGGGAATACGTGTAACTATATGGCTGATTCATGTCAATGTATGACAAAACCCACTGAAATGTTGTAAAGTGATTGGCCTCCAACTAATAAAATAATATTTAAAAAAAAAAATAAATAAAAAATAAAATTGAAAAAAAAAAAAAAAAAAAGAATTCATTTGAATCAGTTCTAATGAGATGGATTAAACTGGAGCCCATTATACAGAGTGAAGTAAGCCAGAAAGATAAAGAACATTACAGTATAATAACACATATATATGGAATTTAGAAAGATGGTAACGATAACCCTATATGCAAAACAAGAAAAGAGACACAGAAGTACAGACCACACTTTTGAACTCTGTGGGAGAAGGTGAGGGTGGGATGTTTCGAAAGAACAGCATGTATATTATCTATGGTGAAACAGATCACCAGCCCAGGTGGGATGCATGAGTCAAGTGCTCAGGCCTGATGCATTGGGAAGACCCAGAGGAATCAGGTGGAGAGGGAGGTGGGAGGGGGGATCGAGATGGGGAATATGTGTAACTCTATGGCTGATTCTTATCAATGTATGACAAAACCCACTGAATAAATAAATAAATAAATAAATAAATAAAAATTAAAAAAAAAAAGAAAAAGTTGTTTTCCAAGAAGACATAATACTAAATGCCTCTGTGTCTAACTACAGAGCTTCAAAATACATGAAGCAGAAACTGATACATATCAAGGAGAAAATGGACAAGTCCATAGTTAAGCAAAAAAAAAAGTCAAAATTGCTCTCCCAGTAATCAATGGAACAAGTAAACAGAAAATCAGTGAGTATATAGCTGTATATAGCAACCCACTCCAGTACTCTTACCTGGGAAATCCCATGGATGGAGGAGTCTGGTAGGCTACAGTCCATGGGGTTGCAAAGAGTCGGACACAACTTCACTTCATAGAACTGAAGAAACTAATTAAAATTTCTAGAACACTCCCACAGACAGTAGAATACACTTTTTTTCTTTCTCCAAGTGCACACAGAACGTTTACCAAGATAGACTATATCCTGGGTCATAAAATTAACTTTAACAAATTTAAAAGATCATACAAAGTATATTTTCTGAGCATAATATAATTAAAACTAGAAATCAGTAACAGAAAGATAAAAAGGAAGTTGCCAAACACTCGGAAATTAAACAACACACTTCTAAACCCAGAGTCCAAAGGGATAGTCTCAAAAGAAATTTGGAAATATTGTGAACTTAACAAAAAGGAAGTTATATTAAAAACATGTAATCACTAAAGCAGTGATTACAGGAAAAATTAGAGTCTCAAATGCTTGCATTAGAAAGGTCCAAAGTCAACAATCTGTACTTCTCTACCTTGAGAAGGTGCATAAAGATGAGCAAAGGCATGTAGGAGGAAACCCCAAGAGCAGAACATAATGAATATGAAAACCAAAAAAAAAAAAAAAAAATCAGTGAAACAAACATTGATTCTTTGAAGTGATCAATAAAATTGATAAACCTCTAGCTATACTGAACAAAAGGAGAAGGCAACAGCACCCCACTCTAGTACTCTTGCTTGGAAAATCCCATGGATGGAGGAGCCTGGTAGGCTGCAGTCCTTGGGGTCGCTAAGAGTCAGACACGCCTGAGCATCTTCACTTTCACTTTTCACTTTCATGTATTGGAGAAGGAAATGGCAACCCACTCCAGTGTTCTTGCCTGGAGAAACCCAGGGACGGGGGAGCCTGGTGGGCTGCCATCTATGGGGTCACACAGAGTTGGACACGACTGAAGCGACTTAGCAGCAGCAGCAGCATACTGAACAAAAACGAAAAAAAAAGAGAAAGTACAGATAACCAATATCAAGAATAAAAGGAGATATCACTGCAAACCCCACAAAGATTAAAGGTTAGTAAGGGAATGCTACAAATAATTCTACACACAAATCCAGTAGCTTTGATGAACCAGACCAACTCTGAAAGTCACAAGTTACCAAAACGCCACCATGAAGAGAGATGTAAATACAAATGTACAACCAGAAAACGTTCAGAAAATAGCAGAAGAAAATCTTAGTCACATACCAAGAGTTTGGCAAAGTGTTCCTGGATATGATACCAAAATCATGATTCTTAAAAGAAAAAAAAAAAGTGAGAAGTTGGACTTCATCGAAATTTAGAATTTTGCTTTGAGAAAGACAACACCAAAAAGAGGAAAAAACAGACTACAGAATGGGAGAAAGTACTTGTAAATCCCTATCTAACAAACGATTTCTAACCAGAATACTTAAGGAAAGCTTGAAACTCAACACTAAGAAAATAACCCAATTTTGAAAAAACAGCTGAAAGCCTTAGACACTTCATCAAAGAGGCTATAATGACAAACAAGCACATGAAAGGATGTTCAACACCATTAATCACCAGGGAAATGCAAATTAAAACCATGGTGAGATGTTTGTAAACGTTTCACTGTGCATGAAAGAATACCCACACACCTAATAGAATGGGTAAAATAAAATAAAAACTGACAATACCAACTACTGGCAAGGATACAAAGCAACTGGAACTCTTCTTACATGGCTGGTGGGATTGCAAAATGGTCCAGCCACTCTGGGAAACAGTTTGGCATTTTCTCACAAAGTTAAATATGCACTTCCATATGACCTAGAAATCCCATGCCATTTCTCTCCTAAAGAAACTAAAACATGTTCACACATGTGTACATGATTTTTTATGGCAGTTCTATTCATAATTGCCAAAAACTGGAAACAACTGGAATGTTCTTTGACAGATGAATGGATGAACAAACTATAAACACACAGTGAAACAGTACTTGGCAGTAGGAAGGAGTGAACTATTAATACACACAACATGAGTGCGTCTAAAAAGCTTTATGCTGAGTATAAGAGCCATTCTCTAAAGGTTGCATAGCGTAGCAACACCTTTATTGCTGGTTTGGTTCCGGAGTGAGTCAGATGAATTTTTTGGTTTCCCAGTGCACATAAAAATTATGTTTTCGCCGTAGTATAGTCTATTATATGTGCACTGGCATTATGTTTAAAAATTAATTTAAAAATGCTTTATTTTAAAATGCTTCATACCTTAATTTAGAAACGCTTCATCCTTAATTTAAAATGCTTCATCGCTAAAAAATCCTAACCATCATCAGGGCCTCCAGCAAGTCATAATCTTTTTGCAACAGTAAAAATTGGTGTCTTCCCAGGCGGTCCAGTAGTTAAAGCTTTGCCTCCCAGTGCAGGGGATGTGAGTTTCATCCCCGGTTGGGGAACTAAGATCCCACATGACTTTTGGCCAAAAAACCAAAACATAAAAAACAGTATTGTAACAAGTTTAATAAAGACTTAAAAAAGCTCACTGGTCACAGATCTGTGAATTTTGCAAATATAATGATAATGAGAAAGTTTGAATGTTGCCAGAATTACCTTCTCTAGTGGTTCAGCAGTAAAGAATCCACCTGCAATGCAGGAACCAGAGGGGACATGGGTTCCATCCCTGGGTCGGGAAGATACCTGGGAGAAGGGCATGGCAATCCACTCCAGTATTCTTGCCTACAGAATTCCATGGACAGAGATACCTGGCAGGCTGCAGTCCATAGGGTAGCAGAGAGTTGGGCACAATGAAGCGACTTAGCATGGCATAGAGACATGTAGTGAGCAAAATCTGTTGGAAAAAATGGTACCAGTGGCCTTGCTCAGTGCTGGGCTTCCACAAATATTTTAATTTGTTAGAAAAAAAAAAAAAACACAGAAAAACAGAATCTGCGAAGTAAATAAAGCAAAGCACAATAAAACAACATAAGCCTGTGTATCATTTCATTATATGACATTCTGGAAATGGCACATTTGTACCAATGATGAACACATCAGTCGTTGCCAAGGGTTAGGACTGGGGGGAGGGGTGGCCACAAATGAGTAGCAGAAGAGGGTTTGGGGATGATAGAACTTTTTTTTAGAAATATCTATGTATGTATTTATTTGATATGCCGGGTCTTAGTTACAGCCTGCAGGATCTTTGAACTCTTAGTTGCAGCCTGTGGGATCTATTTCTCGGACCAGGGATCGAACCCAGGTCCCCTGCACTGGAAGCTTAGAGTCTTAACCACTGGACCACCAGGGAAGTCCTGTGAGGGAATTATTTTGATCCTGATAGTGGTGGTTCTTCCACAAGTCTGTATGTTCAAACTTATAGAACCCATGCACAGAAATTTTATTGTATGTTAAAAATATTGAAAAAAATCCGCAAATAAACCAGACATACTGAGTCACTGGCATCCATCATTTTTATGTTTTGACTTGGGTAAATGTTATAAATTTGAAATAAACAAAAAAAATCAAAGAACATTCTATTTAAAGGACCCCCATGGGGAATCATGCCTCACAGCACATTTGTATAGCTTGTGTCTGTCTGGACTTTGAGTTCTGGCTCTTGAGTTCTGTGAGGTAGCTGTATGGGGTTCAACAAGTCACCTGTTACTTAAGCAGTGAAGTAGGAGCAGGGGTTTGGAGGGCATCTGTAATTGTTGCTAGGCTGTACTGGAATCCTCTTCAACCTTGAGATTCTGCTTTAGTGGGTCTGGGGTGGTGGTTCTGATCAGCTGCCACTTTAGGGAACATCCAGAGAAAGTCATCTCAAAGGTCTCTTTCAACTCTACAACTGTTACTTATATCATATACTGGGTTTGCTTGGAATTAAGGTCTATCTGTGCCACCTTCCCTGTGAATTGGGAATTGCCCCCACTCGGAATCTAGGCTAAGTTCAGCGGTGGTTTTCTTAGACTCTAGCTTTGTTTTCTTTTTTCTTTCTTTTTTAAAGATACAACTTTTAAAATAATTTTATAGGGCTTCCCAGATGGCGCTAGTGTAAAGAAACTGCCTGCCAATGCAGGAGACGAAAGAGATGCAGGTTCGATCCCTGGGTTGGGAAGATGCCCTGGAAGAGGGCATGGCAACCCACTCCAGTATTCTTGCCTGGAGAATCCCATGGATGGAGGAGCCTGGCAGGCTACAGTCCATGGGGTTGCAAAGAGTGAGACACAACTGAAGTGACTTAGCACACATTTATTTATTTTTGGCTCTGTTGGGTCTTAGTTTCTGTGAGGGCCTTTTTTTCTAGATGGGGTGATCAGGGGCTACTCTCCAGTTGCAGTGTGCAGGCTTCTCATCCCAGTGGCTTCTCTTGTTGTGGAACACGGGCTCTAGGACGCTTGGGCTTCAGTAGTTGCCCTTTCCGGGCTCTAGAGTGCAGGCTCAGTAGGTGTGGTGTGCGCGTTTAGTTGATCTGAAGCACGTGGAATCTTCCAGGACTAGGGATCAAGCGTGTGTCCTGCATTGTCAGGTGGGTTCTCTACCACTGAGCCACCAGGGAAGCCTTAGCTCTGTTTTCTTTCATCAAACCATTTCCCACATCAGTGTCACCTTGACCTTTCCCCCGGTATTTCTGCTCCTTCTTTTAGAGACCCAACCCCACTCCATGGCCCTTTCTCACACCCGTTTCTCTTCCATCCCCCAGCTTCCTGTGTCCAGATGTCCTAGCCTCAGACCTTCAGACACTTGGTTGGTCTCCATCTAGAGAAAACTGACATCTCGGGGATAATTGTTCAGACCCTGCACACTATCCAGGTGGCAGGTAACAGAGCAGATGAGGAGAATGGGCTGTATGCTGGGAGAAACCAGTGACTTAGTGGTGTCTGACTCTTTGCAACCCCCTGGACTGTAGCCCGCCAGGCTCCTCTGTCCATGGGATTCTCCAGGCAAGAGTACTGGAGTGAGTTGACATTTCCTTCTCCAAGGGATCTTCCTGACTCAGAGATTGAGCCTGGGTCTCCTGCACTGCAGACAGATTTTGTACTGTCTGAGCCACCAGATGGTGGACCAAAGGTGCAGGACGGGGGCAGGGTCACAGGGGCAAAATCAGGCATCTGTCTCATGCACTGAGTCAAACATGTCCTCTGTACTCATGCACCCCACTCTCATAATTCTGAGCTATGAATCCGTGTCCCCACTGCCAACAGGGCCTGGAAAAAGGCCCATTTTGCAAAGCAGGACACGGATTCTAAGAGGTGAAGACTCTTCCCTCGGGCTTGCTCCTGCCGGTCTGTACTCCTAATTTCACCCCTCTCTCTAATTCATAGTCTCCCACCAAGTCTCAGACTCTCCCACCCTGTCATTTTCTTGGGTGGGGGAAATCGTCCAAGTGAGTCTGGCCACGTCCTCTGGACACCTGGCAGGTCGAGGCTGGGTCATGGCGACTGATCCATTTCAAAGAGCTGACCCGGAATTGAAACCTCAGCATTTCTCCTGCATGCTTTCCTGCTCCCTGACCCTCACCCGCCATGGCAGACAGGTCAGGAAAGTGCCAGGGGGCTGGTTTTAGGGCATTTCATTCAATTTTGCTAGTGCTTAGTTTCCCACCATGTATCTTAGCTGAAGAATACCATCACAGGCCTTGCAAATATGAGCTGGGTTTGCAAAGTGGTCATCACCCAGGAGCTGGGAGCAGGGGTGAAAATTGATTTATTCATGCATCTGAAGCCAGGACCCAATGGCAATGCTTGTGAAACCCTGGATGACTCACCTGGATTGAAACCAGGGCAACCCTTGGCCTGCTCCAGCCCCCACTCAGAACTGCGCCCAGAAGCGTGGGCCCTGGAGCTGGAATCCAGGTTGAGAGGTTGGGCTTGAGCTGCAGCCTGAGATGTTGGAGTGAGAAGGGACACCCATAGCTGCGGTCCAGGGAAGGGAGGTCTTGCCCAAGGCCACATGGCTGGGCTGGTGGCAGAGCTGAGCCAAGGAGCCTGGGGGCGCCTCCAGGCTCCCATGGGAGCCTCCTCCCATGCTCTTTCACCTGCTGCCTCTGGAGATTGACGACAATTCTTCCACTCCCAGAGGAAGAAAGGGGTGAACTGGACAGGGCACAGGTTACACTGGAAGTTGAAGACTGGGGATGCTTTGAGCTCCAACAATTCAGCATCCCAGGTGGAGATGAACTCTCTCCTGTTTGACTTCTGGGATTTCTGGATTCTTTTCATCACTGGTTGGTTCCTTTGACCCTGGAAGTGCATCGAAAGTGGCTGGGTGACTAAGACTTAGTACCCAATCTGGACAGGACATTAGTACTTGGTTGCTGACAAGCTCACCTTCATCTGCCCGTTGTGTGTCTGGATAAATCCACTTGAATCTGTTTGCCCATCAAGGACACGGGAAAATCTCCTTCCCAGAGAGGACCCGGTGCTGTTTTTGCCTTTGATTTATCAACTGACAAGGGCAGTAGATGTTTATAAAGCAGAAACCACCCTCAGACTCTCATAGGCACTCCCCATCACTGGTGAGTTCCTGGGAGGGACAGGGTGACCCATTTGCTGAGCCAGGTCAAGCAGGAGCCAATGTCTTGAGAAATTAGAGCTCCTCAAGCTGGTCCCGAGCTGCTCAGGTTCCAGGTTAGCTTTCTTCCCTGGGCTCAAATTCTCAACAACTGGGGCTGGAGGTTTTGAAGAACGCTGCTGCCTCGAGTTCCTCCCGTTTGAAGACCGGAGTGGGGTCCTTCCTGCTCTGTACCCCAAGTGTTCCTGCCTACAGTCTAGGCAAGAAATGCCCAAGCTACAAGGGGCAGAAAACTTGCCGGACACCTACATACATGCTCTGCCACCCCCTCAAAAGCGAGGAAGCCTGCAGGACAGTCGCCGTCAGTCTCACCCCCAACCCAGCCTGGCCACATGCACTGCTGCTTTTCATGAAGCATTGACAGCCCCACTGCGGGACCATTGCCGTGCTGGGCTTGAACGAGAAGGCCACGCATGGAGCTAGAGGGAGGTAAGGCAACTAGAGAAGGAAATGGCAACCCACTCCAGTATTCTTGCCTGGAACAGTTCATGGGGTCGCAAAGAGTTGGACACGACTCAGCGACTAAATACAAGGTGACTAGGAGACAGGAGGGTTGAAACTGAACATGGAAGAGATCAACAAAGCCAGACACAACACCATAAATCAACTATACTTCAATAAAATACATTAAAGGAAAAAAAAAAAGTAAAGCCAGACACCTACTTGGTCTTTTTTCCATTCTCCTTTATTTCATAAACACCTAGTTACAAGTTGCACAAATCAAAAAATAAAGGCAGAGAGGGTGTGGGGAAGACCTTTGTGATGTGAAGCGGGTAGGAAGGGAAAAAGGGATGGGGACAGGTCCTTTCCCTCCACACACAGCCCTGGATGAGGGCTGTGGCCCCTACAGTAGGGGATCTGAGGAGGAGGTGGGCAGAGAGCCAGAGTCACTGGGGCCCCTAAACCCAGAACTCACCCTCAAAGCCCCTTCAATGCATGGCAGGAGCAGAACGAGGAAAGGAAGGAGATTCAGAGACGGAGTAGCAAAGTGAAAAATCAAGTCATTGTGGTAAAGAGGTTAAAGAAGGAAAGGAAAAAGGGCAGTGAAAGGTTCTCCCTGAGACCCCCAGGGAGGGGCTGGGGCCAGCTTGCCTGTTAATTTAATATTAAATTGGGAGTGGGAGTTGAAGGGGAAAAGTTATCTCAGGGGATGACATCTCAGCCTCTCAGCTTGTACCTGGAGTGGGAAACAGAAACACACAAATTAAAAGGAAGACAAGATACAGAAGCGAGGAGTTCTGTCTTTCTGTACCAATTAGAACAACTACTTGGGGGCTTCCCTGATGGTCCAGTGGCTAGGACTCTGTGCTCCCAATGCAGGGGACCTGGGTTTGATCCCTGGTCAGGGAATTAGATCCCACATGCTACAACTAAAACTTGGTAATAGCCAAAATTAAAAAAAAATTTTTTTAAATAAATACAAAAAAATAAAAATAAAAAACCAACTTCTTCTACCAACCAAGGTGGTGGTTGCTGGGTACCTAGGCTGCTTCTGCCGCAAGGCTGAGTGATGCTCACATACTACACGGCCTCACCCCGTCCTGTCCCTGCCCGCCCGGTGGTACTTACAAGAGATACAAGAGAGGCCGAGGGCTTAGGGCCCTCACCAGTCGTAGCGGCGGGACTGTCGGGATGGGGAGTCCTCGGGTCCCTGTATAGCCAGGCGGGGAGGCCCCTCAGCCCTTCGTCCTCCGCCCCCGGAAGCCTCATGCCTCCGAAATTCCAGAGGGCGCTGCTGCCGGAATCGGGAGGTCTCCCTCCGCCACTCGTCATCAAACGCCGCGGCCTCACCTGAAGAGGACAGAGGCGACCACACGGGGCACCTGAGTACCACCCAACTTCCCAGGCAGACCCGCGCCCGATGCAGGCTTGAGCCACAGGCTCTGAGACCAACACCCAGGGAGAAGGCTGAAAGGCCTTGGGGCAGGGAGCGGGTGGGGAGGGGACAGGCGAAGTTGGATTCACCATGGTTTCCCAAGGCCATGAGTAGGAAATCAGGAATAGATACTTAGTTAAGAAGCATAGTCCCCCCCCCCCCCAAAAAAAAGAAGCATAGTCCCATACACACCATAAGTATTTAATAAATGTTGACTGATTTGAAAGAAATAAAGACGAGAAAGGAAGACACTGATGGAATAGGGTAGATTACTATCAATATCTGACTTAGGTGACAGAGTTTGCCCTCCCCAGTGAGGCCATCTCCTGCACTGACTTAGCCCTAAGCTGACAGAGGCTCCAAGTAAGTGAAGAACGTGGAGCTCATCCATAATGTTGCCCAAGAAACAGGTACAGAGCTAGGGAGCATGCGTGAGGGCTCAGTCGTGACTGACTCTTTGCAGCCCCATGGACTGTAGCCCACCAGGCTCCTCTGTCCATGGGATTTCCCAGGCAAGAATACTGGAGTGGAAAAAAAAAAAAAAAAAAAGAATACTAGAGTGGGTTGCCATTTCCTTCTCCAGGGGATCTTCTCGACCTAGGGATCAAAGCAGGGAGAAAAAGCTGCCATTTCTCAGCTCATGAGATGGGGGCTGGTGGCAGGAAGCCGGCAGGCTGGAGCTGGAAGGGGGCTTACTCTCGTCCAGGTTGATGTAGTCCTGCCGCTCCTCCTGGTCCCCCGTGCGGTGGTTTCGGGAGCGCTGGAGGATGTGAGCCCGGTCCCGGATGTGATGCCCGATGGACATCTGCTCCAGCCCGCTGTCGGAGTCGCGCACGGTCCGCCGGGTCTCCCGAATCTGGGGGAGGTGGAGCGCCACATGCTCACTGGATCCTTCCAAACCTGGCTATGCCAGCCCGGAAACACCACCCGGGACCCCCTCTTGAAAAGAGCCAGCCAGGCCACCCGACCGTGCCTCCCTGGGATAGGAGGAGCCCTCCAACTCACCCCGCCTGGGGCCGAGCGCATCTCTGACGTCTCTTGGTAGACCTTGGGGGCCCCGTCGCCGGTGTTGGAGTAGGAGATGACGGTGGAGGAGGAGAAGGTCTGGCAATTGCCTCCGGCTGTCATGTGCTCCTGGGAAGGGAAGGGAATGGCAAGGCTGAGTGAGCAGGGGCTGGCTTCTGGAGCAGGGATCCCTCCCTGTAGCCTCGGAGCAAATGTGAGGACTCACCATCACCCCACCCACCCCCACCCCCGCCCCCGCCCAGTCCCTCTGAGTCCAACAATAAGCCAGGTGGACCTGGAGGAACCCAGCTTTAACTGCCCATTTCATGAGATGCCGGCCGCTTTCCACTCAGGACCCCTGCGCTCTCCGGGTCTGGCCATCTTATCCAGCTTGCACGTCTCTGTGAACACGGCCTTCCCCACTCCCCACCAGGGACTCGCCAGGGGAGGCGGACACAAGACCCTTACCATGTTGCCGATCATGTCGTTCATCATCCCAAACATGTCCATGAAGCCACCTGACTGGAGCAAAAAGGAAACAGAGTCAGGTTGCTGAATTCAGGCTCCCACAGGTCACCTGGCTACACCATCCCTCTCTCCCCTTCCTTCACATCTGGCAGCGGCTCTTCCTCATTCCTCATGAGCAGGAGCAGGACAGGTGTGCCTCTCTCCACGCTTCTCTTCCCACCCACCCCGCCCTCCTTCTCAGGCTCTGCGGCTACTAGGATCCCACCTTTTTCCTCCTACTTTTAGGAAGCGAGTCTGTGTTACTGGAGTTTAACCTATAAAGAGGTTGGTTCTGAAGCTGTAGAAAAATCTACACATCATCTCTAGTTGGCCCTCCAACAGCACCTCCCTCCTCAAAAGAAGACATCTTGCCAGGCAATTATATTTCCCTAATGGGCATGACTCCTAGAAGCACAGGAGTCAGTAAATTAGTGTCATCAGCTCATAGGACTCAGCACACAGCAGGCCCGGAGATCTGTGAGCACACGAAGACTCTAGGGTTACCAATTAGCCTATATTTCAGACAGGCAAATTTGGAACTAATATCTAAGGGTTACAGAGCATGTTTGAGATGGACGGATGCAAGGAGATGAAAACTTACCATTCCCAGCATTCCAAAAGGGGAGACAGCCCCAGCCTACGGGAACATGCCAGGAATAGAAATTAGAGGCCACATGCGACCTCACCCTCCCAAACCAAGCCCATGGCCTCCCTTGCTTTTTTCCATCCTCCTCTCAAAGGAGCATCACAAAGCCTGTCTTCCACACCCCCTTCCCCACTCCTAGAAGGCATGCCACTTGCTAAGTCAGCCAACATGCAAGAAAAATAAAGCACTGCATTAACCACCCTCCCACCTTTCCTTGACTCTCAGGTCTGTGGCGGCACCATTACCTGCATCCTCCGGCTGGCAGGCCGGGTCCCTGGCAGATTGCCATCTGTGATGCTGAGGAAGGGGCTATATCCAAAACCTCCTGACAACATCCGGTTCATGTGCTGACGGTGAATGGCAAAGGGGTCCCTGTGCAGGGAGAGTACAGAGCAGATGGCAGAAGGGGCAGCGGTCAGCACCTCCCCGCCACCCCCCCCCCAAGAAAAGAGCCATAGGGAACCAGCAGCACAGACATCCCCTCCAAGTCTAAGCTGGAGCTTAGAGTGGCCACCCAGGTGTGATCCAAGCCGGCAACGGGAGCCCAGGTGTCTGTCTCAACTACTCAGGGACTAAAGTGGACCGATGTGTGCTCTGGGGCAAGATGGGGAGGGGATACTCACATCAGGAACATGGGGTCCTCGGGCTCCACATCCCTCATGAAGCGGAACATCCTGATTTCAGCTCCAGGGAGCTCCACACTGTGAAGATGTGGAGGCTTAAAGGTTGGAAACGGCCAGGCTTTTTTGCACACCCGCTCAGGGCAGGGGCTCTCAGAGCGTGGTCCCTTCCAAACACTGTAACTGGCCCCCAAACTCCAGGGAGACCCTTCTCCAGGTGTTCAACATCAACCTCTAGGGAGAGCAGAGCTCGTCAACCCTCTCTCCGAAGGAGGACCGTGGAAAATTTTCCCGAGCCTGTTTTCTGCCTCCCCCACTCAGAGCCATCCTCTTCCCAAAACCACGGCCAAAGCACACTCCCCTAACCCCCGACGCCACCTTTCCGGATGCGAATCTCAAGAGCCGCCCCCCACCCCCGCCCCATAAATGACCCCAACCACTCCGCTCCCTTCTCACACCCCGGCCGCTGCCAGACCTCCCCCGGGTGGGCCTCATCATCCCCGCCGCGCCTGGCGGCGCCCCCTCACCCCGAACCCTGCTTTCCTGCCGGGTGAGCAGGAGAGGCAGGCTTGACCCGCTCCCCTTCCCGCATCCCAGGCTCCCGGGGACCCTGCAGCCCGGCTGGCCGCTCCCGCCCCGAACTGGCTGCCCGCTCCGCTCGAGCCTCACCGGTCCCCGGTCCGGGCTCAGCGGCCCATCCGGCCGGTCTCGCCTCTCGGTGCGCGGCAGGATCGGGGCTCGCGGCCCGGGACGCGGGACTGGTTCGGGCGTGAGCTCCTCGGCCTCCCGCACCACCTCCTCTTACAGCTGCCACCTCCGTGCACCCCCCGCGCCGTCGGCCCACGGAGCCCGAACCCCAGCCAGGCCCGGACGGAAGTGACGTCACGACGGGACAGCCCACCCCAGGCCGGGCCTGCGGAGCTCCGCCTATGGGCGGGCGTGGGGCGCACGCGGGGCCGGCTCCCAGGCCTAGCTGCTGGGGGCCGCGGGGTCCTCCGGGACTCGGGGAGCGGAGGCCTCGTTAGTAACCTTGATTTGGGTTCTGTGGCCCCGAGGAGGCTCCCTGTCAGGGTGTGGGGGAAGGAGCAGCGGAGTCCATCGCCGGGAGGGGAAGAGGACGGGGACAGGTTCCCCCGGGCAGGGCAGGCTCCCAGTGGGTGACGAGGTGGGGCGGATCCCTGGGAGAGCTTTCAGCAGATTTCTACCGGGGAAGCGTTCATTCCGAGCGGGAGGAAGGACGGCAATGCTGCGGGGGAGGCGCTGGGGCCAGTCCCCTCGGGAGGAGGCGCGTTCCAGGCCGGGGCGGCGTCCTCGGAGTGACGTAGCGGGAGGAGGTGACAGTGCTGCCTAGGTCTTCCTCTGGCTTCGAGAACTCGGGCTGGGGCACGGAGGATCCAGGCTGGGGGTCCGGCCGCCAGATGGCGCCCTTCGGCCGGGCTGGAACTGCAGCCCCTGGGGATCTGGCGTTGGCGGGGCTCTGGGGGACCCCCCCCCGCCCCCGCCGCCCCCAGTTACCCTGCTGTGAGGAGTCAGACTGGGGAGAGAGTTCTGAAATCTTTTCATTGAATGCCAACCTTCCCTTTCTTTTCTCTGAGTATCCTCAGGAGCTCCCAGTCCGCAATGATCTTTTTTGCCTCTAGTCAGTCAGGTTGGTAGGTAGGTCGAGGGAGAAGAAAACTCCCAGTTCACCAAAATCACCGAGGGGCCGAGTTGCGAACAGTTCCAGGAGACCTGACTCGAAGGCCAAAGGCTGACACTTTGACATACTAAATGTGTTGCATAAAATCCGGCTTAACTGGAGAGACGGGCCCTCCCCCTGGGTGTCCAGGGATTTGGGCTCTCCAGGCTGGACTTTAGACCGGACTCATCCAGACGCCAGCTCGCCTGGTTCTTTACACTGGCCGCTAGCCATGTTAGTGCTCTGTGGGCCTGACAGCCAGAGAGACTTGTTCCCATCACCAGCACTTCGCTGGAGAGGAAGAGGGGTTGGTCCCTGGTGACTCAGGAAAAGGTAGTTACGAGTGGGGCTGCCTCTCAGGTTTCTTTGGACTTGATTATTATTAAAGAGAGGAAAAAACAAAAATAATAGTGGCAACAGAGGGGAACAGAGACAGAGAAATTAGAAGCTGGCAGACTGGCAAAGCCAAAGAAAGAATAAAAGAAAATGTGTTTTCCATTGATATTTCTGGGGAATAGACTTGGTAAAAGTTTCTGTCTTCCAAATGCTCTATCTCTGAACAGTCCACCATGCCAGTGCCCCTTTCCTCTTGCCTCCAAACAAAAGCAGTGTGACAAGTGGTTAAGAGTTATCCTGGTCAGAGTTCTGCAGCCCAAACTTAGTGAAGTGTGGGCCTCACCTTCCAGCATCTCCGTCCCTGTTTCATTATGTCCAGCCTACCCAGAGTTGGATAGAAGATGCAGCTAGTCTTCTAGCCTTCTCCTTTGATCTTCTTCCATTACCTGGTGTTCTCTGTTGTTGTTTAGTCACTAAGTCATTTCCGACTCTTTGCGACCCCATAGACTGTAGCCCTCCAGGCTTCTCCGTCCATGGGATTTTTCAGGCAAGAATACTGGAGCGGGTTGCCATTTCCTCCTCCAGGTGATCTTCCTGACCCAGGGATTGAATCTGTGTCTCCAGTGTCTTTTGTATTGTAGGCAGATTCTTTCCACTGAGCCATTGCGGGAAGGTGCTTAGAGCTCTTTTTCTTCTTCCTTCCAAGACTTAAGAATCTGATATCGGGGACTTCACTAGCCATCCAATGGTTAAGACTCTGCTTTCACTGCAGTGGCCATGGGTTCCATCCCTGGTCAGGGAACTAAGGATCCAGTATGCCACAAGGCATAGCAAAAAAAAAAAAAAAGAAGAAAAAACAGAAAACTCTGATATCAGTCATTTTTACTTTTGCATGATTTTTAATCAATCACCTCCCCTAAGAATAACTACAAATGACAGTTTAGCATCCATGACACAAAGGTCTAAACCTAGGCTTTCTCTCAGGTTAAAAAGAGAGCTTTGAAGAGGTGGGGATGAAGGGGGAGATGCAAGAGTTCATTCTCAGTATGCCCAGCAATGGACTATATAGGCAGCCATCCACTCCAGGAATTGAAGGAATGTAATTTTACAAGCCACCTTTCTCCAGAGTTTGTATCTGTTTTCCTTCTCTGTCACCTTCCTATTCCTTCCCTTCCCTCCCCTACTCACTGCCTTCTCTTCCTTTCTTCCTTCTTTCCCTCCTTCCCTTCATCCCTCCTTCTTTCCTTTTTTTTTTCCTTTCCTTTCTTAAATATGTCTCTGTCTCGTAAACTCTGATGAACAGAAATTCCTCAGTCATCAGAGTTTCCTATAGATGATAAAATGTAGGAGGGAGGGTGTGCCCAGTCCCGAGTGAGGCTGAACTTGAACAGGATAAGCATTGTTGGGAGGAAGAGAAACAGTTTCTCCTCACTGCTTTATGTGATGAAGCCAAAGTTGGGACGTCCTTGAGAGGGGAAAGAAAGTGTTAGTTGCTCAGTCATGTCAGACTCATTGTGACTCCATGGGCTGTAGCCCACCAGGCTCCTCTGTCCATGGGATTCTCCAGGCACTAATAGTGGAATGGGTTGCCATCTCCTTCTCCAGGGGATCTTCCCAACCCGAACCCAGGTCTCCCACATTGCAGATGGAATCTTTACCATCTGAGCCACTAGGGAAACTCAGAGGGGAGATCTAGGTCAGAAGAGTGCCCTTGTCATTTCTGAGGTCTGGCATCTGGAACAATCCCAGGGCAGCTGGCTTCTGGGGTGATGGTGGACTTAGGGGACACTGGATTCCAACTTGAGCTAACATGAATGGGTGTGACTGAGTGTATGTGTGTGTGTGTATCGGAGGAGGGAGATAAATCCTGACACTGAGCACTAAGTTGCCCCAGGAAGAGAGAGTGAATTGTATAGTGGACACCAGATCAGAATGAGATTGAAAAATGGCTTAGGAACAGTTTTATAAGTCCAGCTTTTCAGTTTGTTTTACATCCATGTCCACTCAACAAATATTTATTGAATACCTACTGTGTGAGGCTTCCCAGGTGGTGATAGTAGTAAAGAACCCGCCTCCCAATGCAGGTAACATAAGAGATGTGGGTTCGATCCCTCAGTTGGCAAGATTCCTTTGGAGGAGGGCATAGCAACCCACTTCAATATTCTTGCCTGGAGAATCCCAAGGACAGAGGAGCCTCACAAGATACAGTCCATGGGGTCACAAAAAGTTGGACACAACTGAACGACTAACACTTTCGTTTTTTACTTTCCAGTAGTTAGAATTCAGTGCTTTCGCTACTGTGGTCCCAGGTTCAATCCCTCGTCGGAGAACTAAGATTCCCTACAAGCCATGAGGCACAGCCAAAAATAAATAAAATAAAAACAAACAAAATTTTTAAATGACTCCAGGTTTTGTTTTTTTTTTTTAATCTGGGCAATCTGAATGAGAAATAAATGACCATTCTGTATCAGGACAGGCTTGAGAACATATGGAAATTACGTCTAGCTGAAATTGTGATCCTGACCACGTGGCTACACAGGGTAACTGAGTGGACAGTCTTCTCTTTATTATTATTTTTTTAATCTATGTATTTTATTTTACAGCCACGGCACATGGCATCTTAGTTCCCTGATGAGGGATCAAACCTACGCCCCCTTGCTTTGGAAACACAGTCTTAACCACTGGACCACTAGGGAAGTCCCACAGTCTTCTCTTTAGATTGAGCCACCTGAAGCAGGAGGAGGACAACAGGAATACAGGAATCCTGAGGCTAGTTCGACTATCAGATATGAGATGTTGGATCATCTTGGGTAGATATGCTAATATTAATGGTTGGCATGAGCACTGGAGTTTTAAGTCTTAAGAACTTCCTGTTGTCCCTTGATCATTTCAAGGAGCCATCCCTAAGGAGGCCATGTATCTCATGATTAACATGGGCTTTCAGGATTGAAGTTTGTGCTACCTGTGTGGTGAAAAGTGAAAGTGAAAGTCACTCAGTTGTGTCCGACTCTTTGCGACCCCATGGATAGTCCATGGGATTCTCCAGGCCAGAATACTGGAGTTGGTAGCCTTTCCCTTCTCCAGGGGATCTTCCCTACCCAGGGATCGAAACCCAGGTTTCCCACATTGCAGGTGGATTCTTTACTGGCGGAGCCACAAGGGAAGCCTGTGTGGTAGTTCCTGTCAATAAACATTTATGGAGCTCCTATTATGTGTCAGGCACAGAGCAAGGTGCTGGGGATGAAAGACAAATAAGACATGGTCTCTGCTCAGCAGGGTTCACAGCCACAGTGAGGTGGCCAACATGGAGTCGATGATAATCCAGGGATGAAAGCCGCCATAGAAAGATAAAGATGTATATTCAAAGCGGAAAGGTGGTTCAGAAAATGGAAAGGGTGACTTGGGAACTGGGGCGGGGCAGCCAGGAGAGCATTCTAATTTTTTGGAGGGGGCTGCCCCGTGATCATGTGGGACCTTAGTTTCAAGATCACAGATCAAAACCACACCCACTGCATTGGAAGCATGGGGTCTTAACCACTGGTCTGCCAGGAAGTCCCCAGGAGGTCATTTTAGGTTGAAGGTAAGATCAAAGCAAAGGCATTGGGACTCCTCTGGCCATCCAGTGGTTAAGACTTCATGCTTCAATGCATGGGGCATGGGTTCAGCCCCTGGTTGGGGAACTAAGACCCCACATGCTGTGCAGTATGGCCAAAAAATAAATTTAAAAAAGATAAAAGCAAAGGCACAGAGGTAGGCTCCATTGGGGAGGAGCTATGAAGAGTTAAAAAAAAAAAATGCCAAAGCAAAACATTTGAGGCAATCTTGGTGATAGCCAAGGCTACAGAGGTTACAGGGACCAGATCTTGAAAAGCCGTATTTAGTTCTGGACTTTATCATTGGCCTGGGGAAGCTATCAGGAGGTTTTATGGAGGGAGATGACAACAGTCTATTTGTATTTTGGGTAGAAAGGCAGTTTATACATTTCAGCAAACATTTCTGAGCTACAATACGCCATATACCGAGGTAGGTGTGAAGATCCAAAAATTCTTAAATCATTATTGAAAACCCAAATGAATTAAGCTTAAAGTCAAGTGAGTGATGTTGACCTCTGGAGCAGGGGCAAGACGGCTTGGAGAGAAGAGAAGGAGCTCAAGGAATCTTTAGAAAGTGAAATGTGAGGGATCTAGGGAGGGAAAGAGGAGGCCATGTCTCAGATGACCCCTTGGCATGAATGAATGGGTGGAGGACAGGACCTTTAACTGAAATAGAAAAACGGAGGAACTGCAGTTGGAAGGTGTGGGGTTGAGGCACTGTGGAGGATCCAGGGAGAGAAGACCGAAGAGAATTGGAGTCATGATTTGTGCTCAGGAGTGAAGCAGGCACTGGAAGAGGGCATGGCAGCCTCCTCCAGTATTCTTGCCTGGAGAATCCCATAGACAGAGGAGCCTGGTGGGCTATGGTCCATAGGGTCACACAGAGTCGGACACAAATGAAGCGATTCAGCATGTGTGCATGACCAAATCATCTCCTAATTTCTCAGTTACTTAGGTTTTTTGAGGAAAAGTATGTTCATTCCCCCGAGCCACCTGGAAGGGATTAGTTGACCCGGCAATCATCTCCTCCCAGTTGTGAAATCCTCTCTCGGCCTTTTACCTGCTGTGCAAAATAAGCCTCTAGCTGTCACTCCTGGTCCGTGTCCCCTAGCCTTTTCTATTTTTTCATAATAATTTAGTTTACTTCTGAGTATTTTAAATATAAAGGAAACAAATATAACAGTTTTGTTTCAGAACTCGAGGTATCAACCATTAAAAGATGGGGATTTTGTAAAAAAAAAAAAAAGTGGATTATTGAATACTTACAGTGTTTACACCTTTAATATTAATTACACATAGTTTTAGAGGATGGAAGTGCACAAAATAAGGAGCTGTTAGAAACATCTTCAAAGTGGGAACCACAGCAGATGGAACTGTGGTACTAGACATCCACCCCCAGTGGTGGTGGTGGTAGTATAGCTGCTCAGTCGTATTTGATTCCTCCAACCCCATGGGCTGTATAGCCCCCCAGGCTCCTCTGTCCATGGCATTTCCCAGGCAAGAATATTGAAGTGGGTTGTCATTTCCTTCTCCATCTCCTTGCCTTTTCAATTTCACTTTCCTCTCCTCTGGGTCAGCCACATAGTCTATTTCATCTGTGAAAATGTGGAAATGCTGAGCAAACATGCATCTGTTGTAAAGTACATGACAAGAGTGACCCACATGACCCTCCAACATGGCAGCCAGAGTTGCTCTTGACTTTTCTACCTACTGAACACCGGGATGGAGATGGAAAAAGAGACAGAAAAAGAAAGGAGGTTTAGGACCAAGGTCTGAAGTGGTGCCGCACCATATGGTAGCCACTAGGCACAGATAGTATTTAAATTTAACTAAAATTGGGAATTCCCTGGCAGTCCAGTGGTTAAGACTCAGTGATGTCACTGCTGTGGCCTGGGTTCAACCCCTAGCCAGGGAACTAAAATCCCACAAGTCAATTAGCACAGATGGAAAAAAGAAAAAAAAAGAATGAGACAGACTTATTTTAAATAAATAATACATTTAATTAAAATTAAATTAAAAAATTCAGTTCTTCAGTTGCACTAGCCACATTTCAAGTCGGCAATAACCACACATGGCTCGTGGCCACTGTACTGGACACTATAGATACAGAACAGTCCCATCACCACAGAAAATTTTACTAGACAGAGTCAGAAAGCATTTATAAATACTACCTTCTTCTGGACTTTTTTGAAGGCCTGTGAAGGCTTTTAGAAGAAGGGAAAATTGGATGAAGGTAGTCAAAAGGTATAAGCTTCCAGTTATAAGGTAAATATAAGGATATAACATACAACGTGATAAATATAATTAGCAGTGTTGTATGTTATACATGTAAGAGTTCTTAATGAAAAAAAACTTTAGTTAATTTGATATCTGGATTTGATGATGGATATTCACTATGCACTAAACTTGGCCCTTCCCTGGGTAAAGAACCTGCCTGCCAAAGCAGGAGACATACGAGACAGGAGTTCAATCCCTGGGTCAGGCAGATCCCCTGGAAGAGGGCATGGCAACCCACTCCAGTATTCCTGCCTGAAGAATCCCATGGACAGAGGAATATGGTGGCCACAGTCCATAGGGTTGCAAAAGAGTCGGACACAACTGAATCAACTTAGCACACATGTACACATGTTCACTAAAATTATTGTGGGTATCATTTCATGGTATATGTAAAGTCAAATCATTATGCTGTACACTGTAAACAAACAGTGCTGGATGTCAATTATATCTCAGTAAAACTGAAAGAAAAAAAAGAAAGAAAAGCACACATAAAGGGGAGAAACTGAAAGGAGGGCAGCGGAGAATTGGCAACATCGAACTCTGAGTGTAAAAGTGAAGGAGGTCATGAAGGATGGCACAGAGGATAAGAAAAGTCAATTGAAGAATCTAGAGGAGAGCTATGATGATAAACCGATGATTTTTTAAAAGTTTTTTTAAAACCTTATTCATTTTTGGCTGCGCTGGGTCTCTGTTGCTGCACAAGGGCTTTCTGCAGTTGCAGTGAGCAGGGGCTACTCTTAGTTGCAGTGCTCAGGCTTCTCTTGTTGCAGAGCATGGGCTCTTAGGTGCATGGGCTCAGTATTTGTGGCAAGTGGGCTTAGCTGCCCCGAGGCACGTGGAATCTTCCCAACCAGAGATCGAACAAACATACCCTGCATTGGCAGGCAGATTCTTAACCACTGGATCACCAGTTCAGTTTCGTTCAGTCGTTCAGTCGTGTCCAACTCTGTGACCCCATGAATCGCAGCATGCCAGGCCTCCCTGTCCATCACCAACTCCTGGAGTTTACTCAAACTCATGTCCATTGAGTCGGTGATGCCATCCAGCCATCTCATCCTCTGTCATCCCCTTCTCCTCCTGCCCCCAAACCCTCCCAGCATCAGGGTCTTTTCCAATGAGTCAACTTTTCGCATGAGGTGGCCAAAGTACTGGAGTTTCAGCTTCAGCATCAGTCCTTCCAGTGAACACCCAGGACTGATCTCCTTCAGGATGGACTGGTTGGATCTCCTTGAAGTCCAAGGGACTCTCAAGAGTCTTCTCCAACACCACAGTTCAAAAGCACCAATTCTTTGGCACTCAGCTTTCTTCCTAGTCCATCTCTCACATCCATACATGACCACTGGAAAAACCATAGCCTTGACTAGACGGACCTTTGTTGCCAAAGTAATGTCTCTGCTTTTTAATATGCTATCTAGGTTGGTCATAACTTTCCTTCCAAGAAGTAAGCGTCTTTTAATTTCATGGCTGCAGTCACCATCTGCAGTGATTTTGGAGCCCCCCAAAATAAAGTCTGACACTGTTTCCACTGTTTCCCCATCTATTTGCCATGAAGTAATAGGACCAGATGCCATGATCTTAGTTTTCTGAATGTTGAGCTTTAAGCCAACTTTTTCACTCTCCTCTTTCAATTTCATCAAGAGGCTTTTTAGTTCTTCTTCACTTTCTGCCATAAGGGTGGTGTTATCTGCATATCTGAGGTTATTGATATTTCTCCCGGCAATCTTGATTCCAGCTTGTGCTTCCTCCAGCCCAGCATTTCTCATGACGTACTCTGCATATAAGTTAAATAAGCAGGGTGACAATATACAGCCTTGACATACTCCTTTTCCTATTTGGAACCAGTCTGTTGTTCCACGTCCAGTTCTAACTGTTGCTTCCTGACCAACATGTAGGTTTCTCAAGAGGCAGGTCAGGTGGTCTGGTATCCCATCTCTTTCAGAATTTTCCAGTTTATTGTGATCCACACAGTCAAAGGCTTTGGCATAGTTAATAAAGCAGAAATAGATGTTTTTCTGGAACTCTCTTGCTTTTTTGATGATCCAGCGGATGTTGGCAATTTGATCTCTGGTTCCTCTGCCTTTTCTAAAACCAGCTTGAACATCGGGAAGTTCACGGTTCACGTGTTGCTGAAGCCTGGCTTGGAGAATTTTGAGCATTACTTTACTAGCGTGTGAGATGAGCCAGAGAAGTCCAAAACCAACAATTTTTGATAGAAAGGAAGCTCAAGAGGAAGTAGGAAAGCCATAGAAATTTTGACTGTGATGCTGATATTGTAAAAGACAGACTGACCACCAGGATGCCAGTAGTTGCTGAGAAGACCCCAAGTCAGAGAGAGGCCCCCCATACCCTGATGCATGCCCTGTGCTTCCACAGCTGCCCAAGGAAGGAAAGCTGAGAGCGCTCTGAGGCAGAATCGAAGATGTGGTGTCAGGGTTGGGAAGTCAAGGATGTACTAAGCTCTTGCTCCCGGGTGCCTAGCCTTGTGCCAGACACCATTCTCAGGAGGAGACATCAGTAAGGGTCGGGGAGTGGGGAAGGCAGTTTGGAGTTGGGAACAAGGGGTCTAGAATCCAGAGAGATCAGGGAGGTACCCCAGAAAAGGAGCACCCCTGGACACGGGACGGGGTGCGGTCCGGTGCAAGACAGTGCTGGATACCTGTCCTTTTTCAGGTTTGTACTTTGAATAGCCTCTCCCATCTCTTCCTGGAGGGCAGGGAGGGACCATATCTTTTCCATTCAGCTTTGTGTCTCCAGCGTTGGTGAGGAAGCAAGCGAGTGCAAAAGCGAAAGTCATTCAGTCGTGTCTCACTCTTTGTGACCCCATGGACTACACAGTCCAAGGAATTCTCCAGACCAGAATACTGGAGCAGGTAGCCATTTCCTTCTCCAGGGGATCTTCCCAACCCAGGGATCGAACCCAGGTCTCCCACATTGTAGGCAGATTCTTTACCAACTGAGGCACTAGGGAAGCCCCATCACCAAGAGGGAGCTCAATAAAAGTTTGCTGAAATTCAAGAGTCCAAGCTTGCTCTAAATGCCAAAAGCACCTAGAAAACTCAGCACTGTTGTAGTTCACACAGATGCGAGTAGAATATAATGAGGGAGACAACTTGACGGGGCATGTTCCTGACAAACGTGGCTTCATGTTATCATGAAGATGATTTCTTGGGGCTTCCCTGGTGGTCCAGCAGTTAAGAATCTGCCTTCTAATGCAGGTTCAGTCCCTAGTGGGGGAACTAACATCTGACATCCTTCTACTACTGAGCCTGGAGAAGCTCAACAAAGATCCAGCACAGCACAGAAAAGAAAGGAAGAAAAAGGAAAGATGATTTCTTTAGAAACACTCCTGCAGGTAACATATTCAAAGCAAACTTGACCAAAGTTAGGCTGGCTGAAATCTCTAGCCGTCTGTCTCCTCTTGACTCTGACTCTCCACTGTCTTGGGTTTTGAAAAAAAAAGAGGTTTTTTTTTTTTTTTTTTTTTTTAAGCAAAGGAAAAATGAGGAATAGCAAATGAGGTCATTGGGAGTGGAGTGAGATGAAGAGCATAGTGAGGAGTGGAGGGGTCCAGCTTTTAGGTTTCTATCCTCCCACCCTTGAATGATAGCTAACTAGGCCTTCCTTAGCACTTAAACTAACAGATAAATAGGCAAGTTAGGAAAACAACAACAACAAACACCAGGAAGTTGGAGAGGGGGAAGAATTCACTTAAGAATGAGATGGAAATAGTTGGAGTTGAACTTCTTCATAGTGGTGAGGGAATTGCCAGGATGTCTGAAAGCAGAGTTTCCAGGGGGCTCAGGCCTCCCCTTTTCTCACTTGGCCTCCCTTTTTCCACCTCCAGAAAATGTGTAAGAAGCAGAACTTCCCCCCATTCAACTAGTGGAAAATTCTCTGTTGAGCCGTGGAGTAAAAGACCTCTAGAAGCAGGCGAGGCTCCACAAGGCCTCAGAAATGATGCTCTGGAAAGGAGCAGACAGACAGGCTGGTATCAGTTAACTCTCGTGGCCCCGGAGGCCCAGAGACCAACCCCAAGGAATAGGAGGTGCGCTTTCAGAACCCCACTCATTCCAAATTCATCCTGATTGTCCTGTCTAGCTTTCCTCTCCTGAAGCCAAGACTTCGGGAGGCTGATCTGCTGTCCAACCAGTGAGCGAGGGCTAAGGGGTGCTTCTCTCAAGCAGGAAGGGACTTAGATCCAGGCCTTCTGCTTTCTAGATCTTTTTCCTTTGGTCCCTGCGGACCCTAGTGTCCAAACTCTTAGATTCTCAAGGCTCTCCCTTGGGCCTTGGGGCAGGATTCCCATTCTCTGCCTCTCCATCTCCCTGGAATTTTCCACTGCAGCTGCCTCCGCTCCCAGACACCCCTCCCTGGGCAAAATTCCCGGCTCCCTCCGCCTCCCCTTCCCTAATCACACCTCGATCCCACCCCCCGGCCCTCAAGCCCAGCCCACAGTCCAACCCACAGTCCACACTAACCCAAGTGGTCCCAGTTAGAGAAATGGGAGGCCAGACCCTTATAGAAGGGTGAGAGGGAGGGTCCCAGGCTCCTTCCGGGGCTGGGAGAAAGGACAGTGGAGGGGCTGGCCCCCTGTGGGGCTGGAGTGGGGGGAGTGGCCCTCCTCAAATCCCCATATAAGGCAGGGCAAGCAGTGAGGCTCCTGGATTGGCTGATTCAAATGAGCATTCCACCTGGCAACAGGGTTTCTATTGGCTCTCAGGAAAAATAGGAGGAAGGTGGATGGAGGTTGTTGGTGGCGGTGATTGGAGGGGGGGAGGGGAGTGGAGGTGACCGGAGTGGGGGGCGGTTACCAGGGCAACAGGGTAAGAGCCCAGCAGGGTGTCCGAGACAGCAGGCGGGGCTGCGAGGTGGAGAAGGGGGGAAGAGGAAAGGAGGGTGGGAGGGAGAGGAAAGAGACTGACGGGGAGGGAGCCAGACAGGAGACTGGGCCGGGGGGGGGGGGGGGGGGGGAGGGAAGGAGGGGGGAGAGGGAGGCAAATGAAGCCAGAGAGAACAGAGATGGAGAGGGTCAGAGATCGCTAAAGACATCAGCGAGTGTGTCAGAGAAACAGAGAGCGAGAGATGGAAAGATCTGAGCAAGATGGACAGAGTTCGGCAAGGAAAAACCTGGGTGGGGCTCCAAGATTTTTGAGGAGTCGGAGACTGAGAAACTGATAGAAGAGTCAGGAAGAGAAATTGGGAGGTATGGACACCAAAGGATCATATTTATGGACTCAAAGACTAAATGGTCCCGAGGAGTCGGTTATGTCTTTTTTTTTATTAAGAAAAATGAAAATGATGACTGAGGGACAAATGCAGGAGTGCATATACACCAAAGATATCTTGGTCCAAACCCTAGCCTTCCATTCCATCCATCTTCCCCACGACCTTTGCTACACATCCCAGCTACTGTCCCCTCCTGAAACTCCAAGCTTCTCAAGATGACCCAAAGAGACTGAGACTGAGGGCAAGGAGCTGAGGGTGCGTGGAACAGTTGTGGGCTGGAAACCCCTGCAGAGGAGGCAGTTATTAATATAATCCAGAAAGACTGGGGAAGATGGCAGCAGAAGAAAGAGACATCAAGAGAGGGAAAATGTGGGAAATAAGGACGTGAAGAGGAATTGAGGAAGATGAGCTAAAGATGCAGGGCCAGTGACACACTCAGATAAGACAAGAACAGTGTTGTCTGGAGAGAGAGGGAAGGCAAATAGAGACAGGAGGTTGAAGAGGGCAACTGAGGAGTGGAGAAGAGGCAACAGAAGATGAGAGATGTGAGACAGAAATGGATGAGAAGGGATGAGGAGAGATGGAAGGACCAGGCTGAGAAAACTGAGGTGGGATGGGCATTAAGAAAGGTCGAAGATGAAAAAGAAGAGAGGAGATTGGAAGGCCTCTAACTTCCTGCAGATCCTAGACAAGAGCAGGAATGGAGGAACCCAGCCAGGGTCACAAATGTCAGCCTCGGGCAGGGCGGAGGGTGGGCTGCCTTTTCTGCTCTCCCACCCCCTCTCAAGGCCACCCAGAGAACGAAGATGCCAGAGGAGAGGGGAAATCCAGCGAGAAGTGGAAGTAGCTCCCGCCCTCTTCCTCCTCTTTCAGCTTTTGGTTTCTCAAATACCTGCCTGGCCTTTCCATCTGCTTTCCCCCCACCCCATCCCTTAGCAAAATCTCAGGGTTTTTTATTTTTGGGGGGGGGGGTGGTCGCCAGGATCCAGGCCATCCCTCCAGTCCGCCCCCAAAAGCCAGACTCGACGTTCGCAAGCAATAGGTAGGGATTCGGGGAGGTCCCTCCCCGCAGGAACCCCACCCCTTCCCACCTCCGCGCCCCACTCCCTTCTCCGCGACCACAGTCTCTCCATTTCCCCCTCCTGGTCTAGTGCTCCCTCCCGCCTCGCGCGCGCTCCCTCCCCTCGCTTTCATCCTCCTATCCCCACCTCTCCAACCTCCGCTTTCATCCCCCTCCCTTCTCCTCTCCTCCCAGCTCCCGCCTGCCCCACCCCTGGGAAGCCCCTCCCGTCGGGCAGCGCCGCTTTATAAGCGGGTTCCCGGCCCGGGGGCGGCCGCGGCTGGTCGGCGGCAGCTCTGCGGGTGCGGGGGCGGCGAGCCGAGGACCAAGCGACCGCGGCCGGAGCGCGCCGGCCACCGCCCGCACCGCCCTTCCGCCCGCCCTCCGGACGGCCGCAGCCCTGCGGGTCTCCGCTCCAGACCCACCCCCGCCCCACCCCGCGCGCCTCTGCCGTCTCTTCCTGAGCCCCAGCTTGCCGAGCGGCCGCCGCTGCCGCTGTCGCCGCCGCCGCCGCCACCGCGCCAGGTTCCGGCCGCGGCCAGCCTCTGCCGTCCAGGGCCCTTCCGTCCAGGCCCCGGGACCCCGACTCCCCGCCAGCCCCGGCCCCGGCCCCGGCACCATGTCGGAGAAGAGCGTGGAGGCAGCGGCCGAGTTAAGCGCCAAGGTACGGGCGGGGTCGGCTGCGGCCCGGCACCCGCGCGCTCCCCGGGCTCCGCGCGGTCGTGCGTCCCTGGCCGCCCCCGACGGCCTCACACTGCTGCCCTGGCGCGGGGTCCCCGCGGACCCCACTCCGCCCTCCCCCCGCGCCCCAGCCTGGCGCTGCCTGCCCCGGTCCGCGCGGCTCGCGCCAGCGCCCTCTAGCTTCCCGAGCGCCGCGCGCCCGGCTCCCGGCCCGGCCGCTCCGGCCCCGCGCGGTCCCCACCCCTCTCCGGCCCCGGCTCGCGCGCTTCCACCCCGGCCGGTGGCCGTCGGAGCTCTGTGCGTCTCTTCTACCCTGTCCCCTCCCCCGCGTCCCTCTCGCGTTCCCTGTCCCCCGTCTCCCCTTCCAGTCTGACCTCACCTTCCTCTGCTAAGCGGTTTGAGAGCCTCTGGTGTAAACAGGGCTCTCCCGGGAGGCTGCTCCTCGAGGCCCCTCCCCTCGAGGCCCGACCGTCTCTCGCTCCTCTGCTCAGACAGCTACTGCCTCTATTTTTTCCTTCCATCTGTATCAATTCCTTCCTCCACTGGCCTTCAGCTTTTCTAGTCCCCCATAACCGTCCTCCAGCATCTTCCCCCCACACTTAAAGAATCTTGAATTCCTAAATACCAGGAGGGTTGGCACTAGCCCTCGAAAAAGCCGGGGCTGCTTAGCACTGCATGGCATGGCCTCGCGCCGCCCCTGCTCTCATCAGCTCCCTTCCCCGGCCCCATCCCTTCGCCCTTGCCTCTCTTCCAGGCTTCCTCTAATTTCCCTAGGGAACCCGCTGAGTGTCGCTCGGGGAAATTAATTCGGCCAGGGTTTGGGGGCTGGGAGCTCGACCTTGGGCGGGGGTGGCTGCTGAGGAGGTCGCAGAGGTCTCCCGGAGGCCAGGGAAGTGAAAGGGGGAACCAATGAGATTGGAGGCAGTGGGAGAGAGGGGCTCCGTGTGAGCGCTGACAAGGTGTGCCAAGCGGCCCTCCGGTGGCATGTGACTTCACTGAGTAGGTGTCTTTGTGTGTCTGAAATCCAGCGAGTGTGTGGAACTGCCCGTGTCAGTTACATGTGTGCCTGCAGAGACGTAGCTGTTCTGGGGCCCTGTTGCCGCTGTGTGAGTGCCGAGTGGCTCCACTGTGCCCCTGTGCTGCCTCGAGAGTGTGTGCCAGAATGCCCAAACACCGGGCCATGTGTCTCCGGATCGCGTGGGCGCCCCTCTGTGCCGTGCGTGTGAATCAGTGTCAGCCTGTGTCAGTGTGTGTGCCTGTGCTGAGTAAATGAGGCCAGAGAGCTGCTTAGCACAAGACCTAGGTCACATACCCCCCCCCCCCCGAGAAGGGATCATAAAAGGACAGTGACCAGAAGGACATACCCGGGACCAGACAGGGCAGGAGAGGGCCCGGCCCCTTGGACTTTGGCCTCTGGTAGACTCCCTCCCTCCCTGGCACTCACTGACTCTCCCCCACTGCATCAGCCCCATGAGAAACTTGGACCAGAGCTACGCAGATCTGGTGCTGGGACCCCCAGAGAGAAGCCAAGGCTCCCCAGGCCAAGGCCGTAGGGGGAAGCCCACCAGGTAGGAGAAGTGCCATAGTGACCATCTGGCCGAGAAATGAGGACAGCACAGTGGCATGGAGAAACGTAGTTGGAGTGAGAGGAGCCAGTGTTTTGCGTGCCCCATAAAGGGAGAAGGGAATTGAGCGTCCCGCCTGGCCAACCACCCCCACATCAAACCTCTGTCCTACCCCCAACCCTGCTCCAGAAAGGACACACCCTCCCAGGGTGATCCACTCACCCAGAAAACTTCCATCCCCGTGGAATCGGATATACAGAGTTACACACCAATACCAGATCCCATCTGATCATCCAGAGCACCACAGTGCCTGCCAAGGGGTGGGGTGGAGAGAGGACTGGAATCTCAATGGGAAGAGCCGGTGTGGTGACCCCAGAGAGTCGGGACTCTTGTGAGCACCTCTCTCAGCTACATCACATCAAGACAAGACATCAAAGGTGTGCCTGCTGGGGTCTTGAGGAGGAGAGAGGGACCAGTGTGTGGAGGGAGGGGACTCTGGGCAGGTACCTATTCTCACCCGCTTTCCCATCCCACCCACACAGACCTTATGTCTCTTCCTGTACCACGTCCCATAGACTTCCCCTTCCAACATTTCCCTTACTCTACTCCCCCTACATCTCCCAGAAATGGTCACTCCTGCCCTTCTACACACCAGTGCACACACCACACCAGGGTACACAGTGTGCCCATGCGCACACTCCAGGTGGTCGGGAGGAGGAAGCCCCCTGGGCCAGGAGTGGGCAGAGGTGAGAGGGGGCACCGGGAGTTGTCCCCTGGGGGCTCTCCCTATTCCTGTAGTGTTTGGCCAGGTAGGGGACTGAAGATGAGGGGGGCACACAGTCGGAGAGAAACAAAGGCTTTCGAAGCTGAGGGGGAAGCAGGAAGGGATGCCCAGGAGAGAGTCCTCCGGAAAAGGCCCCAGAGGTAGACAAAAGGCAGAGCCAGGCCTGCAGTGGGAGGGGGCAGGCGAAGGAGGGACCTCAAGAGGGGGTGGGGCGTCAGGGCTGCGAGCAGATGGAGGGGGATTTGCTTTGCTGAGCTGAACTCTTCAGCCGGTGAGGCTGGGCAGAGCTTGGTGGGGGTGATGAGCGATTACCTTGACTGCCTTTCCCCTGGCTTCATCACTCTTTCTCCTCTCTTGGGGAAGCGGCCTGGTCTCGGTCCCTTTGCGGCAGCGGCGACCCTGGGACCTCTGCTGCGTCTGAGCCGCCCTGGCCACCTTCTCCATTTTCCACCCTTCTAAACTTACTGGGGCTTCCCTAGTGGCTCGACGGTAAATAATCTAACTGCAATGTGGGAGACCTGGGTTCAACCCCTGAGTCGGGAAGCTCCCTGGGAGAAGGGAATGGCAACCCAACTCCTGTATTCTTGCCTGAAGAATCCCATGGACAGAGGAGCCTGGCGGGCAACAGTCCATGGGGGCGCGAAGAGTCTGACCGGACTGAGCAACGTAAAACACAAGCTCACGGCAGAGGGAGAAGCGCAGCTGGAGGGAATTAAGGGCAGCAGATCGTGTATGGTCAGAGGAAGGTGACCTCTTTCTCTCTTGTAGGACCTGAAGGAGAAGAAAGAGAAGGTGGAGGAGAAGGCAGGCCGGAAAGAGCGAAAGAAAGAAGTGGTGGAGGTGCGCAGGGGTCACCTGCCCACTGGGCCCCCAGCCACGTTCCCCCGGGGCCCGCCTATCCGTGACCCCGCCCACCAAGTCGCCCCGCCCTCGGCCCCGCCCAGGCCCCTTGCCATTGGCGGGGACGGTGGGTGGAGGCACTGGGCTAGCCTGACACCTCCCTCTCCCGATCACCGCAGGAGGAGGAGAACGGCGCGGAGGAGGAGGAAGAAGAAACTGCCGAGGACGGCGAGGAGGAGGATGAAGGGGACGAGGAAGGTGGGGAGGGGCGGGGAACCGCCAGGGTGGGTTTGAAGAACTAAAAGCAGGGCTGAGGGCCGCCACAGGGGGTCTCTGCTGGAGCTTCCAGCCCTTCCCCCAATGACCCATTTCTGGCTCCTCAGATGAGGAAGAAGAAGAAGATGAGGACGAAGGGCCCGCGCTGAAGAGAGCTGCTGAAGAGGAGGTTTGGGCTGGGTTGTGGGCTTGAGGGGCTGTCAGGGATGCAGCAGGGCCGGGAGCCCTTGGATTTGGACCGAGATGCCGGTGGTGCAGGGGTGCAGGGCGGGGTGGGCTGGAGCAGGATAGGGGGCGGTCCCTCTCCTGGTTGACAGCTACCCCAGCTCTTTCCCTCTCCACAGGATGAAGCGGATCCCAAGCGGCAGAAGACAGAAAATGGGGCGTCGGCATGAGCCCCCTGCCAGTGGGCTGGGGGTGGTGGGAGGCCCCTCAGGGCCCGGAGGTGGGGGTGGGGAGCGCCGCGTGCAACCACTCTTCACCTGGCTCCCTGCTCTGGGCCCCGCGCCAGAGTTGCCGCCCTTTCTCCCCTCAGCCTTCTCATGCCGCACCTCCATCCTCACTGCCATCTTCCACCTCCTTACCTGCTCCATCTGAGCTCCCCAGCTGGTCCCCAATCACCCCCTCCCTCTCCCTCCTGTCTTCCCGCTCTTCCCACAGCCAGCCCCTTCCTCTTTCAATAGCCTCTCCTTCCTAACCTCTGCATCCCAGCCTCACGTCATCCTGCCCTGCCCATCCCTACCCTGCCTGATCCCTGAGTCTTCTCCCTCAGATCCCTTTCTCAGACAGCGCCAGGACGGGGTGGGGCCAGGGTTGGGGCCGAGCCCCACAGCTGCACCCCCTCCCCTCCCCCTTTTTTGTATAATTTAATAAAGAAACGGTCGCGCTTCTGTTTTTAACCTGTCTCCTGCTTTCCCGGGACAGAGAGAGGAGGGTGGCCCCAGGGCACATTCTGTCTGGACCCTTCTCTGAAAAAGCAGCAGTACCTTCCTTCCACCCCCTTGAGAAGATAACTGCTGCACTCCGGGGTGGGCAGGGGGCGCTGTGGCTCTGAGAGCTGACTGCCCTCCTGGTTTTGAGTTCCTGGTGATGCTCCTCCCAGCCATACACACCTCCTGTGCTTTGAGGCCACACCAGGCTAGACACTGCTGAGCCCAGTGGAAAGCTACCAAGCCCTGCTGTGCTGAGCCAGGCACAGAAGTAGCCTCAGAAACAGGAAGACCCGCCCCTGAAGTGGGAGAGGGCAGGCGGCCTAAATCTTGGCCTCCTTGAACATAGAATTGGCTGGCACCGAGGAAGTGAGCTACCTCCTGGTCAAGCCAGAAGAACTCCAGGGCCTCTTGTGGTCCCAGGCCTGCTTGAGTTTTGGCTCCTTAGCCTGGGCGGGGTAGGGAGCATGAGTTCCCCTCTGGCCTTCTCAGGCTTCCTTTCCTAGTTCTGCATCAGTTTTTCCTGAGTTTGAGCTGCAGGATTTCTGCATTTTTTCCTTATCACCCTCTTAGTTCGGAAGCTCTGGATTGGGAGAGCCTGCTGATTACACAGAGGTCTAATCACAGGAGTGTGTGATTCATTGACACCATTCACCCCCAAAAGATGAGAAGACTGGGAATTTCATTGGCGGTCCAGTGGTTAAGACTACAGGCTTCCACTGCTGGGGGTGAGGGTTTGATCCCTACTCAGGGAACTAAGATCCCGCATGCTGCATGGCCAAAAAATAATAACCAAAAAATAAAGATGGAAAGACACGTATAAGTCACCTGGCATCAGGACTACACACACACAACTTTTGTGTCCACACTCCCTGACCTTGGCAAATTGTTTAATCTCTGATCCTGCCTCAGTTTACACATCTGTACAATGGGGGATAAGATTAGATTTCATGAATTACTGTACAAAGTGCCCTGCACTGCAATGCCCAGCACATAATGAAAACACAATAGCTATTCTATCCCCTGTGCTTAGGGTGCCCTTCAGACCTAACATCTTTTAGAGTTCAATAAAGCTAGGGGTCATTTGATGGGTGGGGAGGCAGGTGGACAGGGTAATGAAGTTCTGGGACATTAAGGGATGAGAACCAAGGGAAGGGCTTGCCAAGAAAGTATGAACCTGGAGCCTGGGGAAGCAATTCAAAAATGAGCAAGTGGGTACTTCGAGGCAGAAGTTCCCCGGGGAAAGAGAACAGTCAAGGGTGGGAGAGGGGGAGGAGGCGGTGGGGACACCCAGGACTGAGGAAATAAACAAGGGGAGCGCCACCACAAGGGTGGAGGGTAACGCTGCTGGGAATCAGCCCCCTCAGACTTTCCACTGCGAAGCGAAACCGTGAGCCCTGGGGTGTTGGGGGGGGCAACGGGGAGGGGAAGTGGGGAAGGTGGAGGGAAGGCAGAAGGACAGGGGCCAGGGCCCTGGGAGCACTAGAACAGCCTCCAGCTCAAGACAGCCTCCGTACCTCCACTCTGCCCGCACCCTGCCCTTTCCTGGGGACCCCCACCCCTCCCCTGACCCCTGCCTCAGGCTACCTGATCTGGCTGGCTTTCCTCTAGACACCAGCTTCTGGTTACTGGTTCCTCCCTCTCTCTCTCCAAGCCTCCATCCCTCTTTTTTCTAGATTCTCTTCCTCTGACTCCCTCCTTGCAGAACCTCTCTTTCAAACTTTAGTTCTTCCCCACTTTCCGACCTCTTCCCTTTGGAGGGCTGTGTGGTCCAGGCCTCGGGGAGATGCTGTGCGAGGCTTGGTTCCAGGTCTGGCTGTTTCTGCAACTCCTATGGGCGGCTGCAGGTAAGATGGGGACGACTCTGGGAGGGTTGACCTCTAGACCCATAGCAAAAGTTCAGCAGGGAGCTCTCGGTGACCACACAGATGCCAAGGTCCTTAGATTGGGTGGATCCTCCTATGCCTTCCTCGGGGCCATTTTCAGCCCCCAAAGCCTCTCTTTCATCTCCCCCTTGGCAGGGAAGGGGCAGAAACCCAAGGTCTCCCTTCTGCCCAGTTTCTCCCTCGGAAAACACTGAGGCTCCTTCTCTGCTTTGAAGTCTCTCAGCTCATGGCCCCTCCCCTTGGCCTCTCTTTTCCTCCCCAGTGGAGGCTCCAGAGCCCGGGGCAGAGGTCCCAGTGGTGTGGGCCCAGGAGGGGGCTCCTGCCCAGCTCCCCTGCAGCCCCACAATCCCCCTCCAGGATCTCATCCTTCCGCGGACAAGACAAGTCACTTGGCAGCATGTACCAGAGAGGTATGCACCCCAAACTGCGATGACAGGGACCCCCAGATCCAGCGGTAATGGCTTCTAGATTTAGGTTCTAAAGCCCAAGCCAGCTCTCTGTAAATACAGAGGCGCCCCCTCCATTCCTGCCCCTCCCCCCATCCTCCGCAGACTGCTACCCTCACACCTGTATCCCCAGGCACGGTTGCTTCTCCGGTAGTGGATAGTGCTAGCTCAATCTGAACGAGGGGACAGGACGGTTAGCAGTTCAGAAATCTTCCCTTTTGGTGGGCTCCCTCATCCTCAAGGTCTGGTTGGACTGCTTCTTCCCCTCGGATTTCTCAGTCCCATCTTTCTCTCCCGTCCAGTGGCTCCGCGGCGCCCACCCCCCGGGGTCCCGGGCCCCGCCGCTACACAGTGCTGAGGCTGGCCCCCGGAGGCCTGCGCATTGGCAGGCCGCCCCTGCAGCCCCGCGTGCGGCTGGAAGAAATGGGCCTCCAGCGCGGGGACTTCTCGCTGTGGTTGCGCCCGGCCCGACGCGCCGACGCCGGCGAGTACCACGCCGCCGTGCGCTTAGGGAACCGCGCCCTTGCCTGCAGCCTCCGTCTGCGCGTGGGCCAGGCGGCGGGTAGGTGGAGGCGGGACGCGGGGAGCGAGGCTGGGAGGAGGGCGCCCAGTATCCCGCCGCCCAGGAGGCAGGAAGGGCAGGGCAGAGGCTGCTTGTACTTCTAAGGATGAGCCCCAAGCCCTGCCGGAGAGCTTCCAGCCCAGGAGCGGAAGGGGGTGGCGAGCCTGCCTGCAGGGTGGGAGGTGCCCCCAGACTAGCACGTGTGTGGCGGGGAGGGTTCGGTGAAGAGATCATATCACCCCTTGAGCTTTCCTTCCCCCACCCACAGCTGGAGTGCCAGGGTGGAGGAGGGGAGGCACCCCTTGGAGGGGAGATCGAGGGGCTGGAGTGACTCAATTTAGATACCTGTAACCCAGAGAGTGGGCTTAGGGAGATCCTCAAGCAAGGGCTGAAGAAGGTGAGGGTAGCCCAAGCAAAGTGAATTGGAAGCAGGGGGCGGGGGAAGTAGGCACCGGACTCTTGGGCTAGAATTTGAAGCACCTCCAGGGGCCAGGCTCTGGGCTGGGTAGGTGATCTGGAGGAGGGTTGGGAGGGAGAAGACAAGGAGATCTACAACCAGCTCCTTTTTCCAGGAGCTTCCAGCTTAGCTGACTTGTCCTGTCGGGCAAGCGGGATGATCAACCTTCTTTGTCTTTGTCCAGTGACGGCCAGCCCCCCAGGGCCTCTGTGGACCTCCAGTTGGGTCCTCTTGAACTGCTCCTTCAGCCGCCCTGACCTCCCAGCCTCCGTGCATTGGTTCCGGGGCCCAGGCAGAGTCCCTGTTCAGGAGTCCCCCCATCACCACTTAGTTGGAAACTTCCTCTTCCTGCCCCACGTCAGCTCCTTGGACTCTGGAACCTGGGGCTGCAGTCTCACCTACAGAGATGGCTTCAATGTCTCCATCACGTACAACCTGGCTGTTCTGGGTAACTCCTCCAGTCTGCCTTCACACTTGACCACAACCCCTTCCTGCCCCTTGACACCTTCTGCTGACTTCTGAGCCCCCAGATCAAGTCTCCGGCAGCGGATGACACCTGTGATTACTCTGGGCCTCGCTGTCCCACCCCTTTCTTTTTCCCTTTGTGGCCTTTCCTCGGCTTCTCCCCTTCGAGCTTTTCCCTCGGCCATCCAGCCTCCTTTGCCAGCCTTTGGTCTCCTGCTTGCTGGTCTGCATTTGGGCATTCTTGGCATCCTTTGTTCATTCACCTTGTTCTGCTCCTTAGCACCCTTCAAACTGGACCACTTCCTTCGTGTTTCTGCCCGCCTCCCCCGCAGACCTAGTGCTCCAGCCCATCTGAACTCCTCAGCTTTAACTCGGGGTTCCCTTTTCTCCGCAGACCTGGAGCCCCGAGTCCCTCTGACAGTGTATGCTGGAGCCGGTTCCAAGGTGGAGCTGCCCTGCCGCCTGCCTCTGGGTGTGGGGACCCAGTCTTCTCTCACTGCCACGTGGACACCGCCTGGAGGAGGCCCTGACCTCCTGGTGGCTGGAGACCAGGGCAACTTTACCCTTCGACTAGAGGCTGTGGGTCAGGCCCAGGCCGGGACCTACACCTGCCGCGTCCAACTGCAGGGACGGCAGCTCAGTGCTACTGTCAGTTTGGCAGTCATCACAGGTTAGCAGGTGGGACAAGACAGGAAGGGCAGGTTGGTTGGGCAAAGACTGGGCAAGTCCACCTCATGATGCCAGGCCCCTGGGCACAATTGTGCGGGCTGCCCCCTTGACCTTTTCTTTTCTCACCCCCATATAATGAACAGAAACTGAAAATCTCCCCTGAGTCACTGGATGAATGTTCCACTCTTCTGTAAGGGACTCCCCGGCTCTGAATTGGGGGGAGGGTCAGAGAACTTAGAAGGAGAGGTCACAAAGTTTGAATGGTTCCAAAGAGGTGGAATATTTATTTTCAGAATCCTTGCCCACTTTGGAGCCAGGGATTGAGTTAAAGTTGCAAGAGGCAATCTAGACTGGGGGGAGTTGATAAATCAGTCCCTTAGTCAGCAAATAGGGCTTCCCTGATAGCTCAGTTGGTAAAGAATCCACCTGCAATGCAGGAGACCCAGTTCGATTCCTGAGTCTGGAAGATCTGCTGGAGAAGGGATAGGCTACCCATTCCAGTATTCTTGGACTTCCCTGTGGCTCAGCTGGTAGAGTCTGCCTGCAATGCAGGAGACCTGGGTTTGATCCCTGGGTTGGAAAGATCCCCTGGAGAAGGGAAAAGCTACCCACTTCAGTATTCTGGCCTGGAGAATTCCATGGACTGCAAAGAGTCAGACACAGCTAAACGACTTTCATAGTCAGCAAATATTTACTGAACAAGGACTTTTCAAGACAGTGTAAAACAAACATAGGAGAAAACACCAAACTCAGAAAGTATGTGTTGATCGATCAGCAACTATCACAGCTTGGCCGTGTCTGCAATGCTCATCTGTAGCCACTAAATAGTAGTACCACATAGGTGGCACTAGTAGTAAAGAAGCCGCCTGCCACTGCAGGAGACATAAGAGACGCAGGTTCGATCCCTGGGTCGGGACGATCCCTTGGAGGAGGACCTAGCAACCCACTCCGGTATTCTTGCCAGGAGAATTCCAGGGACAGAGCAGCCTGGTGGGCTGCCGACTATGGGGTCGCACAGAGTCGGAGACGACTGATGCAGCTGAGCAGCAGCAGTCAGTATTCTTGCCTGGAGAATCCAATGGATACAGGAGCTTGGCGGACTACAGTCCGTAGGGTTGCAAAGAGTTGGACACGACTGAAGCATCTTAGCATGTATGTGTGCACATAGTAGGTGCTTAATAATGTATGTTGGTTGAATGAATAAATGAATCTACTAATAAATAACCCATATCTCAAAGACCAGGGCTGAATTTCCACTTGTTTTCCACATATCTCTACCTAGACATGGTATCCACACTCAGCCTCACTCTGAACCCCATCTTTTCCTTATACCCAGTCCTCCTGCTAAGTCACTTCTGCATCAGTAACTCCAGTTGTGTTCTACTCATCCTGAAACCTGGCCTCCTTCCGCATCAGTTGCCACAGTCTACCAGTTCTTTCTGTCCAAGGTTGTCTTCTTTTTTATTATTATGAATTTTAAAAATATCTACTCACGTCATTGTGGGGTGTGGGGTCTTCGCTGTGGCATGCTAGCTTCTCTCTAGTTATAGCATCAGAGTTCAGTAGTTGTAGTGCAAAGGCTTAGTTGCCATGTGGGATCTTAGTTCCCCGACCAGGGATCGAACCTGTGTCCCCTGCATTGGAAGGACGATTCTTAACCACCGGACCACAGGGAGAAATACTGTTGTCTGTGTTTTACAGAGAAGGAACTTTCTCAAAGTTACACAGCTGGGAAGAGCCAGGATGGGGCTAAACTTGGGTATCTATGCCATCAAGTCTTCAGGGGCCTGTACACCACAGTCAGCTCAAGGTCCTTCATCAGTTCTCTCCTCCTACCCCCATCCCTCACCACATGGCTTCCAGGTGCTCTCTCTAGACCTAGGGATCGAACCCAGGTCTCCTGCATTGCAGGTGGATTCTTTCCCATCTGAGCCACCAGGGAAGTCCCATCTCTAGATCAGCTGGTCTGCTCTTTAGACATTCAGAAATGGGAATAGGGTTCATTTAGGGGACACAAATGGAAGTTATAGCGTGGAGGCAGAAAAAGTGCAAAGTCTTCTGGGGACCAACTCACATGGCTGATATTGGGGGTTCCGAGTCTTTGAGTAAAAGTCATGAAAAAGAATCTGAAAAGGTACCTGTTTATGTGATCCCTCTGGGCCAGTTTGAGTTTGAACATTCCCCCGAGGCAGTAGGGAGCCTGGAAAGTTTGGGGGTAGCAGAGTGACCTGACCAGAGCTTTGTCTTGAGATTAATTTGGTCTTGACTCCTATCTCCTCCCCTCAAGTTCACCCAGTCAGAGCCCGGGTGAATCAAGACTTGGGCGGAACCTATGCTTTCAAGGAAGGGGGTCAGGTCCCCCAAAGATCTCTTCCCTCTATTTTTTCAGTCACTCCCAAGCCCTACGGATCATCTGGCAGCCTGAGAAAACCCTTCTGTGAGGTGACTCCGGCATCCGGACAAGAGCACTTTGTGTGGAGCCCCGTGGACGAGCGGTCTCAGAGGAGTTCCCCAGGCCCCTGGCTGCTGACACCGGACACCAGACGCCTCTCTCAGCCCTGGCAGTGCCGTCTGTACCAGGGGCAGAGGCTTCTCGGGACCGCAGTGTACCTCACAGAGCTGTCTCATCCAGGTCTGAGACCCCACAGCGCCACAGCCCCGACTCCAGACCAGCCCCCTCCATCCCACTTCCAGACCAACCCGCACCCCCACTCTTCCCTTTGCAACCAGGGAGCTGACTACCAGCCCCTGTCAAGGCCCGACCCACTTCCACCACAAATTAGCTGAGTGACCCTGGACACGTCTCTTAAACTCTCTGGGTTTCATTGTCTGTAAAATATAGGAGTGTGGCTAGACGTTCCTCCAGCCAAGACCCCGTGTGTGTGTGTGTGTGTGTGTGTTCCAATCCTGTCCTCTCTCCGTAGGTGCCCAGCGCTCCGAGAGAGCCCTGGGGGCAGGAAGAACAGGTCACCTCCCTCTCCTCATCCTTGGTCTTCTCTTCCTGCTTCTGTTGGTGACTGGAGCCTTTAGCTTTCACCTTTGGAGAAGACGGGTGAGCCGGGAACCCCCCTCTCCAGTCCTCAGCATGCTGTCTGGCACCCCTTCCTCAGGAAGATGAGCAAAGCGGACCCTGAACTTGCCTCAGAGTCCCTCTTCATGAGGCTCTGCTCTCCAGGGATGCCTTGTGCCTGAAGGACCAAAGGAAGGTTCACGGTGGGGTGGGGAGTGGCTGAGAGGCCTGGGACCAGATGGGCAGGGCGGGGGCTGGGAAGAATAGTTTATTCCTTTTCCCTTCCTCCTCCTACCCTCCATGTCTTCTTCCCGCAGTGGCGACCCAGAAGATTCTCTGCCTTAGAGCATGGGACTCACCCCTCTCAGGCTTCGAACAAGACAGGGGAGCTGGAGCCGGAGCTGGAGCCAGAACCAGACCCGGAGGTAGAACCGGAACCGGAACCCGAGCCGGAGTCTCAGCCACAGCTGCAGCCAGAGCAACCCTGACCTGCAGCAGTCAGCCACCCGCATCTCTGCAGCTCAATCCAAATAAACTCCCCGTCAGCAGCAAGCCTGAGTGTGGCCCCTTCTTGCCTAGGGGATGTTCTGTCTCTGCCCAGCCTCTGGGCTCCCTTCTCACACCGGCCTTCTGACCTACTTTCCCCAGCCAGGCTCACATCTTCCCCTTTTCAGTTCCTGGTTTCTTGAAGATTCTCTCTTCCTGGTCTCTCTCTCTCTCTCTCTGTCTTGCTCTTTCTGTCTCCTGGGTACTCCTTTTCCTGAACGTCCTCACTCCTCCAGCCTATTCCTCCGTCCTTCCGCTCATGTTGTGCTGGCTGTCCTGGTTTCCTTTATATTTTGCTCTTTTGGCCCCCCCACGCATGCCTGACCCCCAGCACTGTCCTTGGCCCTCTGGCGGCAGCACACACACACACACACACACACACACACACACACACACACTCTCTTGGAGCAGCCCTGCCGGTCGGAGTCCTCTCCGAGAGGGGGGCTCCCTCAACCTTTCTGGGTGGCAGCCTCCACCCCACCCCCATGTTCCGCAGCCACGGGACCGGTCTGGTCTCAGGCATGAGAACACACTGCCACCCAGCGGTCGCTGTGTGTCACACACCACCGGAGGTCACAGAGCCAGGGCAGATGAGCAGTGCAGGGACCCGGGACCAGGGGCCTCAGCAGCCGGTGGGCTGGCTCTGTCTCTGTGGCGGCACTGTCCATGGCCTGCACACACGCGTCACCTGGCAGCTGTCTCCTGCCTTGTGTACCCTCAGGACACATCACCGGGGCCCCAGGGGAGGCCTGGGACCAAGTCCCCAAGTGGGGAAGAAAAGCAGACACTGGCTGCTGCTGAAGCTTCAGAGGTCAGGACACCCGGCTTCTGATCCTGGATGAGCTGATGGGACCAGAGCTAGTCTCTGAGTCTCAGTTTCTTCACCTATTAAATGGGCTGATGACTCACCCAAACGGGTTGTTGCAAACATCAGATGATCCAAGGGCCAAGCATCCACTTGTGAAGGAGGAGACCAGCAAGCCTGCCTGTCTGCCTCCCTCTGTCTGTCTGTCTGTCTGTCCAAGAGGGAAATGTTCCTCTGGGGCTTGAGAGACAGTGCTTTAGCAGAGCACAAACACACACACACACACACACACACACACACACACACACACACCCAGAGGGACCCAACTTCCGCCTACAGTGTGTGGGCACCTAGCCTGGATTCAGGTTGAAGGGTCTGTCACCCCGGCTGAAGGAGAAACACAGGGCAAGTGGGCAGGAGCAGTTGTGCAGCGGTGCACGGACGTGGGTTGTTGCGAAGGGACAGCCTGCTGCTGTCCCCTGCCCCCACGCCCGGCCACTTCCCGACCAGCTGTGCCCTGCTCAGTGACACAGACACTGCTGCCCACGCAGCTGAAAACCTGCCCTGTGGAGGCACAATGGTCAGAGACTTGGGGACAGAACCGGGAGAGGGGCCTCTTCATGGCTGCAGAGCCCTGGTGGGGAGGGGCATTGGTTTGAGGGCACCTGAGGTCCCCAACCTGAGGATGGTGGTGACCCTTGTCGTGTCACAGGCAGAAGTGCACAAAAGAGGCTCTGGGCTTGCCAGGGATGGTGGCACCGTAAGGAGAGGCCCGAAGTCTCTTTGAGCATCCTGTCAAGCACCATCCCCACCCCTTGCTGGGGGGCTGCCAGGAGATCCAAGACTCACTCTCTGGGCAGGTTTTAAAGGGGCAAGGGTTTCCTGGAAAGTTCTGTGGGTGGCATTTTCCTCTCTATGGGGTGACACCGTCTTGCCCTTTGGGCTTCTGAGAGGAGTCACTGCGGATTCACGGGCTCCGTGCAGGGACTTCCCCGAGCTCCTGCACAAAGGGGACAGGGAGGGGACAAGAGGCCACCTGCTCCTCCACCCACTGAGGAAGAGAAGAGCAGAGGGAGGAAGGAAGAGCAGCCAGGGGGTGGGGGCAGGGGACGGCAGCTCTGATTTGATTAATTCTCGCCCCCCACTGTCTCTGTGGGGTCTCTCCTAGGGGGTCTCACATTCCTCCTCCTGCCCCTCTGGCCCCCAGCCCCACTCCCCATCCAGCAAGATAAGCTTGGACACTTTTTGTGTCCTCTTAGGGCCTTCCAGGGAGCCAGGCAAATCCACCCTGTATTAGCAAGTTTATCTTCAAACCGATGTTCCAGGTTGGAGGAAGGAGAAGGGGCGACCAGGAGGCAGGGAGCCCATGGGGGCCGTGAGGGGAATCAGCTTAGGTCCTTGTTAAAAAGGAAGGGGGGGAGTTCCCCAGTGACCTAGTGATTAGGATTCCAGGGTTTCACTGCCGGAGTGGGGGTTCAAGCCCTGGTCGGGGAACTGAGATCCCAGAAACTGCATGACACAGCCAAAAAAAAGAAGGAAGGGAGTGTATTAGTTGTCTATTGCCGTGTCACAAGGGTTTCAGAGGTAAAGAATCCGCCTGCAATGCAGGAGTTGCAGGAGATGCAGTTTCCATTCCTCGGTTGGGAAGATCCCCTGGAGGAGGGCATGGTAACCCACTCCAGTACTCTTGCCTGGAGAATCCCATGGACAGAGGAGCCTGGCGGGATACAGTCCATAGCATTGCAAAGAGTTGGACACAACTGAAGCAACTTAGCACGCACACCCTAGAGTCAGTGCTCTGCAATAAGAGAAGCTACTGCCGTGAGAAGCCTGTGCACTGCAATTAGACAGTAGCCCTGGCTCTCCGAAATTAGAGAAAAGCCATGCAGCAACGAAGACCCAGCAGAGCCACAAATAAATTAAGAAAAAAATTTTTTTAAATGGTCCACATGAAAAAAAAAAAAATCTTAAAAACAATAAGGAGGCAGGAATGGTAGGGGCTGTCTTGCTGCCATGCCGGTGGGGAACAGTGCCTGAAGGAGAAATAGGCCAAGACGGGGAAGAGGCCTCTCTGAGTTCCCCACCCCGAGTCCTGCAGGGACCTGACGGCCTCCTCCAGGTCTGCCATCCAGACTTCTGGAGGCCAAACGAGGTCCAGGGCTTGGCCAACTCAAATGTGTCAGCCGAGAGGCCACCCGGGGCTCCTTCAGGTCTGCCAGAATGTTCCCCACCCTGACCTGGTCATCTCATCTCCTCCGGACAGGACAGTCCCAGAAAGTTCTCTGCCCCATCTATCTCACCAGCCAGAGGTATTGGGGTTCAGATGCACACAAAGGAGGTGCCTTAGGTTTCCCTGCGAGGCCCCACCCCCATGACAGGGCTCGGCTTTTGAAGAGAGGGAGGTTGGGGTGGGGGCTGGGCTCTGTCTGCTCCACTCTGCGGCTGACAGTTTCTTCAGGGCCTGCAGCTGCCAGCTGGCTGGGCCCAGGCTGGGCTCAGAAATGTGCCTGCTCACACCGCCTGTGGGGCTGTGGGGCGGGAGGCCTGGGAGCCACCCTCCCAGAGTTGCATAAAGTCGGGAGGAATGTGGCCGGGGCGGAGGTGGCTCAGCCTTGCCAGACTCTGCCTCCCCAGGAACAGCTTCGGTGGTGACCCCTCCCCACCTCCCCCCAGTGCCCAGCCCCCAGCCCTGCCCCACCGCCTTGCAGAGGTTGGGAGTGCAGCTGCAGGGTAACTGGTGAGGAGGTCACCGCAGGACTGCACCTGGGACTTCCGACCCGGGCTCCGAGAGCCGCCCTACCCCAGCACTCTGTCAGCAGCCTGGCCTCCATGTCTTACTCCCCTGCTCTGACTTGGCCTTCCCTACCTCTTGGAGGGAGGCAAAACACACACAGTAAAAATAGCTTCGTATCAGGAACTGTATCAGGAGATTTCTGGAAATCCCCATGCTCCATTCCAACAGTCATGTGAGGGGGCAGAGAGCTTAACTGTGGCTTCTTCTGTAGAGTGAGGATAGTCGCATTTGCTGAAAAGATCCAGCGTGTGCTAAGAAATGTGAAAGAGCTGTGAAAAAGGAAAATCTCTCTCTAGGTGTGAGGGATCCTGGTAAGGTTGCCTCAGAAGCCCCGGATGACCTGATGACCTCACACCCCCTCCACTCCCTTGGCCTCATCCTGGCCTTTTTTCTTTCTTTCTTTTTAAATATTTATTTGTTTATTTATTTGGCTGCGCTGGGTCTTTAGCTGTGGCACTTGAGATCTTCAATCATCACTGTGGCATCCAGGATCTTTAGTTTAGCATAAGGGGTCTAGTTCCCTGACCAGGGATCAAACCTGGGCGCCTTGCACTGGGAGCAAGGAGTCTTAAGCCACTGGACAACCTTTCTTTTTTCAATTGAAGTATTGTTGATTTACAATACTATATTCATCTCAACAGCATTGTGATGCAATATTTTTATAGATTATACTTCATTTAAAGTTATTACAACCTACTGTATAGCCCAGGGCACACTACTTAGTACCCTGTGATGACCTAAATAGGAAGGAAATTCAAAAAAGAGGCAATATATGTATATGTGTGGGTTCGATCCCTAATCAGGAAGATCCTCTGGAGGAGAGCATGGCAATCAACTCCAGCATTCTTTCCTGGAGAATCCCATGGCCAGAGGAGCCTGGTGGGCTACAATCCATGGGGTAGCATAGAGTCACACAGAGTCGGACACAACTAAAGTGACTTAGCATGCATGCATGAGTGTATAGATATAGCTGATTCACTTTACTGTATAGTAGAAACTAACAACATTGTAAAGCAACTATACTCCAATAAAAAATAATTTTAAAAAAAGTTATTACAAAATGTTGGCTATATTTTCCTGTGCTGTATGATATGTTCTTGTTCCTTATTTATTTTATACATAGTAGCTTGTGTCTTTTAACCCCATATCCCTATCTTGGAGGCCTCCCCCATTCTGCACTTTCTTACTGCAGAGGAGAGCCAGTAGGGTGAGGAGGGTACCATCCAGGGAGGTAAGTTCAAATCCATCAGCTGTGATTACTAGCTTTGTGACTGCAGTTCCCTGGTGGCTCAGCAGTAAAGAAACTACCTGCAACGCAGGAGACACTGGAGACCTGGGTTTGATACTTGAGTCAGGAAGATCCCTTGGAGGAGGAAGTGGCAACCCATTCCAGTAGTCTTGCAAGGAAAATCCCAAGGACAGAAGAGCCTGGCGGGCTACAGTCCATGGGGTCGGACATGACTGAGCGACTGGGCATGAGCAAGTCTCTTAAAATTTTCAAGCCTCGGTTTCCTTATCTGTATGGTCTGGAAAATAATACTTATGCCCGATCACTGATATAACAGTTAAATAAAATACACAACTATGGAAATGTCCTAAATATTCAATACATTTAGAAAAAACTTGCTGTCTCTTCTCCTTTTCTTTTCCTGTTTGAAAACCCCAAGGATCAATGCCTCAAGAGCCAGATTTTTAGGCATCACTTCCTGGGAATGCATCTTCACAGGCAGTCACGGGCCACAGACCAAGAGCTGGGTGGCATCACACAATCTGTCTGGTCCATTGGTTGCAAACTGGTGGGCCTTGAGCTCCATCCAGCCCTTAGAAGGCTTTGGGTGATTTATTCAGTGTTAGAACAAAACATAAAATTAGTTGCCAACATCAAAATGAGGAGATATTACATAAATGTCTGGTTTTCCACCTTCTCTTGAAATTCTGGCAGAGGCTGGAGACTCTGGGATCACATTCCAGCAGAACCTCCACTGTCAGCTCAGCTGGAGCTGCACGGTTAGTGGCTGCCCTCATTAGCTAAGACAGGGCCTCTGCTTACCTCGGTCCTCACCCCTCTCTGCTGTTACTATCAGCCTGCTCTTCTCAGCTATAATGCCAGCAGGCTCCGACAGACCTTTAAGTCTGTGACCCTTATTTCAGCCCCTCTGCATTCATTCAGAAAGTATTCAACAGTCCAGGGCTGGGGGGAGGGGGAAGCAGAGAGTTAGGTTTAAGGGGGACAATTTCAGTAGGGGGAGATAAGAAAGTTTTGGAGATGGATGCCAGTGATGGTTGTATAACAGCATGAAGGTTTTTAATGCCCACAGAAGTGAACACGTAAAAATGGTTAAAATGGTAAACTTAATGGGATGTGTATTTACCCTCATAAATTTAATATTGATCAATATCAATAAAATTTAATATCTAAGAAAGTATTCAAAGGACATTCCCTGGTGGTTCAGTGGTTAGGACTCCATGCAGGGGATATAGGTCTGATTCCTGGCCAGGGAACTAAGACTCCACATGATGTGTGGAGTGGCAACAAAAGAGAAAAAAAAAAAAAATATATATATATATATATATATATATATATGTATATATATATATTCGACAAGAATTAACAGTCTACCAGGCCCAAGACACTGTGCTGGGTGCTAAGACAGACAAGGTCCTCCTGCAGCCCCTGAAATGAACTGAAATGAAATGAAGTGAAAGTCACTCAGTCGTGTCTGACTCTGCAACCCCATGGACTGTAGCCCGCCAGGCTCCTCTGTCTGTGGAATTCTACAGGCAAGAATACTGGAGTGGGTTGCCATGTCCTTCTCCAGGGGATCTTCCCCACCCAGGGACTGAATCCAGGGATTGAACCTGGGTCTCCTGCATTGCAGGCATCTTTACCATCTGAGCCACCAGGGATGAAGCTGGTGCAACAGATACTAAACAAGAATTTCATAATTATTTCACTTGGACAGTTGCTTCCATGGGAGAAGTTACACAGTGTTCTGGGAGATCTTACCATAAGGGGACCTTCATTCAGCTGGGGCACCTTGGCATCCTTCTCAGACTATGAGGAGGGGTCATGTGGAGGATGAGGGTGTGGAGCAAGATACAAACAGCTGATCCTGCTGCTGGAGTCAGTTTGCTGCTCGCCACCCCTACCCCACACCTCTGGATCAGCCACCTCCAGGCTTCTTTCAGAGGAGAAATTAATTTCAGCCTTATTTTGGCCTCTGTTGTACTGCATTTTCTTTCACTTTTACCAGGGCCCACATGGTTACTGGGATATGCTTTCTGGAAGCTTTTCTCAACACCCGCCCCCCACCCCCCACCTCCCGTTGAAATAAAGCTCCCCGGGACTTCTCTGGTGGTCCAGTGGTTAGGAATCTGCCTTCCAGTGAAGGAGTTCTGGGGAACTAGGACCCCACATACTGTAGGGCAACTCCTGAGCCTGTGGGCTCTGGAGTCAGCCCCTGTGCCAAAAGAGCCCACACACTGCATCTAAGACCCGACACAGTCGAATAAATATCTTTTTAAAAAAGAAAGGTTCCCTATGATAAGCTGCCCTAGCACCCTGTGTGTCTCCCTTTATAGCCCTTCTCCAGCTGTGATGGAATTATTAAATACGTAGGGTCCATGCCACAGGCTTGAAAATAATCATGTTTGGTTTATTTAGCATCACATCCCTGGGTTCCTTGGGCTTCCCCTGCGGCTCAGTGGTAAAGAATCCGCCTGCAATGCAGGAGAGGGAGGAGTCGTAGAAGATGCTTGTTTGATCCCTGGGTGGAGAATATCCCTTGGAGGAGGGCATGGCAACCCACTCCAGTATTCTTGCCTGGAGAATCCCATGGACAGAGGACTGGTGGGCTGCAGTCCAAGGGGTCACAAAGAGTCTGACAGGACTGAAGAGACCAAGCACAACAGCATACCCTGGGTGCCAGCAGATGCCTTGGGCTGGTAAACATGGCATGCTTGTTGAATACACAAATGAATGGAGAGAATTGGGACGGGTCAGGGGTCACAATCTGGAATGCTTACTGCGAGGTCATATAAATGAGAGAAGCAGGCAGGCGGTATGTAAGATGGATGTTTGCATTCCTGCCCAAAGGAGGACACCCACACTCCCTTGAGGGACATGCATAGAGCTTGCACTTAACACCTGCACTTACAAACTTATATCCATTAACCTAACGGAGTCATTCAGGGACTTCCCTGGTGGTTCAGTGGCTAAGACTCCTCACTCTCAATGTAGGGGACCCAGATTCCATCCCTGGTCAGGGAACTAGATCCCACGTGAAGCAACTAAGAGTTCGCATGCCTCAGCTGAAGACCCCGAGTGTTGCATCAAAGACTGGCCCAGGCAAATAAAAAAATATTAAAAAAAAAAAAAAAAAGAAAGCCCAGAGTCATTTAGCCATACCCAGCTGCAAAGGAGGCTGGGAAATATAACTTAAATATAACGTAAATCTGGGCAACCATGAGCTTAGCTAAAAATTGAGACTTCTATTACCAGGAAGAAGGAGAAAATAGGTTTGGGGGATAACTAAAGGTCTGTGCAGACAGATAACTAAGACCTGAAGAGTAGATACAAAATTTCCAGATTAGTGGGGTTCCCACTGTGTGATCCAAGCCATCACTGTGTGATCCCACCCCGAGACCCCAAGCCATTTTCATAAAAAAATAGGACAATATTTGTCCTTGTCACTATGTTGACATTGCAGAGATGTTGCAAAAACAATCTAGATTAGAATGCTGCCTTAGCACAAACCAAGGCGGTGGTGCCAAACCATGCTAAGGTCATTGTAATGTCCACTGTCAGGCACTTGTAGCAAAAAAAAGAAAACAAACTAATGCCAGATTTAGAATGCTCTTGATGAAGCAATATATAAACTAATGTTATTAACTCTCAACCTTTGGGTATACTGTGTTATGAAAGGAGAAGTAGCAGAAAGCGCTTCAGCTGCAATAAAGCACAATGGTTGTCTCAACAGAAACACTTGTATTAGTTGTTGGAATTGAAAACTGAACTAGTCACTTTTGTTGGCAGTGGGGGAATGCCATGATGACAGGCGCGTACTGGAATGATCACTCAGGCTGTTGAGCAGATGATGGTCTGCAGGCAAGGCAGGAGGGAGACACCAGGAGACCAGGGGGAGGCAGGAGCTGTTGACCAAGTGAAGGATGAAGATGGCACCTTGGACTCGAATGGTGGCGGTGGGGCAGAGTGACTCTGACAGACGTCAGAGCTACTTAGAAGATGATGTCCCGGGGAATTGGGAAACAAATACTCGGGAGATGCTGGCTGAGGAACGAGTCAGAGATTACACACAGGGACTTCCCTGGTGGTCCAGGGGTGAAGAATCTGCCTTGCAATGCAGGGGACGTGGGTTCAATCCCTAGTTGGGGAATTTGGATTCCACATGTTGCCTGGAGAAGACCCTTGAGGGTTCCTTGGACAGCAAGGAGATCAAACCAGTCAATCTAAAGGAAATCCACCCTGAATAGTCATTGGAAGGACTGATGTTGAAGCTGAAGATCCAATCCTTTGGCCACCTGATGCAAAGAACTGACTCACTGAAAAAGACCCTGATGCTGGGAAAGATAAAAAACAAAAGGAGAAGAGGGCAGCAGAGGATGAGATGGTTGGATGGCATCACTAACTCAACGGACATGAGTCTGAGCAAACTCTGGAGATAGTTAAGGACCAGGGAGCCTAGCATACTTAGTCCATGGGGTCGCAGAGCTGGACATGACTTAGTGACTGAACACCAATGTCATGTGTATGGCAAAAAAAGACAAGAACAACACAAAAACTCAGCCAGACAAACAAAACAAATCAAATTAAAAAAAAGAGAACAGGGGGACTTTCCTGGTGGTGCAGTGGTTAAGAATCCGCCTTGCCATGCAGGGTTTGCGGGTTTGATCCCTGGTTGGGGAACTAGGATCCCACAGACCATGAGGAAACTAGGCCCTCATGCTACAACTACTGAGCCCGAGCACCATAATGAAAGATCCTGCATACCCCAACTAAGACCTGACGCAGCCAAATAAATAAATATTAAAAAAGAGATTATACCCAGTTTCTTGTGTTTGAACCCAGTTCCTTGGTGGGCCCCTCACTGAGTGGGAAACTTGAACAAGGAGTAGGTTTGGAGGGTAGTAGTATGGAGGTGATGGGTTTGGTTTGGGAGGCTATGCGCTGGGTTTGAGTTTGCTATGTCTGCTGAACATCCAAACGGGGAGACCCCCATCTGGTGCTCATAAGAGATCTGAACCAGAGAGAAACATTTGTGGATTGGCCAGAAATGAAGGCTCACAGGAAAGAAGCCCAGTTCATGGTCACTGTGATTGTCTCAGGTGCCCCTTCTTAGCCCCGGCCCTTTCTGCTGCATGGGCCCAACTATGATGCCTTTGGTGAGGGAGCCCTGGAAGCACCTACTGAACAGATGCCCTCTGACCCTGGAGTTAGATGCTGTGTGTGGCTGACCACAGCAGCTACTGTGGATCCTCCATCTGCTTCCCACTTCTTGTTTCTCTGAAGCCCTGGCCAGACTGTAATATCACTGATCCAATCAATGTTTTTCTTGCTAGCCACGAAAAGCACATTGACGCTTTTTCCTGCCATCCACCGAGACACGGGACCACATTTTGGGCTCCGGCCGGGTTCTGCTAAACTTTTTCCCTTGACTTTGTCATTTTCATTCTGACATCTTCCCCAAAAGGCAGAGGGTGGGGACCCCAGCCCAAGACGGTGACGTTGGGGGCTGGCCCAGGCCTGGGGAGTGGAGGAGACTCGCTACCAGGCTTCCTGTCTCTCCGTCTAAGCGTATCTCTGCCTGCAGAAGTAACAGGCACCCTCCCCAGTGGCTCTGCTCCCAACCCTCACAGAGACACACCTGTGCAAGAAGCAGAAGGGAAGAGAGACCCAGGCCGGGAGGTAAGAGGGACAGACCAGGCTTCGTTCCTTTCTGAGGGTCGGGAAGGGGAGGGGTGTGAGGCAGGAGATGTGTTGGCATCACAGGTCTTGCCCAGAGCTCCGGCAACCTTCTCTGGCATTTCCCGAGCCACACTCTCCCCCTGGAAATGTGAGCTTGCAGAAGCCAAGGGACTCTGCCATGCTTCTCTTCACAGCCCCACTGCACACAGCTCAGTTCCCGGGGCGGAAGGGTGTCGACTTGGACTTGGAGATCAGAGAAGAAATGGGCGCTTCAGGGCCCCGGGCTGAAAAAGGCCACTGGTCATGGGCAGTAGAGGAGATAAAGACAGGGAGAGGGGAAAAGAAGGAAAAAAAGAGGAAAGAAGAAATGGAAGAGACATAGAAAGAACCCACAAATATTAAAAGAGGAAGGAGGCCTAGGAAAAAGAAAGGAAAAGAAAAAACAATGTAAAAGCAAGAGAAAGAGAAGTAGAACCTGGTCTAGAGACATTTCTCCCTTCAAATTGATTTTCCCAATAACTCACTCACCAAAAACTCACACCAGAAATCACATTTGCAGCATTTCACAAGCCATATGACTGATTTAGCCTCTTTCGACTCTCAGTTTATGTTTCTACACTTTTGTTTGCTTTTCGTGCCTTTTTAGGATTTTTGAAAAGTATATCTAAAGACACTTCCACTTTAGCTTTAAAATGATTAATGAGATGATTGAAAGCTAAAATTCTGAGAAGGGGGTGAAACCTAACTCCTGGGTATGACATGCGGTAAAAGGGAGAGATACGTATTTTTAGGCCACCACGTCATTAGAAAAATTGGTTCTGAGAAATTAGTGTTAGGTGTCTCAGCTGCTCTAGGAAAGGAGGCTGGTGGGGGCGTTAGAGAAGGATTTGCAGACCCTCCCTGGGCTTGGTGGGGTGTGTGGGGGACACCCAGGAGGTGATACCTCTCTAGCAGAACGCTCCGAAGGACCCCTGCCTCCCACCTCCACGTCCTCAGTCCTCTCCTCTCTCCTGAGGCCTCCTTGGCCTGCAGCCCTGTTCCCCAGGGTGTCCACTGTCCTCCCATCCTGGCCGGATTCTGTGTGTGTGTGGATGGGGGCCTCCTCCCTACAGTCAGATCCCTCAGAATAGAAAGGCCCCACTGTCACTCACTCAAACATCGCGCTCTGGGTGGGACAGCTCTTCCTGAATGTCCTGCCCTTTCGGGGTGGGCTTTTCGGGATGCAGGACTGAGGGTAGAGCCTGATGCCGGGGAGGTCGCCTCACTGCGTGTTTGACAATTTCTTGTGCTGTGTAGAGTCTGGGCTGGAACAAAATGGCCGCCCTCCTCACCTCAGAAGAAGGGGTTCCCAGAGAACCGTGGGATGTCTCCCTCCTTCAGTGTGGGGGCACTCAGGCAGAAGAGGCCCACTTGAGATAAGACTCCCTCCCATCAACTGGTCTGGGCAGAAGCCCCATAGGCCTTGGGCCCTGATCCTGGCCCTGGCATGGCATCACGGATTTGGGTAGACAAGGGCCTGGCCGCTTTAGAGCCTCCGCGAGTCTTGGCTGACTGAAATGCCTTTGATGAGGGTGGGTGTGCGGAGGGGACAAGCAAGGGGCTGGGGTTTGTGGGCTCCTTGGCTGAGGTCGGCTCTGCACCCCTCCGGGGATCGTGGAAGGAGAGGGGGCGCTCCGTTCCCCCCATGTGGGCGACGGAGGCAAAGGAGAGGATGGTGGAGGTTTGCAGCCACCGAACCACAAGGGTCCCTTGGAGGGACCAAGTCTCTAGGAAGTTAAGTTCGCACGAAGCCGGAGCGCAGCAGACGGGGCGCGTGCAGTGGGGGGCACATCCGCGGCGGGCTGGAGGGGGCCGATGGGGGCCGTGCGGAGGAGATAAAAGTGCCTGCGGGACCACAGACTGTCACTGCGGTGGGCTGTGCCCTCCTCCCCCAGCCCCGAGCCTCGCTTCTCAGCCCTGCCCGGGGTGGGGGGCGGCTGGGGACCGAGGGCAAGCAGTGGGTTGCCACCTTGACCTCTCCTTGCCTCTCTTTCGGTGTCCTGCTCCAGGCCTGTGTCTTGTGTCTCAGAATCTCCTTCTTTCCGTCTGCCCTACCTCGTTTTTGCTACCTGGGGCATTGTGTGTGATCGTGGACTGTGTAAATGTAGCTGCTGCTTTAATGAGCTAATCTGGGTCCCTCCCTGCCTTTCTGTCCCACCCCCCCCCCCCCATCATCCTCCCTTGGTTCTTCTATGTGTTCCTCTGCAGAATCTGTCCTTTTTCCTTTGTCCACCCCACAGCCATCTCTCTGGCATCTATCCTGGGCCCCAGACTGTAGTCTGCAGGCTCGCTTCACACAGAAGCTTGTGGGGAGACTGCAGGCCTCCACCCAGAGGCCAGGATGCTGGTTTCCAGGCCAGGAGGGACTGGAGCTTAGGGGCTGCTGGAGAAAGAGGGGATTCTGAGGGGGAAGAAGCAAGGGGCCCTGCAGGCGAGCCAAGAGAGCTAGAATTGCCTCCTAGCAGAGGAGGAGAGACAGACACAGGGAGCTGAAGGTAGAGGTGAGGGGAAGCACAGCTGTGAGCAGAGAAACAGGGAGAGAGAGAGGAGCCAAGGCCTCGGGGACCCGTGGGCCCTCCCGCCGGCCTCAGGAGCCTGCGGTGTACAGTGTACAGGATGCTACTGTACCGGGGCAGAGCGCTTCTGGGGAGGCTGAGGATGTGGGGATCAAAGGCCAGCTCTCTTGGGCGGCAGCGGAAGCCCCAGGCATCAAAGCAAACAGCAGCTGGAAACCCAGAACCTCCTCCACCGACCAAGTTGAGCCCTGGGGTTGTGGGTTGGGGCAACACAGGGAACTGGGGGTGGTAAGTGGGCCTTGCACTGAGGCCAGGATCACGGAGTGGGGAGGAAAAATTGACCACACCCGGGGAGGGACAAGAGTGGCCCTAGTCTTGCTCAGGCGTCTAAGCTGACTCTGAACCTCAGGGAAGGGCATCTCACATGGAGACTCCCTTATTCTCTGCTCACCCAGGACACGGTGAGTCTAGGATGGGCGGACAGTGGGACCTACTTTCAGATGTAAGAGTGCCCCGCCCTACTTTCTCACCCCAGCCTCCTGCTATGTGCCTTGTGGTCCCAGGCCAACTAGTAAACAACTTCACCCGTGACCTAGCCTCCCTCTTCCTTTCCTGGAAACCTCCTCCTCCTTTTCTTTTTTTTTTTTTTTAAGATTTATTTATTTATTTTATTTTTTGACTGTGGGGGGGTCTCTGTTGCCACATGCAGGCTTTCTCTAGCTGCGATGAGCAGGGACTACTCTCTAGTTGTGGTGCGTGGGTTTCTTACTCCGGTGGCTTCTCTTATTGCAGAGCTTGGGCTCTAGACGTAGGCTCAGAAGTTGTTGCGCACAGACTTAGTTGCTCCGCAGCACGTGGAATTTTTCCTGACCAGGGACCAAACCGTGTCCTTTGCATTGCAAGGCAGATTTTTAACCACTAGACCACCAGGGGAACCCCCCAAACCTCCTTCTTGACCACTTTTCTTCTTATTTCCCTTGTTTAAAAAAAAAATTCTAGCAAGTTCCTACCAGGCATTAGGCCCTGAGTAGTTCCTCTTTCAAGCAACATCAGGTTGGCTCTTTCCCTTCAGGACTCTGCCTACTGCTTTGGCATCTGGTGCCTCAACACCTCTTGAAGAGGAGGCTTCCCCTGCCCAAACCTCACTAGGAGGGTCAAGCCCTTAGCACGCACTCAAGTGCTGCCTCCTTATCATGGATCATTGGCCAGCAGGAAATGGAGTCCATCTCAGATGGCTCAAGACCACCTGCAGAAAGAGGTGTTGAGGCACCAGATGCCAAAGCAGTGGGCAGAATCCTGAAGGGAAAAGGGCCAACTTGGTGTTTTTGGAACCCAGTGAGGGCTTGAGTTGCTATTAGGGGGCCACCTGGCAAGAGCTGTGGTCACCATGGGAAGGAAAGGGCAAAGGAGTGAATACAGCTGATGCCAGAAAATATGCCCTGAGCCAGGAGAGAACAAGGATAAAACACCCCAACCTCTCTCCCCAGCCCTCTCATCTCTTGTGGGTGCTTCCCATTGGCCAACCCCAACTAGGAGCTGAAGGCCGAGGGAGCCTGGGTGACACAGTGTATAAGGTGTGCAGTGGTCCGCCTCCCTGTGGAGAACAGGGCAGAGACCATGGAGAATGCCTGGGGGTTGGGGGTGTGGGCTTCCCTGCTGGTCAAGTGATGAAGACTCTGTGCTTCCAATGCAGGGGGGTGCAGGTTTGATCCCTGATTAGGAACTAAGGTCCTACATGCTTCGTGTGTGGTCAAACAATTTAAAAAATAAAAGAAAGAAGGTGGAGGAAGTGGGAGGGAGGTTCAAGAGGGAGGGGACATATGTATACCTATGGCTGATTCATGTTGATGTATGGCAGAAACCAACACAACATTGTAAAGCTATTATCCGCCAATTAAAAATAAAAAGAAGAAAGAAAAGAGAATGCCTGAGAGGACGGGCACAAGAGTAGGCCGTGTGGATGGGGATGACTTGGTGTCATCCAGGCCAGGTTTGGGTGTGTACACTTTTTAGTAACAGAATTACCATGTTGAGTCCAGAAAAAAGTAATCAGTGATTTCCCTTCTCTGTTCAATTCAATTCGGTTTAAGTTAACCAAACACATCCCAAGGCCCTTCTCTGAGCTCCAAATGGGGCCAGCGTTGGCCTTGCTGGCTGGACCATCATCTCCAGCCTAGAGATCAAGTTGGTGGAGGAGAGTTGTTATTGTTCAGTTGTGTGCAACTCTTTGCGACCCCTTGGACTTCAGCATGCCAGGTTTCCCTGTCCCTCACCATCTCCTGGAGTTTGCTCAAGTTCATGTCCATTGCATCGGTGATGCCATCCAGCCATCTCATCCTCTGTCACCCCCTTCTCCTCCTGCCCTCAATCTTTTCCAATGAGTTGGCTGTTCGCATCAGGTGGCCAAAGTTTTGGAGCTTCAGCTTCAACATCAGTCCTTCCAATGAATATTCAGGGTTGATCTCCCTTAAAATTGACTATTGGTGGAGGAAAGGCAGGAACTGAAAGTATGGTAGAAGGTGGGATGTGCCCATAAGGGAGTCAAGTTCAGAGTGGGAGACTCTGGGAGTTCAGAGCAGACAGCTCACTGAAAGGTGGTCTCCAGCAGAGAGAAAGACCAGGCTGGGGTGGGGGTGGGAGAGAAAAGTAGGTCTGGATACACAAGCTGCGCGCCAGGTGTGTGCTGACAGCCCCAAGGCTGTCACTGCTCTGAGGCCCGCCCTCAATCTGGGGCCAAATTCAGACACTTAAAAAAAAAAATTTGAAGTACAGTTGATTTACAATGTTGTGTTAGTTCCTGGTGTACAGCGAAGTGATTCAGTTATACATACTATACTCTTTTTCATATTCTTTTCCATTATGATTTATTACAGGATATTGAATATAGCACTCTGTGCTATACAGTAGGACCTTGTTGTTTATCCATCCTGTATGTAATAGTTTGCCTCTGCTAGTCTCCCAGACTTCTAGTCCAACCCTCCACCACCCCCTCAAAGACACTTGAGCCAGGTCCCGCCTGCCTGGGAGGCACTGTCTGGTGGCCTTCCTTTTGACTCTACTTCCTCCGTGTCATCTGGTCCCCTTACCATCTGATTGAGCTTCCTAAAGCTCTCAAAGACCTCGTCACATCTCTACTCCAAAATGAGCAGCGGTTCCCAGCGCCCTGCAGAGCCAAGCCCTAACTCTCTGGCCTGTCCAGCAAGACTCGAGATCAGGCTCCATCCCCCAAGACTTCCCTCCAGAGCCACACACTCCCCCCCACCCCGACTCTGCAGACTGTGCTGGGGTGCCCTCCCCTTTCCTTTCCAGCTGGCTCGGGGTTGTCAGACTTGAGTGTGCACCAGTCCCCCAGAGGGTTGTGAATGCAGACGGCTGCACCCAACCCCAGCTCCTGATCCCGGAGGTCTAGGGTGGGCCCCAGAGGTTGCCTGTCTCACAAGTTCTCGGGTGATCACACGTGGAGAATCACTGTTCCAACCCAGTGCCGCCCATTCCTCCAGGTCCAGGCAGAGCCCTTCTGCGACCCCCTCCCTCACGGCCCTGTCTGTCTTCCAAGCCCGCAGGAACTCTGGAGCATCACCTTTTTGCTTGTCCCACTCAGAGGCCTTCTAGGGAATCACCCTCTGCCCTTTCCCTGACTGCACCCCTCATGCCAAATCAGACCCCAGGAACTGGGGGTTTTCTTTCAGAACTCCTCCCTTAAGTCTGTCTATCTGAGTTCAGGCCTCATCTTCTCTCACCAGGATTCTTGCGATCCTGCCTCCCATGCTTGACCTCCTCCAGGTCCTCTTCTGCTCAGCAGCTGGAGGGATCCATCCTGTAAGTCTACTCCTGTCCTTCTCTAAGTAAAGCTCCCTCGAGCGCCCAGGGTCATGGCACTCTGGGACCTTCATGACCTGGCCTGACTCCCTAGTCCCAGTTCCTACCAATTTGCTACCTTCTCTGAGGCTTCTTCTTTTTAAAAAACTTTCATTCGCACCAAAGGCCGTTCACTCATTTTATTTTGTAATTCATTGATTGATTAATTAATTTTTGGCTATGCTGGGTCTTCGTTGTTGGCCACAGACTTTCTCTAGTTGTAAGGAGTGGGGGCTGCTCGCTAGCTGCGGTGGGAGGGCTTCTCATTCTGGTGGCTTCTCTTGTGTGGAGCATGGGCTGTAGGACATGCGGCCTCAGTAGCTATAGCACATGGGCTCAGTGGTTGCAGCTCCCAGGCTCTAGAGCACAGGCTCAGTAACTGTGGTGCAAGGGCTTAGTTGCTCCATGGCATGTGGAATCTTCCTGGACCAGGGATTGAACCCGTGTCCCTTGCGTTGGCAGGCAGATTCTTAACCACTGGACCACGAAGGGAAGTCTTTTGAGAATCCTTTTCTGGTTCCCCCTGGCAAAAAACCCACCGCTGGCCTGGGCACAGCATGCGTGGCACGTAACCCATGGGTGTCTTGTTCAGAGGCCTGCACGTCTAGGTTCCCGCGTGGCTGTCTGGGTCATGAAGGGGACCCAGCCAGGTGAATGCCTGCTAACTGCTGACTGGTGTCTCCCCCAGGCCCTGCCCTTTCTTTGGGGGAAGGCTCAGGCCCCCTGCCTGCCTCAGCAAAGCCGCAATGTGCCCGAGGACTTCTCTTAGGCACCTGTTCTTGGTGTTGCAACTGGGTGAGTGCTCAGACTTGGGGTCCAGGTGCAGGTGACTTGGGAGGAGGGGCTGGTTGGGGACTGCCGGGTGGGGGATGGGGCAACCACAGCCTCAAGGCCTGACCCCCCTGTTTTTCCACCTAGTGATCCTCCTGGCTGGCACTCAGGGAAAAACAGTGGTGCTGGGTAAGGCAGGAGACCAGGCAGAGCTGCCCTGCCAGGCTTCTGAGAAGAAGAAACTGGCCTTCAGCTGGAAAGATTCTTCCCAGCTCAAGATTTTGGGGTATTATGGCTACTTCTTACACAAAGGTAGGTGGGCCCTGCTCCCTGTTTAGAGAAGAGAGCCCTGGGGAATGAACACGCCTGTGGCAGGGCCCGGCTCCTAGTAAACGCTGGGGTTCTGGAGGGTTCTGCCGTCAACCAGAGTCTCAGGGACTCCCCAAGTCCAGAACCGCCCTCTGCTAGCTACTGGTGGGCTGGGAAATGGCTTCTGGTGGTCTATTATAATTTCATTATTTTAATATTGATGGCCTTATTTTGATGGATATTAGAAAAATAGCTATCATATGAAACCCATGATTTCATGAACATTGTTGTTACAGACCAATGATGATACTTTGTTTACTTCCATTAAGAGCAACAGAATTTTTTTTCCTAGCTTTTTAAAAAATTATTTATTTTTGGCTGGGTCTTCATTGCTGCTTGGGCTTTTCTCTAACTCTGGTGAGCGGGGAGCGACTCTCTAGTTTAGGCCACACTACTCTCTAGTGTGGGCTTCTCATTTCAGAGGCTTCTCTTGTTGTGGAGCGCAGTCTCTAGGCAAGGGCTTCATGAGTTGTGGCACGTGGGCTCCAGAGCTCAGGCTCGGCAGCTGTGGCACACGGGCTGTTGCTTCTCAGCATGTGGGATCTCTCCCCACCGGGAATGGAACCCATGTCCCCTGCGCTGGCAGGCAGATTCTTATCCACTGCGCCACCAGGGAAGTCTTTTTCTAGCTTTCAAAGTGGAAAGAATTAAGATTTCAAAACTTCTTAGGAACATTATTTTGCAATCTTATTTTTTCACATAAATTTTACCCTCCTGTTTAAGTAACTTCTTTCTTCTGGGTATGGCTTCTAATATTCAATACATTATTGAATGGGAGAAAGTCATATGAGTCAAAAGTAGAAAAATGCCACCAGTGTGAAATGTATTTATTCTTTATAAGTTTATTTGATTTATTATTATTTGCATTTCACTGCTTATTTTGACATTTTCTCTTAATTCAAATGTATATAGAAGTTGAGTAAGTATATGATGAACCCCTATGTATCCTTCTCAGCTTCAACAATGATCAATTCATGAGCGATATTGGTTCATATAACTGAATCACTTTTCTGTACACCTGAAACATTGTTAATCAACTATATGGGGATTTAAAAAACACATCTATAATACCATCATCAATGCTTAAAAATTAATTCCTTAATGACAAAAAATATCCAGCATTCAAATTTTCCCAAATGCCTCATAATATTATTTTTACATTTGGTCTATTTGAATCAGAATTCAAATAAAAATTTATGCATGGTATTTGCTTGATATGGCCCTTAAATCTCTTTGAATTTATACATTTACTCTCCTTTTTCCACCCCCTCTTGCAACTAATATTTGAAGAAACCAGGCAATTGTCCTGTAAGTTTTACACTGTGGTAGCATTTAACATGTGTCTCTGTCCCTTAAATCTCCTAGAGATTAGATCTAGAGACATGATCAAGTTCACGTTCATTTTTCTCTCAGTGACTTATTTAATAACTGTACTCTATATTACAAAGCATTATAGGCCAATCTTTTTTTAAAATTGAAGTATAGCTGATTTACAGTGTTGTGTTCATTTCTGGTGTGTAGCAAAGTGATTCAGTTATACCTACACGCCATTCCTCCTACACACCATTCCTCCTACACACCATTCCTCCTACACACCATTCCTCCTACACACCATTCCTCCTACACACCATTCCTCCTACACACCATTACTCCTACACGCCATTCCTCCTATACACCATTACTCCTACACGCCATTCCTCCCCTTTGGCAACCGTAAGTTTGTTTTCTTTGTCTGTGAATCTGCCTCTGTTTTGTAAACAGGCTTATTTGTATCACATTTTAGATTTCACATATATGTGATATATGATAGTTGTCTCTCACTTTCTGACTAAATTTACTTAGTATGACAATCTCTAAGTCCATCCATGTTGCTGCAAATAGCATTATTTCATTCTTTTTATGGTTGAGTAATATTCCATTATATATACCTCCATTCTCCATTCCTCTGTTGATGGACATTTAGGTTACCTCCATGTGTTGGCTATTGTAAATAGTGCTGCCATGGACACTGAGGTGCACACGTTTAATCTTTTGACAGGACCATTTTATAGATGGTGTTTTATATTACCAATTTCATCACATTAGGAGGCACGCAATATTTATTGCTCCTTTTGTACTAGTGATACAAAATAATCAGAGACTCAAGTTTAGTTTATTTATTTGTGCTTCCCAGATGGCGCTAGTGGTAAAGAATCCACCTGCCAATGCAGGAGACTTGCAGGAGACTTGGGTTTGATTCCTGGGTTGGAAAGATCCCCTGAAGTAAAAAATGCCAACCTACCCCAGTATTCTTGCCTAGAATCCCATGAACAGAGGAGCCTGGAAGGTTACAGTCCATGGGGTTACAAAGGATTGGACACAACTGAGCAACTAAGTCATTAAGAGATCTTAATAAATTGAAATATCAAGAAGTGTTGGCAAGAATACACAGAAGAACTATACAAAAAGATGTTAATACGGTGGTTAACCGTATTAAGGTAACCATGGTGGTTAAGTCAAGTGGGCCTTAGGAAGCATCACTATGAACAAAGCTAGTGAAGGTGTTGAATTCCAGCTGAGCTATTTCAAATCCTAAAAGATGATGCTGTGAAAGTGCTGCACTCAATATGCCAGCAAATTTGGAAAACTCAGCAGTGGCCACAGGACTGGAAAAGGTCAGTTTTCATTCCAATCCCAAAGAAAGGCAATGCCAAAGACTGTTCAAACTACAGCACAATTGCACTCATCTCACACGCCAGCAAAGTAGTTCTCATAATTCTCCAAGTCAGGCTTGAACAGTACATGAACCATGAACTTCCAGATGTTCAAACTGGATTTAGAAAAGGCAGAGGAACCAGAGATCAAATTGCCAACATCCGTTGGATCATCGAAAATCAAGAGAGTTCCAGAAAAACATCTACAATAGTGCAGTCAATAAAATCAACTTTATTGACTACACTAAAGTCTTTGACTGTGTGGATGACAACAAACTGTGGAAAATTCTTAAAGAGATAGGAATATCAGACCACCTTACCTGCCTCCTGAGAAATCTGCATGCAGGTCAAGAAGCAACAATTAGAACTGGATGTGAAACAACGGACTGGTTCCAAATTGGGAAAGGAGTACACCAAGGCTGTATATTGTCACCCTGTTTATTTAACTTATATGCAGAGTACATCATGTGAAATGCCAGGCTGGATGAAGCACAAGCTGGAATCCAGACTGCCAGGAGAAATAACAATAACCTCAGATATGCGGATGATACCACATTAAGGCAGAAAGCAAAGAAAAACTAAAGAACCTCTTGAGGTAAGTGGAAGAGGAGAGTGAAAATTTGGCTTAAACTCAACATTCAAAAACTAAGATCATGGCATCTGGTCCCAATACTTCATGGCAAATAGAAGGGAAAAAATGGAAACAGTGACAAACTATTTTCTTGGACTCCAAAATCACTACAGATGGTGACTGTAGCCCTGAAATTAAAAGACGCTGCTTGGAAGAAAAGTTTTGACCAACCTAGACAACATATTAAAAAGCAGAGACGTTACTTTGCTGACAAAGGTCCATCTAGTCAGAGTTATGGTTTTTCTAGTAGTCATGTATGGTTATGAGAGTTGGACTATAAAGAAAGCTGAGCACCGAAGAATTGATGGTTTTGAACTGTGATATTGGAGAATATTCCTGAGAGCCCCTTGGACTACAAGATCAAACCAGTCAATCCTAAGAGAAATCAGTCCTGAATATTCATTGGAAGGACTGATGTTGAAGCTGGAGCTCCAATACTTTGGCCACCTGATGCGAAGACCTGACTCATTGGTAAAGACCCTGATTCTGGGAAAGACTGAAGGCAGGAGGAGATGGGGACGACAGAGGATGGGATGGTTGGATGGCATCACTGACTTGATGGACATGAGTTTGAGCAACCTCTGGGAGTTGGTGAAGGACAGGGAAGCCTGGTGTGCTGTAGTCCATGGGGCAGGAAAGATTCAGACACGACTGAGCTAATGAACTGAACTGAGCTGAGGTGGATGATACACAGTGACGATTAATCTCCCTCTTACTCCTGATCCCCTGTTACTTGGTTCTCTTCCTCAGAGTCAACTGTTTTAATTAGTTTCTATGTTTCCTCCAGAAGATGAACTAGGACTTAACTAAGCAGAGTTCTTAGACTAGATACCAATGCACAATCCATACAAGGAAAAATGGATACATTGATCTTTTTTTATTTTTATGTTTTGGCTGTACTCCACTCGTCTTGTGGGGTCTTAGTTCTCCAACCAGGGATCGAACTGGTGCCCCCTGAGGTGGAAGTGCCAAGTCCTAACCACTGGACTTCCAGGGAATTCCTGACATGTTGGTCTTGACCAAAATAAAAAAACTTTGCTCTGCAAAAGACTCTATTGAGAAGAGGAAAATTGTCTTAATTTATAAAATATGAGAAAATATATTCAAACTACATATCCAACAAAGACTACTATCTAGAATATGAACACAACTCTCAAAATTCAATACCAAAAAACCTAAACAATCCAATTAGAAAATAAGCAAAAGACATGAAGAGGTATTTCACCAAAGAGGACATAGAGATGGCAAACAAACACATGAAAATGTGTTCATTGTCATTAGTCATCAGGGAAATGCCAGTCACAACCACAATGAGATATCACCACACATGTATCAGAATGGCCAAAATTAAAAAAAAAAAAAGGTAACATCCAGTGCTGGTGAGGATGCAGCCACTGGTTACTCTTATATTGCTGGTGGGAGTATAAAATGGTACAGCTGCTCTAGAGAACAGTTCAGCAATTTAAAAAAAAATTTATTTACTTATTTTTGACTGTGCTGGGTCTTCATTCCTGCTCAGGCTTTTTTTTTAGTTTCAGGGAGTGGGGGCTACTCTCTAGCTGCAGTGTGTAGGCTTCTCATGGTGGTGGCCTCTCCTGTTGGGTAGCAAGGGCTCTAGGACTTGGGGACTTCAGTAGTTGCAGCTCCTGGGTTCTAGAGCACAGGCTCAGTAGTGGTGGTACATGAGCTTAGTTGCTCCATGGCATGTGGGATCTTCCTAGACCAGGGATCAGACCTGTGTCTCTTGCATTGACAGGCGAATTCTTTACCACTGAGCTACCAGGGAAGCCCTGAAAATTTCTTTAGAAAGCTAAACTTGCAACAACCTAGCAATTGTACTCCTAGACACTTACCCCTCAGAGAAAGAAAGACTTAATGATCACACAGAAATCTGTGTAAAATTGTTGACAGCAGTTTTATTAGTAGTAGCCAACAACTAGAAATAACCTAGATGTCCTTTAATGGTTGTATGCATGCTATGGACTATTTTTCAGCAGTGAAAAGAATGAACTATAGTTTTGAATCACAACCTAGATGACTCGCCAGAGGATTATGCTGTATGGGGGGAAAAAAAGCCAATCCCACAAAATAACATACTAAATAATTTCATTTATATAACATTCTCAGAATGACAAGTTACAGAAATGGAGAACAGATTAGTGATTGCCAGGAGTCAGGGCAAAGGGGTCTGGGAGGGAATAGGATTTGACTGGAAAAGGGTAACATCTTTATAGTGCTAGAAATGTTCTGCATCTTGAATTGTGTCGATGCCAATATTCTGGCAGCAATACTGTGCTATAATTCTGCAAGCTGTTACATTTGGGGTGAGCTGGGTCAAGGGTATTCCAGATATTTCTGCGCTATTTCTTATGGCTGCATGATTTTCTCAGAAGAAAATGTTTAAAGAAACATCAGAGTAAAATGATTAGCTTTCATAATGTCAAAACAAAACAAACAGAATGAAGAAGCTCCACACACACACTTAGAAGGATGTCAAGCACATTTTGTTAAGTGGAAAGTAAGCTATGTATGTATCAATAATAGAGTCCCATTTTAATTTAAAAATTCAATGTGGGGGTTTCCCTGGTTGGTCCAGTGGCTAAGACTCAGTGTTCCCAATGCAAGGGGCCTAGGTTTGATCCCTGGTCAGGGAACTAGATCCCCCATGTGGCAACTAAGACCCAGTGTAGCCAAATTAATATTAAATAAAAATAGATACTAAAAAAAAAAGGAAAATTCAATGTGTGTCAATATATGTCTACACAAACAGAAAAAAGCATGAAGAAATCCACACTAAGTTGTTTGCAGTAGTATTGATGATGGGCAAGGAAGGAGAGAAATGTTGAGTCTGTGAGTCTGTATAATTTTTGTAGTTCAAATAACTAACCAAAAAAGTAAAGATGATCTTAACACAACTTAAAAAGTGTATATTATGAATGTTTTCCATTTCATTGAAAATTATTTGTAAATGTCATTTTTAGTGCGCACTTAATAGTCCATCAAGTTAGTATGCTCTAATATGCAGCCATTATCTTTTCATCTAATCTTGCACCCTATTAAGAACACTGTAATTATTATTTTTGTACCTACATTTTGGCTTGAATTTTAAACTTATTAAGGATAAAGTTCTAGAAATGAAGTTAAGGATATGAGCTTTAAAAAAAAAAAAGTTGGTGTATACAGCCAGATTGCTTCCAGAAAGTTTCTATCCATTTACAGTAAGTCTAGATAATAATGTCACTGTGTGTGTCTTTCCCTGGAGCCCTTGCTGGCACTGAATACTAATATTTAAAACCTTCTCTCTTTTATTTTTTGCTAATTTTGATAATTGAAAAACATATCATCATTGTTTTAATTTGCATTTCTATGCTCGCCTGTGAGCTTGAAACAATGTGCTCCTTTCTAAAAATTCTCACCTCTTTTGTGTCGATGTTTTTTGTTCTGTTCCTAAGATCTGAACTTCTTTCAGAATGGCTTCCCTCCCCAGCTTCCTGATCTCTGACAACAGCAGGATCACTCTCCTGACCGCTCCCAATTTCTGAACCAGAGTGGGACTTTTTCCCCCCACTTCAATCCCTGATTTCCCCTCAGTCCCTGCCTAGGGCCATTCCTTCCGGTGGATGTGTTCTTTCGCCTTCTTTGTTCTCAAGGGAACGCCGCCATCATTGGCCAAGGCCACCTACCGCTCCCCTGGGTTACAGGGGGAGCTTCCTGGCAACTCCTTTGCTACTGGTCTCTCCTACTTGGCTTCTCTTCCTCCTACGGCAGCGCTGACTCCCAACAGGGCCAGTCACTCCCTATTCCACTAGACTCAGCCTGGAAGAGCCTCTGCCAGACATTCATTCCCTCAGGATGGCTTCCCGCAGCTCCTCAGCCGGATGCCTCACACCCAGGTATTCTCCTCACTGCTTTGAGGTGGCTGCCTGTATGACTTTCCAAAAACTTTACCCCCTTCCTAGACATTCTTGCTGCAACACTTTCCTCTAGCTTACTTCTTTTTTTTTTCTATAGAAAAACATTTATTTATTTGTCTGTACCGAGTCTTAGTTGCGGCATGCAGGATCTTCAGTCTTCATCCAGCCTGCGGGATCTTGAGTTGAGGCAGGCAGAATCTTACTTAGTTGAGGCAGGATCTTTAGTTGAGGCATGTGAACTCTTAGTTGTGTCATGTGGGACCTAGTTCCCCTACCAGGGATCAAACCCAGGCCCCCAGCGCTGGGAGTATGAAGTCTTTAGCCACCAGATCACCAGGGAAGTCCCCTGCCTACCCTTCTTTTAAGGCTTTGTTCTGTACTAGTCTCCTCCAAGAACTGATCCCAGACTCTCTCACACTCTTAGAACTTTCACAAAGTAGAATTGCTTTTACAAAGTATACAACAGTCTGGACAAGGGGGTCTTGATGAGACCCAGAAGAGCTTTTAACAGGGAAGCAAGGAAGACAAGTTATTTTAGGGAAAGGTTGTTAGGTTTCATTTGTAACCAGTTGAGTTTGGGGGTGATGTCAGGACATCCAGATGAAGTCATTCCTTGGGCCACTGGAAACGTGGGGCCAGGAGGAAGGCAAGAGGTTATCTTCTGAGCAGACAAAGGATGCAGTGGAAGTTTTTCTCTTTTAATATTCATTTTTATTTATTTGTTTGTGCCAGGTCTTAGCTGTGGCATGTTGGATCTAGTTCCCTATCCAGAGATTGAACTTCCTGCATTGGGAGCTCAGAGTCTTAGCCACTGGACCACCAGGGAAGTCTCACAACAGACTGAATTTTAATCCTGGCTCTACCACTTACTGAAGTCAAAATTTGAACAGTAGAAAAAGGCATAAAATGAAAAGCTCTCTCACACTTGTCTCATGGGTTTCACTTCCTATCCCCAGGGACAACCAAGGCGACCATTTCCTTGTGTTCACGGCTAGAAATATTTGTTCGTTTACAAGATAGATGGATAGACAGATAGAAATATAGGTAGATAGATGATAAATAACTTTCTCCCTCCTTCTCAAACAGTGATAGCTTTGAAAATATCTTGCTTTATTCAGTTAACAGTGTTTCTCAGATATTATTCCATCTCAGAATATAAACAGCCTCCTCATTCTTCTCTTATAGCATTCCACTGAAAGGGTGAGTCTAACTTATTTAACCTCTTCTTTCATGGTGGACGTTTCATTCTGTATGTGCATTCGTAATTCTGGAAGTATTATAAATTACCTTCCAGGGGAACAGATAAATTGGGAGATTGGAATTGACATATACACACTACTATACATAAAACAGATAACCAAGAAGGACCTACTGTATAGCACAAGGAACTCTACTCAATACTCTGTAACGACCTGTATTGAAGAAAAATTTTTAAAAAGAGTGGCTATGTGTATGTGTTTAGCTGAATCACTTTGCTGTACAGTAGAAATTAACATAGCATTTTAAATCAACTATACTTCAATGAAAACTTAAAAAATAAGAAGAAAACAAATTACTTTCCAATGAAATTGCACTGGTTTATGTTCCTGCTGATGATGTGTAAGCAAGAGTTTGGACAACTGCTTAATTTCTCTGAGCCTCTGCTTCCTTATCTGCAAGATAAGCAAAACAGTACCTATTTCTCAGACTTGTGATGATTACCTGAGATGATGTGTGTAAAGTGTTGGCCTGTAGGAGCTGGTGGAGCTTCCCGGGTGGCTCAGTGGTAAAGAATCTACCTGTTAATGCAGGAGACTCAGGAGACACGGGTTAGATCCCTCGGTGGGGAGGGTCCCTTGGAGGAGGTCACGGCAACCCACTCCAGGATTCTTGCCTGGAGAATCCCATGGACAGAGGAGCCTGGTGGGCTGCAGTCCATGGAGTTGCAAAGAGTCAAATATGACTGAAGCGACTTAGCGCACATACATGCAGAGTGTGGTGCTCTCTAAGGGAGGTTACGATTTTATTTGGGGTTAGTGAGATGCTGTCCTGGCCAGGTAAAGGAATGTGTTTGGACCTCCTCGCCAGTCTGGGGTTCTCAGATTAGGACCAGGGCAGATTCTATCGGAAATCAGCAACTCAGATCAGAGGAGTCGTGGGTACCACCCTTGCCAGGGATGCGCTGTCTCCAGGGTACCCCAACCTCCTCCATACGGGATCTGCTCCCAGGTAACAGTGAACTGAGCCATCGAGTGGAATCCAAATTAAACCTGTGGGACCAAGGATCCTTTCCTCTGATCATCAAGAATCTCCAAGTAACCGACTCGGGGACTTATACCTGTGAAGTGGACAACAAGAAGCTCCAGGTGGAACTGCAGGTGTTCAGATGTGAGTGGGGCAGCCTGGGACCTCCAGCCAATTTCTCTTCCTTCTTGACTCGTATCCTTCCACCCAAACCAGGGCCTGAGCTGCTGGCATTTCAACTGTCTGAAGACAGATCAGACAGGCCACTGTGTCTTCTCAGTGGCACCTCAGGCCTTGGGTCAGGCAAGCGAGACAGAGACCTGGGGGCGAGCAGGAGATGCAGGGGTGGAAAGGCAGGAGACAGAGGGAGGAGTGAGAGAGACAAGGAAGAGAGGTGAGCGGGAAGGGACAGAGACCCTGCCTTGGGCTGGAGGTGGACAGAAGGGAGATGTTGGAACAAGGGTAACTGCAGATTCTCAGATGGCTCGGTGGTAAAGAATCCGCCTGCCAATGCAGGAGATGCAGGTTTGATTCCTGGATTGGGAAGATCCCCTGAAGAAAGAAACGGTAACCCACTGCAGTGTTCTTGCCTGGGAAATCCCATGGATAGAGGAGCCTGGTGGGCTACAGTCCATGGGGTCACAAAGAGTCAGACACAGCTTAGCAACTGAAACAACAAACAGACAACAGAGCAATACCCTAGGCTTCCTGGCTTCTTCTCTTCTTGGGGAGATGGTGTGTGTCTGTTGGTGACACAGTTCGCCTGCTCCCCTCACAGTGACTGCCAGCTCGGACTTCCGCGTGCTGCTGGGACAGAGCCTGACCTTATCTTTGGAGAGTCCCCCTGGGAGCAACCCTTCAGTGCAATGCAAGGATCCAGGGAATAATAGGAAGGTAGACCTCAAGAGCCTATCACTGGCCCAGGTGGGGCTGCAGGACAGTGGTACCTGGACGTGCACTATCTTCCAGAGCCAGCAGACACTGGAGATCAAAATACCCATCATGGTGCTGGGTAAGAGGGGCTCCCCCTCCCCCTCAGGCACCCCCTGCCTGCCAGACCCTCTGCCCTCAATGCTCCGCTCCAGGAGGAGGGGGGGAGTGGTGGGGGGGGGAGGGGGAGGCTGAAGCCAGGATCCCCTGGAGCAGAAGTCTGCCCTAAGGGACACGCTGGCCTTCTCTTCCTCACAAGCCACTCCTTGGGGAAGCGAACATGGAAGAAAGAAGGGACAGGGGGTGTAAGGATGTCAGGGACCCCAGAAACCCAGGAGGAAGCCCCATAGGAGGGCTGTCAAGGGCATCTGTCTTTTTGGTTGCCTCAGCTTCCCCCTCCCACAAAGTTGCAAGTCCACTAACTCAGAGATGCTCACAGCAACAAGCCAGCCCTGATGAAACTCAATGTTGCAGGTTCAGAGTCCTGAGTAGGCACTGGGAGGGAAAAAAAAAAGAGAGCCTAGAAGACAGGTGCTACCCCAGACCCTGTCCTTTGGGTGACTCACGTGACACATAGGAGGGTAGCGTGGTAATGAAGTTCATGGACTCTGTCTGAAATCCTGGCTCTGACTTGACTGTGTGGCCCCGGGCAGGTCACTGAAACTCTCTGTGCCTTGGTTTCTGCATCTGCAAAATGGGGATGATCTATCCTACCTTGTCGTGTCATGAGGACAAGTAACGTGCGAAGTGCCCTTAGAACAGCGCCTGGCATGTAGTCAGCCAGTGTCTGCGCTTACCTCGAGAAGGGTGATGAATGTTGTACCCATGTGGTACAGGCCAGATGCCCTCTGTGCTCCGGGATCCTGAGGAGGGAGAGGACCCCTGTGGCTGGGCTGTTCTAGGAGGGCTTCTCCGGGGAGGGGGCATTGCTGTGGCACCTCCCTGGGGTGCAGAGCAGAGAGAAGAGAGGAGATGTAGAAGGGACTTGAAGGGCTCGAGTGGCAGCCCAAGTGTTTGGACTCATCTGACCCCCTTTCCTGCGCCTGCCTTGCCCTGTATGGACCCAGGTTCTCTCCCTCCCCCTCCAGCCTTCCAGAAGGCCCCCAAAACAGTCTATGTGAAGGAGGGGGAGCAGGCGGAGTTCTCCTTCCCACTCACCTTCGAGGATGAAAATCTGAGCGGGGAGCTGAGTTGGGAGCAGGCGAACGGGGATTCTTCCTCCCAATCCTGGGTCACCTTCACCTTGACGAACAGAGAGGTGAAGGTGCTCAAGACTCACAAGGACCTCAAGTTCCTTGTGGGGGAGAGGCTACCACTGCATTTCACTCTGCTGCGGACTTTGCCTCAGTACGCGGGTTCTGGAATCCTGACCCTGGATCTCACCAAGGGGACGTTGCGTCAGGAAGTGAAGCTCGTGGTGATGAGAGGTGAGGAGCCAGGCTGAGACGGCAAGGGTGGGGTCAGGGACCAAGGGACCTGGCTCAGCGCCTCTCCAAGTCATGATAGACCCTTCAAGAGGGTGCCTTGGCCCTGGATGCCTGATGGAGCCCATCAAGGGCCCTCTGGTTGGGGGAATTTTTTAAAAAAATGTGGCTATGTTGGGTTCATTGTGGCATGCAGGGTTTCTCTACTTGAGGCACAAGGACTTCTCTTGCAGAGCATGGGCTCTAGAGCATTGCAGGTCAGTCGTTGCAGCTCGAATGGTTTAGTTGCCCTGCCGCATGTGGGATCTTAGTTCCCTGACCAGGGATCCAACCTGCGTCTCCTGCATTGGGAGGCAGACTCTGAAGTCCCTGGGGGTTGGTTTTAAACTGAAGTTGGACTCCTCTGTCCCTCCCTGACATCCAAGAGCCGGCCTAGGGTGAGCTCCACTAGAATTCCCGAGGGCCTCACTGAGAACCAGGCTCTAGTTCTGCCTCTGCCGGGGCCCTCTCAGATCCCGACTAAGCCCCTCCCTTCTGTGGGTCATTTTTGTCCTAGGGAGGATAACAGTGTGACAGTGATGGTGACAATGTCAGGTGTCATACTGAGTTCTTCCCCTCCTACCTCCTTAATTATCATAACAACATCACCAATAATAATGGCTTAGATTGGGTGTTTCGTACAAGCCAGGCCCCATTCAAGTGCTCTGCGTGTATCTTTCCATTTAACTGTTGTGTGGGGCTCTCCCTGGTGTCCCAGGTGGTAAAGAATCTGCCTGCAATGCAGGAGACCTGGGTTCGATCCTGGGTGGGGAAGATTCCCTGGAGAAGGGAATGGCAACCCACTCCAGTATCCTTGTCTGGAGAATCCCATGGACAGAGAAGCCTAGTGGGTTACAGTCCATGGGGTCACAAAAAGTCGGTCACCACTGAGCGACTAACACCTCACTTCAGCTTGGGAAGTAACTTCTTTAAAGACTCACAGATTGTAAGCAGCAGGGCTGGGGTTCAAATCTAAGACTGCTGGATCTCAGAAGCTGTGCTTCCTCCATTATAACTGTATGAAAATGTGCTCTGAGAGGCTAGCAGAGTGGTGCTCATATAAAGCACCATCGTCATTGCTCTATGGAATTCCTGGAGGTCCAGGGTCCCGGTCTCAGGCTCTTGTCCCTCTGCAGTGACTAAGACCCCAAACAGTCTGACCTGTGAGGTGCTGGGGCCCAGCTTGCCAAGGCTGACCCTGAACTTGAAGATGGGGAACCAGAGTATGAAGGGCTCAAATCAGTCGAAGTCGGTGACAGCGCTGGAGCCTGAGGCTGGGGCGTGGCAGTGTCTGCTGAGTGACAGGGGCAAGGTCCTGCTGGAATCCGAGATCAACGGTGAGTCAGGGTCCATGTTCCATGGCCTAACCCCAAGCCCCTGCCTCCTCAGCTGGGGGACCCTCCCGGGACTTGTGGAGACCACCCAGCCTCCCAATTGCTCTGAGATGGGTAGGCTGGTAGGTGAGGGGCCGAGGACACAGGGCTGATGAGGTGAAGCGGGGTGTGGCCCTGAGCTCTCGTAGTCCTACAAGTTCCCACTTCCCTAAAGTCTCCCACCCAGGAGTGGGGCTCCCCTGACCAAGAGCCCCCCTCCCTGGCTCCTCTTCAGACCCAGACATACATGCACACCCAAACGTACAGACATTTGTGTGCATAGCAAGGGTGGGGACTGTTGGTCTAGCGCCCCAGAAAGCAGAGTGGCACCTCATCTTAAAACCCTTTCCCCAAGGGAGCTTTGGGGTTGAATGGATACACGTATATCTGTAGCTGAGTTCCTTCGCTCTTCACCTGAAACTGTCACAACAATGTCTTTTTTTAATTTTATTTTTAAACATCAAAAAATAAAATGTTAAAAACAACAACAACAACAAAAAATCCTTCCCCAGCCTTTCCCTTCTAGTCCTGGTGGCCCCTAAGGGGACCACGTATCCTGCCTCGCTCTCTCAGCCCAAGGACCAGACCCAAGTGTGGCTGGGCAGTGAGACCCTCTCTCCTGGACCCCCTTGTGTGCCCCTTGCCCTGACGGTGGGCAGGGAGCTGAGCACGCCTCTCTCTGTCTTGCAGTCTTGCCTTCAGACCTCACCCAGGCCTGGCCAAAGTTCCTGCCCGTGGTGTTGGGAATCATATGTCTATTGGTTCTCACTGTCTTCTGCATTGTCTGTGTTAAATGCTGGCACCGCAGGGTGAGTGAGCCCTCCCCCGACGTCCTCGCACCCCCACAGGACACTCAAGACCCTGAGGCCGGTCCGGCCACGAGGGTGTCCTGTGTTTGTGACCCACTTCTCCTCTGGCTCCCTCTGCCCACTGCTCACTCCCTCACTGCCTGCTGGGCCCCGTCCCAGATCCCATGAGGAGGGAGAGAAAGGAAGGCGCACAGTCAATTCTGGGACAGATGGCCTACTCGGCCACAGCCCTGGCCTCTCCCCTCCCAGCTTTCCCCCCATCCCCACCCCCGCGCCTCCCCTCCAAGGGGCAGCTCCCTTTCAGAAGCCCACGGCCCTCACAACTCGCCTCCTTCTCCCTGGATAGCGCCAGGCAGAACGGATGTCTCAAATCAAGAGGCTCCTTAGTGAGAAGAAGACCTGCCAGTGCCCCCAGTAAGGAACTGGGAGGGGGGAGCGGAGAGGGAGGGGAGGGTGGAGAAGGGAGGAGGGAAGGAGATGCAGGCTAGAGGGAGGCTGTGCAGAGGAGAGAAGCGGGTAGGGATGGCCTAGGAGGCAGGAAGCAGGCTGGAGAATGGAGGACCAGGTGAGGGGTTGGGGGCCTGGGGTGTGGCTGGAAGCCAGCCCTGCGCTGGAAGGGAAAAGCAGGCTCTGGGAACCACAGAGGGCCTGGAAGTCAAAGGGCTGGGAGGCACAGACTTGTTCTTATTCTTCGTCCCTCCAGCCGGCTCCAGAAGGCCTATAATCTCACCTGAGGCCCCGACCAGGAGGAGTTTTTCACCTGCAACCTCCACACCTGGCTCCGCAGCCCCTCAACCCCAACCCCACCCCCGCATCTCCTATCGGGCCCCTGGGCCTGGGGACCAGATGAATGTAGCCGGGCCCGCTGGCCGCCTCCCGCCCTCCTGGCCGAGGGCGCCTTGGGTCTGCTCTTCCAGATGCTCGCCCCTTCTTCCCCATTTTCTTTCTACTCCAACTCTAACCCTTCTCTGATGACTTCTCTCTCCACTCTCTCCCTCACCACTGGCTCGGATCCCGGGCAGCACAAGGGACCAGCCCAGCATGGCCTGGAGGATGAGGCTGGGTGTCTGCAGCATGAAGCCCAAGACTGTCATTGTACGGGGAGAGGACCCTGGGACCAGAGAGAGGAGGGACTAGCCCAGGATCACAAGCTAGTCAAGGACAGATTCAGATCCAAAGGTTTCTCCTGACTGCCTACCAGCCGCATTTCATTCTGCCTGCGTCTCACTCTGCCTTGGCAGAACCACGGACTCACATCCTGACCTGGGCACAAACAGGCACCCTGGGCACACTTGTTCACAGATGTGATTCCTTATCGCCCCAGCAGCATGGCTCTATTTACAAACCAGTTCCTTTGTTTGTCTGTGGGCTTCCCTGGTGGCTCAGATGCTAGAAAATCTGCTTGCCAGTGCAGGAGACCGGGGTTTGATCCCTGGGTTGGGAAGATCCCGTGGAGAAGAAAATGGCAACCCACTCTAGTATTCTTGCCTGGAGAATCCCATGGACAGAGGAGCCTGGCGGGCTACAGTCCATGGGGTTGCAGAGTCGGATACAACTGACTGACTAACAATGTCTATTTCAGCCTCACAAAAATTCTGCAAGGCTGGTAGTGACAGGACCGAGACTAACATCTCCAGTTTATAGACCAGAAACAGAAGACAGAGAGGTACAGCTAGTATGTGGACTAGCCCAGGTCTCTTGACTGCTAGTTCCATTGCTATCTCTTGAACAGAGGGAAAATACCACGCAGGTCTCTGCAGCTGGCTGGTCACAGATGCCAGGTATGTCCCTTGTCCCTCCACGGGAGCCCTTCCTGGCAGGGAGTTTGCCTCAGAGAGTTCAGGATCAGGCAGGAGGGCCTCCCTGCCTAGAATCCCTCCTTCGTCCCCTGCTGGCTGCAGAATCCTGTTAGCAGGGAACAAAACCTGCAGTTCTCCTAATCAGGGCACAGGCCCTGTGGGAGAGGGTGTCCACGGACCACCACTCATCCTCTCAGAACCTTCTGGAAGGTGAGTTTTGCCTGGGGGAGAGGTGGGAAACTGGCTGGAAACAGCCCTCTGAGGGCGCCTCCTGTGAAGGGTGATACCCCTGGGCCTCAGTCTCCCCACCCTGCACCCCCTTCTTCCTTCTCCCAAATGACTCAGGATACAAGAAAATCTCAGGGTTACAAGTTTTCTTCTTCTTCCTCTTTTCGATCCATTTCTCTCAGTATCCCCAGCCTCCTCTGCCCCACTCTCCTCTCTTCCCTTTCTCATCACCTCTTCCAATCCCTACCCTTTTCCCTTCTTTTCCTTCCGATTTGCCTCTTTGAGAAAGAACACCCAGCAGTCGACAGGGGTCCCCATGGCTTGCTTGTATTCATGACCTGTCCCCACCCCTGCCTCCCCTGAGCTGAGAGAAAAATACAACAGAGTTAACTTTAAGGAAGAGGCTCTTATGTGTGTGTGTGTGTGTGTGTGTGTGTGTGTGTGTGTGTGTGTGTGTGTGTGAGAGAGAGAGAGAGAGAGAGAGAGAGAGAGAGAGAAGGGTGGGGGAGACACTGTGTGCCAAGTCTCTTCAGTCGTGTCCTACTCTTCGCGACCCCATGGACTGCAGCCCGCCAGGCTCCTCTGTCCATGGGATTCTCCAGGCAAGAATACTGGAGCGAGGTGCCATGCTGTCCTCCAGGGGATGTTCCCGACCCAGGGATGGAACCTTTGAGGGGGAGGCAAAGGTGGACTCTTTCCTGGGGATCTGGAATCTTCTGATCTGTGGGGTCAGACCAAAGGACAGGTTGCCAGGTTTGCCCCCCAAGAAGCAGACCAAGTTTCCCTGGGGAGGGAAAAATCCTCTGGAGGTGGTTAGCCACCTCCCCACCCCACAGGGCCCTGAGTGTGCGCGCTTGTGTGTGTTCTACTGAAGAGGAGAGACTGCAGGGGCAGTGTGTGCGCGCGCCACGTGAGAAACTGCGATGTGTGCGTGAAAACTGTGTGTGTCCCCCACACAAGTGTGGAGTTTGTGTTCCAGAAGGAAGCAGCGGTATATTAGGGGGAGGTGCATCCTTCTAGCCCCCGTCCCCCCCAACCTCCTGTATCCCACAAGCAGCCCCAGCATGGCCACCGCCCCTCACTCCTGCAGCCTCCAGCACACGCCCGCGTGAGCCCTCATCCTGGGAACAGCCCTTAAAGATACACTGGGTGACACACGCGTCCTCCTCCCCGGGCCGTACCAGCGGCCTCGCGGAGCCTGAGTTCGCCGGGGGGGAAACCGGGTGGGGTGGGGGCAGGACTCGAGCCGGGTCACCAATGAGACGGTTCCCTCCGGGCACCTGCCTAGCCCCTCCCGCGCCGGGTCTCCACCGTCCGGTCCCCCGGCCCGCGCTCGCCCCGGTCCCCCCGGGCTGGCCTCCATCCCGACCCGGGGCTGCGGGCAGTGGCGGGACCCCGGGAGAGAGGGGCCGGCGGGCATCTAGGGGGCCGAGCCGAGAGGCTGGGACGGGCGGGAGGAGGGAGGCCCCGGGGGGAGGAGGGAGGAGGACCGAGGGCGGCGAGCTGGAGCCGGCAGGCGGCGGGAGCCCGGGCGAGCCGCGTCGCTCGGGTGTGCGGTCTCCATAGCAGAGCTGGGCGCAGCCCGAGGTAAGGCGACCCCGGCCCGCTTCCCCGCGGGCCTCCCCCCCTCTCCCCGCACCCCCCCCCCGACCGGCTCCTTTCCCCTCCGGCTGGCCCCTCCTCCCCGGCCACCTGCTGTCTCTGCCCTGGAGACCGCGGTGGGTGGCAGGCAGGAGGGAGGAGCCGCCTGACCTTACCCCTTCACCCCGAAGGGCAAGGGACCCCTGTCCGCCCCGGAGTCCCTCCGCACGCCCTCCCACCTTCCTCTGATCTCTCTCCGTCCTTCACCTCCTCTCTCTGTCCTTCACATCATTCCTGCCTGGCTCCCTCTCTGAGTCCCCGCTGTTTCTTCCCGAGCCCACCCTCTGGGCCTGGGTGGGGGTGGGTGGGAAGGGGTCCAAAGCTGTAGCGGAGGGGGGGGTGGCGCTCCTGACCAATTCCCTCTATCCTCCTCTGGCTGGCCATTGCCATGGCAACTAGGGTGTACTGGGCTCCCAGGGAAGACAAAGGTGGGGGATGGACGAAGGACCTCTGGGGGAGGGGGCAAGGGTCTACAGGAAACAGACCTTCCACAGCTGCACCCCATTTTTACTCCATTTACCCCAAAGCCGCTATGCCCATCTTTCCTGCTTCCACTCTATCCAAGGTTTCCTCTTAGCCTCCTTGCCGGGGCTCAGTAAGGCTCAGAGTCAACACATCCAGGACACCTTCCTTCCCGTCAGAGTAAGACGGAGGCTCGGGGCAGGGGAGGAAAGAGTGGGGGTCCACGGGGTGGGGAGGAGTCCGAACCTTATTGAACACCGGGCTTTTCTTCTCAGCCTCCCTCCCCCCTGCTCCCTCCCTCCACCCACCCCCGCCTCTCCAGGGGTCTTGCATTTCCTTCTATTTTCAGATACTATCACTTTGCCCCCTCTTTCTCTCTCTTCTGCTCAAACTCTCCTCCTTCCCCTGGTTCCCCCTCTTTCCATTTCTGGATGCTTCTGATGTCAGTGGTTTCCCTGCCTTTGGGTTCCCTAACCACCACCCCCCCACTCAGTCCCTGCCCCCTTTCTCCCGTCTTCCCAGATCCCCGGTGAGTGGGAGGGTGATCGTGCAGGCTGGGGAGATGGGGCTGAACATCAGGACCCCTGGATCCAGGAGTCTGGAAAGCGGGGGAGGGGCCTTATACCCTATCCCAGTTTCCCGTGAGCCCTCGGGAAGAAACAAGTCGTGCCTCGGCCGACGTGGCTCTGGGGAGAGACTCGGGGATGTGAAGATAGCGGTTGGGTAGTATTGGGCAGAGGACAGAAAGAGGGACCTGGGAGGGAGGAAAAATGGCTGACGATGGATGGGAAATGGGAAGTCAGAATACCTTCTTTCCTGGAGGTCTGGAAGACAGGGCTCTTATCCATGTGGGATGTTGGAGTGATCATCTGGTTTAGGGCAGGAGAATGTTCTGAACGACGCTGTGACCCAGAGTAACCAGTCGTTTCTATAATTTCGAGAGAAGGGGGGATTCAGAGTCACTTGGAGACCAGCTCAGGCTCTGCCCCTTCCACACCTCATCTCTCCCTTGCAGTGAGTCCAGGAGGCTGAGCACCACCCCCAGGATCCTTGGGGGCATCCAGAAGACCCGGAGTGGTCAAGAATCAGAGGAAGAAGAGAGCTGGATGTCCTGGCATGAGGACCGGGGCTCCCCAGCCAATTTCCTAGTGGGGGAGCTATCAGCTTGTCTCCCCATTAACGACAAGAATACTTCTGGAAGGGCCCCACCCAACATGGAGGCCGAGGACCACCTCCGCTGACCCTCAGTCTCCTCCCCCGCCCTCCCCGCCGGACCTCAGCTGGGTCATTCATGCAATGCTGAGCAAGAGGGGCGGCCTAGGGGCGGCCCACCTCACTCCAGGGCAAGGACTGTGGGCGTCATGGGGGTGCGTGTGAGCGGGGCTCCTGGGTGAGACCCAGCCCCCACCCCCAGGAGTTCAAGGGGGGTGGGGGGACCGAGGAAGGATGGCTCGGGGCGGGGCGGGGGCAGAGGAGGCCTCCCTCCGCTCGAATGCGCTGTCCTGGCTGGCCTGCGGGCTGCTGGCGCTGCTGGCCAACGCCTGGATCATCCTTAGCATCTCGGCCAAGCAGCAGAAGCACAAGCCGCTGGAGCTGCTGCTCTGCTTCCTGGCAGGCACGCACATCCTCATGGCGGCCGTGCCCCTCACCACCTTCGCTGTGGTGCAGCTGCGGCGCCAGGCCTCCTCCGACTATGACTGGAACGAGAGCATCTGCAAGGTCTTCGTGTCCACCTACTACACGCTGGCCCTGGCCACCTGCTTCACCGTGGCCTCCCTCTCCTACCACCGCATGTGGATGGTGCGTTGGCCCGTCAACTACCGCCTCAGCAACGCCAAGAAGCAGGCACTGCACGCCGTCATGGGCATATGGATGGTCAGCTTCATCCTCTCCACCCTGCCCTCCATTGGCTGGCACAACAATGGAGAGCGCTACTACGCCCGCGGCTGCCAGTTCATCGTCTCCAAGATCGGCCTGGGCTTTGGCGTCTGCTTCAGCCTCCTGCTGCTTGGGGGCATCGTCATGGGGCTGGTCTGTGTGGCCATCACCTTCTACCAGACGCTGTGGGCCCGGCCCCGGAGGGCTCGGCAGGCCCGGAGAGCAGGGGGTGGGGGGGCCAGGGGGGGTGGGCCAGGGGGCTTGGGTACCCGTCCGGCCTTCGAGGTGCCAGCCATCGTAGTGGAGGATGCCCGGGGGAAGCGGCGGTCCTCGCTGGACGGCTCTGAGTCGGCCAAGACATCTCTGCAGGTCACCAACTTGGTCAGCGCCATCGTCTTTCTCTATGACTCCCTCACAGGAGTGCCCATCTTGGTGAGACTGAGGCTCCCCCAAACCCACTCTCTCTCCAATATCCAGACCCCAGCATGATCACCTGACCTCTGACTCCATCACAAGCAGCTCCATCATCCATCTTCTCATCTACTCAGCCCCGCTGTGAGCCCCTGTCTCCATTGTCCATCTCAGCTCCTAGTTCCCACCATCCCCAGCTCCGTAGCATGTTCTCTGGTGACCAGTACTCAACTTCATCACCTGTGCTTCTGTCCCACTCCCTGTCCTCTGGTTTCATCATCTATCTTGCTGTGCCACTATTCAGCCTCTAGAACTATCAACCCAGCTGTTAGGCTCCTCTCTCCACCCCCAAATTCCCTCTGGACACAATAGGGTCTTGAGCACTCCTGGGTGGCAACCCCACAGAGCTCACCCCACTCCACCCGCAACTTTCTGCACTCCTGTGTGTGCGCGCTCATTTGCTCAATCGTGTCTGACTCTTTGTGACCCCATGGACTATAGCCCACCAGGCTTCTCTGTCCATGGGATTCTCCAGGCACGAATACTGGAGTGGGCTGCCATGCCCCCCTCCAGGGGATCTTCCCCATCCGGGAATCAAACCCATGTCTTTTACATCTCCTGCATTGGCAGGTGGGTTCTTTACCACTAGTACCACCTGGGAAGCCCTGTGCATCCCCCATCTAGTCCTTATTTCTGAATTTCAACTTGTCTTCAAGTTTCCTATACCACCTCTGCTCCTCCTCTCTAGATCCCTGGGCTTACTCTCTAGAACTCTTTCCAGATCTTCCTCCCACTAGGTTCATCCATCTTCACTCCAACTTTGCCTCTGTGCTTGTCCTCTGTGATCTGGACCATCCCTTCCTGACTTCCTCCCTCCCTCCTCCCCCAGCTGCACCAGGATGTGGGGTCTGGGGTCGAGGAGGAGCCACCTCGGCTCTGGGCCCTGACCCGGCGCCCCTCCCCCTCCTCCTGCCAGGTGGTGAGCTTCTTCTCCCTGAAGTCGGACTCGGCGCCCCCCTGGATGGTGCTTGCAGTGCTGTGGTGCTCCATGGCACAGACGCTGCTGCTGCCGTCCTTTATCTGGTCCTGCGAGCGCTACCGCGCCGACGTGCGCACGGTGTGGGAGCAGTGCGTGGCTATCATGTCCGAGGAGGACGGCGAGGACGGTCAGAAGAAGGGCTGGGCTTTCGCTTTGTCTAGGCGTCTGCTCCCTTTCCTGCCCTTTTCTACCAGCTCATCTCGAGGGTCGGGATGGGCTGCTCTGGAGTGCCTCCTGCTGGACAGAACCTGCGGTTTCCCCTGGGTGGACTCCTGATTCCCTCTCCCCAAGCATCTCCCCATGCCCACCCACTGATTCCTCCACTCTACTTCCCCTGGAAGCCCCACACTACCCAGCCCTGCGTCCGCCGGGCAGAGAGACCGAGAAACAGTCCAGCGTCCTAACACAGCCATAAAGGAAGGCTGTGGAACCAAGAGGAAGCTAAGCCTCCCTCCTGAGACTTCCCAACTACAGGGAGAGCGCCTGGGGGTGGGTGGGTAACTATTTCAAGTAAGTGTGCCTGTGTGTATGAATCACTAGAGATTCAGCACTGAACGCAACAGACACTAGCCACTCTTGGTTCTTCTTGGAGCTCACTAATGGAAACAGGAGGATTCTCTGGGGAGCTTCTCAGGGAGTGGGAGCTCTTAAAGGGGGTGGGGAGGTGGGCATTCTCTACCTCGAACCACTCTGCCCCTTTTCTCTTCTAGATGGGGGCTGTGATGACTATGCAGATGGCCGAGTGTGTAAAGTTCGCTTTGACGCCAATGGGGCCACAGGGCCAGGGGGCAGGGACCCCACCCAAGTAAAGTTGCTACCTGGACGGCACATGCTCTTTCCCCCTCTTGAGAGGGTTCACTACTTACAGGTACAGGACACGTCCCGTTCTGGGCATCCCCTCACTACTTTTCTCCAGTCTGTTATCCATCACACCCCTCCCCCATCCCCTAGCCCTGGCCTGCAGGGCACGGATGGGGAGGTGGAAGGAAGGCCTGGTTAGGGTGGTTTCCCATCAGTCAGACCACTCTGAACCAGGTCTGCCCCTTAGAGGATGTTTTGCAAAAGTTTAGGGGGTGGAGCCACCTTGCAGGGTCCCCACTTTGGCCCCGGCTTTGTCCCTGCAGCCCCTGAGGGTCTATTTGCTCCTCTTCCCAGGTCCCTCTGTCCCGCCGTCTGTCCCATGATGAGACCAACATCTTCTCTACTCCACGGGCACCAGGCTCCTTCCTGCACAAGTGGTCCTCCTCTGATGACATCCGGGTCCTCCCAGCCCAGAGCCGGGCCCTCGGGGGCCCCCCTGAGCACCTGGGACCAAGGCAGAGGCTGGAGGATGAGGAGGATGAGGAGGAGGCTGGAGGTGGGGGGCTGGCCACCCTCCGCCAGTTCCTGGAGGGTGGGGTTCTGGGCTCAGGTGGGGGACCCCCACGGGGTCCAGGCTTCTTCCGAGAGGAGATCACCACCTTTATTGATGAGACACCTCTGCCTTCTCCAGCCGCCTCACCGGGGCCCTCTCCTCGCCGGCCCAGGCCTCTGGGGGTCTCACCCCGCCGACTCTCCCTGGGGTCCCCTGATAGCCGAGCCATTGGACTTCCTTTGGGGCTGAGTGCAGGGCGACGCTGCTCCCTGACAGGAGGAGAAGGGAGCACAAAAGCTTGGGGAGGATCCTGGGGCCCAGGGAACCCCATCTTCCCCCAGCTGACTCTGTAAGCCCAAGTGGGCCTGCTGGACTCAGAGAAGGGGGCCTGGGTGGGGAGCACCTCCTTCCATTCCTGAGCCTCCAGACTCTGGGGAGATGGGCAGGAACCGGGGCCCAGGGACACCAGCTGGCTCCCATCCCAGTCACCAGACACCCGCCTCACCTGCCATCCTCTCTAGCAAAGTGTATTAAAGTCAAGTGTTACCATGGAAACCTGTGTGTCCAGTGTGCTGTGGTGGCAGAGGGGATGGTCAGAGGCTCGGTGGGTGGAGTGGCTCATGAAGGACAAAATAGAGCAGGGGCAGTCGATGGAGGCCCAGAAATACACCGGGAGAGAGACAAGTATGCAGACAGTCACAGAGATGGGCTTCTGGGAGCGTCTTGGGCTCGGGTGGGGGGCGCTTGGGGATACACTTGAGTTTGCTGATTTGGGTGTGAAGGATCTTTACTGAGATCTGTGAAGGTGGTTTTAGAGGTTGTCTCTGTCTTCCTTGGGCTTCCCTGGTGGCTCAGAATGTAAAGAATCTGCCTGCAATGCAGGAGAGCCTAGTTTGATCCCTGGGTCAGGAAGATCCCCTGGAGAAGGAAATGGCAACCCACTCCAGTATTCTGGCCTGGAGAATCCAAAGGACAGAGGAGCCTGGCGGGCCACACTGCATGCCTCAGCTCTCCTCCTTTCCCCAAATGTGTATGCGCCTACTTTCTGAGCAGGAAAACGTTTGAGCAGACTTGCTGTCACGCCTGGAGTTTACCCTCCGCCCTGCTGCATTCTAAAGCTCTTTTTCTTCTACAAGTGCGGGTGGGTGTACGGGAGGCTTCCACCCTCCTTTTCCTGGGCCCAGAGTGGAGGGGAGCCCAGTCCACCATAGCGATTCCCGCACGATGGGCCCCCGGGGTTGGTCAGGGGTCCTAAGAGGTTCCTCAGGCCTGCTCCAGGGCTGCCGTCTGCCCTGTTCTCTCCACCGTCTGTTTCTCCCTGGACGCCGCCCCGCTTGTCCTAAAGCCCACGTTCTCCACGTTCTGCCGCCGCCGCCGGGCGTCCTCTGACTCCAGTCTCTCTCTCACCCCGGCCTCTCCGGGCTGGGGCTCGGGCGCATCAGCTCCCTGCGGCGCTCCTCCCTCCTCCCCTCCCTCCTCTCCATCCCTCCTTCCTTTCCCCTCCCTCTTCCTTCCCCCTTTTCCTCCCTCTCGCTCTCGGCTCCCGCAGTTCCCTCCTGCAGCCGGCCGGCGGCTCTGGCACGATGCTCCGGCTCCTCCGGTGGCTGCTGCTCCTGTTGCTCCTGCCTCCCCCGGGGTCCCCCGAGCCCCCAGGCCTGGCCCCGCCGTCCCCGGGGGCGCCTCCCCAGGCCCCCGACTTGCTCTACGCGGACGGGCTGCGCGCCTACGCGGCGGGGGCCTGGGCTCCGGCAGTGGCGCTGCTGCGGGAAGCGCTGCGGAGTCGGGCGGCGCTGGGCCGCGCGCGGCGGGACTGCGGGGCGTACTGCGCGGCCGAGCCGGGGGTCTCGCTCCCCGCCGCCCCGGGGCCCGACTCCGGGCCGGGGGCCTGGGAACCGCTGCTCCTCCGCGCGGCGCTGCGGCGCGCCGAGTGCCTGACCCAGTGCGGGGCGCGGAGGCTGGGCCCGGGGGGCGCGGCGCGGCTCCGCGTGGGGAGCGCGATCCGGGACGCCTTCCGCCGGCGGGAGCCCTACAACTACCTGCAGAGGGCCTACTACCAGGTGCGCGGCCGGCCCGGGCCCCGGGGGGTCCTCCTCCAGCTCCCGGGAAGGGGCGGCGAATAAACGCCGGGACTCGGGTGGGGCTGTGTGATCAGGACCTCGCCTTTGGAGTCGGTCCTGGCAAACCGCGACCAGTACCTACAGAGTGGGGCACGGCCTCGGGAGGGTGGGAGCAAAGTTGGAAGGGGATGGAAGCCGATCGAAGATGGAGGGCAGGGGCCTGGAGTTCGAGGAAGTCTTATGAGACCTACGTGGAGTGACAGAGCCTCTTCCCAGGAATGAAGGGGGGCGGGGACAGGGGCGAGAGACGCGGCTGGCGAGAGAGAACTGGGGGGCGGGTAGGGGGTGAGCCTGAGCCTTCGCTTGGGGCAGGAGGGAGCTTCGGGAAAGAAAGAGGAGGTGGGCAAGGCTGAGGGCTCTGGTGTCCGGTCGTGGGACCCTGCCCAGCTACTGGTGCGATAGCTGTTGCCTACTAACGCCTACGTGGCCGGGAAGGGGGGCGCCGGCCACAGACACCTCAGCTCAGGGTCCTAGAGACCTGCGGCTTTTGGTGGCGGCTAGGGTCACCCCTACGTCCCCACCTCGCGTGGCCATCACTTCCGCCTTATCTCTCCAGTGAGGTCCCTCTGCCCACACCCTACCCACTCCAGTTTCTGAGACCCCCTTTCCATGGCTACCAGACTCCTGAGAGTCCCCATTTACTGGGGGTCTAGAGGTTGGGTGGTGGGCAGCTGTCACCTACCAGTCTTCCAGAAGGCTCGGGCGGGGATGTTGGGGAAGGGCAGATTCTGACACCCCCGCCCTGGGGGCTGACTCCCCCATCCCTTCCGCGTCTCAGCTGAAGAAGCTGGACTTGGCAGCAGCCGCGGCGCACACCTTCTTTGTGGCAAACCCAGCGCACCTGCAGATGCGGGAGGACATGGCTAAGTACAGACGGATGTCAGGGGTTCGGCCCCAGAGCTTCCGGGACCTGGAGACACCTGCATATTGGGTGAGACCCTCAGCTTGACCCGAGCCTTTGACCGATGGGATACACAGGCCTCGCCCGGCTGTGCACTGTCCGCTGGGCATTGGGAAATCTGGGTATGTCCTCTGTGACCCTGATGGAAGGGTCCCTCTCTGGGACCTAGTTTTCTTCCTGAGATTCGCAAAGTCTCATGTTCTAACATTCGGATTCTCAGGCCTGCCCTGTATTTGCCAAGGTGACCTGAGACCTGGACTCCAGGCCCCCAGTGAGGCCAACGCCCCTCCCCTTCTTTCTGTCTCCCAATCTATCTTGGCACCCTTCACCCCCCCCCCGCCCTCAGGATCTCGGGTGACTGACCTCTCCCCTCCCCAACAGGCAGCCTTTGACACCGGCCTGGAGCATCTTGGGCGCCAGGAGGCAGGCCTGGCACTGCCCTGGCTGGAGGACGCCCTGCAGGAGAGCCTGGCCCAGGTGGAGAGCTGCCGGGCCGGCTGTGAGGGGCCCGAGGAACAGGAGAGGGAGGCAGAGGAGGAGGAGGGGACCGGGAGCCAGGGGGGCCTGTATGAGGCCATCGCAGGTAAGGGGCTGGAGCGCAGGGGGCGGAGATCACGGTGCACTGGGGCGGGGGGAGGCATATCACTAGCTGAGTGAGTACCCCGTGTGTCCCCCACAGGTCACTGGACCCGCGTCCTGCAATGCCGGCAGCGCTGTGTGGGGGACGTGGCCACGCGTCCTGGTCGCAGCCTCCCCGTTCCGGACTTCCTTCCCACCCAGCTGAGGCGGCTGCATGAGGCCCACGCTCAGGGTCAGTGAGGGGGAAGGGTGAACCCCGGGTGGGGGGACTGGGGCTGGAACCTGGAGAGTGAAAGTCTGTCTCTGCTGGTACCCGGAGCTCCACCTCTCCATCCTTCCATCTACCTCTGCATCTGAGTAGGTCGGGGCTCCCTGGGGACCATCACCTCAGAGGACTCTGGCTCTCCATTGTGAGAAGCTCGGGAGCTGGGTCACAGGGCTCCTTCTGTCCTCGCTGCTTCTCACTTTCCTTTCTTCTCTCCTCTCTTCCTCCCCTCTGAACTCTGCCCGTACAGCCCAGGTATGTTCCAGGAAGCTTTGGAAAGAAGCAGTGGATGAGCCTGTCTGCCGGGTGGGATGGGTCACTGGGAGACCACCTTCTCTGGCTCTGCTTCTGTCCCCCGGCTCTTGGCCCTGCCCTGGGATGACTGGGATGCCTGGTCTCTGGGCCACACCCCCACGCTGTTGCTCTGTCCCCAGTGGGGAATCTGTCCCAGGCTGTGGAGAATGTCCTGAGCTTCCTGCTCTTCTACCCGGAGGATGAGGCTGCCAAGACGGCTCTGGACCGGTACCAGGCCCAGCTGGGGGAGCCGAGACCTGGCCTCGGGCCCAGAGAGGTACCCCCTACTCACTCACCCTGTGGATGTGTGCTAAGTTGCTTAGTTGTGTCTGACTCTTTGGGACCCCATGGACTGTAGCCCACCAGGCTCCTCTGTCCATGGGATTTCTAGGGCAAGAAAACTGAAGTAGGTGGCCATTCCCTTCTCCAGCTCACCCTGTGAGGTCGTCCTAAATCAGACAAATACAGTGGAGAAGTCACCTGGACCCACCCCCCCATTCTGGCCAAAGGCGACCCCAAGTCCAGCATCTGGCCTTGTCTCCACTCCCTGCTCCCCACTTCAGGCTATCCTTCTTTTTTTTCTAACTTATTTCGACTGCACTGGGTCTTCATGTGGCCCACAGGCTCATCTCCTTGGCATGTGGGTTTTCTCTAGTTGATGCACACCTTCTCTTGTTGCAATGTGTGGGCTTAGTTGCCCTGCGGCTTGGGGGATCTTAGTTCCCTGACCAGGGATCGAACCCATGTGCTCTGCATTGGAAAGTGGTTTCTTTTTTTAGCAGAAACATTACTTTACTGACAATGGTTCGTATAGTCAAAGTGAAGTGAAAGTGAGTCACTTAGTCGTGTCCCACTCTTTTCGACCCCACTGACTGTACAGTCCATGGAATTCTCCAGACCAGAATACTGGAGTGGTAGCCTTTCCCTTCTCCAGGGGATCTTCCCAACCCAGGGATCGAAACCAGTCTCCTGCATTGCAGGCAGATTCTTTACCAACTGAGCTATCAGGGAAGCCCTCCCGTATAGTCAAAGCTATGGTTTTTCCAGTAGTCATGTATGGTTGTGAGAGTTGGACCATGAACAAAGCTGGACACCAAAGAATTGATGCTTTCGAACTGTGGTGCTAGAGAAGATGCTGAGAGTCCCTTGGACTGCAAGGAGATCCAACCAGTCAATCCTAAAAGAAGTTAGTCCTGAATATTCATTGGAAGGACTGATGCTGAAGCTGAAGCTCCAATACCTTGGCCACCTGATTCAAAGAACTGACTTGCTGGAAAAGACCCTGATGCTGGGAAAGACTGAAGGCAGGAGGAGAAGGGGACGACAGAGGATAAGGTGGTTAGATGGCATCACTGACTCAATGGACATGAGTCTGAACAAACTCCAGGAGTTGGTGATGGACAAGGAAGCCTGGCGTGCTGCAGTCCATGGGATCACAAAGAGTTGGACATGACTGAGCAACTGAACTGAACTGGGTTGTTTATTTGTTTATGTATTTATTTTGGCTGTGCTGATTGCTGCATGGGCTTTGGATGGAACCTGTGTCTCCTCATTGGCAGGCAGAATTTTTTTGTTGTTGTTAAGATTTTTTTTTAATGTGGACCATTTTTTTTTTTAAAAAAGACTTTATTGAATTTGTTACAGTCTTGTCTCTATTTTATGTTTTTTTGCATTTTGGCTGCAAGGCATGTGAGATCTTAGTTTCCCAGCTAGGAACTGAATCCTCACTCCCTGTATCGGAAGGCAAAGTCTTAACTACTGGACCGCCAGGGAAGTCCCCTGGCTCTACTTCGGAGTCCAAGCCAGCCTGCTTCCCTTAAACTCACCCCTGCTTGCCCCAGCCTGTGCACAAGTGGGCGCGTGTGTGTACACACACACACACACACAACCCCCAGTCTGAGCTCGGAGACCCTGACTGCTGAGGGAGGAGGGTTGGGCAGAGGGGCAGGACCAACGTTAGGGAGCCTGTGGGCTGTCCTGCTCTCGTCCAGCCTTAATTTTCCCCCTCCTGCTGTCACCAGGACATCCAGCGCTTCGTCCTTCGATCCCTGGGGGAGAAGAGACAGCTGTACTATGCTGTGGAGCACCTGGGAGCCAGCTTCAAGGATCCCGTGAGTGACCCCACTTCGCCCCCTGGCCACCCCCAGGAGGGGGACAGCAGCAGTGCCCTACGGGATGTGCCACGTCCCTCCTCAACAGCACCTCTCATTTCTCCACAAGCCCGTGAGGCTTGGAGAGGACTCTGTGCCCCAGGGTCACAAGACACAGGCAGGTGCCTGTGGCCACAGGCAGCTTTGGGATCACGCAGGCCTAGGTGTTGGTCTCTCTGCCGCAGACGAGGTCTGGACCTTCGCTGACTCGGCCTCAACTTCCTTCCCTGTAAAATGGGAACACCATACTTATAGCTCTCTTGAAGCCGTGTCACTTGCTACAAAGTACAGGAAAGTCTGCTGCTGGTTTTCATACTCTTCCTTCTGTGGAAGTTTTGAGGGGAAACTAAAAGGCAGAGGTTATTCTCACTAGTGCTCCAGGGGCAGGCAGGCTCCCCCAGCATTCTTGGCTCGCTTGCTGTTTTTGAAGCCAGTATTTCCCAACCGGGAGAAAAGGGGCTGTCCCTACTCTGCCCAGTAGGTGTCGCTAGCATCCCTGAGTCGTGGCCGTCAGAGATGTTTGCAGACATTGCTCTATCCCCTAATGGACAAATCTCTCTGGGCATCGTTGCTTAAATCCCAACCCTGTCCTTATGGGCTGTGTGACCTTGGGCATGTTACTTTATGTCTTTGTATCTCAGAGCCCTCAACTGCAAAATGGGCACATTAATACGACCTGTTTGATAAGACTACTGTAAACTTTAACTGTTAAACTCCACATCCGTATAGAAAGCTCTTCCCTGGTGGCTCAGATGGTAAAGCATTTGCCTGCAACGCAGGAGACTCGGGTTCCATCTCTGGGTGGGGAAGATCCCCTGGAGAAGGGAGTGGCAACCCACTCCAGTATTCTTGCCTGGAGAATCCAACGGACAGAGGAACCTGGCGGGCAACAGTCCATGGGGTCGCAGAGTCGGACACGACTGAGCTACTAACACACATATAAAGCTCTTAAAAAAGCACCTGGCAAACAGTGCTTTGTAAGTTGTTGTTATTATTATTGCAGTGTTTGGCCCAGTGCCCAGGGCTTCTGACAATGAGTCCAGGGCTTCCCCACCTTCACCTTCCCCTCTGGAAGCAGGAGGACTTTACTATGGTAGCCCATGGTCTACCGTCAAGGACTCATAGGTGGACTTGGCAGGTGATGGTTCTTTTCCTGACCATCCCAGGACCCCTGGACCCCAGCTGCCTTCATCCCTGAGGCCTTTAGAGAAAAGCTCAGGTAGGAGGGGCCTTGTGGCGGGAGGGGCGTGGCCTGGGTGGAAGGGGCGTGGCCTGGGTGGAAGGGAAGGGGAGGGGTCCTGGGAGGCGGGGTCTGAGAAGATGGGTCTGGGCGGGCCGATGTTCACCGAGCATGTTTCTCACCCCTGAGAGAGGATCAGGAGAAACGGCCGTGGGACGATGAGCCTCCGCAACCGAAGCCCCTGACTCACTGGAAGGGTGAGTTCCTGGGACAGCAGGAGGCAGGAGCCTGGAAGGGGCTGGGTCTGCCCTCGGGGGACCGTCAACCCCCTGCCCTATCCCTCCTCCGCAGATGTCCTCCTCATGGAGGGAGTAACCCTGACCCAGGACGCGAGGCAACTGAATGGGTCGGAGCGAGCCGTGTTGGACGGGCTGCTCACCCCGGCCGAGTGTAGGGTGCTGCTGCAGCTGGCCAAGGTGAGAGAACCTGTAAGCAAGTAGCACAGTGCTACTGGGGGACCCTCAGGCACAGCTGCCTGCCCCCTTGCTCTTGGCCTGTCTCCTCCTCGCCGCCCTCCCCACTCCCCTGCCCTCAGACCCTCCAGTGGGGACTGCTCATGTTGCCTCCCTCCTGTGGACAAGTTCCTTTTCCTCTCAACTGACATGGGGCTTCCCCAGTGACAGCTCAGTGGGTGAAAAGAATCTACCTGCAATGCAGGAGACACAGGAGGTACAGGGTCAATCCCTGGAAAAATCCCCTGGAGGAGGAAAGGGCACCCCACTTCAGTATTCTTGCGTGGAGAATCCCATGGACAGAGGAGCCTGGTGGATTACAGTCCAAAGGGTTGCAAAGAGACGGACACGACTGAGCAACTAAGCATGACATGGCATAGCTGGCATGGGCTGGACATCTTACAGAAGCTTGCTAGAAACTGATAGAAAGAACAAAACGAAAAAAGTAAATGCATCAAAAAGGGCGGGTGTGCAGGTGAAGACGCCTTGGTTGGCTGAGAGCTTAGTTATTGGCTCTGCAGAACCACAGGCTGCTTCTCCATCAGGACGTCCTTCCTAGATTGGGCTGAATGATCTGTATTCACCAGGTTGAGTCTGCCAATTTATGAAACTTCATCTCACTCCGGGTTTGTTCCTTTCTGAGTCCCTGGTGTGTGCTGGAAATACCCAGGTTCCAGGGAGAGGCAGATAAACACAGACTGTGCATTTGAGAACTCAGTGTACTGAGAAGGCATCAGGCATGGAGATATAATCACAGCAGGTGGTGAGTTTGATAAAAGATGTACTCAACCAATTAGAAGCACCAAGATGAAAATCACAGAGGAATTCCTGGAAGGGGTGGCATTTGAGCTTAATCTTAAGCATGAGTTAACCAGACAGCATGAGTTGCCAACATCCGTTGGATCATAGAAAAAGTAAGAGAGTTCCAGAAAAACATCTACTTCTGCTTCATTGACTATGCTAAAGCCTTTGACTGTGGAGAAACAACAGCATGCTGTGGAAAATTCTTAAAGAGATGAGAATACCAGACCATCTTATCTGCCTCCTGAGAAACCTGTATGCAGGTCAAGAAGCAAAATTAGGACCAGACATGGAACAGTGGACTGGTTCAAAATTGGGAAAGGAGTATGTCAAGTTTGTTTATTGTCACCCTGCTTATTTAACTTTTATGCAGAGTACAGCATGTGAAATGCTGGGATGGATGAAGCACAATCCGGAATCAAGATTGTTGGGAGAAATATCAATAACCTCAGATATGCCAGTGATGCAACCCTTATGGCGAAAAGCAAAGAGGAACTAAAGAGCCTCTTATGGGGACTTCCCTGGTGGTCCAATGGCTAAGACTCCGTGCTCCCAGTGCAGGGGCCCTGGGTTCTATCTCTGCTGCAAATAAGAGTTCACATGCTGCAATGAAAGATCCTGAATGTCACAACTAAGACCCGGCTCAGTCAAATAAATAAGTAAATAAAATATTAAAAAAAAATAAAGAGCCTCTTATGAAGATGAAAGAGTAGAGTGGAAAAGCTGGCTTAAAACTCAACATTCAGAAAATGAAGACCATGGCATCCGGTCCCATCACTTCACAGCAAATAGATGGGGAAACAATGGAAACAGTGACAGACTTTATTTTCTGGGCTCCTCCAAAATCTGCACCATTGCATCTGCAGTGGCAGATGGTGACTGCAGCCATGAAATTAAAAGATGCTTCTTGGAAGAAAGCTATGACAAACCTAGGTGGCATATTAAAAAGCAGAGACATTACTTTGCCAGTAAAGGTTGGTCTAGTCAAAGCTATGGTTTTTCCAGTAGTCATGTATGGATGTGAGAGTTGGACCATAAAGAAGGCTGAGCACCGAAGTATTGATGCTTTTGAACTGTGGTGATGGAGAAGACTCCTGAGAGTCCCTTGGACTGCAAGGAGATCCAACCAGTCAATCCTAAAAGAAGTTAGTCCTGAATATTCATTGGAAGGACTGATGCTGAAGCTGAAGCTCAAATACTTTGGCCACCTGATTCGAAGAACTCACTCACTCATCAGGGAAAAGACCCTGATGCTGGGAAAGATTGAAGGCAGGAGAAGGGGACGACAGAGGACAAGGTGGTTGGATGGCATCACTGACTCGATGGACATGAGTTTGAGCAAGCTCCGGGAGTTGGTGATGGACAAGGAAGCCTGGCGTGCTGCAGTCCATGGGGTAGCAAAGAGTTGGATACAAATGAGCGACTGAACAACAACCAGATAGAGAAGGGAGGGAAGTCAGGCCGCAGGGAAGAAGAACGGGGCAAGGGTGGGGGCGGGCGGTGGTTGGGACCTGGAGTGGAGCACAGGAGTTCAGAGCATGGGCATGCCGAGTGGGAACTACCTGTGTGGCCTTGGGCCATGTATTTTAACATCTGTGAACCTAGTTTCCTCCTCTACAAAATAGGGATAAACACAGAGGTTTTGTTGTAGGGCTGTTATGAGGATTAAATGGGTCAGTACATGGTAAAGCTCTTGGAAGAATGTGCAAATACTCAGTATGAGCTGTTGCTATTATCATCAGGCTGCATATTATCCAGGGGCAGGAATGGGGAGGAGGTGCACGGTGAGAGATGGGTGAGGACCTCTGTACCCTGCCAAGGAATTTGGGCTCTCTTTGTAGATGGTGGACAGTTTACTGAAGGATTTAAAACTCCCAAGTGCAGGGCCTGGAGTCTTCGTCCTGTAGGACGAGGAGCGCCCTCTAGTGGCAGCACTGAGAAGGCAACAGGACAGGGAAATAAGGAGGAGCTTAGGGGTGATGGCCCTAGGATAGGTCTCATTTCAAGTCAATGACGACGAGGACAGATGAGAAATATTTAGAAACTCAAAGAAAGAGAATTTAAGGACTAAATCTATGTGTGTGTGGGGTGCTCAGTCTTGTCCAACCCTTTGGGACCCCATGGAGCCACTAGGCTCCTTTGTCCATGGGGTTGTCCAGGCAAGAATACTGGAGTGGATTGCCATTTCCTCCTCCAGGGGATCTTCCTGGTCCAGGGACTGAACCTACATCTCTTACATCTACCTGCATTGGCAGGCGGGTTCTTTACCACTAGCGCCACAGAGGAAATCTATGTGGGTGATGAAGAAAGAATGAACTCAAGGATAACTCCCCAGTATCAGCTATCCTCTAACCTCTGCCAGGGCACTTGCAAGGTTGTAACCCTGCTTTAATTTTCCATGTAATATATCACTGAATTGACCTGGTTTGTTTATCTCAAAATGTAAAGCCCATAGTAGCAGGAAATTTTCATGTTCACCGTTGAGTCCCCAGTGCCTAGAACAGTGCCTGGCACACAGTGCTCAGTGCCTACTGAATGGAAGGATGAATGAATGAAAGCTTGAGTGACTAAGCGGCCTCTCAGAGGTGAGGCTTATATACGGGGTAACTAGATAGTGGTACTTTGAGCTTCAAAAAGCAGACTGAATAGAAAAAAGAAAGAAAATGCAGACGAAATAGGTGTCAGTAAAGGGTGATGAGACTTGTGGAGGCAGCTGGGGAATTCGGAGTCAGCATCAAGGGTTCCCACATTCTCCAAGAGTGTGTTGGGTGAGAAGGGATGGGAGAGAGCTGTGTCGGCTGGTGCCACGTCCCCACCTCAGGTCCGTGAGGACCCGGCCCAACTGTCGAGCCTCCTGCCAGGGATTTGCTCCAGAGAGACTCTGTTCTCAGCCCGTCAGAACAAGCAATCGAGCCCTTTCTGCCCCTTCCTCTGCTGTCCTGACCTCCCGGAGCCCCTTCCCCACTGTAGGAAGCCCTCCAGAGTCCTATGCACAGTCCCCTCGGCCAGTGGGGTTCCAGATATTTACCAGGAGTGACCACACAGACATGGAGTTAGTCATTCTCTGGGAGGGCAGCAGCTCAGAGAACCGCAGGAGCTTCCAGCCTCTTCCAGGGACTGGCTGGTTGGAGGGAAGGCCATGTAGCCCTGTGAGGTGGGTGGTAGCCCGGGGCTGGGCAGGGTGACCCCACAGCCAACTCCCTCTCTGCTTAGGACGCAGCTGAGGCTGGAGCCAGGTCTGGTTATCGGGGTCGCCGCTCCCCACACACCCCCCACGAACGCTTTGAGGGGCTCACGGTGCTCAAGGCCGCCCAGGTGAGAGGAGACACAGAGCTGGAGAAGAGGGCCGGCCTCTCCTGCCTGCGGAGGGCTCTCCTGGGACTCAGAGGAGTTCTCGGCCCAGGACTGATGGAGGAGGTTCCCCACAGAGGGACCCGGGTCCTTGTCACAGAGACAATGGAAAGAGTGGTCTGGGCTGATGGGTGGGTTGATGGGGCAGCTGGCTGTTGAATCCCAAACCATGGGTGGAGGGCAGTGGAGGCGGGGTAGGGGCTGGGACCACTTACCACATCTCCCCTTCCCCACCCTTTATTCTCTGCCGCAGCTGGCCCGGGATGGGGCGGTGGGCAGTCAGGGTGCCCAGCTGCTCCTGGAGGTGAGCGAGCGGGTGCGGAGCCTAACCCAGGCCTACTTCTCCCCCGACCGGCCCCTGCACCTCTCCTTCACCCACCTGGTGTGCCGGAGTGCCATAGAAGGTAACCGCCCGGGCCCCCGCATCTCAGGGCCCTCAGCACCCCCGCTGTGTGGGTTTCCATCTTCACTGCAGGAGGACTGACTCCCCTGCCCAGCGGGGGCTCAGCTGTGACCCTGGATCTACAGGGTGGGTGTGGGTGGGCGCCCACCAGGCCCTTGGCTTCCCAGGGGAGCAGGCGCAGCGCATGGACCTGAGCCACCCAGTGCACGCCGACAACTGTGTCCTGGATCCCGACACTGGGGAATGCTGGCGGGAACCCCCAGCCTACACCTACCGAGACTACAGGTGGGCGGCCCTCCAGGGGTCGGGTGGGGCGCCTGGCTGGGGTCTTACTGCCTCCCGTCTTCCTCTCTCCCCAGTGGACTCCTCTACCTCAACGATGACTTCCAGGGCGGGGATCTGTTCTTCACAGAGCCCAACGCGCTCACAGTCACGGTAACTGGAGCGGGGGGTGGGGGGCGCAGTAGGGAGCCCAACCATAGGCTGGGGATTCAAAACAGAGGGTGCCCAGAGGCAAATGCAGGGAAATGGCTGGGGCCACCTTTGTTGTTGTTGTTTATTTGCTAAGTTGTGTCCAACTCTTTGTGACCCCAAGGACTGCAGCCGGCCAGGCTTCCCTGTCCTTCACTATCTCCTGGGATTTGCTTAAACTTATGTTCATTGAGTCAACCCTCTCCTTTCTGGCTTCCGCAGCACCTCCCCACTCTTGTCTGTTCAGGGGCTCTCCTAGCCCCTCCCAGGAGACCTCCAAGGGGCCCCTCCAGGCCCTGCCTTCAGTGATCACCTCACTTCTTATAGGAGGGCAGGTGAGGGACTTCCCTGGTTGGTCCCGTGGCTGAGACTCTGTGCTCCCAATGCAGGAGGCCCAGGTTTGATCCCTGGTTGGGGAACTAGATTCTGCATGCTGGAACTGAAAAATCCTGTGTGCTGTTACTAAAACCCGGTACAGCCAAATAAATCAGTAATAAATAGATATTATAAAAACTCAAAAATAAATAAATAAAGGAGGGCGGCTGAAGCACAGGGCCCCAAGCCTCTACTCCAGGTAGAAGCTCAGGTCTAGGACCAGCAGAAGGACTGGAGCAGTGATTTTTCATTGTGCATTGCTCTGCCTTATCCAGTTAGCGTCTTCTCTGCTCACCACCAGCAGCTCCCTGTCATCCAAGCCCTCTCTGGGGTGGAAAACGTCCCCAAGACCCTGATGCTCAGAACCCAGAATCTGGTTGGGCAGAGGGTGGGCAGGAGAAGCGGGGCACGGGGGCGGACAGAATCGCTTCTCCTTTTGGCTTGAACTCCCCCAGCCTCCTGTCTGGCATTCGGTGCTCCCAAGTGGAGGCCTGGTTCCCACTTGCCCCAAGATCGTCCCTGAACTAAGGAGGGCACGCGGTGGGCACGAGAGCTGCCGCCGTCTGAGCCCCCTCCTGGTCCTGCTCCAGGGAGTCAGGGTCAAGGTCTCTGAAGCCCTGTCCCTGGAGCTGAATCTGCCATCCGCCCCCCGACCCCAGGCACAGGTTCGTCCTCGCTGCGGCCGCCTCGTGGCCTTCAGCTCGGGCGTGGAGAATCCCCACGGCGTGTGGGCCGTGACACGGGGGCGGCGCTGTGCCCTGGCGCTGTGGCACACCTGGGCCCCCGAGCACCGGGAGCAGGTGAGCGGGCGGCGGGGCGGGGCGGGGCCGGGCGAGGGGCGGGGCTGAGATGACCCGGGGAGAGTCCCGGGGCGGGGCGGATGCTGGGGGTGCGGGCGGTCAGCCTCGACCCTCCTCCTCGCCCCCCAGGAGTGGACGGAAGCCAAAGAGCTGCTGCGGGGACCGGAGAAGGATGAAGAAGACGTGGCCAGCAGGGACCCCGGCCCAGAACCCCCCAGCCGCAGGCTTCCGCGGCTCCAGGACGAGGCTGGGAAGCAGCCTCGCCTTCGAGAGGAGTTGTGAGGGGGCCGGCCCAGCTCCGCGGGGATATGGCCACTTGACTTGTGGAGGGTCTACCTTGATGCCGGGGACCCCCGGAAGCCCCCGTGTGACCGCCGCAGAACAGCGAGCCCTCGGGTCCCTGTACCCTGCCATCTTGGGGATCACCAGGGCCCCGCAACCCTGGACTCGGAGGACCCTGCACAGACTTAGCCTGGGGACTGGCCTGGGCCCAGCCAGGATGGACCGCCAGGCCTAGGACAGACAGAAGACAGGCAAGGCCGAAGTGGAAAGAACTGGCAGGGGGTAGGGCCCCAGCAGGCGCTGTAAATGAGGAAGATGAGAGGGAGGGTCACCCCCGCCCTCCCCAGCCTATCAATAAAGATCCTGACCATCCCTCAGCTGGGGCCAGTCAAGTGTATCGTGGTTTCCATGGTGGCGGGAGGTGGGAGAGGCTGTGGCTGGCCTGGGAGGAGACAGGTATCCTGGGCCTCCCGGAGATGGGCCCCTCCAACCCGTGATTTGTCAGGGAAATCTCAACCACCTGCCTCCCTCATGCAAATGAACCCTGACCCCTGACAGCTGCTCCCTGGGCCTCTTACTCTAAGCCAGCGTCTTCCCTCTCTGAGCTTGGCCGAGACTTAGGGCAGCCTGATCCCTCTGCTTCTTGCCTTCATGGCCCCAGCAGAGCCCGGCGAGTTATGAGGGCCCAACACCAGATGCAAGCAGCGGATGGGCTTGTTCTCCACTTCCATCCTCTTTGCACCCAAAGCTGGGCCAGGCCCGTCCGTCCTTCTCTTTGGGTCTCCTGGACCTCCTCCCAACCCCCCAGGATCAGCCCCCGGGGGCAGCTGGTTGGGGTTTGTCCTGAAGAAGGATTATCCAGATCAGTGCCTTCTAATCTCGGCTCCTGCCTGTACCTCCCCATGGTCACCACAACCCTCTCCCCCACCACCCTGAGCTTGGGAGCACAACTCGGGGTGTTGACAATGGGCCATCTCTCCTGCTCACTCTCTGGCTCCAGGGCTGGTTGCTAGGTAGACCCTGACGGCCAAGATCATCACCATGGGATGGGGGGCCAGGCCTGGGGAGGACCCTGGAGCGTGGTCGGGCTGCTCCTTTGCACCCTCCCAGACCCAACCCTTAATCCTCACAGCTTTGCTCTAATCCTGTGGGGCCTGATGCTCTGCTCTCTGCCTGGAGAGGGACTGGCCAGGGAAGCACCCCACCCCTCCTCCCTCCAGGGCTTGTTGTGGGTGCTGGGGGGGCCACTGTGCCCCGCTGTGGCCCCACACTCCTGCTCCCACCCTCCCCGGGCTGGGCCTAGGTCCCTCTACAAGCTGCACACCTCCCGCCCCGTCCTCTGCTCCCCCCACAACCCACCAGCTGATTTCATTTGCCTGACAGTCGTCATTGGCCCTACCCTTCGCTGTCTGCACCCCCCGCACCCCCCCAGGCGGGGCCAGGCCAGGCCAGCTCCTCTGGCAGCAGAGCCGGGGCAGGTGACGGGCGGGTGTCGCGGCTGAGGGAGCCAGGAGGCGCCTGGGGACCAGAGCTGGAAGCCTAAAGTCAGAGCCCAAGTAAGAGGGGCTGGCCTGGCTCTGCCCTCTGGGGCTGGGGGCTACGGGGGCGTGGGGGTAGCCCGGGACTTCAGATGTGGAGGGGCTGGCAGGGGAGGTGGTGCAGACCACCCAGTCCTGGCCCGATGTGGGGAGGGGGCTCCAGCCCCCCATGGTGTGGGATGTGAGGAACAGAAATGTGGGGGTCCCCTACACAACACCCCGTGTCCCCGGCAGGAGACTAAGGAGCCACCCCTCAAGCCGTCCACCATGGGGGAGATGGAGCAGTTGCGGCAGGAAGCGGAGCAGCTCAAGAAGCAGATCGCAGTAACCCCAGAACCCTCCCTGCCACCAGGGGACACGGGAAAACCAGGAACGGGGCCCATGCGGGAGTGTGGCCCCCAGGGGAAGGGCTGGCCTCACCCTGACTGACATCTCAGAGACCCCTGAGCTGGAAACGGCCCGAGACTTCCTGAACTTGGAGCTCGTATTTGAGCTGTGCCCCACCCCGCCCCTCAAAACCCTAGAGCCCCAAACCCACCCACCTAGACACCCGCACACACACCCTGCCCCTACCCACACCCATGTCTGCTTTCCCCCCCAGGATGCCAGGAAAGCCTGTGCCGACACTACCCTGGGAGAGGTGAGCCCCCGCTGCCCCCCGACAGGGCCAGAAGGGAGGGATGGAGGGGAGGGGATGGCGTGGGAGCCCCCTGACCAGCCACAGCCTGGCGCCCAAGCTCCAGTACAGCGTGTCCTTGGAATGAGGAACGACATGAATTCATTCATTCAACATTTTGTGAGGTCTGCTATGGGCCAGGCACCGAGTCGGAGACTAGGGAGGCAGACGCTGTCCTCATCCACATAACAAGAGCGCCAACCCCTCCTGGCTGGCTGGCCAGGATGAAGAGGACTAGGACTGTTAAACCAGAAGCTCTTGGAGACTAGTTGTTGTTGTTTAACTGCTCAATCCTGTCTGACTCTTTTGCGACCCCAAGGACTGTAGCCTGCCAGGCTCCTCTGTTCATGGGACTCTCCAGGCAAGAATACTGGTGTGGGTTGCCATTTCCTTCTCCAGGGGATCTTCCCAGTCCAGGGATTGAACCCACATCTCCTGTGTGTGCAGGTGGATTATTTACCACTGAGCCACCTGGAAAGCCCAGACAAGACTCTAATTACAAGCTGGCTGATACTGTACTTTTTCAGTCCTGGATGAATTTTGTTTCATATTTTGACATTCTGGAAATTGAGATGCATCCAACAATGATGACTTACAGCTATAATCAGCAGCACCTTTTCTTTCTTAGTGATCCATAAAAGAATGGTGCTTCTTGGAGCCAGTGCCATCTTAGATTGAATTAAATGTTAATAATAAGAGTAAACATTTACTGAACATGAGCCAGGCACTGGGTTGCTTAAATACATAATTTCATTTAATTTTCCTGACAACTCCATAAGTCTGGTGCTAAAAACTTCATTTTACAGATGGAAAAGGGGGCTCAGAGAGGTTAAGTAATTTGCCTGAGATAACAAAGCAAATAAATGGCAAGTCAGGTCTTTTGACTCTGGAGCCCAGTCTATGTCTAGAAGGTCGAAGGAATCTCAGGGGCATAGGACCCCAAGCTTCAGGAGGGGGCAGTTCAGTGCCATGGCACTGTTCTGGATACCCACTTAGCGCTGGCCGAGCAGCAGTGGTGGGTGAGAGCAGGCTCCTAGCGGCTGGGTTCAACCAAACGTGTGCATATTGTCCCAAGTCCATGTGTAGTGGACTCACATTGGCAGCTTGAATCGGTCAAGGTGGGGGTGTTTACATGATGGAACCCCTCTTCCCCTTCACCTCGACCCCTGGCCTACACAGGAGAGGTGGTGGTTAAACCCTTAGCCATATACCCTGGCCTTGCCCATGTCTCTCTCTACACCCATCTAAGTCATGCCTGGGCTGACTTCTCAGCCCTTAGTCGTCCTGGAGGCCCGACTTCGAGCTGGGCATGCTGCAGAAGCTCACACACAATCCTGGCTCAGACGCTGACGTGTAGGCATGCGCCCTGCCCACCCTGATTTATTTTTATCTGTGCTGTGTGATGTGTAGGATCCTAGTTCCCCAGCCAGGGATTGAACCCATGGTGCCTGCATTTGGAGCACAGAGTCCTAACCACACACAGGGAGGTCCGCTCCCCCTGCCTTCTGACACCCCCTTTCAGAGCTTCCCTGGTGGCTCAGATGGCAAAGAATCCCCCTGAGATGCAGGAGACATGGGTTCAATTCCTGTGTGGGGAAGATCCCTTGGAGAAGGGAATGGCAATCCACTCCAGTATTCTTGCCTGGAGAATTCCATGAACAGAGGAGCCTGGCGGGGTACAGCCCATGGGGTCGCAGACAGTCGAACACAACTGAGCTAACTAACTTCCTGCAGCTGGTGTCCGGCCTCGAAGTCGTGGGACGCGTGCAGATGCGGACACGGCGGACCTTAAGGGGACACCTGGCCAAGATCTACGCCATGCACTGGGCCACCGACTCTAAGTGAGGCTTAAGAGGCCTGGGCCGGGGGCCGGGGGCGTTAGGGGGAGACAGGCAGGAAGGAGGTTGGGGGACACGTGTGTCTTCTCCTCTCCCCAGGCTGCTGGTAAGCGCCTCGCAAGATGGGAAGCTGATCGTGTGGGACACATACACCACCAACAAGGTACCAGCCCAGCCTCCCGGCCCCGCCGTCGCCCGCCTTCCGGGGGGCATCCCACGCCCTTCCTGTGCCCCCCACCTGGGAGCTCAGCCCAGGCGCCTGCCATGCCCACCCCTGCAGGTCCACGCCATCCCGCTGCGCTCCTCCTGGGTCATGACCTGTGCCTACGCCCCGTCAGGGAACTTCGTGGCCTGTGGGGGGCTGGACAACATGTGCTCCATCTACAGCCTCAAATCCCGGGAGGGCAACGTCAAGGTCAGCCGGGAGCTGTCGGCTCACACAGGTGAGTGAGAGGCCGAGGGTACCTGCGGGTTGTGCCCGGCAGCCAGGGCCCTGTCCTAACTGCCCCCACCCCGACCCAGGTTATCTCTCCTGCTGCCGTTTCCTGGACGACAACAACATCGTGACCAGCTCCGGGGACACCACGTGGTGAGGCCCGGGCACGCGTGGGTGCGATGGCCGGGGAGGCGCCTCTCTGCCGGCCTCGCTGGGTGACAGCGTATCCCCCCACCCCGCAGTGCCCTGTGGGACATCGAGACTGGGCAGCAGAAGACTGTGTTTGTGGGGCACACGGGGGACTGCATGAGCCTGGCTGTGTCCCCTGACTTCAGACTCTTCATCTCGGGGGCCTGCGACGCCAGCGCCAAGCTCTGGGACGTGCGGGAGGGGACCTGCCGGCAGACTTTCACCGGCCACGAGTCGGACATCAACGCCATCTGCGTGAGCCCCCTCTGAGCTTCTGGTGCCCTCTGGGGACCCCCTCCCCACCGCCACCCCCTACTCAGCCTTTGTCCCCTCCCATGGCCCCCTGCCCCTTTCCTTCTGACTTTTCACTTTGAAATAATTTCACTCCCAGAAAAGTTGCAAGATTAACAGAAACGGTTCCCATCTGCCCTTCACCCATAGTCACTGTCACCTTTTTGCCACATATAATTTATGGTTCCCTCTCTGTAGGGGAAGGGAGGGAGGGATGGACAGACACACAGACACACACCCACCTAGATGTAGGTATAGATACACTTGATTATTAATTTTTTCCCTGAGTTCTTTGACAATAAGTTGCAGACCTCATGCCCCTTTAGCCCTTCAATCCTTCGGTGTATTGGAGAAGGAAATGGCAATCCCCTCCAGTATTCTTGCCTGGAGAATCTCATGGACAGAGGAGCCTGCTGGTTTTTGGTCCCTTGGGTTGCAAAGTGTTGGACATTACTGAAGTGACTTAGCACATATAAACTTCAATATATACTTCCTAAAATCAAGGCCATTCTCTTCCATAGTCATAGTCTAATTTTTTTTTAAACTTTTATAAATTTCTATTATTATGTTGTGATTTTTATTTTATTTTATTGCCACATGACTTGCAGGATCTTAGTTCCCTTGTGCCCCCTGCAGTGGAAGAACAGAGTCCTAACGCCCAGACCACTAGGGAATTCCTGGCAGTCTAATTTCTTAAAATCAGGAAGTTTAAACTGATGCAATACTATATAGTCTACAGTATGTATTCAAATTTCACCAGTTATCTCCAAAATAGCCATGTTTTCTCTGTCCACGAACTTGCATCGCATTTCCTTGCCTTGTCTTTTCAATTTCTTTTAAACTGGAAACCTTTTTTGCTCTTTTCCTGTCTTTGGTGACATTGACACTTTGGACGAGTACAGGCCAGTTTTCTGTAGACTTTCCCTCCACTGGGTTGAGACATTTCCTGAGAATGAGATTCAGGATATGCTTGTGTACTTGGCCCTGTGCTGACACGCTGATCCAGGGCCTAGAGATGCTGGCGTCTGGGACAGCCTCCACCCTTCTAACCGTGTGACCCTGGGCACGCTGCCCACCCACCCTCAGCCCCGTGCTGTCCCCTGCCGTGTGGCAGTACTGTGGAGCCAGGGAGGGTGTAAGGAGCCCGGCTGCAGCTGGCAGGCCACAGAAGGGATGGAGCAGGAGCTGGAGAGGCCCAGGGAACTGGCCTGGAGCCAGGAGGGGGCAGGAGAGGTCGAGGGCTGCCCAGGTCTGAGTCCTGACCCTCACCGCCTCCCCGCACCCCGGCCACCTGTATCTGCAGTTCTTTCCCAACGGAGAAGCCATCTGCACGGGCTCAGACGACGCCTCCTGCCGCCTGTTTGACCTGCGGGCCGACCAGGAGCTGACCACCTACGCCCACGAGAGCATCATCTGCGGCATCACGTCTGTGGCCTTCTCGCTCAGCGGCCGCCTGCTCTTCGCGGGCTACGATGACTTCAACTGCAACGTGTGGGACTCCATGAAGTGCGAGCGCGTGGGTGAGAGCCTGCCCACCATGGCCACCTGGGCACCCTCTTACAGCTGCTCCCTCATTACTGGCTGACCCTGAGCTCCGCCCCTAGAGCCAGTCCCCTTGGTTCCCAGTCCAGAACCATCTCCTCTCAAAGTGAAGTTGCTCTAAGCAGCCCTTCGCCATGACCCACTGCAGTGCAGCTGTTCCCCGCCAGAGGCGCTCCTTCCGGTCACCCCCAGACCTGTGGACCCGGACTGTCCAGTCAGGGTTGGGTTTCAGGGGCCTCCACGGAAGGGAAGGGCCACCTTGGGGACTCTGCAGTGACAAGAGTTCAGGGGATGGGATGTGACTTGAGGGCCCTGACTCCAACCTGGGTGCTTCTCTGGGACTGGCCTGGTCTGAAGTTGAATCAGACAGTGTGGCTTCCTCCCTCGGGAGAGGCCGGGTGCCCAGGGAGGAGAACCCTGGCCAGAGTCAGGATCCAGACCTTAATTCCACTGCTTACTGTCTAAGTGCTCTTGGCCGAGTCACTTGTCTCGGGGCCTGTCTCCATTTGGAAGCTGCCCCCCTCCCCATTTTCCCAGTCAAGGTGCCCTTGCTTTTCTCTCAGCAGCTGACGCACGTCCAACCCTCCCGTCCCTCACCCAGCCCAGATCCTGGACGGGGAGATTGGCCTCGAGGGAAACCCCGCCCCTTAGGGCTAATCCGCTTTCCTCTTTCAGTCGGATGCCCCGCCCTCCTCACCTCTAACCCCAGCTCCCTAACACCCGCCAGGCTGACTCCTCTCCCTTTTTCAGGCATCCTCTCCGGCCATGACAACAGGGTCAGCTGCCTGGGGGTCACAGCTGATGGGATGGCTGTGGCCACCGGTTCCTGGGACAGCTTCCTCAAAATCTGGAACTGAGGCGGCTGGACGAGGGGATGTCAAAGGCCATGAAGACACTCACTCAGCCGCCCCTCCCCTGCCCAGTTTCTCAAGGTTTCTTCAAGCTTTTCTCTTCTACCTCCCAGCTTTCCCCCTTTGAGGGCAGTGGGGAGTATGGGGAGCGTGCCTTTGGGAGGCAGCATCAGGGACTCATCAGGGGCGGGGGAACTGCCCCATCTCCTCCCAGGCCTCCCCGCTCCATGGTCCTGACAGCTTCTCCCTTCGTGACCAAGGACAATGGACCCCCACCCCTCCCTAACCCTAACCTTGGCAGGCCTAGCAGGCTTCATGTCTGAGGCCGCAGGCCCTAGGATTCTCCCCCAGAGCTACCACCTTTGTCTAGACCTGGTTGGCACAGGGTGCTCGGCCTGTGGCTCTGACACAACTAGGGTCCTGACCCCCTTCTCCTTCATGCTTTCTCCTTTGTCTTCCTTCTTGCCTCTCCTCAAGCACCTGCAATAAAGTGTAGCGCCTTGTATGTGTGTGATGTTTGCCTTCCACCTGCTTCTCTTCTGAAAAGACACAGGTCCCACTTAAGTAATGAAGTATTATAGGTGTGGTGATAGAGCTTGGGTACCAGATAGCTGCAGGCAGAAAGGTTGGAGGCAGAAGCCCAAGCCTCACGGGCAAGGCCTGAGATGGGTTAGAAGGTGGTTGGGGTGGGGTGGGATCTGCATGACAGCTCACCACCACCTGCCTTTGGTGCATATGAGTGTGTTTGCACAGAAAAGTTATGTTGAGAAAGAATCAGATTACAAAAGGCCTATAGAAAGCTACTCTACACCTTGTCCTAAGGGCAATGGGAAAGAGTTTCGAGCAGAGTAGTAATAATCAGTGATGCTTCTTGGGAACATCGCCCTCATAGCAATGTAGGTTGATGAAATGGAGGAAGGGGGAGCCTGGAGGGAATGGAGGTAAACAAGGTAGGAGGCAGCAGGCAAGAAATGTAGGACAGAGTGGGGAGGGAAGGGACGGGAAAGAGATTAAAGATATAGAATCACCAGGAGGAAGTGAACAAGGGCTAGGATATGGGATACTCAGAGGGGAAGATTTGAGATGATAGCCAAGGTAGGATTTGGCAACCGGGTGGAGAGTGCTGTCATTCACAGGGTGAAGGGAGGAGGACAAACTTTGGGGGAAGAACACGCATTCAACTTTGGACAAGTTGACTCTGAAGTGCCTCTGGGGCAGCTGAATGAAGGTGAGGGTTAGGTACAGAGACCTGGATGTTACCAGAAATCGGGTGAAGGACAGTTGAAGCCCCAGAAGTGGGGGAAGGGGTGGTAGTGGGATGAATTGGAGATTGGAATTGACATATATACACTACTGTGTATAAGATCAAACCAGTCAATCCTAAAGGAAATCAACCCTGAATATTCGTTGAAAGGACTGATGCTAAAGCTGAAGCTCCAATACTTTGGCCACCTGATGTGAAGCGCTGACTTACTTTCCCTGAAGCTGGGAAAGATTGACGGTAGGAGGAAAAGGGAACGACAGAGGATGAGATGGTAGAATGGCATCGCCGACTCAACGGACATGAGTTTGAGCAAACTCCAGGAGACAGTAAAGGACAGGGAAGCCTGGAGTGCTGCAGCCCATGTGTTCGCAACAAGTCAGACTTGAGTTAGTGACCGAACAACAGCAACAACAGCAATGTATAAAATAGATAACTAATGAGAACCTACTGTATAGCACAGGGAACTCCACTCACTGCTCTGTGGTGACCTAAATGGTAAGAAAATCCAAGGAAGAGGGGATATATGTGTATGTATGGCTGATTCACTTTGTTGTTTAGCAGAAACTGACATGGCAGTGTAAAGCAACTATACTCCCATTACCAAAAAAAAAAAAAGGCCCCAGAAGTAAACATCCAGGGACAGCAAGGGGAAAGGGCCAAGGACAGCACCCTGGGGAACACTAGGATTTAGGGGAGGTGTGTAGATGAGGCTTGGAGGTACCAGCATGCGGACAGTCAGGCCAGGGAACACAAGCCCCCTCCAGGCTTTCTGCAGACAGGAGACCCAGTGCACGGTTTAGGTACAACACTTAAAAATATAACTTAAAATCACTTGCTTTAATATACAGAAATATGTCAGACACAAAGAAAACCAACGAAGCTCTGAGTCCCAGAGTTGGCAGTTTAGGGGGAGTTAAGAAGATGAACTTTTCCAGTCTCCCAGGGCAAGAAGGGGCAGGAGGACACAGAATGGCCAGGCCCTTGGGGAGTCTGGTGCTGGAGCCATGCACGGTCTAGCTCTCCACCAAAGGAAAGTGCTGATTTTCCTTGTCATGACCTTGGCCTTGCTCCCATGCTCGTCCTCCAGTTTTCAGAGGTCGTCCAGTTCCCAGAATGGCCCCTTCCTTTAGTTCCCTAAAGTTTTCACTCAGGGAAGACTGTTTACCCTGCAAAAGGCATTGGGCAAGGTGAGGGAGGGCAGGTGAGGTGAGGTTCAGGGGACCGAAGACCGGGTGGGGAAAAGGCCCCTATCTTTACTCTGGGTTTCCTAGTAACAGCTTTCACCCTCTTGCCCTTTACCTGTCGTGGGGTCAGAGTCCCGGGGGAGTTGTCGTCTTGCAGGACAGTGAGAGGGGACCTCCCTGGAACCTTGTTGTTTGTTTTCTGCCTGCTGCGCTTAGAACCTGCGCAGGGGACACAAGAGACACAGGTTTGATCCCTGCATTGGGACGATCCCTTGGAAGAGGGCATGGCAACCCACTCCAGTATTCTTGCCTGGAGAATCCCATGGACAGAGGAGCCTAGCAGGCTACAGTCCACAGGGTCGAAAAGAGTCAGACACGACATAAGTGAATTAACACACACACACACATACACACATAGGCACACTTAGGACCTCAGGTGAGTAAGGAATTAAAACAAGCAGCCAAGGTTAGGGGCTTTCAGGTTATTCTTCCTCCGTCCACCTGTGGACGTTATCCCAGAGTGTTCTCCCAAGTGCTCTTCCCCATCCTGTGCCCTTAGATTCTGTACCTGAAGATTGAGGAGTCTCGGGGTCTCGTAAGGGCTTGTCTGAGCCCTGGCTGGCCACAGGCGTTTCTGAGGCATGTCCTGTTTTCTCCCTGGCAAACACCTGCTCGGCAGGGAGTTCAGTCTGGCTCCCAGGAGGCACCTGGTCTTCAAGGGAAACCTGGGTGCCCAGAGGCAAGTCCAGTCGAGGAGATGAAGGTGTCTCTTGGGGCAGAATAGCCTCGGGCGGAAGGCTTAATTTGGGGTCTTCAGTCTCAAATACATCACTCAGTTGTTTCACCAGTGTACTTGGGGGCTCTGGGGAGGGGAGAAGTGATATGATATAGTGACCATCTGTCACAAATCATTCAGCAAGGAGGAAGGGATACATGGGCCTTAGGATTCGCGCCCTGGTCAGTGAGGGATCGGGAGAAGAGGAGTCACTGAGAGACAGCAGTGTTGAGAAAAGAAGGACGTGGGTTCAAAGCAGGATGACAGCATTGGGGCCAACACTTACCTCCGCTCGTCTTCATAGGTGTCCGTGCAATGCCAAGGGTAGGGGAGCGGGGATCTGAGTCCTGGGCCAGCTTAGGTTCCTCCACTTGCTCCCCTGCCAGCAGGCTTGGCTGTGGGGAGCTCTCTACCTGTCAGGACCAAAGGCTAGAACGAGTCTGGGCCCTCAACTCTCCCCTCCCAGGTCTGTAGCCTTAGATCCATACTGCAGAAGGGAATTGCAAAGGCCCTCAGACATTCAGCCTACTTCACCGGGATTGAGAATATGGAAAATAAGGCCTCAAAGGCGAGGGGTACTGGGGGAAGGGAGAGTTCTCTTAGACTAGGCAGCGACTGCGAAACTGAGACAGATTCGCTGCCTCCTCCATGCCACCCCTGTGTACCTGGATGGGAGTGCGCAGGATGCCGGCGCTGGGTGAACGGGGATCCGCCACTCGAGACAGAAGCTTGTTGTGCGGCGGAGGCCGCGCTGGAGTGACGGGGACGCTCTTAGCTGAGCCCATCGCAACCAGCAGAAATAGGATGGGGCAGGGCCCGGCCCGGGAAAGGAGGGGATGCCTGCGAGAAATGACTCAGGTCTCAGCCCTTACGGCGACCACGTTCGACCTTTGACTCCAGACCACCCAATCTCCCCCCGTTCCCCGCTGAGAAACTGCCTGACCGCCGGGCCAGAGGTCTCTGCGGGGATGATGACTAATACAGTAGACAAGACAACTCCTTCAGGGCCTGCTGGGCCCTCTAAATTATTCACTATTTATTCAAATCCCTTACCGGGCCCCAATTCCACCTCTGGGTGCAAAGCGGCTCAATCCTCAACTCCCGAAGCTGAGTTTCAAACTTCCCGCCACGCCCCTGCCCCGACCCTATTGGCTGAACCGATGCGGGCTCCTATAGGCCCTCTCTGTGAATACCGCCTCCAATCAAGGAAGCCATTGGGCTGCGTGAACATCTATCATGGGTCCGTGGGGCCAACAGGCAGCAGTTTGACTCGCCAGGGTGACGCCTCCTTGCTAAGGGGACTTTTGTTCCGTACCCGGCTGCCGGTTGTGAGATTTTGCGGGATGCTAATCTTCGCGTAAGAGACCTTCGGTTTCAAAATGAAGTGATTTTATTAAAAAATAGAATCATGAGTTAGTACACTATTATTTACATATCCCACTGGAGACGGAGTTACGAACATTTTTTTCCTTAAGGCCAGAAAGATAGTAATCCTCATTGGTCGACGTAGTTAGCAATCACTCAACACTAACCCACTCGAACCCCGCCTCATTGGACAGCCCATTTTCAAATAGCAAGACTACAGCTGCCCTTTAATTTTCCCATTGGACAGGTCTCCCAGGAAAGTTTCTGGGATTGACTGGTTTAAACAACCATCAGTTTCTGCTCTTCAGTAGAAGATACGCGAATGCACTGTAAGGTCCCAGAGTCTCGGCAGCAAAACTCCTGGGCCCGCCTCGCTGATCTACGTGCGCTCTGCCCTGGAGGAGTGGGATTGGCTCTTTCGACCATCGATTGCATTAGAAGTGCTTTTCATTGGCGATGGTCAAGAGGCGGGCAGAGGGCGGAGCACTAGCGGGCAGGCTCGGTCCAACTGCCATTCTCGCGCGTCTTCCCTTCGGCGCATGCACCTAACGAGTGGTGCTCATTGGATGGAAGGGTAGGGGGGGGGGACTAGAAGCGGTGAGAACCGCTGTGTGTGGAAGAGCTGGTGCCGGTGTCATGGCGGAGCTGAGTGAGGAGGCGCTGCTGTCAGTATTACCGACGATCCGGGTCCCCAAGGCTGGAGACCGGGTCCACAAAGACGAGTGCGCCTTCTCCTTCGACACACCGGTAAGCCCATTCCCCACGCCCGCAGCGAGCACGACTTCCATCTCCATGGTCATTCTGCCGGGGCCTGCAAGGCTTGGGCCACCGCCTCCTTGCGGTGCACCATGGGGCTTGCAGTCTTCCACGCTACTCCTGCCGTTGCTTTGAATTCGCGCGAGCTGTCGTCTGACTACCACTCCCGAAAGCAACCGCGCCAGCCCCACCCGCTCCTCGTCTCGTGGAGCACTGTGGGGATTGTAGTCGCTCACTCCCCTCATTGCCGTTCTAAACTAGAGGCTCCACCCAGTTGCCGGACTACATCTCCCACGTGGACCCCTGCGAAAGCCTGGGAGTTGGCCTTGCCTGTCGCGCATGGCTCTCCGGGTTTTGTAGTCTCATGTGGGAGGGATGGGGCGACCCCCCCCCCTCCCCCCCGCTGTTCTGAGCCCGGGTTGGGGGTAGTAGGGTGGGGACTGCAGTTCCCAGGCGTCCAGTAGCCTGGAAGTGGCCTTGAAGAAGGCTGGTTCTGCGAAAGGCTGAGTTATAGAGCCTCCACCCATGGTTAATTTGGTCAGGGGGCGGGGAGGTGGGTCATTGGGTGGGGGTGGGGGGAAGAGGAGAGGAAAGCTCTAGTCGTTTCTCCTTTGAGGTGAATCATGGCCGCAGTCCCCTTTCTTTCTCCCGTCCATCAGAGAGCGCAGAGGGAAACCTTTGGAAAGTATTCCCAGAGAGATGGTTTCTTTCTTGGGGGACACTAAGGCTTCTTTCCCATCCCACTCCCACTCCTGACTGGTTAGACAAAGCCACCACCCACACCCTGCTTCACGTTTGGCAGGCTCCACCCGGTACCTCCCTTCCTGCAGTTCTGCCTTCCTGTGACACTGTCAGGCAGACCCAAGCCTCCCGCCAGGCCAGAGCCTGAACTGTGGGCAGCAGCCTAGCTGGGATCCGCCCCCCTCACCACCCCTCCCTCAAGCCGCTGTGGGCCCTGCCCAGGGTGTTCAGCCAGACCAGCTCATGGCTGGGAAAACTGCAAGTCAGAGTGGAAAGGCTTCATTAATGCATCGCCAGTGCTGAGTATAGCAGGGTGATCTGAGGCCCATTTCAGGGTCATCACTGTGATTTGTGGGTTGCTTGGATTGCTAGGCTTTGATCTGGGCCTCAGACAACGTGCTGCTTTTCTGAAGTCTGGCTTTGGCAGAATGTAAAGAGGACAACTGCTCAGAGCAGAACTCTGGGGTTCCCAGTCCTTGGTGGAATCAGCATCTTTTATTGGCAACAGAGGAGTTTAGTCACTGCAGAGCTCCCACAGGCCTCCCAGTTTATCAAGTGCATGGATGGTGAAGTGCTGTCTTTCTCAGGAAGAAAAGATTTTTTTCCCTTAATTATCAACAGATGGTAGAAATCTCCCTTTCTATACTCCTGTCTCCCTCCTTAGTAATGGTTTGAATAATCCAAAAGGGGTTTTGATCTCATTACACTTTTTTTCTCTCTTCCCTGTCAAGGGGTCTCCATTGGTTGTCTTTGCTAACCAACTTCTGGCATATTTGATTATCTTTAAATTGGATTCATGATAGAAAGAGTTTATGTGACTTCCCTGATGAGAAATGCTCTATTTGTCCATAAATTTTGTAACCCGCACAGTTCTCAGGAGTGGTACAGAGCGATCTATGGGATGGAGAAGTGCCCTATTTTTAATTCCCAGCAGAGAATTTTTCAAGGCCACTGAGGCTTTAATTCCAGGAAGAAGATGCCTGTTGTTGCTTGGATCTGAGAGAAGACTCTGTTGTCTCCAGTTTCCTCCGCCCCCTTCTCCAGCACCCTCTTCACAAGGGCTCTGGTAGACTCACTCAGGTTGGGGAAAGCCCATGTCCCCTCCTCTGCTGTGATTTACAGTGGACACTTGTCTTTTCTCTGGTTTTTTCCTGGGCTATGTGTATTCTAGCTGTCTCAGAAAGTGTTGCTAGATTGTTCCAGAAGAGGAATGGCTTTGAGGTTGCAGGCTGATGGGACTTCTTGGAGATTTGGTTATGGGGGGGGGGGGGGGCATCCGGGTGGTGGCTGGAGAAGTCTGGGCTTCATGTCCTTGCCAGACGGGGTCCTGTTTCAGCTGTGAGCCCCAAGCAGCACATGGTTCCCTTGGAGCCACCCTTTAGCAGGAAAGAGGAGCCGAAACCAATGTGGGCCAGGGTTTGATCATCTGGTAGAGTGAGGTAAAGGAAAGGTCTAATCTTGCTGGCAAGCCCACGGGTTAGATGTTGTGTTCAGATGCTAGTATCTCTTCTCCTCCAGTCTGGACGGTTTGCTGAATCTTGGTGGTCAGGTGGGGTTGGTCATGGTGCTCCTGGTTTAGGTGCAGTGTCTGACATGGAGTTCTTCCCAGGTCTGTCGTAGTTGATCCCGACTCACTCTGGATCTCAAGGCTCCAGGAAGGAGATCAGGGAGTTCTCTGCATTGACTGGAGGGCTTCAAAGAAGGAAGAGGAGTGGTGACTGACAGGCATTGCTCAGTCCAGGTGTCCTTGTTGGCCATTACCAAAGTCATAGGAGGATGGGGAGACTCTTAACCATGTACCAGGTCCTGAAAGACTAATAGGTGACTTGCCAGAGGCCACACAATGCTTAAGAACAGACCTTGCTTCTGGAAGCCACTCATTTCTAACCCCAGGTCTTGCCTTCCCCTGGCCAAGCTTCATCCCGCCTGTTTCCGCCCCTGCCTCTTGTCCTGCAGGAGTCTGAGGGCGGCCTCTACATCTGCATGAACACATTCCTGGGCTTTGGAAAACAGTATGTGGAGAGACATTTTAACAAGACTGGCCAGCGAGTCTACCTGCACCTTCGGCGGACCCGGCGCCCGGTAGGCAAGACCTGCTGCCCTCAGGCTCGTCCTGCTGGGCCACCAGGTTGAATCTGTCCCGTCCTGACCTCTCAGGGGCCTCATTTCCGCCCCCTACCTGCTTCTGCTGGGGCCATTAAAACTCAGCACATGTGATTTTTTTTTTAGCTCTTATCTCTTCTGAGATTAACCCACTCCATCCCCGTCCATCCATTGTCCATTTGTCCCTTCCCTGGTGCTGGGGCTGATCGTGCCCTTCCTGCCTCACTGTAGAAGGAGGAAGACGCGACCGCAGGCACTGGAGACCCTCCCCGCAAGAAACCCACCCGACTGGCCATCGGTGAGTGTCTCTTCCCTGAGCTGGTTTTTCCTGCTCTCAGAGGTGCTAGGAAAGCCCCCGAAGGAGGGGCCTGGTCAAAGGCCCTGGGACCCTGGAGGGGGCAAGGTGAAGCACTATATCAGAGGACGGGGGTCCCCCTGCGGTGGTCATCCTACCCGCACTCCCTCCCCCATTACCCCACCCCCCCGCCGCAGCTCCTTCCTTGTCTCACCAGGTGTTGAAGGCGGGTTTGACCTCAACGAGGAGAAGTTTGAATACGACGAGGATGTAAAGATCGTCATTCTGCCGGATTACCTGGAAATAGCCCGGGATGGGCTGGGGGGACTGCCCGACATTGTCAGAGATCGGGTACAAACACCTTCCCACCCTACCGAAGATTCTGGGGCAGGCGGGGTCAGAGCAGCGGGGTGGTGGGCAAGCTCCAGGAAAACTGAAGACGGAGGGGTGGGTGGGGCTGGGAACTGGGTCCCGCCTCTGACCCTCTGCTTCCCCCAGGTGACCAGTGCGGTGGAGGCCCTCCTGTCGGCCGACTCGGCCTCCCGCAAGCAGGAGGTGCAGGCCTGGGATGGGGAGGTGCGGCAGGTGTCTAAGCATGCCTTCAACCTCAAGCAGCTGGACAACCCTGCTCGGATCCCCCCCTGGTGAGGCCTGCCCCACCCACCCCCACCTCGGGGCGAGACGCGCAGGGCAGGGGCAAGCAATCACCCTTCTGGGAGTCTAGAGGGAGAGAGGCTCAGGAGCAGGATAAGGAGGGAGACTCGTGGGGAGCTGGACTCAGGGAAGGGACGTCCCGAGGAGACGAGAGAGGCCTTGGACCATCGGGGGAGCTGCAGAGCCCCGTCTGTCCGTCCACCACTCCCATAAACTGCTGACCTGTACTCGGCTCGTTTTCTTCCCCGGGGTCAGTGGCTGGAAGTGCTCCAAGTGTGACATGCGGGAGAACCTGTGGCTCAACCTCACGGACGGCTCCATTCTGTGTGGCCGGCGCTACTTCGACGGCAGTGGGGGCAACAACCACGCCGTGGAGCACTTCCGGGAGACGGGCTACCCGCTGGCCGTCAAGCTGGGCACCATCACCCCCGACGGAGCTGGTACACCCCACCCCCTCCACGTGGACATCCCTAGTAGTGGTGGTCTGAACCACTACTCATTTCACATGACACGAACAAAACATGAGTCCAGTCTCCTGATAAACAATGAAAATATTGCAGATGAAACAGAACTTTCAGATAGCCCCCCGAAACCCCAGTCCCCTTCCTAGTGGTGATCGTCATTCTCTTGTAAGTAAGAGAGTAAGTCTTCTGCCAAACTCACTTCAATCTCGAACCTCCTCCTGCTGGGTGGGGACACAATCAGTTCCAGCGCTCATCCTGTTTGACTGCATCTTCTCTGACAGCCAATCCGAGAAGGGCTCGAGGCCTCTCTGATGCTCGAGGGAGCCAGGAGGGTTGCACTCTGGGCTTGTCCTGCTGTCCCACCAAGGCCTCTCGGAGCAGGGGGCGGGCCCAGTGGTCGGGTGGGGTCTGAACTGCCCGCCCCCGACACTGCTCCTGCCTCCCACACTAGATGTGTACTCGTACGACGAAGATGACATGGTCCTGGATCCCAACCTGGCTGAGCACCTGTCCCACTTTGGTATTGACATGCTGAAGATGCAGAAGGTGAGACCGCTCTCCACTCAGATCCTCTCATCCCTGCCCGTTAGGCTGTCCCTCCTTGCCCGAGGCTGAGGTAGCAAGGAGGGAAGAGATGCCACGGTGACCCCAGTTCCCAGGATTTGTGGGCTTCCTGTGAAAAGCCTTGTAGAATCATTCATCGTTCAGCGACTATTACTGAGCGCCTGTTGTGTGCTGGTCACTCTGAATGAGGCAAGGGTGGTCCTTGGCTTGTAGGCTTCTACCAGATGAGACACAGGCATCCATTGTGTGCTTGTGCAGGTCAGGGAATAACCACAGACTGTAGGCAGAGCCGCCAGCGTTTCCAGCAGGGGCCGCCGGGCCCAGGGGACCGAGGAAGCGATGCTGGGGTGGAGATCTGAGGGTGAGAAGGGGTGGCTTCAGAATGGAGGAACACTTCAGCGAGGGGATGTCATGTTCACTTCATCCCCTCATGTGGGCGGAGGCCTGCTGCCTGATGGGCCCCTGGAGGTTGCCTGTGGCCTTCCGGAACTTGCACCGGAGGATGCCCAGCGGGCCTCCCATGTCAGGGTCCATAATTCAGCACGTTCCAGGCTCCAGCTGGCTCTCATCCTAGACTATGTTTTAGAACATAAAAGACACAGATCTGGGGCTTCCCTGGTGGTCCAGCGGCTAAAAGCCCGTGCTTCCAGTGCAGAGGGTCCGGGTTCAATCCCTGGTCAGGGAAGTAGATTCCACATGCCCCAACTAGCACAGCCAAATTAAAAAGAAAAAAAGACGCAGGTCTGAAGTGCCTCCTCCCGTGCAGACGGACAAGACGATGACAGAACTGGAGATAGACATGAACCAGCGCATCGGTGAGTGGGAGCTGATCCAGGAGTCGGCAGTGCCGCTCAAGCCGCTGTCTGGGCCCGGCTACACCGGCATCCGCAACCTGGGCAACAGCTGCTACCTCAACTCGGTGGTCCAGGTGCTCTTCAGCATCCCCGACTTCCAGAGGAAGTGAGTCCTCCCTTCCCCCGCAGCCAGCCCCCGACCCCAGGCCCTCCGCCCGCAGCCGGCCCCCTGGCTCTGCCCTGACCCCCAGCCCTCTCCTAGCAGCCAGCCTCCGGGCGCCCACCTCTGGTGCCCTCAGGACCTCTGTTCTAGCTCAGTCTTGGTTCTTGGTACATGCCGGGGAGCAGGTTGTAAAGTTGCTTATACACGAGCCCCCTGGTGGGGCCAGATGCTCAGTCCCAGGGCTCTCCCAGGCCTCCTGATGGACTCAAGGGTCAACAGGTGCTCTTTATTTTGGGCCAGTGACATCAGATGAGCACCTAACGTGGGCATGGCGCATTTGGGGAGAAGGGAGGGCTGGGACATGGAGACAGAAGAAAGCCGAGTTAGGGTTAGGGAAGTGAGCTTCCTGTCTAAATAGGAAGGCCTGAGACACATGTGAAAATTTAGGATATATTGATGTGTTCTATTCAAAGAACATGAGCTGTGTTTATCCTTCTGAGTGTCTTCTCCCACCCTGTGGCTCTGTCTCGGGGCAGAGGCTTGTGTACCCCGCATGCTGACCGGTTTGGGAAGGGAAGGGAAGGCGGGTTGCTGGAAAAGACGTGGACTCCAAGTGTCAAACACATGTCTCCCCACTCTGGAGGGATCTGTTCCCTGAACGGTCCCTTCCCTTTTCCTCTGGGCCTGGCCACGGCCCCTTCAGTGATCCTTCCCTTGGCTCAGGTACGTGGATAAGCTGGAAAAGATCTTCCAGAATGCCCCAACGGACCCCACCCAGGACTTCAGCACCCAGGTGTACGTAGCCGGGCCTGTGTGCCCTCTTTCTCCTCCATGACCCCCTGAAGTGAGCAACAGTGTAGCCTCTGGCCAGCTAGACACTTTCCAATGACTGTCTTGCAAGCATGCTGTCTGCCTTGAGTTGGGTTCCCATGGAATCTAAGGTGGTTCACATTTAAGAGAGTTGTCTTAGGGGGTTTGAGCAGGGGTCGAGTTGGGGAGGTAAGGGGTAGATTGATGGTGTCAGATGGAAGCTAAATGGTTCTCTCGGGTGATGACACAGGGCCAAGCTGGGCCACGGCTTGCTCTCGGGGGAGTATTCCAAGCCAGCACCAGAGTCGGGAGATGGGGAGCAGGTCACGGAGCAGAAGGTGGGTCTGGACCTCCATCCCTCTCAGGCTCTGGAATGGTGGGGGAACTGAGATCCATCTGGGAGGTGTCTGAAGAAGGCCACTTGGTGGCCTCTCGGGCCCCGGCTGAAAGGCTGCCCCAATTCTGCCTAGGAAGTCCAAGATGGCATCGCCCCTCGGATGTTCAAGGCCCTCATTGGCAAGGGTCACCCCGAGTTCTCCACCAACCGGCAGCAGGATGCCCAGGAGTTCTTCCTGCACCTTATCAACATGGTGGAGGTGAGGACAGGGAGGCGGGGGCGATCTTCACTCTCCTCCTGCCTACCTGCACTTCGGCTCACTCCTTCTTCCCGCTGCTTACTTGTTACTCCTCTGTCAGCCCCAACCCGGCTCCACCCCAGTGACCCCGAGCACTGAGCCTTTCCTGAGAGTGGCGTTTGCACCTGAGGACACTTGTCAGGCTTGCAGCCTAATGAAGGATGCTCCTAAAGAAAATGATAGGCCAGCATTTAGTGCTTAGAAAGAAAGTACAGGGGACTTCCCTGGTGGTCCAGTGGTTAGGACTTTGCCTTCCAGCACAGGGGGATGCAGGATCAATCCCTGGTCGGGAACCTAGGATCCTCCAGGCCAGGAAACCAGAACCAAGCAATATTGTAACAAATTCAATAAATACTTTTTTTTTTTTTTTAATATTTATTGACTCGGCTATGCCGGTCTTAGTTGTGGCACACGGGATCTTTGATCTTTCATTGGGGCATGTGAACTCTTATTAGTTTCCACAAGTGGTATCCAGTTCCCTCACCAGGGATCAAACCTGGGCCCCCTACATTGGGAGTGCAGAGTCTTAGCCACTGGACCACCAGGGAAGTCCCCAATAAAGACTTTCTTTAAAAAGGAGGTCCAAAAAATAAATAAATAAAAGGAGGTCCTTTTTATTTAAATAAAGAAAAATAGAAAGTACAGGCACTTTCCCATGCCGTCCCGCAGCGCCAGGATGGGCCGGAACTGGCGGGTTGATGAGGGAAGGTTTCTGCTCTGCTCTCCCGTCCCTGCACCTCTTTGTGCCCCTCTCCTTTCCACTCCCCTCTCCCCCTGACCCCCCAGTGACTCTTGTAGGCCCCCACCCCAGTGCTTGGCTGTCCAGACCTCCCCACCCTGCCTCTTCCCCATAGAGGAATTGCCGGAGCTCCGAAAATCCTAACGAAGTGTTCCGCTTCCTGGTGGAGGAAAAGATCAAGTGCCTGGCCACAGAAAAAGTGAAGTATACCCAGCGAGTGGACTACATCATGCAGCTGCCCGTGCCCATGGGCGCGGCCCTGAACAAAGGTGGGTGCTCTGCTGCCCCCGGGGCCTGGGGCTGAGGCCTGGCAGCGATGGCGCTTGGGCACCTTTCAGGAGCAGAGCCCGCGGTATCCCTGCTTCCCGACCAGGCGGGGATGTGGGGTTGACCTTGCCCGTAGCTGGTCAGCTGAGCTGTGCTGAGAAAGTGCCCAGGTCACAGGCAGCCGTGTGTCCGCTGGGTTTGGGGAGGCAGAGGAGCTGAGGTAGCCGTGGACTCAGGTGGTAGGGTGGGGCTGAGGGGGGCCGTGGCGCCCCCTCTGAAGGGTCCACCCACTACTGCTGTCACCAGAGGAGCTTCTGGAGTATGAGGAGAAGAAGCGGCAAGCTGAAGAGGAGAAGCTGCCTCTGCCTGAGCTGGTTCGGGCCCAGGTGCCCTTCAGCTCCTGCCTGGAGGCTTACGGTGCCCCTGAGCAGGTGGACGACTTCTGGAGCACGGCCCTGCAGGCCAAGTCAGTCGCCGTCAAGTAAGTCCTGTGGGTTCCGGCCTCCTCAGGGTCATCCCCGAGATGCTGTCAGCCTCTTTTGCATTCTCTCATCCCTTTGTGGTCAGAACTCAGGCTTCCGTCAGTTGAGGCAGGTAACCTGGGGCCTGAGGGGAACCGAGAGGCCCTGGCAGGAGTGGACTTGGATAAGTGTTCCCTATTACCTTGACCTGCCCCTGTCAGTCTTCATCTCTGTTGGGATGGATGGGGTCACTTCAGGAAGCCTCTGCTCACTTCCCCAGTGCTGGCAGAGCACGGGCACTTAGGAACAGTCGTGGACAGAATTGAGATTTTTAGCACATAGTCTTACTTTTTGCTAACCTGTCACTGGTGTGAACTTGAGATCTGAGAGAGTACTTTGGTCTCTGAGATTTCAGCCACCTGCTTCTGCCCCTAAGACCCCCCCTCCCCCCCGCTCCCCACTCCCATTCCCCTACTTCCTACCTTCTGCTGCTGTTCGTCTGCAGACACTCTTGATGCCTGTCCAGGTCAGGAAAGGAATATAAATTATCTTCAGGGCAGTTAGTTCTTCTGCCTATGAGAGGCTGGACCCGGGTGGGGCTTTCAGGACAGCTTCTCTGGGTACCAGGCCATTCTCTCTTCCCTAGGACCACACGATTTGCCTCGTTCCCTGACTACCTGGTCATCCAGATCAAGAAGTTCACCTTCGGCTTGGACTGGGTGCCCAAGAAACTGGGTATGGCAGCCTGGACGAGCAAGGGAGGCTAAGCAGAAAATGCTAGAAAAAGAAGGGGCCTTGACATGTAAACTAGTGCTTCTTTAGCTTTCCTCTGAAAGGGGAAACATTACTAAGACTTCTTTGATTTAAAAAAACTTTTTAACTACCTTTTTCAATTGAAGTATCATTGACTTACAACATGATATTAATTATTGCTGTAGAGCGAAGTGATTCAGTTATATTAAATACATATATATTCCTTTTTAAAATTTGTTACGGTTTATCATAGAATATTGAGTACAGTGTGCTGTGCTATACAATAGGACGTTGTTGTTTAAGACTTCTTTGATTTTATAGTTATGACTTACACAGGCAAAAGTGGTTTTCATAGTTTTACTTTTATACAGTTGGTAAGATGTTTTCATTTTGATAATCTTGAAACAGTTTGTTTTCACGGGTCTCACAGGCCCCTGACGACTTTGCAAACCCCAGAACTAGCTTCATTTCCTAGAGAAGTTGAGCCCCACGGAAGTACAGAATCGTTCCGTGGCACAGTCAGAGACCCCTCCCTGGCTCGTGGCTCATTGGCGGTAGATCTAAGACCGGAATCCTGTTCACTTGTCCCCCCCACCCCCACCCAGCCTGTGGTTATTTTTATCACACGGCGATGGGTCCCTGCAGTGGGTCCTGCTCTGCGCATCATTACAGAGCAAGATGGGGGCAGGGGCCTGAGATTCCCAGAGTGCTCTTCCCAGAGGGCCTCGGGGATCTGCCGAGGTGAACTTTGTCCTGCCGTGTGCTTTCTAGACGTGTCCATCGAGATGCCCGAGGAGCTAGACATCTCCCAGCTGAGGGGTACAGGGCTGCAGCCTGGAGAGGAGGAGCTGCCCGACATTGCCCCACCCCTGGTCACTCCGGATGAGCCCAAAGGTAGCCTTGGTTTCTATGGCAACGAAGACGAAGACTCCTTCTGCTCCCCTCACTTCTCCTCTCCGACATGTTAGTGACTCTTCTTCCTGCCTGTCTCTTTCCCTTGCTGATGGGGGTCTTCTCTGCCTGCCACCCCTTGGCCCTGTCCTTTGTGCTCCTCCTGTCTCCCCTTTCAAATTGTCTCTGCCCTCCTGATGGACGTGAGGACTGAGAGAGCACCCCAGCCGCTTTCTCTGGGTGGAGCAGCGCCGGCTAATTGCCTCTGCCCCTGTAACCTCGGGGCTGGGGGCAGGGGCGGGGCTCATACCCCAGAAACAACGTGTTGTGGGAGAATGAACAGGGAAGGGGCGCCCTGGGGCACCTCTGGCCTCAGTTCTGCAGACCTTGAGGATAGTGCCGGCCCCACATGAGATTGTGTTGCCATTTTAGTTCTGGAATAAGGCACCAGGCCGTGGAGGAAAAAATGCATGGAACGGGTGGTTGGGAGAGGGCTGGGGGGAGGCTGTTGGGGACAGGCAGGGAGTGGCCCAAGGAGTCAGGCCCCTGTGCCCATGCTTTTCCCCCGCAGCACCCATGTTGGACGAGTCGGTCATCATCCAGCTAGTGGAGATGGGCTTCCCCATGGATGCCTGCCGCAAAGCCGTCTACTACACGGGCAACAGCGGGGCCGAGGCCGCCATGAACTGGGTCATGTCGCACATGGACGACCCAGGTAGGCAGGGCTGGGGAGCTGGAGTGGGGGAGAGGGGTGGCGGGCAGGGCCAGCATCTCCCCCAATCACTTGAACCCCTTCCATCCCCAGATTTTGCAAACCCCCTCATCCTGCCTGGCTCCAGTGGGCCCGGCTCCACGAGTGCAGCCGCTGACCCCCCACCGGAGGACTGTGTGACCACCATCGTCTCCATGGGCTTCTCCCGGGACCAGGCCTTGAAAGCCCTTCGGGCCACGGTATGGGCACCCCCCAGCTGAGGACAGGTCCGCTGGGAAGATGAGGGCGGGAGCGAGGTTTCACCCCTCAGGAGCAAGTGAGGACCACCCCTGTGGTTTGGCCAGTCTGGGGCTCCACCCTTGAGTGGCTGTGATGAAGGAGCAGAGGCCTTCACTGGGGGTTTCTCAACCCTGACCTTGCTTTTTAAAAAAGTAACACTTCCTCCTTCCCAAGAACAACAGTTTAGAACGGGCTGTGGACTGGATCTTCAGTCACATTGACGACCTGGACGCAGAAGCTGCCATGGACATCTCGGAGGGCCGCTCAGCTGCCGACTCCATCTCCGAGTCCATACCAGTGGGACCTAAAGTCCGGGATGGTCCTGGAAGTGAGTGTCGCTGGGAGAATATAGCCAATTCGCTCCACTAGGTCTTCACCACCAGGCGGCTCTGCTTCCCTCGGGAGGGTGCAGAGTCAGAAGTTTCCTGGACGTAACTCCTGAAGCTGGGGTCTGGGAGGCTGAGATAGACTTGGCCCCAGCCTGTCTGCCATCTCTAAAATCCCACCCTGGGCATGAGCTGCTGGACACATCCCCCTCCCTCACTGTCTGCTCTGCCCTCTCTCCCCTTCCCTAGAGTATCAGCTCTTTGCCTTCATTAGTCACATGGGCACCTCGACCATGTGTGGTCACTACGTCTGCCACATCAAGAAGGAAGGCAGGTGAGGGGCCAGCACGTGCCTTCTGAATGGGGGAGGGGTGGTGGGAATGGGTAGGGGCATCCTGGAAGACCCTAGAATATTCCTGGGTGGCGGGGGAACATAGGGAACTGCTGGTGCAGGCCACAATTCACCAGAAATTGATAGAAAGCCTGAGGGCAGAGATGGGCAAACTAGGGCTCCAGGACTGAATTGGGCCACTCGCTTTTATAAATAGTTTTAACGACCATGGCCACATTCATTTATGTATCATCTGTGGCTATTTTCACGCTGCAGCAGGCAAGTTGCATAGCTGCATAGTTGCATAGACCAGATGGCCTGCAAAACCTGAAATATTTCCTGTCTGGCCTTGACAAAACTTGCTGACCTCTACCTAAAAGGAATAGGTGGGGGTGGGCTGTAAAGACAGCACAGGGGTCCAAAGACACAGAGGACAAACGACTGAATGAGATGGGACACTCCCTTCAGGCAGGAGGCAGCTGGGCTGAGTTTGGGGGCCCAGGCGGAGAAGGTTGCGAGCCTTTGCCCCCGAACCACCAGGGTCAAGTCCAGGGAGCACGTCAGAAAGACAGACTTGAGGATGCCCGGGTCGTTCACCCTTCTCCCCACCCTGTTCCCCAGGTGGGTGATCTACAACGACCAGAAAGTGTGTGCCTCTGAGAAGCCGCCCAAGGACCTAGGCTACATCTACTTCTACCAGAGAGTGGCCAGCTAAGAGCCTGTCCTGAGGGCGCCCCGGGGACAGACCACCCAGCATGAGGAATGGGGCTGAGGGATGGACGCCTCCCTGCTCGGTACCCCTTTTCTTTTCGTCCCCAGCAGCAGGGAAGAAGCTAGAGGCCAGGAGAGAATGGCCAGGCAAAGCGTAGGGTGGGGGGGCCTCCGGGGAGACTTTCGGAATGGAGTCGGAGGGGGCGGGAGGGGCCGGCCGCCTGTCTGTGAGAAGACTGTTGCTTCCCTGCCCTTGACCCCACAGCGCTCTGCTTCTCTGTGATCCCGCCCGCCCGGTGTGGAGCGGGCTTGTTCGTGTGTGTGCGTGGGTGTGGGTGGGTGTGTGGGTGTGTGTAGCGTGGGTGTAGCTCTGTGCCGCCTCCTCCACCGAGGGGGCTTCTGTGCCTCCCCTCCCCCTTTGTGTGTGCTCCCCGTGCGGCGGGGCCGGGAGGGATGTGAGGGAAATGGGGAGCCAGCGCCCCCTCGCCCTCCTGCCTCAGTCTTTGCCCCAGCCTGTCTCTCCCCGTCCTTCTCTGGAAAATGCCAAAATACAGGATGTGAATAAAAGTACAGTGGCTCACGCGTGTCCTGTTTGATATCTCGGGGGAGACTGCCTTTCCTGGGTTAGCAGGAGGGTCAGGTTTTGAGAACTGTGGGCCCTGCTCCTCCATGCCGCTCTGCGCCCCCTCCGGCCCCCCTGGCAGGCAGTTCTATATTTTTTACTTCTATACATTTTACTGCTCTTGGGAAATTGGGGGCTGCGTGAGGTGCTCACGGGGGCAGGAGAGGGAGGCTGAGGGGTGGGGGCTGTCAGGTGCAGGGAAGTGGAGGAAGGTCGCATGAGAGGGGGCCCAAGTGGGTTCTTCTCGAGTGTCCCCAGGTGCCTGGTGGGGAGCCCCGGGCACCAGGCCTTGCAGTCCCTTGTCTGGCCCTGGCCGCTGGAACAAAAAGGGACGTACTCCTGGAGGCAGGGCAGACCTCTGAACTGCCTCTTTAGTAGTTGCACGGTGTCCAGCCCTTGTGGGGCGTCCCTCCGCCTGTGAACCCTGTTACTTGCCCAGTTAACTGTGGGGCTGGGCCGGCCCTGGGTAGGTCAAAGGTGCCTGCTCAGCAGTCAGGGATGAGGCCGCTCCGATGGGGGCAGGGGGGTTCCATTTCCCGGAGTTGGAAAGATGCCCCTCACGGCTCTGAGGCCAAGCCTAGGGGTGGAGTGGAGTGTCCACCAGGCGTTCAGCCAGCCAGCGAGCGCCCCTGGGGATCCTTCTAGCCCTCTGGGGGGCGGGGGTCTGCAGCCGTGAAGCAGGGGTTCGCCTGAGCGCGGGGCGCACAGTTCGCGCCTTCTCCCCAAAGTCAGGCAATTCAAGCTGAAAGCGACCCGAGCGAGCCCGCGACGGCCGTGGAACGTTGCTACAAGAAAGGGGGTAACGTCAGAACCTCGCAACGCGGGCAGCGGGCGGGATAGGGGGCAGGGCGGCGGCGGGCGGCAGGCGGGGCCGGGGGCAGGGCTCCCGCGGGCCCGGCCAGCCATGGACGAGGACGCAGAGGGGGCGGGTTTCTGCATCTCGGCGCTCTATATAAGCGGCCAGTGGAAGCGGGGGCGCGCTGCTCCTGACCTTCAGCGTGCCTGCTCCTCAGCCATGGCGCCCTCCAGGAAGTTCTTCGTGGGGGGGAACTGGAAGATGAACGGGAGGAAGAACAACCTGGGGGAACTCATCAACACTCTGAACGCGGCCAAGGTGCCAGCCGACACCGGTGAGCCCTGGCTGGGAAGAGCCGGGGTGGGCGGTCGGGCGTGGTCGCCCTCTTTGGCACTATCTTAGCCCGGTTCCGCGTGGCTCTGGTGTCCAGGGCTGTCGGGATCCGGGCCTGAGCTCCGCGGCCGCTGAACTGGGGGTGTGTCGGCGGGGAAAGGCGGGGCCGCATCTCATGGTGCCCTCTGGCTGTGGGTCGTGAGGAGGATAGTGGCCCCGGGGCGCAGACGGGGCCTGCACGGGCCGGGAGTGAAAGGTGAGCCCAGCCCCTGCGGGCGATCGGGAGAGGCCGGCTGCTGCCCGGTGAGTGGGGGTGGAGGCTGCGTGCCGGCTCCGGCTGCCCCCTGGGCGCGGGCTCCGTGCGCCGCCGCACGTAGCCCGCCGGAGACTCCTCCCCGCGCCTTGCCGGGGCGGCCGAGCTCCCCTACCGAGCCGCGTCGGCCTACTGAGCCATCGCTCCGATCCAGTCCGCTCAGCGGCCTGTAGGACTCCGGCCTTCCGCGGAAAGAGGCAGAGCCATTTGGAAATGAGGCGCGCTCCTACCGTTTTCTCCAGCCTAAAAACGGGAAAGCGCAAGGCCTCTATGAGCTGGTCGACTCGCTGCCACCCACGGCCTGCGTCCTTGTCCCCTCATCCACCTGTCACAGAACCTCGGGGCTGATCGAGAGGCATCCTCTTGTGGTTTATTCTCCCAAAGATCCCAGTACAAACCCCAGGAGTTGGCTCCTTCTGCTTTTGCTGAAAATCCTGGCCTGGCCTAGGGGAGGTGGGGATGGGCTATTTTAGAAGGGAGGCGGGGTTGGCCCCCAGAGAATGCTGAGTCTAAGAGGCGCCCAGGCCCAGAATAGCCTGGGGAAATCAGAGCCACAGCTGCTAAAGAGCAGAGGGCAGGGCAAGGGCCATGGCCTCTCAGGGGTACCCGGGAGGCTCAAAGACTTGGGTACAGGCCCAGCCCGGGCTGCAAAGTGGACAGAGATGATCCTGCTGGGGTGAAAAGGGCAAAAGCAGAACTAAGAAAGTGGTGAAGGCGAGGGGACTCTGGAGCACGGGATGGGGTCTGGGGAATGAAGATTTTCCTGTGATCTCACCCCGTCTGTCACATCTCATCCTCAGAGGTGGTTTGCGCACCCCCCACTGCCTACATTGACTTCGCCAGGCAGAAGCTAGATCCCAAGATTGCAGTGGCTGCGCAGAACTGCTACAAAGTGGCCAATGGGGCCTTTACAGGGGAGATTAGGTAAGATGCTGATGGCCGAGGGGTGGGAGGGGGACCCCCAGCCCTCACTGTCCTCATGGAGGGGACAGCGACAGGGTGGGCTCCCTGCTGAACCACGGCTTTACTCTTCCTTTAGCCCTGGCATGATCAAAGATCTTGGAGCCACATGGGTAGTCCTGGGGCACTCTGAGAGAAGGCACGTCTTTGGGGAGTCAGATGAGGTTAGTAACGGGGGGAGGAGATGAGGGCTGGCTTGTTCCTAGACGGGTGATCACCGAGTCTGTTCCTCAACAGCTGATTGGGCAGAAAGTGGCCCATGCCCTGGCAGAGGGACTTGGAGTGATCGCCTGCATTGGGGAGAAGTTAGATGAGAGGGAAGCTGGCATCACTGAGAAGGTCGTTTTCGAGCAAACCAAGGTCATCGCAGGTATCTCTGGAGAAAGGGGCCCTTGAGCCTAGCCAGGGCTGTGAGACACAGAGGGTGGGGTCGGATGCCCTGCAGCCTGAGCCTGTCTGGTGCTGATGCAGGAAAGGGGAGGGTGGGAATCCTGTATCCTTCGGATTACCTCTACTCCTGCCTCTAATGTCACTTTCCTTTAATAGCCACCAGGGGGCAGTAGGCCACCGGCACTCATTCTCTGGGAAACAACTGGTTATGTTCTTCCTTGTTTTCACCCTGCCACCTGTGATCTCTGTCCCACAGATAATGTGAAGGATTGGAGCAAGGTTGTCTTGGCCTACGAGCCTGTGTGGGCCATTGGTACTGGCAAGACGGCGACACCCCAACAGGTAACCAAGCCCAGGAGCCCTGTCCTCATCCTCCCCTGTCTTTATAGAAGTGGATGGCCACAGAGATCACCTGGGCCAACCCCTCATTTAAAAGACAGGGGAGGGACTTCCCTGGAGATTAAGCCTCCACTGCAGGGGGCACTGGTTTGACCCTAGTCAGGGAACTAAGATCTCGATTGCCACATGTCAATCCTGCATGCTACACGTCAAGACTAAATAAATAATAAAAGGAGAAAAGAGAGTTACTTGTCCCAGGATACCCATTCCAGGGCCTGGGTAGGATCGAAGCCCCAGGGTTCTTGCCCGCAAACCACATTGCCTGTCTCCACTGGAGCCCAGGGTTTTTTCCCCAGTGAGTGAAGGTCTTAGTCTGGCTTCTTGTTCTAGGCCCAGGAAGTACACGAAAAGCTCCGGGGGTGGCTTAAGTCCAACGTCTCTGATGCAGTGGCTCAGAGCGCCCGCATCATTTATGGGGGTAAGTGGGTTTGGCTCCAGCCTAAGGTGGGGTGGGCTGAGAACCAGACCGAGCCCTCCTTCAACCTGGAGGTCGGCGTGGAGTACCCCCATCTCATCGCTGACCACTCCTGCTCTCATCTCCCTTCCCAGGTTCTGTGACTGGGGCAACCTGCAAGGAGCTGGCAAGCCAGCCTGATGTGGACGGCTTCCTTGTGGGTGGTGCTTCCCTCAAGCCTGAGTTCGTCGACATCATCAATGCCAAACAATAAGCCCTGTCCATCTCCGCTACCCTTCCTGCTGAGCCAGGGACTAGGTAGCTCAGAAGCCCAGTAACTGTACTGCCCCCGACCTCCACACATGCTTCTTGTGATGTCGCCTGACCCCTCTCATGGCCGAATCCAAAGTATCTCTTCCTTTATCGTTTACACCCTATCTTGTCATGGTTGGGACCAGAACAATCCCGCCTCCACTTACTGTACCCGTTGGAACTAAACCTGTCGCCAAGGTGGCTTCTTCTTGGCTGAGAGGTGGGAGGGTGGTTTGCTCGTGGGTCCCCTCAGTCCCCAGTGAAGACAGGAGAGAGAACCGGTCCTGTCCCGTGTCCCGCCATGAGGCCAAGGGCTGAGAGAAAGCCCTGTCCTCCGCCGAGGCCAGGGCGCTGCTCCCTCCCACGGTGCCAACGCCTGTGCGTGTTGTGTCTGAGCAGTCCCACGTGTGGGGCAATAAACACCTGGCACTGAGCCCCGTGGTGTGTTCCTCTTCACCGAACTTGCCCCCATCATCTCTTCGCCTTCCTTGCGGCAGCCGGGGGACCCTTGTGCCCAAAAATACCACAGACCAGTTTCTACAGCAGCACATCTCTTATAATTTTTATTGCAAAAATGTCTTGCGTACCAGGCTGCCACAGCCTTGACTAACAGCTCCGTCCCTTCCACCCTCTGGGTGGTGGCTCCAGAGCGGTGGCACTCAGACCTGAGGTGGGGTGGGGGTGGAACCCAGCCTTGCCTGCCCCCAGCCTCCCTCGCGGTAGGTTGCCAGTCTCGGCCAGCAGTGCCTCCTGCCCCCGAGGGGTGAGTCAAGGCCCCAGGGCCACGTGTGGTTCCCCCGGGGTCACTGGTAGAGCAGGTAGCGCTTCAGGGCAGGGGGCAGGGGCAGGGCAGAAACGTGGCCTAGCCCGGTGTCCCCCAGGGCGTGACGCACGCTCAGGCGGCTCAGGTGCAGAAGGGAGTGTGGTTCTGCTGGGGGAGAGAAGGAGGGAAGGTGAGTAGGGGTGCAGCCTCCAGCCAGAAGTCCTCAAACCACGGGGTCCTGCCTGGGCTCCCTCTGTTCTCTGGCTGCAAGTCCACTACCACCACAGTTGAGCGGGAGGCCTAAGGTGCCCTGAAGTTCTGCATCTGCTCTGGAGGAGGCATCACAGATCTCACGCATCCCCAGTCAGAGCTGGGGTGATGCCCTAAGGCCCTCTAAGCAATTGGCCAAGGCGGCTCTGACAGTGGGGTTGGCCCAGGCTTTGAATCCAGAGAGGCCTTGGCACTGGGGCTGGTGAAAAAGGCAGGCCCTCTTCACTCTACAATAGTTCCCATGGGCCACAATGGGGAGAGGCAGCCACCCTCTGCTGAAGACTTCGCAACTGCAGAAAGGCCTGGCTCCCTAAGGAGGGCCCTGCCCACAGCCCCTCCCTGAGGCCTGCCTCCTTCACTGCTCTCCTTCCAGGTGCCCCAGCCTCAATGGCTCCTTCTTGGGGTTTGACTGAGGAAGGAAGTAGGTATGTGTCAGAGAGTCAGCCCAGAGAGTGGGGTACACGCCCAGGGTGCCTGGCACCGCAGGTCCTCTTCCTCCTGGAGTTGGACTCCTAGCCCAGGGCAGGTTTAACCCTTTGCACCTCTTCTTCCAGGGGCTGAGCTCTCCTGGGAAGCCCTAATCCCTGGGGGTGTGTCCCTCCATTCTGGGGACTCGCAGCCTACTAGCAAGTTGCTTTCTCACCTTTTACTTACTTTTACCTATAGGACTGTTAGGAAGATGAACTTAGGTAACAGCTGTGAAGTCCCTTAGCCATTCCTGGCACTGAACTGGGTAGAAGATCAGTCAGAAGATGGCCCATTCCCTCTGTGGTTGTAAGGTGCTGAGCACCCATCCCAAACCACAGCCACCAGGGGCCGAACACTCGCCCCACACCCGTCCCAGGCCTCACCTCTCCTTTCGCCCAGGTAGTTGATGCGGACCTGGCACTGGCCCCAGACCGCGCTTACTGCTGGATAGAGGGTCCTGCCCTTCAGTCCGCGGAACGCCGGCCCCAGGTAGGTGCCCCCGACAGCGTAGCCCAGAGTTCCCTCCTCCATGTCCAGTACCACCAGCAGCCTCTCTGGCACCTCCAGCGGCTCACCCTGAAGTCCGGGTGGATACTGAGGGGCCCCAGGCCCCTTGCTCTGATGGTACAGTTTCCCCCGCCCAATGTCCCAGCCCCACGACTCGCTGTTGCTGCCCAGCAGCGCCGCGTAGTGGTCAGCCTGCAGCGGGGCGTGGGCTGTGGCCACGCCCACCACGGCGTGGGTGCCCCTCTGTTCCCGGGGCCAGCTGATCTCCCAGGCGTGCAGGCCCCTCGAGTAGCCCCTCTTCCCTCGGGCCCCATCAGTGCTCTGGGCCACGGGCCGCCGCTCAAAGCACAAGCCCCCTTCCTTGACCTCGATGTTCTCCGAGCAGTCCTTAGGGTTCCAGCCGTGGCGCCGCTGGGCCCCCAGGTCAGGAGGGGGAGCAGACAGCAGCTCCTCCAAGCCTTCGGGACGAGACCGGTCAGGGTACAGGGCCTGTGGGGTGGAGGGGCCGCTGCTGCCCCCTGCCAAGGCCGTCTGGCCCATGGAGGTGAGGAGCTGGACGATTCCCCGAGAGAGGTTTGCTGCGGCGTCTCTTCTGAAAGTTGAGCTCCGGGTCGGGATCGACCTAGAGAGAATTTGGGAGAGAAGAGGGTGTGAACCGAGGGATCCTGGAGGGGACTCGTCACTCAGGTTCGCACCCATCCTTGTCCCCAGGTTTGCTCACCGCCACGCTCCTCCCTCTTCGCTCCCCACGAAGCTCCCAGGCCCATCATTACCCTGCCCTCACCCACCTGTCCGGGTCTCTCGAGACTCGCGAGTTCGGCGCCTTTGGGCCTGCCCAGGGACCGTCCCCTTCGCCCGCTCCGTGCCCCTGTCACCGCCCCCGAACCTCGCCCGGCTTCGGGTGCCCGGAGGTCGCCGGCCCTCCGGAGGAGCCGAGCCGAAAGTTACCGAACCCCGGCCGCTTCCGCCTCCGGCCCCGCCCCCAGATCGCGCCCCGCCCCAGGCCCCGCCCATAAAGCCCTACGGGGCGGTTAACCCTCTCGCTGCCGCGCCAGATCGAGTCGCGCCCCGAGGCCACGCCCCCGGGGGCCCCTAGAGGGTAGTTAACACTTAGCTGGGGCGGGGGCCGTCGGGGCCCCATGGTACGTAGAGGCCACTCACGGTCAGTTAACCTCTGGGCAGCGTGCAGGCCGCCCCCGAGGCGGTCTGCCCGGCGCTTAAGCCGTTCTTGGCCACTAGGGAGTCCGCCCCTGGCAGCCCAAGCTCAGAATTAACCCTTTCATGGTATCGTCGCTTTGAGGTCCCTAAAGGTCTGTTCTTCAAAAACTTTGAGTCGCCTGGGCAACCAGCTCCTGAGCCCCTCGGGATATGGGACACGGGGTCAAGGAAGGACCTCCATTGTGGTGCCATCTATTTCCGAGTGCTGCTGATTCTAGGTCATGTTACTAGGCTGATCTTTTTCTGACCTGGGGTGTGAGTCAGCCGGCTGTAAGCCTGGGGTTCTGAAATCTGAGTTTCTGGCTCTGAGCGGCAGGTGTCAGAGGTCTGCATGCATGACCCTACACATGAATCCACTGCTGAGCTAGTGGCCTCATCTAGTAGTGTAGTGGTTAAGACCTTGCTTGTGTGTAAAGCTACCGCTCTAATTAGCTCTATGACCTTGGAGAGGTTGCCAAACTTCTCCAGAGCTGTTTTCTCTTATGTGATATGGGAATAATGATGGTGCTTACTTCACAGGGTTGAGATAATCCAGGCAAAGTCTGCTAGTAGTATGCACTCAACTAAGCATAGCTATTTCTGTTTCCATAACATTTACTAAGGGCCCATTTTATCTTTTTAGAAATATTTATTTGACTGTGTCAGGCCTTAGATGCATTATGAGGAATCTTTCACTGCAGTGCACAGATTCTCTAGTTGCATCACACGGGCTTAGTTGCTCCGAGACATGTGGGATATTAGTTCCCTAACTAGGGATTGGACCTGTGTCCCTTGCATTGCAAGGCTGATTCTTAACTACTGGGCCACCAGGGAAGTCCCAGGTGCCCATTTTATAGAGATGCAATATCCGTGGCTCAGCAGTAAATAATTTCCCAATGAGGGAGACACTGATCTGATCCCTGAATTGGGAAGATTCCCTGCAGGAGGAAATGGCAACCCACTCCAGTGTTCTTGCCAGGGAAATCCCCATGGACAGAGGCACCTGGAGGGCTACCATCCGTGGGATCACAAAGAGTTGGACACAACTGAGTGACTTAGCACAATATAAGATAGTGGCAATACCTGCTGTGGAGCCAGGCTGACTGGATGTGAATGTGTGAAGGCTGGTAGCCAGGGACCTTGGGCCAATACTAACTTCCTCATGCCTGTTTCTCTCTCTGTAAAATGGAGATACTATTGGTTTATCTACTGCATAGGCTCTAGCGAGGATTCAGAGGTTATTCAGTAAAGCACTTAACAACAGTTTCTGGTTCAAATTTAATCATGTGTGCTGAGCACTAAGGACTAAGCATTGAATCCTCAAGGAAGTTACAAGAACATTTATAAAACAGTTTATCATGTGTTAGATAAAATTCTGGGTATCTAGAAGGTATTAGGGGAGTAAAAAGGCTGGGACTGCTAACCAGGGATCAAGCAATTCAGAAAGGAAAGTGTCAGATGACAGTGGACTGAATCTTTAAGAATGACAGGAGGAGATTTCCCTGACTGTCCAGTGGTTAAGACTTCATGCATCCACTGCAGGGGGCACAGATTCGATCCCCGGTCAGGGAACTAAGATCCCTCATGCCACACAGTGCGGCCAAAAAAGAAAAAAAAAAATAACAAGGAATTTATCTGACAAGTGGTTCTGCAGGACAGAGATTGGATTAGAGTCACTGCATGAAGAAGACATTGAGACTGAGCTGTCAACATAAAAACAACAACAACAACAAAAAACCACACGACTTCCCTGGTGGTACAGTGCATAAGACCCTCCCTGCCAATGCAGGGCATGTGGGTTCCATCCCAGGTCCTGAAAGATTCCACATGCCATGGAGCAACTAAGCCCATGTGTCACAACTACGGAGGCCCCCGTGCCTACAGCCTGTGCTCCACAACAGGAGCAGCCACTGCAATGAGGAACCCGTGCACCGTAATGAAGACCCAGTGCAACCAAAAAAAAGGGAACAAAACAGAAGCAGTAGCACTTGGAAGACTTCAGGGTGTCTGTAGCAAGAACGGAAGCTTGAGACACAAGCCTAGGGAACTGGGTGTGAGATCAGAAGGCCTAAGAATGCAAATGTTACAGGACAGATGGGTAATGGGGAGCCACATAAGAAAGAAACTGGGGAGGAACATGGAGGAAAACTCCTTTTAGAAAGATCACCCTGGCAGCAATGGAAAGCAGGATTCAGGGAAATAGATGGGAGCAAGGAGATTGGTTCCAGTGGCCCAGGTGACAAAGTGTTGAGAGCCTGGAATAGGGCAGTTGAAAAATAAGGATGAAAAGAATTCAAGAAACACTGATGAAATGGCAAGATCTGGTGACTGATTAGATGCTAAGGCCAGGAGGAGGAAACAGAGAAAGGGAGGTTCCCTTTTTTCATTGTGACCGCATGGGCAGGGCTTCTCTTGTTGTGGAGCATCATCTCTAGAGCTTGTGGGCTCAGTGTTAGGGTCCACAAGGGGCTTATGGTGTATAGTTTAAAAATGGTCCATTGTGGTGATCTGACAAACAAGGGATGAAGTCACAGTGGCCATATTGCCCTGGTGGCATCCTATTTTTCCCTGGTGGCATCCTATTTTTCCCTTAAGGCGAGATCCTGTTTTTCCCTGTTGGCGCCAGTTTCTCAAGACTACGTGACCACCCAACCGTGAGACCCCTCAGACTATGTGATCACAAGACCCCACCTGTGGGCTAAAGATAAACTAAGGCCCCCTGCCTTCCGGGCACCATTTCCCACTGATAGGGTATGAGAAGGGTGGGCTGTAAAGGGAGGGCACTGGTTTCTCTCTAAAGCCAGTCATTTTCTCTCTTCTATAATAAATTTCTCTCTGCCTGAATGCCCGGTTCGCTCTCTTCTTCTCCACGCTCTCCTTACACTCAGTATAGCTGTGGTGCTAGAATTCTGTTGCCCCGAGGCATGTGGGCTCTTAGTTCCCGGACCAGGGGAACCCGTTTCCCCTTCATTGCAAGATGGGTACTTAACCACTACACCAGGAAAATCCAAAAGGGAGGTTTCTAGCCAGGAAGACTTTGTTAGAAGGTGGTGCCACAGAAAGAGGAGCCGCTGGGGACAGGGGCAGGAGGGTGGGAGAAAGAGGTGGTGGATTCACTTTAGGACATGTTTTTGAGGTGCTGGAACAACTCAGTGGAACCATCCAGAACATGCTTGACAATGGCAGGTCTGGAAAAGTAAAGGAAAATGGCAGGCCTGGGGATGGGGGTTAAGGCAGTGAGAAGCCTGGACTAGAGATATAAATTTGGGAAGTGTGTCAGCCAGGAGTTGAACTCCGAGAATCAAGAGGGGCCCTCGAGAGAGAGTACAGAGTAAGAAGACAAGGAGGACACAGCACAGCAGACAATTCAAGTCTGATTACATACACAATTTTTTTGGTCATTGGCAGCTTCAGTGAGAGAGCACGTGTGTGTTGTAGGAGGCGGGGGTCCAGGCTGAAGGTACTTCCTGTATGTCAGACACTGTGCTACATGATTCACATTTTTAGGAAACAGAGACGGAAAGGGCCAATTACATCTCATAGTTAAAATTACCCTTGAAAATCCCTTACTTACTCCACCTATTAGGTACAGCAGATGTTGTTCAGTCACTAAGTTGCTAAGCTGTTATCAGACTCTTTGCAGCATATGTTAGCTTTATGTAAAATATAATACAGGGCAGTACACATACAATGATGTACAGAATATAATTTTCTTTTCTCTTCTTTCTCTGCCACACCCCATATGGGCCCTTAGTTCTCCTACAAGGGATCAAACCCACACCCCCTGCACTGGAAGCATGAAGTCTTCACCACTGGACCATCAGGGAAGTCCTTTATATTATTATAATTAAAGAGAAAGAACACATATTAAAAAGAAAGATCCCACATGATGCAATAGAGATCCAGTATGCTTAAATTAAGATGACGCTGCCAAATAAATATTAAAAAAAGAAGAAAAAGAAAAAATTATAAAGAAAAAGAAAGATGTGAACCTGAACACTTGTCATCCATCCAACCTGGGTATTCTTGCCAGTGTGACAACAAAAATAAAGATATGTCTTTGCGGACAGATACCAAGCCTAATCCAAGGCCAACTCTAGCTCAGTTTGAGAAGCTGCACCTGCTCAGCTGTTGGTAGTTTCAAGGCTTCTTTGCCAGTTGTGCCCACTGACTCTTCAACTGCTCAATTTGCTGGTAATAGCTCAAATATCCCACAGTGCTACAAGTAATTTTAACTTTTTTTTTTTTTTTAACTGAAATGTAACATATACAAAGTACACTAACCTGAAACCGCTCAGGGAATTTTACATATTTATATATAGCAAAAAGATGAAAATGTCCAGCATTCCAGACAGCTCCTTCATGCCCTGACACAACACCCCTAAAGGTACCTCCTACTTGAGCTCTATAGATTAGCTTTACCTCTTCATTGCTACTTTGGCTACCTGATGTGAAGAGCTGACTCATTTGAAAAGACCCTGATGCTGGGAATGATTGAAGGTAGGAGGAGAAGGGGATGACAGAGGATGAGATGGTCGGATGGCATCACCAACTCAATAGACATGAGTTTGAGTGAGCTCCGGGAGTTGGCGATGGACAGGGAGGCCTGGTCTGCTGCAGTCCATGGGATGGCAAAGAGTCAGACAGGACTGAGCGACTAAACTGACTGGCTGACTGACTTCACTGATTTCTTGCAATTGAAACAAAACAGTATGTATTCTTTGTATTCTTTTGTGTCTGACCTGTTTTTTTCTCAACATTATTTCTGTGAGAGTCATCCATGTTGTTGCATGAAATGATGGTTGAGTATTCCATTGTATACGTGGGCTTCCCTGAAGGCTCAGCAAGTAAAGAGTCCACCTGAAATTCAGGAGACACAGGAGACTTGGGTCGGGAAGATCCCCTGGAGGAGGAAATGGCAACCTACTCCAGTATTCTTGCCTGAAAATTCCATGGACAGAGGAGCCTGGCGGCCTACAGTCTACAGGCTCACAAAGAGTCAGACGCAACTGAGCACATGGCACATGCAGGTTGTATGGATATACCACAGCTGTTTCCATTTTTAGCTACTATGGAGAAAACTACTGTGTACAGTTATCGGGAGTCTTTTGATGGACCTAGGCAGCTGATTTTTGTTGGGGGCATACTTATGTGCAGAATTGTTGGGTTATAAGGAATTACAATGTATAGATTTAACCACATGTAATTTTCAGGTTTCTCTCCACAGAGGGATTTTGTTCAGAAATGAAATCATTCAGGTATTTTACAGCATGGAACACTTTAACAAGTTTATGAAAATTTGAGCTGTTCGGTTCTTCCTCTTTATCAGTTCCTCAGCTTTTTTATTACTGTTTTTCGGTTCTTCAGGTTTTTCAGTTTCTTCCACAGAGCCACCATGATCCCCTTGCTAGGCCGCTCAAACATTGAGTTTCACTTCTTTGTCAATAGAAAACCCTTAAAGTTCTAAACACATTCTTCCCAATATGCAAGAACTGTTTGAGGCTATTTCCATGCCTGCTTACTATAAAGGATGCAACTGGAAATATTGGAGCATCTTCAAATCTTTCAACTCATGACCACATTAAGCCCAGGATCAGCTCTGACTGGCTCTCAAGGAGGAATCTCAGTCTCATGCATGTGACTTTGAAACAGAAACTCACCCTTACAGCAGAACGAAGGATAGGGGTGATGATAGGGGGAGGAAAACTTCAGTGCCTTTATGAACACATTCATAAAGTGTGTGGGACTGCAGAGTGGTACTGCCGCCTGTGAGCAGCAATGACAAAGCCAAGGCCTTTCTCTCTGATGTCCAACTTTGCTTCTATGATGTAAACTGTAAAAGCAAATCAGGAAAAATGCTGCAACTACCCAGGACTTTGCATTTGAAATGCTGGAGTACAGGAAAAAAAAAAATTTTTTTTTTTTTAAGGACACTGGGATTTGTATCTTTGTAGAACTCTCTGGCTTTGTGGAAGAGGTGGTCACGAGCTCATTTTGTTGTTGTTTAGCCGTGTCTGACTCTTTGAGACCCCATGGATGATGGCCTTCTTTATCCATGGGATTCCCCAGGCAAGAATACTGGAGCGGGTTGCCATTTCCTTCTCTGGGGAATCTTCCTGACCCAGGGATTGAACCCGAGTCTCCTGCACTGCAGGTGATTCTTTACCACTGAGGCACCAGGAAGCCCCTACAAAATCTTTCCTTACTTTTAAACCAGGGTCTTGGGGTTCTAGTTTGGAAACGTAAAAGCAGTTGGGCAAGTCCCCCTTAGAAGATACCAACCTCGCTATATTCTGGAGGACAGCGCTTTGGCCAATACTACTTCTTCTTCGTCCTGGGTAGGTTCCACCACAGATACAGCCTCATAAACGGTTGGAACGTATCTGATTTCTAAACCTGTTATGCCATCCTTGGCTAATTGTGAAATCCTTCCATCCCAACGCTCTCTTGTCTGGCCAAAGTGTGAACTGTGACAAGACTAAGTTTTTCTTTTTCCTTTCCTGCCATGTATGGCCATTGTGAGCACCTATTTCTGCTTCATTTCTTCCAGGAATAAGTTTAGTGTGTTCTCATTCCTCATTAAAGTTTTATCACACGTACTTTGCTGTCCCTCTAACAGTTACAGGAGAACCTGATGAACTGGCTTCACATAGCTATTGAATCTCAATTGCATGTGTGATTTCTTGAGGTTATACTCCTGTGCCACGTTGGAGATGGCCCGTGGTAAGTAAGCCTGTTTTCCTCCCAGTGCGGGAAGGGACTGCTGCCTCTCTGGGTGGGCGCCAGATGAAATCGTTAGATTGCCTTCAGGTGGGTCGTGTTATACGGAAATGGGGCAGCTTGAAACACTAGCTTGAAAAGCAAAAGACTAGAACCACAGTCAGGCTCAGGCGCAGGGGCAAGGGCAGAGTCCAGTCCCGCCGTTGGTGGGGAGCGGTACCTGGAGACCTGCCACCCTATTTAATCTGAGAATTGGTGTGTTTGTGTGCACACTCCCGTGCTCAGTCGTGTTCAAGTCTTTGCGACCCCTTGGACTGTTGCCCACCAGGCTCCTCTGTCCATGGAATTCTCCACGCAAGAGTACTGCAGTGAATTGCCATTTCCTCCTCCAGAGGAAGCTTCCCCATCCAAGGATGGAACCTGTCTCCTACATTGGAAGGCAGATTCTTTACCGCCGCGCCCCCAGGGAAGCCCTGAGAATTGTTGAGCTCACTTTAAGTGTGCCTGATGCAACCCCATCACCTCTCATTTAATCCACACAACTGAGACGGCCCAGTGTTTACAGATTCGTACACTGGGGCTCGGAAAGGCTAAACGACCTGTCTGTGACTAGACCTGGTAAATGGCAGCGTCGGGATTCAAAAAATGAGAAGCAACTGCGCCAGACCCAAGGGTGGTGACCAAATGGCGACCGCTGGTAACGCTTCCAGCTCTCCGAGCCAGACGCGCCACCCCCGCCGCCGCCGGGGAACTGGTTATGTAACGCGCGGGGGCGCGGACTCCCGGGGGCGGCGGTCACGTGCGCGGCTATCTGCGCAGGCGCGGGGGCCTGGCGGCCGCAGGGGCTCACGCGCCCCCTAGCGGCCGCAGCGGTGACGCGGTCTTCGCTCTGCCCGCCCCCGATTTGCTGCTTTGCAGCTCCCGCCCCCGCCCACGTCCCTCAGGCGTTTGAGTCTGGAACATTTGGCGCCGGAACAAAGGCCCCAGGGCGGAACCGAAGGCCTTTAAGCCACGGCAGTACCTTTGGGCTCCAGAGGGGAATGAAGGAGGTGGTGCTTGGCAGATCGGCTTATCTAGGCTAACAGCCGGAGTTTCCGTACCTATAAAGGGCTCCCTTCCTTCGTCCCTCAAAAGACCGTCCTTACCGCCCCATCTCTCTCTTCTTCCTGTGGTCAATGTCGCTCTGTCTAGGGACCCTCACCACAGGAGAGTCTGTGACGTCCACCTGGGAGGTGCGAGGCCACAAGATGCAGACAGCCAGGTTATGCTAAAAACTGCAGCCTAAAGGAGCTCGCCTGTTATAAAAACCACTCTCTCAAACTCTGCCAGCCTACATCAGCCTGTTATTAAAAGTCTTGCTTGCCAAGTCAGTGCCCGTTTGTGTATCATTGGTAAGTTTTAAAAGACTGGCTCAAATTTGTCTAGTTTTTCTTCACCTTTAAGGCCTCCACTTTCCAGTGACTCATAAGTGGGGATACCTGCTGGCTGGTCCTTCCTTTATGCCTTGTCAGGGATTCTCAAAGTGGAGGGAGGAACAGAGGGGATTTTATCTGCAAGGTAAATCCAAACTGAGGGCAGGGTGTCCTTAATTACTTTTGAAAAGCACATTTACTATTAGTTCTGATGACATCCCTGGCGGTCTAGTGGTTGGGGCTCTTTGGTTCCAATGCAGGGTGCACAGATTCAATTTCCTTGTCAGGGAATTAGGATCCTGCATGCTGTACATGAGCCTGGCTTAAGACAGCGAATAAAGAAAGGTGAGATGGTTGGATGGCATCACTGACTCGATGGACATGGATTTGGGTGGACTCCGGGGGTTGGTGATGGACAGGGAGGCCTGGCGTGCTGTGGATCATGGGGTCGCAAAGTCGGACACGACTGAGCGACTGAACTGAACTGAAAAAGTTTCTTTAAAAAAGTTATTTAGGAAAATAAAATTGTGGACTTCTCTGGTGGTCCAGTGGTTAAGACTCTGAAATTCTACTGCAGGGAGCTTCTACTGCAGGGAGATTCTACTGCAGGGACTCCTAGTCCAGGAGCCAAGAACCCTCACGCCGTGCTGTGTGGTCACACATAAAAATTGTGCAAGCATGATTTAAAGAAATTATATTTTTTAAAAAGTACTGAAAACTCATCACAGTCTAATTATTGTACTACCTTTTGTAGTTTGCTAGGACTGCCGTAACAAAAGGCTTAAGTAGTTTAAGCAATAGAAATTTATTTTCTCACAGTTCTGGGGGGCAAGAGCAAGGTGTCAACAGGTTTGGTTTCCTGGGAGGCCTCTGTCCTTAGCTTGTAGGTGGCTGCCTGTTTCTCTGTCCTCACACTGTCCTCTTCTCTGTGCGCCTGCATCCCGTGTTCAAATATCCTCTTCTTAGGTTGATACCAGTCCAGTTGAATTTGTGCCCACCCCACTGGTCTCTTTTTAACTTAATCATCTCTTTTAAGGCCTGATCCCCAATCGAGTCACATTCTGAGGTACTGGGGGCAGGGTTTCAACTTATGAGTTTGGTGATACACAATTCAGCCCTTAACTCTTTTACTATTATTTATGCTCTGAAATTATTTATCTCGGTTATATCTTTATGAAGGAAACACCACATTGCAAGTTGCTAGCTTAAAATTGGTATTTATAGGAGAAAAATCAGTACATGCTAAAAGTAGGGCATTTTGTTCTCCCTGGAGAGCCTGTTGTTAAAGATTTACCTGAACATCACAGCTGTAGATGTTGTTTTGTTTTAGAATATAATTTGAACAATGGGGAACACACATGCAAAAGATAGACTTTTTAGTTATTAGAACTAGTAAGATAGGATCAATTATGTATAGAGAAAAATCAATAGTTATAGCAGTGTGGCACTAAAGCAGAAAGAGCTATATATTGAATATATTATATATGGATCAATGGAAAATAATCATCTAGGATTTTATATGTATATATAATGGCATTTCAGATCAGTAGGTAAGGGTGGGATTAATCATTTGTTTAAGGTGACATGCTGTATAAACAAAGTTAAAAGGAAAACATTTTTAAGTATTTATAAAAAGAAAAAGTTAAGGTATCTGCATGTTGGTTTTAATACATGCCCACCAATTCTTTGATATTCTTCGCTTCATGGAGTGGAGCTTATTTCCTTTCTACTTGAGTGTGGCCTAGACTTAGTGACTAGATGCTGAAAATAGAATAAAGTGGAAACGATGTGTGTGTTTAGGTATAGGGGCTTCCATCTTTGTCTCTTTCTCTCTTGGGGGAAGCCAGTTGCCTAACTGTGAGGACATTCAGGCAGTCCTATGGAGAAGTCCATGTGGTAAGGAACAGTCCCTCCAACAGCCATGTCACTGAACCATCTCCAGCCTCAGTCCATCCACTGGATAACTGTAGCCTCAGCTAAGATAGTTTTAGACTGCAGACTCACAGAAACTGATATAATTCCCTGGTATGAAAAATAAATGACCCAATCAAAAAAAAAAAAATGGGGCCAAAGAACTAAACAGACATTTCTCCAAAGAAGACATACAGATGACTAACAAATACATGAAAAGATGCTCAACATCACTCATTATCAGAGAAATGCAAATCAAAACCACGAGGTACCATCTCATGCCAGTCAGAATGGCTGCTATCAAAAAATCTACAAACAATACATGCTGGAGAGGATGTGGAGAAAAAGGAACCCTCTTACACTGTTGGTGGGAATGCAAACTAGTACAGCCACTATGGAGACCAGTGTGGAGATTCATTAAAAAACTGGAAACAGAACTGCCATATGACCCAGCAATCCCACTGCTGGGCATACACACCGAGAAAGCCAGAATTGAAAGAGACACGTGTACCCCAATGTTCATCACAGCACTGTTTACAATAGCCAGGACATGGAAGCAAACTAGATGTCCATCGGCAGACAAATGGATAAGAAAGCTGTGGTACATATACACAATGGAATATTACTCAGCCATTAAAAATGCATTTGAATCAGTTCTAATGAGGTGGATGAAACTGGAGCCTATTATACAGAGTGAAGTAAGTCAGAAAGAAAAACACCAATACAGTATACTAACACATATATATGGAATTTAGAAAGATGGTAACGATGACTCTATATGCGAGAAAGCAAAAGAGACACATGTAAAAAACAGTCTTTTGGACTCTGTAGAAGAAGGTGAGGGTGGGATGATCTGAGAGAATAGCATTGAAACATGTATATTATCATATGTGAAACAGATCACCAGTCCAGGTTCGATGCATGAGACAGAGTGCTCAGGGCTGGTGCACTGGGATGACCCTGAGGGATGGAATGAGGAGGGAGGTGGGAGGGGGGAACACATGTACACCCATGGCTTATTCATGTCAGTGTATGGCAAAAACCACCACAATATTGTCAAGTATCCAAGGTAAGGAGCAGCGGCTGTGCTTTGCTGGAGCAGCTGTGACGAGATACCCCACGTCCAAGGTAAGAGAAACCCAAGTAAGACGGTAGGCACTGAGTGAGGGCATCAGAGGGCAGACAGACTGAAACCACGATCACAGACAGCTAGTCAATCTGATCACACGGATGACAGCTGGTCTAACTCAATGAAACTAAGCCATGCCGTGTGGGGCCACCCAAGATGGATGGGTCATGGTGGAGAGGTCTGACAGAATGTGATCCACTGCAGAAGAAATGGCAAACCACTTCAATATTCTTGCTTTGAGAACCCCATGAACAGGATGAAAAGGCAAAAAGATAGGACAGTGAAAGATGAACTCCCCAGGTCAGTAGGTGCCCAATATGCTACTGGAAATCAGTGGAGAAATAACTCCAGAAAGAATGAAGGGATGGAGCCAAAGCAAAAACAACACCCAGTTGTGGATGTGACTGGTGATAGAAGCAAGATCTGATGCTGTAAAGAGCAATATTGCATAGGGACCTGGAATGTTAGGTCCATGAATCAGGGCAAATTGGAAGTGGTCAAACAGGAGATGGCAAGAGTGAACGTCAACATTCTAGGAATCAGCGAACTAAGATGGACTGGAATGGGTGAATTTAACTCAGATGACCATTATATCTACTACTGTGGGCAGGAATCCCTTAGAAGAAATGGAGTAGCCATTATAGTCAACAGAAGTATGAAATGCAGTACTTGGATGCAATCTCAAAAATGACAGAATGATCTCTGTTCATTTCCAAGGCAAACCATTCAGTATCACAGTAATCCAAGTCTATGCCCCAACCACTAATGCCGAACAAGCTGAAGTTGAACGGTTCTATGAAGACCTACAAGACCTTTTAGAACTAACACCCAAAAAAGGGGGGGTGGATTCTTTACCCCCCTTTCAGCGTCTATGCTGAGAGCTTTGTACTTTCCTCCTCTTTAATAAATCCTATTTGCTTGCTAAAAAAAAAAAAAAAAAAAAAAAAAAGAACTAACACCCAAAAAAGATGTCCTTTTCATTATAGGGGACTGGAATGCAAAAGTAAGAAGTCAAGAAACACCTGGAGTAACAGGCAAATTTGGCCTTGGAGTACAGAAAGAAGCAGGGCAAAGGCTAATAGAGTTTTGCCGAGAGAACGCACTGGTCATAGCAAACACTCTCTTCCAACAACACAAGAGAAGACTCTACACATGGACATCACCAGACGGTCAACACTGAAATCAGATTGGTTATATTCTTTGCAGCCAAAGATGGAGAAGCTCTATACAGTCAGCAAAAACAAGGCCAAGAGCTGACTGTGACTCAGAACATGAACTTCTTATTGCCAAATTCAGACTTAAATTGAAGAAAGTGGGGAAAACCACTAGACCATTCAGTTACAACCTAAATCAAATCCCTTATGATTATACAGTGGAAGTGAGAAATAGATTTCACGGACTAGATCTGATAGACAGAGTGCCTGATGAACCATGGACAGAGGTTTGTGATACTGTACAGGAGACAGAGATCAAGACCATCCCCAAGAAAAAGAAATGCAAAAAAGCAAAATGGCTGTCTGAGGAGGCCTTAAAAATAGCTGTGAAAGAAGAGAAGCAAAAAGCAAAGGAGAAAAGAAAGATACATCCATTTGAATGCAGAGTTCCAAAAAATAGCAAGGAGAGATAAGAAAGCCTTCCTCAGCATCAATGCAAAGAAACAGAGGAAAACAATAGAATGGGAAAGACTAGAGATCTCTTCAAGAAAGTTAGAGATACCAAGGGAACATTTCATGCAAAGATGGGCTCAATAAAGGACAGAAATGGTATGGACCTAACAGGACCAGAAGATATTAAGAAGAGGTGGCACGAATACACAGAAGAACTATATAAAAAAGATCTTCATGACCCAGATATTCACGATGGTGTGATTACTCACCTAGAGCCAAACATCTTGGAATGTGAAGTCAGGTGGGGCTTAGGAAGCATCACTACGAACAAAGCTAGTGGAGGTGATAGAATTCCAGTTGAGCTATTTCAAATCCTAAAAGATGATGCTGTGAAAGTGCTGCACTCAATATGCCAGCAAATTTGGGAAACTCAGCAGTGGCCACAGGACTGGAAAAGGTCAGTTTTCATTCCAATCCCAAAGAAAGGCAATGCCAAAGAATGTTCAAACTACCACACAGTTCAGTCATCACACATGCTAGTAAAGTAATGCTCAAAATTCTCCAAGCCAGGCTTCAGCAATATGTGAACTGTGAACTTCCAGATGTTCAAGCTGGTTTTAGAAAAGGCAGAGGAACCAGAGATCAAATTGCCAACATCTGCTGGATCATCAAAAAAGCAAGAGAGTTCCAGAAAAACATCTATTTCTGCTTTATTGACTATGCCAAAGCCTTTGACTGTGTAGATCACAATAAACTGTGGGAAATTCTGGAAGAGATGGGAATACCAGACCACCTGACATGCCTTTTGAGAAATCTGTATGCAGGTCAGGAAGCAACAGTAGAACTGGACATGGAACAACAGACCAGTTCCAAATCGGGAAAGGAGTATGTCAAGGCTGTATATTGTCACCCTGCTTATTTAACTTATATGCAGAGTACATCATGAGAAATGCTGGGCTGGAAGAAGCACAAGCTGGAATCAAGATTGCCGGGAGAAATATCAATAACCTCAGATATGCAGATGACACCACCCTTATGGCAGAAAGCGAGAAGAACTAAAGAGTCTCTTGATGAAATTGAAAGAGGAGAGTGAAAAAGTTGGCTTAAAGCTCAACATTCAGAAAACTAAGATCATGGCATCTGGTCCCATCACTTCATGGCAAATAGACGGGGAAACAGTGGAAACAGTGGCTGACTTTATTTTTTGGGGGCTCCAAAATCACAGCAGATGGTGATTGCAGCCATGAAATTAAAAGACACTTGCTCCTTGGAAGGAAAGTTATGACTAACCTAGACAGCATATTAAAAAGCAGAGACATTACTTTGTTCACAAAGGTCTGTCTAGTCAAGGCTATGGTTTTTCCAGTAGTCAAGTATGTATGTGATGTTATAGCCATGCTTTCCGGGAAACAGACTCACTCAGAAAGACAATGTGGAATGCAGTTTATTACACCGGTGGGCCCAAAGCAGAGTCTCCTCTTAGCCAAGGACCCCGTCCAGCATTTGTGAAAATCTTTTATACCCCATGTGTACGTGTCCAAACCCACCACCTACCCCATGTGTACGTGTCCAAACCCACCACCTCAATTCCCTTGAGACTTACATAAACAAAGGTAGGGTAAATACAACTACAATAACCCCATCATTCAGGTGTTATGTGTTCAAACAGTCAATAATCAATAAGCCCGTAGTTACATTCCAACCAGTTAATAATCGATAAGCCTGTGATTACATCCTGATAGATACGGAAAAAGTTTATGACCTGTCCGGAGACAGGGGTGATTACGGTATGCTTCCTCTTAGGTAATGAGTAACCTGGATGTGATCTTCAAGATTCCCCTGTCTGGAGAGGGTCTTATCCTTCCACTGTCGTTCCCACAGGCTCTAAGCAGAGAGTTCAGAGTCCACTGAAGAGGCAGCCGAGCACGATCAGCACGGACAGGCCTGAGATGGAGTCCAGGCCCTATGAATTCCTTCTTCAGTGAGAGTTGGACTATAAAGAAAGCTGAGCATAGAAGAATTGATGGGCTTTTGAACTGTGCTGTTGGAGAAGACTCTTGAGAGTCCCTTAGACTGCAAGGAGATCCAACCAGTCCATCCTAAAGGAGATCAGTCCTGGGTGTTCATTGGAAGGACTGATGTTGAAGCTGAAACTCCAATACTTTGGCCATCTGATTCAAAGAACTGACTCATTTGAAAAGACCTTGATGCTGGGAAAGATTGAGGGCAGGAGGAGAAGGGGACGACAGTGGATGAGGTGGTTGGATAGCATCACCAACTCGACAGACATGAGTTTGGGTGGACTCTGGGAGTTGGTGATGGACAGGGAGGCCTGACATGCTGTGGTTCATAGGGTCGCAAAGAGTCGGACACGACTGAGTGACTGAACTGAACTGATCGTAAAGTAATTAGCCTCCAATTAAAGTAAATAAATTGTGCCGAGGTCCAGCCTCGGCAGGATCCAGGGGGTACCCTCAGGATGAACAGCATCGGCGAGAGAGAGAGACGTGAGACTAGCCTTGATAGGGCCAAGTCTGTGTTTTACTTTTTGACAACCGGTTTTATACCCTTTCACAGAACGTTTTTAAGGTACAAGATGCTTACTCATGATTACATAGGATTAGCATTACATCATTTTGATTTTTAGGAAAAGCAGGATTTTTTTACTTTCTAATTCTATAGTAATTTTTAGCACATGATCTTCTGGCCTTGAGGCTATTAACATTTCATGCAGGTCAGGTGATTGTAAACCTATTTTCCGTTTTTATGGTGACCTTAACTGAAAGGTAACAGGGTCATAGGGAAATAGTACAGAGTAGAATTATATTCTTGTTAATACAAAAACTAATCTTTTTGCAAAAGTTGTCAGTTGCGTTTATCTAAGAAGTTTACCCCATACAGACTCTGCGGCTTCAGTGAGGCAGCTTCTGCCTAGTACTCCTGGCTGACAATTAACAACCATCTCATTGTTACCACACTAGGGCTAAGTTCTTATTTCCCTAGATCTTTAACTATATTAACAATGGTTTTTATAACACAACCTTAGCACATTAAAGGCAAAAATACAGCAAGCAAAACACAGCAAGCAAATCACAACCCAATAACCACCTATAGAATAATTTTCTTATGTTTTCTAATAGGACTCCTTTACCCCTTAAAAGGGCTCTATATCTATTAGGGCTTTTATATAATCAGGTTCTCTATGCTAGTTTATGATTAGGATATTATAAGCAATCATGCATATTAGTACCAAGCGCATAAATGCATTTGGCTAACAAAACTACCAGCAAAGGAGTTTGAATTAAAACACTCCTTTCACCCTGGATAATCTCATAAAATACCACCACCTGGGAAACTTATTGATTAAAGTTCTAAATTGATTCTATTTTGGGAAGAGATCGGGGAAGGCCTTCTTGCCTGTGTCAGAGAAATTAGGGAGTAGTTCATTGAGGTAGGCATCAGAAAGACAGATATCATCTTTAAGGTGAGAGCCGGGGGCAGCTTTTCGAAATCCCTGAAAACCTGATCTGCTTTGCCTGTCAGGCTTTCTCCTCGTGACCTTGTCATGGGTGGGATCTCGTGAACTGGCCTTTTCGAAAACCCCTGAAAACGTGATCCGCCTTGCCCGTCAGGTTTTCTCCCCTGTGGCCTTTTTAGGGGTAGGGTCTCGTGTGTTGGCTCCCGGCAAAATTGATTTTAAAAAATAAAATAAAATAAATTCCCTGGTAGTTCAGACGGTAAAGAATCCACCAGCAGTGTAGGAGACTTGGGTTTGATCCCTGGGTCGGGAAGATTCCCTGGAGAAGGAAATGGCAACCCACTCCAGTATTCTTGCCTGAAGAATCCCAGACAGAGGAGCCTTGGCGGGCTACAGTTCATTGGGCTGCAGAGTCAGACACAACTGTCTAAGCACAAGCTACTAAATTCCTGCAAGCCATGTGGCTCAGCCAAAGGAAAAAAAAAAAAAAAGAATTGCAACATAGATCCTCCAAATCCTGTGGCTTACCAATTTTTCTCTCATATAAAAAATAAGTCTGGGTCTTCCATGGTGATCTTGTTACTAAAACTCTGTGCTCCTAATGCAGGGGGCCCAAATTCAATTCCTGGCCAGGAAACCAGATTCCACATGCTGCAACTGAGAGTTTGCATGGCTCAAATAAAGATCTTGTATCCCCCAGCGAAGATGGAAGATCCTGCCTACCACCACCAAGACCTGGCTCATCCAAATAAATAAATATAAATAAATATTTAAAAAATAAGTCTGGAGATACACAGTTCAGAGCTGGTATGATAGCTTCATAATATTTTCAGTATTATAGTCTGCTTTCCACTTTTGCAGAAGATGCTTAACATCTTTAGTCATCAGGGAAATGCAAATCAAAACCACAATGAAATACCACTTCACATCCTCTAGGATAGCTATAATCAAAAACAAATAATAACAAATGTTGGCCAGGATATGGAGAAATTAGAACCCTCAAAAACTGCTGGTGGAAATGTAATGTAGGGCAGCTACTTTGGAAAAAGCTTGGCAAGTTCCTCAAAAGGTTAAATATAGAGTTAACATACGATCCAGTTACAATTCCACTTATAGGGAAAAAGCTGCCAACAAACTAAGCTAAAATATCTGAGGTCCAGTTCTATTTGTAATAGATTTTTTAAAAGAAAGTAGTTTCTTCCTAAGCACTCAATATATATAGTTGAATAAATGAATGAATATATTGAAACTACAAATATTTTTTAAATTTTTAATTATTTATTATTGGCCTCACTAAGTCTTTCTTGTTGCACTCAGGCTTTCTCTAGTTGTGGCAAGTGGGGCTGCTCTCTTGTCATGGCTCTCCAGTTCTAGAGCATGAGCTCAGTAGTCATGGTGCGTGGGCTTAGTTGCCCAGCAGCACGTGGAATCTTCCTGGACTAGGGATTGAACCCATGTCCCTTGCATTGGCAGGCAGATTCTTAACCAGTGGGCCACCAGGGAAGTCCAAAACTGTAAATATTTAATGAATGAATATTTAATGTGGCAAAGAGTCATGTCCTCCTCTTGAATCCACCAATTAAAGCATCAGTTCAGTTCAGTCACTCAGTCGTGTCTGACTCTTTGAGACCCCATGGACTGCAGCACACCAGGCCTCCCTGTCCATCACCAACTCCCAGAGTTTACTCAAACTCATGTCCATTGTGTCAGTGATGGCATCCTACCATCTCCTCCTCTGTTGTCCCCTTCTCCTCCCACCTTCAATCTTTCCCAGCATCAAGGTCTTTTCAAATGAGTCAGTTCTTTGAATCAGGTGGCCAAAGTATTGGAGTTTCAGCTTCAGCATCAGTCCTTCCAAAGAATATTCAGGACTATTTTCCTTTAGGATGGACTGGTTGCATCTTCTTGCAGTCCAAGGGACTCTCAAGAGTCTTCTCCAATACCACAGTTAAAAGCATCAATTCTTCGGTGCTCAGCTTTCTTTATAGTCCAATTCTCACATCCATACAGTTCAATATTTTGATGCTCAGTATTATTTTTGTATTGGTATATTTAGGTATATAACTAAGAGAAATATACAGCTACACAAAAACTTCTACATGGATGTTCATAGTAGCATTATTCATAATGGCCAAAAAATGGAAAGAACATGTCTATCAACTGATGAATGAAGAAATACAATAAAATCTGGTGTAAACCAGATATACAATAGAATACTGTTCAGCAATCAAAAGGGTTGAAGTACTGATATGAGCTATAATACAGATGAACCTTGAAAACATGAATGAAAGAAGCCAAACACAAAGAACTACGTGTTGTAAAACTTCATTTATATAAACTATTTAAGGATAGTTCTCTTTTTTTAAAATGTTGCTATGATGTTTTATTAGTGGCAGTAAATTGTAACTTATTTCAGCAAGATTTATCATTAATGACAACCATATTACCTAAATATTCTGGATTGAAACAATATTTAAATAATTAAGTTATGTGCTTCATATCTGCACACATTAAAAAGCATTTTATATGATTAAATACAAAAAGACTAAAACAATTTTTCCAGTCAATTTTAAGTAAAGAAGACATCATGAAAGCTGAAGAGTTACATATTTTTCCATAGGTAAGACTATTTTTCAATGACCAAGTATTTTTATAAGTTAGGCATGCGTGCTCAGTCACTAAGTTGTATCTAACTCTTTGCGACCCCATGGATGGTAGTGGGTTGCCCTTTCCTTCTCCATAAGAACAGTTCTGTTGTAAGAAAGAAGGGAAGAATGCATATCAGGTAAGCAACTGTCAGTTTCTACCACAATTAATATTAAAATCATAAAAAGCTCCTACAAAGCAATTTTAAAAATTAGTGAATGACTCAGGAGCTTGAGAAAGGACATAAAAAAGCATTTTGTAAAATAAATACAAACAAGGACATAAACATATTAATAAAAAGAAACAACCTCACTGGCAATCAAAAATGCAAATTAAAATAATAATTTTATGGCTATTTGATAATGGCTATTATCAAAAAGGGTCTTCCATGGTGACTTAGTGGTAAAGAATCTACCTGCCAATGCAGGAGACACAGGTTTCATCCCTGGGTCCGGAAGATCACCTGAAGAAGGAAGTGGCAACCCACTCCAGCATTCTTCCCTGGGAAATCCCATGGACAGAGTAACCTGGAGGGTTACAGTCCATGGGATCGTAAAGAGTCTGACATGATTGAGCAACTAAACAGCAGCGCTCCTTGGGGGTGGACATGTTTATCCTTATTTCATAAATGTGAAAATGAAATTTCAGTAAAATGATATAATGTGCGGAGGCACCCAGCTATTGAGTGGTAGAGTAAGTTAGGAACCTGGTGTCTCTGACTTTAAAACCTTGCTAGTACCATGATCATGGCAAACTGTGGAAAGCTCTTAGAGCGATGGGAATACCAGACCATCTTACCTGTCTCCTGAGAAGCCTGTATGCGGGTCAAGAAGCAATAGTTAGAACCCTAAATGGAGCAACTGATTGGTTCAAGATCGAGAAAGGAGTACGTCAGGGCTGTCTGCTGTCACCCTGTTTGTTTAACCTATATGCTGAGCACATTGCGAGAAATGCCATGCTGGATGAGTTACAAGCTGGAATCAAGATAGGTGGGAGAAACATCAACAACCTCAGATATGCAGATGATACAATTCTAATGCTACAAAGCGAAGAGGAACTAAAGAGCCTCTTGATGAGAGGGAAGGAGGAAAGTGAAAAAGCTGGCTTAAGGCTACATATTAAAAAAACTAAGATCATGGCATCCGGCCCCATTACTTCATGGCAAATAGAAGGGAAAAAGGTGGAAGTAATGACAGATATCCTCTCCTTGGGCTCTAAAATCTCTGCAGTCGGTGACTGCAGCCATGAAATCAGAAGATGATTGCTTCTTGGCAGGAAAGCGATGACAAACCTAGACAGTATGTTGAAAAGCAGACACATTACTCTGCCAACAAAGGTCCAGATAGTCAAGGCTATGGACTTCCCAGTGGTCTTGTACAGTTTTGAGAGCTGGACCGTAAAGAAGGAAGAATGTCAAAGAACTGATGCCTTCAAATGTGGTGCTGGAAAAGACTTGAAAGTCCCTTGGACAGCAGGGAGATCAAACCAGTCAATCTTAAGGGAGATCAACCCTGAATACTCACTGGGAGGACTGATGCTGAAGCTGAAGCTCCAGTATTTTGGCCATAGGATGTGCACAGATGACTCATTAGAAAAGTCCCTGATGCTGGGAACGATACAGGGCAGGAGAAGAGGGCATCAGAGGATGAAATGACTGGATGGCATCACTGATGCCATGAACATGAACATGGGCAAACTCTGGGAGCTGGTGAGAGACAGGGAGGCCTGGCGTGCTGCAGTACACGGGGTCGCAAAGAGTTGTACAACAACAGCAAGGAGTACCATGATACTAAGTGAACAAGACAGGGTAGGAACTGATATTTCCCAATTTTCGACTCACCACAATCTCCATCAGACTGCTTTTCCTGTTATATAGTCTGTAAGTTAATAATCACATGATATCTTACCTTGTGAGCTTGCCGTATCTACATCAGATTCTACAGGATTGATAACATTCCCCCTCCCCCTAGGTAGGAATTGTGTCATAAATATTAATCTCCCTGAGCCTTAGTTTCCTCTTCTCCCAAGTAGCTATCTACAGGACTGGGGTGGGGATTCAGTAGCACTTGCAAAGGCATCTCACGTGATGCCTGGCACAAGCGCTCCAGAAATATTTTTTGCATCTCAACCTCTCTTTGCTATCTCCTTCAACAAGTCACACAGACTTGAGTGCCTGGGTGTCACTGTATTGGTTCTTGTCGATGATGATGATGATGATGATGATGATGATGATGTTGATGATCTTAGTTCCTAGACCAGGGATCAGACCTGTGCCCCTTGCAGTGGAAGTGCAGAGTCTTAACCACTGAACCACCAGGGAACTCTCTCGATTATTATTTATGTGACTGTGTTGGAAGAGGATTATTATCCTAGGCTCCTGTTGGATTTTCTCCCTTCATATCACACAAAAGGTTTGCATCAAAGGATGAGGATGGAATGGTCCCACGCTGGATTCAGCAATCCATAGAGCGCTTCAGCATAAGTCATATTCTTACTCCATCTCTGTCAGCTGGTACCTTTAAGCCTATTTTACAGATGGGAAAGTGGAGTCTTAGATAAATTGCTGGTAGGTAAATTGCTAGTAAATTGCAGATCTGTCAAGACTCCAACGCAGGGCTTTAGATAACATTGGGCCTGGACTCCTTCCATTCCATGAAGCCACCTGCCAAAAGTCTACTAGAAAATAATCAATGGGTGGGACCTATGAGAAGGTGGGGGAACCAGACCTCGGTATTTCTAGCTCTTTGTATTTCTCCACCTTTTGCTTCAGGGAATGAGTTGCTTTTGAATTCACAGTACTCCCGCATTGAGGTAGTCTAGTTCCTTAAGGTCTCAGGTGACTTACTGGCTAGCCCCGCCCTCTGCCCCCTCCCCTCAGTGTACTAAGTAAGCCACGCCCACTGGATTTTTAGCCCTGGGCCAATTACCGCGCCCCATCCGGGTTCCTAGGACTGGAAACCTGGGCTTGTCACCAGGCAACTACTGGCCCACAGGCTTCGCGGCGGATTTTCAGTTCGGTTATTCGCAGCGCCTCTCAACGACTGCAGGCTGCGGGAGCCTTGTGCCCGGTACCCCGTTGCCATAACAGCAGTATACAACGCCTCCTTCTCCCTTGCCCTCTACAAGACAGCCCTTCTCTCTCGGGGTCAGACCTCTCCTCGACAGCTTCTGGTTGAGCAGAACCAGGGTCTGTGTCCCTTCTGCCAAAGAGGATTGAGTGGGAGGGTTGGAGCCTGCGTGACCGGCTGGTGTCCAGGAGGGGACAGGGAAACGTGGGATGGGAGAGTTAGCAGAAAGGACTGGAGCAGGGGTCAGGGATGGAAAGGGAGGGGAGGTGTCGGTAGGGGATTCTGGAGAAGAACTTCCAGGTGGCTTCAGGCAGAGGTGGGAAGAACTGGCGAAAGGGGAGCCCAGGAAGCTGGACAACTAGCTGCTGGAGGAGTTGGAGCCACTGAGAAGGGCTGAGAAGGGCAGATAAAGGTCGTGGGGGGTCTGGGAAAGCATCCAAGGGGAAGGGATCCTTGGTGGGAAGTATGAAGTGGAGGTTGGGAGTCAAAATGCGATGTTCACAGGGATGAGGTAAGAAGCATGGCTGGCAGGAGATCTGGGGGGTGATAGGGTGATGGGAGGGGTACCCATTAATGGAGGTGAGGGAGGGCGCATTGGCTAACACTGAGATCATCTCTCTCAGAGTGGGGACCCAGCCTGATCTGACTCCAGAGACTTCAGCAGGGAAGACAAATGTCAGATGAAGATGACCTGGAAGACTTCGAGCCAGACCAGGATGATCTGGAAAGGGAAGATGATGAGAAGGATACAGAGGAGTGGGAGGACTACAGGAAGGAGGGAGAGGAGTCCGAGGATGTGAGAACTTGGAAGCGGAGGGGTCTGGGGTTAAGGGCTGGGGTTGGGCTGGAAAGGCATGCCTGAGTCCACTTCCTTCTGCAGTGGATATCCACACCCCTCACAGAGGACATGATGAAGGAAGGGCTTTCTCTGCTCTGCAAGACGGGTAATGGACTGGCACATGCTTATGTCAAGCTGGAGATTAAAGACAGGTGTGTTTATGGGGGACCAGAAGCGGGCCGAGGTGGTGGGACCTGGTCTCCTTTCTCACCCTCCATCCTGGGTGTTTTGGCTGAGTTTGGATATCTGTCATCCTGGGCCAGCTAGGAGGGGGAAGGATAGAGTCTACTTCTCAGGATGCTGTGACCCCCTGCATCAGAGCTGGCCTGTGGCATTGGAGGCCGTAAGGGGATAGGGTTGGGTGGAGATTCCAGATGGACTCCCTTACTTGTCCTTCAGAGTGCCAGTTCTCAGCCCTTCACAGACACAAGGTCCTGCTCACTGTTGAGAACCCACCTACCTTCTCCTTCCCCTCCCGGACTCACCCATCTGTCAGTCACTCTCCGCTCTAAGCCATCTTCACGCTGCCCTCTGCTTTAGCACCTCTGACAGCCCTTGCTGGATTCTTAACCCTGACCTGGCCTCTACCACCTCCTAGGGATCTGACAGACATCCACCTGTTGCGTTCCTACATCCATCTGCGCTACGTGGATGTTTCCGAAAACCACTTGACAGACTTGTCCCCACTCAATTACCTCACCCACCTGCTCTGGCTCAAGGCTGATGGCAACCAGCTGCGGAGTGCCCGGCTGAACGAACTGCCCTACCTGCAAATCGCCAGCTTTGCCTACAACCAGATCACCGACACGGAGGGCATCTCTCATCCTCGTCTGGCCAGCCTGGATCTCAAAGGTGGGGACTTAGGATGGGCCACGCACAATTTCTTCCTCGCCTGGGGCCAGTAGCAGTGGGCAGCATGGCCCTTGGCTGTGCGACACAGCAGCCTACATTCATTCACTCACTCTTTCAGACACCCGTGGCAGTTCACGACGACAGTTCTGTGTGCTGGAGATGTAGGAGTGAACCAAAGAAATTGCCTATTCTTGTATAGCTTACGTTCTAGTCAGGGAAGGCAGGCAATCATCAATGATCACAATATTTAATTTTATTTATTTTTTGGCTGCGCCATGCATCATTCAGGATCATAGTTCCCCAAGTAGGGATCGAACCACTGCCCCTGAGTAGAAGTGTGGAGTCTTAACCACTGAACCACCAGGGAAGTCCCAACAATCACAAAAAATAAGTAAATTTTTATAAAGTATGTTAAAAGGAGATAAGTGCTAAAAAAAAAAAAGAACAAAAAAAAGAAAAGTACAATGAAAAAATAGATCAGGGTAAAGGAAATGGGTGGAAGGAGGTGGTGATTTCAAACAGGTTGGCTAGGACAAATGTCATTGGGAAGTTAACACCTGAGCGAAGACTTGAAGGAGGAGAGGGAGTTAGCTGCATGGATTGTGGGGCACCCCTCATTCATGCCTCAAAGACTTAGGTGGGCACATCCCTCGGGCCCTTGGACTACCAGACCCAAGGCCCTGCGGGTGTTACATCTGGAACTGGCCCTCCTCGTATCCACCTGGCATTAGAGAGGATGATTCAGAGGCTCTACTGCTGAACACTCGGGGTGGCCCTCTGAACCCTTAACACCCTCCTTCTCCTCAGGGAACCGCATCCACATGGTGACAGGTTTGGATCCCCAAAAACTGATCAGCCTGCACACGCTGGAGCTTCGGGGGAACCAGCTGAACAGCACCCTGGGAATCAACCTCCCTAAGCTGAAGAACCTCTTCTTGGTAGCGCCCTGGGTCACAGGGTGGTGGGCGCTGAAAAGGGGGCACTGTCTTGGGGGCCAGGATGCCAGCTTCTAGTAGATGGTGGTTTAGTCGCCAAGTCGTGTCTGACTCTTGCAATCCTATGGACAGAGGAGTCCCCCAGGCTTCTCTGTCCATGGGATTTTCCAGGTAAGAATATTGGAGTGGGTTGCCATATCCTCCTCCAGGGATATATCCAGGGGATATATCCTCCTTCCCAACCCAGGGATCAAACCCTCTTTTGCACTGCAGGTGGATTCTTTACTACTGAGTCACCAGGGAAGCCTGGCTTCTAGTGGACTCACCTACTAACTTCATCATCCTTATGATAATTGGCATTATTTCCAAACACTGAGCATTTGCTTGGTGCTCAATGCTGTGAGGATGCAAAATCCAAATAGACAACGTGTTTACCAACTAACAGGGCTAATAATACACAGCGTGTGGATGACATAGAGACAGTTTGCTTTGATATAGGTTGGGACACCATGTACATAACTGAGGTACAGACATCAGGCTAAGGAGGCCACGTAGGTGTCTAGTCTTTTAATTTTTTTTTTTTTGGCTGGGCCATGTGGCATGTGGGATCTTAGTTCCCCAAACTGGGCTTGAACCTATGTTCCCTGCGCTGGAAGTCTTAACCATTGGACCACCAGGGAAGGTCCTGTGTCTAGTCTTTTAGGCCCCTGAGATTCTTCATTCCAAGATGCTGCTGAGGCCATGTCTCCTTGGTGGAGCAGTGAGGCTTTTGGGCTGGGGGATAGTGGGGGTGGGTTGAAGCATCTCCTTCATCAGAGGTGGCTGTGGTGGGCTGGATAGTAGGGTTTACTGCTAATCTTTGTCTTGGTTGACAGCTTCTCCTGGATTCTTTATTATCTACATCGATCTCTACTCACCTCCGCTCCCCTTTTGCACCCTCTCTACCTCTTAGATTTGCTCTTTTGCAAATCTAAGTAAAGAATCTGCCTGCAATGTGGGAAACCTGGGTTTGATCCCTGGGTGGGGAAGATACCCTGAAGAAGGGCATGGCAACCCACTCCAGTATTCTTGCCTGGAGAATCCTCATGGACAGAGGAGCCAGGCGGGCTACAGTTCATGGGGTCTCAAAGAGTCAGACACAACTGAGTGACTAGCACACACATACACATACATATATATAATTCATTATTGGCTGTGCTGGGTCTTCATTGCTTTACTCCAGTTGCGGCGAGCAGGGGCTACTGTCTAGTTGTGGTGCAAGGGCTTCTCATTGTGGTGGCTTCTCTTGTCGTGGAGCACAGGCTCTAGGGTGCCTGGGCTCAGTCGTGGGTCCCAGGCTCTAGAGCACAGACTCAGTAGCTGTGGTAGGTGGGCTTAGTTGCTCTGCGGCATGTGGGGTCTTCCCTGATCTATGTCTCCTGCACTGCCAGGCAGATTCTTTACCACTGAGCTACCAAGGAAGCCCTGCCACATCTCTTTCTGATTTCTCTTCCTTCTCCCCCCGACCTCCTTTCCCCATCTATCTACTGTATCCTGGGTCTAGGCCCAGAACATGTTGAAGAAGGTGGAAGGCTTGGAGAACCTAAGCAATCTCACTACCTTGCATCTTCGAGACAACCAGATTGAGACTCTGAGTGGTTTCTCCAAGGAAATGAAATCATTGCAGTACCTCAACCTAAGGTATGCATCCCTCCAGGCCCACCTCGCCCTTACCCCTGACCAGGAGCCACCTTGGACCCTGTGTTCCTCTCTGGTCCCAGTCCCCCAGTTCCAGCCCACTCACAGATTCTCCCCTCATCCTCCGTCCTCACCCCTCCTTTCCTGACTGTCTTCTGCATCAATCCTAATTGCATGCAGCACTGGAACCTTTGTAGCCTGAGACTCCTGAATCCCATTCATTCCACTCACATACTGAGAACATGCTACGTGCCAGGCCTTGTGCTGTGCTGGGAACCATCTGAAGGAATCAGAGATGGTTCCTGTTCTCAAGGGACTCACAGTCTGGCTCCATCCCATATAAGTTTTCACTGCTCTTCTCCATCTCCTGGGCCCCAATTCCCCTTCCAATTTCCAGCCTCTCTTCTCCTGAGTCTCCCCTGTAAGGGATGGCCCCATACTGATTTCAAACACAAGATGTGCTCAGATGTGAGGCAAGGGGAGTCATTAGAAGAAAATCTCTAGATGGAAAGGCACTAAGGATCACGCGAGACTTTCCTGCAGCAGCTCCTGTCTGATGGGGGATTTTATGTGTGTATCTTTAAGCAAAGATGTAAGGAAATTGCCTGCTTAGTCACCAACGCCAAATCCTCTTCGAGGACGGCAATGGAAAGAGAGTCTCCAAGTAAGGAGTGGTGGTTGTACCTTGAAGCCCAGAGTCCTGCCCTCACTTTTGGATTTAGCTCTGCCACCTTGGTCTGGTACAGTGGAGGGTGTATTGTTTTCCTGTCAATGGTATGCGTGCTAAGTTGGTTCACCTGAGAACCCATGGACTATAGTTTGCTAGGCTCCTCTGTCCATGGGATTTCCCAGGTAAGAATACTGAAGTGAGTTGCCATTTCCTTCTCCAGTTAATGGTATAGATAGGGATAATGGACCTTCCTCAGTGGCTATTAACCAGGGGTGTTTGGAAGTAAGTGTAGGAGGGAGGGTTTGTCTCAGTGACTGGGAGGTGCCTCTGGGGCCAGAGACCTGAAAACAAGGACAGTCCAGCATGCAGTGCAAGTTGCACTCCCCACGAGAAACACCGTGCGTGGTTCAGCCCCTCCCTTGAGATAGGGCTGAAACATTCGAGCCTGATTTCACAAAGCTGTGAGCCAAGAGCATGAAAATAAACACAGAGGACCATACAATGGGGGCTTCCCTATGGCTCAGTGGTAAAAGAATCTGCACAGGTTCAATATCTGGGTCGGGAAGATCCCCTGGAGAAGGGCACTGCAATCCACTCCAGTATTCGTGCCTGGGAAATCCCATGGATAGAGGAGACTGGTGGGCTACAGTTCATGGGGTCGCAAAGAGTCGGACACAACTGAGTGACTAACACACACTTGAGTTTCCTATAAAATGAAGCTGAGGTTAGGACCTACCCCTCAGGGTGATTGTGAAAATGTCTGTAGCTGAAACAGGGATGGCGGACCACTGAGGGGTGAGTAGCTAAGCAACTGAGCAACGCATGCATGCACAGTACCATGAGGCGCCTTGGGGGGAGCTTACTTTTTGGGCTTCTTCCTGAGGGAGTACCCAGATAGCACCGTCTCCATGAGCTTAGAGTTCAGTTCCGTCTCTGCTGGCTCTGGTCCCACCGTCTAACCTCTCTGGTTAGACAGAAGCCTGTCCCTGCAAGGGAGATTCCTCTCTCGTCCCCAGCTACAAGACAGGGTTGAGACCTACTTTGCTGTTCCAGAAGGAGACACACGACACGTTACAGAATAGACCATGGCCCTGAGGGTTCCCCAGGGTGGAACAGATTGGAGCAGGGTTGCCCAGCACTTCTATCTGCAGCAAATCCAGCCAGTCCATGGAGGCTATGTTTCTAGAGGAACCAGAGTCCCGTGGGAGATTCCCCCGCGAGGCCCCAGGCCTGGCAGCTGGCCTCTGACGCCCGCGTTCCCTGGTGAACCCCTCCTGCCCGCACCGGCAGGGGCAACATGGTGGCCGACCTGGGGGAGCTCGCCAAGCTGCGGGACCTGCCCAGGCTGCGAGCCTTGGTGCTGCTGGACAACCCGTGCACCGACGAGAACGACTACCGCCAGGAGGCCCTGGTGCAGATTGCTCATCTGGAGCGCCTGGACAAGGACTTCTATGAGGAGGAGGAGCGGGCTGAGGCTGAGGAGATCCGGCAGAGGATGAGGGAGGAGCAGGAGCAGGAGCCTGAAGCCGAGCCTGAGTCGGAACTGGACCAGTCGTCCACCTAGCAGTTCCCATGGCCTCCAAAGACAGTAAGGAAGGGGGCGGGGAGGCAGGAAGACTGGCTGAGGAGCTGCTGTAGGAACGAGGTGGGTGGGGAAGTCAGGGACAAGGAGAAGACTTGGGGGCACCTGGGTTAGGAGTCACGGGTGTCTCACGGGGAGGAGAAAGAACCAGAAGGGCCTGGGAGGAGCTGAGAGAGACAGAGGTGATATATCAGAAAACCCGAGGAGTAAGCCCCGGGAATGGTGTGGCAAGCAGAGATGAGGGTGTGGCTGGGCAACCACACCTGATGGAAAGGCTGGGTCAGGGGCTTTGGTGGGGTGGGTTGGAGGCAGCGCCTGAGGACTGGGCCTAGGGAAGAAGGCGGGAGAGGAAAATCCTGCACTAAAGAGCCGAGGCTAAAAAGGACAGGACAGGGGCAGAAGGAGGGCAGAATGAGGCGGAAAGAGACAGAGGCTGTGAGCGCAGGGAAGGGTGGCAGGTGGCACTTCAGTGGGGCAGAGGAGGGGGGTGCGGGTGGCCAGAGGCTTGGCTTCTGTCTTCTTCCTCCAGGCGATCAGGGGGATGCTGGCCCCCAAAACTAAGAAGACCCCAGTCAGGGGGCGCCCCACACTTATACCCACCCCTCATCCGGAGACAGAAGATGCCCACTCTTGTCCCAGACCTGGGAATTCATCACAGCGTGCCGCCCAGGCTACTCACAGGCATCTGGGCAGTGATGACTAGGCGGCAAGCAGCCCCCAGGGCAGGTCTGGAGGGACCCAGGCCTGGATGGGCCCCGGGTGCTGCGTGAGGAATCTGCGGAGGAGCTGTGGAGGCGGTAGCCTGGGTGTGAGGAACAGTTCGCCTTTCCAATAAAGAGACATTGGGGAAAAAAAAGAGAGACATTGGGATACTTTGGTGTCTGATTCGGTTTGTGAGACCCTTGAGTCCTTCGTGGGCTTTCCTGGCTGATCACTGGCTTGAGGCTGACTGCTACTTTCCAGGGGGTCTGGGTGTGGGTCTGAGCGCGCGTGGGCGGTGGGGGGCCAGGTCCTGGGTGGTCCCCAGCCCCTCCCACGTTGCTCTAGCCCTCCCCGCCCCATCCCATCGGCCCCCCATGCGTGCTCCTGCGTGCGCCTCCGCAGGCGGCTCCTGACTCATCGGGGGCTCCGGGTCACATGCGCCCGCCCGGCCCTATCGGCGCCTCCCCCTGCCCGCCCGCCGCCCGCCGCTCGGGAGCCGCAGCCGCCGCCTCCACTCCCGCTCTCTCTGCGCCGCCGCCGCCACCACTGCCAGCCCCGCCGCCACCGCCACCGGCTGGGTCCGCAGCGCCGAGGTGAAGCCCCTCCGTCCCCTCCCCTCGCCGCTGCGCCCCCGCCTCTCTCCCCGGGCCTCGCGCATCCCTCGCCCCGCCGCTCTGCGCACCTGCTCCGCCACCCGCGCCTCCCCGGCACCTCCCTTCTCGGCCTCCCCGGGCCGCTCCTCTCGGTCTGAGGCCGTCGCCCCGTCGTCATTCGGGCGCCAGGCCTCTCCGCACCTGCGTGTGTCTGACTGCGCCTTTCTCTACCCTTGCGGGCCCCCTCCCTGTATCCCTCTGCCCCTCCGGTTCCGTCGAAGATAAGCATTCGGGGTCTCCTGGGACTGTGCGTTTCTACCCTGGCACGTCCGTAGACGTGCATCGGGGAGATGTCTTCCCTCACCCTTTCTCAGCATCCCCAGACTTTCTCGAGACCCCCGCGGCCCCTCCTCCCCCGCATCGCCCTCTCCCGTTACAGCGCCGCTCTCCGCCGCACGGGGAGGGGTGCTTGGAGCGGAGAGTCTGTCCAGGGCCCGAGGCAGGACCGGCCCAGCTTTGCCCCTCCCCACCGTCTCCCCTCCTTCTCCCTGCCCATGGCAACCCTGGAGACGGAGGACCCTCGCTCCGGACTCGTCTCCATCTCTCGGGAAGAGGCGGGACACACATTTGGAGGGAGATTGGGACCTCGGAGTGGTGGGAGGGATGTTAGCTTGGGTGGGATGGGAGGAGAGGCCCCCCCTCCGCTGTCCAGACGACCCGTGCTCTTCTTGACGCCAAAGGAGGAGTGCAAGCCTGGCGGCCGTACCACCCCGAGGAGAGCTGGGGGCACCCCTCCAGCCGGCGGCCGAAGTGCTGAGGGGGCGAGGGAGTCACTGCCGCGCCCCTCCTCTCCCTGCGGTGTCCTCCCATCTCGCCGTTTGATCGTACCCCGCCCCCCACTGCAGTGACCTCCCCTTCCTCACTGCATTGACCTTCTCCTCCCTACGGGCGGGGGGATCCCTTCTACGGCCGGCGACTGCACCCAGCTCCTCCCAACCCCCCACCCACTGCAGTAACCTCTTTCCTGTCGCTCCCAGCCTCCCAGCCTCTGGCCCCTCCCACTGATCTCAGGCTCCACCCCTCTAAGCCTCTTATCTTTCTCCTTCCTTCCCTGCCACCCAAGGAGATCCTAGGCATCATGTCCATAGAGAAAATTTGGGCCCGGGAGATCCTGGACTCCCGTGGGAATCCCACGGTGGAGGTGGATCTCCACACTGCCAAAGGTAATGGGCACCTTCCCACAGCCCCGGGTCTGGGTGTACCGGCCTGGGATGGGAGGAGTCCCAGTGGGGGTGCCCTGCTGGGCCAGGCTCCGGAGCCTGCAGTTGGGGAGTAGACCTTCCACGGGGGCCGTGATAGGCCAGTCTCTGTGTGCTAGTTTAGTGTGTGTGCTGTGTGTGTGCGCGCACTGTGTGTGTGTGCACCGTGTGTGTGTACCGTGTGTGTGCACCGTGTGTATGTGCTCTTTGTGTGTGCACCGTGTGTGCTGCTTGCAAAGCTCCATTTCTCTGGTATCTTCCTTGTGTGTGTGGGACCTCAATTGGGTGGATGAGGAGGCCACCGCTTGTGTATCTGCTGTCGTGTGTGTGTGTGTGTGTGTGTGTGTGTGTGTGTTAAGCAGTGTGGGGAGCAAGCTGGATGTGCCACTGGAGTGCAGAGCTGCACCCGGGAAGGAATCCCGGGTCCCTGGGCTATCCTCTCCATTCTCTTTCCGCGGCGTTCCCCTCCCAGGTCTTTTCCGGGCTGCGGTGCCCAGTGGAGCCTCCACCGGTATCTACGAGGCCCTGGAGCTAAGGGATGGGGACAAACAGCGTTACTTGGGCAAAGGTGAGGCCCTTTGTCTTTTCCAGGTTCCCTGTCCCTCCGCTGGGGGGAGGGACATGCCCATCCCCAGCCCTCTTCCTGCATGCCTTCCCCTACCTGGTCCCTCCTGGCCTGACCTCTCCGCCTCTCCCCAGGTGTCCTGAAGGCGGTGGAACACATCAACACCACCATTGCCCCGGCCCTCATCAGCTCAGTGAGGCCCGCTCTTTGCTGGGGGTGGGGACAGGGTCCTGGAGGGAGTCCTGGATTAAGGGAGGAAGAAGAAGAGGGAGAAAGGGCCACCTCTGGGGAGTCATGGTTACTGAGGGAAGGGGGCCCCGTTGTCATGGGGGCTGAGTCGCCTAATCCAGACAGGCCGCTATCAGAGGAACCTGGCGGAACCCTGGTGGATGTGAGCCTGTGTGTGGATGGGGGAGGAGTGCCTGTCTTAGGTTTCTTAAGGTCCAGCCTCCATCCTGGCTCCCGGTGATGGGGCCTCTGCTCTCAGGGTGTGTCTGTGGTGGAGCAAGAGAAGCTGGACAACCTGATGTTGGACTTGGATGGGACTGAGAACAAGTGTAAGCAGGGGCTGGGAGACAGTGGGCGTGTGGGGGGCCGGGGGGGGGGCATGTGGAACAGACTGAGAAATGAAGGAAGGAAGGACAGCTGAGGACTAGCCCTTCTCATAGCCTCCTCCAGTGGGAGGGAGTGACATGAGACAGAAGGGAGAACTCTGCAGCATAAGGAGGGGGGAGTTGGTGGCAGAGAGTCTGTGGTCTCAGGGATGTTTGCAAGAAGTGAAGTTCGCTGCCCTTTCTGATCACACCCCGCCCCCTGCTATTTGCAGGATAGGATGGATGAGGTGTTGCTGGATTGGGGGGGGTCACACGTGTAAAGTGCTTAGGTGACATCGCTAGCCTTCAATAAATGCTAGCTATTAAAAAAAAAATAGGTGAGGGCTGGAAGGGGAAGAGGACGTGTTTGATCAGTGCCTTCCTCTGTAATCTCTCAGCCAAGTTTGGGGCCAATGCCATCCTGGGTGTGTCCCTGGCCGTGTGTAAGGCAGGGGCTGCCGAGCAGGAACTGCCCCTTTACCGACACATTGCCCAGCTGGCCGGGAACTCAGACCTCATCCTGCCTGTGCCGGTGAGCACTGTGCCTCCTCCAGGGGTGGGTGGGGAGGAAGCATGAAGCCTTGGGAGGACTGATGGGAGGAGAATGATTGGGACAGCTCTAGGGAGAGGACAGGGACCTTGGGATGGAGGGTTCTGAGTCCGGAAGCTGGGGGAAGTTTGGGCTCTTGGTTGGCACTCCTGGGGGTGGAGAGGGAAGAGCTCTGTGACTTTTTCTGTCCTCCCGTGGCTCCCAGGCCTTCAATGTGATCAACGGTGGCTCTCACGCTGGGAACAAGCTGGCCATGCAGGAGTTCATGATCCTCCCGGTGGGGGCTGAGAGCTTCCGGGATGCCATGCGACTTGGGGCGGAGGTCTACCACACACTCAAGGGCGTCATCAAGGACAAATACGGCAAGGACGCCACCAACGTGGGGGATGAAGGTGGCTTTGCCCCCAACATCCTGGAGAACAGTGAGGGTGAGACCAAGACCCCACTTCCAGCTTGGTCTTGCTGCATTCCGGGACATCAGGAAGGGCCACATGCTTCACGGGGTCCCCAGGAGGCTGCGTGAGGGTCCTTGAGCTACAAGGTCCCAGTCCTCGGAGTGGGTACCAGAGGGCCTCACAAATTCATGTGCAGGCCTAAGAGGACCACCTTTACCTGCCCAGCCAGATGTGTCAGTATCTGCAAGTTCCCACGGAGCCCTAAAGGATTTTGGGAGGTGGTCTAGGTGACCCGTGGGATCCATTCTCACCATGGATTCTAGTTTGATGAGATACCCTGAACTCCAAATCTATCCCATCTCCATCCCAACCTCTTAGGCCTCTAGGTTTTTTTCCCTGCCCTGGCAGAAACCTTAGCGTGAAGAGAAACTATACAGGCAGGTAGTGGCTGAGAGTTAACTTTTGGGGGCCAAATTGCCTGGATGGGAACTTTGACTTGAAGAGTTACTGGCTGGTGATCTTGCTCACTGAACAGTCTCTGTGCTTGTCTTTCTTATCTGTAAAACAAGAATAACAACAGTGTCTACCTCTTAGCATCATTGTGAGGATTAAGTTAGATCATAGGTGTAAAGTGCTGAGGTGACATAGTTAACCCTCAATAAATGAAAACAACAAACTGTTATTAACAGAATTCCATTCCCCTGCCTTCCTTGAAGGTGGGCTGCTCATCCCAGTCCTGGGAATAACCCCAAAACAACCTTAAGCAGAACTCTCCCCAGCAACAGCCCACCACCTCTGCTCTGAATTTCTTTCTTCCTCTCATTCCTCCTTGGCCACTCTTCCTGCTGATGACCTCGCTGTATTCCATCCCAGCCTTGGAACTGGTGAAGGAAGCCATTGACAAGGCTGGCTACACAGAGAAGATCGTCATTGGCATGGATGTTGCCGCCTCAGAGTTTTACCGCGATGGCAAATACGACTTGGATTTCAAGTCTCCCGCTGATCCTTCCCGATACATCACCGGGGACCAGCTGGGGGCCCTCTACCAGGACTTTGTCAGGGACTACCCTGGTGAGAGCAAGGGCTGTGGCCGGGGGAGGGCAGGGGGCAGGCAGGGGTGTGTTGGGGGCAACTCTGGACCTGGTGAATGCTGACCCAGGTGCTAGGTAGAGGTGTCCTGAGAAGCGCCTGAGAACCAGGGATGGGGTGAAGGGGTCTCCTGCAGAGGCTGGGCTTTGGGTGTCCTGTGAATCGGCAGGAACCCGTAATGAATCTGTTCCATCTGCTTTGGATCCTGATTAAAGTCACCATCTCTGAAGCTGCTGGGGTCATGGGGCGGGTTTGGAAGGACCGGGGCACAGTAAGGCTTCCCTGGTGGCTCAGTCGGTAAAGAATCTGCCTGCAATGTGGGAGACCTGGGTCCGATCCCTGGATTGGGAAGATCCCCTGGAGGAGAACGTGGCCACCCACCCCAGTATTCTTGCGTGGAGAATTCCAGGGACAGAGGAACCTGGAGGACTGCAGTCCATGGGGTCACAAAGAGTCAGATACGACTGAGCAACTGAACACAGCACAGCAGAGGCGCAGTGAGAGGGTGAGACTGGAACGAGCGCAGTTCAGGGTGTTCAGTTGATAAACCGGATGCTGGGGAATTCCCTGGTGGTTCAGTGGTTAGGGCTCTGTGCTTTCACTACCGAGGGCACGGGTTCAACCCCTGGTTCAGGAACTAAGATCCCACAAGTCACCAGCTCAGCAAAAAAAAAAAAAAAAGAAAGAAAGAAAACAAAATTGATGCTGAACGGGGCTGGGCTGTTGTATGGATGAGGAGGAGCTGAAGTACCTTTCCCAGGCCTCCCAGTCATTCTTATCCCTGGAATGGAAGCAGTTGGTTTCCATTTCCTGAGACACAGCAAGAGAAAATAGGCATAAACTGCAGAATGAAATGTTTCGATTAGCCATGAGGAGGGGTTCCTGGTAGAAAATAGGAAAATGCAAAGAAAGGTTTCTGAAAGTTTCTGAACCCTTGTTTTCTTTGAAAGGTTTTGTGAAAAAATCAAGATAAGAATGAGTCAGGGGGAACTTCCCTAGTGATCCAGTGGCTAAGATGAGGTGCTCCCAATGCAGGGGGCCCAACCAAGACCCAGCGCAGCCAAATATTTAAAAATAAATATAAATGAAATATTAAGGGGTGGGATGGGGAGGAAGGTGGGAGGGAGGTTCAAGAGGGAGGGGACATAGGTATACCTGTGGCTGATTCATGTTGATGTTTGGCAGAAACCAATACAATATTGTAGAGCAGTGTGTATTAGTCCTTTAGTCGTGTCGAACTCTGTGACCCCATGAACTGCAGCCCGCCAGGCTCCTCTGTCCATGTAATTCTCCAGCAAGAATACTGGAGTGGGTGCCATTTCCTTCTCCAGGGGATATTCCTGACCCAGGGATGGAGCCTGTGTCTTCTGCATTGCAGGCAGATTCTTCATTGTTTGAGCTATCCTTCAATTAAAAATAAATAAATTTAATTATAAAAAATATTAAATGAAAAGAATGGGTCAGGGGAGGCTTATTTCAGAGGGGAGGAGGCTGAGTTGGCCAGGGGATCTGATCTGTCCAGGCAAGGACTCTAAGCGGGGCGTACTCGCCTGACGCAGAGCCCCCTCGCCATTCTCCCAACAGTGGTCTCCATTGAGGACCCCTTTGACCAGGACGATTGGGCTGCCTGGTCCAAGTTCACAGCCAACGTGGGGATCCAGATTGTGGGTGATGACCTGACAGTGACCAACCCCAAGCGAATCGAGCGGGCGGTGGAGGAGAAGGCCTGCAACTGTCTGCTGCTGAAGGTCAACCAGATCGGTTCGGTCACTGAAGCCATCCAAGCGTGAGTGCCTCTGGGCCCTCCCCCACTCAACCCGTTTCTGCAGGCTGCCTCCTGCCAGTACCCCAGCCCAGCCTTGCCCACAAGTGCAGAAGAAGGCAGGGAGCCCCGAGTCACCTTCATGGCTCTCCTGGTTCTCCTCCCTCCATGCCCCCCGATTCTCTTTCCCCCTCCTGGACAGCTTCCCTCCAGGTATTTCCTGATCAATGTCAGGGCTGGGGAGAGTGTGTGGGCTGGGCTTCACTGCTGCTGCACCAAATGCAGGTGCAAGCTGGCCCAGGAGAACGGCTGGGGGGTCATGGTGAGTCACCGCTCTGGAGAGACTGAGGACACGTTCATCGCTGACCTGGTGGTGGGGCTGTGCACAGGCCAGGTGAGCGCCCGGGAGCCCGTTGTGCAATTGGGGGGTTCTAGGCTCAGGTCACTCTCCTTCCAGGTGTTTGCAGGCATCATGGCAATTTCGAGGGAGTGTAAGTTCTCCTTCATGGGGTGAAGGGGTGGCCACTGAGCTGTTTTTCTTTCGGGATATTTCAGATCAAGACTGGCGCCCCGTGCCGTTCTGAGCGTCTGGCTAAGTACAACCAGCTTATGAGGTAAGGGAGCCCAGGGAATGGAAACCCAGGGCTCCAAGGGTTACAAGCTATGTTTGTCCACCGTTTTGTCTCCAGTGCCCAGGGCCTGGAGGACAGTAGATATCCAGAAAGTATTTGGCTTTGAATGATGGGTTTACAGATGGCCTGATTGATGACCCATGGAAAGCCAGGGAATGCCCTCACTCAGGCCAGGCCCCAGGAGCAGGTGGTGCAAGGGGCTTGGAGGATGTAGTGGGGAAACTCCTGGGAAGAGAAACAGGATCCTTCTGCTTGGCTATTTCCTTTCTGACTCGTCTCTCTCAGAATCGAAGAAGAATTAGGGGACGAAGCTCGCTTCGCAGGACATAACTTCCGCAACCCCAGTGTGCTGTGAGCCCCTCCCTGCCTGGAGACCTGGAACCCCCTCACTCCGTCCTCTTCCTGGATCCTCTTCTTTCCGGTCCTGCTCGAAATTTCCACCCTGACACCGGCTCACCCTCCGCGCTGCGCCTTGGCTGGTCTAGCCTTGCCCTCTCTGCGCTCTCCGCTCCTCCCTCCTTCCTCTTCTCTGTCCTTGAAAACTGGCCATGGACTGAGGACCGTAAGGGCATCCGCAGAAGACCGAGTGGGGTCCGTGTGTAGCGTCTGGGTTGGTTGTCGAGGTGTGTAGAGGGGCCGTGTGTCGCGTGTGCTTTGCGCTGAGTCCACGTGTTTCCAGGCTGCATATGAAGCAGGAACTGGGCAGTGCTGAGTGTGAGTGCCGGGGAGGGCTGGCTGCCTGCTCAGGCCTGGTCTAAGGCTCCACTGTATTATTTATTCATTTATTTATTTTTCATTCATCTTGTTAATGAATCACTTCGCCATTACTCCGGGCCCAAAAACTGGCCTGACTGGAGTGGGGACCATGTGTCTGTATTTCGCGTGACTGTAGGTTCTGAGATGGCCTGGGGTGGGGGTCCTGCTGGAACTGGAAGGGCAACAGAAAGGGGCCTCAGTGACGGCTCCTGGGCCAGAGGTGGGGCTGTGCGCCTGGGGACTTGTCCCCTGTCCCTCTCCCCCCAGCCCTAGCTTTCCCGTTCTTCCTCCAGCTGCACCCGTGCCATGTTTCACAGCTGCCAGCACCTCTGTGGCGCTGAAACGAACACTTCCATTAAAGTCTGAGTCACCGTGCATTCCTGTGTCTGAGGAGTCTTACTCTAGTCCACATGCGGGGAGAGAAGATGGAGCTCCTAGAAGTGGGGAAAACTGGATAGCAAAGATGACAAGTGGGCTTCCCTGGTGGTTCAGTAGTAAAGAATCCACCTGCCAATGAAGGAGACACGGGTTTGATCCTTGATCCGGGAAGATGCCACATGCCACAGAGCAACTAAGCCCAGTGTACCACAACTACTGAGCCTGTGCTCTAGAACCCGGGAACCGAAATTACTGAAGCCTGCACGCCTCCCTAGAGCCTGTGCTCTGCAACAAGGGAAGCCCACACACCACAAGTAGAGAGTAGCACCCCCAAAAGCCCGAGCAGCAGTGAAGACTCAGCACAGCCAATTAGAAAAAAAAGCTGGGGAGGGCACAGAAAAAGGAAGCAATCCAATAAATAAGGTCAGGAGGATGGCACTGCCTATACTTCCCTGGCCAGGTGGGGAGCTTGTTGGCCTGCCTTTCCCCTCTCCCCTCCCCGACGGGGGAGGGGGTGGGGGTGGGGAGGAATTAGGATTTTTAGCCTGGGGTCCAAGAATTCCTAAAAGTATCAAAAACATTGTGTGCGTGTGCATTTTTGGAGAATGGGGTCCAAAGTGTCTGCAGATTCACCAAGGCCCTTGATCAGAGAAGTGATGGAGCTGGGACTAGAGCTGCTCCGGTGTACAGGTCCTCTCCCAGATTGAGTCCTGGAGCTCCTGGGATGGGCCAGCACTGTCTGGGCAGCGCCCCCTGCAAGCTGCAGAGGCCTGAGGACATGTAACTTCCAGTAAACTGGAAATTCAGGACCTGAGGTCATCAACAGGCCCCTGGTTGGGTGAGCCTGCGAGCAGGGGGCCAGTGTGTGGCTGGAGACCCACTATCACACTTGGGCTCCAGCAGAGCCCCAGAACTGAGACAGGAACGCAGGAACTACCTGGGGGCAGGGGGAGGATGAGCCCTATCTTTCTTGTTTGGTGCCTAAGTGGTGTCTGATTCAGTAACCCCATGGACTGTAGCCTGCCAGGCTCCTCTGTCCATTTTTTTTTGCAGGCAAGAATACTGGAATGGGTTGCCATGCCCTCCTCCAGGGGCTCTTCCCAACCCAGGGATTGAACCCACATCTCCTGCATTGGCAGGCGGATTTTTTTTTTTTTTTTAATACCACTGAGCCACCGTCCAAGGCTCGGCTACCTGGCCCGAGTGGTGGGGAGCTGCGGCCACTAGAGGGAGCCAAGGCTCTGCAGGAGGCCGACAGCACCAGCGCCAGAGCGAGGGTGGGAGGAACAGCAAGGCAGCTCCCTCTGTGGGCCTCCTGCTCAGCTTCTACTCTGAGTTCTGGTACTGGGCCCCCTCTGCCATTCTGCCCAGCTTCAGGAATGGAAGAGGATTCCAGCTCTGTATGGGCAAGACCCATTTCTCTGTTTTCTTTCCCGTATCGCTGACAACTTAGCCCTTTTCAGTCAAAGGGTTTCTTGCCCCAACCTCTGTGCCTCTTCGTTCCAGTGCGGGCATCTCAGCTTTCCCTGCTCCCGTGTCCCCTGGCGCCCCTTTTTGTTTCCTTTGGGGCACCCCGAGGTTTACTCTGGGGTCCATTATATGCACCTTTCTTCAGTAACTCCTAGGCTGACTCCTGGCTGGAGCCATGTTTCCCAACCTCTGCCCTCTTTCCTCGATGGGTCACTTTCTCATGCACCCCTGCAAAAAAAGAACCCTCAGGTACTGGGGTGGATTGAGTTACATCTCACCCTCCCTGGGCCTCCCAGGCCCCTCTCTCCACTTTTCTTATGTGCCGTTGCCTGGAAACGGGTGGGTTGTGGGGAGCTGGGGTGACCAATGATGGTGGGGTGTGTGTGATGCTCCCTGAAGCTGAACTGAATCCTGTCCTCAGGTTGGGGAGGATCTGGAGGGGAGAGGCCCTGGCTTCTGTTTTCACTCTACTTTTCTTTTAGGCTCAGATATATCACCATCCAGGTCAGTGGTAAAGAATCTGTCTGCAATGCAGGAGACACGGGTTCCATCCCTGGGTTGGGAATATCCCCTGGAGAAGTAAATGGCAACCCACTCCAGTATTCTTGCCTGGAGAATCCCACGGACAGAGGAACCTGGAGGGCTACAGTCCATGGTGTCGCAGAGTCAGACACCACTTAGGGACGCAACAACAACATGTCACCATCCTAGCCGATCCCTTAGTGGTTAAAAAAGGAGGCAGAAGGGCTTAGCCTGGAAGGGAGCTGGGAAGAGCCTGGGCCAGGGCCCAGTGGGGGACTGAGCTGGGCAGTGCAGAGAGAGAGGAAATGCAATGGGGAGGTGGGACCTCGGGGAGAGGAGGAGTCTTGGAGCAAAGTTGGGGGTGGGGAGAAGGAGCTGGGGTCCTCTTAGGGTGCAGTGGGCAGGGGGTGGGTGGGGTGGAGTTGTCTGGAAAACCCTGAGGGATAAGGTGGGCCTGGGGTAATAGAGTGAGTGCCAGCTGATTCAAGAGTCTGAAGAGTGGGAATTCATCCCTAGGCCAGGGAAGGCTTCCTGCTCAGGCTCTCGGTGCACGGAATCCATTTAGCACTTCTGGGTATTCCTAGAGCTTGGCTGAGCTGGGCCTGGGGAAATAGGAAGCAAAATCTACCAGTTGCTCCATAACCAGTCTCCTTCCTTCTCTGGAGGCTGTGTGGTGGTGGGGATCCCACCTTCAGGGCCCACCCTCAGCCTCAAGCCGGCCTCTTGCACAACTACCCCATCCCCGCCCCAAATCTGGAGTGCTATCGAGGGCTCCCAATCCCGACTCCAGCTCCAGCTCTTCCCGGTTCCCAGCCTGCCTCCCTCCCATTCTCTGGCCTTCCCAATCTCTGCTGCCAAAAATCACCCAGCGTCTTGGTGTCCTTTGTCCTGAGAGATGTTGCTGCTTGGCGTGGGGCAGGGAGAGAGCCCAGGAGACCCTGGGTGGGGGTGGGGGTGGGGTGGGGGGTGGACTGGGGGTGCTAGCCACCTGGCTGAAGACTGGGAGTGGCTGGGGGCTGTCAGGGGCAGAGGCTGCCTGGAGAGAGTCTGTGGTGGAATGGTCTCCACATTAGAATAATCGGGGCACTTGAGGTTGTCTCCACATGGAGCCTAGTCCCCACCCGACCTCTGCCCGCCTCCCCCCCCCCCCCACAAGTACCATGAGTGATGACTTCGGACAGATTTGAGATGGAAAATGGAGCTACCGCCAGCCAGAGGGCCTGGGGAGGGTGTCCCACTTCCATAAATGAACGTCTTCCCTCTGCCGGCCTGTCCTTCTCATTCCTATCGTTGCCTTCTCCTGCTTTCCCCTCCCGTGTCCACCAGCTTGTCCACCCCACGGACTTTTCCTCTCAGGGCCACCAAAGGCCTAGACTGCTCTTACATTTCCTCCTAACCGTTTTTACTCCCTCCCCCCTTTCTATCTCCCTTGTCTTGCCCAAAAAACTCTCAGCTCTTTCAGAACCCGCCCCCCACCCCCCAATCCAGTCATCCCAGTTTCCCACCTTCCTTTCCCACCCAGAACCCAGTCTCCCTTGGAATCTGCATCTAGCCCCACCTCCTTCATCCTTTCTTAAGGCTCCTCTAGTTTTCCTTCTTTCTCCACAGGACATCGCTAGACTTGTCACTCCCCCAAATTCTTATGTTCTCTGTTCTTTCCCCAACACCCATCACCCCCAGACGCTTCAGTCTTCCAGAAACCCGTCCTCTCGAATATGTCTCCATCTTGTCAATTTCTTCCCCTCTTTAGGACCCCAAACTTCATCCCATTCTCTCACAACTGCCCCCCCCAACAAACCTCTTCCGCTGTGTGTCTGCCACAGACGCCGTCACCCCAAGCTTCTTTCCCCTGGTCACATCTCATTGCCCCCAAGAAGCTCCATCCCTCCAACCTCACCCCATCCCCGCGGCTTTGCTACACACCCACAGCCTCCCCCCTCACCTCCGCCACACACCCCTAGGCCCCCCAAACTTCTCCAGCCTCCCCCATAACGGCCCGCGCCCCCCGCCCCCACCTAGCCCTCTCCAGCGCCAGGCCCGCGGGCTCCCCGCATTCCGCCTCGGCGCACCCCTCCCCGCGCCCCGGGCCCCTCGGCCTCGGTCTCGGCCAGCTCGTGCGGCGCCTCCCCCTCGCCGGATCCCCTCCCCCCTCGCCGCTCGCCTCGCGCTCCCTCCCTCGCGGCTCCCTCCCAGCCCCTCTCTCCTCCGTTCCTCCGCGCTCCCTCCTTCTCCCTCTTCCTCCCTTCTCCCATCCCCCTCTCCCAAGCTCCCTCCCTTCGCCGTCCGCTTTCCTGTGCGAGTCGCCGGACGCGCCGCCCAGCCCGCCCGCCCGCAGCCCCGCATCGGGCAGGGGCCTGGGGCCGGGACCCGTTTCGGGGGTACCGGCGGCCTCGGGGAGGGGCCAGGAAGGGGCGAGAGAGACGACCGCCGGGCAGGGGCGGAGGCCGCGGGCGGAGGCCGCCTAAGGGGGTCGGGGATCGCAGAGGTGTGGGCTGCGCCGGGCGGGCGCGGGCGGTGGGCGGGAGGCGGCGGGTCGCAGCCGCGCGGAGAGCCGGCCGGGCCGCGGGGGCGGACGGCGAACGGCGGACGGCGGCGCGGCGGGGGCGGGTGGCGCGGCCCGGGCGTTCCGGGTGGCCGGGAGAGGCGGCGAGCCTGGGGAGGGGCCGAGCGAGAGCGGGGATCGGGATTTGCTCCGGAGGCCGGCGGGCGACTGGGGCCAGGTGGGGTAAGAGGGGGGATGGGGGCCGCCCTCCGGGGGGGTCGGGGCCGCCGCCGCCGCCGTCGCGGCGGCGACTGAAGCCGAGGAGAGGAGAGGGGGGCGGGGGAGCGGCAGCCGCCGCCCCCCCGAGGCGCCGGAGCCCCGAATCCGCTCGGAGCCAGCCAGCCGTCCCGAGCTACAACCAGGTAAGCCCTGCTGCCGCCTGGGCCTCGGGCCCGCCGGGGTTCTGGTCCGCGGCTCCCCACCCCCACCCTTCCCAGTTCCCCCTCCCGCAGCCGCCGCCGCCGCCTCCATTTGTTATTTTTCCGATCTGGTCCCCCACTGCGGGCAATGCCCAGCTTGAGGCTGGGGGCTCAAGGGGTGGGGCCGGCCCCCGAGGAGGGAAGGGGGTCGGGGCACTTGGAGGATCTAGAAGGTACGGGGAGGTGGGAGGGTCTCAGGAGGAGGGCCAATGGGGCAGGAGGGTAGGCAGGACCCGAGACCCAAAGAGGAACCCCGAGGTGGGAGTTTGGCGGAGGAAAAGCGGGGTGCCCGGGAGGGGGCTTTGGACGAAGGCAAAAAGGAATGGAGAGATGGCAGCAAGGTGGAGCATGAGGACTCCAGGAGAAGCCCCGAAGGCCCAGAACCCGGGTGTCAGAGCCCGGGGTTCGGGGTGCCAGGTATAGAAGGGAGGTGGGAAATGGGGAAGGGGTGTGGTAGGTAGATAGAAAGGTTTTGTAGCTGATTGAGGGAGGATATTGGAACCTGGGGAAAACGGGACTCGCTCCAAGAGAGGGCTGCCTTTGAGAAGAAAAACCCGGCGTATTCCCCGGGTGGAAGTGGGAAGGTGATGCCTTTGTGACTCAGTTTTCTTTCCCCAACTCCAGGTCACCTCTGACCCTGTTTTTCCAATCCCAGGCGTAGGTACTTCTTGGAGAGGGGCATGCTGGGGCCCAGTAGTGTGGTTCCTCCAGCAAGTGATGAGGAAGACAGGACCCCTGGAGGGAAACTTAGGGGGAAACGGTTTCTGGGAGGGTGGACTGGAGCGAACTGGGCAATCTTACTGGCACTCCAAACAAGTTGTGACCTCCACTCACAAATCCCCAGAGCACCCACTGCCCCTCTAGCTGTGGTTTCTTTAAGAGGGGGTGGATCTTCATTACTGTTTTGTGCTCAAAGATTTCCCTTTGTGCATGTACTTATCTCTACTGGGGTAGGTACTCTTTAAGCTCCCTTCCCTGAGGGTGCCATAGGAGGACAGGAGTTGCTTTGGCAACTGTAGGGGGAGTGGCTGACAGATGGACCCCTGGGATGGACTCTTGAGGGGCAGGGTCTGCCATTTTCTTGCCATGGCAATGATCCAGTGGGATGTCCAAGAGATGGGGGCTCAGAATCTTGACGGGGCCTCAGCCTTTCACTGTGTCCTTGGGACTCTTGGCTGAGTTCTGGAGGATGTTTCTGGTGCTGCTGGTGGAGAGGAGGTTCCTCAGAGCCTCCACCCCCCTCCATCCAGCTGTCTTTGGGAACAAGTAGACATATTCCTTGCAGGTCATTTGTATTTCTTCAAGTCCTTCCCCTTAGGCATGGTGGGAGGATGAAGAAACGCTCCTGATCCTTGGCAGTTCATTATTAGAGACTTTAAAAAAATGTTATTACTTAATTTTATTTTTGGCTGCTCTGGGTCTTCTTTGTGGTGTGCGGGCTCTTTTTCCTGTACACAGGCTTTCTTGAGTTTCAGGGTGCCCGCTTCTCATTCTTGCTGGCTTCTCTTGTGGTGGAGCATGGGCTCTAGGGTGCTCAGGCTCAGTCGTTGTGGCATACGAAGCCTAGTTGCCTCATACGAAGTTTAGTTGCCCCGCAACATGTGGGATCTTAGTTCCCGGACCAGGGATCAAACCTGTGTCCTCTGCATTGGCAGGCAGATTCTTAACCACTGGACCACCAAGCAAGTCCCAGGACTTTTTGTATACAGTAATCTTTTTGCTTCTTTGTGCAGATTTTTCTCCCTTTTCTTAAACTTGAGTCTTCCTTCCCAGGTATCCCTTTCCCCTTTTCCCAGACTGTCTCCATGGTGACCCTTTCCCTCAGCGAGCCTTCGACCTTCAATTTCTCCCACCTTGTAAGCATGGCTAGGCCCTCCATGCCCATCCCAGATGACAGTGACCCAGGGGAGAGGGCTGTGGAACAGCTGGTGTGGTGGGCTTGAGGACCAGAACCAGGAGACCTGGTTCCTGGTCTAGTTCTGGCTGCACCTCTGAGTAACTGTGACCTTGGGCAAGTCACTTCTCTTTCTTTGACCCTTGGCCTCACTGACTAAGGGTCACAGATAAGATGGTATCTGAGGTCCCAGTGACAACTGTAGATCCTGAAGCTTAGGCCCTACCTTGTTATCTGCTGGTCTGGGCTGCACTGTTATCTAGGACTGGTTTGTTAGTCTGGAAGTTCTGGAACAATGGTGGGGGCTGGGCCTACGTTCCTGAAATTTACCCTGCAAGCCCATCCTAGAAAGCCTTGTGCCTCGAGTGTATTCCTTCTGATCTCTATTACATTTCTCCTTTAATTTCTTTTCCTGTTCTTACTTAGAGACTCTTCTTCCTTATTTTTCATGTTTGCACCTCCCCAGTCTGGCCTTTATAATTTTACTTTTGCAGTAAGGTGCCGAAGGTGAAGGTGCTTAGTTTTTTGCAGACACACAGTAAGTGCTTTATAGACTGGAATTACAGTGACGGACTACTAGAGCAGGAAGGAGGGTAGTTAGCTCAGCTCGCAGGTGCTAAAACAGGCTCCTGGTTCAGGAATGTATGTATAACCCAACCCTATCTCCTCCCTTCTCCTGCCACTCCTCCTCCCCAGGGTCACCTACCCTTTCATGACTGCTTTTCTTCTTCAGAGCTACCCTTTGCTAATTTTATCAGGTTTCAACTGATTAAAAGTTGAGGTGGAGGAGGGGTACACTGGGCTTGCTCAGTTCTTCAGGTACATCCATTCCTGCCTTTCCCTGACTCACCTACCGTGAAGGTGGTTCTGTGACAGGAAGACAAGTACCCTCCTTTACAGGGGCTGCCAAAAGACACACCAGTCACTATCACCTCTCTTGTGCTTTCCTTAAGATTGTTTCCCCCTTTTGTTATGTTGGGTTTTGTTCTTTGGGTTTTGGTGGGGGTGGGTTGACAATATTAGAAAACCAATTTACACAGCAGCTCAAAAATGTGGTAATAAAAAAAAAAAATGTGGTAATAGTTGTAGTGGAAGAGAAATGGCTGGCAGACTGGGCAGAGCAGCAGTTGTAAGCTCAGACCTGGGCTTCGACCCAGCTATTTTGTGACTTTAAGTAGATTTTTAGTAAGTTTCCTGGAAAAGTTAGGCTCGCCCCTCACTGCATGCCTCAGGAGGGTTCAGTGGAGTGAGTGAGAAGGAATTACTTTCCCAGGGTATTCCTTGGGAAAATATACTATAGAATGTGGAAATGCTGTTTCCATAGCCAGGGCTTTCAGCTCAGAGTAGGTGGCTAAGCTTGGTCTGTTCCCACCAAGGCCAGCAGCACTTCATTCGAGAAGACCTGCTAAAGTCAGTGGGTTTAAAGGTCAGTAGCAAAAAAAGATCAGAACACCCATATGTACAGGACATTGCGAGGGATATAGAAAGGAAGAAAACAGTAAGAAGATAGTATTTTGGGGAGTTCCTTGGTGGTCTAGTGGTTAAGAATTTGCCTGCCAATGCAGAGGACACGGGTTCAACCCCTGGTCCGGGAAGATCTCCCATGCCGTGGAGCAATTAGACCTGTGAACCACAACTATTGAGCCTCTGCTCCACAAGAGAAGCCAATGTGACAAGAAGCCGGGGCCCAAAAACCCTCCTGCAGCAACCAAAAATAAATAAAAAGAAGACAGTATTTTTGCTCTCAAAAGATCTTATGGTAAGTAACATGGAGAGATGTGACACTTAGCAGGAAACACAAGTGTAAATGAAAATTGCTGACTATGTAGATAGGCATATATAAGGAAACATATAGATGTATATAGATTGGCTATGAGGAGCTGGGAGCCCCTGTCTAAACCAGATGGGAGGACAGGCTTACTTATGTATAAACTCGGAATGTTTGCTCAGTGATCTCCACGGATTTGGTTGGTAAAGTGAAAGCTCTGAGTTCTCCTCCAGCCTTAGGGGACCCAAGCACTAGACCAGGGGTCTTATGAGACTCAGAACTGAAGTTCGGCACTTTGGGGACACCTCAGTTTGGCCTTTGCATTGGTAGGGCTGCGCGCCTTTGCACTGTTGAATGGGACATTGTTCTCCCACCTACTCTAATGTGAAGAAAGATTCTTTTCATATCTCTGAGACTGATCTAGGCCTTCTGAGAATTCTCACCAACTTCTGATGAGAGTATAGCTAAGTACTGAAAAAAAAGCACTCGCTTGGAAGTCAGGGGGATGGGGCTTAATTCTGGCAGTCTCTCGTTCCTCACTGTGTACTCATTGCGTGAAGTTGGGCAAGTCACAATCACAATCTTTGATCCTCAGTCTCCTCACCTATATAATGGGAATAATAAGACTACCTCCTTTATAGGGTTGGGCTTCCCTGGTAAAGAATCCACCTGCAATGTGGGAGACCTGGGTTTGATCCCTGGATTGGGAAGATCCCCTGGAGAAGGGAATGGCTACCCACTCCAGTATTCTAGCCTGGAGAATTCCCTGGACTGTATAGTCCATGGGGCACAAAGAATCGGACACGACTGAGCAACTTTCACTTTCAGGGATGGTTATAAATATGAAATGAAATGGGGCTTTATGTCAACTAAGGGCTTGACATAGGCACTCAATAAATCAGCTAATATTTCAGGTACACTTCTTTGTGCTCCTTTTGTAAGGCTCTGTGGAATTTCGTGTGCACATATATTTCTATGGGGGAAGTAGTGTGATCTCCTGAATCGGGGCACATAGAAACATCTGCGCTTTCTGCCTTCCCGAGAAATGAAGGGAATGACATTGCCAGCAGAGGTTCCCTCACTTACAGACAGCTGGAGCGGCCCATGGGCAAGTCAGCAGTGTGTCATGGCCGGGCTGCCCACTCAGCCCCTTGACAAGTGCAGTAGTACCCCCTTCAGACTCTGTTCTCCAGTTTGGAGACTTTGATGGTTTTTTTTCCAACAGGCTTCACTGCAGACAGACCCTGCAAGTTCCAGGTGCTGAAAACTCGGGAGAGCCTGCTTCTTGCTTCCCAGGCCGTAGCTGGGGGGACCTTAGGGTGAAGCAGAGAAGTTTCTGTATCCAGCTGCCCGGGCAGAGGAGAATGGGGTCTCCACAGCCTGAAGAATGAAGACACGACAGAATAAAGACTCAGTGAGTAGGAGCTAAAAGGAGAGACACAGAAGGCCACGGTCAGGGAAGATTCTGACCTGTCCCAGTGCTCCGCTCACCCCGGCCACCCTCCTCAACTCTTTGCTTCCTCCTTTCTTCTTCCCCCAACAGCCGAGCCTGGCTTTGAACCCCATCCTTCCGTGACAGCCACTGGAGGGGAATAGAAAGAAGGCACAGGATGAAATGAGGTGTAATGTAGAAAACCGCATCATCTGCTCACTTCCTTCTCCTTCAGATGTCAATGAGGAGTGGACGGAAGAAAGAGGCCCCTGGGCCCCGGGAAGAGCTGAGACCGAGGGGCCGGGCCTCCCCTGGCGGGGTCAGCACGTCCAGCAGCGATGGCAAAGCCGAGAAGTCTAGGCAGACGGCCAAGGTATTCTGTCCCCATGTCCTCCACAGGATGCCCGGGCACTGGGGCTGACGGTGTATGTGTGTGTTGGGGGAGCTTCCTGTCTGGCCGAGGGCACTGGTGGAGCTCGGGAGTACAAGATAGGAATTTTCTTTCCCTCTAACAGAAAGCCCGAGTAGAGGAAGCCTCCACCCCAAAGGTCAGCAAGCAGGGCCGGAGTGAAGAGATCTCAGAGAGCGAAAGTGAGGAGACCAACGCACCAAAAAAGACCAAAACTGAGGTGGGAGACCCTTGTTGCCATCATGACCCATTTTCTTGACATTCACCCAAACTTTCTTTCACGCATATTGTCTGAAATATGAGAGAAAAGTCTTATCCGAGTGCATGTGAAACTGGCCTGTCTGGATGTCAGTCAGATCTTTAGGGCTCTGTGTCTGGCCAGTGTCAGGTGGACAGGCAGGGCCAAAGAGGAATGGGTAGAGGGTGGGGGATTCTAGCCTCTCCCTTTGTAGGGCCTGGTGTTTAGGCAGGGTCTGGGGAGGAGATCCAGGGTGAGAAGTCTCAGTAGGAGGAACGAGTAAGTCATAAAGAACATGCAGAAGTGGTCTTTTTAAGAGCCAGTGGTTTCTGGGATGTTTAATTAGAAGGGTAGATGAGATGAGAGGATGGCAGATGGGCTGGTGGAAGATAAGGATTTGGGTTCAGCTGTGGAATGGGAAGAGATGCTAGAGATGGATGCCTGAGGAAGGAACTGGGTTTGCCCCAAGGGAACTTGGATGCCTGCTAGGGAGCAGCAGAGAGACTGTGAGAGTGGAGGATCCCCAGATGGCCGGGCGGTGGGCTTGAGCCAGAGTACTCTTCACATCGTGGTGCAGTGGTATGCTGTGGATGGGAAATCATTCTGTGCCAGCAAGGCCCCAAATCCCGGGGAGGCAGGAAAAGCAAAGGCCACCATGGTTCTCCCTCTTGTGCAGCAGGAGCTGCCCCGGCCCCAGTCTCCCTCCGATCTGGACAGTTTGGATGGGCGGAGCCTCAATGACGATGGCAGCAGCGACCCCAGGGACATCGACCAGGACAACCGGAGCACGTCTCCTAGCATCTACAGCCCTGGAAGCGTGGAGAATGACTCCGACTCATCTTCTGGCCTGTCCCAGGGCCCTGCCCGCCCCTATCACCCACCTCCACTCTTCCCTCCCTCCCCTCCACCGCCTGACAGCACCCCCCGACAGCCAGAGCCTGGCTTTGAACCCCACCCTTCTGTGACACCCACTGGATATCATGCTCCCATGGAGCCCCCCACATCTCGGATGTTCCAGGCTCCTCCAGGGGCTCCTCCCCCTCATCCACAGCTCTACCCTGGGGGCTCTGGTGGGGGGGTTTTGTCTGGACCCCCACTGGGTCCCAAGGGGGGTGGGGCTGCCTCTTCAGTGGGGGCCCCTAGTGGGGGTAAGCAGCACCCCCCACCCACCACCCCCATTTCAATATCAAGCTCTGGGGCTGGTAGTGCTCCTCCAACGAAGCCACCTAACACTCCAGTCGGTGGTGGAAACCTACCGTCTGCGCCACCACCAGCCTCCTTCCCCCACGTGACACCGAACCTGCCTCCCCCACCTGCCCTGCGACCCCTTAACAATGCATCAGCCTCTCCTCCGGGCCTGGGGGCCCAGCCACTACCTGGGCATCTCCCCTCCCCCCATGCCATGGGGCAGAGCCTGGGTGGACTTCCTCCTGGCCCGGAGAAGGGCCCCACTCTTGCTCCTTCACCCCATCCTCTGCCCCCTGCGTCCTCCTCTTCAGCCCCTGCCCCCCCGATGAGGTATCCTTACTCATCCTCTACTAGCAGCTCTGCAGCAGCCGCCTCTTCTAGTTCTTCTGCCTCTGCCTCTGCCTCTCAGTACCCCGCTTCCCAGGCACTGCCCAGTTATCCCCACTCCTTCCCTCCCCCGACCAGTCTCTCTGTCTCCAATCAGCCCCCCAAGTATACGCAGCCTTCTCTCCCATCCCAGGCTGTGTGGAGCCAGGGTCCCCCCCCACCTCCTCCCTATGGCCGCCTCTTAGCCAACAGCAGTGCCCACCCAGGTCCCTTCCCTCCTTCAGCTGGAGGCCAGTCCACGGCCCACCCATCAGCCCCAACACATCACCACCACCACCAGCAACAGCAGCAGCAGCAGCAACCACCACCACATCACGGGGGCTCTGGGCCCCCTCCCCCTGGAGCATATCCTCACCCCCTGGAGAGCGGTGGTTCCCACCATGCACACCCGTATGCCATGTCTCCCTCCCTGGGGTCTCTGAGACCCTATCCACCAGGGCCAGCACACCTGCCCCCACCTCACAGTCAGGTGTCCTACAGCCAAGCAGGTCCCAACGGACCCCCAGCCTCCTCCTCTTCCAATTCCTCTTCCTCCTCTCAAGGGTCCTACCCGGGTTCACACCCCTCTCCTTCCCAGGGCCCCCCAGGGGCGCCCTACCCCTTCCCATCGGTGCCTGCGGTCACCACTTCCTCGGCCACACTTTCCACGGTCATTGCCACAGTGGCTTCCTCGCCAGCAGGCTACAAGACAGCCTCCCCGCCTGGGCCCCCACCTTACGGCAAGCGAGCTCCGTCCCCAGGGGCCTACAAGACAGCTACTCCACCTGGATACAAGCCGGGGTCGCCGCCCTCCTTCCGAACGGGGACCCCACCAGGCTACCGAGGCGCCTCGCCGCCGGCAGGCCCAGGGACCTTCAAGCCGGGCTCGCCCACCGTGGGGCCCGGGCCGCTGCCGCCTGCGGGGCCCTCCAGCCTGTCATCCCTGCCTGCACCGCCTGCGGCTCCCGCCTCTGGGCCGCCCCTGAGCGCCACGCAGATCAAACAGGAGCCGGCCGAGGAATATGAGACCCCCGAGAGCCCAGTGCCCCCGGCCCGCAGCCCCTCGCCCCCTCCCAAGGTGGTAGATGTGCCCAGCCACGCCAGTCAGTCGGCCAGGTGAGCGCCGGGGCGGGGGTTGGGGGTGGCGGGCGCGGGATGGGCCCCGCGTTCGTTTGATGCTTTTCAAAGTACTCCAGGCCCTGCTCTCGGCCGCCGGTGGGGGTGCCGCTCGCAGGGGCTGAGCGCGCGGTACCTCGGCGCCTGGCAGGTTCAACAAACACCTGGACCGCGGCTTTAACTCGTGCGCGCGCAGCGACCTGTACTTCGTGCCGCTGGAGGGCTCCAAGCTGGCCAAGAAACGGGCCGACCTGGTAGAGAAGGTGCGGCGCGAGGCCGAGCAGCGCGCGCGCGAAGAAAAGGAGCGCGAGCGCGAGCGGGAACGCGAGAAGGAACGTGAGCGCGAGAAGGAGCGCGAGCTGGAACGCAGCGTGGTGAGTGCGTCACTGCGCGCGCCGCCCGCCTCGGGGCCGCCCTCTACGCGACTCAGGGAGGTTCGCGGCGGGGGGGGGAGGGGCGGTGGTAGGGAGGTGGCGTGCGCCACCTGTCGAAGTGGAGGAGCCATGGCAGCCCAGGAAATGGAGATCAGAGGATTCCAGCGGCAGGAATTGCATCCCTGGGCTGAAGAAAGGCAAGCTCAGGTCAGAGTACCCGTGGATCGTAGAAAGATCATCCTCCGTAGGAAGAGAAGGGGCAGGGAAGTCCCTGGCAGGCCGAGTTACAGTAAGCTGAGGCTTTAGGCATTCAGATGCTGAGACAAATGAGCAGCTGAGGACCCGGACCTGCCTTGTTGACCCCGCGTCTCCCTGTGTCCCACAGAAGTTGGCTCAGGAGGGCCGTGCTCCAGTGGAGTGCCCATCTCTCGGCCCAGTGCCCCATCGCCCTCCATTTGAGCCGGGCAGTGCTGTGGCTACAGTGCCCCCTTACCTGGGCCCCGACACTCCAGCCCTGCGCACCCTCAGTGAATACGCTCGGCCCCACGTGATGTCTCCTGGCAATCGCAACCATCCATTCTACGTGCCCCTGGGGGCAGTGGACCCGGGGCTCCTGGGTTACAATGTCCCGGCCTTGTACAGCAGTGACCCAGCAGCCCGGGAGAGGGAGCGGGAAGCCCGTGAACGAGACCTGCGTGACCGTCTGAAGCCTGGCTTTGAGGTGAAGCCCAGCGAGCTGGAGCCCCTACATGGGGTCCCTGGGCCAGGCCTGGATCCCTTCCCCCGGCACGGAGGCCTGGCTCTGCAGCCCGGCCCCCCGGGCTTGCACCCTTTCCCCTTCCATCCGAGCCTGGGGCCCCTGGAGAGAGAACGTCTAGCGCTGGCAGCTGGGCCCGCCCTGCGGCCTGACATGTCCTATGCGGAGCGTCTGGCGGCTGAGAGGCAGCACGCGGAAAGGGTGGCCGCCCTGGGCAATGACCCGCTGGCGCGGCTGCAGATGCTCAACGTGACCCCCCATCACCACCAGCACTCTCACATCCACTCTCACCTGCACCTCCACCAGCAGGATGCCATTCACGCAGGTGAGATTCCCTCGTCCTTGGCCAGGCCCTTTGGGATCCTTTTGCACCCTGGCAAGTCATTGGGCGCTTCTGTTGCTCAGGCCTGCACTTCCCACCCCACGTCTCGCCTGAGCCGCTCTGCTGAGATTGCTGCCCTGGTCTTTGCCTCCCCAGCCTGTCATTCCTACCCCAGCTCTACTGCAGAGAACCTGCCCCACACCCCAGCCACATTCAGGTCTGCGTCTCCCCCCACACCCCACGGTAGAAGCTGGAGGTGGAAACCTTTAAAGGAGTGCGACCTTCCTCCCCTCACAGCCTCTGTCCCTGAGCCCTTCTCATAACTATTTCCTTGCTCCTCTGGGTTCAGCTCTATTGTTTCTTGCCATCTTCTCCATTCAGGCAGAGGGAATTCATGTTCCTCTCCAATCTATAGATCTGTGACCTTCTAGAAAAAGCCCTGTGGCTCAGGTTGTGGGATCACAAGGGACAACGAGCTTTACTCACAATGAGTCTTTCCACCATTTTTCTAATTGTCAGAACACTGCCCCATTTAGCCTCACACTCACATTCATTCCAGGCTCCTTGTGTTCTCTCTTTTAAGTTCCTCCCTGTCTCATTTCCTAAACTTCCTTTTCTCTTTCATCTCCTCTCGGTAGTCCACTCCCTTCCTATTCCTCAGGTCCCTCTGAGAACTGGAATCTCCTATCCTCTGCCATCCGTCACTCTGTCCCTCCTGCAGTAGGGTCTTGCCCTGTCCATCTCCTAGACCTCTAGCCCCTCCATTGTGCCTTTTTTGATTTGCTGGATCACCCTGTTTTGATCGTCCACCTCTCTTCCCAGGCATGGAGCCCTTCACCCAAATGCATGGTTTGCCCCAAACCTGCCTTCTGTTGACACCTTCCTCTTCTCTACCCTCCAGCCTCTGCCTCGGTGCACCCTCTCATTGACCCCCTGGCCTCAGGGTCTCACCTTACCCGGATCCCCTACCCAGCTGGGACCCTCCCCAACCCCCTTCTTCCTCACCCTCTGCACGAGAACGAAGTTCTTCGTCACCAGCTCTTTGGTAAGGATGGAGGTTGGGGGTGGGGACGGTCTCTCGAGAGAATGGAGGAAGTTAGGTGCTGGAATCAGTCTGATTGGGCTTGGGGAGAGATGAGGTGGCGGGAGGAACTGGGAATGGAAGCAGGACGGCTGAGGCCCTGGCTGAGAGGCAAAGATGTTAAGGTCAAGCTCAGAGGCCTGGATCCTTACCACCTCTGGCAGCTTGCAGGACTGACTGTCACCTAAGTTGATTCGTGGCGGTTCCTCTGTATGAACAGTGTCTGGCCACCTGAGTACCTCATCAGTCATGTGGCCCCTGCCCTTCCTGCCCACAGCTGCTCCATACCGGGACCTGCCAGCCTCCCTCTCTGCCCCGATGTCGGCAGCTCACCAGCTGCAGGCCATGCACGCGCAGTCGGCTGAGTTGCAGCGCTTGGCGCTGGAGCAGCAGCAGTGGCTGCATGCCCATCACCCGCTGCACAGCGTGCCGCTGCCCGCCCAGGAGGACTACTACAGGTACCACCAAAGGGCGCCCGGGGCTGGCGGAGGGGACGCACCCCAGCCCGACAGGGGTGGGTGTGGCCCCCGTGGGAGGGGACCCATCCGCAGTGAGCGGGGCCGGTCTGGATGGACCTCAGTCTCTCGCCTCCCCCCCCTGCTCTGCCTCCTCTCCCCCCAGTCATCTGAAGAAGGAAAGCGACAAGCCGCTGTAGGACCCGCCATCGAGAGAGCACCATGGCCCCTGCCTCTGGACCCAGGAGGCCTCTCTCCCCCCCTGCCACTCAGAGCCTCCTGGTGCGGCTCAGGCCCCAGGCATCGGGCCTCTGGGCAGGAGGGAGGAAGGGACAGATGCAAGGTTGAGGCTCCTGTGGTGTGCGGAGGCGGGGAGGGGGCGGGTGGGGGCAGAAAGCGCACACTTATCTTGGACCGGGTCCCTCTCCCTTGGCCCCCGACTTTCTTCCTCTCCCACGTCCAACCCCCGCCCCCATGTGGCCGCTGCCCGCCCCCCACCCCTGGTGTGATTATTTCATCTGTTAGCTGTGGCTGTTTTGCGTAGCATCGTGTGCCGCCCCTGCCCCTCCCCAGCTGCCCCCCCCCCCGTGTGCGCGCCCCACTGCGATGTACGCCCCTCTCCCCTCCCCCACATTAATAATTTATATATATAAATATCTATATGACGCTCTTTAAAGAACATCCCAAACGAAACCAACCAAACAAAAACATCCTCACGACTCCCCAGGAAGATGTCTGTGGCTGTTTCTTTGTGGGCTGTGGGGCGTGGGCGGGGGTGTGGGTCTCCGCGCAGTGACACCTCGAGAGAAAGCCGTGCGACCTCCCAGAGCCAGCCCGGAAGTGGGTAGGGACCCTGGCGAGTTGGAGAGGGGACTCACAAAGAGCCGGCTTCCAGGAGTCCTGGCTCCACCATAAGGGGGTGCCGGGTCAAATCCCGACCCTTTCTGCCAAGGCTGGGCAGTCAGGATGCTGGCGGCCCAGGACAGCTCTAGGGAACTACGCAAACTCGGGAGGCGTTTCTGCCCCTGGTCCCACAGCAAGAAGCCTTCGGAGACCCGAATCCTTTCGGTTGAGTAGCTAGAAATGGTGATACAGCGGAGTTGCAGGGGGCGTGGCTGCAATAAGTTTAGAACCCAGGTGTCTTAACCACCCTAAGGTCGCGGGGAGAGGGAGTGGGGGAACAATTTCAAACGCCCAGAAAGGAAGAGAAATTACAGGGCGTCAACTCACACCTCAACGAAAGGCCATTTTAGGAAAGCGCGGGAGCCGCCGAGCTCTTCTGCGGCGAAGCCCTGTCTGCGTTCTTAAAAACTAAAAGGGGCGTGACTGGCTTCCTACTCAGCCAATCGGCATCGGCTCATTTGCATAGGCCCCCACCCAACGTTCACAAACTCTAGACACGAAGGATTTGAGAGAGTTCCTTAGAAGATGGTCTTCCCCTCCGAAAATCGCAGTGTGTCTCGTTATCTGTACAGCAGTAGGAGCTAGGAACCGGCCGTCGGGGCTCACCCTCACCGACAGCGGGGTTGATGGCTATGCCGCGCTCTCTCCGGCCGCTACGCACGCAGTGTTACAGCTCTTTTAGAATTTGTCTAGCAGGTTTTCCGGTTCGTACCGGAAAGCCCCTCCCACATAAGCGGTTATCAACAATAGACTAATATTTGGGTGTGAAAGTTGTTGTGTTTCTCCTGATTCGGGTGATTTTGGGTGTTTTTTTTGTTTGTTTGTTTACGTGTGACTGGCCAGTTGTTGGCGGAGAAGATCCGGGAGGTTGGGACTCTTGTCTGGAAGTTTCCGGCTCTGTCTGATGTAGCTTCCCGTTCGCTTCCCCCCTGCGCCGGGAGGACCGCGTTAGAAAGCGGTTCGTTTCTTGCCAGCTCGTCGCTACCTCACGTGCATCTTTTGTCCCATGGCGTCCTCCTCGGCTCAATCCGCGGCCCTGAGCGCCGAGCAGGCCAAGGGTGAGAAGCCTCCCATTTGCCGGGTGGGCTCCTTTCTCGAGAAGGGCACTGGGCGAGAGGTGTGACTGCATTCGCTGGGAAGTGGGGGCGCGCGGGACCTTCCTCTCTTCAGAGGGGCCTCCTTGCTCTCAGCGAGGAATTCGGGGGCCGAGCTCATCGGTTATTACGGCTTAGGTTCACTAATAAGCTGCCCTTTTCCTTGCGCTCTCGGCCGCACGGGTCGGCTTGACTCGGATGCCCACTCGCGGCGGCGACTCCTCCCTGGGCTGCATTTGCGCACAGTGGTCCTGGCCGAGGTGATCCAGGCGTTCTCGGCGCCGGAGAATGCCGTTCGCATGGACGAAGCTCGGGACAACGCGTGCAACGACATGGGGAAAATGCTGCAATTCGTGCTGCCCGTGGCCACGCAGATTCAGCAGGAGGTTATTAAAGCCTACGGCTTCAGCTGCGACGGGGAAGGTGGGTCGGACGGGGGTCGGCGGTGCACTGGATCGTGGAGAGGACGCTGGGTCTGTTGGGTCCCTGAGCCGTCGTCCCCTTTCTCACCACACGGCGGCAGCCACAGTCTTAACAGTGTTGGCGCTCAGAGCCCAGGGTCTGCTGTGAGCTTGAGCCAAGAGAGGTTCTTAAGTGCATGTTGTAGTTACCATTAATTATACTGTTATTCCGTTTTAAGATGAAGAATCAGGCTCTGCTAGTAAACCAGTGCTGGAGGTCACAGCAGAACTTTCTATGAGTCCCATTTTGGTGGCTTTTAGTGAGATGCCTATATGACCACACACTTCTGCAGCCCCCACCCCGCAACGTGTTTCAGCTAATTTGAGGTCTGGCAGTTCAGTTTCTTGGGTGAGATCACAGAGTTCTCCAAGAGTGTTTATTGATTCCGCCCAGCTGGCCCATGATCCTCCTGTGTCCTGGTTATAGATTGGCGACCTCGTTCTGGTGCGTACGCATCCTTTGGGCTCTTGTGACTAAACTGCTAAAATGGTTAATCTGATCCTGGGAAGCATACTGCTTTGGGATGTTGTCATTCACTGCATCCCATCGGGTCGTGCCTGGTGTAGACCAGGAAATAGTTTATCCGAACCACGCAGGGCATTGCCTGGGTCTTGTTTTGGAGACAGCTACCTGGCCAGAGGGGAAGCAGCCATCCTCTCCAGCTCAAGCTGCTCCCTCCTGCCGTCTTGGGCACATCGTTCTCTGTGGGTGTGGACTGATGCTTCGTTCCTTTTTGCAGGTGTTCTGAAGTTTGCCCGCCTTGTCAAGTCTTATGAAGCCCAGGATCCTGAGATTGCCAGCCTGTCCGGGAAGCTGAAGGCTCTGTTCCTGCCGCCCATGACCTTGCCGCCCCACGGACCTGCTTCGGGTGGCAGCGTGGCCGCCTCCTGAGGGCTGGCCCTCCCGTGACACTGCTGGGGAAGGGAAGACCTAATTGTACCGCAGGATAATAAATGTGCCTGTGACTTAGTGTTGATGTCTGTTTTTTGTGACCCTGACAACCTCCACGTCCCGCCTGACTCCCTCTTGCCTTTCAGGCTGTCCCATTTCCCTGTCCAGATCTTTCCTGTGTTCCTGCCGGGCTGGACTGGCTCCAGGGCAGAGTGGGAGGATGGGCCGGCCCCTCAACCCTGCTGGGTGGGGGGCCTGCACCGGCTTCACCTTCTATGAGCAGTGGGGCTTTCTGGACTTTTCCTGAGGCCCCTGGGCTTCTGTGCCCCTGGAGACTTCCTCATTGGCTGGTGCTCCCTTGGCCAGGGTGACTTCCTGGGTTTTGCTGGCAGCACCCAGTTTCCTGCGGCTCGGTTGGCTGGTGGGCCAGGTGGAGTTGCAGGTGGCTCCTCCTTCCCCAGGGAGGGAGGAGGGGGACAGGCAGGCGGTGCTGGGCTGGCGCTGGACTGCTGAGCGGGGCTGGAGGGAGAAGCCAGCTGCTGAGGCCAGCTCCGCCCCTCTTCTCCCTTTTCCGGGGTTATTTAGTCCAGGGGCTTGTCCCTGCGGTGCCTCTGGCCTGGCAGGCAGCATCGGGAGGAAAGTGGCTGGTTTCTGAGCATTCTTCCTCACCTGGCTTGGGCCCCTGCACAGCTGCGCCACGGGGCTCGACCCCACCCCCTGTGCCTTCTGCCTGGGACTCCCCACCCCTCTGGGGAAATGCTGTCCCATGGGTAAGTCCCCTGCTCCATCTGGGTAATGGGGCTCCTGTTCATTCGGGAGGGAGGGGCGGGGATCCTGCTCACTCCTGACAGGTGCATGACCATGAGTGCGACCCCCTCCGCCCCCACCCTGGGTCACCTCCCCACAAGATGCCAGAACTCCAGCCTCGTTCATGACCTTCTGCCCCACCCCCCCTTCTCTAGTACTTTCTCCCTGACAGATGCATATTTATTCTCACCAAATTTCTCTCTCTGCCCTCTGGTCCCCTGCTTCTGTCTTCTGCTAAGGACACACCCCCTAGGGAGCTGAATGTCACCTGAAACATTACACATCTGAAAGGCAGACCTGAGAAAGTTCCCCTATTTCCCACTAAATGTCCCAAATCCTTCTTTCTGATCTCGCTCAGTTTCCCTTCACTCCTGTGCATCAGTTCATTCAGATACTGTTAAGTGTCTATTGTATGCTGGTGCTTTTTAGTTTTTAAATTTTTAAAAATTTTTTTTTAATGTGGACCATTTTTAAAGTCTTTATTGAATTTGTTACAATATTGCTTCTGTTTTTGTTTTGCTTTTTTGGCCCCAAGTCATGTGGGAGGGATCTTAGCTCTCCAGTCAGGGACGAACCTACGCCCCGGGTATTGGAAGGTGAGGTCCTAACCACTGGACTGCCAGGGAAGTTCTGCCAGGTGCTTTTTAAGGTGCTGCCAATACTGTAGCAAACAAGAGAGACACAGTTCCTGCCTTCATGGAGCTTCACGTGCGTGGAAGGGGACAGACTGCCCAAGGAACCCATTAAATAGGATAACTGCAGGGTCTCAGAAGTGTTACCCAGAAAATAAACCAGCTTCACATGCTAATAAGTGACTGCGGTGCCGGTGGCATCACTGGCTGGAGGGACCAGGGAGGGCTCTCCTGAGTCGGAGACGCAGGAGCTGAGACCTGGATGAGGAGGAAGAATCAGGCTCCAGTGCTGCTGGCAGAGGGAATGGCCAGTGCAAAGGCCCTGCTGTGGGAATAAACTGAATGATGGTGCCTGGGGGCAGAGTTGGCCAGTGAGGACAGAGGAGGCCTGGGTCATGTGGGGCCTTCCTGGAGTTTGGATGCTACAGTGAGGACCTGCTGGGTGTCTTATGAGTTGCTAGGTTGGTCGCCCCAAGTTCAGTAAGTTCTTGCTTTTTATATTCACATCTGCTCTTGGGGTGTGCCTGCCTTCTTCAGTGCATCCCTTGTCTCCTTCAGCCCCAGTGTCAACGTTCTTTTTAAAAAAAATAATTTATTTTAAAATTTTATTTTTTATTATTAATGTATTTAGAAATAAATTATTTATCGATAGATTTATTTATAAATAAATTATTGATAGATTTATTTATAATTAAATTACTTAATAGATTTATGTGTAAACAAATGATTTATTGGCAGATTTATTTATTTATAAATAATTTGTTTATTGATATATTTATTTGTATATAAATACATTTATTTATTAGTTGTGGCATATGGGATCTAGTTCCCTGATGAGAGGTTGAACCCGAGCCCCCTGCACTGGGAGCAAGGAGTCTTAAAAACTGGACCACCAGGGAGATCCCTGCTGTCAATGTTCTCACTGGGGTTTCTGGTCCCCGATCCCTTCCACGCTCCTGTCTGTCATTTTCCTGCCAGATGGTTGGCAAGTCTTTTCCTGAGAAAGAATCCTTCCTTGGTTCCTTAGCCTGGCCCCATGAGACCCTCTGCCAAAGGTCTCAGCCTCTCAGAGCAGCTCAGCTCAGCCGTGGGGCCCGGCTCATAGCCGGTGCTACGCTCGTGGGTCCCGTGCCAGCCCCCCAGGGGCCCCTGAGGGAGAAGCGCCCTGACCCCGGCCTCATCGTGCGCTGTGCCCACACCCTGCCTCCTCCTCCCACGGTGGCTGGTACAGTGGGAAGGACAGTGGGCTCGTCAGACGTCAGACGGCCTTGGTTTCTTGCCTTCCCCCTTCCTAGCTTGTGACCTTGGTCAAGTTACTTCTCTGAGCCTTAGTTTTTGTTTCTAAAGTTGGGCTAACATGACTTCCCTGGTTGTCCAGTGGTTAAGAATCCACCTGCCAAGGCCGGGGACATGGGTTTGATCCCTGGTCTGGGGAGATTGCACATGTTGAAGGGCAACTAAGCCCTTGGGCCACAACTACTGAGCCTTTGAGCCCCAGAACCTGTGCTCTGCAAAAAGAGAAGCCACAGCACTGAGAAGCCCATGCACCTCAACTAGAGAAAGACCACAAGCAGCAGGGAAGACCCAGCCAGCCAAAAATAAATAAATGAAAATTGGGCTAACAGGACCTACTAAATAGGATTGGCATGTACATTAATAACATCACATAAAAGCTGTTCATACTAAAAACCTACAACATACCAGCTTTTTATATTAACATTTGGGAAATATTGTTAAGCCCATTTATCAGGTAGGGGTACTGAGGCCCAGGGAACTTCAAGAGCTTTCTAGAGATTACTTTGTTTGCTCTTCCAGACTGCCTGTCTTTCTGCATCCCCGTTGACCTTCATCTCTGCCTTTGTCTCCTTGCTTCCCAAGTGAGTAATTTTCTCTTCTGAATTAGTAGGCCCTTACTTTTTTAACTCTCAGCTTCCTTGAAGCTGTTTACCTCCCTTAAAAAAAAGAATGGGGAAAATAATTCCTAGATCCGGTGTTCCAGCAGTTAAGAATCCACCAGCCAAAGCAGGGGACACAGGTTTGATCCCTGGTCCGGGAAGACCCCATTTGCAGAGGTGCAACTAAGACTGTGGGCCACATCCACTGAGCCCTGAGGGATGCCTGAGGCCCGAATGGGAGTGTGGGTGTGTGTGCACGCGCACATGCTCTGTGAACTCCAGAGCACTTATGCCAAGGGAAGGGCAGTTCTTCTTATTTATTTTCCTGCCGAGGGACAATAGAGACTGTACATACCCTCCTAGTGCCTGTCTGCCTTCTGACTTGACACCCTTCAAAGAAATTCCGTCTTTCATGGTCAGGAGTTTCTGGGTGCCTAGTTAGTTTCTTTTTTAAAACTCCCGAGGGAGAGTGGTTTGTGGCCACAGTACAGGGGGTGTTGGGTGCTACGTAGGGACCTGCAACTTTGTGGGTGGTTGGGATGCTGTGTCCACGTGTGGGTGCTTGCACCTAACTATGTACGTGTGTAGATGGACGTGGGTGATGAGGTTGCCTTTAGTGGGACTGTGTGTGTAAGTGGATGCTTGTGTGTGTGCATGCACGTGTGTGTGTGTATACTCATCGGTATGTGACAAGCAGGGTGTGCATGGGTAGGACTGGACCTGGGCTTGTGACCATGTACATACATGGGTCTGGATGAATGTGGTTTGACACGTGCTCTGTGTGAGACATGGTGCTAAGTTTTAACTACTTGGAGGTGAGCCAGACCAGCAGTGGACCTCCTGTGCTGGAGGTGAGGGCCCCCTGTAGTGGAGGTGATAGCGTCCAGTCTCTTCCTGCCCCCTGCTGTGAGAGAGTTCATAGTCTTTCAGGGCTACTGTCTAAGATAGAGGTAGTCAGTGTTAGACCATGAGATAAACAGACCAAACAGGGTCTCCAGAAATCCTTTTTGGGGGTGGGGAGGGCGGAGAATTGATATCCAAAAAATGATAAAGTAGCCAACATAAGAAAATAGACTTTTATTGGGCTTGAATAGTTTGTTATTTATTTTTCCTTCTTTTTTGAGGCATAGCATACATAATGTGCTTGAATACTGAACGTCACATTTACTTCATCTGTGTACACACCTCTCAGATCTGCTATCCCAGAAATTGCCATCTCCCAGTCAGTTTACTTATTTTAATGAAGTGACTACATGCCCATGCTACAATCTTCAAAAAGGTAGACTGAAGGGACTTCCCTGGTGGTCCAGTGGTTAAGACTCCAGGCCCCCAAGAGAGATGCCTGCTCAGGGAAGTAGATCCCACATGCAGCAGCTAAAGATCCTGCAGGCTGCAATGAAGCTCAAAGATCCTGCATGTCACAACTAAGACTTGGTGCAGCCAATTAAATAAGTAATAAATACAAAAATGTTAAAAAAAATAAAGGTGGAAGGAGGGAGAAGGAAAGGTCCCTCCCACCTCTTTCCTCCAGCTACCCGCTCTGGTCCCTTCCCTAGGGAAGCCACTCATAGGGTTTCTTGTGTATCTTTTTTCTTTTTTTAATTTCGACTGTGCCCCAGGGCTTGTGGAATCTTAGTTCCCTGACCAGGGATCGAACCCTTGCACTCTGCAGTGGAAGAGTCCTAACCACTGGGCTCCCAGGGAAGACCCCTCTTGTGTATCTTGCATTGATTGGGCTTCCTTCTTCTTGCTTTGGATTGGCGGTATGTTTGTGTTCGGAATTAGATGGAGCATCACAAGCTTTTATTGCTTAGGGCCTCCCCAGGTGAACGGGTCCTGAGAATAGGCCATGGCAGGGTCTGGGTGCTCCGCTGCAGCCCAGGAGACAGGCCCCAGGGTCAGAGTCCTGAGCTCTGTCGGATTCAGACCAGACCCCCTCAGCAAGAACCTACAGTTCAGACTCCAGTGGATCCATCCATAGGGTTGGCGGCTCTGGCCCTACCTGCTTCCTATTCCGCTTCTCACCCGACTGTAGGGTTGGGGCACGGTGGATGGCCCAAAGGCCAAGGATAAGAAGCAGAGAAGGTGCCAGTTGGACAGGGCTGCTCCAGGATCATTTTGTCCATCCCTCTGTCCCAGGGCACCTATTCAGATGTGTGTGTCGAGGGAGGGTTTCTCTCCCTCTAAGAGGCATCTGCCCAGCCTAAACAGTTAGGAAACTGCCCCCTCCCACTTTGGCCTGAGTGGAAGAGACTCTCAACCTCTGTTCGTTGTTTTTTTTTTTTTAATTATTTATTTATTTGGCTGCACCGAGTCTTAGTTGCAGCATGTGGGGTGTAGTTCCCTGACCAGAGATCAAACCTGGGCCCCCTGCATTGGGAGCAGAGTCTTAGCCACTGGACCCCTAGGGAAGAGCCCCCGTCCCCAACCTTTTTAACTTTTCTTTTTTAAAATTTACTTATTTATTTGGCTGTGTCCAGTTTTAGTTGCAGTACACAGGATCTTCCATTGTGGTACACAGATTTAGTTTTGGCATGGGCTCAGTTGCTCCACAGCATGTGGGATCTTAGGTCCCTGCCCAGTGATTGAACCTGTGATGCCTGCCTGCATTGCAAGGCAGATTCTTAACCACTGAACCACCAGGGAAGTCCCTCAACTTTTTATTTTATATTGGACTGCAATTCCAACCTCTGTTCTCTGAAGCCCTGAGCCCTGGCATATAGTAGCTAAAATCATTAGTTTTGGAGCCAGGCCGTCTGGTTTGTACTCTGGTTTGCCATTTACTGACCATGTGGCCCCAGGGGGGAGCTCCCTTCACGCCCAGAGCCTCAAGTTCCTTGTCTGGAAAATAGGAATAATGAAGGTACCTGCCTCACAGGGCTACTGTGAGGACATATCAGATAAGGCAGGTAAATACCGCCCAGCACAGTGCCTGTTGTCTAGGCAGACTCCGCTAATGATAGTTGCCACCCTCACCATTATTATTGGTTTGGACCAGGGAAGGCTGCATGGAGCAGGAAGAGATGGCGCGTGACTGTGTGGGTTCCCATGGACCAAGCATGAGCTGGCCCGGGGCGCTGGAGGCTCATGTGTGTCCTCATTCGGGTGGTCGTGTGTGGAGGGCCACCCTCCCCAGGCCTTCGATGGCAGGCGTGTGGGAAGTGGGTCCTGTCCCCACCCCCACCGCCACCCCGTGCTTCTCCCCGCTCTGCCCTAAAACGAGAAGTGAGTGAGTTCCCCCAAGGGGTCGGCCGCGCCCCTTCCTGTCCCCGCCCTGCCGGCTGCCCCAGGCCAGTGGAGTGGCAGCCCCAGAAGCAGGACAGGACCGTGCTGGGTGGCGAGGTGGCCTGGGCGCTGAGAGCCTCCAGAGCTTAGCCCCAGCGTCCCCCGCCTGCCCAGACTCAGCGGCACCACCCCGTTGCCTGCACGCCTTCACCCCCCTCCCCACCCCGGGCACTCCCAGGATGGTGAGGTAAGGGCCGGGCACCCGTGGTAGGCAGGAGGCAGGGCGCCCCATGGCCCTGGGGCCTCTCCTCATCACCTTCTTGGCCCCCAGGTGGTTTCACCGAGACCTCAGTGGGCTGGATGCGGAGACTCTGCTCAAGGGCCGAGGGGTTCATGGAAGCTTCCTGGCGCGGCCCAGCCGCAAGAACCAGGGCGACTTCTCCCTCTCCGTCAGGTAGGTGGCCTGCGGCTCCAGCCGGGGGTGGGGTGCTAGACCTGGGCTGCTCATTTCGCTTCCCTAGGGCCCTGGGTGTATCCACCCCAACCCTACCCGGGACCCCCACCCACCCCCTACCCCCACCCACCCCCTACCCCCACCCGACCTCCACTCTCCCACCCCCTGGCCTTACCACCGCCACCGGGTACCCTGCAGGGTCGGGGACCAGGTGACTCATATTCGGATCCAGAACTCTGGGGACTTCTACGACCTGTATGGAGGGGAGAAGTTCGCGACGCTGACGGAGCTGGTGGAGTACTACACGCAGCAGCAGGGAGTGCTACAGGACCGAGACGGCACCATCATCCACCTCAAGTACCCGCTGAACTGCTCAGACCCCACCAGTGAGAGGTGAGGGGCTTGGCTCCCTGGCCCGCCCCATCGAAAGGTGGGCTAACCTCCCTGCCTTGGGCCTCTTCCCTCCGTGTGATCCGCAGACCCCCTTTCCATCAACCCCTAGGAAGCAAGAGAAGGTTGTCTGGCCCTTCTCCAGGGTCTCTGTCCACCCGCGCCCCAGGCCCTACAAGTGCCAGAGAGGCCTCTCCTCATGGCCGTGTCTCCCAAATGGCCGGCTCTGTTGTTAGAAAGCTCTTCTTGCCTGAGACAGAATCTGACCTCTTGTAACTGTTCCCTCCCCAGCACGGGTTCCTATGGTTGAGGAGGAGCATAGGGGTCAGCGTGTATGAGGACACGTAGCCTCATCTCAGTGTCCCCTGAGAATGGGTCTGCCCTCTGGGGCTGGCTAGCGCTGGACTAGTCCCTTGACCAGACCCACATTGTTGAAAACTGTGTCATAGGGGTGCAAGGGCCTTGTAGCTGGGCCCAGGACAATACTCTAAGTATTTCCTGCCCATCTTTCTGGTTTCAAAGATATGGTCCTCAGAACTGGGCTGGCTACTCCCCAGGTGGTCTCCCCAAAGTGTGGGCAGACCAAAAACTCTGCATTTTATGGGCGGGTTGGGGGGTGTCTCATTTTCCAGCTGTGTCTCCATGATAGCTTCTATAAATAGGGGAAGGACAGCTGAAAAACTCTGGGTTGTTGTGGGGGCTTTTTCTGGCACACTCCTAGGGCCAAGCCAACTTATCCTTGTCCTGTATTTGTGCATCAATTGTTGAAATGATTCTGAACCTGGATTCTCTCAGCTTTCGGTCTTTCTGAGATGCATGCCTCCCAGCTTGCATCCATATTTTGTTCGTCACAGGTTGAGACTGAGATCTAGATGAGGCTGGGGTAAAGGCCCCAGACTCACCCCTGGAGACCCTATTTCCCGTGAACATGCAGCCAGGGATTCATTTCTGGTGAAGCCGCCGCCCCTAGGAGGGAAGCACTTGGATGCCCTTGCTTGCGTCTGTCCTTCCCTGGTGTTCACCACGTCTCACCCTCTTCCTGCACCCCACCTACCACATTCATGGGGATTTTCTGCCCAGATCCTCTTGGGCTCTTCATGACCTGGCCTCCTCCTTGTCCACAGCCATGGTCCGGCCTACTGGCTGCTGCCAGAGGATGGGTGGATGCAGGGGTGGTTGAGGATGGAGCTGGAAGAGAGATGGAGCTGAGAGGACCCCCTGGGGTCTGGGGTCAGGGTTCAAATTGTGGCTGGAAGAGGTCAGGGACAGAGGGACTCAAGACCAGGGCAGCTGACTTAAAGAGGGACTTTTGGCTTCCCATGCCAGGAGGCCTGGATTCACCCTTGACCCTGGGAGCCTGTGGGGAAGGCTCTTTCTCCCAACCTCTGCTCTGGTTTGCTCTGGTTCTTGGCCTTGGCAGCTGCCCCTCCTCCTCTGGGGGGAATTTGCATTTGTCCCCTCAATGGCTAGCTCTTTGCCTGTGGTCAGTCTGACATTTGCATGGAGACTTCCTCATCCTGTAGGGCCTGGGGGAAGAAGGTTAGCCCCCTCCCCACTGCTTGGGGGCCCTGGCCTATCCCTGAGCCGTGGGATATGGTGGCCCAGGGATTCTGCACTGGGCTGGCGACTCTGGAGGTATCTGAGCGGCAGTCTCCTCCCGGCCACAGTACGAAGGGGTGGGACAGACTGGCCCCCTCCCTCCTTCCCCCCATTCCTGCGGTTGGAAAATGCCCCCCTTCCCCTGTCCCTGGGCTGAGGAAACCTCACAACCTCACTTCTCACTCTCTCCCCAGAAGGAGTTTTGTGTTTTTTCCATCACGTGGTTTCCTGTGGGGCTGGGCATTGCGGGGCTACAGTTTCCTCCTGGGAAGGGGGTGTGTTTTGGGGAAAGGTCCTAGTTCTGCTTTCTGCCCCTCTGAACCCCTTGAGCCTCCCCCCCAACACCGAACCCCAGCAGCCCCTTCAGTGACACCACCTGGGGCACCCCAAACCACTCTTCACCCTGTGGGGCTTGTCCACCTTCCCGGACCCCAGGGGTACTTCTCCCCATCTCCCCTCCCTTGTGACTTCCGTCTCTCCCAACCCCATCGCTGTCTGTGGTTTGGCCTCCGTCTGCATTTCTGCTTCCCTTGCCCAGCTCTTTCATGGAGACCCTTCCTGGGTTTCTCCCCTCTGAACATTCTGGATGTGGCTGCCTTTCTCCCTGTGACTTAAACTTTCAGAGGTGGACTTGCTTAGAAGTCCTGAGGCTTGCCACTTATCAGCCAGGTCCTTGGGCCAGTGTGCAACTGCCCAGGCTCAGTTTCCTCATCTGCAGAATGGGTAGTACCTACCTCTCATGCTTCTGTGAGAGTGACGGACCTACTCATAGTGGCGGATTTGAGAGCGTGTAGCAGAGCTCAGTTCGGCACATGGCAGGTGCCCAATTTCCCTGCCCCCTCCCCGAGCATCTGCCCAGCGCCCGCCCCCGGCCTCAGTCTCACCTCCCCGGATGCTGTCTTCTCTAGGTGGTACCATGGCCACATGTCTGGAGGGCAGGCGGAGACTTTGCTGCAGGCCAAGGGGGAGCCCTGGACCTTCCTTGTGCGTGAGAGCCTCAGCCAGCCTGGAGATTTTGTGCTGTCTGTGCTCAGCGACCAGCCCAAGGCTGGCCCCGGCTCCCCGCTCAGAGTCACCCATATCAAAGTCATGTGTGAGGTAAGGCCTCTGGGGACCAGGGAGGCACCCCGCTGGGGGTCCCCTCTGGGTCCACAGCCTTGCCCGTGGGGAGGTGCAGCCTGGGCTTTGGTCCGAGGCTGGGAGTCCGGGCAGGGAGACTGAGGTGGCCTGACTTGACACCCCTCAGGGCGGACGCTACACAGTAGGGGGTTCGGAGACCTTTGACAGCCTCACGGACCTGGTGGAGCATTTCAAGAGGACGGGGATCGAGGAGGCCTCTGGCGCTTTTGTCTACCTGCGGCAGGTGAGGGGTGGGCCTGGCTGCCTCCTCCCATTCCCTGAGCCTCTGAGCTCTAGAAGCGGCTGACTTCTGGCCTCCCCCACCCCAGCCATACTATGCCACGAGGGTGAATGCGGCTGACATTGAGAACCGGGTCTTGGAACTGAACAAGAAGCAGGAGTCAGAGGAGACAGCCAAGGCCGGCTTCTGGGAGGAGTTTGAGGTCTGTGATGGGACCAGCAGGGTGAAGGGCATGGGGTCCCAGGCAGACCCTGTCCCCTCACTCCCCTCCCTCACATTAGTCTGCCCCACCACCTCTATACCCATGGACACCCCTCTTCTGGTCCTGGGGCTCCATTTCCGTGACTCGTCTCACAGAGTCTGCAGAAGCAGGAGGTGAAAAACTTGCACCAGCGGCTGGAAGGGCAGCGGCCAGAAAACAAGAGCAAGAACCGTTATAAGAACATCCTTCCGTGTGAGCACCCTGGGCAACCTCCAGCCCGCCCTCAACTCAGGCAGCGTCCACTCACCCAGGAGATGCCTCTCCCCTAGCTGACCTCCCCCCATCTCAGATGGTCTCCTTCCCCAGCTCTATGAGGGCCCCCACGCACAAGGGTGCCCCCTCCTCCAGGCTCCCAGAAGATCCCCTCATACCCCACCCCACCCCCTTCTTCCTCTGAAACCTCCAACCCACACAGTTTGAGATCCCTCAACCCATGTGGGTCCCCCACCCCAGCCTGCCCACAGGGCTCTGGGCAAGGATGGCCTGGGAGCTCAAGAAGGGTTTCTGACCCGAGCCCTTCTTGCTTCCTTTCTACCCACTCCCAGTTGACCACAGTCGAGTGGTCCTGCAGGGACGCGACAGTAACATCCCTGGGTCTGACTACATTAACGCCAACTACGTGAAGGTCAGTGTGCTCACCAGTCATGGTGGGGTGGGGCCGGGAAATGGGCCCTGGCTCCTGGGGATGCTGGGTCCAGAGACATCGGGTGAAGCCAGAGCTGTTGCCATGGGGGTGTGTGTGGGCGGATGAGGGGCTCACAGCCCTGCTTATCTCTGCACTCTGTCCAGAACCAGCTGCTAGGCCCTGATGAGAACGCTAAGACCTACATCGCCAGCCAGGGCTGCCTGGAGGCCACGGTCAACGACTTCTGGCAGATGGTGTGGCAGGAGAACACCTGCGTCATTGTCATGACCACCCGGGAGGTGGAGAAGGGCCGGGTAGGCTGAGCCCCACACCGCCCCCATCCCCAGGACTGCTCCACCACCATTAAGCTGGAGAGACACTTAGCGCCACCTCAGAGGGCAAGGGCCTGACCTCCTTGGGGAACTGAGGCAGAAATCTGAGTACACAATGACTTCTGGGTCTCTGCTTCCTATCTGGGACTCCCCTGACCGTCAGACCCAGATTTCTAGAGGCCTCCATCCCTTAAGTGTCCCCCCCACCCCATGCCCACCGCCCCCTTGGGGTAGTAGCCCCTCCTCTCCACTCAGCCTCATTACTCTCTCTGAAGTCAGCTCCAAACCCTCACCCCATGGGCAGGCTGCTCCCTCGCATGGCACCCTCTGCCCTGGAGTGGCTGTGACCTGTGCAGAGGTGTGTGACATCTGCGTCGGGCTGTCCGCCTGAGGACCCTGGTACTCAGGTCTGGTGGCTGCCCTCCAGCCCTCACCTCCAACCTGCCAGGCTCCTTCAGGTTTCCGTGCCTCTGCAGGAGCTCATTTCTCCTAGAAAGTGACTTCATCTCTCCTCCCTATCTCTGCCCGACAGACTCCTCGTTTTTTTAAAGACCCGGCTCACATGCTCCCTCCTCTGTGAAGCCACCCTTGATTTCCTCCATTACCTAGAGGGAGAGTTAGTCTCTTCCTGCCCCCCACCCCCAACCCGGGCTCCTCAGCGGCTCAGTTCCCTGGCTCAACCTTCTCTCTGTGAGCTCCTGGAGGCAATGCGCACCAGGCTGTGTCTTACTTGTGTCCGTGACTCCAGTCTGGTTGGCACGGCTTCAGGTGCGAGGTCCGTACCGGCCCGCATATGCGGAATGACTTGTTGAGCGGCTGGTCAGGCCTCACCACCTGGAGCACGCTGAGCCAAGACCTAAGCCTCTGACTCTCAGCCAGGTCACCCGTTCATCCATCAGAAGCTGCCGGGCCAGCACCGGGCACTCAGGCCCTGCCTCTGTGCCTCACGTCCCGCCTCCACCCTCTCTTTTCAGAACAAATGTGTTCCATACTGGCCAGAAGTGGGCAGTCAGCGTGTTTATGGACCCTACACTGTAACCAATTGCGGGGAACATGACACAACTGAGTACAAACTCCGAAACTTACAGGTCTCCCCGCTGGAAAATGTGAGTGTCCCCTGCCCCTGCCCCAGTCTGGGGGCTCTGCTCACACTCGTTCCCCTGGGTTGGGTAGAATGAAGCCACGCGGGGGAGCAGGGTGCACTGACCCTATGTCCTCCACCCAGGGGAACCTGATTCGGGAGATTTGGCACTACCAGTACCTGAGCTGGCCTGATCATGGGGTCCCCAGTGAGCCTGGGGGTGTTCTCAGCTTCCTGGACCAGATCAACCAGCGGCAGGAGAGCCTGCCTCATGCAGGGCCCATCATCGTGCATTGTAGGTGAGAGTGACAATGATCATGATATCGGTGATAATAATCCAAGTAGTTGCTGGCAAGTGAGTACTGCCAAGCGTCCTGCACTGTTGTAAGCAGTTTACATGTGATCGCATTTAAAGCCTCCTGGGCCCCCCACCTCTTCTGGGTTCCCTGATGGCTTCCAGACCCATGGGTGGAACTTAACTTGAACCAAGCCCATGGCTTGATCTCCTGCCTGGAGTGGGGAGTCCCCATAGAGATGTAGTGTCTGGTCCAGTCTAGTTCAACCTGCCATGTGCAAATGAGGAAATGGGTCAAGCCTCTTGTCAGGTCACCTCTGGTCCAGGGGGGGAACCTGGAGCAGGGCTCATGGTAGACCCAGATCCTGGTCACTCCTGTTTTTTCACATATACCTACCCATGGTGTTTCTCCTTGGGGTCGGTGTGGCTCCCCATCTCTTCGCTTTACTGTCTGCAGTCATGAGGGGGAGGGGTGCTGAGGCCTCTTCATGCCGCCCCTGTTTCTCCCTTCCTGCCCGTGCCCCCAGCTCAGCCCCTCTGCTCATGCACCACTAGGTCCACTGGAGCTTCCCATGTTCATGTTTGGGAGACCCTACTAAGCTGGGGAGCTGAGGGATCAGCAATGAGCAGCAGGGCCCCAGCAGGCTGCCTGGCCTGGGTGGAGAGGAAGGGGTAGGCAGGGGTTGCTGGACAGATGTAGCTTCTGTAAATTCCAGCTCCTCCACTCCCTGGCTGTGTGATCTCAGACAAATGACTTCACGTCTCTGATCCTCAGGTTCCTTATCTGTACGTGAGACCCTCACACTGTGTCTGGAGTACAGTAAATGCTCCAGAAGGGGGGATCATTCACGTTTTGATATCTCCAATGGGGGGGATGGAGGTCTGTCTCCTTCCCTTCCCTTCCGGCTCCCTCCACGTGACCCAGGCTCTGAGGGCCAGGACTTCCTCCTTCTGCCCACAGGTCTTGTGTGTCCTGGGGCAGGGCCGGGTGGGCTGAGCCTGGAGGTACCCTCCACGTGCCGTCTCAGGGAGGGACTCTACCTCCAGGGACAGGCTCATCGCCAAGAATGACCCCGCTGCCCGTGACCCCCCCCCCCCCCACCTTCTTGAAATCCCCATGGCCTTAATTTAGACGTTACAGGAAGGAAGTGGGTGAGAGGGTGTTATTTTTAACAATCTGGGTTTGAAATTAGACAGTGCGACTTGGGGCATTGGCCTGACTGGCCTAGTGGTGGAGGTGAAACTGGGGTCTCTGTGGGGTGTTGAGGTTGCTGGGGTCTGTGTGCCCAGGGGGTGGCGGCAGAGGGTGGGAAGGAGGGGAGACCTCCTGTGAGCTGCTCCCCCAACTCTCCTGAGCCCAGTGGTCTCTTGGCATGCCGGCGGGGGGCACTGTCTTCACCCTGCTGTTGGGATCTGAAGAAAAAGGGAGATGCAGCCTTGCAGAAAGATGGTCCTCATGCGAGGAGGGCAGCCTGGCTCGGGCCAAGGCTGTGGGAGAGGGCCGGGGGCCCAGGGTGCCAGGGTAGTAGACAGGACAGGTGGGATGGGGTCCCAAGTCTCCTGGGGTGGTGGGGGGAAGGGGGAGAAGTGGAAGCAGGCGGCGGGGCTGGGAAGAAAGTCTGGGAAGGGCATCGGGAAGCGGCGTCTTAGCACTTGAGTGCAAGGCTCTCCCCCCAAATCCTTTGGCTGGAGGGATGAGCATGGGTGCAGAGTTGGGCAAACCCATGCCCTGCCTGCCCCACCCCCACCGCACTAACCCAGCCGGGTTCCTGCATCTTGTATCACTGCCCTTACCCTAAGCCCCGCCCCTGCCTTCTGCCCGCTCCCTAAGCCCCGCCCCTGCCTTCTGCCCGCTCCCTAAGCCCCGCCCCTGCCGGCGCCGTTTGAGCCCATGGTTCGCGGCCTATGCGGGCTGGACCTCTCACGCGCCCCTTCTCTCCCCAGCGCCGGCATCGGCCGCACGGGCACCATCATTGTCATCGACATGCTCATGGAGAGCATCTCCACCAAGGGTGAGGGTGACCGGTGGGGGACGCTGGGACTGGTGGGTGAGCAGCCCCCTGCCTCCTTCTCCTCTCGGGGCCTGACATCCGGCTGCCCTCTTGGCTAGGCCTGGACTGTGACATCGACATCCAAAAGACCATCCAGATGGTGCGGGCCCAGCGCTCGGGCATGGTGCAGACGGAGGCGCAGTACAAGTTCATCTATGTGGCCATCGCCCAGTTCATCGAGACCACCAAGAAGAAGTTGGAGGTCATGCAGGTGCGGGCAGAGCAGGGGCATGGCTGGGCTGAGGGGGCCAGTGGGCGTCATGGGGTGCTGCTGGGACCACCGGTCTCCCACCACACCTCTCCCCGCAGGCCCAGAAGGGCCGGGAATCGGAATACGGGAACATCACCTACCCGCCAGCCATGAAGAACGCCCACGCCAAGGCCTCCCGCACCTCCTCTAAGTGAGTGGCCCCTGCCTAGCCCGACCTTCCTTTCCAGGGACGTTCGGGTTCAAGTATAAACTTGGTTCTTACAACCTGTATTCACAAGTGTCTCCTGAGTGCCCTTCCACGTGGGGCCTGGACTGAGTATACTGATGTGTGAGATGGCGCCTCTGCCCCTAGGAGCTTCTAGTCTAGTGTCAGGACGTTGTCAGGGCTGGTGTCCTTGCTTTCCTGGCCTCAGTTTGCTCACCTGTGAGATGGGGTGACCCCATGTCACCCCAGGCTGGTGCTGGGGAACCCTGCCCCTGTCTCCTGACCCGCTGGCCCCCGCCCTGCAGACACAAGGAGGACGTGTATGAGAATGTGCACAGTAAGAACAAGAAGGAGGAGAAGGTGAAGAAACAGCGGTCAGCAGACAAGGAGAAGAACAAGGGCTCCCTGAAGAGGAAGTGAGCCGGGCCTGTCCTGGGGCGGCCATGGTACGGCCCTTCTCTGGCCTGTCTCTGGGGTCCCCCAGCTGGGCTTTCTGTCCCGGATAGAGGGGGCGGCTGTGACCTCACCCTGCCTTCCCAGCCCCACCAGACCTGCGTCTTGTCTCCCACTCCAGGTCCAGCCCCGCCTTATCCTTTCCTCCCTTCCCTTTGCAGCCTCAGCCCCGTCTCTGCAGAGCCCTCCAGTGGATGACCCACAGCCTGAACCTGGAGCAACCTCCCCCCCCCCCATTCTATTGTAATTTAAATAGCCATGTCCCCACCTCCCTCTCCTGGGATCCTGTATATAGCCCAGCGAGGCCCCAGGCGGGGCCAGGCTGTTCTCCTCTTGTAAATAAAGCCTCTAGGTCACTGTGTGTGGGTCTCTAACTCGGTGTGCCTGGCGGGAGGGGGAGGCAGGCAGGGAGCCTTCACAGTCTAACAGGCGAGTGTGAGCACGGGCCAGGTCTGGCTGTCTCTTCCTTTTCTTTAAAGCGGAGGGTGATCCTGCCAGGGTGGTTGTGAAGATCACTGAGGTCAGGGATGATGATATAACTGGCAACAATAATTCATTACACGTTTTTTTTTTTTACACATTATATTTATTGGATAGCACTAGGTCTTAGTTGCAGCATGAAGAATCTTTAGTTGCATTAGGTGAACTCTTAATTGCAGCAAGTGAGATCTATATCCTTGACCAGGTATGGAACCTGGGCCCCTTGCAATGAAAGTAGGAAATCTTAACCAACCACTGGACCACTGGGGAAATCCCAATTCATTACACTCTTGCCATGTGTCAGGTCTGGCTTAAGAGACTAAAAGCATTGTGGACTTCCCTGGTGGTCCAGTGGTTAAGACTCCGAGCTTCCCGTGCAAGAGGTACAGGTTAGATCCCTGGTCAGGGAACTAAGATTCTACAGGTCATGTGGCATGGCCAAAAAAATGTAAAAAACAAGGCCCTCCCAGAAAAGAACAAAACCAAGACTAAAAGTATTGAACCGAGGTACCTGTATCAGTCCGATTTTACAGTGGGACAGACTGAGACACAGAGAGATTAAATAACTTGCTCGAGGCCACAGGACTGTTTGTTGAGCAGTGAAACTAAGATTTTAACTCGGGCCTTTGGGCCCCAGAGCCTGCATTCCTGGAAACGCAGCCGGGGTCACCCCGAGGGGGACACAACCACATTCTCTGGCCTGACTTCTGGGTTCAAGCGCTAAGAAGATGGATCAAGGCCATGTAGCACAGGCCCAGAGCCACCCTGCCTGCTGTCCCTTCCCTCTGGCCACCTGGTGCTCTCAGGACCGCCTGGCTCCTCCCTTCCTGGGGCCACTGCTACCTTTAGACTCTTGATCAGAGTCTTAGTTTTTTAAAAAAATGTATTTATTTGATATCTGGTTGTGCTGGGTCTTCATCACTGCTAGGGGTTTTCTCTAGTTGTGGCGAGTGGGGGTTACTCGTTGCGGTGTGTGGGCTTCTTATTGTGACAGTCTTCTTGTGAGACATGGGCCCTAAAGCGTTTGGGCTTCAGTAGTTGGACCACGTGGCTCCTTGGGCTCTAGAGCACAGGCTCAATAGCTGTGGCACATGGGCTTAGTTGTCCTGTGGCACGTAGGATTTTCCTGGTCCAGGGATCAAACCTATGTCCATTGCATTGGCCAGTGGATTCTTCACCACTGAGCCACCAGGCTCCCCTAGTTTTATTTTTGATCACTTTCTGTGTGTCCGCAGTGGACAACAATGATTCCTGCTTCGTGTTAAGACTTTATGTTGATTGAAAATGCTGGTCTCCTGGGGAGTTGAGTCTCAGAAAGCCCTACTCGGTAAGGCCCGGTTCCCTGCCACTGGGCCGGCTGAGACTGGGTGGTCATTTGCTCAGTGGACACTTTCTGTATTGAGTGTCCCCACGTCCCTGGCACTGGAGCAGTGCTGTGGCGAGGTGGTGGATCCGATTGTTCCTGTCATTGTGGAATTGAGGAGACTGGTGGGAAAGGCAGACCCAGAAACAGTCCACAAACAGAAAATAAGTAGAGACAAGAATTAAGAAGGAAAAAAAAAAAAGAATTAATAAGGAAGCAAACAAAGGTGGGCTTCCCAGGTGGTAAAGATCCCACCTGCCAGAGCAGGAGACATAAGAGACGTGGGTTCGATCCCTGGGTCGGGAAGATCCCTTGGAGGAGGGCATGGCAACCCACTCCAGTATTCTTGCCTGGAGAATCTCATGGACAGAGGGGACTGGCGGGCAACAAAAGAGTGGGACACCACTGAAGCAACTTAGCAGGCTCACAAACAAGGGTGGAGGCAGAGAGCTGGGATTGGGCAACTCGGCAGGCATCTCAGTTCCCTGGAGCCGTCACCCTCTAGGGGGTGCGAGGGTGGAGCATCACCTGTGGGCCTCTGGGCCCCTCTCCCAGCAACCCTTTCTTCCCAGCTGAGCTGCACAAAAGAAAGGCGGGTCCCACCCCTCGAACCGCCCTGGGCTAATTGCTGGAGGCTGGGACTTGGCTTCTCCTCGGCCTCGAGGTGGGTCAAGGGGTGGCTCTGCCTGGTGAGGTGCCTGGTCCTTCTGAAGAGTGGAGACGGGGACTGCGGCCAGGGCTGCAGAAGCCCTCAGAACTCCAATCGGCCGGGTCAGTGCAGAGGTTCCTGACCAGGAACTCAGGACTCTTGGCAGGGGCCCCAACACTAAGGGTGAGGACAGGGAGGTGCCCCTCGGAGATCCCCGTGCCCTCCGCAGGCTGGGATGTTCTGGGCGGGGGTCGAACTCAGTCCCTGCTGAGTTGAGCCCCCACTGACCTCAGGATATCTGGCAGAGGACTCAGAGGAAAGGGCTAGCAGACAGGGGGCAGGAGCGACTGTGGGGTGAGGCCCAAGGAGGAAGGCGAAGGGCCCAAAGGCAGCCCTGTCCTTTGTTCCTCTGGCGACAAGACCTCCCTGGCCTGGGCCCCGGATCCAAGGAGGCAGGTAGCAGAGGACAGACTGTGGCAAAGGCTGGGGGCCTCCGGTGGGGTGACTAGGCCTTGGAGGAGGTGCCCGTGGCTGGCACTGGGATGGAAGGGGTTAAGGCAGCGGGGTGCAGCCTATGGCGGGAGGACACACCTGTGCGCAGGGGCGGCGGGCGGGGCCCAGGTGAGGAGCCTGCGCTGCCCGGCAGGAGAGAAGGAAGAAGGAAGAGTGGAGGCCAGGGCGGCTCCGAGGCCTTGAATCCTGGGCCTTGATTCCCCTTGCTCTCTGTGGCCCATGCTCTCTGGGGGCCAGGCAGCCTGGTGACAGGTAAAGACCACTGGGAGAGGGGGCCTGGGGCCCGGCTAGGGATTGCTGAAGGGGTTTGAGGGCGGGGAGCTGGTGTGTGGGGGCAGAGACTGGCTTTGGGGGTGGTGGGGAAGGGGCTCTGGGTGGAGAAGAGATGGTCAGGGGGCTTCCGAAGTTCTGCTTGGGCCTCAGTGGATCAACAACCCAGGGTGGGGCTGGTGGCCGCTGCAGGCTCACCCGGAAGTGTCCCCAGGGACGCGGGTGGTGGGGGATGGGGGCCTGGGCCTAGGACTGGCCCTGGATGGGCGGCGGGGTGGGGGCCCCCGTCTTACCCAGCAGTGTTTGGGTGCTGGTTGGGAGTCTCTAATACTGCCGGGTAATGATGGAGGCCCCTGTCTCAGTGCCAGCGACGTCCACGGCCTCAGGGGCTCCCTGCGCACAGCTGCTGGCGTCCCCACTCCCAAACCTCCCCGCCCCAGCCCTGGAGGCCCCCCTTTTTGAGCGGAGGGTGCTTCGAGAGAGGTGGTTCTTGGCTGGCTGGCTGCCCACAGAAGGGACACAATGGCCCCAGCCCCTCCCCCAACCCAGTGGGATTTGTCATCTGGAGGATCTAGGACCCACAGCTGACCTGGAGTTTAGGATTGGTTAGTAGACCTTCAAGAGACCTCAGCTGACCCGCGGCCAGGGTCCCTGGAGGGACTGGCCAGCTCCAGCCTGGATGTCTGTGACCGGCTCTGGGTCCATCTTCCAGCACAGTGTTGGATGGTCTAATGGTGAAGCTCCTAACACTGTCTGGTAAAGATGGCCCCCGGCTGGTGCCCTCAGCAATGACCTTCAGGGAGGCCTGAAGACTACGGAGCCCTCCGGACCAGCAACCTCTGACCTTTACCCTTGGGGAGGTGGGGGAAGTCACTAGGAAAAGGGAAACAATAGGTGGAATCAAAATGGCTGCCTCAGAGCCCCAGGGGATCTGGACACACAGGCTGGTTCCCTGGGCACCTCCATTCCCTTCCTGCCTCGGGGATGTGAAGGAAATGAAATTGTGGACCGGACTCTGGCTCATTCACCTCTCCCCTGGAGCTCCCAGCTCCTCACACGTCCTTTCATGACAGTGAGCAGGGGCCAGTTAATCTGATTTCTTCAGAAGCCGCGAAGCAGCTGAAGGTGAGCCCCGGCTCTCTAACCCCGTACCAGAACTCCCTGACTTCTGCACACACTTCCGCCCCAGGTGCCGACCATCCTTCCCTGTCTCCGTAATACAAGGGATGGGGACACGGGTGAGGTGGTACGTGGGCACAGCCAGTGGGTTCCTTTCTCTGCCCGCTCAGTGAGGGTCGCATCAAGGAGGGAGGAGGCGACCGGTCTGCGGGGTAGCGGTGGGGGCAGGGCTGTGGGAGTGAAGCCCACCTCCAGAGGGCAGACCCTGGCTGAGAAGTGCGGGCAGCCTGGGCAGGTGGCACGATCCGCAGGGCGGGGGTTTGAGCACGTAAGCCCTCCGGTGAGCTCAAGTGGTCTCCCCACAGTTGCGTGCAGTCTTGTTACCAAGGAAGCAGCTCCTGTTGGGATCATCAGATTTTTGGTCTAGCTCAGCAAAGCCACAGCTGCTCCGGCCTTAGAAAAGGAGATGTTGGTAAACAAAGGGGAGATGCGGTTTAGGAGGGCGGGGCGGGGAGTGCAGCTGGGCCTGGACCCCTAGGCTCGCGGTTCCCACCCTGGTCCTGTTTTGGATCCGGCTCTGCGGGCTTCCAGGGTGAGCAGCTGGCCAGGCTCTCCCAACCTGCCCCCGCCGGCGTCCTCGCGCCCCCTGCTGGCAGAGACTGGGGAAGGACCCGGGAGTGCGCGGTGTGCGCGTGCGCATGTTTGCTTCTCCATGGGTGCCTCCCCGGCGGCAGTCAAACACACTAGGAGGCTTTGACTTCAGCTTCAGTAATAAAAATTTATTGAGAATTCCTGGGGTGGTGGTGGTTATCGCCTCCGGACCACGAGGGAGGAATCAACACCGCAGCAAATCACTGAGAAATCACACTGTCCCAACACCCCTGGCCAACACAGGGAGGAAAGTCATTGCCCCAGAAGTGGTCAGTCTGTTCATCAGAAGGCTGAGAGGAGCGATGCAGAGGGACCATCTCATGATAGCGGGGTGGGGGTGCGGTGGGCCCCACGGTGACTCCTCAAACACCAGGGACGAAACAGATCCACTTCCTCCCTGGAGGCAGAGTTCTTGGTCACCAGGCTCATTTCTTACCCTTGATGAGACTGTCACTGTGGAAATGAGACAGACGGTGACATGATTAGGGGACACACCTGTGAGAGGCAGACATCTCGGGCCACCCCCTCCTCCCTGGTGTGTGGGTGGGGAGGTCAGAAAGGGGAGCTGGTTGGGGAAAGGCAGGTTCTGGGAGATAAACCCCACAGCCCAATGCTGTGTCGACTACTTACCTTCCCCTGTGGACACCAGGTCACCACATGAACAGGGAACACAGAAAGACAAGAGAAAGGCACATGTGATTGATAAGTTTCAGGCCCCACCCAGCTCTAAACCCCTCCTCCCTCCCAAGAGAAAAAGGCGAGCCTGCTGGAAGCCCGAGTCTGGCTCTGGGAAGGAAGAGAGTTACTCCTGTTGCCACTGCCAGGTCTCACCTCTGCCTTCCTAGCATCCTTCCATGACCCAGAGCAGCTCCCCAAGACAAGGACTGAATATCATCTTTCACTGCTTTTCAGTGGAAGGGAACTTTACAATTAAAGCCTTTACAGGGACAATGCTATTTGATCTCATAAAATCAATCCCGTGAGACTCAAGGTCGGGATTATTAACCACCCACGTTTCTAACTTTGATCCAGAGAAATGGTGTTTTCCAGGGTCATATGAGTAGGCTAGTAACAGGCTCCAGAGCTGGAGCAGCCAGACTCTGGCCCCTGATCTGTGTGGATGACCCACGTGAAGGCCCTGTCTCTCACCGGGTGAAACTTTCATCCTGTAGGTTGAGCACGAGGTTGTCAGCAGTGAGATAGATACGATTCTGTGAGGTGGCGATCTACAGGGCAGGAAATGAGACAAACGTTTGCATCAGGCAAAAAAGACCTTGATTCCTACCTGTACAATTCAATAACCACTGACAGAATACCTGGGGGTTAGAACAGGGATGCGGGGATGAGCGCCCTGGTTTCCGTGCTCACTCCGGGATCCAAAGCAACAAGCAACGGTGATGGGTTAGGTCCACAAGAGGCATGAACAGAAGGTCAGGGGAGCCCAGGGAGTAATTTTTGATGAGAGGAAGTGTCAGACAAGCCAATTTGAACAGAAATCTGAACAAGCAAGATTCTACTTCCCTCCCTTCAGTGTGTGCACACTCACCGTCTTGGAGATGTTCTGGGCTGCCCGGATCTTGCGCAGCTTGATATAACCTGGGTTCTTGCTCAGGGCCTCTCCCAGGTAAGCAGGATGCGGTTAAGGGGCCACATGAGGCCAGATCTCAATCAGGGCCCTGTCCTAACTACTCCCCGGGCTTGGCCCTCCCCTGGGCTGTCAGATCCAAGGTTGAGCTCACCGGGCTCGTGCCCAGCCCCACCTGTCGGCCTCCCTGCGGGCTGCTGCCGGGAACTGGCGGCAGTGGCGAAGTGAGGCAAGGCCAGCTGTGCTGTTGATCTGCCTCATGGCGGGGAGCCAGCCCTTGGGTGCCCCACCAAGTTCTCAGATCCCACTTGGAAACCCCACCCCCAGGGGTCGCAGGGCACGGGTCGCATTCGCCTTAAGTCTCATCAGCCAGCCTACGGGGGAGGATGTGGAGCCACATGCTCCCGGCCTGCGCTGGGAGCGCTTCTGCGGAAGGATATCATCCGTGCTGCCTCAGCCTCACCCTCCGCCTGCACGATCTTCTGCCGCTGTTCCTGCTTCGCTTTCTCCACCAGGAACTGGGCGCGCTGGGCCTCCTGCTGGGCTGTGGTGAGAGAGAATCGGGGTCACGGGGATGTGAGGCGGCGGGAACGCAGTCGCACCTGCCTGCTTCCTCAGATGCCCTCGTCGGACTCACCCACTTGTTTGGCTTCCACAGCAGCCGTGTACTCCCGGCTGAAGCTCAGCTCGGTAATGGCTACGTCATCCAGAATGAGGCTGAAGTCCTTGGCCCTCTCTGTCAGCTCCCGTCGGATCAGCAAGGACACCTGGGGGGAGGGGGCGGATGGGAGAGGGGAGTTGAGGGGGCTGGAGAACTGAAAGGAAGGGTGCTGCCATGACCACGAGAATCCCACATCTCCGGAACACTGCAGGGGCACAATGATGCTCCCCGAGTTCCTCACTGGGCCCGCGGGCCGAGCTGGAGAGGCCTTGGTCACATGGACTGCTAAGCTCCACTCCTTCCAAAATCGTGTGTACGGGTCTAGGTCACGCTTCTCCCTCCCCACCTGACACTAACCAGGCCCGGCTCTCGTTCCCCATACTGGCCATCAGCACGGCTTTTTGGGTGGATGGGACCTCAGGTTACAGTCCTTTCCTAATGGGCTGTCTTTCCTAAAAGCCCGTCCGTGGGGCTTCGGAGGAAAATGCTGACGCTGTGGGAGAGAAAGGGAGCTGGAGTCAGACCTGGGCCCGCTGGGTGATCAGCTGGGAGGCGTTGAACTTGGCCACCACGCTCTTGAGCACCTCGTTGACAATGGACGGCAACACTCGCTCCTCGTAGTCCAGCCCCAGGCGCTGATACATGCTGGGCAGCTCCATGGCATTGGGTCGGGACAGCACTCGCAGGGAGATGTTCACCATCTGCAGGTCTAAGAGAGAGGTCAGCAGTGGCTGGGCAAGGCTACAGGGGCTCACCTGGCTTCTCTGCAAAGCCGCCCTCCCCAGGCATTTCTCCTGTGCACGCTTCCCTGGCTACCTAGGGCAATGCCCTGTGGCCCAGAAGGCCTTGGGCAGAGGAGAGTGAGGAGGCTGAGGAGAGGTGACTCAGCACAGGCCAAGTGCATACTTGTCCATGCTCAAATCTTCTCTACCCATGGCCCCTCCTCCAGAAAATGATTTTTTTTTTTGACGCTTCACTGAAAGTTGTTACACTGTATCGTTATCACCAGTCTCCTGAACTAGACAGTAAGGACTTGAGAACAAAGACTGTTTGGTGAATCCTTTATTTTTAAGGCCTAGGGTTTTGGGAATTTAAGCAACCTTCACTAAAGATAATGCAAAAAAGTACATTACAGGTGAGCTACTTGCGTGTGTGTGGGTGTGTGTGTGTGGGTGTGTGTGTGTGTAAGGGATGATCTGGGGAATCTCAAAGGCACAACATCTGAATGGTTCAGGAGGGAATAGGTGCCCTAGGGAATAGGTGAAGAGTGGGACCAAGTTTCCCCAGAACAGAATGCACCAGTAGATTAACAAATCAAACAGTGAAACAAAGGCTTTAAAGCGAGGCTCTGACCTAGGCAGTAAGACAAAAGACAAACAGTGCTCTTACTGAGTAGGGGAGGAACAGCTGAAAATGAGCAAATACACAGCATGTCCAGAATGTACTGCTTTAATCCCTGGAGCAGGTGCTTTTATTACACCTTGTTTGCAGAAGTGGAAGCCAAGGCCCAAGAGGTCTGACACTGCCATCTTCCCCAGTCTCTGACCAGGCTGCCGTTTTTACTGTCAGGGACGCCCCAGTGCCCAGACCTACCTTTGGAGCCTGTGGGGGAGGATATTTTTCGGGGTCTGGCCCGAATGTCATAGATGATGGGGTACTGGAACCAGGGGATCCTGGAGGGGAGGGAACAGGGATAGGGGTTAGGAAGCTGCGATTTCACTAGTTCTGCCCGGTTTTCCGTCACCACGTGTTTCTTGGCCTGCTCCTCCTCTTAATGACCACTGGTCAAGGAGAAATTCTCTTCTCCCTTCGGAAAATAACAGTATGTGCTGCTGGAGATTTGGGCAGCACCACTGTTCGGGGAGATGGGGTGAGGAGGGGAAAGGGCAGCGCTGAATCTCGCTGTTAAGTCTTACTACATGTACAGGTGGGTCGACGTTCAAGGGTGAAGGGTCAGGGTCAGTCAGTTCTGCCCTCCATTACCTGAAGTGAAGGCCCTCAGCCAGAATGGTGTCCTGCTGCACGCCTCCAATCCGATTAAAGAAAATGGCTCTGTGCCCTCCTTCCACTGCAGGGAGAGGGGTGGGGGTCAGTCCAGGCCGGGCTCAGAGTACGTGCCAGCTTCTGGTGGGGCGGGGTGAGGGGTTGGGTGAACGAGGGGCCCCAGCGGGGCTGGGAAGGGGTCTAGGGAACGCTGGCGGGAGTCCGGAAAGGGGGCGCTGGTTGCTCACCGGTGAACACCGATTCGCGGATGCCGTAGGCCACGGCGCCGGCCCCCAGCAGTAGCTTCAGCGCCGTGCCCATACCCCGGGGCCCGGAGGGCAGCCGTCCCGCTAAGTCCTTCAAGTTCTGGGCCATGTTCGGTCCTGAGGCCGGCGGTACCAGTGGTAAGAAGGGGGTGCCGGCCCGCCTCTACCGCGCTCCCCGCTTAGGGATGGCCACCCTTCACACGAGGGTCCGGGCCCCAGGTGCTCGCGGGAGAAAGGGCACCGGAAGTGCGCTCCTTTCTGAACCCTCCCCTCAGCCCACGGCGGACCGAAGCTGGGCGCACAGGAAGTACGCATCCGGAAGTTCAGCCCCTTTCTGGAACCCTGCCCTCCCAGAGAGGCTTCGCGAGCGCCAGACCCGGAGCCGTCGCCATTTCCGAGCGCCCACTTTCGAAATGGCAGACGGAAGGAAGCTGGCGATTGGGGCGAGTTTGAGGCCAACTTAAAGGCGTTACACAATTTCCGATCCGGATGCAAGATGGCTGCGCCCAGTGGTGCATTCCAACCTCGTGAGCGCCGGGCTACGGAGCAGGAAGAGGACTGGGATGCTGTGGCGCCCAAGCGGCCCCGACTTGGGGCGGGAAGCAAGATCGGGGGCCGTAGGCTCATTGTGGTGCTGGAAGGAGCCAGTCTGGAGACAGTCAAGGTAATCTCGGGCTAGGAGATGGAGAGCTAGTGGATCGATAGAATGGGATCCGGTGTGGTGAGGGTGGTGGGCTCAGGGGGTGATGGATGGAGAAAGCAGAGACGGCTGGAACATGCTTTTGGAGAAGGAGTGGCCTAATCGACTACCTCTTCGTTTAACATCCTGGGTTGGCAGTACTCGTTTTCTTTGCTCTTGAATCTCTGTGCCTCTCACATCCTTGCTTCGATTGATTTACCAGGATTCTGTGATAACCCTAACCCCAAAGTCGTCTTAGGGGAAAGGTTTCGTCCCTCGCGTCGTTCCTTGGTTCATCCCAAGACAAGTTTACTGGGCAAAGGGGAAAGGTAATTACTGTAGTTCAGTCAGTCAGTTTAGTCGCTCAGTCGTGTCCGACTCTTTGCGACCCCATGAACCGCAGCACGCCAGGCCTCCCTGTCCATCACCAACTCCTGGAGTCCACCCAAACCCATGTCCATTGTGTCGGCGGTGCCATCCAACCAGCTCGTCCTTTGTCGTCCCCTTCTCCTCCTGCCCTCAATCTTTCTCAGCATCAGGGTCTTTTCAGATGAATCAGGTCTCAGTATCAGGTGGCCAAAGTATTGGAGTTTCAGCTTCAACATCAATCCCTCTAATGAACACCCAGGACTGATCTTCTTTAGGATGCACTGGTTGGATCTCTTAGCAGTCCAAGGGACTCTCAAGAGTCTTCTCCAACACCAGGTTCAAAAACATCAATTTTTCCGCGCTCAGCTTTCTTTATAGTCCCAACTCTCACATCCATTCATGACTACGGGAAAAACCATAGCCTTGACTAGACGGACTTTTGTTGGCAAAGTAATGTCTCTACTTTTTAATATACTGTCTAGGTTGGTCATAACTTTCCTTCCAAGGAGCAAGCATCTTTTAATTTCACGGCTGCAGTCACCATCTGCAGTGATTTTGGAGCCCAGAAAAATAAAGTCAGCCGCTGTTTCCCCATCTATTTGCCATGAAGTGATGGAACCGGATGCCATGATCTTAGTTTTCTGAATGTTGAGCTTTAAGTAAACTTTTTCACTCTCCTTTTTCACTTTGATCAAGAGGCTCTTTAGCTCAGTCGGCTCACCCTTTTATTTGTAAGGACTTAGTGTTTTGATTCATTGAAACCTGTCTGTCAGTCTCCTTTATTACTACTATACATTTCAAAACACTTCCTGGATCAGGTTATCATTAACACATTCACGTCTTTATTTTTACCTATCATTTGGCTCTTCTCTCAAATAAATCCGGCAGTTCCCTGTCTTAAACTTTATGCAGTGTTCTCATTCCTTTTGACATTGTTTCTCTTGCCCTTTAGAGCTAAACTTGTTCATTGAGTAGAGCCAGAAGAAATAGCACAAGTTGAGAAGTCAGACCTGAATTTTAACTCAAGTTCTTACACTTGTTTTAAGCATCTGATTCTTGAGAAAAGTTTGTAGTCAGTTTGTAGAACGCAGTTAATACCTTGCAGGGGGATTGTAATGAACGTGCTTTAAAAGTAGTACATTTCCATAGTAATCTAGGTGCAATTCTTTTCCACCTTTCTTTCCTCAGCCACTGTGGCATTTTATTAAGCTTGCAGTTTAGAAAACCTTTTAAATGACCAGCTAATCAGGTTTCCTTTCATTTTCTTCTATAATTGATATTTCTAACCTAATTATAGTTTCATATATTCATCCCTCCAGCCTGTTAGTTCTCAGATTCACTTAACCACTTCGTTTCCTGGTATGTTCTGTGGGGGTGATGGTATTTGTACCTGTTTTACTGGATTGTTGGGAGGATTAAAGGAATTAATGTGTGTAAAGGATTTAGAATAATCTTTGTCACTTGGAATTAGTTGTTACTGATTCAGGTTACTTATTAAGAAGCTGAAAAGGTTGTGGCTAAATTAAAGTTCCTAGAACATACTCCAGAGTAAATTAGCCCAGTTGTCATTAATGATACTCCAAGGGTGATAAATCAATTGCTGAAGTTGAAGCTGAAGGTTGAAGTCTTCTGTACTGTTAGCTTTTGTCTTCTTTGTGCTGGTACCTCTTGCTTCTGCCAGCCTCATCAGCCTGCTCTATTTCTTCTTTTTAAAAAAAAAATATTTATTTGGCTGTGCTTGGTCATAGTTGTGACACATGAGATCTTCATTGTGGCATGCCGGATCTAGTCCCCCCCCCCCCCCCCCCCCCGCCAAGGGATCTAATCTGGGCCCCCTGCATTGGGAGTGTAGAGTCTTAGTCACTGGACCACCAGGGAAGTCCCCTCTCCATTTATTCTTTGTACTCCAGCCTCACTGGCCTCCTCTAAGCTCTTTGAAAGCACTAAGTTCTCTTATACCTTAAGGCCATTGCAGATAATGTTGTTTAACTGCAAGCACCCTTTACTCAGCTTGTTGTCTCATTAATTCCTACTTAATGCTTATTCATTGGACAATTATTGAGTCTGTTACTCATTCTTCAGTTATTAAATGTTACTCTATCTCATAGAAATGATTTCCTTCCTGGTATAAATCAGGTTCTCATAATCCTTTACTGAACCATTTAGTTTTCCTTCATGTTTATCACAATTTGAATTAAATATTCATGTGGTTGATTGTCTTTGCCACTAGAAGGCTATAAAAAGGATAGAATAAGGTTTTAAAAATTCTTGTATCTCCAGTACCTACTACAGAATACACATGGTATTCATTCTTTGATTATTCTTATTAGTGGTTTTCAAGCTTATTAACCACAGCCCACAATAAAAAGAAAAAAATTACACGGTGAGCCAGTGTGTACACTCAGCTATATGAAGGAGAAAGTTTTGTAGTTCTTTATCTACCATGACTGCATTTGAATTACTCTGATGTTTTCTGTTCTATTCCATTAAAAGAACAAAACCTTGGTTATAACTTACTAATGAGTCAAAACTAGATTCATCTATTCAAAAGATTGTATTTTTTCTATAACTTAGAATGTCCTTGGAATAGGAAATGGCACCCCACACCAATATTCTTGCCTAGAAGTCCCATAGACAGAGGTGCCTGGCGGGTTACAGTCCACGGGGCCACAGAGTTGGACACAACTGAGCATGCACATACATACAAAAGTGTTCCATGGACTTAATTCTTGGCCCTTTGGTTTTGTTCTCTGTGACATTTTTATGTCACTTACTCAGTTAATTTCAAAGTCTACATGCCTCTTCCTCTAAACTTTTTGGAGTCATATCTCAAAATGTTGCCAGACATACAAATGTTGTATTGATATATAAAAACTTAGCTTTTCAAAACTGCATTTGTACTTAAAACTTTTTACTGACCACCCTAATGCTCCTCAGGGCTCCAATTTGCAATTGTTTCTTTTAGCTGTTGCTCATACACCTTAAACCTGGAGCCATCCCCTTTTCTTTTACTTCTGAGAATGTTCCTTGGTTACACTACCTCTGGCCTCATTAGTTTTCACACTTCTTCCTGTTGAGATTTGCAGCGCTTCACATTGTGCATGCTTGTTTTAAGCAGACTGAGAGTAGTGACCATGTATGTTTTGCCCAGTGTGCACGTAATGCTTTTGTGGTAAACAAGCCTTCAGCCTTGCTTACTAACCTAACTTTTGCCTGGTTCCAGCAACCCTCACTGGCTTTGCTTGATACACATAGGTTTTAAAATTAGATCCAGTTTAGAGTGTGTGGAATCACAGGCTGCCTCTTCTTCCCTCTTCCCTCCAAGATCAGTGATGGGGGTGGGGGTCGGGAAGATGTGGGCACAGAGGATCCCCTGCAGGATTTGGGAGCCCCACCCCAAGTGTCTGATGTATAGATCTGGGGTGGGCCTGAGAATCTGATTGTTCACTAGGTTTTCAGATGCTGCTGGTTTGGGGACCCCTCTTTGAGAACTGGCATCCCAGGGAAAAGCAACTTATGTAGCTCTTGTTCCCTGTTCTCAGGTGGGAAAGACATATGAGCTACTCAACTGTGACAAGCACAAGTCCATGTTGTTGAAGAATGGCCGGGACCCTGGGGAAGTGAGGCCAGACATAGCTCACCAGGTAACTCCAGGGGCAGAGCTCAGGCCCTGGGGCCTCTGGACGGAAGGTAAGGCTTCTCTTCCATCCTGACTGTGCCCTGGTCTCCACCCCACCTCCCTCAGAGTTTACTGATGCTGATGGACAGTCCCCTGAACCGGGCGGGCTTGCTCCAGGTTTACATCCACACGCAGAAGAATGTGCTGATTGAAGTGAACCCCCAGACTCGAATTCCCAGAACCTTTGACCGCTTTTGTGGCCTCATGGGTGAGAAACTTGGCAGAACTGATGGAGGGAGGAAGATGAAGGGGAATAAAGTGTGGCGTTTTTAAGTGGGGGAGGGGTCACATGACTGATCTCAGCACCAGCGGTCTGCACTTTCTTCCCATGCTCGTGGGTTCCCGGCTGCAGAGAAGGTGGGGGTGGGGGGGTGCCTGTCACTGCACAACCAGCCTCGTGCTCGGCAGCTACTTGTTGAGAGCATCTCAGTTGTGTGGATGCACGGGACACGTGGAACCCAGTTCACCTACGGGTTTTCTGGTTGAATCACTGGGCATGAGAAGCCGGGTCTCCACCTAGCTCTGAACTCTGTTTTTCTGTCCTAGTTCAGCTTTTACACAAACTCAGCGTTCGAGCGGCTGATGGCCCCCAGAAGCTCTTGAAGGTGAGGTGTTGTTACCTACTGGTTGGAGGTGGTGTTCTGGCTATGTTTCTGGGGCTGATTTTTATTTATTTATTTTTCTTTAGGTGATTAAGAATCCAGTGTCAGACCACTTCCCAGTTGGGTGTATGAAAATTGGCACTTCTTTTTCTGTCCCAGTTGTCAGTGATGTACGAGAGCTGGCACCCAGCAGTGACCCCATTGTCTTCGTGGTGGGGGCCTTTGCTCATGGCAAGGTAAGGCCTGGGCTCAACTCTCAGATTCTTCACGGAGCTGAAGCTTAGCACAGTCCCGAGAGCACTCAGCATTTTGATGATCCTTAGGAGTTGGGAGGTAGAGGGTAAGAAAAAAGCTGAGGGGCTCCACCTCCTGCCCTGGGCGCATCCTGTGAGGAATGCTGGGGTGTGCCTCATGGTTGGAACTAGGCTTTCACCATCCTTTGCCCACACTGGTGGTAAACAGTGCTATGAGATGGCAGTTTTTCTGCCCTAAAGAAGGGCTGAACCTGTGATGGCGTGAACGAGCCGCTGACAGATGCTCTTTCCTCAGGTGGACGTGGAGTACACAGAGAAGATGGTGTCCATCAGCAACTACCCGCTGTCTGCCGCCCTCACCTGTGCAAAAGTCACCACTGCCTTTGAAGAAGCGTGGGGGGTCATCTGACAGCAGGGCCCGGTCCCCCGACAGATAGTGCGGACGTTGCTTCCTGCCCCTGTCCTCAGTCGACTGTTGGAAGACCCTCCCTGCACCCAGACTGGGGTCTGCGGAAGTACAGGCTGTAAGCCTGCTATCTGTTTATTTTATAAACGTTGTTCTTGTAAACCTGGTTGTCCTCTGAGAGTTCCTAAATTCGGCAGCATCTGATGGTGTGACCTGGTGTAACCCCTCAGACCTCAGGAAGACCTGTGAGGTTATGGTATTTGCAGTCTGGCACCCTCAACGAGGGAGCCCTGATTGTTTCAGCTGTGGCACGTGGAGGGCTGTGTTTGAAAGAAAGTAGCCAGGGGTGCCAGCCGTGAAAAACCAAACAAACTGAAGTGATTTTATGTGGTACAGTCAGTCCAAGGTAGAAAAGTGGGGCAGGCGGGGCCTTGCCCCTCCCTTCCCCCCATGGAGGGGGGTGGAGGCAGCGGCATGTATACAATCATAGTAAATTGGCAGAAGAAAAACACAAGTTCCTCGCTAGAGGGGGGAAGAGATAAGGCAACGTGCATGGGGGAGCCCAGAGGAGGGACCTGGGCCCCTCTGCTCCTCCCACGAGAATTTCCCCTTTGGCCCCAAATGGAGACGTGGCCGGCGGCAGAGGCACAGCTGGGGAACCCTGTCTTCCCACACCCTTGCTTCTGGTTCTCTGTGCTCCAGGGCAGAGGAGTGCTGCGAAGGGAGGCGGGTCGTTGGTGTGCCAGTCCTGCAGTGGGCCACCTGCGAGGGGAGGCAGCGGGAGGCCAGTTAGTGTCACTTCCTGGTCCCCAGGCCCCAGCCCTTCCAGCTCCCTCCGGGCACCTCTCAGAGCAGTCAGCGCCCCATACTGTGTTTCTGGAAGCCATGCCTGGTGAGGTTCACCCCATCTTCCCAGGACTACCCGTTCCCCACCCCATCCCAGTCCATGGCTGTCTTCTGTGACCTGGTAGTTTATGCTCAGTTGTAGGGAGGTGTACTTACCAGGGATTACTCCATTTTCTTTAACTTCTCTTTCCTCGGCACCATCACTTTACGGACGTAAGGCAATATGAATAGTAGACTCAAGAAGAAGACATGGCCAAGGAAATAAATGGACTTGTACACCTGTGGGGACACGCAGCCTCCGTGGTAGCTGATAGCCTGGAACTGTCTCCCTCCCCACTGCCCGCCTGACCTCTCAGCAGTCCCTTCCCCTCTGGTGGGTAGGTCCCTGGCTACCTTCATCCACTTGTCCCATGTGAAGAGGCAGAAAGCGGTCATCGAGTAACCCATGAAGAGCCAGTGGATGGTCTGCTGCACCAGATAGTAGAGAGGCTGCAGGATGGTGATGGAGGCCAACCTGCTCAGGACTGGGCTGTCTCGAATCAAGCTGGCAGCCTGGGGAGGAAGGAACGGGCTCACTCAGCCTTGCCTCTCTGCTCAGGCCCCCTATGCCCGCCGTCCTGAGGGCTCACCTGTCGCTCCACGATCACAATGAGGAACTCCATCTGAAAGCAGACCAGGTACCCCGAGTGCAGGCCGTGCCAGAGCGCCAGGAAGAGCAGCGAGAGGCCCTGGGACAGAAGCTTATTTCCCAGGAACTTGAGTCGTTTGAAGAAGTAGCTGGAGAGAAGGGTGAGAGAGGATGAGCCTCAGACCCATCCTGCCTCCTGGCACCCACACTGGGGCGGGAAGGCAGTGTGCGCGGGTCACTTCAGAATGAAAGGCAGCCAAGCTGATGAGTCACGGTTTAGACAGAACTGACTCAATGAAGGCTCAGCTGGGGCCCCGCTTGGTACCGTGGATGATGACGGATGGCCTGCCTGGTGCCGAGGCTGCAGCGGAGAGGGGTGGGCTAGCTCTGTACCCAGGCTGCTAACTACCTTGTTTCTGTTTTTGAAACATAACAGGGATGGTTTTGGGGGCATTGAGTTGGGGACAAGAGTGGGCATGGCTGGGGGTGTCAGAGTGCCTGGAGGGGTCCGCCTGCACTCGGGAAAGGTGAAGAAGTCAAGTGACACATCCCTGCCCTGGGCGCTTACCGGGCCACCCAGGCGTTGGTGTTGATGTTGAAAGAAGCAATGGTGCCCGTGAAGCGGGGGTTGGTTTCAAAAAGCCACACCTTCATGTTGGCACAGGCATCCCACTTGGCTGTCCCATACTCATCGAAGCCATTGAAGCCCAGTCCCGTCAGAATGCACACGCCTTCCTGAGGGAGCCAGGCCATGAGTGTCCCACCGCCACCCGGCTCCCACTCCAGGCAGGTGGTCTGTGATCCCGCCCCTCTACCCCCCAGCAGGTTCATCCCCTGTGAGCCCGCCCCCTCTACCCCCCAGCTGGTCTCCTGTGACCCCACCCCTCTCCTCACCGTGACCAGCCAACAGGTGACATATTTGTATAGCACGAACTTGCCCCAGAGCAGCATGTACATGCAGCGGAACCAGAAGCTGCCGTTCTTGAGAGAAGAGAACGTGGGTGGGTTAGGAATGCCACCAAACCAGGAGCCCTTCCTCGTCTTACCTCACACAGGCGGCTGACTACTCTGCAATAGGCCAAGGGGAACCCCTCGGAAAGGCCCCGAGACAGCGGGGCCTCACCTCCTCTCCTAAAGTGGGGGGCACCTTGGGACACTGGTGCTGGGAGCTTTTATGTCCACATTCATCGTCAGTGAAGGAGATGGGGCAGAGCCAGCATCTCTCCCCGGGTCCTGGGCTCCTAGTGCCTGTCTGCCCAGGGCTGGAGGGGCTTGGCCAGGTCGCCCGGCTGTTAAAGAGAATGAGCCCAAGCTGAGCTGCAGGGGGAGGTCGAGGTGCCGATGCGTACCCGGCATGGCCCTGTGCCCGCGAGGTTGTGCAGCGCTGGCTGATGGACGCCAACTCTCAGATCTAGAGCAAGACCAACAGGCAGTTGTAGGTGGTGCTCCCACCTCTCAGCTATCTACGGGGGTCCCGGCCTGGCTACCGAGTGTCCGGTGCTGCTGTGCCGCGGCTGCTGACGAAGCACTCACGTGGTAGTCGTCGCTGAGGAAGAAGTCTTCGGTGATGTGGGGGCTGAGCAGGGTGTAGCCCACTAGGTAGACCAGGCCCAGGGCCAGGCGCCGGAGAGCAGGTATGGTGCTGGAAAGGGACAGGCGGGGTCATGGCGGGTGATGGCAGAGGCCCCTCCCTCTGCTCTTCTCAAGGGCGCGCGCTGCCTCGGCTGGGCAGGGGAACGGAGCATGCAAGCCCTGAGTCTGGGTGCTTCCCCTCAGGTCCGGCGGACCTCTGGGTCTCCCCGGTGTGTGCGGGCTACGTGGGGACTGAAAGCCCGATGCAGAGCTCAGCTTTGGATCTGCTCTCTTCTCTCCTGGCTGGACCGATGCTCAGACACAGGCTGGCCAAAGTTCTCAGCAAAGGGATCTGCCTGGTAACTTGATCGGTTTCCTGATTCTTGGTGGCTCAGATGGTAAAGAATCTGCCTGAAATGTGGGAGACCCAGGCTCGATCCCTGGGTGGGGAAGTTCCCCTCGAGAAGGAAATGCAACCAACTCCAGTGTTCTTGCCTGGAGAATCCCATGGACTGAGGAGCCTGGCAGGCTATAGTCCATGGGACTGTGAAATATATAGATTTTGATATATTAACATTTTTTAAACTGGGAAAGTGGGTTTTAAAGGCAGGGACATGACTGCTTCAGGCAAAATCCTATGGCATAAAAGTGTATTTTGACGTTTGTACCACAAGGTCGGGAGGGATGGTGGGAAGTGACCCAAGCTGACAAGTGCCCACTCCCTGCCGTGAGCAGGCACGGAGTGCTGCTCACAGGGCAAGAGCCTGGCCCACAGCAGACAATGCAGCTGGCTGGCCTTTGGGAGGTCACTTCAGAAACGCCTTTGTGTCAGGTGAGAGGCCTGAACGGAGGTCTTAATGAAGGGGGTGATTACCTGTTTGGTATCTTCCCTGGGACGTCGGTCAGCTCTCCCCGCACCAGCTTCATGTAGTGGTTCATGGAGAACTGGGGCCCCACCAGGAAGGCTCCGTAGAAGTAGGAGAAGCCGGCGACTTCCAGCAGGGAGGGGACACCCCGTATGGCGTATATCTGCTGCTCGGAGGACAGGGAATTCTGTGCCGAGAAGAGAACAAAGAGTTCAGGACCCCCAAAAGCCAGTGTGAGGGCTCCCCGCCCTGGTGCCCCACTGAACTGGGTTCTGCAAACAGAACCTCTTTGAGGGGATGACAATATGGAGAGGAGTCGGTGCTTCAGGGGGAAGTGGGTGTGTCGGGGGGAAGTTCAGCCACGGCCAGCTGCAGCCCTCTTCCCAGGGCCTTGCTGGCTGGATCGCTGGGCTGTGAGCAAAAGCTGGACCCGAGCAGTCAGAAACGGTGATCATACCACCCGGCCTGAGGGCGGGAGGGAGGCCCCGCCCCTGATGATAATAGCCATCCTCCTCCCTTTGGGTTAAATTCCTTCACCTCTCTGCGGAGGGAGGGTACTTACCTGATCCTTCCCTCCGTCATAGTAGTCTATGGCCAGACCTGAGCAGAGAGAGAAGGTGTGGGTGGAGTGGAGGAAGGGGGCACACGATGCGGCCTGTGGACCGAGGGTGGGTAGGAGGATGGGAGGGGCGTGGGTGTCAGAGGGGACCCACCACTCACCGATCAGCTTCAAGGTCAGGACACAGTGTGGCATCGTCCATTTGATGTCATAGGTGCCGGTGGCTGTGCTGTAATATCCGGCCAGAAGGTAGCCCTAGAAGAGGGGTGAGTATTTATTTATTCCACCATCACTACAGTGCGTCTCCCCCTGCTCTGAAATCCAAGGTATTCTTTCACTTTTTCCTTTCTCTTGCTCTAGAAACTGAACCTGTAAAGGGAAACAGACGTCCTCAAGGTTTCTCAGTAAAATGAGGGCTAAACTGAGTATTTAAAGGATTAAAAAGTTAAAAAAATTTTTTGTTTTTTTGGCCTCACCGCATGGTCTGCGGGATCCCAGCTCCGTGACCAGGGACTGAACCTGGGCCCCTGGGCCCTCGGCAGTGAGAGCTCAGAGCCCCAACCATGGGACCGCTGGGGACTTCCCCAAACCAATGTTGATGCTCACATCCTGCAGCTCATTCCAAGTGGGTCTCCCGCCTTGACTTTGAGGGACTCCCCTCCCGGACGGACGGCTGTGCTAATCCCAGCAGGCTCAAGAACCCTGATGGCGGGGTCCAGGGCAGAGGGCCAGTGGCCACCCCTCGGTGAGGCAGGCAGCCTGCAGGGGACGTTCCCGGGGCCTCTGGACACTGACCCAGAGCCTCGCTGCTGAGGGTCACTGTGGATCTCCCAGCCCACGGCTTCTTCTCCACCCCAACCCTTGTCCTCCCCCGGCCCCCAGCCCGGCCAGCTGTGACCCGAGCTGCCCTGGGAGAGACACGTTTACCATCTGGACGCAGAAGGTGGTGAGCACAGCGGTGACAGTTCGGCCCATCAGCCGGAGGATGAGGAACTGCAGCAAGATGCAGAGCAGGGAGTGGTAGAGCTGGGTTCCTGGGCGTGGGGCAGACAGCACGTTGTTGCCTGTTTTCCCCCGACCGCCCTTACCTCCCCACCCTTCCTGACACTTCTGAACACAAGGAGGATATATACAGAAGAAAAAAAAAAAACTTTGGTATCTGGATCTTCCTTCTTTTTAAGGAGCCTCCTGATTTGGAGGAAGGGAAGGAAATTAACTGTATAAAAACACAGGACTGCTAGGGAGCTCCTGTATTTCTGGATGTTGGGCCTAAGGGATGCTCCTGGGGGTACTGCTTGGGTCTGTCGGCCAGTTCCAGCCCCAGCAGAGACAAACTGGTGCCTCTCTGTGGATGGCATCTGGTAAGGGTTGTTTTGTTGTTTTCGTCACTAAGTCGTGTCCGACTCTTTTGTGACTGACCCTATGGAGTGTAGCCCACCAGGCTCTGTCCATGGGACTTCCCAGGAAAGAATACTGCAGTGGGTTGCCATTTCCTTCTCCAGGGGACCTCCCTGACCCAGGGATGGAACCCTCATCCCCTGCACTGGCAGGCGGGTTCTTTACTGCTGAGCCACCAGGGAAATCCCTCTGGTAAGGGTAACCATTCTCAAAAGCTTTTATCTGGGAGAGAAATGTACATGAAGGGAGAAGCTAAGCTGTGTTCCTGCCCATAAAACCCTCTCTTTGCTCCCAGAGCATCACAACTTCACTCTCCATCAGATTCCCTCCAGGACGTTTTGTTCAAGTCTGTTCCTTTTCAGGCTCCCTATAGTTGTGGTGCTAACTCAGTTCACTCACCAAAGTTATAATAAGTGATTGAGAGGCCCGTAAAGGTGTGGAAAAGGTGGATGAGGTAGCTGTCCTTGTAGAAAAGGTAACGCCGATAAAATAAAGCCAAGGGGTAACCTGGATGGGGAGAAAGAGAAATAGAGGGTTACTCATGGCTGGTGCCCAGGTTTGTTCTGGAAGTTGATCTGGCATAACACCCAGCCCAGAGAGGAAAAAAAAACAGGCATACTAAGGATGTCTACAAAGACAGCAACAGCATCCTTAATTATCAAAAGAAGCCTCTTTGTAAATACAAATTTAAGACGGGAGATATTAATTTTATATTGAGGCAATACAAACTAGGTCCTATGATGAGGTTTCCTTTACCGCTTATTAAATATTGCTAGGAACATTCTCTTGCATTTTTCTTAGATGATATAAGAGACTGAGGGTGCCCAACTGTGCCCAGAAATGCCATTTTACACCTTGATGATCTATTGTAATTCCATCACCAGCAGAGTATTGTCAGTCACATTATTAAGAGGCTAAATACAAATGATCCCTGGCTACAGACAGGGTTGCTGTCGGCATACCAGTTGCACAGCAGTTAGTAGGTGGGTACTCCTCACACACTTGAGGTCTGGGCACTGCCCAAGCTAATAAATCCATTTAGGTATACTGGAAAAATGTCTTCTGAAGCCATGATTCAGGGTATGATTCCAGGGTTACGACTGAACTACAGGGGATCTCTTGATGGCCGTGAACTGAGGATGCACAGCCAAGAGTTGCTGACGGAAGGGTCAACAACACTGGGTATTCCCAGACTAAAATCAGCACATTGCCTTGTTTTACTGCAGACTCACAGCCAGAGTTCCTCACATCAGCCATCATGAAATCTGGCTGATAGGCTTGGCAACGTTCCTCCTGTAGTGCCTGAGCAGAGAGTTGAGGCCCCTCCTGTTTTTTGGAAGGATGCTTTACCCAGTCTATCATTGCATAATTAGTGTTCTTGAGTTGGTCATGGTTTATAGCTGCTGCAATTCTTGCAATTTTGGCTGTACCTCGGGGCTTGTGGGGTCTTAGTTCCCAGACCAGAGATTGAACCCAGGCCCCCAGCAGTGGAAGCTTGGAGTCCTAACCACTGGACTGCCAGGGAAGTCCCTGCAATTCTTAACTTTTCAATCGTAAGTTGCAGGTAGTTTATCACTGGAGATATAGTTGTGAGTCTGGTTAACTGCAAGGCTTAGATGAGCGTCATACATAAAATGCTGAATTAAGTGAAAGAGTAAATGGATAATCATATTACATGTTAGCTGATGTTCTCCTAGTTATTTTTCCCATAACCTTTTTTTTTATACTTATGATCACAGGGACTTCTCTGGTGGTCCAGTGGCTAAGACTCTGTGTTCCAAATGTAGGGGGCCCAGGTTCAATCCCTGGTCAAGGAACTAGATCCCACATGCTGCAACTAAAGATGCTGTGTGCTGGAATTAAGGTCCAGTACAGCCAAATAAATAATAATAATAATTAAAAAAACAACTTCTGATCGCAACCTGTATACTTATATATCCTAGTTTTTTCACACAACAATGTATCAGTCATTTATCTTCTTCGTGGTGGCAGGATCTACTGGTGTCCTTTGAATGCTGCTCTCATAATGGGCTATATATTTATCAAATATATAGCTTCATGCAAACAGTTGATGTAGATAATTCTGTGGATGACTGACTCATTTACTCATTCATTCATCCGACAGATGTTTATTACGTGCCCACTACATGCCAAGCGTTCTGTTTATGGAGCACAGAATGACGGAGGGGGTGGCGTGGAATGATTTATGTTCTAGCTACCTAAGGTGAAGTGATGTAGGGCTGCTAGTCGAGGGGAGGGGGGCAACTGTGACCCTTTCACAGTCAGATGAATGAGTAAAGGAATACGACAAGCCTCATACGTACCACGTGGGCAGAAATCTTGTGGGACTAGCAGCAAGTATTGCTAAGAACCAGAGCCAGGTACTAGCAAGTATATGTAAACACCCAAATGCCTTACATCTTTTGTCTTTAATGTTTTAGGAATAGGGGCATAAATGAACAAAAACAACAAATAGGGTGGATCTTAATTACCTAGAGTACTCATAAAAAAGTTTCGGACAGCTAAGAGTTTACCCTTTAAAACACTTAAAGGGTTAAAAACCTTTAACCAATTGAAATCACTGAAACCCTTCATCATTTGGGATGCTTGAAGTTAAAAAACACAACACACATCACACCGCCTCCTTAAATTGAATATAACTGGATATTTTCTTGGTGATCTGGGTCATTGTTCTAATGGCACGATGGTTTTAGGACCTATTGGGGTGTGCCTACACTGTCCTACATTCTGAGTCCTTATATCCATTTTCCATACTTTTCTGCCCCTTTCTTTGCTTTCAGGGATCTATAGTCACTTCTTGATCTTTCAGTGCCAAGAATAGTCTCTCTTCCTATTTCTAATTTACACCAGGCCTTAGAAGTCTTAACTTTGTTTTAAAGGTGCAAAACAAACAGATAGACAAGATCTAAGACAAGAACAAGGGCCTTGGTGTCTTCCTTGTAGACTTAGTGCGCAGCCCTTGTAACATCTGTTCTGGCATTCAAGGCCCTTTCACTCTCTCCTATTTTCAGGTGTATTTGGGGGGGCGCTGAATTGGGTGAGGAGTTCCATGCAGGTGGAGTCTGACTGCACACCAGGAAATGTACCGATAAGGAGATGGAGTGATTGGGAGAAAAAGAAAAAGAGTGCAGCAGGCCAGGTTACCAAGGACAGGAAGATCATCAGAGAGAACAGCGGAGCCTCCAGGCTCTGGAAGCCGCCAAGGGGAGGAAGGAGCTGTGCTGGGCGAGTTGCTGTGACAACCCGGAGCTGGTTGTCAACATGGTACCCTGCTCCCCGCTGCTGCTCAGCTCGGCAGGCTTCCGAGCCTGGCTGCCATTCACCCTACTGGGGATGTGCTGTTTGGGGGGCGGGTGTCATCCTACAAGCTGCTTCTGAGTCTCAGTACTGCTGTGTGGGAGCCGACGCTTGATACAGTGGCTGCAGTCACCTGAAGAATCTCTAAAAGAAACCAACAGAAGCAGCTCTCACCCACACACCCGCCGTCAGTCTGATGCAGTTAGGTCTGGGTGGCCCTAATGGGCAGCCGGGGCTGAGAAGCTCTGCCTTCCTAAACCCTCGTGCAGGGCAGGTCCTGAGGAGAAAACCCTGAGCTTGGTGACTAGGGGCTGCTGTTTTCCCTGAATGGCCGAGGTTTGCTCTCTAAAACCGGTCTGGAGGCTTTTTAGAGCTTGTGTGGCCGCCACACTGGAAGAGTTTCTTCTATTTGATTGCTTGCTTAAAGGGGGACTCTGGGGACTTCCCTGGTGGTCCAGTGGCTAAGACTCTGTGCTCCCAATTCAGGGGGCCTGGGTTCGATCTGGGGCCTGGGTCAGGGAACTAGATTCTACAAGCAGCAACTAAGAGATTGCATGCCACAACTAAAACCCGGCACAGCCAAATAAATAAATATTAAAAGAATAATACAGGAGGACCCTGCAGAAACTTATTAGCGGATGAAGGTTGAAGATCAAACCTGCACCCTAAACCCGGGATTCCCAAACGAGAATGGGTATAGGCCAAGAGCAGACTGGAGGGCACTCACTGTGCCTACACCCTACAGCGGACTGCTGAGAGGCACTGCACTTGGCCCCTTCAGGCAGGGGTCCCCAACCTCCAGGATCCATTGTTCTGAGGTGGAGCTGATGTAATGATAGTATTAACAGAAATTAAACACACAGTAAATGTAATGTGCTTGAGTCAGCCTGAAACCACCCTCTACCCCTCACTGCCTTGATCTTTGGAGAAAACTGTCTTCCACGAAACTGTTCCCGGGTGTCAAACAAGTTGGGGACCATTGCCTTCAAGGATCCCAGTAGTTACAACATGGAGTGTATGTACCCCGCTGGTCTCCCCAGCTCGTCGCTGGATGTCTCCTCAGGCCCCACTGCTGTCTTGAGTCAGAAACTTGGATCTATTAACTGAGATCGCTAGTGGAGTTTCTTCCTCTCTGAGATCTAAGAGTTGTGAAATTACTCATTAATCCTAAAAGGTCCTGAAGTTCCATGTGAAGAAATAGAAATGGACTGCTTTCATTGAAGTCTGATGAATTTCTTTGTCTCTCATCCCATATCGCTATTTCTGGGCTCTGTGGGAATATGATATGACCCCATTTGATCAGGCAATGGTTCATGTGACCTTGATGAAGAGAAAACAGAGCATGTTTTGGCAGGTGTGAGGAAGAAGACAGAACTAGAACTGCTGTGTGTTGTCTTAGCCAGGTATTGACACTGGTTTTACCAAAAAGAAGACAACCACCTCCAACACCACACCAAGAGTTCAGAGGACACCCTCAGCATATATACATTAGCGGCTGTCAAACATTTTGGTCTCAGCACTGCTGTTTTGAAAATCATTAAAAAAAAAAACTGAAAAAGAGTTAGTTTACAATGTTGTATTAGCTTCAGGTATACACAAACTGATTCAGTTATATATATGTGTGTGTATGTATATATATTCTTTTTTAGATTCTTTCCCATTATAGGTTATTATTAATATAAGATATTAAATATATCTTCCTGTGCTATACAGGAGGTTCTTGTTAATTAGCATCACTTTATACTCTTAAAAGCCTTCCACTGCAGGGGCCATAGGTTGGATCCCTGTTTGGGGAACTAAGATCCCATATGCCATGCGGGACAGGCAAAAGAAAAAAAAATTTAAAAAAAAATTAAAAGTTTTAAAATTATTAATTCATGAAAAAAAATAAACCTATTACACATTAATATAAATAATGTACTCTTAATGAAAACAGCTATATTTTCTAAGTTAACCATTTAAATAAAAACAAAACCACTTAATGAAAAGAATGGGATTTTTTTTTAACAAATATCTGGCCTTTGCTAAATAGAAGCGGGCTGGATGCTCAAAACTGCTTCTGAATTCAGTTTGTTGTAATATGTCATTTAGGCCAAAATATATGAAAAAAAAAATCTGGCTTCACAAAGATATACAGCTGGAAAGAGAATCTTAATAGCCTTTACAGGTAATTTTGGATATTCTGTCTTTGATAACATACAGAAAATCAAAACTCAGCAAATAAGTAGTTTCTTAAAGGTTAGTTGTAACATGGAATCTGAAACCATATCAATGAGCTTTTCACACTGTTACATTAAAATCCACAGGTCTCTCATGAGCTATAAATAGATATTTTAGCCAGGCCTGGGTTTTTAACAGTGTGCATTGGTCATTGGGAAAATATTGGTTCACTGAGTTAGGGAGATCTTTCAAATCTTGAGACATCCTTATAATACAATATCCAAAAAAAAAAAAAAAAATCACATTTCTTAGTATTACCATTGATTTTCAGCAGAGAAGTCTTTATAAAATGGGAAGTTGTCTAGCTCATGGTAGCAAATATAAGTTTTGCAAAATTCAAATTTTCACTTGAAAGTTGAAATTTATCACTGATTACAAACACTGTCAGTTATGTTCCTTGAAGTGACAGGCTCACTTTGCACATTTGCAAGAAGCTATCTGCCAAACGCCCAGTCTAAACAACCAGTTTGTCTATCAGTCATTTTTTCACGTGAAAATGGTCTTCTGTGTAAGAGAAGCTGTCAGTTCAACGTGCAATTTGAGCCAGGGCAGAGGTGCTTTGCTTTGAGACACTTCTACTTTGGGACAGAGGGTGTTCCATGCACATGCCTCAGTTCTTCAAACAGAATGTTAAAAAGACATGTACTCAGGGTTGAGATTTTATGCTTCATTCAGGACACTCTTTGGTTGTTGTTCAGTTGCTCAGTTGTATCTGACTCTTTGCGAACCCATGGACTGCAGCACGCCAGGCTTCCCTGTCCTTCACTATCTCCTGGAGTTTGTTCAAATTCATGTCCATTGAGTCAGTGATGCCATCCAACCATCTCATTCTCTGTTGCTCCCCCTTCTCCTCCTGCCCTCAATCTTTCCCAGCATCAGGGTCTTTTCCAATGAGTGGACAGTGGATGGATCTGTGCACCCCCCGCCTTGTTTTTTTAGCATTTATTTTTTGGCAGCATTGGATCTTTGCTGTGGCACTTGGACTTAGTAGTTGCGGCTCGAGTCCTTCTCTACTTGTGTCACATGGGCTTAGCTGCCCCCAGGCATGTGGGATCTCAGTTTCTGGACCAGAGATCAAGCCTGTATGCCCTACACTGGAAGGTGGATTCTTAACCACTGCATTGCCAGGGAAGTCCTGGATCTGCCCTTTCTCGACCGACTGCATGGTGGTGAAGAATGTAGGGTATGCTGGTTCAGTTGGGTGTCCTCGCCTTCACTCATGCTTAGGGACCAGCAGAGTTTTACCCACCATTGCTTCTGCACTGTCAAGTGCCAATGACAAAAGCAAATAACATTTTAATTTTATTCTGAAAATAACTTTAAAGTTCTCAGGGACCCATAGGAGTTCATGGACTACACTTGGAGAAATGCTGACACGGAATGGTGTTTTGGCTTAATCTTCCGGGTTAAAGCACCCTAAATCAACAGGCTTTTCTTCCTCCCTCCTTTCCTCAACTGCTCCTTCTTTTTTTTTTTTTTTTTAATTTATTTATTTGGTGGCACTGAGTCTCAGTTTCAGCATGTGGGATCTAGTTCCTTGACCAGGGATTGAACCCGGGCCCCCTGACCAGGAGGGCAGAGTCTTAGCCACTGGACCACTAGGGAAGTCCCTCCTTCTGTATTTTCTTTTTTTTGGAAAGTTTCTCTGTCCTTGGTTTTGAGATGATCAGTTTCCTCTTTTTTTCTTATTCTATTGAGATGTATTTCACATACCATCAAATTCATCAGAGTGTAGAATGCAGTGGTTTTTGGTACATTCATAAGGTTGTATAATGTCCCCACTGGAATGTCTAAATTCCAGCATGTTTTCACCCCCTGCTCCCCGCCCCCAAGAAACCCCATCCCTGTTAGTGGTCACTCTACAGACCCTGGTGACAAAGTCACTTTCTGACTCTACAGACTTGCCTGTTCTGGGTATTTCATAAAAGCGGAGTCCCACCACATGTGGACTTTTGTCCCTAGCTTCTTTCACTCAGCGTCCTGTTTCTGAGGTTCGCTTATGCTGTACCATGTAGCAGTACTCCATTATTTTTTTTATGGCTGAATAACATTCCTTCGTTTGGACAGATCATACTTCATTCATCCAGCCATCAGTTGATGGACATCTTGGTTGTTTCCACTTTGGTGATATTAAGCAGAAGGCTGCTGTGAACATTCCTGTATCACTTTTTGCACGGTGCATGTTTTCCGTCCTCTTGGGTATGTACCTAGGAGCAGACTGTTTGGCTCATTTGGCTGCTGAGCAGCACTTCTCGGTTGGTGGTACAGATTAGTTTTTAAAATTTCCCATCTGCTGTGGAGCAATACTTCAGGAAAGTACAAAGTCATGGGCTTGGATGATGTGGCACTATCGAACTGCTGTGAAAATCCCTAAATGTTCATTCTTACTCTCCACTTGCTTTGAGCTTTGATTTGTCAAAGGGTGGCGACAAATTGCACCAACCTCTCCTTTAAAAGCCTCTTTCACTGAAGGCTTTTTCTTCCGACTCCTAAACATGGCTGACCTCCAGAGTCAGTCCCAACCCTCTGCTATGCTCTCTACACCATCTCATTGGACAGCCCATCTACTCTCATGTAACTTAACGTGATCTTTATGCCAAAGACAACCTCACATCTTTAATCCTGACCTCTCAGGTTTCAGTTCCACATTTCCTACTTCCTGGTGGGGCATTTTCAGTTTGATATCTTGTACCATCTCTATCTCCGTGTAAATAAGACATGGGCTTTCCCCTGAATCAGGCTTCTCTCAGCTGCTTCTTTTGTTGATTAATGTTACTGCTCTCTGGGCCACACAGCGACACTCAAAGGCGTGAAGTTGTCTCTGCCTCTTCCCTTTCTCCTCAGTGCCCATATCTAATCACCAAATCCTGGTTTGTTTTTGTTTTGGCCGCACCACAGGCTTGTAGGATCTTAGTTCCTCAACCAGGGATTGAACTCATGCTCCCTGCAGTGGAAGTCCAGAGTTCTCAGCCATAAGGACTGCCATGGATTTCCCCCACCAAATCCTGTTGATTCCTCCTTTCCAAAGTCTCTCGCCACCATTGCATCCCCTTCTTTCCCATGTTACATCCGCAGGGAAGGCCCTCAAGTGCTCGCGCTTCAAGTCTTGCCACGACCTCATCTCTGCCTGTAGCTGCATCCTCCGACATCCTCCACCAGGGGGCTCTCTCTGCCACTCCTGCTCAGAAGCCATCAGTGACTCTACCTGACCACTCCACACAGCACCAGCTCCCAAGTCCAAGATTCAAGATCTACCTTCTTTTTTTTTTTTAAGATCTACCTTCTAAACTACATTTCTGGGCAAAGCCTCCACCGTCTTCCTCCAGCTAAAACTTAGCTAGTTTCTGCTCAAACCTGCCTTGTGTCGGGAATTCCACAGTGGTCCACAGGTTAGGACTCTGCGCTCTCACTGCCGAGGGCACTCCAGGGTTCAATCCCTGGTCAGGGAACTAAGATCCCACATGGAATGTGGTGTGGCCAAAAAAAGAAAAATCCAGCCAAACACACAAAACCACAACAGCCCCCCACCAAAAAAAACCAAACAAAACATGTCTTATATCTTTCATCTCTAGACCGTCACTCATACCAGTCCCTTTGGGTGGGACACCTTCTTCAATCACTCCTCTAACCAAGTGAAGTCCTACCCATTCTTGAAAAACACTCAGTTCAAGTGTCTCCTTCTTTAGGGTTACTGTAGACCACAATTAATTCATGACCCTGAGCTTTGGACTCATGCCTTAAACACATGGCGCTTAGGACAAAGACTCATTTGGCAAAATCATTATGTAATACATGTTGCCATTCCTTATACTTCTGTTCCGAATTAAAACTATCACACGTGCTCGCTTCGGCAGGACATATACTAAAAAAAAAAAAAAAAAAACTGGAACGATACAGAGAAGATTAGCATGGCCCCTGCGCAAGGATGACACGCAAATTTGTGAAGCATTCCATATTAAAAAAAAAAAAAACTATCACACGTTCACAATCTCTTTTCCTAAAGTCCTTCTGTGTCTTTGGATCTCCCATAGCATGCTATCCTTCGTACTTCATTTTCTGATGGGTTGACCTACAGTAATTGACACTTAATACCAGTTTGAGTGTAAGTTTCTTCATCTGTAAAATGGGGACAGGACCTGCTCCAATGATTATTGTAAGGGCTAAAGGGGATAATGCATATAAAGTAGTCAGCACAGCCTAAAATATTGTAAGCAGTCACAAAGTCACACACACACACATGCAGATTCACATAGAGGGTGTCTGTAAACTAGGTCTTATCTGAGAAATTCTGATGAAAGTGGTATCAGGGGTTCTGAATCTAATCTTCATTCCATGTGACAATCAAATGACTGAGGGATGTGCTTCCCATCTTCACTTTAAAAGAAGAGTCATTGTCTATTTATTTTAGAAAGATACTGACTCTGGCTTGCCAAGAGCACTTTTTCTAAAATGCAACGTACTGTTAAATTAAGGCACTGGATGGTTAGAAGAACACCAACTCTGAGGTTAAGATGAGATTTGACAGCCTGAATCCCAGTTCTGCTACTTACTAGCTGTCCCCTTAGGCTGGTTGATGAGTTACTGCTTTTGGTCCTCAGTTTCACTAGTAGAGTATCTAGGTCCTGGCTCATATTTCAACCTGGTCCATATCAGATGCTCAGCAGTGTGAGATGGGATCAACCTCTCCTTAACAGAGGCCTGCCCAGCGACCTCCACCAGTCACCTGGCTTCAAACATCGTGAGTGCCAATGGCTCCTGCATGTCCCCCTCCCGTCGAGGCTCTCCGCCGAACTTCACACTCGTGTGCCATGTGGAGTCGGCACCCACCTAACAGACACCTCAGACGTAACAGGCCTCAAACTCAACTGCTGATGTCCTTCCCTCAGCAAGCCTGCTCCTCCCCTGGCTTCCTCATTTCAGCAAAGTCTTCTGCTCCCCTTCTGCTGGCGCAAGGCTGAGGCCCTGCCACCTTCCCCTGCTCCTAACACCCTCCCCTCCTACAGGCAACCCCATCTGTCAGCAAACCTTGTCTGTTCTACCTGCAAAGTGAACCCACAATCTGACCACTTCTTCCCCTGGTCCGCGTCGGCGCCATCCCTGGCCTGTGTTATTACTGTCGTCTCCTGACTCATCTCCCCCAGGGCCTTCAGTCACGCTCTGCTCTGCAGAAGCTGAAGTCCAACCAGAATGCCAGACGGAGCTGCCCGCCCCTCCTCCACCGCTCTCTGACTCATCTCTGACTCTGGACTGCCCTTCCTGGAATGGCAGGCTTGTGCAAACCTTAGAGCCTTCACATTAATATGTTCCTGGCCTGGGATGCTCTTTCACTGATGAGCTCAAGTCCCTCCAGCGCTTCAGGTTTTTACTGAAATGTCACCTTATCTGTGGGGCCTTCCCTGACCCCGTATCTTGAGATTGCACACGCTGCCCCACCCTGTATGCCACCAACGCACACTTCCTGTTTTTCTTTCCTACTTCATCTTTCCTATGTTCTCCTGGCACTTACTACTCTTCCACATGCTGTATATTCTACTTATTGGTCTTTGAAGGCAAGATTTTTGTCTCTGCTCCCCCCCGCCTCACTGTACAGCAAGGGCCTTGTAGAGTTCCTGGTACAAGAAAGTTCTCAAAAATATTTGTTGAATGGATGAGGGAATAAAAGAATGAATGAACAAATACTCTGTATCCTAGGGAGTGAATAAAATATGTATTGAGCATCCATTATGTGGTCAGCAATGCATTAGGCAAAAGGAGACTATGGTAGAGTTGTAAGAGATGCTTTCAGACTCTGAAGGAGCATTTTAGAGAGAAAAGAATACCAAGCAATGATATTGTGTAAATGCTAACTGATGGAAAAGCCAATGTTGTAGAGGTTGGAGAAGACAAGAGGTCAATAATGAACAGAGCAGTCAGGATGAGCAGAGACGAAGCAGGGGAAGGGAGTTCCAAGGGAGAATTATGTACTAAAGACCCAGAGGCAGGAGAGGGCATGGAGCAGTCATGTCACAGACCGGGCTGACTACCAGATGGGGCAGGAAGGTTTGCAAAACCAGACAGAGTCAGAATTTGATATAATGGGGAAAAAAATCAAGAGGACTGGACTTCCCTGGTGGCTCAGAGGTAAAGAATCTGCCTGTGCCAATGCAGGAAATATGGGTTTGATTCCTGGGCTAGGAAGATCCCACATGCTATGGAGCAACTAAGCCCATGTGCCACAACTACTGAGCCTGTGCTCTAGAGCCCCGGAGTCACAACTACTGAGTCTACGTGTCATAACTACTGAAGCCTGAAAGTCCCAGAACCCAAGCTCTGCACAAAAGAAGCCACTGCAATGAGAAACCGAGAAATGCAACTAGAGAGTAGCCCCCGCTCACTGCAACGAGAAAAGCCCGAGCAGCAATGAAGACCCAATGCAGCCAGCCAAAAATAAACTGAGCTCATCACCTCTGTTTCCGGTCTACCCATTTCTGCCCTGGCCCTCAGCAATGGGGTAACACACCCCCAGCCCAGGCCAACTCACCCTCACCTCTTGTGAGAAGATCTGGTTTATAGGGTCAACGGGCTCCTTAGAGTAAAATGACTGAAACTGATCTCAAACTCAAAATTCATGCTTATCATTGGAGATAAAGGGATGGGAGACAGCGGATCCCCCCCAAAAAGGCTATGTCTGTCCATCACTGCTCTTAGGGATAGTTCACTGACAAAATTATGGCAACTCTGGAATTTCTAGCTAAAAAAGATGGATGGAAAAACCTGTTCCAGCCTTATATCATCTGAATGCTGAAATTTTTCTAAATTATGAAATGTTCCCACAGATAATGGGTATTTTGCTTTGGACAATGGAAGGCCACTTTCATGATCAAGTTTCAGTTCAATTTTCCTAAGGATCACAGACTAGATTATAAAACAGGACTGCTTTTGAACATGGCTTATTTGTATTATTTATTTATCTTTGGCCATGTGGCATGTGGAATCTTACCTCCCCAACCAGGGGTAGTACCTCGCTACCTTAATTGGAAGCGCAGAGTCCTAACCACTAGATGGCCAGGGAAGTGGCCGTCTAATGGCTTACTGGTAATGACAGTTTATTTTTTATCACATATTTCCACATGCTAGCTTTATCATGATTATTTCCACTGTGAAGAACTGCCACTCATATTTCTTTTCTTTCACCAAAGCGGAAATTCCTCATACTGAAGGACTATACAGAGGAAAGGAAGACAAATGGAGGTCGGAAGGAGAGTGAAGCCCTGTGTGACTCTGGCTCTTTGCGGTGATAGGTAACTGACTGGTTACTGACCACACTGTCAGCTGGGGGAACACTGGGACATTATGGACCTGGAGGTGGGGTGACACTCACCTCTGGAATTTGTTCACAATGGTCCTGTCTCTATTCAGCAGATTAAGCCTTGTTGATGGTATGGCCAAGGTGCCAACACACCTGCCCCACTCCGACAGTCTACGGCTCAGGCTGAGTCACATGCTGAATGGTTATCCATAGGATTCAGATTCTCTGAACCCATGAAACCTTATAAATCACTGACTCCAAACCCTTCATTAGAGAGAGAAGAAAGCAAAGCCCAAAGGGGCTAACTGGCTTGCCTCAGGTTAATAGAGCAGAGCCCCAGTTAGAACCCACATCACTTGACTTCTATGCTGATACTCCTGTCACATGCCCCGGCACCTGGTGGTGGCCAGCAAACACATCACTAGTCACTGTGGTTGTTCAGGCACTCAGTCATGTCCACTTGTTTCGACCCCATGGGCTGTAGCCCACCAGGCTCCTCTGTCCATTGGATTCTCCAGGCAAGAACACTGGAGTGGGTTGCCATTTCCTTTTCCAGGGGATCTGCCCGACCCAGGGAGTGAACCTGCATCTCCTGCATTGCAGGTGGATTTGTTACCACTGAGCCACCAGGGAAGCCTCACTAGTCACTAGCTGTGCACTTTTAAAGCTACGGCTATGTTATTCTCTGATTCTCTGTTCACAGACACACGCACGCCCATTTCTGCTTATCATCCTATCTAAAACCATTTGAAAACTTTATCTCTGCTAAATTTAGGTACTCCTTGTTCTTTCTTTCTTCATCAGTTATTGGGGACGCCCCCTGCCTATCTTCTTAGGGTGCAATTCATTTCTGAAAGGGACCTCCTGCTGAGTATCTTAAACATTTTGATGACTATAGAATAGTCAAAATGTCCTCGGAATAAGAACAGAAGGGGCGTTTTAAGGGTAAACTAGTAAATGACTGTTATCTGTGAGAAAGGAAAAAGGCTCTTATGAAGGTTAAAAAGCTTTTTGTTTTTTTTTTTTAAATGGGAATTCCCTGGAGGCCCAGTGATTAGGACTTGGTGCTCTCAATGTTGAGATCCCAAATTCAAACCTTGGTTGGGGAACTAAAATCTCATAAGCCAAGTGGAATAGTGTGAACAACAACAACAAAAAAAGGACATGTTAGTTTTTTCAGTCACTTAACCTAAACAACCTAAACCTGAATTGCACCCAAAGTCCCATCAAAACTCAGTTTTTTATTGTTCCACTCAAGCCAGAGGCTCTGAGCAGTTCACAGGCAAGGCCATGTTAAGGTTAGCGCCAATGATACAAGCTGGCAATTGTGTGTGCAAACTGGTGCTGAGGCTGAGAAATTATGATGTTATGATGAGACAACAGACTGACCCTGAAGCCACATTCCCTTGTATGACCCCACTGGGAAGAGGTACTCACTGGCTTCTTAGCCTAGGAAAAGTCAGCACCGCTCCCCTCCACCCCCGCCACCCTGGGTCAGGGGCCAGCCCTCAGGACTACCTCAAGCCTGATCAGATGCTCGGAACTATTTGTGAATGTTTGTCTGCACTATTACAGTCTTTTCTGTACTATTACAGATTGTGCAAATGGTCACATAGTTTTTTTGTTATGACAAAAATTTATAGACTGAAAGAATGTTAAGGCTGTTTGCTAGCAGGCTAGTTACTAGTCACTGTTGACTTGTGGAACAGGACAACAAAGGTTGACCAACACTCAGGCACTTGAACACACAGAAATGCTAGCAAAGATAGCAGCCTGAGGCTTACAATCAGAGAGTGCTTGCTTTATCACACTGTAAATCTCTGTAAATTAGCGAACCACATGGTGGCCAACTTCTAGCCAGATTATCTGAGCTAGACTCAGGAATGAAGAGTAATCTGGTTGAGAAATTCAGCTTGGCTGCTTGAGCAAATCACTTAGATTCTTTGTACCTTGATTTCTTCACGTCTAAGGTAGGGATATAAAGAAAAGAATGTGGCCCCCCCATTCCAGTTCTTCAAGGACCATGCCAGCGGCCACTGCAGCTGCCCACCAATGGCGCACCTAGGGGGACTTCAGGATGGAGAAAAACTGGAAGGATTCTGTGCTTTGGATACTGGTCTAGATAGTTCAGATGTATATCTAAGGGACAGTTTCAACGAGTCCAGATTCTGGCATCTTCACATAACACAGAAAGGCACTAAAATCATTAACTTGAGACGTCTGCTCTTTGGGACTGGCAGTAATCTTTTGATGCTCAAAGTGTGTGTTAGCTACTTAGTCGTGTTCAACTCTTTGCGACCCTATGGACCGTAGCCTGCTACAGGCCGCTCTGTCCATGGCATTCTCTAGGGGAATCTTCCTGACCCAGGGATTGAACCTGGTCTCCTGCACTGCAGGCAGATTCTTTACTGTCTGAGCCACAGGGAAGCCTCTCTGAAGCTCAACTACATGCTTTTTTCCAAGCAAAAAAAAATTCACATATTAATATATCCCTGATCTCTTTGGAGCCTTCCTCAGAGCCATCCAAGAGGCTGTCTTCCAGGCTGTATTCCTCAGTAAAGTCCCTGAATAAAACTTAACTTGCCATTTTTAGGTTGTGTGTTTTTCTTTCAGTGAAGAGGGAAAATACTAGCCATCTTGCAGGCTGTTGTGCAGATTACAAGAGAAAATATCTGTAAAAAAGCATCAAACATGTACTTCCTTGAGGCCAGTTAAGAAATATTTACATATGAGCAAATATTTTATACAAGCATATCTATACCTAACTTCTTAAAATCTGTGTGAGATCTTTTAACCAGTTTTAAGAATACACTCTCAGGCTCAAGCCTCTAGCCTTGAGCTAGGGGTGGGAAATTTTGGTCTTCACCCATCTTGATCTGATTTTAACTAAATTAAGTCTATAGCAAGTTTCAAAAATAAATCTCTGAGTTGACCCCACTACTCCCAGGAAGAAGGCGATTTGCCACGAAGTTCATCCAGCTTCATTCAGTCTGAGGCCCTTTCTCTGCATGGGTCTGTTTAAGGCCTGGGTGGGTGTGTGTGTGTGCAGGGGTGGAGGTGGGAGCTAGCAACGTGCTCACGTGATCATACATTTAGCAACGTGCTCACGGGGTCATACATTGTTGTAAAACGTGTAAGATATTTTTGAATTCTTTTTCTTAAAGAAAGTCACCATGATTAGAGAATTTTCAGGTCCCACAAATCCTGGATTATTAAAAAAAAAAAAAAATCAACCACTACAACAAAACTAGGCATTTGTTGTCACTGTCATTCAGTCTTTAAGTGGTGTCCGACTCTTTGCAACCCCATGGACTGCAGCACGCCAGGCTTCCCTGTGCTTCACCATCTCCTGGAGTTTGTTCAAATTCATTCATGTCCATTGAGTCAGTGATGCCATCCAACCATCTCATCCTCTGCCCTAAGATCTTACAGAAAAACCCGAACGAACATTTGGGCCAACTCAGTATTTCAGACCCGGGATGCCTGTTTAAGTCCAAGAAGGGAAGGAGTGCTGACGTCACCTACCAGAGAGGTCTACCGGCTGGGAGCACAGGCTCAGCACAGGTCAGGGAGAGGGGCGGAGGGTTGGCCAGGCCTGCAGAGCCCTGGCCTCATCTTCTCTGCTCGGTCCTGTCTGCCCCTTCTCTCACTTCTTTTCTTTCTTTTGTGCCTTGTGTTACTGCTTCCTCCTTGTCTTTCCCTGATATAAAGGCCTGAAGTCTTCTATTCCCTGCTTCTTGGCTTTTACACTTCATGGTTCTCTCTTAAAAAGTCTTGAACTAGTGTGTGGCAGCCTGAGTTGTTTTCCCCCTTTTGATTCCTGACACTGGTTTTCAGTGGAGAAACTGGAGTTCTTCACTCCTGTTGTGACTTGATCTGGCCAGGGGTTGCCCCAAGGCTGCCAAGTGGCTGCCTTAACGCTGCCAAGTGGCTAATTAGCTTTACACAACCCTCCCAAATAACTTGTCTTGGTAGTTTCTCTCCCTCCTGTGAAGAGTTGCCAAATCTAGGCTTGTAAGTACAAACAAAGTAGGTGAGACTTCTTTTTCACAACAAGTATTCCAGCAAGTGAAATAATAAACTCTTGCTGAACCTTCAAGCTGGGATTCTAACAGGAGAAAAGACAAAAGGCATCACACCCTCTAACCAGACCTATGAATCCGAACGGGTGTGGTTATTTGTTGGGTTCTGTTTCTCTACCTCTGTGAGCATACGTAGTCACTCTTTATTCTTCAGGTCTGCAGATTTGGTGAATTTTAGTACATTTGCAATGTTGTGCAACCACGCCCACTACTAATGTCCCAATACCTCTATCACGCTAACCAGAAACCCCACACCTCTCAGCCGTCACCCCCAATTTAACCCTCCTCTCATCCCCACCAACAACCAATCTACTTTCTGTCTTTATGGATTTGCCTATTCTGAGCATCTCACATAAATGGAAGCAGACATTACGTGGCCATTTGTGTCTGGCTTCTTTTGCTCAGCACCATGTTTTCAAAGTTCATCCACGCTGTAGGAAGTTATCAGTACTTCATTTCTTTTTACGGCTGAATATTCCATTTTATGAATATTAATATTTTGTTTATCTATTTGTCAGTTGGGTCATTCACTGTCAATGATAATAATGTGATGAATATGTGCATACAGGTTTTTGTGTGAACATATACATCAACTCTTTTGAGTAGATAATTAGGGGTGGAACTGCTGGGTCCTACTATAACTCCTTAACTTTGAGAAACTGCCAAACTGCTTTTTTCAGGGGCTGCCCTGTTTGATGTTCCCACCAACCACACATGGGGATTCTAATTTCCCCACATCTTCACTAACATTTGTTTATTCCTTTTTTTGGTTACAGCCATCCTGGCAGGTGTGAAGTGGTATGTCATTATGACTTTGATCTGCATTCCCAAAGACTAAAGATGTTGAGCATCTTTCCACGTGCTTATTGGCCATTTGCATGTCTTCTTTAGACAAATGTCTATTCGTATTCTTTGCCCATTTTTAAACCGAGTTGTCTTTTTATTGTTTAGCTATAAGAATTCTTGATATATTCTGGATACTAGACCCTTACCAGATAAATGATTTACAAGCACTTTCTCTCTCTCTTTCTTTTCTGTTTCTCATTACTTTTCACTTGCTTTATAGTATCCTTTGATGCAAAAAAGTTTAAAATTCTGATGAAGTTCACATTATCCCTCACCATCCATGCTGAAAAAAAAAAAAATCCAATTTCTTTATCAGCATCTCAATATTACTTGAAGATTTGGGAAGAACTTTAAAAACTATTTAAAAATTTTGTATTTTATTTATTTATTCTGGCTGCACCCTGTGGCATGCCAGGATCTTAGTTCCCCAACCAGGGATCAAACCTACACTCCCTGCATTGGAAGTATGGAGTCTTAACCCTGGACCACCAAGGGAAAGTTCCCAAGTTAGGTATTTTAGAATGTAATAAAAGCACATATACCTTAAAAATATAAAGCGAGATTAAGACTTGAAAAAGTTGGAAGCTTCTGGTGAGATGATGACCTGGCTCCCTATAATTACTGTTAGGCTCTTAGTATAAATAATACAAATGCATGCTATCTAGGGGGGCTTCCCAGGTGGCTCAGCAGTAAAGAATCTGCCTCCAATGCTGGAAACACAGGAGATGCAGGTTCGATCCTTGGGTCAGAAAGGTCTCCCAGAGAAGGGCATGGTATACCCACTCCAGTATTCTCTCCTGAATCTCCATGGACAGAGGAGCCTGAGGGGCTACAGTCCATAAGGTTGCACAGAGTTGGACACTGAAGAGAGTTAGCACGAATGCTATATAGGAATTCCTAGGTTTTGCTTTTGTTTCCTTCTTTCAGAAGAACTAAAGAAGAACTAAAACATGGGGTCAAATTATTCTTTAGCTAAAGAATGAGGGTTTCTAGTAGCCCTTCTGGTTCAATATTTTTAATTGAATATTTTTAATTTTAATATACATGTATATTGTATTCCAACTATAATCAATCTTTTCCAACAGAGCCTGAGGTATATACCATGGGAGCCTTAAAGGGCGCTATGCCAGCTGGCCTCTGCTTGCTGGCTGGCAAACAGAAGTTTTATATTTGCGGACAGTAATCCAGAATGGTGTCCAAGTCCATCTGAGTTTAGAATCGCTATCACAGCAGAAACTGGAAACCTCAAGGGCTGTAAGCCATTGAGCACGTCTACATGGAAGCCACTTCTCATTACAGCACATACAAATACACAGCGACCCGAGCTCAGCCTTCTGGGATCTCATATCCTCCTCAGATTTGCACACAATATACTCACATGAGTTCTTTCTCTTTTTTTAATAGTGAGCTCTTAGTTGCCTACAAAATTACTATCTTACCACTTATAATTTTGTGTAGCAGGTATGACCATGTATGCTTTTTTATCGAAATGCCATAGCAATATGACAGATACTTGATACTGAAAAGCATCTTTAACTGACAAAAGCTTTTTATTTTTAATTTAAACTTAGCCTGTGGTTAGTGTGGGGTATTTAAATTGTTCACTCGACTTCATGTGAATCAAGAACAAAACGTGAGTCTTATCACTTTTGTCCTGAACTTCTCTCCGCTTTCTGACAAATGGTCCCTACAATTAGAATGCAATGACATTTCCATCAGAAGTCTCTATCGCTAACAATTATGGTACATGAGGTTCTCAGATAGAATCCTTCGTTAAGGGTGTCCAGAGTTTCATGAATCTCATTTATGTTCAAAGCCACTGCTTGAACAGGGAGGAACCCAGATTTAAAAAGCAATCCAGGGACTTCCTTGGTAGTCCAGTGGTTAAGACTCCATGCTCCCAATGTAGGGGGTGTGGATTCAATCCCTGGTTGGGTAACTAAGATCCCACATGCCCCACATGACGCAAAATGCAGCCAAGAAATAAATAAAATAAAAAACCACCCATTTTAAGCCAAAAGGAAATCCTTATCCAGAAATTACTCATCCTTAATTTTCGTGTCTTACTTGCCACCTTCCCCATTCTAGCTTTGAAAACAGGGAGAAATAAAGATGTATACAGCATCTTTTGGGATACACAAATCTTAAGCTTTGAGGTCTCTAGGAAGCTATTATTGCTTCACAAAGAGAATTTTAGGTGGACCCTAAATCTCCCTGCCCTTGACTTTAGTAACTGCAGGGGAAATGTCAACACCCTTCAGCCCCCACCTTAAAAACTCTCTGCTTCAGGAGGACAAATCACCTAGAATTGCATGAGGGCATCTAATTTTTGTTAGAGCTACAGGTCACAACAGAAGGCCTGGAAAGATTATCATCTCTATTACCTATCTGATAATAGACAGATTATCAGATATCTCATGTTCCTAAAGACCAATTTTACTAAAGATGAGGTAATGAGTTAAGTACTGTATCTGATAAATAATTTTTTAAATTATATTTAATTCATAACAAGCGGCAATAGTTTGAAACAGAATACAAAACTTACCTGCATTTAAAAAAATAATATAGTCATCAAAGAGCTTTCTTATTTGATAAGAAATCAGAGCTTATCTATCTGACAAGAGATGATAATGATATAATAATGTCATTAGTACATTAATCCTATGATTCAGTAATAATAATAATATTTGGAGATGTTAGCAAATGGGGAAACCTAAGCTATAAAGAATCTGAGAGCATTTTGTTTATCCCAAAGATCGTAGGGTACAAGTTTAAGGTACTATGGGGGACATCAACTGTTACAAAAAAGGGACTTGAAGCCACACATTAAGCCCTCAGTCCTCAGACAAGTAGGGAAGTGTATAACATGGAGAGCTGTTAAAACACGGATCACTGGGCCTCATCCTGAGAGTCTCTCGTTTAGTCCCTCCTGAGAACCTGATTGCTTAACAAGTTCCTAGCAGGTCTGATGCTGCTGGTCTCAAGATCACACTTGGAGTCTCCCTAGAAAGGAAGGAGATGAATATCTACTGAGGGAAAGGAGAGAACAACTATTTAAAACTATCCTGGGTCAGGCTTGGCCAAGGATTAATACAGTCCATCTCACCTGGTCCTCAGAGCTTCCCCAGAACAACGCTTCTTTCTCACACTTGGCCAGAGCAGAATGAGAGTGAAGGGTCTGCCTAGGCAGGTCTCTAGAAATAGGCAAGCTCTTCAACGACTATATCATTTTAAAAAATGCTGGTTGATTCTGTATTCTGTTTCAAAATATTGCTGCTTGTTATTAATTAAATACAATTCAAAAATGTGTATCAGATACAGCGCTTAACTCTTAACCTCAATTCTTTACTCAAATTGGCCTTTGGGAACATGAGGAAAAGGATGGCTAAAGCTTAGTAACTGGTCGATGGTGAAAGAGTTGGCACATCTTATTATAATTATTTTGTGGCTGCAATTATTTGAGTGCATGTGTGCTTAATCACTGGATGGCCAGGGAAATCCCCAAATTTAATCTTAATTAATTTTAGAAACCTGCACCTAGGCCTGCAGGTCTGTAAAGATGCTTGTCCTGCCAGCTCACTCTGTCACATCACGCCCCCCCCATCCCCGTCCCCTGAAGACTCAATCATGCTTTTCTCTGTGGCTCTTCTATGCAACCTCTGGTGTCCCAGCCAAGCTGGACTGCTTGCTGTTCCTCAGGTCTTCCTCACTTTTCCTACTCTCCACATACATGCTCATTACCCTTTGTTGTTGAAAAGTTTCCCTTTCCATCTCCACTTGACTAGAATCTTCCATGCCTTTTAAGGTCTAGCTGAAATGCCATTTCCTTTTTGAAGACCGAACCTCATTTTTAAAAGGCTGCTGGACAGAACTCCTTCAATGAGTTCCCATGACTGCCCAGACAGATTTCATGTCAGTGGGCATGTAATTGCTTTGTGAAACTACCCTGTGCATAGAATCTCATGGGCCCTGTTTTACACATGTCTCTGCAAAGAAATGGGCTTCCCAGGTGGCGTAGGAATAAAGAATCTACCTGCCAATGCAGGAGACACAAGAGACGCAGGTTCAATCCCTGGGTCAGGAAGATCCCCTGGAGTTGGAAGTGGCAACCGGCTTCAATATTCTTGCCTGGAATATTCTATGGACAGAGGAGCCTGGTGGGCTACAGTCTGTGGGGTCGAAAAGAGTTGGACACGACTGAGTGACTGAGCACCCATGCACACTGCAAAGAAATGGTTCTGTTTGACATTAAAGTTATATTGCCATTCAAACATGAACTTTTGTGCAATGTATGATATTGGAGTGTGGATTAAAAAGTTGGAAAAATATAGTTAAAAGAAATCCCAACAGGAAGCTTTAGGTTATGACAAAATTTGTGGCTGTGAATTAGAATAAAGATAAAAGTCTAAAATGAAGAATGGACCTAGCCTTTTGGGACGAGACAAGGCCTTGAAAGTCTTTAGGACAACCTCCTCACTTCACAGTCATAGAATTTTTGGACCGTGCTTTGTATTACGGTCAGAAGTCTCATTTGTCTCATTAATGTTGCTCAGTTTCCACCGCGCCTAGCTGTGGGCTCTTCATTTTGCTACTTGGAAAAAAAAAGCTTTTTGCCCTGAATGATGGATTTAGTTGTGAAGGGCCAGGCCTGACTCTGGTCCAAAGGGAGCTGAACTGTAGGACCTCCTTTGATTTTAAAGGTTGCTAACCATAGTGGTGCTGATTCTGAAGCTCCAAGGAAAGAGTCCTCACCATCAAGTGCCACTTTAGATGAGTCTACCAGTCAAGCCGTAGTCATGGCCAAGCCTGAAGGAGGAGCTTGTGCTAGGTGGGGTGGCACCTGTTCCATTTGGCTGATGCCATCTTTGGCTGCTGAGAGTTACCTAACATGCTGATTAAATCTTGGTTCAGTCATGTCGAAAGTAAAAAGTAGAGGATACCAAGGGCCTTTGTCTTTCCCATCCCACACGCTCCTCCCAGTCCCGAGGTGGTAAAGAGCAGGGGTTTCAGTGGGGGGCAGAAACGGGTACGAGCTGGAGGTCACAGCTTCCTATCTGCACGAGGCAGCTAATGAGAGGACTGTACATAACTTAGGGGTAACTGGCAGGCCAGGCGGGGTATTGTTGAGCACTTTATAAATGTCAGTTACCAATGCCATTATCAATACACTCTAGATTCTCTTCCCTCTCTGTAAGCATCTCCGTGGCATTTCAGTCCCTCCCTGATTCAATTATGATACCACTGAAAAGTGAAATGTGTTAGTAGGGTCGTGTCTGACTCTTTGTGACACCATGGACTGTAGCCCCCTAGGCTCCTCTGTCCATGGGATTCTCCAGGCAAGGATGCTGGAGTGGGTAGCCATTCCCTTCTCCAGTATTGACTTCTAAAACTAACTGTTATCAATTCTTATCAACTGTTTTCAAGATCAAGACTAGGCTTCACAAGACAAGCTGGAGGTGCCCTTGGAACCTAAAAGCCAGTCCCCAAACTAGGTCATTCCTTGGCACTGAACAACATCTAACTCTCACTTGACCTCTCCACATCTGTGAAAGTCACAGTCACCTTTTCAGCTCCCCTGGCAGAAGAACTGAGTTTGTTTTTTGTTTTTTTTTTTCCCCAACTATTATACCTCTTTCTCTTTCAGGCAATCAGTTGTCAAGTCATTCATCCACACTTTCACTTATTCAGCAAATATCTATTGGGCCTTTTCCACAAGGCAGGTACTGTATTCAACTGATGAACAGAACTTAAACGACTGCTGCCCTCATCTGCAAATACATAATCATGTGTTGGCATGTATACTCACTCAGAAGGGGATTTCAGTCTGGAGGAGAAAGTACAACAGGTCACATAACTTAAAATGAGAGGCAGGAAAGGACTCTGGAGGAAGTGACAATCTGAACCGAGGCCCGAAAGAGGAAAAGGCTCGGTGAGGTGGGTAATGAGCACATAGCGCTCTTGGCAGCCGGATCAGCAGGTACCATGGCTCGGGTGGGAAGGGCCTGATGCCTTTTCTGAGCAGCTGGGGCAAGGCCACGTGGCCACAAGGCTGTGAACTTGCTCGGGTTGAAACTGGAGTGGGAGATTCCCAGAAGTATATGGAACCCCTGGTGGGGGCTGAGCCAAGAGAGGGATGGGGTCGGGTTACCCTGGCTGTGCCGGGGAGAACGGACTGGGTGGACAGGAAGAAACTATACAGACCTGTCCAGGGGTTATTCGGGCAGTTTTGGTGACAGATGGTCAGTGGCTGTGATGATGGAGGGAAGGAGTGTATCTGAGGCACAATTTGGAGGTGGTGCTGATAGAACTCAGTGATTGGGGTGAGGGCAGAGTGAGAGGGGTTGCTGATAAGGCTGGTTTCTGGCGCGTGCAGCTGTGTAGATGAAAAGTAGTCACGGAATCTATCTTCCAAACTACTCTGTACTCCTGGATCCGCTCCCAGGACAGTGCTGGCCCATCGCTCCCCTTTCAAGTATCTGCGATGGCTCCTGATCACCCGCTTCAGTAAGCACACATGTCTTCCCTTGGCTTTCAAGGATCCACAACTTACATTTCCAGTCTTTTTTTTTTTAATTTTCATTTTCTTGGCTGTGCCATGGAGCACATGGGATCTTTGTTTGCTGACCAGGGGTCAAGCCCGCACCACTTGCACTGGAAGTGCAGAGTCTTAACCACTAAGCCAACAGGGAAGTCCCTTCCAGTCCTATTTTCTACCACTTCTCTACTTAGGTCCTGCTTCAGTCCAACTGGACCACTTCCTGTTCCTGGAATGTGTCACCACACATCCTTGCCTTAGTCCCTATTCCTCACCATCTCAGTCTGCTGAAACCCTATTCGGCTTTCAAAGTTCATTAAAGGTCCAGTCGTTAAACCTCCTAAAACTCTGGGAAGCCCTGACAGCACCTAGAGTGCCGCCTGTTATTGTGGTTACAAGAGTACTTATCGCGTGCCTGTCCCCTGCCCCCAGCAGACCACAGGTCAGACCTTCGGGTGCCCAGCCCCATCACTCATCCTGTACCACTGCCCACTCCTTTGCACAGCCAAGCACAGTGCTTCACCCATAACAGGTACATCTTACTAAATTTATTTGGAACAATTCGTGTTGCTAATTATGCTGAGGAACGAGGAGACCTGAGTTGTTGAACTGGAGATGTTTTCCAGTGGCATCTGCCAGCACCAGAGCTCACAGCAAAATTTATCTTCCACCAAACTCCTGGCAATCAGACGCAAGACAGACACACACATGCCCCTCTTGACAGCGTCCTCTGCCTGTTTGAAATTCTCCAGTGCAGCAGTGCTCATAAACCCACCCTTTCCTTGCAGCACCTAATATCAAAAAATTACAGCCTCTAACTCAGGAGTTTTAAAACTGCTTGCTGTAATCCATTAGTGGGTTTTGAAATCAATTTAGTAGGTTAAAAATGATACTAAAAAATAAAATAGAAAATAGCTAAGCACACTACTTATATTCAGGATGAGTAATGTTTCCTGAAACTTCTGTTTCCAATGCAAGTATACATCTGTGTGTTTACTGGGTCATGATGTAAAATGTTATTTCTCACCATGGGCCCCAGTTCAAAAGGTTTGAGGGCTAATGCTGGGTAGATCAAGATCAGCACACAACTCAAACAGGGAAAGATGTTAGGGAACCAGTAATGAGACTATCTAACTAAAACAGTGAGACATTCATATTTTATCCCTTTAAAATGTGAATGTCTGATATACCCAACTCTTCCTTCAGGGGACCTGCATTTCAGTGCTTTTAACCAAAATTAATCTCATTAGTAGAAAGTGAGTCAGAAATTGTTTCCAGCTACAGGCCTTTCGGTACCTCAGACAAGGACTTCCTCCAGTATCCCAGTTCCCCAGGAGAGGTGGTTCAGGAACTCCATTGCTGAAAGGCTACTGGTTTCTAGGTTACAATACACAGAAGTGATGATACTTTTGTAGGAGAAGCATATTTACAACCAGAAAAATGCACCCTTTCTTCCATGCAGTTGTCAACAAGCTTATCAATGTATGTTTCTGTATATGTATGTAACATAAACCTAGAAAATACAATCCTATACATCCATGTGTGAAACTTAGGCCTGATCAATTTGGGGGTCAATGTGAATCCAAATTGACCTAAAAATGAGATATACTATGAGTTACTGAAGGCAATGACACATGTGGGCTAGGAAGGGGGGATGTGGGCCATGGTAGGATGGGCAAAGGGGCTCAGGAGTGTGATGGATGTATTATACCAAGTTTTTATTACCTTGATGCTTGGTGGTAATGAGAGGATGAGGTTAGAGGGGTAGGCTATGGAGAAAACAACTTTCTAGACAGGTGTATGCCCCATGATAGTACACAGTTGTCCACTACGAGTGCATAGGCTGTATTTGATTATGTCATCACTAAAAAGACAGATTCCAAGCCTAATTCTAGCTGCAGCTCCATTTAACAGGTTGTCCCTTATAATTTGTTGCTCCTTGTGTTACAATCTCCATTTATAGTTGAGACATCAACAGTTGACTTCCTAATGAATGAAATATAAACACTCTTAATTGTCAATTATAATCCCAACAAATAACTGGGCCTGGAAACAAGGGTGAAGAAGTAGGAAGTTCAAAGCTGGTGTGGTGCAAAGAACCCTAGATTGAAGTACTGATAAATTTGGGTTAGATCTGGGTGACAGCAAGTAAGTTCCACAACCTAATGTTTCTGCCACCTCTAAAATTTTGTAATTCTACAAGGGAAGGTAAAGGTGATCTTTATCTGGAAGACAGAAATAGTATCTTGGCTTGATGTGCTATGGGCAAATGACAATGATATTACCCAAGGTTGTTTAAATATGAATTAATGGCTTTCCCATTATCTGGATCGTATTAGCACCCTTTAGGTGATATTACATACCAGCATTTAAGGCTTTCCACATCTGCCCAAATTTATCTCAAATTTCTTGTGGTTCAGACCTGCTCCTGCACCCATCCTCCCCCACAAGTCTGGTGTGTTTAATTCTTCACCACCCCTACTCTCCTAGCTAAAGTCCCATAACCTTCATAAAGCCTTCCAACTACTCAAATATTTAATATCAGCTTATGACCTTTGAATTCCTACCAGACTTTATAGCAGTCCTATCAGATAGGCATTATTATGCTCATTTCATCTAAAGGCCCAGAGAAGTTAAGTGGTTTGCCCAGCATCCTAGTTTGTGAGCAGCAGGACTGATTTGTTTGCCCTCCAAGTCCACACACTTTTTTTTTTTCTTACCATGCCATGATGTTTGGCTATTAAAAAAACCATAGAGGAAGGATGCAGTAAAAAATCCCATAAACCAGTTACAATAGGGTTTGTTGGGACATAAATGCAAATACACCACATCCTTTGAACCACGTGTGTAAAACACGCTTGGGGTAGCGTGAACAGTTTTTAAGGGCTTGCCAATCCTGTTTTCCAAGCCCAGTACTAAAATGATATTCCACGGTAAACGACAGGTGGGTGGCTAATGACAAGAAAAAGCAATATGGTTAAAAGAAGAAATTAGAAACGGGACAAAAAGACAAGAGTGTAATACAAGCTGGCAATGCACACAAGAGACACAGAATATGCCAGCATGGAGTATGGGGCTGAACGGGTCCATAGGACTAAAATATCTAAGTTAGGGAGCCTATACCTGCCAATGAGAAGCGCGCGTGTCTGAGGGTTGATATTAATAACAGCAGTACACATGGACAGAGAGTAGAACTCAAGAGAGAGACAAATAAGGACAGGTCGTGGGGACACAGGGCAGAGCATGACAGGATGAGGGTGGTGGCGCCCAATGAGGGGCCAGAAGGGTACAAGACGGGTCGAAGGGAAAGGTGAAGAGGTTCAGAGGGTACAGTGCCCCCAGACTCCAGACTAGTGTCATCTTCCTCTCCACAGCTGGTTGGTGTGTGCGAGGATTCACATCCGCACCCCGAAAAGCCCTCCCGGTGGCTCCGAGAAGACGGCGAGGTCACATCCCTGTCTCCCGGGGACTCTGCGAGGGGTCCTTACCTAGGAAGATGGAGATGATGAGCCGCAGCGCCTGTTCTGACGCGCCCAGGGACGTCGCCAACTTGTTAAGGCTCAGGTCTTGGAAATCCCACCGCAACCCCCTCGTCAGCTCCGCTTCCATGTCCCCCTCGGCTGCGGACGCCATCTTAGCTCCGGGCGTCCCCCAGGGACCCCTCTGCTCCGCGCGCCCCGAATGTGGGCACAGCGCTTGAGCTTCACCCCCAATTCCGGCCCGGAGCCCGCCCACGGCGTGCGCATTGGCTGCAGACCCGCCCAGAGGCTCCGGATTCAGCCGGTCATTGGTCAGCCCGGGCCGGGGGCGGGGCCTCACGCGGCAAGGTAGGCCGGGGGCGGGGCCTCATATTTGTAAGGCAAAGGTGACTCGGCCCGGGAAAGAACGCGGGGCTGGCCGGGGGCGGGGCTTGGAACCGGGAACCAGACCCGCGATTGGAAAAGTAAGAAGCCGGCGGCGGAGGACTGTACAACTCAGTTCTAACAGCTCGGGGGAGGAGTCGGGGCGGGCGAGAGTCCGGCCGGCTCGTGCGCTGCCTCTCTATTGGCTGAGACGGAGCAGGCGAGAGTCGGGGAGGGGGGGGCTGTCACCCGACCGCGAGGTTACTCTCGGTCGCAGGCGCGCCGGGGTTACTGGGGCATGTAACGGGAGGGCGCGAATTCCTGCGGCGGCCTCGCGAGCGCCCCCTAACGGCGCCGCGGCTGTTCTTGAGCCGTTAGACAGGCCGCCTTCCGTCCCAGACCGAGAGGACCACCCCGGCGCCTCCAGCACTCTCTACCTGCTCCTTTAATTTCCTGTAACTTCCTATATTAAAACGTTGCCTTCCTCCGAGAGGCGATGAAATTAAGCTACGCTGATTTAATCGTTCAGTCAGTCAGTCAGTTCAGTCTCAGTCGTGTCCGACTCTTTGCGACCCCATGAACCGCAGCACGCCAGGCCTCCCTGGCCATCACCAACTCCCGGAGTCCACCCAAACCCATGTCCATTGTGTCAGTGATGCCATCCAACCATCTCATCCTCTGTCGTGCCCTTCTCCTCCTGCCCTCAGTCTTTCCCAGCGTCAGGGTCTTTTCCAATGAATCAGCTCTTCGCATCAGGTGGCCAAAGTGTTGTTGTTTCAGCTTCAACATCAGTCCTTCCAATGAACACCCAGGCCTGATCTCCTTTAGGATGGACTGTTTGGATCTCCTTGCAGTCCAAGGGACTCTCAAGGGTCTTCTCCAACACCACAATTCAAAAGCATCAATTCTTCGGCGCTCAGCTTTCTTTATAGTCCAATTCTCACATCCATGCATGACTACTGGAAAAACCATAGCCTTGACTAGACGGACCTTTGTTTGCAAAGTAATGTCTCTGCTTTTTAATATGATTTAACCGTTAGGCTTTTCGTTTAAAATTGAACTACTTTGTCACTAAGTAATACAGGTTGAAGATCAAAGTGCAAAGAGGATAGAAATTGGAGACAAAAGTCCTTTTGTCCCACCTTGCTTTGCATTCTTACTTCCAGTGTTCAGATCAGACTAACAAAAATGTGCCAAGGCCTGTGCTGGGCTCTGAGCCCAAAGCTATGGAGTGGAGATGGTGCACAGACATATAAGGTATTAATGATGTGTAATTAACTGCAATGGAAGGCAAGTGCTCTGAAGGAAAAGAAGAATGTTCCGTGAGAATATGTAACAAAGGAACACCAAGTTTTCAGTGATCACTGGAATTTGTGGAGCATTCTTGCCCAAGTGCAGCTTATACTTCTATAGCACTTTGCACTTTATGCAGCACTAATAGTCATATTATATCACTTAATTGATTATGAAACAGGTTATTTACAGACACAGAGGCTTGGAGAAATTAAGCAACCTGCAAAGTTCCTTCCCTAGTAAGTGGCAGAGACAGAATGGAAACCTAGGTATGTTAAAGTTCACCTCTCTCCTCTTCAGGGGGAGACAAAATGAAAGAAAAAACAAACAAACAAACGGAGAAGTCAAGAATAATATAACTTCCCCCTTACAGGGACTTCCCTGGTGGTCCAGTGGCTAAGAAGCTGCCCTCCCATTGCAGAGGACCCAGGTTCCATCCCCAGTCAGGGAGGTAGATCCTGGCTGCCATAACTAAAAGGTCCCGTATTCCTTCCTGTCCTTCAGAGGTCCTCTCCTTTGGTACTTATCAATCCCATGCCTACTTTTATACTTTATACAATGTATATATCCAGAAACAATTGTAATACAGTTTTGCATGCTTTTAAACTTTATAATTGGCTGATTCATGTCAATGTATGGCAAAAACCACTACAATATTGTAAAGTAATTAGCCTCCAATGAAAAAAAAATGGAAAAAATAAATAAATAAACTTTATAATTACAGCAGATTGTATCATTTTGCAACTTGTTTTTATGATTAACATCTTTACTGAGGCAGACTCATGTTTTTATAGGTAACTGTAATACAGTCATTTTAATTGTGATGTAACATTGACTGGTATGATTATGCCACTTTTTCATGATCATGTTGAGAAATACTTGGATTGTTTCCTATTGATGTATTTATTTTATTACAAACATTGCTGCTGTGGACATTCTCCTTTAAGCAAGAGTGAAAGTTTCTCTAGGACTGTAATTCCAAAGTTTTTTTTTGTTGTTGTTAACTGGGATCTATTGCTCAGTGCTAAAGAATCCACTTGCCAATGCAGGAGATGCGGGTTTAATCCTGGGCTGGGAGGATCTCCTGGAGAAGGAAATGACAACCCACTCCAGTATTCTTGCCTGGGACATCCTATGGACAGAGGAGCCTGGTGTGCTACAGCCCATGGGATCACATAAGTGTTGGACACAACTTAGCAAGTAAACAACAACTACTGTAGGAAACATGTTGCTACCCAGTATACACGTGTTCATACACTACATAACATATAGGTATAGTACTCACGCTATATGCACACATCATACACTGCCTTGCTATGTATATGTTCTCTGATACTTTCTGTTCTAATTCATTAAAAAAATAATCAGGATCCACTAACTTGATATCACTACTTGCTAGTAGTTCATGATTCTCAGAGTTAGAAACACCCCTTTAGGGATTATAACCAGGAGAGGAATCATGAGTGGTAAGGTTTGCTCACCTTCAATTTTACTAGATTTTGCCTAATTGAAGTATTTGGCAAAATTTTAAGGTTCTTAAAACCTTTGATTTTCTGAATAAGTAAAATATATTTGTTAAAGCATCCAGTCAGCTAGACCCTGTGTAAAAACAGGAGTCCGTTTCTTCCTTATATCCAACTCAGTAATATGTCTGCCCTTTCTCACACCTCTGGTGTTCCAAGGCAAGGAACAATGTGGCAGGAGGCTGTGTCTCCCTTGACACAACACGTGCCTGTTTACTTTCTTCCTCAGGTACTTGATTGGCTGCATTCCCTTCATTCTTCCTACTGTTCCAAGGAAGCACCTGTTCCTCTAGTTACACTGGCTGATGAGCTGCTGATTGGGGGAAGATTGGGATTCTATGACCTCTAACTTTATAATTAAGCACATTTGTGGGAGGCTTAGTAAGTCAGGTTTTGTGCTGGTCTCTTGACGTAAAGATGGCTGAGACAGCCCCTGCCCACAGGAAGTTCTGTGTCAAGACATGGAAAGATAATTAGAAACCAGAGTGGAAGTGTTTGTATAGAAATAAGCATAATGTATTAGTGAAATCCCTCATTTCTTATGACTGTTTTCCCCTGCGCCCCCCTTCCCTTTTTTCTTTATCAATTTCAGTATTTCCTTCTACTCCCTTTCCTCTGGCTCCTTGACTTCTATTATCTATAACTATCTGCAAGTCTTCCCATCTTAAAGTTAGTTAGCCCCTCAGGCTCAGTCGTGTCTGACTCTTTGTGACCCCATGGACTACATACAGTCTGCCAGGCTTCTCTGTCCATGGGATTCTCCAGGCAAGAATACTGGAGTGGGTTGCCCTTTCCTCCTCCAGGGGATCTTCCCAACCCTGGGATCGAACCTGGGTCTCCCACATTGCAGGCAAATTCTTTACCCTCTGAGCTACCAGGGAAGCCCTCCCACCTTAAAACACCCTCCTTTCCCCTGAGGTATCTGCCCTCTTTTCCTTTCCCTCGCTACCTACGTGTAGAGAACCTGTCTTTTTGGAGTTCACTCAATATCCAGGTATGGATTTATAATCTCTCAACCTTTGGCAGTAAGCTTGGGACCCTGTGACTAGTTATGGCTGATGGCCTGTATGCAGAAATGAAGTGTCATTTCCTGGCCAAGGAGGTGAAGGATCTGGATGACTCCGAAATTTCTCTCTTCTCTTGATAGTAACACATATGGAGGACAAGTGTTCCGAGATGGAAGAAGCCACCCAACCTGCTTCTTGCTCAACGTTTAGCTTGAATGAAAAATATTTGTGAAGTCCAAAGATTTAAAGTTATTGCTTTAACTTGCCCGGACTAATACATGGGATTAATACACCAGTCTTTAACCCCATTAGAACTTGGTGTTCGTTTATGAAACTATTCACTCAAAGACCAACTATTCCTTACTAATTATGTGTACCTTCCCTCTGAAACTGAGCTGGACATTGTGGGGCTCCCTGGCATGGCGTGGTGACCTTTCTGTCCCCCATTTCTTTTTTAAAAAATAATTTTATTTATTTATTTTCGGTGTGCAGGGTCTTGGTTGCTTTCAGGACTTTTGTCTAGTTGCGGCAAGCAGGGGCTACTCTCCAGTTGCAGTGGGCGTGCTTTTCATTGCGGTGGCTTCTTTCCCTGTGGAGCTCAGGCTATAGGTCACATGGGCTCAATGGTTGGTGCCTCCTGGGCTCTAGAGTACAGGCTCAAGAATTGTGGCACACGGGCTTCGTTGCTCCACGCTATGTGGGATCTTGCCAGATCAGGGATCGAATGGAAGGTTTTTTGCAGTGGCAGGCAGATTCTTTCCCACTGAGACACCAGAGAAGCTCTGTCCCCCATCTCTTGTAGGTAAGACTCTAGCCTCCATGACCTTCCCTGAGTTCCAAAAGGTGGATTCAAACAATTTCTTGATTGAGGGAGAAGCAACTAAGGAAACAACCTGAGGCCAGATCAAACAGATCAGAGAAACTCATCAAGATTAGAAGACCCACCACCTGAGGTGAGATTAAGGGATTGAAAGCCCTGCTTACATTCTAATCTTATCAGACACCCCACCTTTGACCCACTGTCATAAAAAGCCTCCTCCAGTTCTCTGGAGTTGAGACACCTAGTTTTTCAAGGCAGAACCCCAGTGTATCTCCCTTTGCCCGACAAATAATAAAGCTATCCTTTCCTATTTCACCCAAAACTCTGCCTCCAGGATTGATTTGACACCAATGTACAGAAAGGCCGAGCTTCTCTGTCTCATATTTTTTCAATAACTTTTGTTATTTTTTGGCCTTGCCATGCATCATGTGTAATCTCAGAACCCCGACCAGAGGTTGAACCCATGACCTTGGCAGTGAAAACTCAGAGTCCTAACCACTGGACTGCTTGGGAATTCCCTCTCATATTCTTTTCTCCCCCCAACGGCATTCTTGATTTCATGGATGAACTCTGCTATATTAACCTTCTGAGAACATGAATTACGGATTTGGGGGGATTTTTTAAAATTGTTGTTTATATTTCTTCTTTTATTCTCAGTACTTTCTTTTTCCCTCTGGGGTTTTGTTTTCTGTTTATCTCTTTTAGGGCTTCCCTTGTGGCTCAGCTGGTAAAGAATCTGCCTGCAATGTGGAAGACCTGGGTTCGATCCCTGGGTTGGGAAGATCCCCTGGAGAAGGGAAAGGTTACCCACTCCAGGATTCTGGCCTGCAGAATTCCAAGGACTGTATAGTCCATGGGTTCGCAAAGAGTCGGACAGGACTGAGTGACTTTCACTTTCTTTCACTTTATCTGTTTTAAGATGCTGGTCATCCTTTCATATACAAACAAGGCTTTACAAAGTTGTTTGGATGTATGGGCTGTGAATAGGGCTTGTTGCCTCGTGAATTTCCCTGAAATTGATTGGGCTGGGAGCTCCCCTTTTGACTGAGAAACTTTGGAATGTCAGTAGGTGGAGGGTTTATTCTCTAGGATTGTTCAGCCTCTTCTGAGAGGAACTTCAGTGTGGCATAAGCCCTCTTGGAGGAGGTAATCATTAACCCCACCATAGAGCTGCCAGAACTCACACAGGACTGGGACATAGACTCTTGGAGGGCACAAACCGAACCTGTGCACCAGGACCCAGGAGAAAGGAGCAGTAACCCCACAAGAGACTGACCCAGAATGGCCTCTGAGTGTCCAGGAGTCTCCAGTGGAGGCGTGGGTGGGTGGCGGCCTGCTGCAGGCTTGGGGGCCCTGAGTGTAGCAGTACATGCTTAGGATCTTTTGAAGGAGGTCACCATCATCTTCATTACCTCCATCATAGTTTGGCCCCAGGTAAATAGCAGGGAAGGAACACAACTCCACCCATCAACAGAAAATTGGATTAAAGATTTACTGAACATGGCCCTGCCCATCAGAACAATACCCAGTTTCCCCCTCAGTCAGTCTCTCACATCAGGAAGCTTCCATAAGCCTCTTATCCTTCTCCATCAGAGGGCAAACAGACTGAAAACCACAATCACAGAGAACTAACCAATCTAGTCACATGGACCACAGCCTTGTCTAACTCAATGAAACTATGAGCCATGCCGTGTAGGGCCACACAAGATGGACGGGTCATGGTGGAGAGTTCTGACAAAATGTGGTCCACTGGAGAAGGGAATGGCAAGCCACTTCAGTATTTTTGCCTTGAGAACCCCATGAACAGTATGAAAAGGCAAAAAGATAGGACACTGAAAGATGAACTCTCTGGGTCTGTAGGTGCCCAATATGCTACTGGAGATCAGTGGAAAATAACTCCAGAAAGAATGAAGAGATGGAGACAAAACAAAAACAACACCCAGTTGTGGATGTGACTGGTGATGGAAGCAAGTTCTGATACTGTAAAGGGCAATATTGCATAGGAACCTGGAATGTTAGGTCCATTAATCAAGGCAAATTGGAGGTGGTCAAACAGGAGCTGGTAAGAGTGAACGTTGATATTTTAGGAATCAGAGAACTAAAATGGACTGGAATGTGTGAATTTAACTCAGATGACCATTATATCTACTACTGTGGGCAGGAATCCCTTAGAAGAAATGGAGTATCCATCAGAGTCAACAGAAGTTTGAAATGCAGTATTGGATGCAATCTCAAAAATGACAGAATGATCTCTGTTCATTTCCAAGGCAAACCATTCAATATCACGGTAATCCAAGTCTATGCCCCGACCAGTAATGCTGAAGAAGCTAAAGTTGAATGGTTCTATGAAGACCTATAAGACCCTTTTAGAACTAACACCCCCAAAAATGTCATTTTCATTATAGGGGACTGGAATCCAAAAGTAGGAAGTCAAGAAACACCTGGAGTAACAGGCAAATTTGGCTTTGGAATACAGAATGAAGCAGGGCAAAGGCTAATAGAGTTTTGCCAAGAGAACGCACTGGTCATAGCAAACATCTCTTCCAGCAACACAAGAGAAGACTCTACACATGGACATCACCAGATGGTCAACACCGAAATATTGATTATATTCTTTGCAGCCAAAGATGAAGAAGCTCTATACAGTTTGCAAAAACAAGACCGGGAGCTGACTGTGGCTCTGATCATGAACTTCTTCTTTCCAAATTCAGATTTAAATTGAAGAAAGTAGGAAAGTAGGTCTAGTGGAAAACCACTAGACCATTCAGTATGACCTAAATCAAATCCCTTATGATTATACAGTGGAAGTGACAAATAGATTTAAGGGACTAAATCTGATAGAGTGCCTGATGAACTATGGACAGAAGTTCTTGACATTGTACAGGAGACAGGGATCAAGACCATCCCCAAGAAAAAGAAATGCAAAAAGCAAAATGGCTGTCTGAAGAGGCCTTACAAATAGCTGTGAAATGAAGAGAAGCAAAAAGCAAAGGAGAAAAGAAAGATACACCCATTTGAATGCAGAATTCCAAAGAATAGTAAGGAGAGATAAGAAAGCCTTGCTCTGTGATCAGTGCAAAGAAATAGAGGAAAACAATCGAATGGGAAAGACTGGAGATCTCTTCAAGAAAATTAGATACCAAGGGAATATTTCATGCAAAGATGAGCTCAATAAAGGACAGAAATGGTAGGGACCTAACAGAAGCAGAAGATATTAAGAAGAGGTGGCAAGAATACACAGAAGAACTGTCCGAAAAAGATCTTCATGACTCAGATAATCACAATGGTGTGATCACTCACGTAGAGCCAGACATCCTGGAATGTGAAGTCAAGTGGGCCTTAGGAAGCATCATGATGAACAAAGTTAGTGGAGGTGATGGAATTCCAGTTGAGCTCTTTCAAATCCTAAAAGATGATGCTGTGAAAGTGCTGTACTCAATATGCCAGCAAATTTGGAAAACTCAACAGTGGCCACAGAACTGGAAAAGGTCAGTTTTCATTCCAATCCCTAAGAAAAGGCAATGCCAAAGAATGCTCAAACTACTGCAAAACTGCACTCATCTCATACACTAGTAAAGTAATGCTCAAAATTCTCCAAGCCAAACTTCACCAATATGTGAACCATGAACTTCCAGATGTTCAAGCACAGGAACCAGAGATCAAATTGCCAACATCTGCTGGATCATCGAAAAAGCAAGAGAGTTCCAGAAAAACATCTATTTCTGCTTTATTGACTATGCCAAAGCCTTTGACTGTGTGGATCACAATAAACTGTGGAAAATTCTGAAAGAGATGGGAATATTAGACCACCTAACCTGCCTCTTGAAAAATCTGTATGCAGGTCAAGAAACAACAGTTAGAACTGGGCATAGAACAACAGACTGGTTCCAAATAGGAAAAGGAGTACGTCAAGGCTGTATATTGTCACCCTGCTTATTTAACTTATATGCAGAGTACATCATGAGAAATGCTGGTCTGGATGAAGCACAAACTGGAATCAAAATTGCTGGGAGAGATATCAATAACCTCAGATATGCAGATGACACCACCCTTATGGCAGAAAGTGAAGAAGAACTAAAGAGCCTCTTGGTGAAAATGAAAGAGGAGAGTGAAAACGTTGGCTTAAAGCTCAACTTTCAGAAAACTAAGATCATGGCATCTGGTTCCATCACCTCATGGCAAATAGATGGGGAAACAGTGGAAACAGTGATTGACTTTATTTTTGGGGGCCCCAAAATCACAGCAGATTGTGATTGCAGCCATGAAATTAAAAAATGCTTACTCCTTGGCAGGAAGGTTTTGACCAACCTAGACAGCATATTAAACAGCAGAGACATTACTTTGCCAACAAAGGTCCATCTAGTCAAGGCTGTGGTTTTTCCAGTGGTCATGTGTGGTTGTGATTTTTGGACTATAAAGAAAGCTGAGCACCAAAGAATTGATGCTTTTGAATTGTGGTCTTGGAGAAGACTCTTGAGAGTCCCTTGGACAGCAAGGAGAGCCAACCAGTCCATCCTAAAGGACATCAGTCCTGGGTGTTCATTGGAAGGAGTGATGTTGAAGCTGAAACTCCAATGCTTTGGTCACCTGATGTGAAGAGTGACTCATTGGAAGATACCTTGATGCTGGGAAAGACTGAAGGCAGAGAAGAAGGTGATGGCAGAGGATGAGATAGTTGGATGGTATCATTGACTCCATGGACATGAGTTTGAGTAAACTCTGCGATTTGGTGATGGACAGGGAGGCCTGGTGTGCTGCAGTCCATGGGGTCGCAGAGTCAGACATGACTGAGTGACTGAACTGAACTGAACTGAGAGGAAGCTGCTAGTCTCCTGCCTGGAGGATGTACGTCCAGTTTTTGGGTCCACATCTCTCCCTTGTTTCTTGCAATAGTGTTAGTTGCTCAGTCGTGTCTGACTTTGCGACCGCATAGACTGCAGCACACCTGGCTCCTTTGTCCATGGGATTTTCCAGGCAAGACTAATGTTTTTAGGTCTGGAGTTTTTCCTGTCCATTTTCTAGGTGAATATGATTCTCTGCCTGGTAGTGGTGGGGTTGGCTATTTACCTGACCTTGATGGTGGGGAGGGAGCTTGAGGGTCCAACTTTTTTGTTTTTGTTTTTTTTTTTGGCTGTACCTCTGAGATACAGGGTCTTAGCTCCCTGACCAGGTTTTGAACCCATGCTCTCTGAGGTGGAAGCATGGAGTCTTAACTGCTGAGGGGTCCAACTTTTTGGAGTCTAGGCTGTCAGGCCAGTCCTCCCGTTTGGGCTCTTGGTCAGCTGCCTCCCCTGGCCTGTGTCATCACTACTCCCCCATCTTCTTTCCATTTTCCAAAACTGAATTTAAATATTTCATCTGCTTTTCTTCCATTCACTTCATTCCTATAGATTAATACCTTCCTTGGAAGGAAATGGCAACCCACTCCAGTATTCTTGCCTGGAAAATCCCATGGATGGAGGAGCCTGGCAGGCTCCATGGGGTTGCAAAGAGTCAGACATGACTGAGCAACTTCACTTCACTTTCACTATGTTTTACTGGGATTTTAGGCACAAGAGGCAAGTTAATTTGCCATCTTTATGAGAAATTTTCCTCTTTTTTCTTAAAAAATTTTTTTTTCTTTTTAAAAATAATTATTTATTAATTTTTAAATTTTTGGCTGTACTGGGTCTTTCTCTAGTTCAAGCGAGGGAGGGCTTCTCTTCCTTGATGTGTGTAGGCTTCTCATTGTGGTGACTTCTCTTATTGTGGAGCACGGGCTCTAGTCGTGGGCTCAGTAGTTGTGACTCTTGGGCTCTAGAGCACAGGCTCAGTAGTTATGGCGCTCAGAATTAGTTGCCCCATAGCATGTGGAATCTTCCTAGATGAGGAACTGAACCTGCATTGGCTGGAAGATTGTTATCCACTGCGCCACTGGGGAAGTCCCCTCTTTGTTTTAAAAGTATTCTTCTATTGGTCTACTTAAAAAAATTACTTTTAAGGAATTCCATGGTGGTCCACTGGTTAGGACTCTGTGCTCTCACTGCCAAGGACCCAGGGTTCAGTCCTTGGTTGGAGAACTAAGATCCCACATCCCATAAGCTGCATGACCAAAAACAAACAAAAAAACTTTTAGATGATCTGTTTTTTGGGAGACTTTTATGTCTTTAAAGAACATGCTTAAGCTTCTATATTAGTCTGGGTTCTGCTGAGAAACAGAGCTAATAGAACATATATATATACAGTTAACCCTTGAACAACAGATGTTTGAACTGTGTGGGTTCATGGCTATACAGATTTTGTTTTACTATATACACACTGTAGTGCCACACGATCCACAGTTGGTTGAACTAGTAGATGCAGAATCACTAAAAGGGAGCATCGACTATATAGTTACACACAGATTTTCAACCGCCTAAGATGTTGGACGCCCCTAACCCCCATGTTGTTCAAGGGTCAACTATGTATTATATGTACTAAAGCACTAGCCCTCATGAATATGGGGACTTCATGTTCACTTTGGTAAACTGGAAGCCCAGGAGAGAAAATAGTTGAGTTCCAGTTTAATTCTGAAGGCCCGACAACCAGGCAAGCCGATGGAGTGATTTTTATTAATAGTCTAAGTCCCAGTCCAAAGGTAGGGGACCGATGTTCTTGCTCAAAGGCAGGCAGAGAACAAATTCTCCCTTACTCAACCTTTTATTCTGTTCAGGCCTTCGAAGGATAGGATGAAACCCACTTACTTTGGGGAGGGTGATCTGCTTTTCTCAGTCTTAATATTCCAACATTTATCTCATCCAGATAAACTCTTCAGACACACAACCAGAATAATGTTTAGCTAACTATCTGGGCCCACATGGCCCCCAGGTAATTGACACATAAAGTTGAGCATCACAGGTCTACCCCCTGTCAACTTGCACTCTTTTGCATCTCCTGAAGTCATTCTTATTCTCCAAATAAAAATAGCAACAAGGTCATCATTCCACCAAACATGATATAATCATCCTGTGTGCAACTGAAAATGCAACCAACCCCTTCCCCAGAAGAAGTAAAGTCCTTGAGTGATGTTTGCTCTTTTCCTTGGTCTCTCTTAACTTAAATGAAAGTGAAAGTGAAGGTGAAAGTCACTCAGTCGTATCTGACTCTTTGAGAATGTACAGTCCATGGAATTCTCCAGGTCAGAATACTGGAGTGAATTGCTGTTCCTTTCTCCAGGGGGTCTTTTCAACCCAGGGATCGAACCCAGGTCTCCCACATTGCAGGTGGATTCTTTACCAGCTGAGACACCAGGGAAGCCCCTTAACTTAAATACTATGATGTAAAATTAAAAACATATCTGGGAATTCCCTGGTTATGACTCCACACTTTCACTGACAAGGACCCAGTTTCCATCCCTGATTGGGGAATCAAGATCCCACAAGCAGCATGGCATGGCAAAAAAAACAAACAACCCTAACCTCTCCCCCGCCAAAAAAACCCAAACACACAAATTGTATGAGAGAAAATCAATGTATATTATGGTACATGAAAAGGAATAAGGGGAAAAAGCCCAAGATTATATATATACGAAAGTAAAATTCAAAGTGTTAGTAGCTTAGTCATGTCCGACTCTGCGACCATGTGGACTGTAACCCACCATGCTCCTCTGTCCATGAGATTCTCCAGGCAAAAATATTAGAGTAGGTTGCCATTCCCTTCTCCAGGTCGTATTCCCTACCCAGGGATCAAACCCACGTCTCCTGCATTGCAGGTGGATTCTTTACCATTTGAGTCACGAGGGAAACCTTGAAACCATATGTGTGTGTGTGTGTGTGTGTGTGTTTGTTATGTGTGTTTCACATAACAAAATGAGAAGGAATACTTGTGATACTTACAGTGTTTATATAACTGGTCACATGGTCATAGCTGGTAATTATCACTAGCTTCTAGTTGCGGTGGGCGGGCTTAGGTGCCCCACAGCATGTGGGATCTTGCTTCCCCGACCAGGGATTGAACTCATGTTTCCTGGTTTGGAAGTTGGATTCTTAACCACTGGACCACCAGGGAAGTCCCTATTACTCATTCTATTGATATAATCCCTTTGCAAGTGCCTCAGTTGGTTGAGGTTCTTTTCTTGGTGGAGTGACTTGAACCTTCATTCCTGAGAGGTCTGAATCATTAATGGCCCTGCCTGGCTTGGACTGCCAGTTTTCACTGACCTTTATCCCAGGGCATGTTAATGGGAAGAGAAGCCCTAAAGGGCTCTTTGCTGTGGTCGGCTTAGTCTCCCTTATGCCGAGTGTGGAGAAGCAGTCCAATTTCCCCTTGGAAGTCAGGGTCACTCAGTCCAGCCAGCACAGTACCCTCCTTCTTTGAGTCTCTCATGCCTCTAAATCAACAGGCAAAGTGGCCGGGCAGCAGTCTTAACTTGCAGTTCAATGGATTCATTGTTATGTTTCCTGGTGGAAGCATTCCTTCCTCTGAATTAAGACCTCCAGGCCAGCAGAGCATTAAGTACACAGGGACAGGAAGCAAAAATTTCACTTGTGGGTTCTAGGGTTAGTAGTGATCACCTATGTCTACTCCTTGATACCTGGACACTTGAATCTTGGCTATGGGAGGAATAGCGCCATATGTTAGATGCTGATTCAGAGTATAAACAACCTTCTAGAGAAACTTGCCCCAGCCCTGCAAGGTATGACCACTGTAGGGGAGCAAGATTTGCCACCCTAAAATGTCTCTTTGGTATGTGGATTATCTTGAACTAAAGATAAGGAATGAAAGACTCAGGAAGAACCTTTGACCTTCTTCCTAAACTGCCTAAAAGAATTCAGACAGAGGTCTTGTTCCTAGAATAGACCTATCACCGGAGATATCTGCAAAGGATATGGGTTGAGTGGGGCGGGGGGGGGGGTGGGGAAGCTCCAGACAGGACCTAAGATCAGGGTCTGCTTTGGGTCCAGTGTCTCTCCACATCCCCGCAAACATTTGTTAACCAAACACCTGCTTTTTTAAAATATGTTTTTCTTTATGATTTTTGGCTGTGCTGGGTCTTCCTTGCTGTGCAGGCTTTCTCTAGTTGTGGAGAGTCGGGCTACTTTCTAGTTGCAATTCTCAGACTTCTCATTGCAGTGGCTTCTCTTGAGGCTCTAGGGTGCGAGGGCTTCAGTAGTTGCAGTTCCTGGGCTCCATAGCACAGGCTCAATAGTTGTGATGCACCAGCCTCATTTCTGTGTGGCATGTGGGATCTTCCTGGATCAGGGTTTAAACCCATTGGCAGGCAGATTCTACCAGGGAAGCCCACCAAACACTTTTTCATCTCCATATGTATTGCCTTCCTCCCCTTGGAGGTTCCAAAACCATTTTTCCATCATTTTATCTTTCTTTCTTTGTTTTTTTTTCTGATGTGGACCATTTTATAGTCTTTATCGAATTTGTTACAATACTGTTTCTGTTTTACATTTGGGTATTTTGTCCATGAGGCCTGTGGAATCTTAGCTCTTTGACCAGGGACTGAGCTCAAACTTCCTGCATTGAAAGGTAAATGCTTAACCACTGGACTGCCAGGGAAGTCTCCCCACCATTCTCTTTTGTCGTTATCTGAAGATGCTATTAAAGATTAAGATTTTGTCTGTTTTGTTGCTCAGTTTTCCTGGGTCTCTCCTATGTAGACAAGCTACTTTTATTTGATTTTCTCCTGTTATTCTGTCTCACATCAATTTAATTTTTAGACTAGCCAGAGGAACCTAGAAGGGTAGAGGACAATTTCTTCCTCCTCAAAAACACTGTGGGAGAGGGAAGTTTCTTCTTCCTCCTCTTACTTCTTTTTGGTTGACAAATTTAAATGGCATAAGGCAGATGAACAGGAGAAAATAAAATTTATTATGTGTTGTGAGGAATCCACATAAGCATGAAGAAGTCCAAAGACAGCAAGGCAAGACAGAGAATATATATTATCCTTACATTTTCCTGGCAGTTCAGTGGTTAAGGGTCTGCCTGCCAATGCAGGGGACACGAATTCAATCTCAGGTTCGGGAAGATTCCCGAACAACTTGGAACAACTAAGCTGCAACTACTGAAGCTTGCACAAGAGAAGCCACCACAGTAAGAAGCCCGAGTACCTCAAAGAAAAATAACCCCTACTTGCTGCAACTGGAAAAAGCCTGGAAGCAGTGAGGAAGACCCATCATGGCCAAAAAAAAAAGAGAGAGAGAGAGAATATGTATTATCTTGGACTAAGGAGAAGGAGCCCTAGAGAAGGAAATGGCGACTTGCTCCAGTATTCTTTCCTGGAAATTTCCATGGACAGAGGAGCCTGGCGGGCTACAGTCCATGGGGTCGCAAAGAGTTGGCTACGACTGAGCACATCAGTACAATAAGGAGAAGGAGGTAGGAGCATGATACTTCAAAGGAATGTAAGGTAATTCACAGGAAGATTAAAAAAAGTTAATATTTGGTAAATAAATCCAAAGACAATGGGACACACAGAGGACTTTGATCAAGGGTGCCTTGCTAGGTTCCTCCCTGCTTACCACACCTAAATTTATACTTTGCTATAGTTATCTATGCTGATAACTCCTTCCTGGGACAGGCAATTAGTGAGGATGTTGTTCAAAGGTTCTTTCTGAGTCTTTCGGGCCTCGCCTATTTTCGACTCAAAGTAATTTGCATGCCAGCATGGCACATCTTGGGGTGGACTGGCCTGAACCCCGTCATCACTGTAACTGAGTCTTCGGAAGTCCACAAAAACTATCTAGTCACTGCCTCAGAGTGGTGAGGAACATGATGCAACCGGTGAATTCCATGAACAGGGACTCGTTGCTACACTTCTTTCACTGTGGAGTGAGTTCCTGGATATTCCTGGAAGTTTGGCCTCTCTGTAAACTGGTGTCGAATCAAATCCTGGAGACAGTGTTTTGTATGAAGTAGAAAAGGATATCCTTATTGTCTGGCATCACTGACTCAATGGGCATGCGTTTGAGCAAACTCTGGGAGACAGTGAAGGACAGGGGAGCCTAGTGTGCTGCAGTTGACGGGGTTGCAAAGAGTCAGACACGACTGAGTGATTGAACAACAAAATTGCTTTGCTGGGCAAGGGGAGACACAGTGGGGTTCTGCCTTGAAAAAACTAAGTGTATCAACTCCAGAGAGGGCTTCCCTGGTGGCTCAGCAGGGGAAAAAATCCACCTGCAATGCAGGAGACCCAAGTTCAGTCCCTGGGTCAGGAAGATCCCCTAGAGAAGGGAATGACAATCCACTCGAGTACTCTTGCCTGGAGAATCCCATGGACAGAGGGGCCTGGTGGGCTACAATCCACTGGGAGTCGGACAAAACTGAAGGGACTAAGTGCTCATGTGTGCAACTCCAGAGATCTTGGTGAGGCTTTTTATAACACTAGGTCAAAGGTGAGGTCTCTGGCAAGATTAGAGTGTGAGCAGGGTTTATACTCACTTTATCTCATTTTAGGTAATCCATCTCCTAATGAGCTTCTCTGCTCCCTTTAATCTGGCCTCAGGTGATTTCTTGGTTGCTCCTCCCTTGACTAGCAACTGTTTGAATCCATCCCTGGGAACCCAGGGGAGGTTATAATGGCCGAAGTCTTGCTGACAAGAAATGGGGGACAGAAAGTCTTCCATGCCTGAGAACCCCCCAGAGCCCCACTCGATTTTACTAAGAAGAAATGTCATCCATCCATGATGATGGATAAGGTGTTCTGTAAGTCCACAGATGGTAGGTTGACAGAAACATTGCATGTGGGGAAGGTGAAGTCATATCTGATGTGTCAAAATGCAGTAAGAACAAAGTGCTGGCTTTCCATGATGAAAGGGAAATAGAGAAGAGGGCAGGGCACAACCTTTAAAAGAATGATGTTGCCATTGAGGTCATGACACAAACTGATTAGAATCATCCTGGGTGGCTCAAACAGTAAAGAATCTGCCTGCAATGAGGAAGACCTGGGTTCGGTCCCTGGGTGGGGAAGATCCCCTGGAGAAGGGCATGACAACCCACTCCAGTATTCTTGCCTGGAGAATCCCCATGGACAAAGGAGCCTGGTGGGCTACAGTCGATGGAGGTGTAAACAGTCAGACACAACTGAGCGACTAACACTCACTTTCTACAGGTCCAAGAGGGCTGAAGATTTGACATTCAGTAGAGCTTGAGCCTCGTTTACACTCACTGTAATGCGTCAGCATTTGAATGACACACCCACGGGTACCGTGGTAGTTCCCAGGCTAATCATAAAAGGCCAAAAAGCGGGCAGTGGCCCAATACCTGGAAATCTCTGTCCCTTCTCCAAAATAGTTGGAATAACCCTCCCACTTGTCAGGCTATGAAATTGTTGTTAATTGTTGTTCAGTCACTAATTTGTGTCTGACTTTGTGACCCCATAGATTGTAGCCCGCCAACCTCCTATGTCCTCTACTATCTCCCAGAGTTTGCTCAAACTCATGTCCACTGAGTCGGTGATGCTATCTAACTATCTGATCCTTTGCCGCCTCCTTTGCATTTTGCCCTCAATCTTTCCCTGCATCAGGGTCTTTTCCAGTGAGTCAGCTCTTTGCATCAGGTGGCCAAAGTACTGGAGCTTCAGCTTCAGCATCAGTCCTTTCAATGAATATTCAGGATTTATTTCCTTTAAGATTGACTTGTTTGATGCTCTTGCAGTCCAAGGGACTCTCAAGAGACTTCTCCAGCACCACAATTCGAAAGTATCCACATTTCTACACATGACCCAATTTAATTTCTTTTTATGGCTGAATAATATTCCATTGTATATAAGTACCACATATTTATCCATTCTTCTGTTGATGCACATGTAGGTTGTTTCCATGTCCTGGTTATTGTAAATAGTGCTGCAATGAACATTGGGATACATGTGTCTAATCTTCTGTTTTTTAATCTTAGTGACTAATTAAAAAGTTTTAAAAGTGCTCTGTAGGCCAATACCGAAAAATGAAAGTGTTAGTTGCTCAGTTGTGTCTGACTCTGTGATCACATGGACTGTAGCCCTCCAGTCTCCCCAGTCCATGGAATTCTCTAGGCAAGAATACTGGAGTGGGTTGCCCTTCCCTTCTCCAAGGGATCTTCCTGACCCAGGGATCAAACCTGGATCTCTTGCATTCTAGGTAGATTCTTTACCATTTGATACACCAAGAAGTCAATACTAAGAAGCAAGAAGCAAACAAAAAAAGAAAAGAAAAAAAAAAGAAGTAAATCAGACACATTTGCTGGCTAGGTTTGGCATATTTTCTTTCAGCAGCCTTATCCTCTCTGATCAGTTCACCTGTGTAATGAGAGGCAGAGGATGGTGGTGCAGCCTGACTTAGGATTCTTAGCTATCTGGCTGTCTCTGGGGAATGGGCCAGGTGAGTGTATCAGAAACCTGCTTGGTTGAGGAGCCTCTCCCCAGGAGAGAACTTGACCAAAGGCAAGGAGGAACCTGTTCTGATATGCTCAGTTCAGTGACAAAATCTCTGGGTCAGCACTGATGCGAGCCTCCCCACACTGGACTGTGACTCCTGTGAGGGCAAGGGCCATGTCATTTGTTTACACTGTGCAGTCAGAGCTTAGCGGAGCCTGGCACGCAGTAGATAGTAAGTGTTGACTGGCTGACTGACTGATAGCATTCTTATTACTGCCCACTGCATGTCACTCAAGTCGTTTTTCACATCAGCCCTGATCAGTTCCTATCTGGATCCATGAGACTGTGTGTAAACAATGCAAGAACCACGTCACTGAAAACTCCACAAGACACGGGAGCCCTGACACTCTGCCCTGGTGCTCCCTAAAAGAAATAACCAAAAAGCAAGAAGGGGAATTTTCCTGGGGGTCCTGAGGTTAAAACTCTGTGCTTCCACGGCAGAGGGCACAGGTTCGATTCCTGGTTGGGGAACTAAGCTACCACAAGCCACAGGGCATGGTCAATATATATATATATATGCATATGTATATATATATGTGTATGTTGTTGTGTTCAGTCACCCAGTCTTGTCTGACTCTTAGCGACCCCATGGACTGTAGCATGCCAAGCCTTCTTGTCCCTTACCATCTCCCAGAGTTTGCCCAAGTTCATGCTCATTGCATCGGTGATGGCATTCAACCCTCTCATCCTCTGACACCTTCTTCTTCTGCCTATATATACATGTGTGTATATACACACACACACACACACATATATATATATAGGCTGGCAGTTTCCAGGTGGTGCTAGTGGTAAAGAACCCGCCTTCAGTGCAGGAGACATGGGACATGGGTTTGAGCCCTGGATTGGGAAGATCTCCTGGAGGAGGGCATGGCAACCCACTCCACTATTCTTGCCTGGAGGATCCCATGGACAGAGGAACCTGGCAGGCAACAGTCCATAGGTCACAAAGAGTTGGACATTGACTGAAGTGACTTAGCATATATATGCTATATATAATTTATTTATAATTTATATTTATAATTATAACATTTATATTTTATAAAAATATTTTATAAATGTAAATATGAAATACATATGTATTCATATAAATATATATTAAAAATTAAACTCCTAAGTATTGTGCTCTAAGAAGCCTTCTTTGAAACTTCAAACTCATTAAAATTAAAAAAAAGGCAAGAAGGCAGCGTTTGCCTCTATGTTACTTACGGTACGGTTTTAGCCTGTAAAGGGCTTCCGAGTGATAGCAGGAGCTCCCTTCCAGGAGATGGCACTGCTGGGTTGTTATAGTCCCCACAGGCTGGTGGGGAAGTTGCCGGGTCATAGAGTGTTTATGAACACGAGGATCCTGTGTACGTGGGGAGAGGGTACAGGAAGCAAAATTTACCACCCTAGAGTGTATCTCTTTGGCATGAGGATTCTTTTAGGTTGGTTATTTGTAAGAAATAGAAGACTTAGGAAGCCATTCTTTTACTTTCTCTGCCTAAAAGAAGTTTCTTTTTGTTTGAAAAGATTTTGAATTTTATATTGGATTATAGCTGATTAATAATGTTGTGATGGTTTCAGGTGTCGAGTAGAGTGACTCAGTCATACATATACATGTATCCGTTCTCCCCCTAACTTCCCTCCCATCCAGGCTGCCACATGACATTGGGCAGAGTTCCCCGTGCTATACAGTAGATCCTTGTTCATTATGCATCTAAAAACACAGTAGTGTGTACATGTCAATCTCAAAGTCCCTAAGAATTTATATAAAGGTGGGAACCCCCTGGGGGTCCAGTGGCTAAGACTCTGTGCTTCTAATGCAGGGGGCCTGGGTTTGATCCATGGTCGGGGAGCTAGAGTTCACATGCCACAACCAAGTGTTCCATGCTACAATGACTATTGTAGATCCTGCATGCTGCAACTAAGACCTGGCCTAGCCAAATAAATAGATACCAAAAATAGAATGTGAATGAAGAGCTTGGTCCAGGAAGAGCACTCTTACCAGAGATGTCTACAGGGAAGAGGGACTCCATGTCTGGTGGGGCCGAGATCAGTCCTCCCTGTGTCTCATTGTCTCTGCACGGCCCAGCAAACATCTGTCTAGCAAGCATTTGTTATTCCATATCCGCATGAATTGGCTTCTTCACTGCTGAAGTTCAAATTCCCTACCCCCTTCTACTTTCAGATGGCATGTGAGCCTCAGTTGCTTAACTTGGACGCCACATTCTTTTCTAAGTTTTTTAAAAAATTAATTAATTAATTAACTATTTTTGGCTGTGTTGTGTCTTCGTTGCTGTGCTCAGGCATTTTCTAGTTGCAGCCATCCAGGGCTACTCTCTATTGTGGTGTGCTGGTTTCTCATTGCGGTGGTTTCTCTTTTGCAGAGCTCAGGCTCTTGGCCCTCGGGCTCAGGAATTGCCAGTAGTTGCAGCTTGAAGGCCCTAAAGTGTGGGCTTCATTCGTGATGATGCAATGGGTTAGTTGCTCCATAACGTGTGGAATCTTCTTGTACCAGGGATCGAACTTGTGTCCCCTGAATTGACAAGCAGATTCTTATCCACTGGACCACCAGGGAAATCCCTATCATGTCAATTTAATTCTGAGATCAGCCAGAAGAACCTAAAAGGGTAGAGGAAAGTTTTTTCCCTCCCCCAAATAGAAGAGTCCAAGAAATATTTAAGGGGTCTTATTTGTATCCACAGCTTGGAGAAATATAGGTTACATTTGGAGGTTGTGGCAGACACTAATAGCTGCTAACCAAATCCTCTTCTTTCTGGGCACACACTCACAGTTAGATGTAAACTCATGGTTGACTTCTAGCTAATGGAATGTGAATAGGACTTCTGGGTACCACACCTAGCCCTGGCCCATAGAAATCTCCCACTCTCTGATCCACTATGTTCTTTTTTCCCAGTGGCCCTGGAAGTAATGTGTGGAAGATGGCAGGCCTTTGCCGTTCTGCTGACTTTTAAAAAACTTTTTGTTTTGTTTTTAATATTTATTTATTTGGCTGCATTGGGTCTTAGTTGCAGTTCAGTTCCAGTTATCTATTGTTAAATAATGTGTGTGTTTTCTCAATTGCTCAGTCATGTCTGACTCTCTGTGACCCCATGGACTGTAACCCACCAAGCTCCTCTGTCCATGGAATTTTCCAGGCAAGAATACCGGAGTGTGTTGCTGTTTCCTTCTCCAGGGGATCTTCCAGACCCAGGGATTGAACCCGGGTCTCCTGAGTTGCAGACAGATTCGTTACCATCTGAGCCACCAGCGAAGCCCTAAATAATGAAGGCAACCCAAAACTTAATGACAACACTTATTGTCATTATTTCTTTTTCTCTGGCGAGTGGGATCTTGTTCCCCAACCAGGGATGGAACCTGTGGCCCCTTCAGTGGAATCGAGGTGGAGTTCTAACTACTGAACAACCAGGGAAGTCTCTTATTATTATTTCTTTATTATCTCTCATGGTTCAGGACATCCACTGGGTTCAGGTAGGCGACTCTCACTTACGGGTTTTCTGCAGTTGCAGTCAGATGGGGATGGAATCATCTTGTGAGCACTCCCTCACTCACAAACCTGGTGTTGAGATTAATGTTGATTGACAGCTGTAAGCTCAGTGGGTTCAGCCAGCACATCCACATGGTCTGGGCTTCCCCACAGCATGGCATCTGGGTTCCAAGAGTGAGTGTCCTGTGAGTATGAGGATGGGGCCTGGGTTCAGTTCCTGGTAGGGAAACTATTAATAAGGTCCTGCAAGCTACACAGTATAGCCAAAAACAAACAAATGAAAAACAATCCCTCCCCACAAACCCCCCATAAAATAAAAAAACTAAAAATAAAGCACTCCTGGGCGTGTATCTGGAGAAAAACATGGTTCAAAAGGGTACATACATCCCAGTGTTTACTGCAGTATTATTTACAATAGCAGGGACATGGAAGCAACCTAAATGTTCATCCATGGAAGAATGGATAAAGAAGATGTAGTACATATATACTATGGAATATTACTCAGCCACGAAAAAGAATGAAACATTGTCACTTGCAGCAACATGGATGGACCTGGAAAGTACCATACTAAGTGAAATAAGTCAGATGGAGAAAGACTAATACCATATGATATCACCTATATCTAAGAAAAATTGTGGAATTGAAGTGATACAAATAAACTTATTTACAAAACAGACTCACAGACTTATGGTTACCAGTGGGAAGGGTGAGGGGAAGGGATAGTTAGGTAGTTTGGGATGGACATGTACACACTGCTATATTTAAAATGAATAACCAGTAAGGACCTATTGAACCGTTCAGGGAATTCTGCTCAATATTATGTAACAACCTAAATGGGAAAAGAACTTAAAAAAGAATAGATACACATATAACTGAATCACTTTTGTTGTACACCTGAAACACAATATTGTTAGTCAACTATACTCTAGTATAAAATAAAAATTTAAAAGATAAAAATGAAAGCTACTACAATGATTATTGTAGGAATTTCACACTATTTTCTTTCTAATACTAAAAATTTCCTTGAGGGAACTGGGCCTTCTTATTGGTGTTTGGATGTAGCTATACTTCTTTTTTAAAAGTGATTTTTCTACATCAAAGAAGTACATCAATAAACAATCCTCTTTCAGTGCTCCTGAACAGTACATGAATTGGAATTTTGGCAAGCATGGCTTCTATTTGACCATGGTCCAGATCCCCTGTATGTTGTGGAACTAGGATTCTCCTTAATCCCAATGTTCCCTTCTAGAAATACTTCCTGCAGGGGAGCGAAGCTCTGCAAGTGCTGCATGGCACAGGGGAGACTTCAGCTTTAATCTTTGAGGGCCTGGCTAAGGTCCAGAGTGCTAAATTGGCCAACTCCATCCTTCATTCAGGGCCAAGGAGGAAATTGGAAAGTCTGACCTTGAATTCAAGTGGCTTGTTCAAAGGTTTGAGAGTGGAAAATTCTCAAAAAATTACTCAGTGGGTTTCCAGGTGATATACTTATTGTAGGTGAGCTTGCTGGCATTACCTGTACCCTGAAGTCACCCTAATTTGTTATTGAAATTAAAAAGTGGAAGAAAGACTAGTATCAGGGCATCTGACAGAGGTATTATTCCTTAACTAGGCTCATAGGCTTCAAAAGAGTCAGGGCCTCTGTTCAAGAATCCACTGAGGGCTCTTTTTTCTAGCTGAAATAAGCGTGGATTTGAAGGGAGAGTCACACCTAGGAGAAAGGTTTTTCCCATCTTAGTGATTACAGAGTCAAAAGACACAGAGGCCCAGGGTTGAAAACATCTGCCCTCTTTGCACTATGGAGGCTGAATTACCAGACAGAGCTCATCTACCAATGCAGCCTTGAGAGCCAGAAGCTTGGGTCTCCAGAGGGGAAATGGAAATGAAAATTTCTGCATAGGAGCACTCCCACCCCCACATGCTAAGTACGGAATGCCCAAACTAACCCTTTTCCGGATGATTTCTTCTGATGGTGTAACATTGCACGTGTGATTTGCTGTCTCCTTGAGAGTTAGAAAATGAAAATGTTTCACTTGCATGATGAAATTGAAAAAGAGAAGACTGAACACGGTGTGCATCAGACAGAGTCACCAACTTTTTGGCGAGTGTTGAATTCCACAGGATGAGGAGAAGGAATCACGGACAATTTGGTGACATGTTCTTTTTCCTTCTGCTTGTGTTTGGAGATGAAGTTATTGCGGTTTATTTATTAAGGGCTTGCATGCTTAGTCACTCAGCTGTGTCCAACTCTTGTGACCCCATGGGCTGTAGTCTTCCAGGTTCCTCTGTCCATGGAATTTTTCAGGCAAGAGTACTGGAGTGGGTTGCCATTTTCTTTGCCAGGGCATCTTCCTGACCCAGGGATGGAACCCTCGTCTCCTGTGTCTCCTGCATCAGCAGGTAGATTCTTCACCCTGTGAGCCATTGGGGAGGCCTTATTAAGGGTTTGCTGAGTGCAGAATATATGCTGAATGCCTAGCATACATGATCTCATTTAATCATGGTCATAACAGGCCCTGACAATGACAGCTATTTTTGAGCTGGTGATATTATTCCAGCTGTTTTTGAGATCGGTGATATTATTCCCATTCTACACATGATTAAGCTCAGAGAGGTTAAAAAACTTTTCAAAAGTCACGCAGCTAAAAGCAGCTACTAAATGGTCTGAACTCACTGGTGCACTCATGTAGTCATTAATTTCTCAGGTACTCACTGAGCTTAGTTCTTTTTTTCCAAAATTATTCTATTGAAATAAAATTGATATGCAATGTTGTGTTAATTTTTGCTGTACAGCACAGTAATTCAGTTATGTGTATATATATTCTTTTTCAATTCTTTTCCATTACAGTTTATGACAGGATATTGAATATAGTTCCCTGAGCTTGTAGGACCTTGTTGTTTATCCACTGAGCATTGTTCTTAATTGCAAGAAATAGAAACCAACTCTGGTAGACTGTAGCAGAAAAGGAATTTATTAAAGGGATCCTGGATTGCTTGCAGAAATGCTGGGAGAGCTGGGGAGCCGGGTGTGGACACGTCACAGCAGGAACAGTGTACACAACGTGGCTGCCACTGCCCCTGCCATGTCCTAGACACTTGACCTTGTGAGGTTCACCCACTGGGTGCTGCTTGCAAGCCCCAGCTCCTCCTCCATCTTAGGGTGGCTACCACTGTCCCCAGAGGTACTGTAGTGTCTACTTCTTGGCATTACTGCTTCTGGATTCAAAGTCTAGACAGTGCCTCTGATGAATGGAGCGTGAGTATACGATTTGCTCCAGAGCTGATAGACTGCTAAGAGACATGCTTTCTGCATTTGCATTTACTCTCCTGGGAGATGGGCTCTGTTCCCAAGACTCACAATGAGGAGCTCCCCAAATGTGGTAAAGATGTTCTGATGCTGGGCAGCCAGAGGAACACCTAAAGTTCCTCTTTATATTGAGTGCATGAATGATGCAGCTAGATGTGGTGGAGCATGCAAAGGTGAGTCCTAGAACCTGCCTGCAAGCACCTCATTGACTCAGAGTTCCCTCCCTTTCAAAGTGTGCATTTATTTGGCACCACAGTTTGCAGAGCTCTCTCTTCTCACTGTTTTCTTAGATCATTCGGACAGATAGCCGTGCAAGGTAGGCAGAACTGATACTCTATTTAATCCTTGAAGAAGCTAAGAAGTTAGATGATGAGCCCGAGGTCCCCCTGCTGGTGAGTGGCAGAGTGGAGACTTAGCCTGTCTGAGTCCAGGCCTGGTGTCAGCCGGAAGCAAGGCGTGATCACAAATATCATGCTGCATCAATTCCTAGGCATGTGGTTTTCCCCTGTAATTTTTTTTATGTGAACAAAATCAGCCTTCTTTATTTATTTTTAACTCTTCATCACAGACATTTTCAATCATACACTAAAAGAAAATAATGTAATAAATTCCCATTACCCATCATTCCAATAATGATAACCTAAGGCCAATTCTGTTTCATCTATAATCCCCACTCAACCCCACCTCCACCCCTAGAATTTTATTTTATTTAAATTTTATTTTCCAAAACTCCCCTGACCAGAGATTGAACTCATGCCACCTGAAGTAGAAGCATGAAGTCTTAACCACTGGGCAAGTCCCACCCCTCAGTGTTGTTGTTGTTGTTGTTGTTTTTAAAGCAAATAGGTTTCCCTAAAAAATGGGACTTTAAACTTAGTGATTACACACATCACATGCGTGTTTCTCTTTCATCACCTCACCAAAACACTGGATATGGTATGGCACCACTTTATGCCAGTTTGAAGTAGCACAACAAAAGTATCAACAAACTCTCATTTTAGATGTCGATGACAAATTATTTCTTTTTAGTACCAAGAATTGTGTAGTTATTAAAAATTAAACAATTTCAGAGTTGGTAGGCTAGTAAGTCTGTCATGTTTTTGTCACCACAGCTGCTTAACAGAAATGCCTACCTACCTTCATGATCATTCCACTTGTATGGTTTGGAATGGAATAATTTTGGTGACTATTTTTCTGATTAACACTTGCCATTTTTTTAATGTGAAACTGTTTTTAATAGCTCAAACAATGCCATGAAGTGCTGACATTTACGTTTAAAACTCTCTTCCGGGGACTTCCCTAGGGATCCAGTAGTTACGACTTTGCCTTCCAGGGCAGGAGTGGGAATTCAATCTCAAATTGAGGAGCTAAGATTCCAGATGACTTGTGGACAAAAAAACCAAAACATAAAACAGAAACAATATTGTAACAAATTCAATAAAGACTTAAAAATTGGTCCACATCAAAACAAAAAAAATACAACTCACAGCCATATCAATAGTTCTGGAGTAGAAGTTAATGTGATAAATTGCTCTGAAGAAGGCCAGGCCCCACAACATCTGGCAATGTTTAGGACACTTCTGAATTCGGATGCATCTTGGAATCAATGATACAGCACAGTTTAAATGGCAACTTAAAAATTCCTGTCACCCTGCTTATTTAACTTATATGCAGAGTACATCATGAGAAATGCTGGGCTGGATGAGGCACAAGCTGGAATCAAGATTGCTGGGAGAAATATCAATAACCTCAGATATGCAGATAACACCACGCTTAAGGCAGAAAGCGAAGAAGAATTAAAGACCCTCTTGGTGAAAGTGAAAGAGGAGAGTGAAAAAGTTGTCTTAAAGCTCAGCATTCAGAAAACTAAGACCATGGATGGCATCCGGTCCCATCACTTCATGGCAAATAGATGGGGAAACAGTGGAAACAGTGGCTGACTTTATTTTTCTGGGCTCCCAAATCACTGCAGATGGTGATTGCAGCCATGAAATTAAAAGACGCTTGCTCCTCCTTGGAAGGAAAGTTATGACCAACCTAGACAGCATATTAAAACGCAGAGACATTACTTTGCCAACAAAAGTCTGTCTAGTCAAGGCTATGGTTTTTCCAGTAGTCATGTATGGATGTGAGAGTTGGACTATAAAGCGGGCTGAGCACAGAAGAATTGATGCTTTTGAACTGTGGTGTTGGAGAAGACTCTTGAGAGTCCCTTGGACTGCAAGGAGATCCAGCCAGTCCATCCTAATGGGAAATCAGTCCTGGGTGTTCATTGGAAGGACTGATGTTAAAGCTGAAACTCCAGTATTTCGGCCAACTGATGCGAACAGCTGACTCATTTGTAAAGACCTTGATGTTGAGAAAGATTGAAGGCAGGAGGAGAAGGGGACAACAGAGGATGAGATGGTTAAATGGCATCACTGACTCAATGGACATGTGTTTGGGTAAACTCCAGGAGTTAGTGATGGACGGGTAGGCCTGGCATGCTGCGGTTCATGGGGTCGCAAAGAGTCGGACATGACTGAGTGACTGAACTGATGTCAAATAAGGGGGCACTTAACTTGAAGGAATTGTAGATTTGTTGGAATACAGTCACTAAGACAGGGGTAGAAAGTGAGAGGGCACGGGAGGAGAGCTGGGGCGGGGGATGGGGGTGGTCAGGGAAGGCTCTGATGGGGAGGTCTGCCACCCTTGGTCCCTTAGATGAAGATCTAGATTCCAAAAGGCTCTGGAATATGAGTGTGTAATTGTTTTCTTCTTCCAAATTTGACACCAAGACCTAACCTGAACTAAAGCAAAGTAATTTTTAAACATAATTTGTAATGATAACTTCATTCTAGTCGCTGTGAAGATCAATCTGTTTAGTTGCAGAAATATTAATGTTTGTTGATGGAGCATTGTCCCAGTCCCTCAAGGGGAGGGACAACAAGAGATGTTACCTACTTTATTATTATTATTTTTTTGGCCATTTTTTGAAGCTTGTGGGATTTTAGTTTCCCAACCAGGGAGAGAACCTGGGCCCTTGGCTGTGAAATCACAGAGTCCCAACTACTGGACTGCCAGGGAATTCTCTGCACTGCCTTTTTATTTTATTTTTTTATAATTTTTCTTTCTGTCCTTTGATATAGGAATTTATTTTGACTTATTTATTTTTGGCTCTGCTGGGTCTTAGTTGCTGTGTGGGGGCTTTCTCTAGTTGCGGTTCTTGGACTTCTCATTGCGGTGGCTTCTCTCGTTACAGAGCTCAGGTTATAGGTGTGCGGGCTTCAGTAGTTGCAGCTCGAGGGCTCTAGAGCGAGGGCTCAGTAGTTGTGGTGCGTGGGCTTAGTTGCCCTGTCCCACCGTGGAATTGTCCTGTACCAGGAATCCACCCTGTGTTCCCTGTTTTGGCAGCTGGATTCTTAACCACTGGACCACGAGGGAAATCCCTGATGGCTGGATATAATTTAGATATGTGGAGACACGGAGGAGTTTTAAGAAGAGGAAAAAGCATCATCTCACATGGCGACAGAGGATGAGATGGCTGGATGGCATCATTTGATTCAATGGACATGAGTTTGAACAAACTCTGGGAGATGGTGAAGGACAGGACAGGGCAGCCTGGCCTGCTGCAGTCCATGGGGTCACAGTCAGACTCGACTTAGCCGCTGAACAACAATAACACATCAGCTTGGGTTTAAGTGTAAGTCAGTATCCAACCATTACTTTTGCCTTAGAGGCAGAGATGACCTGCATTTCTTTCTTTTTTGTAAATATTTATACACTCTGTGTACTTTTCTTTCTTTAAAGGTTATTTGCTTATTATTTATTTGGCTGCATCTGGTCTTAATTCAGCATTCAGGGTCTTTTGGCCATGGCATGCGAACTCTTAGTTGTGGCATGTGGGATATAGTTCCCTTACCAGGGATTGAACCTGGGCCTCCTGCGTTGGTAGCAGGGAGTCTTAGCCACTGAACCACCAGGCAAGGCCTTAAGTGGCATTTCTGATAACTCCTCTCTCTTAATTTGTGTTTCATATGTAGCTGGAGGGTTGGACTTCCTCTGTTTTGCTTTTCCCTACAGTATTAATCCCCTCCTTTTCCCATAAATCACCTGACTTCCCCGAAAACTCTGTAACACACCCTTTGGCTAAAAAAGAGTGTTAGGCAATCAGTGAAATTCCCCAATCCCTCTTTTCCCGCCGGCAGCCTGGGACAGAGTGTCAGGCTGGTAAAAGGATGCAGTTCTTGTTTCAAAAGCAGAGGGAGCTCCAAGATCAAAGCTGAGTTCCACTTTCCCTAAGCCATGGTCTCCCAGCCCCCTCTTTGTTTGGATCAGGGAATTTCAGACATGCACCCTCGGGTAGAGGATCACAGGGACAGAACCAGAGAACCAGATCCAGGGAGGCCGGCGGAGGTTCCTGCAGAGGGAGCGCCCAGCTCTGAGCCGCTCTTCCTGGGAGCGGGCAGGGTCGCCCGGCCTGCCCACTGGCAAGAGGGACGGGACTGACCCACTTGTTCCCATCAGCTTCTGAAGGTAAAATCCTTAAACTTGAAGAGCATAGCTTTGATGGAGGGAAAAAGGAAGGCAGAAAGTTTTACATAGGGAAGTTTCGGGCAGACATGGAGGGCTGAGAAGAGCAGAATCCAAAGGAGGGAGAATATAGACCACCTATTTCTCTTAGGTTGATCCCATTCACCCCCATGTTACCCACCCCCACCCAAAACAGTGTTCAGGGTTAGAAGCATATTTGGCAACACTTTACTCGGAACAAGGAGGTGGTGGCTTATCTTTTTAGTAAAGGTCAAAAAGAAAAGGAAAAAAAGATCTGGAAAATTAAGGTAGGAAATTGAAGAAATAGCTTTTGTTTCCTTTTATGTTCATTCAGCTGCCCCTTTTCTTCTCCCTCCCACACAACTCTGTCTGAGACCACTTCCCCCAAGGTCACTGCCTTCCCCTAGGGAAACAAATCCATTCCTCCATCAGTGGTCTTTGGGAGCAGTAAGAGAAATACATGCAATAATACACAGGCAAGAGGGTTGGTTTGAAGTGATAAGGGGGCTCCTTGTCAAAAGAGGAGAGAGACCTGTCCTGGTGGATTGGTTATGATGGGGACAAACTCCTGAAACCCCAAGTGGATACAGGGATACTGTCCTGTGAGAGGAAAAGAGAGGCTGACAGAGCTGGGGCAGGGTGGAGGCTGGGGGTGAAGAAGAAGAACAGAGGAAGCAAAGAACTTGAAAAAAGTCTCGTGATTTTGGAGGAAAACTGGGAGAAGGTCCTGAGAAGCCATGGTAGAAGGATAAGGTTTAGTTTCAGTATAGAATGAGAGCCAGTGTGAGAGGATGGGTGTCATACACTGTTGCTTAATGATACAGCTCTGTTTAACCTCTGTGTTATTCTTACCAAGATGACACTGATCCCTTATCACCAAAGCAGGTGCCTGTGTTTGTTAGACAAATACTGCCAGGCCTGCCACCCCTTTAGCTCCAAAGTCAGAGGTGCAGAGAGCCAGGACCAAGAGATGAGCTGCTCACCAGGGATGAACAAATTGCCAGAGATGTGGTGAGTGATCCCAGGTCTAGAGAGATGTACATGGAATGCATTCCCTTCATCCTCTCAAGAAAACAGCTTCGATCCTAAGCCTGGGTTTGGCTTTGCCCTAGGCCTTTCTGTTTCATTCCAGCCCAAGATTCTCTTCCACATACTGGTGCCCTTCACCTCTCCCCTCCCTTCTCCCTGCCCTAGTCCACTCGTACCTGGGTCACCCACCTCTCCAATCGCTTTTATTATTATTTTTTAAAGGTGCATTGTCCTGTTTTCCCTTGTGGCCTGGGTTTATGCCGAGCCTACTATGTATGGAGAGGTTCTATCCCCCAACTACCCTCAGGCGTACCCCAATGAGGTCGAGAAGTCTTGGGACATAGAAGTCCCTGAAGGGTACGGGATCCACCTTTACTTCACCCACCTGGACATAGAGATGTCTGAGAACTGCTCCTATGACTCACTGCAGGTACACGTGATGGGCACCAAAGGATGGGGCTGGGGAGGTGGGCTGAGAGGGTGAGCACTCAGGGAGCTGGGTCACAGTCCTAAGGTGGGAAGTCCTCTATCTCTCTGCCCTCCATGTCAAAGTATCACCCTTTCCCAGGTTCTTTTGACTCTTCTCTTAGATAATGTCCGGAGGCCATGAAGAAGGGAAACTCTGTGGACGGAGGACCAGCAAGAATTCCAACTCCCCAGTGGTGAAAGAGTTCCACATCCCATACAATAAACTCCAGGTGATCTTCCGGTCGGACTTCTCCAACGAGGAGCGTTTCACCGGCTTTGCTGCGTACTATGTCGCCGAGGGTAAGGCTCACCTCTCTGTGTGCCTCATTGATCCAGCCATGAGACTGGAAGCAGGGCAAATATTGAGCAATGCAGGGAGTGAGGATTCCACTTGTAACTCTTATGAAGTATTGACTTGACTTGGATCACTCCATGAATTCCCTTTGTGAAAATCAAACGTGTAATCAAACGTGTATCTTGGTGGTGATGACGGCAATAAAAAAATAGATAAAAAACATCCCAGTAATTTATTGAGAACCACTATGAGCTGGGTATTGTGTTAAGAACTTTACTTATATTCATTAAATCTTTACCTAAACTACATAATTTGAAGAGCTTCACAAGTGGCACTAGTGGTAAAGAACCCGCGTGCCAATGCAGGAGACAAAGAGTCACGGGTTCGATCCCTGGTTCGAGAAGACTGCCTGGAGAAGGGAATGGCAACCCCCTCCAGTGTTCTTGCCTGGAGAATGCTGTGGACAGAGGAACCTGGTGGGCTGCAGTCCATAAAGTTGCAAAGAGTTGGACAGAAGTGACTTAGCACTCACTCAAATTATATTTATTTACTTATGGTTGCGCTTGGTTGCCATTATTGCACACAGGATTTCTCTCCTTGCTCTCTTGGGTGCTACTCTCTAGTCAGAGTGCATGGGCTTCTCTCCACTGTGGCTTTGGCTTCTCTTGTTGCAGAGTACGGCAACATAGGCCTTGTGGGCTTCAGCAGTTGTGGCGTGTGATCCAGTAGTTATTGTGCAGGAGCTTAGTTGCCCTGAGGCACGTGGAATCTTCCTGGACTAGTGATTGAACCTATGTCCCCTGCATTGTCAGGCAAATTCTTAACCACTGGCCCTCTAGGGAAGTCCTACCTCAATTCTGAAAGTAGGTGTTACTATCTCTACATAAAGATAGGAAAAGTAAAGATTAAGAAGTTAAATAACTTGCCAAGGCTCACACAAGGAATGTGTGGTATTCAAACCCATTTAACATGCAGCAAACAAACTTTCGCATTCTATGTGTGTCTACATCTATCGTCAGGTTATCATGATGTTACAACATCTCATAAAGCCAAAGTCTTGTTTAGATTTGACAGAAGTGCCAGCATCATGTAAGGTAATACATGTACTAATTGTTGCTCCCTGCAGAAGACATATCATGTTAAGCTTGCAGAGTGCTGTCCCTGGAGCGGAAATACTCTGTTTATGAAAAAGGTCATGGGTCTTCGGTGTTGACACCTCCCACTATAGATACATCATCATAGAGCACAACTCTAGAATCATATTTCAGGAGAGTAACATAGAATAACTGGAGGAGGGCATGGCAACCCACTCCAGTATTCTTGCCTGGAGTATCCCATGGACAGAGGAGCCTAGCAGGTTACAGTCCACAGTGTCACAAAGAGTTGGACATGACTGAAGTGACTTAGTACAGTATAGAGTAATAGTATCCTGAAACGTGACTCATTGAATGTCTCTGAGCAACAGACCCTTCCTACTTTTCTTACACTTGCAGTTTTGGCCTTAACTTCATTCTTCCTTCTAGGTCTTTGTCCTTGACCACTGTCTTTCTCTGCTCTTTGCAGATATAAACGAGTGCACAGCTTTTGCAGATGCTCCTTGCAGCCACTTCTGCAATAACTTCATTGGTGGTTACTTCTGTTCCTGCCCTCCGGAATACTTCCTCCATGAAGATAAGAAGAACTGTGGAGGTGAGCTTGGCATCAAGAGAGGAATGTTCCCTGGGATTTGGGTTGGCTGGAGGCTTCAGTAAGGTGTCTGTTTACCCTTTTTGATTTTGATTAGCCCCGGCCTTGACTTGGCATCAATTTTTTAGTTACTCATAAACAGAAGGGGAGCCACAAGAGTGGAGGAAGGTAAGCCTACAGGGTCAAGTTAATTAATTGTTGAAGAGAGATAGGTGTCAACTTGGGCCTCTTCATAACCATGAAAAGCTCCACATAAGCGATGCGATGGGAACCCAATACATATTAGGTATCTCTGCTGTTATGCATTGGTGTGTAATTGTGGCACGTGGGCTTCAGTTCATGAGAAAGATCATAGAAAAGAGCTGGGACTCCTTGGCCTGGCACTTTATTTGATTCTCCTTTTCTCTTTTTCTTCCTTAGTCAATTGCAGTGGGAATGTATTCACCACAATGACTGGGGAGGTTGTAAGTCCTAATTACCCCAGTCCATACCCAGAGAGCTCAAGGTGTGACTATCAGATCCAGTTGGAGGAGGGGTTCCGAGTGGTGGTGACCATGAGGAGAGAAGACTTTGATGTGGAACCAGCTGACTCCGAGGGCCACTGTCCTGACAGTTTATTTGTGCGTGATGGATGATCAGTTTTCTTCCAACTCACTCAGAGAGAGTTCTCCTTGAAGACACATTATCTAGCTTTCTGTCCCTTCTTTTTTTCTTTCCCTCCTTCTTATTTTATTTTACTTTTATCCCTTCTGTGTTACCTTTTTCTTTTAGTTCTTTCTCTCTTCTGATTTCCCTATTTTGATTCTCTTCAGTTTGTGACAGAAGACCAGCATTTTGGTCCTTACTGTGGGAATGGCTTTCCTGGGCCACTAACTATTGAAACCCAGAGCAGCGCTCTGAATATCATCTTCCAAACTGATGGATCAGAACAAAGAAAGGGATGGAAATTTCGTTACCATGGAGATCGTGAGTAACCTAGAAGCTGCCCTTTGGTTTGTGGGACCAGAGTCCTTGCCCAAGGTAAAATCAAAACAGTAGATTGTTGTACCGATGGGTATCCTGAGAACACAGCAGCTCCTCAGCACCGTGTAAACCTGTCAGTTGTTGTGAGAAACCCACAACTTCTAGGAATCCTTCAACTGGATTTTCAAATGCAGATGGCCTGGGGGTGGTTAGTTAGTAATGTCATTATTCTATTTTATTTCATTTCATTTCACTGCCAGACTTGTGAGATCTTAGTCCCTTGGCTAGGGATCAAACCTGTGCCCTCAGCAGTGAAAGCACTGAGTCCTAAGTGCAGGATTGCCGGGGAATTCCCTGCCATATTATTTTAACCACCTCCGTGTTGGAATGCTGGGTGTCAGGACTGAGGATGAGTCAACAACTGTAGAAAATATGTTGTTGTTTAGTTGCTAAGTTGTGTCTGACTCTTTTGTGACCCCATGGACTGCAGCCTGCCAGTCTTCTCTGTCCATGGGATTTCCCAGGCAAGAATACTGGAGTGGGTTGAAATTTCTTTCTCCCGGGGTTCTTCCCGACCCAGGGATCAAACATGCATCTCCTGCATTGGCAGGTGGATTCTTTACCACTGAACCACCAGGGAAACCCAACAAATGTGAGAATGATTATATATAATAATGATTCTCCACAACGATTTGGTAAATTTCTTTTCCTATCCTTTTCAAGCAATCCCTTGTCCTAAACAAGTCATTGCCAATTCCTTCCGGGAGCCTGAGAGAGCAAAATATGTGTTCAGAGATGTGGTGAAGATAACCTGTGTGGATGGGTTTGAAGTTGTGCAGGTAAAGCACTCTCAGGGGCTCCTCTCTAGTTCCTAGGTCAAGATGAGCATACTGGAATCATCTGATCAGTTACCGAATGTTCTCGTTTGAGTGAGGTCTAGCACCTTCTCCATCAAGAGAAGCCCTCAGGATCTCTAGTTGTCTTCTCAGCCATAAATAAAGATCCTTGGGCATTTTCACATTCTCCTTTTGGCTTCAGGCTTCCTGGGGAAGGGGACTAGTACGCTGGGACAAAGTTGTCTTTTAGCTCCAACTCTTGAATGCTTTGGGTCATTCTGCTAAGGCGTCCTCAAGCTTCTTGTAGTAAAGACTTCTCATTGATCCAAGGCCAGAGATCAATTCCATTTTTGGCTTTTGATTCCCTGTATCTCTCTTTATAAACTAATATTGAGGTTTATTATTTTCCAGGGAAGTGTTGGTTCCCCATCTTTCTACTCTACCTGTCAAAGCAATGGAAAGTGGAGTAATTCCAAGTTGCGGTGTCAACGTATGCATCTCTTTAAAATGGGACTACTTTTGTCAAAAAGTGGGCAGTGGCCCAATTCTTGGAAATCCCCATTCATTCCCCAAAACAGTTGGAATAATTCTACTCATTAGCCTATGAAATTATTCAGTCTTATGAAAACTCACAACCCTGGTGCCTCTCACCTTCTGAGATGGCCCACAGTCTGTCTGTGGACTGTGTATCTTCCTGAATAAACCTTCTTTCCCTTAAGAATAAAGAGGGAAATAATTTTCCCCCTCCCAAAGGAAGTGGGAAGATTAAGGCACAATTTCTGAGATACAAATGCATGGTTTCTTCTTCTGAGATAGTGAATTGGGTTTCGAAGGGAAGTCAGTTGTAGAATCCTAGTCCTGATCTGACCCCAGGCCAGCCAGACTAGCAGGTTTCTTACAAAGAAAGGGTCTATGAGATTAGTAGAGTTAATAGCATTCTATGGGTCCATTTCTACAGAGGCCTCACCAATCACTGGGAATCAGGTTCATTCTTGCCACTTTCAAGGGGCCATCTGAAGTGACAGGACTCAGTGGGCTGGGGAGATGAGCATGGCCACAGAGGGGCTGATGTGGGGGATTCACCCCAAATGTGCTTATGGATGGGGGAGGCAGGGAAGGAGTGAGGAACACAGTTGGGAAGATGGACTGGCCCAGGGACTCTTCCTGGGAAGAAGTGTCTATCCTGATCATCTCTCTCCGGCCTTCCCCCTGTAGCCGTGGACTGTGGCACTCCTGAACCCATTCAGCATGGTAGAGTCGAAGATCCGGAAAGTACTCTATTTGGTTCCATCACTCGCTACTCTTGTGAGGGGCCATATTACAGCATGGAACGTGAAGGGAGCGGTAAGATTTCTTTGACTAAAGAAAAGAGAAAGAAGGAGTGAGAGTGTTGGAGGGTGAATAGTGCAATCTTTCTGGGTTGGAGAGAGTTTGGAGAGAATGAGGGAGATGGGCTGGGCTTTGTTCATCCTCTTTGTTTAGTCTAAAGATACACTTTTCACACAGGATGGGGTTGGGGGCATGGGTTGTGTAGGATCACCTGTAGAGTATCATAGAGATCACCTAGTTCAGCTTCAGGAACTCCCCCTAAAATATCCATTTTCATGTGGTCATCCAGCTTTTGACCAACTATGTAATGTAGAACCCACAGGAGTAATGCTTCCAGGTTCAAGTCTCTATTCTATGATGACCTTTTTTTTTACACCATGTGGCATGCAGGATCTTAGTTCCCAATCAGGGTTCAAATCAGTGGCCCCTGCATTGGGAGCACGGAGTCTTAACTGTTGGACCACCAGGGAAGTCCCACAACTGACTTTCTTGATGGAAAGGCCTTGGTGGTGCTGGATGAAGGACTGGATGGCTCATGATATGTCCCAGTTCATTGCTTTCAATTTAATTTCCTACTTGAAGCACTTTCCCAGCCTCCACCTTAATCCTCTTCCTTCTGCTTTGGAGAATGTTCCTTCTAATCCCTGGGCAAGGGGATTGTTTGGGGGCCAAAGGGATTGTTTGGAGGATGTTCTCAAGATTATTTTCTGGTAGGTTTGGTCCCATTGCCTCCTAAAATCCCAGAGGCGCTGAGGCTCTGAATGGAAAGCAGAAGATAAGTGAGAAGATGTGATGCTGAGTGTGTTCCTTCTCTCTGTGCTGTTTCAGAGGTGTATCACTGCAGCGGCAATGGGAGCTGGGTGAATGAGGTGCTGGGCACAGAGCTGCCGAAATGCGTTGCAGGTAATCAGGGCTCAGACTTGGGTAGAGAGCGTGTCCTCAGGTGCATGTGCATTGGGCTCACCTTCTAAAAGGAGTTGTAATCCTCTTGGGAAGGGAATTGATGATCTGGGCCTGCCAGAGCCTAGCTCAGTGAGGTGGAGACAAATCTGGGCATGGATCTGCCAGGGCCTTAATCAACTGCACTGTCAGGGTGACTGACCCTAAAGAGAAAAGTCAGCCAGTGACAGTTGGTGTCAGAGTCTGGGATGGTTAGATTTGGTAATGTTGGTGCAGGAAGAGGATCTAGGATTGCTAAAAACAGGGTGTGAAAATTGAGAGTGAGCAATCAACACTTAGAAACAAGATAAGTTGAATATCCTAGTTATTATATTAAAAACCTATCTGGCAACAAGATACAGAAGAATGAAAAAAATAAGGGATTGTATAGAGATTAGATGGCTTCTCCTGGTGACTTAGATGGTAAAGAATCTACCTGCGATTTGAGTTCAATCCCTAGGTTGGGAAGATACCCTTGAGTAGGAAAACGCAACCCACTTCAGTATTGTTTCCTGAAGTATTCCATGGACCGAGGAGCCTGGTGAGCTAGTTCATGGAGTCAGAAAGAGTCGGACAGGATTGAGCAACTAACACTCAGACCACCATTATAGAGATTAGAGTTGAGTGGAAGAAGACTCCCAGACAAAGCCAGGAATATATAATGATGCTCATAGTAACAACACTGTAATTGAGAGCTAGGGACTCAACTAACTAATTAAATTTATTATCTCATTCAATCAAGTCTTTGCAATAACACTCTGGGTGAGGTATTATTGATCCTACTTTACAGTTGAGTGAATTCATTGCGAGTTCACAGTCCAGGAAGGGATGGGATAGGCTTTGAACCCACATCTGTCTGTTCTGCTCAATTCAGAGTCCATTCGGGCTGACTAGTGTAGGATTTAGGTAAGCCAACTTGATCTGAAATACAATTCAGTTTTAGTTGCATTGGGTAATGGCAAAGCAACCTTACCTGGGTCATTGGAGGATGAGATGAAAGATGGGAAATGAGAACCCTCTTTTTGCCCTATGTCTAGTTACTAGGAGGGACTTGGCTGCAGTTAGGAGTTGAGTGAAAAAGGTGGTAGGTGTTGGACCTGGGCATCAGAGGCAGATAGAAGGCTTGCCTTCCCACTACATGTGTGAGAATAGAGTCTCCCAGCTCGGGCTCCTAGTTGGGTCCGTGACCTGATGTGTTGAGCCTGGGGTGACATGTGTCTCCTGTAGGACTATGAGTTAAGCTGTCCATAGTGTGAGGCTCATTTAGGTTCAGTACTTTATACACAGGCTCAGTTTAACCAGTCTCCCCCACAAGCCTGCTCTTGGCACTGGCGATGTGGGATATTTGATCCTTAGGTGGGTTCAGATAAGTCAGGCACTGAGATGGTTGACCAAATACAGTAAGTCCCCTACATATGAATGAGTTCTGTTCCAAGAGCATGTTCATAAGTCCAACAACATGAGCTTAGGTACCCAACTAACACAACTGTACTGTACTATAACATCTCATAGTATAATAATGACTTATCATACTTTTCACACAAAGGGTTTATAATACTTTCACACAAATAATACACACAAAATACAAAAAAATAAAGAAAACACTTTCTTAAAAAGATCTTTATTTACTTCTTTGACTTTGCTGTGTCTTAGTTGCAGCATGTGGGATCTAGTTCTCCAGCCAGGGATGGAACCCAGGCTCCTTGGTTTGAGTGCACAGAGCCTTAGCCCATGGACCACTTGAGAAATCCCAAGAAAACACTTTTAATCTTGCAGTAGGGACCTCGAAAAGTACAGTAGTATCGTTCAACAGCTGGAGCTTCTTAGCAGTACCAGCCATATCACTGCTGTTTTTACACTGGCTTCCAGACATCCTGGGCTTGAAGTAGATTCTATACTACTGTACTTTACACCACTGTAAGTTCACAAAAGCACAGCCACTTGTAGAGGATGTGTGCACAGGACAATGTACCCCAGACACCTGAACTTACTTACGTGATTGGATGTGCAAGCGCATGTTCACGTCTTTGAAAGTTTACGACTTGAAGGTTGGTGTAGGGGATTTCCTGTATAAGGTTGGCTGTGTGGTGCTGACAACAATGAAGCCCAGCAGGTATTTGAGTAGCCGGAGGATTGCTGGGGGCCAGCGACTACCCACCTTGTTCTTTTTCCTTTCTAGTCTGTGGCACCCCCAGCGAACCTTTTATAGCAACCCAAAGAATATTCGGAGGCTCCATGGCAAAGATTGAAAATTTCCCCTGGCAAGTCTTCTTCTCGAACCCATGGGCTGGTGGGGCTCTCATTGATGAATACTGGGTGCTGACAGCTGCCCATGTCGTGGAGGGAAATGATATGCCAATGATGTATGTTGGATCCTCCTCAGTGGTCACCTCACAATTGTCAAATGCTCAGATGCTCACTGCTGAGAGAGTGTTTATCCATCCAGAATGGGAGGTCCTGGATCCTTCGATAGTACGGAAGAATTTTGACAATGATATTGCGCTGGTGCGGCTGAGAGACCCAGTGAAAATGGGACCCAAGGTTTCCCCTATCTGCCTACCAGGCACCTCCTCAGAATATGACCCCCCGGAGAACGTCCTGGGGCTGATCTCAGGCTGGGGTCGAACAAATGCCAGAAGTCATGTTATTAGGCTCAGAGGGGCAAAGCTACCCGTCGCTCCCTTATCCAAATGCCGGGAGGTGAAGGGGGTCAATCCTGAAATAGATATCAGTTCTTTTGTTTTCACTGAGAACATGATCTGTGCCGGTAATGACAAGGGTGTTGATAGCTGTGAGGGGGACAGTGGTGGGGCCTTTGCCGTACAGGACCCTAAGGAAAACAACCCCAAATTCTATGTTGCTGGTTTGGTGTCCTGGGGCCCCCAGTGTGGGACCTACGGGATCTACACTCGAGTCAAGAACTACGTTGACTGGATAAGGAAGACAATGCAGGAAAATAGTACCCCCAGTGTAGACTAACCATACAGGTCCTACCAGCCTCTCTAAGGGCCGTGACCCCTCTGGACTTTCTGTTCCTCACAATAATCCCATTATTTCATCATGACTGAGAGAGGACATGGGAGTAAGATTGAGCTGTTGATAGAACTTGGTTGTTGGGATACCTAACTGGAGGTAGGGTTCTGCTCCTGTGGTTGTGTTGGTCTTGGATGACCCACTCCTGTTCCAGTTCTGACTCTGAAATTTGCTGTGGGGCATTCTCTTGATTTTTTTGTTTCCCTTTTACCTGTTTGAAGTTGACTGTATCATTTCTACTATCTACTTGTAATAAAGCATGTTTATAACCCAGTGCTGGCTGACTTACCTCACTCCACATCAAGACCTCAGCACCACAGAAAGGGAGTTTAATGCGCTGTTGTGTCCTCGAAACTCAAGGCCCTCACAGCTCATATTTAAATATCATGAAAACAGGGAGTCAGCTTCTCTCCTCTCTCCCAATGGAGAGTAACTGAGCATTGTGGATTAGCATAATGTCAATGTGAGGTGCCATGTTCTGCTTTCGAAACTCATCAAACGTACCTGAACCTCAGTCATAAGTCCACATACAGCAGTTAGAATTGGCTGTTTAAGATCTTAGAGTCTAAAATTTCAAGGTAAAAATTGCTTCAGTATGTCTCCTGAAAGTGAGTTTTCCTTTTATGAGCATTTGTTTAATACAAAATTATGACCTAATGAAAAAGAAAAACAAAAGAAATTCCACATGCTCTCATCTGCTTCCCTGGGGTTTTGGTTAATTTGTCAGTCAGGCAGCAATGTCTTCTCTGGGTTGAATGCTGCACTGAGATGTTACAGTTTATTCTGGTGAGGAGGGACCCAAAGTCTCCCTTCTACTCTTTTCCAAGGAAACAGAAAAACAAGCAAACAAGCAAAGAACTCCTCATTTCCACAAAATGATCAGTGGTGAAGAAGGACTGGACAATAGAGACTACTATTTTCTTTTAATTGAAGTACAGTTGATTTACAACGTTGTGAATATATATATATTCATCCCCTTTTCCTCCCACCTTCAATCTTTCCCAGCATCAGAGTCTTTTCCAATGAGTCAGTTCTTCACATCAGGTGGCCAAAGTATTGGAGCTTCAGCTTCAGCATCAGTCCTTCCAATGAATATTCAGGATTGATTCCCTTTAGGATGGATTGGTTGGATCTCTTTGTAGTCCAAGGGACTCTCAAGAGTCTTCTCTAACATCACAGTTCAAAAGCATCATTCTTCACCACTCAGCTTTCTTTATAATCCAACTCTCACATCCAACAATTAGAACCTGACATGTAACAACAGACTGGTTCCGAATAGGAAAAGGAGTACGTCAAGGCTGTATGTCACCCTGCTTATTTAACTTATATGCAGACTACATCATGAGAAACGCTGGGCTGGATGAGTCACAAGCTGGAATCAAGATTGCCAGGAGAAATATCAATAACCTCAGATATGCAGATGACACCACCCTTAAGGCAGAAAGCAAAGAAGAACTAAAGAGCCTCTTGATGAAGGTGAAAGAGGAGAGTGAAAAAGTTGGCTTAAAACTCAACATTCAGAAAACCAAGATCATAGCATCCAGTCTCATTACTTCATGGCAAATAGATGTGGAAACAGTGGCAGACTTTATTTTTTGGGACTCCAAAATCACTGCAGATGGTAACTGCAGCCATGAAATTGAAAGATGTTTGCTCCTTGGAAGAAAAGCTATGACCAACCTAGAGAGCATATTAAAAAGCAGAGACATTACTTTGCCAACAACGGTCCGTCTAGTTAAGGCTACGGTTTTTCCAGTAATCATGTGTGGATGTGAGAGCTGGACTATAAATAAAGCTGAGCGCCAAAGAACTGATGCTTTTGAACTGTGGTGTTGGAGAAGACTCTTGAGAGTCCCTTCAATGCAAGGAGATCCAACCAGTCCATCCTAAAGGAAATCAGTCCTGAATATACATTGGAAGGATTGATGTTGAAACTGAAACTTCAGTACTTTTGCAACCTGATGCGAAGAGCTGACTCACTTGAAAAGACCCTGAATCTGGGAAAGACTGAGGTGGGAGGAGAAGGGGACGACAGAGGATGAGTTGGTTGGATGGTCTCACCAACTCAATGGACATGAATTTGAGTAAACTCTGGTAATTGGTGATGGACAGGGAGGCCTGGCATGCTGCAGACCATGGTGTCACAAAGAATCGGACAGCACTGAGCAACTGAACTGAACTGAACTCATATACATACATGACCACTGGAAACACCATAGCTCTGACTAGATGGACCTTTGTTGGCAAAGTAGTGTCTCTGCTTTTTAATATGCTGTCTCAGTTGGTCATAACTTTTCTTTCAAGGAGCAAGCGTCTTTTAATTTCATGGCTGCAGTCACCATCTGCAGTGATTTTGGAGCCCCCCCAAAATAAAGTCTGTCACTATTTCCATTGTTTCCCCATCTATTTGCCATGAAGTGATGGGACCAGATGCCATGATCTTAATTTTCTGAAAGTTGAGTTTTAAGCCAACTTTTTCACAATACTGTTTTCCATTATGGTTTATTATCGGATATTGAATATAGTTCCCTGTGCTATATAGTAGGACCTTGTTTTTTTATATCTACCCTGTATATAATAGTTTGGAATCTGCTAATCCCAAACTCCTCGTTTATCCCTCCCACCCCTTCCCCCCTTCAGTAACCATAAGCTTTTCTACCCAGAGATTAGTACTTTTTAAACTGAGGACAGGAGAGTGTGGCCATTGCCCCAGATGAGGTGTCTTACGAAAGCCATGGCCTGAGATTAAGAGTTCAGGGAGACTCTGGTCTGTTTGATGTGACACGTGGTTTTCAGGAATCCAATTTTTTAAAAATCAGAAGCCAAAAGGGGTGTATATGTGTCCCATCAAGAAAGGACTTCGATCTCCCACAGACCAAAAGGGCCAAATTCCACAGCTGACCTTAGACTGCATTAACACATGATAAAGTAACCAGAACGCTAACCGAAAGGTCTGAAGAACCAAAGGGGGTTACAATAGGAAGCTTCTGGAAGGGACTTGTCCAACTAAGCAAGGAGCGTAAAGCCATTTATGTTACTCCTTAACTGCATGCCTGCCAGCTACCTTCCACGACTCCACCACCAGTCATTCCATGTGCCATGGAGTTGACTGTGAACCCTGGACTACCGAGCTTTGGACAGGAGAAGGGAGAATCTTCTAGGAAAAAAAAAGAATCACGAAAATATTAAGATTAAGAAATATGCTTGTGATGTAGACATTTTCCTTCTTTTTAATAACTGGAGGAATAGAAAAAAAATTAACCTGGAATCTGACAAATAACAGAGGAAAGAAGTTTATCTCTACCAGCGAGAGTCTTCAGTCTATCTGGGTTCTGCCGTCACTGTTTGGCCGAGGTATTGGTGAAGATTTGCTTGTTGCTGCTGCCTCAGACAACAAGATGAGTTGTTTTTCTCATCGTTAGCTGTATTATCAGATAATTCCCTGGTGAGTGGCAGGGGAGGGTTCTAAGTGAGTCATCATCAGAGACTTTAGAGCTGGGAAGGGCTCATTGCCAAGGCCTAGAAGGGCTAGAAAATTTTTCGTTGAGGTTTGAATCAATCATACAGCCTTGCAAATCACTTGGGAACAACATGTGTGCTTCATCTGAAACTCAAGAAAAGACAGCTTTTCAAAAAGCAGGTGAACTGTCACATTTCTTTGGTGAGAAGAAAAGCATGTGTCACATGCTGACCCATGTGACACATACACATGGGTCAGCAACTCATGCCTGGGAAAAAAGATGGTGTCCAGAGGCCAAGAGGATTCTCTGGGAAAAACCCTGGTTGAAATTGGACCAGTAGGAACCGGTGGGATTTTGGTATTGTAAAAGTTGCTTTTACTTTGATTTCTATCAGAAAAATAGACTTCCATGTGACTTTTCAACTTTCTGAATATGCATTCTTTTTTGTTTTAGATTTAAAAATATGAGAAAACTTCTTTTCAGCTATTTTCAGGTGTAACTCACAAATAAATTGTAAGATAATTAAAGTGTACAATGTGATGATTTGACCTGCGTATATGTTGTGAAAGGATATCTTCTACCCAGTTAATTCATACACCTCTCACCTCACGTGTGTGTATGTGTTACTCACTCAGTTGTGTCTATTTCTTTGTGACCTCATGGACTCTAGCCTGCCAGGCCCCTCTGTCAGTGGGATTCTCCAGGCAAGAGTACTGGAGTGGGTTGCCATTCCCTTCTCCAGGGGATCTTCCCGACCCAGGGATCAAATCTGCATCTCTTGCATCTCCTGCATTGGTGTGTTCTTTATTGTCCGAGCCACCAGGGAAGCCCTCAACTCACATGTTTATCCTTAATTTTTTTTTTTTGTGGGAACATTGAAATTCTACTCTCTTGACCAATTTCAGTGATACAATATATTGTTATCAATTATAGTCACCATGTTACATATTAGATCCTCAGATCTTATTTATCTTATAACTATAATTTATACCCTTGTATTGATCACTCTCTATTTCCCCTATGCCTCAACCCAGGGTGACAACTTTTTTACTTTCTCTTCCTATGAGTTTAACTTTTTCAAAAAAATTTGACACATATGTGGTATCATGCAGTATTGCCTTTCTCTGTCTTATTTCACTTGAAGTAACCTCCTCCCGTTTCACCCATATTGTTGCAAATGGCAGGATTTCCCTCCCCACCTTTCTTATAAGGCTGAATTATATTACACATATTGTGTATATACACATACACACACACTCACACACTATTTTTTCTTGATTCATCCATCTGTTGATTGACACTTAGGTTATTTCCAAGTCTTGGTTATTGTGAATAATGCTTCAGTGAACATGGAAATACAGATGTCTTTTTGAGATAATCGTTTCACTTCTTTTGGATAAACACCCAGAAGTGGGATTGATGGGTCCCACGGTAGATCTATTTTTGATTTCTTGAGAAACCTTCATACTGTTTTAAAAGCAGATGTATCAATTCACATTCTCAAAAACAATGTACAAGGATCCCTTTTTCTCCATATTCTTGTCAGTATTTGATATCTCTTGTTTTTTTGATAATAGCCATCCTAACAGATATGAAATTAATTTCATTTTGTGTGTGTATGCATTTTTTCTTTTGGCTGTGCCACGAGGCTTGTTGGATCTTAGTTCTCTGACCAGGGATTGAACCCATGCCCTTGGCAGTGAAAGCGCAGAGTGCTAACCACTGGACCACCAGGGAGTTCCCTCACTGTGGCTTCGAATTGTATCTCCCTGATTATTAGTGATGCTGAGCATTTTTTCACGTACCCATTGGCCACCATTGTACGGCTTCCATGGGGAAGGTCTGTTCAGGTCCTTTGCTCATTTTTGAATTGGGTTATTTCCTTTTCTTTCTTTTTTTTTTTTGGCTATTGAGTCATATGAGTTCCTTGTGTATTTTGGATATTGACCGATTGTCAGAGAAGCAGTTTCAGATTATTTTCTCCCATCATGTTGGTTGCCTTTTCATTTTGAAGATGGTTTCCTTCCTGAGCAGAAGCTTTTTAGTTTGATGTAGTCCCACTTGTTTATTTTTGCTTTTGTTGCCTAGTGGTCTTCTTTTCTAGGGGTGCAGCTTCTGTTTGAAAAGCTTCTTGTACTACAAAGGAATACAAATGACATAGAATACCAACAACAGCCAGCAAGGTGCTAATCCTAATTTTAACCACTGTATTCTATCTGACCTCCAAATAGGCTGTTTGCAGTCTGTCTTCCTTTATATTTAGTGTGAAAGTAAATGATCTCTTTTGTCTTCTCTGCTTGGAACTGACTTTGATATATTTTTGGCACAGTATGCTCAGGTTTGTCTGGTACTCTCTACTCATGGGTAAAATTAAACAGTTTCTTCTTCCCTCTTGCACAGGAAGCAAGAAGAACCTAAGGTTTCCAATGGGAAAAAAAGAGGTTGGTTAGAATAAAAATTCACAGGAGCCAGGGACAAAAGCAAAAAAAGTGCCTAAGTAAACAGTGGAGACAAACTCAGGATAAAAGAAATACAATTCTGGGATAACTGGAAGCAAAGAGAGAGAATCTGGTCTTTACATGGAACCAAGCAGAGGTGGTGATAACGGAAAAGGACTGAACCCAAGAGGCTGGACAGAGGTATTCTGATCGAGATTTTGGAAAAATTAACTAAGTTGGAACGGGGCTTCCCCAATGACAAAGAGGTAAAATATGTGCTTGCAGTGTGGGAGATGCAGGAGACACAGATTCAGTCCCTGGGTTGGGAAGATCCCCTGGCAGAGGAAAGGGCAACCCACACCATTATTCTTGCTGAATGGACAAGAGGAGCCCCTGAACGGCTACAGTCTAAAGGCTTGCAAAGTGTTGGACATGACAGAGCAATTGAGCACACAGGTTGGACCTAGGTGAACTTTACATCTGCTTGGGCGTGTGTGTGTGTGTGTGTGTGCATTAATACTTGTGACATAATTTAATGTAGAATTTCCCCCAGAAATTTATGAAGCTGTGTCAGTGTGTCTTAGGCGGTCCTGACCCTTTCCAGTCTCCTTTCCTTGTACTTGGCTGCTTGCTTTGGCATCCTATGCTGTCCTCATTATCATCTTTTATCTTTCAGTGTGAATAGATATGGTAACTCATCGTGATGAGCAGAGATGGAGAGATTACTTGAGAGTGGGGATGTAAAATTGCCTTCAGTTCAGTTCAGTCACTCAGTTATGACCGACTGTGACCCCATGGGCTGCAGCACACCAGGCTTCCCTGTCCATCACCAACTCCTGGAGCTTGCTCAAACTCATGTCCATCGAGTTGGTGATGCCATCCAGCCATCTCACCCTGCATCATCCCTTCTCCTCCTGCCTTCAATCTTTCCCAGCATCAGGGTCTTTTTCAATGAGTCAGTTCTTCCCATCAGGTGGCCAAAGTATTGGAGTTTCACCTTCAACATCAGTCCTTCCAATGAATATTCAGGGCTGATTTCCTTTAGGATGGACTGGTTGGATCTCCTTGCATTGAAGGGACTCTGAAGAGTCTTCTCCAACATCACAGTTCAAAAGCAGCAATTCTTTGGTGCTCAGCTTTCTTTATGCTCCAACTCTCTAGAAATGCCTTTAATGATTGTAGTAATCTATGTTGCATTCCACCAGACTGACTGAAAGGTGTGTTGCATTCTAGCAGGCTGACTGAAAAAGTATGATTGTAAGATCATAGTCACGAAGAAGGATCCTGCCTTCCGATTGTGTGTATCAAGGCGGTAAGACACTACAGGACCCCTCCCCAGTACAGCTGACAGCGTGCCTGATGCTGCCTTAAGTCTGTCACTTGTAGTATCTTATTTAACTCTTTAATATTGACTAAAGAATTTACTGGCATATGTTGTACAGCAAAAGTGATTCAGTTATACATATATACATATATTCTTTTTTCATATTCTTTTCCATTATAGCCTATCATAGGATATTTAATATAGTTCCCTGTGATATATAGTAGGACCTTGTTGTTTACTCATCCTATATATATAATAGTTTGCATCTGCTAATCCCAAGCTCCCAGTCCTTCCCTCTCCCACATCTTGACCCCTTGGCAACCACATGTCTGTTCTCTACAACTGTGAGTCTGTTCCTGTTTCATAGCTAAGTTCACTCATGTCATATATTAGAGTCCACATATAAGTGATATCATGTGGTATGTGTCTTTTTCTGACTTACTTCACTGAGTATGGCAATCTCTAGGACCATTCATGATGCTGCAAATGGCATTATTTCATGCTTTTTCATGCTTGTGATTCTTTAATATTCATATGAGATTGCAAAAGATACTATTGTATAAGACTTGTATGAGTTACTTTTATTATTACCCCCATTTTATAGAAGAAGAAACTTAGGCTCAGTTTGCCTTATGTCTGTGGAAAAACTTTAGCCAAAGAATAAGTTTAACCAGAGAAGTGAGAACATGCAGAAACAAAGGAAAACAGTCAAAGGAGGCCAAATAATAAGAGTTTAGACATTAAGTATGGTCAAAGGACCTCTAGTTCCTTCTCAAGGGCTAAGGATAATATTCTGAGCCATATCCTGTGAGCTGCCTTAGAGATACTGAAACCCCAGGTGGAGAAGTCCACTACAGGATGACTAGACTGTAGCCATGATATAAACTGCCACAATTCAAAGAATTGGTCTTAAAAAAATGAGAACAAACTGACCCTGGAATTGAAAAATAAATGTACCTAATCAAGGTGATGGTGCTCAGATCACCCATGACTAATTTCCAGATGACTGTCAGAGCTGATTGTGCTGTTTCTGCACATTGCCTCCTCCCTCAGCCTGTAAAAGCTCTAGCCCACCGATTGCCAGTGGGGGGAGTTGACCTTTGGACAGGCCAACTCCTGTCCTTTGAACAATCCCCACTGATTGTTCAGTTGCTAAGTCATGTCTGACTCTTTGCAAGCCCATAGACTGCAGCATGCCAGGCTTCCCTGTTCTTCAGTATCTCCCAGACTTTGCTCTAACTCATGTCCATTGAGTGGTGATGCAATCCAAGCATCTTATCCCCACTAGTTGCTGGTATCCAAAATAAAGCAAACTTTCCTTTCCATCACCTTTATTGTGGCCTCTTTATTGGCTTTTGAGTAGCTGGTTCCCTTTTTGGGTTACATTACCTCCAAATACCATGATGTTAGAAGTTAAGGCTTCAACATATAAATTTTGAGGGAGAGACACAGACTCACTCCACAGTAGCCGCTATTTCTGAGCCGGCTTGGCTGATTTCTCCTGTTCTCCCAGACTTTTGATGGTGTGTCTCAGGGCATACTCATTGATCTTGATCTTTTTCTCTTCTCTATCCTGCTTCACTCCCGTGGCGGCCTCGTCTAAGCTGTGGCTTTAAACACCCATCCGTATACCTACCAATGACTCTGAAGTTTACATTTTTAGCTCAGACCTTTTGTGTCAACTCCAAAATCTACACATCAGCTGACTTAACATCTCTCCTAGGAAGTCTCATAGACACGTTTGTAACTTTTTGACAGTTATAACTATATCATTAGAACAATCATTTTAGTGGGTCTGCTAATTCTTACGTCTGTATCAGTTTTGGTGGATTTTTCTCCTTGTTATGGATCATATTTTCCTGCTTTTTTGAATATTTCGTATTCTTTGATTGGCTGTCAGACTGTGAATTTTATCTTGTTGAGTGCTGGATATTTTTGTAATTCTATAAATATTTTTGAGTTTGTTCTTGGACTCAGTTAAGTTACTTGGAAACATTTTGAACCTTTGAGTCTTGCTTTTAACATTTATTATCTGGGACCAGAGCAACATTTAATCTATGGCCCGTTATTCCCTGCTGCTGAGATAAGACCCTTCTACTAGAGGAAAACAATAGAATGGGAAAGACTAGCGATCTCTTCAAGAAAATTAGAGATATAAAGGGAATATTTCATGCAAAGATGGGCACAATAAAGGACAGAAATGACATGAACCTAACAGAAGCAGAAGATATTAAGAAGAGGTGGCAAGAATATACAGAAGAACTATACAAAAAAGATCTTCATGACCCAGATAACCACAGAGGTGTGATCACTCACCTAGAGCCATACATCCTGGAATGTGAAGTCAAGTGGGCCTTAGGAAGCATCACTATGAACAAAACTAGTGGAGGTGATGGAATTCCAGCTGAGCTCTTCCAAATCCTAAAAGATGACGTTGTAAAAGTGTTGTACTCAATATGCCAGCAAATTTGGATAACTCAGCAGTGGCCATAGGACCAGAAAAGGTCAGGTTTCATTCCAATCCCAAAGAAAGGCAATGCCAAAGAATGTTCAAACTACTGCATGCTTGCATTCATCTCACATGCTAGCAAAGTAATGCTGAAAATTCTCCAAGCCAGGCTTCAACAGTACATGAACCAAAAGTGTCCAGATGTTCAAGGTGGATTTAGAAAAGGCAGAGGAGCCAAAGATCAAAATGCCAACATCCGTTGGATCATCAAGAAAGCAGGAGAGTTCCAGAAAAACATCCAAATCTGCTTTATTGACTATGCCAAAGCCTTTTACTCTGTGGATCACAATCAACTGTGGAAAATTCTGAAAGAGATGGGAATACCAGACCACCTTACCTGCCTCCTGTGAAATCTGTATGTAGGTCAAGAAGCAACAGTTAGAACTGGACATGGAACAACAGACTGATTCCAAATTGGGAAAGGAGTAGGTCGAGGCTGTATATTGTCACCCTGCTTATTTAATTTATGTGCAGAGTACATCATGCAAAATGCTGGACTGAATGAAGCACAAACTAGAATCAAAATTGCCGGGAGAAATATCAGTAACCTCAGATACGCAGATGACACCACCCATATGGCAGAAAGCGAAGAACTAAAGACCCTCTTGATGAAAGTGAAAGAAGAGAGTGAAAAAGTTGATTTAAAACTCACCATTCGGAAAACTAAGATCATGGCATCTGGTCCCATTACTTCATGGCAAATAGATGGGTAAGCAATGGAAATAGTGAGAGACTATTTTTCTGGGCTCCAAAATCTCTGCAGATAGTGACTGCAGTCATGAAATTAAAAGATGCTTGCTCCTTGGAAAAAAAGCTATGACCAATCTAGATAGCATATTAAAAAGCAGAGCCATTACTTTGCTGACAAAGGTCCATCTAGTCAAAGCTATGATTTTCTCAGTAGTCATGTATGGATGTGAGAATTAGACTATAAAGAAAGCTGAGCGCCAAAGAATTGATGCTTTTGAACTGTGATGTTGGAGAAGACTCTTGAGAGTCCCTTGGACTTCAGGGAGATCAAACCAGTTAATCCTAAAGGAAATTAGTCCTGAATAGTCATTGGAAGGACTGATACTGAAGCTGAAACTCCAATACTTTGGCCACCTGAGGTGAAGAGCTGACTCATTAGAAAAGACCCTCATGCTGGGAAAGATTGAAGAAAGGAGGAGAAGGGGATGACAGAGAATGAGATGGTTGGATGGCATCATGGACTCAATGGACATGGGTTTGAGCAAGCTCCAGGAGTTGGTGAAGGGAAGCCTGGCGTGCTGCAGTCCATGGGATTGCAAAGAGTCGGACACGACTGAGTGACTGAACTGACCCACCCTACCTAATGCCCCGTACATTTGGAGGTTTTCCAGTTTGGTTGGGCTTCCCAGGTGGCTTGAGGGGTAAAGAACTTGCCTGCCAATGCAGATGTAAGAGATGTGGGTTCGATCCTTGGGTCAGGAAGATCCCCTGGAGGAGGGCATGGTGCCCTGCTCCGGCATTCTTGCCTGCAGAATCCCCTGGACAGAGGGGCCTGGCTGGCTATAGTCCATAGGGTCGCAAAGAGTTGACTATGACTGAAGCGATTTGGCATGCACGCATGTTGGCTTTAATTTTAGTTTTTTAAGGAACCTCCATTCTGTTCTTCATAGTGACTATATCATTTTACACTGCCACCCACAGTGTAGGAGGGTTCCCTTTTTCCACACCTTCTTCAGCATTTTTTGTTTGTGGATTTTTTAAACATACAATATAAATGATTTATTAACAGCAGATCATCCTCATGGGCTAAATGGTCAACCAGACATCCAGAACGGAGCCACAAGTTCAGCGCAGCCTCTGAGCCTCTTGCTCTGACTCCAGTAGGGTTAGCACATTGTCCTAATGCATGGGGCCTTTCATACTTCGAATGATGGAACTGCTCACATCGCCATGAATTCTATATGCACCAGCATGACCGTCACTGCAAACCAGTCCTGCCCAGTTCCTTGGTGACCCTGGCAAGCTTAATGGGCTGCACACAGCTTGTGTCTGTGGTGGCAGTGATTGGCAGGATAGCTATTGTTTGTTGATTTTTTGATGGTGGCTGTTCTGACCAATGTGAAGTGATACCTCATTGTAGTTTCGAGTTTCATTGCTCCAATAATTAGTAATGTCGAACATCTTTTCATGTGCTTTTTGGTCACCTGTTGGGTATTATTGGGTCTTCCCTGGTGTCTCAGACAGTAAAGAATCTTCCTGCAGTGTGGGAGACCTGTGTTCAATCCCTGGGTAGGGAAGATCGCCTGGAGGAGGGCGTGACAACCCACTCCAACATTCTTGCCTGGAGAATTCCATGGATAGAGGAGCCTGGTGGGCTACAGTCCATAGCATCACGAAGAGTCAGACCCAACTGAGTGATTTAGCATGCACACATCCAGGGTGCTCTTACCTCTAATCATCTCACAAGGCTTTTTTCTACACCCTTCAGTAATTTCCTCAGCTGTGGCTGAATATTTGCAGGGATCTTCTGGAGTTCTCTCTGTGTGGCTGACTCCTCTCTGATACTAAGTTCTGTGTGCTTGTGGCTCTGTGTCTTCAACTCAAGGAGTCTGCTGAGCCCTCCTGGGTTTCTCCTAGTGCCTCAGATTAGAATCTCTCTCAAGGCAGTTAAGCTGGGGCAATCATAGGATCCAGTCTCTCAGAAATCATCGTCTTTAGTACCTGAGGATCAATGTCTCAAAAGCCGTTGTTTCATATATTTGATGTTTTTGTTGCTGCTGCGGTTTGGCTGTTTCAGGAGGGAGGGTTCATCTGATCTCTGTTACTCCACCTTTCTAGGTGCTAGGGGTGCTAAGTTGCTTCAGTCGTGTCCGACTCCTTGCGACTGCCAGGCTCCTCTGTCCAATGAATTTTCCTGGTGATAATACTAAAGTGCGTTGCCATTTCCTTTTCCAGGGGATCCTCCTGACTCAGGGATGGAACCCATGTCCTTTACATCTCCTGCACTGGCAGGCAGGTTCTTTACCACTAGCGCCACCTGGGAAGCCCTCTCTAATAGGCATTTATCAAAAACTTAATGGGCTTTGAATTAATGGGCAGGTGGTAAAGAATACACCTGCCAATGTAGGAGATGCAAGAGATGTGGGTTCAGTTCCTGGATAGAGAAGATGCCCTGGAGGAGGAGCTGGCAACTCTCTCCAGTATCATTGCCTGGAAAACTTCGTGGACAGAGGAACCTGGCAGGCTACAGTCCATGGGGTCACAAAGAGTCAGACACGACTGAGCACATGGACACGACTGAGCACACACACACACACACACACACACACACACACACTCAATATGTTCAAAAGAGGATTCATGTTTTTATATCAAATCTCCTCCCCTTGTAATCTTCTGCATCTAGTTGACTTCTTTCCTTTTCTCACCCTTTTCTCTCCAATATTTACTCCATCAGGAAATATTTTGGCTCTCTGCAAATTTTGACTACTTTGTATCACCTCCACTAAATCTACCTGGTCTGAGTTATCATCAGTTCTTGCCTGGGTTACCATAATTGGTAGCCAGTTACTCCTAACTGGTCCCTTTCATGCTTCCCCACCCCTCCCTCCCCCCATATATAGTCTGGCCACAATCCAGAAGCCAGAATAAGCCTTTCAAACTGAGTTTGTATCACTAAGCTCTGTTTTGGCTGTCTTTGTAAGTTTCTGATGGAGCCAGCATGTTCTTGCCTCATGGCCTTTGCACTGGCCATTTCCTCTTCCTGAATGTTTTTCCCTTAGGGCTTCCCAGGTGGCGTTAGTGGTGAAGAACCTGCCTACCAATGCAGGAGATGTAAAGGATGTGGGTTCCATCCCTGGGTCAGGAGGATCCCCTGGAAAAGGAAATGGCAACGCACTCCAGTATTCTTGCCAGGAAAATCCCTTGGACAGAGGAGCCTGGTGGTTGCAAAGAGTCGGACACGACTGAAGTGACTTAGCACCCTAGCACCTGAAGTCTCTGAATATCTGAAGTTTTTCAATCTTTGCTAAATATAAGTTTTCTCAATGAGGTTATTTCCTTAAACCTTTCAAAAATTAAAAATATTGTAATATAGCTCTGAGAGTTGGAGCATAAAGAAAGCTGAGCTCTGAAGAATTGATCCTTTTGAACTGTGGTGTTGGAGAAGACTCTTGAGAGTCTCTGAGACAGCAAGGAGATGGAACCAGTCAATCCTAAAGGAAATCAGTCCAGAATATCATTGGAAAGACTGATGCTGAAGCTTAAGCTCCAGTACTTTGGCTACCTGATGCGAAGAACTGACTCCTTAGAAAACACCCTGATGCTGGGAAAGATTGAAGAAAGGAGGAGAAGGGGATGACAGAGGATGAGATGGTTGGATGGCATCACCGACTCAATGGACATGAATTTGAGAAAGCTCAGGAGTTGGTGATGGACAGGGAAACCTGGTATACTGCAGTCCGTGGGGTCGTGAAGAGTTGTACACTACTGAGCAACTGAACTGAACTGAACTGAACTGAATGCAGCTCTGTCTTTGCTTTTGGAACATCTTCCTGTTGTTTAGTCATTAAGTAGTGTTCAACTCTTTACAACCCCATGAACTGTAGCCTGCTAGGCTCCTTTGTCCATAGGATTTTCCAGGCAAGAATACTGGAGTTGGTTGCTGTATCCATTTCCAGGGGATCTTCCTGACCCAGGGAAGGAACCCACACCACCTGCATTGGCAGGTAGGTTCTTCACCACAGAGTCACCTGGGAAGCCTGGGTAAAACACCCAGATGGATGAAAATTGGGAAGATCAAAAGAGAATACAGTGGTAACTTTTGTTTTCACTACTATCTTCCCCCAGAAACCACCACTGTTTCTTATTTAACCTTCCAGTGATATTTTATACATATAAAATCAATACATAACTACTCTTTTTAAAGTACAAATGGTAGTATTTTATTACACTGTCCTGCTTCTTACTTTTTTCCTTTATCTGTCTTAGAGATTGAATGACTGTGTTGTATTCCATTATTTGGATATTTCATAATTTGCTTGAAACTTTGGTACTAGAGCTTTCAGAATTCAGGATTCTAATTCTTTGCTATAACCAACAATGCTGGAGTGTCTACCCTTGAACTTAGGTCATTTATCTCATATATGAGAATATCTGTGGGAAAAATTCTTGGAGGTGGAATTGTGGGGTCAAAGGAATGTGCCTTTTTAATTTTGATTGCATGTTAGCAAATTGCTCTCTATAGAGTTTGTACCAATTTACATTCCAAACAAAACAAAACAAAACAAAAAAACCCCCAAAAAACCAAAACAATGCATGAGTGACTATCTTCTCTATGTCTTCACCAATATACTATATTACTGGTAAATCTTATTGGTAAAAAAAGTGGCATCTTAATTTAAATATATTCCTTTTTATGAGTTAGGTTAATCCCAAAAGTCCAAAAGCAATTTGTACTTTTTTTCTGTTAATTGCCTATTCACAGAATATTGGTTTTGTCCTTATTTTTCTATTCTGTGCCCTTGAAGAATAAGATGCACATGACTTTGGGGGAAGAGAGTGGGAACCAGGAAGGTCAGAGCAGTCACTGAATTCTCCTGAGGTCACATAAGATAATTACAATGAGGTCCAGGGACTCAGAATCTTAAATTTGCCAAGAATCTTAGAAATAACATACAACTGAAATTTTTTAGATCTAGTTTTAGTTTTTACCATTTTCATCTCCACCCACTGCACTCCTATCTCCATCAGAATCCTGAAAGTGTTTCACTTCTAAAGACATTTCTAAACATTAAAAAAACTGCAATCAGCATATACTCTTCAAATGTAGCCCATGCCACTTGTGTATGCTTTCACGTAGACTCCATGAGAAAACGTTTTCTATTCATTTTCACCTACAGTAGTCCACAATCCTGACATCTAAAATGCTCTTAAAAACAGAAAGTGTTTTAACAAGTTTGACACCAAAACTTACTTAGTGGCAAAACCTGACAGTAACTGATAGGTAACTATCCAGAGTGTTTATCTATCACACTTACTATGACTATTCAAATGTTTTTTCAGAAGAGTTGTTCTTCTTTTTAAAAAATTGGAGTATAGTTGTGTGCAATGTTGTGCTAATTTCTGCTGTATAGCAAAGTGAATCAGCTATATGTATACACATAGCCCCTCTTTTTTGAATTTCCTTCTCATTCGGGTCACCACAGAGCATTGAGTAGAGGTTCCTGTGCTATACAAGAAGTTCTCACTAGTTATCTATTTTATACATAACATTAATAGCATACATGTCAGTCGCAATCTCCCAATTCATCCCACACGCCCTTTCTTTTTTTCCCATTTATTTTTGTTGGTTGGAGGCTAATTACTTTACAATATTATAGTGGTTTTTGCCATACATTGACATGAATCAGCCATGGATTTACATGTGTTCCCCATCCCGATCCCCCCTCCCACCTCACTCCCCATCCCATCCCTCTGGGTCATTCCAGTGCACCAGGCCCAAGCACTTGTCTCATGCATCCAACCTGGGCTGGTAATCTGTTTCACCCTTGATAACATACATGTTTCGATGCTGTTCTCTCAAAACATCCCACCCTCGCCTTCTCCCACAGTCCAAAAGTCTGTTCTGTACATCTGTGTCTCTTTTTCTGTTTTGCATATAAGGTTATCATTACCATCTTTCTAAATTCCATATATATGCATCAGTATACTGTATTGAACTTTATCTTTCTGGCTTACTTCGCTGTATAATGGGCTCCAGTTTTATCCATCTCATTAGAACTGATTCAAATGAATTCTTTTTAATGGCTGAGTAATATTCCATGGTGTATATGTACCACAGCTTCCTTATCCATTTGTCCACTCATGGGCATCTAGGTTGCTTCCATGTCCTGGCTATTATAAACAGAGCTCTGGTGAACACTGGGGTGCACGTGTCTCTTTCAGATCTGGTTTCCTCGGCCCACACCCCCTTTCTCACCCTGCCATCTGTCATGCCCACATGGCTATTCTCTACATCTGTGTTGCCTCTCCTACCCTGCAAATAGGTTCATCAGTACCATTTTTCTAGATTCCACATGTATGTGAGAATATATGATATCTGTTTTTCTCTTTCTGACTTAACTTCACTTATCTGTTTCTTGCAGGGTGCTGCCCTGGACACTGCTGTAATAGGATGGTATTACATTACACAGATGGTATATTGCATTTCTGAAATCTGTAAAATGTTGAACATTGGCAGGCACTTGGACTTGAGGGTGCCAGATAAGGGATTGTGGACCTACATTTGGACTTACAAACTCGTCATTACTCAGGAATGTTTTAACTCTGCCTTGATCTTCTTTAATTCAGGCCTGTGTGAGTCAGCTCAAGTAAGGTTGTTCAGACAAGTCCAGCAGAGTCAATTGTGCAATAATCAGTTCAGTTCAACTCAGATGCTCAGTTGTGTCCGACTCTTTGTGACCCCATGGACTGCAGCACACCAGGCCTCCCTGTCCATCACCAACTCCCAGAGTTTACTCAAACTCATGTCCATCAAGTTAATGATGACATTCAGCCACCTCATCCTCTGTTGTCCCCTTCTCCCCCTGCCTTCAATCTTTCCCAGCATCAGGGTCTTTTCCCATGAATCAGTTCTTAGCATCACATGGCCAAAGTATTGGAGTTTCAGCTTCAACATCAGTCCTTCCAATGAATATTCAGGACTGATTTTCTTTAGGATGGACTGGTTGGATCTCCTTGCTGTCCAAGGGACTCTCAACAGTCTTCTCCAACACCACAGTTCAAAAGCATCAATTCTTTGGCGCTCAGCTTTCTTTACAGCCCAACTCTCACATCTACACATGACTACTGGAAAAACCATAGCCTTGACTAGATGGACATTTGTTGGTGAAGTAATGTCTCTGCTTTTTAATATGCTCTCTAGGTTGGTCATAGCTTTTCTTCTAAGGAGCAAGCATCTTTTAATTTCATGGCTGCAGTCACCATCTGCAGTGATTTTGGAGCCCCCCAAAATAAAATCTCTCACTGTTTCCTTTGTTTCTCCATCTATTTGTCATGAAGTGATGGGACCAGATGCCATGATGTTAGTTTTCTGAATGTTGAGCTTTAAGCCAACTTTTCCACTTTCCTCTTTCACTTTCATCAAGAGGGTCTTTATTTCTTCTTTGCTTTCTGCCATAAGGGTGGTATCATCTGCATATCTGAGGTTATTGATGTGTCCTGGCAATCTTGATTCCAGCTTGTGCTTCATCCAGCCCAGTATTTCTTGTGATGTACTCTGCATAAAAGTTTAATAAGCAGGGTGACAATATACCTGCAATAATGTCACGATAATATTCTGACATAAGTACTTACATTGCTTATCCCAAGTTTTCAGTCCTTCTCTGGCCTTTAAGCATATCTTAAATAATATAAATTATTTGGAAATATTGTTAATGGGATTACCCTGGTTGTCCAGTGGCTAAGACTCTGCACTTCCTCTACAGGGGTACAGGTTCCATTCCTGGTCCAGGAATTAAGACCCCACATGCTGGGAGGTGTGGCCAAAAAGTAAATACATACATATGTAAATAAATGATTAGAAAAAGTACTGTTAGTGATCCAATTTGGGAACAAAAATTTCATACCACTCTTCTCTTAAAGAATATTTAGAGATTGGAAACTGACCTGTTAAAAAAGATCTTGTATCTGCAACTGTTTATGTGGGAAAATAAGGATTTTCTTTGTAGTGTATAATCAAAACAAAAGACAGAGATAAAGTATCTACAACTCTAGTGATAAATGTGTGCAGCAACTTAACTATTCCCATTGCGTTCCTATGAAAATATTTTACATGTGATTTCACTAAATATTTTAAAAAATCAATTAATTTTTTGGCTGTGTTGGGTCTACATTGTTACATGGGCTTCTCCTATTGCCCAGCACAGGCTCTAGAGTACACTGGCTTCAGTAGTTTCAGCTGGAAGTTTGTGGAGCCCAAGAGCATGGACTCAGTTGCTCTGAGGCGTGTGGGATTTTCCCAGAGCAGGGATCGAAACTTTGTCTCCTGCATAGGCAGGCAGACTCTATGGCAGAGCCGCCAGGGAAGCCCTGATGTCACTAAATATATTTATAAATACTGCTTTAAATTCATTTTACACAGTGGACTTTCCCATAAAATTTTATTTGGAAGACATTCTATATTCAGTTACGCCATGGTATAAAATGGAAGAGGACAATGATACCTAGATATGGTGGAATATATCTTGTGCAATTCTTTGGGGAAATAAAGGTGACTTTTGGATTGTTTCAGGTGAAGAAAGTAGATGGGACTATAGAGAAGAGAATTTATTTCACATGGTGTCTTTCTGCATTAGTGATTTTAATATGGATTCTTAGAAGTTATCAACAACTGGTCAGATAAAAAATTTTTTTGTAATACACTCCTCTCTGGACTGACCTAGGCAATCCTGGGCTCAGTCTTCTGCTTCCATCACTTTCTTGATCCAGTCCACGTAGTTGAGGAGATTGGTGTAGAACCCGTACCCTTCTCCACACCCGATGCCCCAGGACACGATGCCCGTGGCCACCCAGCGGTCATTTTTCTTATCACTCACTGCAAAGACCCCTCCACTATCCCCTTGGCAGGAATCCTGCCTTGTGGCTGGGTTCCCAGCACAGAACATGTTTTCAGAAAACACATCATTCCTGTTTTTTTGCCGGAGCCAGCGCTCACAAATCTCTCGCCTAGCTACTGGCAGACGGACAAATCTGAGGTTGTGAGAAATTCTCTCCTCCATGATCCCAAAGCCACTGACATAGCCCACGAGACCCGGGTCATAGAGGGTCTCGTTGTCTGGGAGGCAGATGGGCAGGAGGTTGGGGCCTAGGGTGACGCTATTTTCCAGCTCCAGGAGGGCGATGTCCCCCTCAAAGTTGTGGGACTCTCCCTGGCGGTAGTCTGGGTGGATTATGACCCTACGGACTGGGTGGTTGGACAGCTTGGTAATGTCTTCCACGTTGATGTGGCCCAGGAACACGTCTAAATTGGGGTTGCTCTGAGCCTCGTGGTCCTTGGGGTAGATGGTGTGCGCGGCTGTGACGATCCAGCGGTCCCCCAGCAGTGCGCCACCCCCGGGCCCGTGGATGTTGGTGTAGGCCTGCCAGGGGAAGTTGCCCAGCTTGGCCCTCTGGCCTCCAATGATGCGTTGCCTCTGCTCCACGGGGTGGACTGGCTTCCCGCACACTGGAGAGGAGACAATGGAGGGGCGGGGGGGTGTAGAAAAGTCAGCACCTGGCCACCCGCCTCCCTCCATGGCCTGACCCTTCCCCTTTGCCCCTTTTTTTAGTTCAGGGCCTTTTCCTCTCTCCCCATCCTCCCCCGACACCCCTCTCCTCAACCCCCCTCTTTGGCATACTGTCAGTCATCTCTTTTCATTCTTGTTTATTCTTTCCTAGGGCTTTTCTTGCCCTTTTTATTTATTCTTGGTCTCCCATCTGCTCAGTGAAAAGTCCAGGACTGTCAGGACAGGGCCAGCTCTCTGGGTCCCTCTGCCCTTCTCCTGGGGCATCTCCTCTCCTTTTCCCAGATGCCCCATGTCCGTCTTCAGCTTCAGGCTTGACTCTCTCTCTCTTGTCTATGCCACCCCTCCTCTGAGGCCCTGCATGGCTGCCAAGGCCACAGAGGATAGTGGAGGGCTTCCACTCACCTGGCAAACACCGAGGCATCTTCTCTCCTACCAGCTCGTTCTTCCAAATGCCCTGAGCCGAGCATGTGTACAGCCCTGAGGGGAGAGGGGGCTGAGCTCAGGCGGGGGGGTTGTGGGCAGGGGCCAAGAGCACCAAAGTGAGCACAGAAAGGAGGAGGAACAAAGGGAAAAGTTGGAATACCTGCAGATGGGATACTGAAAGTGTGTGTTTTGAAAAGCTGCATGTGTGTTTTTGTTTTGATGCTAAATGGAAAAATCAGAATGCTTAACTCATATTTGTTGTGATCCCTATGTGTGAAAGTTGACACAAAAACTGGAAGGAACTTATCAGGAAGATCTTCTCATTATTGCATCTTGGTGCTGGGTAGTGGATGATAGTGGGAGTTATGTTTTCTTGTTTTGTTTTTTGAGGGTGTTTGTTTGACTCTGCTGTGCAAATCTTAGTTCCCCAACCACGGATTGAACCTGAGCCCTCAGCAGTGAAAGCGTGGAGTCCTAATTGCTGGACTGTCAGGGAATTCCCCGTAGCTATGTTTTCTGATTGTGGACAGGGTACCTTGCTTGACGCTCAGCATTTTATCTCATTGACGCACCTTGGTGATGCTTTCAGATATGCATCATTACCCTCCTCCTAGAGACAAAGAGGGCTTCCCTGGTGGCTCAAACGGTAAAGAGCCAGCCTGAAGTGCAGGAGACCAGGGTTTGATCTCTGGGTCAGGAAGTACCCTGGAGAAGGGGAAGGCTACCCATTCCAGTATTCTTGCTTGGAGAATTCCATGGACAGAGGAGCCAGGCAGGCTACAGTCCATGAGATCTCAGAGTCGGACACAACTGAGTGACTAACACTAGAGTTGAGGAAACTGGGTTTAAATAATTTACACAAGGTCATATAACTTCTAAGTGTCAGAACCAAGATGCAAATGGAGAGTTGTCTTACTTCAAAGTTCAGCTCTTAAATAATACCTTATATAGCCTGTAAACTTGGAGAAGGAAATGGCAACCCACTCCAGTATTCTTGCCTGGAGCATCCCATGGACAGAGCAGCCTGGCGGGCTATAGTCCTTAGGGTCAGAAAGAGTCGGACATGATGAGTGACTAACAACAGCAACAGTAATAGCCTATAAACAAGATTTGTTTTTCTTTCTTGGCATGTTTTAAACTTACAAATCATGTGATTTCTTCCACTAAAACGTTTTCAAGATACCCACTGATGAGTCTGAAAGCAATTTAGTAGTGCAAAAAGTCACAACACAGCAACCTGAGAGGGAATGTGGGGAGAGTGCTGAGGAAACCCCACTGATAAATCTGTAGTGGGGGTGCTGGTGGGGGTGCTAGTTAGGGTGGTGAAGGGGGTGGGGTGAGGGAGAGCTGTTTATGAGATTCAAGTCTTTCATTCTATCAGCTCAAATGTTTCCTTTTCCAACCTTATTAGAAGCCTCCTGGCACCCCTGAAGCCAGTGCCTGGGATAAATATCTTAATATTCCCTCCTTGGAGACTCTGTTGAAAGAAATTGCAGAAGATGTTCCAACAAGGCCATTTACACGTGTCCTTACCTCGCTCAGACTCGCTCGTGCCGTCTTTGGTGTGCATCTCGTAGTAGGGCTCATGGCAGTAGTACTGGATACGGGCCTCGTAGGTATTCACCCCTTCTCTGGTGATGTAATTGAAGGCCCCGTTGGGCAGGCTTCGGGGCCGCCCGCAGTTCTTGACTTGGAGAGAACACAGGGCCACGTGAGAGCTGAGGACTGTACCGGAACTTCAGCGGGAGTGGTGGGAACCCACTGAACATGCTGAGAGCCTTCGGGAGATATGGTCACTGGGGGCTTTCGTGATGCATGAGAATTGGATGGGATAAAACTCAGTTCTGGGCAGAGCCCCTCATCTGCAGAGATGAAGGTCGACTGGTTCCCAGTGGGCTGGAGCCTTCAAAGGACAAGTCAGGGGAATGGCTTTTGGGGGGCGATGCTTAGGCCTGACCCTCTTCCCTTCTCCTGGGGGGAGACACATGCTTGAGTTGCAACTTACTCCTGCACCTGGGCATGGCTCGGTGCCATGTGCCATCATCCTGGCAGACAGCTGTGAAGGACAGGAGCACCTTGTTGCCCTGTTGGAGCAGGGGTGGAGAAGCCATTAGTACAAGGAGGCCCTGAGGCTCCCTCCTGCCCTTGCCCACAGGGGAGCAGTAAGGATGCAAAGTCAGCTCTCAGCCCTCGAACCTCAACACCTGTGGATGTGGCCCCTGGGCCCCTCTTCCTAGCCGGTCCTCTCAGACCAGACTGACAGATGGGCGCACTGAGCCACACAGCAGGAAGCCAGAGCTGGGGACTTGCCCGGTGGTCTAGTAGTTAAGAATCTGTCCTTCAGTGTAGGGAACATGGTTTTGATCCCTGGTCGAGGAACTAAGATCCCACATGCTGGGGAGCAACTAAACTCGAATGCCACAGCTACTGAGCCCGCATGCTGACACAGCCAAATAGGTAAATAAATAAATAAATAGTTTAAAAATATATATATCGGAACTAGGGCTAGTTGTTATACCCAATAATCCCCTCTCTAGACTCTTTGGATTTCAAGAGTTTCCACTGAGGTCCAGTTGAACCCCATAATTTTATTTTTTAAAATATTTATTTATTTATTTATTATTTATTTTGGCTGCTTTGGGTCTTAGTTGTGGCACTCAGGATCTTCGATCTTCATTGTGGGATCTTTAGTTGAGGTGTGTGGGGTCAGGTTTCCCGACCAGGAATCGAACCCAGGCCCCCTGCTTTGGGAGTGCAGAATCTCAGACACTGGAATACCAGGGAAGTCCCTGAACGTCACAGTTTTTAATTAAAAAGCAAACAAGCCACATGCACAGTTGCACGTTCTCTGCATTGAAACAAAAGTCTCTGCCCTGAAGTAGGGCCGTGTTTCTTCCCTCTGGACTGCTCTGCCACGTAAGCCCCGTATCACCCCACTGCCCCCAGACTGCAGGCTTCTCAAGGCTAAGGGTCTTTCCTAAAATGCTAGTGCAGCCCAGCCACCTTCAAGGGGGCTCAAGATGCTGACATACGCTAAGGGCTATCCTAGGCCAGCAGATGACGGGGACAGACCAGGAGACAGCACCCTCTGAAATGAAAAGTAACTGGAGAACATGAATGAGCTTTATTAACACCAACAATCATCTCAGATTGTTAGCCCTGGATCAGACTGCAAGAGAATGTGCATAAGAACTAGGATATCTGATCAAAATGTAAATTATCATGTAGTCTTTCAGGCATGTCCCGACTGTTTTGCAACCCCATGGACTGTAGACTGTCAGGTTCCTCTGTCCGTGGATTTTTTCAGGCAAGAATACTGGGGTGGGTTACCAGATCCTTCTTCAAGGGGATCTTCCCCACCCAGGAACTGAACCCATGTCTCCTGCATTGCAGGTGGAGTCTTTACTGCTGAGTCAAATAAAAAGTAAATAATGTGAGATAAACTGTGTGAGTAGGTTTAAAGTTGATGATGTGAATGATAAGTGACGAGGTAAGGTTGCTGGTGGCGTAGGTGGGGCAGGTTGTAACCTGAACAGCAGGGAGGGGTGTGCCCAGGACCCCCAGTCCTTCCTGGACTAAGCAGTGATCTGGCTGACTCATCTCTATTCAAAGGTAAGCTCCATGAAACCTGTGTGAACATGTGTGTTTCTTCTACTGTACCTCCCACATCCAGAGCACTGCCTGTCACTGAATCAACACTTAAAATGTTTGTTGGGTGAATTCACCACAACCAACCGAAGGTCTCTCTTCTGATTCAGGGTGGGTCTTCCGAGGGGACCTACTGGACAAAGATGGGATGTCCAGTCCCAGGCCCCTGGCCAGGGTAACTCCAATTGTAAGGTTCATAAAAATAGCATTTATTTATTTATTATTTTTAATTGCCTTAACTGGTTCCTCACTGCTTTTTGTAGTTGTGGTACACAGGCTTAGGTGCCCTGAGACATGTGGGATCTCAGTTCCCCAACCAGGGGTCACACCCCTGCACCGGACGGTGGATTCTTAACCACTGGACTACCAGGCAGTCCCGGGAGTAGCATTTTAGTTTCCCGGCTTTTGTGAGATTCATCAGTGGAGCAAACCACATTCTCTCCTGAGTCTGCAAAGCTCTGGACAGGGTGGTGGGTCTGGGGTAAGACCACCGATGGACATAAATGGAGCCTCTTCTGATTGTTCGATGGAATGCTGCCCGATTCATGAATCTTCGAGTAAAGCCAGGTAGGTTTTAAAAACAAAAACTGAGAGCCCTGGGGCAAGAGGCAGGGGATTTGTTGTCGGTCCCTGTTGTACACAATCCCAGTGATGTTGAGTGAGTGCGGTCTCGCTCTTCAGCTCCACCCCCACCTGCTTGGTTCCTCACTGCATAGTGAGTTATAGGACCAGGTCCCATAGTTCTTAGACTTGGCTGGGCATCAGAATCACCAAGTAACTATAGGTAATCCTGATACCCACGCTCCCCTTCAGACCCATGGACTAGTCTCTAGCAGGGGACAGGACATCAGAATTCTGAAATCCTATTTCTAGTGTGCAGTCAAGTTGGAGCAGACTGGGTAACCCTTCCAGCTCAAACATGCTTATATTTCCATGTGGGGCTGAGCCTCCACAGTCTGTGTGAATTATGCCGGACTCTGGGTCATCTCCCTCCCCTGGGCCCTGGCTCTTACCTCCACGAGCTCGTAGCCTTTTTTGCAGGTGGCGATGAAATAGTCCCGGTACTGGTACTGAGGCTGCGGGTCCTGAATGATGGTGTATGAGTCCAGCGTCTTGGGCTGGGGGCACTTGATGACTATTATGGAGATCAGAGGGCACGTTTATTTCCGAGCCACTGGCCTCCGTTCTAACTGCCTCATCCTGTCCCCTTTCTGGCCCCTGAGGGGCCCCGGGCAGCCTTACCTTCACTAGTGTAGTGCAGCTTCCAGCCCCGGCTGTCCCCTGACTCGTCCGTGAAGAAGAGCAGGTCCACCGAGTTGCTTTGGGCATCAATGTGCCCGGGCCTTTGCTTTCCACAGAACTCACCAATGTTCCTCCCCTTGACATAGATCTGTGGCGGTGGTGGGGGTGGACAGAGGGAGGGTCACGTCGCCAATTCAGACACAGGGCTAAGGCAGTGGTGCTGGTGGTGTGGATCCTGCTTGGTGTATGTTTTCAGCTGGAGAGGAGAAAGCCTCCCTAGGACCCACTGGCCAGGAGTGTGCATTAAGTTGCTCAGTCGAGTCCAACTCTTTGCAACCTTATGGACCGTAGCCTGCCAGGCTCCTCTGTCCATGGAATTCTCCAGGCAAGAATACTGGAGTGGGTTGCCATGACCTCCTCCAGGCAATTTTCCCGACCCAGGGATTGAACCTGAATCTCTTACACCTCCTGCATTGGCAGATGGGTTCTGTACCACTAGCGACACCTGGGAAGTCAGGTGTGTAGGACAACTCATGTGGGACATTGGCCATTTCTGCACCCATTGGCCAGACGGCCCAGTGGGGAGGAGGGATGAGAGGAGATGTGTGGGGATGGGGACGAGAGAGTTTCTGGGGGTGGGTTGGCTGTACCTGCAGCTGGTCGTAGGGACAGTGTATTTGCTGGTGGTCATCAATTTCAAAAGGCTCCAGGAATTGGAGGTGGAGGGTGTGGCCCCGCTCTACTCGGATACTGTAGTTGCAGCGCAGGTCGGGGGGGTAGGGTTGGGGGTACTCCAAGCTGGAGATGTAGCCGGAGGGCTCCGTGAACAGCTCGCTGCTGCACTCGGCTGGGAGAGCAGAGTGAGAGCGGGTCACCCAGCGAGCCCCACCTTGCTCAGCCCATGCCTCCTCTGGGACCACCCAGGCAGGACCTCACCCTGGCAGGAACGCCCATCCTGCTGGAGCTCATAGCCTGGACGGCAGGAGCAGAAATAGCCGCCGACGTAGTTGTGGCACAGGTGTTGGCACCGAGGCGGGGCATCCTCCTCAACCGAGTTGAGCTGCAAGGCACATTCGTCCAGGTCTGGAAGAGATTCCGGAAGGAGGGATTCAATCCCACAGAAGCTAGGGTGGGGGGTGGGGGAGGGACCTTTGGAGGCACTGGTCTCAGTGAGGTCACTCATCAGAGGCCTAAGGACAAGGTTATCTCAGGCCACCTGGAACTCCGGGCCGCTCTGACCCTTTCTGGGACCTGCTCAGTGGGGACAGGATCCCGGGGGATAGCCCTCTCCTAGAAAAAGCTCTCTTAGGAAAAAACAAGAAGGCCTGACTTCCCAAATCTTTGGATTCAAGAATCCCCCTTTTTGGCCCCCATTCAGTATGAGCCCAGGAGCCCAGCACAGGCGCCACTCACCCACGGCTTGGTAGTATGCCAGGAAGCCCTTGTAGAACATGATGGTGCCATTCTCCTCATTGGAGAAGTCCGAGTGGAAGGTCAGCAGCATCTTGTTCCCTTGGGACATGAATTCCTTCCTTCCCGGGGGGTTGCCCAGGGGAGAACCCAGCTGCCCACAGAACCTCCCCATGGTCTTCTTATCAGCAGAAATCTGTGGAGGAGGGGCAGGCGGACAAGCTGTTGAGGGGACACATCCCACATGGAAGGTTATGAAGGTCATCCTTCTCTTATCTCAGAGAGGGGATCCCGCACCCTCCTCCCCACCCCGCTGGATGGTCTCCAGCTGCTGCCTACTTGCTGGACTCTGGCTGTTCCAACTTACCCAGAGGCCTTTCCTCTGTCCTGCATCCCCATCGACTGACCTTGCACATTATCCAGTGCCTGGACTCAGCCCTCCCTTTTTATGACCCCCAGCTATGACAAAGCTAGACAGCATATTAAAAAGCAAAGACATCACTTGGCTGAGAAAGATACGTCTAGTCAAAGCTATGATGTTTCCAGTAGTCATGTATGGATGCGAGAGTTGGACCATAAAGAAGGTTGAGTGCTGAAAAACTGATGCTTTCAAATTGTGGTGCTGGAGAAGACTCTTGAGAGTCCCTTGGGCAGCAAATAGATCAAACCTGTCAATCCTAGAGGAAATCAACTCTGATTATTCACTAGAAGGACTGATGCTGAAGCTGAAGCTCCAATACTTTGGCTACCTAATATGAAGAGCTGACTCATGGAATTATCCTTGATACTGGGCAAGATAGAAGGCAGGAGGAGAAGGGATGACAGAGGATGAGATGGTTGGATGGCATCACTGACTCAATAGAGGAATTCAAGCAAACTCGGAGACATGCTGAAGGATAGGGAAGCCTGGTGTGCTGCCATTCATGGGGTTGCAAAGAGTCTGACAGGACTTAGTGACTGAACAACAACGTGTGTCAGACCTTTCCTTACCCCCATCTCTTCCTGTGTCCACCTCCCACTGGAATTCTGGTCGCCTCTACCTGGTTTCTATCATTCCTTCATCCCTAGAGCCTGGATGATCTGCTTTACCCTCTGTCCTGTCCTTCCACCTTGTCTTGGTCAACCCATTCCTGTCCATCCATGACTCCTGATATTCAGCTGAATGTGAGCATCCAGGACCTGCCAGCTTAGCAAGCATCACTGAGTTCCCCTTGCCTCTCTTCCTTCACAGATTCCTTAATTCCTGCAAAGCAGAAGACGTCCCCCTCCTACCTCATCCCCACTTTGCCTGCCACCAGGACCCTCCCTACCAGCACTGCTGACATCTCAAGTCCTCTGGGCTAGTAAGATATGGCATTTTCATGGTATTCTTTTATATCCTCCGGGGGATCTCCTGGAAATAGTGTTTATGGACTCTATCTGAATCCTGAATCAAGAATTTCATTTTGCGTGTGTGTGTGTGTGTGTGTGTGTGTGTGTGTGTGTGTGTGTGTGTGTGTGTGCTGTGCAGTGCAGTAGGCGGGATCCTAGTTTCCTAAGTTTCCCAGGAATCAAACCGGGGCCCCCTGCCTTGGGAGCACAGAGTCTTAGCCACTGGACCACTGGGGAAGTCTCCAGGAATCTCATTTTTATTGGATGTAGAAAGAGGGACTGAGACGGGGCCCTCGGTCGTGACAGAGGAGAGGGGACTGAGCCCACTGTCCTGGCTGGAGACCACCCTTGAGCCACCACCACACACATGCTGCTTCCCCACGTCCCTGTGTTCCTGGTGAGGAGGCAGCCACGGTGACACTTTCCATGGCAACAGGGAAACCGAGGCATGGAAGTTTCCAAAATCCTCCGGGCAAGTAAGCAGACAGGGAAGGTTTTTCGGGGACTCCTGTGGACAGTGCATTCCCCAAGAGCAAGGCCTGTCCCCTCCCTCTGTTTCTCTCCTCTGTGCTCCACAAGGGTCTCTCAGACCAGTGGCCACCCATCCTCAACACCCCTGGACTTCCAGAACCCCACCTGGCCATCATCTTTTACCAGCTTGGGGCTGTGTCTCCAGGCAGGGTGTGCTATCCAGGCCGGTCAGAACTCGGGTCCCCAGGTTCCAGAGACACTCAATTCTCCCTCTGCCCACCCCCCTAACTTGCCCCCCTACCTTGACATAGTCATAGAAACAACCTTCTGAAGGCTCCAGGTCAAACTGCCAGAAGACAAGCTTCACCCTGTACCCCGTGGGTACTGTGATCACAGTGGTCCTCTCAAAATTGTTAGGGTAAGGCTTGGGGAACAAAGGGGATGTCACCTCCCCGTAGAGCCTCTGAGGAGTAGGGATGGTGCCTCCAACCCCGTAGAACAGGACCGGCAGCAGGAGGTATAAAAGCCACCTGCCAAAAGAAAAAAGGTATCTATAGGGCGGGAGGGGTGCAGACCCAAGCTGTTTGGTAGGGGATGGGATTGCCGTACCGCCGGGCATTTTCCTCTCGGTCCATTCTAGATCTCAGGGAGATGTCCTAGGGTGGGTGGGGAGGGTGCAGGGGGGAGGCCGGTCCCTGCAGCTGCTGCACTGGGTGCTCCTCCCCGGGGCAGTGTCCAGTCCAGAGGTCTCCACACTCCCCCCACCTCTCTCCCCAGCCTCCTCCTTGCCCTGTTGCATCACTCTGCTCCCCTTCCAGGAAGCGGGCTGGCTTGGACCAGTAAACTGAGGGTGAGGGTTTCCAGTCATGGTCTCTGCAATGGCCCCCACACGCTCAGCAAGGCCTCTGGGAGAGACCGCCTGTGGAAGAGGGTCTCAGGCACAGAGGCTGACCCTCCAGGCTGAGGGACTCCTCCCCACCTCACAGCTCCCTATGAGCTGGAGGAGGAAGGCAGTGTGGCCTCACCTCCTGGGTCTGAGTCTCCTTTCTCCTTGGAAGGAGAGATGGGACATGCGTTTGTGAGCGTGCATGCGTGTGCACACTGGAGAGATAAGGTGTATGGGGAGGGGCCGGGTGCTCCCACCTCCCTGAGTAAGTCTGGGCACAGGGGGCCCCCCGTGCCCAGGATCGTCCCCTCTGGTGTCTCCCTCCTTCCTTGGTCCCCACCAGGTTTACTCACATTTCTCAAGGCCTGTTGTTGGATCTCTGACTCTCGTGACAGCGTCTTCATGCACTCTGGGTGCAGAGAGAGCAGGGTCATGCAGGGGAGGGGAGGGGAAGGGAGGGACTGTGGAGGGGGAAGGGGTGACCATTCCGGGAGGAAGGTTGTAGGGAATGAACTATTTGCATAAACAAAACCAGAAAAGAAAAAACAATTCTGTTTCGGTTTAGTTTTGGTTGTGAACTGCCTGATGGTGCTGCCACCTGCTGGCCTTCAGGGTAAGGGCTAGAGAAGCTTCTGGATTTTTAGGGACAGAAAAGCCTTGGGTTGGAGGCCCGATGTCCCTTTCTAAATCTCAGGGTAATCCCCACCCTTCCTCAGGGCCCTTTCTGGTGACCGCGACTGAGTATTCAGTGTTCCTATCCAAAGAGCAGTGGAAATCGCAGTTGAGGGGGGGTCTTTTGTGACCCTTTCTTCTCCTTTAACCCCGTTCTCCCTGTCCTTAGTTAGCCAGAAGCTCTGGTCCAGGAATGACCAGGGTTCGATGCCCAGGATAATGGCACAGGAGCAAGGATTAGAGATGGGGAGTGCAGGAGGGCACAGAGGAGAGAGACGCTTGTTTGACCTGGGGTCCCGCCCTGCTTCCCTCAGAAATTACACGTAGAGGGAACTTACCTGAAGCTCTAGTGGTTAAAACTCCGTGTTTCCAATCCCTGGTCAGGGAACTAAGACCCCACATGCCATGCAGTGCAGCTAATAAAGAAATTTTTAAAAATGACAAGTAGAACAGGGACTGCTATGACCCCAAAGCATCACTAGACTCTGTTTTAAGACCCTCCCTGGACTTCCCTCGTGGTCCAGGGGTTAAGACAACCAGCTTCCCAGGCAAGTGGCATTGATCCCTGGTCAGGGTACTAAGATTCAAGCAAAAAAAAACGAAAAAGAAAAAGGCCCTTCCTCCCCCCTCTCAATGGACTCAGGCCTGCCAATGAACTTGTCCCTTAGGGAAACAAGGGCAACTGAGGATGGGATGGAGACATCCTTATATCCTCAGCATCTGGTCCAGAGTGTGAGCCCCTGAGGGTCATGGCACCAGGGGCTGGGCAAACAGGGTGGCTGTGGACCACCAGTTGATGTGACTGGTAATGGAAGTAAAGTATGATGCTATAAAGAACAATATTGCATAGGAAGCTGGAATGTTAGGTCCAGAATCAAGGTAAATTGGAAGTGGTCAAACAGGAGATGGCAGGAGTGAACGCTGACATTTTAGGAATCAGTGAACTAAAATGGACTGGAATGGGAGAGTAGGAGTAGATCAGATGACCATTATATCTACAACTGTGGGCAAGATTCCCTTAGAAGAACTAGAGTAGCTCTCATAGTCAACAAAAGAGCCCAAAATGCAGTACTTGGGTGCAATCTCAAAAAATGACAGAATGCAAAGAAATAGAGGAAAACAATAGAATGGGAAAGACTAGAGATCTCTTCAAGAAAATCAGAGATACCAAGGGAACATTTCATGCAAAAATGGGCACAATAAAGAATAGAAATGGTATGGACCTAACATAAGCAGAAGATATTAAGAAGAGGTGGCAAGAATACACAGAAGAACTATACAAAAAAGATCTTAATGACCCAGATAACCACGATGGTGTGATCTCTCACCTAGAGCCAGACAACCTGGAATTCGAAGTCAAGTGAGCCTTAGGAAGCATCATTACGAACAAAGCTAATGAAATTCCAGCTGAGCTCTTTCAAATCCTAAAAGATGATGCTGTGAAAGTGCTGCACTCAATATGTTAGCAAATTTGGAAAACTCAGCAGTGGCCACAGGACCGGAAAAGGTCAGTTTTCATTCCAATTCCAAAGAAAGGCAATGCAAAAGAATGTTCAAACTACTGCACAGTTGCACTCATCTCACATGTTAGCAAAGTAATTCTGAAAATTCTCCACACTCAGCTGCAACAGTATGTGAACCGAAAACTTCCAGATATTCAAGCTGGATTTGGAAAAGGCAGAAGAACCAGAGATCAAATTGCCAACATCTGCTGGATCATAGAAAAAGCAAGAGAGTTCCAGAAAAACATCTATTTCTGTTTTATTGACTATGCCAAAGCCTTTGACTGTGTGGATCACCACAAACTGTGGAAAATTTTGAAAGAGATGGGAACACCAGACCACCTTACCTACCTCCTGAGAAATCTGTAGGCAGGTCAAGAAGCAACAGTTAGAATTGGACATGAGAGAGACTGGTTCCAAATTGGGAAAGGAGTATGTCAAGGTTGTATATTGTCACCCTGTTTACTTATTTAACTTGTATGCACAGATATCATGTGAAATGAAGTACATTTCATTTTGGGCTGGATGGAGCACAAGGTGGAATCAAGATTGCTGGGAGAAATATCAGTAACCTCAGATGTGCAGATGACACCACCTTTATGGCAGAAAGCAAAGAGGAACTGAAGAGCCTCTTGATGAAAAGTGAAAGAGGAGAGTGAAAAAGCTGGCTTAAAACTCAACATTCAAAATACTAAAATCATGGCATCTGGTCCCATCACTTCATGGCAAATAGATGGAGAAACAATGGAAACAGTGACAGGCTTTATTTTCTTGGGCTCCAAAATCACTGCAGATGGTGACTGCAGCCATGAAATTAAAAGATGCTTGCTCCTTTGAAGAAAAGCTATGGCCAACCTAGATAGCATATTAAAAAGCAAAGACATTACTTTGCCAACAAAGGTCCATCTTGTCAAGTGGAAGTCACTCAGTCGTTTTCCACTCTTTGCGACTCCATGGAATTCTCCAGGCCAGAATACTGGAGTGGGTAGCCTTTCCCTTCTCCAGGGGATCTTCCCAACCCAGGGGTCAAACCCAGATCTTCCTAATGGCAGGCTGATTCTTTACCAACTGAGCTACCATGGAAGCCCATCTAGTTAAAGTGATGGTTTTTCCAGTAGTCATGCATGAATGTGAGAGTTGTCCATGTAATCCATGGGGTCACTTAGAGTCACAAAGGGTCAGACATGACTCAACGACTGAACTGAACTGAAGCTCATCACTAAATGTAGTCTGAGAGCAGGCACAAGGAAGAGGCCAGGTGGATCCTGGTTGGAGGTTTCGCCAGCAGGCTTGTTTGTTGGAGCCGAGGAGTGGATCTGCTGGCAGGGCTGATCCATGACATAACCCACACATGGTCTGTGCCCTGCCAGGTGAGGAAGGACAAAAGATAGGGGAGAGGGTGAGAGCCAGATTAGGAGGCAAGAAAGAGGGGGCATCTAGGGACTTCCCTGGCAGTCCAGTGGTTAAGACTTCACCTTCCAATGCAGGGGGTGAGGGTTTGAACCGTGCTTGGGGAGCTCGGATCTCACATGCCTTGTGATGAAAAAAACCAAAACGTAAAACAGAAGCAATATTGTAACAAAGTCAATAAAAACTTTAAAAATGGTCCACACACAAAAAATCTTTAAAAAGGAAGAATTGGCATCTTGTCTAGCAAATGCAAATTAGTATCTGGACAGCAGTGTGTGTGTGTGTGTTGTGTGTTCACCGTGAGGGTAGGATGGCAGATGTGCGGGTAGAAGAGGTGGTTCAAGAAGGTAAGTCTTGGCAGAAGCTCTCCCATCTGCCTAGGGGTTCTGAGTTCGGTCCTGGTATCATGTAACATGATTGGACCTCATTAACTTAGCTCCAGCCTGACCTGCACTCTGCCCAACCACACACAACCTTGACTTATACATAGTGTTAGACTTTCCTGGTGGATCAGCTGGTAAAGAATCTGCCCCTTGTAGGAGACCCGAGTTCAATACCTGGTTTGGGAAGATCCCCTGGAGGAGGCAATGGCAACCCACTCCAATGTTCCTGCCTGGAGAATTACATGGACAGAGGAGCCTGGTGGGCTACAGTTCATAGTGTCGCAAATAGCTGGACATGACTGAACAACTTAACACTTTCAGTTCCTTCATATGTTGTGTCACACCCTTGACTTATACCCTGGGCAGAAAGAAGAAATGACCCTGTGATGATTGTTCATGCACTTGTTTTGAAACCAGTATTGAAGACATTGTTATATTGATCATGCCTTGTATGATTTGATTCTGGGGAGAAAAAAGTTTCTTTAGGTAATGTAAGTTTTTCCTCTGAGGATATATTTATATCTACATAACTATATCAGTTCAGGTCAGTCGCTCAGTCATGTCTGACTCTTTGCAACCCTATGGACTGCAGCATGCCAGGCTTCCCTGTCCATCACCAACTCCTGGAGCTTGCTCAAACTCATGTCCATCGAATTGGTGATGCCATCCAACCATCCCTTCCTCTGTCGTCCCCTTCTCCTCCTGCCTTCAATCTTTCCCATCATCAGGGTCTTTTCAAATTAGTCAGTTCTTCAAATCAGATGGTCAAAATATTGGAGTTTCAGCCTCAGCATCAGTCCTTCCAGTGAATATTCAGGACTGATTTCCTTTAGGATTGACTGGTTTGATCTCCTTGAAGTCAAGGGAATCGCAAGAGTTTTCTCCAACATGACAGTTCAAAAGCATCGATTCTTCAGCACTCAGTTTTCTTTATAGTCCAACTCTCACATCCATACATGACTACTGGAAAACCCATAGTTTTGACTAGATGGACCTTTGTCGGCAAAGTAGTGTCTCTGCTTTTTAATATGCTCTGCTTTTAATGTCTCTGCTTTTTAATCTTTTAATATGCTGTTTAGATTTAACTATATACCTGTACCTATATCTGTATCTACCTCTATCTATATCTAGATATGTCTAGATCAAAATATATCAACACAGACATATAGATTCCACTGTTTACCAAATTATATTAAGAGTATATATTAGTTTTATTTATCTATTTTGATGATTGAAAAGATGATGTAAGTTTCTCCCTGTTGGGGAAAAATATATATACCTAGATATAAAAATAAATGAGATAAATGAAGTTAATATATACTCATTAAATACAATTTAGCAAATAGTGGAGAATAGGGGGAAACAAAACAGACAAAATAACACTAAAGGTAACTCAGTTTAATATTTTGAGCATTTGGTACTATGTATAGGTTTCAGCTCTCTGGCTCTGGAGTAAAACCTGAGAAACAACTAAGACTAGGTTAGAAAGGCCATGTTTGACTAAAAAAACTGGGTTTCGAAAATGGTGGACCTGAGGGAACCCCCTGGTGGTCCAGTGGTTAGGACTCTGGGCCTTCACTGCCATGGACCTGGGTTCAATCCCTGGTTGGGGAGCTAAGATCCCAAACTTCCGTGACTCAGTCAAAAAACTGAAAAGGCAAAACAACCAAAAATTCCAAATGGTGCACCTGAACCCTCATCTGTTGCTGGTGGGAGTGTAAAACGGTGCAATCACTGTGGGAAAGAGCGTGGCAGTGCCTCAAAGAGTTACACTGAGTTAGGACGTGTGTGTGTGTGTGTGTGTGTGTGTGTGTGTGTGTGTTTGTGTGTGTGTGTGTGTGTGTGTGCTCAGTCATGTCCGTCCGACTCTTTGCAACCTCATGGATGGTAGTGCCGCAGGCTCCTCTGTCCATGCAATGCTCCAGGAAAGAATACTGGAGTGAGTTGCCATTTCCTCCTTCACGGCATCTCCCTCCTCATAGATCGCATCCTTTTTTCCTGTGTCTCCGGCATTGCAGGTGGATTCTTTACTGCCGAGCTACCGGGGATGTGAACCAGCAATTTCAGTAGAACTGAAGACCCTTAAAACAGAAATTTGTACAGGAATGCTCACTGCAGCAATATCCACAAAAAGCAAATAGTGAAAATGACCCAAATATCAACCCATCGCTGAATGCATAAACAAAATGTATTTTACCCACACAGTGGAATTCTATTCAGACATGAAAAGAAATGGAGTACTGATGCACGCTACGGCGTGGGTGAACCTGGAAAAGATTACACGGGATGAAAGAAGCCAGGCGCAAAAACTTTTATATGATCCCCTTGAGATGCCGTGTCCGGAACAGGCAAGTCCATAGAGATAGAAAGTGGTTAGTGGTTGCCAGAGGACTGGGAGAAGGTAGAGTTGGAGTCTCTTTTGGGGATGGTGGAAATGTTCTAGAATAAGTGCTAATGGTTGCACAAATCATGAACATGCTAAAATGACTGATTTGTGCACTTTATGATTTTTATGTTGTATGAATTTTACATCATACACACACAAAATGCTTTAAAACAACGCTAGGCTCTCAGGCACTATAGCATCAAGATAGGGAGATATTTGGGGGAAGAGAGGCTGTCTGTGTATCCTTAAAGCAGACCATGTCAAGAGAGGGTTTTCTTTTACTTCAGCTCATCTGTTTCTCTTCCTGTTTCATTTTCCATCTGGTTAACTTCCTTTTGGCTTTTCCTTTCCGGGTTATCCCTTGACCCTCAAGAAGAAAGGGTGAGCTCCTTGCTTCTCCTTTTCTGGGCTTTCTTGGTTCCCCTTTCCTTCCTCACTTTCTCCCTCTCCTTCCCCCTTTCTATGCTAAGGCCGTCTGGCACCCACAGGCCCATTCGCAGCTGAAGCCCTTCTGGTCAGGAACTAAGATCCCACAAGCTACATGCTGTGGCCAATATATATATATAATTTATACATTTTTAATTAAAAATGTCAAATTTAAAACATTGTGACTATTATGCAACACACACACACCCCACAGTATGTATATTCTCGTGGCCTTGAATGTCTTTGAAAGAATACCCAGGAAATGGAGAATAGGGAAGGACATGATTCAGAGAGGTAAAATAACTTACTAAAAGTCACACAGCTAGAAGCAGCTAGTAAATGGTCTGAACTCACTGGTGCACTCATGTAGTCATTCATTCCTCAGATACTCACAGAACTTACTTCTTTTATCTAAAAAACATTATTTTATTGATGTATAATTGATTTACAATGTGTTAATTTCTGCTATACAGTGCAGTAATTCAGTTATATATATATATTTCCATATTCTTTTCCATTGCAGTTTGACAGGATATTGAATATAGTTCCCTGTGCTACACAGTAAGACCTTGTTGTTTATCCACTGAGCATTGTACTTAATTGCAAGAAACAGAAACCAACTCTGGTAGATTTCAGCAGAAGAGGAATTTATTAAACAGGTCCTGGAATGCTCTTAGAAGTGCCAGGAGAGCTAGGGAGCCAGGTGTGGACACGTCACAGCAGGAGCAGTGGACACAACGTGGCTGCCACTGCCCCTGCCATGTCCTAGTCACTTCACCTTGCGAGGCTCACTCCCTGGGGCCGGCTGCTGGGTACCGCTTGCAAGCCCCAGCTCCTCCTCCATCTTAGGGTGGCTACCACTGTCCCCAGAGGTTCTGTAGGGCTGCTTCTTGGCATTATTGCTTCCGGATTCAAATTCTAGACAGTGCCTTTGATGAACAGAGCATGAGTGTATGGCTTGCTCCAGAGCTGACAGACTGCTGAGGGACATGCTTCCTGCATTTGCATCTTCTCTCCTAGGAGATGGGTTCTGTTTCCAAGATTCACAGTGAGGAGCTCCCCAAATGTGGTAAAAATGTTTTGATGCTGGGCAGCCAGAGGAGCACCTAAAGGTCCTTTTTACATCGATTGTATGAATGATGCAGCTAGACATGGAGCATCCTAAGGTGAATCACACCTAGAATCTGCTTGCAGACACCTCATAGACTCAGAATTCCCTTCCTTTCAACTTGTAGTTATTTGCCACCACAGTTTGCAAAGCCCTCTTACTGTCTTTGTTTCCTTAGATCGTTCTGACAGATAAGCTGTGTAAGGTAGACAGAACTGATATTCTCTCTATTTCATCCTTGAAGAAGCTAAGAAGTTAGATGATGAGCCCAAGGTCCCTCTGCCAGTGAGTGGCAGAGTGGAGACTTGGCCTGTCCTCTGATTCCAGGCCTAGTGTCAGCTGGAAGCAAGATGTGATCACAAATATCAGGCTTCATTGGTTCCTGGCTATGTGACTTTCCCCAGCATTTTTTTTTTTTTTTTTTTATGTGACCAGAACCAGCCTTCTTTATTTATTTTTAACTTCTCATCACACACATTTTTAAACATACACTAAAGAAAATAATATAATAAACTCCCACTACCCACCATTTCAATAATTATAACTGAAATGTTGCTGCTACGAGACGTGAATGATGCTGGAATTCTTGGCATCTGGAGGAGAGGAATTCAATCCAGGGCTAGTGATGAGGCTTGATCACTTAGAACTTTTTGTGTAATAAAGTTTTATTAAAGTATAAAAGAGATAGAGAAAGCTTCTAACATAGACATCAGAAGGGGACAGTAAGAGTGACCCCTTGCTTGTTTTTAGCAAGGAGTTATATACCTATTAGCAAGTTGCTAATTAGAGAAAGGAAATACCTCAAAACTGAGAGAGTCACACCAGGCCCCTCAACATATACATTTTGAGAGAGCGTTGGCACAACATGAGTCATCCTCAGGCTATAAAACACTTGACTAGAATCTTGAAGAAAGGCAGATTTCCAAGCCAATACATAGGTAATTAACATAGCTTAAGAAAATATTTTCATAAGAAAAATGCAGTGGTTAGCTCAAGGTTTGAGATAAAGTTCCAGAGGAACCAGGTGTCGCCATGACAACACAGGATTAGAAGAAAAAAAAAATGTCTGCCACTTGGAGTTTTATTTCCTCCTGCCACTTGGGGACCTCTGGCCTCCCTACCAAGGATATTAACGCTCTCATTTTCCCATTTTCTCTTAGGAGAATTATGTTGCCAAGGGAAAGGGGCGGTGTTCTCATTCCATAACTGCTTCTGAGCTGGTAAGGGGTGTTGTCCCTAAATTATTGAGGCAACATATTCTCCTATGGGGCCTCCCTCATAGCTCAATTGGTAAAGAATCTGCCTGCAATGCAGCAGCCCTGGGTTCAATTCCTGGGTCAGGAAGATCCCCTGGAGAAGGAAATGGTAACCCACTCCAGTATTGTTGCCTGGAGAATCCCATGGATAGAGGAGCCTGGCAGGCTACAGTCTATGGGATTGCAAGAGTCAGACATGACTTAGCAACTAAAGAGATACTCCTAAGCCTTCTATTGAGGGTCTCTGATTCAGGGACCCCAAGTAACAGTTGGAGGAGGCTGTGGTACTCATAGGAGACTGAATAACCATAAACTTCATGCAGCTAGAAACAAATCCAGCTACACAGTTACAGGTTTGGGAGTAAACAGCAAAAACAGAACAATCAGCAAAGTTAAAAGTCATATTATGTCCATAAAGGTACAAAGTGTTATACCAGTCCATTTAGGACTGTTAGATGACATTAGATTAAGAAGAGACATCACATATGATTGTTGGCAAAGGTAGTCGTGGACTTGGAAAAAGTCTTTTCCCTGAAGTGGAGAGGTCTACCACGGGAAGCCTTCCATTGATGAGGAGGGGAGCACTCTACAGACCCAGCAATTGGACAGATTGTGGAATGAGGTGTAGGAATGAGCCCAGGACAGGAAGGCATTGTCTTGAGGGTCAAACGGCAAACTCAGGATTTTTGGAATCAGCAAAAGCAGGCCCACATAGATTGCGAGGCCCATCTGGTAAGGACCTTCCCAGAGGGGCTTGAGAGATTGACCCTCAGGTTCCAATGTCTTTATTAACAGAATCTTGGTTCCTGGCTCAAACAGCATTGTTTGACTCAGAGGCTGGGTCAGAAGTCGCCTCCCAGAGTTCCTGTAATGTCTGTTGAAAAGCTAAAAGTTGAGTTACATAGTTAGTTAATTCCAAGGCTTTAGGAAAGCTCTGGGTGTAAGCCTTTAAGAATTTTTCATTGAGCATTTTCAGAAATTATTAATCTTCCATCCTCAGACTGTATCCATCCTTTTCCAGTAATCTTTGCTCCTCTTTTCTTTATCTTTTTAATTCTTCCTCTGTATATTGAGGTTCTTCTTGTCCAACCGGACCTGTCCAGAACAAGGGTACCTATAGTGAAAGGGGTTCCTTCGTAAAGGAGTTCAACAGGGATTCAGCAGTCAGCCAGCTGATTGTCCTGGGCTACTTTACTCCCATCCCATTTGTGCCCTTTGCAATGCATAACAGCTACTTTCTTAGGTCATCAAAAGTCTTTTAATCTCTTTGAAATGTTTAATAGGTTCTCCTGTTGCTTTTTTTCCATATTGCAGCATGAGCATGTAAAGTCAAATAAGCAAACAGAGTCAGTGTAGATATTTATTCGCTAACCTTTGCTTAACTCTACAGCTCCCATCAGAGCCACAAGCCTCGCTAACTGAACATTCATCCCTGGTGGGGAGAGACTTTGCTTCTAAAACCTGTTCAACTATCACCATGGCATAACCTGTTTTCCATTTCCCATGCCGAACAAAGGAGCTGTCATCCAAACATTAACTTTAGAGTTTGAGATTTCACTCACATCAGAAGTCAGTACAGTGAGATTTCACCCATTAACAAACTTAAGAGCTTTAGGCCTTAGCAAAACAATAGTAGCAATTACCCTTAAGCAATGTGGCCATAGCCTTTTCTACCCCCAGTAACTAACTTAACTCTAATCCTGTGGGCAAGCTCAAAGCCAGAGCCTGAAGAAGAGCAGCTTGAAGAGCCTTAAAAGCCTTTTGAGTCTCTGGAGACCAAACCAGCTTGTTGGTTTGGGCCTGCTGAGTTTCAGTTATAAGTTTATATAAAGGGCGGACAAGTTCCCCATAACCCAGAATCCAAATGTGGCAACAGCCTATGATGCCCCCAAATACTCTAAATTGTCTTAAAGTCATAGGTAGTTGATGATTTAGTATAGGCTTAATTCTCTTGGGGCCTTTGGCCCTCATCCCTTCTAGAAAGAAAGCATCTTTCAAATCAAAGAGTGAAGAATATTTGGCTCATTCAGGAATTTCAGACAATGCGGTATAAAGATTTGGAGAAGGCAATGGCATCCCACTCCAGTACTCTTGCCTGGAAAATCCCATGGATGCAGAAGCCTGGTAGGCTACAGTCCATGGGGGTCGCTAAGAGTTGGACATGACTGAGCGTCTTCACTTTCACTTTTCATTTTCATGTATTGGAGAAGGAAATGGCAACTGACTCCAGTGTTCTTGCCTGGAGAATCCCAGGGACGGGGGAGCCTGGTGGGCTGCCATCTATGGGGTCGCACAGAGTCAGATACGACTGAAGCGATTTAGCAGCAGCAGCAGGTGTAAAGGAACCACAGCCTCATTTGTTATTGTGAATCCCGAACTAGTCTCCATTTATCATTTAACATTTTTATACCCAAGATAAAAGTGTGGCATGGACTGTTACAGGGAATTAATTGCCCCGGCTCCTTTAAATTCTCAATGGTGGGTTTTAACCCTTTCTTAATCTTGGGTTTCAGTGAATACTGCTTTTGATGTGGAAATAGGTGAGGGTCTTTGGGCTTGACAATGACAGGAATAGCAGTCTGTGCTTGACCCACAGTTTTTCCATCAGCCCATACTCTAGGATTTACATTTTGTCCAATTAATTGGAGAGAAAGAGAGGGCTCCATATTCATGAAAACAGAGGCATGGAGCTTGCTCAGTATATCCTTCTCCAAAGGGATGAGGGACACTCTGGCACAATCAGAAATTTGTGTGGAAACAGCAGAATTCCAGTTGCAGCTTAGAGGACAACTGAAATAATAATGTTTGGCTCTTCCAGACAGCCCCATTACAGTAGTGGATCAGGGAGAAAGTGGGCCAGGGGCTTCAGTAAGCATGGAATAAGTTGTCCCAGTGTCTAAAAGGAAATCGACTGATTTGCACTTCCCCCACTCGCCCAGTTATTAATACCTGGGTTTCCTCAGTTATTAATTACCTGGGGTAATTAGGATAGAAGCTTGTCTGGGGACTCCTGGGCACCTTCAATCCTGGTTGTCTTGCGAGTCTGACCCCTTGGGCCCATGCCTCAGAGGGCAGTCTCCTCTCCAGTGTGGTCCTTTGAAGACCTGACATGGAGCTGGGGGCGACTTAGACACCTGAGAGCAACCTCACTTGAGATGCCCCTCCCTTCCACAGTAATAGCAAGTCCATCCGTTTTCACCTGGGTCCCTCTGGACATTTTCCTCTGGTTGTTTTAGAGCAGATCTGAGAGCCATTGCTCAGGCTTGTCTTTCCTGTTTTTTTTTTTTTCCTGCCTCTTCTCCTCCTCCTACCTGCTATAATAAACTGAGCCACTTGCAACAGGTTATCAAAGACTGATTGGGTTCATACACCTGTTTTACGAGCTTAGTGGATATCTGGAGCCAACTGAGTGAGACGTCTCTCTTTTAAGATCATTCCTCCCTCTGCAATTTAGGGATCAATCTCAGTGAATCTGTGAAGGGTTTCCTGCAGTCTATCTAGGAATTTACCAGGAGCTTCCTCCTTTCCCAGTTCTGTGTTAGTCAGTTTGGCAAAAGTCTTAGCATGCACCCACTTGAGTCCTGACAAGAACACATCTGACAAAGTGACTCTGGTCCCCATCTTTCTTTAGCCATGTTATAATCCCAGTCTGATTCTGTCCTGTTGTGGGGACCATCTGATTCCCAGTAGAGAAGGTGGCTGTCTTGCCCTCTCCCTTTTCTTCTGATTCATTACCAAGCCATTTGTCTCCATAGGCAACAGCTTTTCCCCAAAACTCAAGTTTTGGAGTTGGGAGTTAGTGTCTGTACCAAGACATATATTATGTCTTTCCAAGTAAGGTCATAAAGTAAAGTTAGTCCCATAAAGGCTTCTATATACTTATTGGTATATATATATATACCAAAAATATATATATTCTATATATACCTCTAAACAGTCTCAACTGCAATTGGAATTGTTTGAATTTCTACTGAGACTGAGGCAACCCCTCCTGGAAGGCTGTCCTGACTCTCAATTTGCTTAGTTAGGAGCCCCAGAAATGGGCAAAGTAAGAGGACAGGAGGGAGCTGAAGATTTCACACCCAAATCTGCACCCTTAAGCTACAAGTCTGGCATGTCTTGCAGAGAGAAAGAGCAATACATATGGCACTTCGGCCCAATTTTCTTGTTTTTCACAGAGCCAGTCTAACTGTAAAACAGTTATTATAATTAAGAGACCCTTCAACTGGCCAGTATTCCCCATCTTCCAAAGGATACTGTGACCATTCAGTATCACAGAACATAAGGCATGTCTTTTTAAACTCTGGAGATCTAATTTGTTCCAGTTTTTTAAAAATACATTTTAAAGGGAGTGGTTCTGGAACTGCTAGCTCCCATCTGCAAGAGAGAAAAAAGTGGCGTCTACAGCCTTGGCTTTTTTTTTTTTTTTTTTTTTTACTGGAGGCGTCCCTCCCTGCTCTAGATGGGGATGGAGACAGACTTTACACTGAAGCTTTCCTTTCCTGTCAGATTTAGTCTGCCCCTTACTGACGCAGGCTCCTTCCTCATCCCTCCTGGTTCTACCACCAAGGTGGGGTGGACATGCCCAGGGGTAGACCTGATGGCATCCAAGATTGAAGTCCAGTTCCTCACCATTAAAACCTTTGCCTGATTTTTTTTTCTTTCTCTGATGCCACCTGGCGTTCAACAGAGCAGCCTTCCAGAATGCCTCCCAAGCTCGGACCTCTGGGGGAAGCATCTGTCCTCCATGTGCCAGTGCACACGCCTGAGCACAGTCCTGACGGCAGAAGTGGTGAGTCATAAGGGGATGAACAACCACCAAGATGTCCATTCTGAGTGTCAACACATCAGTATATGTGATAGCAAAAGAGGTGGTGATGGGCCAGCCAGTGAGAAAAAAGTGATTTTTTTGTCCTCGAGCTATTAAGGCCAATCCTTCCAGTTCATTCCACAGATTCCACAGAAAGAATACTTAAGGAGTTGAGACAAAAGGCACCAGAGAGCCTCCTCTGGTCCACTAAGAGCCTAGTGCTATCAAAGGAAGAAGCCCATTGCACTTCCAATCTGACCAGACCCTGGAATTCCCCATCTGTGTCCTCCAAAACCTCATGATCGCCAGCAGTGATTCTATCCACATAGATTGGAGGGACAGCCATGACAGAGATATACTTTTAGGTCACTGGCCCCTGAGGCAGGCAGCCAAAAGAGTGACCTCTAGCCTGAGAGACGTTCCTGGAGCTGAGCTAGAATTCCTCCTCGTTCCTTAATAGGTTCTTATAACTTACGGTTCCTAGCAAGGCTAGATGCTCCCAAACTTGGGATCTAAGTAAATGTACACAGCAAGCATGGATCACAAGTCCCTTGAAAGTCTATAATCTGACAGGTTAGGTTAGTACTTCTAATTCCCAGGCAGTTATGAAATGGTCAAAGAGACCAGAAAGTTTGACCAAGAAAGGAGTGTTGTCAAAGAGACCAGAAAGTTTGACCAAGAAAGGAGTGTTCTGTCCACACGCTTCGTTCATCTCTGGTTGCTCCCGCAGAGGAGTCCTTGGGTGCCTCTTGACATTAGCAGGTTGGTATAATCCCCCAGCGATTTCTGCCATAAACTGTATGAGGTTGCCACAGAACTGCAGATTAGGACACAACTCTTGCTTCACATTTGTTTGTGTATTTCTTTCAATCAATCACACACACAGGCACACTGTAGAGTTAGCAAAGTAAAGCAGAAAATGTGTTTACTAGGAGATCAAAGAACTAGAGCTCTGAATGTCTTTACCTTGTCCTGATCCCAGACGGGACCCCCAAGATGAAAGGTTGCTGCTAGGAGCTGTGAACAATGCCAGGATTCTTGGCCTCTGGAGGAGAGCAATTCAATCCGGGGCTATTTCCTCCTGCTGTTGGGGACCTCTGGCCTCCCTACAAAGGCTATTAACAGTTTCATAACCTATGGCCAATTTTGTTTCATTGATAATCCCCACTCACCCCCACCTCCATCCCTAGTATTTTAATTTAATTTAATTTCCCAGAATGTCCTTGACCAGGGGTTGAATTCATGCCCCCTGAAGTGGAAGCAATGAGTCTTAACCACTGGACCACTGAGAAAGTCTCATGTACATTCCCAGTGTTTTAAAGCAAACAGAATTCCCTAAAAAATGGGACTCTAAACTCAATGATTACATACATCACATGTTTTTTCTGTTTCATCTCCTCACCAAGACACTAAATACGGTATGGCACCATTTTATGCAAGTTTGAAGTAGCACAACAAAAGCATCAACAAAGTCTCAGTTTAGATGCTAATTACAAATTATTTTTTAAATACCAAGAATTGTGTCATTATTAAAAATTGAATAATTTCAGAACTGGTGAGCAAGTAAGTCTCTTTATGTTTTTGTCACCAAAGCTGCTCAACAGAAATGCCTATCTACCTTCATGATCATTCCACTTATATGGTTGGGAATGGAATAATTATCGTGACTATTTTTCAGATTTATACTTGCCATTATTTTAATGTAAAACTGTTTTTAATAGCTCAAACAGTCCATCAAGTACTGATATTTATGTTTAAAAACTCTCTCCCAGGGACTCCCCAGGCAGTCCAGTGGTTAAGACTTCACCTTCCAGGGCAGGAGTGTAGGTTCAATCCCTGGTTGAGGAGCTAAGATTCCAGATGCCTTGCGGCTAAAAAAACCAAAACATAAAACAGAAGCAATATTGTAACAAGTTCAATAAAGACTTAAAAAGTGGTCCACATCAAAACAAACAGAAAAACCAAATGAACAAAAAAACACAGCTCACTGCCATATCAATAACTCTGGAATAGATAAATTGCTCTGAAGAAGGCCAGGCCCCACAACATCCAGCATTGTTTGTTTAGAACACTTCTGAATTTGAATGCATCTTGGAATCAATGATATTGGATAGTTTATTCAGCAACTTAAAAAACTTCTAGGGGTATGTCAAAGGAGGGGGCATTTTCATTTGATGAAGTTGTAGATTCATTGGAATGCAGTCCCTAAGATGGGGGTGAAGTGAAGTGAAGTGAAATGAAGTGAAGTCGCTCAGTCGTGTCCGACTCTTTGCGATCCCGTGGATGGTAGCCTACCAGGCTCCTCCGTCTATGCGATTCTCCAGGCAAGAATACTGGAGTGGGTTACCATTTCCTTCTCCAGGGGATGTTCCCAACCCAGGGATCGAACCCAGGTCTCCCACATTGGAGGCAGACGCTTTAACCTCTGAGCCACCAGGGAAGCCCAAGATGGGGGTAGAAAGTGACAAAGGACAGGAGGAGAGCTGGGGGAGTCAGGGAGGACTCTGATGAGGAGGCGTACAGGTCCACCACCCCTTGTTCCCTTGTCTGAAGCTCTAAATTCCAAAAGCCTCTGGAATCAAAGTGTTTTGTTTTTGTTCTTGTATTTTTTCCCCATGTTTGGCACCAAAATCTAACCTAAACTGACTTAAAGTAATTTATAAATAGAATATGTAATGGTAACTAATTGGTAACTTAATTCTACTTGTGAGGATCAATCTGTTTAGCTGCAGATATATTAATGTTTGATGATGGAGCATTATTCCAGCCCCCTAGGAGGAGGTGCAGGAGGAGATGTTAGCTCTTGGGTCTCTATACCTGGGAGTCTTTTTTTTTGGGGGGGGGATGTTTTGAGGCTTGGGGAATCTTAGTTCCCCAACCAGGGATTGAACCTGAGTTCTCAGCATTGAGACCTGGGGTCCCTGCAATGAGCTGCCACAGAATTCCCTGCACTGGCTTTTCCAAAAGCCACAAAATCTTGAGTTTTGAAGCATGTCTGGACCCAAGGGTTATGGGTAAATGACACTGGATTGTATCTGAACTTTGCCTTGGTGGGTGGATATAATTTAGATGTGTAGTGACGTGGAGGGGATTTCAGGAAGAGGAAAAAGCATCATTTCACAGTGTCTGGATCTTGGTGTAAGTCAGTATCCAACCACTACGTTTGCTTTAAAGGCGGAGATGGCCTGCATTTCTTTCTTTCTTTTTGTATTTATAATTCTGTGTATTTTTCTTTTTTGTGAAAACTATTTATTTTATTGTTTATTATTTATTTACTTGGCTGCTCGGGGTCTTGACTGTGGCAGGCAGGAATTTCCATCTTCGTTGAGGCATGCAGGATATTTTAGTTGTGGCATGCGAACTCTTAGTTGTGGCATGTGGGATCTAGTTCTCTGACCAGGTATGGAACCCGGGCATCCTTAATTGGGATCAAGATCTCAGGGAGATGTCCAGGGGAGGGGGGGGGAGGGGAGGGTGCAGGGGGGAGGCTGGTCCCTGCAGCTGCTGCACTGGGTGCTCCTCCCTGGGGCAGTGTCCAGTCCAGAGGTCAGCACACTCCCCCCACCTTCTCCCCAGCCTCCTCCCTGCCCTGTCCCCTCACTCCATCCCCTGCTGGGATTGGGCTGGCTTGGGACCAGTTAACTGAGGGTGAGGGTTTCCAGTCATGGTCTTTGAAACAGCTCCCACATGCTCAGCAAGACCTCTGGGAGAGACCGCCTATGGAAGAGGGTCTTAGGCACAGAGGCTGACCCTCCAGGCTGAGGGACTCCTCCCCACCTTGCTGCTCCCTATGAGCTGGAGGAGGAAGGCAGTGTGGCCTCACCTCCTGGGTCTGAGTCTCCTTTCTCCCTAGGAAAAGGGATGGAGCAAGTGTTTGCGAGTGTGCATGCGTATGCATACTGGAGGGATGAGGTGTATGGGGAGGGGCAGGGTGTTCCCACCTCCCTGAGTAAGTCTGTGCACAGGGGGCCTCCCGTGCCCAAGACTGTCTCCTCTGGTGTCTCCCTCCCTCCTTGGTCCCCACCAGGCTTACTCACATTTCTCAAGGCCTGTTGTTGGACCTCTGACTCTCTGTGGATGTGACAAGGTCTTCATCCACTCTGCATCCAAGGGAGAGCAGGGTCATGCAGAGGAGGGGAGGGGAGGGAGGGACTTTGTAGAAGGAAGGGGGGAACCATTCTGGAAGAAAGGTTGTCGGGAATGAATTATTTGCATACAAAAAAAACAAAACAAAAAAAATTTTTTTCCCCCAGTTTAATTTAGTTTTGAAATCCCTGATTGTGCTGCCACCTGCCGGCCCACAGAGGGAAGGGCTAGAGATGCTTCTGCATTTTTAGGGACAGAAAAGCCTTGGGTTGGTGGCCCAGATGTCCCTTTCCAAATCTAATGGGAATCCACCCCTTCCTCAAGGCCCTTTCTGGTGACTGCGGCTGTGTTCAGGGTTCAGACTATGTTCAGGGTTCCTACCCAAAGAGCAGTGGAAATGGCAGTCTCTTCTCCCTTAATCCCATTCTCCCTGTCCTTAGTCAGCCAGCAGCTCTGGTCCAGGAATGACCAGGGTTCGATGCCCAGAATAATGGGACAGGAACAAGGGCTAGAGATGGGGAGTGCAGGGAGGGGGCAGGAGGGTGCAGAGGAGAGAGAAGCTTGGTTGACCTGGGGCCCTGCTCCGCTTCCCTCAGCAATGACACGTTGAGGGAACTTACCTGGCAGTACAGTGGCTAAAATTCCATGTTTCTGATACAGGGGGGACAGGTTTGACCCCTGGTCAGGGAACTAAGATCCCACATGTCATGTGGTGCTGCTAATAAAGAAATTTAAAAAATGACACGTAGAACAGGGACTGCCATGACCCCAAAGTACCACTAAGAGTCTATTTTAAAACAGGACTTCCCTGGTGGTCCAGTATGAAAAGGCAAAAACACGTGACACTGAAAGATGAACTTCCCAGGTCGGCAAGTGCCCCATATGCGACCGCAGAAGAGTGAATGAACAGCTCCGGACGGAATAAAAGGAAGAGCCAAAGTGGACGCAATGCCCAGTTGAGGATGTGACTGGTGGTGAAAGTTCTTACAATGCTGTAAAGAGCAATATTGCACAGGAACCTGGAATGTTAGGTCCATGAATCAAGGTAAATTGGAAGGGGTCAAACCGGAGATGGCAAGAGTGAACATCAGTATTTAGGAATCAGTGAGCTAACATGGACCAGAAGGGGTGACTTTAACTCAGATGACCATTATATTCACTACTGTGAGCAAGAATCCCTAAGAAGAAATGGAGTAGCCCTCATAGTCAGCAAAAGAGTACAAAATGCAGTCCTTCAGTGCAATTTCAAAAACAACAGAATGATCTCTGTTCATTTCCAAGGCAAGCCATTCAATATCACAGTAATCCAAGTCTTTGTCCCAACCACTGATGCCAAGGAAGCTGAACTTGAACGGTTCTATAATGACCTACAAGACCTTCTAGAACTAACACCAAAAAAAGATGGTCCTTTTCATCATAGGGTACTGGAATGCAAAAGTAGGAAGTCGAGAGATGCCTGGAGTAAGATGCAAGTTTGACCTTGGAGTACAAAACGAAGCAGGGCAAATGTTAGCAGAGTTTTGCCAAGAGAAAGCAATAGTCATAGTAAACAGCCTCTTCCAACAGCACAACAGACGACTCTTCGACATCACCAGATGGTCAATAGTGAGATCAGATTGACTATATTCTTTGCAACCAAAGATGGAGAAGCTCTATACAGTCAGCAAATCAAGACCAGGAGCTGAGTGTGGCTAAGATCAAGAACACCTTATTGCAAAATTCAGACTTAAATTGAATAAAGTAAGGAAAACCAGTAGGCCTTTCAGGTATGACCAAAATCAAATCTTATGATTGATTATACAGTGGAAGTGAGAAATATCAAGGGATGAGACCTGATACAGTGCCTGAAGAAATATGGATGGAGGTTCGTGACATTGTACAGCAGGTGGTGATCAAATCCATCCCCAAGAAAAAGAAATGTGAAAAGGCAAAATGGTTGTCTGAGAAGGCCTTACAAATAGTTGAGAAAAGAAGAGAAATGAAAGGCAAAGAAGAAAAGGAAAGATATACCCATCTGAAAGCAGAATTCCAAAGAATAGCAAGGAGAGATAAGAAAGCCTTTCTCGGTGATCAATGCAAAGAAATAGACGAAAACAATAGAATGGGAAAGACTAGAGAACTCTTCAAGAAAATTAGAGATACCATGGGAGCATTCCATGCAAAGATGGACACAATAAAGGACAGAAACGGTATGGACCTAACAGAAGCAGAAGATATTAAGAAGAGGTGGCAAGAATATACAGAAGAACTGTACAAAAAAGATCTTCATGACCCAGATAACCACGATGGTGTGATCACTCACCAAGAGCCAGACATCCTGGAATGGGAAGTCAACTGGGCCTTAGGAAGCATCACTATGAGCAAAGCTAATGAAGGTAATGGAAATCCAGCTGAGCTTTTTCAAGTCCTAAAAGCTGATGCTGTGAAAGTGCTGCACTCAATATGCCAGCAAATTTGGAAAACTCAGCAGTGGCTACAGGACTGGTAAAGGTCAATTTTCATTCCAATCCCTAAGAAAGGCAGTGCCAAAGAATATTCAAACTAACACACAATTGCATTCAATTCACATGCTAACAAAGTAATACTCAAAATTCTACAAGCTAGGCTTCAACAGTATGTGAACCGAGAACTTCCAGATGTTCAAGCTGTATTTAGAAAAGGCAGAGGAATCAGAAATCAATTTGCCAGCATCCGCTGGATCATCGAAAAAGCAAGAGAATTCCAGAAAAACATGTACTTCTGCTTCATTGACCATGTTAAAGCTTTGACTGTGTGAATCATAACAAACTATAGGACATTCTTAAAGAGATGGGAATACCAGACCACTTTACCTGCCTCCTGAGAAACCTGTATGCAGGTCAAGAAGCAACAGTAAAAACTGGACATGAAACAACAGACCGGTTCCAAACAGGAAAAGGAGTATGTCAAGGCTGTATATTGTCACCCTGCTTATTTAACTTATATGCAGAGTACATCATGCGAAACGCTGGGCTGGATGAAGCACAAGCTGGAATCAAGATTGCTGGGAGAAATATCAATAACCTCAGATATGCAGATGACACCCTTATGGCAGAAAGCAAAGAGGAACTGAAGAGTCTCTTGATGAAAGTGAAAGAGGAGAGTGAAAATGCTGGCTTAAAACTCAACACTTAGAAAACTAAAATCATGGCATCTGGTCCCATCTCTTCATGGCAAATAGATGGGGAACCAGTGACAGACTTAATTTTCTTCGGCTCCCAAATCACTGCAGATGGTGACTGCAGCCATGAAATTAAAAGATGCATCTTCCTTGGAAGAAAAACCATGACCAACCTAGACAGCATATTAAAAAGCAGAGATATTCCTTTGCCGACAAAGGTCCATCTAGTCAAAGCTATGGTTTTTCCAGTAGTCATGTATGGGTGTGGGTTGGACCATAAAGAAAGCTGAGCACAAGAATTGATGCTTTTGAACTGTGGTGCCCTTGGACTTCAAGGAGATCAAACCAGTCAATCCTAAAGGAAATCAGTCCTGAATATTCATTGGAAGGACTGATGCTGGAGCTGAAGCTCCAATACTTTGGCCACCTGATGCGAAGCGCCAGCTCATTAGAAAAGACCCTCACGCTGGCAAAGATTAAAGGCAGGAGAAAAGGGGACAACAGAGGACAAGATGACTGGATAGCATCAGCAACTCAATGTACATGAGTTTTAGCAAGATGGTGAGATGGTGAAGCACAGGGAAGCCTGACTTGCTGCAGTCTATGGGGTGGTGAAAAGTCAGACACGCGTGAATGGCTGAACAAAAACCAATGTTTAAGACTCTAAGGTTCCAATGCAAGGAGTATGGATTTAATCCCTGGTTAGGGAAGTAAAATCCCACATGCAGTGCAACTGAAAAAAAAAAAAGAGTACTTTCCTCCTTCTCTCAATGGACTCAGGCCTGCCAATGACCTTGTCCACTAGGGAAACAAGGGCAGCTGAGGACAGGTTGGAGACATCCTCTTATCCTCAGCATCTGGTCCAGAGTGTGAGCCCCTGAGGGTCATGGCACCAGGGGCTGGGCAAACAGGCTGGCTGTGGACCACCAGTGACTTGATCTTTTCTGAGCAGAAGCCAGGTCCCTGGGAGGAGAGAGGGCTCTTGTCTCTTCCATCTTCCAGGCCATCGTGTTCTGTATTAAATGTCTGCTCTTTAGGGAAGCCTTCTCTCCAGGGCTCAGAGACACCACGACAATGTGTTCCCCGGGGAGGCTCAGATCCAGAATGGCCTCTGAGTTCTCAGGCCTCTGTCATCTACCCTGCTTGTTTCCCCTATTAGATGAGTCCCTCCATCTCTCTACCTGCCCGCTCACTTACCCATTTGGAAGCTACCTATTTAATGTGTCAGGTGCTTTCCCAGGCTCTGGGGCAGCTCCCTGTGAGGCAGTGAGCAGGTCATCACTGAATGTAGTCTGAGAGCAGGCACACGGGAGAGGCCAGGCGGATCCAGGTTGGAGGTTTCTCCAGCAGGCTCGTATGTCAGAGCCAAGGAGTGGATCTGCTGGCAGGGCTGACCCATGACATGACCCACGACATGATCTATGCCCTGTCAGGTGAGGAAGGACCAAAGATAGGGGAGAGGGTGAGGGCCAGGTCAGGACGCAAGAAAGAAGGGGCATCTTGGGACTTCCCTGGGGGTCCAGTGGTTAAGACTTCACCTTCCAATGCAAGGGGCGAGGGTTCGATCCCTGTTTGTGGAGCTAGGCTCTCATATGCCTTTTGGTCAAAAATAATCAAAATATAAAACAGAAGCAATATTGTAATAAATTCAATAGACTTTAAAAATGGTCTAAATAAAAAAAGATCTTAAAAAAGAAAGAAGGCACATCTAGTCTAGCAAATTGGCAGTGTGTGTATGTTTGTGTGTGTGTGTGTGTGTTGTGTGTTTACCATGATGGTAGGATGGAAGATGTACAGGTAGACGAGGTGGTCCAAGAAGGTAAGTCTTGGCAGGAGCTCTCCCATCTGTCCTGTGGATTCTGAGTTCTGTCCTGATAGCATGTAGCATGACTGGACCTCATTAGCTCAGCCCCAGCCTGACCCCCATTCTGCCCAACTACACACAACAACCTTGACTTATATGCAGTGTTGGGCTTCCCTGGTGGATCAAATGGTAAATAATCTATTCACAGTGCAAGAGACCAGGGTTCTATCCCAGGGTCGGGAAGATCTCCTGGAGAAGGAAATGGTAAGCCACTTCAACATTCTTGCCCGGAAAATTCCATGGACAGAGGAGCCTGGCAGGCTGCAGTTCATAGTGTGGTAAAGAGTCAGACAGGACTGAATAACTAACATTCATTTCCTTCATACACTGGGTTATACCCTTGACTTACACCCTGGGCAGAAAGAATGAAGATTTCTCAGGCACTTGTTTTGAAACCAGTACTGGAGACATTGTTATATTGATCATGCCTTTTAAGATTTGATTCTGGGGAGAAAAAAGTTTCTCTTAAGTTAATGGAAGTTATCCCTCTGTGGATATATTTATATCTCTATACCTATATAACTGCACCTATATCTGTATCTCTCTATCTATATCTAGATATGTTTAGATATACCTATCTAGATATACATGTCTAGATATACATATGTCTAGATATAGATATGTCTAGATATACAGATGTATAGACTCCACTATTTGCTAAATTTTATTTAATAAGTACATGTTACTTTTATTTATCTTACTTGTTTTTATTATTGAAAATGTGGTATGAGTTTCTCCCTACCAAGTAAAAAGATATATCCCTACATATTCTAGACATTGCCTTGGTAGGGGAGAAACTCATATCATGTTTTCAATAATAAAAATAAATATGGTAATTAAAACCAATATATCCTCTTTAAATAAATAAATTTAGCAAATAGTGGAGAATAAGGGAAAACAAAACTGCCACAATCATTAAAAGTAACTCAGTTTAATATTTTGAATATTTTATACTATCTATAGGTTTAAAAATGGAACTTACCACATGTATGTATAACTTTGAATTCTGCTATTTTTCAAAGATAAATTCAACCTTTAACCATATAGCAAACTTGACTTTGAAGGCTAGCAAATTTGCTCTCTTCTGTTTTACAGTATTCAATTGTTTCCACCTGAAAAACTGCATTTTATTTGCTTTTTTTTACAGTGCATCAGCTCAGTTCAGTTCAATTCAGTTCAGTCGCTCGGTCGTGTCCGATTCTTTGCAACCCTATGGACTGCAGCACTCCAGGCCTCACTGTCCATCACCAACTCCTAGAATTTAGTCAAACTCATGTCCATTGAGTTGGTGATGCCATCCAACCATCTCATCCTCTGTTGTCCCCTTCTCTTCCCACCTTCAATCTTTCCCAGCATCAGGGTATTTTCCAATGAGTTGGTTCTTCGAATCAGGTGGTCAAAATCTTGGGAGTTTCAGCATCAGTCCTTCCAATGAATATTCAAAATTGATTCCCTTTAGGATGGACTGGTTGGATCTCCTTGCAGTCCAAGGGACTCTCAAGAGTCTTCTCCAACATCACAGTTCAAAAGCATCAATTCTTTGGCCCTCAACTTGCTTTATAGTCCAACTTTCACATCCATACAGGACTACTGGAAAAACCATAGCTTAAACTAGACAGACCTTTGTTGGCAAAGTAATGTCTCTGCTTTTTAATATGCTGTCTAGGTTGGTCATAACTTTCCTTCCAAGGAGCAAGCATCTTTTAATTTCATGGCTGCAGTCACCATCTGCAGTGATTTTGAAGCCCCCCAAAATAAAGTCAGTCACTGTTTCCATTGTTTCCCCATCTATTTGCCATGAAGTGGTGGGACCTGATGCCATGGTCTTAGCTTTCTGAATGTTGAGCTTTAAGCCAACTTTTTCACTCTCCTCTTTCACTTTCATCAAGAGGCTCTTTAGTTCTTCTTTGCTTTCTGCCATAAGGGTAGTATCATCTGCATATGTGAGGTTATTGATATTTCTCCTGGCAATCTTGATTCCAGCTTGTGCTTCATTCAGTCCAGCATTTCTCATGATGTATTCTGCATATAAGTTAAATAAGCATGGTGACAATATACAGCCTTGATGTACTTCTTTGCCTATTTGGAACCAGTCTGTTGTTCCATGTCTAGTTCTAGCTGTTGCTTCCTGACCTGCATACAGATTTCTCAGGAGGCAGGTCAGGTGGTCTGGCATTCCCATCTCTTTAAGATGAAAAAAAAAAAAAAAAAAGCATCAGCTCAAGTCCTTATTAAAATGAAAGAATTGGTCTTTTCAAGTGGAGCAGTGCTTGATGGTGCAGACAGGGCCTGAGGATTCCAGCACTGCTGGGAACGCCTACAGGAACATCCACCCAGGGCTGGGCTCCTGGAGGAGTCTGCAGTAGCGGGGCCAGCAGGAAGCTGTGAGCACCTGTTGTGATCTTCACCAAGAGAGTGCCTGAAGGGATGTGGGGACTGGGGAGTGGGCGAAACAGCGTGTCTTCAGGACACCTAGAGGTGTTGAGGTGTGCTGAAAAGCTCATGTCTTCACTGTCCTGTATCAGCTGTGGGGTTTGCAAAAGTCCCTTATCTCCTTGAGCTTCAGTTTCCTTCTTGGTAAAACAGAGGATAACAACTCAACCTTTGCAAAGTTGGTGTGAGCAGTTAATGAAATAACACAGGAAGCGCCTGGTTGGTTTTTTTTTTTGTTTTGTTTTGTTTTCTGATTTAAAACAACAAAAAGAGCTACGGTTCCAAATGCAGCCATGGGTTGTGCTTGGCGAAGCCAAGAGTTTGAGTATTTGAAGGTGGACTACAGGGGCTTCAGAATGTTCCAGAAACGAAATGAATTGCGACTACTCCTTCACAGCACTTGAACAGGGGGATGAGAAGGTGACTGTCTCCTAAGAGAGTACAGAAGAAGCTGGGTCCGCAGGAGATAAAAGTTCAGAGCAGAGATGAATGGGGCTTCCCGGGTGTGGCAGAAGCCCCCTAGGAAGGTGGAGGGTGAGGAGGTGGGGCTGTGGGAGGCGAGGGAGGATTTCTCTGGCTCTGTGGCCTAGTCTCCCTCCTCCACCCGCCCACACCCAGGGCTCAGTCCTGAACCCAGCGCTCTCCCATCTGGGCTCCACTGTGGGCGCCCAGCCCGGCCCCTTGGGGTCAGTCCTTCCCGCCCATCACTCCCCGGATCCAGTCCACGTAGTCGAGCACTTTGGTGTAGAAGCCGTACCCCTTGCCACACCCGACGCCCCAGGACACGATGCCCGTGGCCACCCAGCGGCGGGCGCGATCGTCCCACACCACGAAGGCGCCGCCGCTGTCCCCCTGGCAGACACTCTGCGGCCGCGTCTGGTCCCCGGCGCAGAACATGCCGCTGGTGAACGCCTCGGGCCTCCGTCTCTCCCGGAGCCAGGCCTCGCAGGCCGCCCTCGGGGCCACGGGCAGCCGCGAGTACTTGAGCTTGGTGCTCAGCCAGCCCATCTCCACGCCGAAGCCGCTGACGTAGCCCCACCGGCCGGGCCGGTACAGGGCCTCGCGGTCCGGCAGGCAGACTGGGAGGAGGTGGGGGCCCAGGGGCACGCTGCGCTCCAGCTCCAGGAGCGCGATGTCTCCGTGGAAGTCGTGGGGCTCGTCCTGACGGTAGTCCGGGTGCACGACCACGCGGCGCACGGGGTGGCCGCCCAGCTCCAGCATCTGGTCTGTGTCCGCGTGGCCCAGGAACACCTGGGCCCTCCGGTTCTTCCCGAGCAAGATGCTGTCCTTGGGGTGGATGGTGTGGGCAGCGGTGAGAACCCAGCGGTCGCCCAGCAGGGCCCCACCGCCCCTGCCATAGATGCTGGTGAGGGCCTGCCAGGGGAAGCTGCCCAGCTCAGCTCTGGAGGCACCAAGGGACTCCTGGGTCTGGGAGATGGGGACCACCGGCCGTCCACAGACTGAGAGAGAGGGAGGGGTAAAGTCAGCGCTGTATCAAGAGATGCTTATTGAAAACCTGCTTCTGCAACCTCCTCTTCCTCCTCAGCCATTTTTAAAGCTGCTTTTTGATTTTCATCTTTATTTACTTACTTATTTGGCTGCACCATGCAGGCATGTAAGATCTTAGTTCCCTGACCAGGGGTTGAACTTGTGCTCTCTGTAGCGGAAGTGCAGATTCTTAACCAGTTGCACCACTTTTTTCCTAAGCCACTTTTTTAGACTCCCTGCCACCTTCTTTGAACAATATCGTGCAGCAAGCAGCATTTGTCTGCAGTGTCTCCTGTCTGTCTCTGTGTCATTTCTGTATTTTTGACATCTCCCCCTCCCAGAGCATGAGGTCAGGTTGCCCCTAGAGCTTTCTGTGGCTCTGGAGTAAAACCTGACAAAGGTACTAAGATTGGGTTAGAAAGGCAATGCTTGACTCAAAAACTGAGTTTCAAAAATGGTGGATCTGAGGAAATTCCCTGGTGGTCCAGTGGTTAGGACTCTGTGCTTCCACTGCCATTGTAATTCCGTTCAGTCCCTGGTCACTGAACTAAGATCCCACAAGCTGAATGACTCAGTCAAAAAATTCAAAACAAAACAAAACAGGCAACCAGCCAACAATGCTAGATCTGAACCATCATCTATTGCTGGTAGGAATATAAAATGGTTCAACTGCTGTGGAAAACAGTGTGGCGATTCCTCAAAAAGTTAAACACAGAGTTAGTATGTGGGCCAGCAATTCCACTCCTAGGTCTATACACAAGAGAAATGAAGGTGTTCTCTCTGTAGCAATACCCATAAAAAGCAAAAAAGTGTAAATGACCCAAATGTCAACCAATCACTGAATGGATAAACAAAGTGGTTTGTCTGCATGGTGGGATTCTATTCAGTCATGAGAAGGAGTGGAGTACTGACACGCGCTACGGCGTGGGTGAACCTGGAAAACATTACGCTGACTGAAAGAAGCCAGGCGCAAAAGCTCTTGTATGATCCCCTTGAGATGCCGTGTCCAGAACAGGCAAGTCCATAGAGATAGAAAGTGGTTAGTGGTTGCCAGAGGACTGGGAGAAGGTAGAGTTGGCGTCTCTTTTGGGGATGAGGGAAATGTTCTAGAATAAGTGCTAATGGTTGCATAACATTGTGAACTTGCTTAAAATGACTGAATTGTGCACTTTATGATTTTTATGTTGTATGAACTTCACATTACACACATAAAAAATGCTTTAAAACAATGCTAGGCTTTCAGGCACTATAGCGTCAAGGTAGGGAGATATTTGGGGGAAGAGAGCCTATCTGTGTATCCTTAAAGCAGGCCATGTCAAGAGAGGGTTTTCCCTTCTTTCAACCCATCTGTTTCTCTTCCTCCTTCATTTTCCATCTGGTTAACTCCTTTCTGGCTTTTCCTTTCTGGGTTATCCCTTGACCCTCAAGAAGAAGGGGTGAGTTCCTTGCTCCTCCTTTTCTGGGCCTTCTTGGTTCCCCTTTCTTTCCTCACTTTCTGCCTTTTCTTCCCCCTTTCTATTCTAAGGCCGCTCGGCACCCACAGGCCCAAACGCAGCTGAGGCCTTTCTGGGAAGCGGCCATCTTCATGGCACCACAGGTGCCCACTCACCAGGCACACAGCGGGGAGCCTCCTCCCTTTCCTGGGTCTGCTTCCAGGGCACCTGGACAGTGCAGGTGAGTGTCCCTGAGGAGTGAAACAGGGGAGGCAGAGATTAGGCTTAGATCTGGGAGGTAGGGGCTCAAAGAGGCCTCAGGTCTCTCGGGGGTGGGAGGGGAGTAAGACAGGTAGGAACTGAATCCTCAGCAGATGGGGACTCACCTGAGGGCTCGGCCTCGTAATAGGGCTCCTGGCAGCAGCTCTGGATCTCACTGGGGTTGTCTCCAGGTGTGTGAATGGCCTTGGGGCCCCCAGTGGCCTGGTTGATGGGCTGAGTATAAGTCACAGCTATAGGAAAACAGTGGTCATTAGTACGGAGAACAGAATTGCAAACTGGCAACCCAGGTATTGAATCTGGTCTGTCGCCATATTTAGTTTGACCTGCACAGTCTTTTGGAAATTTTTATTTTTTTATTTATTTGGCATTGCATCACAGCTTGGAGGATCTTAGTTCCCCGACCAGGGATTAAACCCAGGTCCTTGACAGTGAAAGCATCAACTCCTAACTACTGGACCGCAGGGAATTCCCAGCATAGTCTTTTCTTCTTTTTTTAAACATTTGAATTATTTGAATTGTTTTTCACCAATCAGATTGTTAATGCTAAAAAAGTTTGAAAATAACTGTGAAATTAGGGAAGGGGAAACAGACATTTTTCATATGTGGTCAGTGGGAGTGTAAATTAGTAAAACCTTTGTAGGGAGATTTAGCAATATAAAAATTAAAATTACACACATTTTTCAATTTTTTATTTCTAAGAATTCATCTTCAGGCATGTGCTCAATGATGTATATACAAAGATATTCAGAGCAGTACTGTTTGTAGGATCTACCTATCTATCAGTGAAAGACTGATTAAATATACTATGATGCATCAATAAAGGAATATTGTATGGTCTTTAAAAGAATCAGGCAACGCTAACTGCCTAAACCCTGGTGGTGCAGTGGTTTGGACTCAGCACTTCCACTGCCAGGGCCTGAGTTTGATCTCTGGTCAGGGAGCTAAGATCCCACAAGCTACAAGTTGTGGTCAATATATATATATATATATATATATATATATATATATTTAACTGAATGAAAAAGGGCAAATTTAAAACATCATGACTAGTATGCAACACACACACACCACAGTATTTGTATTCCAGCGGCCTAGAATGCCTTTGGAAGAATACCCAGGAAACAGAACAGGGTCACTTTTGGGCAAGGGAGCCAGGGACTAAGGGCCAGAGATCAGAAGAAGATTATTTTTACTGAAAATTTTACTCATGGGCATGCCTTATCTTTCAAAAAGCCTGGGGTTACCATTTGTAAGTCTAGAATTTCACTTAAAACTCTGAATTTTCAGTTTCGGTTAAAATATGAGATGATCTGCCAGCACTGGGGCTGTCAATCTGCAGGGAAACAATGGAGCTGAGCTGGTGCTCAGGTACCAGGCTGGTCACCAGAGGGCAGGCTGGGCAGCAAGTGGCTAAGCCCTGGTATCCCGAATGCCCAGTCTCAGCTTCCACTGGTCACTTCAAGATACCAGGGAGGGCTCCCCTAGTGTTCCAGTGGTTAAGAATCTGCCTTACAATGCAAGCAACATGAGTTTGATCCCTGGTCAAGGAAGATCCCACATACCACGGAGCAACTAAGCCCGTGCACCACTAACTACTGAGCCCATGTTCCACTATAAGAGAAGCCACCGCAGCAAGAAGCCCGAGCACCGCAACTAAAGAGTAGCCTCCGTCACTGCAACTAGAGAAAGCTGGCAGGCATCAATGAAGACCCAGCACAGCCAAAAAATAAATAAATCTAAAAAAAAAAAAGATACCGGGGCCAGTGCTGTGGGCAGGGACTTCCCTCCCTGCACCCTGGGGGCACCCTCACCCACGGCTTGGTAGAGGGCCAGGAAGCCCTTGTGGAGGCCTGGGGTCTTGTCTTCAGAGGCCGGGGCACTGAAGGTCAGCCGCAGACTGTTCCCTGAGGACACAAACTCCCTCTGACCAGGGGGCCTGCCCAGCAGGGAGCCCTGCTGCCCGCAGAACTGGCCGAGATCCATCCCACTGGCTGTGATCTGCAAGTGGAGGGGGTAGGCAGGTATGGGGTGATCCTGACCACCTGTGGTCATAGGGTCATGTCAGTGTGGACCCCAGCCCCGTCTTGAAGGTTCTGCACATTGTTGGGGTTTGGAAGCTGTACCACCTCCTTGAAACTTCCTTAAGTCAGTTCCTGTTCTATTCCTGGTTCCCAAGTTTCTTCAATCCATGACCAGATACCTAGATGATTTCTTTAGCCTGCCATAGTTACATTATACAGCCCACCTTATTTCAGGAATTGAAATGGAAACTTATAATAAATGGATTGTACAATGTTATAGATGGAAGTTCATAACATTGTACCAGAGGCTGTGGTCAAAATCATTCCCAAGAAAAAGAAATGCAAAAAGGCAAAATGGTTGTCTGAGGAGGCCTTACAAATCGCTGTGAAAAGAAGAGAAGTGAAAGGCAAAGGAGAAAAAGAAAGATATACCCATCTGAGTGCAGAGTTTCAAAGAATAGCAAGGAGAGAAAAGAAAGCCTTCCTAAATGAAGAATACAAAGAAATAGAAAAAAACAATGGAATGGGAAACACTAAAGATCTCTTCAAGAAAATCAGAGATACCAAGGGAACACTTCATGCAAAGACGGGCACAATCAAGGACAGAAATGGTATGGACCTAACAGAAGCAGAAGATATTAAGATGAGGTGGAAAGAGTGCACAGAAGAACTATACAAAAATGATCTTCATGACCCAGATAACCATGATGGTGTGATCACTCACCTAGAGCCAGACATCCTGGAATGTGAAGTCAAGTGGGCCTCAGGAAGCATCACTACAAACAAAGCTAGAGGAGGTAATGGAATTCCAGTTGAGCTCTTTAAAATCTTAAAAGATGATGCTGTGAAAGTGCTGCACTCAATATGCCAGCAAATTTGGAAAACTCAGCAGTGGCCACAGGACTGGAAAAGGTCAGTTTTCATTCCAATCCTAAAGAAAGGCAATGCCAAAGAACGTTCAAACTACTGAACACTTGCACTCATTTCACACATTAGCAAAGTAATGCTCAAAATTCTCCAAGCTAGGCATCAACAGTATGTGACCTGAGAACTTCCCAGATGTTCAAGGTGGAGTTAGAAAAGGCAGCGAAACCAGAGATCAAATTGCCAACATCTGCTGGATCATAGAAAAAGTACAAGAATTCCAGAAAACCATCTACTTCTGCTTTATTGACTACACCAAAGTATTTGACTCTGTGGATCACAACAAACTGTGGAACATTCTTAAAGCAATGGGAATACCAGACCACCCTACCTGCCTTCCTAGAAACCTATACGCAGGTCAAGAAGCAACAGTTCTGAACATGGAACAATGGACTGGTTCCAAACAGGGAAAGGAGTAAGTCAAAGCTGTATATTGTCACCCTGCTTATTTAACTTCTACATCATGCGAAATGCCGGGCTGGATGAAGCACAAGCTGGAATCAAGATTGCCAGGAGAAATATCAATAACCTCCCATATGAAGATGACACCACCCTTACGGCAGAAAGTGAAGAGGAACTAAAGAACCTCTTGATGAAAGTGAAAGAGGAGAGTGAAAACTTTGGCTTAAAACTCAACATTCAAAAAACTAAGATCATGGCTTCCAGTCCCACCATTTCATGGCAAATAGATGGGGAAACAAAAGAAACAGTGGCAGATTTTATGTTCTTGGTCTCCAAAATCACTGCAGATGGTGACTGCAGCCATGAAATTAAAAAAAAGCTTGCTCCTTGGAAGAAAAACAATGACAAACCTAGACAGTATATTAAAAAGCTGAGACATTACTTTGCCAACAAAGATCTGTCTAGTCAAAGCTATGATTTTTTCCAGTAGTCATGTATGGATGTGAGAGTTGGACTGTAAAGAAAGGCTGAGCGCCGAATAATTGATGCTTTTGAACTGTGATGTTGGAGAAGACTCTTGAGAGTCCCTTGGACTGAAAGGAGATCAAACCAGTCAATCCCAAATGAAATCAATCCTGAATAATCATTGGCAGGACTGATGATGAAGCTCCAATACTCTGGCCATCTGATGTGAAGAACTGACTCATTGGATAAGATGCTGATACTGGGAAAGATTGAAGGCAGGAGGAGAAGGAGACAACAGAGGATGAGATGGTTGGATGGGATCACTGACTCAATGGACATGAGTTTCAGCAAGCTGTGGGAGTTGGTGATGGACAGGGAAGTCTGGCGTGCTGCAATCCATGGGGCTGCAAAGAGTCTGACGCGACTGAGCGATTTAACTGAACTGAACATTCAGCTCCTAAGCCCGACAGTGCAGGCATACAACATGCTTGATGCTGCATTTTTAATGACTGATGTGTGAGTTCTTGCTTTCGACTCTAGGGATTTGCAGTGTTTGTGTGTCCCTTGGTGAGGCTTCCTGACCTGTGGCCTTCTCTCTTGTTGGTGGGGCCCAGATGGCAGGGTGAACAGGTAAGCATGGGGCCTCAGCTGGGAGACCTGGCTTCCTGGGTAAGCCTCGAGTTTCAGGGCCTGGCCCCCTCCCCCTGCCCTGGGGCTCCAGCAAGGGCCCTCCCCGTGCGGAGTCCCTCCAGAACCCCACCCAGCTCACTGTGACGGAGTCCCGCTCACAGTCCGGGGACGGCTCCAGGTCAAAGTCCTGGAACAGGAGCCTCACAGCATAGCCCTCTGGAGCCTCGATGTCCGTGGAGCTCTCCTGGCCTTTGACGTACGGCTCTGGGTACCCAGGGGACGTCAGCTTCTGGGGCAGCCACTGGGCCAGCAGCACCACGGAGCCCTGCGTGGGGCAAGCCTGGAGGACTCCCCAGACGAGGAACCACCACTTGGGAGTGGGCCAGCGCAGATGCGGCTGCATGGCTGTGGCCTGGGGCCTGCGGAGACATGAGGGGGGCAGGCGGCGCTAAGAGCTGAGAGGCCTGGGCACCTTGTCCACACCCTTATGGCCCCTCCTGCCCCAATTCCTTCAGCCTCCTGGTCAGCCTGTGCTTGGACTGTGGGTTTTCCACCGCTGCCCACCTCCCTGGAGAGGCCCATCCAAGCAGGAGCTGTTTTCTGTCTGTTTCAGCCAACCCCAGGCCCACCCTGGCTCTGAGGAGCCTGGAGGTTACAAGTGAGAGGCATATACATGTGATAGTGTCCTGGCTGGAGCTTGAGCCAATACACCCCAGGGATGGCTGCTGGAGGCTCTGTGTGTGTGTGTGTGTGTGTGTGTGTGTGTGTGTGTATGTGTGTGTATGTGAGTGTGTGTGTGTGTGTGTGCACATCTGCCCCAGGGTGCCTTTCCCATGTCCCCAAACTTCTCTCAGCCTCACCAGTCTCCTCAACCTCCTCAGCCCCACCATCCTCCCCAGTCTCCTCAGCCTCCTTAGCCTCCTCAGCCTCCCCAGTCTCCTCAGCCTCTCCAGCCTCTCCAGCCCCTCCAGGCACACTCACATGTCGCCTGGGCAGCGGGTGGAGTGAGGCTTCCCCACAGACAGTTCCCACAACTCTGAGACCAGGCATCCGGAACCCGACATCGGAGTCCTGAGAGGACTTGGCCCGGGCCAGGGAACAGGAAGTGGGGCTGGAGAAGGCCCTGTGGGGGAGGAGGGAGAAGTTACTGGAAATGAGTTGAGTAACTCTCCGCAGTTCCCTTTTCTCTAATTCTCTGGATTGAGCGCCACCTGCTGTCTGATTCAAGAATAGCTCACCTACCCCAAAGCAGAGGAAAAACGACTCCACAACCGCCCTGGCCCCGAGAGGCCATCAGGGGTGGGTGGAGGCACCCACTCTTGTCTTTTTCTCACTGTTTAATTTTTACCTTGTGCGTGTCTTACACTCGATAGGATGGCTCCTTCTGAGTTAGCCGTTCGCCTTTAATCAGCAAGACTTCCCCTTCCCTGACCTCCTGCTCATTCTGTAACCAGCCAGCCTCAGGTAGACATTGAACTTTGTGACCACCCTACCTCCCGCCTCACCAAACAGGACTGGGGGCCGCCTGAGGCAGTCCTTGAATCCGGCTCACAGGCCCCGGATGCTGCTTGTCCAGCAGGCTCGGGCTGACGCAAGACAGGGTGAGTTTCAGGCCAAAGCTTCTGTGGACAGGTGGAGGGGGGTGGGGGTGTGTCTGTGGACAAAGGGCTGAGTGTCTGAACGCCCAGTGCTGCCACAAAGCTGATTCCTGTCGCTCCTGGTAGGTCACAGCGCAGGGATTCCTCCTGTTAATTCAAGTACCTGCAGGCTCCGAAGCTCTTAAAAACTTTGGGGAAAAAAAAAAGGTCAAACAGAGTAATGGAATTTTACCTTTATGCTAGAAAGGAGAAGAGAGTCCCAAAGGTATCCGTCTGGTCTAACAAATAATCCACAGTCTCACAAGTACTTATGCTTTCTGGAAATGGAAAAAGTTAATTACTTAATTTACTATTATTTTGTGGACCATTTTTAAAGACTTTATTGAATTTTTTACAATATTGCTTCTGTTTATGACTCAACTGGTAAAGAATCTGCCTGCAATGTGGGAGACCTGGGTTCGATCCTTGAGTTGTGACGATCCCCTGGAGAAGGGGAAGGCTACCCACTCTGGGATTCTGGCCTGGAGAATTCCATGGACTGTATAGTCCATGGGGTCACAAAGAATCGGACACGACTGAGTGACTTCCACTTCCACTTTTCTGTTTTACATTTTGGTTTTTTGGCTGCAAAGTACCTGGGACCTTAACTTCTGAACCATGGGTTGAACGTGCTTTGGAAGCTGAAGTCTTAACCTTTGAACCGTCAGGAAAGTTCCTGAAGAAGTTAAGTTAAATATCGTTTTCAGAGGAATAAGTTATCAATGGCTGACCAGAGTTGCAGCCTTTTGTTTCTTTGTTTTGGGGCTGTGCTACACTGCAGACAGGATTTTAGTCCCCCAACCAAGGATTGAACCTGCCCCAGGCAGTGGAAGCTTGGCATCTTAACCATTGGATTTCCAGAGAATTCCTGAGCTGCCGCCTTTTAAAGTTTACAAATGCCATTGCACTGCTCCTATAGCAATCATCCCTGAAGTCTGAATATTTTAAAAAGATTCCTCCATACAAGTTACACTCCCAAAGATGACAGAAGTATAACAGAGAACAGGATTATTTATCTTCACTGAATGTTCTCGATTCATCCTTTTATCAGGATCAACTCTGTGAAGAAGAATCATGTCTGATTTTCTGCAACTCCAGGATAAGAAGGATTATACTCTCATCTTCCTGAGATTTATTTCATTTCATGAGCATTTGTGGGCTTGCTTTCTAAAACCAAGTACCAGCATTTCATTACAGAGTACTTAGAGGGGAAAAAAGGGCAGCTTAACATGTTCAAAGGAAAAGAGAAAATTAAATGGATATCAGACACATTGTGTTTTCCATCTTCAGGTGGGAGAACAAAGGACCTTCCAAGGGGAGTGTGAGGGCTTGGCCCAAGCGAGGCTGTGGGACTGTGTCTGGGGAAGGCTCAAGGAACAGGTGCAGTGGAAAGTTCTTGGAAATATAGTGATTGTCAGCATGACCTTAAAAAAGTTTCTAGAGTAGATACTACTTGCTGTCTGACTCAGGGGTAAATACTGGAGATGGTTTATTTTCATTCTATTTTTTGGCCCTGCAGCATGCAAGATCTTAGTTCCCCAACCAAGGATCGAATCCCGGCCTCCCTGGGTTGGAAGCTCAGAGTCTTAACCGCTGGAGCACCAGGGAAGTCCTGAAACCTGCCCTTTTATTGATATATAACTCTTAGGGTTACAAGGAGCACCTGGGAAGCCAGAGACACATCCACAGGCATGAACAACAGTGCCGGTCCATGACCCATCTGGTGGGAAGACACCAGCTGAGGCTCCCATGGGGGCTGGGGATCCTCCTCTAGTCTTCCGTTGGAGCATCATTCCCTGTTCCCTTGGACAGTCTGTGTGGGCTGGGTTGTACTCTGCTCCTGAGCTTGTGCTCCCTTCCTAAGAGCAGGATTTAGTGGAGTACCTTGGTTAGCCCATCGTTCCTGGAGACGTTCTGGAGGAGAGGAGGAGGAGGCCCTTGAAAGAAAACCCCAAGGCAGGCAGGACGCCAATTTGCATGGGACTAAAAGCCTTCTTGGGATGTAGGGCTTTCAGTTTTAAAACTGGGGAGATTCTGGATGAACCAGGACAGCTGGTCAGTCTAAATGGACAGGGGGTAAAGTGCTAGCTGGAGACTGGGTGGGAAAGAGGGCAGGGGACCAAGAGAGTGAAGGGGAGAGACCCCTCCTGGAGCTGGAGTCTGGAGAGGCCCAGGGCCTGGATGTAGTCCCCATTTTGGTGAATCTGACCCTTTGCACAGGAGAACCTGACCAGGGCCCACCTGGGTGGTGCAGCTGTAGTGTGTGTTGGGGTCAGGGGAGAAAGCCATAGGGACTGGAGGCCGAGAAGGAGCCTCAGCTGGTGACCGCATGCCCATGTGGGACTAGGGGGACTAGTGAGGCAGGCCCGTGTGGGGCTGCTGGGGGTCAGCAGTTCCCCAGTCCTGCTTCCAGGATCACCTCCACTCTTTGGGACCTCCTCTCCAGCTGGCAGGGAGATAGAAGCAGCTGTTGCTCTGTAGTTTGTAACCTGGGCAGGAGAAGCAGAAGTAGCTGCCCCATCAATTATGGCAGAGATTTAGGCATGGGGGTCCTCAGGGTTGGGAGTGGGGAAATAGGGGAGTCTTGGGAAAGGAAGCAGGTCTTAGGTAAAGCAAGCATGCTTTTCTTAATTTCTGCACCACGGGGTGCTTTTGCTCACCTCCATCTGCATGTGGGCACAGGCCATGTGAGGATAAGAGGTGGGGGCCATAGCATTGAGCCTGACCCACCTTCCTGAGCTCCAAGCTCAAGTGCATCATTCTCTCGCTGTGTGATGCTTGGTTCATAATCAGGCTATAAGCTACTCGAGTGTCTCAGATATTTCTACATCATTCCTCTCAACAATGGCTCTTTGGGGGCAGGCTCCAGGCAACCCAGCTAGGACTAAAAGAAGATGACTTAAATTTGGGCTATTGCTCATCTCAAGACAGTCTACAGGTTGAGTGAACCAAGTTAACTGCCTACTTGAAAAAAAAAAAAAAAATCAATAGTTTTTGGAGGAACATCACAGAAGCCACAGACTTTAAAATGCCCAGGATATAATCCACAATTACTCCAAATAAGAAGATACAGGAAAACACAAACCACACTCTAGAGAAAGACAACAGACCAGCCCCTGAGATGACCCAGATGGTGGAGTGAGAGCCCAACGACTTCAGCACACAGAGATGCAAAGCTACAGCCCGTCGGGTAGCGAGCTATGCTCCTTTGAAAGAAAAAAGACAGGAACACAAGCAGAGAAACAGAAACTTAAAATATAGAACCAAAAAGAGGCAGGATATGAAATTTTAAAAAATCACTGGCTTAATAGAAGGATGGAGATGGTAGAAGAGTCAGTGACCTTGAAGACAGATAAATAGAAATTAACCGACCTGAAGGACAGAGAGGGGAAAAAACTTTCAAAATGAGCAGAAACTCAGGGGGACGATATTAAAAAAAACCCTCTAAGATATGTATTTTTGGAGTCCCAGAAGGAGGTGAGGGAGAGAGAGTGAGGCAGCAAAAATATTCAAAGGAATAATGGCTGGAACTTTCCAGCTTTTGTGAAAGGCATATATCTTCAGGTTCAAGAAACTTCATAAACTCCAATCGGAATTGAAAATAAACAAAAAGGCACATCAGAGTCAAACTGCTAAAAACTAAAGATAAGACGGGAATCTTGAAAGAGGCTGGACAGAGATAAAGGACATGCCGCAGAGAACAACATTCTCAATGTCACTGCTTTCTCATCAAAAACCATATAGAAGCAAGCAGTGTCGCAGCATCTTCAGAACACCAAAAGAAAAAAAGGTCCTCAGCTCTGAGTTACTTTGCCAGTGAAAATGTTCTTCAAGATTGAAGATGAAATGAAAGCATTTTCAGATAAAAGAAAACTTCAAGACTTTGTCGTGAGCAGAGCTGCTGTGGGAGAGATGCTCCAGTCTGTAGGGTTATGGGCAGGAATCAAGGTGAATGAGCTGAACTGGAGGACAGACCAGAGACCCTGATGGCTCAGAGGGTAAAGAATCGGCCTGCAATTCAGGAGGCCTGGGTTTGATCCCTGGGTTGGGAGGATCCCCTGGAGGAGGGAATGGCAACTCACTCCAGTATTCTTGCCTGGAGAATTCCATGGACAGAGGAGCCTGGCAGGCTGCAGTCCACGGGGTTGCAAAGAGTCGGACATGACTGAAGCAAGTTGGCATGTGTGCAGAGTTGATTTATAGGGTTGTGCCAGTCTGTGAAAGGCTATCGACAAGGAATGCTAATACTGCAAAAAGAAACTAGAAACTATAAGGAGGAGTCAAGAAAAGTTAGAATATTCATTTGCCGAGACAAAAGCTGAGCTAGAGGCCCTGAATAGCAGAATGAATAATGCAGAAAAAAGACTAAATGATCTCAATACTTTTCAAGGGTATAGAGTTTGAGACAAGTTGCCTAGAGCAGGCACTAAAAGTAAATTTAAAAACAAGATTAAAAAAAAAAACAGAAGACAAAGAGGTAGAGCTAAGAGGCCAATCTATGGATTGAAATGAAATTCTGATCTCTAACTCCATTTAATTTGGGAGGACTTGCTTCTAGTAGGGTGACCTATTAGAAATCGTCCTGGTTTGTCTGGGACACAGGGCTTTCAATCCTAAAATGGATTCAGTCCCAGGCAGACTGGCAACTTCTTGTCTTTCAATCATCTATTCTATCCCCCTTCCCTTAGTCAAATGTGAGCCCCTAAAGAGTAGAAGCACATTTGCTCTGTGGAGGCCCCCACCCTCAGCAGAAGAACTGAATAAAGAAAATAAAGGAAACAAACTATGAAATTCTAAGTACACTATGTCCACAAAAATGGAAAACACAGGAACAGTCTAAAATAAATACCCTATACAGGAACAGTATATTAGAGAATAGGGCTACGGATGGTTTAAAAAAATGTTACTCTGTTAAGTGAAATTCTTGTAATGTTACTAAATGACTTTGATAATTACAAAAGGACTTGGTAGTTATGGAAGGACTGATGCTGAAGCTGAAGCTCCAATACTTTGGCTTCCTGATGCAAAGAGCTGACTCACTGGAAAAGACCCTGATGCTGGGAAAGATTGATGGCAGGAGAAGAAGGGAGCGACAGAAGATGAGATGGTTGGATGGCATCACTGACTCAATGGACATGAGTTTGAGTAAGCTCCAGGAGTTGGTGATAGACAGGGAAGCCTGGAATGTTGTAGTCTATGGGGTCGCAAAGATTCTGACACAACGGAACGACTGGACAACAAAAATGATCATTGTGACCAGACAGCCCTTTCTAAGCCAGATGAGATTAGAAGAATGAGGCCATGGATTCTGAAGACAATGATAGACCTTGGCTCTGGGGACATCTTGAATCCATGGGGTTAATGCCACACAGATCCTTTCAATCCTGGGAACTTCCCAGCTTTCAATCCTTTGTGATCCCATGGACTGTAGTCTGCCAGGCTCTTCCAGGTTTCTCCAGGCAAGAATACTGGAGTGGATTGCCATGCCCTCCTCCAGGAGTTCTTCCAGACCCAGGGATAGAACCTGGGACTCCCACATTGCAGGCAGATTCTTTATTGATGAGACCATCGGGGAAGCTCCTGGGAGTTTATATCTCAAAGCAAATCTGTATTCTGCTGTCTTTACTCTGCCCTTATCTCCAGTTCTCACTTACACCTTCTGAGCCAACTTCTGGGTCTACTGAGTTGTGTTTCTCATTAACTGAGAAGGCAGAGGGCTGAGGCAGGGAGGGGGCAGTCTTTAAAGCTGTGGTGGGATGGAGACAGAGCAGGGGGAGAGCATGGCCACCAGGGCACTAAGTACAGAGACTCATTTTCAGTTTGGATTTTTATTTTTGCTTTTATTTCTTTAAGTAAATAAATAAATTTATTTATTTTTGGCTGTGCTGGTTCTTTGTAATAGTGCACGGGCTTCTCATTGCAGTAGCTTCTCTTGTTGCAGAGCACGGGCTCTAGGGCACAGGCTCAGTAGTTGAAGCATTCGGGCCAAATTGCTCTGAGGCATGTGGGATCTTCCTGGATCAGGGATCGAACCTGTGTCTCCTGCATTGACTGGTGGATTCTTAACCGCTGGACCACAAGGGAAGTCCTTGGATTTTATTTTTGCAATTCCCGTTGTTGCTGCCACCTGCTGTCCTGCATGGGGAAGGGCCCACGTGGGCAGGGATGGCTGGGTAGCGGGTGGAGGTGGGGTGCTGGGTTTTCCAGATCAGGGAGGTTTTTCTGCAGCCTTCATTAGACCTTAGAATTTAAAGAGGAGTTTGCTGTCTCTTGGATTCCAAACAACCTCAGAAGACCCTGGGCTGAAAGGGTGGGGCAGTTTCCTGTCTTTAGACAGCTCGCCCTGGATCAGGACAGGTTCCATGCCCAGAGTCAGGTGAGGAGAGGTAGTACAGGAGGTGGAGAGCAGATGGGGCTAAGGAGGCCTGAGTCAGGGATCCTGGGCTTCTGTCCTTAATGGTCAGTATAGATGTGGACAGACCAGGGATTTAGAGGTAAGAGTGACTCTGCTGGACATGGTGAACCGACTTACGGGCAAGGATTGGGGGGAAGGAGAGCGTGAGACGAATGGAGAGAGCAGTGTGGAAGCATATAGTCTACTGTGTATAACATAGATAGCCAATGGGAATTTGCTATATGACTCAGGGAACTTAAACCAGGGCTCTGTAATAATCTAGAGGGATGGGATAGGGTGGGAGGTGGAAGGTGGGAGATAGGTCCAAAAGGGAGGGGACATATGTACAGTTCAGTTCAGTTGCTCAGCTGTGTCCAACTCTTTGCGACCCCATGGACTGCAGCACACCAGGCCTCCCTGTCCATCACCAACTCCCGGAGTTTACTCAAACTTGTGTCCATTTAGTCGGTGACACCATCCAACCATCTCATCCTCTGTTGTCCCCTTTTCCTCCTGCCCTCAATCTTTCCCAGCATCAGGGTCTTTTCAAGTGGCCAAAGTATTGGAGCTTCAGCTTCAACATCAGTCCTTCCAATGAACACTCAGGACTGATCTCCTTTAGGATGGACTGGTTGGATCTCCTTGCAGTCCAAGGGACTCTCAAGAGTCTTCTCCAACACCCCAGTTCAAAAGCATCAATTCTTTGGCCCTCAGCTTTCTTTATAGTCCAACTCTTGAATCCATACAGGACCACTGGAAAAACCATAGCCTTGACTAGATGGACCTTTGTTGGCAAAGTAATGTCTCTGCTTCTTAATATGCTGTCTAGGTTGGTCATAACTTTCCTTCCAAGGAGGAGCAAGTGTCTTTTAATTGCATGGCTGCAATCACCATCTGCAGTGATTTTGGAGCTCAAAAAAATAAAGTCAGCCACTGTTTCCACTGTTTCTCCATCTATTTGTCATGAAGTGATGGGACTGGATGCCGTGATCTTAGTTTTCTATATGTTGAACTTTAAGCCAACTTTTTCACTCTCCTCTTTCACTTTCATCAAGAGGCTCTTTAGTTCTTCTTCACTTTCTGCCATAAGGGTGGTGTCATCTGCATATTTGAGGTTATTGATATTTCTCCTGGCAATCTTGATTCCAGCTTGTGCTTCACCCAGCCCAGTGTTTCTCATGATATACTCTGCATATAAGTTAAATAAGCAAGGTGACAATATCAGCCTTGATGTATTCTTTTTCCTAATTGGAACCAGTCTGTTGTTCCCTGTCCAGTTCTAACTGTTGCTTCCTGACCTGCATACAGATTTCTCAAGAGGCAGGTCAGGTGGTCTGATATTCCCATCTCTTTCAGAATTTTCCACAGTTTATTGTGATCCACACAGTCAAAGGCTTTGGCATAGTCAATAAAGCAGAAAGACATATGTACACCTCTGGCTAATTCATGTTGATTAGCAGAAATGAAACCAATATTGTAAAGAAATTATCCTTCAATTAAAAAACAAATTTTTAAAGATGAGTGACTCTGTTGGAGTTGGGTCTGTCCTTGCTCCTGTACCCCCGAGTTATCTCTGGTTTCAAGCTAACTTCCATAGCCTAAGGGTATTTGGGTGGGATTGAGTCAATCTGAGGGGTTCCCAAGTGGTGCTAGTGGTAAAGAACCAACCTGCTAATGCAGAAGACTTAAAGAGATGCAGGTTTGATCCCTGGGCCGGGAAGATCCCCCGGAGGAGGTCATGGCAAACTACTCCAGGATTCTTGCCTGGAGAATCCCATGGACAGAGGAGTCTGGTGGGCTATAGTCTATAGGGTTGCAAAGACCTGGACACGACTGAAGTGACTTAGCACATGCATACACACACACACACACACACTCATGAAACAATCTGAAGGGCAGGTCTACCACTAGCCTTGCCCCTTTTGTCCACCTTCCCTACTCTGTCAGCTGTCTGTCTACAGTATCCACTGATCACACTCCTCCCCAGTTTAAAACTTTTCAATGACTTTTCTCTCTGATCCTCAAGATGAAGACCAGGCTCTTTCTTTATCAGGGCACCTTCTTCACTACAGGCCCACAGAGGTACCCTCTATATCTGTGGATGAGCTCCTGCTGTGGGACAGGGAGGGAGAGTAGGCACCAGGTAGGTGTTGGAGTTTTCAAGGCAGGTGCCCAGGGAGGAAGGGAGCCCGTGGTAGACAGGGGTGTCCAGGAGCTGGGGTTGGCAGCAGGGACAGATGGTCATGGAAAGGGTGCCTGAGCATCCTTCCTGTTCTGACCCAGAGGGGGAGGGAGGGAGGTTCACCTCCAGTAACCCCACCCCCTTCACTGCTCTGAAGTGAGAGTTCCGGCCTTTGTCATGTGACCCCACCCCTCGATGCTGTGTTGTTGTTGTTGTGTCTAACTTTTTGCGACCTCATGGACTGCAGCACACCAGGTTCCTCTAACTGCTGCTCTCTGTCCTCTGCTGTCTCATGGAGTTTGCTCAAATTCATGTCCGTTGCATCAGTGATGCTATCTAACCATCTCATCCTCTGCCACCTGCTTCTCCTCCTGCCTTCAACCTTTCCCAGTATCAGCGTCTTTTCCAGTGAGTTGGCTCTTTGCATCAGGTGGCCAAAGAACTGGAGCTTCAGCTTCAGCTTCAGCATCAGTCCTTCCAATGAATATTCAGGACTGATTTCCTTTAGGACTGACCACTTTGGTCTTCTTTTGGTCCAAGGGACTCTCAAGAGTCTTCTCCAACATTCCAGTTCAAAAAGCATCCATTCTTCTGTGCTCAGCTTTCTTTATGGTCCAAGTCTCACACCCATACACGACTACTTGAAAAACCATAGCTTTGACTAGATGGACCTTTGTCAGCAAAGTGATGTCTCAGCTTTTTAATATGCTGTTTAGGTTTGTCATATCTTTTCTTCCAAGGAGAAAGGATCTTTAATTTCATGGCTGCAGTGACAGTCCATGGTGATTTTGGAGCCCAAGAAAATAAAATCTGTCACAGCTTCCACTTTTTCCCTTCCACAGCTGGGTACCTCGCCCTTTGTTAGATAGAGAGAGCAGCCTTGTGGATGGATGGTGTCCTTGAGATGGCTCAGCAGGGTCTCACCTGGTGGCCTGGCTAATATTCACTCTGGTCTTCATTTGGTGGTAGGGCTCTGGCATCGTGATGGATCTGGCCTGGTGAATGTTCAGAAGTCACAGTGTGGCTGGCCAGGGGGCTGCCTGTAGTCTCTGACCTCTGGGGAGAACACAGGGAAACAGAGCCATTAAGACACCTTCCCTAGTGGCCTCCTCTTTCCCGTCATCAGATTTGGCTAAACCCGCTGGCATCTGCTTTGAGTCTTCTTCCGCCCATGTTTCTCCATCTCACCCTCCCTCTTTTCAGCAAAGAAGGATCTGGCTCTAGGATCACTTGCTGACCCTTGAAGGCTGGGGAGGATCTCAGAGATTCCCTACTCTGCGAGGTATCCCAAGAGTCCAGGTGCAGGTATAGCTCTTCCCAGACTTGTCTGTGTGGATACCACCCTCCGCCCCACTCGCATTGCTGCTGGTCTTCGGGTCCCTGCTGCTCTGTCCTCTGCAGAATGTATCAGTCAGCTTCCCACCAGCACAGACGTGCCTCTAGCTGAGACCCCCCTCCCTGCCTCTGGATGAGCAGGCTTTCTAATGACGTGAGACTTACTAAGGTGGACTCTGCTGCACTATTGAAACCACACGTAAGGTCACACACCTGTCAAAGGGGCGGGTATCACCCGAAGATGCTGGATGTTCTTTGTAACAACTGCCTCTGGAAGAGGTGGGGTCTCAGATAGTGGTCCAGCAGGTGGGCCTCTAAGAGGAAGAACAGAGGCCACCTGTCTGCCTCTGACCTCCATTCTTTTTAGACGTCTAGAGGACTGGGCACTGAGATGTGGGCCCTGGTTCTGGGTGCTCAGGTGTCTGAGCTTAGGGCGAGGATGGAAGGGCCTATGACACTAGATATGGAGCCATAGCTTTTTGTGGATGGACAGGTTTTTATTGCCCTAATTCATCTTCCCCCAAATCTTTAAAAAATTTTTTTTAAATTTTTTAAATTATGAAAGTATGATAGCACATTTATAGGAGACTTGGAAAATACAGAACAAAGTCACATGCACTGTTGTTCAGTTGCTAAGCTGTGTCTGACTCTTTGTGACCCCATGGACTGCAGCACACCAGGCTCCTCTGTCAAGGGATTCTTCAGGCAAGAATACTGGTGTGGGTAACCATTCCCTCCTCCAGGGGATTGTCCCGACCTAGGGATTGAACATGAGTCTCCTACATTGCAGGCAAATTCTTTACCACTGAGCCACCAGGGAAGCCTGAGAAAGAGCAAAGCAGGGGCCCAAATGGCTTAAATAAAAAAATATATATATATATTATGGAAGAGCTCTTGACTTTAGATGTACCCTCTTAACAAAATTTTAAGTGTTACAAGGGTTAGCTATAGGCTCAATGTCTTACAGAAAATCCAAAAATGTTTTCTATAATCTGGCCTTGGAAGTAACAGAGTATCCCCGTTGCCATGTTATACTGGTTCCACAGACTAACTCTGATACAATGTGGGAAGAGGCAACTCCAGGAAGGGAATTCCGAGAAGCAGGGATCCTTGGGGGCTAGATTGGTGGCTGGCTATCACACAAGTAGACAGATTATTTTATTTTATGCAGTTTCTTTTTAAAAAATTAACTAATTAATTTTGGCTGTGTTGGGTCTTCATCGCTGCATGGGGGCTTTGTCTAGTTATGGTGCCAGAGGCCTATTCTTCTTTGCAATGCTTGGGCTTCTCCTTGAGGTGGCTTCTCTTGTGGCATAGCACAGGCTTTACAATGTGTGGGTTTTAGTAGCTGGGGAGCTTAAGCTTTGTTACCCTGTGGCAAGTGGAATACTCCCCACCCAGGGATCGAACCTGTGTCCTCTGCATTGGCAGGCATATTCTTAACCACTGGACCACCAGGGAAGTCCAGAAGTAGACAGCTTATTTTAGTACAGTAAATGCAGAGGATCACCTAGCAGGATGTCATTTTTGCTAGATATGGTTGTATGTTAGATGCAGTAATCTGAAGTCAGAGTGCCTTTCAGGGCTCTGACCCTCTCCTCCTCACCCCTAACAACTGAAACACTCCTTCATCCACCCCATCAAGGACTGCAGAGATCAAAGTGTGGCCTATAGGGGACCAAACATGAGAGGAGGTGGGGCTTTGGGAAGACAGCCAAGGGTTAAAAAGGACTAAGAAGCTGTTGAAAAGGAGAGGGATGGTTAAGGAAAGAGAAGCCCCAGATGGGACGCCTTTTCCAACCTTGGGAGGGTAAACACAGCGAGAATCTAGGACTGCAGTCCCCCGCCAGCAGATCGTCCAAAGAGACGAGTTCAGAGGCTGGAGGTTTCAGTTCCAAAGCTCGTACCCCCCTGGGGGCTTTGTGCTGACTCTCAAGCCTGAAATAAAGTCCTTTAGTGAAGGACTCTTTAAACATAGCGTGTATGTGCCTGGCTTGCTAATGGGCAGGCGGTTCTGCTGTAGCCAGCGCCATCCCTTCCTTTGACAATAAGGAGTTTGTAGGCAAGGCTGCACTTGGACCTCAGATGATCCACTTCTGTCATACTCTCTGTTCCAGCTCCTTTTGTTTTCTCCAAGACTTTAACAAACCCTTATTTGAAACAGTGCCCCTTATCACATCTGTGCTGCTCACAAAGAAAGGAGGGGAAGGGAGTGGCAGCAAAGGCAGGGGAGGCCTCTCCAGGAGAGTGGGGGAGCGCTCTGTGACCTAGCTGCCCTTCCCTTGTCGGGGTTCTCTCTCCATCTGGGACCTCACATGTTAAGAATGACAACAGATTCCTCACAGGTGGGTCGGTCAAAGACAGCAGTGGGCAAGGTTTGCCTGCAAACCGCTGGGAGGAGAGAGGAAGCCAAGGGGAGAGGCGGGTGTGGAAGGCAGGATGGTAGATGTTACAGAGCATGGAGGCTGAGCGGACAGGTCCTGTGAAGCGACCAAGGCTCAGCAGTGAAATAGTTTGTCCAAGGTCACACAGTGAGGCAGTGACAGCACCTTGGAAAGCCGTGCTTTTAGGTTTGTTTTGCCCAGAACATGGAAGAGAGAAGGGCTGGCTCCCAGCAATCCTCTAGAATGTGGATGACAGGCCATACAGATGGGAGTTCCCTGGTGATCCAGCTGTTGAGAATCTGCCTTCCAATGCAGGAGCTGTGGTTTCCATCCCTGGTCATGGAACTAAGATCCTACATGCCTCGGAGCAACATCCTGAAGAGACAGAAAGCCCCCCCCCGCCAAAATGAAGAGCCTTGCAGTCACCTCCCCGCCACCCATGGAATACACATATTCGTGGCTCATCTGCAGGGTGGGAAGGACTGGGGAGGCCCAGCACAAACGGAGAGATGGCTGGAGCCTCCTTCATGCAGAGGATAACATCTGCGGGGAGGGAATGGGGCCAGGACTCTGCTCTTTCTTTTGGGACTCCAGGGTTTGAAGTGGCCTCTAAGGGTACCCTGACACAGCAGGGGTCCCACTGAGTTACAGGATCAGCTCCTGGTTGGGATGCCTTTGTGTTCTGCAGGTGAGGACTTTCCTGCTGCTCTTTCAACCTGCAAGTTTGGGCACATGGGGTAGCTGCATGGAGATGGTGGCTAAGGTGAGGGGGCAGCTTGGGGGATACGCAGCTTAGACTGTCACTCCTGCCCGCTGTGGAGCCCCAGCCAGAAGGTGGAGTCTGATTTCTTGGGCAACATGGGGTTGTCTACTTCAGGGCATATGCCCACTCCTGACCTCTCGTCCAGGTTGGTCAGTTTCTTCTGAGCAGAGGGATCTGGACTGACCTAGGGTAACTTAGCTGGTAAAGAATCCACCTGCAATGCAGGAGATCCTGGTTCGATTCCTGGGTCAGGAAGATCCCCTGGAGAAGGGATAGGCTACCCACTTCCTGGGTTTGATCCCTGAGTTAGGAAGATCCCTTGGAGGATGGCAAGGCAACCCACTCCAGTATTCTTGCCAGGAGAATTCCCATGGACAGAGGAGCCTGGCAGGCTATAGTCCATGGGGTCGCGAAGAGTCAGACACAACTGAATGACTAAGCACAGCACAAAGAATCATTTGGGGTTCAGGCCTGGAAAGTTGCTTGTGACCGTTCGGTGCTATCTGGGCCTGGTGGATGGGGAGGGCTCAGTGGCCTGGCATGGGGCTGGGTTAGAAGGATGCAGTCACTCTATGTCATGGGGAGATAAACATTCTGGTCAACAAAATTAAGCTGGTCCTGGGATCCACAACTTTGTGATCCTGGAAAGGTTGGGGTGGGATCACTGGTCCATAGCTGTTTTGCCCGCACCCCAACCCTTGCCTTTTCATCACTCACCCATTAGCGCCCCTGATGACTAACTCCTCCATCTGAGAATGAGTGGTTCAGCCTGATTTGAATGAGGGGTAAGGCCTTGGCATAGTGAGCCCATGTGGGCTGAGAACTGGATTGTATGTGTGTGTGTCTGTCTGTCTGGCGGGAGCAGGGATGGAGTGTCTATCCAACAACGTGTTAGAGGAGGGACTGAATTTGGTGGGTAACTGGCTCCCACTGCAGCAAGCAGCGCCCCCTGCTGCCCACAGAGGAAACAGCAGCTTGAATCTGGGTGGGTCCTCTTCTACTTGGAGGGACCCCGAAGCAGCTCAGTCCATTCTCTGGTGGCTCGTATTCCTCTGGGGTCTGCAGGCCTCTTGTTGGATTCTGGCTCCTGGAGAGGAGCGGACCCACGGTGGGGAAGGTGTGGGTGCTCGCATCATAGGAGTCCTGGGGGACAAGGCTGCTTCTGCTGGGGTCCAGCTGTGACCGGGGAGGCCAACGTGCTCCCAGGTCAGGCCCTCTGGAGAGACCCCAGCCAGGGACCGACATGCAGAGAACAGCGGGCAGTCGTGTGCATAGAGGCCTGGACATGCGCTGTGAGCTCCGAGTGGCCGGGACCTGGTGAATACACACCCAGAGCATTTTCCCATGGCTTCGCTGCACCCAGAAGGGACAGGTAGGGTCCCCAGTTCTCGGAGGGCTCTCCCCTCCCCACCCTGCTGGAGGCCCTGCACAGAGGCTGCGCAGGGAAGAAGCGGCTCGGGTCCGCTCTGAGTTTTGCCTAAATTTTTTCCAGGCTGGTGCGGGGCTTGAGCGCTGTATTCCTAGTTTGTGGCCGGAGCCCCAGAGACCAACTAGAATGTGCAGGGGCCCAGCCATTGCAGGAAGAGGAAGCAGGGGTGTGCATCCAGTGAGCACGGCCAGGGACTTTCCCGCAATCCCCTCCCCTCCCCTCCCCCGGCGCTGTCCCCACCCCGCCTGAGCCCTCTCTCTGTGCTCTTGCCCCATGGGACTTTTATTCTGAAAGAGCCAAGGCCTCTGTAGGTAGGGAGGTGACCCGAGGCTGGAGCTGGCCTGGCTTCTGGACAGGCCCTACCCTTCTGGGCTGTTTCCCAGGGCAGTGATTCTGGGCCCCTTTGGGAGGAGCCATGCTGTCTTCAGTTGTCCTTCTTACCTTCTGTCCCCAGCCTTGCTGGACTGTAGGCAGGTCTTTGAGGTCTGTTGCCTTCACACCTACTATTGCCTTCACACTGTCATGTCCCTCATCTTTCAGGTCCTTGGCCTTGAACCCTCTGAGAAATGGAGTCTTAGTGCATGCCTGCTCAGCTGTGTCTGACTCTTTGCAACCCCACGGACTGCAGCCCACCAGGCTCCTCTGTCCATGGGGTTCTCCAGGCAAGAATACTGGGGTGGGTTGCCATTCTCTTCTCCAGGGGATCTTCCTGACCCAGGGCTTGAACCTGGATTGAACCTGGGTCTCTTGCAGCTCCTGCTTTGGCAGGTGGATTCTTTAGTACTGTGCCAACTGGGAAGCCCAGCCATATCATTAAACAAGGATGTCACGCCAACATCCAACATCGAGTCAGGCCCTCCAAATGTGAATTTCTGAGCCCAGAGTGCACCAGGAAGAACAATGCCTGCAATCCAGCAGCTGTCAGGCTGCAGCCATTCCCTATGGTCCATCAATTGAGGAACTAAGGATGTGAAAATCAAATCACAAATCAAATCAAATCGCAGGATGCTGCCCCCAGATAGCTGAAGAGCATATGAAAAGAATGCTTTCAGTAAGTCCAGGCTCTTGCATACATAGAAAAGAGCTAAATTCCTTAACTTGAGATATCTGGTTTTCCTTAATTAACAATAATCTTTTGATGTTCAGACTACCTGCCCCTTGTTGCAGAACTTGACTTAACCTGACTGACAACCCCCACACCCCAACAGTTCTCTCAGTGTCACTTGAGATGCTGTCTTCAGGGTCTGAAGTCTTAAAAATTCTCACTAAATAAAACATAAATCTGAACTTTCAGGTTTTGACTATTTTTAAGTGGACACCTTCATCCGTTTCCCTTTTCAGTCCTTTGACCCTCTTGTTGCCTGTCCTTCCCAAAGCAGACATGGAGACCAACTCACTATTTAGAAACTTTCCGCCTCCCCTGGCACCAGATAAAGGTCTCACCCTGACCCATCCCTCCTCCCCAACATGTAGGATGCAAGCATACGATGGGCAAGGCTTATTAGGTGTCAGTCAACATGTCTGTTGAACTCTGTGTGGTTGGGGCCATGCCTTGGGCCTGGTTCTATTAAGCCTGGGGAATTTCTCAAGAAGAAGGACAAGGAATGGGATAAGAGCCCCAATAACTCCAGCTTAGATTCTTGAAGAGTCCAGTCACTCTTTCTCAAAAGTTCCACCAGGATGGAGTTTCCACTAATGCTCCAGTGCATGAAGCTGAGTGCTTTCTTAGATGGAAAATAAGAGGCCAAATGAATGAAAGAGAGCGGAGGTCCATTATTCTCAAAGGCCCTTTCCCTTTGCGTGTTTCTCTCATCCAGGAGGCCAGACCTTGAGCTGGATATGAGGTCACTATTGGGCAGTGGAATGTGAGAAGGAAAGGACTTTGGCCCGGGGGCTGCAAGTTACAGATTAACATGGGGCGGGGGAGGGGGGATGCAGAGGCGGGGTAAGTGGCCTGGGACAGGCATGGCTGACCTGGGGCCATCTGGGCTTGAAGGGGACACAGGCAAGAGGAATCTGGGGACCCATGTGGTCCAGGAGGGAGGGGGCCCTCAGTTCCTCTTCGGCTACTTGACCTTCCTGAAGACACACTGGCACACGGCATCCCGAGCGGTCACTTCCTGGGGGCAGAGTAGGAATAATAAGGACAGAGAAGATTCTTACCAGCCACTCCCCTTTCTCAAGGTTCTTGACCTCCACTGAATCCTTCAGGATACGTCAGCTGGAGTGTTTGATATATGGGGAACTGTATCCTTTTTCCAAACCCTCAACTTTCCACCCCAGAGGAAGGAAGGGAGCTGGTCAGGGAGCTGAAGTGGCTAAGTCTCCATGTCTCCGGTCATGATTTATGGACACGCATCCGACCTGCAGCCAGGGCCCACCATGGCCACTGGAGTTCTTCCTCTCTCCATTCTTCCCAGGGCTCCCATTTCCCTTCCTAAGCTGCCTTCTTTGGCAGGGGGCAGGCTGGAGTAGTAGACTTACTTGATTTGAGCAAGGGAATGGGTCCTAGCTGGAGGGCCCCCTCCCAGACACACCCTCTGGCATCTCCTCTCCCAGTCCCCACCCCACTCACCTGATATAACATCTCTCCCTCCAGCCAGAGTCGCCAGCCCCGGTTAGGGATCTCTCCTTTCTGCACGCAAACCAGCTGCTCCCCTTCCCAGGTGACTGTGGACTATGGAGAAAGCAGGAATAAAGGAAGACTACGGGGCGTTGTAGGGCACCCCAATGCATCGCCTTACTCTGTTTGGGCTGCCCCCGCCCTCTGAATCACAGCAGATGCTGTCTTGCTCCAGCCCTTTCCTTCTGAGTGACTCAGCAAAACTCCTCTCCCCTCCCACTCCTAAAGGCCACTGGAAGGGGCCCCACACTGTGTGACAGTGACCATTTGGGTAGAGCGGGGATGAAGCAGGATAATCCCGGGGTTGGGGGAGATGAAACTGGGGGTTGGGTGATGAAGAATGGAGAATTTGTCCTCTGATACTTCTGGCTGACCCAGAGGAGACTTTGGGAAAGAAGGGAGATTGGTTGGGAGACAACCAGGGAATTTCTTTTCTCCTCTTTCTCAGTCTCAAGGGCAGCTGCAATGTCCCTGAGAATGAAGGGTCAACTCCCCAAATCAGAGCTGAGTGGATCAGAACTAGGCATTCTAAGCAGCATTATTTGGACCTCCAATAGGCTATGTGTGTGCTGAGTTGCTCAGTCAGGTCCGACTCTTTGTGGCCCCGTGGGCTGTAGCCCACCAGGCTCCTCTGTCCGTGGGACTTTTCAGGCATGACTACTGGAATGGGTTGCCATTTCCTCCTCCAGGGGATCTTCCCAACCCAGGGATCGAACCCCCATCTCTTGTGTCTCCTGCTTTGGCAGGTGGATTCTTTATCACTAGCACCACCTGGGAAACCCCAATAGGATAAGCCCTACCCAAACCAGGAGTTCAGAATCTTATGCGGTTTTTTTTTCGGCCATACCACATGGCTTGTAGGATCTTAGTTCTCCAACAAGGCACGGAACCCAGGTCCTCAGCAGTGAAAGCTCAGAGTCCTAACCACTGGACCACCAGGGAATTTCCAAGGAGTTCAGAATCTTGATTGGTTAGAGGAGAGGTCAGTAGGTGTTATATCTGTGATACCAACAAGACTGTTGGTGATGGGAGCAGAGAGGGAAGAGTGGAGTATTCAAGGAAGGGAGTTAATTAGATCAGAGATAATGGGAACTTCTAGCAAGAAAAGAAACAGAGTTAAGGAAGATGAGTAGATAGTTGTGAGGGGGCTCTAACCTAGTGTTTTTGTGGGGAGGCCCTTGGATGGTACGTGGAGTATGTGGACCTTACCTGGAACATAGCAGGTTGTCTGAAAGGGTTTGAGTCAGCAACTGACATGGTCACTTTCACATTTTAAAAGTACTGTGGTTATGGTAGGCAGAGTGGATTAGAGGAGAGTCAAGAATGGGAACCAATTTGGGGCACCAGATGAGAAATAAGGGCCTGAAATAAAGTGGTGTTAGAAAAGCTAGGATGAAACAGATGACAGCTGTGTAAACAACTGATGCTCAATAGGAATGTAGTGAGTCCTAAATGCTAGCCACATATAGAATTTAAAAAATTGCTAGTAGCCACATTAGAAAAGCAAAAAAGAAACAGGTGAAATTAATTTTAGTATTATATTTTATTCACCTAAAATATTATAATTTTATTATATGTAATATTATATTATATATATTTTCAACCTAAAATATTATAATATTTCAGCATGTAATCAATATAAAATTTCTGAGGTGTCTTATACTCTTGTTTGGTATTGTTTTAAAAATCCAGTGTGTATTTCATACTGATAGCACATGTCCAATTTGGACCAGTTACATTTCAAATATCTATATATGGCTAGTAGCTGCCATATTGGATAGTGCAGAACAGTTATAAAGGCTTCTGGACTAATTACATGTGGTGCACATGTGCATGCATGTGTGTGAGTGTGTATACATGCATGTGTTGGGAGCAAGGAGGTAAGAAAACACAAGGCAATAACTGTGACTCCCAGGCTTTGTTCCTGCTGGTTATTGCCATTGATGGAGACAGTAAGTATAGAGGCAGGAAGAGGTCTGTGTAGGAAGATAATGACTTTGTGTTTGACCTTGGGGCATGCAGATGGAAACATTTTGCAGGCAGTTGAAATTTGACCCTGGAGCTCAGGTGAGAGAGTTTGTGTCTAGAGCAGGTTGTAGATTTCATTGAACACATGGGTGTATATGCTTTAGCCCATGGATAGTACACAGACAAGAGGGAGAAAGTCGAGAACAAGATACTAGGGGATTGCAGCACCATTTGCAAGAGCTAGGACACGGAAGCAACCTAGATGGCCATCAACAGATGAATGGATATGAAAGCTGTGGTACATATACACAATGGAATATTACTCTGCTATAAAAAAGAACACATTTGAGCTATTTCCAATGAGGTGGATGAACCTAGAACCTGTTACACAGAGTAAAGTAAGTCAGAAAGAGAAAGACAAATACCGCATATCAATGCATCTATAGAGAACCAAGAAAGATAGTACTGCCTATTTGCAAGGCAGCAAAGGAGACACAGACACTTTGGACACAGTGGGGGAAGGAGATGGTAGGATGATTTGAGAGAATAGCATTGAAATATATATATTGTCATATGTAAAATAGATAACCAGTGGGAGTTTGATGTGTGACAAAGGGAACCCAAAGCAAGTGCTCTGTGACAATCTAAAGGGGTGGGATGGTGAAGAAGGTGGGAGAGGGGCTCAAGAGGGAGGAGACCTATGTGTACCTAATGTCGATTCATGTTGGTGTGTTGTAAAAACCATCACAATATTGTAAAGTAGTTATCCTCTAATTAAAAAAAAAAGATACTAGGGGAAAATCCCAGTTTAAGGGATTAATAGGGGAACTAGGGTCTGCAGAGGAGGTCAAAAGGAACAGGAAAGAAGCAGAAAGGACTGCACAGGAGCGGATTTACAGAGGTTGAGAGAAGAGACTATGGTGTTCACAGGGTTACAGGCTAGAGGGTGAGCACAGGCTTGCTCATTGGCCTGAGGGTAACCTGTTCCTGTTGCCCTTTCAGCTGGTGCTCAGAGGGGGCAGAGGAGATGCTGGAGAGAATCGGGGTGTGGGTGGGTGACATCAGCAGCCTGTTATCCCAGGGCAGGCTGCTGTGGTCATCGCTTCCTCTTGCTGTGACAGGTCATTTTATTTCACCCCCAGTTGTTAAGAGCCCCCGTGCCCCTTCACAGCCCTTTCCCACAGGCCTGAGAAAGACACCTGGCACTTGCGTCCATCCACGATCCTCAGGTCCTCCTCAAACTCCTCTCCCACCTCGAATTCCAGAATGTAGTTCCGGAAGGTGCTCAGGGTCTTCACCGTCATGTGGTTGCCCCGCTGGTCAATTTCCTTGTCCGGCTTGAGCAACAGGGCAATCTTCCGCAGAGCCATGTTGATATCTGTAGGGACCGTCTCTGAGCAAGGTTCTGAGCGAGGGTCCTTTTAGCCGGCTGGGGGCTTCCCCACCCACATCAGCAGCTGGAAGCATTCCCAGTCTGGGACTGGGGATTTACTTCCTCCTAGTAATGCCCCTGGCTAGAAAAGGGGCCCAAGTCAGGGGCCAGCACCCCCTACTCCCAGCCTGTCCATGATGCCCAGGCCCTAGCGTCCCCCCACTCCTCAATGGAGTCCAGAGGCAGGAAGGGGGAGGAGAGGAGGGGAGTGAAAGGGTTGAGAGGGGCAAGGCCATTACTCAGAGCTTGCAGGTAGTCCTCCAAGTTCTTCTGCGAGACGAAGCGGTAGTAGCCAGTGAGGTTGGGAGGCATGGTCTAGGCAGGCCAAGGTAGAAGTCAAGATTTCAGGAGAATATAAGAGAGTGGGCAAGGAGGCAGGGGGTGTCCTCTGACAGGTGGGGCTGGGAGTCTCCCAGCCAGGCTCTGCACACACTGAGGCAGCCTGTGTAAGGTCCGAGCTACCAGGGTTTTTATAGCACCGGGGCCCTGCTGCAATAAGAGCTCCTGCCAGATTTCCTCCCTCCTTCCCCCATGATGAGCGTGACATTGGTGTCCACAGCCCCAGAGGTGGGCAGGGGACTTGGCAAGGCTGTGCCTGACCTCGGCTTTTCCTGAGGAAGGAACCTGGACCAAGACTGGGGGCTGTCAGTCAGGCAACACTTGAGCCTTTCCAAAGGTCAGTTCTGGCTTCCAGCCCATGTGTGGAAGGATTGGGAACTGTCCGGAGCCCCTGGGGGGTACACTCCCCCAGGAGGGAGCCGATCTTACTGGATGGCGGGGAGGGACCTTTCGGACTCACCCAGGGATGAGTTCTAACAATATCTCACCTGAGATCCTGGGGCTGGGTCAGGGATCCCAAAAGGTATGAAGGGGAGGAGGAGGTGGGCAAAGAAGTGCAGACAGCCAGCTGGCTGGGAGCCCCAGTGAAGAAAATCCTCAGAGCTGGCCCCCACAGCTTCGTCACACAGCTCTGCTGAGCTGGGGCCACAACGCTGGAGTTCAGGACCCTGTCCTGCAGGACCGTAAGGAGGGAAGCAGAGAAATTGCAGAGGGGGCTGTCTGAATTGCTGAGTTCAAAGTCTAGAGCAGAAGGTGAGGGAGGAGTTTGGCTGGCTGTTCTAGAGAATTCTACACTCTTTGGCTTGGGACCCAGGGATTTCCCCTCTCCCTCTGGAGTCGTGGATGGCATCATCACCTACCCTCATCCCAGCCCTTGCACAGTCCATGGCTTCCCAGATGTATTCCCTTGGAGGCGGAGGTGGTGTGCTCTAGTCCTCCCCACCCCCCTCCCCGCCACACTACACCACACTCTTCTCTGCCTCTCAGACCTACCAACTTTTCTGGCTTCTGAACCAACTAGGGTGGTTTGGGTCAACACGGTTTAAGATGAGAAATTTGGGGAGAGGGAGGCAGGCATGGTAGACAGCAGGAAAAAAGTCCACTTGGCGGTGAACCGTCCCGACAGGTGTGTGGGGGTGGGTGGGGGAGGTGGGGCACAGACATCTCGCTTTTCCTCGGGTCCCAGGGCTCGGTCCACCGACTTGCTGACCACCCCCTGGCTTCCTCAGAGACTCGGGGCTGGGACCTTTTGGCTAGCATCTCTGGGGCTCAGGTTGTGGGTTTTACTTGGCGGTTCCCAGGAGGCACCCAGCAGGGTCTTGCTGATGGAATGGGCTGTGAAAAGAGGTTAATGCAGAGTTGGTGGTGGTGGTGGTGGTGGTGGTGGTGGGGTGACGTGGATACTTGTCCCTCCTCGCCTCCTTCAGGTCTCCGTTTGACGTCTCCTCTTCCCACCCCCGGGCTTCTAGCTGCGCGATCCTCTCCCCGTCCCTCTTTCCCCCCCCTCCTCTTCGGCTTTCCAGCTTCCTCCCTAGCCCCCGCAGTTCCCTTGCTCCCCCAAATTGCAGTCAGGGGAAAAAGCCCTAACACGTCCTCCCGCCCCTGCTCCCCAGTCCCATTGGCTCCCTCCCGCCCTGCAGCACCTGGCCCCCCCAGCCACCCGATTGGCCAGCGGCCCCATCAATCCTCGCCTGGCCGTGCTGACGTCATCCTGCAGTAGCGGGGATGGGGTGGGAATGAGAGAGAGAGAGTGAGGACGCCCGGCTCCAGAACGAAGGAGAAGCAGCCACTGCCGGTTCCCCCCTGCTCAGCCGCCCAGGTTGGGGTCTGCCCGGGTCTGCCCTATGGACTAGGGTGGGCGGCAGGCTCCTTTCCGTCTCTCCCCAGCTGTCTGCCCTCTCCCCTCCCCTCTTCGGAGAGCCCCTGCATCCCTTGCCCAAGGTGGAACAAGCAGGGCTCCAGGCTCTGGGGGAGAGCAATCGGGGCCCTGCCCTGCCTACACCACGCCATGACCCCCCTGCTGTTTCCCCTCTTGCTGGCCTCCCTGCTCCCCTCCAGCTCCTGTAACAAAGGTGAGTGTGGTGGTGGTGGGGCACAGAGGGAGGGGGTCTCAGGCCCCGCGATGTGAGGGTCGAGGAGGGCAGGCGCCCTTTAAGGCCCCCTGGGACCCGACAGGTGGTTCTTCGCACCACCCCCCTTCCCATCCATTTTCTCAGACCTGTCCGCTTCTCTTCTGGCTGGCATCCCCAGAACCTCTCTCTGGTCCCTCTTCTCTGGTCCGTCTCTACCCATGTGCTTCTCTTGCTCCCAGGTTGGTCCCCATTCCCATCCTAGGGTCTGTATCTTGTCCCCCCCCCCCCCCCCCCATTTCTCCCTACTGGAGCGATCTCGGGTCTCAGAAGGACCTGTCCCTGAGGGGGGTAATGGACCTCTCTGGGCGGGTCCCCGTTTCACGGGGTGTGCCGGCGCTGAGGGTGTGTGGCCATATCCATCTGGTCCCTCTCCATCTCATCCCGGGGAGGAACTGTTCCCGCAGTTCAGAAATTCGGAGCACGTATGTGTTGGCGTGTTCCTCTGCATCCATCCCCTTCCGCCTGCAAACACGGCTGGGCTGAGGGTTACCAGAGCTGCCCTCTCTGGCAGACGGCTGATAAATTTAGCTGGGGTGAGGCCGTTAGAGGGGCCAGGAGAGAGGGAGGGGGTGAGGGCCAAGGGTTTAGTTAGGTGGAGACCGCAGGAAAGGGCAGAGGTGTGTGTGTGTGTGTGGGGGGGGGGGTGCTAATGAGTGGGGAGAGGGGAAGGGAGAAGGAGAAGGGAGGTGAAGCGTGGGAGGGGATGAGAAGGGGATGGACCAGGGTCAAGGTGGAGGCAAAAGGAGAGGGGGAGAAATCTGGAAGAACAGGTGAGGAGCGGGTGAGGGGAAGAGCTCAGGAGGGAGGAGGCAGGGAGTCGAGGAGTCAGTGAGAGGAGGTGGACAGAAGGAGAGAGTCAGGGGCCAAGAGGAAGGAAGCGAGGAGGCCCGGGAGGGGGGCAGGGCCAGGGGTGGTGGTGAGCTGTGTGCAGCCTCTCCATCTTCAGCTCAGCCTCTGACCTCAGTGGGCTTCTTAGCCTCCCGACACATCCTCTGCTGCCTCCTAGGCACCATCTGTGGCTTTCTCCTCTGCCCCTAGGGAAGGGGGTTGTGGTGGTCCTCAGCGAGGAAGGGGCAGGCATACAAGATACCAGAAGGCTTTGGGGGTGTCACTGGAGGAAAAAATGGAAATCAGGATTTCTCGCTCACCATGACAAGCTGGGGATGAGTGCCCTTTGGGTGACTCAGTTTCTCTTTGCCGATAAGTTTTCAGGTCTCAATGATGGGCCCTTGTGGATGTGCTTTGGGAGCTTGGCGCTTTGGCTTGATGGGATTTGATAGAGCAGGCAGTGGAAGTTGGGGTTGGAGGTGATGTAGAAGGGGATGGAGCCCACTGAACCTTCCCCAGAGCCAATGGCAAGTGGGCACTTGGTCCTGGGAGGAGACAGGACTGAGTTGAGTCTGGTAGCGGTTGAGGAGACATGGAGGCTGAGTGGGTTGCACTCCTGTCGTGGATTGTCTGGTGGTTGAAGGGAACAGGGGTGGGATAGGCGAGAATTAGGACTCAGCCATGACTCCGTAAGAAGGGGGTTCTGGGCGTGTGGAGTTTGGTGGCCTTCTGGGGGACATAGGAGTCAGCTGGTTATGATTATGAGTGTGTTCTTTTGGGTGTGAGAGCGAGAAGCAGGAAGGGGATTTGTCGAGTTTCTAGGCCAGTTCGATAATCCCTGAGGATGCCAGCTCTGCTGGGCCCAGTTGTTTGGCATTGATTCCTTTGCTCCATCCCTGCCCCTCTCTGTCCCCCTCCCTCTGTCCTATATATCTCCCTTCTCCCTTCTCTCCTCTTTCCTCTCCTCTGGGAGAACGGCCTTAGGATGGGGCTTAGCCAGGAGAAGAAGGGAACAGGACTGAAATGGGGTGGTGGTCGTGGTGGAGAGGATCAACAACAGGACCTCAGGAAACGTCTAGTCTTCTTTTCCTAATCTCCACTCTGCCCTTAATCTATCCCTTCCCTTTCCCAGGGCCCTCTAATGGCCCATTGCTGCTCCCTGGAGGCCCAACGTCCACACTCCAGCACTTGAAATGCCTAAGAAAAGTCTCCATCCTTTGACGGTTTCCCAGGGGAGATGGTAGGATCTCTTCCTCCCCCCAGGGCAGGCTGTTGCCATGGAAACTGTCTATCCAGTGACCTCCTGCAGGCCCTCTGACTCCTTTCATGGCTGATTTCTTGCCCTCAGCCCTTCCTCCTGCAGGCGCTTCTGCAGGGGCTGAAGAGGGTGGTGAGCCTGGAGTGTGCTGTTTAGGTCAACAAGGGTTGTGTGGCTGTGGAGGGCCAGCTCACAGGTGCTTCCTCTCCTCTCTCTGGGGGCGGGGTCAGCCAACAAGCACAAGCCATGGATCGAGGCAGAATACCAAGGCATCGTCATGGAGAATGACAACACGGTCCTGCTGAACCCACCGCTCTTTGCTTTGGACAAGGATGCTCCCTTGCGCTATGCAGGTAAGTGGGGCTGGGGCAGGGCAGGGCGGGTGGGACAGAGGGAAGTGGGTGGGAGGGCAGGGGCAAGGGAGGAGGGGGGAGGTCCTGGGAGGGAGAGCAGTGAGAACTTGGGCAACGAGGAAGAAGGAGGCTCCAGGAGGGAGCCGGGCAATGGTGGAGATCAGTGGCACAGTAAAGGGAGTCAGAGGAGGATGTGGGCAGGCAGGGGTTAACGCATCCAGATTTTGCCAGCTCTCAGAGCTGGTGGCTCAGAGGTTGTCGCTCAGGGAACCTGGGGTTGGAGTGAATGTTCGATAATTAATGCTTTTCCATGTGCAAGAAAAAGGACTGGGTCTGGGAGGAGAGGTGAAGTGGGGGCCTGAGGGGAGGTTGGCGAGTGATGGAAGGAGACCCTGGAAGTGGAGCAGGAACCTCATCCTTACCTCCCCAACCCCCTGCCCCCGGCCAGGTGAGATCTGTGGCTTCCGGCTCCATGGGTCTGGGGTGCCCTTTGAGGCCGTGATCCTGGACAAGGCGACAGGAGAAGGGCTGATCCGGGCCAAGGAGCCAGTGGACTGCGAGGCCCAGAAGGAGCACACCTTCACCATCCAGGCCTATGACTGCGGCGAGGGCCCGGATGGAGCCAACACCAAGAAGTCCCACAAGTGAGGACATCCCTGCCCCTGCCCTTGCCCTCTGCTACAGGTCCCCCCCCACCCCCGACCAGGCCCCTTCCTCCCCTCTGTCCTCACCGTCTTGACGATCTACCCCCTTCCCTCTTTGTTCATGGGGTTTAGGAGCCTTCAGCCAAGGGAGACAGGAGCATGTGGTGAAGCTCAGTGGGACCCAGTCTGGGCTCTATCTCTTTTGACCATGGACAGCTTCTTAGTCTTTCTGGATTTGCTTTCCCTTGTCTGTAAAATGGAGCAATGATCATACGTGCTTCTTCAGGTCACTGTGAAGATGAAAGGAGATGGTTTGTGTCAAAAGCAGGCACTGCAGTGCCTGCCAGTTGGGAAAGGATTCAATACACAGAGACAGGATACTAAGAGAGTGAGGAGGAGGATGGCACTTCAGTACACACCCGAATTCCTTCCGACTGCCCGGCACTGTGTGTACCACACTCACACATAGAACGTGCACTATGCAGATGCACAGCAGTGGGTAAGAGTGGGCAGGAAGGAGGCTGGGACCCGGGACTCCTACCTCTATCTGCTCCCAGCTCACTTCTCACTTGAGAATGGTGGGAAGGTGGGCGGTCAGGACTCCCGGGTCACTATGAGGCGCTGGATATAAACTGCTTTGCGTGATGACTTAATTTCCTATTTGGAGATAGGACCTTTGCCTCTGGGCTTTGGGTGCCTGGATCTGGGCTGGGGGCACGGCTCAGCATGAAGGGTTTCGCCCCACCCCCGCCTCCTTTGCTTGCCCTATGGGGGCCGGAGTGGGAAGCAGCCACAGCTCCCTGTGTACATCAGATGACTTGAGACTCTGGTACAAAGCCACTTCCCTGCATATGTGTGTGTGCTCAGTTGCTTCAGCTGTGTCCAACTCTGCGACCTCATGGACTGTAGCCCCCCAGGCTCCTCTGTCCATGGGGTTCTCCAGGCAAGAATACTAGAGTGAGTTGCTATGTCCTTCTCCAGGGGATCTTCCAGACCTAGGGATCGAATCTGTGTCTCCTGCTTCTCCTGCATTGCAGGCAGATTCTTTACCGCTGAGCCACTGGGGAAGTCACTTCCCTGAATATGGTTGGTTTTATTTTGGCTTTTACTCTGCATCTGCCTTGATTGGACCTGACTTCATGAAAAAACAACCTGCTGGATTCAGAATCCTGTCTCACATGTCTTGCCATCCTATCCTTTAATATTCTGTACAGAAGTCATCAAAACCAGCCACTGATGGCCCCCAGGGTCATTTTCACCATGTACATCAGTCACCCTTTCTCCTGAGGTTCCTCTCTCTTTGTGGTACCTGGTACCCCTGGGTGGGGGTCAGATGAACGTGACCAGGCTCTGGGTCACACTGGTTCCATCTCCTTGGCTTCCAGTGTGGACCCTCATCTGTGGCTGACTCTTCCTTCTCTTCCTGCTCTGGCGCCCACAGGGCCACCGTGCACGTGCGGGTCAACGACGTGAACGAGTTTGCCCCAGTGTTTGTGGAGCGGCTGTACCGTGCGGCAGTGACCGAGGGGAAGCTGTATGACCGCATCCTTCGGGTAGAAGCCATCGACGGCGACTGCTCCCCCCAGTACAGCCAGATCTGCTATTACGAGATCCTCACGCCCAACACCCCCTTCCTCATCGACAACGATGGTGAGTCCAGTCCCTGCCACCCCAGCTGCTCAGCCCTGGGCACCCACATCCCTCATGATGCCCCGGGGCTGCGCCCTCCACTTGTTCTGCCCCTCACCTCCTAATTCCTCACCCTGCTTTCCAGACATGGAACTTCTTTCCCCAGATTCCTTCCTGCCTGCTTCCTGCTGCCTAATTCACCTGCTGCCCTAAAGTTAGCTCCCGAGTCCTCCCCCAGACTTGCTTTGGTGCCCCTGACCCTCTCTGTCTCCCACCCCAGGGAACATTGAGAACACAGAGAAGCTACAGTACAGTGGCGAGAAGCTCTACAAGTTCACGGTGACAGCTTATGACTGCGGGAAGAAGCGGGCGGCGGATGATGCCGAGGTGGAGATCCAGGTGAAGCCCACGTGTAAACCCAGCTGGCAAGGTGAGGGGCTATGCGCTGGGGCCCGTGATCCATCCTTCCCCTTGGTCTCCCTGCTCCTCCCTTCTGACAACCACAGGGGCCAGGCTAGGAGCTGGGGACGGATATTTGAGGGGGGCCACCTGATGCGAAGAGCTGACTTATTGGAAAAGACCCTGATGCTAGGAAAGATTGAGGGCAGGAGGAGAAGGGGATGGCAGAGGATGAGATGGTTGGATGGCATCATCGATTCAATGGACATGAACTTGGGCAAACTCTGGGAGATGGTGAGGGACAGGGAAGCCTGGCGTGCTACAGTCCATGTGGGTGGACACGACTGAGCAACTGAACAACGACATTTGGGGGGCAGGCTTATAGCTGTCTCCGCTGGCTGGCCATTTTCATAGGAACCTGAGACCATCAGTGAACACGAGCAGAATGGGTAGGAAGGGTTGCTTGCTCCCTCTCACCCCTGCAGGCTGGAACAAAAGGATTGAATATGCACCAGGCGCTGGGAGCTTGGCTCTGTTCCCTGGTATCCGCCTGGAGACCTGTGATGAACCTCTCTGGAACATTCAGGCTACCATAGAGCTGCAGACCAGCCATGTGGCCAAGGGCTGTGACCGTGACAATTACTCAGAGCGTGCGCTGCGGAAACTCTGTGGTGGGTGTGATCCCCTGTGGCCCTCCCCCATCCTCCCTGCCTGTGCCCATCGGCCATTCCCCCAGTCTTTTCTCGACCCTCCTCTACCTCTCTTAAGAATCTGTCTTGGGACTTCCCTAGCAGTGTAGTGGTTAGGACTACATGCTTTTCACTGCAGAGGGCACAGGTTCAATCCCTGGTTGGGGAACTAAGATCTTGCAAGCCATGCTGTGCCACCAAAGACAAAAAGAATCTGTTTTACATCTTCCTTTGCCCATCCATAAGTGGAGTGAAAGTTGCTCAGTTATGTCCAACTCTTTGCGACCCCATGGACTTTACAGTTCATGGAATTCTCCAGGCCAGAATACTGGAGTGGGTAACCTTTCCCGTCTCCAGAAACCTTCCCAACCCAGGGATCCTGCATTCTTTACCAGCTGAGCCACAAGGGAAGCCCAAGAACACTGGAATGGGTAGCCTATCCCTTTTCCAGCAGATCTTCCTGACCCAGAAATTGAACTGGGGTCTCCTGCATCGCAGGTGGATTCTTTACCAACTGAGCTATTAGGGAAACCCATCCATAGATGTATATATATCAGAGCTTCCCAGGGGGCGCTAGTGGTAAAGAGCCTACCTGCCAATGCAGGAGACATAAAAGAGACTCTGGTTTGATCCCTGGGTGGGGAAGATCCCCTGGAGGAGGGCATGGCAATCCACTTCAGTATTCTTGCCTGGAGAATACCATGGACAGAGGAGCCTGGTGGGCTGTGGTCCATGGGGTCGCAAAGAGTTGGACACGACTGAAGCGACTTGGCATAGCACACAGAGACGTCTATATCTATGGGGATTGTAGCTTGTGGTTGTCTCTTGTGGCCCAAAGAGCACATAAACATGTGGTTGGCAAAGGTGCATGATTGTGGCCCAGGAAAATTACCAGATACAATATGGAACAATAGCAGGGAGCGATGAAGAGCTGGAGGCACTGAGGTCACAGGAGAGCTATTCCTAGCCCTTCCTTTCTCATCTCTGAAAGGCCAGAGGAGGTGGTGAAAGTAGTTGTAGGGGATCTTTTCCTGCCCGCATCCTGTCCCCCATCTGCCGCCTCTCGGCTCCGACACCTGTGCTTCTGGGACTCCTGCAGGCGCGGCCCCCGGGGAGGTGGATCTGCTGCCCATGCCCGGCCCCAGTGCCAACTGGACGGCGGGCCTCTCGGTGCACTACAGCCAGGACAGCAGCCTCATCTACTGGTTCAACGGCACCCAGGCGGTGCAGGTGCCCCTGGGGGGCGCCGCGGGGCTGGGCTCCGGGCCCCCGGACAGCCTCAGTGACCACTTCACCCTGTCCTTCTGGATGAAGCATGGTGTCACTCCCAACAAGGGCAAGAAGGAAGAGGAAACCATCGTGTGTAACACCGTCCAGAATGGTGAGCCTTCCTTGGGGCACCCGTCTGAGCGTGGAGGGGGGTACTGGCTTCGTGTTCCCCCTCTGTCACTGTCCAGTCGGTGACTGTGGGTGGGTCACTTCTCTCTCCCTTCGTGTGTAAGATGGCAGTGCTGGGTTTCACGTGGTTTCACAGTCCCAGCAGGTTTCATGATCCCAGCAGGATCCTACTGCTCTCAGCGTGATGGGACTGCTCACCGCCCTTCTCATTTGTAGCTGCCTGATTGCCTTGCATCCCCCGTGTAGTAGACTGCTCCCCCAATCTGCTCCCCGTAAAGCCCCCTATCAAAATGGAAGAGCCTGAGTAATGCTGTGCCCCATTCTTTCCCTTTCACCACCACCCTGTCCTCCTCCTATAAGGGCTCGTGAGCTCCAGCCTCCAGGACCCCCTTCCCTCTATGGCAGGGGGTTGTCCCTCTCAGGGGGGCTCAGCCTTGACCTACTCTTTCATTTCTGCCTCTTCTTGGAGCTCATGTCTCTTGATCTGAAAAGGATCATTACCCATGAAGTTTGTATTAACCAAAGGAACAGTGAAGTTCTGGGTAGGGGCAGGCTGGTCACTGTCTCTCCTCAGCCAATCAGAGTGCCTGAGAAGAGCCCAACTCTGGACTCTGTGTGTATGTGTGTGAGTCTCAGAGAGAGCTGGAGTGAGTGAGACAGATTCTGGAGAATTAGAGACAGAGAGAACCTGAAGGAATGAAGGAATAAAGAGAATCCAGGGAGCCCTCCCTTCTGGCGCTTTGAAGCTGTTCTTGCCTCCAGCGCTGTGTTTGACTCCTGTCCCCATCTTCTGCCCTCAGAGGACGGCTTCTCTCACTACTCGCTGACTGTCCACGGCTGCAGAATTGCCTTCCTCTACTGGCCTCTACTTGAGAGTGCCCGGCCAGTCAAGTTCCTCTGGAAGCTGGAGCAGGTGAGGCTAGAGCCAGGCTCCTGGGAAAGCTGGGTGGGTGTAACTTGCTTTCAGGGGAGAAGGTCCTAGGGCAGGGCTGGGCATTTCCTGGGTTGCCCTGTGCCCCTTTTTTCAATCTCCACTTTCAGTTCCTGACTATTCTTACATCCCCCTGCCCCTCCGCCCTGGCTCCATTCTCTGGTTCTCTTTTCCCAAGGCTTGTCTTCTACAGAAAGCACTCCTGGGTTAAAAGGAAATAGGGAACAAATTACTGCTTACAGCAGACCAACCAATCATCCGTCTCCTCTTGTTTTATTTCATCTCTTTCTTATCTGGAAACTTAGTAGTGTGGATTCCAAACTCTCAAGCAGTTAGCATGTTGTAATCAAGGAAATAAGTAACCTAGGGTACCTAGACTGGGTTTTGGGCTTCCCTGGTGGCTCAGATGGTAAAGACTCTGCCTGCAATGCAGGAGACCTGGGTTTGATACCTGGTTTGGGAAGATCCCCTGGAGAAGGGAATAGCTACCCACTCCGATATTCTTGCCTGGAAAATTCCATGGGCAGAGGAGCCTGGCAGAGTACAGTCCATGGGGCCACAAAGAGTCAGATACAACTGAGCAATTGAACACATATATGTATATAAATTCTTACTATTATTCATGATTATGAGGGATAAATAAAATGATCAAAAAAAGAAAAAAAAATCTCTTGAGCTAACAGTTGCAGCCTCTTCTTTATTCATCTCTGAGCTGACCACAGGGACCATGGGGACTAATTGAGTTTCCATCATCTCCTTCTGTTTTTCTTGTAAGCCCTGGTGGAGTGGCTGAGTAAGCAAATGGCTGAAAAAAGGCAGGAAGTGGAAGAGAGAGAAAGGGGAATGAAAACCCACAAACTGGATAATTGAGGGCTACCTACAAAAGCTTCTGTTTTCTGTGGCACTCTTTTAAAGAAATAGTCTGCTATCTGCTTCTTCTTGATCTTTCCCCCACATTGCTAATATTGGTAACATTCTTCTTCCTATTTTTCTTTTATTTATCCTTATTTATTCAACAAAGATTTAGTAAATACAAGTACCCTGCCATTCTGCTAGGTTATGGGGATACAATGCTATCTAAGATGGAATGAAATCTCTGCCTTCATTGAGTTTACATTTTAGTTGGGGAGACAGATTTTTAAAAGTAAGCAGACATGTAATAAGAGCTTCCGTGGTGACTTAGATGGTAAAGAATCCACTTGCAATGTGGGAGACCCAGGATTGATCCCTAGGTTGGGAAGACCCCTTAGAGAAGGGAATGGCTACCCACTCCAGTATTCTGGCCTGGAAAACTCTATGGACGGGGAAGCCTGGTGGGCTCTAGTCCATGGGGTCGTAAAGAGTCAGACTTGACTGAACAACTAACACTTTTACTTTTCAGACATAATAAAAATGATAAATTGTGCTAATGCTCTGAAGGAAGAATCAAGGAACTGAGGTAGAGAATAGGAGGCAAGGAGAGGGGAAGTCATCTCAGATTGGATGTTCAGGGAAGGCCTGATGGAAGCGAAATGTAAGCTCATCCTGAAGAATCCAGGCAGAGGGAAGAGCAGATGCAAAAGTCCTGGGGCAGAAAAGTTTCCAGCATGTTCCAAGCGTGGGAAGAGGGCCAGGCCCAGTGAAAAGGGCAGACACTGGGTTTGAGGCTGGAGAGCTGGGCAGTGATCAGGTGTACGGTGGACTTTGTCAGCTAAAGTCGTTTGCATTTTGTGCTATGAGAGATGGGAAGTCTTTTGAAAGGTTTACAGCCTGGATGTGGCCTGATCAGATTCACATGTTAAGAAGGTCCTTTTGCATATCTATGTGTATAACTACTTTGCTTCGCTGTACACCTAAAACTGGGGCTTCCCTGGTGGCTCAGTGGTAAAGAACCTACCTGCCAGTGCAGGAGACGTGGGTCCAATCCCTGGGTGGGGAAGAATCCCTGGAGAAGGAAATGGAAACCCTCTTCAGTATTCTTGCCTGGAAAATCCCATGGACAGAGGAGACTGAAGGGTTGCAGTCCATGGGTCTGCAAAAGAGTTGGACAGGACTTAGTGATTAAATAACATCACCACCTGAAACTAATGCAACTCTGTAAACCAACTATACTCCAATAAAAAAAAAAAGAGTCCTGAATTTTGAAGGCGTTGCTCCACCAAATTTGGGATGTATTTCTCAATTAACGATAAGTTTCTGTTGCAAAAATATTAATAATTTTTCTAATTTTGCTTCTGAAAAGATTGGTCACAAGTAATGTGTTTAATTTGCAATTAGCTGTGATTTTTCAATAATTGTCATTTATATTTGGGAACATTTGTGAAGTGAGGAGAATCCAATCCTTTCAAGAATAATGACTTGTTAGTGAATACTGTTTGACAACATTTAATTTGGTAGTGATTTAAACACTGAAAAAAGGAAGGCAATCCCTTTGGGAACTATGGGAGGAGGATATCAGAGAGAACTGAGCATAAGTGCTCAGAGGAGGGTGTTGCAACAATACACAATGAAAAGGGTTGGGAGGACTTGCTTGGTGGTTGAGTGGTTAAGACTTTGCCTTCCAGCACAGAGGGTGCAAGTTCCATCCCTTGTGGGAATGGTGGGGAGGCTAAGATCCCACATGCCTTGGGGCCAAAAAAACAAAACATAAAACAGAAACAATGCTGTAACAAATTCAATCAAGAGTTTAAAAATGATCTACATCAAAAAAATCTAAAAAGAAAAAAAAAAAGAGACTGAGGATGGGAATGATGTGTGGAAATGGAGACTAAAGAAAACTGCACAGAAACCCGTAGCTTTAGTTCTGTCTGGACTTGGGATGGGCAGCATCTGCCAAAGAACACTGTGGTGCTCCTCTTAGGAATGTTGATGGAGTTAAAGGTTTATGGAAAGAGTGGAATTTTAGGTAGTTTAGGTATGAGGTTGAGCCTGATCCATTCTGGGCAAGGATTCCTTGAGCTGGGTCGGCAGCAATTCACTAGCAAGCCCTGTTGATAGACCAGGGAATATGAAGGACTGTCTCCTGCCCCCCAGGGGGTGGGGCAGCGCCTGGGGCTCCTTCCTGGGGATGCAGTAACCGAGGGCTTCCTGCCCTTCCCCATTCCCAGGTCTGCGATGACGAGTGGCACCACTATGCTTTGAATCTCGAGTTCCCCACGGTCACACTCTATGCAGATGGCATCTCTTTCGACCCCGCCCTCATCCACGACAATGGTCTCATCCACCCACCCCGAAGGGAGCCCGCGCTCATGATTGGGGCCTGCTGGGCTGGTAAGTCCCCCTGCCTCAACCTCGAGCTTCTCCATGGAGGTGCTCATGGTAGAGGTGCCCAGTGGTTGGTGGAGGAGCAAGGGCAGCTTGACCTTATGACCTCGTCTCCCTGAAGTTGGGCAGGGAGGCTGGAAAAGCTCTCCACTGGAGGAGACCACCGCCCTTCTGGTCTCCTGCCTCCTAGACTGGTCATCCCCTCTGACTCGGGCATCACCAGCATCTCACTTTCTGTACCTGCAGCCGCTTCATACTTTGATCTGTCCCCGTCTTAATTTCACAGCCTGTTCCTCTGCTGGAGGACAGTAACCCTGCAGAGAGTCAGGAACCTACCAACTTTTAAGCTGTTTCTTTCATTTTTTCCTTCTGGGATGGCGTGTGTGTGTGTGTGTGTGTGTGTGTGTGTGTATGTGGTGTGTATGTATAGTATGTATGTTTGTGTGTGTGTGGTGTGTATGTGTACTATCTATGTGTGTGTAGTGTGTGTGATGTGCATGTAGTGTGTGTGTGGTGTGTCTGTATGTAGTGGGTGATATGTTTGTGTATGTCGTGTGTCTAAGTGGTGTATATATAGTGTGTGTGTATGTGGTATGTTTGTGTGTGGTATGTTTGTGTGTGTGGTGTATGTGTACATGTGGTGTGTGTATGTATGTAATGCATATGGTTTGTGTGTATAGTGTGTGTGGTATGAATGTAGTGTGTGTGTGGTATGTCTGTGGTGTAGTATGTGGTATGTTTGTGTATGTAGTGTGTGTGTATCTGGTATGTGTATATGTGGTGTGTTTGTGTGTATGGTGTGTCTAAGTGGTGTGTATGTAGTGTGTGTATGTGGTATGTTTGTCTGGTGTATGTGTACATGTGGTGTGTGTATGTATGTAATGCATATGGCTTGTGTGGATAGAGTGTGTGTGGTATAACTGTAGTGTGTGTGTGGTGTGCCTGTGTGTAGTATGTGGTGTGTTTGTGTATGTAGTGTGTGCGTATCTGGTATGTGTGTATGTGGTGTGTTTGTGTGTGTGTGTGGTGTATTTGTAGATGTGGTGTATGTATGTAGTGCATGTGATTTGTATGGTGTGTGTGTGTGTGTGGTGTGTATGTAGTGTGTGTATGTGGTATGTTTGTGTGGTGTATGTGTACATGTGGTGTGTGTATGCATGTAATGCATGTGGTTTGTGTGTATAGTGTGTGTGTGGTGTGTGCCTGTGCATAGTATGTGGTATGTTTGTGTATGTAGTGTGTGTGTATCTGGTATGTGTGTATGTGGTGTGTGTGTGTGGTGTATTTGTATGTGTGGTGTATGTATGTGTGTAGTGCATGTGGTTTGTATGGGTGTGTGTGTGTGTGTGTGTGTGTGTGTGTGTGTGTGGTACCAGAGCCCTGTATTTCCTCAGCAGCATGTTTGGGTTTTGTCATAACAGAGGCCTGAGATAACCTCAGACAAGGCAAAGGAAGGGTTGAACTCAGTTAGAGGTTCACGTCCTACGTGGCCGGGGCAGCCCCGGGAAGACCTCCCCAGCCGCTCTGTCAGTCTGGCCCCGCATCCCGGAGCTCACTGGCACTCTTTCTCCCCCAGAGGAGAAGAACAAAGAGAAGGACAAGGGAGGCGACAACAGTACGGACGCCACAGCAGGTACTTACATGTGGGGCCTGGAGGCCGGAGAGCTCGCATCTCAGCCTGGCGCGCTGGGCTCCGCATCCGCGCGGTCCTACCTGGCCTCGCGCTTCACCGCCTCGCGCGCCACCGGGGTCACAGCCTCGGAGCGGCGCGGCCAGGCGGGGAGAGGGCAGCCAGATGGAGCCGGCTGGGAGCCAGTGTCCCCTTCTGTCCACAGAGTGACATCCAGGGTTTCCGCGTGGCAGAGCGCAGGGGGCAGGAGGCGGCCACGCGGCCGGGAGAGCTGGGCATCCCTGAAGCTCCCACGCATCCCTGCCGGCACCCCCCGCATGCACCGCGGAGACCCCCTCGCGCACTCTCCTCTTCCGCCTTGGGTCTCTTTCCTCCCTTCGGTCCTGCTTTCCTTCTTCTCTTTATCCTGGAAGCCTTTCTCCTCCCGTGGCTTCTATTTTTCGCCTTCCTTCCCCCTCTGCTACGGTTTTTATCCTGTCTTCTCCCTCTCCCATCTCCCCTTAGCCTCACTTGCCTCTCATCCTTCTTTTAGCCCTCCCTGGCTCCTTTCCGTCTTCTTTCTCCAGCCTGCTGCTCTTTCTCTGTCTTGTTCTCAGCCTCCTCTACCTGGGGCCTCCTCCGCCCTCCCCTCTGACCTCTCACCTCCCGTCCGCCCCTGTGTTCCTGCCCTAGGAGACCCCTTGCCGATCCACCACTACTTCCACGGCTACCTGGCTGGTTTCAGCGTGCGCTCAGGCCGCCTGGAGAGCCGTGAGGTCATCGAGTGCCTCTATGCATGTCGGGAGGGGCTGGACTATAGGGATTTCGAGAGCCTGGGCAAAGGCATGAAGGTATCGCCCCTTCCTCTGGCCCCCTCCCTCCGGGCATGCCCCCCTTGCCCCCGCCCCGCCCCACCCCCTTGGCTCCCTTCCTCCCCCTCCCCAGTCCTGCTCTCAGCCCTGTCTGTGTCTGGGGCCCAGGTCCACGTGAACCCCTCGCAGTCCCTGCTCACCCTGGAGGGGGATGATGTGGAGACCTTCAACCATGCCCTGCAGCATGTGGCTTACATGAACACTCTGCGCTTTGCCACGCCTGGCGTCAGGCCCCTGCGCCTCACCACTGCCGTCAAGTGAGTGTCCGGTGGGCGGGCAAGTCACAGAACAGAGCCAGACAGTGTCAGAACTCCTTGCCCTTAGATGCCACTGACGGCTAGACACATAATGCATCCCTCCCCTCTGGTTTTAGGGATGGAAAACTGACCTGCCCAGCTGACACAGCAATGCTGCAAGAAGAGTCTGGACTAGACTCAGATTTTTCAACGAGTTCATTACTCTTCCCACTTGTTAGCTCAGATGGTGAAGAATCCGCCTGCAATGCAGGAGACCTGGGTTCAACCTCCGGGTCAGGAAAATCACCTGGAGTAGGAAATGGCAACTCACTCCAGTATTCTTGCCTGGAAAATCCCATGGACAGAGGAGCCTGGCGGGCTACAGTCCATGGGGTCGCAAAGAAGACTCATACATGACTGAGCAGCTAACACATACTCTTCCCACCAAAGCTTCCAGTATTTAGGAGTTTTAATCTCTGTACCTCTGGGGCTGATATGTGAGAGGGGACAGAGAAGGGTCCTGAATTGGGCGCCAGGAGTGGTGGTTTGATCTCTCAGTCGTGTCCAACTCCTTTGCAACCCATGGACTCAACCCCCATGCTCCTCTGTCCATGGGATTTTCCAGGCAAGAATACTGGAGTGGGTTGCCATTTTCTCCTCCAAGGGATCTTCCTGACTCAGGGATTGAACCCATGTCTCCTGCATTGGCAGACGATTCTTCACTGCTGACCCACCAAGGGAGCCCTTAAGTATATTAGTTATTTAAGAATACAGATTAATTAAGGGGTCATGAAAACACAAGAGTTATAGATACAGTTTTTACTTACTAGCTTTTTAGTACTGAGAAAGTGCCATCAAGCAGAGATAACAATAGAATCTAACTCATGGAACTGTTAGAGTAAATGATAGAGTAAACTGTGAGAGTAAATGATAGAGTCCGGATCAAATGCCAGCAGAGTGCCTGTTTTGCACACTTACTGAAAGTGAAAGTGAAGTTGCTCAGTCATGTCCGACTCTGTGACCCCATGGACTGTAGCCTACCAGGCTCCTCCGTCCATGGGATTTTCCAGGCAAGAATACTGGAGTGGATTGCCATTTCCTTCTCCAGAAGATCTTCCCAATCCTGGGATTGAACCCTGGTCTCCGGCCTGGTAGGCAGACACTTTACCGTCTGAGCTACCAGGGAAGTCTGCACACTTATTACCTGAAGGCATTTTCACCCTTTATGTTTGTGGGGCAGTTTAAAGAACTACTGCCCTCTAGTGGGTGCATCACACATTGCAGGGGTCAGGGTTTCTGTGTTCCCTTCTCCCCTGCTCTGCCTCAGTTTACCCAAAAGCTGTCTGAAGAGAAGCATCTCTTACTTGCCCCTATCCTGGCAGGAACGGGTTTGGAGAGGAAGCTCTGAGCCCCGGAGAGTGATGGGCATGGTTGTCAAGCCTCTCAGTTGAAGCTGTGGAAGATGGGGCTAGGTTTGGGGAATTGGGCTGCTGGTCCATGGTGCAGTCATGATGTGGAGCTGAAGGCTATGGGCAGATGAGTTCTCATGCACACAGATCAGCGCTCAGCATGGGCCCCACCAGCTTCCAGTGAGAACTCTAGCTGTTAAAGGGCTCTCACCCAGCTCTGAAGGTTGATCTCGTCTCTTTCATAGACTTAGGGGCCATGTCAGAGGGAGGGCTCTGTCTTCTGGCTTAGGATGGAGCTTTGCAAGGGGCAGCCCCACAAGGTGGGAGTTGGCTCATCTGGATTCCTCTGACCTTCCCAGGGAAGAGGCTTATCTGAGGGTTGGGAACCTGAGCTCCTCCTTTAGTAGAGGGGAGGGGCCTTCTTCCTTTGTGAAGTTAAGAGGGAGGGAGGTCTCATTTCTCCATTTCAGGGTTTCCATGTGGTTAGTGCAACACTAACACTTCATTGAGGGGCTTCCCTGGTTGCTCAGCTGGTAAAGAATCCTCTTGCAATGCAGGAGACCTCGGCTCGATCCTGGGTGGGGAAGATTCTCTGGAGAAGGGATAGGCTACCCACTCCAGTATTCTTGGGCTTTCCTAGTGGCTCAGATGGGAAAGAATCTGCCTGCAATGTGGGAGACCTGGGTTCGATCCCTGTGTCAGGAAGATTCCCTGGAAGAGGACATGGCAGCCCACTCCAGTACTCTTGCTTGGAGGATCCTGTGGACAGAGGAGCCTGGCGGGCTTCAGTCCGTGGGTCCACAGAGTCAGACATGACTGAGCACTTTCACATGCAACTGTTCAGTCAATGAAGGTTTTCCCTAATTTTTTTTTTTTTTTTTAATCTTTCTGGAATTCTTGGAAAGCCCATCTCCTCATGGCATTGACCACTGAACAGATGGCCACCACGTCTTTTTCTCTAGCTCTGTTTTCTCTCCCTAGCTCTTGAATTTCTACATGCTTGCTGTAATCTCTGTCTGGGAAGTTCTGCCCACACCTCAAACAAAGGAGCTAAAGCTTAATAATGAACTTCAGTGCCTGAGCCAGCCCTGCCCCCGAATTCTCTGCCTCTGTGATGGTGTCTCTATCCTTGCAGTCACTCTGGCTTGCAGCCTCTGAATTGCCTTGGAGCCCTCCCTGTGCTTACCATCACGCCCCATCAGTCATCTGGTCACCTAGATCCCTCTGCACCCGTGTTTGGTGTCTGCTTCCTCTTTCCCAATATCTGTGTTATGGCTCCAGCAGGCTCTCATGCCCACTCCTCAGGGCTCTTGTGATAGCCTCCTGACTAGTGGACTGTCTTTAGTATTCTAACTTCAGTTTTGCCCCCACCCAAAGGCTAGGTTAGTGAATGTCCATCCTCACACTTCCTTGCTGAAGAAGACATCTATGGTTCCCTCCTGCCACCCACAAAATTTTCACTCGGAGCCCTGAACCATCTGTCCCAACCTTTCCTGGGTCGTGTTCCTCTACTCCCCTCCGTGTGCTCCTCACCATCCACTCTAGGGTCAACTCTCTACCTCCTTCAAAGGCTGGGTTGCTTGCTACTTTTTTTGATTATTCCTACTGTCCCTGGCCAAATAGCCCATTCCCATCCTAGCCAGAAATAGCTTCTCCCACCTTGAACGCTCTTGGTTTTGTGTGTGCTCCATTTGTGTGATGGTGACCACGTTGGCTCTTGTTTGAAGGTTTGTGTAGAAATTCTAATTTCTCGACCAGATCATCAGTGCCAGGGCCAGCCCCCTGCTCCCCTTTGGGTCTCCTTTGGCTCACCCATCCCAGTGGGACGGTCTGCTGGAGGCCAGCCCCCTGGTCCCCTTTGGGCGCCTTTTGGATCACCCATCACAGTGAGAATATCTGCTGGAGGCTGTGCTTCCGGAGTCAGCTGGACTTATTTGCCAGGAGGCTTTGATCGAGGTCTCTCTGGGACCGTGCGGACTGTCTCTGGCCCTGCTCCTTAGGGCACAGGAACTCAGCAGGCTGTGGGTTTGGTCCCTTCAGGGGCTCTGCATTCATGGTATCTGCTGAGGTTACGCCTTCTCCCTTTTGGCTCCAGTAGTCAAACTAGACTCATTCAGTAACACAAATGACAATCCTTTTCAAAAAATCATTTCCCTTAGCTCAGGCAGGTGGACCATAAGACCTGCTCTGGAATTACCACCTCCTCTGTGAAAACTGCATGTTTAAGGGGGCAGTTTCTTTCTTTTTTTTTTTTTGCTGCACCATGCAGCTTGTGGGATCTTAGTTCCTTAACCAGTGATTGAACCCAGGTCCACGGCTGTGAAAGTGCCAAGTCCTAACTACTGGATCACCTGGGAATTCCAAGGAGACACTTCTTTATAAATAAATTTGATTTGTGCAAACCCAGGTTCCACATGGTGACTGTGGGTTAGTGGGAAAGCGTGGACTTGGAATGAGAAGAATGGGTTCAAGCCTGGACTGGGATGCATATTTCTTATGTGGCCAAGATGCTTGACCCAGGAGCTTTGGCTTCTGCTCCTTCTTCCAACAGTAGTGAAAGAAGGTTAAGTGAAAGCATGTGGGCAAAATGCTTCACAAAGCAGCAAGTGCTCTGGGGATAACCCTCAGATTGGCTGGAGGAGATCCTGGGAGTGTGTTCTAGAGTGGCTGTGATGTTGGTTGGTCAGGACTTAGTCCTCTTGGGAGGGTTTGTGTGGCACCAAGGTCAGAGAAGCTTCATGGGATGGTGGATGTGGTCTGAGATGGTCAGATTAGCTTGCCTACCGAAGAGTGTTTATCTGGTACTGGACAAAATGAGTGGACGATACACCTGGGAGGAGGATATCCTTTTTTTTTTTTTTTTAATTGTAGTTGATTTACAGTGTTGTGTTAGTTTTTGCTTTACAGCAACGTAGTTCAGTTATATGTATATATACATACATTTTTAATGTTTCTTCCCATTATGCTTTATCATAGGATATTGAATCTAGTTCTCTGTGCTATACAGTAGGCCCCTGTTGTTTATCCATTGTATATATAAAGGCTTACATCTGCTAATCCCAGCCTCCCGCTCCATCCCTGCCCCAACCCCCTCTCCCTTGGCAACCATCAGTCTGTTCTCTATGTCCGTGATTCTGCTTCTGTTTGATAGATAGGTTCATTTGTGTCATATTTTAGATAAACATATAAGTGATGTGCATGCATACACGCTAAGTCGCTTCAGTCGTGTCCAACTCTGTGCGACCCTATGGACCATAGCCCTCCAGGCTCCTCTGTCCATGGGATTCTCCAGGCAAAAATACTGGAGTGGGTTCCCATTCCCTTCTCCAGGGGATCTTCCCGACCCAGGAATCAAACCCAGGTCTCTTCCATCTCCTGCATAGGCAGGCAGGTTCTTTACCACCAGTGCCATCTGGAAAGCCCATACATATAAGTGATACCATATGGTATTTGTCTTTCTCTTTCTGACTTACTTCACTTAGTATGATAATCTCTAGTTGAATCTGTGTTTCTGCAAATGGCATTATTTTGTTTTTTGATGACTGAGTACTATTCCATTGTATATATGTACCACGTCTAATTTATGCATTCATCTGTCAGTGAACATTTAGATTGTTTCCACATCTTGGCTAATGTGAATAGTGCTGTTATGAACATGGGGTGTATGTATCTTTTGAATTATAGTTTTGTGGACATCCTTTGACACACTTCCCACTCCCACCCCACCCCACCTTTGTTGTTGAATATTTTTTGACCCATATCTACCAGTCCAGTAGTTAAGACTCCGAGCTTCCACTGCAGGGGTCATGGATATTGAGGAACCAGGATCCCTGCATGACTTGGTGTGGCCAAAAATATAAAAAAGAAGGTGATAGATTCCCCCATATAAGTGATATATATGGTATTTGTCTTTATCTTATTTATTTCACCTAGCATAACACCTTCAAGGTCCTTCCACATCATCACAAAAGGCAGAATGTATAGTATTCCATTGTATATATGTCACATCTTCCTGATCCATTCATCAGTGGACGGACACTCTGGTGGTCCCTGTGTCTTGGCGACTGTGAATAATGCTGTGGTGAACATGAGGCTGAAGCTAGTGCTTTGAGATAGTGATTTCATCTTTAGATGTATACCCATATATACCCATACTCCTTTTCTTTAGATATATAACCGACTCTTTGTGACTCCATGGACTGTACAGTCCATGGAATTCTCCAGGTCAGAATACTGGAGTGGGTAGCCTTTCTCTTCTCCAGGGGATCTTACCAACCCAGGGATCAAACCCAGGTCTCCCGCATTGCAGGTGGATTCTTTACCAGCTGAGTCACAGGGAAGCCCAAGAATCCTGGAGTGGGTAACCTATCCTTTCTTCAGTGGATCTTTCCAACCTAGGAATCAAACTGGGGTCTCTTGCATTGTGGGACAATTCTTTACCAGTTGAGCTATGAGGGAAGCCCTCATATACCCAGGAAGGGAATTGCACTGAATATGTGCTCAGTCACTCTGTCATGTCTGACTCTTTGCAACCCCATGGTCTGTAGCCCACCAAGCTCCTCTGTCCATGGGACTTTCCAGGCAAGACTACTGGAGTGGGTTGCCATTTCCTTCTCCATGAGATAGTGATTTCATTTTCTTTAGATATGTACCCAGGAAAGGAATTGTACTGAATACACTTTAAAAAAATCAAACAAACAAAAAACCTCTTAGATGTGTATGTATTTACATTTCTTTAAGTTCAGTTTGTAAAATACATTTCCATGGTCTTGGGATCGGGCATTGGTGATGTCATAGGTCAGGGTTGCCTGACCTTTTGCCCCTGCCCCTTCTCTCCAGTGGCTTCCTCCTGGGAAAGGGCATCTCCCCCTCCAGCTTTGCTGTGTGTGTGTGGGGGTGGTCTGCAGAGACACTCTCCCCTTTTACTCCCTGACATGGGGTGCTCTCTGCAGAGGTGGGGGTCCAGAGTGGTAGCCAGACTACAGATGATCAGGGAGTGGGTGCTGGGCTCACAGCTGCCTCCCTCCCCTCTCCTGATGCAGGTGCTTCAGTGAAGAGTCCTGTGTCTCCATCCCTGAAGTGGAGGGCTACGTGGTGGTGCTACAGCCGGATGCCCCCCAGATCCTGCTGAGCGGCACTGCTCACTTTGCCCGCCCAGCTGTGGACTTCGAAGGACCCGAGGGGGTTCCTTTGTTCCCTGATCTCCAGATCACTTGCTCCATTTCGCACCAGGTGGAGGCCAAAAAGGATGAGAGTTGGCAAGGCACAGGTAAGCATGCCTCCCGGGGAGGGGTCGGTGTCTGGAGCCAACCTGAAGGAGAAAATCTGGAGCTGGACATGACAGCAATGTCACCCCACATTTGCTTTTCGAGAACCACTGGCTACTGGGAAGGAGGGCCAGTGGGAGGCCCCCAGGTATAAGAACACTGTCGGGTAGTGACCTTCTTGACAGCGATGCTGGCAGCTCTCAGGGGATGACCCAGGATGGGGAGGAGGAGCGGCCAGGAGGTGGGCCCTTCAGCTCTGACCCAGACCCCGACTCCCTCCCATCCAGTGACAGACACTCGCATGTCAGATGAGATCGTGCACAACCTGGACGGCTGTGAGATCTCCCTGGTGGGGGATGACCTGGATCCCGAGCGGGAAAGTCTGCTCCTGGACATGGCATCCTTGCAGCAGCGAGGCCTGGAGCTCACCAACACATCCGCCTACCTCACCATTGCTGGTCAGTGGGGCCTGAGAGTGGTCCTCTTTTCTTGGGATGCCCCTGTCCATCTCTGGGGGACCCAGAGGGTCCTCCTTCCAGGCCCAGGAATGTGACCAAGTGTCCCCTTCCACCTTCCCCATCTGGAGGTCCTCTGGCTTCCAGATTGTCCATAGAGGTGGGGGCCGGGGTTTAGAATCCTGATGGTTCTTTCCCAGCATCTCTGTCCAGCCCGGCTTACCTCTGTTCTGGGCTCCACTCTTCTCTGGCTCAGTCTCTGACTAGCTTTCTTATTCTCTGGCCATTTGCTACTCACCATCTTCTCTGTCTTCCATCTCACTGATCTCTTGGATTCAGCATAGCTTTTCTTTTCTTTTAATATTTATTTATGTGGCTGTGCTGGGTCTTAGTTGGCAGCACGCGGGATCTTTTTTAGTTGCGGCACACGGGGTCTTTAGCTGTGGCATGCAGACTCTTTAGTTGTGGCATATGAACTCTTAGTTGAGGCATGTGGGACCTAGTTCCCTGACCAGGGATGGAACCTGGTCCCCTTCACTGGGAGCATGGAGCCTTAGCCACTGGACTCCCAGGGAAGTTCCTAAGTGCTCATCTCTTAATGTTTGGTGGTAATGACTTGGCAGCTTTCCAGGGAAGCCTGTTCCTTTCCAAAGGACCCTCTGTTGGGAAGAATAGAAGACGGGGTGGCTGGTCCCCTCCTGTTTCCATTCCCTTCCAGAGCCTCATGAAGGGTTTCTGTGTTTGCCCCTCACCATCTCCCTGCTGCTGCCTCCTCCCTCTGTCCTGCATGCGTCCCTGTTTTCCTTCTCTCCATCTGTCCTCCCAGCTCGCAGAGGGCAAATGGAGCCTCGGTTTCTCTGTCCCAGTCAGGCAGAGCTGGCGGGGTGCAGGGGAGCCTCTCTCCCTCTAAGGAATCGGGTCACGCTCCTGTTGAGTTGAGGGGTGTCAACAGGTGGGAGTCTGGGAGAGAGACCCCGGACCTCCTCGCTGGCTCCTGCTCTGAGCCGCCTCCCGGGTTCCCAGGGGTGGAGAGCATCACCGTGTACGAAGAGATCCTGAGGCAGGCGCGTTATCGCCTGCGACACGGAGCAGCCCTCTACGCCAGGAAGTTCCGGCTCTCCTGCTCAGAAATGAATGGGCGTTACTCCAGCAATGAATTCATCGTGGAGGTAACCCAAGCTCCCTCCCTCCCACAGCCGCCCCCGCTGGTGAGGAGCCGGTCCGGGGGTACTGAGCCCCCTGGTGGTTGGGGGTGGAAACTGCAGCCCGGGCAGGGGAATCCTGGACCCGGGCTGTGGGTGGAGGAGGAGGGGAAGCTGGGGCGGCGGGGAGCGGGTGGGGGCGTGGGGCATGGGCAGGGGTGAAGAGATGCGCCTCCGAGGGCTGGAGGAGGACTGGGGAGCAGCGAGCGTATCCACTGAGCCCGCCCTCGCCCCAGGTCAGCGTCCTGCACAGCGTGAACCGGGTGGCCCACCCCAGCCACATGCTAAGCTCCCAGCAGTTCCTGCACCGCGGGCACCAGCCACCGCCTGAGATGGCTGGACACAGCCTGGCCAGCTCCCACCGCAACTCCAGTACGTAAGGCTGGGTGGGGCCAGCAGGCGGGTGGGCGCAAGCATCCTCCCCCCACCTCTGGGGGTGGTGGGTGAGGAGGAAGGGGTGGAGCCATGGATTCTGTAGAACCTGGCTTGGTAGACGGTTCCGATCCAATCCCTTCACCCCTGGCTCATTCACTTTCCCTAGTGGAGAGTTCGAGCCTTGGGTCATCACAGGGTCACTCATATCCGGGCTGATGGTCAGTGCAGGTTTAGCCTTTGTTGTTGCTGCTGCCAACAATAAGTCAGCCCCGGACCTCAGGATCCTCAGTAGTGAAGCTATCACGTATTAAGCACCTACTGTATACTAATGCTGTCGACAATACCGTTAAGAATACAAACAATTATAAGGTAGATACAGTTTTTATTCTAAAGAAGGTTAGTGCTATTGCCCGTCAAATTATGTGCTATCTAAGATTGAGGGCAGGAGGAGAAGCGGACGACAGAGGATGAGATGGTTGGATGGTATCACCGACTTGATGGACATGGGTTTGGGTGGACTCTGGGAGTTGGTGATGGACAGGGAGGTCTGGCGTGCTGCGGTTCATGGGGTCGCAAAGAGTTGGACAAGACTGAGTGACTGAACTGAACTGAACTGATAAAGTCAGAAGGCTATTTCTGAAACAAAATATGCAAACATGTGAAGTGTTACATCCAGATGGACAGAGGCCCTTCAGAGCCATCTCGTTCCCTGGCCAGGGTTGCTTACTAGTGATGCAATTTTTAATTCATAATTTGAGTTGCTTAATTATAGAAAAATTAGAAACTATAAGTGTAAATAAGAAAAGTCATCCATAATTCCACCACAGTTGACCTATTGTTAGTAGGGTCACAGCCCAGTTTTTGCCTATGTGACCGTTTTCTTTTTTTCTTTTAACAAACATGAGATCAAACTATTTTGTAACCTAATATTTATACCTAATATTATAAATTGAGTCTTCTCCACATTGTTAAAAACTGCAATGATTCTGATGTTGCTGGAAATGGTTTTTGGAATCCCTTTTTTACAATTGTTTTCAAAGTCAATTCATGAGATGCATTTACTTTTGTTACTTTCAGGACATACCTTGCTTTTGGCCTAGTTCAATATTACCCAATATCAGCATCCACTTTTGTCGGAGTTGGCTCTGGATAGCATTTTGCGTTTGTACATGTAAAACCCACTCTGGAAAGGCAGAGATGTGTCACTTATTAGAAAAAGTCAGGGACTTCCCTGACAGTCCAGTGGTTAAGACTTTGTGCTTCCACTGCAAGGGGCACAGGTTCGATCCCTGGTCGGAGAACTAAGATCCCACATACTACATGGCATAGCCAAAAAAAAAGAGATTAAAAAAAAGTCAAAACTTGTGTTGCAGGCTCTGAAGGCAATTCCCTAAGGCGTTCCAAACATGCTTTCTTGGGACAAGGTCATGGTCACTTACTGAGCCCTACCCTTAAAGGGCAGCTCTCTTGTCAACCATGTAATCATTAACAGTGGTGAGCACTTTGGTGTGCCAGGCACTCTGCCTGTGAATTTTACACCTATTAACCCAGTGAGTCATTACAGACAACAGGTGAAATAGGCACTAGAATGATCCCCTATAAAGACAAGGAAACAGAGACCCAGAGAGGTTAAGTACCTTATCCAAGATCACATAGCAAAAATATGGTGGAGCCAGGATTCGAATTCAGCCAGCAGAATTCCAGAACCCGTGCTCTAGCACCCTTCATATCCTCTCCATGTTAGATGCTTTACAAATAGTCTATCACGTTACAGTTGCACCTAATTTGGGGGAGCCCTTGAGGACTTCCCAGGATGTCTCTAACTGAGACTGGCTCCTGGGTACCCCTCAGAATTCAGTCTGGTTTCCTTTCCTCGGGCAGCGGCCCCCACTGCACTGTCTCTTGTGTTTGCTTTTCCCTGGGACTGGCTCCCCTCATCCTTGCTCTCCCTGAAAACAACTGCAGACACCTTTTAAGTGTTTTCCTGTGATTCCTACCGCAAAGCAGATGGAAGTAGGGGTGAGGAGGGAGTGTAAAGCAAAAGGAGGTTGCAAGGTTCTAGGAAGCTTCACACTATCTTTAGAGACATGTGCGTGAACTTGACCTGTTTTTGCTAAATAGACTTTTGGGGCCATGGCTCCCTAGCTCTTCTTCCAGTTCTTTCCTTGGCAATCATTCCACTCAGCCTTGCTGGGGTTGGATACTGGGTCTACCACTCAGATTAGGCTCACAGTGGGTCCTGGTTGGCATTGCTGTTGGGCTTGGGAAGACTCTCATCCTTGTTTTCTCTGCTTGCTCTGAGATCCCAATTGAGAGCGGCAGCCTGCTTTTCCTTTCCCCTGATTTTGGCCTGAGTAGGGTACAGAGTTCACAGTTCATCCGAGGGCCTTGGTGATTGACATCTCCTGAACTTATCAGGAGACCCATTTTGACAGACCCATTCCATGTACCTTTCCTGACTCTTCAAAGTGTTCCTTTTCTCTCCCTTCCCTCCCAGTCCCAAGAGTGGAGTTACAGAACTGTGGTTTAGCAATTTCAAATTACTCTGACCATGCAAAAGAGGAAGAGGTAGAATTCTCTCCAATGGGATGGGTGGTTCATTTCTCTGAAGTGCCTAAGTGCACCAGGAAAGTGTGAACTGGCACAGTCAGCCAAGGAAGGCCTGTGCTGGCGCATTCAGACCTTGACCTTGAACCTGGAGGGTAGAAGGGAGTCTGGATGGACATGAGAGAGAACAAGAGTGTGAGAACTGGGGGTGGGTGGGTGGCTCGGGGGGTTGTGTTTGGAGAGAACAAGGCTGCCTGAGAAGGGTAAGATGAGTGTTGAAGACAAGATTTATCCAGTCCTGCCAAATTTTGATGCACATCAGAATCGCCTGGGAGCAGTAAAAACCCTTAGTGCCTCGGTCATACCCTATACCAATTCAGTCAGAAGGTCTGGGATGGGGAGCCAGGCTTCAGTGTGTTTTTAAAGATCCTCAGGTGATTCCACTGTGCAGTCAAGTTAGGAATTATTTCCTTGCTTTGTTACCTACAAGTATCTGAGACTTTGTGGAGAGACCCACAGTGCAGTAGGATAAGAATAGAAAATGAAGTTGGACATGAGGCAGAAAGGATGACTATGGAAGATGAAGCCAGGGAATAAGTCACTTCATAAAACACATGCTGTGAGATGCTGCATAGTCGCTTGAGTGGCCAGAATTTGGACCTGAGCTTCCTTGGAGCTGAAACAGGAGGAAAACTGAGCAGTTAGGAAAGTCACGTGATGGGACCCACCAGTGCTTCTGGTTGGAGGTTTCTCCCCAGCCTCTTCAGAAAGGGGGCTGCACGCAGGGCTGTGGACAGGGCATCCACGGTGCCTTACACTCACACGAAGCCAGGAGTTTCACATGGACTACTGGCTAGAACTCAAACACTCCTTCCTGTTGGGGAGGTCACTCGAGGCCAGAGTCAACTACTTGGAGCTAATGCAGTAAGAAAGGTTGATGATGTTTCCTAAACTCTTGGTTGCTGTCTGTAGCTAACTTAAAAATTCCCCGTCTCCCCGGCCTCCTGGCTCAGTTTAAACTAATTAACTGTGCTTGTTTGCCCGCACATGCAGTGTCTGCGCTGTGTCTTTCCTGTGGTCATTTCTGACTGCTGGCAGTCAGCTTGTCACTTCCTTCACCAGGCCAGGGGCTTGCAGGGACAAATGCATTTGATTAAGGCACAGAGCAGAAGCTCTGGCTCGTCGTCATTGTGGCTGTGGCGCCAGTTCACCTGCTGTGGCCTCCACCCCGAGGAGGGGTTTCTACTTCTACAGCCTGGGCTTGGCTACGGGGGCACTCTGCTGGTGGGGTCACTGTTCTGGGATCCTGCCCCACCGACCTGGAGACGCGGGAGGGGCTTTTTCCTGCAGAGGAGCCGACAGGCCAGCTCGGCCTGCCCCGTCCTCCTCCTCCATCCCCAGGCAGTTAAGAAACACTCATCCAGCCAGGCCCATCTCTCCCCAGAGCTGGTGCCCACGGAGTGCGCCTGCCTTGCTCAATAGAGTCAGTTGTCATTGGCCCCAAATGGGCTATGGGTCGGGTCAGACTGGGGATCGACTTGGCAGAGCACCATCAGGGCGGCCTCGGCGAGGCGTGAGGCCAGTGCGGTTGCTCCCACACCTGCTTGTGTTTCCACACCTGGCTGGCTCTGGAGCATGTGGCAGCGTGTGTGTGCACTGTCTGCTGGAGGACAGGTGTGCACCAGGGTGTACCCCATGCTCTGTGCTTCCCTGCGTTCTGCTCCGTCTCTGGCCATGTGAGTCTTGGAGGCTGTGGGTAAATTCGTGTGTGTGTGCGTGTGTGTGTGAGTGAGACGCTTATACTAACAGCCCCTCAGCAACGGGACTGCCCAGGGTGTGGGTCCCACACAGCCTCTCTGGTCAGTGAGGCGCTGTGCCTCCGTGGCCAGCAGGAGTGGGCACCCATGTGGGGTGCAGTCACCCAGTTGCCCGTGAGGGCACTGAGCCTGGGGGCGCGCCTGTGGGGTCTCTACCTCCACCTGCTGTCCGTGGGGCTGTGGGCTCCTCTGTTTTGCCTCCTCCTGCTTCTCCGCGTGTTGTCCGTGTGTGCGCAGGAGGCGGGCAAGGCTGTGCTTACGGCTGCTGCCTCCGTGGCCGTCTGGGTCCAGGTCTGTGGCGGGTACCTTGTCCTGCACGGGCTCGCCTGGACTGCCCAGCTGGTGGGGAGCTGGGTGGCGCTGCACGTGTGGCTCTGCTGCGCCTTGCTGGAGACCCTCGGGCGCATCCTTTCCATCCTGCCGTGTGAGCAGGCCATGGGGTGGCTGGTGCGGGCAGGCGTGCTGGCCGGCAGAGGCCTGGCGCGGGTGCGGGGCGTGGCGACCCTGGTCCAGGTGTGCGCCCACGCGCTCTTCCTGGGCGTGTACCTCTGCCTGCATGTGTGCTTTGCCGCCATCAGCTCCAAGGTCCACGTGAGGGTGCACGCCCCGCTCTGGGTCTCGCTGCCCTTTAGGGTCCACATCCCCCTGAGCCTGGGCTTCAGAGTGAGGCTGCAGGCCCAGAGGCACGGCGAGGTCGAGGGGCCGGGGGGTGCATCCCGAGGGGAGCAGAGCCCCCCGGTGTCCCTCGAGCCCACGAGGAGACGGGAGGCGTCACGGAGCAGGGGCGAGCTCTGTCCAGGTGGGTACTTGAAGGGGCTGCTTTCTACCTCTTGGTCCTGTCCCCAGCCTTGGGTGCCAGGCCACACTTGGAGCCCACTTCTCCTCTTCAAACGAAGGAGAACATTCTCTACTCTTGCATCATCAAGCCCGTGTGGCCACCTCTCTCCCTTCCCCTCTGGGCTCCCGGGACCTCCTTCCTGAACTGCATGGCCGCCAGGGAAGGCACAGGCAGAGGACCTGGGCAGGGTCCAGGCCTTGCCCTCTGTCTGCCGAGCACAGAACTACTCAGGGCAATGTTGGGCTGGGGGCCCTTCTCCTCCCCTGCGCTTTCTCCTTTGCAGACCTCCTCCTTCCCTCACGCTCTCAATTCCTCCAGTCACCCCCTGCCCTCCCCATCTCTGCCCTTCCCTGGGTGAAAGTGAAAAAGAGAAAGTGATAGTCGCTTAGTCAAGTCGGACTCTTTGCAACCCCTTGGGGGTATCCCGCCAGGCTCCTCTGTCCATGAGATTTCCCAGGCAAGAATACTGAAGTGGGTTGCCAGTTCTTCCTCCAGGGGATCTTTCCGACCCAGGGACTGAACCCAGGTCTCCTGCATTGAGGGCAGATTCTGTACCCATGGGACTCTGCTTCTCTTCCAGCTTCTACAGTGGAGACCCCTCTTCTGGGCCATCATGGACCCTCTCTTTTGCTCAGGATGCCCTCTTCCCAGACCCCTGACCCCCTTCTGCCATGCCCCTCCCCCCTCCCCACCAGCCGAGTTGGCTCAGCTGTGCCTGGCTCTCTCTGCAGTGGTCCCCAGCGCGGCCACCCTCATCATCGTGGTGTGCGTGGGCTTCCTGGTGCTCATGGTCGTCCTGGGTCTTGTGCGCATCCACTCACTGCACCGCCGCGTCTCGGGGGCCAGCGGGCCTCCCGGGGCCTCCAGTGATCCCAAGGACCCCGACCTCTTCTGGGATGACTCAGCTCTCACCATTATTGTGAACCCCATGGAGGTGAGTGGGGGGCCTGGCAGAGTCAGGGTGCAGCTGGGGCACACTCCCAGCAGGGAGACTCCCAATGAGCACCCCACCACACCCCACTCTTCCCCAGTCCTACCAGAGCCGGCAGGTCTGCGTGGCAGGCACTGCGGGTGGCCAGCAGGACGACGAGGACAGCAGCGACTCAGAGGCGGCTGACTCACCCAGCAGTGATGAGAGACGCATCATCGAGACCCCCCCTCACCGCTACTGAGGCCTCTGCCCCTCCCCAGACAGAGAATTCCGTCCTGGTGAGACAGACACACCGAAGAGACAGAAGGACCTTCTTAGAGGAGAGAGACCCGGTGGGGTGGAGAAGAGATCTCTTAGAAGAGTCCTCTCCTAATCTCAGAATCCGGGGGCCCACCAGAGCCCGCCCCCTCCCCCTCAGCCCCCAGCCCACCCCCGGCTCCATGCCTCTGGGCTCCTACACCCGGGTTGGGGAGATTCTGGCTGCCTTGTCTGTCCCCAGGCAGCCACCCCCTTTGCTGACTCACGTCTGTCTCTTCCCCCACCGGCCATGTGCTATATGGGGGTGGGGGTCGCTGAAGGAAACCTTGTCCCCTGCCCTTACCTTCCCTCCTGTCCACGGAGCCCCCCGGCCGGGCATTCTCTGCTTCTCTTAACGAGCCCCCCTCTTTCCATTTCACTTGGGATCCCCTCTTCTCCTGGCCCCCTTCCCACCTCTTTCCTCTCCTTGCCTGAGGTCTTGCAGCCCCTGCCCCTTTCTCCAAGACCTGGCTGTGGCTGGGTTGTAGGGGTGGGAGTGGGGTGGGGGCCCGGGTGGATTATATATAATGTATATTTTTTCATGTCGTCGTGAGCGCAGCCCCTGTGTTCCGTGTGCAGCTCACAACCTTGTGTGCGTGTGGCATCGTCACGTCCTGGGGTGGGAGTGGGGTTCGGGGGGTGGGTGTGTGAGGGAGGGGACACACCCTAGGGTTTTCAAATAAAACAACTGGAAAAAAGCCTGGTGAGCTGCCTCTGGCCTGCTTGATCCCCGGTGGGCGCTCTGTGGGTGGCCGCTCTGGGGTCTCTGACCCCTTTGGTCTCTGAGCTGAAGTGAGGGGCAGGGCTGGTTGTCTGGGTGCTGTTGCCAGGATCAGATGGCTCCCACTGCACCCTGGGGAAAGTGCAGACAATTGGGGGAATGCTGCATATGCCAGGGTTTCCTGGAAGACATTGTTATCACCCCCATCTCTTGGAATTTTTCACCTGGGGTTCCTGTGTGCCCAGCCCCGGGGGAGTTGAGGGGGAGAGCGCAGGCACCCCTGCTATTTGTTTTTTAAAAAGGGGTTTCCCTTTTAAAAATTAATTAATTGATTAATTAGTGGCCATACCTTGTGGCATGTGGGCCCTTAGCTCCCCCACCACCTGTAGGTGGCAGCTCCACTATGGCGTCCTGCACTTCAGAGGCAACCTTGGCCCGGATTCTGCTCTGTCCTGCTCTGTCCGTTTTGCCTTTCTCCCAGTTACCTGAGCCAGAGACCTGGCCTTTCTCCCAGTTACCTGAGCCAGAGACCTGGGAGTGGGTTGGGATTTCTCCCTCTCCCTTAACCTCATGTCCACATGGTGACTAAACCCTCTCATTTTTACTTTTTAACCCCTTAAAATCTCTCAAATGTCTTTTTCTCCCCGGCACCCCATTGCTGGTGCTGCCTTGGCTTATACCGTCTTCAGTATATGTCTGGTCTGTTGCAAGAGCCTCTTACATGTCACCTACCTGTTGCCTACCTGTCACCTACCTGCCTCCTACCTATTCTCCTTGCCTCCAGTGTTTTGCTCCACTCCACCCACCTCTGGGTTGGAGTGGCTTTTCTAAAGTGCAGGTTCTCCTCCTGGAACCTTCCCTACTTCCAAATCACTGTCAGGGTCAAGTTTGGACACCTTGAGAGGCCCCGCAACCCACCTCCCCCACCTGCCTGGCCCTTCCTGCCACCACCCTGGCACACCTAGGTACCAGTCACACAAACCACTAGTCTTTCCCCAAACCTGCCCTGCTGCTTCTTGCCTCTGTCTTTGCACGTACCGTTCGCTCTGTCCACCGTGTCCTTTCCCCTTTGTGTGCCTAGCCGTCTTGTCCTTATCACTCCAGACTCAGTGCTGCCTCTTCTAGGAAATCTTCTGTGCTCTGGCACCTCTTGTTCACGCCTCCATCCCAGACCTTTTCACTACATGGTGGTTCACATCCGTCTCCACCACCAGACTGTGTCCTCAGAACTCACACAGGGTCTGGCGCGCAGTAGGAGCTCTGAAGAATGGATGAGATGCGTGTGGCTCTCAGATAGATTCTATGAGAAAAGATGTATTGGTAGGAGGGGAGAGGGGAGCTGCTTTGGTGGCCCTCTGGCCTGGGGGCATCAGTGCACAGAGGACAGACATGACCCAGCAGGTGCCTGCTGAACCCTCTCCTGGAGGGGCCCTTGTGGATGCCAAGGTCATGTTTCCATGTCTGTGGCAATAACATGTGGGAGGCAGCCTGTCTGTTCTCCCTGGAGCTGCTCAGAGCGATGGGTCAACGGGCAGAGCCTTCAGATATCAAAGCCTCAGTGCTAACAAGGTGTGAGAGTGAGACTTCAGTCTTTGGTCTTAAACTTCAGGGAGCTCACCCCCTCTCCTCTTACTGTCCCCCCTAGTCCTCACGCACCCCTGGCCTCAGGGTCCACAGCTTCCCACAGAGAGCAGCGGAGTCGAGTGTTTGCCCTTGTGCTCACTCAGTCATATCTGACTCTTTGCGATCCCATGGACTGTAGCCTGCCAGGATCCTCTGTGCATGGAATTCTCCAGGCAAGAATACTGGAGTGGGTTGCCATTTCCTACTCCAGGGGGTCTTCCTGACCCAGGGATCGAGCCCACATCTCCAGGTTTTCTGCACTGGCAGGTGGATTCATTACCATTAGCGCCACCAAATGGGAAGCCCATTTGCCCCTGGAGCCCCCAGAGTGTGGCCAGACTCAGGACCCGAGGTCTTCATTCAAGTTCAAGCCCCAGTTCTTGGGAGCAGATGGGGCAAGTATACACATCGGCAGCACAGGGTCCATCTCTTAGCGTCTGCCCAGTCCCGGCCTCCCTGGATCATCCATCTCTGGGACCAACTGGGGTTTCTTCTGAAATGCACCTTTTTGCATTCGTTTCCTGGGGACTCTCTGGGGTCACGGGCCACTGACTGTGTCTTATAGGTGCATCCTTTCCTGTCCTGTTCATCCCTAGTGCTGACACCCCAGATGCCAGCCCATGGCTGCCAGAACCTCCTGACCTGACAGCTGGGCAGGTGGTCATGTCACCATGGGGTGGGTGGGTGCCTGGAGAAGACTTTGAACCCACGTGCCCCCACACTGCCCCAAGCAACCACTTTCACTTGTGGGCCCATTCTTCTCTCTCAGTCTCTCTCTCTCTCACACACACATTGGCAATAGGAATTAGGAGTGAGGCAAGATGCCGACGCCCATTGTGCAGAGAAGGGGCGGCAGGCAGGAGTCAAAAGGGTTTCTGTTTTATTGCTCAAGATCTCCTGGAAAGTTCCCCAACCTCCCTCACAGAACCTCCCAAGGCCTCAGGACGCCAGGACTTAGGCAGGGCTTCCCATTTCTCTCCTCATGTAATTTGATACAGCAAACATCTCCTTTGGCCTCAATCGGATCTTCTCTTTCACACTGAAAGCCTGTTTTCCTCTTAAGTCCATTCTCTGCAGTGAAAATTGATGAGCTTCTTGGACAGTGCATGATGGAGAGCCAGACCCTTGAGAGAAGCTGTAGAGGCAGAGACGGTAACCAAGTGCTCAAGAATCAAGTGTCTGCATCCTATTACTAGACCAGAGACCTGAATGCTCACCTTTGTGTCTTCTGGGAAGGAGGACATGCACGCACACACACACCAGGGCTCTGCCCATGTCAAGATTCCATCACACTGCAACCTTCCCACTGGTGTGCCATCAGAAACGATCCTAAAACCTGCATTTCGGCAGCTGCCAGCCCCTGCCTTGGGGGCTGCCGTCCTCTTGCTGGGATGGGTCAGGAATGACACATCTGCTCCCAGTCTCCTAGCACCCGTGGAAGAGCTCATATTACTTTCACATTTTAATCTCCATGCTGTCCCCCCAAAATATGTCCTCTGGTTCCCCTCAGGGTTCCTCTGGACCAGTTGACTGCTGAATCACCTAGACCCTGGCCTTTCCTGGTGGCTCAGATGGTAAAGAGTCTGCCTGCAATGCAGGAGACCTGGGTTGGATCCCTGGGTTGGGAAGACCCCCTGGAGGAGGGAATGGCAACCCACTCCAGTATTCTTGTGGAGAATCCCATCAACAGAGGAGCCTGGTGGGCTACAGTCCATGGGGTTGCAAAGAGCTGGACAGACTGAACGACTAACACACACACACCTAGACCCTAGGCCGTTCCCAGGGTGCCTGTAGCATGAGCTGAGCTTGCATCCTCAGTGCTCCTCGGTGCAATGTGGGCTCTGGGCGTCCTGGACTCCTCCTCCCTGGACGCCCTCTTCTCACCCAGCGTCCTGCTGAGGCATCCCGCTCCGGGGCGCCCCCTCCTGGAGAGACGAGGAACGGCAGGAAGGGAGCCGGTGCGGAGGGAGATGGGTGAGGCCCGGCCGGCACCCAAGCGCATCTGAGAGACCGGGAGGAACTGGCAACGCTTATTTTCATCGCGCTGGTGTCGCTGCGTCTCCCGCGGCACCACGCTGCTGTCGCTCCCTAAAATAACCTCGTTCTACAGGAAAAGGACAGATGAGGGTTTAAATTTAGCAACGGTGGGTGGGAGGGGGTGGGGGAATGCAGACTCTGGGATGTGGTGGGGCTGGTTTTGTCATTGAAGGAATTGGAAGCCGGTGATGCCTGCCTGAGGATTCTCACCCACAGGATAAGGGAACGTCCAGTCCGAGTGTAATGTCCAGTCTCGAAGACCTGCCCTGAATATCCGAGGTTCTCACGCCAAGTCTGCAGTCCCGCCCACCTCCCCAGCAGACGTGATCTTTTCCCTTAAACAGCTGAGTTGGAGTTACGCTGCCATTTCTCCACGGGCTTCTGCGTGGCTGGTTCTTTGGGGAGAGGCTGTTAAAGGGCAAAAGCAGAAGTTGAGAAAACCCCTGATTTTCAGTTAGGCTAATGAAGGGAGAGGAGTCTTCCTGGGCTCAGGGCACCGCAGACAGGGAGAAGTCCAGAAGGCACAGGAGCTGTGCAGAGACGGTGATGTCACTTGCAAATGACGGAAGGGCAAAGACCCAGGGTACCAGGCCCAGGTGTCTCAGCTGCCTAGTCCCCCTGGAAGTTCGGCAGCCCCCCCCACAGACCACCCAGCCAATGACCCTCCACCTCGGGGCCCTGCTCTTCCTGCATCATCTGGCTGTTTTGAGGAAATTCCAAAGCACAGGGGGCCCCTCCTGCCAGGGATGGGATGGGGAGGAGGAGCGAGGGAGGAGGGAGGAGGGATTGAGGAGCCCCCACCCCCACCCCCGTGTTCACATCTCAGCAACTTAGTGTTCAGCCTTGGTCTTCAGCTTCTCATCGGCTGTCGAAAGAATTCCCTACTCCAAGGGTTCAGTGAGGCTTCAATACAATCACTTTTTCTGGCCCACGCCATGAACGGCCTAGGGGAGGCTTGCATCAACATGAAGCTCCAGTGCACCCACCTGTGCTTCAGAGTACTTCAGTCACTGGTTTGCCAAGACGTTCCTCAGGGGGAACTGCTCCAGGGACCACCCATGCATCGACCTCTTCAAGCACTACCATCAGCGTGTTCAAATCAGAAAGCAACAAAGGAGAAGGAGATTCCTATTGAAGGACTGGAGTTCATGGGTCATGGCAAAGAAAAGCCTGAAAGCTCTTCTTGACCTTGACAGTCACCTTGATAATGGACATCTCAAATCAGGAAATTGAGGACTCTGGTTCTTGTCAGTTAGAACTGAAGATAGCATTGATTTGATTAATTTAGGAGGGAGGAGTTTCCTTTCCTTGATACTTTTCTCTGCTTGTAAAAGATGATGAACAGTCACTCTTTGCTTTGAGATTTCTGGCTTTGGCATCTCAGCAGGAACTCAGTGTTCTAAATAATAGAATTTTGGGGGATTATGGTTGTAATATTTGGTCTGGGGTCAGTTTTAAATATATCTTGTATGAAAACACTCGTAACCTTGTCAGGATGTCTAAGATTGCCTGACCTTGAGTCATTCTTTGAAGGACATTCATTACAGACACTCTACTGGGGTTATTTGTTCTTGGAAGTAACTGGTTAAGATCTTTTTTCTCTGAGGGAACTAGTGCTCCAGAAAGGGTTCCCAGCACAACAGTTGCAGTCAATGCTTCGGTGTGCAGTTTTATTTTTATATAGTAATTTAACTGTTAAGGTTGCTGGTGGACTGGGTTAGCCAAGAGGAAGACAGCTTTCAGTTCCCTATCTTAACAAGAGGTGTCAGAGCTCATATTAAGATGTAAAAGCTCCATGCATGCTGCATTTCAGAGTTCATGGTGTAGTTTAGGAATTAAAATCCTTGAAGTGGCTGTGGAGAAAGATCCTAAATTACAAAGATTTGTGGCTGCCAGCTTCCAACCTAAGTCAATGAATTAAGTCATCCTGTATATCATAAAAATGCCAAAATGCTGCCTATGATTAAATGGGGATGGGGAGGGGTGGAAAAGAGGTCGCTTTATTTGCCTTGTTTATTCACCCTGCCCTGTAATGCCTGTAATCATGAAAAGGAATAAATTGTAATATTTAGTTTAAAAAAAATCACTTTTTCTGATGCAACTCAAAATTGGCATACTATATGTGAGCTATCATTATCACTAATTATTGGGAGATGGGCAGGTGATGAAGGGGTCTTTAAAACATGGCCTCTAGGGGATGGCAGAATCCCTGAAGTTCCTTGCCCCTCCGCCACTGCCCCCAGACTCCGGCAGCATGGCTTGTAGTGTTTGTTTTTTGTTTTTTCAACAACAACAACAACAAAAAAAAACGGTGATTGCATTTATTTCTAATGTGTATTTATTTATTTTTTTGACTGTGCTATGAAGCATGTGAAATCTTAGTTCCCCCGACTACGGATGGAACTCGCAATCCCTGCATTGGAAGCACAGATTCCTAACCACTGGATTGCCAGGGAAGTCCCCAGGCTTGTGGTTTTGAACACTTGCTTTGGAGCTAGACATGCCTGGGTTTTTCTTCACTTGGCAGCTTACAGAAGATTACTGTGGCTAATGCCCATAGGACAGTGACTATTTTCATAGTTTTCAGGCTGATTTAGATAAGCACAGGGTTTTTTTTTTTTTAATAGGTGGAGGTCTTGGCCACAGGAGTGGCTAAGGTCTCAATAAGTAAGAGCTCACTGCCTTTCAGGTGCTGACTTCATGGTCAGAGGTGACCTGGTACTATAGATAAGGCAAAAATAGAGGTTAGTTCACCAATAGATGGTCTTTCCTCAAAATGGGCAGGATCTTAGCTTTAAATGCTTTCCAGGTAAGACTCTGGAGGACGGAATAGCTTTCTGTTCTGTAGTGGGTTTCAGTCAGATTTTTAGGTTGCGCCTCAGACCTCAAAAGGAGCTGAGTTTCATGTTTCACTCCTGACTGTGTCCGTGAGCCTTGTGCAGGCCCAGGTAGGCCATACCTGTCCTTGTGAACTGTGTCAATCAGGGACAAGGGAATGAAGTGTGGAGAGTTCAACATCTCAGGTCATTAGGCTTATCCACAAGCTCTCGAGAGATACCCACAACTATCTCCAAGTAGCTCTGGAATTGTAACCTTTATCATCCTTTGGTCAAGTATATAATCCTTGGCCAAGAATTTGAATTTTGGACTGTGCTTTTAGCTACCAAGGGTGGTATATTTTTTTCCAATGAAGAGATCAGAAGGAGTGAAGATTGCTTATTTAATAGAGGATATGCCATTTTCATGTGATGATAGAAAAATAATTGAACTTATTACCCTTATATATGCAAGGGCTTGTGAAGGTAATTCAAGAGGGCAGTGTCTGGAATATTCTGAGTCTAAGAAGCATGCTTGCTTAAGGAGTCAAGAAAGAACTGCTTAAAAACAACAACAACAAAATAACAATATAGGATTTGGCCTTTCTTCTGGAATAAGAAAGGTGAAGCTTTTGAAGGAAAGATATTGGGTTGGTCAAAAAGTTCATTCAGAGTTTTTGTATGATGTTACAGAAAAAATTTGAATGAACTTTTTGGCCAATGCAATGCAAGGCTGATTGAGCTGGAGGAAGACATCAATTTCTTTGGAAGAACGGTCTGTGGTCTTTAAAGACAGGCTAGACATATATGGGAGGAGTGCGAGGTCTTGGAGGTCAGGCAGGTTTGAAAAGGAATAGGATGTTTATGTGGGTGGGTCTGATGACCCTTGATTAGAGGCTTAGAGAAAAGAGGCCATTGACAGGATCAGGTTAAAAAAAAAGGGTGCTCAGTTGCATCTGACTTTGCAACTCCATGGACCTCAGCCTTCCAGGCTCCTCTGTCTATGAAATTTTCCAGGTAAGAATTTTGGAGCGGGTTGCTGCGCCTTCCTCCAAGGGATCTTCCCCACCCAGAGATTGAACCCATGTCTCCTGCATTGCAGGCAGATTCTTTATCGCTGAGTGACCGGGAAAGCCCCCAAAAGAAAAAGACAGCGGACTTAATAAGTGAACAAAATTCGCTGACCTCTAGATGGGAGTGTGGTAGCAGTCCATCTACCCAAGGTGGAATAAAGATGCCCTGATGTTGTGAACTGTGAGCTAGTCCAGCTGAAAGCTCACCCTGCGGTCAGTGGAGGTAACTCCACCTGGGAAAGTCTCAGTAAGTTCACGGTGTTGGCGGTAGGGGGTTACTGTGACTGCCTGTAGCCCCTGAGCTCTCCCGCTCTGCTCTTCAATCTGACAGCCAACTGTTTACGGCACTAATTTTTTGACCTACTAACCTCAGCCTTTCCAACAAGGTCAAACTGGTCTGAGGAGGTGTAGAATTTAGTATAGAGACAGTGAAGTAATTTTAATATTTTGATGCTAAGGTAAGCTTTGTGTTTCCAACTTGAAATATCTGTTGATTTCAGAATTATGATTTTTAGTTGAAAGGTGTAAGACACTGCTCGAGTTTATAAACAAATAAATAAAAAATTTAAACAAACAAAAAATATAAACAAATAAATAAAGTATTAGAACATTTAAGAGAAATCAAACAGCAGAACACAATGAATTAAGTAATTAGATTTACAAGAGCTGCATATGTTTTAAGAACAATTTTGTGAGTATTTTTAAGTCTACCTTGCCAGGCAATTGAAGTGCACAAGGGGAAAAAAAAATCAGATATATCAAGCGTATGAATATGGTGTAAAACAGTTATGGAAATTTTGCTAACTTTGTAGATGAGACTAATTGCTAAGGAAATGTAAATCTGTTCAAGTTGATTTAAACATCAATCAAAGAACAAGTGGAAGCAATTTTTGAAAAATTAGTACATTTATAAATAGAATTTCAAGATTTGTAAGTTGAATTTCAAGGTTTGAGCAAAACTGTGTTTTATACTCACAATTTTAATAAATTAAACTTTAATTTAAACCCCAGGTAACTGGAAATAGACTTATCTATACACATCAGACATCACGAATATTCACAATGACGGGGTGTTTGTGGAGCTGGTATCAGTGATTAGATCAGAAACTGATGGATCCAAAGAAATCTGAGATGGAGAAGGCATGGACCAGACAAGACAGGGTGTGCCAGAAGGGTGTGCTCACATCCAGGACACAACCGAGTGCTGTGTTGTGCTAAGTCGCTTTAGTCGTGTCCGACTCTGCAACTTTATGGACTGTAGCCTACCAGGCTCATCTGTCCGTGGCACTCTCCAGGCAAGAATACTGGAGTGGGTTGCCATGCCCTTCTTCAGGGGATCTTCCCCATCCAGGAGACGGTCCCTCAGATCTGCAGTAGAGTTTACAAGGAAATAACTGGAATCTAGATGATCAAAACAACCCTACCAACCTCTTGTTTGGAAAATCCTTTCAATGGAGTTTAATTTCATCATCTCTGGTACAGCCTCACGATGGTTGCCAGAAGAGTGGACTGTTGTAGAGATTGTCAGCTTCTCACCAAACCTTAGTCCAGTCCACTGTAGGCATTCAGCTATATTATATTTCCCAGCTTCCTCTGCTACTAAGGTGGCCAAAAGGCTGAGCCAATGGAGTGTGGGCTTGACATCACATCAGCCTCCTGATAGGAGAATCGCTTCAACAAAGTTTAATTTCATTGTCAGTGGCATAGCCTGACCTTGAAACCAATATTTCCCCCATTATTCATTTTCTCTAGTTACTTCTAAACCTTTATTTTATTATGGGATTTGGCTGCATAGCCACAGTCTCTTACCTGCAATCCTGAAATCCACAAAATTTTGAAAACCAAAAGTGTTTTTAGGTAGTCTAATGCCAAAATTCATCTTGCCCTGAACAGGTGAAATTATTTATAGAGTTCATTTCAAAGTAAATATTCATATTTTTTCCTGAAGAAGTATTTTAATTAATTAATTAATTTGATGCTTTTGAACTGTGGTGTTGGAGAAGACTCTTGAGAGTCCCTTGGACTGCAAGGAGATTAACTGGTCATTCCTAAGGGAAATCAGTCCTGAATAGTCATTGGAAGGACTGATGCTGAAGCTGAAACTCCAATATTTGTCCACCTGATGCTAAGAGCTGACTCATTGGAAAAAGACCCTGATGCTGGGAAAGATAAGGAGGAGAAGGGGATGACAGAGGATGAGATGGTTGGATGGCATCACCAACTCGATGGACATGAGTTTGAGCAAACTCTGGGAGATGGTGAAGGACAGGGAAGCCTAGCATGCTGCAGTTCATGGGGTCGCAAAGAGGACACGACTGAGCGACTGAACTGAACTGAATTAATTCAACTGCGCCAGGTCTTAGTTGTGGCAAACGTGATCTTTAGTTTTGGCATGTGGGATCTGTTTTTTTTTTTGTTTTTTTGTTTTTTTTTTTTTTTTGTTGAGGCATGGAAACTCTTAGTTGTTGCATGTGGGATCGAGTTTCCTGAAGGGATCAAACCTGGACCCCTTGCATTGAGAGTGAGAAGTCTTAGCCCCTGGACCTCCAGGGAAGTCCCCAGAAGAAATATTAATGTGCTTGATTCCGAGGGGCTGCCCCAGAGCTGGCTGGGGAAGGTATGTAATTCGCATACACTGGTGTATAATACATAGCCTATGTTTACCTCAGTAAAATCCCCAGAGATCTGGATACTGAAACATGTGCTGTGCTGTGCCTAGTTGCTCAGTCATGGCTGACTCTTTGCAACCCCATGGACTGTAGCCCGCCAGGCTCCTCTGTCCATGGGATTCTCCAGGCAAGAACATTGGAGTAGGTTGCCATTCCCTCCTCCAGGGGATCTTCCCAACCCAGGAATCAAACCGAGGTCTCCCAAATTGCAGGCAGATTCTTTACCGTCTGAGCCACCAGGGAAGCCCTACTGAAACATAATTGGTCCCAAGACTTTACGATGAAGGAATATGGACCTGAGCAAATATACATATCTGGATTGTATTATGTATTGTTCCAGATTCTGGGAGCAAGCACTGCTTTGCTTGGTCCAGTCACTTTGAATTAGAGACCCAGGCTGTATCCGTCTGTGCCTCAGCCGTTTCCAGCACAGGATTTCCAAGGTCACCGTGTACGGTTGGCTGTACCAAGCTGGGCAGAGCAAGTATCAGAGGATGGCACGTGGGGGCATTTCACAGACCAGGCCTGGAAGGGGTGATTATCATTCTGCTCAGTTTCCATTAGTGACTGTCCAGTCATTTGGCCACCTACACAGCTAGGGAGGCTGGGAAATGTAGTTCAGCTGTGTGCCCAGGATGAGGAGGAGTGTTTCAGTAATCAGCTGGCAGTCTCTGCAAGCAGTCCCTCCTCCTGGTGTTTTGGGTGCAATATCCATTTCACCCTTCTTCTCACATGGAGAACACACATCCCTCCTTCCCGAGAGACACATCAGAGTCCCATCCAGCATTTCTGGACGGTCTATATATAGCCTTCTCCATATGATTCTTCATTGTCTGGTGACTTATGAGCTGAAGACACAAGTTATCTGAACACTGTCTCCTCCCCATAACCTTTGCTATGACTGCATTGGAGTTCAATTTATTATTTTTTTTTCCAATTTGGGAATATTACAGCCTTCCCAGGTGGTGCTAGTGGGGTAAAGAATCCACCTGCTAAGGGAGGAGATGCAAGAAACTTGGGTATGATCCCTGGGTTGGGAAGGTCTCTTGGAGGAGGAAATGGCAACCCACTCCAGTGTTCTTGCCTGGAAAATTTCATGGACAGAGGAGCCTGGCGGGCTACAGTCTATGGGATCACAAAAAGCCAGACATGACTGAGGGACTGAGCGCTACTTGGGAATATTATAGGCAATGCTGTTGCGAACGTTTTTGTACCTGTGTACCACCAGACATATATGTGTAAGAGTGTTCCTAGTAAGCATGATAGAAGTTTGGTCATGTATGCCTTACTGTGTAATGATAAACTGACTTGTTTGTTTTTTGGTCATACCATGTATTATATAGGATCTTAGTTCCCTGACCAGGGATCGAACCTGTGCCCCTTGCAGTGGAAGTGTGGAGTTTTAACAGCTGGACCACCAGAGAAGTCCCATGACAAACTGATTTCTGCTCAGTAAATCAATTTATCTATTTGTCAGTACATTAATTTATCTGTTCTTGTATCAAATACCATATTGTTTATAACTCTTGGTATCTGGTAAAGCAAATTCTCTCACCTTGTTCTTCCTTGTGTGTATCTTTATTACTGGTTCATAGGGTTCGAGTATGCTTAATTTTGCCTTCCACAGTGACTATACCATTTTGCATTTCCACCAGCTATGAATGAGAGTTCTTTTTGCTCCATTATCTCACCGGCATTTGGCGTTCTCAGAATTTTAGACGTTGGCCATTCTAATAAGTGTGTAGTCGTGTATTATTGTTTCAATTTGCATTTCCCTAATGACATTTGGGCGAAGACTCTTGAGATTCCCTTGGACTGCAAGGAGATTCAGCCAGTCCATCCTAAAGGAGATCAGTCCTGGGTGTTTATTGGAAGGACTGATGTTGAAGCTGAAACTCCAGTACTTTGGCCACCTCATACAAAGAGTTGACTCACTGGAAAAGACCCTGATGCTGGGAGGGATTAGGGACAGGAGGAGAAGGGGACGACAGAGAATGAGATGGCTGGTGGCATCAACGACTCGATGGACATGAGTTTGAGTAAACTCCAGGAGCTGGTGATGGACAGGGAGGCCTGGCGTGCTGCGATTCATAGGGTCGCAAAGAGTCGGACACGACTGAGCGACTGAACTGAACTGAACTGAATGACATTTGACGCTGAGCATCTTTTCACATGCTTATCTTCCATCTGTATATCGTTTTTGGTAAGGTGTCTCTTCAGATCTTTTGCTCATTTTAAAATTGGGTTGTCATCTTCCTATTGAGTTTTGAGTGTTCCCATATCTTATTTATTTTTTTGATAGTAAAACATAAGCTGTAATTATTAAAGCACTTGTACTAACATAAAAACAGATGATAAATGGAGTAGAATACAGATGTAGATGTTATTATACAAACTAGCTAAAAAGTTAAAATACAATTATATGCCTATCACATCTTTTTAGCCCACCAGGCTTCTCTGTCCATAGGATTTCCCAGGCAAGAATACCGAAGTGGGTTGCTATTTCCTTCTCCAGGGGATCTTCCTGACCCAGGGATCGAACTCGAACTTCCTGCATTGACAGGAGGGTTCTTTATCACTGGATGCCACTCCTTTATCAGACAAGTGTTTTGCAAATCTTTTGTTCCAGTCTGTGTCTTGTCTTCTCATTTTCTTGAAGTGATAGTTTTTAGAATCAGTGAACATCGTAGGGGCCTTGATGGAAGTCAGGTTGGGAAGCTGGGTGGGAGCAGCCTCTTTTAGGATGCTTCTAAAGGCAGAAAGTGTTGTGTGTGGTGCTGGTGGTGGGATAGGTAAGGTTAAGCCCTGAGGGCAGGATTTAAAGGTGATGTAAGTATCTGGTCAAGGCCTTTTACCAGTGTAAATAATAAGGAATGAGGGAATTAACATAGGGGCTTGTGTTCAATGCATATTTGCTGAAGTACTGAATTAAAATGGACCATCACACTGGCTTTTATATAGGGCATTTGACATTATTCACTGCATGACAGTCACAGCCTAACATCACAGATTTTCTAGATGGAGGCCTTTTAGATATCTAACGAGTTCTATCTCCCCTAGGTTGTAATCGAGAAAATGAGGGGTCAGGCCAAAGTTACTGCAACTCATAGACAGTGAATATAACCAACCAGCAGGACAGTTGTAATTCAAATCCAAGTTTCATGCTTTTAGCTAGTGCTTATTCCAAACAGAAGTGCTATAATTTTGTTTCAACTGTCAAGCACATTTTAGAAAACCCAAGCCTATTGTATTGAATCGTATTTTTGCTTAGTGTATATTCTTTCTTCTTTTATGATGTTCCAAGAGTTTTTCTTAGAGAACTCCTTTTAGCCCTTCATTTAAGGCAGGTCTGTGGTGACAGAGTCTCTGTAGTTCTCCTTTATTGAGATTGTCTTGATTTTCCCTTCTTTGAAAAAAGAATGTATGTCTTTATTTAGCTGCTCCGGGTCTCAGTTGTGGCCATGTGGGACCCTTCACTGTGGTGTGTGGACTCTAGCTGTGGTGCCTTGGCTCAGGAGTTGCAGCACGTTGGGCTTAGCTGCTCTGCGACATGTGGGATCTTAGTTTGCTGACAAGGGATCAAAACCATGTTCCCTGCACTGCAAGTGGATTCTTAACCTCTGGATCGCCAGAGAAGTCCTGATTTTCCATTCATTTCTGAAGGATATTTTCAATACTGTGGTGCAGAATCATGTCTCCTGAAAGATGTCTATGTCATAATCCCTGGAACCTATGGATATTTTAGGCAAAAGGGGAATTAAGTTTGCAGATGCATTAAGGTTGCTAATCAGTTGATCCTAATATGGGGAGATTATCCTAGATTATCCAAATGAGCCCAGTGCACTCACAGAGGTCTTTATAATTAGAAGAAGGAGGAAGAAAGGAAAGAAAGAGGGGTGGTAGTGTGAGAAGAACTTGGCCTGACCTTGCTAGCTGAATGGAGGATGGAGGGAGGAGGTCATGGAACAAATTATATGGGTAGCCTCTAGTGTCTTGAGAGACAGGAAACAGGCTTTCCCGAGAAGGAATAGAGCTCTCTTGGTTGTGGCTTAATGGTAAAGAAAACACCTCCAAGGCAGGAAATACACAGAAGATGCGGGTTCCATCCCTGGGTCTGGAAGATCCTCTGGAACAGGAAATGGCAACCCACTCCAGAATTCTTGTTTGGAAAATTCCATGGACAGAGGAGCCTGGCAGGCTACAGCCCATAGAGTCTCAAAGAGTCAGACATGACTGAGCATGCACGCACAAACATTCAGGTTACCTTAATTTGATCCTGGAGAGACCCATTTCAGGCTTTCGACCTCTAGGATGGTAAGATAATTAATTTCTCCTATAGGCAAGATGTCATTTTCCTCTGGTAGTTTTTGAATAATTTTTCTTTGTCTTTGGTTTTCTGAAGGTTAATTTTGATCTATCTTGGTATATTTCTATGGGTTAATCCTGTCAGGGTTTTGCTCAGTTTCATAATCTATATGATTATATTTTTTGGCAAATTTGAGTTTTCAGCCATTATTACGTTGACTATTTTTGCCAGCCCTGCCCTCTTTATCTTCTGGAACTATGATGATACAAACGTACAAATGTTAGATCTTTTGTTATAGGCCCAAAGATCCCTGAGGCTCTGGGTTTTTTGTTGTTTCTTTCTTTTATTATCTTTTTGGTCTAATTTTTTTTCTGTTGTAATTTCTATTGTTCTATCTTCCAGTTAACTGATTTTCCCCTGCTCTGTCCTATCCATTCTACCATTGAGCTCATTTGCTCAGCTTTTAATTTGGTTACTGTATTTTTAAGTTATAAAAGTTTTCATTTGTAATTTGTATGTATTTGCTTGTTGGAGCATATTTATCATGGCTGCCTGAAAATAACTCTTAATATCTCTATCATCTCAGTGTTGGCATCTATTGGTTGATATTTTTCATTCAGTTTGAGATCTGCCTGGTTCTGGATATGATGAGTGATTTCTTATTGAAACCTGGATAATTTTTGCCTTTTCTTAAAGACTCTGGATCTTCACTTTTTAAAGACTGATTTACTCATTTTGATGCTTTTGAACTGTGGTGTTGGAGAAGACTCTTGAGAGTCCCTTGGACTGCAAAGAGATCCAACCAGTCCATCCTAAAGGAGATCAGTCCTAGGCGTTCATTGGAAGGACTGATGCTGAAGCTGAAACTCCAATACTTTGGCCACCTGATGCGAAGAGCTGACTCATTTGAAAAGACCCTGATGCTGGGAAAGATTGAGGGCAGGAGGAGAAGGGGATGACAGAGGATGAGATGGTTGGATGGCATCACCGACTCGATGTATATGGGTTTGGGTGGACTCCGGGAGTTGGTGATGGACAGGGAGGCCTGGCTTGCTGTGGTTCATGGGGTTGCAAAGAGTCGGACACGACTGAGCAACTGAACTGAACTGAACTATGTCATCAAAAAACCAGAGAATCAAACCAGATAAGGAAATTCCTCTTTTCCAACTTTTCTCCCCCCCAAAAAGCTACAAAGTAACTCAACACCTACAAAGTAAGGACATTCATATACCCAAGTGAAGTTGTGAAAGAAATTAGTTGCACAGAGAATGAGACAATGAAAATTAGATAGATTGTAACTTGTAACATTATCAGTTGAAGCAAATGGCCTTGGAGAATCCATGACACAGGAGACAGACTTCGTCTTTAAAAATGAGTTGAGAGTGTTTGCTTGTGACTGAAACAGCATCATCTTGGGAGTATGCAGGTCCTACGTTTTGTCTTATCCTCTGTTGTCCCCTTCTCCTTCTGCCTTCAATCTTTCCCAGCATCAGGGTCTTTTCAAATGAGTCAGCTCTTCGCATCAGGTGGCCAAAGTATTGGAGTTTCAGCTTCAACATCAGTCCTTCCAATGAATATTCAGGATTGATTTCCTTTAGGATGGACTGGTTTGATCTCCTTGCAGTCCAAGGGACTCTCACGAGTCTTCTCCAACACCACAGTTCAAAAGCATCAATTATTTGGCACTCAGCTTTCTTTATAGTCCAACCCTCACATCCATATATGACTACTGGAAAAACCATAGCCTTAACTAGACAGACCTTTGTTGGCAAAGTAATGTTTCTGCTTTTTAATATGCTGTCTAGGTTGGTCATAACTTTTCTACCAAGGAGTAAACGTCTTTTAATTTCATGGTTGCAGTCACCATCTGCAGTGATTTGGGAGCCCCCCCGTCCCAAAAAAGTCTGCCACTGTTTCCACTGTTTCTCCATCTATTTGCCATGAAGTGTGGGACTGGATGCCATGATCTTTGTTTTCTGCATGTTGAGCTTGAAGCCAACTCTTTCACTCTCCTCTTTCACTTTCATCAAGGGACTCTTCAGTTCCTCTTTGCTTTCTGCCATAAGGGTGGTGTCACCTCCATATTTGAGGTTACTGATATTTCTTCCAGCAATCTTGATTCCAGCTGTGCTTCAACCAGTCCAGCGTTTCTCATGATGTACTCTGCATATAAGTTAAACAAACAAGGTGACAATATACAGCCTTGATGTACTCCTTTTCCTATTTGGAGCCAGTTTGTTGTTCCATGTCCAGTTCTAACTGTTGCTTGCTGACCTGCTTACAGGTTTCTCAAGAGGCAGGTCAAGTGGTCTGGTATTCCCATCTCTTTCAGAATTTTCCAGAGTTTGTGATCCACACAGTCAAAGACTTTGGCATAGTCAATAAAGCAGAAATAGAAGCTTTTCTGGAACTCTCTTGCTTTTTTGATGATCCAGTGGATGTTGACAATTTGATCTCTGGTTCCTCTGCCTTTTCTAAAACCAGCTTTGAGATCTGGAAGTTCATGGTTCACGTATTGTTGAAGCCTGGCTTGCAGAATTTTGAGCATTACTTTACTAGCGTGTGAGATGAGTGTAATTGTGCGGTAGTTTGAGCATTCTTTGGCATTGCCTTTCTTTGGGACTGGAATGAAAACTGACCTTTTCCAGTTCTGTGGCCATTGCTGAGTTTTCCCAAATTTGCTGACATATTGAGTGCAGCACTTTCACAGCATCATCTTTTAGGATTTGAAAGAGCTCAACTGGAATTCCATCACCTCCACTAACTTTGTTCATCATGATGCTTCCTAAGGCCCACTTGACTTCACATTCCAGGATGTCTGGCTCTAGGTGAGTGATCACACCATCGTGATTAGCTGGGTCGTGAAGATCTTTTTTGTACAGTTCTTCTGTGTATTCTTGCCACCTCTTCTTAATATCTTCTGCTTCTGTTAGGTCCATACCATTTCTGTCCTTTATCGAACACATCTTTGCATGAAATTTTCCCTTGGTATCTCTGATTTTCTTGAAGAGATCTCTAGTCTTTCCCATTCTATCGTTTTCCTCTATTTCTTTGCACTGATCACTGAGGAAGGGTTTCTTATCTCTCCTTGCTATTCTTCGGAACTCTGCATTCAAATGGGTATATCTTTCCTTTTCTCCTTTGCTTTTTGCTTCTCTTCTTTTCACAGCTATTTGTAAGGCCTCCTCAGACAACCATTTTGCTTTTTTACATTTCTTTTTTTGGGGGATGGTCTTGCTCCCTGTCTCTTGTACAATATTATGAACCCCTGTCCATAGTTCATCATGCCCTCTATCAGATCTAGTTCCTTAAATCTATTTTTCATTTCCGCTGTATACTTGTTAGTGATTTGATTTAGGTCATACTTGAATGATCTAGTGGTTTTCCCTACTTTCTCCAATTTAAATCTGAATTTGGCAATAAGGAGTTCATAATCTGAGCCACAGTCATCCCCTGGTCTTGTTTTTGCTGACTGTATAGAGCCTCTCCATCTTTGGCTGCAAAGAATATAATCAATCTGATTTCAGTGTTGACCATCTAGTGATGTCCATGTTAGAGTCCTCTCTTGTGTTGTTGGAAGAGGGTGTTTGCTATGATTAGTGCGTTCTCTTGGCAGAACTCTATTAGCCTTTTCCCTGCTTCATTCTGTACTCCAAGGTCAAATTTGCCTGTTACTCCAGGTGTTTCTTGACTTCCTACTTTTGCATTCCAGTCCCCTATAATGAAAAGAACATCTTTTTTGGGTGTTAGTTCTAGAAGGTCTCGTAAGTCTTCATAGAAACATTCAACTTCAGCTTCTTCAGCATTACTGGTTGGGGCATAGACTTGGATTACCATGATATTGAATGGTTTGCCTTGGAAATGAACAGAGCTCATTCTGTCATTTTTGAGACTCCATCCAAGTACTGCATTTTGGACTCTTTTGTTGACTGTGATGGCTACTCTATTTCTTCTAAGGGATTCTTGCTCACAGTAGTAGATATAATGGTGATCTGAGTTAAATTCATCCATTCCAGTCCATTTTAGTTTGCTGATTTCTAAAATGTCAACATTCACTCTTGCTATCTCCTGTTTGACCACTTCATATTTGCCTTGATTCATGGACCTAACATTCCAGGTTCCTATGCAATATTGCTCTTTACAGCATCAGACCTTGCTTCCATCACCAGTCACATCCACAGCTGGGTGTTGTTTTTCCTTTGGCTCTGTCTCTTCATTCTTTCTGGAGTTGTTTCTCCACTGATGTGCAGTAGCATACTGGGCACCTACTGACCTGGGGAGTTCATCTTTCATTGTCCTATCTTTTTGCCTTTTCACGCTGCTCATTAGGTTCTCAAGGCATGAATACTGAAGTGGTTTGCCATTCCCTTTTCCTGTGGACCACATTCTGTCAGACCTCTCCAGCATGATTTGTCCATCTTGGGTGGCCCTGCACCGCAGAGGATGAAATCGTTGGATGGCATCACTGACTCAATGGACATGAGTTTACGTAAACTCCAGAGTTGGTGATGTACAGGGAGGCCTGGAGTGCTGGCAGTCCATGGGGTCACAAAGAGTCGGACACTACTGAGTGACTGAACTGAACTGACTGAATGGAACTGAAGTTTTGTCTTGGTCTCAGATCTCTGACCTTTAAGTACCTGTACAGTGGTTAAAATTTAACCCAGTAACTTTGACCTACCTGAGCCAGTAAATTTGCTTTCCAGATGTATGTATGTGACATTATGAATTTAAGTTTTTGGTGTTTAAGACAGTCTAATGTATTAAACTTCAATGTGTGAAGTAAAGTTTTAGTCTTGAGATTTTAAGAGGACTAAGATAATTTGAAAAATGGTTATGTGTGATCTATTAGACTTACAAGGTTGACTATGAGTTTAGAAATTTTGCCTATTGGGTAGTGTGAGCTGTCAGGCATTTAAAGTGCTTAAAAGGGACTTGCTTGGTGGTTAAGAATTTGCCTGCTAATGCAAGGGACATGGTTTTGATACCTGGTCCAGGAAGATATCTCATGCCTCGGGGCAACTTGACTTGTGTGGCACAACTACTGAAGCTTTCACACTCTAGAGCCTATACTCCACAACAAGAGAAGCCACTGCAGTGACAAGCCCATGCAACGCAACTAGAGAGTAGCTCCCACCTGCTGAAATTGGAGAAAGCCTGTGAGCAGCAACAAAGACCCAGAACAGCTAAAACTGAATAAAAATTTTTAAAAAGTGCTTTAAAATTTATATATTAAATGCCATGTAATTTAAAATATTTAAGGAAATAATTGAATTTTTTCCCCAAAGGGTAAGTTAGCATAATGTTTAATAGCAGGGGTTCTGGGAGCAGGTTTGTAGGTCAGGGATCATTAAAACTATGTCCTATTGTCTGCTTCTGTACAGTCTGTAAGCTAAGAATGGTTTTGACATTTTTAAATGGTTGAGAAAAATCAAAAGAAAACTAATATCTTGTGACATTAAAAAATAATATAAAACTCAAACTTCAGTGTCCATAACAAATTTTATGGGGTTATAGCCATTTGTTGTTCAGTTGCCAAGTCATGTCCAACTCTTTGTGACCCCATGAACTACAGCAAGCCAGGCCTCCCTGTCCCTCACCATCTCCCAGAGTTTGCCCAAGTTCATGTCCATTGAATCAGTGATGTCATCCAACCATCTCATCTTCTGTTGCCCTCTTCTCCTTCTGCCCCCAGTCTTTCCCAGCATCGGGGTCTTTTCCAATGAGTTGGCTGTTTGTGTCAGGTGGCCAAAGTATTGGAGCTTTGGCTTCAGCATCAGTCCTACCGAAACGTATTCAGGGTTGATTTCCTTTAAGATTGACTGGTTTGGATCTTCTTGCTGTCCAAGGGACTCTCAAGAGCTTTCTCCAAGACCACAGTTCAAAAGCATCAGTTCTTCGGTTCTCTGCCTTTGTTATGGTCCAGCTCTCGTACCTGTACATGACTACTGGAAATACTATGTGGACTTTTGTCAGCAAAGTGATGTCTTGGCTTTTTAATACACTGTCTGGGTTTGTCACAACTTTCCTGCAAAGAAACAATAGTCTTTTAATTTCATGGTTGTCACCATCCATAGCCATTCCTTTATGTACTGTCAACGGCTGCTTTCATGCTACAACTGAAGAGTTGAATGGTTGTGACAGAGACATATACCTGCCAAGACAAACATATTTTCTGCTTGGCCATTTACAGATAAACTTTGATGACCCTGGTGTAGGTTCAAACCACAGCTTTGCTATTTACTAGTACAAGCTTGGCATGTCACCTAACTTCTCTGTGCCTCAGTTTCCTCATCTGTAAAACAGGGATGATAATAGTTATTATCATGTGAATTAAATAAATCAGCATTTGAAAAAAGCTTCAGAATAATGCCTGGTGCATAGTAAATACAATGTAAGTGTTTAAAAATTGGAGAAAATTTAGCTGTGTGTTTTTGGCCAAGTCTTATTTGTGAAGTGAGACCACAATTCTTACTTCATAGGGGTATTATGCAGATTAGAAATGTTAATGCACATAAAATGTTTTGTGGAATGCCTGGATTTTAGTAAGCATTCAGTAAACATTAGTATCATTGTTAACATTCTCTTGCAAGTGGCATACATAGTGAGTTATTGCTAATCAGTTACTAAATGTCTAGCAGAGTTCAAGGTTATGTGTGTGCTATGTTTTGAATGGTACTGGGATCTGGTTGCCTTGATTTTCTGACATTCTATTGTATCAATGTGCTTTCAGTTAAACGTTGCTCTGTCCAGGGATCCTCTCTCTCTTTTTTTTTCTTATTTATTTTTATTGAAGTATGATGGCCTTCCCTGGTGGCTCAGTGGTAAAGAATCCACCTGCTAATGCTGGAGAAATGGGTTTGATTCCTGGGTCGAGAAGATCCCCTAGAGAAAGAAATGGCAACCCACTCCAGTGTTCTTGCCTGGAGAATCCCAGGGATGGGGGAGCCTGGTGGGCCGCCGTCTATGGGGTCGCACAGAGTCGGGCACGACTGAAGTGACTTAGCAGCAGCACCAGCAGCAGTTGCTTTACAGTGGCAGCCTGAGAACAGAGTACAGGCAAGGGCTGGGATCTCTGGTAAAAACGTAAGGAAAAGGAGAAATTTTGCAGTCTCAGATTTTCCCTGCCATTCTGTTCGCCTGAGGTGTCAGAGCAGCTTCTCTACCATCAGACACATGTTTACACAGCCCTTAGGTCCCGTGGGGCTTCCACCTTTGAAATGTACTGCAGTCAGGAAGCAAGCCTGGCTCAGCGCGCCACCTGCTGATAACCTTCCCCTCCTGCACCCTCGGCTGGGATGTTACTCTTTTTTTTTTTTTTTCCTTTTGGCACAAACTTGTCCTTGCTCAACTGCCCACAGCCCTGAGCACCTCCTGCCCTTCTTCATGACATCAGGACACCCTGGGACTTGGAGGCCGGTGAGATTTCACGGTTTATCTTCCAGTGTCCTTGAGGTCTGACACACAGAGTCAATTTTGTGGCAGATGGTGGGACCTGAGGCTTATTCTGTGATTAAAAATTGTTTCTTGCATCGATAGTTGTGTCTCCCAGTCTGGGGCCGTGGGAATAGGGTCACCACGGTGACCTTGACAGGTGGCGACGGAGGAAGGAGGGGAGGCAAGTGACTCACTGTGCACCTTCCCAGTAGGTTACCAGCTTGAAGTCTCAGGATGTGTTGGACCCTATTTTAGTCACCGGAATTTGTCGTCATTTTGTGCTATTTTCCCCAAAACGCAGATGTGGCTGAGGGATTCGGGGGCAGGCCTCTGTCACCATGGAAACTGTGACGCTGTCCTGCTAGGGGCAGTTTGGAAGCAGGGAGGCCTGGAAGGCTGGGGAAGGCCCCGGATTTGACCTCCACTATTCCTGCATTAGGGCCTTTTTCTAAAACCGAGACCCAGAAAGGGAGGGAACATGCCGGGGTCACAGGGCGCTCCCCGGGAAGAGGCAGAACGAACTGAGCCCACGATCCGCGTGCTCGGCTTCCCCACAAAGCCCAGGAAGCCCTCCTAGCTCCATTCTTCTTGAGATTTCCATCAAATAAGTCCTAGCGTCCACAATCTTCTCGAACGCTCGCCTAGTCGACGCTCTGAGACTTCCCCTTTAAAGCGCTCTTCCCCTTTAAGACCCATGACTCCGCCCTTTACGCTGCGCCGCATACTTAAAGCCCCGCCCCCCCTCCAACCGCTTCCGGAGGGCTGCTGCCGCCGCGCGACGGTCACTGCCCCTTTAAGCCCAAGCCCCGCCCCGGGCTCCCCGCCCCCTCCGCTCCTGTCCCCTCCGGCCAGCACCAGGTGCCGGGCCTGATCGTGCGGCTCGGCGCGCGGCGGTGAGCTCTGGGCCCCGATGGGCGCGAGGACACCTTCCTGGTCTTCCCCCCGCCCTTGCGGTGTCCTCGCGGGGCGCGGGGGCGGGGCTTGAGCTGCTACCGGGGCGGGAGAGATGGGGTGCTAGGAGCGCGGGAGGGGTGGGCCAGGACCGGCCGAACAGGGGGAGGGGCCCAGGTGACTTAGGGGGCGGGAATGGCCCCTCCGCGGTGCTCGCCGTGCGACAGGAGTGTGGGGGCCTGGACTGACGGCCCCGCCGCGTGCCCCCTCTTCCTTGCCTGGCTAGTGTCCGCGTACAGCTCAGCTGCGGAATGGTCCCCCTTGGTTCCTTGGGGTCCAGGCCCGTCTGTGGGGTGCGGTCGCCGTCCGTCCCTCTGCCTGAGACCGCAGTCGTGGAGGCCGCTGGAGAGGCCCCGGCGGAGCGCGGTAGCCTTTGAGGCGGGCGGCAGAAGGGCATCGGCCCCCCGACTCCTGGCAGAGGTGGGGGCAAGCCGAGAAGGCTCAGTGGCTCGCGGCCAATCACCTGGGACGGACGTCTGCCCGCCTCCCACAGATCCGGGCAGAGTTGTGGGTTGGGGAAGGGTTTGGCTCCTGGACCTCAGTTCCAAACCTCTGCCCATCAGAGAGCCGGCGGTCACCATGGCAATGAGGGAGCTGGTGGAGGCGGAATGTGGGGGTGCCAACCCACTCATGAAGCTGGCCGGGCACTTCACCCAGGACAAGGCGCTTCGACAGGAGGGCTTGAGGCCCGGCCCCTGGCCTCCAGGAGCCCCAGCTTCGGAGGCGGTGAGTGCTCTTGAGGTGGAAACCACAGTGGGGACCTGGGATGGAGGGTCCAGATGCACACTTTGGGATAACTGCTTGCTTTATTGTGTTTCAAATAATACCAGTTACTGCAGAGTCAGCTTTACTGTATTAGGCATTGAACGACTTTGTATAGAGGAAGGCAACCATTTTATAGATGAAGAAACTGAGCCTTAGAGAAGTTTTGTCACTTGCTAAGGTCATGTGAATGGAAGAGCTGGAATTTTTACCCAGGGCTGAGTTATGGGTCTGTGGTCTTCACGACTGTACCACATCATCTCCCTTTCTTTTGTCTTAGGTCTCTAAGCCTTTGGGAGTAGCCTCTGAAGATGAGGTAAACATATCAGTCTCTTCTGTCCCATTTTTTGTTTGCTCACTGTATTTTTACTTTAAACTTGGCTCATATGTGTTTCAGTCTGCTGACTTCCCTGATCCAGTGAGAGTTGCCTCAGCTCTCTTGTTGGTTTTTATTCTTTTTTTTTAAAAACTTACTTATTTTTTTAATTGAAGGATAATTGCTTTACAGAATTTTGTTGCTTTATGTATTCTTTGAGCGTTTCCGTATCTATGGGTTCTATGTTTCCCTTTCCTTGTGTTTGACATTTGTGTCCCTCGTGGAATGGGCCCCTGTTTCTTGCTGGGTTCGCTTTACTGTCTCTCTTCTGACAGTTGGTGGCTGAGTTCCTCCAGGACCAGAATGCACCTCTCGTATCCCGTGCCCCTCAGACCTTCAAGATGGATGACCTCCTGGCCGAGATGCAGGAGATTGAACAGTCAAACTTCCGCCAGGCACCCCAGAGAGGTGGGTCCTGGGTCTGGTGTTAGGGAGGGGAATCACCATTTTCTGTGCAGATGGGGACAAGGGGATTTTGTATCTGGAAGCCGCTGATATTGGGGAACTGAGTTACAGAAGGAGACAAATAGAGTAGAGTGTTTTCACGTGTACTCAAGACTTCCCTGGTGGCTCAGACAGTAAAGAATGTGCCTGCCAATGCAGGAGACGCGGGTTTGATTCATGCATCTGGAAGATCCCCTGGAGGAGGAAATGGCAACCCACTCCAATATTCTTGCCTGGAGAATCCCATGGACAGAGAATCCTGGCAGGCTACAGTCCATGGGGTTGCAAAGAGTTGGAAATGACTTAGAGACTAAACAAGAGCAACAACAGAGTTCCTGAGGCCTGATGGAATGATGTGTATTTTCCTCAGTTCTCTCTCTGTCTCTCTCTGAAGCCCCTGGTGTGGCAGACTTGGCCTTGTCCGAGAACTGGGCCCAGGAGTTTCTCGCAGCTGGAGATGCTGTGGATGTCACTCAGGAGTATAATGAGACTGACTGGTCCCAAGAGTTCATCTCTGAAGTTACAGGTGAGGCTTGTCATGGGAAAATCTAAAATGGTTCCTACGGTGCAGTGTTCTACAGTGTTATCCTCATTCATGTTCTTTTTTTTTTTTTATCCCTCATTCATTGTAAGATATAGAGTGATTTCAGCTGCTTATGACCTTTCTGAATTCTTGACTCTTTTCTATAGGGCACTGAACCAGGTTTCTCTTAGATGGTAGTAGAGAATTGAAACATATTGTGCACAGGAGTGGGTTTGAATTGGTTAAGAGACTGTGAGGAGAGAGAGAACATGAGGAGTTAGGTTTTCTTCTTTGTTACCTGGAACTTTATTATTGTAGTTTGGTGGAGAGGATCCATGGATTGGATGGGTGGCAGTGTTGCCTAGAAAGAAAGAGCTGTTCACGGCATCCCTGGGGATTCTGGCATTAAGTCGTCCTGAGCAGGGTTGGAGCCTTGGAAAGTGGAAGTGTGGAGTTCAAAGGCCTGAAGTGTACGGTCTTGGTGATGATAATAAAAATTAATAATATTAGCTAATGTTTACTTCGCCATGAGCTAGGCTTTGTTTTAGTGCTTTAAATGCATTGTCCATTTAATCTCCCTGAAAACCCTTGAGGTTGTTACTGTTTTTATTCTTAGTATATAGATAAGAAAACTGAGGCTGAGGGATTAAGTAATTTGCCTAAGGAATCACGGCTTTGTAAGTGGTGGAGTTGGAATTTGGCTCTGGGTTTGAATGATTGCAGAGTTGGTGGGCTTACTCATTATGCTGTACTGCCAGGCCTGCATCAGGGTCTCAGCCTAATTTTCCATCTTTGAGTTGTCCGAGGTCATTGCACCCTGTAGGGCTGCTTCTTCTCCCCTCAGCCTGTCTGATGACAGGCCTGAGCAAGGTCCTTCTCTTCAGCTTTGCTGTTCCTGATTGCTCTCAAAGTGAGCACTGTTAGGCTATTTCCATTTAAGAAACCAAGAATAACGAGAGAGATTAAGGGAGAAAGTCACAAAGGTTCTGGCCTCTCAGGGTTTATTCTCCTCAAGATAGGCCTTCCTCTACACACAGGAGAAAACCCCCCAAATCTAGCAACTAAAATAAAATAAAGCTGCTGGTCTCTTTTATCATGACTCCGTTTCCCTCTTTTAAATTGGAGTTTAAGGAAGAACGGTGGGTGTTCTTTGTTTCTGGGCACTTTATATTCTCAAAGCCAGTTGAGCTTCACAGTGATGCAAGGTAGATATTCCGCCCACATTTTATAGACATGGAAATTGAGTTTTGAAAGGGTTAATATTTTGTCTGAAATCATTCAGTAACAGAGATGATAGTCAAACTTATGTCTGACTCCAGGCTCCGTACTTAGAACCGTTGCACTATCATTGAGAATCTTCTTTGGAATTACCCCAACTGGAAAATCTGAGCTTTAACCACAAAGTTCCCTCCACCAAACTAGTACTCACCTTTTTGTACAAACCTTAGCTTTAAGTGCTGTCTCTTCATTTTTTAGTCTGACATATTTCCTGATGGAACTCCAACCCTCCCCACTTATTTGACAATATTCTGGGCCAAATAACTATCTACTGTGTGATTGCTCAGCTCTAGAGAAGAGAAACATCTTTAAGGGGTTTTGAGTTTAGACCGCCTCAGTTAACATGGTGTGTGGGGTTTACGTGACAGTCAGGAGAGATAAAGCTGCCTTTTCATAGGAAGACCAGTGGCCAGAATTAGCAGATGGTGATTGGCGATAGATCTCTCCTTGATGGCAGCAGAAAGGCTGTGGAATAAAAGGAATAACAATCTCATTGTGATGTTTCCACTTTTGTATGGCTTTGCCTTGAGCAGACAGAAATGATGATAGTAGCTAATACTTGTTACTCTGTGCTTTACACTGGCATTATTCCATCTGGTCTTCACAATAATCCTGGTGAGGTAGTTATTATTATCTCTATTTCGCAGATAAGGACTTAGAAACTTAGAGGGTTGACTGATTCATGGGGAGGGAGACATGGGGCAGGAGATGCACAGTGAGTCAGTGATAGAGTTGGGATCCGAGTGCAGGTAGGCTGACCCTAGAACCTGCCTTCTTTCTTTTTTTTATTTTTTAAATTTGATGAATTAATTTGGCTGTGTCAAGTCTTAGTTGTGGCACACAGGCTTCTCTCTGGTCCTATGGAGAGGGCTGCAGAGTGTGGGGTCTGTAGTTGTAGCGTGTGGGCTTAGTTGCTGCACAGCGTGTGGGATCTTCGTTTCCCGAATCAGGGATCAAACCTGTGTCTCCTGTGTTGGAAGGCGAATTCTTAATGGACCACCAGGGAAGGCCCTAGAACCTGCCTCTGGACCACTGTGTTATTTAGCAGATATGGAAACTTCATAGGTAGAGGTAGGAACTTCTGAGTTTTTGTCTGTTGAGTTGGCGTTCATGTTTCTAGATGAAATGAACACACACCGAGAATCGAAGCGAGGTGGAGGCTCTGAGTCAGATGTCTGGTATCTAGGTTAGGTTGCTGGGTATCACTCTAGGATCTCCTGACTTTGGGTAGTCCCTCCCACTCAGTAGGCCTTAGTTCGTTCAATCTCACAGGCAAGCAGATGGATCTGGTTTTCTATAAGATTTGCTCAAAAAGCATTGAAGGTCAGGTAGTATTCTTTTGATTGTTTTATTTTACATCCTTTGTTGGAGTAGATTCCCAATACCAGAAAATCCTGAATCTCATGGCCAGTATGGTTAAATACCAAATTATGGCTCTTTTTTTTTTTTTTAATATTATTTTATTAGTTGGAGGCCAATCACTTCACAACATTTCAGTGGGTTTTGTCATACATTGAAATTATGGCTCTTTGATGATGATGCATCTCTGGGATTTTTTTTTTTTTTCCTAAACTTCCTCTTGTCAATTGTAGAGTCTGTGTCATTTCGTATTTCTTCTGTCGCTTCTTGTCCTGTAAAGGAGGATTGCACAGAACTGCTGTTCTCTGTAATTTGAGGGGTATTTATGGCCAGAATATGCTTTTGCAAAACACTCCAGTTGAGAGGAAGGCGTGACTGGAGGGTGAGGAGAAAGGACTGGTTACTTTTCAACAGAACAGGATGCGGTATTAGGCATTTCCTTATTAGGTCTCCAGACTTGAGCCAACAGTCTAGCTGGGGCAAAGGATAGAGAAATGTTGCCTGTAAAAGCCAGTGACGGAAATCAGTATATAAATGTTAGGAGCTCTTGAAATTAAGAGACCAAGTCCATGATCAAAACCGTATCCTTCATTTTATTGCTAAAAGTCACTTATTATTTATGATTAGGTGATATCTGTGAGTCTTGATTTTTTTTTTTTTTTTCAGATTTTGGCATTGTTTTCTCAGAGTTGAGATTGGCTTGTTGAAATTATTCAGACAGAGTGTCAATTCAGTGGAACAGAAAGTTCTGTTATAAATCAACACTGAGGACAGCTTGCCTCCTTGGTATTAAAAGTTGTGACAGAGCTTCAGAAGACAGAATGAACATGTATAAGGGCAAGAGGGCAGAGCAGAAGGAAAGAAGACCACAAGCCCATCGTTCACTTCGTGTACTAATTCTTTAGGGCCCCTTTAAGTCCTTTAATCTGTCTCTCTCTCTCTTTTTATTTTTGGCCTCAGAATAGTGAAGAGCAAAGTCCTGCAAGTTGAGAAAAGTCCAGCAGCCTCATTTGTTATGTTTATTCTGAGATTGCCTTGGTGCAACCTTTGTCACGAGAGCTTCTGAGACAGTTTCTGGAATTAGACTGAAAAATGTAGCTCTTAAAACCAATCATAAGTGACAGAAGTCAGAATAGTGTTTATCCTGGGGTAGGTAGTGGTGGGGGCCTGTGGGAACCTTCGAGGAAACTGAAGACTGGTCCCTACTGTGATCTGAAGTGTGTTCATAGGTAGAAATTAATGAAGCAGCACACCTAAGTCTGGCCCACTCTACATACTTTCATGTTTGTATGTTACATCTCAAAAAAAAAAAAGATGCAGTGGGCAGAGTGGACCGATACATCTCTAGGTCTGGCTCAGCAGTCTGTTCCTCAGATTCTCTTGGTGGTACATTATGTTAGGATGAAATACGAGCTTCTTGTGGCCTGGAGGGCATGAACTGTATAGACAGAGGACAGACAGAGGCTTGATGAAGGAGTGGGAGCACCCATGTCTCCCCCAGTCTCCTGAGGTCCCTGCGTTTGAGGAAGCCGGAGGCCTGGCACCTGCTGTCTTAGTGAGCACTCTTGTATTTCAAACAAAAAGGGTTTGGTCCATACCCCTCTCTTGAGCCGCCTTATTTGGTCTCCTGTCCCCAGCTCAGTACACTTGTCCCCAGGCCCCTGGGGAGTGGGTTGGATATTGAAAACTTGGTTTTGACCAGGAATGTCTGCGGGATTCTGCCTTGACTTGGTTCATATTCTCCCCTCCCTGCTCCCTCGCTGACTGCCCACCCCTCTGCTCTTTGCAGACCCTTTGTCCGTGTCCCCAGCCCGCTGGGCTGAGGAGTACCTGGAGCAGTCAGAGGAGAAGCTGTGGCTGGGAGAGCCGGAGGGAACGGCTGCTGCTGATCGCTGGTGAGTCCAGCCTCTTCTCTTTGGATGGGCCCCATGGAATGAGCATTGGACAGTCCCCTCCCTCAACCCCTGCCTGCTCCTGTGCCCCCCAAGCTCTTCCATCCACATCCTCAAACCTACTTGCAGCCCTTCATTACCTACTCTAAGGCTTCCACTTGTACTATTACCCCAGTTCATTTATGTCTCAAATGTAATTGAATCAAGAACCCTAACTTTTGTACCAAGAATTCATAGCTTTATCTGATGCACCTGTTTCCCTTTAATTTGGAGCCTACTGGTGTCTGTTCCTTCTCTCTGTCCCAAAGATGGTTTGGGGAAGAGAGGTAGAAGCACGTAGCTAGTGTTCTGCCCCTGCTGCCCAGAGGTCCTTCTTTAATGTAAAGCAGAATTCGTGGGTCCTCAACTCACGAGAGTGGAGTGCGGGTCACCCTCTCTGTTCCCCGAAGAGAACTCTTTAACTACTGCGGGCGGGGAGTGGGGAATGGTGAGGGCAAGGTAGTGGCAGACCCACGTGTACAGTTAGCGCATCCTCGCCTGTTCTAGGTATGATGATTACCAGCCCGAGGAGGACCTGCAGCACACAGCCAGTGACTTTGTGGCCAAGGTGGATGACCCCAAGCTGGCTAACTCTGAGGTGAGCCACATCTCACCACTGCTGCTTCATCCGAGAAGTCAGGGGAACCCTTCCCTTACCCCCGTTTAGTTTAAAGAGAAAGAGCTGGGACCCGGGGTCCACTCCTTCCTCTCTGGGGAGCAGAGACTTAGGACCCTGCCTCTTCTCCCAATCTTGCACCCACTTCCTCGCCTGGTAACCCTCTGTCTTTTCTGTGCCTTCTCCCATCTTTAGAGCCAGAGATCCCTCTCTGCTCTCCGCTTTTTCCAGGGTCCTTAGCGTATCTTGTTAGCAGCTAGAGGTGGTCCTCAGGGGGAGGGGTCAGTGCAGGCTCCTCTGGGCATGGTCGAGAGGGCACACCGGCAAGGCCTCTCCCAAGTGGCCTGTGTGTATCTCTGTGCCCCAGTTCCTGAAATTCGTGCGGCAGATTGGCGAGGGGCAGGTGTCCCTGGAGTCCGGCGCAGGGTCAGGCCGAGCTCAGGCAGAGCAGTGGGCGGCAGAGTTTATTCAGCAGCAGGTAGGCTCCTGTCACCTCCCAGCCCCACCCCGGAGCTGCTGGTGCCCCCAGCCGTGGGCTTAGGGGTCCCAGAGGGTGAAGGGAACTTATTGCCGGCTTGTTTGGTAGCATCCATGTCCTGAGTGGGCGGGAAAGAGATTCTGAGAATATTCTTCTCAGAAGTGCCTAGGTTGGTGCTATATAATGGGTGTTCAGTGGGTGGAAAATTGGTGGTGGTGCTATGACCAGCCTGCTTTGTTACAGGGTACGTCAGAGGCCTGGGTTGACCAGTTCACAAGACCAGTAAACACATCTGCCCTCGATATGGAGTTTGAACGAGCCAAGTCGGCCATAGAGGTGAGAACAGCTGGCCAAGTGTGACCAGGCCAGGAGGAAATGCTCCTGTGGAGAGAGTGGGTGTCCCAGCATCAGAGATGATGGACGTTGTATTTCATAATGTTCTGTATTTCATAACGTGTCAGAATTACTTGGGATGGAGTGTGAGTGTGAGTGATAGTCACTCAGTCGTGTCTGACTCTTTGTGACTACATGGACTATAGCCTGCCATGCTCCTCTGTCCATGGAATTCTCCAGACAGGAATACTGGAGTGGATTGCTATTTCCTTTGCCATGGGATGGTGGGGGTGCCTGTCAAAAACACCAGTTCCTGGGCCTCCCAGACCATTGAGTCAGGACCTGGGAACAGCATCTGGGAAGAGCAGCAAAGGAAAGCTTTTCAGTGATCTGAGACACATGGGAAAGGAAGAGCTCCTGCCACAGGGAGCCCATCATAGCAGCACTGAGAGCGAGGTGGGGTGGTCACAATGGACCTTCTTCCCTATCTGCCCTCCCTCCCTTACAGTCTGATGTCGATTTCTGGGACAAGTTGCAGGCAGAGTTGGAGGAGATGGCAAAGCGTGATGCTGAGGCCCACCCCTGGCTCTCTGACCATGACGACCTCACGTCTGCTTCCTATGACAAGGTGAGAAGTAGCTGTTTTCACGTCGCAGGGTTTCTTTCTTTTATTGTCTCTCCTTTAATCCTGAATTTGAAGGGTATCCACATTTAAGTAATCATTTTCTTGAGTCCCCTTCCATGAAAAGGAAGCCTGGATTACTCCCTAGCATGCTAAGTCACTTCAGTGGTGTCCAACTCTTTGCAGTCCCATGGACTGTAGCCTGCCAGGCTCCTCTGTCCATGGGATTCTCCAGGGAAGAATACTGGAGTGGGTAGCTATTCCCAGGTAGATCTTCCCGACTCAGGGATCGAACCTGCGTCTTTTAAATCTCCTGTATTGGCAGGTGGGTTCTTTACCATTAGGGTCACTCTGTGTTCTTCTCCAATCATTGAAAGTATTCTTTATTCTTGGGATATAAAAGTTAATAATAACAATCATAAGTGACATAGTACCTGAAATAGAGGTTTGCACCTGATGCGTTAAGAGCACAAAACAAGGAGCTCTGCTTTGGAGGTTGGTTGAAAGCATTTTAAGAATATTGATAACTCCTTTGGTAGAAAATGTTAGGTAGTAGGCCATCTCTGCCCTCCAACTTAGTATCTCTTTACTTATTGTTTTAAAAAATTAATTTATTCTTTTGGCCACGCTGCAGGGCATGTGGGATCTTGTTCCCTGACCAGGTCCGTTGCACTGGAAGGCGGACTCTCAACCTCTGGACTGCCAGGGAAGTCCCCACTTGTAGATTCTTGAACCCTGTTTTGACATCTTTGATACCTTGGGTAGGATATTGCAAAATTAGGATTAGAAACATTTGAATTGATGTTCTACAAAAATATGCTAAACTTTATTATTACATATGAACAATCCAGATTTTATCTGCCTTTTGCTGTTATTGAATTATATGTCAGTAGTAGTTTTTTTTTTTTTTTTTTTAAGATGTGGCTCTGACTCTATCAAGTAAATTCATGGGTCTCTGAATGTAAATTTTTTTATTCATGGTCCTTAAATTTCCAAGACTGCAGCCATACCTTGAGCACGTATTGTAGGCTGTTAAAATGAAGGAGAAAATTCTGTGATGGGATACACTCTACTTAGTTGCGATCCTGTTTTTGCAGTATGATCCTATGAAAGTTTGAGCAGACCAGACAGTGGATCAGGCCTAATGATTAGACTTTTTAGGCTGTAACAGTGACCCCAAGCTTATCCTGCATCTTGTAGGTTGTTATGGGCTTCCCTGGTGGCTCAGATGGTAAAGAATCTGCCTGCAATGCAGGGGAACCAGGCTTGATCCCTGAGTAGGAAAGCTTCCTGGAGAAGAAAATGGCTGCCCAGTCCAATATTCTTGCCTGGAGAATCCCATGGACAGAGGAGCCTGGCGGGCTACAGTCCATGGGGTCACACAGAGTTGGACACGACTTAGTGACTGAGCAACAGCAACATCCCGAGTCCATCTCCTGTATGCCATGTTTCTTAAATCTCCATTGTAATTATTTAAATTTTATCTGTCACAAATAATTTGCATCTGTGAGGGCTTACAGTGGTTTAGAACTTTGCTGGCAGAATTTAAGCATTTCTGGTTCTTGAGCTCTTTCACAATGATAGTGAAGAAGGGCCTCCTCTATGTCCCTATTTCATAGTTTTATTCTGGTTTGTCCTTAACTGTATTCAGAAAGGGCCTTGCCCTGTGTTTTGCATCTTGCTTTCATTCTGGTGTGTTGTTTTGTGGTGGTAACCTCTGCTCTCCTTAAAGGGAGCATTTTGTTCCCTTGTCACGGTCACATGCTTCCTAGGAATTCAGTTTACCTAACACTTCTCTGCTGCGTGGATGGCCCTAGGACAGGACTCAGCACAATAGCATCCTAACCCCTCAAATGAGAACACCTCTGCTAGAACAGGACGTGATTCTGAAGCCTTTACTGTCCTCAGGATATTGGAATTTAACTTTAATTTACTATCAGATACAGATTAATACTAATAACTTTTAAGAATGAAACTGGAGAATAAATTAAGTTTTTCAAAGTGCTTGAACACATGCTGTTCTGTCAGTGCGCACAGGGCTCTGTGAGCTGGGTGAGAGTTGCACTTGAATAGTAGAGCCTCAAATCACATTTCCTTTATATATTATCTCACTATTGCAAGATAACAAGAAATGCCCTTTGACTAGCTAAAGAGAGCTTATCTCACACCCTAAGCAGATCCTGTTAAGAAATGTGCTTTGTCCAGTGCTGAGGAGTCAAGGATATGGAAATATCAGCCGATAAAGACTTCCTAAAAATAAGTTTAATTGCAGTGTGGATCAGAGTTTGCCAGGCTTTCCAGCTGCTGGGAGCAGGGTGGCAGCGTGGGCGCGGCGCGGGATGACTTCACTGTGGTTGCGGATAGTCTGCTTCGTGACATGGAGAGTTTGCCAGCGTTTCTCCAGATCCCTTTGTGGAGGTCCTCCGCTTCCTCTCCGTCTTTTGCCTGCCTTGGTTGTCATCTCATTCCCGCTGCTCCATAGCGGCTCCATCTGAGACTGCTCCTTCTGAGACCTGGTCTCACCTGGCTCCTCTTCCTTGTAGGGGTACCACTTTGAGGAGGAGAACCCCCTGCGGGACCACCCCCAGCCTTTCGAGGAGGGGCTTCGGCGGCTCCAGGAGGGGGACCTGCCCAATGCCGTGCTGCTCTTCGAGGCGGCCGTGCAGCAGGACCCCAAGCACATGGAAGTGAGCGGCTCCTCCTTCTGACCTAATTAGAGCTCCGCCAGTCTTGAGGGAGGCCCTGAAGCGGGTAGTGCACAAGGGTTAGGGTCTGGGTCACGGCCTGGGGTGGGGGCCTGGGAGTGAGATGGTGAGTCTGTGGGGAGCCAGAGGAAGGGACAGGTGATGAAATCTGGCACCTTCTCTCTAGGCTTGGCAGTATCTGGGGACCACCCAGGCAGAGAACGAGCAAGAACTTTTAGCCATCAGTGCGCTGCGGAAGTGAGTACTCTGAAAGGGGGGCGCGGCGGGGGGAGGGGTGGGGTGGTCTTGGAGCTCTGCAGACAGCGTTTAGAATGACAGGTCCTGGTCTTCTTTCTGGCCACTAACGAGTGTTTTCTCATGATGAAGCTCTAAGGTTTGGAGTGAACCTGGGAATAACTGTCTCTATTCCTTCCCCAGCTTTTGGTTTTATTTGGGGGACCCTGGCTGGTTCCTCAGCTGCTGAAATGTCCCCTTTCTCAGATCTGTGACTTTATTAATAACCCACCAGTAGGGGATTCCTCTGCATCTGAATGGAGGGAGTTGGCAGGTAACTCTCGGCTTGGATTGCAGGGTTGCTGAGACCAGCCCTGTCCCTCTCGGTCCAAACAGGTGCCTGGAGCTAAAGCCAGACAACCGGACGGCCCTGATGGCACTGGCTGTGAGCTTCACCAACGAGTCCCTGCAGCGGCAGGCCTGTGAGACCCTGCGAGACTGGCTACGCTACACACCGGCCTATGCCCACCTGGTGGCTCCCGGGGAGGAGGGGGCCGGTGGGGTGGGCCTGGGCTCCAGCAGGCGCATCCTGGGGTCCCTATTGTCCGAGTGAGTGAGGGGCTCCTGGGGTGGCGGGTGGTGACCAGGGAGAGGGAGGACCTGGACAGTGGAAGTTGGGGTGGATTGCCACTCAGTTCTGGGGGGATGGGAGACTCAGGGTTGGAAGGAAGGAAGGGTGCAGGTGGACGGATACTTCGTGGGTATATGATGAGTTAGTGAAGAGAGTGCTGGGAATATAGACGTATCCATCCACCTGCGTTTCTGCATCTTTGTCTTCCTCACCCAGCTCCCTGTTTCTTGAAGTGAAAGAGCTGTTCCTGGCGGCTGTGCGCCTGGACCCAACATCCATCGACCCTGATGTGCAGTGTGGCCTAGGGGTCCTCTTCAACCTGAGCGGGGAGTATGACAAGGCGGTGGACTGCTTCACCGCCGCACTCAGCGTCCGCCCCGACGTGAGCATCTGGGGAGGAGGGGAGAGAGGCCCCGACTCTGTGCCCCAGGGAGGAGTCATTTGTTGGAACCTTCAGTGTCATGGCTGCCTCCTTCCAGTTCTGCGTCCTGGCTTCCTTGGGAGAATTGGGAAGGGAAGGGCGGGAGTCCAAGCTCATCTGGGCTTAGGGGAGTCTTCAGGAGTGAGTGGTTATGTCGTGATCTGTGGAGATAGGAATGGGACCATAACATGCTAGAGAAATAGAATAGAGTGGGGAACCAGGGGAGATGGGGCAGAGTTGGATGTGAGCCTGGCTGGTGTTTCTAACCTTTGGCCATCCCTGTCTTAGGACTATTTGCTGTGGAATAAGCTAGGGGCCACCCTGGCCAATGGAAACCAGAGTGAAGAAGCAGTAGCTGCGTACCGCCGGGCCCTTGAACTCCAGCCTGGCTATATCCGGTCCCGCTACAACCTGGGCATCAGCTGTATCAACCTTGGGGCCCACCGGTAAGAGTATCTGCTGAGGAGGGAATGAATGAATGAATGAGTGAATGAACAAATGAATGAATGAGTGAATGAACGAATGAATGAATGAGTGAACTAGTGAATGAGTGACTGAGTAAATGAACGAATGAGTGAACAAGTGAATGAATGAATGAATGAATTAACTCCTCCCTGCTGTGGGCCCTGGCTCCTACTCCTCTGATCTGTTACTTGACCATCAGGCACAGCTTGCTTTCTCCCCTTGCCCACTGACCTGCCTCCTTCCCTGGGTTATCCTCTCACCAGCTCTCATGCTTCTGCCCTGCAGGGAGGCTGTGGAACACTTTCTGGAGGCCTTGAACATGCAGAGGAAGAGTCGGGGCCCTCGGGGTGAAGGGGGCGCCATGTCAGAGAATATCTGGAGCACCCTGCGTTTGGCCTTATCCATGTTAGGCCAGAGCGATGCCTACGGGGCAGCCGATGCCCGGGACCTGCCCACCCTCCTGGCGATGTTTGGCCTGCCCCAGTGACAGTGGGATGGGCTGCCCTGTGAGTGTCTGCTTGGAGGAGTTCCTGCTCTGGACATGATTCCCTCTCCCCAAATGGGCCTACCAAGGGGGCGGGCTGATGACCACAAGCGGTACCGCCTCTCAGGGGCCGCCTCTACATAGGGGTGGGTAGTCTGCATTCTAGTTCCTGCATAATTGTAGGAAAAGGAGCCACGTCATTGGAGCCCTTGGTAATTCAAGGGCTGTCTGTCCAGCTCCCTATCTCTGCTCATCATGCCCTTTCTTGGTGCTGCTTTTTGGTTAGGACCCAAAGATAGAGGGTAACTGTTGTCATCAGCTGCCGTTTCTGATGGGTCTGCCACATTTGTAACATCTGTCCTCCCCCGACCTTTCCCAGGAATTGATAATCACGCAGCCTCCTCAGGCAGTGGTGTGGGGCAGGTCCTACCGAGCACCTCTGTGATGACCGTGTCTAGGGTGGCATGTGAGACTGAAGTGTTGATCTGGCTCAGCGGAGCCGGGTTTTTAGGGGTGCTTGTGGTTCTGTTGTCCTTGGACCTCCCCTGGCTGCAGCTTGGGTTTCCTGGTGGCTGCTGCACACAGTGATGGTCATCACTGTGGGAGGGGTCTTTAGGGGTGCCAGGGTCAGTTGCTGCAGAGTGTTTGGGTGGGGGGAGTGGGGAGGAAGGCTTGTTGTAGACTGAGCCTTGAAGGAACCAGATGGGCTCAGGTCCAGGGCTCTGGTCTGGGGCCTGGGGAGGGAGGACAGAGCAGGTGGGACGAGGACTGTCCTGATTGTGGTCATCCCCCTCCACTTAGAATGACCTGCGAGTTAGAACTGAGCCAGCTCTTCTGGAAAGCCAGTTCAGAAATTGCCACCTTGCCAGATCGCCAACAAAGAGGGGGTTCAGCTTTACCTTGAGCCTCTGCCTGCCTTCTTCCCCTCTCCCACCTCCCCAGGGGGAAGGTGAGCATGGATTCTGCCAGGAGACACACTCACCCCAGAAATGCCTGAGGTGGCCACGAAGCCGCTTGCCTTGTCTTGAGTAGCTAATGACCAGAGAGATTTTTTTTTTAAAGTACCATGGTCCCAAGGTTCCATCCTGAAATTTATTTTTCTTTGTATGAATATGTGTAAATGATTTAAAAAATAAAGCTGTAAAATATTTGTATGAAGAATAAATGAAACTGACATAGCTTTGAGTCCTGCTATTGGGTGTGCAGTTGGTGTGGTGGGAGGGGAGTTGCTGTTTGGAAGTTGGTGTTCAACAGTTTTTCTCTCTTCATCTTTCAAATTCTCACTGGAACATCGATTATCCAGCATCTACCTAATCCACGGGAGGTACATGAGTGGGATGGTCAGGGTCCCTGTGTTCGTGGTGCTGATGCTTTAGCAGGAGAGACAGGTGTTTAGCAATCATGCATTTTTTACTTGTGTTACTTCAATACAGAAAAATATGGGGTACAATATAATTGCTTGGTATTTTTTATTACAAATTATTCCATGGAAGACGTCAGTAGTCTTTCTCAATGCTTAGGGTATTGAGATGCCAGCATTTCAATGCTGGCTCCACCGGGTTTTATCAGAAACTAGGGACATATCAAGATGTGTTCCTTCCCCTTGGACTGCATGGGGCTCTTCTAGCCTCGGATCAGAGCCTTTGTCATTCCCCCTGGGAACTCAACCAGGCTCCCATCAGAACCCCCCATACCACTGGCTACTCCCACTCAGACCACTTCACGACGAATGCCTTCCCTGACCACGCTATATAACGTTGCCCCCACAAACCCTCCACTGTACTCTCTAGTGCAACGTGTGACTTTATTTATAGAACAAGATGTCTATCCTAGGGAAAAATTTTAAAATATACATTTTTATATTTGGAAGTAAATGTCTGTGGCCATGTTAGAATTTGAAATGTCTAAAAGAGAACTGGTTCAGTAATCCAGACAGTGAAATATTATTTAGCTATTTAGTTATATTTCAGGAACAATATCCAATGACAAAGCTAACAATATAATGAGAAAGCAAGGTTAGCAAACTTTTTGCAAGTTATCTCAAGAAGAAAATGCATTGAAAAGAGAAGAAATTCCCAATATGTTAAATGTGTCGAGATTGTGAGCGACTTTTGCCCTGCTTTGTCATACTTCTCTGTAATTTACAAATTTCCTTAGTGTGTGTGTAATACTTTTATAGAAAAAAAAAAGACAACATTATGGGGAGGAGAGCATCTGTTGCTGGCACCTGGGTCTCTGAAGGGCAGTGGGGCACGGCCCAGAGTCCTGGGAGTGGGCTGGGCAGGCTGATGCAGAAGTTTGTGGTGTGGAGATAAGGAGAAATGTCTGGCAGAGTAAATAGCCTAGGAGTTGAGTTAACTTCTGGTTTAAGCAAAATCTCCAGGTTGATCTCCTCTGCTTTGTGTTTGACAGCATGAAGATGTCCAAGTGGATGCTTTTTTCATCAGGGCCAGATGCATCTTGAGTCCACATCAAATTCAGCCAGTATTTATTGAGCCCCCATCATGAACCAGATGCTTTTGGTTACCAGGGATGCAACTCACAAGGCAGACAAGGTCCCCACTCTCACGGCTAATGTACTAGTTGAAGGAGTGACAGAATAAACAAGTAAATAAGAAAACCTCAGGGACCTCTCGGGTGGTTCAGTGGCTAAGATTCCATGCTTCCAGTGCGGGAGTCTTGGGTTTGATCCCTGGTCAATGAACTAGATCCCACAAGCTGCAACTAAAGATTTCTCATGCTGCAGCTAAGACCTAAGGCAGCCAAATACAATGCACAAATGAAAACCTCAGTCAATGTGCTGTGAAGAAATAAAGTCACACGTTGCACTAGAGAGTACAATGGAGGGTTTGTGGGGGCAACGTTAGATAGTGTGGTCAGGGAAGGCATTCGTGGTGAGGTGGTCTGAGCGGGAGGAGCCAGCGGTGGGGGGTGCAGGAGGAGCCAGTGGTATGGGGGGTTCTGATGGGAGCCTGGTTGAGATCCCAGGGGGAATGACAAAGGCTCTGATCCGAGGCTAGAAGAGCCCCATGCAGTCCAAGGGGAAGGAACTGGAGTGTAGGGAGAGGAGGAGTAGCAGACAGGGTGGAGGTGGTCAGGAGCATGATAACTGGGTTCTTTTTAATTGTGGTGGAGAATTTCAATTTTATTCTAAATTCCACAAGAAAACGCTAGAGTTTTAAGCAGAAAGGTGACATGGTATGATTTAGTTTTAAAATCTGGGAGCTTTCATCGTGGCTCAGTGGTAAAGAATATACGGGTTTGATCCCTAATCTGAGAGGATACCACATGCTGCTGAGCAACTAAGTCCCTGAGCCACATCTATTGAGCTGGTGCTGTAGAACCCAGGAACTGCTACTACTAAGTCCACGTGCAGCAACTACTGAAGGCTGTGTGCCCTAGAGCCCGTGCTCCCCAATAAGAGAAGCCACTGCAATGAGAAGCCTGAGCACCACCGTTAGAAAGTAGCTCCAGCTCACCACAACTAGAGAAACCCTGTGCAGCAGTGAAGACCCAAGACAACCAAAAATAGTAAATAAATAAAAAGGACAGCTCTGGTTGCAGGGTCTAGGCTGGAGATGGTGTAAGGATAGAGAGACGCAGGAAACGTGGCGGATTTTGTAGGTATAGCTGTTAGAACTTGCTGCTGGACTGGATGTAGAGGGTGAGGGCAGGAAGTGAAGACTGACTCCTTTGCTTTTGGCCTCAACAACTGCAGGAATGGTGTTGCCCTCAACCGAGAAAGGGGAAACTGGGTGGAGCATGTTTGGGAAGGAAAATACCAAGTTCTATATGGAACACGTGAGATGGGAGGCAGAGATCTCTCGAAGTATAGATATCAAGTACTGATAGATGAATTGTATATGTAAGTCTTGGGAGAAGTCAGGGCTTGGTATATAAATTTGAGAGTCTTATTTATATAGATGGTGTTTCTCCCTCCCTACTGGCTTTTTTAGGCTTTCCTGGTGGCTCAGTAGTAAAGAATCACCTGCCAATGCAGGAGATGTGGGTTCAGTCCCTGGTCCAGGAAGATCCCCTGGAGAAGGAAGTGGCGACCCACTCCGGTATTCTTGCCTGGAAAATCCCAAGGACAGAGAAGCCTGGTGGGCTAAAGTCCATGGGGTTGCAAAAGAATCAGACACGACTGAGCAACTGAACAAGAACTGACTCTTTCATTTCATTAAATAAGCATGCTCAATTATTTCTCATGCTAAATGGAACAAAAACTGAACCGATCCCCTGATCAATCAGCCAAACAAAATAATCTTTTCTCAGCCATGAATCTCCCCACCCCCAGCCTGGCCCCTATCTCAAGAAGCCAAGCTCCTTCAGGAACCATGGTGAGTCTGATGGAGCAGGGTTTGCCTTGACCATCAAAGGTGTTGCAGAGGACACTGACAGATGACGAGTTGCTCCATGGTGACTGGGGGTGTTGAATGCTTGTTGGCCCTGCCTTCATTTACATGGGCTAAGAGGAAGGGGGAGAGTATTGGAACAGAGCTCGTCCATGGCCAGTTGATAAGAGAGTCAGAAGAGAACTCCTCAAACCACACACAGGATTCTCAAGAAAATGTCAATAAAGCACAAAAGGACTTCTTTGGACTAATAAACATTATTTTTAAAAAAAAAATTTACTGAGGGTAGAGTTGATTTACATTGTTGCCTTAATTTCTGTGGTACAGCAAAGGGAATCATTTATTCATATACATATACCCATTTTTTTAAAAGATTCTTCCCCACGCAGATCATTACAGATTATCGAGTAGAGTTCCCTGCGCTACACAGTTGTTTAGCTGCTCAGTCATGTCTGACTCTTTTGCAACCCCATGGACTGTATCCTGCCAGGCTCCTCTGACCATGGGATTCTCCAGGCAAGAATACTGGAGTGGGTTGCCATTTGCTCCTCTAGAGGATCTTCCTGACCTAGGGATTGCACTCATGTTTCCTACATTGGTAGGCAGATCATTAACCACTGAGCCACCAAGGGAGCCCAAATTCAGTAGATGCTTAATACTTAACTATTTTGTTTATAGTAGTGTGTACATGTCCATCCCAATCTCCCCATTTATCCTCCCCCTTTGCCCCTGGTAACCATAAGATTAATAACATGATTTTCTAAGTGAAAATGTAATAGAGAAACAAGAGGAGAATGATCACTACTGAGAACCAAACTGATGATCTGAAAAGCAAGCAAAAACTGTAGAAAGTTATAAAAAAAACAGACATAATAATGAGGGGAAAGACAAGGGATTGGGACGACAGATCTAGGAAATCTAATGTGTAAAACTTAGAAATTGCAAAAGAAGAACAAGTTAATAAATAAATTAAAAATGAAAATTATCCTGGGGCTCATGGCTCAATTAAAAAGCTCTTCCAGGTTCCTACTAACCCAACTGACACTAGGAAGCACAATTTTTAATTAATCTTAATTAATCTTAAAAGCTATACTGAGCACCATATGAGATTAATTGAAAATTGTGCTTCCTAGCGTCTGTTGGGATGATGGTAGGATTCCGAATAGCAGAGGCTGTTTGGAGACACTTAATCATAAGAGCAAGGCAGCCATAATTCCTGTAATAGATGGCAAGGTTGGAGTGGAAATCAGACAACCCTGACCCACAGGAAACTAGGACAATGACTAACAGACTGTAGCATTCCATGGAGTGAGTGGTGGATAGTCCAAGAGAGTATTGCAACAGGCTGACGTCAGATGCTGCGATGGAAAAGCACGAACCTGTGACCAGGTTCAAGGTCTTTTCTTAGTTATTGACTGAAAGGAAAGATACTTTCTTTTGAAAGGAATTCTGCGATGCTACCACAAATACATTCAATAAATATTCTCCAAATCCTCTCTGAAGAGACCTATGGCTATATATCAGAGTACTCATATACTAGACAAAGGAAAACACCCAGATTTTCAAGGGACCTAAAATGCCGTCAGTGACCCTGCCTGGTAAACTGAGGAGTGAATGGAAGCCAGGAGTAAACGGAGTTGGGACCCAAATCTTCCTCCTAGTGGGCCTAATGTGTTTCTTTCAACATCTAGCTTTTCCTGACTAATGCAATTAGGTAATAACTAAAACCATCCTCCTCTCTAGCTTCCCAGATTGGAAACCTTCCTTCCCAACATCACTCCCACATCCCATCAGTTACTAAATTGTAACTGGGCCTTCCTTATTCATTGTTTAAAATGATCAGTTATATAACTCTTGCTACAAAGACTTCATTCAATTTAACATAAAATTTATGAACACAATCAAGAAATTCCTTTTAACTTCTTAAGAATGTTATCAATGGCATTGAAACTCTGTGCTTCCCTCTGTTTTATCTCCCTGCCTTTTCCTCTGCAGTAACCACTATCCTGCTTTTTACAAAATACTTTTATCACACATTTATCCTTCTCTAAACAGTAATGTGTTTATTTTAGAGTTTTCTAAAAATGATATTCTGTTGTAGTTTTCTGAGATTAGCTTATCTTCATTTAACATTGTATTTTGCAACCATTCTTATTTTGGTGCAGAGCTGCAGTTCACAAATATTACTCAAGTTCTTTGTTCATCCTTCTGTTGGTTAACATTTTGGTTGTTTCCACTTTGGGCTATGATGAATGAATTATTGCTGTAAAACATTCTTGTTCCTGCCTCCTGGTGCACATGGGCAATTGATTTTTGAGTATATCCCAAGGAGTAGAATTATGAATGCTTAATCTATAAGATAATGCTTAATTGTTTCAAAATTGAGTGTGCCAACTTCCATTACCACTGGCAGTGTGTAAGAATTCCCACTGATCTGTATCACCGCCATGCTTAGTGTTGCAGGATTCCAACTTGTTCTCTAACTTGGTATTGTTGTTCAGTTGTTAAATGGTGTCCAACTCTTTGTGACCCCAAACGTGGCACCTTAAAGTTTTACTCAGGTTGTGCAAATGGGCTAAGTTAGTAATCTACTAAGTTAGTAGTTTATACTAAAGACTAAGATTAAGAAAATCATTTTAAAAGATATTATTTGAATTATTAAATTTAAATATTAATAGAATAAACTTATTTAAACATCCATGTGCCCACCTACATACTTTTATATCCTCTTAATAATGACAAAGGTAATAACCTAATCTCTAAAGCAAGTATAAGTAACTTAGGGTGTTTCATTTAATCTAGGCTTTTAGAAAGAAAAATTCAAAGTCTTTTTATTTTACAATGTGGGAAAAATCAGAACAAAAATATATAGAAATCTTGTATGTCCAATTTATTTCGATTTGAGTGAACTTGGATTAAAATTTAATTCTCATTTATTTTTGCTGTTGTAACTTCTATTTTTTGATTTTAAGATCTTAGGACAAGAAGATTTTAAAATATCTTTCAATTTGCAACAATACATTTGAAGGGAATTTAGACCTGAAATCTTCTGTATTCATTTTTCTCTTCAGCCTTTTATGGCTGATTGCCCATTAGCTTATTGTCCATTTGTATTTCTTTTGCACTTTTTCTGGGAACAGTGCAGGAACCCTGAGCTCATAAAGCCAAAGTAACGTTTCTTTATTTTCGTCCAAAAGCCCTTTAAAGGAGTTTTTTTTCCTTAGAGAATTATTAAGAATTTGTTAGTTTATATACACTTGTCCATATGTATCTAGTTTTTATCTTCTTGTCAATGTAGTATTTACTTCTAATCAAAGGATTTAAAATTCAAACCATTTCAATGTCTCATTTGAAAAATTCTTTTCCAAGTAGAAAATCTCATCATTTTAAGATTTAGTTTTATGGGAATTCCCTGGCAGTCCAGTGGTTAGGACTTGATGCTTTCACAACCAGGATCTGGTCTGGGTTCTATCCCTGATTGGGGAACTTAAGATTTAAAAAAAAAGTTAGGCTTATGAACTATTAGTTCATAGGAGATATCAATATATTTAATATATTTGGGCAAGCTGGAGCGTAGGAATGTAGACTGTACTTTCATTTTCCAACTAGAAAGTGAGTGAAAGTGAAAGTCGCTCAGTCATGTCGGATGTGATTCTCTAGGCCAGAATATTGTAGTGGGTAGCCTTTCCATTTTCCAGGGGATCTTCCCAACTCAGGGAGCGAGCCCAGGTCTCCCACATTGCAGGCAGTTTCTTTACCAGCTGAGCCACACATGAAGCCCAAGAATACTGGAGTGGGTAGCCTATCCCTTCTCCAGGGCATGTTCCTGACACAGGAATCGAACCAGGGTCTGCTGCATTGCAGGCCGATTCTTTACCAACTGAGCTATTAGGGAAGCCCTTTCAACTAGGAAACTTCTCAAAAAGCCAGTGTACTTAAAGTTTGGTTGGATATTTAGATTTTGTTCAATTCAGTTCAGTTCAGTCGTTCAGTCGTGTCGGACTCCGATCCCAAAGAAAGGCAATGCCAAAGAATGCTCAAACTACTGCACAATTGCACGCATCTCACACACTAGTAAAGTAATGCTCAAAATTCTCCAAGCCAGGCTTTAATAGTACATGAACCATGAACTTCCAGATGTTCAAGCTGGAATTAGAAAAGGCAGAGGAACCAGAGATCAAATTGCCAACATCCGTTGGATCACTGAAAAAGCAAGAGATTTCCAGAAAAATATCTACTTCTGCTTTATTGACTATGCCAAAGCCTTTGACTGTGTGGACCACAACAAATTCTGGAAGAGATTTTGTTGGGAGATGTATTAATTTTCTCTTGCCGCAAAAACAAAAAACAACAACAACAAAAACCACCCTAAAACTTAGTGGCTTAAAACAGCAACAATGCTTGATTTCTTCTTCTTTTTTTCTTTTTAACATACGTCTCCTCCCTCTTGAACCTCCCTCCCACCCCACCCCACCCCTCTAAAATCAGGTGTTCTGCGCTTATTTCTCATGATCTGGGGGTTGGCAGCCCAGGTAGCTTGGCTGTACTTACTTGGGTCCCCTCATGGGGCTGCCCACAGTCATCTGATGGTTCATGCAGGGCCCATGATTGTTTAGGGTGTCAAAAGGGAACCAACAGGAATTACAAGACCTTTTGTGACCAAGTTTCTGGGGCTCACACAGTCTGACTTCTGTCACCTTTTACTGGTCAAGGCAAACCATTTATTTTACAAAATTATACGTGAAGCGTTGATTCAAAGGTATAAAGAAATAGACTTTGTCTCTTGATGAGAAGAGGTGTCACATTACGGAGATGTAGACACAGGAAGTGTGAGTTCTTTTCTGTTTTTCAGTATAACTCATTTTCATTATGAGCCGAACTCATGAGTAAACTTTCATTATACCTTAGCTGCTTCATTTACTCCACAATAGTTTAATACATGCTATTCAGAAAAAAATAGTGCTTGAGTAAGCATGACATTTTTTAGTCCCAAAATATATAGTCAGTTTGGAAAAAATATGAGTAAAATTAACATTTGTTATAAATCAAACATGTCTTTTATAATTGCCAGAAAAGAAACTCCAGAAAAAATTATATTATTCACCCACTGGTAGATAAAAAAAAAATCCAAACTAATTAGAAGAATCACATTTTAGCTATGAAAACATAATATTTAAGACAATTAAGTTTCAAGTTTGTATTCTAAATTTTTTACAAAGGATGAAATATAAATACAGATTTAAGATAGTAATTGCAGTTACTATCACATGTGAATCCTCAGGAAGTGTGACTTCTTTGAGGACTGTGTTACAGTGATCTACCACAGTAGCCTTTGAGATTTCTTCCAGGATATACGTAGAATGCTTAATGGGCTTTCTTATATCAACCACAGCAACTGAGGCATTTCCTGACTTTTAAATTTAAGAATATTCTAGAGACAGGCAAACGAATCCTGATCAAACTTTCCTTTAGTGGAGAATATACAAATGGGTTTTGTTCAAGTTATCGTTTCTTCTTTTTTTAAACTGTTGCTCTTCAGTTATTAAGTCGTGTCCAACTCTTTGTGACTCCATGGACTGCAGCATGCCAGGTCTCCCTGTCCTTCACTATCTCCTGGAATTTGCTCAAACTCATGTCCATTGAGCCCGTGATGCCACCAGAAAAAAATTTAAATTGAAGTGGTAGTTGATTTATAATCTTTTATTAGTTTCAGGTATATTGTACAACAGAGTGATTCAATCTTTTTGCAGATTATACTCTATTAAAAGTTATCAGAAAATAGTAGCTATATTTCCCTCTGTTGTACAAAATATCCTTGCTGCTTATCTATTTCATACAGAGTAGTTTTATCTCTTAACCCAATACTCCTATCTTAATTGTCTATATCTGTGATTCAGTTTCTGTTTTCAATTTACCCATTTCTTTTCTCCAGAAATATATCACTGCTGCAGATGCTGCTTTTGAGTCCAAAGACTGGAATTCCCTTGCAGTCCTGAAATTGCGGTTTTCTGCTCACTGTCTTTCAATGTTCCCGGGCACTCATATAGGGAAACCAACTCCCAATTGTTCAAACAATAGATGAAAATTATTAAAGTTTGGTCACATTGGTCATTACAGGGAGTCTTGTGTTTCAAAGAAAAGAAAAGAAATAGTCCAATCAGGGGAAAATCCCTGCCCGCAATCTCAGGAAAAAATACTTAAACAGAGTGTCTTAGGACTTCTAGTAAATCACACATTTATCCCACACTTTAAGGCAGTGGGACCCTTGTCTTGAGAAAAGACTGTCACCTAAATTTGCATCTTTTGTTCTCCTCTAAGTTCTGTTCTGGGCTTCCCAGGTGGCTCAGTGGTAAAGAATCCGCCTACCAATGCAGAAGTGTTTGATCCCTGGGTCAGGAGATCCCCTGGAGGAGGAAATGGTGACCTACTCCAGTATTCTTGCCTAGAGAATCCCATGGACAAAGGAGTCTGGCGGGCTATAGTCCATGGAGTTGCAAAAGAGTCGGACACAGCTTAGTGACTAAAGAACAACAACAAATTCTATTAATATTCCAGTAAAAGTTTCCTACAGGGACGACAGAGGATGAGATGGCTGAATGGCATCACCAACTCGATGGGCATGAGTTTGAGTAAACTCCGGGAGTTGGTGATGGACAGGGAGGCCTGGCATGCTGTGATTCATGGGGTCGCAAAGAGTTGGACATGACTGAGCGACTGAACTGAACTGAAAAGTTTCCTAGCAGTTTGGGAACACTCACACCTCATTCCTGCTGGGCAATTTAATCGCAAATGTCACAAAGAAAGAAACTATTTGTCTCAAGTTGAATAAATGTATATCTAACTTGATAGATCCTCAAATAATTTTGAAAAAATTCAAGAGGACAGAGCTTAGATCACTTTTCCTCTCAACTTGACTCCGCAGGCTTCATCAGTTCAAAATATTAATGTGCTGATGCCACTAACAACATCTGGGAACCACCACTGTGCAGAAAAAACTGACTGCCACCACTGTTATATATCTGGAGTTCTCTTACATGCTGATGGTTCTCAAAGCCAAAGTAATTTCAAGTTCTTTGGACCAGGTTAAGGTAAGCGCAAGTCAGACCAGCTCCAAAACTCAGAGAGGAAAACTCATTTTGGAATCATCATCTTCTGCCTTTTAACCCTTCCCAGTTTAATCAACCAGTTCAAGGCATCATAGGTTAAATGAGAACCAGTTAATCTCAGTCTCTTTATTCGAATAAATGGTCCAAACATAAGAAGAAAACATCACATGCATATGATCCAGTAAGAGGAAGAAAAAACCATTTGAGGGAAAACAAAACAAAACAAAACAGAACAAAACAAAACAAAACCAAACCAAAAAAAACCATTAGAGGGAATCCAGACGGTTTGCTAGTGCCAACCCTGAAACAACAGCAGATGGCGCCAAAGGACCTTAGTAGGAGCCAATAGCTTTGCTACCATCTCCAAGATTACCTTCTATTTCCCACACCATTTACCAAGGTTTTCTAGGGAAGGAGTTCTGATTCAGAGCACAGACTCTGGAGTCAGACTGCCTGACTTCACAATATCGCATTTGCTAGCTGGGTGACCTTGGATGAGTCTTGAACTTGATTTTCCTCTTTGTAGAATAGGGATGTTAATAAAAGCTCTATCTTGCAGGATTGTTGTGAAGATTATGTGAATTCTTACATATAATCACAGGCAATGGCTTGTTGTACACAATAATCTTTCAAAGGTGTTATTTGTTAGTGGACACACAATATAAAAAGAAGTTCTGTTGTGAGAGCAAAAGCATAATACTTAGGAGGGTGAGCAAAGGGTAAATTTTGTGGAGGATTGAAATTAAGTTGCTATCAGAATAAAATTGACTGTCAGTTCTCTCTGTAAGGTGTCTTTTGTAAGCTTCTTGGAAACCAAAAAGTAAAAACCTACAGTAGACACGCAAAAGGTGGAGAGAAGGACATAAAAGCACACTGTCATCCAAAATGATCAGTTCACAAAGGAAGATCACAAGTAAGGAAGAAGCAAGGAACTAAAAATGTGGAGGCAAGAAACCAATGGGATGGCCTTAGTAATTCCTTACCGATCAGTAATTATTTTAAATGTAAATGGATTCAATTCTCCAATCAAAATAGAGTGGCTGAGTGAATAAAAAGCAAAGCCCAGCTATATGTTGCTACAAGAGATTCACTTCACTTTTAAGGAGACATATAGGCTCATGAAATAGATGGAAAATGATATTCCATGAAAATAGAAACCAAAAGAGAGCTGAGGTCCTATACTTATATCAGTCAAAATACACTTTAATTCAAAAGCTGTAAAAAGAGATAAAGATGGCTATTATATTAGAATAAAGGGTTCAGTTTATCAAGGATAATCAATAATCATTATATATATACAACCAACATTAGAACACCTAAATATAAAAGCAAGTACTAACATTTCTAAAAGGAGAAATAGATTATACTACAGTCAGGAGGCCAAGAATAGTCAATGGGGAAAGGATAGTCTTTTCAAAAGAAGGTATTGGGAAAACTGGATAACCACATGCAAAACAGTAAAATTGGATCCCTATCTTACTCAACACATGCACATCAACTTGAAATGTATTAATATTAAAGACTTAGGTGTAAGATCTGAATCTATAAAACCCTAAAAGAAAACATAGAGGAAAACTCCATAACATTGACTTTGGCAATGATTTTCCAGAAACGACACCAAAAGCAAAAATCAAGTGGGACTACCTCCAGCTAAAAAGCTTCTGCTTTTAAATGAAAATGAAAAGGCATCCTGTGGAGGGGAGGAATATATTTTCAGACCGTATATCTGACAACAGGTTATTATCCAAAATACGTAAGGAGCTAGTATGATTGCATGGCAAATTAATAAATAACTTGATTAAAAGATTTGAATAGACATTTTTTCTCCCAGAAAAAGATATACAAATAGCCAAGAGATACACAAAAGGATGCTCAACATCACTAATCATCAGGGAAATATAGATTAAATCACAGTGAGATATCATCTCACATTGTCAGAATAGCTGTCATCAAAAAGCTAGGAGGTAAGTGTTGGTGAGAATTTGGAGAAAAGGGACCCCTTAAGCACTTTTGGTGAAAAAGTAAACTGTTGCAGCCACTATGGAAAATGGTTTGGAGGTTCCTCAAAAAATAAAAGCAGAATTACCATGTGATTCAGTAATCTCACTTCTGGGTATATTTTCAAAGGAAATGAAATTATTATTTTGTAGAGGTATTTGCAACTCCATGTTCATTGCAGCATAGTTCATAATAGGCAAGACATGGAAATAACTTGAGCATACATTACTGGAAGAATGTTAAGGACAATATATACATATATATGTGTGTACATACACACAGAGTGGAATATTATGCAGCCATAGAAAAGGAAATCTTGCCGTTTGAGACAACGTGGTGGCACCTTGAGGGCATCATGCTAATGTAGTAAGTCAGATCAAGAAATAAAAATAACTCCCCCCCCCCACCCCGTTCTCTGCTGGCTATATTTCTGTCCCCCCCAGGTTGTTCTGGCCTCTGGGCCCTGGTCTCTCAGTACCTTCCACCATACCCAGGAACTCGCTCCCCATCTTGAATCTCTCGGCGGTGCGTCTTCATGGTGCCCCCCCTGGGTATGGTTGCCCACCTTTGTTTCCTGGTGAGAACCGAGTCCGGGCTCTTACCCAGATGCAATCTGTCTGTGTTTCAATTCACGAAGCTCTGAAATCTGTCATTGACTATCAGACTCAATTTCTATTGAGAGAAGCCCAAGGCCGAAGCAGCGCTGAGGATCTAAACACAAGAGTGGCCTACTGGTTAGTAAGGAAGCCCTCATTCTTCTGGTGGTTAGCATAGGGCAGGTATTTTTTTTTTTGAAAAGCTTTTTCTCAGATATAAGAACCAGGATGACTTGTGTTGAATCGTAACTACATTTTGAGAATTGATGCCCCATTGCCACTATAATATTGCCGTCCTCTAATTAACTTTAGCTATGGAAGAACTTAATATTGGCCACATTTTTAGAATCTTACTCATACACTTGTTGGGGGGGCGCGGGATGTACAGTGCATATCCCCAAGCTGTGGAAAGGACACCTTTTTTTTATTTGTAAAGGTAGAAAAACTTTGGGGCTTATTTTGGGCTATTCAAAAATATTCAACACAATGATCTACACTTTTCTGGGTTGTTTCTATCTACTCTTCGCACACTAAACTTTAGTCATTTTGATACCTTCTAGCAGTAGCAGCTATTTAAAAGTACTTCTCTTCTAAGTTTTGGATATTTTAAAACCCTTTAGTTTAATGTCAACATGTGTTGTGGAGGAAGAAAGTTACCTTTTAGTTGTTTATAGTAAATAAAGTTTTGTTTTTAAGAAAACCAAATGTGATTAACTGTAGCTCAAGCCCTATTCTGCACTGTTTAATTTTATGAGGAAAAAAATCTACCATAGAAATGTTAGTTAATATTGACAAGAATTTTTTTTGTTTCTATTTATTTATTTATTTTTTCACTTATTTTTATTAGTTGGAGGCTAATTACTTTACAATATTATAGTGGTTTTTGCCATACATTGACATGAATCAGTCATGGATTTACATGTGTTTCCCCATCCTGATCCTCCCACCCCCCTCCCTCCCCATCCCATCCCTCCGGGTCTTCCCAGTGCACCAGCCCTGAGCACTTGTCTCATGCATCCAACCTGGGCTGGTGTAATATTGATAAAATTTTAAATTGAACATCATGGTTTAACTTTTTTCTCAGTAGCTTGGAAAATGTCATTTTTGTTCTTTGGGTTTATTCTATGATCTATAGCCAGTTATGTTATGTTATTTATTTATTTTTCATAAAGACATTCTGACCTCACAGGAGCTAATATGTTCAGTAACACAATAGAGTTCATACAAACCTTAAAAATCAGACTATTGTTAACAGGTAGAATAATTACAGAATAATTTAAGACACTACAATGGGGAGCAAATGACAGGAGAACACTTTTAGTGAGTTATTAGCACATGTTACATTTTCAGTGCTTTTACAAAGAAAAAAGGTGATCTGTTTCATTGTAAACTTTTGAATTGACTAGTTCTTGCTCTAATGTGGCTTTAATGTCTGGAGTCATTCCCAGCTTAAACTGACACTTGTTAATATAAAATAAAAGTGTAACAATGCCATACATTTTATTCTAGTGGGTGTGATGCACTGAGAAGTTAGTTTCTGTGTTTTTTTCTTTCTTTTTCTTTTTTGTTGTTTTTTGTCTTGCACAATTAATTTGTATGATCTCTGGTTTAGCAACCCTATGGCAGAAAGTGAAGAAGAACTAAAGAGCCTCTTAATGAAAGTGAAAGAGGAGAGTGAAAAGTTGGCTTAAAGCTCAACATTAGAAAACTAAGATCATGTCATCCGGTCCCATCACTTCATGGCAAATAGATGGGGAAACAGTGGAAACAGTGGCAGACTTTATTTTTATGGGCTCCAAAATCACTGCAGATGGTGATTGCAGTCATGAAATTAAAAGACGCTTGCTCCTTGGGAGGAAAGTTATGACCAACCTAGACAGCATAGTAAAAAGCAGAGACATTACTTTGCTAACAAAAGTCTGTCTATTCAAGGCTATGGTTCTTCCAGTAGTCATGTATGGATGTGAGAGTTGGACCATAAAGAAAGCTGAGTGCCGAAGAATTGATGCTTTTGAACTATGGTGGTGGAGAAGACTCTTGAGAGTCCCTTGGACTGCAAGGAGATCCAACCAGTCCATCCTAAAGGAGATCAGTCCTGGGTGTTCATTGGAAAGACTGATGTTGAAGCTGAAACTCCAATACTTTGGCCACCTGATGTGAAGAGCTGACTCATTTGAAAAGACCCTGATGCTGGGAAAGATTGAGGGCAGGAGGAGAAGGGGATGACAGAGGATGAGATGGTTGGATGGCATCACTGACACAATGGACATGGGTTTGGGTGGACTCCAGGAGTTGGTGATGGACAGGGAGGCCTGGCTTGCTGTGGTCCATGGGGTTGCAAAGAGTCGGACATGACTCTGAACTCATGAGCGACAGAATTGAACTAGAGATTATTTAAAAATTTAGAATGTTGTATGTGTTTTTCTTATTTGATAATCTTCATTGGGTTCATTGGGTTGTACTGCATTTAATGAGTATTAAATGGTGCATTTTCTGTACACTATAGGGTTTAGTCTGTGTTTGTATTTTATAACTTGTATAGATTGAGCTGACTGAAATGAGATTTTGCTCCAAGTATTGTAGGATGGAATACAAGATGATGCAAAATTGTGTTTAAAGCTCTAACGCTGTTAAAAAAAAATATGACTGCCTTTTCCATGTTTCTCTTCCCCATCTAAAGGTGATGAGTGCTGGCAATATGACTGGCGTATTGTTAGGCCTTTGGTGTGTGGTACCACAGAACAGCAATTGGACAGCAATTTTAGTCACTTACCACCATGGACTAGAAGCTAGCTCTTAATTCTTAGTTGTCTTAAAATGCACATACACTTCTGCATGTAAGAGCAAGATGTCCTGCTGGCTAATTTAAAATGCTGCTGCTGCTAAGTCACTTCAGTCGTGTCCGACTCTGTGTGACCCCAAAGATGGTAGCCCACCAGGCTCCCCCGTCCCTGGGATTCTCCAGGTAAGAACACTGGAGTGGGTTGCCATTTCCTTCTCCAATGCATGAAAGTGGAAAGTGAAAGTGAAGTCGCTCAGTGTGTCCGACTCTTAGAGACCCCATGGACTGCAGCCTACCAGGTTCCTCCATCCATGAGATTTTCCAGGCAAGAGTAGTGGAGTGGGGTGCCATTGCCTTCTCCGAATTTAAAATGCTACAGTGTAGCAAAGGATGAACATATTTTCAACCCTTTAATTCTCAAATGTTTGAAGACCAAATAGCTATTCCTTCAACAATATTTATCAAAGGATTAAGAACTGAAGTTTAAGATTTTGCAGATTTCTCTGTTGGGGTTCTTATATTGGAGTTGTCCTACAGCTTTTTAAGTGTCCCTCTATATTTAGATCCACAAATTTTAAACAGCAATGTTAAAGTGATAAACCTGAGAGTATGTTAAATGTCTTTTTCTGGTTGCCTCCCTACTCTGTTTTGTTCAGTTACACCATAATTAAGCAGAGTTGGGTATCATCAAAGGGCTGAGTTTGGCATAGATAATGCATTTATTTAATCTGTGCCTATTAAAACTAGTCTGTAACTTGTTAAAGTTTGATGACTTGTTTAAACTTAATAGGTATGTATATAAAAATTAGAAAACACATATCTACCTGGATATGATTATTACATAGAACTTTTCCTTCTCCTATGTAATTTGTAGCTCATCTTTTTTCTTTAATCCTTTCATAACTTGTTGCAACAGTTTGAATTTCTCAAATGTTTATATTTGGACACATGGCTCAGAATACTTATTTAAACACCATTAGCTGTATATATTTTTAAAGTAGAATAAATAATGGGAAGGGACTTGATATGCAAGTTTATACTAAAATTCCAACTGTGTGAAGATACATTTAAAGATATTACTTTGCTAATAATCTGAACATTCTTTTTATTAAAGAAGCAGATGGTCTGGGGTTCACAGCTTTCTTCCTGGTTTGATGATAATCAACTTTGAAAACACAGTGGACTGAAAAGCAATTTTATTCTTTTAAGGGTTTCCTTTAAATCTCTGTACTATCCATTTTTGCTTCAGTTTGTAAATGTGTAACATTTTTTTGTTAAATAGGACAAAGCAGACACTATGACTACTGTTTTCAAAAATTAAACAAATTGATATATATATATATATATATATATATATATATATATATAAAGAAATAAAAATGCAGTACAATTGTTTTGCAGAAAGTTTTCACTTTAGTCTCAGGTTCAAAGGGTTTTTTTAGCAAAATAAGCCACTTGTTCTATACAAATAAATAGTGTTTCTTAGACAATTATCTAGCTTACCTTCAATATACTAACATTAAAAGAAAAGAGAAATAGAAGAGGATACATCACCAAATTGGGTTTTGACCAACATCCAGGCTTAAACAGCGCTGGGAAGTCCTGTGACATAGCACATCTGGAATCCCCGCTGAGAAAAGGTCCTAGGCAGCCCATGTGTCCACTCCATGGGTGAGGCTTCAGACTGCTGTCTGTGGGCTCCAGATTACAATCTCCAGGCTGCAAATGATATCATCAGTTTGTGAGCAAAACTGCAACTCTGCTATTATGTTAATTTTTTTTTTTCAATGCCGTTTGCTTTGGTCTGCAAATCTTGGAATGTAGTTAAGTCCCCAGCTGGCTAGATCCTCTCCAGGGGCTCAGCAAACTTCAAGATCCGTCCTCTATCTATGGTGCCTTTCAGCCAGCACTCAACGCAGGCATGGCTGACACAGCAGTAGTCAGGGCAGAGTCAGGCAGGTTAGAAGCAAGGTCTGAGGCCTGCTCTGCTTTGCCTCTGAAGCCTAAACAAGACTGTCTAATTAATTTCTCTCACTTATATGTGGGATCTAAAAAAGCCAAACTCATAGAAACAGAGAATAGGATATTAGCTGACAGGAGCTGGGGTTGGGGGAAATGTGGAGATGTTGACAAATGGGTACAAACTTCCAGTTATAAGATGAATAAGTTCTGGGAATCTAATGGACAGCATGGTGACTATAGGTAACAATATGGTATTATATACTTGAAAGCTGCTGAGAGAGTAGATCTTAAAAGTTATCATTATAAAATTTTAAAATAAGGTAATTATTGTACTATATGTATGTGAAAATCACTTGGTCGTGTCCAACTCTCTGTGACCCCATGGACTGTAGCCCACCAGGATCCTCTGTCCATGGGATTCTCTAGGCAAGAATAGTGGAGTTGGTTGCCATTTCCTCCTCCAGGGGATCTTCCTGATCCAGGCATCGAACCTGGGCTCCCACATTGCAGGCAGATTCTTTACTGTCTGAGCCACCAGTGGCATTTTGCAATATTTACATGTATCAAATTATCATGCTGTACATCTTAAACTTACAAATATGTCAATTATATGTCTAAAGAACTGGAAAAAAAGAGTTTCTATTTTGTTTTAGGATGGGGAAATGTTATATTGCAAGGAGCAGAAGCTTCTGGGTATTGAGAGCCTGGGTATGGAGGTTTTACTGGGCTAGTCACGCTGCTTAAGAGGGCTGAGGACCCCATGGATTCGGATGGTGACTATTAACATATAGTTAATGATATTGTGTTGTATATTGGAAGTTGCTAAGAGAGTAGATCTCAGAAGTTCTCATCACAAGAAAAAAACTGCAACTATAGTATGATGGATGTTAACCACACTGGTGCTAAATATTTTGTAACATATGCATTCAGTAATCCCCTCTTACCTGCAGTTTCCCTTTCTGGTGGTTCAGTTATGTGGTTCAGTTATCACCAGAAAATAGCAAATGGAAAATCGCATAAATAAATAAATTAATAAGTTGCAAACTATTCACTGTCCTGAGTAGGGTGATGAGATCTTGCACCTTCTTCCTTCCTCCAACCTGGTGAATGCAGTTGTAGGTGCTACTCACCATTCATCACTTAACAACCATCCTCAGTTACCAAATTGACTGTCTGGGCATCTCTGTGCTTGTGTTTAAGTAACCCTTATGTTACTTAAGGGCTTCCCTGATAGCTCAGTTGGTAAAGAATCCACCTGCACTGCAGGAGATCCTGGTTTGATTCCTGGGTCGGGAAGATGTGCTGGAGAAGGGATAAACCACCCACTCCAGTATTCTTGGGCTTCCCTTGTGGCTCAGCTGGAAAAGAATCTGCCTACAAAAAAAAAAAAAAAAAAAAGAATCTGCCTGCAATGAGGGAGACCTTGGTTCGATCCCCGGGTTGGGAAGATCCCCTGGAGAAGGGAAAGGCTACCCACTCTAGTATTCTGGCCTGGAGAATTTCATGGGCTGTGTTAAGTCGATGGGGTTGCAAAGAGTCGAATATGACTGAGCGACTTTCATTTTGTGCTACTTATAATGGTCCTGCAGCACAAGAATAATGATGCTTGCAATTCAGATATTCTCTTACTGTGCCTAATTTGTAAATTAAATTTCATCACTCATAGGTATGTATAGAAGAAAGCAATTTGTAATAGGATTTGATACCGTCCATGGTGTCAGGTATTCTCTGGGGGTCTTGGAATGTATCTTCTGAGAATAAGGGGAGACGGCTGTATATAAAATGATTATGTTGTACACATGAACATACTATTATATGTTAATTGTAGCTCAATTAAAATAAAAGAATCAGGGAATAGAGACAATGGCTGAAGGGGCCTCTAGGGTCAGAGATCCTCTCTTCATGGGTGAGACAGAAGTCATTGAAGTACTGGAAGGTGAAGTGTTGGCCTCGTCCTTAAAGTGTTACAATGGTAAATCTCCTTAGTATGGAGACCAGAGTGGATTGCATCTGGAGAATCTCACCAGAAAATAATTCAGAAATCCTCAGGGCATCAGGAAATGGATTTGGTCCTAAGCCATGCAGGATCCAGAAAGCTACAGGTTGGATTCCTCACCCTAGCCTCCTCCAAAATTCCTCACTTTCTTCCAGTGAAGCGCTCTTAGGACAGAGCGAAGTTCTTCACAATTAATCTGTGTTCCAGGGATTAAAGCACTCCATTTCTGTAACACACAGTTTATATTCTTCTTACTTCTCACTTGACACTTTTCCTACCATCCTGTAAATAATCTTGAGCTTTCGGTATTGATGAGGTTTGGTACAGGTTCTTCATTGGTTGTGTTGTTTACCCAGGCTGCAGCCCATCGTCCTTTGGTGGGAGGAGGCAGATTCAGTTTTAGCTGTAGTCTGTCCATATTAACCATACCATTCATGCATCTGCCTTCCTTCTACTTGAATACCACTTTCTTTAAAACATGTATTTTGTGTGATGTGAGGATTTCCAAGAGCTTTCTCTTCCACTCTCTCTTATGGGAAAAATTCCTACAGGAATCACTCTGGTAAATTCATATAAAAATTCCTACAGGAATCATTCTGCTTAATTCATATAAAAATTCATTAAAAGATTCCTACAGGAATTATTCTGGTAAATTCATATAAAAGATGATTCTGGATTTCTAGTTAGATTCTATAATTCACTCTCTTCTGGGTTTCAATATCTTGATTTTTTCTTTGTCCTGTAGCTCTTTGTCTCTGGAAAGTGATATTTAGCACCCATAATTCTTTGTGCTAAATCTCCCTGACTGTCTCCCCCAAACCCCACAAATACCTTTCTGCTAAGAGTGTGGATGGCATGGTGGCATATTCTTGGTAGTTTTACTGAATGCTTTGGTAAGCTAAGTTGGTTTCTTGTTACTATATGTAAATATTACAGTTTACCAAATTTTGGAAAAGTCCATATAGAAAAGCCTTACCAGCCACTCTGTTTTCTAAAATTTGGAAAGTCATGCAAATTCATAACCAAAAAGAACTCAAACTGGACTTTCCTGGTGGTACAGAGGAATAGAATTTGCCTGCCAATGCAGGTGACACAAGTTCGATCCTGGTCTGGGGAGATTCCATATGCCATGGATAACTGAGCCTGAATGCCACAGCTACTGAAGTCTGGGTGACCTAGGGCCTCTGCTCTGCAAAAAGAAGCCACCGTAATGAGAAGCCTGTGTACCAGAATGAAGAGCTCTCACTGCAACTAGAGAAAGTAATCATGTAGCAACAAAGACCTAGCACAACCCAAAATAAATAAATTATGAAAAAGGGGATATGAGACTTCAAAACAAGTATCATTTTTTTAAAAAAAGAACCCAAACTTCCTGTATTCGATTATGAACATCTGTGAAATCCAAATGCTAGAGCCAATCAATCAATCAATTAACTAATCAATTATTAACTTCTCTATAAGTTTGCCTGTCTCTGCAGTCTTACTTGGATGGATGCCTCAAAGCCCCTGTTTCCTGGCCCTCTCTCATACTTTGATTTCTTTCCTTCCCTTCTCACAGTTAAAGCTGCATCCTGCTACATGACCTGAGTTAATGTAGTGACATGTGTGTGTATATGCATTTAATTTCATCCTTAATGACTAATTACCTTCCGCTTTGGGAAATCAGCAATGTTACAGATCAGGGAGGTCCAGACTTCTCTTGGGCCACTGAGTCTCCTGGGAAAATCCTAGCAATCTGTTAGGACTAATATATCCTGTCTCTATAGCCTGACCCTCCTGCTCCTCCTCTGACCGGTTGTGCAGAACCTCTGGGTTCTACGGCATCCTTCGAGATCAGATTCAGAGGACTCTCCTCTTGTAAAGTGAAAGACTAATGAAGCTGTTTTCGTTTTTAAGCAAAAGAACTCTTCCTGCTCATCTTCTTCCTGAAGTCACATAGACGAGGCCGCAGTACTTTTTTAATTGCAGGTTTTCTTCCTGTGATGTTCCTGTGTGGTTTTTACTTGAAAAGCAGCCAAATGATAAATCACATATAAATATCCTGTCTCCTCTGTCAGATCTGATAGGACTTAATAAGAAGCCACATGGCCACCACCTTCTGGTATATTGTGGTTTGTCTTGTATATCTTTCAAGCCTGAGATTTGCAGAATTGGTTGTTATGTTAGCAACAAGCTGCTTGTTTTTGAAGATTAAATTTGCCATATTAATTGCTGAAATCCTATGTTTTTTTAAAAAAATAATTATTTACTTATTTTTATTTTGGACTGTGCTGGGTCTTTATTGTTGCACAGGCTTTTCTCTAGTTGCAGCGAGCAGGGCTACTCTCACGGGCTTCTTATTGCAGTGGCTTCTCTTCTTGCAGAGCTCGGGCTGTAGCACTTGTGGGCTTAAGTAGTTGCAGCTCATGGGCTCAGCGGATACTGCTCACAGGCTCTAGAGCACAGGATTAGTTGCTCCAAGGCATGTGGGATCTTTCGATCAGGGATAGAACCTGTGTCTCTTGCATTGGAGGGTGGATTCTTTACCACTGAGCCACCAGGGAAGCTCCTGAAATCTTACATGTTTAAAGTGAAAATAGCAATAACCTCAGTAATGTCCTAAAAATATTCCTTCTTATTTAAGGTCATTTCTTTTCAATGTCTAGCACAGTGCCATTCTGTCATTCAATAGACATTAGTTGTGGTGGTCGTGGTTTAGTCGCTAAGTTGTGTCCACCTCTTGTGATCCTGTAGACTGTAGCCTGTCAGGCTCCTCTGTCCATGGGATTCTACAGGCAAGAATATTGGAGTGGGTTGCCATTTCCTTCTCCAGGGGATCTTCTCAACCTAGGAATTGAACCTGGGTCTCCTGCATTGCAGGCAGATGATTTACTAACTGAGCTGTGAGGGAAGCCCCCCTGACATTAGTTGAGCATCTATTAAATTATAGAAGAGCCGGTCTCTTTGAAATCTGGTTTGGGAGATTAAGTGGCACATAACAAAATGAGCTAAAAATTTCTGGGGCAGGAAAGAGACACTAGAGAGTCATACTCAGACTTCTCATGCCTCCACTTACAAGTGACACAGTTGATACCACCCATGATTCATTGGCCAGAATGAATCATCGAGGACTGGAAAAATAACTATTTGATGAGTATTACTATCTATGCCACATCCTTCAGTACAACTCTTGATAGCAGTGCTGCCAGTGTTTTCTCGCCTTGGAGAAGCTTGAACGTGATTTGACCCTCCCTGTGTAGGATTTGAAGGCATTTTCTATGTGATTCTTTTGGCTAGAGTGTCTCTGAGTCCTTCAGTAATAATTATCTCTCTGATTCTAGGTTCACACTCCCTGCTGAAATTGATTTTTCAGCAGACATCTTCACTGTTTACCCTTCCAAGATGGTGTCTGGGACAAGGGGGTTTCTTACTCTCCAGTGGCAGTGGGGAAGGGTCCTTGGTCTGCGTGCTCTCCACTTAGAATCTGCTTGTCTTTGATTTAGTAGCTTTGGTCTGGTCTGTCTCTGGGCATCTGAGGCTGGACCTGTGGAGAAATGAATGAGGCCAATTCAGAGCCAAGCTCTTTGTTAGATGTTGCTGATCATAGGCTGCAAAGGGCTGAACAAGGATAATGGGCTGGACCTCAGCCAGCTCATGACCTTCCTCTTTCCTTCATGCCCTTGTGATGAAGTGGTCTTTGGTAAAGGAGCCTTTACTAATCCTGGTACCATCCATGCAAGGAACACAGATGGTGAGGTGGGTCTCCAATAGTTTGGTATAATATCTCAATTAATTATTTCCTTTTAAAGTTATATAAATCATTTTTAAGTCAAAACTATTTTGTAATTTAGTCACTGATTGGTCTTGAGGGAATGTTGCTCATGCAAGGATGCTTAATAACTTCCCCAGGAAAGAGATCAAGTTAGCATCTTTTTTTTTTTTTAAATAGAAAAAGCAGTTTATTGAAAGGTCCTAGAATACTCTTGGGCTTCCTGCCTACCAATACAGGAGACATAAGAAACACAGGTACAGTCCCTGTGTCGGGAAGATCTCCTGGAGGAGGGCATGGCAACCCACTCCAGTATTCTTTTTTTTTTTCTTTTCTAAGTTTTTCATTTATTTTTATTAGTTGAAGGCTAATTACTTTACAATATTGTAGTGGTTTTTGCCATACATTGACATGAATCAGCCATGGATTTACATGTGTTCCCCATCCCGATCCCCCCTCCCGCCTCCCTCTCCACCTCATCCCTCTGGGTCTTCCCAGTGCACCAGCCCTGAGCACTTGTCTCATGCATCCAACCTGGGCTGGTGATCTGTTTCACCCTTGATAGTCTACTTGTTTCAATGCTATTCTCTCAGAACATCCCACCCTCACCTTCTCCCCCAGAGTCCAAAAGTCTGTTCTGTACATCTGTGTCTCTTTTTCTGTTTTGCATATAGGGTTATCATTACCATTTTTGTAAATTCCATATATATGCATTAGTATACTGTATTGGTGGTTATCTTTCTGGCTTACTTCATTCTTTATAATGGGCTCCAGTTTCATCCATCTCATCAGAACTGATTCAAATGTATTCTTTTTAATGGCTGAGTAACATTCCATTGTGTATATGTACCATAGCTTCTTTATCCATTCGTCTGCTGATGGGCATCTAGGTTGCTTCCATGTCCTGGCAATTATAAACAGTGCTGCGATGAACATTGGGGTGTACGTGTCTCTTTCAGATCTAGTTTCCTTGGTGTGTATGCCCAGGAGTGGGATTGCTGGGTCATATGGCAGTTCTATTTCCAGTTTTTTAAGGAATCTCCACACTGTTCTCCATAGTGGCTGTACTAGTTTGCATTCCCACCAGAGATCAACTTAGCATCTTAAACTTCCATTTTCTAATGTGCAAACTGGGAATAATATTGCTACATTACAATGTTATTGTAATATACTGTACTGCCTTACAATCCACCAGGCCAGTTAAAGTTGCTCTAAGTCAAAGAACAGAATTCTCTCTGCTCTTTACTTCTGCACTTCTCAATATAGAAACTGTTGAACAAAATGTTTTTTATAACAAAATTTTCTTTCTGTTACAGTCATGTGTGGTTTGGGTTGAAAATGTGACAAATGGTAAATATTTCAACATCCTGCCCTCTTGGCCATATCTGATTAAGATAAGAACATGAGAGTTCATGGTCTTCACTGTCAGTGAGCTCTGGTTTGTCAACTGTATCTTTGGATACACAGATACTTGCTGCATTTCTGCAGTTTTAGAACTGGCTGTCTCAGCACTGCTCTGAAAATGGAGCTGCCTTTGTTTCTGGTTATTGGAATTTACTGCATTCATTGCAGGAAGGTCAAAGTTGTAGTGAACTCATATACCATAGCTCATACCATTTAATAGTATTGAAATGTCATTACAACAAATGATGCAAATTGCATTGTGCTGTTAAGCGCTTACAGCAAGTTGAATTATGTTTTCCAAAACAATTCTTTTTGATAAGGAGGATTTGTGTAAACACCTCTCAGTACCATTCATTCATTTATTTAACAGACATCATTTGGCATTTTAAATTATCTGGACATTGGGGATATGGGGTTGAATTAGACACAGAACTTTTATCAAGTATATTCCAGATTATAGAGCAAAATGAGCAAGTACACAACTTAATTCATGACAGTGCGCAGATGGCAAGATGGTTTCATGAGCAGTATAATGGTGGCATGGGCTTCCGGGGTGGCTCAGTGGTAAAGAATCCACCTGTGATGCTGGGAAACGTGGGTTCGATCCCTGGATCTGGAAGATCCCCTGGAGGAGGAAATGGCAACCTACTCCAGTGTTCTTGCCTGGAGAATTCCTGGACAGAGGAGCCTGGTGGGTTGCAGTCCATGGGGTTGCAAAGTGACTGAGTGACTAGTGCTTTCGCTTTCACTTTTCTGTCTGGGGCAGTTCCTTTAAATTATATTTTGTATCTTCTTTAGATATGGTTTATAAAACAGTTGTGCTCAGAATCCTACCAAATCAAACCCTCAATATACAAAGGGGAAAAATGTGAAGTTTAGAAATGCTTCGTCTTTCTAAATTATGTATTTTCTTCTTGGGTCTCCAAAATAGTATTTTGCAGGGCTAGAGTTGAATGATGACTCCTACTTTCTCTTTATTTCCTGTAACAACAATCTCTTTCTCTCCCTGAAACATCATTTGGTGACTAGCTGAAATGTAATAAAAGGAAAGGGATTTAGCATGTTTAAAAAGCCCCTTATATATACATATTGTGTCTCTGTATCTACGTATCAATATATTCATCTATCACAATCAATTCATCCTTAAATCTACCTAATCTATTTCTTTAGTATCTATCTATATTTCTATTGTAACTTATTTCTTTATAGTTCAAAAATGAAATTCTGATGTCTTCATCAACAGACCATTCTAAGATATTTAAATATGAAAATAATATTGTGATCATTTAAAAAATACAAAGCCCTTAAGTTTTACTTGACCCTATCTTCCAGGAATTTGTCATTCCCAGCTCTGCCGCCTTGTGGTAATCCTGTAAACTGCACGCTTACAAAGTGGAACCTGATAGCGATTGATATTACCTGAGCAAGGTAATGCTCAATATCCTTCAAGCTAGGCTTCAACAATACGTGAACTGAGAACTTCCAAATGTACAAGCTGGATTTAGAAAAGACAGAGGAACCAGAGATCAAATTGCCAACATCCACTGGATCATAGAAAAAGCAAGGGAATTTTAAAAAGTCTACTTCTGCTCCATTGACAATGCTAAAACCTTTGTGTGGATCACAACAAACTGTGGAAAATTTTTAAAGAGAGATGCGAATACCAGACCACCTTACTTGTCTCCTGAGAAACTTGTATGTAGGACAAGAAGCAACAGTTAGAATCAGACATGGAACAATGGACTGGTTCCAAATTGGGAAAGGAGTACATCAAGGTTATATATTGTTACCCTGCTTATTTAATGTATATACAAAGTACATCATGAGATATGCCAGGCTGGATGAATCACAAGCTAGAATTAAGACTGCTGGGAGAAATACCAACAACCTCAGATATGCAGAAGATACCATTCTAAAGGCAGAAAGTGAAAAGGAACTAAAGAGCTCCTTGATGAAAGTGAAGGAGGAGAGTGAAAAAGCTGGCTTAAAACTCAGCATTCAAAAAGCTAAGATCATGGCATCTGGTCTCATCACTTCATGGAAAATATATGGCGAAAAAGTGGAAACAGTGACAGATTTTATTTTTTTGGGCTCCAAAATCACTGTGGATGGTGACTGCAGCCATAAAATTTTAAAAGATGCTTACTTCTTTGAAGAAAAGCTATGACAAACCTAAACAGTGTATTAAAAAGCAGAGATATCATTTTGCTGACAAAGGTTTATATAGTCAAAGCTGTAGTTTCTCCAATAGTCATGTACAGATGTGAGAGTTGGACCATAAAGAGGGTTGAGCTTTGAAGAATCAATGCTTTTGAATTGTGCTGGAGAAGACTCTTAAAAGTCCCTTGGACAGCAAGGTAATCAAACTGGTCAATCCAAAAGGAAATCAATCCTGAATATTCATTGAAAGGACTGATGCTGAATCTGAAGCTCCAATACTTTGGCCACCTGATGTGAAGAGCCGACACACTGAGAAAGATCCTGATGCTGGGAAAGACTGAGGGCAGGAGGAGAAGAGGGTGGTAGAGGATGAGATAGTTGGATAGCATCATTGATTCAATGGACGTGAATTTGAGCAAACTCTGGGTGATAGTGAAGGACAGGGAAACCTGGCATGCTGCAGTTCATGGGGTTGCAAAGAATCGGAGATGACTTAGCTACTGATCAATATCCATGTAAGAAGCTGAAACCTTTATGTGTTGGACAAGTGCACTGATATAGTGAGTGGACTATGATTTGACCTTGGACTTTTGTGTAAAAGTTAATTTTTAAGTATTCGGAACTCAGAAGGCTAGCACCCACCAATGACTACATAGAGAACTATGTAGAGACTATACAGAATGTCTACTTGAGTGGAGGGCCAGCAGTGAGCCCTGGAAAATGCCAGGGGTAGAGATTGAAAGGAACCATCGGCACAGATGTCTCCTCTGCCTGGAAAACAACCCTGCCACTCCTGGGAGAGACAGTAACCTGGACCTGGAGTGGACTGAAAGAGAGAGGTTTATTTTTTCCTTTTCCTTTTTCAAGAAGGTTGAGTGATTCATAGGAGAACAGATAGACTTCCAGGTGCTATATGGCAATATGGTAAAAAATGTAATATTTCTGAAAAATAATTAATTCCTATTCTGTAAATATAGTAATTCCTGTTCTGAGTATCAGTTACAAGTAAATAGTCTGAAATGTGGGCAAAAGTTACGTTAAACGATTTTTATGGTAACAGGGCGTGCATGCTAAGTCACTTCAGTTGTGTCTGATTCTATGTGACCCTATGGACCGTAGCCCACCAGGCTTCTGTCCATGGGATTCTCCAGGTAAGTATACTGGAGTGGATATCCATGCCCTCCGCCAGGGAATCTTCCTGACCCAGGGATTGAACCCATGTCTCTTGAGTCTTCTGCATTGGTCAGTGAGTTCTTTACCATTAGATTAATTACATAAAAATGAAGATTTGGGATTTTCCTTTCCATCTTCCTTCATATCCTTATTCATTTCTTACCTTTTCTTTCTGATAATGATTGATAAATTATTACCATTAATGAAGCTAACTATTAATACAGTAAATCGCTTACATTTGAACCTTCAAATTGTGAACTTTCAAAGACATGGGCATGCATTCCCATGTCCAAACACGTAAGGTAGTTCACCTGCCTGTTGTCCATTGTCAGGCGCGTGCATCCTCTACAAGTGGTTGTGTTTTTGTGTCCTTTATTGTACCTGTGTAGAGTACAGGCTTCCCTGGTGATTAATTGTAAAGAGTCTGCCTGACAATCTAGGAGACACATGAGAAGAAGTTACCATCCCTGGGTTAGGAAGATCCCCTGAAGGGGGAAATGGGACCCACTCCAGTATTCTTGCCTGGAGAATCCCATGGACCAAGGAACCTGGAGGGCTAAGGTCCATGGAGTCTCGAAAGAGTTGGGCATGACTGAGCATACATGTACGTGATCCAGGACCCAGTCTCCAGGTCATTTTGAGAAGGAGGGAAAGACCAACAATTTCATGCCCCCAACTTGATGGTTCCCATCTCATCCTCTCCACACTCACCTGTGAATTCCCATGCTTTTTTTTCCTGCTGGCCTGATAATTATTCTTGAGTTTCAAGCTTTCTTGGAGTTTTCTTCTTCCACCCAGAGCTCAGTCCCAGGTGATATCAGTGCTTGATTTCACCAGAGATAGACTACACAGGCCAACCAATCCCATACCTTGACCCTACCAGATCTCATAGTTAGTGGGGATCGGCCAGGATGATCAGGGGAGAGAGAATCACTCATGTTTTTTGATGCAACTTTTCTACTCCACCCCGGTCATGGCACCTGGCTCTCAGGGACCACGGAAGCAGGAGGTCAAAGACGGTGTTGCTCATATAAGGAGATGTTGAAGATGCAGAAGCTCATTGGTGTTTGAGCTTCAGAAAGTGGCAGATGCAGCCTCCAATAGTGCCTGAAATGGTGAAAGGTGGAAGGGTGTAAGGGGGTGGTCTTGGCTCTCAGGAGGGAGGGTGTAAGGGGATGGTCTATATAGACCTCGGTCGGCACCCTGACGCCTCCTCACAGGCTGATCCTGCAGCTGGGACTGTGACCTTGAGGACGTGGGGTCAGGATGGCTCTAAGCCAACACCTCTCCCTCCAGAGACTCTGTGTCCTCCTCCTCGGCACCGTGGTGGGTGGTCAAGGTAAGAGCTGCCCCTCTGTCCTGGGTCCACAGCAGGGAGTGGACACCTTGGTGAATGGAAAGGTGTCTGTAGTTCTGGAGTTGCGCCTCAGTGTTTTTGACCAAAAAGGAGCCACGCTGACTGTGAATACTGGTCCCTTTCCTGTGGAGGGCCCACTGGTCATAGCGGCAGATTTTTACAGGGCAGTGAGGTTTGGTCTGGATCGAGCTGGATCAGCCTGAGTCCCTCCATGGTCTCTCTTGTTCTCAGGGAGCTTCTAGGAGTCCCAGTGGCTCCCAGTGTGTGGAAGGTCCAGTGACTGAGCTCAGTTGGGACTCTGGGCTGTTCCCACACGCTCCACGTGCCTGGTGTGTGAGCACTGCCCCTGGGTCCCCGTGTTTCCGGTGTCTATGCTCCTGTAGGCTCTGTGCTTGTGTGTGTGTGTGTGAGAGAGAAAGTATGTGTGTGAGGGTGAGTGAGGAGTGTGTGAGGGTGTGTGTGTGTGTGTGTGTTTAAGGTGGGTGGAGCCTGTCTCTGTGAGAGGAATGGGGCTGCTGAGCAGGGACTGAGTCCATTGGCCTGTGAAGAACACAGAGTCCCACAGGGCTGGGTCGCTGCATGTAACCAGATCAGAGATAATTTTGCATCTGCCTGCCTCTCTCTGGCTCCTCTCCCCCATCCCCCAGCTCCCCTCTGCTTGTTGCCATGTCTGCCCAGCACTGGGCTCTGTGAGAGGCTCTGCCTGCTGGCCTCACCTGTTCCCATCAAGTGTCCATTGTGGAGCAGAGGAGCCTGCAGCCAGGAGAGGGGACCTCTTGTCTGTAGAGATCAGTTGATGCGCAGCCCCAGGTGTATAAGTTCCCGAGTCTCTGCCCTGGTCCCCGTGACATTTCCTGATGTGCTGGAGGCCTGGGCTGGTCCTTTCCCCCTCCCAGGATCTGCCGTGACTCTCTAGGGAGCTCTTTCTGTCTGGTGCCTTCTCCTATTCCTCCCTGGAGCTGGTTTCCCCTAAGTGAGAGGATGGTGGGGGTCAGGGATGGGGGCTGCGGAGAATCTGGTCTCCAGCCTGGAGGAGGTGGCTTTCTCAGATGTGGGTGCTGGTCCGCTGAGACTCAGTGCAGCCCTGTCTCATCTTAGAGCTCACTGTTGTCCCCCAGACCTCAGCCTCCAGTCCACAGCTCTCTTCAGGAAGCCCCCTCTCTTCTTGTATCTGCTCCTTGAGTGCTGAGCAGATGCTCAACAGTCTCCTTCTGTGGGCCTCTGGTGGGCAGAGGTGGATTTTAGTTCCATGAGGAGGAAGATAATGGATGTTCTGATAAAAGCTCCCTGCCCTTACTAGGCAAACTGTAGACGATTTCCTCAGTAGCTTTTTAAGAAGCAAGAGTGTTTCACCAAAGCAAGCACTCTTTTCATTTTCTTCGAAACAACACCATTTAGAGTTATCCTACTAAAATTTTAGTCTTCTACTTCATACAACATTGGACTTGCTCCCTTTAATATGATAGTCTTGGCTTTTCTGAGCAGCTGATGATTTCTGAGCTGGGCACACATTATAGGAGTCTTCAGCCTTGAAATTCATGTTGGACGTAGGCATAAAATTATCCTGCAGATGCAATTTATGCCATTAGACACAAAAGTTTAGACCCTCAGTAGTAAATAATTTAGTATTAATATATTTTATTTTGTAACCTGTTTCTACAATCAGTAATATATTTTGGACATTCTTCTATATCATTATCTATTCTTTTACACACTAAAATTTTTATTGTAGAATTAAAAAATACAGAATATCATAGAAATACTATTGAAATTTTTAATTGCCTCCAGTTAATTCATTATATGACTGAAATGCAATATACTCACCTAACCATCTCTAATGGAAATTTAGTTGTTTTCAGTGTTTTTGCCATTATGAAAAAAGTTGCTCTGTACTTCTTTACATTTAAGTAAGTACCACCCATAATTATTTCTCTTATCATATACTAAAAGTGGAGTTTTGATTTACATTTCTCTAGTAATGAGCGATGTTGAGCATCTTTTCACATGTTTATTAGCCATCTATATGTCTTCTTTGGAGAAATGTCTCTTTAAGTCTTCTGCCCACTTTTTGATTCTGTTCTTTTTCTGGTATTATACTTCATGAACTGCTTGTATACTTTGGAGATTAGTTCTTTGTCAGTTGTTTTATTTGCTATTATTTTCTCCCATTTTGAAGGTTGTCTTTTCACCTTACTTATATTAATAGTTTCCTTCATTGTGCAAAAGCTTTTAAATTTAATTATGCTCCATTTGCTTATTTTTATTTCCATTACTCTAGGAGGTGTGTCATAGAGGATCTTTCTGTGGTTTATGTCAAAGGGTGCTCTGCCTAAGTTTTCCTCTAAGAGTTTTATAGCTTCTGGCATTGCATTTAGGTCTTTAATCCATTTTGTGTTTATTTTGTGTAAGGTGTTAAGAAGTATTCTAATTTCAGATTTCCCAGCAGCGCTTATTGAAGGGACTGTCTTTCTCCATTGTATATTTTTGCCTCCTTTTTCAAAGATAAGATGCCCATAGATGCGTGGATTTATCTCCGGGCTTTCTATCTTGTTCCATTGGTCTACAATGAGGTATCATCTCACATTGGTCAGAATGGCAGTCATCAAAAAGTCCACAAATAATAAATGCTGGAGAGGGTGTAGAGAAAAGGGAGCCTTCTTGGACTGTTGGTGGGAGTGCAAATGGATATAGCCACTATGGAGAACAGTGTGGAGATGCCATAAGATACTGGGAATAAAACTACCATCTGATCCAGCAATCCCACTACTGGGAAAATACTCTGAGAAAACCATAATTGAAAAAGACAACATGTACCCCAGTGTTCACTGCAACACTATTTACAATAGCTAGGACATGGAAGCAACCTTGATGTCCATCAACAGATAAATGGATAAAGAAGTTGTGATACATATACACAATGGAATATTCCACAGCTATAAAAAGTATGTACTTAAGTCAGTTCTAATGAGGTAGAAGAACATACAACTTTCTATACGAAGTGAAGTAAGTCAGAAAGAAAAAGACAAATATTATATATTAATGCATATATATATGGAATCTAGAAAGATGGTATTGATGAACTTATCTACAGGGCAGCAGTGGAGATGCAGACATAGAGAACAGATTTATGGTCAGAGTGGTGGAGAGAGAAGGTGGGATGATTTGAGAGAATAACATTGAAACATATACATTACCATATGTAAAGTAGGTAGCCAATGGAAATTTTCTGTATGACACAGGGAACCCAAAGTCGGTGCACTGTGACAGCCTAGAGGGGTGGGGTGGGGAGGGAGGTGGGAGGAAGGTTTAAGAGCGAAGGGATACGTGTATACTTATGGCTGATTCATGTGGATGTATGGCAGAAGCCATTACAATATTGCGATTGTTCAGTTGCTCAGTCCTGTCTGATTCTTTGCAGTCTCACGGACTGCAGCATGCCAGGTTTCCCTGTCCTTCACTAACTCCCAGAACTTGCTCAAACTCATGTCCACTGAGTTGGTGATGCCATCCAACCATCTTGTCCTCTGTCGTCCCCTTCTCTTTTCTTCCTGCCTTCAATCTTTTCCAAAATCAAGGTCTTTTCCAATGAGTCACTTCTTTACATCAGGTGGTCAAACCATTGGAGTTTCAGCTTCAGCATCAGTCCTTCCAACGAATACTCAGGACTGATTTCCTTTAGGATGGACTGGTTGGATCTCCTCGAAGTTCAAGGGACTCTCAAGTGTCTTCTCCAACACCACAGTTCAAAAGCATCAATTCTTCAGTGCTCAGCTCTCTTTATAGTCCAACTCTCATATCCATGAAAATGTTAGTTTCCACATAACCTCACCAACTTTGTCTTCTAATTTTAATATCTTAGCCTGTTTTTAAATCAAAAACTCTTGTGTATTAACTAACTTAATCCTTTATGTGTGAATTGTTTTCTCATGACATTTGTTCTTTTTAACTTAAGACGTTTATCATATTTTCACGACTTATATGGAGGCTTTTCATACTACTACTACTATGATCTACTACAACTACACTACCACCTATACTGCATTCACTTATATCAACTCATTTGAGTGCACAACAATCCTACAAGGCAGAATATATTTTTTATCCCCCAAAATAGATCACCGAGGCAAAGCAAAGTCACTTGCCCAAGCTGAGTCAGTTATAAGAAGTAGAGGTAAGATTTGAACCCAAATAGTTTGGGTGCATGTCCTTGTCCTTATTGAATTATTCAATTTATAGGTTGAAGATGTTTCTTTCAGTCTATTGTTTCATTTTATCTTTCCCTTGTTTTCAGTTTCATGGGATTTTCTTTTTCTTTTCCTTTTGGCTTGAACTACGTGGCACTTGGAATCTTAGTTCCTGAACCAGGGATTAAACCTGCACCCCATGCAGTGGAAGTGCAGAGTCCTAAGCACTGGATACCAGGTAAATCCCTCATGGAAATTTCTAATAATATTAATTACCTATTAAATTTTCCTGTTGGTTGGCATCGCTGACTCAATAGACATGAGTTTGAGCAAGCTCCAGGAGATGATGAAGGACAGGGAAGCCTGGTGTGCTGCAGTCCATGGGGTCGCAAGAGTCAGACATTACTGAGCAACCGAATAACAACAAAAATTTCCTGTATTTGTTTCTACTTTCAGAGCCTTGTTATGAGTGTTCTTCTCCACTTCAAGTTTAAGAAAATTATTTTATCCTTACTCTTATAATTTTGTGAATATATTTAAATATATGTCAATACTAAATAACTGTGTAAGTTATTTTATATATGATGTCAAGTTCTAATTTTATTTTTTCAATATCATAGCTGAATTGTTTCTTATCCTTTTCTAACTGATTTTAATGCCACAGAGAAATGAACTAAGTTACATCATTTCCACATGTTCTTTTTGGAATTTATTTAGACTTTCATCCACAAATGTTTATTGGTTTAAAAATGGACTTGTGTGCTCAGATGCTCAGTTGTGTCTGACTCTGTGACCCCATGGACTATAGCCTTTTCGGCTCCTCTGTTCAGGGGATTTCCCAGGCAAGAATATTGGAGTAGGGTGCCATTTCCTACTTCAGGGTATCTTCCTGGCCCAGGGATGGAACCTGCATCTCTTACATCTCCTGCATTGGTAGCAGGATTCACTCGTGTGGTATGAAATCCATACCCTTTGCAGTTTCCCAGATGCTGAGGCCCCCGTGGTGATGAATGAAGTTCCCTGGCTCATAAAACTTATAGTCTAGTGCAGCTGGCCACCAAAACAAGAATTTATAATAAACTTTGATAACTGCCATCAGTTGGGACATCATCAGGGTTACTTAATCTAGCTGGGAGAAGCAGAGAAGTTATCCGTAAAAAGGCAAAATTTAAACTTAGACTATGCATTCCAGAAATGAAGTTATTCATTTAGAATTTATAGTAATGACAGTAAAGCCTTATATATAAACTCACATGCATGCATGTTTAGTATATGCCAATTGTATATAATTTATCTAAATTGCTTATTTCAAGTATTAAAGGCTGAAAAATACATTCCAAACTCCCATTACTATTATTCCTCTGTCAATTTTCCCTTACATTCACAAAAGTTTTAGTCTATATCCCAGCTTTATTGGGATATATTCACTATATAATAAGGTATAAGTGTAAGGTGTACAGTGTGATGGTTTGAAATACATATATACATTCTTCAAGGAAGATATACAGGTGGCCAAAAAGCAGAGGAAAATATGCTCAACATCACTGATTATAGGAGAAATGCAAATCAAAACTACAATGAGGTATCACCTCACATTGGTCAGAACCACCATCATCAAAAATCTACAGACAATAAATGCTGGATAGAGTGTGGAGAAAAAGGAGCTCTCCTACACTGTTGGTGGCAATGTAAATCGGTGCAACCACTATGAAGAACAGTATGGATATGCCTTTAAAAACTAAGAATAGGACTACCAACTGGTCTGGCAGTCCCACTCCTGGTCATGTATCCAGAGAAAGCCATAATCTGAAAGTATACGTGCACCTTGGTGTTTACTGCAGCACTGTTTACAAAGGCAAATCATGGAAGCAAGCTAAGTGTCAATCGGCAGAGAAATGGATACAATGGGATATTACTCACTATAAGAAAGAATGAAATAATGCCATTTGCTGCAACATGGATGTAGGAGATTATCTTACTAAGTGAAGTAAATCAGACAGAGAAAGACGAATATCACCTATGTACAGTGGTGCATTACTCAGCCACAAATAGGAATGAAATTGGGTCATTTGTAGAGATGTAGATGGATCCAGGGAGAAGGAAATGGCAACCCACTCCAGTGTTCTTGTCTTGAGAACCTAGGGACGGGGGAGCCTGGTGGGCTGCTGTCTCTGGGGTCGCACAGAGTCGGACACGACTGAAGCTACTTAGCAGCAGCAGCAGCAGCAGATGGATCCAGAGATTGTCATACGAAGTAAGTCAAAAAGAAAAATGAATATCATGTATTAAAGCACATACATGGAATCTAGAAAAATGGAATAGATGGTCTTATTTGCAAAACAGAAACAGAGACACAGACATAGCGTGGACACTGGGGTGGGGGGAGAAGGGGCTGGGATGAATTGGGAGATTGGGATTGACATATATACACTATTGATACTCTGTATAAAATCGATAACTAGTGAGAACCTACTCAGGGAACTCTACTCGGTCCTCTTTGGTGATCTAAATAGCAAGGAAATCCGAAAGAGAAGGGATACATGTATACATATGGTTGATTCCCTTCGCTGTACAGCAGAAACACAACATTGTAAAGCAACTAAGCTCCGATTAAAATTAATTTTAAAAACATACAAATGAACTTGTTTACAAAGTAGAAACAGACTTACAGATATCAAAAACAAGCTTACGGTTACCAAAGGGGAAACACTGGGAGTGGGGGAGAGACATGAATCAGGAGTCTGGGGTTAGCAGACACACACCTTACTATATGTTATATAGCTTTCCAGCATAAACCTACTGTATAGCACAGGAAACTCTAATCGGTATTCTGTGATAATCTATACAAGATAAGAATCTAAAAAAGCATGAATATATATATATATATAAGCAAATCACTTTGCTGTATACCTGAAACTACACAGCATTATAAATCAACTATAATCTACTAAAATTAAAATATTAAAAAAGAATATATATATATTATGGAATAATTACCACAATTAAGTTTACTAACACATCTATCACATCATATAATTATTTTTTCTGTGTGTGTGTTATGAGTACTTTTAAGGTTGACTTTATTAGTAATGATCAAGAATACAATCAAATATTATCAACTAGTCACACATACATTCCATCCCCAAAGCTTATTCATGTTATAAGTACAAGTTTGTACCACTTGATGACCATCACTCGTTCCTCCCACCCCCATTCCTGCCTAGGTAACTACCAATTTACTCTCTGTTTCTATGAATTTAGTTTTTTTTAGATTCCACATATAAATGAGATCAAAGAATTTTTTCCTTTGTTTTACTTACTTCATTTCGCATCCTGCCCTCCTACATTAGTTATATGTTGCTGTGCTTCAGATTACTGCAAAACTTGGCAACTGAAAGAAGAAAACATCTAGCATCACATAATTTCTGTGGGCAGGAATTGACATCATTTACCTGGGTCTCTGACACATGATGTCTCACAAGATATGATCACCTGACGTTTCAACCACTCAAACCAACTTACCTGGATGTCAGCAACATTCAGACCTTGCTGGGCTATTTAACCGAGAGCCTCACTCCCTTCTGGCTGTTGGTTAGAGGACTGCCTCAGGTCCTTGTCATGAAGGTCTCTCCATAATTAGGTCATACCATGGCAACTGGCTTCAACAGAGCAAGAGAGAGAGCAAGATAGGTAGCAAGGGGGAAACCAGAGTCATCCTGAATCCTAATCTCTCAAGTGACAGTGGTTTTGTTGTTCAGTCACTAAATCGTGTCCAACTCTTTGGGACCCCATGGAGTGCAGCCCATCAAGCTCCTCTGTCCATGGAGTTCTCCAGGCAAGAATACTGGAGTGAGTTGCCAATTCCTTCTCCAGGGGATAGTCCCAGATCAGGGATTGAAGCCTTGTCTCCTACATTGATTGGTACACAGATTTTTTTTTTTTTAGACATTGAGCCACCAGGCAAGCCCCTTAAGTAACATAGCTTTTGTCAAATTTCATTTGTTAGATGCATGTTACTAGGTGCATTGGAGTGTGGGGATTACACAAGGATGTGAACACAGGTGACAGGAATAACTGGGACACTTTAGAGCCTGTTACCCTAGCCCTCTGTTCCTGAGCTGGATGAGATGCTCTCTATGGAAGGAGAGGGAGGATTCCTCCCTGGATCCCAGGCTATGAGCTGTAACTGAGACAGGGAAGCTGGGCCCTGGTAGCCTTGGGCACATCTACAGGGAGGGCAGCATCCAGAGTCTCTGAAGGCCTGTCCTCGGTGGTGTCCCTGGAGCTGGTTCTACAGGTTCCTGAGAAACACCTGGTGCCTCCCTTCCTGCTCCAGGTTCAGTGATGGCACATTGGGAGCTTTGAGTTGGCCATTGTAGGGATATTTATACCACAGATGTCAAGAAATGCTACTCACAGGGATTTTTTCCTCTCGGACAACTCATTTTTAAATACTTTTCAGCATACCACTACATGTTCTCCTAAAATCTCTCCTGTGTCCCGTGTCTGTGTCTGTCTTGCAGCTCTGGAGCTGAGGCTGAAGGATGGAGCCCACAGGTGTGAGGGGAGAGTGGAAGTGAAGCACCACGGAGAATGGGGCACAGTGGATGTTCAGTACTGGTTTCTGGAGGATGCAAATATGTTGTGCAGACACCTGGAATGTGGAGTTGCCGTTGATGCTCCCAGAGGGTCTTATTTTGGACCAAGACTTGGGGCTATTTGGTATTTCTATCTTTCCTGCAACAGGACAGAGCCTGAATCAACTTTGAGTGTCAATAACTGTGTTCAACCTGATTTTAAAAACTATACTCATATCTTGTCTCGGATATTGGAGTAGTCTGCTCAGGTAAGTCCTGTCTGGTTTGAGAGGGGATATCCAGCAGGAAAGACCTCAGTCTCATTCCCAGAATGATCATGGGAAAATCAGATCATAGACTTTATTTTTTTTAATTTATTTTTATTAGTTGGAGGCTAATTACTTTACAATATTGTAGTGGTTTTTGTCATACATTGACATGAATCAGCCATGGATTTACATGTGTTCCCCATCCTGAACCCCCCTCCCACCTCCCTCCCCACCCCATCCCTCTGGGTCATCCCAGTGCACCAGCCCCGAGCGCTTGTCTCATGCATCCAACCTGGACTGGTGATCTGTCTCACACTTGATAATATACATGTTTCAATGCTGTTCTCTCAGATCATCCCACCCTCGCCTTCTCCCATAGAATCCCAAGGTCTGTTCTATACATCTGTGTCTCTTTTTCTGTCTTGCATATAGGGTTATCGTTACCATCTTTCTATATTCCATATATATGCGTTAGTATACTGTATTGGTGTTTATCTTTCTGGCTCACTTCACTCTATATAATGGGCTCCAGTTTCATCCATCTAATTAGAACTGATTCAAATGTACTCTTTTTAATGGCTGAGTAATATTCCATTGTGTATATGTACCATAGCTTTCTTTTTTTTTTTTATTTTATTTTTTTTATTAGTTGGAGGCTAATTACTTCACAACATTTCAGTGGGTTTTGTCATACATTGATATGAATCAGCCATAGAGTTACACGTATTCCCCATCCCGATCCCCCCCACCACCTCCCTCTCCACCCGATTCCTCTGGGTCTCCCCAGTGCACCAGGCCCGAGCACTTGTCTCATGCATCCCACTTGGGCTGGTGATCTGTTTCACCATAGATAATATACATGCTGTTCTTTCGAAACATCCCACCCTCACCTTCTCCCACAGAGTTCAAAAGTCTGTTCTATACTTCTATGTCTCTTTTTCTGTTTTGCATATAGGGTTATCATTACCATCTTTCTAAATTCCATATATATGTGTTAGTATGCTGTAATGTTCTTTATCTTTCTGGCTTACTTCACTCTGTATAATGGGCTCCAGGTTCATCCATCTCATTAGAACTGATTCAAATGAATTCTTTTTAACGGCTGAGTAATATTCCATGGTGTATATGTACCACAGCTTCCTTATCCATTCGTCTGCTGATGGGCATCTAGGTTGCTTCCATGTCCTGGCTATTATAAACAGTGCTGCGATGAACATTGGGGTGCACGTGTCCCTTTCAGATCTGGTTTCCTCAGTGTGTATGCCCAGGAGTGGTATTGTTGGGTCATAGTACCATAGCTTTCTTATCCATTCGTCTGCTGATGGTCGTCTAGGTTGCTTCCATGTCCTGGCTATTATAAACAGAGATCACAGACTTTAGAGTGTCTTTGGGGGAAGACTCTGGTCACAGTGGTTGGAACCACAGTGGATCAGTGGTTCCTGGATCATTAGGTCCTCAAGAGAGTGTAAGGGCTTGTTTGGCCCTGGACAGTATAAGACTTCAGACCTGTGGACAGTTGGACTCTTCATATCTCTATGATGTGTCATAAGAGTCAGGGAGGTGAGGTCAAGTGTTACAAACAAGTACATATGGTCAGTCAGGTTTGGTCACAAGAGAGGACATAAGAGAAGGCCAGGCGCACATAGTTTATTATGCCCTCTGATCTTAGAGGAACAGAGTCACCAAAGGCATGAGGGGATCATGTCAGGGAGACTGCAAGGGAGCTGGCTCAAGAAAACATGAGGAGCCAAAAGAAAGAGTCACACAGACAAGTGACAAGTGATAACACTGGGCTCAGGGTGCAGTTACACAAGGAAAAGGCCCGAGGGTATTTCACTGGTTCATTTGAACGTCGCTAGACACATTCAGGGGAAGAAGGAGGATTTGTGGCAGCAGCTAGAGTCATCTTACAGGTGCACCTGGTCACATGGGTGAGGAGCTCACATCCCATTAATGGGGGTGTTGACACAACAGGGAAACATGACTAGCAAAACAGGTACTAAGGGCAGTGAGGCTAAGAGGACCTGAATGACTCATAAGATGTGTTCAGTACCAAGTGTGTTTGACCTGTGTCAGGGTGGAGGCAGTAAAGACAGCAGTGAAACTAGGATTTGACGAGTCATCACAGTATCTTCCAGAGATGTTTCCAGTTGTTGCCACAATGGTGGAAGAGACACCGTAGACATTATTCCCATTTGACCAGGTGGACTAGAGGAAAATCAGGTATCACAGTGAATTCCTAATGTAGTTGGTTGAGTCTTTGAAAATGTTTAACCATCTGGTGGGTGGTACAGGGGGAGCCCTGAGAACATCTGCAGTAGGTTTCTAGCAGCTCATAGTCAATCAGTTCTTTTGGGGATGATCTCTACAAAAGTGATTTTTCCAGTCTCACCTTCAGCAGATCTTTGGTGATACTTGTTGAGACCCCTTAAGGAAAGAATTACTTTCATTTTTAAGTTACTTTGAAGTATGGATGACATACAAAAAGCGGTACATATTTAATGTATACAACTTGAAACTTAGGGAGGTAAGTATACATCTGTGATGTATGATGCGTGCTATTCATCACTGCAAATATTTTCTTCTGTTATTATTAAAAATAATTAATTTCAAGGGGCATTTGAATTTCAGAAAGAAATTCTTCTTTTAAGAAAACCTGTTTTCTGGCATTTCAAGTAACATTCTTTATTGTCATAATGCCCTAATCATGATTCCAACTACAGGTAAACTGGTGGAAACACTATAGCAGCCTCTGTAATCAGCTTGTAAATGAAAATGGAGTGTTCAATGTTTGAACTTTGTGAGATATTGAAGCCTCTAATATTATTTTTTTAAGAAAAATGCTGTTTTGTTGGGCTTGCCAGGTGGCGCTAGTAGTAAAGGATCTGCCTGTCAATGCAGGAGACATAAGAGATATGGGTTCGATCCCTGGGTCAGGAAGATCCCCTGGAGCAGGAAATGGCAACCCACTCCAGTATTCTTGTGTGGAGAAGCCCATGGACAGAGGAGCCTTGTGGGCTACAGTCCATGGGGTCCCAAAGAGTTGGACATGACTGAAGCGACTTAGCATGCAGGCATGTAATGTCTAGATATTAATTTCTGGTTAAGATACACTTGAAAATTAAAAGGGTGCTCTCACATTTAAACCTTGATAACAGTTTTTACTCCCTAACACTGCTTTACTTCAGGCTTTCACATATTTATGAACTGTTCTGTTTTTTTTTTTTTTTTTTCTGCTAATCTCTTCGTCAGTTTTATCTCACTGGTCTATCCCTTCTATATTTTCAGGAATATGTTTTAGTGATGTTTGAGTGAAGGTAGGCCAAAGTGGTGATGCAGAAGCAGTAAGAAGAGAATAGCATGCCTGTTCAATTATCTAACTGAAATTGAAGTCTTGGAGTTTCTTCTTCTCAATTTTAAGAAAGTGGAAGTGAAAGAGAGCTTCATCCCCTTTACTGGATTGTTGGAAGTGAAGTACTATGTTTAGGAGAAATCCAGAGTAGAAACAATGACACTGAGAAGAATGTAGAGGAGCTTGCATGAAATACAGAGAGGACTTCAAGAGGTTCAGGAGAAGGATTTGGGAGGGGCTTCACACTTTCACTTTCACAAACTGAGGACTGTGGTGCTGAAGTACAAAATGGTGAGGAGATGAAGATGCAAGGATTGCAGGAAGAGAGGCTGGGGATCAACATCCAGGTCAACTCCCACATCCACCACAGCCTCTGCGTTACACTTCCCTCCTGCTCTCATTCCTTCCTGCCCTCTCTGCCTTTAGTTTGATGTGGGAGTCGTTTCTGAGCTCCATGGAAGAGCTGGCATTTCAAGGCTGCAATTTTCTTTGTGGGAAGTTTTTGTAGTAAGGATTCTATTTCTTTAACAAATACAGGACTGCTCAGATTTTCCAATTTTTGTGCTATCAAATTTTGGTAGTTGTATTTTCAAGTAGTTTTAAAGGACTCAGACAAGTTTTCAAATTAGGATAAAATTTTGTTTATATCTCATATCATTTAAATATTGGTAAAATCTATAAGGGTTTCCCTGGTGGCTCAGCCAGTAAAGAATCTGCCTGCAGTGCCGGAGACCTGGCTTTGATCCCTGGTTTGGAAGATCCCCTAGAGAAGGGAATGACAATCCACTCCAGTATTCTTGCCTGGGGAATCTTATGGACAGAGGAGTCTGGTGGGCTACAGTCCATGGGGGTCACAAAGAGTCGGACATGACTCAGGGACTAACACTTCAAATTCAAAGGTCTATAATGTTAACCCCCTTTTCATTTATGGTGGTATTAAATTTGTGTATTCTCTCTTTTTTTTCTCGATTGATTTTTTTTTTTTTGCTAAAGGATTATCAGTTTTATTATCCTTTCAAAAAATTATCAATTGACTATCGATTTTATTTTTTGTGTATGTTTCCTATTTCATTGATTTTTGTTAGTTTCTATTCTTCTCTTTTGTTTTGATTTCCCGTAGATTCTTGAGATGGAATCTTAGATCATTTGCTCTCAGTTTTATTTTCTATTATAGTGTAGGTATCAAGGAAGCATCAAAGCTATAAGTTTTCTTTTAAACACTGTATCAGTTGCATCACACTGATTTTGAAGCTACATAATTTCTTTTGTATTTTATCATTGTGAAATGTTCCTTTTTTCTCTCTGAATATATTCTTTGTTCCATAGTCTTACTTTGTACAATATTAACATAGATAGTATAGCTTTCTCTGATCAGTGTTTTCATGGTTTTTCTTTTTTGACCTCTATAATATGTTTTCGTGTTTATATTATGTTTGTTTTTGTATACAATGTATGATTTTGTCTTACTTTTGCCTAGTCTGATTATCTTGCTTTTATTTGGAATGTTTAAATTATTTAAATTTAATATAATCATTTGTATAGCTGGGTTTACATTTACTAACTTGCTGTTTGTGTTGTGTTTTCTCTGTTCTTATTTTAATCTTTAATTGGGTGTTTTTAATATTTTATTTTATATACTTTATTGGTGTATTAGCTATGCTTCTTTTTGCAGAGTTTACCATAATGTTGAAATTATTACTCTTTAATCACATTTTTCTTTAAATTATATCATGTCTCTTATTATATAATGTAAGACCTTGCTATAGCATACATCTATTTCCCTATTCTTATTATTTGTCCTACTTTGTCACACATTCTACTTGTAAATATATTATTAATTTTGTAATATAATGCAATTGTTTTTGTCTCAAATATTCTAGTCTTTTAAAAATGAGAAAAAGATTTTAAAATATTTACTTGCAGAATTATCATTTAGAACCATTCTTGTAGCTTTGGGGAGATTCAAGTTTTCTTTTATTTTTAATTTCCTTTAACTTTTAGACTGTTAGATAACATTTTTGTGTAGTATAAGTCTGGTGGCCTCAAATTCCATCATCTTTTATTCATCTGAAAATACTTTTTCTTTCAGTTTTGAAAGTAATTTTCAAAAGTGTCTGAATTCTAAGTTAATATTCCCCTCCCACGCCCCCTCCCCCGTACTTTAAAGATGTTTTTGCATTATTGTTTGGCTTGTATTACTTCAAACAAGAAGTCAGTAATACTTAAAATTTTCCCCCTGTACATAGTATGTCAATTTTTCCTGACTACTTTTAAGATTTGTTTTTGTTTATGAGTGGATTTCAGCAGTATATTATCAAGTGCCCTAGGTGGTTTTGTTTATGCTCATCTTGCTTGAGGTTTGTTTAGCCTCTAGGATCAAGGGGCTTATAAGTGGGTTCATTAAATTTGGAAAAATTCCATCTATCATTGTAAAATATTTTTTTCTATTCATACCTTACGCTAAATCTCCAAATAACATGTTACATGGTCTGATATTATCCTGCATGCCACTAATTTTCCACTCATATTTTTCTGCCTTTTTTATCTGTCTATTTCAATTTGGATAGTCAATTGCTATGTACCAAATTTCCAGTTCTTTGATTCTGCAATGTCTAGCTTCTCATTGAGTTAATCCAGACAATTTTTCATTCCAGATATTGTATTTTCCATTTTGGAAGCTCCATTTGCTTATTTTTTTTCTAGTTTTTTTCGTCTACTTTGTTTTTATACCTCGCTGTGTGTGCTAATTGCTCAGTTGTGTCTGACTTTTTCAGTTCGGTTCAGTTCAGTTGATTAGTTGTGTCCGACTCTGCAACCCCATGAACTGAAGCACGCCAGGCCTCCCTGTCCTTCATCATCTCCTGCAGCTTGCTCAAGCTCGTATCCACTGAGTCAGTGATGCCATCCAATCATCTCATCCTCTGTCGTCCCCTTCCCTTCCCGCCTTCAATCTTTCTCAGCATCAGGGTCTCTTCCAATGAGTCAGTTCTTTGCATCAGGTGGTCAAAGTATTGGAATTTCAGCTTCAGCATCAGTCCTTCCAATGAATGCTCAGGACTGATTTCCTTTAGAATGGACTGGTTGGATCTCCTTGCAGTCCAAGAGACTCTCAAGTGTCTTCTCCAACACCACAGTTCAAAAGTATCAATTCTTCAGCGCTCAGCTTTTCTTATAGTCCAACTCTCACATCCATACATGACTACTGGAAAAACCATAGTTTTGACTAGATGGACCTTTGCTGGCAAAATCATGACTCTGTTTTTTAATATGCTGTCTGCTGCTGCTAAGTCGCTTCAGTCGTGTCTGACTCTGTGCGACCCTATGGACAGCAGACCACCAGGCTTCTCTGTCCAAGGGTTTCTCTAGGCAAGAATACTGGAGTGGGTTGCCATTTCCTTCTCCCAATATGCTGTCTAGGTTGGTCATAACTTTTCTTCTAAAGAGCAAATGTCTTAATTTCATGGCTGCGGTCACCATCTGCAGTGATATTTTAGCCCCCCAAAATAAAGTCTGTCACTGTTTCCACATCTATTTGCTATGAAGTGATGGGACGAGATGCCATGATCTTACTTTTCTGAATGTTCAGCTTTAAGGCAAATTTTTCACTCTCCTCTTTCACCTTCATCAAGAGCCTCTTTAGTTCTTCTTCACTTTCTGCCGTAAGGGTGGTATCATCTGCATATCTGAGGTTATTGATATTTCTCCTGGCAATCTCGATTGCAGTTTGTGCTTCACTCAGTCCAGCATTTCTCATGATGTATTCTGCATATAAGTTAAATAAGCAGGGTGACAATATACAGCCTTGACATACTCCTTTCCCAATTTGGAACCAGCCTGTTGTTCCATGTCCAGTTCTAGCTGTTGCTTCCTGACCTGCACACAGATTTCTCAAAAGGCAGGTCAGGTGGTCTGGTATTCCCATCTCTTGAAGAATTTTCCACAGTTTGTTGTGATCCACACAATTAAAGGCTTTGGCATAGTCAATAAAGCAGAAGTAGATGTTTTTCTGGAACTCTCTTGCTTTTTCAATGATCCAGTGGATTTTGGCAATTGGATCTCTGGTTCTTCTGCCTTTTCTAAATCCATCTGGAATTTCACGATTAACAAACTGTTGAAGCCTGGCTTGGAGAATTTTGCGCATTATCTTGCTAGCTTGTGAGATGAGTGCAATTGTGTGGCAATTTGAGCATTCTTTGCCATTGCCTTTCTTTGGGATTGGAATGAAAACTGACCTTTTGTCTGACTCTGTGCAACCCCATGGATTGTAGCCCTCCAGGCTCCTCTGTCCATGGGATTTGCCAGGCTGGAATAGTGGAGTGGGTAGCTATTCCCTTCTCCAGGGGATCTTCCCAACCCAGGGATAGAATCTAGGTCTCCTGCATTGCAGGCAGATTCTTCACTTTCTGAGGGCTTCCCTGATAGCTCAGTTGGTAAAGAATCTGCCTGCAATGCAGGAGACCCTGGTCTGATACCTGGGTTGGGAAGATTTTCTAGAGAAAGGATAGACTACCCATTCCAGTATTCTGGGCGTCCCTTGTGGCTCAGCTGGTAAAGAATCTGCCTCCAGTACGGGATACCTGGGTTCGATCCCTGGGTTGGGAAGATCCCCTGAAGAAGGGAAAGGCTACCCACTCCAGTATTCTGGTCTGGAGAATTCCATGGACCATATAGTCCATGGGATTGCAAAGAGCTGGACATGACTGAGCGACTTTCACTTCACTTCTCTACCTTCTGAGCCACCAGAAAAGCCCAAGGTATATTTATATTAGAGGTTTAAAGACCTTGTCAGCCAATTCAATCATCTCTGTAATTTCTGAATTTGCTTTTAATGATTTACCATTTTACAGGTTATATTTTTCTTTTTAGAAGTCTAGTAGTTTTTTGACTGGATGCCAGACATTGCTAGGCAGTCTTATACCAGAAAGAATTGTTGTTCAATTGCTAAGACATGTCTAACTCTTTGTGGCCCCAAAGATTGCAGTATGCCAGGCCCCCCTGTCCTTCTCTATTTCTCAGAGCTTGCTCGGATTCATGTCCATTGAATCGGTGATGCTATCTAACCATCTCATCCTCTGCCAGCCCCATCTCCTTTTGCCTTCAATCTTTCCCAGCATCAGGGTCTTTTACAGTTAGTTGGCTTTTAGCATCAGGTGGCCAAAGTACTGAAGCTTCATCTTCAGCATCAGTCCTTCCAATGAATATTCAGGGCTCATTTCCTTTAGGATTGACTGATTTGATCTTTTTGTAGTCCAAGGGACTCTCAAGAATCTTCTCTAGAGCCACAACTCAAAAGCATCAGTTCTTTTTGATGTTCAGCCTTCTTTATGGTCCCAGGCTCACATCAGTACTTGATTTGTTCCTCTAACAAGACAATTTGAAATAACCTATCCTTAAGTTTGCTGATCCTTTGTTTTGCATGATATAGTTTGCTTGAGGCACTCTGTTGAATTTTTCAGTTCAGTTTTTGTATCCCTGACTTCCAGAAATTCTGTCTGGTTTCCTTTTGTGTTTTCTGTTTTTCAGTATATGTGTTGCCAAAGTAAGCACTGTGTTTCTATTTTTTCTATTAAACTTGGCCATTTGTTCATGTACTCTTTTCCTGATGGTACTTGATTGTCTGTTTGTGTTCACTTATAGTCACTGAGTTTAATACAATTATTTTAAATTTTTTTGTCAAGCAGTTCATAAATTTTCATTTTTTCAGGGTAGGTTGCTGGAGATTTACTGGTTTCCTTAAGTGGTATCATATCTTCCAGGTTCTTTATGATCTGTAGGCTTGCATTAGTGAGTGTGCATTTGAAGGAACAGACACTTCTAGAATGTGCAGACTGATTTCAACAAATAAAGATCTACTGCCTTGTCCTTGAACAGATAGGACTGCCCCTGGTCTTGTGGTTCAGCGAAGCTGGAGTCAGGTTATGTGGCTGCTGCTGGGACTGCGGTTGTGTCTCTGGTCATTGGCCCTGTTGGCAGGTGCATGGATAGGTGTGGCTTCCTCTGGGTGCTGAGGTGGACAGGATTGCCTCCCTAGTGTGCTAAAGTGAGGCAGAGCCTAAGTCTCAGGGTGCACTAGAATCTGCACTCACACTTACGTCCACAGTTGACAATCCTGTTGTCAGGGATGCCAAGTGGTGTGACTCCTTCTAGATGTCTGGGCAGACAGGACTGCCCAGGACCATGGTGGTGCAGGGTTGGCGCCACATCAGGGAGCAGTTTCTGAGTCAGTACTGTCTGAAGTTGGCAGGCATGTTGCTGGGGGCACACTGTTTCTGCGGGAGAATGAGGGTTGGGGAACCTCCGTTCTTGTCATCTCACTGATGTCAGATATAAATACAATTAGTACAATGATAGAATTAAAATCAACTAATATCACTCCTTAGCATTTTCTATAATGCCTGTCTCAGAAGAAAAACCTGTGTTAGGCGCTTTCTGGCAAACTCAGTGTAAACTTACACTCTTGTAAACTCCTGTAAACTTCAACTCAGAACTCACTCTCTCCCAGGTTATTGACAAATCCCAGGTTTTCACGAGAAATATTTAAGACCACCCCTTGTCTCTCCTGTGACTCTCTGAGCTTACTTAACATAACAGATTCAACTTTTCCCCCATTTAGATAATCTGAGAAATTCTTGGAATATTTTGCCTTCAAAAATTCTCAGAAAAATAAAATTCAGTACCATAAAAATGGATTAGTTATTATGTCAGTATTTCTTCTCTTGGGCCATCATCCGTCTACAGGTTGGCATGCACACATGGATCTAGCCTATGCTTTTCTCTACCTCAAGCCACTTGAGGAGTGGCTCATGGGGGAGAAAACTGATCAGATTATTAGCCACACAAGTCTTAGGAAAGCTTTCTAACTTTGTCTAGACTGCAGGTCTCTACTGTCTTATAGCCATTTTGCTCTGGATTAGTTCTGTTCTTCATGTCTCTATACTCAAGTTTGAGTGCCCACACATTATGCATTATATCTTTGGGCTCTATAGGTCCTAGGCTCCTAAATGAGAAATTTACTTCTCCAACCAATGCTAAAATATACATTCCTGGTGTTCAGCCATTACAGATGATCTGTCTTGGACCCTGTAGTTTCCTGGCCTCTAGATAAGGAATTCATATTTCTAATCAACGTCAAAGGGTACATTTTTGGGATTCAGTCATTCTAAGCTGACCCTGCTTCTGGGTTTCTTTTCAGAAACTTGCTCATGAAAATGCAACTCTGATAGTGACTTTTGAATTCTCTCTTTATGCTTCACTCCTGGAAAAGAAAAGCTTTCACATCATTGCCTGTGACATATTGTTTCCAATTGTCAAGTCAGGATCATGAACACTTACTGGGTTTGTTGTTGTTTTTCTCTTAGGATTTGTGCATCTGGCTGGGGGGGATGGACCCTGCTCAGGGCGAGTAGAAGTATGTTCTGGAGAAGACTGGATCCCAGTGTCTGATGGGAACTTCACACTCCCCACTGCCCAGGTCATCTGTGCAGAGCTGGTATGTGGCAAAGCTGTGTCTGTCCTAGTACACGTGCCCTTCAGAGAGTCAGATGGCCGGGTCTGGGCTGAAGAGTTCAGCTGTAAAGGGAAGGAGCCTGAGCCCTGGTCCTGCCCCAGAGTGCCCTGTCCAGGGGTCACCTGTCACCACAGTGCAGCTGCTCAGGTTGTCTGTTCAGGTGAGATGCAGATCAGGACTTTAACTTCCCTACACACTCTGTTAAGGTGAGAAAACATGAGGTTTAGTTGAAATTTTGTCTTTTCCAACCAGCATACACAGAAGCTCAGCTCATGAAAAAGGTACCTCTCAGTGTGAGGGCCAAGTGGAGATGAATATTTCTGGATGATGGAGAGCACTTTGTGCCTCCCACTGGAGTCGGGCCAATGCCAATGTTATTTGCTGTCAGCTCAGTTGTGGAGTTGCCATCTCCACCCCAAAAGGAGCAGAAGGAAATGATCAGCTCTGGAAAGCCCAATTTTACTGCTTGGGGAATGCGTCTTGTCAGGAGCTGCTGGGATGCAGCCAGTCCGTGACAAGGTCACGGGGCGAGAGAGGAACCTGCAAGGCAGCTCTTCCCCTTGGGTTTGTCCCAGGGGCCCAGTATGTCTCTTTCCTCTTTCTGTCTTACTGTTGTTGGGCTTTTTATTAATTTTTGGAAATGTAATATATAGTAATAAGGCCTCCCTGGAAAAGTCCAAGCCTATTTAGAAATGCTCATGACTGCTCTGGTTCAGGACACGACCATAAACATCAAGTCAAAAAGGAAGAGGCCACAGGCATAGTTTGGCTGCCTGCTTAAAAGATTATAATGTTCTAGATTAGAAAAGAGTAGAGGCATTTAGATTTAGAAGTAGATATACTGCTTCAGTTTACTTGCTCCTTGGTTGAGAGGGTTTTCATTATTGCTATTTCCTTGCTGCTATTTGTCCATTGTTTCCCCTTTTTTAAGCAACATGGAAGATTATGGGTATTTTTGTAGAGTTAGGAAATTGGGTACATAGGATTTCAATAAAAGATTTATGTCAACCAGCTTCACTGCCATTACCTCACTGTCAATAGAGGTGTTTTGCTGCTTCATAGTTAATCACTGTAGACTTTGTAATTTTAGGTAAAGAAAAATATCAGAGTTTTCACATGGTACTATTCTCAGAAATGTCAAACATGTTTGCGTAACCCTTCCCATGTATTGTTTTATTGTCTAAAGAATTCATACTATACCTGAAATTTGTGGAACATTGTTTTTGTTAGAGTGAAAATGTTAGACCATTGAGGCAAGAAGACTAATGTATGGGACATTTAAGAAAAACCCCTGTAATCGGAAATGTTCCAGATGAATGCATAGGGGAAAAACATGGGAAAGAAAAATGTTGACAGAAGCACGAAATCAATATCTGATGTAATATGTGGTGACTTAAGGGGGAGGTAACGTTCATTCTATAAAACCTGAGCTGTCCTAAAAATAAAAAAGCTTTTTCTTCCACACAACCTTCTATGTGTGTCTGTCCTCTTCCTTGCTGGCGCCACTCATCCCTTGGGTACTCCTGGACCCACTGGGACTGGACTCCAGCAGGTGGTGCCTGGACAGGGACCCAAAGGGTAAGTTGCTTAATATTGCATTCTCGGGGTGGCTAGGACTTCACCTAGGGTGCTGCAGACCCCTGTGCATAAGATAGGTAGGGTGAGACGGGTGAACAGTGAGATATTTATTAGAGATTTCCGAACATGGGTAACGGAGAATCTAAGGAAAGACAGTTATTTATTGATATAATTAAGCATTTATTAATGAAGAGGGGAACTAAGGTTGCAAAGCCTACTTTGTCATCATTCTTTTCTTTTGTACAAGAGCAATGCCCTTGGTTTCCTGAAGAGGGCTCCGTAACCATGGATACCTGGCATAAGGTGGGAGAAACACTTCAACAGTATTATTCATATCATGACCCTGAGGATATTCCAGCTGAAACTTTTTCTCTCTGGAATTTAATTAGGGATTTAATTGACCCTACCCCAGAGGTTGAATGCGTTCCAACTAAAAAAGATAATTTGGATTCCAAACAAGAAGGTTACAAAGAACTTAGGGAGATGATGGCTGCAGCATGCCTGAATGATGATGATCAATTGAGCCCTCAAGAGGAGGAAGATTTGGAGGAAGCTGCAGCTAGATATCATGATAAGGAGGGAGATTGGACTTTTTCTGTGGCAAAGCCTCAACCTAGGCCATGCACTCTTAAAAATTCTTTAAAGCCAGAGGTTTCTAAATCCAGTCCAAGACCTCCTAGACCACTTAGACCTCCTCCTGCTCCCCCATATGCTGGTAATGGAGCACCATACCCTTATAGGAGGCTGAAGGATTCTGATGAAGATCCTACTATTTCAGCATGCTCTCCAATAGTGTTTGATGAATTTGAGGATGAACCAGTCTGGGAGCCCTTGCCTATGAAGTTATTAAAAGAATTGAAACAGGCTTGCTCTATGTATGGGCCCCAGGCTCCATATACACAAACTCTGTTAGATGCTCTCGCTGCCAGATGGATGACACCTTATGATTGGGCTGTGGTTGCTAAGACTTGTCTTACAAGAAGTCAATACTTACTTTGGAGAACAGAGTATGAGGACTTGGCAAAAGAGCAAAGTGCAGCTAACAAACGGCATGGTATTAAAACAATAACATATGACATGCTAACTGGCAGTGGAAAATATGATAGTGCCAGGGATCAAATGAGATTAGACAAACAAGCCTTGGAACAAGCAACAGGGTGTGCTCTTAATGCCTGGAAAGGCCTGTCGCAGGGCTCAGATCACACCTCTCTCTTGGCAGGCATTAAGCAAAGGTCAGAAGAGCTTTATGAAGATTTTGTCTCTCGACTTTTGCTTTCAGTTAGGCGTGTTATTTCTAATCAAGAAGCTGCAGACATACTTATTCGTCAGCTGGCTTTTGAAAATGCAAATTCTACATGTCAGGCAATATTGAGACCAATAAGAAAGTCTGGAACTCTCACCGATTACATTAGGGCTTGTGCTGATGTTAGCCCTGCTATGATGCGGGGGATAGCTATTGCAGCAGCCCTGAAGGGAGAAGCATTCCTTCAGGTTGTTCAGAACATGGTGAGACCTCATAACAGAGGCACAAAGCCCCCAGGAGGGGTATGCTTTTCCTGTGGAAAAGGTGGGCATTTCAGCAGAAACTGTCCTCAAAAATCTGCGGGAGAAGGCATGACACCACCCAATGGTGCTCCTCCTGAAACTGTTCTCCCAAAGACTCTTTGTCCTCGCTGTCAAAAGGGACTTCACTGGGCAAAAGCTTGTAAATCAAAATTCCACAAAGATGGAACCCGTTTGGCACCCTCACGAGGAAATCCCGTTCAGAACCAGGGAAACGTCTTGCGGGGCCAGCCCCAGGCCCCGACAATGAGAGGGGCAACTTCTCTCAACCCGTTCATCCCCTTTGTTACATCTCAGAGCTCTGCCGAGCAACCCCAGGGAGCGCAGGATTGGACCTCCGTTCCACCGCCGCAACAATATTAACTCCTGATTCACCCGTGGTTAGAATACCAACGGGGGTTAAGGGACCCCTTCCAGAAGGAGTCATGGGAATTGTTTTGGAATGGAGTTCACTCTCTCTTCAAGGTCTTACTGTTATTCCCAGGATCATAGATTCAGATTATACTGGAGAAATACAGGTAATGATTTCTCCCCCCACTAAGACACAACAAATTCTTAAAGATCAAAGAATTGCCGAATTATTACTTTTGCCTTATTGTTCTGCTAGGTAGTTAGAATAGGGAAAAGGAGTCCAGAATGGCGGTGGCTAAAAGACCTGGAAGGGAAAAGCCTGCGAAAATAGAACAAAGGAAGGTCCGAGGACCAGAGTGGGAACCTCAGGTAAAACAAACAACACTCCTGGCTGGCCCAATTTACATAAGACAGGCCCAGGGACAGAGAAACATATAAAAAGAGGAGCCAAAGCCCTCTTCTCTCTCTCTCTCCCACGCGATGGGGCGTTCTTCTCTTTGCATCTTTGGGTCGATGTGCCCTCACCCTCGAAGATGGATTTTCCTGCTATTTAAATAAATAGAGCTGTAACACTGATTTATTTAAGAGCTATAACATGGTCTGTCCTCCGAGAGCTGTGACCCGCCAAGGGGCTTTAATGTCCATCTCTCCAAATTTTTGTTGTGATGAGACAAAGAACTGAGGAGCATACACTCGCCTGACATCTATGGTGCCGTGACTCGGGTTTAACCTGGCTGAAACAACCTCCGCGCGGTAGCGGAATGCGAGGAAAACCCAGCGCAGGGGAAGGCCCGTCATGCTGGAAGCCAGGGCAGTGAAAAACGAACTTAGCAGAAAGCCCACGCGGCTCAGTCTGATTCCAGAAGACCTCCGGTTAAGGTAGGAGGTCCTCGCTCCTATGGCTGGAGGGACATGCCTAACAAAATCTTAATTCCTTTACGATCTCTCATTTCTCATTTCCTTGGACCCCCCGCGAACAGGCGCGTGGCAGTGGGTGCAATTGAGGGACTCTGGAGAGGCTACCCTTCGGTATGTCCCAAAGACTTTATCTGCTGGGCCCCAGTAGCTGTTACCCAAGCCAGTGGGTGTTCTTCTGTCCCTACTCTTCTCTGTGCCAAGAATCAGGCCAATGGAAACTGTGAGCACCGGTCAGATATCTAGCAAATTTTCCAGTAGGCTATGAAGGGGATTCCTTGGCATGTTTTTCCCATTGCTTTTTCCTCTTTTCCTTCAGCTCTTTCTCCTGGGACTCGAGTCCGACAAAAACCCAGGATGCCTGGCTCAGGCTCTGAGGTCTTATTGCAAAAATTCAGTGAAAGACAAAGGGATAAGTGGGAGGTGGATTTGCTAGGATTCAGAGAGAAGCGCCCATTCTACAGGGTACGGCCATGGAATGTGGCCTAAGTTTAGGCATGGAAGTTTATATGCATGGAAGTTTATAATGAGCAGGAGGATCATACCAGCCATTGGGGAACCACCCACTCCTCTGTGTTTTGACAGTGCCTTGGAGCTGTTCTGCCACCTCTGGGTGCGTCTTTTGGCTTACAGATTGGGGATTAAGGTTTACTCAAATTTGACTTGTCATCTTGGACCTGATTGATTTTAATTGGTTTATGTTATGCCCTTGTGCTATGTCATTCTTTCAAAAGTTGTGCTCTGCCCCCCTTTCCCTCCGGTTTCATGCTCCTTCCCTCAGCACCATCCGGGCCCACAATATTGCCTCTATAATCTTCTAGAGGGATAACCAAAAAATAGCTGGCCTTGGGAGGGAAGAACTGTGTAATATCCAACCCCTTAGTCCTACCCAGCACTGGTCACGCTGGAGACCTTGGGGACACCCAAACTCCAGCCCAGGGGTCCCAGGACGTCATCACGCCTTGACCTGCCTAGGGATTTGGTCCTTGAAAGGTTGTCACACCTCAACCTGCTCGGGGATCCGCTAGTCCCAAGGGTCCCAGGAGGCTGTCACACCTCTACCTGTCCAGGGATTTGATCTCTAGGAGGCTGTCACGCCTCATCCTGCCTGGAGATCTGCATCCTGACCCGGGGACGCCTGGTTCTCAGGTTGCCACAGTACTGGGTAGGATAAGCTTTGAAAAACCTATTAGTCTTTTTCCTTTTCCTTTTCCTCCCTGTCATGACTGTCTTTCAGATGGGAAATAACCAATCCACTTCCCGGCAGACGCCCTTGAGATGCATCCTTGATAACTGGAACCTGTTCGATCCTCTAACTCTGAGGAGGAGTCATTTAAAATTCTTTTGTGCCACTGCGTGGCCACAGTATCCACTGGGGGACGAGGAACACTGGCCTGAGGATGGGACTTTAAATTACAATACCATCCTGCAATTAGAATTATTCTGCAAAAGACAAGGGAAGTGGACAGAGATTCCCTATGTCCAAATTTTCTTCAGACTGAGAGATATGAAGGAACTCTGTCTTAAGTATGGGATTGTTGTATGCCCTAAAAGTGAGCCCACTAGGCAAATGGTGTCAGGCACAGGCAACCAAGAGAAGGAACCCCCCCCCCCCCATGAAGGTTCACCTCCCACAGCTCCCGAGTTGCCTGGTGCTTCTTCCTTGTATCCAAGCGTGCCCCCATATCCGGGAGCACCCCCTCCACAAAAGCCAGCTCGAGTATGTCCCTTAGTTGAAACTGGAGGAGAATTCGGACCAACCCAAGTCCATAAACCCTTCTCCCTCTTAGAACTAAGACAGATCAAACAAGACCTGGGAAGCTATACAGATGACCCTGGCAAATATATAGATACCTCCCAACATATTACCTTGGCCTTTGACTTGAAGTGGAAGGACATCAAGGTCATATTTAGTCAAACTTTATCTGACCCTGAACATACTAGGGTCTTAAAGGAAGCCTGGAGGTATGCAAGAGGACTTCACATGTCAAGTGATAGATACCCAGTAGGGGAAACTGCAGTCCCCTCCTCCGATCCTAACTGGAGTTATAATAACCCTGAGTACATCTGGGAAAGGGATCATTTTCTAATCTGTGTAAAGGCAGGACTGAAAGCAGCTCAGCAAAAAGTAATTAGCTATGCCCGGGGCTCAGCAATAATTCAGGAGCCGAATGAGAACCCCATTGCCTTTCTAGAAAGGCTAAAAGAGGCCCTCCAAAAGTTTACCAATTTGGACCTAGACTCTTACGAGGGACAGGTGATTTTAAAAGACAAATTCCTGTCCCTATGTGCATCAGATAACAGAATTAAGTTACAACAGCTACAGAAGCAGGACTCTGCTGCTTCTTTAGGTGAGATGATCCAGACAGCCACCAATACCTTTTATAACAGAACAGGAGAAGGAGGTCAAGGCCCAGGAGAGGGAGAGAAAGAAAGCGACAAGGAATGCCCAGATACTGGCCGCCCTCCAGGGAAGCCCTATGGCACACCCCGAGCCCTTGAAGGACAAGGCACGGGGCAAATGCCTAATCTGTAGACAGGCGGGGCATTGGGCCAAAGAGTGTCCTAACCGTGACAAGTCTCCTAGGACGGCTTGCCACAAATGCCATCAACTGGGACACTGGGCAGCACTCTGCCCTCGGGACCCAAGAGCCTCAAGGTCAAGCGCCAAGCCTTCCCTCACGATGGTTCAAGAGGACTGAAGCGGCCCGCTGCAGCCAGCCCGCCTGTCACAGATAACCATCACGGGGCTGGAGCCAAGGGTGCAACTGGATGTGGCAGGTAGGTCCGAGAATTTCTTGGTTGACACAGGGGCTACCTACTCTGTCTTGATGTCCTACTCCGGAGGCTTCTCCTCCCAAACCTCTACCATTTTGGGTGCTACAGTAAAAGCAACTACTAAAAGATTCACCCAAGCACTTCTTTGTTGGTGGGATGGAACCAGTTTCTGTTGGTCCCTGAGTGTCCTACTCCCTTAATGGGAAGAGACATACTCACTAAACTGGGGACCACCCTTGTGATGGGAAGCTTTTCAGCCCCTAGGGCCCTACAGCTTCTGGTTACTACTAGAGAACTACTAAAGTCCTTCTCCAATAGAGAGGGACCAAAAACTATGGGAGGACAAAATCAACCCCCAGGTGTGGGACCAGGGGATTCCTGGATGAGCCCACCAAGACCTCAGGGGTTCAGAGATAGCCCCCACTTGTTTGGACAGGCCCTTAGCCGGGGTCTCCTAGATCTGGACCTGGGACCTAATGGGAAAATATTACAATATGTAGATGACCTACTAATCTGCTCTCCAGATGAGAAAAGTGCCCAACAACATGCAATTCAGGTTCTAAACTTTTTGGCAGAAAGGGGCTATAAAGTCTCCCGTGCTAAGGCACAGATGGTCGAGAAAAAGGTCACTTACCTGGGAGTTCAGATTACACATGGGTCCAGGAGGCTGTCCTCTGATCGGGTACAAGGAATCCTCCAGTTGCCCTCCCCCACGACTCAAAAACAATTGCGAGCTTTCCTGGGGCCAACTGGGTACTGTAGAATCTGGATACCCAACCATGGTCTAATTGCTCAGCCCTTACATAAAAGATTAAAGGGATGAGATGATTCAATCCCACTGATGTGGGGAACTCCTCAAAAGGAGGCAGAGGCTACACTAAAACAGGCCTTAATTCAGGCACCTGCCTTGAGGTTGCCAGACCCAAAAAAAGCATTCCAACTTTATGTCCATGAAAGAGAGGGAATAGCCTTGGGAGTGTTAGCCGAAAGGTTGGGATCTGAGCCCCAGCCTGTGCTTACTTATCCAAGAGACTTGATCCAACCACCCAAGGCAGGCCCCCCTGCCTTCGAAATCTTGCAGCTATTGCAATCATGATAGAAGATGCTTTAAAACTCTCCTTTGGATCAAACAACGGCTCAAAATCAAATCAATCAAAACTCTCCTTTGGGGGTAAACTAACTATTTTTACCAGCCACCAAGTAAAACAACTCCTAAATGGGAGAGGCCATTTATGGATGTCTGATCAAAGAATCCTCAGATATCAAGTAGTACTGATGGAAAATCCAGGCCTCGCTATATCCCCTTGTGAGGTTCTTAACCCAGCCACCCTCCTGCCTACCCCTGAGGGCTCTCTCCCCTTTCACTCCTGTCTAGAAACCTTGGACCACTGGACAAAACCCCAAGAGGGATTGTCAGAAGATCCTCTGACCAATCCTGAGGAAATCTGGTACACTGATGGAAGCAGCTTTGTCTTGGATGGAAAAAGAAGAGCCGGATATTCAGTAGTCTCCAATTTTGAGACCATAGCAACTAAGCCTCTGCCACCAGGTACTTCAGCCCAGTTAGCTGAGCTTATAGCCCTGACTCGAGCTTTAGAGCTGGGGAAAAAAAAAAAAAAAGAATAGCCATTTACACTGACCCCAAGTATGCCTTTCTGGTGCTACATGCACATGCAGCTATTTGGAAAGAAAAGGGCCACTTGACTACTCAAGGGTCCCCAATCAAATATGGTGATCAAATCCTTAGACTCCTAGAGGCAGTCCATCTGCTCACTGAGGTTTCAGTCTCCCACTGTAAAGGACACCAAAAAGGGAGCACAGAAGTGGCACGAGGGAACCAAGCAGCCGATCAGGCAGCAAAGAGAGCAGCATTACAGAACCATGACCTAATAGGGATTGCCACCTTAGTTCCACAGACTAATTTGCCAAAAACTCCTTCATATACTGAAGGTGAGACTCTTAAAGCTAAGAGTTAGGACTTTCAAGAAGATCATATGGGGTTGTTCCCAAAGGAGGGACTCCTTTTTCTGCCTGGGAACCTCCAATGAAAGTTGCTTAACTCCCTACATGCCACCTCTCATTTAGGAGAAAAGGCCTTCCAAAGATTAATAGAAAGGTCTTTCAGAGGAACAAGCTTCCAAACAACTATAAGACAAGTGGTCTCCTCTTGTCCCACTTGGCAATTAAACAACCCCCAAGGAGCTCAAAGACCCCAGCTGACCCAGCCTGTCCAACGACGTGGGGCCTATCCAGGAGAGGACTGGCAGATGGACTTCACCCAGATGCCAGTTTCTCAAGGGTATAAATACCTATTAGTCATGATAGGTATTTATCATGACACATTCACAGGATAGATTGAAGGCTTTCCCATCCAGACTGAGAAGGCTGACGAGGTAGTGAAAAAACTACTCCATGAAATCATTCCAAGATTTGGCCTGCCCAGGTCATTACAAAGTGACAATGGGACATCATTTACTTCTAAGATCACCCAAGGAGTCTCTAAAGCATTGGGCATTACTTATTATCTCCATTGTGTCTGGAGGCCTCAGTCTTCAGGAAAAGTAGAAAGAGCCAACCAATTCTTAAAATCAGCGATAAAAAAGATAACCCAAGAGACCTCCCTGGGATGGAAGGAGGCTTTACCAATAGCTCTCCTCCGTACCCGTATTGCCCCTAAGGAACAGGTTGGTTTTAGTTCTTATGAGATGCGATATGGGAGACCTTTTGTTTATGTCAATGACCTCTCCCTAGATCCAGAAATTCAGACCCTCCAGTCTTATACCATGGCCATTGGGCAGTTCTAACAGGATATACGCTTGTGGGGTATGAACCAGGACCCAAAAGACTCCAAGGAGTCACCACTATATGCTCCAGGGACTCAAGTACTAATTAAAGTCTGGAAAGATGGGTCCCCAAAGGCTCAAGTCCAGCCCACATGGAAGGGCCCCTACCCTGTAATACTTTCTACTCCCACAGCAGTCAAGGTACCAGGACATGGCTCCTGGATTCACTACTCACGAGTCAAGCCATGGAAGAAAACAGAAGAAGACACTCAATACACCTGTGAGCCCCTGGGAGATCTCAGATACCTATTCAGAACTACAAATGAGTGCCATTCTAATAAACAACCCCAAAATCTGGTCTCTGGGGATAAGATTTCTCAAGACAGCTCTAAAGAGCCAACACAGCTTGACAGAAATAATACTCCAAAACAGACAGGAGATAGATCTTCTGATCTCTGAACAAGGAGAGACTTGAGCCATCCTGGTGATGTAAATTTAAAATTGGCTAATACCCTTACTAGTCCTTGTTATGCCATATTGATGCTGCTTATGATTGTTCCATGTACTGTCAATTGTCTAACCTGTCTTGTCTCTGCCCAGGTCAAGCTGCAACATGCAGTGCCAGTTCAACAAAGATACAAAACTACAGCCGACCATGGAAAATATCACTCACCCTTAGGTGGACACCGCGAGGACTCTGAGGCTTGAGACTAGCAAGAGGGAGAGGCCCAATGCCCCTCGCCGTCCCAGTTCAGCAGGAAGTAGCCAGAGAGACCTCGACGCCCCTATTCCCAAAGAATTGGGCCTCTCATCTCCTGAGGGGGGAATGTTAGGTAGTTAGAATAGGGAAAAGGAGTCCAGAATGGTGGTGGCTAAAAGACCTGGAAGGGAAAGCCCGTGAAAATAGAGCAAAGGAAGGTCCGAGGACCAGAGTGAGAACCTCAGGTAAAACAAACAACACTCCTGGCTGGCCCAATTTACAAAAGACAGGCCCAGGGACAGAGAAACATATAAAAAGAGGAGCCAAAGCCCTCTTCTCTCTCTCTCTCCCACGCGATGGGGCACTCTTCTCTTCGCGTCTTTGGGTCAACGTGCCCTCATGCCTCGAAGATGGATTTTCCTGCTATTTAAATAAACAGAGCTGTAACACTGAGCTGTAACACTGATTTATTTAAGAGCTGTAACACGGTCTGTCCTCCGAGAGCTGTGACCCGCCAAGGGGCTTTAATGTCTGTCACTCCAAATTTTTGTTGTGATGAGACAAAGAACCGAGGAGCATACACTCGCCTGACAGTTCTATGGGGTCCACAGCCATACAGGCAGATAGGGGAAACAAAGGATTTGGCTTTGGTGACCTTGTATTCTGGGTACAAGAAATTACCCAGAAAAGACCTATGGAAACATTAAAGGTTAATGGTAAAAACGCGGTAAGATTGCTAGACACTGGAGCAGACATTTCCTGCATAGCTGGCAGAGACTGGCCTAATTCTTGGCCCACAAAAACCACGGCTAATGAACTTGTGGGTCTAGGAAAAGCACCTTCGGTGGTAAAAAGCTCACAAATATCTTGGCAAGAAAAAGAAGGTCAGCAGGGTATCTTCCAGCCTTATGTAGTATCTTCTCTCCCCTTCACATTATGGGGATGAGACATTTTAGCCCAAATGGGAATTTTGTTGTATAGCCCAGATGAAAAAGTATCAGCTCAAATGCTGCAAATGAAATATGATCCTCAAAAAGGGTTAAAAAAAAAAAAAAAACCCAGCAGGGCAGGTTATACCCTGTAAAACCACAAGTTAATAATCTACGATTGGGCTTAAGATATCCAAATTTATAATGGAGGCCATTGTTCGTACTGCTGACCCCATTACCTGGAAATCAGAAACCCCAGTATGGGTTGAACAATGGCTGTTAACATCAGAAAAACTGTCAGCAGCCACAGCCTTAGTACAAGAACAACTTGAGGCAGGACATATAGAACTCTCTAATAGCCCTTGGAATACCCCTGTATTTGTTATAAAAAAAAAATCTGGGAAATGGAGATTGTTGCAGGACCTTAGAGCAATAAATGCTACCATGAAAGATATGGGGCTCTGAAACTGGGACTGCCTTCCCCAGTTGCTGTCCCCAAAGGGTACAATGTGATAAGTTCTAGACTTGCAGGATTGTTTTTTCACCATCCCTTTGACTGTACAGGATAGGAAGAGGTTTGCATTTAGCCTACCTTCAACTAATTTTAAACAGCCCTATCAGAGATATCAATGGAAAGTACTTCCTTAGGAAATGAAAAATAGTCCTACACTTTGTCAAAAGTTTGTGGATAAAGCAATTCAAAGTGTTAGAAGCCAATATCCTGAAGTTTATTTGATACATTATATGGATGATATACTTTTGGCATATGCAGATAGAGTCATTTTATAAGAAGCTCTACAAAAACTTGAGGAAACTTTACAGAGCGAGGGACTTAAAATTGCTCCAGAAAAGATTCAAGTTAATCTTCCAATAACCTATTTAGGCAGACTCTTAAACTCAGAAACAGTCACTCATCAGCCTTTACAGCTGAGGACTGAACACTTGAATACTTTAAATGATTTCCAAAAATTATTGAGAGATATTAATTGGATCAGGCATTTTTTTAATATTAACTGCTACAGAATTAAAGCCTCTGTTCAATATATTACAAGGAAATGCTGATCCTTCTTCATCTAGAACTCTAACTCCTGAGGCAAAAGAGGTCTTGGCCCAGGTCAGACAGGCTTTGCAATAGTCTCAGATTCCCAGATGAAATTATGCTAAAGGTTGGCAGTTGATATTGCTTCCACAGCAGTGGCTCCCACAGGAGTGCTTTGGCAAAATGGACCCCTAGAGTGAATTCATTTGCTTGGAACTGCTAAAAAGGTCATGGCCCCATATCCTGGGCTTGTGGCTGGTTTGATTGTTAAGGGACGAAAACGAAGCACAGAACTGTTTGGTCAGGAGCCACAGGAGATTACTGTACCATACTCAAAAGAGCAATTGTATTCTTTGATAGGCCTCAATACAGATTGGCAGGTAGCTTTAGGCAGCTATTCAGGTCAGGTATTGCACCATATGCCTTCCAGTCCCATATTACAATTCATGTCCAAGCACCCAGTTATCTTTCCAGTGCTTTGTAAAAATAAACCTTTACAAACAACTTGTAATACATTTACACATGGGTCATCTAATGGAAAAGCAGCTATTCTTACAAAAAATATTAATAAGGTTATATTAACAAGAAAAACTTCTGCTCAAAAGGCAGAGTTAAGGGCTGTTATTGCTGCCTTTGCAATGTTTGCAGATCATGAGTTTAACGTCTTTTCTGATTCACAATATGTGGTAAGACTATTTCCCCATATCGAGACTGCAGTACTGCCCGAAAACAAACCCACTATTTTTCAGCTGCTCTCTGAACTGCAGCAGCAGAGTTGGAGCCAAAGTGAGTCATTTTTTGTAGGGCACATTCGCACACACTCTAAATTACCTGGTCCCTTACATGTATATAATGAACTTGCTGATGCTGTTACCAAACCTTACATTGCTACAGCTTTAGAAAAAGCTAAAGATTCTCATGCATTGCATCATCAAAATGCCTCAGTGTTAAGATGTCAATTCCAAATTCCTAGAGAGGCTGCACGAGAAATTGTGCAGGGCAATGCAGGAGAAATTGTGCAGGCCTGCGCCCATTGCCCTACAACACTGCCTTCTCTGACCTTTGGAGTTAACCCGAGAGGCCTACTCCCTAATGCATTGTGGCAGATGGATGTTACTCACATTCAGTCTTTGGTAAATTGCCCTTTGTACATGTCACTGTAGACACTGTGCCACAGTGGCTACTGCCCAAACGGGGGAGGCCTTCAAAGATGTGGTACAGCATTTGTTTATCTGCTTCTCTTACTTAGGGATTCCTAAAGCTTTAAAAACTGATAAAGCTCCTGTTTATACTTCCAAACCATTTAAAGATTTCTGTGCTAGATTTAACACTGCCCACTCTACAGGAATTCCCTATAACCCTCAAAGACAAGCTATACTAAAAAGAGCTCACCAAACCTTAAAAATTCAAATTACTAAATTTCAAGAAGGAGAATTTAAGTGCAGCTCCCCTCATGTTTTGCAGCATGCTCTGTTCGTGCTCAATAATCTCAACACTGATCTACAAGGTAATAAGGTCATGTTGCGTCATTGGAATCCGAAACACAATAACCCAAAACCCCTGGTGCGCTGAAAGGACCTTCTTTCCCGACATGGAGGGGACCTAACGTATTATTAACCAGCAGTCGAGGCCATGCTTGTGTTTTTCCACAGAATGCAGATTCTCCCTTGTGGATTCCAGATAGATTAATTCGACATGTCCAACAATCCATTAAATAAACAGCCCCCGATGCCTCGGATGACCAAAAAGAAATTGCCACCACCGCCATGCCCTCAACCGCCGCCAAAGAATCCCCTTGAAGAGACGTCCCTTCCATCCAGCTCAGCATCTACACCACCTCCTAAAGATCCTTCCATTGATCAGTTGGCCCGCCTATCACTCGCGGAAATGTCATCTCAGCATCATCATAAAAGACCACGGCTGCATCGACGACCTTTTCAAGCCACACAACGCGCCGATAGACCAACGTGGGGCCAAGTCAAGCGTCTCTGTCATCTTGCCACAAACATGATAAAATCTCGAAAGATTCCTGTTACTGCTGAAAACCACTTCCTTGCCATCTTGGCTCTACTTTCATGTCAGGTAGTATTGGTCTTTTCTCATGATGCTTATTAGACTTATTTTCCAGATCCACCAGTTTTACAGGTTGTTACTTGGGATAAAATGCCAATAAGGATAACTTCTGAATAAGCCTAAAGTGCTTGGAAGATCCTATTCTCCTTATCGTACAAGAAAATATCCAATTAATTTTAATTTTACATTTTATGGGTTAACTAGCAACCCACCAATTTGCTTTAATTTTCCACACAATGAGACTAAAAAAATGATGATTACACAGTCCAAGGTTGGCTGTATGAGAGCCTCTAAAAAGGCAATTGTAATTGACTCACCAACAAATGGCCAAAAGACCAGATATGTTTGGTCAATGTTCTTGAAATTGCCGAAAATCTTAGCTCCTCATATTCAAACTAAAGACAAGGCTCCACCACCTTATTCTTTTTTTTTTTCATTTATTTTTATTAGTTGGAGGCTAATTACTTTACAATATTGTAGTGGTTTCTGTCGTACATTGACATGAATCAGCCATGGATTTACATGTATTCCCCATCCCAATCCCCCCTCCCACCTCCCTCTCTACCTGATCCTTCTGGGTCTTCCCAGTGCACCAGGCCCGAGCACTTGTCTCATGCATCCAACCTGGGCAGTCCACCACCTTATTCTAAGTGTTTAGGATCTCCATCTAAATCATTTAATAAATCTGATAAAGTGTGGAATACAATTAATTATGATATAGGGTACCCACCATGAAAATTGTGTACTTATGATTCTTACATTGATTATAAAATTGCTGGAGGTAAAAATGTTGCAATAAATGATTAGAATAATCCAAATCCTAAATTTGATCCTAAAACTATTAAAAATTACACCAACGGATTTATAAATTGAAAAAATTCAACGGTGCCCTGGCCAGTGACTGCCTCTAGATGGCACCACAATGCCTTATTCCCTCCTATGTTAACATAAGATGGACGGACATGTACATTGACAGCCTGACTTATAGAGAGCTGTGGCAACAGCCAGCTCTATACTTTCAACTCGGCTCAATAAAACTATATTATACCATATTCAGGCTTGTTTACCATCACCTTATGCTTTGTATACTAATGACTCCAACAAACTGCAAATATATCCTAATTACACTAGAAGACCTACAATAGTTACTTGTGATCAATGCATACTGTTTACCTGTATAACTTCTTTTAATATTCAAGCCTTTGTTATTCTTAAAAGACCTCCTTATCTTATGATACCAGTCAATATTATGGATATTTGGTATGATAATTATAGATTGCTAGTTCTACAGCAAGTAAAAAATTTGCTTAAACCTCGTAGGGTGATAAGACTGTTGATTTTAGGGATCTCTGCATTGATAGCCTCTATAGCTTCAGTTACTGTTGCCACAGTTTCACTTTCACAGCAAGTGCATACTGCTCAGCATGTTAATGATTTGTCTATAAATGTTTCACTTACTCTTGCTACTCAAAAAACTATTGATAAAAAGTTAAAAGCTAAAGTAGATGCTTTTAAAGAAAGCTGTATTACATATAAAAACTGAGGTTCAGGCTTTACGTGTCCATTTGTCTCTTAAATGTCATGCAAAATATAGATAGATTTGTGTTACTCCTTTAAAACTTAATGATTCTTCATATTCTTGGGACCAAGTTCACAATCACATTGTCGAGATTTAGAACAGTTCTGATACTAGTATAAATTTAACCAAACTCCATCAAAAAATCAAAGACATAGGCCAATCTCACCCTGACTTTTCCGCCACTCAAACTGTGCCAATGACTTCTTTACTAGCCTTTCAGATTTCCTCTCTCACAACAATCTACTGTCATCTGTCTTAGAAATTGTGGCATCTATTTTTATAGTTGTAATTTTATTTCTTCTACTTCCTTGCATTGTTAGGATCCTGACCAAGAGCATCAAAGAGGTCTCTCTGGAACTCCATTCTGCTCTTCTAAAAAATAAAAAATGGGGAGATGTCGGGAGCCGCTGGGATGCGACCAGTCCATGACAAAGTCACAGGACGAGAGAGGAACCTGCAAGACAGCTCTTCCTCACACGGGCTGCCCCCGGGGGCCCGATATGTCCCCTCGGGAATCCCTGGGATGTACCCAGACTGTGATAAGGTCACGGGATGAGAGAGGAACCTGCAAGGCAGCTCTTCCCCTCGGGGTTGTCCCGGGGGCCCAGTATGTCTCTTTCCTCTTTCTGTCTTACTGTTGTTGGGCTTTTTATTAATTTTTGGAAATGTAATATATAGTAATAAGGCCTCCCTGGAAAAGTCCAAGCCTATTTAGAAATGCTCATGACTGCTCTGGTTCAGGACACGACCATAAACATCAAGTCAAAAAGGAAGAGGCCACAGGCATAGTTTGGCTGCCTGCTTAAAAGATTATAATGTTCTAGATTAGAAAAGAGTAGAGGCATTTAGATTTAGAAGTAGATATACTGCTTCTGTTTACTTGCTCCTTGGTTGAGAGGGTTTTCATTATTGCTATTTCCTTGCTGCTACTTGTCCATTGTTTCCGCTTTTTTAAACAACACAGAAGATTATGGGTATTTTTGTAGAGTTAGGAAATTGGGTACATAGGGTTTCAATAGAAGATTTATGTCAACCAGCTTCACTGCCATTACCTCACTGTCAATAGAGGTGTTTTGCTGCTTCATAGTTAATCACTGTAGACTTTGTAATTTTAGGTAAAGAAAAATGTCAGAGTTTTCACATGGTACTATTCTCAGAAATGTCAAACATGTTTGCGTAGCCCTTCCCATCTATTGTTTTATTATCTAAAGAATTCATACTATACCTGAAATTTGTGGAACATTTTTTTTGGTAGAGTGAAAATGTTAGACCATTGAGGCAAGAAGGCTAATGTACGGGACATTTAAGAAAAACCCCTGTAATTGGAAATGTTCCAGATGAATGCATAGGGGAAAAACATGGGAAAGAAAAATATTGACAGAAGCATGAAACCAATATCTGATGTAATATGTGGTGACTTAAGGGGGAGGTAACGTTCATTCCATAAAACCTGAGCTGTCCTAAAAATAAAAAAGCTTTTTCTTCCACGCAACCTTCTGTGTGTGTCTGTCCTCTTCCCCACCAATGCCACTCATCCCTTGGGTACTCCTGGACCCACTGGGGCTGGACTCCAGCGGAGTCCTTCCTGTGAAAATGCCCTGTGACTGCCCTGGGTGGTCCTGACTGTTCCCATGGAAACATGGCCTCTGTGATCTACTCAGGTAAGAGAGAGAAGGGCTACTGGTACCTAGGATGCTCGTGGAGTGAAATGTTTTCAAGAGCAGAGAGTGGGGGAAAACTGGCTTCAGATGTTAGAAGTTTCACAATGAAATACAGGTTCCATTGTTATTCATTCATTTTTCAGATCGGGGGCAAGAAACATTAAGGGAAATACATTTGTTAAGTAAACATGGCTATTTAAGTATAATCATGAAGAGTGATGTATAAGAAATAAGTATATACCTAGTCAGGGTTTTTTTCCCCCTGCTGAACCATATGAGAATTACCATACCCATCAGATTCCTTTACCAGATATCTCAGCATGTATTTCCTAAGTACAAAGACATTATTCAAATTCAGGAAATTCTGATTTCACAAGTTATTATTAACTGTTTTTTTTTCTGAAATACATCTGAACCTGAAGTTGTTTTCTTTTGGTTTCATAGTAGGAAAATTTAAATACAAATTCTGTATTTTTTAATAAATCAGAATTATTCAGATTTTCTGTTGGTTCTTGTGTCATTTAAACTGGTACTATTCAAAGAATTTTCACTTTAGCTAAATGTTTAAGTCTTGGTAAAGAGGAAATGATGTCAGCATCACGGTGGTATAAGATATCCCTCCTATTTGCTTCTCTTTATAGCAAGTAATTAACCATACATCCATGATTAAAAGAGCTTCTGCGAAAGTTGTGGGATCCAATATGAGGATGATCACTCACCTGGGCATCCAGTAATAGGCAGATAGATGTTGGCACAGACTGGACTCAGCAGAAGCTAGTGAACCTGTCCCAATCCCCTGGGCTATGGTGTTGCAAAATCTGGAAAAACCTGGTGAGTGCTGACTTGGTCAGACACCTAGGAAAATTGTTAGAAGTCCAGGATTCCTGAGGGGAGATTTCAGTACTCTGTTGAAGCCAAAATAAAAGTTTGAATGATTGGAGAGGATTAAAGAATTTTGCCAGTGCTGCCCCTCACTCTAAGGTGACACAGCATAAATTTGAACTATCCAGTGGGGCCTCTCCAATGGGGGAAAAGGAGAACAGTGAGCTAGTGCCCACTCAACACTGCCGGGGAAACCAATTTCTCTCCAGCAAAACCCAGAGTTCTGGGGTTGAACCTCCTTGACTGTGGGGAGAGAGGAAACATGAAAGGTCATTAGAAATGTCCAACAGAGTAAAAGGGATGCAACTCACACTGACTATGCTCAGGACTTAAGCAGGCAGCCCATCCATAAGCCTCTAGGAGAATGTCAACAAAATTCTCCCTCCCTAGGCCTAGGTGGCAGGATACTAGGATACTACAATTCCCTGAGTACTAAACTCATACTTACTGTCACCGTTCTGACAGCTGCTTTTGTATGTTCCCAAGTGTAGAAATGAGAGCAAACTCCAGTAAATGGAGTGATCTCGAAAAAATAGACTAGGGTCTGTGGACAAAGAGGTAACCACAGACTTGAGATGTAGCACAACATTCTGCAAAACAGAAGAGAGGTTTGCAACTGCCTGGTGAGTTATAAGCACCAGAGAAGGCATAAAAGCTTGTTTCTGTTACAAGAAGGAACAAGAAATGTAGAGCAAGTGAGTCTATATAAGGTCAGAGAAGAGTACACACTCCCTTAAGGTAATTAGTAAAGAGTTGATGGGGTGTCTTCTACATCTAAAGCAAAAGCAGCAGGGCAAAATTGCAAGGAACTTGAAGAATCAAGGAAAAATGTCATCAATTTGCAAAACTGACAAAGATACACATGTCAATGACATAAAACTTTGTAATCTAGCTCCTAAAGAATCCAACACAGCTGTTTTGAGGAAACTGAATGAACTACAAGAAAAGACAGAAAGACAATTCAATTAAGTCAGGGAAATAATAGATGAACAAAATGAGAAATTCAATAAAGACAAGTTATAAAAAGAATGAAATAGAAATTCTGGTGCTGAAGAATTTAATAAGTTAAATGGAAAAAATGCAATAGAGAGCATCTACAACAGAGTAGATCAAATTCAAGATAGAATCATTGGCTACAGGATATAACCTTTGAAATAATGTCAGTGGAGAACCAATGGAATGAGTAAAAAATAAGAAAGATATCCTATGTGATTCATCAGTCTCCATCTGACATACAAATATTATTAAAATAATTGGGGGTCTAGGAGAAGAGAGAGAGAGGGTAGGAGAAAGTGTATTTAAATGAATAATAGCTGTGAACTTTTCTAACTTGGGGAGATGCTTGAAAATTCAGGTTGATAAAGCTAATAGGTCACCCTATAAACCGAATGCAAAAGACCTTCTCTCAGAAACACTATAATTAAACTGTAAAAATATCAAAGATGAAGAATCATAGAAGTAGCAGAAAAATTATTGAATAAAGTGGAATAACTAAATGAATATAACGTGCTGTTTAAAATTTGAAACTCTACTGGTCACATGTAGGACTAGCTTGTTCACATTTCTTAGGGCCACAGATTGATGACTTATATAGAGTTTATCCATGTACACAGACTGTCTTCATGAATGATTAATGAAGCATAAAGCAAACATAAGTGGTATTTTTTTACAGTAGCAAAATATAGGGAAAATTTGGAAAAATTCCACTTAACATAGTATAAAAAAGTGAAGTCACTCAGTCATGTCTGACTCTTTGTGACCCCATGGACTGTAACCTACCAGGATCCTCTGTCCATGGGATTTTCCAGGCAAGAGTACTGGAGTGGGTTGCCATTTCCTTCTCCAGGGTGTCTTCCTAACCCAGGGATTGAACCATGTCTCCCGCATTGCAGGCAGACTCTTTACCGTCTCAGTCATCCGACTCCCTTTATCATAGTATGAAGACTGTTAAATATGTAGGAAGAAACTTAACAAAATATCTAAAGGACTTTACATTGAAAGTCACAGAGCATCTAAAAAAATAAAGATGTATACCAGGTTCATGGATTTGAAAACATAGGAGGGTTGTCAATTCTCTTCAGCTGATCTATATGATCAATCTAATCCTAATCAAAATCCAAGCAATATTTTTGTAGAACTTTATAACTCAATTCTAAATTGTATATTTAAATGTGAAGGAACTAGAATGGACAAAACAATTTTGAAAAAGAAGGGCAAAAATAGAAGCAAACTAACTTCAAGTTTCCTGCAACGTATTCAGAGCAATGTGGTCATTGAATAAGGATAGCTAAATAGATCAACAGAACATAAAATTTTAGCAATAGAAATCCAAAATCATATATAAGTTGAAATTCTACAAAGACAGAGATATTTCAAAAGGAAAAATATAATATCTTCAAAAAATAATCTGCTAACTGAATATCTGAATGGGAGAAAATGAACTGCTATCCTTATTTCACATTGTTAAGTCCCATTCTTCCCATCTTCACTCTGCAGAAAACCCCCAATCCATCAAAGTAGCTCCAATAAATGGCTATTCCCATATCAAATTCAATTATAAAACGTGTAGGAGAAAATATAAGAAAAATTACCATGATCCTGGAGAAGGCAAACATTTCCTAAGGCACGTAAGGCATTAATAATTAAAAAAATGAGAAGTGATTTTCATCAAAATTAAAATATTTTTCTTTTTGAAAGAAAACATTAAGAAAATGAAAAGACATTCAACTGATAGCAGGAAATTAATTGCAATAAATACATCTAACAGAGGACTTGTATCCTGAGTAAGTGAAAAATTTATAACAAAAAAATAAGAAATATCCAGTTTAAACGTGGGCAAAAGATTAAGAAAGACAACTCCCCAAAGATGATATACAAATAGCCAATAAATAAATGAAAAGATAATCAATATCTCTAGTTATTAAGGAAATTCAAATTAAAACATGAGAGATAAATTCACAAACTAGAATGGCTAGAGTTAAGAAGACTGACAATTCCAAGTTTGGAGAAGGATATTGATCCACTAGAACCATCATATACTGATGATAATAATGTATAAGAAAACGGCTCTTAGACAACTTTATGTTACTCAAAATTTCTATTACCCAAGAGGAATGAAAAGATATGTCCATAAAAAATTTAAGCTAGAAAAGTCAGAATATTTTTATTTAAAAAAAAAATACCACTCTAATTTTCTTTAGAGAAAGAATGGAAAACAAATTATGGCATATTCAACAATGTAAGGATTTAAACAATACAAAGAATAAACTACTCATAAATCCAACTACACAGAAAATCTCAGTGCATGCTAACTGAAAGAAGCCACGTGAAGGGGATTACCTATTGTATGATTTTATTAAATCCTAGAAAACACAACTAATCTATTGTTGTAACCTGGAAGGGCTAGTTTTAAATTTACACTGAATCTTCTGTGACTTTAACTCTTTTTTCTTATTGTAAACCTACATGATGGCCTGCCTCAGGAAGATAACCTGAATTGCCCACCTGTGAAGAAACGCTGGGCTGGATGAAGCACAAACTGGGATCAAGATTGCCGGGAGAAATATCAATAACCTCAGATATGCAGATGACACCACCCTTACGGCAGAAAGTGAAGAGGAACTAAAAAGCCTCTTGATGAAAGTGAAAGAGGAGAGCGAAAAGGTTGGCTTAAAGCTCAACATTCAGAAAACTAACATCATGGCATCTGGTCCCATCACTTCATGGCAAATAGATGGGGAAACAATGGAAACAGTGACAGACTTTATTTGGGGGGCTCCAAAATCACTGCAGATGGTGACTGCAGCCATGAAATTAGAAGCTGCTTGCTCCTTGGAAGAAAAGTTATGACCAACCTAGAGAGCATATAAAAAAACAGAGACGTTACTGTGCCAACAAAGGTCCATCTAGTCAAAGCTATAGTTTTTCCAGTAGTCATGTATGGATGTGAGAGTTGGACTATAAAGAAAGCTGAGTGCTGAAGAATTGATGCTTTTGAACTGTGGTGTTGGCGAAGACTCTTGAGAGTCCCTTGGACTGCAAAAGATCCAACAAGTTCATCCTAAAGGAACTCAGTCCTGAACATTCATTGGAAGGACGGATGCTAAAGCTAAAACTCCAATACTTTGACTACCTGATGTGAAGAACTGACTCATTGGAAAAGGCCCTGATGCTGAGAAAGATTGAAGGTGCGAGAAGAAGGGGTCGACAGAAGATGAGACGGTTGGATGTCATCACCGATTAAAAGGACATGAATTTGGGTGAACTCCAGGAGTTGGTGATGAACAGGGAGGCCCAGCGTGCTGCAGTCCATGGGGTCGCAAAGAGTCGGACATGACTGATCGACTAAACTGAACTGAACTGAAGGACTGTAAGGAAATTAAACTAATACATTCCCCTGCCCGAGGACAGTCATTCTAGGGGACATTTGCAAGGGTTGAGTAGTCTTTTTACTTTGTTTCCTCATCTCTTCCTCATCTCTGATCCATAAAAGAACCTGGCAACCAGGCCCTGACAAGATGGTTATTTTGAGGTGCTAACCTTATATCCACCCCTCAACTGTCTTCTCCATTAAAGTCTCTTCCTTGCCTCAACCGCTCATCTCTTGGATTCATTGTTTTGTTGTGTGGTGAGCAGAGTGAGCTTGGATTTGGTAACACTGTGATAGAAGATGGATCAGTATTTGCCCGGGTCTGCGTTTGTTGGGCTTTTATTGGTTGCAAAAAGCATGTAGGAACTTTTGGGGTAATCCTATATATTCTGAATTTTAATTGTGGTAGTGGTTACACTGGCACATGTGATTGTCAAAACTTATGAAAAGATGCTCAATATATTTTATTGTGTGAATAATTATACCTCAGGAAAGAAGGTTTTACTATCTGTCTTCTGTTTTTAGCTTAATTCTACTTTAGTAAAAAAAATATTTTTTAAAAAATGATTTTAGCCCTTAAAAATTTTTTTGGATCCGACTTTTTGTATATGATAAGCCCTAATAAATGGCCTGTAAGTGTTTGGAATAAGGTGTATTCTGTAATTTTGAGATGTATGTTTATTAAATGTGTTAACTTAAAAAATAGTCACAACCTAGAAGTTAAGAGTTATGTTCTATTTGGTGGGAATTCTCAAGACTTTGAGCCTGGGGGACAGCATGTCAAGCAGCCTTGAGAAAGTGCTCCAAGGAAGTGGGGAAGGAGTCAGGTTATATCGAAGCTGCAACAAAGGAGGCGGATAGTATGAACATCAAAGATTATTGTTAATTAAGGAAAATCAGATAACTTAGCACTCTTCTATACATGGGAAGATGCAAGCAGCCAGGCTCACTGAATTCATTCTTTTTATGTGCATCTCAGCTATCTGGGGCCAGGATCCAGCTTCTTGATTTTATTACATCCTTAGTTCTCTGATCACTGCTCACTGTAGGCAGTCGAGGCAGCTGACAGCTGCTGGATCACAGGCATTGTTCTTCTTTTGGGGTTTCCTTCGTGGTGCCCTCCAGGCTCAGAGATTCACATTTGGAGGCTCCAAATTGCTGATGGCTGTGGCATTCTTGTTTACTGACCTGGCAGGACATACTCTATTTTGTAATCACACCATTCACATCTTCTAAATATTTAGTGATTGGTTTTGCTGCTTCACTACTGAGTTACTGAGGCTGAGAGTGTTTTCCAGTTACTGTTCCCATGAAACAAAATTAGTTTTAAATCTAGACTTAAAGCAACCATTTTATTCTGCATAATACAGATCACCATGCATTTTTCCTTCAGCCCCAGTGGTGTTTCCTCACTTCCTTTCAGTCCTAATCGACAGCATTGCCCAAGCCCATCAGGTTTCTGCTAATAATCTCCTCCACCCCATCTAGCTTCTGCCTGTTACTTTGTTCCAAAAGCAATGTCACCAGTTTTAGGTGGCACCCCAAATTTGAGTTATTATGGATAAAGATGCTATGCATATGCATATACAAGTCCTTTTGAAAACAATACAAACACTTCATTTGCCTTCATAAATTTTTAGTGATATTTTACGTGTTTAGTTACTATTGTTGCATAACAGAATTTCCCTCAAAATTTACCAGCTTAAAACTCCTTTTAATCTTTTCTCACAATTTCCTGCATAAAGAATTACAGATGTGCTCAGATTTGTATTTGTTTTGGAGTCTTAGCAGGTTGCAGCCCAGTATCAGCTGGGGCTGACATCATCTGTGGAAACAACTGGGCTGGGGATCCAGGATGGTTCATGAACAAGCCTGGCAGCTGGGTTGAACTGAGTGACCTGGGACCTGCACGTGACAGTCTCTGCAGGACAGAGCCTCAACAGGGCAGACTTGCCTTAAAACAAAGTCCTAAGTGATGACACAGGAAGCTGCCTGAGTTTTCAGACCTGCTGCTGAGAGTCAAACAATGTTACTTTCACTCCCTTCTATTGCTTACTAGAAATTCACGAAGGCCAGAAGAGCTTCAAGAGAAGGAGACATACATCTGAATTCTCAGTGGATATGACAGTAAAAATTTTGTGGATATGTTAAAAACTTCCAGCCCTCCCAGCCCTCTGATCATTGCTGTTTCTGCAGGAAACCAGACCCAGGTGCTGCCCCAGTGCAATGACTCCCTGTCTGAAGTAGCAGGCTCTGCGGCTTCAGAGGAGAGCGTCCCCTACTGCTCAGGTGAGGGTCCCATAGGACAGAAGACCTTTTCATTCCCCAGATCACGGCCCCATTGTCCGATTTCTCTCTCCTCAGACAGCAGACAGCTCCGCCTGGTGGACGGGGGCGGTCCCTGCGCCGGGAGAGTGGAGATCCTTGACCAGGGCTCCTGGGGCACCATCTGTGATGACGGCTGGGACCTGGACGATGCCCGCGTGGTGTGCAGGCAGCTGGGCTGTGGAGAAGCCCTCAATGCCACGAGGTCTGCTCACTTCGGGGCAGGATCAGGGCCCATCTGGCTGGACGACCTGAACTGCACAGGAAAGGAGTCCCACGTGTGGAGGTGCCCTTCCCGAGGCTGGGGGCGGCACAACTGCAGACACAAGCAGGACGCGGGGGTCATCTGCTCAGGTCTGCGCTGCACACTGTCCACAGTCTGGGGGAAGGGTGGAACCCTGGAGATCGGGGTCTGAGCCCTGAGGGAGAGATGCTGAAAGGACCAGAGTAGGAGGCTTCCTCCCATGGAGGCTGTCTTTTCAGCAGACGTTAAGAGGGGATGCTTTCACTTCCTCCTGCAGCAGCTGAGATTCTGGTCCTTTCTTCCCAGCAGTGTTTCCTGGCAGAGCCGTTTCTCACAGTTTCCACGTGAAAGCAGGGCTCTTTCCTCTGTTCCCTGTGGCAGTACAGTCTGGAGATCCTGTTGACTTTGTAATGAAAGCACAGATTTACTCTGTTCAGTTCTGTAGCTAGGAGTCTGACGAGGGTCTCTGTGGGCCAACATCCCAGTGTCCAAGGGGTGAGTTCCTCCTGGAGGGTATGGGGAGGACTCGTGTCTCAGCCTTTCCTGGCTTCATTGTGGCCTCATTCCTTGTCTCAGAGCCCTCTTTCTTCTTCTTCAGACAACATTTTCTCCTCTGACCTTTCTTCCATGTCTCATCTCCCTCTAAACACAGTCAAGAAGAGAATTCCAGTTTTGCAGATGGTAGGTCTAAGGATGTGATTGTGTGTATGCATGTTGAATTTATCAGTAATGTCTGACCCTTTGTGACCCCATGGACTATAGCCCGCCGGGTTCTCTTGTCCATGGGGTTCTCTAGGCAAGAATACTGGGGTGGGTTGCCATTCCCTTCTCCAGGGGATCTTTCTGACCCAGGAATTGAACCTGGGGTTCCTGCATTATAGCAGATTCTTTACCATCTGAGCCACCAGGTAAGCCCAAGAATATGATTACATTGGGTTTACTTGGTTAATGCATAATGTTGTAGGCTAGTATCACAATCCCAAGGTCCTAAGTTTCTAGTCTTAAAAATATCTGCTAAGTCTGTTTTGAAATGAAAGGTAACATTCACAGCTTCCAGGGATTAGGACCTAGACAATTGTGGTTCATTATTCTGCCCATCTCTCCAATATCCACATCACTTCCCTTTCACATACTCTTTTAGAGATTTTGTCAGGAAGCATGATTCAGCTCCCCTCCCTATAGAAGTCCAGGTTGGTCTTCCTCTTTGTTCGTATCCACTACATCATAGTAGTAGAAGTAGAAAGATAAGGGATAAAGTCAGTTGAACTGGAGACAAATCTTATCTTCAGTCTTGTCACCTAGTGGGTATCTCCTCCCCAGCAGGATTAGGAATTTATGGCCACAGCTTCTTGAGGAGAGGAAAACCCAGAGCACTGAGTGGAGTGCTCACTGTGTCCTGTCTCCTCCTATTTCAACCAGAGTTTCTGGCCCTCAGGATGGTGAGCGAGACCACCAGTGTGCTGGGTGGCTGGAAGTTTTCTACAACGGGACCTGGGTCAGTGTCTGCCGCAGCCCCATGGACGACATCACTGTGTCCGTGATCTGTAGACAGCTTGGCTGTGGGGACAGTGGAACCGTCAGCTCTTCTCTTGCTCTTAGGGAAGGTTCTAGACCCCGGTGGGTGGATGGAATCCTGTGTTGGAAAACTGACACCTCTCTCTGGCACTGTCCTTCTGACCCTTGAAATTACAACTCATGCTTTCCAAAGGAGGAAGCCTACATCACATGTGCAGGTGACTTATGTCTGTTTCTGTGTCTGTCCCAACCCTGTAGGGTGTTGTTAGAGTGATTTTATATTTTCCAATCTAAGGGATGAGTTGAAATTGAGTCTATAAAATGTGCGTGTGTGTGTTTGTGTGTCTCTGTGTCTGTTTGTTTGCTTTTGTTGTGGGATGTAGAAACTGGTAAACAAGTAAATAAAGTTCTTTCAACTGGTGCTAAGATGCAGTGAATGTCTCAGCCCAGTAGATAATGAGCCTCTGTTTACACCTGTTGTTTGGACTGAGCCAAGGACCTTTAGATAATATTATTTGGGGACAGGACCACCCCCAGCTGTTCCTGATCCACTGTTTCCCTGTTGTTTGCAGGAAGAAGACCCAAGAGCTGCCCAGCTGCTGCCCCCTGCACAGGTACGTCAGCCCCGCCCCCTCCCCAGGGCCCCAGGGGCTCCTTCCTCCCACCAGGGGAGTCACAGGAGGGGTTGCTGCCTTTTCAGACAGAGAGAAGCTCCGGCTCAGGGGAGGAGACCGCGAGTGCTCAGGGCGGGTGGAGGTCTGGCACAGCGGCTCCTGGGGCACCGTGTGCGATGACTCCTGGAGCCTGGCAGAGGCCGAGGTGGTGTGTCAGCAGCTGGGCTGTGGCCCGGCCCTGGAAGCCGTGCGGGCCGCGGCGTTTGGCCCTGGAAACGGGAGCATCTGGCTGGACGAGGTGCGGTGCGGGGGCCGGGAGTCCTCCCTGTGGGACTGTGCTGCGGAGCCCTGGGGGCAGAGCGACTGCAAGCACGAGGAGGATGCTGGTGTGAGGTACTCTGGTGAGTGAGGGGCTTGGGGTCCGCCCTGGGTGAGCTGGGGCAGCACCGGGTAGCAGGCTGAGCTGGGTGTGGTCGGAGTTTGTATCCAGACAGCATCCTGGTGCTGGGGCTCTGACCTAGGATGGGGAAGCTGGGAGGACTGTACACTGATGTTGTGGAGACTGGGGGGTGATTTCAGGCTCAGGAGGGAAAAATGGGCTGCCCTGTGTTTTGGTCAATCACCCTGCTCCAAACTCCTGTTTTTCTCTATAGGTGCAAAGACAACATTGCCCCTGACTACAGCAGGTACTGTGATCCATCCACAGGCAGGGGAGAATACTCAAATATTGGGGGCCTGTTCTGTGGGCCCTCTGACAGCTCAGGAGAGGAAAGAGTCTGAGGAGCCCTGGCTGGTGGGGAGGAGCCCATGGCTGGTGGGGAGGAGCCCTGGCTGGTGGGGAGGAGCCGGGGCATTACTTTGGGGAACTCCCCTGCCTTGGTTCCCAGGGCCAGAAGGTTCTCATACCCAGAGCCCAGGTGAGTCTGGTTCCCGTGGTGCAGATTCTAAGGTTCTTGCACGGCCCCTGAGTGTTACTCTTCATCAGTGAGGTGCGGGTCCCAGGATTGTTTGACGCCCTGTCTCCTGAAGCCCAAGGGGAAGGGATGAGCCGGGTCCTCAGAGGCTGTCTCGGCAGGGCAGCTCCCTGACAATCCCCGGCTCTGTTTTGGCTGGAGTGGAGTTGACTTGTCTCAGGATGAGACCCGGAGAACCGCAGTCACTGTCAGTGCACTTGGGTCTGAGACTGGGACGCCATTGTCCAGAGCTCCCTTGAAATGCTGGCACAGGGGGTTTCTCTGTGCCCAGGACCTTCTCCAGCCCTCTTGCCTGTTCTCCTTAGGGACCAGAACAACCTCAAATCCTCTCTCTGGCATCTTCTCCCTGCCTGGGGTCCTCTGCCTCATCCTGGGGGCCCTTCTCTTCCTGGTCCTCGTCGTCCTGGTGACTCAGGTGCTCAGATGGAGAGCAGAGCGCAGAGGTGGGCTGCAGGGGGACTGGGGACCAGGGAGCGTGTGTGCAGGCAGGAGATGGGGCGGGTGTGAGGACAGGAGCCTGGGCCAGCTCTCTGCTCTGAGTCTGCAGACTCCATGTGCTCCGTGCTGAGTTCTAAGGGTTGAATAGACAAAGGACTGGGGTGTGAACTCTCATAAGTCATGGCCTCTCTTATGAGACCAAAAAGAGTTGGGGCTGAACTGTGGATTCAGGTCAGACAGGGGAGAAGGTGCCGAAATGGTACATGGAGTGGGAGACAATGCCAAGTTTCAGGCAGCCCCTGTGTGAGCACAGGGGAGATGAAGGGTGGGTCTGCTGGATCGGGGTGTCTGGGACAACATCTCTGACCTGCTGGGGCATCTCTTAGCCTTATCCAGCTATGAAGATGCTCTTGCTGAAGCTGTGTATCAGGAGCTCGATTACCTTGTGACACAGAAGGAGGGTCTTCTGGGCAGCCCAGGTGGGTGTCTCTGTTTGCCCTCCTGGGACCTCTGGTTGTCACCACCCACTGGCTGTGCACATCTTCTCAGCGTCAGCTGACCCCTCATGTGCCCCAGGCTCACAGAGGTGGCTCCTTCAAAGTGGCAGGATGGCCTGTCACAGCCCCGTGAGCCCCCAGCCTCTGTCTACATTGCAGGAGTCAGGCCTGTCCCTTCTCAGCCTTAACACAGGTCCCATAGGTGTGGGGAGGGTCATTCTGGGTGTTGTTTTTCTCCACTTTAGGCTTCCTGTCAGATGGTGAGGACAGCCATGACTCCAGATCTGCTCCAGGTAATAGAGGTGGACCTGCTTCAGCTGAGTGTTGTGGAGGAAAGTTTTCCTCCTCATAGAGAGGAGATGTAAGGGGGACAGTTTTCCTTTGATGGACCAGAGGCATCCCTTGTGTCCAGATAGGGTCTGTCCTTTTTCTTCTCTGGGTGTTCTATGATGTCTCACATTTGGGGCTGGGCCCTCTGTGTCCAGAATCACAAGAGACACACACTGGTTCTAAAAATAACATCTGTAAAGCACAATTTGTCAAAATACTTTAGTAATGCTCAGTGGTGGGAGAGTTGCTTTGAGATATATATTTTCAATCAGGAAATATTAAGATATGTAAAATCATATTTTGGTTTATGGACACATCAAAATGAAACATGGTCTCCAAAAAAAAAAAAAATCTTTTGAAACAAGGAGTGACTGGTGCCTCTATTTAGCAGCTCAGAAACTCTGGGTCAGAAGGGATCTTAGTATTTCCCAGATCAACCCACTTATAATGTGGTTTCATCTGACACCTGTTCTTCCCTCAGAAGCCCCAGATCAGAGGACTGATGCCCCTGGTGAGGATTATGATGATGCTGAAGAGGTACCAGTGCCTGGGGCTCCTCCTGCCTCTCAGGGGAACAAGGAGGAAGTGCTCCCAAAGAAAGAAGATAGGATGAGGCCACAGACAGGTGAGTGGGGTTAGCTGACCCCTTGTAATCTTTGGTCTCTGTCCAGAAAAAGGTGAATTTGAGCTCCTCAATGCCAAGCCTCTCTACAGTTTCAAAACATGGGTAATCTTATGCATTTAATGGGCTTCCCTGGTGGCTCAGATGGTAAAGAATCTGCAATGCAGGAGACCGGGGTTTGATCCCTGGATCAGGAAGATCCCCCTGAGAAGGAAATGGCTACCCTCTCCAGTATTCTTGCCTGGAGAATCCCATGGATAGAGGAGCCTGGCAGGCTACAGTTCATAGGGTTGCAAAGAGTCAGTCAGACACAGCTGAATAACTAGCACTTCACTTCACAACCATATGCTATTTTTAATGCTGTCAGACTCCTTGGGGATGAGGATTCACTGTACTTTCAGCATTTATGTCTTCATAATGCATGGAGAAGGGAATGGCAACCCACTCCAGTACTCTTGCCTGGAAAATCCCATGGACGGAGGAGCCTGGTAGTCTACAGGGTCGTGAAGAGTTGGACCCGACTGAGCAACTTCACTTTCACGTTTCATTTTCCTGCATTGGAGAAGGAAATGGCAACCCACTCTAGTATTCTTGGCTGGAGAATCCCAGGGACAGAGGAGCCTGGTAGGCTGCCATCTATGGAGTCGCACAGAGTTGGACATGACTGACGCAACTTAGCAGGAGCCGCTGCTCCATAATGCAACATAAATGTTCACTTTATATGTGATATGCTTGCATTAAAATTTATAGATTAGGGACTTTTCTGGCAATCCAGTGGTTAGAACTCTTCATTTTCACTGCTAGGCCCTGGGTTCAATCCCTGGTCAAGGAACTAAGATCCCACAAGCACTGTGTAGTGGCCAAAAGAAATAGATAGCTTATAGATTAATTGAGCATATTTACCAAATCCAAAAATAGACAAGTGTTTTGATAACATCTCTGTGCTGCCCTGTATATGAAAGATAGAGATTTAAAAAATGTATTGCAGTATTGAAATTTGTGAGGCATTCTGATAATTTAAGATGAGCTCTGTTTAGAAGGTTGTAATGACATGTAGAAAGTCTATGGTATATGGTGGCCTTAACATTAAGCCATGTTGGTGGATCATTGTGTTGGGGGAGTGTGTGATTTCCTTGGTTCTGTCTCGCTGCAGCAAAAATTTGAAGTGACAGATGGACCAGAGTTACAGCTCAGTTACAGCTCAGTTTTATTTGGCAAGCAAAGGAAAATACATCCTTGAGGTGTGAGGGCAGGTCACCCAAAAGAAGCAAAGAGAGGCGACAAGAGAGGCTCAATTTTGGCTCCTCTTTTTATATGTTTTATCTCTTCCCCTGAGCCTGCCCTATGTAAACTGGGCCAGCCAGGAGGGCTGTTTGTTTCACCTGAGGTTCTCACTCCAGTCCTTGGACCTTCTTTTGTTCTATTTTCTTGGGTATTTCCTTTCTTTGTCTTTTAGCCACCGCCATTCTGGACTGCTTTTTCCCATTCTAACTACCTAACAGTTGATTCAGAGTTTGTGATCAGCTAAGGTCTAATTTCCTCCAGATATTTTAGTGGTCAAGAGAAAACATTCTTTCTCTGGAAAGGAGTATTTCTCCATCTGAGGGCCTGTGTGGTCCCTGGGGAGGGGCCATCTGTGGATGCACCCGTGATACCATTTGTAGACATTTAGGAGCATGCATCAAGGCTACTAAGAGCAGAGTTGGTTTATGAGTGAGGAACTCAGAATTTTCCTGTCTCCACTCTCCCTCTAATTGTGATTTCATGTTTGTCAGTTGTGAAAGGAGAACATGTAAATTCATTGTTATGCTCTTACCATTCCTGGGCATTTCGTTGCTGATTGTGTAGCCTGGAGGCAGGTCTTCATGGAGGTCCTGTGTGAGAACAGGTCTCCTGTAATGCAGGGTTTCCACGTGAGCTGAGGCCCCAGAGACCACATGGACCGGATCTGAGAGGACAGCTGGGATCCATCCTCACTGTAACTGATGTGAAATAGTCTGAGCATCCCTCCAGGGATGGTTTGTTATCACAACTTGCTTAACTCACTTCCTCCACACTGTTTGGTCCCCTTGTCTCAGTTCTAATCATAGTTTTCTTTACTATTTCAGGCTCTTCTCTGAATGTCTTTAGAGAGGAAGCTGATCCTGGGGAAGGAGAAGAGAGCACCTGGCTGCTCCAGAGGGAGAAAAGGGACACTGGATATGATGATTTTTAAACTCAGTGCCCCTGGAACTTCCAGCGTGACTTTCCTGTGATTTGTACTAAATACAAGATGATGCCTCAGATATTCTAATTGTCTGTATTTCAATAGAGTAGTGTTGACTTGTGATTGTGTTATATGGAAATTGCTCAAAATGAAATATTCTGAATAAAGTAGCTTTTTTTGCTTTGTTAATAGTCACCAAGTTCCATGTCAAATGCTTTTAGAGGATTGGTCCTCAAACACTATTTTCCTCAAAGGAAATACAAGACGAGTGCGCTGCCCTGTTTTCTCAACTTCTTCAAAGGCTAATGAGGGCATGAATTTGCCTGGGATCACAGATGCTCCAGGTCACTCTTACTAATAAAAAGCATCTAAACTTGGTCCACATTCACACCCTCCTTTCTAGCAAGATGACTTTTAAAAATTTTGTTGACCAAAAAGTATAGTCAGAACCTGATAGCGTTATTTTATTTGGTGGGAATGCTTAAGATTTCAAGCCCTGGAGATACAGCATCTCAGTAGCTCTGAGAAAACTGCTCCAAGGAGGCACAGGGGAAGTCAGGCTATATACAAGTTTGCAACAAAAGGAGCAGGCAGTCTGAACAGAAAAGATCAGGTATCAAGTTAAGGAATTTAGCATTCTATGTATGTGAAGATGCAAGCCTCTGGACTCACTGAATTCAATTCTTTCATATGCATATCAGTTATCTGGGGTCAATCCTGTTTCCTTGTTCACCTTTAGGAGTGGCAGATGGCTGCTTCTTGCATTCCTCCAGCTCCTCCGCAATCACCATGGGGAGTGGGAGAGTCCCCTGGATCAGTTTTGGGAGCCCTCATTCACAATTGGAGACCAGAAATCATTGATGGCTGGGACATTTCTTGTTTATTGATACGGCAGGAGATATTTTCATTTCACAAACTCATGGAAAAAACCCAATCCTGAACATTCCTGTATGTTCTTACCTGAGATATCACATCACCTGGTTTTAACCTGTTCTTGGGCACCAGACTTGGGTGTGGGTTTCAAAGTGGGAGTTTTTTGGTGGGAGAGAATGAATACAGCTTTTCTTATCCTGCCTAAATTTTCATGGGTCAATTAAAACTCTAACTCTAGGTAACTACCTCTGCCTTTTCATCTCTCATTCCCTAGGTTACTTTATCTGTTTATTCCTCAGGCAGATATAGATTCCTCCTTGCTCTCCTCCCATGTCTAGTCGTTATCAAATCCTTATGAATCCATTCTTTCCATCCCTGCCTACTATTTCTTCAGAACTTGCCATTTCTTGTCTGTCCAATTATCTAGCCTTCTGAGCAAATTATATCAGCTCATATCTTTCTCTGAGTTGATGGATGGCAAATTGGTGCTCACCTACACCCTGCATCCACATGGGACAAGAGGGCAAGAAAGTGGAGACTTAGGCAGAGGGGATCCAGAAGAAGGGATAGATGGGAAAATCAGGTATGTTTGTCTATTTACGTTTCAAAGATGTGCATGGAGGGGTCTGATAGATTGAATTCTTAAAGGAAGAATTTTAGATTCATGGGCTCCTCTGAAAACATACTGTTTCAAGATTGCTTTAATCTGGTTACTACTGAAAATGTAAATGTAATCCTGCTGTGATTCTTCAGGGTAGAGAGAGCTGTCATGTGGGAGTGGCCAAGTAAAGATTACATTTCACAACACCACCGCCCCCCCAGCCCCCAATTCCATTGTGGACATGTGGAGAGGCTGTTGAACTAATATAAGACCTGAGAGTGATGGCCTGTTTTTTTTTTTTTTTTTTAATTTATTTTTATTAGTTGGAGGCTAATTACTTTACAATATTGTAGTGGTTTTTGCCATACATTGACATGAATCAGCCATGGATTTACATGTGTTCCTCATCCTGAACCCCCCTCCCACCTCCCTCCCCATCCCATCCCTCAGAGGTCATCCCATCTCGGCACCAGCCCCGAGCACTAGTCTCATGCACCCAACCTGGACTGACGATCTGTTTCACACTTGATAATATACATGTTTCGATGCTGTTCTCTCAGGTCATCCCACCTTTTCGTTCTCCCATAGAGCCCGAAAGTCTGTTCTATACATCTGTGTCTCTTTTTCTGTCTTACTTACAGGGTTATCATTACCATCTTTCTAAATTCCATATATATGTGTTAATATACTGTATTGGCGTTTTTCTTTCTGGCTTACTTCACTCTGTATAATGGGCTCCAGTTTTATCCATCTCATTAGAACTTATTCAAATGTATTCTTTTTAATGGCTGAGTAATATTCCATTGTGTATATGTACCATAGCTTTCTTATCCATTTGTCTGCTGATGGGCATCTAGGTTGCTTCCATGTCCTGGCTATTATAAACAGTGTTGTGATGAACATTGGGGTACACGTGTCTCTTAAAGTTCTGGTTTCCTCAGTGTGTATGCCTAGGAGTAGGATTGCTGGGGCATATGGCAGTTCTATTTCCAGCTTTTTAAAGAATCTCCACACTATTCTCCATAGTGGCTGTACTAGTTTGCATTCCCACCAACAGTGTAAGAGGGTTCCCTTTTCTCCACACCCTCTCCAGCATTTGTTGCTTGTAGACTTTTGGATAGCAGCCATTCTCACTGGTGTGTAATGGTACCTCATTGTGGTTTTGATTTGCATTTCTCTGATAATGAGTGATGTTTAGCATCTTCTCATGTGTGTGTTAGTCTGATGGCCTGGTTGTGAGTTGAACCCTCCTAGTTCCTGGCTGATGGCTCTGCATGGTGTCCAGGGCTCTGACCTACAGTCACGCTTGCAGTCTTCATAGTTCTAGACTGTGCTTGCGGATGGGAAGATGCCCAGGACTTCTCCCAGGGCAGCTTACATAGCTATTCACCATTGGGAAGTGATGAAGTAAATGATATATGATGAAAGAAATAAAGTATACCCATCAAGAAGTTCAGGGAACTCCAAGAAATGCAGATAAAACAACCAAATTCAGGGAAAGAATATGTGAACAAAATAAGATTTAAAAATTATTATTTATTATTATTATTGTTTTCAATTTTTGGTTTCACTGGATCTTTGTTGACACACATGGGCTTTCTCTAGCTGCAGCAAGCAGGCACTACTCTTCTTTGTGGACGGCAGGCCTCACTTTGTGGGGGCTTCTCTTGTTGTGGAGCATAGGCTCTAGGTGCACAGGCTTCAGTAGTTGTAGCAAGCCGACTCCTGTTAGCAGTTTGCGGTCCTAGAGCACAGAGTAGTTGTGCACAGGCTCTGAGTTGCTCCGCAGAATAAATTCAGTTTTTTTTTTTTCTATATGGAGACTGAAATCATAAAAATGGAAGCAAAAAGGGAGTTTGCTGATGGTTTAGTGGTTAGGATTCAATGCTTTCACTACTGTGTCTGTATTCTGTCCTGGTCAGACAACTGTGCAATGTGGCAAAAAAAGAGATTCCTCAAGCTGTGCAATGAGACACAAAAAGAGAAGGAACCAAACAGAAATTCTGTTGCTTAAGGTTACAATGAATGAAATGCAACAAAATAAAAAAGCTACAGAGAGCATCAGCAATAGCAGAAGAATCTTTGAGGCACAAGAGGAGAAAATTGAAATTAGCCAGCCAGAGGACAAAGAAGAAAAAAGAATGAAAAAGTGTGAAAGAACCTGTGCGAACTTTGGGATGACATTCACAGTAACAACCTACACTTTATTGGGGTCCCAGAAGGAGAAGAGAGGGAGGAAGGGACAGAGATTGTACTTAAAGAAATAATAGCAGGTAAGTTACACATCTGATGAGACTTAGGCATCCAAGTTCATGTAGCTAATAGGTCACCCCTCAGAGTTCACTCAAAATGATCGTCTCCAAGACACACTGTTTATAATGAAGACAAAGAGAGAATTTTAGAAGCATCAGGAGAAAAGCAAATGCTCACAAAAAAGAAATTCCCTTATGATTATCAGTGGATTTCTCAGAAGAAAGCTATTAAACCAGGAGAGAAAGGGATGATATATTCAAATTGATGAAAGTAAACCTGCCAGCCAAGAATACTTTTCTCAGGAAGGTTGTCTTTCAGAAATGAAGATGAGATAAAGACTTTCGCAAATAAACAACAGTTGAGGGAGTTCACCAACACAGCTTTGTCCTACAAGATTGCTGGAGGGAGTTCTTCAAGCTAAATGAAGGATGTTAATTACTATATGAAAGAAGTGAAATTATACAACAGACTTGTAAATGTAAATGTGTAACCCAATACAGAATACTCTAACACTGAATATGGTAGTGTGTTAACCAGTTAGCTCTAGTCTAGGGGAAGTATTAAAATAACTATAGAGAAAAATATTTTGTTAGTGATATACAATATAAAGAGAGGCAAATTCTGACATCAAAAACAGAAAGTGTAGGAAGGGGATCAAAAGGTAGAGCTTTTGTATGTGATTGAAATTAATTTGTTATCAGTGTAATAGAGACTACTATGTCTATAAGATGTTATATGTGAGCCATGTGGCAACAAAAATGTAAAAACCTACAGTAGACTCACAAAAAGTAAAGAGAAAAAAAATCAAAGCACATCATTATCCAAAATCATTCGTTCACAGTTCTAACTGTTGGACAGAACAGTCGAGTTGTCCTGGTCTCTACAGCATCCTTCAAGATCAGCCCCAAAGGGCTCTCCTTTCACAAAATAAAAGACTAATTAGTCTGTTTGTTATGACAAGCCAAAGAACTCTTTCTGCACCTGATCTCCTTCCTTATATCATGTAGATGGTGCAGCTGTACTTTTTTAATTGCAAATTTTCATCCTGTGATATTCCTGTGTGGTTTTAATTGAAAAACTGCCAAATGATAAATCATCCCAATACCCTGTCTCTTCTGTTGGTTCTGATACCCTTAATAAGAAGCCACATGTGAGTGCGTTGTGGTTTGTCTTGTGTAGCCTTAGAGATAGAGATTTGCAGAGTTCGTTGTGATGTATCTGGTGGTGATGTGTGCCTTCTTTTTGAAAATCAAATTTTGCCTTGTTAATTGCTGAAAGCATTTGCCTTTAAAACAAAGATATCAATTAGCTAAATGATGTCCTCAAAACTAGTTCTTTATATTTAAGATACTTTCTTTTAAAAGTCTAGCATAGTGCCATTCAGTAATTCAATAAACATTAGCTGAGCATCTATTAACTTAAAGAGAGTGGAAATATAGAGCTTATATACAGAAACAGGCCTCACTCCAATCCTGGGCCCTGGCAGGGCCTCAGCAGATGCCTGCAGACTGTAAGAGCCTTGGATAGCATGCCCAGATGCGGAAGGATTCGATGATAAGGAAAAGAGAATCTGTTCACAGACTTTTATGTTAAAGGAGGAATACATGTTGCTGTGTTTCCAGAGATCTTAGGCTGGTCTGCAGGCTGGACTCAGCTGCACCAAAGTTCCACGTGCAATAGAGCATCAATTCATAGAGTTCAAGTCTGAGCAACCACTCAGCCTTTGAACTATGAGGGTCACTCCAGTGGCACTAATCTTGGGTTTAACAGGCTTAAGAATGACCACCCACAGGAGCTCAATAGCTCTCGAGTTGGTCATTACATCAACTCTGAGCAGAAGTGGATTAATCATGAAGCTAATGAAGATTCACATTCACAGCCTGTCCTTACACCAGCCCCTTCCAAGTCCCATGAGGGAAGCCCTAGGGTTGTGCTCACAAAGATATAGGTTTTGAAACAGCCATGTTCTTGAGATGAGGAAAAAAATATTCAGCAAAATCATTTCTTAACCAAATGTGAAGTAGTTAATTAAGTGCATGGAGCACTAAATCCAGGAATCAAATTTGTTCAGGAAATCAAGAAAAAACTTAGGGGGCTTAGAAAGTACATGCTGCCTTTTCATTAGTACAGGATTGGTGGAAGGTAAAAACAGGATCAAAGATGAGGAACTGACTAACTCAGAGGAAAGAAGAGCTGTTTAAGAATGAAGGTCAAGATGCTAAGAGACAAATTCGGGAAACTGAGCCTGACTGTCAGGACAGGGTGAAGCAAAGGGAACAGGAGATGCACCGGGGCGGGTGCACTTAGACAGAACTTACATCTTGTTGGTCAGTCAGAAATGGTGACTGAGAAACACCCAAATCCAACAGAGGAAACAAGGTGAGACCTGAGGGGGCAGCTTGGGATGAAGACACAGAAGGAAGAGGAGATCCAGGAAGTTTCTGCTTCATGTGACACATTCTGTCTTCTTTTCAAGTCTTCTTTCTTCTTTGTATCCATCAGAGGAGACTCTGTTCTGCTACTGGAAAAAATGACCCCCAAATCTCAGTCACATACACACACATATATACACACACAGACACAAATGCACACACAAACACACACTCATATCGAGACACACACACACTCATCACAACCTACAGATGTTTGTGATCAGTGAGGCTCTTGCACGTGCACCATCTGGAACACGCAGCTTCTGTGACAGGAAAAAGAGAGAGACTACAGAGTCACTCTTGGGCTTTTCCTGCCTCCACTCGGAAGTGACACAGGTGAAAACACTCATGTTTCATTGGCCAGAATGAGTCGCTGGGGAGTAGAAATACAGCTATTTGACGAATATTACTGCCTATCCACATCCTTCAGCAGAACTCTTGAGAGCAGTGCTGTCAGTTTTTTCTCACCTTGGAGAAGCTTCGGAGGTACAGCTCTGTGCAGAGATTGAACGCGATCTGACCCTCCGGAGTGGGCTTGAAGGCATTTTGTATTTGGCTCCTTTGGCTGGTGTGTCTCTGACTCCTTACTCCACTGAAGCCTGTGCTGAGTGGGATTAGTCAGATTTGTGTCTTCCCTGCCCCCCCGCACCCTTCCCCACTCAGTATAACTAACTGCGTAGTGATTTTCAGCATTTGTTCATGCGTTCATTTCTCATCCAGTATTTGTTAAACTCCATGTGCCTTTACTTGGCCCTATAGAAACAGTGAAGAACAACACACAATGCTTGCTCTCAAGAAGCCCCCACTTTAGAGACAATAAGAAAATTTTTACAGATTGAAGAGTCACAGCAGTAATTTTGAGCTGGAGTAATTAGAAAGAGTTCACAGAGGTGACAACTCTGTGCATTTAAAAACAGGGAAAGATATACATATTTTCTTTCTGTAGTGGGCTTGAAAATATGTCCTCCTCTAGAATTCAAATGTGCATTAATGTAATATTCGCTATTTTTATAACTGATTTCATCTTGTGCAGTAGCAAGTGGTGTTTGAACAGACTGAAAGTTCTGCAAAGTTAACACAGACTCTCCCATTTAAAATTTGTCCCCCAAGTTAGCTCGGGTTAACGGTAATAATTATCTTGTTGACTCCAGTTGAAGCTCCCTGCTGAGACTGGTTTTCCTGTATTTAAGGAGACATCTTGTGTCTCCTGCTACAGATGGTGTCTGGGGTGGGAGGGTTTCCTTACTTCCCAACAGCAGTGGGGAAGGGTCCTTGGTCTGCATGGTCTCCACTTAGAATCTGCTTGTCTTTGATTTAGTAGCTTTGATTGCTCTGGTCTCTGGGTATCTGAAGCTGCACTATGGAGGAATGAATGAAGGCAATTCAGTGCCATGTTCCCTGTTAGATGTTGCTGGTTATAGATTGTAAAGGGCTGAAGAGAGATGACAGTCTGGACCTTAGCCAGCTCATGACCAAGCTCATCACATGCCCTTGTGAAGAAGTGGTTTTTGGTAAAGAAGCCTTTACCAAACTTGGTCCCAACCATATAAGGAACACAGATGGTGAGGTGGGTCTCCAACACTTTGGTGTAACAAATAATTTAATTGTTTCCTTTTAAAGTTGTATAGTTATTTTTTAATCCTAAAATATTTTGTATATTAGTCACTCTGATTGGTCCTGAAAATGTCCCTCTACCAAGGATATTTAATTATTAATTTTCCCAGCAAAGAGATTACTTAACTTCTGAAACCTCCATATTTTCATGGTGATTTGGGCATAATAATGTTACATATTGTATTGCTTTACAATCCATAAGATGAAATGAACAGTCAAAATTAAAGAACAGGATTCTTCCTGCTCTTTACTTCTGCACTTCTAATTCAATATGGAAGCTGTAAAACTAAATTTTTTATAACAGAATTTCTTCCTGTTACAGTTATGTGTGGTTTGAATTGAAAATATGCCAAATGATAAGTATATAAACATCCGAACCACACGGCCATATCTGATTAAGACCAGAACAGGAGGCTTCACGGTGTTCACCTGTCAGTGTGCTGAGTTCTGTCTTCTTTATTTTCGGATATACAAAGATGCAGCATTTATACATGTTTAGAACTGGCTGTCTCAACACTGCTCTTGGAATGGGGCTAGCCTTGTTTCTGGTATGGCAATTGACTGCATTCATTGCAGAGAAGTGTAGTGAACCATACATAGCTTTTACCATTTAATCATATTGAAATATCATTACAACAAGTGACACAACTTACATTGTGCTGTTAAGTCCTCACATCAAGTTAAATTATATCTCAAAAGATTTCTTTGGATTGAAATGATTTGTGCAAAATACCTGGCTGACATTCATTCATTCAGGTATACAATAGACATCATTTAGGATATTTAATTAGCAGGCACTGGGGATAAGGAGGTGAATTAGACATAGAACATTTATCAAGTCCATTTATAAAGTAAAATTAGCAAGTAAAAAACTTAATTCATGAGGTTCACAGTTGGTAAGGTCAAGGTTCTTGAGCAGTAGAACCTCTCTCTGGGGCTCAGAGAGAAAGGGTGATGTGTGGAAGACACAACTCTGACCCCAATTACCATCACAGCATGTGGTTCTGGGAGAGTTTTGACAGTTCCAGTCAAGGCTCCAGGTAACAGAATTGAGTTCCTGTTCTAGAGTCCTGGGATTCCTGGGATGGGATGGAGAGAGTGGTCCTAATATTGCTTCTCCACCACTATGATGTACTACTATTAACTAGTGGTTATTTCTCTTACTAAGGCCAACTCATTTAATTCTAACCAAAACTATACATCTATACACATGTCATGTATATATCTATATGTATACATGTATACATCTATACACTATGTCATCTATACACAAATATAACCCTTCGTTTATAGACAAAGCAACTATACAGAGAGTTAAGGACCCTGTTCAAGGGCACACACATGGTATGTGGCTGAGCTCTCAGTCAGGCCAGGACAGACTGGCTCCTGAGCCTGTCCTCCTGATCCCTGAAGTTCACATGGACACAGCTGGTTTAGTGTCCGCCCCAAAGCTTTCCTCCTTCAAATCTTGGATGAGATTGGACACTGAGATTTCCTTATGTGTCAGAAAAGACGACCCTCATCAGAGGGTGAGTTGGGCCATGCTGACCCTGCATCCCCAGCTCTGGGGTAGAGGATGCTGCCTGGGCACAGCCTGCCAGCCCTGGGTTGGCCCCTCCTTCCTGCCCACTCCATCCTTATAACAGGGTATGGAGTCCCTAACAGGATGTTACCTGCGAGATCTCAATCCTGAGGTGAGACCATGTGTACCTGGTTCACTAAATGCATCCCTGTGTCATCCTGAGGGAGGAATGACTGGACTCCAGGAAGCACATCCTGTATTCTAGGTATTTGTCTGGTGGTTTCTGGTGATGATGTGGAGTGGAGTCCATAACTGGGTAAAGAATGGTGACTCTGGGCCCAGAGGGAGTAGAGTATTGACTCTAGTGACTGAGCAGATCCTGTTCCTACTCCAGTGCCTGAGTTTATATTCTGGTTCTGACATTTATAATCAGTTATTATCACTACTGTGTTAAGCATCCAGAAGGAGATGGGGTTCATGTACAGATGGGGGCTTGGAAGTCAGAGGAACACAGGACAGGTAAGTGTTATAAAACAACAGGTTAATATTAACATATTTAGAGTGACAAAAGCGTGTGTTCAATTGACTTTTCTCCCTTTTCATTTGCCTGAGTCTCAAGTAGGAAGGACGGGCATGGCAGGACAGAGAAGGTGTGTCTGCTGACTGGGATGAGGCGTCCTTCCAGTGGGGGATGTGACAGGGCTGTAGCCTGGTCCACAGCTGCACTCCGTGTTGGCTTCACCGAGACCTTCAGGTGTGGGTGGGGGAGGGTGTGAAGCCATCTCTGAGCTCTGGTGGGGACTCTGAGGCGTGTGTGTCACAGATAGGTCCTTCCCCCATTTGTGCCGAAATGATGAGAGTCAGGGTGAGTGGGCTTCATGGTGGGTTTTTGTGGACCAGAAAGGTGCATCATGGGAATCTTTAACCCGGGGGGGGATGAGGAGTGAGGGGAGTATGTTAGTGACGTTGAATTTCGACGGGGGAGCTCTGTCTTGCACCATTAGGGCCCTTCTGTCTCTATGCTCATCCCTCGTCTACTTCCTGGGGAGCATCGGGAGCTTCTCTGATCAGTGGAACACAACAAGGCAGCAGTGGCCACGCTGGACATCACCCTTCTGCTTGGCTCTGTGCCCTCAGTCCACCTGGCTTCCATTCTTGCTGCCAACTTTCCTCTTAAACTCAGAATGAATGAACCCTCTTTTCTGCTTCATTTGCCTCTTCTTTGCCCCTTGCCTGCAGCCATTGTGCAGCGGAATACTTTCTATTTATCCCTCTGTCTGGGGGCAGTTACCTTAAACAATATCTTGCATCTTCTTTAGTTATGGCTTATAATACAAGTGTGTTCTGAATCCTATCAAACAAAACTTTCTATATGCAAAGGGGGAAAATGTGAAGTTAGAAAATGTCAATCTTTCTAAGCTATGTATTTTCTTCTAGAGTTTCCCACTCCTATTTTGGAGGGCTAGGGTTGAATAATGACTACTACTTTCTCTTTGTTTCCTATAACAGCAATCTCCTTCTCTCCTGAAGCATCATTTGTTGACTAGCTGAAAGGGGTATTTCACATAAAATGAAATGCAATAAACAGAAAGGGATTTAGCATGTCCGAAAATCCCTTATAGGGCTTCCCAGGTGGTTTAGTGATAAAGAACCTGCCTGTCAATGCAGGAGACACAGGAGACGTGGGTTTGATCCCTGGGTCAAGAAGAACCCCTCAAGAAGGCAATGGCAGCCCACCTTAGTATTCTTGCTTGGGAAAGCCTATGGACAGAGGAGCCTGGAGGGTTACAGCCCCGGGGTCACAAAGACTAGGACACAACTGAGCATAAATACACCTTCTCCAGGACCCAGTGTCCAGATCATTCTGAGAAGAGAAGAAAGACCTGCAAACTCCACCCCTCAACTTAATGGTTTCCACCTCACCCTCTGTATGGTCACCTGTGAATTCCTGAAACCCTTGTCCTCATTTTCTGCTGGCCCAATAAGTATTCTTGTATTTCAAGCCTTCTTATAGTACTCTGCTTCCGGTCTGAGGTCAGTACTGGGGAGATCAATATTTGATTCCACTAAAGTTATTCTCCACAGGCCAATCGATTCCACAACTTGACCCTGTGAGACCTCACAGTTCTTGGGCATCAGTCAGGGTGATCAGAGGAAAAAAAGTACTCATAGCTTTCTACACCAGCCCCGGTCATGGGGCCTGGCATTCAGGACCCCGGGAGCAGGAGGTCAAAGGACGGTGTTGCTCATATAAGGAGATATTGAAGATGCAGAAGCTCATTGGTGTTTGAGCTTCAGAAAGTGGCAGATGCAGCCTCCGATAGTGCCTGAAATGGTGAAAGGTGTCGCTATTGGCTCTCAGGAGGGAGGATGTAGGGGACGGCTTATATAGACCCCAGTTGGCACCCTGATGCCTCCTCACAGGCTGATCCTGCAGCTGGGACTGTGACCTTGAGGACGTGAAGTCAGGATGGCTCTGAGCCAACACCTCTCCCTCCAGGGACTCTGTGTCCTCCTCCTCGGCACCGTGGTTGGTGGTCAAGGTAAGAGCTGCCCCTCTGTCCTGGGTCCACAGCAGGTAGTGGACACCTTGATAAAGGGAAAGGGGTATGGAGCTGTGGAGCCGCATTCTTAGTGTTTTTGGCCAAAAATGAAGCACTCCGACTGTGAATACTGGTCCCTTGCCTGTGGGGAATCCATTGGTCATAGAGGCAGATTTTACAGAGCAGTGAGGTTTGATATGGACCGAGGTGGGTCAACCTGACTCCCCTCTCTGTCTCCCTTGTTCTCAGGGAGCTTTAGGAGTCCCAGTGACTCCCAGTGTGTGCAAATTCCAGTGACTGACCTCAGGTTGGACTCTGGGCTGTTCCCACATGCTCCACATGCCTGGTGTGTGAACACTGCCTTCAGATCCCCGTGTTTCCTGTGTCTGTGCTCCTGTAGGCTCTGTGCTTGTGTGTGTGTGTGTGTGTGTGTGTGTGTGTGTGTGTATGTGTGCAGGTGAGGAGTGTGTGAGGAGTGTGTGAGGGTGTATGTGTGTGTGAGGAGTTTATGTATTTGTTTGTGTGAGGGTGTGAAGAGTGTGTGTGTGTGTGTGTGGACTATGTGAGGGTGAGTGAGGGTGTGTGAGGAGTGTTTGAGTAGCGTGTGAGGGTGTGTGTATTTGTGTGAGAACATGTATGTGTGGGAGTGTGTGAGGCTGTGTGTGTGTGTGTGTGTGTGTGTGTGTGTGTGTGTGTGTGTGTGTGTGTAAGGGGGATGGATCCTGTCTCTGTGAGATGAACGGGGCCGCTGAGCAGGGACTGAGTCCGCTGGTCTGTGAAGCACACAGGGTCTCACAGCGCTGGGTGTCATGGCCGCTCCTTGTAACTGGATCAGAGATAATGGCGCACCTGCCTGCCTCTCTCTGGCTCCTCTCGCCCATCCCCCCGGCTCCCCTCTGCTTGTTGCCGGGTCTGCCCAGCACTGGACTCTGTGAGAGGCTCTGCCTGCTGGCCTCGCCTGTTCCCACCAGGTGTCCATTATGGAGCAGAGAAGCCTGCATCCAGGAGAGAGGACCTCTTGTCTGTAGAGATCAGCTGATTCATAGCCTCAGGTGTATAAGTTCCTAAGTCCCTGCCCTGTGACTCATTTCATGATGCCCTGGGGGCCTGGGACGGTCCTTTCCCCTCCCAGGAGCTGCTGTGACTCTGTAGGGAGCTCTTTCTCTCGTGCCCTTTCCTGCCTCTCCCTGGGAGCTGCTTCCCCCTGAGTGAGAGAGGAGTATGTCATCAGTCCTTCTGTCGTGGTCTGCAAGGTTTCTTTGGACAAATCCGCTGATCTGCTTAGGGGAGTCTTCTTGGGTGACAGAACTTTTTTCTTCTCCTTAGACTTTTTGAATTCTCTCTTTGTCTTTGCATTCAGACAGTTTACTCTGTGCGTCTTGGAGAAGGTTGTTTTGGATTGAAATTTTGGGGTTATTTATTAGCTTAGAACTTAGATGTCCAGTTTTCCCCCAGGTTTGGAAATTCTCAGTCTGTCTTTCTTTCTTTGCTAGGTCTCCTTGCTGCATGCGGGATTTCTCTAGTGTTGCAAGCAGGGGCTACTCCCTGCTGAAGTGCACAGACTTCTCACTGTGGTGGCTTCTCTTGGTGCAGACCACAGGCTCTAGGTGCACAGGTTTCAGTAGTTGAGGCACACCAGCTTAGTTGCTCTGCGGCATGTGGAATCTTCCTGGACCAGGGATTGAACTCATGTCCCCTGCATTGGCAGGCGTATTCTTATCCACTTCACCACCAGGGAAGTCCTCAGCCATTATTTCTTTTCTCCTTCACTTTCCTGTGACTCCATTCAATACATTGTTTCTCTTTATGGTATACACAGTTCCCACTGCTTTCTATATTCCTTTCATTCTCTTTTTGTTCCTCTAATCGGATACTTTCAACTGACCTTGCTTCTAACTTATTCTTTTTTTTTTTTTCTTTTCCTTGGTCAAGTTTGTTGTTGAATCTCTGTACTGAATTCTTCAGTTTACTCATTGTATTGTGTTCATGCTAAATTGACTCTTTGTGACCCCATGGACTGTAGCCCACCAGGGTCCTCTGTCCATGGGATTCACCAGGCAAGAATACTGGAGTGGGTTGCTATGTGCTCCTCCAAGGAATCTTCCAGACCCAGGGATCGAACCCGAGTCTCTTACATCTCCTGCACTGGCAGATGGGTTCTTTACCACTAGCACCACCTGGGAAGCCCATTCATTTATTATTCAACTTCAAAATATCTGGTTAGTTTTTTTTTTAAATTTTATATGTCTTTATTGCTCTTAATTTATTTGTATTATTTTCCTGGTGTCAAAAAATATTTGAAATCTCTTGTAACTCTCTGAGCATCTTTTGAAGTATTATTTTGAATTCTTTGTCAGGCAATTCTTGGATCTCCATTAATTTGAACTGGTTACAGGAGGTTTACTGTATTTTGTTTCCCCGATTCTTCTTGATGTCTTATTCTCTTGTAGATGTCTGCACATTTAAAAAAGCTGTCACCTCTGGCAGACACTAAGTCCTGATTTCAGTAGAGAAAGCCTTTCACCTCTGGGTAGAGGCACACTGGAATGTACTGCAGGGTGCCAAGTACAGAGGCATAAGGTGGCACTGGGTCTGGGAGAACATGAGGCTGTTTGGCTCAGGCTGCTGACATCCACAGCATTGACAACTGTATGGTGTTTGGCAAGTGTTGCAGGGAGTCTGCTGTCACTGGAATGGTAGTTGGTGCCCTCAGCAGTGCCTCTGGTTCCAGAGCCTGGGGATCATGACCAGCAGTGGTGGTGGCCAGAGCCAATGGTGTGCACACACTTGGCTTTGGGGGCCTGTTGCAGGTGCATCTGTGGGGGAGATGATGGTTGCAGATGCCCATGTTGTGGGAAGGCCTAGGAAGGCAGCAAAGGCCAAGACCAACAATGGTTCATTGCTCAAATTCATGTCCACTGAGCTGGTGATGCTATCTAACCATCTCATCCTGTGCTGCTCTTCTCCTTTTCCTTCAGTCTTTCCCAGCATCAGAGTCTTTCCCAATGAGTCAGCTCTTTGCATCAGGTGGCCAAAGTATTGGAGCTTTAGCTACAGCATCAGTCCTGTCAATAAACATTCAGGGTTGATTTCCTTTAGGATTGACTGGTTTGATCTCCTTGCTGTCCAAAGAACTCTCAAGAGTCTTCTCAAGCACCAAATATCGAAAGCATCGATTCCTCAGGGCTCAGCCTCCTTTATGGTCCAACTCTCACATCCATACATGACTACTGGAAAACCATCATCTGTGTTTGTTATTAATTCTTTCAGGGGTAAAATCTGCTGCATCTGTCTGCAGAGTGGGTCACTGTGAACTGTGATTGCTCCTGCCATGTGGTTGCTATTGGTGCTTTGCTCTTCTTTCTTTTGCCTAGCCATCTCTATAAGCCCGGCTCAGCTTTGCAGGTCTGCGGGAAGTGAACCTGAAGCAGGATTTTCATATGGTGCCCCCAAAGGCTAGGGACACTTGTTACTGAGCCTGCTCTTACCCTCCTGGCGAGAGGAACTCCCCTGGCACCCTTGACACTGAGTGATTCTGGTTTGGAGGATGTAATGATGCCTCCAAAATGACAGTATCTTTGTTCTGCCCGTAGTCTGAGTCCCCGGTCAGGAAAGAAGACTCCTCGAAACAATGCAACTTGCAATAGGGGAATTTATTACTGACTCGAGCCAGGGCCTCCCGCCCTCACCAAGGGTGTGAGGACAAAAAGGCCCCGAGCCCCAGTTCTCTCGGGTGTTTATTAGGTCAAAAAAAGCAGCAGGTAGTTGGCACAAACGGATTGGTTACACAGCGGGTAGTTGGCGCAAGCGGATTGGTTACACAGTTGCAAGGCAATTTTTGTTGGCCCAACGTGGGGCTTTCAGCTTTCCCTGATAGGTTCCCCTTTTCTTGCTAGGCATATGTTGATTGGCTAGCTCCAGGAGGCCTGATAATTATGTTACCCCGGGAAACCAGGCCTACTCTTAGTCTAGGCTGCCTGTCATGGTGTTAGCTGTGACAACCTCACAATCTTGGCGTGGTCAAACTTCTTAGGGTACTCCAGATCTTTCTGGAGCTGTTTTTGTTACTGATCGCTGTCTAAGTTTGGTCTTTTTAAGAGGATGGAGGCTACTGTCTCCTAAACAGCATTTTGGTAAAGGCACATTTGAGGTCTTTACTCTTTTTAGAGATTGGTCTTGAGTGTAGAATTTTAGATTGGCAATTTTTTTTTTCTTTCAGTAAATCTAAGGCTTAAGTCTGCTCTACCCTGACATCTCTTTTTGTTCTTGGGGTTTTAGATGTTAGTATAGATGTTTCTCAATTTTATACACCTAGTCTCTATGTTAGTAGTTTTCTTTCTGTCAGTTTTCTGCTGTTATTTCCCATTTTAGTAAAAGTAAGCTAGGTATGGTGTAGTAAAAAACCAAAATGTATCCGTATATAACATGTTCTGTTCACTTTGGCAGGACTTCTGCTATCATAATTCTTCAAGCACTCAGGTTGTTGAATTCCCCACCATTATATTATGCTACCACTGCAATATTAGGCTGCAGGATTTGCTGTGGTAGAAAAATATATTGGCTCTTAAGTGTTGCTATGTGGAAGTGACATCATTTGTTCTGCCACTTTGTTGAATGAGCCAGATCACATGGCTATCCTTAACTTCAAATAGGCAAGGAAATATTACTATTTCCACATGCTCATAAAAAGAGGGTTTTAAATGTTCCTGAGCACTAGTGATGTCTCCGTCTATAATGTTCCTGCAAATGAACTCCTTTTTAATGCAGAAACCTGAGTTGTCTTAAAACTTAATCACTAAAGTGACACCTGATCACTTTTGTCAAATTCCATTTGTTAGATGCATGTTACTAGGTACATTCGAGTGTGGATTACACAAGGACATGAACACAGGCAGCAGGAATAACCAGGACACTGTAGAGCCTGTTACTCCAGCCCTCTGTTCCTAAGCTGGATGAGATGCTCCATGGACAGGGAAAAAGAGGGAGGATTCCTCCCTGGATCCTGGGCCGTGAGCAGTAACTGAGACGGGGAAGCTGGGCCCTAGTAGCCTTGGGCACATCTACAGGGAGGGCAGCATCCGGAGTCTCTGAAGGCCTGTCCTCTGTGGTGTCCCTGGAGCTGGTTCTACAGGCTCGTGAGAAATACCTGGTGCCTCCCTTCCTGCTCCAGGTTCAGTGATGGCACATTGGGAGCTTCAAGTTGGCCACGGTGGGAATGTTTATGCCACAGACGTCAAGAAATACTATATCCCATGCACTTTTTTGCTCTTCAGAGAGCTAAGGTTTTAAATATTTATGTCACTGCAAGTCTCCTAAAATCTCTCCTGTGTCCTGTGTCTGTTCTCTCTTGCAGATTTGGAGCTGAGGCTGAAGGATGGAGCCCACAGGTGTGAGGGGAGAGTGGAAGTGAAGCACCAAGGAGAATGGGGCACAGTGGATCATGGCTACTGGAGGGTGAAGGATGCATCTGTAGTGTGCAGACAGCTGGAGTGTGGAGCTGCCATTGGTTTTCCTGGAAGGGCTTATTTTGGCCCAGGACTTGGCCCCATTTGGCTTTTGCATACTTCTTGTGAAGGGACAGAGTCAACTGTCAGTGACTGTAGGCATTCTGATATTAGAGACTATCGTAATGATAGCTATTCCCATGACCGGGACGCTGGAGTAGTCTGCTCAGGTAAGTCCTGTCTGATCTGGCAAGGAAGCTCTAGCAGGAAAAGCCTCTGTCTTATCACCAGAATGACTCAAGATTATGGATTATAGCCTTTAGAACATGCTTGGGTGAAGGGTCTGTGTGATGTGTCACAGAAGGTAGAGAAGTCAGGTCAAAACTTTCATACTGATACAGCTATTGTGTTTGACCTCTGTGACATAGTCTTATCATTGTAATTGTTCTGTATTCTTTGACATAATGGTCAGTAGGGTGCGGCTACATGCTGGTGGTTGAGGTCACAGAAGAGTTGTAGGCAACTAGGTTTATTGTACTCATAGGTCCTAAAACTCAGAGTCACCACACTCCATCAGGTCAGTATGTGGGGGATGTGCCAATAGAATAGGCTCACACAAGCAATGGTGACCCCAAAAGGGCATGTTAAGACACATGGACAAGTGACCATATGGGGGGTCAGGGTTCAATTACACAAGGAAAAGGTGTGAGGGGATTTCACTGGTGCATTTAAATATCCCTAGGTCATAGTCAGAGGAAGCCAGAAGTGGAACTTGTGGCAGAAAACAGTCTCATCACACTGGTGCACCTCATCAACTGAGTGGGGCGCTCACATCACATTTGCAGGGGTGTTGAGGGACCAGGAAAATGAAGTCTTGAAGTTTACAACACAGTAGCTGAAGTGCATCACATATAAGAGGCAGTGAAACTAAGAGGACATGAAGTGACTCCTATGAAGTGCTCAGTGCTGTCTACGTGTTTGACCTGTGCCAAGGTGGATGCAGTAAAGACAGCAGTGAACCTAGGGTGTGAGTGGGTGATCACAGTATTTGATAGAGATGCTTCTAGTTGTTATCATAATTATGGATTGGATGTCCAGGTTATTAATCCCACCAGAGAAGCTGGACTGGAGGAAGATATTGTCATTTATCACAGTGAATTCCCTCAAACAGGGAGCTGGTCTTAGGTAGGAAACACCCCATCTGATGTGATCGTGGGACAAGGGAGCCCTGTGGACACCTGCAGTAGGTCCTTAGCAGCCACAGTCAATCAGCTCTTGGGTGTTTATGTTGAGGAAGATCATTGGAAAAGTGATCTTTTCTAATCTCACCTTCAGCAGATCTTTGATGATTCTAGTTGAAGCCCTTAAGAAAACAATTCTTTCCCTTTTCAAAAGGTACTTTATTGAGGTGTGACTGACATACAAAACTGCTTGATAAGTATGCATTTGTGAAACCATTACGGCACTTATGTCATAAATCTATTCATCTCTTCAAAACGTTTCCTTCCATTCTCTTTATTATTCTTATTAAAAGTAATTATTTTCAAGGTTTAAATTTTAAATTTTATTTAGAAACTTTTGTTTTAAGCAAAACTGTTGTCTGGCATCTCAAGTAACCTTCCTCATTGTCACAATGTCCTAATAATGGTTCCAACTGCTGATAAATTTGTGGAAACACTACAGGTGTCTCTACCATATTTTGATAAGTCACTATCTGAATGAAAATGGAGTGTGTGAGGTTTGAACTTTCTGTGAAATTAGAACTCCCAATCCTTTCATCCTAAGAAGATTGATATCTTGATATTAATTCCAGTTAAGTTACACTTAAAAGTAAAGAATTAGAGAGTGTTCTGATATTTAAACCCTGATTGTGGTTTGTACTCCCTGACTACCACTGCTCTAACTTAGGCTGTCATAGTTTTATGAATGGTTCCAGGTTCCTTCTATTTCTCTTTTTGTCATTAGTTTCCTCCCCTTGGTCTGTCTTTTCTGTATTTCAGACATGTTTTAATGATGCAAAGATAAGTTAAAGTGGTGGTGATGTAGTAGAGATAAGATTAGAATAGCTTGTTTTTTCATTTTCTTAATCAAAATTGAACTCTTGAAGTTTCTTCTGGTTAATCTTAGGAGTCAGGTATGGAAGAGAAATTTCAGCCTCAGTAGTGGATTTTTGGAAGTGGAGTACTGTGTTTAGGAGAAATCTAGAGTGGAAACAAAGACCAGAGAAGAATGTCGAGAAGCTTGTTTGAAATAAGGAGGAGACTTCAATGAGGGGTTAAACAAATTGAGAAGGACTCTGGTGTAAGTGTGCTAAGTTGCTTCAGTCCTGTCCTACTCTTTGTGACACCATGGACCAGCAAGCTCCTCTGTCCATTGGATTCTCCAGGTAAGAATACTGGAGTGGGTTGCCATTTCCTTCTCCAGGGGATCTTCTTCACCCAGGGATCAAACCTGGGTTTCCTACATTGCAGGCAGAGTCTTGATTATCTTCTGAGCCACCAGGAACTACAGTACTGAAGTGGAAACTGGGGAGGGGATGAAGATGCAAGGATTGCAGGAGGGGAGGTTTGGAAAGACGCAGGCCAACTCCTACATTCACCACAGCCTCTGTGTTACACTTCCTTCCTGTCCTCATCCCTTCCCTCCCTCTCTTCCTTTATCCTGTTGTGGGAGTCATTTCTGAGCTCTGTGAAAGTGCTAGGATGTTGCAGGTTTTAGAGGAAAGTTTTTATAATATAGATAGATTCTGTTTATTTAACAAATATAAGTTTACTCATCTTTTTCTCTCTTTTTTTGTATCAGATTTCAGTGAGTTGTGTTTCACAAGTAATGTGTTTTCAAGGACTAGGCCCACTTTACAAAATTTTTCAAATTAGAATAACGCTCACATCTCTTATCTTTAGGTGTTGGGAAGATCTATAATGATATTCCTCCTTTTGTTAAACGTGTTGTTAATTTGTGTTCCCTCTTTTTTCTTAATTGGTTTTGCTAGGAGATTATCAGTGTTAATGTTCTTTTTAAGAGAATCAATCACTATTGACTTTTTTGATTTGTATTTGCTTTCTACTTAATTGATTTCTGTACTCAGTTCTCACTCCTCTTTTTCAGTTATGATCTTCCCTGATAGCTCAGTTGGTAAAGAGTCTGCCTGCAGTGCAGGAGACCCCTGTTGGATTCCTGGATTGGGAGGATCCCCTGGAGAAGGGATAGGCTACCCATTCCAGTATTCCTGGGCTTCCCTTGTGGCTCAGCTGGTAAAGAATCTGCCTGTAATGCAGGGCACCTGGGTTCGATCCTTGGGTTTGGAAGATCCCCTGGAGAAGGGAAGGCTACCCACTCCAGTGTTCTGGCCTGGAGAATTCCATGGATTGTATAGACCATGGGGTCACAAAGAGTCAGATACGACTGAGTGACTTTCGCTTTTCAGTTATGGTTGTTGTTGCTTTTGTAAATTCTTGAGTCTTGGATCATTTTCTTCTGTTTCTATTTTTATTCTAATGTGGGCATCAACGAAGCATCAAGGTTCTAAATTTTCTTCTAAGCATCACTTTATTTTTTTTTCTTTATTTTTTTCCATTTATTTTTATTAGTTGGAGGCTAATTACTTTAAAATATTATAGTGGGTTTTGTCATACATTGACATGAATCAGCCATGGATTTACATTTATTCCCCATCCCGATCCCCCCTCCTGCCTCCCTCTCTACCTACCTATCCTTTCTGGGTCTTCCAGTGCACCAGGCCCGAGCACTTGTCTCAGGCATCCAACCTGGGCTTGTGATCTGTTTCACCATAGATAATATACATGTTTCGATGCTGTTCTCTTGAAACATCCCACCCTCACCTTCTCCCTTCTCCCACAGAGTCCAAAAGTCTGTTCTGTACATCTGTATCTCTTTTTCTGTTTTGCATATAGGGTTATCATTACCATCTTTCTAAATTCCATATATATGTGTTAGTATGCTGTAATGTTCTTTATCTTTCTGGTTCACTTCACTCTGTATAATGGGCTCCAGTTTCATCCATCTCATTAGAACTGATTCAAATGAATTCTTTTTTAATGGCTGAGTAATATTCCAGGGTGTATATGTACCACAGCTTCCTTATCCATTCGTCTGCTGATGGGCATCTAGGTTGCTTCCATGTCCTGGCTATTATAAACAGTGCTGCGATGAACATTGGTGTACACGTGTCTCTTTCAGATCTGGTTTCCTCGGTGTGTAGGCCCAGAAGTGTGATTGCTGGGTCATATGGCAGTTCTATTTCCAGTTTTTAAAGAAATCTCCACACTGTTCTCCATAGCGGCTCTACTAGTTTGCATTCCCACCAACAGTGTAAGAGGGTTTGCTTTTCTCCACACCCTCTCCAGCATTTATTGCTTGTAGACTTTTGGATTAGCAGCCATCCTGACTGGCGTGTAATGGTACCTCATTGTGGTTTTGATTTGCATTTCTCTGATAATGAGTGATGTTGAGCATCTTTTCATGTGTTTGTTAGTCATCTGTATGTCTTCTTTGGAGAAATGTCTGTTTAGTTCTTTGGCCCATTTTTTGATTGGGTCATTTGTTTTTTCTGGAATTGAGCTGCAGGAGTTGCTTGTATATTTTTGAGATTAATCCTTTGCCTGTTGCTTCATTTGCTATTATTTTCTCCCAATCTGGGGGCTGTCTTTTCACCTTACATATAGTTTCCTTTGTTGTGCAAAAGCTTTTAAGTTTCATTAGGTCCCATTTGTTTATGTTTGCTTTTATTTCCAATATTCTGGGAGGTGTGTCATAGAGGATCCTGCTGTGATTTATGTCAGAAAGTGTTTTGCCTATGTTCTCCTCTAGGAGTTTTATAGCTCTGGTCTTACATTTAGATCTTTAATCCATTTTGAGTTTATTTTTGTGTGTGGTGTTAGAAAGGGTTCTAGTTTCATTCTTTTACAAGTGGTTGACCAGTTTTCCCAGTACCACTTGTTAAAGAGGTTGTCTTTTTTCCATTGTATATCCTTGCCTCCTTGGTCGAAGATAAGGTGTCCATATGTTCATGGATTTATCTCTGGGCTTTCTATTCTGTTCCTTTGATCTATATTTCTGTCTTTGTGCCAGTACCATACTGTCTTGATGACTGTGGCTTTGTAGTAGAGTCTGAAGACAGGCAGGTTGATTCCTCCAGTTCCATTCTTCTCTCTCAAGATTACTTTGCCTATTCGAGGTTTTTTGTATTTCCATACAAATTGTGAAATTATTTGTTCTAGTTCTGTGAAAAATACCGTTGGTAGCTTGATAGGGATTGCATTGAATCTATAGATTGCTTTGCATAGTATACTCATTTTCACAATATTGATTCTTCCAATCCATGACACGGTATATTTCTTCATCTGTTTGTGTGCTCTTTGATTTCTTTCATCAGTGTTTTATAGTTTTCTATGTATAGGTCTTTTGTTTCTTTAGGTAGATATACTCCTAAGTATTTTATTCTTTTTGTTGCAGTGGTGAATGGTATTGTTTCCTTAATGTCTCTTTCTGTTTTCTCATTGTTAGTGTATCGGAATGCAAGTGATTTCTATGTGTTAATTTTATATCCTGCAACTTTACTATATTCGTTGATTAGCTCTAGTAATTTTCTGGTAGAGTCTTTAGGGTTTTCTATGTAGAGGATCATGTCATCTGCAAACAGCGAGAGTTTCACGTTTTCTTTTCCTATCTGGATTCCTTTTACTTCTTTTTCTGCTCTGATTGCTGTGGCCAAAACTTCCAAAACTATGTTGAATAGCAGAGGTGAGAGTAGGCAGTCTTGTCTTGTTCCTGACTTTAGGGGAAATGCTTTCAATTTTTCACTATTGAGGGTAAAGCTTGCTGTGGGTTTGTCATACATAGCTTTTATTATGTTGAGGTATGTTCCTTCTATTCTTGCTTTCGGGAGAGTTTTAATCATAAATGGGTGTTGAATTTTGTCAAAGGCTTTCTCTGCATCTATTGAGACAATCATACGGTTTTTATCTTTTAATTTGTTAATGTGGTGTATTACATTGATTGATTTGTGGATATTAAAGAATTCTTGCACTCCTGGGATAAAGCCCACTTGGTCATGGTGTATGATTTTTTAAATATGTCGTTGGATTCTGTTTGCTAGAATTTTGTTAAGGATTTTTGCATCTATGTTCATCAGTGATATTGGCCTGTAGGTTTCTTTTTTTGTGGCATCTTTGTCTGGTTTTGGAATTAGGGTGATGGTGGCCTCATAGAATGATTTGGAAGTTTACCTTCTTCTGCAATTTTCTGGAAGAGTTTGAGCAAGATAGGTGTTAGCTCTTCTCTAAATTTTTGGTAGAATTCAGCTGTGAAGCCATCTGGTCCTGGGCTTTTGTTTGCTGGAAGATTTCTGATTACAGTTTCGATTTCCTTGCTTGTGATGGCTCTGTTAAGATCTTCTATTTCTTCCTGGTTCAGTTTTGGAAAGTTATACTTTTCTAAGAATTTGTCCGTTTCATCCATGTTGTCCATTTTATTGGCATAGAGCCGCTGGTAGTAGTCTCTTATGATCCTTTGTATTTCAGTGTTGTCTGTTTTGATCTCTCCATTTTCATTTCTAATTTTGTTAATTTGGTTCTTCTCCCTTTGTTTCTTAATGAGTCTTGCTAGTGGTTTGTCAATTTTGTTTATTTTTTCAAAAAGCCAGCTTTTAGCTTTGTTGATTTTTGCAATGGTCTCTTTAGTTTCTTTTGAATTTATTTCTGCCCTAATTTTAAGGATTTCTTTCCTTCTACTCACCCTGGGGTTCTTCATTTCTTCCTTCTCTAGTTGCTTTAGGTGTAGAGTTAGGTTATTTATTTGACTTTTTTCTTGTTTCTTGAGGTAATCCTGTAAATGCTATGAACCCTCCCCTTAGCACTGCTTTTACAGTGTCCCATAGGTTTTGGGTTGTTGTGTTTTCATTTTCATTCATTTCTATGCATATTTTGATTTCTTTTTTGATTTCTTCTATGATTTGTTGGTTATTCAGAAGCGTGTTATTTATCCTCCATATGTTTGAATTTTTAATAATTTTTTTTTCCTGTAATTGAGATCTAATCTTACTGCACTGTGGTCAGAAAAGATGACCGGAATGATTTCAATTTTTTTAAATTTACCAAGACTAGATTTCTGGCCCAGGATGTGATCTATTCTGGAGAAGGTTCCGTGTGCACTTGAGAAAAAGGTGAAGTTGATTGTTTTGGGGTGAAATGTCCTATAGATATCAATTAGGTCTAGCTAGTCCACTGTGTCATTTAAAGTTTGTGTTTCCTTGTTGATTTTCTGTTTATTTGATCTATCTATAGTTGTAAGTGGGGTATTAAAGTCTCCCACTATTATTGTGTTACTATTAATTTCCTCTTTCATACTCATTAGCATTTGTCTTACACATTGCGGTGCTCCTATGTTGGGTGCATATATATTTATAATTGTTATATCTTCTTCTTGGATTGATCCTTTGATCATTATGTAGTGTCCTTCTTTGTCTCTCTTCACAGCCTTTATTTGAAAGTCTGTTTTATCTGATATGAGTATTGCGACTCCTGCTTTCTTTTGGTCTCCGTTTGCGTGAAATATTTTTTTCCAGCCCTTCACTTTTAGTCTGTATGTGTCCCTTGTTTTGAGGTGGGTCTCTTGTAGACAGCATATATAGGGGTCTTGTTTTTGTATCCATTCAGCCAATCTTTGTCTTTTGGTTGGGGCATTCAACCCATTTACATTTAAGGTAATTATTGATAGGTATGGTCCCATTGACATTTACTTTGTTGTTTTGGGTTCACATTTATACAACCTTTCTGTGTTTCCTGTCTAGAGAAGATCCTTTAGCATTTGTTGAAGAGCTGGTTTGGTGGTGCTGAATTCTCTCAGCTTTTGCTTGTCTGTAAAGCTTTTGAATTCTCCTTCATATCTGAATGAGATCCTTGCTGGGTACAGTAATCTAGGTTGTAGGTTATTCTCTTTCATTACTTTAAGTATGTCCTGCCATTCCCTTCTGGCCTGGAGGGTTTCTATTGATAGATAAGGTGTTATCCTTATGGGAATCCTTTTGTATGTTATTTGTTGTTTCTCCCTTGCTGCTCTTAATATTTGTTCTTTGTGTTTGAACTTTGTATAGACCATCGGGTCACAAAGAGTCAGACGCGACTGAGCGACTTTCACTTTTCAATTATGATTGTTGTTGCTTTTGTAGATTCTTGGGTCTTGGATCATTTTCTTCTGTTTCTATTTTTATTCTAATGTAGGCATCAAGGAAGCATCAAGGTTCTAAATTTTCCTCTAAGCATCACTTTATTTTTAAGCCACCAGTTTTGATAGTATATAATTTCTTTTGTATTTTACCACCATAAAATATTTCTTTTTCTCTGAATGTATTCTTTGTCTTATAGTCTGACTTTGTATGATATTAATATAGATGCTGTATACAGCTTTCTCTGACTTGTGTTTGCATTGTATGTAATTTTTTGCCTTTTTAATATGATTCCGTGTTTAAACACACATATATTTATAGATAGTATATTGTTTTGTCTTATTTTATCTGGTCTGATCATCTTGTTTTTTATTTAGATTACTTAAATTATTTACATTTAATTTAATTATGGATATAATTGTTTTTAAGTGTACTTGCCTGCTATCTGTTATATCTTTGTTCCTATTTTAATCTTTGAGTATATTTTATTATTTTATCTTAAAACTCTATTGGCTTATTAATCATATCAGATTTTTAGGTTATAATAATGTTGAATTATTTTTTTAAATTTTAAAATAATTTTTATTTATTTTTGGCTGTGCTGGGTCTTCACTGATGCATGGGTTTTTCTCTAGCTGCGGAGATCAGAGGTTACTCTCTAGTTGCAGTGCACGAGGTGCCCATTGCGGTGGCCTCTCTTGTTTTGGAGCACAGGCTCTAGGGTGCACAAGCTTCAGTAGTTGTGGCCCCTGGGCTCTAGAGCACAGGCTCACTAGTTGTGATACATGGGCTTAGTTGCTCCGTGGTATGTGGGATTCTCCTAGATCTGGGATCGAAACCGCATCTCCTGCGTTGGCAGATGGATTGTTCACCACTGAACCATTGGGGAAGCCCATGTTGAATCATTAATCTTTAATTACATTATACCTTGAAATGATATTATGTTACAACATGCAATGTCAGTCACTATAGTTTTATTCCATTTCCCTGTTCTTATCTGTGGTGCTATCATTGTCATGCATTCTACTTATAAATTTATTATGAATCTTCTGGTTTGTTGCTAATATTTTGCCTTAAATCTTATAGAGAATCAGCATTTAGCACAGTCTGTACAGCTTTGAGAGGATCCCTGTTTTCATCTGCTGTCATCTCCCTTTAGCTTGAAGAACTTTCTGAGGCAGTTTTGTGTAGTGTGTGTCTGGTGGCCTCCAATTCTATCATCTTTTATTGACCTGAAATCATTTTAATTTTCATTCAGTTTTGAAAAGTATTTTCATAGCTGATTCAATTCTAGGTTAACAAATGCCCAACCCTAATACTTTACATATGCTTTTACATTGTCATCTGACTTTCATCGCCTCCAACAAAAAGTCAGTAAATAACACTTATCCTTTTGTTCCCTGTATATTATGTGTCAAATTTCCCTGGCTGCTCTTAAGATATTTTTGTTTGTTTGTTTACCACTGAATTTCAGTATTTACATTGTCATGTTTTCTGAGAATGATTTCATTACCTTGTTGGGGTTTGTTTAGCTTTTCGAATCAGTGGATTTACAGTTTTCAAAAAATTTGGAAAAATTTCACTTATCTTTCCTTAGTATTTTTCCACACAGCCCTTATTTTGAATCTCCAAATACACATATTTTATATATTTTTATATTATCCACTACATGCCACTGTGTTTCCATTCATATTTTTCTGCCTTTTTACTCTCTTTGGTTCAGTTTAGATTGTCTCTATTGCTGAGTTTTACGTCCCAATTCTTTCATTCTGCAATGTCTAGTCTCTTGTGTGATTAATCCAAATAATTATTCATTCCAATACTATATTTTTTCAGTTTTAGAAGTCTCATTTGTTTATTTTTCCTAGTTTTCCTCCCTGTTTATTTTTATTCTTCATTACACATATTGATATTAGTGGTTTAAATATCTCTTCAGCCAATTCAATCATTTCTATAATTTCTGAAGCTGGTTTAAATAATTATTTTTTAAAAATGTGTTATGGGTTACATTTTTCCCCTTTGGAAATTCTAATAACTTTTTTGGTTGGATGTTGGGCATCACTAACCTGTCCTTTACCAGTAAGAACTTTAGAAATAAATAATCAGAACACATCTCAAAATCATGGAATTGTACTTGATGAATCAAATAAAGTTTTTTCATTGGGTTATCTTCATTCTGTTCAAAATGTGGTCCTTTGATGACCAAATGATGAACTTTTATTTTGGTTTGTTTCCTTTAGTTTTAAAACTTCCTGGATCCCACCTTGCCTGCCATATGCCCCACCTATACCCTACTGCTACAGCAGTAGCTATCCTTTCTGATTTTCTTTTCCATTCATCTGTATCTTTTAAAATGGTGTTTGCTTGTCTGAAGTGGGAGAAATGAAAAAGGATAGCAGCTTAAGTGGTAGATGGGAGGAGCAGAGGGTGATGTAATAGGCTAACAACCTATTCAACAAGTGTTTCCCACAAATACTTACATATTTTTTTCATACTGAGGCTTTTTCAACTTGGAACTCTCCAAATTATGGCTTGTTTGCTCACTTTCTCCTCCTTCTCCTTCTTCTTCCTCCTTTTAGAATTGTCAAACATTCAACATGCCATCTTCTTTTGGAATTGTAAAACATGTATGAAAGAAATTAAAGACAATATGATCAATGGAAAGTCATTCTGTGCTTCTGGCCTGGAAGAATTAACATTGTTAAAATGCCTGTACTTGTCAAAGTGATCTACAGATTTAATGCAATTCCTATCTAAATCTCAATAACATTCTTAATAGAAATAGAGAAAACAATCTTAAAATAGGAGTGTGTGGTTTGATTTTTGTATATTCATGAACGTCCTGTTTCCTTATCACTATTGAGTTTTAGTTCCATTCCATTATGGTCATGAAAGATACTTGGAATTATTTTAATACTTTTGAATTTGTTAAGAGCTATTTGTAACCTAGCCTGGAGAATATTCCATTTGTACTTGAGAAGAATGCATATTTTTCTGTGGTTAGAATTAGTACAATGATAGTATTAAAATCAATTAGCATTTTCTATGAGTCCTGTTTCAGAAGAAAAACCTTTAATAGGAGATGATCTGGAAACTCAGCTGTCTGGTAAGCTCCCACTGAGAATACACATCTACCAGGTTCTTTGACTAATCCTAGAATTTCAAGAGAGATGGCTGGGACTCTTTCTCTATGACTCTCTGAGTTTTCTTAATTCCTCTTCTTTCCCACTGAGGTCACTGAAGAAATTCATGAAATTTTTGCTATTGAAAAGACAAGATGTGATGACATAAACATGAATTAGTGATAGCATCTCTATTTCTTCTCTGGAGCTGTCACCTGTCTACAGGTTGGCATCCCCTCATGGATCCAGCCTCAAGACTTTCCCTCATCTAAGTCACTTGAGGACTAGCTCCTGGGAGAGAAAACTGATCAGAATATTAGCTCCACAAGTCCCACGAAAGCTTTCTAAGCTTGTCTGGATGCTAGGTCTCTAATGTCATAGCCCACGTCCTTCTGAGTGGCTTCTGTTCTGCATATCTCTATTTTCAAGTGCCTGCATATTATAGATTATCCTTGGATCTGTAGGTCCTAGGTTGCTAAATGAGAAATTCATTTCTTCAACCAATGCTAAAAGATGTGTTTCCAGTATTCAGCCATTCCAATGATCTGAACTGGGCTCTGTAGTTTCTTGGCTCCTAGACCAAGGAATTCAGATTTCTAACCTGTCTCAAAGTGTATGTTCTTGGGATTCAGCCATTCCAAACTGACCTTGCAATCCTCCTGGATTTCTCTTTAGAAACCTGCTCAAGGAAATTCAATTACGACACTGTCAAGACTGTCTATATGCTCCACTTCTAAAAAGAAAAACTTTCACACCACGGCCTGTAATGTGCAGTTTCAAGTCAGTACCACAAACATTCACTGGTTTTCTTGTTATTTCCTCTTAGGATTTGCACGTCTGGCTGGAGGGGATGGACCCTGCTCAGGGCAAGTAGAAGTGTATTCTGGAGAAGCCTGGATCCCAGTGTCTGATGGGAACTTCACACTCCCAACTGCCCAGGTCATCTGTGCAGAGCTGGGGTGCGGCAAACCTGTGTCTGTCCTGGGACACGTGCCCTTCAGAGAGTCAGATGGCCGGGTCTGGGCTGAAGAGTTCAGGTGTGAGGGGGAGGAGCCTGAGCTCCGAGTCTGCCCCAGGGTGCCCTGTCCAGGGGGTACGTGTCACCACAGTGGAGCTGCTCAGGTTGCCTGTTCAGGTGAGATGCAGGTCAGGCCTTTCATCTCTGTGAACACCCTGTTCATGCGATTTTACTGAAACTCTGTCTTCCTCTACCAGCGTACTCAGAAGTCCGGCTCATGACAAACGGCTCCTCTCAGTGTGAGGGGCAGGTGGAGATGAACATTTCTGGACGATGGAGAGCGCTCTGTGCCTCCCACTGGAGTCTGGCCAATGCCAATGTTGTCTGTCGTCAGTTTGACTGTGGAGTTGCTGTCTCCACCCCCAGAGGACCACACTTTGTGGAAGAAGGGGATCAGATCTCCACAGTCCGATTTCACTGCTCTGGGTCGGAGTCCTTCCTGTGGAGTTGTCCTGTGACTGTCCTGGGTGGTCCTGACTGTTCCCATGGCAACACAGCCTCTGTGATCTGCTCAGGTAAGAGAGAGGGACAAGGGCTACTGGTACTCAGGATGCTCCTGGAGTGAAATGTCCCCAAGAGCAGAGAGTGAGGGAAAATGGACTTCAAAGTCCTATTTCGTGGACTTTGATATTTCGTGGTGAAATATGGATCTTTTCATTGTTCCTTCATTTTTCAGGCCAGGGCAAGAAGTGTGAAGGGGAATAATATATTTTTAAGCAACATTTTTCCTTACATACAATCATAGAAGACAATGTAGAAGCAGTAAGTATAGACCTCAGCATGAACCCCAATCCAGAGCAACAAAGAAAACGTCCCCAGCACCACAGTGACTGTTGTCCTCAGTAACTGTGTCCTCCCTCCTCGACAGGGAAAACTGCTTACCTAACTTCTACCAACACAGTGTTTTATCAATTTTTGAACTTTATATAAAATGATGCAGTATGTTGCATATTTTGTATCTAATTTCTTAGACTCAAAATTATGTTTGGGATTCACTCATGATGTTGTATATTGTAGCACTTTATTTTTTTTTTTACCATAGAGTATGACTTTGAATGATCACATGGCCATGTACTGATCAATTCTACTGACAGTATAAATCGGAGTTGTTTCCAGTTCTTGACTATTACAAATATGATACTACAACTTACCATGACAATGTCTTTGGATGCAAATATGTGTTACTTACTTTCCATGTTTAACCCTTGGTATTTTCTTTATTTAAATCAAATGGTGTCCTTTGATGAACTCGTTTCTTAATCTTATGGAAACATAACTTGCCAACTTTTTCCTGCACATTTAATGCTTCTTATACCCTTTAAAACAGAATTTTTGCCTACTCCAAGTTCATAAAAACATTCTTCAAGTGTACCTTATGGAAATTTTATTATTTTCCTCTTGCATATTATTGTGCATTCCTTCTGGGATTGATATTGGTGTAAGATAAGTGTCAGGTTTCATATGGACATCCAATTGACTCAATCTTATTCTGAAAAGATTCTTTTCCCCACTTCAGAGACGCCTTAGTCATAAGCAGAAGGGCAAGTATGTCTGTCCTTTTTAAGACTCTCTATTCTGTTCCAAGTTATCATTTGTCTATCCTCACACCAATACTATATTTTCTTAATTATCATAATTTTGTCGTCGTTGTTGTTCAATCACTAAGTCATGTCTGAGTCTTTGTCACCTCATGAACTACAGCTCACCAGGCTTCCATGTCCTTCAGTATCTCCCAGAGTTTCAAACTTAAGTCTTAATAATTTTAATTTACAGAGTTACTTTATATTAACTCCTCTAACTTTGTTGCTTTTCTTACCCACTGTGATTGTCATTCTTGGTTGCTTGTATTTTGTATGAATTTAGAAATCAGCTTGTCATTTTCACCAAAAGAAAAGTTTAAGGGTATTTTCATTGAGATTAGATTTAAAAATTTGAGAGGAGACAAAGAAATTTGAAGATAATTGACACTGACAATGTTGAATTTTCCAAATCATTGGCATTATACATCCCTCCATTCAGTTAGATCTTGAATTTCTGTCAGAGATTTTGCCCATCTTCTACTAGGATTTCTCCTAGGTATTTTATTTTTGATGTTATGAGTATTTTTTGTGAAAGTGTTCTGGCAATGAATTCTGAGTTGTTTTCATCTTTTAATTTTTAAAATTTTGATGTCATTTGAGACATTAAAATGTTGGGAAAGTAATATAAAAATTCCCTTCTGACCTTTACCTGGGTTTCTAAATGTTAGTATCAATATTTTGCTTTAATCTCTGTGTGTATGTGAGTGCCTTTCCATCTCGATTCCCCTTCTGCCCCATTTCTTCCTGAATATGCAAAACCTTTCTGAATTAAGTTGAAGAAATGATGTTCCTTTACCCTTAGAACACTTCTAGAAGTTTCTTTACAGAACCAGAGTTCAGTCAAATCTTTAAATGACTTCAGCTCCAGGTGACATCTAATTGCAGCACTGAAAGACCCCACTGAAAGACTGCCAAACTGAGTTTTTTTCCTGATCAATGACTCAAAATCATAAGCAAAATGAATTATATATTCTTTTTCTTCAGCTAAAAGTTTTGCCTTTTCATATTGATCAAATTGCTAACATCCATTGAATCACAGTAATATCAAGAGAGTTCCAGAAAAGCATCTTCTGCTTTATTGACTATGTCAAACCTTTGACTGTGTGGATCATAATAAACTGTGGAAAATTCTTAAAGAGATGGGAATACCAGACCACGTTACCTGCCTCCTGCATGCAGATCAAGAAGCAATAGTTAGAACTGGACATGGAAAAACAGACTGGTTCCAAACTGGGAAAGGAGTATGTCAAGGCTGTATGTTGTCATCCTGCTTATTTAACTTATACGAAGAGTACATCGTGTGAAATGTTGGGCTGGATGAAGCACGAGCTGGAAAAAAGCTTGCTGGGAGAGTCCAAAAGTCTGTTCTTGGGATGGGGGATCGAGATGGGGAATACATGTAAATCCATGGCTAATTCATGTCAGTGTATGAGAAAAACCACTACAATATTGTAAAGTAATTAGCCTCCAACTAATAAAAATAAATGAAAAAAAAACAGATTGTCAGGAGAAATATCAATAACCTCAGATATGCTGATGACACCACCTTTATGGCAGAAAGCGAAGAGGAGCTGAAGAGCCTCTTGATGAAAGTGAAAGAGTAGAGTGAAAAAGCTGGCTTAAAACTCAACATTCAAAAAACTAAGATCAAGGCATCCAGTCCCATCACTTCACGGCAAATAGATGGGGAAACAGTGAAAACAGTGGCTGACTTCATTTTTTTGGGCTCCAAAATCACTGCAGATGGTGACGGCAGCCAAGAAATTAAAAGACACTTGCTCCTTGGAAGGAAAGTTATGACCCAACCTAGACAGCATATTAGAAAGCAGAGACATTACTTTGCTAGCAAAGGTCTGTCTAGTGAAGGCCATGGTTTTTCCAGTAGTCATGTATGGATGTGAGAGTTGGACTGTAAAGAAAGCTGAGCACTGAAGAATTGATGCTTTTGAACTGTGGTGTTTGAGAGGACTCTTGAGAGTCCCTTGAACTGCAAGGAGAGCCAACCAGTCCACCCTAAAGGAGATCAGTCCTGGGTGTTCATTGGAAGGACTGATGAAGCTGAAACTCCAATACTTTGGCCACCTGATGTGAAGAACTGACCATTTGAAAAGACCCTGATGCTGGGAAAGATTGAGGGCAGGAGGAGAAGGGGACGACAGAGGATGAGATGGTTGGATGGTATCACTGACTCGATAGGCATGGGTTTGGGTGGACTCCGGGAGTTAGTGACGGACCGGGAGAGTTTGCGTGCTGCGGTTCGTGGGGTCGCAAAGAGTAGGAAACTATTGAGCGAATGAACTGAAGTGAACCGAACAGAGCTTTCATCTTAGGCTCTATCACTAGGTCATTATTTCCCTTAGTTCAGTTTCCTGTTCTTCAGCCCTTCCAGACTTCTGATCATTGTCGTTTCTTCAGGAAACCAGACCCAGTTGCTGCCCCAGTGCAACGACTCCGTGTCTGAACCAGCAGGGTCTGCGGCCTCAGAGGAGAGCGCCCCCTACTGCTCAGGTGAGAGTCACCCAGGACAGAAGACCCTATTCATTCCCCAAGTCAACGCCACATTGTCCCTTTTCTCTCTCCTCAGACAGCAGACAACTCCGCCTGGTGGACGGGGGCGGTCCCTGCGCCGGGAGAGTGGAGATCCTTGACCAGGGCTCCTGGGGCACCATCTGTGATGACCGCTGGGACCTGGATGATGCCCGCGTGGTGTGCAGGCAGCTGGGCTGTGGAGAAGCCCTCAATGCCACGGGGTCTGCCCACTTTGGGGCAGGATCAGGGCCCATCTGGATGGACGACCTGAACTGCACAGGAAAGGAGTCCCACGTGTGGAGGTGCCCTTCCCGAGGCTGGGGGCAACATGACTGCAGACACAAGCAGGACGCGGGGGTCATCTGCTCAGGTCTGCGCTGCGCACTGTCCACAGGCTGGGGGAGGGGTGGGGCCCTGGAGGACAGGGGTCTGAGCCCCGAGGGAGAGATGCTGAAAGGACCAGAGAAGGAGGCTTCCTCCCATGGAGCCTGTGTTTCCAGCCGACGTGAAGACGAGGTGCTTTCACTTCCTCCTGCAGCAGCTGAGGATCTGGTCCTTTCTTCTCCCCTGTGTTTCCTGGCAGAGCCGTTTTTTACAGTTTTTGTTGAAAGCAAGGCTCTCTCTCCAGTTACATACAAAAATTTTAAACCCACGATACTAGTTTCCGTTTGCTTCTCTAACAATTTACCAATTAGTGGTTTAAAACAGCATATATTTATTTCCTTACTCTTCTGTAGCTTAGATGTCCAGCAAGGATCTCACTGGGCTGGGATCAAGGCTTCAGCATGGCTGCATCACTTCTGTGGCTCTGGGGGAGAATCTATTTCTTGTCTTTTCAATCTTCTAGATAAAAAAAAGAAAAAAGAAAGTTCTTCACACAGTAGTGTCTGACTCTTTGCAATCCCATGGACTGTATCCTGCCCTGCCCCTATGTACATGGAATTCTCAAGCTTCTAGAAACCACCTACATCCCTTGGTTCAGAGCTCCCTTCATCCATTATCAGACCAGCAATGCTGCAGGCCTCCAAATATTATCGAGAGTCACATCTCTCTCTCTAGGCAGAGCTAAGAAATGTATTCCATGTTTAAGGATAGTGGGTCTAAGGATGTGCTTAGACTGGGCTCACATTGTTAATATAATATTCTAGCTTAATCTCACCGTCCCAAGGTCCTTTTCTTAATCACATCTGTAAATCTCTTTTGTCAGGTATGGTAACATATTCACAGGTTGCAGAGATTGGGATGTGGACATTTTGGGGTTAATTATTCTCCCTATCTCCCTAATATCCACATCACATCCCTTGATATACTCTTCAAAGTTTTGGTCAGGAAGCAGGATTCAGCTTTCCTCCCTGACTAGCACCCACACAGTTTGGTCTTCCTCTCAGTTCATATCCACTACACCATTGTGGTAGAAATAGAAGGACAGACACAAATGGACAAAGTCAGTTAAAAGGGAGGCGATGTCAGTCTTGTCATCTAGTGGGTATCTCTTGAACAAGGTCAGAGATTAATGTTCACCTTTTCTGGAAGAAAGGAAAACCTAAAACATCCAGCAAAGTTTTCATTGTGTCCTGTCTCTTCCCCTTTCAATCTTAGAGTTCCTGGCCCTGAGGATGGTGAGTGAGGACCACCAGTGTGCTGGGTGGCTGGAAGTTTTCTACAACGGGACCTGGGGCAGTGTCTGCCGCAACCCCATGGAGGACATCACTGTGTCCATGATCTGCAGACAGCTTGGCTGTGGGGACAGTGGAACCCTCAACTCTTCTCTTGCTCTTAGAGAAGGTTCTAGACCCCAGTGGGTGGATGGAATCCGGTGTCAGAGAACTGACACCTCTCTCTGGCAGTGTCCTTCTGACCCTTGGAATTGCACTTCATGTTCTCCAGAGGAGGAAGCCTACATCTCGTGTGCAGGTGACTTACTGTTTCTGTGTGTCTGTCCTAACCCTGTAGGATGCAGTGAGATTTGATATTTTAAAATCTAAGTGGTGAGTTTAATTTGGGTCCAGAAAATGACATTAAGTGAAAATGTTAGTTGCTCAATCATGTCCGACTCTTTGTGTCTGCATGGACTATAGCCTGCCAGGCTCCTCTGTCCACGGAATTCTCCAGGCAAGAATACTGGAATGGGTTTCCATTCCCTTCTCCAGGGGATCATCCCAACCTAGGTATCCCGCACTGCAGTCAGATTCTTTACTGTCTGAGCCACCAGAGAAGCCTAAATGAGGTAAGGATGAAACTGATTTTATCCACATATTCCAATCTTGTTTGTTAACATTTTTAGTTGAGATGTAATTCTTGTAACATTATATTAGTTCTAAGTGTAAAACATAGTGTTTATGTTTTTGTACATATTGGTAAATCATCACATGTACAGTAATATCCATCACCACATGTAGTTACAATTTTTTTCTTATGATCCCACAAGTAAGAATTTGCATGCTGCAACTAAGACCCAGCACAACCAAATAAATAATTAATTTAAAAAGAGACTATTATTCTCTTAATAGTCTTGACATAAGAAAATGCATCATTTTTTTTTTAACCCACATTAGGGCTTCCCTGGTAACTAAGCTAGTAAAGAATCTGCCTACAATGCAAGAGAACTCGGTTTGATTCCTGGGTCGGGAAGATCCACTGGAGAAGGGATAGGCTACTCACCCCAATATTCTTGGGCTTCCCTGATGACTCAGCCGGTAAAGAATCTGCCTGCAATGTGGGAGACCTTGGTGCTATATCTGGCTTGGGAAGACCCCTGGAGAAGGGAAAGGCTACCCACTCCAGTATTCTTGCCTGGAGAATCCCAGGGATGGGGGAGCCTGGTGGGTTGCCATCTATGGGGTCGCACAGAGTTGTACACAACTGAAGTGACTTAGCAGTAGCAGAGTGACTTTCACAAACACTATATACAAAAATATTATCTTCTTTTCTATATTACAGTTTTAAGATATCTTTCATGACAGTATTTTTTTCTCTAGAATGCTTTAAAATTTTTTATTTATTTGTAGGAACTCTCTATAAACAAACATCACTTCAGTTCAGTTGCTCAGTTGTGTCAGCTTCAACGTCAGCCCTTCCAATGAACACCCAGGACTGATCTCCTTTAAAACGGACTGGTTGGATCTCCCTGCAGTCCAAGGGACTCTCAAGAGTCTTCTCCAACACCACAGTTCAAAAGCATCAATTCTTTGGCACTCAGTTTTCTTTATAGTCTTATAAAGAAGCATCACTTATTCTTCCTTAAATATTTTTGTAAATATTTCCTCCATATTTTGCATATATTTTAAAGCTTATATATGTGAATGGGGGGTTATGTTATCAAATCTATAATGGTTTACTTTTTTGACTTCTGCCTTTAATGAAATGTTTCATATGCCATTCTTAATCCCAAAATAACATTGAATCAAGTTTATTTTCTGCAAATAATTTTACAGTTCCACTAAAGAATATTCAAAACCTAATTTTTTTAAACCTAATTTTGAATTCATTTATTTATCTGAATTTATTTTACTATGTGTGATTGTATAACATCATCACCAGATAACAATTATATTTTAGGTATGTGATAGCTTCACCACAAAAGAAAAACACATTGCTTCATGATTTCATGATATGATGTCAAAAGTACAGGTAACAAAGCAAAAATAGACAAGTGGGAATATATCAAACTTAAAAAGCTTCTTCAAGCCAAAGGAAACATCAACAGAGTGAAAAAGCAAGCTAGCACTAATTACATAAGGTATTATTTTCCAAACACATAAGGAACTCCTGCAACTCAAGAAAAAAAAATCCAAAACCTAATAACTCAGTTGAAATATTGGCCAAGGGCTTGAATAGACATTTCTCTAAAGAAAACATACAAATGGCCAATGGGTATATGAAAAATGCTTGACATTGTCAATCATCAGGGAAATGTAAATCAAAACCACAAAGAGATATCATCTCATACATGTCAGAATGACTTTTTTTTTTTAAAAGACACTTAAGTGTTGCCAAGGCTGTGGAGAAATTGACACTTTCTGTGTACTTATCCACATTAAATGTATAAATTGTATTAATAAAACTGTGCAATCCAGGGGTTAAATCTCTGGACTTTCACTGTCATGGGTCCAAGTTCAATCACTGACCTGGGAACTAAGATCCCACGAGCCACAGCACAGTCAAAAAACAAACAACACCACAAAAACTATCACCAAAATATCTGTATGATTTACAGTGATGTCCCTTTTCATTCTTGGTATTGTTAACTTCCTTTACACTCTGCTCTTCTTTAGTATTGATCAGTGTTCATCAATTTTCAATGAGCCACGCTTAAAGGGTTTTCTATCTTATGGTTACCTTCTTTCCCATTCATTTTTGTTCCTTTTTAAATTAACCCCAATATTCTACATCCTTTAGACTTTCTCATCTAGTTTCTTAATTGGGAGCTTACTTTTTTCACTTTCAGTCTTTCCTCTTCTCTAAATCTAGGCTATAAATTTCCCTTAGGCACTACTTGAGTTTCATTAGAAGAATTTATGATAATATCATTATTTTGTGTTTATTATCATTATTATCATATCTTCATTATCATTATTTCACAATATTTAGTAAATTTTAAATTTATTCCCAGACTTAGGTGTTTTTTGCAAGGAAGGTTGTTGCTGAATTTTCCAAAATAGGGATGGCTAACAATTTTTCTTATAAATTCTTAATTTTATTGCACTGTGGTCAGAGTAAATACTCTGTATGAGTTCCAAGAGTGAAAGGTGTTGTCCCATTCTGTGGTCATTTTGAGAAATGCTCCTGTGTGTTTGCAGGAGTGTGAGCTCTCGCACTGTTGGGTGCACTGCTCTGTGTTACTTAGTTAGATGTGCTCACTATGCTGTTGTGCATCTGCTGTGATCTTTGTTTTTGTATGTTTGGTCTGTATGCTATTGAAAAAGATACAGTATTAATCCTCCATTTTGATTGTGATTTTGCCTATTCCTTCTTTTCATTCTGTCAAGTATATTTCAAAGCTATGTTCTGTTAACCTTTCTTGAATATTGATGTCTATATCTTTATTAAGGGTGCATTTCATTATAATCATGAAAATTCCCTCTTTAATTCAATTAGTGTTCAGTTCAGTTCAGTTGCTCAGTCATGTTCGACTCTTTGCAATGCTATGGACTGCAGCACGCCAGGCCTCCCTGTCCATCACCAACTCCTGGAGTTTACCCAAACTCATGTCCATTGAGTCGGTGATGCCATCCAGCAATCTCATCCTCTGTCGGCCCTTCTCCTCCTGCCCCCAATCTTTCCCAGCATCGGGGTCTTTTGAAATGAGTCAGCTCTTCACATCAGGTGGCCAAAATATTGGAGTTTCAGCTTCAATATCAGTCTTTCCAGTGAACATCAGGACTGATCTCCTTTAGGAGGGATTGGTTGGATCTCCTTGCAGTCCAAGGGACTCTTAAGAGTCTTCTCCAACACCACAGTTCAAAAGCATCAATTCTTCAGTGCTCAGCTTTATTTACAGTCCAACTTTCACATCCATACATGACTACTGGAAAAATCATAGCTCTGACTAGATGGACCTTTGCTGGCAAATGCTGTCTAGGTTGGTCATAACTTTCCTTCCAAGGAGGAGCGAGCATCTTTTAATTTCATGGCTGCAGTCACCATCTGCCGTGCTTTTGGAGCCCCCCAAAATAAAGTCAGCCAATGTTTCCACTGTTTCCCCATCATTTGCCATGAAGTGATGGGACTGGATGCCATGATCTTAGTTTTCTGAATGGTGAGCTTTAAGTCAACTTTTTCGCTCTCCTCTTTCACTTTCATCAAGAGGCTTTTTAGTTCTTTTTCACTTTCTGCCATAAGGGTGGTGTCATCTGCATATCTGAGGTTATTGAAATTTCTCCTGGCAATTTTGATTCCAGTTTGTGCTTCATCCAGTCCAGCATTTCTCATGATGTACTCTGCATATAAGTTAAATAAACAGGATGACAATATACAGCCCTGATGTACTCCTTTTCTTATTTGGAACCAGTCTGTTGTTCCATGACCAGTTCTAACTGTTGCTTCCTGACCTGCATACAGGTTTCTCAAGAGGCAGGTCAGGTAGTCTGGTATGCACATCTCTTTCAGAATTTCCCACAGTTTATTGTGATCCACACAGTCAAAGGCTTTGGCATAGTCAATAAAGCAGAAGTAGATGTTTTTCTGGAACTCTTTTGCTTTTTCAATGATCGAGTGGATGTTGGCAATTTGATCTCTGGTTCCTCTGCCTTTTCTAAAACCAGCTTTAAGTTCACGGTTCACACATTGCTGAAGCCTGCCTTGGAGAATTTTGAGCGTTACTTTACTAGCGTGTGAGATGATTGCAATTGTGTGGTAGTTTGAGCGTTCTTTGGGATTGCCTTTCTTTGGGATTGGAATGAAAACTGACCTTTTCCAGTCCTGTGGCCACTGCTGAGATTTCCCAAATTTGCTGACATATTGCGTGCAGCACTTTCACCGCATCATCTTTTAGGATTTGAAATAGCTCAACTGCAAATCGATCATGTCTACTAGCTTTCTTTATAGTGATGCTTTCTGAGGCCCACTTGACTTCACATTCCAGGATTTCTGACTCTAGGTGAGTGATCACACCATTGTGATTGTCTGGGTCGTGAAGACCTTTTTTGTACAGTTCTTCTGTGTATTCTCACCACCTCTTCTAATATCTTCTGCTTCTGTTAGGTCCCTACCATTTCTGTCCTTTATTGAGCCCATCTTTGCATGAAATGTTCCCATGGTATCTCTAATTTTCTTGAAGAGATCTCTAGTCTTTCCCATTCTACTGTTTTCCTCTCTTTCTTTGCACTGAGCACTGAGGAAGGCTTTCTTATCTCTCCCTGCTATCTTTGGAATTCTGAATTCAAATAGGTATATCTTTCCTTTTCTCCTTTGCTTTTTGCTTCTCTTCCTTTCACAGCTATTTGTAAGTCCTCTTCAGACAGCCATTTTGCTTTTTTGCATTTCTTTTTCTTGGATGGTCTTGTTTCCTGTCTCCTGTACAATGTCATGAACCTCCGTCCATAGTTCATCAGGTATTCTATCAGATCTAGTCCCTTAAATCTATTTCTCACTTCCACTGTATAGTCATAAGGGATTTGATTTAGGTCATACCTGAATGGTCTAGTGGTTTCCCCCACTTTCTTCAATTTAAGCCTGAATTTGGCAATAAGGAGTTCATGATCTGAGCCACAGTCAGCTCCTGGTCTTGTTTTTGCTGACTGTATAGAGCTTCTCCATCTTTGGCTGCAAAGAATATAATCTATCTGATTTTGGTGTCGGCCATCTGGTGATGTCCATGTGTAGAGTCTTCTCTTGTGTTGTTGGAAGAGGGTGTTTGCTATGATCAGTGTGGTCTCTTGGCAAAACTCTATTAGCCTTTGCCCTGCTTCATTCTGAACTCCAAGGTCAAATTTGCCTGTTACTCCAGGTGTTTCTTGACTTTGTACTTTTGCATTCCAGTCCCCTATAATTAAAAGGACATCTTTTTTGGGTGTTAATTCTAAAAGGTCATGTAGGTCTTCATAGAAGCATTCAACTTCAGCTTCTTCAGCATTACTGGTTGGGGCATAGACTTTGGTTACCATGATATTAAATGGTTTGCCTTGGTAATGAACAGAGATCATTCTGTTGTTTTTGAGATTGCATCCAAGTACTGCATTTTGGACTCTTTTGTTGACTATGAGGTCTACTCCATTTCTTCTAAGGAATTCTTGCCCACAGTAGTAGATATAATGGCCATCTGAGTTAAATTCACCCATTCCAGTCCATTTTAGTTCACCGATTCCTAGAATGTTGACGTTCACTCTTGCCATATCCTGTTTGACCACTTCCAATTTCTCTTCGTCCATGGACCTAACATTCCACGTTCAATGCAATATTGCTCTTTACACCATTGGACCTTGCTTCTATCACCAGTTACATCCAGAAGTGGGTATTGTTTTTGCCTTGGCTTTGTACCTTCATTCTTTCTGGAGTTATTTCTTCACTGATCTCCAGTAGCATCTTGGGCACCTACTGACCCGGGGAGTTCAACTTTCAGTGTCCTATCATTTTGTCTTTTCATTCTTCTCATGGGGTTCTCAGGGCAAAAATACTGCAGTGGTTCGCCATTCCCTTCTCCCATGGACCACATTCTGTCCGACCTCTCCACCATGGCCCATCCGTCTTGGGTGGCCCCACACGGCATGGCCTAGTTGCATTGCGTTATACAGGCTGAGGTCCTGTGATCAGATCGGCTGGTTGTCTGTGGTTGTGGGTTCGGTCTGTATGCCCGACACCCTTGCTCAGCACTACTCTCAAGTCGTGTATCTTTTCTAGAGTCTGCTTCCTGGGACACTGATAAAGCTACTCCAGTTTTCTTATAGCTAGTACACTTCCCCATCATTTTGCTTTCAACCTTTTTTTGTTTTCATAACATAAGGTGATCATTTTGCCAATAACATTAATGTCAGTTTTGTTTTATCTTAATCCATTTACTCTAAATGCAATTACTGATATTGATGTGTTGGCATCCGCCATTTGCTTTTAATTGATCCACATGCTTTATGTTCCTTTTTCTCCCCACCTTTTTTTTTTCTTCCTTTAGTATCAATAAATGTGTTATTATTCCAGATTCCCCTTTTTCCTTTTGATTTTCAGCAGCTTTACTATGAGTGGGGGTTTTCATACTCTTCCATTTATATTTTTAAAATATTCTCTATCATTATATCTTCAAATATGACTTCTGTAATTCTGTCTCTCTGTCTCTGTATCTCTTCTGTCTCTCCTACTCTTTCTTTTCCTTCTCATCTCTCATCTTTAGGACTCCTCTAAATCACTATGTTCTATGTTCTATCTAAAATTCGTTTGACTTATTCATTCACTTTTTAATTCTAGATATTTTACTTTAGGTTGACAATGGTTCCATTGCTATTTTTATTTGTTTATGATTATTTGTTAATTTTTCCATCTTTTAACCTGTATTTTCTCTCCTTCTCTCTTTTCCCCTAAATACACTTATCATAGTTAAAATCGTTATGCATTTCTCTCATGTGTGTCTCAGCATTCTCTTACCTCTTTTTTTCACTTGGTCATTTGTCATGTTATCCTAACTTGTCAAATGTCATGTCATTTTTTATTGAATGCTATAAATTTTATGTGAAAAAGTAAGATACTCCTGATACATTTTCTAACACCTGAAAGGATTTACCCTTTGTCTTGCTAGGCAGGTAGGGGGGGAGAGGTGTGTATCACTCAGACATCTAAATATAACCTAAAACTGAGATGTAACAAGTGTGGGTTGCAGTTTTGGTAGCACTCAGTCCACGTCTGATTTCTCTGTCCCTATGACATGGACTTTCAGAGATTTCAGTTCAGAGCCTGGATTCTCTGGTAGCTCAGTACCCAAGAGAATGGGAAAGACTCTACTTTCCAAGTCTTTTTATATAGTCTTTAGCCTCCTGTCCTTCACAGCTTGTATACTCGGCAGATCTTTGAGGAGAAAACGTGCTGTGTGAGAGAGGCTCTCAAGACTGTAATTTTGTCACTCCAGCACCAGGTAACTCCCAAATTATGCTGGCTTACTGTCACAACAATAGTCCTCTGCTTGCCCAAGCCCAGATTTTGAATCATTAAATTATGCAATGAACCAGCAAATTCCCAGAGAAAAAGAAGCTATAGATCCTTGGCTAACATTGAAATAGTCTCCACTCTTTAGAATTTTAGCATATTTAGTCCATGTTTTGTCAACAAATGTTGAATGCATTTACTGTTTCTTAAACATTTTTCCAGCTTTTAAAGTTGTATCCAGCAAGACCCAGCAAAACACATTGGCCTGCTGTGAACTCCTCCATTCTCCATGGAAGTGGAAAATTTTAGGTTTAATTCTCTACTTCATCATTTACTTAAAGTGCAACACTGATAGAGTTTCTTTAACCTTTCTTTACATCACTTTTATGTATAAAAGGAGAGGAGAATACAGTGAACCTGTTAATGTTATTTGTTCAAGGGCTTGCAGGAATGTAACCTATTTCTGCTCGGTGATAGAACTAGAAGTGCTTCGCCGGTGGCTCAGCTGTGAAGAATCCACCTGCAATGCAGGAGACACTGGTTAGATCGCTGGGTCAGGAAGATCCCCTGGAGGAGGGCATGGCAACTCACTTCAATATTCTTGCCTGGAGAATCCCATGGGCAGAGGAGCCTGGTAGGCTACTGTTCATAGGGTCTTACAGAGTTGAACGTGACTGAAGTGACTAAGCAAACATACACACTATTTCCCCCTAAAGATCACATAACTCCAAAATTTGAATAATAGAGATTCTTGATACAAAGTCCAAGGAGGGATTATATTTTTTGGGGAGAAGAAGCAACATTCTATGATTCCCAGTGGAATCTGGCCAGTGTCAATGATATCATCTTCTCATGCAAAGTTGTTCAGTCTACTCAAAGAGATCACATTGTTTGAAAGTAAGTATCCAGATCTGAAGACTGAAGCTTAGAACCCCAAATGAAATATTCTGGGGTAAGCCAAGATATCACAGAATCCATTTGTTTTTCGTTTCTGAATGACTGTACCAGGGAGAAGGATTCTAATGGTAGAGGATTCATGATTGCTATCTGAGGCATCTGATAACGCCAGTTCCTGATGCCACTCCTTTTTATCAACCCGTTTAACTCTTAGGTCAACGGCATCAAAATGTGTGTGCTTTGAAAGGAATCCATCCAGCTGCCAGCTCATTCCAGTGACTCTGAACTCATTTAAATGCTCTGGGTAGAGAAACTAACATTTCCTGTAAATCTTTCTCTGAAGCTATGCAGAACTACAGATCAGAATGTTAACTCTGATAGGACCTCATACCACCTTCTGTCTCAGACTGCTCACTAGAGTGTTTTCAACTTAATATTTCCTGTTTTATTTTCTTCCTATTTTTCAAGCTTATTATTCTCTTGCCACTGGTATAAAAAACCAGACCCAGCTGCTGCCCCAGTGCAACGACTCCGTGCCTGAAGCAGCAGGGTCGGCAGCCTCAGAGGAGAGCGCCCCCTACTGCTCGGGTGGGGGTCCTACAGGACAGAAGACCCTTCTCAGCCCCTGGCGTCATCACCCCATCGTCCCATTTCTCTCTGCTCAGACAGCAGACAGCTCCGCCTGGTGGATGGAGGCGGTCCCTGCGCCGGGAGAGTGGAGATCCTTGACCAGGGCTCCTGGGGCACCATCTGTGATGACCGCTGGGACGTGGACGACGCCCGCGTGGTGTGCAGGCAGCTGGGCTGTGGAGAAGCTCTGGATGCCACAACCTCTTCTTACTTCGGGGCGGGATCAGGGCCCATCTGGCTGGATGAAGTGAGCTGCAGAGGAGAGGAGTCCCAGGTGTGGAGGTGCCCTTCCTGGGGATGGCGGCAACACAACTGCGATCATCAAGAAGATGCAGGAGTCATCTGCTCAGGTATGGTCAGTTCTTTGTCCACCGGCTGAGAAAATGGAAAGTTCCAAGAGAGCTGGTGTCTGATCAGCAGGGCAATAGGAGATAGGTGGGCTAGATGGGACTGAGGCACCTCCCCATCCTCCCTGAATGCACTGTGGCTGTGAGTGATGAACTTCATTTACTTTCCTCTTATAAATCTCTGCTATTCTTTTCTTCTCCAGTGAACTTACCTGATGCTGAAGTAGCTTTATTTATTCTCCCAATTAAAATAAATCCTCATAATTTTTTTTCATAATTCACTTTTTGTGAGAGTAAAACATTTGCTAACTGCCACATGCACATTCTCTTTGCACAGGGAGGCTATGAGAGGGAACAACAAAAATGAGGATGTACTTTCCTGGGTGGAGTTGTTTCTGTACAAACAATGTGAGACATTATTTTGCACTAGGCTAGTAGGAATGGAAGCTACTTTTACTATAGAAGGATATCATTTACATATATAGAGGTGATCCCTAAAGGGATATCATTTAACAAATCAGAGATTCTTATGAATTTGTGCCAGATTTCAAGTTTCCTTTGCAAATTAAATGTAACTGTTCATAGTTCTTTGATGGTAGAACTAGAGAGCTGTGAATGAAATGCTCTGAGTCATATATTCTTTCATTGTTACTAGAAAAGTCTGTCTCCCCAATTTTTCCTTTAAGATATCTGTATAAATGCAAGCTTTGGAGGAACACTTAGCCATGCACTGGCAAGTCAAAGGTGGAGGTAATAAAACATGAATTTCTGTGTTTTATGATAAGAGATTATGTAGTTTATATTTGATGATTTCAAAGATATAAGAGATTTGTGTTTGGGGGCTTATTTGGAGCAAGAGGACACATGTAGTTTTTGAAGAAGGTGGAGCAGGTTTTACAGTAGCTGGGAGGAAGGGGAATGGCAATGGGAGCTGATGAAGGCAACTGTGAGGTTCTCTGAGCAACACTGAAGGTTCAGGTGTGGTGAGGAAGATGCTGTGTGTGCCTAAGGACACAAGATGTCTACATAGCAAGAGACCAGACAAAGATATATCTTTATTATATTTAATATTTTTACTCATTCACATCAGCCTTCTATTTAATAATTTTCTTGGAATTTTCACACTTATTCTTCCATGTAAATTTTAAAATCAAGTAGAAAGTAAAAAAGAAATAATATGTCTCAGTAGTCTCTATCCTAATATATCCTAAGACTTTATTGATTATCCAGCACATATTTGAATATTTAACTTTTATCAGAGTATATAAAATAGAATATAAGAAATACTTCTCTCTTTGTCTTTCTAAATTTTTAATCTGATGGAATTAATATAACAATATTAACAACCTTGGATATGCAGATGACATCACCCTAAATGGCAGAAAATGAAGAGGATCTAAAGAGCCTCTTGATGAAATTGAAAGAGGAGAGTGAAAAAGCTGACTTGAAACTCAGCATTCAAAAAACTAAGATCATGGCATCCTGTCCCATCACTTCGTGGCAAATAGAAGGGGAAAAAATGGAAACTGTGACAGACTTTATTTTCTTGGGCTCCAAAATCACTCTGGACAGTGACTGCAGTCATGAAATTAAAAGATGCTTGTTCCTTGGAAGAAAAGCTATGACAAACCTAGACAGTATATTAAAAAACAGAGACATTACTTTGAGACAAAGGTCCATCTAGTCAAAGCTATGGTTTTTTCAATAGTCATGTATGGATGTGAGAGTTAGACCATAAAGAAGGCTGGACACTGAAAAACTGATGCTTTTGAACTGTGGTGTTGGAGAAGACTCTTGAGAGTCCCCTGAACTGCAAGGAGATCAAACCAGTCAATCCTAAAGGAAATCAACCCTGAATATTCACTGAAAGGACTGATGCTGAAGTTGAAGCTCCAATACTTTGGCCACCTGATATGAAGAACTGATTCATTGGAAAAGACCCTGATGGTGGGAAAGATTGGAGGCTGGTGGGGAAGGGGGCGACAGAAGATGAGATGGTTAGATGGCATCACCGACTCAATGGACATGAGTTTGAGCAAACTCAGAGAGATAGTGAAGGACAGGGAAGCCTGTCGTTCTGCAGTCCTTGAGGTAGCAAAGAGTCGGACATGACTGAGTGACTGAGCAACAACAACAACAAGAACCAGTTAAATAAAAACGCTTTATCTAGGATGTGTAGCCCGTGACCAATTTCCCAGTCAGAATAGATTAGGAGTCCTAACCTGGGCCTTTCTGGGGAGATGGAAATGGATAAATAATAAAAGGCAAGCAGATCATCCTCTCTCTCATCATTCATTCTTGTATGAGTGGTCAAGCTAACCCTTCAATTCTTTAATTTCTGCAGTGCCTTTTCTGTTCTCTCCTGCTTTCTATGCTGCTGCTGCTGCTGCTGAGTCACTTCCATCGTGTCTGACTCTGTGCGACCCCATAGATGGAAGCCCACCAGGCTCCCCTGTCCCTGGGATTCTCCATGCAAGAACACTGGAGTGGGTTGCCATTGCCGTCTCCACCTGCTCTCTATAGTAGATTTTTATTCTGTTATATCATTCTTTTTGAGACTTCAAAGTTCACAAACTTATGCAATCAGAGTCCTTCACCAGAACAAATTCCACCATGTACATGAATAATCATGAGCACACTCAGAAACCAGGAAAATTATTTTAAAAGTTGTTCTTTATGATGTGCAGGTGTTTTCCTATTGGATTACCTTTTCTCCATCCAAAATATGGTCTCTGAAGGATGAAACATTTTCATCAGTCTTTTCTTTTCTCTCTCTCTCATACTCCATCCAATCCCTGTTTAATCTACCACTCCTTCCACCTCACCCCCTACGGAAATTCTTTCCTTTTGGAGTCTCCTTTCCATCTATTTGTAGCTCTTAAGCTTGGTTTTTCTTTTCTGCATTGGGAGAAATGGGAAATGGTAGCAGGGTTATGTGGCAAATGGAAGGAGCACAGGGGATAAAAAGTGTTAAAATCTTGTTGAACAAGTCTTTTTTCCCCCAAATCTTTCTATGTTTCATTCCTATTGAAGCTTTTGCAATTTAGAAATCTCAAAAGTATGTATGGCTTGTTTTCTGTCTGCTCTCTTCTTCTCACTCTTTTTTATAGCTTGCTGGCTTCTTATCTCAGAAATCCAAATAGGAAAAGCATATGCCGTTAGCATATAGATAAGGTTAGAATGCATTAAATTAGCATTACTCTTTCACATTTGCTGAGAATCTCATGTCTAGTATGAAGTAATCAACTAACTCAATTGTCTTGCATAATTCCACTGAGACCTCACTTTCTCCCAGTTGTCTTGATAAATCCTAGGTTTTTAAGAAAGATGACTCGGACCATTCCCTCCCTTTCCTATGATTCTCTGAGCTTCTGTCACTTCTAAACTTACCTGTGGACAACTTCTTTCACAATTAGATTATAATACCTGCACTCAGATCCAGCCCGCGTGATTTTCCCTGTCCTCAGTGACTTGAATATTGGCTCTGAGAGAAAACTGGCTAGAATTTTAGCCTCAGAAATCTCAGGATGGTCCTCTAAACTTCTAAACTTCTCTGGCTCTTAGGCCTCTAACCTCTTGAATCCCATGGATGTTTTTAACTCTCAGTTCAGCTCTGTAGCCAAATTTGAATGTCTACCACTGTGCAGTTTCTTTGGGCACTGTAGTTTCCAGGCCCCCAGATAGGAATTAACATTCCTAACCAAAATATATATTCTTGGGATTCAGCCATTCCAAACTGATCCTTCAATCCTTCTGGATATCTCTTCAGAAACTTGCTCATGAAAATGCAGTTTGACAATGACAGTCAAGTTCTCTCTTCTTATCCCCTCTTATTCCACAATTGGAAAAAAAGCTTTCACAGCATTTCACACCAACTGTGAGATGTTGTTTCGAATTGTCAAGCCAGGTTCATGAACACTCACTGGGTTTGTTGTTCTTTGTTTCTCTTAGGATTTGTGCGTCTGACTGGAGGGGATGGACCCTGCTCAGGGCGAGTAGAAGTGCATTCTGGAGAAGCCTGGACCCCAGTGTCTGATGGGAACTTCACACTCCCCACTGCCCAGGTCATCTGTGCAGAGCTGGGGTGTGGCAAGGCTGTGTCTGTCCTGGGACACGAGCCTGTCAGAGAATCTGATGACCGGGTCTGGACTGAAGAGTTCAGGTGTGAGGGGGAGGAGCCTGAGCTCCGGGTCTGCCCCAGAGTGCCCTGTCCAGGGGGCACGTGTCAGCACAGTGGAGCTGCTCAGGTTGTCTGTTCAGGTGAGATGCACGGCAGGACCTAACTCATTTCAAGCTAAAAAAGAAATCAGATTTTGCTGAAATCCTGTCTTTTTCTATCAGTGTACACAGAAGTTCGGCTTATGAAAAATGGCACCTCTCAGTGTGAGGGGTGGGTGGAGATGAATATTTCTGGACAATGGAGAGCTCTCTGTGCCTCCCACTGGAATCTGGCCAATGCCAATGTTGTCTGTCGTCAACTCGGCTGTGGAGTCGCCGTCTCCACCCCAAACAGAGCAGAAGGAAGTGATCAACACTGGAAAGCCCGATTTCACTGCTCAGGGGCTGAGTCCTTCCTGTGGCAATGCCCTGTGACTGCCCTGGGTGGTCCTGACTGTTCCCATGGCAACACGGCCTCTGTGATCTGTTCAGGTAAGACAGGGATGGGCTACTGTACTTAGGATGCTCCTGGGGTGAAATGTCCCCAGAGCAGAGAGAAGGGAAAACATGCTTAAAAAGGAAGATATTCTGTAGTGAAATGTTTAATCTTGTTACTGAACTCAGGTTTCAGCTGCTCATTACTCAAGAATCCAACACTGAGAGACAAATATGGGGTAAAACGAAAGACAGCTTTATTGAGGAAACCAGCAGTTCTGGGAGACAGAGGACTAATGTAACAAAGAACCAGCTCCCCCTTGCTGATCAGAGGCAAGAATTTTTAAATGTGAATTTCAGGAGTGCACAGGTGGAGGTAGGGGACAGGTTATCTGCAGAAAAGCATAGGTAGCTCCGGCAGTCATCTTGAAATAGGTCTGATCAGTGTCACCTTTATTGTTTGGAATACAGTTAATCATCAGTTCTGTGTTGGTCTGTTCCCATTTCCTTGAGGCCGATTCTTGGAATTGTGCAAGATGAAGAAGATTATGGGCTTTCCTGTTGACTCAGATGGTAAAGAATCTGCTTGCAATGCAAGAGACTCAGGTTTGATCCCTGTGTTAGGAAGATCCCCTGGAGAAGGAAATGGCACCCCACTAGTCTGGTCATCATGTAATTTACTTCTACTACCTGGTTGGGATTTCAGTATCTGCAAAATAGCTCAAAGGATATGGCTTAGAATATTAGCTATAGCCCATGAGGAGGAACTAAAAGTCCTTGACTTTGTTTAGGGTTAAACTATTATTATTTTATCCTATTTGACGGTTTTCCTTTGTTTCCGAAATTTTTTCATTTCTGTGATTAGATTGATTCTTTGACTAAGGATTTTCTACAGACAGAAGCAGATGGAGGACATGAGGGTGGTCTGTCCTGAGAAGGCTCTGTTAAGGTCCTGCTCCATAACCTTCTCATTGTTCACTCATTTTTTCAAGGGAAAGAAGTGCTAAGAAATGCTAAGAAGTGCTATATCAGAGAAAGAAATGCTTAGATGAATAACATTTTTATGAAACATTATTATTTAAGGATAATAATATAGAACAAAGTACAAACGGTAAGTGTATACCTAGGTCATGTTCCCCAACCCAGATCTACAAAGAGAACACTCACAGCACCACAGAATCACTTGCCTCCCAGTAGCTGTGTCCTCCTCCTCTCCAGGGAAGACTGCTTACCTAAGACTTGTACTGCCATAGAATAATTTGTCAGTTTTTGAACATTATGTGTAACCATACAGAATGTTTTCTTTTGTGTCTAATTTCTTTGATTTCAAACTGTGTTTGAAATTCACTCATGATGTTGTTTATGGCAACACTGTATCCAGTTTTATTATGATAGAGTATTCCTTTGAATGATCGCGGGACCATGCTTTGACCCATTGAACTAATGGCAGAGATTTGAGTTTGTCGCCAGGTTTTGACTATTACACATACAATGGTGCAAATTACCATGATGATGACTTTTGGAACAAATATTTATTATGTTTTTTGTGTGTTTAATTCTGTCTTATATTTTTATTTTCTTAATGGTATGCTGTCCTTCAGTGAGCCAAGTTACTAATGTTAGGTTTGACTTATCACCTTTTTCTCTGTACATGTAGTGCTCCTTCAGTCAGTCAGTTCAGTTCAGTCACTCAGTCGTGTCCGACTCTTTGTGACCCCATGGACTGCAGCACGCCACGCTTCCCTGTCCTTCATCATCTCCTGCAGCTTGCTCAAGGTCCTATCCATTGAGTTGGGAATACCACTGAACCATCTCATCTTCTGTCATCTCCTCCTCCTGCCTTCAATATTTTTCAGCATCAGGGTCTTTTCCAATGAGTCAGTTCTTCCCATCATGTGGCCAATGTATTAGAGCTTCAATTTCAGCATCAGTCCTTCCAATGAATATTCAGGACTGACTTCCTTTAGGATTGACTGGTTTAATATCCTTGAAGTCCAAGGGACTCTCAAGAGTCATCTCCAATATCACAGTTCACAAGCATCAGTTCTTCAGAGCTCAGCTTTCTTTATGGTCCAACTCTCACATCCATACATAACTACTGGAAAAACTATAGCTTTGTCGGACCTTTGTTGGCAAAATAACATGTCTACTTTTTAATATGTAGGTTTGTCATAGCTCTTCTTCCAAGGAGCAAGTATCTTTTAATTTCATGGCTGCAGTCACCATTTGCAGTAATTTTGGAGTCCTAGAAAAAAAGTCTGTCACTGTTTTCACTGTTTCCCCATCTATTTGCCATGAAGTGATGGGACCAGATGCCATGATCTTCATTTTCTGAATGTTGAGTTTTAAGCCAACATTTTCACTCACCTCTTTCACTTTCATCAAGAGGCTCTTTAATTCCTCTTCGTTTTCTGCCATAAAGGTGGTGTCATCTGCATATCTGAGGTTATTGATATTTCTCCCAGCAATCTATATTGCAGCTTGTGCTGCATCCATCCCGGCTTTCCGCATGACATACTCTGCATAGAAGTTAAATAAGCAGAGTGACAATATACAGCCTTGACATATTTCTATCTCAGTTTCGAGCCAGTCCATTGTTCCAGTCCACAGAGCTCCTTATATCCTTCTAGAAAGAACTTTGTCTACTCCAAAATCACAAAAATGTTCTTTGAGAGTATCTCACAGAAGTGTAATTACTTTTCTTTTGCATATAATTATACACTGTTTCTAGGATTGATAACTGTGTAGGATAAGGGTCAAGTGTCATGCTTTCATATGGGCATCCAGTTGACTCCAAATCTTTTTCTGGAAAGACTATTCCCTACTGCAGTGCCACCTTTGTGATGAACGAAAGGGCACATATGTCTGAGTACTTCTTTTAGACTCTCTATTCTGTTCCACTGTGTCATTTGTCTATCCTTGCACCTGTCCCACATTTTCTTTTTTTCCCCATGTTTTCTTAATTATTGTAACTTTATAGTAAATCTTGAACCTTCCCTGGTGGCTCAGATGGTAAAGAATCTGTCTGCAAGGCGGGAGACCTGGGTTTGATCCCTGGGTTGGGAAGATCCCCTGGAGAAGGGCATGGCAACCGACCCCAGTATTTTTGTCTGAAGAGTCCCCATGGAGAGAAGAGCTTGGCAGGCTATAGTCCACTGGGTCACAAAGAATCAGAAATGACTGAGTGACTAAGCACACATAGTAAATCTGGGTAACTTTAATTTAAAGAAGTTATGTTGTTGTTGTTCTTGCTAACTTTCTTGGTCATTCTTGGTTTTTGTAGTTTGTATACATTTTTGAGCTGAAGCTCCAATACTTTGCCACCTGATGTGAAGAGCTGACTCACTAACAAAGACCCTGATGCTGGGAAAGACTCAAGGCAGGAGGAGAAGGGGACAACAGAAGATGAGATGTTGGATGGCATCACTGACTCAATGGACACGAGTTTGGGTAACCTCTGGGAGTTGGTGATGGACAGGGAAGCCTGGTGTGCTGTAGTCCATGGGGTTGCAAAGAGTCAGATATGACTGAGTGACTGAACAACAACATAAATTTTGAATCATCTTGTCATGTTTCACACACACAAAAGCATCAGGGAATTTTATTGAGGTTAGCTTTAATCTGTATATAAATTTGAGAATGATTTATTTTGACAACATTGAGTTTTCCAATTCATTGGCAAAATATATCCTTTCATTCAGTTAGGTCTTGAATTTCTCTCAGATGTTTTGCACATCTTTACCTAGGTTTTCTCCTAGGCATTTTATGGGTTTGATGTTACTAGTATTTCCTTTAGTGAAGGTTTTCTAGGAATGAATTCTCTCTGAACTTTATGTGGATTCCCCAAATGTTAGGTTAGTATTTTGCTTTAATCCTTCTTTCCTCTCCCTCTCTCTCTCACTCTAGTTTTCTCTCTCTTTCTCTGTCTTGCTCTAGCTTTCCCTCTCTCTCCTCCTTTGTTTCTCTCCTGCCCCATTTTCCCTCTGAGCATGTAAAATCTTTCTGGATTAAGTTGCAGACAGGATGCTCCTTTATCCCTCCCCTTCCCCAACAACAAAAAAATACTTCAGGGAATTTCCTTACATAACCACAGTTCAATCAAACCTTTAGAGATATCAGCCCCAGATAACATCTAAGTGCAACCACATGAGAAACCCCAAAGATAGAACTGCCAAGTTGAGTCTTTCCCAAATCACTGACCAGAAAATCATGATAAAAAAAAAAAATCCTTCAACTGCTAAGTTTGGGGGAAACTTTTTTATACAGTATTGTTAACCAGGCACTTACCATGTGATCAGCTTTTCTATATAGAGGAACACTTATCCTCTCATCTTCCATTTTACTATTTCTACTTTATATTGATCTAATGTGCTGATAGACTCATTCTCTAGTTCTTAATTTCAGCTGTTAACTTTTTCAGCTGTAGAATTTTCATTTGCTTTTGTTATCATTTCTTTGCCAAGACACACATCTTGTTAATTAATTCTTGAAGCAGTTTAATCATGGCTATTTAAATTCTCTGTCAGACTATAAAACTTTTAGAGGAAAACATAGGCAGAAGATTCTTTGACATAAATTGCAACAAGATTTTTTTTGACCAACTTTCTAGAGTAAAGAAAATAAAAACAAAAATAAACAAAGAGGACCCAGTTAAACTTAAAAGCTTTTGCATAGCAAAGGAAACCATAAACAGAACAAAAAGACAACTGTCAGAATGGGAGAAAATATTGGCCACTAAAATGAAGCAACTAGCAAGCGACTAATCTTGAAAATGCACAAACAACTCAATATCAACAAACCAAACAACCCGATTAAAAAATGGGAAAAAGACCTAAACAGACATTTCTCCAGACATACAGATGGCTAACAAATACATGGAAAGATGACCAACATCACTAATTATTCAGTTCAGTTCAGTTCAGTCGCTCAGTCGTGTCTGACTCTTTGCGACCCCATTGACTGAAGCACGAGAGGCCTCCCTGTCCATCACCAACTCCCGGAGATTACTCAAACTCATGTCCACTGAGTTGGTGATGCCATCCAGCAACCTCATCCTCTGTTGTCCCCTTCTCCTCCTGCCCTCAATCTTTCCCAGCATCAGGGTCTTTTCTAATGAGTCAACTCATCGCATGATATGGCCAAAGTACTGGAGTTTCAGAGAGATGCAAAACTGCAGTCAGGTATTATTTCACACCATTCAGAATGTCTATCATTAAAAAAAACTACAAACAATAAATGCTGGAGAGAATGTGCAGAAAAGGGACTCCTCCTACATATGGGTATGTAAATTGGCACAACTATGGAGAACAGTATGGAGGTTCCTCAAAAAACTGAAAATAGAACTATCGTATGACTCAGCAATCCCACTCCTGGGCAGGTACCTGGAGAAAATCATCATTCAAAAAGACACATTCATCCTGATGTTCACTGCAGCACTATTTACAACAGCCAGGACACAGAAGCAACCTAAATGTCCCTCACAGGAGGAATGACTCGAAAAGATGTACATATATAAAATGGAATATTACTCGGTCATAAAAGAATAAAGTTGTGTCATTTGCAGAGAAATGGATAGAACTAGAGATTATGCTCGGTTATGCTCGGTTCAGTTCAGTTCAGTCACTTGGTCGTGTCCGACTCTTTGCGACCCCATTGATTGCAGCACGAGAGGCCTCCCTGTCCATCACCAACTCCCGGAGATTACTCAAACTCATGTCCACTGAGTTGGTGATGCCATCCAGCAATCTCATCCTCTGCCGTCCCCTTCTCCTCCTACCCTCAATCTTTCCCAGCATCAGGGTCTTTTCCAATGAGTCAGTTCTTCCCATCAGGTGACCAAAGTACTGGAGCTTCAGCTTTAGCATCAGTCCTTCCAGTGAACACTCAGGACTGATCTCCTTTAGGATGGACTGGTTGGATCTCCTTGCAGTCCAAGGGACTCTCAAGAGTCTTCTCCAACACCACAGTTCAAAAGCATCAATTCTTTGGCGCTCAGTTTTCTTTATAGCCCAACTCTCATATCCATACATGACCACTGGAAAAACCACAACCTTGACTAGATAGACCTTTGTTGGCAAAGTAATATCTCTGCTTTTTAATATGCTGTCAAGGTTGGTCATAACTTTTCTTCCAAGGAGTAAGCGTCTCTTAATTTCATGGCTGCAGTCAACATCTACAGTGATTTTGGAGCTCAAAAAAAGAAAGTTAGCCACTGTTTCCCCATCTCTTTTCCATGAAGTGATGGGGCCGGATGCCATGATCTTTGTTTTCTGAGTGTTGAGCTTTAAGCCAACATTTTCACCCTCCTCTTTCACTTTCATCAAGAGGCTCTTTACTTCTTCTTCACTTTCTGCTATAAGGGTGGTGTCATCTGCATATCTGAGGTTATTGATATTTCTCCCAGCAATCTTGGTTCCAGCTTGTGCTTCCTCCAGCCCAGCATTTCTCATGATGTACTCTGCATGTAAGTTAAATAAGCAGGGTGACAATATACAGCCGTGACGTATTTCTTTTCCTGTTTGGAACCAGTCTGTTGTTCCATGTCCAGTTCTAACTGTTGCTTCCTGACCTGCATACAGGTTTCTCAAGAAACAGGTCAGGTGGTCTGGTATTCCCATCTCTTTTAGAATTTTCCACAGTTTATTGTAATGCTCACAGTCAAAGGCTTTGGCATAGCCAATAAAGCAGAAATAGATGTTTTTTTCTGGAATTCTCTTGCATTTTTGAGGATCCAGCGGATGTTGGCAATTTGATCTCTTGTTCCTCTGCCTTTTCTAAAACCAGCTTGAACATCTGGAAATTCATGGTTCACGTGTTGTTGAAGCCTGGCTTGGAGAATTTTGAGCATTACTTTGCTAGTGTGTGAGATGAGTGCAGTTGTGTGGTAGTTTAAGCATTCTTTGGCATTGTCTTTCTTTGGGATTGGAATGAAAACTGACCTTTTCCAGTCCTGTAGCCCCTGCTGAGCATTCCAAATTTGCTGGCATATTGAGTTCAGCACTTTCACAGCATCATCTTTTAGGATTTGAAATAGGATTGTTATATAGAATGAAGTAAATCAGAGAAAGAAAAACAAATACTGTATAACATCACTTATATGTGGAATCTAGAAAAATGGTAGAGATGAACTTACTGCCAAGCAGAAATAGAGACACCAAAATAGAGAACATCATATGGATACTAAGAGGGGAAATGAAGAGTGGGATGAACTGGGACATTGAGATTGACATATATACACTATTGATGTGCTGTGCTGTGTACTTAGTCGCTGAGTCATATCTGACTCTTTGCAACTCCATGGACTGTAGCCTGCCAGGCTCCTCTGTCCATGGGGATTCTCCAGAAAAGAATTGTGGAGTGGGTTGCCATACCCTCCTCCAGGGGACCTTCCCAACCCAAGGATCAAACCCAGGTCTCTGCATTGCAGGCGGATTCTTTACTGCCTGAGCCATCAGACTCAGAAGCCCTACACTATTGATACTAAGTATAAAATAGATATTGCCTGGAGAATCCCGTAGACATGGAGCCTGATGGGCTACAATTCATAGTGTCACAGAGTCAGACACGACTGAAGTGACTTAGCATACATGCACACACAAACTTTGCCAAGAAATGTCCTTCTAGTCAAGGCTATGGTTTTTCCAGTGGTCATGTATGGATGTGAGAGTTGGACTATAAAGAAAGCTGAGCACAGGAGAATTGATGCTTTTGAACTGGGGCGGGTGGAGAAGACTCTTGAGAGTCCCTTGGACTGCAAGGAGATCCAACCAGCCCATCCTAAAGGAGATCAGTCCTGGGTTTTCATTGGAAAGACTGATGTTGAAGCTGAAGCTCCAATACTTTGGCCACCTGATGGGAAGAGGTGACTCATTGGAAAAGACCCTGATGCTGGGAAAGATTGAAGGCAGGAGGAGAAGGGGACGACAGAGGATGAGATGGTTGGATGGCATCATTGACTCAATGGGAATGGGTTTGGGTGGACTCAAGGAGTTGGTGATGGACAGGGAGGCCTGGCCTGGTGCGGTTCATGGGGTCACAAAGAGTTGGACAGGACTGAGCGACTGAACTGAACACATAAAATAGATAAATAATAACCTATTGTAAAGCACAGGGAACTCTACTCAGTGCTCTGTGGTGACCTAAATAGGAAGTAAATCCATGAAAGAGGGGAGATATATATATGTGTGTTGTTGTTGTTGTTTGGTCGCTGAGTTGCTTCTGACTCTTTTGTGACCCCATGGGCTGTAGCCTGCCACACTCCTTTGTCAATAGGATTTCCCAGGTGAGAATGCTGGAGTGGGTTGCCATTTCTTTCCCCAGAGGGTCTTCCCAACCAGGGATGGAAGCCCAGTCTCCTATTTGGCAGGCAGATTTTTTACCACTGAGTCTCCTAGGAAACCCATACATGTATATATAACTTATTAAATTTGCTGACAGCAGAAGCTACCACAACATTGTAAAACAATTATGCTCAAATAAAAATCAATAAAAATAAATAAAATAAACTCTCTGTCAGATAACTCTAAGAGACAAAAACCCTGGGAATTTTTTTAAATGTTTCTTTTTCCTCTTGTTTTCCATGAGATCTCTTTTATAAAAGTGTTTTTAAAATCAAAACCTTGTAGATAAAAAATTGTACAAATCCTTCAGAAAGGGTTTTGTTTTGCTTCTTCTATTTAGGGGTAGATTAAGGATAGAGCAACTTATTTAACTCATTCTTAGGGCAAAGCTTGGCTTAAAACAGGAATCATGGTATTGTCAGGACCAGGACTGTTCATAGAGAAAGGGAACACTAAGATTATGGTAACTTTACTGGTATGTTACAGCTTTCATCTCAGCTCCATCACTAGGTCATTATTATTATTGTTTTTTTATTTTGAACTTTTTACTTTGTATTGGGTTTAGCCGACTAATAATGTTGTTATAGTTTCAGGTGAACAGCCAGGGACTCAGCCATACATATACACGTATCCATTTCCCCCCAAACTCCCCTCCTCTCCTAAAAATTATTTAGCTTAACTGAGTTTCTTGATCTTCAACCCTCTCAACCCTCTTACCATCGCTGTTTCTTCAGGAAACCACACCCAGGTGCTGCCCCAGTGCAATAACTCCGTGTCTGAACAAGCAGGATCTGCAGCCTTAGAGGAGAGCGCCCCCTACTGCTCAGGTGAGGGTCCCACAGGACAGAAGACCCTTCTCATTCCGCAGGTCACCGCCCCATTGTCCCATTTCTCTCTCCTCAGACAGCAGACAGCTCCGCCTGGTGGACGGGGGCGGTCCCTGCGCCGGGAGAGTGGAGATCCTTGACCAGGGCTCCTGGGGCACCATCTGTGATGACGGCTGGGACCTGGACGATGCCCACGTGGTGTGCAGGCAGCTGGGCTGTGGACAAGCCCTCAATGCCACAGGGTCTGCTCACTTCGGGGCAGGGTCAGGGCCCATCTGGATGGACGACCTGAACTGCACAGGAAAGGAATCCCACGTGTGGAGGTGCCCTTCCCGGGGCTGGGGGCGGCACGACTGCAGGCACAAGGAGGACGCGGGGGTCATCTGCTCAGGTCCGTGCTGCACACTGTCCACAGGCTAGGGGAGGGATGGGGCTCTGGAGGACGGGAGTCTGAACCCTGGGGGAGAGATGCTGAAAGGACCTGAGATGGAGCCGACGTGAATAGGAGGTGCTTTCACTTCCTCCTGCAGCAGCTGAAATTCTGGTCCTTTCTTCTCAGTAGTGTTTCCTGGCAGAAGGTTTTCTCAGTTTTCCTTGAAATCAGGGCTCACTCTTCTGGTACATATGATAGAGAAGTCTTAAAGCCAAGGTGCTAGTTTTTTTGTTTTGTAAGAAATTAGCACATAGTTAATGGTTTAAAACAACATATTTCTTTCCTTACACTTCTGTAGCTTGGATGTCCAGCAGGAATCTCACTGGATGGGTTCAAGGTTTCAGTAGGGTCACATCACTTCTGAGCCTCTGGGAAAGAATCTGTTTCTTGTCTTTTCAAGCTTCTAAAAACTTCCTGCCTGCCTTTGTTCATAACCCCCTTCTGTTCATCATCAGACCAGCAATGGCTCCACTTCTCTAACCATTATACATGTTCACATCTCCCTCTAGCCAGAATGAGGAAAAGTATTCCACTGTAAAGGATAGTGAGTCTAAGAATGTGATTAGACTGTGCTCATCTGGTTAATTCACCATATTTCAGGTTAATCTCAAGGTCCTTACCTTAATCACATCTGTAAAGTCCCCTCTGCCAGATAAGGAAACAGTCACAGGTCCATTTTCTATCTGCCTCCACACTGTCCACATCACATCCCTTTCACACTCTCTTTTAGATGTTTTGTCAGGAAGCAGGAGTCAGCTCCCTCTCCCTGCATGTGTCCAGGCTGGTCTTCCTCACAGTTCATGTTCACTACATCATGGTGGTAGAAATATTTAGAAAGACAGACACAGATGGACAAAGTCAGATAAAAAGGAGACAGGTTTCACTCTGGTTATCTAATGGATTTGCTTCCTCAGCTGGGTCACAGATGTTGTTCACAATTTTGGGGAGAGAGGAAAACCCGGAACACTGAGTGCAGTGCTCATTGTGTCCTGTCTTCTCCATTTCGATCTTAGAGTTCCTGGCCCTCAGGATGGTGAGCGAGGACCAGCAGTGTGCTGGGTGGCTGGAAGTTTTCTACAACGGGACCTGGGGCAGTGTCTGCCGCAGCCCCATGGATGATGTCACCGTGTCCATCATCTGCAGTCAGCTTGGCTGTGGGGACAGTGGAAGTCTCAACACTTCTGTTGGTCTCAGGGAAGGTTCTAGACCCCGGTGGGTAGATTTAATCCAATGTCGGAAAATGGATACCTCTCTCTGGCAGTGTCCTTCTGGCCCATGGAAATACAGTTCATGCTCTCCAAAGGAGGAAGCCTACATCTCATGTGCAGGTGACTCATGTCTGTTTCTGGGTCTGTCCCAACCCTGTATGGTGTTTCGTGAGATTTGGTCTTTTAAAATCTAAGTGATGCGTTTAAGTTGAGTTTATAAAATGAAGTTTGGATGGAGCTAATTTAATCCACATGTTCCAAACTTGCTTTACTAAAAGTTTTTAATTGATATAATTGACATAACATTATATTGCTTGCTGTGTACAACATAATGCTTATATATTTGTGTATGTTGATTAATGATCACTACAGTAAGTCTAGTTATATCCATAACCATATATATAGTTAAATATTTTTCTTATATGATGAGGATGTTTAAGATGTATTTTCTCATCATCTTTCAAATAGACAGTATGGTATTCACTATAGTCACCATGCTGTATGTTATATCTCTTCACCTATTAATTTTATAACTCAAGTTTATACCTTTTGACTACATTTGCCCACACCAAATCCCCCACCTCTGGCAGCCACCAACGACTCAGCATCTCTGAACTTGCTTTTTGTTTTAAGATTCCACATATAAATGAGATTTTATGGTATTTTTCTTTCTCTGTCTGATTTGTTTCACTTAGCATAATGCCCTCAAGGTCCATCCTTGTTGAAATTGGCAAAATTTTCTTCTTTTTTATGGGTGGATATATGTCTATATTGCATTTTCTTTATCCATTCATCCATCAGTGAAGACTTACCTTGTTTGGCTCTTGTATATATTGCTATAAAATACTAAAAAGTAATGCTGTTAAAGTGCTACAGTCAATATATCAGCGAATTTGGAAAATTCTTCAATGGCCACAGGACTGGAGAAGGTCAATTTTCATTCCAATCCTGAAGAAGGGCAATGCCAAAGAATATTCAAACAACTGCACAGTTGCGCTCATTTCACATGCTAGCAAGGTTATGCTCAGTCTTTCAAGCTAGGCTTCAGCATAAGGTGAATTGAGAACTTCCAAGATGTACAAGCTGGGTTTAGAAAAGGCAGAGGAACCAGAGATCAAATTGCCAACATTTGTTGAATCATAGAGTAAGCCAGAGAATTCCAGGAAAACGTCTGCTTCATTGACTAGACTAAAACCTTTGACTATGTGGATCACAGCGAACTGTGGAAATTTCTTAAAGAGAGGAGAATACCAGAGCACCTTACCTGCCTCCTGAGAAACCTGTATGCAGGTCAAGAAGCGACAGTTGGAACTGGACATAAACAACCGACTGGTTCAAAATTGGGAAAGGAATTCGTCAAGGCTGTACATTGTCACCCTGTTTATTTAACTTATATGTAGAGTACATCATGGGAACTGCCAGGCTGAATGAATCACAAGCTGAAATCAAGATTGCTGTGAGAGAGATCAACAACCTCAGATACGCGGATGATACCACTCTATTGGTAGTATTGGTAGAAAGAGAAGAGGAACTAAAGAGCTTCTTGTTGAGGGTGAAAGAGGAGAGTGAAAAAGCTGGCTTAAAGCTCAACATTCAACATTCTAAAAATTAAGATCATGGCATGTGGCCCCATCACTTCATGGCAAATAAGAAGGGAGAAATTGGAAACAGATTTTCTTTTCTTGGACTCCAAGTCACTGACGATGGTGACTACAGCCATGAGATTAAAAGAGGCTTGCTTCTTGGAAGGACAGCTATGACACACCTAGACAGAGTATTCAAAAGCAGAGACATCACTTTGCAGACAAAGGCCCATATAGTCAATGTGATGTTTATTTCACTAGTCATGTATGGATGTGAGAGTTGGATTATAAAGAAGCTGAGTGCCCAAGAGTTGATGCTTTTGAATTTTGGTGCTTGGATGCCACAATTGAATTGAGAGTCTCTTGGGCAGCGTGGAGATCCAACCAGTCTATCCTAAAGGAAATCAACTCTGAATATTCATGGGAAGGACTGATGCTGAAGCTGAAGCTCGAATACTTTGGCTACCTGATGAGAAGAGCTGACTTGTTGGAAAATACCCTGATGCTGAGAAAGACTGAAGGCAAAAGGAGAAGGGGGCCACAGAGGATGAGAGAGTTAGATAGCATCACCAATTCAGTGGACATGAATTTGAGCAAACTTTGGGAGAGAGTGAAGGACAGAGGAACCTGGCATGTTGCAGTCCATGGGGTTGCAAAGAGTCAGACACAACCTAAGAACTGAACAAATATTGCTGCAGTGAACACTGGTTTTTCAAGTTAATGTTTCTGTCAGATGAATACCCCAAAGTGAAATTGCCAAATCGTATGGCAATTCTATTTTTAATTTTTGATGCACCTCAATACTGTTTCCATAGGGGTTGCATCAACTTACATTCCCTCTAACTGTGCAAAAGCTTTTCTGTCTCTTCACATTCTCCTCAACTCCTGTTATTTCTTCTTTTTGATAAAAACCTTTCTAGAGGATATGAGGTCATATCTCATTGTTGCTTTGATCTGTATTTTCTGCTGATTATTAATCTTGAGCATGTTTTCATGTACCTATCGGCAAGTTGTATGTATTCTTTAAAAAAAAATATTCATCAGGTTGTCTGCCCATTTTTTGAAAGTCATATTGTTTGATTTTTGCTACTGAGTTGTGTGAGTTCCTTGTATATTTTGGATAATAGTTTTTATCAGAAATATAATATGTAAATATTTTCTGTAATTCCATCGGTTGCTTTTTCATTTTGTTGATGGTTTCCTTAATTGGGCAGAAGCTTTGTAGCCTTATGTGGTCCCAACTGCTTGTTTTCACTCTTGTTCTCTTTGATTTTGGTGTCAAATCCAAAAAATTCTCACGAAGACTGATGTCAATGATTTTATTTTCTGTTTTTGCCTGTAGAAATTTTATGGCTTCAGAACTTGTGATCAAGTCTTTAATCTATTTTGAGTTAATTTTTGTGAGTGGTGGAAGATAGTGGTTCTGTTTCAATCTTTTGCATGTGGCTGTCCAGTTTTCCCAATGCCATTTACTGAAAAAACTGTCCTTTCCATTTCATTCTTTTGCATGTGGCTGTCCAGTTTTCCCAATGCCATTTACTGCAAAAACTGTCCTTTCTTCATTGTATATTCTTGACTTCTTTGTCAAAAATTAATTGATCGTACAAATGTGGGTTTATTTCTGGGCTCTCTATTTTGTTCCATTGATCTCTGTGTCCATTTTTATGCCAACAACATACTGTTTTGACTAATATAGCTTTGTAATATAGTTTGAAAACAGGAAGCATGACACTTCCAGCTTTGTTACTCTTTCTCAAGATTGCATTGGTATTCAGTGTCTTTTGTGGTTCCATGAAAATGGTAGGATTGTTTGTCTGTATCTGTGAAAATATCCATTGAAATCTTGGTAACGATTGCAGTGAATCTGTAGATTGCTTTGGGTAGTATGGGCATGTTAATAATATTAGATCTTCCAATCTATGAGCACAGAATATCTTTCCATTTATTTGAGTCTTCTTCAGTATCTTTCATCAATGTCTTATAGTTTTCGGTGTACAGGTCTTTCGCCTCCTTCCTTACATTTATTCTTCGATATTTTATTCATTTTCATGCAAATGCAAATAGAATTGTTTTCTCAGTTTCTCCTTATGGCAGTTTGTTGTTAGTGCATAGAAAGGCAACTGATTTTTGTATTTAGATTTTTCATTCTACAACTTTAGTGAGTGTATTAGTTCTCATATTTTTGGTGAAGTCTTTAGGGTTTTCTATATACACTATCATGTAAGGGAGTCTCCTTCCTCATGAGTCTGATGGTAAAGAATCCATCTGCAATGCAAGAGACCCGGGTTTGATCCCTGAGTTGGGAAGATCCCCTGGAGGAGGGAATGGCAACCCACTCCAGTATCCCTGCCTGGAGAATCCCAGTGGGCAGAGAAGCCTGGCAGGCTGCAGTCCTTGGGGTAGCAAAGAGTCAGAGACGACTGAGTGACTAACACTTTCACTTTTCAATGTGCAAATAGTGTCAGTTTTGCCTCTTCCTTTCAGATTTGGATGTCTGCTTTTCTTTTATTGCCTGATGGATCTGGATGGGACTACCAAAACTAAGCTGAATAAAAGTGGTGAGAGTAGATAATTTTGTCTTGTGTTTGATTTCAGAGGAAAAGCTTTTGGTTTTGTACAGTCAAATATGATGTTAGCTGTGAACTTCTCATATGGCCTTAATTATATTGAGATGCAATCCTTTGTAAAAGAGTTTTTTTTTTATCATAAATGGATTTTGAATTTGTCAAACATTTTTTCTGCATCCTTTGAGATATGATTTTTACCTTCATTTTGCTTATTTGGTGTATCACATTGATTAGGTTGTGAATGTTGAACTATCCTTGTATCCTTGGAACAAACATCACTTGATTGTGGTGCATGATTCTTTTAGTGTATTGTCAAATTCAGTTTTCTAATATTTTGTTGAGGATTCTTGCACCTATATTTATCAGAGTATTAGCCCATAATTTTCTTTTCTTGTGGTGTCCTTATCTGGTTTTGGTATCAGAATAATGTTGGCCTCATAAAATGAATTTGGAAGTGTTTCTTTCTTCTGTTTTTGGAAGAGTTTGAGAAAGCTCCACCACTAAATACTGTTACATTGGGAACTGGGATTTTGAAAATAAATGTTGAATGAAATAAATAAGTGTTGAGGAGGGCAACAAATAGTCAAACCATAGAACCTTACTTCCTTCAACATTTCTCTCTGTTTCTCTCTCTCCTTCCCTCCCCCTCCACATACACAAACACACACACCGTATTCAGGTACACCTTGAAAGGTATGCTGGATGTTGCCTGAAACTTATAGCTAAGAGAATGTGGGAACAGATACTTCAAAAGCAGAGGCTCACTCCCTTCCTTGCCTCTCTTTTTTCATCTCTTGTCTTTTCCATTTGAAAGCCAAAGAGGCATTAAACTATTAGACCTTTTCTTGATGATATTTTTCCTACAATGAAACACTGAGAATTGAGAGGTGGTAAAGTCTTTGACCATGAAAATGAGCAACACCCTCACAAAGGTCCCACCATCATTTTCTCAGAGGTTCTCTGGGTAGAGTGGGTAGGAGGTTTGATAGAATGATCTGGAAAGAATATACAGATTTTGATAATTTATGACAGGTACTATTTACCCTTCTGGTTTTTTGTGTTGCTTTGAATTTGTATTGATTTCTCTCAGCTTCAATTCTTTTATGTATACTTTTCAGTCTTTTGTTTGTTATTTCTGCATCTTCTCAATACAGATTTTTCTCAGTAGGTTTTTTTTTTTACTCTATTGCAAAAATTGTTGCCTTACTCTGTGTACATATATGTGTACATATATCTTCTTAGAATTCTACTAAGTCTTTCCTGTATATTTCCTTTTTAAGAGATTCCTAACCAACACTATGGGCTTTTCTGGTGGTTCATACAGCAAAAAGACTGCCTGCAGGGCCGGAGACCTGGGTTCGATTCCTGGGTAGGGAAGATCCAGCGGAGAAAGGAATAGCAATCTACTCCAGTATTCTTGCCTGGAGAATCCTATGGACAGTGTAGCCTGGTGGGCTGCATTCCATAGGTCACAAACAGTCAGACACGGCTGAGCGACTAACACACACACACATAACCAATACTGCATTGTAGATCAATTATCTTCCAATTAAAAATAAATTTTAAAAAGTTTCCTTTTACAACAGTAGTCTTCACTTGCCCACTTGTTACACTGAATAGTAGGTAAGAGTAGCTTATAATCTATCTAATAACTTTCCATTAAAATTATGTGTGTGAGATTTTGAATATAAATTAACTGTTCTTCTGGGCTGATGATTTTAATATGAACTATTATCATAGATTATTCCCAGTCATTTATATTTGGTTTACTATTTCACTGATTAGTGTGAATTTAAAGTTTTATTTTACTGAATTTTATTCATCTATTCATTCATTCAATAAATATTTACCAAGCCCCTATCTAGGTATTTAGCAAAGGTTTTCCATAGATATTTGTTGAATGAGTGCCTACAATGTGCAGGCACTGTCCTGACAGCGGAAACATGGCATATATAAGATATACAAGGTCCTTCTTCTAATGGAACTTTCATTCAGAGGGGAGTGTGTGTGAATTTGTAGATGTCTGTGTTTATATTTGCTGTGGGAATGTGAAGACTGATAAACAAGTAAATATTTAAGGTAATTTCAGCTGGTGATCAGATGCAGTGAGTTTCAGCCCAGGAGATAATAAGCCTGTGTTTTCCTGTGTCCTTTGCACTGAGTCAAATCTTAGATAATCTTATTTGGAGACAAGAACACGCCCAATGTCCCTGATCCAGTGTTTCCCTGTTGTTTGCAGAAAGAAGCCCCAAGAACTGCCCAGCTGCTGCCCCCTGCACAGGTACGTCAGCCCCGCCCCCTCCCCAGGGCCCCAGGGGCTCCTTCCTCCCACCAGGGGAGTCACAGGAGGGGCTGCTGCCTTTTCAGACAGAGAGAAGCTCCGGCTCAGGGGAGGAGACAGCGCGTGCTCAGGGCGGGTGGAGGTCTGGCACAGCGGCTCCTGGGGCACCGTGTGCGATGACTCCTGGAGCCTGGCAGAGGCCGAGGTGGTGTGTCAGCAGCTGGGCTGTGGCCCGGCCCTGGAAGCCGTGCGGGCCGCGGCGTTTGGCCCTGGAAACGGGAGCATCTGGCTGGACGAGGTGCGGTGCGGGGGCCGGGAGTCCTCCCTGTGGGACTGTGCTGCGGAGCCCTGGGGGCAGAGCGACTGCAAGCACGAGGAGGATGCTGGTGTGAGGTGCTCTGGTGAGTGAGGGGCTCGGGGTCCGCCCTGGGTGAGCTGGGGCAGCGCGGGGGCAGTGGGCTGGGCCGGGCGTGGTGGGGAGTTTGTATTCAGACAGTTTCCCAGTGCTGGGGCTCTGATCTAGGACGGGGGAGCTGGGAGGACTGGACACTGATGTGGAGACTGGGGGGTGATTTCAGGCTCAGGAGCGAAAAATGGATTTGCCCTGCTTTCTGGCCAATTCCCTCTCTTCACACTGCTGTTTTTCTCTTTAGGTGTAAGGAAAACAGCGCCCCCGACTGCAGCAGGTACTGTGAACACCCATGGGCAGGAGAGAATACTCAGGTCTGGGGGCCTGTTCTGTGGGCCCTCTGACAGCTCAGGAGAGGAAAGAGCCTGAGGAGCCCTGGCTGGTGGGGAGGAGCCCAGGGTGGTATGTTGGGGAACTCCTCTGCCTTGGTTCCTGGGGCCACATTTTTCTCACAACTGGGATACTAGGGAGATGGGTTCCTGTGTTGCAGAATCTAAGGTTCTCCCACCTGCCCCTGAGTGTTGCTCCTCATCAGTGAGGTGCGGGTCCCAGGACTGTTTGACCGTCTGTCTCCTGAAGCCCAAGGAGAAGAGATGAGCCGGGTCCTCAGAGGCTGTCTCGGCAGGGCAGCTCCCTGACAATCCCCGGCTCTGCCTCAGGCCACACTGGCCGAGTGGAGTTGACTCGTCTCAGGATGAGACCTGGGGGAGCCAGGTCACTGTCAGTGCACTTGTGTCTGAGGCTGGAACGCCATTGTCTGGAGCCCCTGGAAACGCTGGCACAGGGGGTTTCTCTGTGCCCAGGACCTTCTCCATAACCTGTTGCCTTGTTCTTTTTAGGGTCCAGACCAGTTTTAAGTCCTCTCCCTGGCTTCTTCTCCCTGGCTGGGGTCCTCTGCCTCATCCTGGGGGCCCTTCTCTTCCTGGTCCTCATCGTCCTGGTGACTCAGGTGCTCAGATGGAGAGCAGAGCGCAGAGGTGGGCTGCAGGGGGGACTGGGGACCAGGGAGCGTGTGTGCAGGCAGGAGATGGGGCGGTTGTGAGGAGGGGAGCCTGGGCCAGGTCTCTGTTCTGAGTCTGCAGAACTCCATGTGCTCCGTGCTCACCTCTAAGGCCTGAGTAGATAGAGGTTATTAGGACTGCGGCGTGAACTCTTAATAAGTCATGGCCTCTCCTATGGGACCAGACAGAGTTGGGGCTGAGCTGTGAATTCAGGTCAGATGAGGGGAGAAGGTGCTGACACGGTGCACGGGGTGGGAGATGATGCCGAGGTCCAGGTAGCCTCCGTGTGAGCATCGGGGAGATGAAAGTGGGCCGGTTGGACTGGGGTGTCTGGGGTGGCACCTCTGACCTGCTGGGGGATCTCTCAGCCTTATCCAGCTATGAAGATGCTCTTGCTGAAGCTGTGTATGAGGAGCTCGATTACCTTGTGACTCAGAAGGAGGGTCTTCTGGGCAGCCCAGGTGGGTGTCTCTGTCTGCCCTCCTGGGACCTCTGGTTGTCACACCCACTGGGTGTGCACATTTTCTCAGCTTCTGCAGACCCGACACGTGCCCCAGGTTCACAGAGGTGGCTCTCCAAAGTGGCAGGATGGCCTCTCACAGCCCTGTCAGCCCCCAGCCTCTGTCTACACTGCGAGAGCCAGACCCATCCCTTCTCAGCTTTAACATTGGTCCCGTGGGTGTGGGAGGGTCATTCTGTGTGTTGTGTGATGTGTTTCTCCACTTTAGGCTTCTTGTCAGATGGTGAGGACAACAATGACTCCAGATCCACTCCAGGTAATAGAGATGGACCTGCTTCAGCTGAGTGTTGCGGAGGAGATTTTCCCTCCTCATAGAGAGGAGATGTAAGGGGAACAGTCTTCCTTTGATGGACCAGAGGGATCCCTGTGTCTAGATAGGGTCTGTCCTCCTTCTCTGGTTGTTCTGTGATGTCTCACATTTGGGGCTGGGCTCTCTGTGTTCAGAATCACAAGAGACACACACTGGCTTTAAAAATAACATCTGTAAAGCACAGTTTGTCAAAATACTTTAGTAATGCTCAATGGTGGGAGAGTTGCTTTGAGATATATGTTTTCAATCAGGAAATATTAAGATATGTAAGGTCATGTTTTGGTTTATGGACACATCAAATTGAAACATGGTCTTAGAGAAAAAAATCTTTTAAAACAAGGAGTGACAGGTGCCTCTATTTAGCAGCTCAGAAATGCTGGGTCAGAAGGGATCTTAGGTATTTCCCAGACCAACCCACTTAGTGTGGTTTCATCTGACTCCTGCTCTGTGCTCAGAAGTCCCAGATCAGAAGACCTATGCCCTTGGTGAGGATTATGATGATGCTGAAGAGGTACCGGTACTTGGGGCTCCTCCTGCCTCTCAGAGGAGTGAGGAGGAAGTGCTCCCAAAGAAGGAAGATGAGATGATGTCTCAGACAGGTGAGTGGAGTTAGCTGATCCCCTGTAATCTTTGGTCTCTGTCCTGGAAAGGGTGAATTTGAACTCAATGTCCAGCCTCTGTACAGTTTCTCATGCATTTGAGAATCTCATGCATGGGTAATCTCATGCATTTGATGGGCTTTCCCTGGTGGCTCAGATGGTAAAGAATCTGCCTGTAATGCAGGAGACCTGGGTTTGATCCCTGGATCAGGAAGATCCCCTGGAGAAGGGAATGGCTATCCTCTCCAGTGTTCTTGCCTGGAGAATCCCATGGATAGAGGAGCCTGGCGGGCTATAGTTCATAGGGTTGCTAAGAGTCAGACACAGCTGAATACCTAGCTCTTCACTGCCTGGAGGCAGGTCTTCTCAGAGCTCCTGTGTGAGCACAGGTCTCCTGTGATGCAGGGTTTCCGCATGAGTTGAGGCCCCAGAGGCCACATGGACTGAATCTGAGAGGACAGCCGGGATCCATCCTCACTGTAACTGATATGAGATAGTCTGAGCCTCCCTGCCCACCCCTGGGTCCCAGGGATGCTTTGTCATCACCACTTGCTTAACTTGCTTCCTCCTCACTGTCTGGCCCCCTTGTCTCTGTTCTAAATCATACCTCTCTTTCCTCTTTCAGGCTCTCCTCTAAATGTCTCTAGAGGAGAAGCTGATCCTGGGGAAGGAGAAGAGAGCCCCTGGCTGCTCCAGGGGGAGACTGGGGACCCTGGGTACGATGATGCTGAACTAAGTGCCCTGGGAACATCCACAGTGACTTTGCCATGATGTTATATTAAATATAAGATCATGCCACAGATATTCTAATTGCCTGTATCTCAATAGAATAGTGCTGATCTGTGATTGTGTTATATGGAAATTGCTCAAAATGAAATATTCTGAATAAAGTAAAAAATCTTTTTTTTGCTTTATTAATTATTACCAAGTTCCATGTCAAATGTTTTTAGAGGATTGGCTCTCAAACACCATTTTCCTCAAAGGAAATACAAGATGAGTGCACTGCCCTGTTTTCTCACCTCCTTCAAAGGCTAATGAGGACGTGACTTAGCCCAGGAACACAGATGCTCCAGGTCACTCTTACTAATAAAAAGCACCTAAACTTGGTCCACATTCACACTCTCCCTCCTAGCAAGATAAATTGTTAACCAGAAAATATAGTCAGAACCTGGTAGGTTATTTTATTTGGTGGGAATGCTTAGGACTCTAAGCCCTGGAGACAGCATCTCAGTAGCTCTGAGAAAATTGCTCCAAAGAGGTAGGAAGCGAAGTCAGGCTGTATACAAGTTTGCAGCAAAGGGAGCAAGAAGTCTGAACATCAAAGATCAGGTATCAAGTTAAGGAATTTAGCATGCTATGTATGGGAAGATGCAAGCTTCTGGTCTCACTGAATTCATTCCTTTCATGTGCAGCTTAGCTATCTGGGGCCAACCCTGTTTCCTTGTTCACCTTAACGAGTGGCAGATGGCTGCTTCTTGCATTTCCCCAGCTCCTCAGCAATCACCATGGGGAATGGGACCATCCCCTGGATCATAGTCTTGGGATCCCTCATTCATGTTTGGAGGCCAGAAATTACTGATGGTTGTTACATTTGTTTTTTAATATGGCAAGAGATATTTTCATTTCACAAACTCATGGTATAAACCCAATCCTGAACATTCCTGTATGTTCTTCCCTGAGATGTCACATCACCTGTTTTTAACTTATTCTTGGGCACCAGACTTGGGTGTGAGTTTCAAAGTAGGAGTTTGCTGGTGGGAGAGAATGGATACAGTTTTCCTTATCCTGCTTAAGAGTTCATGGGTCAATTAAAACTCTAACTCTAGGTAACTACCTCTGCCTTTTCATCTCTCATTCCCAAGGTTACTTTATCTGTTTATTCCTCAGGCAGATATAGATTCCTCCTTGCTCATCTCCTATGTCTAGTTGTTATCAAATCCTTATGAATCCATTCTTTCCATCCCTGCCTACTATTTCTTCAGAACGTTGCCATTTCTTGTCTGTTCAATTATCTAGGCTTCTGAGCAAATTATATCAGCTCATATCTCTCTCTGCGTTGATGGATGGCAAATTGTTGCTCACCCACACCCTGCATCCATGTGGGACAAGAGGGCAAGAAAGTGGAGACTTAGGCAGAGGGGATCCAGACGAAGGGTAGATGGGAAAATCAGGTATGTTTGTCTATTTACGTTTCAAAGATGTGGATGGAGGGGTCTGATATGATTGAATTCTTGAAGAATTTCAGACCAATGGGCTCCTCTGAAGATGTACTGTTTCAAGATTGCTTTAATCTATTTTCTACTGAAAATGTAAACGTGATCCTGCTGTGATTCTTCAGGGTAGAGAGAGCTGTCATGTAGGAGTGGCCAAGTAAAGATTACATTTCACCGCACCACCCTCCCCCCCCCCCCCCAGTTCCATTGTGGACATGTGGAGAGGTTGCTGAACTAATATAAGACCTGAGAGTGATGGCCTGGTTGTGAGTTGAACCCTCCCAGTTCCTGGCTGATGGCTCTGCATGGTGTCCAGGGCTCTGACCTACAGTCATGCTTGCAGTCTTCATAGTTCTAGGCTGTGCTTGGGGATGGGAAGTTGCCCAGGACTTCTCCCAGGGAAGCTTACATGGCTATTGACCATTGGGAAGTGATGAAATAAATGACACATGATGAAAGAAATAAAGAATACCCACCAAGAAGCTCAGGGAACTCAAAAAAATGCAGATAATGGAATTCAGGAAAAGAATATGTGAACAAAATAAAATTAAAACGTTATTTATTATCATTATCATTATTGTTTTTAATTTTTGGTTTCACTGGTTTTTTGTTGATGCATGTGGGCTTTCTTTAGTTGTGGCAAGCAGGCACTCCTTCTCTTTGTGGACAGCAGGCTTCTTTATGCAGGGGCTTCTCTTGTTGCGGAGCACTGGCTCTATGCACAGAGACTTCAGTAGTTGCAGCGTGCCTGCTCCTATTTACAGTTTGTGGGACCTAGAGCATGGACTCAGTAGCTGTTGGGCACAGACTCTTGCATTGCTCTGCAGAATAAATTCAGTTTTTTGGTTTTTTTTTTTACAGAGACCAAAATCATAAAAAAGGAAGCAAACAGGGAATTTGCTGGTAGTTTAGTGATTAGGATTCGATGCTTTCACTGCTGTGCATGAATTCTATTCTGATCAGGGAACTGAGATCCCTCAAGTTGTGCAATAGGCAGAGAAAGAGAAGGAACCAAATAGAAATTCTGTTTCTTAAGATTACAGTGAATTAAATGCAACAAAATATAAAATGCTACAGAAAGCATCAGCAACAGCAGAAGAATCTTTGAGGCAGAAGACAAGACAATTGAAATTACCTAGCCAGGGGACAAAGAAGAGAAAAAAAGAGTGAAAATGTGTGAAAGAAGCTATGTGAAATATGGGATAACATTCACAGAAACAACCTGCACATTACTGAAGTCCCAAAAGGAAAAGGGAGGGAGAAAGGGACAGAGATTGTACTTAAAGAAATAATACCAGAAAAGTTTCAAATTTGATGACATTTAGACATCCAAATTCATGTAGCTGTCAGGGGAGTGTGTAATTTCCTCGGTTCTGTTTTGTCACAATAAAAATTTGAAGTGGCGGGCCAGTGTTAAAGCCCTAGGACAAACTGTGTCACAGCTCTCAGACAGATCGGTGTCACAGCTCTCAGACAGACCGTGTCACAGCTCTCAGACAGATCAGTGTCACAGCTCTCAGACAGATCAGTGTCACAGCTCTCAGATTGATCAGTGTCACAGCTCTCAGACAGACCATGTCACAGCTCTCAGAGAGATCGGTGTCACAGCTCTGTGTTGCAGCTCAGTTTTATTTAGAAAATAAAGGAAAATACATCCTCGATGTGTCAGGGCATGACGACCCAAAAGACATGAAGAGAAGGGGGAGGGGAGCAAGCGATTAGAGAGAGCAAGAGAGAGAGCCAGAGAAAGACCCCGGCCCCTTGGCTCCTCTTTTTACATGTTTTTTTTTCCTCCCCCTGGGCTGTTTGTTCTACCTGAGGTGCTCACTTTGGTCCTCGGATCTTCCTTTGTTCTATTTTCATGGACTTTTCTCTTCCTTGTCTTTTAGCCACCGCCATTCTGGACTGCTTTTTCCTGTTCTAACCGTTGCAGGAAGGGGGACCCCTTCCAGGGCCCAAAACTGGGCTCTTGTCTAACACTCGGATATGAATTGTCCGAGGAGACACATGTGCTGACAAAGCAAGAGATTTTATTGGGAAAGGGCACCAGGAGAGCAGGAGGGTAAAGGAACCCTGGAGAACTGCTCTGCCGCTGGCTCGCAGTCTTGGGTTTTATGGTGATGGGATTACTTTCTGGGTGGTCTCTGGCCAATCATTCTAATTCAGAGTCTTTCCTGGAGGCGCAGGCATCGCTCAGCCAAGATGGATGCTAGCGAGAGGGATTCTGGGAAGTGGAGGAACACGTGGTGTCTCCTTTTGACCTTTCCCGAACTCTTCCGGCTGGTGGTGGCTGATTAGTTCCGTATTCATTATCAGGATCTCCTGTCATAAAACAACTCCCGCAAATGGTTACTATGGTGCCTGGCCAGGGTGGGCGGTTTCAGTCAGTGTGCTTCCCCTAACATAACTACCTAACACTGCTGATAAGTCGCCCCTCAGCGTTCATTCAAAATGATCGTCTCCAAGACACATTGTTTATAATCAAGACAAAGAGAGAATTTTAGAAGCATCAAGAGAAAAGCAAATGCTCACAGCAAAGGAATTCCCGTAAGAATATCAGTGGATTTCTCAAAAGAAAACTGGCAAACCAGGAGAGAAAGGGATGATATATTCAAATTGATGAAAGTAAACCTGCCAGCCAAGAACACTTTTCTCAGGAAGGTTGTCTTTCAGAAATGAAGATGAGATGAAGATGTTGTTTCCAAAACAAACAACAGTTGAGGGAGTTCACTAACACAGGTTTGTCTCACAAGATTGCTGAGGGGAGTTCTTCAAGCTAAATGAAGGATGGTAGTTATTATATGAAAGAAGTGAAAACAGACAACAGACTTGTAAATGTAAATATGTAATCTAATACAGAATTCTCTAATACTGAATATGGTAGTGTGCTAACAACCAGTTAGCTCTAGTCTAAGGGAAGTATTAAAATAACTACAGAGAAAAATATTTTGTTAGTGATATACAGTATAAAGAGAGGCAAATTCTGACATCAGAAACAGAAAGTACAGGAGGAGATCAAAAGGTAGAGCTTCTGTATGTGGTTGAAATTAATTTGTTGTCAGTGTAACAGAGACTCTTGTGTCCATAAGATGTTATATGTGAGCCATTGTGGCAGCAAAAATGTGAAAACCTACAGTAGACTCACAAAAGGTAAAGAGAAAAGAGTCAAAGCACATCATTATCCAAAATCATCAGTTCACAGTTCTAACTGTTGGACCCAACAGTCGAATTGTCTTGGTCTCTACAGCATCCTTCAAGATCAGACCCAGAGGACTCTCCTTTCACAAAATAAAAGACTAATTAGTCTGTTTGTTATGACAAGCCAAAGAACTCTTTCTGCACCTCATCTCCTTCCTTATATCATACAGATGGTGTAGCTGTACTTTTTTAATTGCAAATTTTCATCTGTTGATATTCCTATGTGGTTTTAATGGAAAAATTGCCAAAAGATAAATCATGCCAATACCCTATATCCTCTGTTGGGTCTGATTAAAACTTAATAAGAAGCCACATGTGAGTGTGTTGTGGTTTGTCTTGTGTAGCCTTAGAGATAGAGATTTGCAGAGTTCGTTGTGATGTATTTGGTGGTGATGTGCATCTTCTTTTTGAAAATCAACTTCTGCCCTGTTAATTGCTGAAAACATTTGCCTTTAAAACAAAAATACCAATCAGCTAAATGATGTCCTCAAAAATAGTTATTTATAATAAAGATAATTTCTCTTAAATGTCTGGCATAGTACCATTCAGTCATTCAATAAACATTAGCTGAATATCTATTAAGTTACAGAGAGTGGAAATACACAACTTACACACAGGTTTAGTCTCACTCCAATCCTGGGCCCTGGAAGGGCCTTAGCAGATACTTGCAGCCTGCAAGAGCCTTGGGTAGCATACCCAGATGTGGAAAGATTTGATGATAAGGAAAAGAGAATCTGTTCACAGACTTTTAGATGTTAAACAGGAACACATTTCCCCTTGTTTCCAGAGTTCTTAGGCTGGTCTGCAGGCTGGACTCAGCTGCACCAAAGCTCCATGTGCAATAAAGCATCAGTTCATAGAGTTCTAGTCTGAGCAACCACTCAGTCTTTGAACTATGAGGGTCATCCCAGTGACATTAATCTTGGGTTTAAGAGGCTTAAGAATGACCACCTACAAGAACTGAATAGTTCTGGAGTTGGTCATTACATCAACTCTGAACAGAGGTGGATTAATCATGAAGCTAATGAAGCTTCAACCTCACATCCTCTCCTTACACCAGCCCCTTCCAAGTCCTGTGAGGAGAGCCCCAGGGCTGTGCTCACAAAGATATAGGTTTTGAAACAGCCATTTTCTTGAGATGAGGAAAAAAAATATTCAGCAAAATGATTTCTTAACCAATTTATTTCTTGACCATGGAACACTAAATCCAGGAATCAGATTTGTTCAGGAAATCAAGAGAAAACTGAGGGTGCTTAGAAAATACATGCTGCCTTTTCATTAGTACAGGATTGGTGAAAGGTAAAATAGGATCAGAGATGATGGACTGGCTAACTCAGAGGAAAGAAGAGCTGTTTAAGAATGAAGGTGAAGATGCTGAGAGACAAATTCGGGAAACTGAGCCTGACTGTCAGCACAGAGTGATGTAAAGGGAATAGGAGATGCACCGGGGCGGGTGCTGTTAGACGGGATTTAGATCTAGTTGTTGGTCAGTCAGAAATGGTGACGGAGAAACAACCAAGTCCAACAGAGGAAGCAAGGTGAAACCTGAGGGAGCAGCTTGGGATGAAGACACAGAAGGATGGGGAGATCCAGGAAAGTTTCTGCTTCATGTGACACATTCTGTCTTCTTTTCAAGTCTTCTTTCTCCTTTGTACCCGTCAGAAGAGACTGTTCTGCCGCTGGAAAAAGTGACCCGCAAATCTCAGTCACACACACACACACACACACATACACACACACAGAAATGCACACATACACATACATCCATATACAGACACACACACACTCATCACAACCTACAGATGTCTGTGGTCAGTGAGGCTCTTGCACGTGCTTCTGGCACACGCAGCTTCTGTGACAGGAAAAAGAGAGACTACAGAGTCACTCGGGCTTTTCCTGCCTCCACTCGGAAGTGACACAGGTGACACCAGCCACATTTCGTTGCCCAGAATGAGTCCGTGAGGACTGGAAATACAGCTATTTGACGAGTATTACTGTCTATTCACGTCCTTCAGTAGAACTCTTGAGAGCAGTGCTGTCAGTTTTTTCTCGCCTTGGAGAAGCTTCTGAGTTATAGCTCTGTGCAGAGATTGAACGCGATCTGACCCTCCCAGAGTGGGATTTGAAGGCATTTTGTATTTGGCTCCTTTGGCTGGTGTGTCTCTGACTCCTTACTCCACCTCAGTCTGTGCCGAGGGGGATTAGTCAGGTATGTGTCTCCCCTGCCTCCACCTCCCTTCCCCACTCAGTATCACTAACTGCAGGGTGATTTCTCAGCATTTGTTCATGCGTTCATTTCTTGTCCAATGTTTGTTAAGCTCTCTCTATGTGTCTTTACTTGAGCTTATAGAAGCATTGAAGAATAAGACACAATACTTGCTCTCAAGAAGCCCCTTCTTTAGAGACAATAAGAAAGTTTCCATTTTTACAGATTGAAGGGACACAGCAGTAGTTTTGAGCTGGAGGAATTAGAAAGAGTTCACAGAGATGAGAACTCTGTGCTTTTAAATACAAAGAAAGATATAGATATTTTCTTTCTGTAGTGGGCTTAAAAATGTGTCCTCTAGAATTCAAATATGCATAAATGTAATATTTGCTATTTTTATAACTGATTTCATCTTGGGCAGTAGCAAGGGGTGTTTGCATGGATTGAAAGTTCCACAAAGTTAACACAAAGTCTCCAATTCAAAATGACAGACTCCCATTTAAAATTTGTCCCCCAAGTTAGCTTGGGCTTATGGTAATAATTACCTCGTCTAGTTGAAGCTCGCTGCTGAGACTGGTTTTCATCTATTCAAGGAGGTAACTTCTTGTCTCTCCTTCTACAGATCGTGCCTGGGGTGAGAGGGTTTCTTACTTTCCACGCACAGTGGGAAAGGGTCCTTGGTCTGCATGTTCTTCACTTTGATTGCTCTGGTCTCTAGGTATCTGATGCTGCACTATGGAGGAATGAATGAGGCCAGTTCAGTGCCACATTCTCTGTTAGATGTTGCTGGTTTTAGACTGTAAATGGCTTAAGAGAGATGATGGGCTGGACCTCGGGCAGCTCATGACCAGCTCATGACCAAGCTCATCGCATGTCCTTGTGATGAAGTGATCTTTGGTAAAGCATTCTTTACCAACTTGGTCTCATCCATACAAGGAACACAGATTGTGAGGTGGGTCTCCAACACTCTGGTATAACAAGTCATTTGTTTCCTTTTAAAGTTGTATACTTATTTTTTAATTCAAAAATATTTTGTATATTTTTTGTATATACACATATATCTAGTGGTCATGTATTCATTTGAGAGTTGGACTATAAAGAAAGCTGAGCACCTAAGAATTGATGCCTTTGAACTGTGGTATTGGAGAAGACTCTTGAGAGTCCCTTGGACTACAAAGAAATCCAACCAGTCCATTCTAAAGGATATCAGTCCTGGGTGTTCATTGGAAGGACTGATGGTGAGGCTGAAACTCCAATACTTTGGCCATCTGATGCGAAGAGCTGACTCATTGGAAAAGACCCTGATGTTGGGAAAGATTGAGGGCAGGAGGAGAAGAGGACGACAGAGGATGAGATGGTTGGATGGTATCATTGACTCAATGGACATGGGTTTGGGTGGACTCCGGGAGTTGGTGATGGACCGGGAGGCCTGGTGTGCTGCGGTTCACCGGGTTGCCAAGAGTTGAACATGACTGAGTGACTGAACTGAACCGATTTTGTATATTAGTCACTCTGATTGGTCCTGAAAATGTCTGTCTACCAAGGGTATTTAATTATTTACTTTTCTAGCAAAGAGATTACTTAACCTCTGAAACCTCCATATTTTCATGGTGATTTGGGAATAATAATGCTACATATTGTGTTGCTTTACAATCCATAAGATGAAATAAACAGTCTAAATTAAAGAAAAGGATTCTTCCTGGTCTTTACTTCTGCATTTCTGATTCAATACAGAAGCTGTTAAATTAAATTTTTTTATAACAAAATTTCTTCCTGTTACAGTTTGTGGTTTGAGTTGAAAATATGCCAAATGATAAGTATATAAACATCCGGACCTCTTGGCCATATCTGATTAGGACCTGAAGAGGAGGCTTCATGGTGTTCACCTGTCAGTGTGCTGAGCTCTGTCTTCTTTATCTTTGGATACACAAAGATGCAGCATTTATACATGTTTGGAGCTGGCTCTCTCAGCACTGCTCTTAGAATGGGGCTAGACTTGTTTCAACTGATTGCATTCATTGCAGAGAAGTGTAGAAGTGAACCATACATAGCTTATACCACTTAATCATATTGAAATATCATTACAAGAATTGACACAACTTGCATTGTGCTATTAAGTCCAAATATCAAGTTAAATTATATCTCAAAAGATTTCTTTGGATTGAAATGATTTGTGCAAAATACCTGGCTGACATTCATTCATTCAGGTATACAATAGACATCATTTAGGATTTTTAATTAGCAGGCACTCTGGATAAGGGGGTGAATTAGACACAGAACCTTTACCAAGTCCATTTATAAAGTAAAATTAGCAAGTAAACAACTTAATTCATGAAGTTCACAGTTGGTAAGGTTAAGGGTCATAAGCAGTAGAACCTCCCTCTGGGGCACAGAGAGAAGGGGTGATGTGTGGAAGACACAAGTCTGACCCCAGTCACCATCACAGCATGTGGTTCTGGGAGAGTTTTGGCAGTTCCAGTCAAGGCTCCAGGTAACAGAATTGAGTTCCCGTTCTAGAGTCCTGGGATTCCTGGGATGGAATGGAGAGAGGAGCCCTAATATTGCTTCTCCACCACTATGATGTACTACTATTAACTAGTGATTATTTCTCTTACTAAGGCCAACTCATTTAATTCTAACCAAAACTGTCATCTATAAACAAACACAACCCTTCGTTTATAGACAAAGCCACTGCACAGAGAGCGTAAGGATCCTGTTCAAGGGCACACGCGTGGTATGTGGCTGAGCTCTCAGTCATGGTATGTGGCTGGCTCCTGAGCCTGTCCTCCTGACCCCTGAAGTTCATTGTTGACATAGCTGGGCTAGTGTCCTCCCTAAAGCTTTCCTCCTTCAAATCTTGGATGAGATTGGACACTGAGATTTCCTTATGTGTCAGAGAAGACGAACCTTCATAAGAGGGTAAGTTGGTCCATGCTGACCTTGCATCCCCAGCTCTGGGGTAGAGGATGCTGCCTGGGCACAGCCTGCCAGCCCTGGGTTAGCCCCTCCTTCCAGCCCACTCTATCCTTATAACAGGATATGGAGTCCCTAACAGGATGTTACCTATGAGATCTCAATCCTGAGGTGAGACCATGTGTGTACCTGGTTCACTAAATGCATCCCTGTGTCATCCTTAGGAGGAATGACTGGACTCCAGGAAGCACATCCTGTATTCTAGGTGTTTGTCTGGTGGTTTCTGGTGATGTTGTGGAGTGGAGTCCATAACTGGGTAAGGAGTGATGACTCTGGGTCCCAGGGGGAATAGAGCATCGACTCTAGTGACTGAGCAGATCCTGTTCCTACTCCAGTGCCTGAGTTTATACTCTGGTTCTGACATTTATAATCAGCTATTATCACTACTGTGTTAAGCATCCAGAAGGAGATGGGGGTTCATGTACAGATGGGGGCTTGGAAGTCAGAGGAACACAGGAAAAGTAAGTGTTATAAAATAACAGGTTAATATTAACATATTTAGAGGGAGAAAAGCATGTGTTCAATTGACTTTTCTTCCTTTTCATTTGCCTGAGTCTCAAGTAGCAAGGATGGGCATGGCATGACAGAGAAGCTGTGTCTGCTGACCGGGATGAGGCGTCCTTCCAGTGGGGGATGTGACAGGGCTGTAACGTGGTCCACAGCTGTTGGCTTCACCGAGACCTTCAGGTGTGGGTGGGGGAGGGTGTGAAGCCGTCTCTGGGCTCTGGTGGGGACTCTGAGGCGTGTGTGTCACAGATGCTTCCTTCCCCCGTTTGTGCCGAAATGATGAGAGTCAGGGTGAGTGGGCTTCATGGTGGGTTTTTGTGGACCACAAGGTGCATCATGGGAATCTTTAGCCCGAGGGAGTATGAGGAGTGAGGGCAGTATGTTAGCGACCTTGAATTTCGATGGGGGAGCTCTGTCTTGCAGCATTACTGCCCTTCTGTCTCTACACTCATCCCTCGTCTACTTCCTGGGGAGCATCGGGAGCTTCTCTGATCAGTGGAACACAACAAGGCAGCAATGGCCACACTGGGCATCACCCTTCTGCTTGGCTCTGTGCCCTCAATCCACCTGGCTTCCATTCTTGCCACTAACTTTCCTCTTTAACTTAGAATGAATGAACCCTCTTTTCTGCTTCATTTGCCTCTTCTTTGCCCCTTGTCTGCAGCCATTGTGCAGTGGAATACTTTCTATTTGTCCCTCTGTCTGGGGGCAGTTCCCTTAAATAATATTTTGCATCTTTAGTTATGGCTTATAAAGCATGTGTGTTCTGAATCCTATCAAACAAAATGTTCTATATGCAAAGGGGCAAAATGTGAAGTTTAGAAAATGTCAATCTTTCTAAGCTACATATTTTCTTCAAGGGATCCCCACTCCTATTTTGGAGAGCTAGGGTTGAATAATGACTACTATTTTCTCTTTGTTTCCTGTAACAGCAATCTCTTTCTCTCCTGAAACATCATTTGTTGACTAGCTGAAAGGGGTATTTCACATAAAATGAAATGCAATAAACAGAAAGGGATTTAGCATGTCTGAAAATCCCTTATAAGGGCTTCCCAGGTGGTTCAGCAATAAAGAACCCGCCTGTCAATGCAGGAGACACAGGAGACGTGGGTTTGATCCCTGGGTCGAGAAGAACCCCTCGAGAAGGAAATGGCAACCCACCCTAGTATTCTTGCTTGGGAAAGCCTATGGACAGAGGAGCCTGGAGGGTTACAGCCCAGGGGTCACAAAGACTAGGACACAACTGAGCATAAATATACCTTCTCCAGGACCCAGTGTCCAGATCATTCTGAGAAGAGAAGAAAGACCTGCAGTCTCAACCCCTCAACTTAATGGTTTCCACCTCACCCTCTCTATGGTCACCTGTGAATTCCTGCAACTCCTGTCCTCATTTTCTTCTGGCCCAATATGTATTCTTTCAAGCCTTCTTATAGTACTCTGCTTCCGGCCTGAGGTCAGTACTGGGAAGATCAATATTTGATTCCACTAAAGTTATTCTTCATAGGCCAATCGATTCCACAACTTGACCCTGCGAGATCTCACAGTTCTTGGGGATCGACCAGGGTGATCAGAGGAAAAAAAGGTACTCATAGTTTTCTGCACCAGCCCCGGTCATGGGGTCTGGCAGTCAGGACCACGGGAGCAGGAGGTCAAAGGACCGTGTTGCTCATATAAGGAGATGTTGAAGATACAGAAGCTCATTGGTGTTTGAGCTTCAGAAAGTGGCAGATGCAGCCTCCGATAGTGCCTGAAATGGTGAAAGGTGTCGCTATTGGCTCTCAGGAGGGAGGATGTAGGGGACGGCCTATATAGACCCCGGTTGGCACCCTGACGCCTCCTCACAGGCTGATCCTGCAGCTGGGACTGTGACCTTGAGGACGTGAAGTCAGGATGGCTCTAAGCCAACACCTCTCCCTCCAGAGACTCTGTGTCCTCCTCCTCGGCACAGTGGTGGGTGGTCAAGGTAAGAGCTGCCCCTCTCTCCTGGGTCCACACCAGGTTGTGGAGACCTTAATAAAGGGAAAGGATATGGAACTGTGGAGCCGCAGTCTTAGTGTTTTTGTCCAAAATCAAAGCACTCCGACTGTGAATACTGGTCCCTCTCCTGTGGGGAGTCCATTGGTCATAGAGGCAGATTTTACAGAGCAGTGAGGTTTGATCTGGACCGAGGTGGGTCAACCTGACTCCCCTCTCTGTCTCGCTTGTTCTCAGGGAGCTTCTAGGGGTCCCGGTGACTCCCAGTGTGTGCAAATTCCAGTGACTGACCTCAGCTTGGACTCTGGGCTGTTCCCACATGCTCCACATGCCTGGTGTGTGAGCACTGCCTTTAGATCCCCGTGTTTCCTGTGTCTGTGCTCCTGTAGGCTCTGTGCTTGTGTGTGTGTGTGTGTGTGTGTGTGTGTGTGTGTGTGTGTGTGTGCAGGTGAGGAGTGTGTGAGCGTGTGTGTGTGTGAAGGTATGAGGAGTGTGTGTGTGTGAGGAGTTTATGTATTTGTGTGTGTGAGGGTGTGAAGAGTGTGTGTGTGGGGGGAGTATGTGAGGAGTGCCTGAGTGGTGTATAAGGGTGTGTGAGGAGTGTGTGAGGGTGAGTGTGGGTGAGGGTATGAGGAGTGTGTGTGTGTGTGTGTGTGTGTGTGTGTATGTGTGCAGGTGAGGAGTGTGTGAGGGTGTGTGTGAGGGTATGGGGAGTGTGTGTGTGTGAGGGTGTATATGTGTGTGAGGAGTTTATATATTTGTGTGTGTGAGGGTGTGAAGAGTGTCTGTGTGTGGGGAGTATGTGAGGAGTGTCTGAGTGGTGTATGAGGGTGTGTGTGGACTATGTGAGGGTGAGTGAGGGTGTGTGAGGAGTGTTTGTGTACCGTGTGAGGGTGTGTGTATTTGTGTGAGAACATGTATGTGTGGGAGTGTGTGAGGCTCTGTGTGTGTGTGTGTGTGTGTGTGTGTGTGTAAGTGGGATGGATCCTGTCTCTGTGAGATGAACGGGGCCGCTGAGCAGGGACTGAGTCCGCTGGTCTGTGAAGCACACAGGGTCTCACAGCGCTGGGTGTCATGGCCGCTCCTTGTAACTGGATCAGAGATAATCGCGCACCTGCCTGCCTCTCTCTGGCTCCTCTCGCCCATCCCCCCGGCTCCCCTCTGCTTGTTGCCGGGTCTGCCCAGCACTGGACTCTGTGAGAGGCTCCGCCTGCTGGCCTCGCCTGTTCCCACCAGGTGTCCATTATGGAGCAGAGAAGCCCCCATCCAGGAGAGAGGACCTCTTGTCTGTAGAGATCAGTTCATGCATAGCCTCAGGTGTATAAGTTTCTAAGTCCCTGCCCTGGTCCCTGTGACTCATTTCCTGATGTGCTGGGGGCCTGGGACGGTCCTTTTCCCTCCCAGGAGCTGCTGTGACTCTGTAGGGAGCTCTTTCTCTCGTGCCCTTTCCTGCCCCTCCCTGGGAGCTGCTTCCCCCTGAGTGAGAGAGGAGTATGTCATCAACCTTCTGTCATGGTCTGCAAGGTTTCTTTGGACAAATCCACTGATCTGCTTAGGGGAGTCTTCTTGGGTGACAGAATTTTTTTCTTCTCCTTAGACTTTTTTGAATTCTCTCTTTGTCTTTGCATTCAGACAGTTTACTCTGTGCCTCTTGGAGAAGGTTGTTTTGGATTGAAATTTTGGGGTTATTTATTAGCTTAGAACTTAGATGTCCAGATTTTCCCCCAGGTTTGGGAAATTCTCAGCCTGTCTTTCTTTCTTTGCAAGGTCTCCTTGCTGCATGCGGGATTTCTCTAGTTGCGGTAAGCAGGGGCTACTCCTTGCTGCAGTGCACAGACTTCTCACTCTGGTGGCTTCTCTTGGTGCAGACCACAGGTCTAGGTGCACAGGTTTCAGTAGTTGAGGCACACCGGCTTAGTTGCTCTGCGGCGTGTGGAATCTTCCTGGACCAGGGATTGAACTCATGTCCCCTGCATTAGCAGGCATATTCTTATCCACTTCACCACCAGGGAAGTCCTCAGCCATTATTTCTTTTCTCCTTCACTTCTCCTGTGACTCCATTCAATACATTGTTTCTCTTTATGGTGAACACAGTTCCCACTGCTTTCTATATTCCTTTCATTCTCTTTTTGTTCCTCTAATTGGATACTTTCAACTGATTTTTCTTCTAACTTCTTTTTTTTTTCTTTTCCTTGGTCAAGTTTGTTGTTGAATCTCTATACTGAATTCTTCAGTTTACTCATTGTCTTATGTTCATGCTAAATTGCCTCCATCACGTGTGACTCTTTGTGACCCCATGGACTGTAACCCACCAGGGTCCTCTGCCCATGGGATTCACCAGGCAAGAATACTGGAGTGGGTTGCTATGTACTCCTCCAGGGGATCTTCCAGACCCAGGGATCGAATCTGAGTCTCTTACATCTCCTGTGTTGGCAGATGGATTCTTTACCACTAGCACCACCCGGGAAGCCCATTCATTTATTACTCAGCTTCAAAATACCTGGTTAGCTTTTTTTTTTTCCCTTAATTTTGTATGTCTCTATTGCTCTTATTTTATTTGTATTATTTTCCTGATGTCAATAAATATTTGAATTCTCTTGTAACTCTCTGAGCATCTTTTGAAGTATTATTTTGAATTCTTTGTCAGGCAATTCTTGGATCTCCATTAATTTGAACTGGTTACAGGAGGTTTACTGTATTCCTCTGGTGCGATTTTGTTTCCCTGATTCTCCTTGATGTCTTATTCTCTTGTAGATGTCTGCACATTTAAAAAAGCTGTCACCTCTGCCAGACACTAAGTCCTGATTTCAGTAGAGAAAGCCTTTCATCTCTGGGTAGGGGCACACTGGAATGTACTGCAGGGTGCCAAGTGCAGAGCATAAGGTGGCACTGGGTCAGGGAGAACATGAGGCTGTTTGGCTCAGGCTGCTGACGTCCACAGCACTGACAACTGTGTGGTGTTTGGCAAGTGTTGCAGGGAGTCTGCTGTCACTGGAATGGTAGTTGGTGCCCTCAGCAGTGCCTCTGGTTCTAAAGCCTAGGGATCATGTCCAGCAGTGGTGGTGGTCAGAGCCAATGGTGTGCACACACTTGGCTTTGGGGGCCTGTTGCAGGTGCATCTGTGGGGGAGATGATGATTGCAGATGCTCATGTTGTGGGAAGGCCTAGGAAGGCAGCAAAGGCCAAGACCAACAATGGCTCATTGCTCAAACTCATGTCCATTGAGCTGGTGATGCTATCTAACCATCTCATCCGTGCGGCCCTTCTCCTTTTTCTTCAGTCGTTCCCAGCATCAGGGTCTTTCCCAATGAGTCAGCTCTTTGCATCAGGTGGCCAAAGTATTGGAGCTTCAGCTACAGCATCAGTCCTTTCAATAAATATTCAGGGTTGATTACCTTTAGGATTGACTGGTTTGATCTCCTTGCTGTCCAAAGAACTCTCAAGAGTCTTCTCAAGCACCAAAGATCGAAAGCATCAACTCTTCAGGGCTCAGCCTTCTTTATGGTCCAACTCTCACATCCATACATGACTACTGGAAAACCATCATCTGTGCTTGTTATTAATTCTTTCAGGGGTAAAATCTGCTGCATCTGTCTGCAGAGCGGGTCACTGTGAACTGTGATTGCTCCTGCCATGTGGTTGCTATTGGTCCTTTGCTCTTCTTTCTTTTGCCTAGCCATCTCTATAAGACTGGCTCAGCTTTGCAGGTCTGTGGGAAGTGAACCTGAAGCAGGACTTTCATATGGTGCCCCAAAGGCTAGGGACACTCGTTACTCAACCTGCTCTTACCCTCTTGGTGAGAGGAACTCTCCTGGCACCCTTGACACTGAGTGATTCTGGTTTGGAGGATGTAATGATGCCTCCAAAATGACAGCATCTTGGCGTGGTCAATCTTCTTAGGGTACTCCAGATCTTTCTGGAGGTGTTTTTGTTACTGATCGCTGTCTAAGTTTGGTCTTTTTTAAGAAGATGGAGGCTACTGTCTCCTAAATCAGCATTTTGGTAACAGCACATTTGAGGTCTTCACTCTTTGAGAGAATGGTTTTGAGTGTAGAATTTTAGATTGGCAATTTTTTTTCTTTCAGTAAATCTAAGGCTTAAGTCTACTCTACCCTGACATCTCTTTTTGTTCTTGGGGTTTTAGATGTTAGTATAGATGTTTCTCAGTTTTATACACCTAGTCTTTATCTTAGTATTTTTCTTTCTGTCAATTTTCTGCTGTTATTTCCCATTTTAGTAAAAGTAAGCTAGGTATGGTGTAGTAAAAAAACAAAATGTGTCCTTATATAACATGTTCTGTTCACTTTGGCAGGACTTCTGCTATCACAGTTCTTCAAGCACTCAGGTTGTTGAATTCTCCACCATTATATTATACTACCACTGCAATATTAAGCTGCAGGATTTGCTGTGGTAGAAAAACATATTGGCTCTTAAGTGTTGCTCTGTGGAAGTGACATCATTTGTTCTACCACATTGTTGAATGAGCCAGATCACATGGTTATCCTTAACTTCAAATAGGCAAGGAAGTATTACTATTTCCACATGCTCATAAAAAGGGAATTTTAAATGTTGCTGAACACTAGTCATGTCTCCATCTATAATGTTCTTGCAAATGAACTCCTTTTTAATGCAGAAACCAGAGTCGTCTTAAAACTTAATCGCTAAAGTGACACCTAATCACTTTTGTCAAATTCCATTTGTTACATGTGTGTTACTAGGTACATTTGAGTGTGGATTACACAAGGACATGAACACAAGGTGGCAGGAATAACCGGGACACTGTAGAGCCTGTTACCTCAGCCCTCTGTTCCTAAGCTGGATGAGATGCTCCCTATGGACAGGGAAAAAGAGGGAGGATTCCTCCCTGGATCCCGGGCCGTGAGCAGTAACTGAGATGGGGAAGCTGGGCCCTAGTAGCCTTGGGCACATCTACAGGGAGGGCAGCATCCAGAGTCTCTGAAGGCCTGTCCTCGGTGGTGTCCCTGGAGCTGGTTTTACAGGCTCGTGAGAAATACCTGTGCCTCCCTTCCTGCTCCAGGTTCAGTGATGGCACATTGGGAGCTTCGAGATGGCCACGGTGGGAATGTTTATACCACAGAGGTCAAGAAATACTATATCCCATGCACTTTTTTGCTCCTCAGAGAGCTAATGTTTTAAATATTTATATCACTGCAAGTCTCCTAAAATCTCTCCTGTGTCCTGTGTCTGTTCTCTCTCGAAGATCTGGAGCTGAGGCTGAAAGATGGAGCCCACCGCTGTGAGGGGAGAGTGGAAGTGAAGCACCAAGGAGAATGGGGCACAGTGTATGATGGCTACTGGAACATGAAGGATGCATCTGTAGTGTGCAGACAGCTGGAGTGTGGAGTTGCTATTGGTTTTCCTGGATGGGCTTATTTTGGGCCAGGACTTGGTCCCATTTGGCTTTCGTATACTTCATGTGAAGGGACAGAGTCAACTGTCAGTGACTGTAGGCATTCTGATATTAGAGACTATCGTAATGATGGCTCTTCCCATGACTGGGATGCTGGAGTGGTCTGCTCAGGTAAGTCCTGTCTGATCTGGCAAGGTATCTCTAGCAGGTGAATCCTCTATCTTATCACCAGAATGACTCGAGATTATGGATTATAGCCTTTAGAACATGCTTCAGTGAAAGGTCTGTCACAGAATGTAGAGAAGTCAGGTCAAAAGTTTCATACAGATACAGCTGTTGTGTTTGACCTCTGTGACATAGTCTTATCATGGTAATTGTTCTGTATTCTTTGATATAATGGTCAGTAGGGTGTGGCTACATGGTACAGGGTGGTGGACACAGAAGAGTTGTAGGCAACAAGGTTTATCGTACTCATAGGTCCTAAAACTCAGAGTCACCACACTCCATCAGGACAGTATGTGGGGGATGTGCCAATAGAATAGGCTCAACCAAGCAATGGTGACCCAAAAGGGCATGTTAAGACACATGGACAAGTGACCATATGGGGGGTCAGGGTGCAGTTCGTTACACAAGGAAAAGGTGTGAGGGGATTTCCCTGGTGCATTTAAATGTCCTTAGGTCACAGTCAGAGGAAGCCAGAAGTGGAACTTGTGGCAGAAAACAGTCTCATCACACTGGTGCACCTGATCAACTGAGTGGGGAGCTCACATCACATTTGCAGGGATGTTGAGGGACCAGGAAAGTGAAGTCTTGAAGTTTACAACACAGTAGCTGAAGTGCATCACATATAAGAGGCAGTGAAGCTAAGAGGACCTGAAGTGACTCCTATGCAGTGCTCAGTGCTATCTATGTGTTTGACCTGTGCCAAGGTGGATGCAGTAAAGACAGCAGTGAACCTAGTGTGTGAGTGGGTGATCACAGCATTTGACAGAGATGCTTCTAGTTGTTATCATAATTATTGATTGGGTGTCCAGGTTATTAATCCCACCAGAGAAGCTGGACTGGAGGAAGATATTGTCAGTTATCACAGTGAATTCCCTCACATAGGGAGCTGGTCTTAGGCAAGAATCACCCCATCTGATGTGATCGTGGGACAACGGAGCCCTGAGGACATCTGCAGTAGGTCCTTAGCAGTCACAGTCAATCAACTCTTGGGTGTTTATGTTGAGGAAGATCATTGGAAAAGTGATCTTTGCTAATCTCACCTTCAGCAGATCTTTGATGATTCTAGTTGAAGCCCTTAAGAAAACAATTCTTTCCCTTTTCAAAAGGGACTTTATTGAGGTCTGACTGACATACAAAACTGCTTGATTATGCATTTGTGAAACCATTACAGCACTTATGTCATAAATCTGTTCATCTCTTCAAAACGTTTCCTTCCAGTCTCTTTATTATTCTTATTAAAAATAATTATTTTCAAGGTTTAAATTTTAAATTTTAATTAGAAGCTTTTGTTTTAAGCAAACCTGTTTTCTGGCATCTCAAGTAACCTTTCTCATTGTCACAATGTCCTAATCATGGTTCCAACTGCGAATAAATTTGTGGAAACACTACAGGTGTCTCTACAATATTTTGATAAATCACTATCTGAATGAAAATGGAGTGTGTGAGGTTTGAACTTTTTGTGAAATTAGAACTCCCAATGTTATCACCCTAAGAACACTGATGTCTTGATATTAATTCTTGTTAAGATACACTTAAAACTGACTGCCATTGCTCTAACTTAGGCGCTCACATTTTTATGAATGGTTCCATGTTCCTTTTATTTCTCTTTTTGTCACTAGTTTCCTCCCCTTGGTCTGTCATTTCTGTATTTTCAGACATGTTTTAATTTCGCAAAGATAAGTTAAAGTGGTGGTGATGTAGTAGAGATAAGATTAGAATAGCTTGTTTTTTCATTATCTTAATCGAAATTGAACTCTTGAAGTTTCTTCTGGTTAATCTTAGGAGTCAGGTATGGAAGAGAAATTTCAGCCTCAGTAGTGGATTGTTGGAAGTGGAGTTCTGTGTTTAGGAGAAATCTAGAGTGGAAATAATGACCAGAGCAGAATGTCGAGAAGCTTGTTTGAAATAAGGAGGGGACTTCAATGAGGGGCTAAACAAATTGAGCGGGACTGTGGTGCAAGTGTGCTAAGTTGCTTCAGTCCTGTCCTACTCTTTGTGACACCATGGACCGTAGCCCAGCAAGTTCCTCTGTCCATTGGATTCTCCAGGCAAGAATACTGGAGTGGGTTGCCATTTCCTTCTTCAGGGGATCTTTGTCACCCAGGGATCAAACCTGGGTCTCTTGCATTGCAGGCAGAGTCTTGATTATCTTCTGAGTCACCAGGGACTACAGTACTGAAGTGGAAACTGGTGAGGGGATGAAGATGCAAGGATTGCAGGAGGGGAGGGTTGGAAAGATGCAGGCCAACTCCTACATTCACCACAGCCTCTGTGTTACACTTCCTTCCTGCCCTCATCCCTTCCCTCCCTCTCTTCCTTTATCTTGTTGTGGGAGTCATTTCTGAGCTCTGTGGAAGTGCTAGGAGGTTGCAGTTTTCTTAGAGGAAAGTTTTTATAATACAGATTCTGTATATTTAACAAATGTAAGTTTACTCATATTTTGCTCTCTTTTTTATATCAGATTTCGGTGAGTTGTGTTTCACAAGTAATGTGTTTTCAAGGACTAGGCCTACTTTACAGAAATATTTTCAAATTAGTATAACGCTGGTTCATATCTCTTATCTTTAGATGTCGGTAAGATCTATAATGATAATCCTCCTTTTGTTACTGGTGTTGTTAATTTGGGTTCCCTCTTTTTTCTTAATTGGTTTTGCTAGAAGATTATCAGCGTTAATGTTCTTTTTAAGAGAATCACTAATGGATCCTATTGACTTTTTTGATTTGTGTTTTCTTTCTACTTAATTGATTTCTGTACTCACTTTTCACTCCTCTTTTTCAGTTATGATCTTCCTTGATAGCTCAGTTGCTAGAGTCTGCCTGCAGTGCAGGAGACCCCTGTTTGATTCCTGGATTGGGAAGATCCCCTGGAGAAGGGATAGGCTACCCACTCCAGTTTTCCTGGGCTTATTTTGTGGCTCAACTGGTAAAGAATCTGCCTGCAATGCGGAGCACCTGGTTCGATCCTTGGGTTGGGAAGATTCCCTGGAGAAGGGAAGGCTACCCACTCCAGTATTCTGGCCTGGAGAATTCCATGGATTGTATAGACCATGGGGTCACAAAGAGTCAGACATGACTGAGTGACTTTCGCTTTTCAGTTATGATTATTGTTGCTTTTGTAGATTCTTGGGTCTTGGATCATTTTCTTCTGTTTCTATTTTTATTCTAATGTAGGCATCAAGGAAGCATCAAGGTTCTAAATTTTCTTCTAAGCATCACTTTATTTTTAAGACACCAGTTTTGATAGTATATAATTTCTTTTGTATTTTATTACCATAAAATGTTTCTTTTTCTCTGAATGTATTCTTTGTCTTATAGTCTGACTTTGTATGATATTAATATAGATGCTGTATACAGCTTTCTCTGATTTGTGTTTGCATAGTATATAATTTTTTACCTTTTTAATATGTTTCTGTGTTTATATTTAAACACACATATATTTATAGATAGTATATTGTTTTGTCTTATTTTATCTGGTCTTATCACCTTGATGTCTATTTGGAGTACTTAAATTATTTACATTTAATGTAATTATTGATATAATTGGGTTTAAGTGTACTTGCCTGCTATCTGTTATATCTTTGTTCCTATTTTAATCTTTGAGTATATTTTATTATTTTATCTTAAAACTCTATTGGCTTATTAATCATATCAGATTTTTAGATGATAATAGTGTTGAATTATTTTTTTAAATTTTAAAATTATTTTTATTTATTTTTGGCTGTGCTGGGTCTTCACTGATTCATGGGTTTTTCTCTAGCTGCGGAGATCAGAGGCTACTCTCTAGTTGCAGGCACGAAGTTCCCATTGCGGTGGCCTCTCTTGTTTTGGAGCACAGGCTCTAGGGTGCACAAGCTTCAATAGTCGTGGCCCCTGGGCTCTAGAGCACAGGCTCACTAGTTGTGATGCATCGGCTTAGTTACTCCGTGGTATGCGGGATTCTCCTAGACCTGGGATCGAAACCGCATCTCCTGCATTGGCAGATGGATTGTTCACCACTGAACCATTGGGGAAGCCCATGTTGAATTATTAATCTTTAATTACATTCTACCTTGAAATGATATTATGTCACAACATGCAATGTCAGTCACTATAGTTTTCTTCCACTTCCCTGTTCTTATCTTTGGTGCTATCATTGTCATGCATTCTACTTATAAATTTATTATGAATCTTATAGCTTGTTGCTAATATTTTGCCTTAAATCTTCTCATAGAGAATCAGCATTTAGCTCAGTCTCTGCAGCTTTGAGAGGATCCCTGTTTTCATCTGCTGTCATCTCCCTTTAGCTTGAAGAACTTTCTGAGGCAGTTCTGTGTAGTGTGTGTCTGGTGGCTTCCAATTCTATCATCCTTCATTGACCTGAAATCATTTTAAGTTTCATTCAGTTTTGAAAAGTATTTTCAAAGCTGATTCAATTCTAGGGTAACAAATGCCCAACCCCAATACTTTAAATATGCTTTTACATTGTCATCTGACTTTCATTGCCTCCAACAAAAAGTCAGTAAATAATACTTCTTTTTGTTCCCTGTATATTGTGTGTCAAATTTCTCTGGCTGCTCTTAAGATATTTTTTTCTTTGTTTACTACTGAATTTCAGCATTTACATTGTCATGTTTTCTGAGAATGATTTCATTACCTTGTTTGGAGTTTGTTTAGCTTTTTGAATCAGTGGATTTACAGTTTTAAAAAAATTTGGAAAAACTTCATTTATCTTTTCTTAGTATTTTTCTGCACAGCCCTTATTTTGAATCTCCAAATACACATATTTTATATATTTTTATGTTATCCACTACATGCCACTGTGTTTTCATTCATATTTTTCTGCCTTTTGCTCTCTTTGGTTCAGTTTAGATAGTCTCTATTGCAGTGTTTTACTTCCCAATTCTTTCACTCTGCAATGTCTAGTCTCTTGTGTAATTAATCCAAATAATTGTCCATTCCAATACTATATTTTTTCAGTTTTAGACGTCTCATTTGTTTATTTTTCCTAGTTTTCCTCCCTGTTTATTTTTATTCTTCATTACGCATATTGATATTAGTGGTTTAAATATCTCTTCAGCCAATTCAATCATTTCTATAATTTCTGGAGCTGATTTAAATAATTATTTTTTAAAAATGTGTTATGGGTTACATTTTTCCCCTTTGGAAATTCTAATAACTTTTTTGGTTGGATGTTGGGCATCACTAACCTGTCCTTTACCAGTAAGAACTTTAGAAATAAATAATCAGAACACATCTAAAAATCAGGGAATTGTACTTGATGAATCAAATAAAGTTTTTTCATTGGCTTATCTTCATTCTGTTCAAAATGTGTTCCTTTGATGACCAAATGATGAACTTTTAGTTTGGTTTGTCTCCTTTAGTTTTAAGACTTCCTTGATACCGCCTTGCCTGCCATATGCCCCACCTACACCCTACTTCCTCAGCAGTAGCTATCCTTTCTGATTTTCTTTTCCATTCATCTGTATCTTTTAAAATGGTGTTTGCTTGTCTGAAGTGGGAGAAATGAAAAAGGATAGCAGTTTAAGTGGTAGATGGGAGGAGCAGAGGGTGATGTAATATGCTAACAACCTATTCAATAAGTGTTTCCCACAAATACTTACATATTTTGTTCATATTGAGGTTTTTCCAACTTGGAACTCTGCACATTATGGCTTGTTTGCTCACTTCCTCCTCCTTCTCCTTGTTCCTGCTTCTAGAATTGTAAAACATTCAACATGCCATCTTCTTTTAGAATTGTAAAACATCTGTGAAAGAAATTAAAGACAATAAGATCAATGGAAAGTCATTCTGTGCTTCTAACCTGGAAGAATTAACATTGTTAAAATGCCTGTACTTGTCAAAGTGATCTACAGATTTAATGCAATTCCTATCTAAATCCCAATGACATTCTTAATAGAAATAGAGAAAACAATATTAAAATAGGAGTGTGTGGTTTAATTTTTATATATTCATGAATGTCCTGTTTCCTTATGACTATTGAGTTTTAGTTCCATTCCATTATGGTCATGAAAGATACTTGGAATTATTTGTTAAGAGTTATTTGTAACCTAGCCTGGAGAATATTCCATTTGTACTTGAGAAGAATGCATATTTTTCTGAGGTTAGAATTAGTACAATGATAGTATTAAAATCAATTAGCATTTTGTATGAGTCCTGTTTCAGGAGAAAAACCTTTAATAGGAGATGATCTGGAAACTCAACTGTCTGGTAAGCTCCCACTGAGAATACACATCTACCAGGTTCTTTGACTAATCCTAGGATTTCAAGTGAGTTGGCTGGGACTCTCTATGACTCTCTGAGTTTTCTTAATTCGTCTTCTTTCCCACTGAGGTCAATGAAGAAATTCATGAAATTTTTGCTATTGAGAAGACAAGATGTGATGACATAAACATGAATTAGTGATAGTGTCTATATTTCTTCTCTGGAGCTGTCACCTGTCTACAGGTTGGCATCCCCTCATGGATCCAGCCTCAAGACTTTCCCTCATCTAAGTCACTTGAGGACTAGCTCCTGGGAGAGAAAACCGATCAGAATATTAGCTCCACAAGTCCCACGAAAGCTTTCTAAGCTTGTCTGGATGCTAGGTCTCTAATCTCATAGCCCACGTCCCTCTGGGTGGCTTCTGTTCGGCCTATCTCTACTTTCAAGTGCCTGCATATTATAGATTATCCTTGGATCTGTAGGTCCTAGGTTGCTAAATGAGAAATTCACTTCTGCAACCAATGCTAAAAGATGTGTTTCCAGTATTCAGCCATTCCAATGATCTGAACTGGGCTCTGTAGTTTCTTGGCTCCTAGACCAAGGAATTCAGATTTCTAACCTGTCTCAAAGTGTATGTTCTTGGGATTCAGCCATTCCAAACTGACCTTGTAATCCTGGATTTCTCTTTAGAAATATGCTCAAGAAAATTCAATTATGACACTAACTGTCAAAGACTGTCTATATGCTCCACTTCTGAAAAGAAAAACTTTCATACCACGGCCTGTAATGTGCAGTTTCAAGTCAGTACCACAAACATTCACTGGTTTTCTTGTTATTTCCTCTTAGGATTTGCACGTCTGGCTGGAGGGGATGGACCCTGCTCAGGGCGAGTAGAAGTGCATTCTGGAGAAGACTGGATCCCAGTGTCTGATGGGAACTTCACACTCCCGACTGCCCAGGTCATCTGTGCAGAGCTGGGGTGCGGCAAGGCTGTGTCTGTCCTGGGACACGTGCCCTTCAGAGGATCCGATGGCCGGGTCTGGGCTGAAGAGTTCAGGTGTGAGGGGGAGGAGCCTGAGCTCCAGGTCTGCCCCAGGGTGCCCTGTCCAGGGGGCACGTGCCACCACAGTGGAGCTGCTCAGGTTGTCTGTTCAGGTGAGATGCAGGTCAGGCCTTTCATCTCTGTGGATATCCTGTTCATGTGATTTTACTGAAACCCTGTCTTCTTCTACCAGCGTACTCAGAAGTCCGGCTCATGACAAACGGCTCCTCTCAGTGTGAAGGGCAGGTGGAGATGAACATTTCTGGACGATGGAGAGCGCTCTGTGCCTCCCACTGGAGTCTGGCCAATGCCCATGTTGTCTGTCGTCAGCTTGGCTGTGGAGTTGCCATCTCCACTCCCAGCGGACCACACTTTGTGGAAGAAGGTGATCAGATCTCCACAGTCCGATTTCACTGCTCGGGGGCGGAGTCCTTCCTATGGAGGTGCCCTGTGACTGTCCTGGGTGGGCCTGACTGTTCCCATGGCAACACGGCTTCTGTGATCTGCTCAGGTAAGAGAGAGGGACAAGGGCTACTGGTACTCAGGATGCTCCTGGAGTGAAACGTCCCCAAGAGCAGAGAGTGAGGGAAAATGGACTTCAAGGTCAGATATTTCGTGGTGAAATATGGATCTTCTCATTGTTCCTTCATTTTTCAGGCCAGGGCAAGAAGTGTGAAGGGGAATAGTATATTTTTAAGCAACATTGTTGCTTACATATAATCATAGAAGATAGTGTGGAAGCAGTAAGTGTAGACTTCAGTATGAACCCCAAGCCAGAGCAACAAAGAGAATGTCCCCAGCACCACAGTCACTATTGTCCCCAGTAACTGTGTCCTCCCTCCTCTACAGGGAAAACCACTTACCTAACTTCTTCTAACATAGTGTTTTATCAATTTTTGAACTTTATATAAAATGATGCAGTATGTTGCATCTTTTGTATCTAATTTCTTAGACTCAAAATTATGTTTGGGATTCACTCATGATGTTGTATATTGTAGCACTTTATTTTTTTTTATTACCGTAGAGTATGACTTTGAATGATCACATGGTCATGTACTGATCAGTTCTACTGACAGTATAAATCTGAGTTGTTTCCAGTTCTTGACTATTACAAATAAAATACTACAACTTACCATGACAATGTCTTTGGATGCAAATATGTGTTACTTACTTTCCATGTTTAACCCTTGGTCTTTTCTTTTCTTTATTTAAATCAAATGGTGTCCTTTGATGAACTCATTTCTTAATCTTATGGAAACATAACTTGCCAACTTTTTCCTGTACATTTAATGCTTCTTATACTCTTTCAAACAGAATTTTTGCCTACTCCAAGATCATAAAAACATTCTCCAAGAGTACCTTATGGAAATTTTATTATTTTTCTCTCGCATGTAATTGTGCATTCCTTCTGGGATTGATATCGGTGTAAGGTAGGGGTCAGGTTTCACATGGACATCCAATTGACTCAATCTTTTTCTGAAAAGACTCTTTTCCCCACTTCAGAGATGCCTTCATCATAAGCAGAAGGGCAAGTATGTCTGCCTTTTTAAGACTCTCTATTCTGTTCCATGTTATCATTTGTCTATCCTCGCACCAATACTGCATTTTCTTAATTATCATATTTTTGTCGTCGTTGTTGTTCAATCACTAAGTCATGTCTGACTGTTTGTGACCCCATGAACTACAACTCACCAGGCTTCTGTGTCCATCACTATCTCCCAGAGTTTCAAACTTTGTAGTAAGTCTTAATAATTTTAATTTATAAGAGTTACTTTATATTAACTCCTCTAACTTTGTTGCTTTTCTTACCAACTGTGATGATCATTCTTGCTTGCTTGTATTTTGTATGAACTTAGAAATCAGCTTGTCACTTTCACCAAAAGAAAAGCTTAAGGGTATTTTCATTGAGATTAGATTTAAAAATTTGAGAGGAGACAAAGAAATTTGAGGATGATTGACACTGACTATGTAGAGTTTTCCAAATCATTGACATAATACATCCCTCTGTTCAGTTAGATCTTGAATTTCTCTCAGAGATTTTGTCCATCTTCTACTAGGATTTCTCCTAGGTATTTTATTTTTGATGTTATGAGTATATTTGTGAAAGTGTCCTGTGACACTGTGAATTCTCTTTGAGTTGTTTTCATCTTTTAATTTTTTTAATTTGGATGTCATTTGAGACATTAAAATGTTGGGAAAGTAATATAAATTTCCCTTCTGACCTTTACCTGAGTTTCTGAATGCTAGTATCAAATTTTGCTTTAATCTCTGTGTGTGTGTGTGAGTGTCTTTCCTTCTCAATTCCCCTTCTGTCCCATTTCTTCCTGAATATGTAAAATCTTTCTGAATTAAGTTGAAGAAATGACGTTCCTTTACCCTTAGAACACTTCTAGGAGTTTCTTTACAGAACCAGAGTTCAGTCAAATCTTTAAATGACTTCAGCTCGAGGTGACGTCTAATTGCAGCACTGAAAGACCCCACTGAAAGACTGCCAAACTGAGTTTTTTTCCTGATCAATGACTCAAAATCATAAGCAAAATGAATTATATATTCTTTTTCTTCAGCTAAATGTTTTGTCTTTACATATTGATCAATTTGCTAACATCCGTTGAATCACGGAAAGAGCAAGAGAGTTCCAGAAAAACATCTTCTGCTTTATTGACTATGTCAAACCTTTGACTGTGTGGATCATAACAAACTGTGGAAAACTCCTAAAGAGATGGGAATACCAGACCACCTTACCTGCCTCCTGTATGTATATCAAGAAGCAATAGTTAGAACTGGACATGGAAGAACAGATTGGTTGCAAATTGGGAAAGGAGTATGTCAAGGCTGTATGTTGTCATCCTGCTTATTTAACTTATATGCAGAGTACATCATGTGAAATGCTGGGCTGGATGAAGCACGAGCTGGAATCAAGATTGCTGGGAGAAATATCAATAACCTCAGATATGCTGATGACACCACCTTTATGGCAGAAAGCAAAGAGGAGCTGAATAGCCTCTTGAATGTGAAAGAGTAGAGTGAAAAAGCTGGCTTAAAACTCAACATTCAAAAAAGTAAGATCAAGGCATCCAGTCCTATCACTTCATGGCAAATAGATGGGGAAACAGTGGATAGAGTGGCTGACTTCATTTCTTTGGGCTCCCAAATCACTGCAGATGGTGACTGCAGCCAAGAAATTAAAAGACACTTACTCCTTGGAAGGAAAGTTATGACCTAACCTAGACAGCATATTAAAAAGCCAAGACATTATTTTGCCAACAAAGGTCTGTCTAGTGAAGGCTATGGTTTTTCCAGTAGTCATGTATGGATATGAGAGTTGGACTGTAAAGAAAGCTGAGCACTGAAGAATTGATGCTTTTGAACTGTGGTGTTGGATAAGACTCTTGAGAGTCCCTTGGATTGCAAGGAGAGCCAACCAGTCCACCCTAAAGGAGATCAGTCCTGGGTGTTTTTTGGAAGGACTGATGAAGCTGAAACTCCAATACTTTGGCCACCTGATGTGAAGAGCTGACCATTTGAAAAGACCCTGATGCTGGGAAAGATTGAGGGCAGGAGGAGAAGGGGACGACAGAGGATGAGATGGTTGGATGGTATCACTGACTTGATTGGAATGGGTTTGGGTGGACTCTGGGAGTTGGTGATGGACCGGGAAATTATGCGTGCTGTGGTTCATGGGGTCGAAAAGAGTAGGACACTATTGAGCGACTGAAGTGAAGTGAACTGAACACAGCTTTCATCTTAGGCTCTATCACTAGGTCATTATTTCCCTTAATTCGGTTTTCTGTTCTTCAGCCCTTCCAGACTTCTGATCATTGTTGTTTCTTCAGGAAACCAGACCCAGGTGCTGCCCCAGTGCAACAACTCCCTGTCTGAACCAGCAAGGTCTGCGGCCTCAGAGGAGAGCGCCCCCTACTGCTCAGGTGAGGGTCCCACAGGACAGAAGACCCTTCTCATTCCCCAGGTCAATGCCACATTGTCTCTCTTCTCTCTCCTCAGACAGCAGACAGCTCCGCCTGGTGGACGGGGGCGGTCCCTGCGCGGGGAGAGTGGAGATCTTTGACCAAGGCTCCTGGGGCACCATCTGTGATGACGGCTGGGACCTGGACGATGCCCACGTGGTGTGCAGGCAGCTGGGCTGTGGAGATGCCCTCAATGCCACGGGGTCTGCTCACTTCGGGGCGGGATCAGGGCCCATCTGGATGGACGACCTGAACTGCATAGGAAAGGAGTCCCACGTGTGGAGGTGCCCTTCCCGAGGCTGGGGGCAGCACGACTGCAGACACAAGCAGGACGCGGGGGTCATCTGCTCAGGTCTGCGCTGCGCTCTGTCCACAGGCTGGGGGAGGGGTGGGGCCCTGGAGGACAGGGGTCTGAGCTCTGAGGGGGAGATGACGAAAGGACCAGAGAAGGAGGCTTCCTCCCATGGAGCCTGTGTTTCCAGCAGGCGTGAAGAGGAGGTGCTTTCACTTCCTCCTCAGCAGCAGCTGAGGATCTATTCCTTTCTTCTCCCCAGTGTTTCCTGGCAGAAGCATTTTTTTTTTTTTTTACAGCTTTTCTTGAAAGCAAGGCTCTCTCTCCAGTTACATGCAAAAATTTTAAACCCACGGTACTAGTTTCCGTTTGCTTCCCTAACAATTTACCAATTAGTGATTTAAAACAGCATATATTTATTTCCTTACTCTTCTGTAGCTTAGATGTCCAGTAAGGATCTCACTGGGCTGGAATCAAGGCTTCAGCAGGGCTGCATCACTTCTGTGGCTCTGGGGAAATCTATTTCTTGTCTTTTCAATCTTCTAGATAAAAAAAAAGAAAGTTATTCACACAGTTGTGTCTGACTCTTTGCAGTCCCATGGACTGTATCCTGCCCTGCCCCTCTGTCCATGGAATTCTTAAGCTTCTAGAAACTGCCTACATCCTTTGGTTCAGAGCTCCCTTCATTCATTATCAGACCAGCAATGCTGCAGGCCTCCAAATATTATCGAGAGTCACATCTCTCTCTCTAGGCAGAGCTAAGAAATGTATTCCATGTTTAAGGATAGTGGGTCTAAGGATGTGCTTAGACTGGGCTCACATTGTTAATATAATATTCTAGCTTAATCTCACCGTCCCAAGGTCCTCTTCTTAATCACATCTGTAAATCCCTTTTGTCAGGTATGGTAACATATTCACAGGTTGCAGAGATTGGGATGTGGACATTTTGGGGTTAATTATTCTCCCTATCTCCCTAATATCCACATCACATCCCTTGACATACCTTCAAAGATTTGGTCAGGAACCAGGATTCAGCTTTCCTCCCTGACTAGCACCCACACAGTTTGGTCTTCCTCTCAGTTCATATCCACTACACCATTGTGGTAGAAATAGAAGGACAGACACAAATGGACAAAGTCAGTTAAAAGGGAGGCGATGTCAGTCTTGTCATCTAGTGGGTATCTCTTGAACAAGGTCAGAGATGAATGTTCACCATTTCTGGAAGAGAGCAAAACCTAAAACCTTCAGCAAAGTTTTCACTGTGTCCTGTCTCCTTTCCTTTCAATCTTAGAGTTCCTGGCCCTCAGGATGGTGAGTGAGGACCACCAGTGTGCTGGGTGGCTGGAAGTTTTCTACAACGGGACCTGGGGCAGTGTCTGCCGCAACCCCATGGAGGACATCACTGTGTCCATGATCTGCAGACAGCTTGGCTGTGGGGACAGTGGAACCCTCAACTCTTCTCTTGCTCTTAGAGAAGGTTCTAGACCCCAGTGGGTGGATGGAATCCGGTGTCAGAGAACTGACACCTCTCTCTGGCAGTGTCCTTCTGACCCTTGGAATTGCACTTCATGTTCTCCAGAGGAGGAAGCCTACATCTCGTGTGCAGGTGACGTACTGTTTCTGTGTGTCTGTCCTAACCCTGTAGGATGCAGTGAGATTTGATATTTTAAAATCTAAGTGGTGAGTTTAATTTGGGTCCACAAAATGACATTAAGTGAAAATGTTAGTTGCTCAATCATGTCCGACTCTTTGTGTCTGCATGGACTATAGCCTGCCAGGGTCCTCTGTCCACGGAATTCTCCAGGCAAGAATACTGGAATGGGTTTCCATTCCCTTCTCCAGGGGATCATCCCAACCTAGGTATCCCGCACTGCAGTCAGATTCTTTAGTCTGAGCCACCAGAGAATCCTAAATGAGGTAAGGATGGAACTGATTTTATCCACATATTCCAATCTTGTTTGTTAACATTTTTAATTGAGATGTAATTCTTGTAACATTATATTAGTTCTAAGTGTAAAACATAGTGTTTATGTTTTTGTACATATTGGTAAATCATCACCACATGTACAGTAATATCCATCACCACATGTAGTTACAATTATTTTTCTTATGATCCCACAAGTAAGAATTTGCATACTGCAACTAAGACCCAGCACAACCAAATAAATAATTAATTTTAAAAGAGAGTATTATTCTCTTCATAGTCTTGACATAAGAAAATGCATCATTTTTTTTTTTTTAATCCACATTAGGGCTTCCCTGGTAGCTAAGCTAGTAAAGAATCTGCCTACAATGCAAGAGACCCCGGTTGAATCCTGGATAGGGAAGATCCACTGGAGAAGGGATAGGCTACTCACCCCAATATTCTTGGGTTTCCCTGATGACTCAGCCGGTAAAGAATCTGCCTGCAATGTGGGAGACCTAGGTGCGATCCCTGGCTTGGGAAGACCCCTGGAGAAGGAAAAGGCTACCCACTCCAGTGTTCTTGCCTGGAGAATCCCAGGGATGGGGGAGCCTGTTGGGTTGCCGTCTATGGGGTCGCACAGAGTCGGACACAACTGAAGTGACTTAGCAGTAGCAGAGCAACTTTCACAAACACTATATACAAAAATATTACCTTCTTTCCTATATTACAGTTTTAAGATATCTTTCATGACAATATTTTTTTCTCTAGAATGCCTTAAAATTTTTTATTTATTTGTAGGAACTCTCTATAAACAAACATCACTTCAGTTCAGTTGCTCAGTTGTGTCAGCTTCAACATCAGTCCTTTCAATGAACACCCAGGACTGGTCTCCTTTAAAATGAACTGGTTGGATCTCCCTGCAGTCCAAGGGACTCTCAAGAGTCTTCTCCAACACCACAGTTCAAAAGCATCAATTCTTCGGCACTCAGCTTTCTTTATAGTCTTATAAAGAAACATCACTTACTCTTTCTTAAATATTTTTGTAAATATTTCCCCCATTTTTTGCATATATTTTAAAGGTTATATATGTGAATGGGGGGTTATGTTATCAAATCTCTAATGGTTTACTTTTTTGGCTTCTGCCTTTAATGAAATGTTCCATATGCCATTCTTAATCCCAAAATAACATCGAATCGTTTTATTTTCTGCAAATAATTTTAAGTTCCACTAAAGAATATTCAAAACCTAACTTTTTAAAAATCTAATTTTGAATTCATTTATTTATCTGAATTTATTTTACTATGTGTGATTGTGTAACATCATCACCAGATAAGAATTATATTTTAGATATGTGATAGCTTCATCACAAAATAAAAACATATTGCTTCATGATTTCATGGATATGATGTCAAAAGTACAGGTAACAAAGCAAATATAGACAAGTAGGAATATATCAAACTTAAAAAAGCTTCTTCAAGCCAAAGGAAACATCAACAGAGTGAAAAAATAAACTAGCACTAATTATGTAAGGTATTATTTTCCAAACAAACAAGGAACTCCTGAAACTCAAGAAAAAAAATCCAAAACCTAATAACTCAATTAAAAAATTGGCCAAGGGCTTGAATAGAAATGTGTATTCAAGAAGACATTTGATGTCTATAAAGAAGACATACAAATGGCCAATGGATATATGAAAAATGCTTGACATTTCAATCATCAGTGAAATGTAAATCAAAACCACAAAGAGATATCATCTCACACATGTCAGAATGACTTTTTTTTTTTTTTAAAGACACTTAAGTGTTGGCAAGGCTGTGGAGAAATTGACACTTTCTGTGTACTTATCCACATTAAACATATAAATTGTATTAATAAAGCTATGCAATCCAGGGGTTAAATCTCTGGACTTTCACTGTCATGGGTCCAAGTTCAATCCTTGACCTGGGAACTAAGATCCCACGAGCCATAACACAGCCAAAAAACAAACAAACAACAACACAAAAACTATGACCAAAAATTCTGTATGATTTACAGTGATGTCTGTTTTCATTCTTGGTATTGTTAACTTCCTTTACTCTCTACTCTGCATTAGTATTGATCAGTGTTCATCAGTTTTCAATGAACCACGCTTAAAGGATTTTCTATCTTATGCTTACCCTCTTTTCCATTCATTTTTGTTCCTTTTTAAATTAACCCCAACATTCTACATCCTTTAGACTTTCTTATCTAGTTTCTTAATTGGAAGCTTTCTTTTTTCACTTTCAGTCTTTCCTCTTCTCTAAATCTAGGCTATAAATTTCCCTTAGGCACTACTTAAGTTTCATCATAAGAATTTATGATCATATCATTATTTTGTGTTTGTTATCATTATTATCATATCTTTATTATAATTATTTCATGATATTTAGTAAATTTTAAATTTATTCCCAGACTCAGGTGTTTTTTGGAAGGGTGTTGCTGAATTTCCCAAAATAGGGATGGCTAACAATTTTTCTTATAAATTCTTAATTTTATTGCACTGTGGTCAGAGTAAATACTCTGTATGAATTCAAAGAGTGAAATATGTTGTCCTATTCTGTGGTCATTTTTGAGAAAAGCTCCTGTGCATTTGCAGGAATGTGAGCTCTTGCACTGTTGGGTGCATTACTCTGTGTTACTTAGTTAGATGTTATGTTGTTGTACATCTACTGTGTTCTTTGTTTTTGTATGTTTGGTCTGTACGCTATTGAAAAAGATACAGTATTAATGCCCCATTTTGATTGTGATTTTGCCTATTCCTTCTTTTCATTCTGTCAAGTATATTTCAAAGCTATGTTCTGTTAACCTTTCTTGAATTTTGATGTCTATATCTTCATTAAGGGTGCATTTCATTATAATCATGAAAATTCCCTCTTTAATTCAATTAGTGTTCAGTTCAGTTTAGTTGCTCAGGCATGTTCAACTCTTTGCAATGCTATGGACTGCAGCACGCAAGGCTTCCCTGTCCATCAGCAACTCCCAGAGTTTACCCAAACTCATGTCCATTGAGTCAGTGATGCCATACAGCAATCTCATCCTCTGTCGGCCCTTCTCCTCCTGCCCCCAATCTTTCCCAGCATCGGGGTCTTTTGAAATGAGTCAGCTCTTCACATCAGGTGGCCAAAGTATTGGAGTTTCAGCTTCAACATCAGTCCTTCCAGTGAACACTCAGGACTGATCTCCTTTAGGATGGATTGGTTGGATCTCTTTGCAGTCCAAGGGACTCTCAAGAGTCTTCTCCAACACCACAGTTCAAAAGCATCAATTCTTCAGTGCTCAGCTTTCTTTACAGTCCAACTCTCACATCCATACATGACTACCTCAAAAACCATAGCCTTGACTAGATGGATCTTTGTTGGCAAAGTAATGTCTTGGCTTTTTAATATGCTGTTTAGGTTGGTCATAACTTTCCTTCCAAGGAGCAAGCATATTTTAACTTCATGGCTGCAGTCACTATCTGCAGTGATTTTGGAGCCCCCCAAAATAAAGTCAGCCAATGTTTCCACTGTTTCCCCATGATTTGCCATGAAGTGATGGGACTGGATGCCATGATCTTAGTTTTCTGAATCTTGAGCTTTAAGCCAACTTTTTCACTCTTTTTCACTTTCATCAATAGGCTTCTTAGTTTTTTTTCACTTTCTGCCATAAGGGTGGTTTCATCTGCATATCTGAGGTTACTGATATTTCTCCCGTCAATCTTGGTTCCAGCTTGTGCTTCATCCAGACCAGCGTTTCTCATGAGGTACTCTGCGTATAAGTTAAATAAGCAGGATGACAATATACAGCCTTGATGTACTCCTTTTCTTATTTGGAACCAGTCTGTTGTTCCATGACCAGTTTTAACTGTTGCTTCCTGACCTGCATACAGGTTTCTCTAGAGGCAGGTCAGGTGGTCTGGTATGCCCATCTCTTTCAGAATTTTCCACAGTTTATTGTGAACCACACAGTCAAAGGCTTTGGCATAGTCAATAAAGCAGAAGTAGATGTTTTTCTGGAACTCTCTTGCTTTTTCGATGATCCAGTGGATGTTGGCAATTTGATCTCTGGTTCCTCTGTGTTTTCTAAAACCAGTTTGAATATCTAGAAGTTCATGGTTCACATATTGCTGAAGCCTACCTTGGAGAATTTTGAGCATTACTTTACTAGCGTGTGAGATGAGTGCAATTGTGGGGTAGTTGGAGTGTTCTTTGGCATTGTCCTTCTTTGGTATTGGAATGAAAACTGACCTTTTCCAGTCCTGTGGCCACTGCTGCGATTTCCCAAATTTGCTGACATATTGCGTGCAGCACTTTCACAGCATCATCTATTAAGATTTGAAATAGCTCAACTGCAATTTGATCATCTCTGCTCACTTTGTATATAGTGATGCTTTCTAAGGCCCACTTGACTTCACATTCCAGGATTTCTGGCTCTAGGTGAGTGATCACACCATTGTGATTGTCTGGGTCGTGAAGATCTTTTTTTGTACAGTTCTTCTGTGTATTCTCACCACCTCTTCTAATATCTTCTGCTTCTCTTAGGTCCATAGCATTTCTGTCCTTTTTTGAGCCCATCTTTGCATGAAATATTCCCTTGGTATCTCTAATTTTCTTGAAGAGATCTCTAGTCTTTCCCATTCTATTGTTTTCCTCTCTTTCTTGGCACTGATCACTGAGAGAGGCTTTTTTATCTCTCCCTGCTATCTATGAAACTCTGAATTCAGATGGGAATATCTTTCCTTTCCTCCTTTGCTTTTTGCTTCTCTTCCTTTCACAGCTATTTGTAAGGCCTCTTCAGACAGCCATTTTGCTTTTTTGCATTTCTTTTTCTTGGATGGTCTTGTTTCCTGTCTCCTGTACAATGTCATGAACTTCTATCCATAGTTCATCAGGTATTCTATCAGATCTAGTCCCTTAAATCTATTTCTCACTTCCACTGTATAGTCATAAGGGATTTGATTTAGGTCATACCTGAATGGTCTAGTGGTTTCCCCCACTTTCTTCAATTTAAGTCTGAATTTGGCAATAAGGAGTTCATGATCTGAGCCACAGTCAGCTCCCGGTCTTGTTTTTGCTGACTGTATAGAGCTCTCCATCTTTGGCTGCAAAGAATATAATCTATCTGATTTTGGTGTCGGCCATCTGGTGATGTCCATGTGTAGAGTCTTCTCTTGTGTTGTTGGAAGAGGGTTTTTGCTATGATCGCTGTGTTCTCTTGGAAAAACTATATTACCCTTTGCCCTACTGCATTCTGTACTCCAAGGCCACATTTGTGTTTCTTGACTTTGTACTTTTGCATTCCAGTCCCCTATAATTAAAAGGACATCTCTTTTTGCTGTTAGTTCTAAAAGGTCTTGTAGGTCTTCATAGAACCATTCAACTTTATATTCTTCAGCATTACTGGTTGGGGCATAGACTTGGGTTACCGTGATATTGAATGATTTGCCTTGGAAATGAACACAGATCATTCTGTTGTTTTTGAGATTGCATCCAAGTACTGCATTTCGGACTCTTTTGTTGACTATGAGGGCTACTCCATTTCTTCTAAGGGATTCTTTCCCACAGTAGTAGATATAATGGCCATCTGAGTTAAATTCACACATTCCAGTCCATTTTAGTTCACCGATTCCTAGAATGGTGACGTTCACTCTTGCCATCTCCTCTTTGACCACTTCCAATTTCCCTTGTTCATGGACCTAACATTCCACGTTCCTATGCAATATTGCTTTTTACACCATTGGACCTTGCTTCTATCACCAGTCACATCCAGAAGTGGGTATTGTTTTTGCCTTGGCTTTGTACCTTCATTCTTTCTGGAGTTATTTCTTCACTGATCTCCAGTAGCATCTTGGGCACCTACTGACCCGGGGAGTTCAGCGTTCAGTGTCCTATCATTTTGTCTTTTCATTCTGCTCATGGGGTTCTCAAGGCAAGAATACTGCAGTGGTTCGCCATTTCCTTCTCCCATGGACCACATTCTGTCCGGCCTCTCCACCATGGCCTATCCGTCTTGGGTGGCCCCACACGGCATGGCCTAGTTTCATTGCGTTAGACAGGCTGCGGTCCTGTGATCAGATTGGCTGGTTGTCTGTGGTTGTGGTTTCGGTCCGTCTGCCCCGACGCCCTCGCTCAGCACTACTGTCAAGTCGTGTATCTTTTCTAGAGTCTGCTTCCTGGGACACTGATAAAGCTACTCCAGTTTTCTTACAGCTAGTACACTTCCCCATCATTTTGCTTTCAACCTTTCTTTGTTTTCATAACACAAAGTGGTCATTTTGCAAATAACATTCGTGTCAGTTTTGTTTTATCTTAGTCCATTTATTGTAAATGCAATTACTGGTATTGATGTGTTGGTATCTGCATTTGCTTTTAATTGATCCACATGCTTTATGTTACTTTTTCTCCCCCCCTTTTTTTCTTCCTTTAGTATTAATAAATATGTTGTTATTCCAGATTTCCCTTTTTCCTTTTGATTTTCCACAGCTTTACTAGGAGTGGGAATTTTCATACTCTTCTATTTATATTAAAAAAAATTCTCTATCATTGTATCTTCAAATATGACTTCTGTAGTTCTGTCTCTCTGTCTCTGTATCTCTTCTCTCTCTTCTACTCTTTCTTTTCCTTCTCATCTCTCATCTTTAGGACTCCTCTAAATCACTATATTCTAAGTTCTATCTAAAATTCGTTTGACTTATTCATTCACTTTTTAATCCTAGATATTTTATTTTAGGTTGGCAATGGTTCCATTGCTATTTTTATTTGTTTATGATTATTTGTTAATTTTTTCATCTTTTTACCTGTAGATTCTCTCCTTCTCTCTTTTCCCCTAAATACATTAATCATAGTTAAAATCCTTATGCATTTCTATCATGTGTGTCTCTGCATGCTCATCTCTTTTTTTCACTTTGGTCATTTGTCATGTTATCCTAACTTGTCAAAATTCATGTCATTTTTTTATTGAATGCTATAAATTACATATGAAAAAGTAAGATAATTATGATACATTTTGTAACACCTAAGAGGATTTACTCTTTGTTTTGCTGGACAGGTAGGGGGGAAGGTGTGTATATTATTCAAACATCTAAATATAACCTAAAACTGAGCTGTAACAAGTGTGGGTTGCAGTTTTGGTAGCACTCAGTCCACATCTGATTTCTCTGTCCCTATGACATGGACTTTCAGAGATTTCAGTTCAGAGCCTGGATTCTCTGGTAGCTCAGTACCCAAGAGAATGAGAAAGACTCTACTTTCCAAGTCTTTTTATATAGTCTTCAGCCTCCTGTCCTTCACAGCTTGTATACTGTGCAGATCTTTGAGGAGAAAACGTGCTGTGTGAGAGAGGCTCTCAAGACTGTAATTTTGTCACTCCAGCACCAGGTAACTCCCAAATTATGCTGGCTTCCTGTCACAACAATAGTCCTCTGCTTGCCCAAGCCCAGATTCTGAATCATTAAATTATGCAATGAACCAGCAAATTCCCAGAGAAAAGGAAGCTATAGATCCTTGGCTAACATTGAAATAGTCTCCACTCTTTAGAATTTTAGCATATTTAGTCCATGTTGTGTCAACAAATGTTGAATGCATTTACTGTTTCTTAAAAAACATTTTCCAGCTTTTTAAGTTGTATCCAGCAAGACCCAGCAAAACACATTGACCTGTTGTGAACTCCTCCATTTTCCGTGGAAGTGGAAAATTTTAGGTTTAATTCTCTACTTCATCATTTACTTAAAGTGCAACACTGATAGAGTTTCTTTAACCTTTCTTTACATCACTTTTATGTATAAAAGGAGAGGAGAATACAGTGAACCTGTTAATGTTATTTGTTCAAGGGCTTGCAGGAATGTAACCTATTTCTTCTTGGTGATAGAACTAGAAGGGCTTCGCCGGTGGCTCAGCTGTGAAGAATCCACCTGCAATGCAGGAGACACTGGTTAGATCGCTGGGTCAGGAAGATCCCCTGGAGGAGGGCGTGGCAACCCACTTCAATATTCTTGCCTGGAGAATCCCATGGGCAGAGGAGCCTGGTGGGCTACAGTTCACACGGTCTTAAAGAATTGGACACGACTGAAGTGACTACGCAAACATACACACTATTTCCCCCTAAAGATCACATAACTCCAAAATTTGAATAATAGAGATTCTTGACACAAAGTCCAAGGAGGGATTATATTTTTTTGGGGGAGAAAAGCAACATTCTATGATTCCCAGTGGAATCTGGGCAATGTCAATGATATCATCTCTCATGCAAAGTTGTTCAGTCTACTCAAAGAGATCACATTGTTTGAAAGTAAGTATCCACATCTGAAGTCTGAAGCTTAGAACCCCAAATGAAATATTCTGGAGGTAAACCAAGATATCATAGAATCCACTTCTTTTCAGTTCTGAATACCAGGGAGAAGGATTCTAATGGTAGAGGATCCATGATTGCTATCTGAGGCATCTGACGCCAGTTCCTGACTCCACTCCCTTTGATCAACCCCTTTAACTCTTAGGTCTATGGCATGAAAATGTGTGTGCTTTGAAAGGAATCCATCCAGCTGCCAGCTCATTCCAGTGACTCTAAACTCATTTAACTGCCCTGGGTAGAGACACTAATATTTCCTGTAAATCTTTCTCTGAAGCTATGCAGAACTACAGATCAGAATGTTAACTCTGATAGGACCTCCTACCACCTTCTGTCTCACTGCTCACTAGAGTGTTTTCAACTTAATATTTTCTGTTTTATTTTCTTCCTATTTTTCAAGCTTATTATTCTCTTGCCACTGGTATAAAAAACCAGACCCAGCTGCTGCCCCAGAGCAACGACTCCGTGTCTGAAGCAGCAGGGTCGGCAGCCTCAGAAGAGATCGCCCCCTCCTGCTCAGGTGGGGGTCCTACAGGACAGAAGACCCTTCCCGTTCCCCAGGTCACCTCCCAGTTGTCCTATTTCTCTCTGCTCAGACAGCAGACAGCTCCGCCTGGTGGATGGAGGCGGTCCCTGCGCCGGGAGAGTGGAGATCCTTGACCAGGGCTCCTGGGGCACCATCTGTGATGACTACTGGGACTTGGAAGATGCTCACGTGGTGTGTAGGCAGCTGAGCTGTGGAGAAGCCCTGGATGCCACTGCGTCTTCTTACTTCGGGGCGGGATCAGGGCCCATCTGGCTGGATAAAGTGAACTGCACAGGAGAGGAGTCCCAAGTGTGGAGGTGCCCTTCCTGGGGATGGCAGCAACACACCTGCGATCATCAAGAAGATGCAGGAGTCATCTGCTCAGGTATGGTCAGTTCTTTGTCCACCGGCTGAGAAAATGGAAAGTTCCAAGAGATCTGGTATCTGATCAGCAGGGCAATAGGAGATAGGTGAGCTAGATGGGACTGAGAAACCTCCCCATCCTCCCTGAGTGCACTGTGGCTATGAGTGACGAGCTTCATTTACTTTCCTCTTATAAATCTCTGCTATTCTTTCCATCTCCAGTGGACTTACCTGATGATAAATTAACTTTATTTATTCTCCCAATTAAAATAAATCCTCATAATTTTTTTTCATAATTCACTTTTTGTAAGAGTGAAACATCTGCTAATTGCCACATACACATTCTCTTTGCACAGGGAGGCTATGAGAAGGAGGGACTAAAATGAGGATGTACTTTCCTGGGTGGAGTTGTTTCTGTACAAACAATGTGAGACATTATTTTGCACTAGGCTAGTAGGAGTGGGGAGAAGGCAATGGCATCCCACTCGAGTACTCTTGCCTGGAAAATCCCATGGACAGAGGAGCCTGGTAGGATGTGGTCCATGGGGTCGCTAAGAGTCGGACACAGTGAGCGACTTACTTTCACTTTTCACTTTCATGCATTGGAGAAGGAAATGGCAACCTACTCCAGTGTTCTTGCCTGGAGAATTCCAGGGATGGGGTAGCCTGATGGGTTGCCATCTATGGGGTCACACAAAGTCGACACGCCTGAAGTGACTTGGCAGCAGCAGCAGCAGTAGGAGTGGAGTCTACACTTACTATAGGAGGATATCATTTACATATATAGAGGTGATCCCTAAAGGGATATCATTTAACAAATCAAAGATTCTTATGGATTTGTGCCAGATTTCAAGTTTCCTTTGCATCAGTTCAGTTCAGTAGACTCGCTCAGTCGTGTCCGACTCTTTGCAACCCCATGAATCCCAGCACGCCAGGCCTCCCTGTCCATCACAAACTCCCGGAGTTTACTCAAACTCATGCCCATTGAGTCGGTGATGCCATCCAGCCATCTCATCCTCAGTTGTCCCCTTCTCCTCCTGCCCCCCATCCCTCACAGCATCAGGGTCTTTTCCAATGAGTCAAGTTTTCGCATGAGGTGGCCAAAGTATTGGAGTTTCAGCTTCAGCATCAGTCCTTCCAATGAACACCCAGGACTTATCTCCTTCAGGATGGACTGGGTGGATCTCCTTGCAGTCCAAGGGACTCTCAAGAGTCTTCTCCAACACCACAGCTCAAAAGCATCAATTTTGTGGCACTCAGCTTTCTTTATAGTCCAACTTTCACATCCATACATGACCACTGGAAAAGCCTATGCCCCAACCAGTAATGCTGAAGAAGCCGAAGTTGAATGGTTATATGAAGACCTACAAGACCTTTTAGAACTAACACCCAAAAAAGATGTCCTTTTCATTATAGGGGACTGGAATGCAAAAGTACAAAGTCAAGAAACACCTGGAGTAACAGGCAAATTTGACCTTGGAGTACACAATGAAGCAGGGCAAAGGGTAATACAGTTTTGCCAAGAGAACACACTGGTCATAGCAAACACTCGCTTCCAACAACACAAGAGAAGACTCTACACATGGACATCACCAGAGGGCCAACACTGAAATCAGATTGATTATATTTGCAGCCAAAGATGGAGAAGCTCTATACAGTCAGCAAAAACAAGACCGGGAGCTGACTGTGGCTCAGATCATGAACTCCTTATTGCCAAATTCAGACTTAAACTGAAGAGAGTAGGGATAACCACTAGACCATTCATGTATGACCTAAATCAAATCCCTTATGAATATACAATGGAAGTGAGAAATAGATTTAAGGGACTAGATCTGATAGACAGAGACCCTGATGAACTATGGACAGAGGTTCGTGACATTGTACATGAGACAGGGATCAAGACCATCCCCATGGAAAAGAAATGCAAAAAGGCAAATTGGTTGTCAGTGGAGGCCTTACAAATAGCTGTGAAATGAAGAGAAGTGAAAAGGAAAGATATTCCCATTTGAATGCAGAGTTCCAAAGAATAGCCAGGAGAGATAAGAAAGTCTTCCTCAGTGATCAATGCAAAGAAATAGAGGAAAACAACAGAATGGGAAAGACTAGAGATCTCTTCAAGAAAATCAGAAATACCAAAGGCACATTTCAGGCAAAAATGAGCTCAATAAAGGACAGAAATGGTATGGACCTAACAGAAGCAGAAGATATTAAGAAGAGGTGGCAAGAATACACAGAAGAACTGTACAAAAAAGATCTTCATGACCCAGATAATCACGATGGTGTGATCTCTCACCTGGAGCCAGCATCATGGAATGTGAAGTCAAGCGGGACTTAGAAAGCATCACTAGGAACAAAGCCAGTGGAGGTGATGGAATTCCAGTTGAGCTATTTCAAATCCTGGAAGATGATGCTGTGAAAGTGCTGCACTCAATATGCCAGCGAATTTGGAAAACTCAGCAGTGGCCACAGGACTGGAAAAGATCCGTTTTCATTCCAATCCTTAAGAAAGGCAATCCCAAAGAGTGCTCAAATACCACACAGTTGCACTCATCTCACACACTTGTAAAATAATGCTCAAAATTCTCCAAACCAGGCTTCAGCAATACGTGAACCGAGAACTTCTAGATGTTCAAGCTGGTTTTAGAAAAGGCAGAAGAACCAGAGATCAAATTGCCAACATCCACTGGATCATTGAAAAAGCAAGAGAGTTCCAGAAAAACATCTGTTTCTGCTTTGTTGACTATGACAAAGCCTTTGACTGTGTGGATCACAATAAACTATGGAAAATTCTGAAAGAGATGGGCATACCAGACCACCTGACCTGCCTCTTGAGAAACCTGTATGCAGGTCAAGAAGCAACAGTTACAACTGGACATGGAACAACTGACTGGTTCCAAATAGGAAAAGGAATACCTCAAGGCTGTATATTGTCACCCTGCTTATTTAACTTATACGCAGAGTACCTCATGAGAAACGCTGGGCTGGAAGAAGCACAAGCTGGAATTAAGATTGCCGAGAGAAGTATCAGTAACCACAGATATGCAGATGACACCACCCTTATGGCAGAAAGTGAAGAGGAACTAAAAAGCCTCTTGATGAAAGTGAAAGAAGAGAGTGAAAAAGTTGGCTTAAAGCTCAACATTCAGAAAACTAAGATCATGGCAACTGGTTCCATCACCTCATGAGAAATAGATGGGGAGGCAGTGGAAACAGTGTCAGACTTTATTTTTTGGGGATCGAAAATCACTGCAGATAGTGACTGCAGCCATGAAATTAAAGGATGCTTCCTTTGCATATTTAGATGTAAATGTTCACAGTTCTTTGATGGTAGAACTAGAGAGCTGTGAATGAAATGCTCTGAGTCATATATTCTTTCATTGTTACTAGAAAAGTATCTCTCCCCAATTTTTCCTTTAAGATATCTGTATAAATGCAAACTTTGGAGGACCACTTAGCCATGCACTGGCAAGTCAAAGGTGGAGGTAACAAAACATGAATTTCTGTGTTTTATGATAAAAGATTATGTAGTTTATATTTGATGATTTCAAATATAAGAATGTATGATTTCAAAGATATAAGAGACTTGTGTTTAGGGGCTTGTTTGGAGCAAGAGGACAAATGTAATTTTTTAAGAAGGTGGAGCAGGTTTCACAGTAGGTGGGAGAAAGGGGAATGGCAACGGTAGCTGATGAAGGCAACTGTGAGGTTCTCTGAGCAATACCTCAGAGAAATGAAAGTGAAAGAGGACAGTGAAAAAGCTGACTTGAAACTCAGCATTCAGAAAACGAAGATCATGGCATCCTGTCCCATCTCTTCATGGCAAAGAGGTGGGGAAAAAATGAAAACTGTGAAAGGCTTTCTTTTCTTGGTCTCCAAAATCACTCTGGACAGTGACTGCAGTCATGAAATTAAAAGATGCTTGTTCCTTGGAAGAAAAGCTATGACAAAGCTAGACCGTATATAAAAAAACAGAGATATTACTTTGAGACAAAGGTCCATCTAGTCAAAGCTATGGTTATTTCAATAGTCATATACGGATGTGAGAGTTAGACAATAAAGAAGGCTGAACACTGAAAAACTGATGCTTTTTTAAAATATTAGTTGGAGGCTAATTACTTCACAACATTTCAGTGGGTTTTGTCATATATTGATATGAATCAGCCATAGAGTTACACGTATTCCCCCTCCCGATCCCCCCTCCCACCTCCCTCTCCACCCGACTCCTCTGGGTCCTCCCAGTGCACCAGGCCCGAGCACTTGTCTCATGCATCCCACCTGGGCTGGTGATCTGTTTCACCATAGATAATATACATGCTGTTCTTTCGAAACATCCCACCCTCACCTTCTCCCACAGAGTTCAAAAGTCTGTTCTGTACTTCTGTGTCTAGTTTTCTGTTTTGCACATAGGGTTATCATTACCATCTTTCTAAATTCCATATATATGTGTTAGTATGCTGTAATGTTCTTTATCTTTCTGGCTTACTTCACTCTGTATAATGGGCTCCAGTTTCATCCATCTCATTAGAACTGATTCAAATCAATTCTTTTTAATGGCTGAGTAATATTCCATGGTGTATATGTACCACAGCTTCGTTATCTATTCATCTGCTGATGGGCATCTAGGTTGCTTCCATGTCCTGGCTATTATAAACAGTGCTGTGATGAACATTGGGGTGCACGTGTCTCTTTCAGATCTGGTTTCCTTGGTGTGTATACCCAGAAGTGGTATTGTTGGGTCATATGGCAGTTCTATTTCCAGTTTTTTAAGAAATCTCCACACTGTTTTCCATAGTGGCTGTACTAGTTTGCATTCCCACCAACAGTGTAAGAGGGTTCCCTTTTCTCCACACCCTCTCCAGCATTTATTGCTTGTAGACTTTTGGATAGCGGCCATCCTGACTGGTGTGTAATGGTACCTCATTGTGGTTTTGATTTGCATTTCTCTGATAATGAGTGATGTTGAGCATCTTTTCATGTGTTTGTTAGCCATCTGTTTGTCTTCTTTGGAGAAATGTCTGTTTAGTTTTTTGGCCCATTTTTTGATTGGGTCATTTATTTTTCTGGAATTGAGCTTCAGGAGTTGCTTGTATAGTTTTTAGATTAATCCTTTGTCTGTTTCTTCATTTGCTATTATTTTCTCCCAATCTGAGGGCTGTCTTTTCACCTTGCTTATAGTTTCCTTTGAAGTGCAAAAGCTTTTAAGTTTCATTAGGTCCCATTTGTTTAGTTTTGCTTTTACTTCCAATATTCTGGGAGGTGGGTCATAGAGGATCTTGCTGTGATTTATGTCGTAGAGTGTTTTGCCTATGTTCTCCTCTAGGAGTTTTATAGTTTCTGGTCTTACATTTAGATCTTTAATCCATTTTGAGTTTATTTTTGTGTATGGTGAGTTTATTTTTGTGTATGGTGTTAGAAAGGGTTCTAGTTTCATTCTTTTACAAGTGGTTGACCAGTTTTCCCAGCACCACTTGTTAAAGAGGTTGTTTTTTTTTCCATTGTATATCTTTGCCTCCTTTGTCAAAGATAAGGTGTCCATAGGTTCGTGGATTTATCTCTGGGCTTTCTATTCTGTTCCATTGATCTATATTTCTGTCTTTGTGCCAGTACCATACTGTCTTGATGACTGTGGCTTTGTAGTAGAGTCTGAAGTCATGCAGGTTGATTCCTCCAGTTCCATTCTTCTTTTTCAAGATTACTTTGGCTATTCGAGGTTTTTTGTATTTCCATATAAACTGTGAAATTATTTGTTCTAGTTCTGTGAAAAATACCATTGGTAGCTTGATAGGGATTGCATTGAATCTATAGATTGCTTTGGGTAGAATAGCTATTTTGACAATATTGATTCTTCCAATCCATGAACACGGTATGTTTCTCCATCTGTTTGTGTCCTCTTTGATTTCTTTCATCAGTGTTTTATAGTTTTCTATGTATAGGTCTTTTGTTTCTTTAGGTAGATATACTCCTAAGTATTTTATTCTTTTTGTTGCAATGGTGAATGGTATTGTTTCCTTAATTTCTCTTTCTGTTTTTTCATTGTTAGTATATAGGAATGCAAGGGATTTCTGTGTGTTAATTTTATATCCTGCAACTTTACTATATTCATTGATTAGCTCTAGTAATTTTCTGGAAGAGTCTTTAGGGTTTTCTATGTAGAGGATCATGTCATCTGCAAACAGCGAGAGTAAACTGATGCTTTTGAACTGTGGTGTTGGAGAAGACTCTTGAGAGTCCCCTGAACTGCAAGGAGATCAAACCAGTCAATCCTAAAGGAAATCAACCCTGAATATTCACTGATAGGACTGATGCTGAAGTTGAAGCTCCAATACTTTGGCCACCTGATGTGAAGAACTGATTCATTGGAAAAGACCCTGATGGTGGGAAAGCTTGGAGGCTGGTTGGGAAGGGGGCGACAGAAGATGAGATGGTTAGATGGCATCACCGACTCAATGGACATGAGTTTGAGCAAACTCATGGAGATAGTGAAGAACAGAGAAGCCCGTCATTCTGCAGTCCTTGAGGTAGCAAAGAGTCGGACCTGACTGAGTGACTGAGCAACAACAACAACAAGAACCAGTTAAATAAAAACACTTTGTCCAGGATGTGTAGCCCATGACCAAACTCCCAGCCATAATAGATTAGGAGTCCTAACCTGGTCTTCTCTGGGGAGATGGAAATGGATAAATAATAAAAGGCAAGCAGATCATCCTCTCTCTCATCATTCATTCTTGTATGAGTGGTCAAGCTAATCCTTCAGTTCTTTAATTTTTGCAGTGCCTTTTCTGTTCTCTCCTGCTTTCTATGCTGCTGCTGCTGCTGCTGAGTCACTTCCATCGTGTCTGACTCTGTGCGACCCCATAGACGGAAGCCCACCAGGCTCCCCCGTCCCTGGGATTCTCCATGCAAGAACACTGGAGTGGGTTGCCATTGCCTTCTCCACCTGCTCTCTATAGTAGATTTTTATTCTGTTATATCATTCTTTTTGAGACTTCAAAGTTCACAAACTTATGCAATCAGAGTCCTTCACCAGAACAAATCCCACCATGTACATGAATAATCATGAGCACACTCAGAAACCAGGAAAACTATTTTAAAAGTTGTTCTTTATGATGTGCAGGTGTTTTTCTATTGGTTTTCCTTTTCTCCATCCAAAATATGGTCTCTGAAGGATGAAACACTTTCATCAGTCTTTTCTTTGGTCTCTCTCTCATACTCCATCCACTCTCTGTTTAACCTACCACTCACTCCACCTCACTCCCTACAGAAGTTCTTTCCTTTTGGAGTCTCCTTTCCATCTATTTGTAGCTCTTAAGCTTGGTTTTTCTTTTCTGCATTGGGAGAAATGGGAAATTGTAGCAGGATTATGTGGCAAATGGGAGGAGCACAGGGGATAATAAGTGTTAAAATCTTGTTGAACAAGTCTTTTTTCCCCCAAATCTTTTTATGTTTCATTCCTATTGAAGCTTTTGCAATTTAGATATCTCAAAAGTATATATGGCTTGTTTTCTGTCTGCTCTCTTCCTCTCACTCTCCTTTTTTATAGCTTGCTGGCTTCTTATCTCAGAAATCCAAATAGGAAAAGCATATGCAGTTAGCAAATAGATAAGGTTAGAATGCATTAAATTAGCATTACTCTTTCACATTTGCTGAGAATCTCATGTCTAGTATGAAGTAATCAACTAACTCAATTGTCTTGCATAATCCCACTGAGACCTCACTTTCTCCCAGGTGTGTTGATAAGTCCTAGGTTTTTAAGAAAGATGGCTCTGACCATTCCCTCCCTTTCCTATGACTCTCTGAGCTTCTGTCACTTCTAAACTTACCTGTGGACAACTTCTTTCACAATTAGATTATAATACCTGCACTCAGATCCAGCCCGCGTGATTTTCCATGTCCTCAGTGACTTGAATATTGGCTCTGAGAGAAAACTGGCTAGAATTTTAGCCTCAGAAATTTCAGGATGGTCCTCTAAACTTCTAAACTTATCTGGCTGTTAGGCCTCTCACCTCTTGAATCCCATGGACCTTTTTAACTCTCAGTTCAGCTCTGTACCCAAATTTGAATGTCTACTACTGTGCAGTTTCTTTGGGCACTGTAGTTTCCAGGCCCCCAGATAGGAATTAACATTCCTAACCAAAATATATATTCTTGGGATTCAGCCATCCCAAACTGATCCTTCAATCCTTCTGGATATCTCTTCAGAAACTTGCTCATGAAAATGCAGTTTGACAATGACAGGCAAATTCTCTCTTCTTATCCCCTCTTATTCCACAGTTGGAAAAAAAGCTTTCACACCATTGCCTGTGAGATGTTGTTTCGAATTGTCAAGCCAGGTTCATGAACACTCACTGGGTTTGTTGTTCTTTGTTTCTCTTAGGATTTCTGCGTCTGGTTGGAGGGTATGGGCCCTGCTCAGGGCGAGTAGAAGTGCATTCTGGAGAAGCTTGGACCCCAGTGTCTGATGGGAACTTCACACTCCCCACTGCCCAGGTCATCTGTGCAGAGCTGGGATGTGGCAAAGCTGTGTCTGTCCTGGGACATGTGCCATTCAGAGAGTCTGATGGCCAGGTCTGGGCTGAAGAGTTCAGGTGTGAGGGGGAGGAACCTGAGCTCCGGGTCTGCCCCAGAGTGCCCTGTCCAGGGGGCACGTGTCAGCACAGTGGAGCTGCTCAGGTTGTCTGTTCAGGTGAGATGAACGGCAGGACTTAACTCATTTCAAGCTAAAAAAGAAATCAGATTTTGCTGAAATCCTGTCTTTTTCTATCAGTGTACACAGAAGCCCGGCTTATGAAAAATGGCACTTCTCAGTGTGAGGGGCAGGTGGAGATGAATATTTCTGGACAATGGAGAACTCTCTGTGCCTCCCACTGGAATCTGGCCAATGCCAATGTTGTCTGTCGTCAGCTCGGCTGTGGAGTCGCCATCTCCACCCCAAATGGAGCAGAAGGAAATGATCGACTCTGGAAAGCCCGATTTCACTGCTCAGGGGCTGAGTCCTTCCTGTGGCAATGCCCTGTGACTGCCCTGGGTGGTCCTGACTGTTCCCATGGCAACACGGCCTCTGTGATCTGCTCAGGTAAGACAGGGATGGGCTACTGTACTTAGGATGCTCCTGGGGTGAAATGTCCCCAAAGCAGAGAGAAGGGAAAACAGCTTTAAAAAGAAAGATATTCTGTAGTGAAATGTTTAATCTTGTTACTGACCTCAGGTTTCAGCTGCTCATTACACAAGAATCCAACACTGAGAGACAAATGTGGGGTAAAACTAAAGACAGCTTTATTGAGGAAACCAGCAGTTGTGGGAGACAGAGGACTAATGTAACAAAGAACCAGCTCCCCTTTGCTGATCAGAGGCGAGAATTTTTAAATGGAAATTTCAGGAGTGCACAGGTGGAGGTAGGGGACAGGTTACCTGCAGAAAAGCACGGCTAACTCCAGCAGTCATCTTGAAATAGGTCTGCTCAGTGTCACCTTTATTGTTTGGAATACAGTTAATCATCAGTTCTATGTCGGTCTGTTCCCATTTTCTTGAGGCCGATTCTTGGAATTGTGTAAGATGAAGAAGATTATGGGCTTTCCTGTTGACACAGATGGTAAAGAATCTGCTTGCAGTGCAAGAAACTCAGGTTTGATCCCTGGGTTGGGAAGATCCCCTGGAGAAGGAAATGGCAACCCACTAGTCTGGTCATCATGTGATTTACTTCTACCACCTGGTTTGGATTTCAGTATCTGCACAACAGCTCAAAGGATGTGGCTCAGAATGTTAGCTATAGCCCATGAGGAGGAACTAAAAATCCTTGACTTTGTTTAGGGTTAAACTATTATTCTTTTATCCTATTTGATGGTTTTCCTTTGTTTCCAAAATTTTTTCATTTCTGTGATTAAACTGATTCTTTGGCTAAGGATTTTTTACAGACAGAAGCAAGTGGAGGACATGAGGGTGGTCTGTCCTGAGAAGGCTCCATTAAGGTCCTGTTCCATAACCTTCTCATTGTTCACTCATTTTTTCAAGGGAAAAACGTGCTAAAAAATGCTATGTCAGGGAAAGAAATACGTAGATGAATAATATTTTTATGAAACATTATTATTTAAGAATAATAATAGAGAACAAAGTACAAACAATAAGTGTACACCTAGTTCATGTTCCCCAACCCAGATCTACAAAGAGAACATTCACAGCACCACAGAATCACTATTGCCTCCCAATAGCTGTGTCCTCCTCCTCTCCAGTGAAGATTGCTTACCTAAGACTTGTACTGCCATAGAATAATTTGTCAGTTTTTGAACTTTATGTATAACCATACAGAATGGTTTCTTTCGTGTCTAATTTCTTTGATTTCAAACTGTGTTTGAAATTCACTCATGATGTTGTTTATGGCAACACTGTATCCAGTTTTATTATGATAGAGTATTCCTTTGAATGATCACATGACCATGCGTTGATCCATTCAACTAATGGCAGAGACTTAAGTTTGTTGCCAGGTTTTGAGTATTACAAATACAATGGTGCAAATTACCATGATCATGATGTTCACTGCAGCACTATTTACAACAGCCAGGACACAGAAGCAACCTAAATGTCCCTCACAGGAGGAATGACTAGAAAAGATGTTGTACATATATAAAATGGAATATTACTCAGTCACAAAAGAATAAAGTTGTGTCATTTGCAGAGACATGGATAGAACTAGAGATTGTCATGCTCGGATCAGTTCAGTTCAGTCACTTGGTCGTGTCCAACTCTTTGCGACCCCATTGACTGCAGCACAAGAGGCCTCCCTGTCCATCACCAACTCCCGGAGATTACTCAAACTCATGTCCACTGAGTTGGTGATGCCATCCAGCAATCTCATCCTCTGTTGTCCCCTTCTCCTCGTGCCCTCAATCTTTCCCAGCATCAGGGTCTTTTCAAATGAGTCAGTTCTTCACATCAGGTGGCCAAAATACTGGAACTTCAGCTTTAGCATCAGTCCTTCAATGAACATTCAGGACTGATCTCCTTTAGGATGGACTGGTTGGATCTCCTTGCAGTCCAAGGGACTCTCAAGGGTCTTCTCCAACACCACAGTTCAAAAGCATCAATTCTTTGGTGCTCAGTTTTCTTTATAGTCCAACTCTCATATCCATACATGACCACTGGAAAAACCACAACCTTGACTAGACAGACGTTTGTTGGCAAAGTAATGTCTCTACTTATTAATATGCTGTCTAGGTTGGGCATAACTTTTCTTCCAATGAGTAAGCGTCTTTTAATTTCATGGTTGCAGTCAACATCTACAGTGATTTTGGGGCTGAAAAAAATAAAGTCAGCCACTGTTTCCACTGTTTCCCCATCTCTTTGCCATGAAATGATGGGACCAGATTCCATGATCTTTGTTTTCTGAGTGTTGAGCTTTAAGCCAACTTTTTCACCCTCCTCTTTGACTTTCATCAAGAAGCTCTTTAGTTCTTCTTCACTTTCTGCCATAAGGGTGGTGTCATCTGCATATCTGAGGTTATTGATACTTTTCCCAGTACTCTTGGTTCCAGCTTGTGCTTTCTCTAGCCTAGCATTTCTCATGATGTACTCTGAATATAAGTTAAATAAGCAGAGTGACAATATACAACCTTGACGTATTTATTTTCCTGTTTGGAACCAGTCTGTTGTTCCATGTCCAGTTCTAACTGTTGCTTCCTGACCTGCATACAGATTTCTCAAGAGGCAGGTCAGGTGGTCTGGTATTTCCATCTCTTTTAGAATTTTCCACAGTTAATTGTAATGCTCACAGTCAAAGGCTTTGGCGTAGCCAATAAAGCAGAAATAGGTGTTTTTTTCTGGAACTCTCTGCTTTTTTGATGATCCAGCGGATGTTGGCAATTTGATCTCTTGTTCCTCTGCCTTTTCTAAAACCAGCTTGAACATCTGGAAATTCATGGTTCACGTGTTGTTGAAGCCTGGCTTGGAGAATTTTGAGCATTACTTTGCTAGTGTGTGAGATGAGTGCAGTTGTGTGGTAGTTTAAGCATTCTTTGGCATTGTCTTTCTTTGCGATTGGAATGAAAACTGACCTTTTCCAGTCCTGTGGCCACTGCTGAGTATTCCAAATTTGCTGGCATATTGCATTCAGCAGTTTCAGAGCATCATCTTTTAGGATTTGAAATAGGATTGTTATGTAGAATGAAGTAAATCAGAAAAAGAAAAACAAATACTGTATAACATCACTTATATGAGGAATCTAGAAAAATGGTAGAGATGAACTTACTGCTAAGCAGAAATAGAGACACCAAAATAGAGAACATCATATGGATACTAAGAGGGGAAATGAAGAGTGGGATGAACTGGGACATTGAGATTGACATAGATACACTATTGATGTGCTGTGCTGTGCACTTAGTCGCTGAGTCATATTCGACTCTTTGCAACCCCATGGACTGTAGCCTGCCAGGCTCCTCTGTCCATGGGAATTCTCCAGGAAAGAATTGTGGAGTGGGTTGCCATACCCTCCTCCAGGGGATCTTCACAACCTGTGGATCAAACCCAGGTTTCTCGCATTGTAGGCGGATTCTTTACTGCCTGACCTGAAACATCAGGCTCAGAAGCCCTACACTATTGATACTAAATATAAAATAGATATTGCCTGGAGAATCCCGTAGACATGGAGCCTGATGGGCTACAATCCATAGTGTCACAGAGTCAGACACGACTGAAGTGACTTAGCATACATGCACACATAAACTTTGCCAAGAAATGTCCTTCTAGTCAAGGCTATGGTTTTCCCAGTGGTCATGTATGGTTGTGAGAGTTGGACTATAAAGAAAGCTGAGCACTAAAGAATTGATTCTTTTGAACTGTGGGGGTTGGAGAAGACTCTTGAGAGTCCCTTGGACTGCAAGGAGATCCAACCAGCCCATCCTAAAGAAGATCAGTCCTGGGTGTTCATTGGAAAGCCTGATGTTGAAGCTGAAGCTCCAATACTTTGGCCACCTGATGCGAAGTGGTGACTCATTTGAACAGACCCTGATGCTGGGAAGGATTGAAGGCAGGAGGAGAAGGGGACGACAGAGGATGAGATGGTTGGATGGCATCATCGACTCAATGGACATGGGTTTGGGTGAACTCCAGGAGTTGGTGATGGACAGGGAGGCCTGGTCTGGTGCGGTTCATGGGATCGCAAAGAGTTGGACAGGACTGAGCGACTGAACTGAGCACATAAAATAGATAAATGATAACCTATTGTATAGCACAGGGAACTCTACTCAGTGCTCTGTGGTGACCTAAATAGGAAGTAAATCCAAGAAAGAGGGGAGATATATATATATGTGTTGTTGTTGTTTGGTCGCTGAGTTGCATCTGACTCTTTTGTGACCCCATGGACTGTAGCCTGCCACACTCCTTTGTCCATAGGATTTCCCAGGTAAGAATCCTGGAGTGGGTTGCCATTTCTTTCCCCAGAGGGTCTTCCCAACCAGGGATGGAACCCCAGTCTACTATTTGGCAGGCAGATTTTTTTTTTTTTTACCACTGAGTCTCCTAGGAAACCCATACATGTATATATAACATATTAAATTTGCTGACAGCAGAAGCTACCACAACATTGTAAAACAATTATGCTCAAATAAAAATCAATAAAAATAAATAAAATAAATTCTCTGTCAGATAACTCTAAGAGACAAATACCCTGGGAAATTTTTTTAATGTTTCTTTTTCCTCTTGTTTTCCATGAAATCTCTTTTATATAAGTGTTTTTAAAATCACAAACATTGTAGATAAAAAATTGTACAAATCCTTCATAAAAGATTTTGTTTTGCTTCTTCTATTTAGGGGTAGATTAAGGATAGAGCAACTTAATTAACTCATTCTTAGGGCAAAGTTTGGCTTAAAACAGGAATCATGGTATTATCAGGACCAGGACTGTTCATAGAGAAAAGGGAACACTAAGATTATCGTAAATTTACTAGTATGTTACAGCTTTCATCTCAGCTCCATCACTAGGTCATTATTATTATTGTTTTTTTTTTTTTTTTTTTTTTTTTTTTTAACTTTTTAGTTTGTATTGGGTTTAGCTGACTAACAATGTTGTTATAGTTTCAGGTGAATAGCCAGGGACTCAGCCATACATATACATGTATCCATTTCCCCCCCAAACTCCCCTCCTCTCCTAAAAATTTTGTTTAACTGAGTTTCCTGATCTTCAGTCCTCTCAACCCTCTAATCATCGCTGTTTCTTCAGGAAACCACACCCAGGTGCTGCCCCAGTGCAATGACTCCGTGTCTGAACCAGCAGGGTCTGCAGTCTCAGAGGAGAGCGCCGCCTACTGCTCAGGTGAGGGTCCCACAAGACAGAAGACCATTCTCATCCCCCCCCCCCCGTCAATGCCCCATTGTCCCATTTCTCTCTCCTCAGACAGCAGACAGCTCCGCCTGGTGGACGGGGGCGGTCCCTGCGCCGGGAGAGTGGAGATCCTTGACCAGGGCTCCTGGGGTACCATCTGTGATGACGGCTGGGACCTGGACGATGCCCACGTGGTGTGCAGGCAGCTGGGCTGTGGAGAAGCCCTCAATGCCACGGGGTCTGCTCACTTCGGGGCAGGGTCAGGGCCCATCTGGCTGGACGACCTGAACTGCACAGGAAATGAGTCCCACGTGTGGAGGTGCCCTTCCAGGGGCTGGGGGCGGCACGACTGCAGACACAAGGAGGACGCGGGGGTCATCTGCTCAGGTCCGCACTGCACACTGTCCACAGGCTAGGGGAGGGATGGGGCCCTGGAGGGCGGGGGTATGAACCCTGGGGGAGAGATGGTGAAAAGACCTGAGATAGAGGCTTCCCCCCATGGAGCCTGTGTTTCCAGCAGAGATGAAGACGAGGTGCTTTTACTTCCTCCTGCAGCAGCTGAAATTCTGGTCCTTTCTTCTCAGTAGTGTTTCCTGGCAGATGGTTTTCTCAGTTTTCCTTGAAATCAGGGCTCACTCTTCTGGTACATATGGTAGAGAAGTCTTAAAGACAAGGTGTTAGTTTTTTTGTTTTGTAACAAATTACCACATAGTTAATGGTTTAAAACAACACATTTCTTTCCTTACACTTCTGTAGCTTAGATGTCCAGCAGGAATCTCACTGGACGGATTCAAGGTTTCAGAAGGGTCACATCACTTCTAGTCTCTGGAAAAAAATCTGTTTCTTGTCTTTTCAAGCTTCTGAAAACTGCCTGCCTGCCTTTGTTCATAAGCCCCTTTTGTTCATCATCAGACCAGCAATGTTCCACCTCTCTAACCGTTATACATAGTCACATCTCCCTCTAGCCAGAATGAGGAAAAGTATTCCACTGTAAAGGATAGTGAGTCTAAGAATGTGATTAGACTGTGCTCATCAGTTAATCCACCATATTCAGGTTAATCTCAAGGTCCTTACCTTAATTACATCTGTAAAGTCCCCTCTGCCAGATAAGGAAACAGTCACAGGTCCATTTTCTATCTGCCTCCACAATGTCCACATCACATCCCTTTCACACACTCTTTAGATGTTTTGTCAGGAAGCAGGAGTCAGCTCCGTCTCCCTGCAAGTGTTCAGGCTGGTCTTCCTCACAGTTCGTATCCACTACATCATGGTGGTAGAAATATTTAGAAAGACAGATACAGATGGACAAAGTCAGATAAACAGGATACGGGTTTCACTCTGGTTATCTAATGGATTTACTTCCTCAGCTGGGTCACAGATGTTGTTCACAATTTTGGGGAGAGAGGAAAACCCGGAACACTGAGTGCAGTGCTCACTGTGTCCTGTCTTCTCCATTTCCATCTTAGAGTTCCTAGCCCTCAGGATGGTGAGCGAGGACCAGCAGTGTGCTGGGTGGCTGGAAGTTTTCTACAACGGGACCTGGGGCAGTGTCTGCCGCAGCCCCATGGATGAGGTCACCATGTCCATCATCTGCAGACAGTTTGGCTGTGGGGACAGTGGAAGTCTCAACACTTCTGTTGGTCTCAGGGAAGGTTCTAGACCCCGGTGGGTAGATGGAATCCAGTGTCGGAAAACTGACACCTCTCTCTGGCAGTGTCCTTCTGATCCTTGGAAATACAGTTCATGCTCTCCAAAGGAGGAAGCCTACATCTCATGTGCAGGTGACTCATGTCTGTTTCTGTGTCTGTCCCAACCCTGTAGGGTGTTATTAGTGAGATTTGATCTTTTAAAATCTAAGTGATGCATTTAAGTTGAGTTTATAAAAGGAGGTTTGGATGGAGTTAAATTAATCCTCATGTTCCAAACTTGCTTTCTTAAAAGTTTTTAATTGATATAATTGACATAACATTATATTGCTTGCTGTGTACAACATCATGCTTATATATTTGTGTATATTGATGAATGATCACTACAGTAAGTCTGTGTAAGTTATACCCATAACCATATATATAGTTAAATATTTTTCTTATATGATGAGGATGTTTAAGATTTATTTTCTCATCATCTTTCAAATAGTCAGTACAGTATTCACTATAGTCACCATGCTGTATGTTATATCTCTTCACCTATTAATTTTATAACTCAAGTTCATACCTTTTGACTACATTTGCCCACACCAAATCCCCCATCTCTGGCAGCCACCAACGACTCAGCATCTCTGAACTTGCTTTTTGTTTTTAAGATACCACATATAAATGAGATTTTATGGTAGTTTTCTTTCTCTGTCTGATTTGTTTCACTTAGCATAATGCCCTCAAGGTCCATCTTTGTTGAAATTGGCAAAATTTTCTTCTTTTTTATGGGTGGATATATGTCTATATTGCATTTTCTTTATCCATTCATCCATCAGTGAAGACTTACCTTGTTTGGCTCTTGTATATATTGCTATAGAACACTAAAAAGTAATGCTGGTAAAGTGCTACAGTCAATATATCAGCAAATTTGGAAAATTCATCAGTGGCCACAGGACTGCAGAAGGTCAATTTTCATTCCAATCCTGAAGAAGGACAATGCCAAAGAATGTTCAAACTACTGCACAATTGTGCTCATTTCACATGCTAGCAAGGTTATGCTCAGTCTTTCAAGCTAGGCTTCAGCAATAAGTGAATTGAGAACTTGCAAGATGTATAAGCTGGGTTTAGAAAAGGCAGAGGAACCAGAGATCAAATTGCCAACATTTGTTGAATCATAAAGTAAGCCAGAGAATTCCAGGAAAACGTCTGCTTCATTGACTAGACTAAAACCTTTGACTATGTGGATCACAACGAACTGTGGAAATTTCTTAAAGAGAGGAGAATACCAGAGCACCTTATCTGCCTCCTGAGAAACCTGTATGCAGGTCAAAAAGCAACAGTTGGAACTGGACATAAACAACCGACTGGTTCAAAATTGGGAAAGGAATTCGTCAAGGCTGTGTATTGTCACCCTGTTTATTTAACTTATATGTAGAGTACATCATGGGAACTGCCAGGCTGAATGAATCACAAGCTGAAATCAAGATTGCTGTGAGATAGATCAACAACCTCAGATACACAGATGATACCACTCTATTGGCAGAAAGAGAAGAGGAACTAAAGAGCTTCTTGTTGAGGGTGAAAGAGGAGAATGAAAAAGCTGGCTTAAAGCTCAACATTCAACATTCTAAAAATTAAGATCATGGCATGTGGCCCCATTACTTCATGGCAAATAAAAAGGGAGAAAGTGGAAACAGATTTTCTTTTCTTGGGCTCCAAAGTCTCTGACGATGGTGACTACAGCCATGAGATTAAAAGAGGCTTGCTCCTTGGAAGGACAGCTATGACACACCTAGACAGAGCATTCAAAAGCAGAGACATCACTTTGCAGACAAAGGCCCATATAGTCAAAGTGATGTTTATTTCACTAGTCATGTATGGATGTGAGAGTTGGATTATAAAGAAGCTGAGTGTCCAAGAGTTGATGCTTTTGAATTGTGGTGCTTGGATGCCACAATTGAATTGAGAGTCTCTTGGGCAGCAAGGAGATCCAAACAGTCTATCCTGAAGGAAATCAACTCTGAATATTCATTGGAAGGACTGATGCTGAAGCTGAAGCTCCAATACTTTGGCCACCTGATGAGAAGAGCTGACTTGTTGGAAAATACCCTGATGCTGAGAAAGACTGAAGGCAAAAGGAGAAGGGGGCCACAGAGGATGAGAGAGTTAGATAGCATCACCAATTCAGTGGACATGAATTTGAGCAAACTTTGGGAGAGAGTGAAGGACAGAGGAACCTGGCGTGTTGCAGTCCATGGGGTTGCAAAGAGTCAGACACAACCTAGGAACTGAACAAATATTGCTGCAGTGAACATTGGTTTTTCAAGTTAATGTTTCTGTCAGATGAATACCCCAAAGTGAAATTGCCAAATCACATGGCAATTCTATTTTTAATTTTTGATGCACCTCAAAACTGTTTCCATAGGGGTTGCATCAACTTACATTCCCTCTAACTGTGCAAAAGCTTTTCTGTCTCTTCACATTCTCCTCAACTCCTGTTATTTCTTCTTTTTGATAAAAACCTTTCTAGAGGATATGAGGTCATATCTCATTGTTGCTTTGATCTGCAATTTCTGATGATTATAAGTGTTAAGCATGTTTTCATGTACCTATCGGCAAGTTGTATGTATTCTTTTAAAAAAAATATTCATCAGGTTGTCTGCCCATTTTTCGAAAGTCATATTGTTTGATTTTTGCTACTGAGTTGTGTGAGTTCCTTGTATATTTTGGATAATAGTTTTTATCAGAAATATAATATGTAAATATTTTCTCTAATTCCATCGGTTGCTTTTTCATTTTGTTGATGGTTTCCTTAGTTGGGCAGAAGCTTTGTAGCCTTATGTGGTCCCAACTGCTTGTTTTTTCTCTTGTTCTCTTTGATTTTGGTGTCAAATCCAAAAAATTCTCACGAAGACTGATGTCAACGATTTTATCTTCTTTTTTTGCCTGTAGAAATTTTATGGCTTCAGGACTTGTGATCAAGTCTTTAATCTATTTTGAGTTAATTTTTGTGAGTGGTGGAAGATAGTGGTTCTGTTTCATTCTTTTGCATGTGGCTGTCCAGTTTTCCCAATGCCATTTACTGAAAAAACTGTACTTTCCGTTTCATTCTTTTGCATGTGGCTTTCCAGTTTTCCCAACACCATTTACTGCAACAACTGTCCTTTTCTCATTGTATATTCTTGGCTTCTTTGTCAAAAATTAATTGATTGTACAAATGTGGGTTTATTTCTGGGCTCTCTATTTTGTTCCATTGATCTCTGTGTCCATTTTTATGCCAACAACATACTGTTTGACTAATATAGCTTTGTAACATAGTTTGAAAACAGGAAGCATGACACTTCCCGCTTTGTTACTCTTTCTCAAGATTGCTTTGGTATTCAGTGTCTTTTGTGGTTCCATGAAAATGTTAGGATTGTTTGTCTGTATCTGTGAAAATATCCATTGAAATTTTGGTAAGGATTGCAGTGAATCTGTAGATTGCTTTGGGCAGTATGGGCATGTTAATAATATTAGATCTTCCAATCTCTGAGCACAGAATATCTTTCCATTTATTTGATTCTTCTTCAGTATCTTTCATCAAGGTCTTATAGTTTTCAGTGTACAGGTCTTTCCCCTCCTTGCTTAAATTTATTCTTCGATATTTTATCCATTTTTCATGCAAATGCAAATAGAATTGTTTTCTCAGTTTCTCCTTATGGCAGTTTGTTGTTAGTGCATAGGAAGGCAACTGATTTTTGTATTTAGCTTTTTCATTCTACAACTTTACTGAGTGTATTAGTTCTCATATTTTTGGTGAAGTCTTTAGGGTTTTCTATATATACTATCAGGTAAGGGAGTCTCCTTCCTCATGAGTCTGATGGTAAAGAATCCATCTGCAATGCAAGAGACCCGGGTTTGATCCCTGAGTTGGGAAGATCCCCTGGAGGAGGGAATGGCAACCCACTCCAGTATCCCTTCCTGGAGAATCCCAGTGGGCAGAGAAGCCTGGCAGGCTGCAGTCCTTGGGGTAGCAAAGAGTCAGAGACGACTGAGTGACTAACACTTTCACTTTTCAATGTGCAAATAGTGTCAGTTTTGCCTCTTCCTTTCAGATTTGGATGTCTGCTTTTCTTTTATTGCCTGATGGATCTGGATGGGACTACCAAAACTAAGCTGAATAAAAGTGGTGAGAGTAGATAATTTTGTCTTGTGTTTGATTTCAGAGGAAAAGCTTTTGGTTTTGTACAGTCAAATATGATGTTAGCTGTGAACTTCTCATATGGCCTTAATTATATTGAGATGCAATCCTTTGTAAAAGAGTTTTTTTTTTAATCATAAATGGATTTTGAATTTGTCAAACATTTTTTCTGCATCCTTTGAGATATGATTTTTACCTTCATTTTGCTTATTTGGTGTATCACATTGATTAGGTTGTGAATGTTGAACTATCCTTGTATCCTTGGAACAAACATCACTTGATTGTGGTGCATGATTCTTTTAGTGTATTGTCAAATTCAGTTTTCTAATATTTTGTTGAGGATTCTTGCACCTATATTTATCAGAGTATTAGCCCATAATTTTCTTTTCTTGTGGTGTCCTTATCTGGTTTTGGTATCAGAATAATGTTGGCCTCATAAAATGAATTTGGAAGTGTTTCTTTCTTCTGTTTTTGGAAGAGTTTGAGAAAGCTCCACCACTAAATACTGTTACATTGGGAACTGGGATTTTGAAAATAAATGTTGAATGAAATAAATAAGTGTTGAGGAGGGCAACAAATAGTCAAACCATAGAACCTTACTTCCTTCAACATTTCTCTCTGTTTCTCTCTCTCCTTCCCTCCCCCTCCACATACACAAACACACACACCGTATTCAGGTAAACCATGAGAGGTATGCTGGATGTTGCCTGAAACTTATAGCTAAGAGAATGTGGGAACAGATACTTCAAAAGCAGAGGCTCACTCCCTTCCTTGCCTCTCTTTTTTCATCTCTTGTCTTTTCCATTTGAAAGCCAAAGAGGCATTAAACTATTAGACCTTTTATTGATGATATTTTTCCTACAATGAAACACTGAGAATTGAAAGGTGGTAAAGTCTTTGACCATGAAAATGAGCAACACCCTCACAAAGGTCCCACCATCATTTTCTCAGAGGTTCTCTGCGTAGAGTGGGTAGGAGGTTTGATAGGATGATCTGGAAAGAATATACAGATTTTGATACTTTATGACAGGTACTATTTAGCCTTCTGGTTTTTTGTGTTGCATTGAATTTGTATTGATTTCTCTCAGCTTCAATTCTTTTATGTATACTTTTCAGTCTTTTGTTTGTTATTTCTGCATCTTCTCAATACAAATTTTTCTCAGTAGGTTTTTTTTTTTTTTTACTCTATTGCAAAAATTTTTGCCTTACTCTGTGTACATATATGTGTACATATATCTTCTTAAAATTCTACTAAGTCTTTCCTGTATATTTCCATTTTAAGAGATTCCTAACCAACACTATGGGCTTTTTTGGTGGTTCAGACAGCAAAATATCTGCCTGCAGTGCAGGAGACCTGGGTTCAATTTCTGGGTAGGGAAGATCCAGCGGGGAAAGGAATAGCAATCTACTCCAGTATTCTTGCCTGGAAAATCCTTTGGACAGTGTAGCCTGGTGGGCTGCATTCCATAGGTCAGAAACAGTCAGACACGGCTGAGCGACTAACACACACACACATATAACCAACACTGCATTGTAGACCAATTATCTTCCAATTAAAAATAAATTTAAAAAAGAGTTTCCTTTTACAACAGTAGTCTTCACTTGCCCACTTGTTACACTGAATAGTAGGTAAGAGTAGCTTATAATCTATCTAATAACTTTCCATTAAAATTATGTATGTGAGATTTTGAATATAAATTAACTGTTCTTCTGGGCTGATTATTTTAATATGAACTATTATCATAGACTATTTCCATTCATTTATATTTGGTGTACTATTTCACTGATTAGTGTGAATTTAAAGTTTTATTTTACTGAATTTTATTCATCTATTCATTCATTCAATAAATTTTTATCAAGCCCCTATCTAGGTATTTAGCAAAGGTTTTCCATAGATAATTGATGAATGAATTCATACAATGTGCAGGCACTGTCCTGACAGCAGAAACATGGCATATATAAGATATACAAGGTCCTTCTTCTAATGGAGACTTCATTCAGAGGGGTGTGTGTGTACATTTGTAGATGTCTGTGTTCATATTTGCTGTGGGAATGTGAAGACTGATAAACAAGTAAATATTTAAGGTAATTTCAGCTGGTGATCAGATGCAGTGAGTTTCAGCCCAGGAGATAATAAGCCTGTGTTTTCATGTGTTTTGCACTGAGTCAGATCTTAGATAATCTTATTTGGGGACAAGAACACGCCCAATGTCCCTGATCCACTCTTTCCCTGCTGTTTGCAGAAAGGAGACCCAAGAGCTGCCCAGCTGCTGCCCCCTGCACAGGTACGTCAGCCCCGCCCCCTCCCCAGGGCTCCCAGGGGCTCCTTCCTCCCACCAGGGGAGTCACAGGAGGGGCTGCTGCCTTTTCAGACAGAGAGAAGCTCCGGCTCAGGGGAGGAGACAGCGCGTGCTCAGGGCGGGTGGAGGTCTGGCACAGCGGCTCCTGGGGCACCGTGTGCGATGACTCCTGGAGCCTGGCAGAGGCCGAGGTGGTGTGTCAGCAGCTGGGCTGTGGCCCGGCCCTGGAAGCCGTGCGGGCCGCGGCGTTTGGCCCTGGAAACGGGAGCATCTGGCTGGACGAGGTGCGGTGCGGGGGCCGGGAGTCCTCCCTGTGGGACTGTGCTGCGGAGCCCTGGGGGCAGAGCGACTGCAAGCACGAGGAGGATGCTGGTGTGAGGTGCTCTGGTGAGTGAGGGGCTCGGGGTCCGTCCTGGTGAGCTGGGGCAGCGCAGGGGCAGTGGGCTGGGCCGGGCGTGGTGGGGAGTTTGTGTTCAAAGAGTGTCGGGGTGCTGGGGCTCTGATCTAGGACAGGGGACCTGGGAGGACTGGACACTGGTGTTTTGGAGGCTGGGGGGTGATTTCAGGCTCAGGAGAGAAAAATGGGTTTGCCCTGCTTTCTGGCCAATTCCCTCTCTTCACACTGCTGTTTTTCTCTTTAGGTGTAAGGAAAACAGTGCCCCCGACTGCAGCAGGTACTGTGAACCCCCATGGCAGGAGAGAATACTCAGGTCTGGGGGCCTGTTCTGTGGGCCCTCTGACAGCTCAGGAGAGGAAAGAGCCTGAGGAGCCCTGGCTGGTGGGGAGGAGCCCAGGGCGATATGTTGGGGAACTCCTCTGCCTTGGTTCCTGGGGCCACATTTTTCTCACAACTGGGATACTAGGGAGATGGGTTCCTGTGTTGCAGAATCTAAGGTTCTTCCACCTGCCCCTGAGTGTTGCTCCTCATCAGTGAGGTGCGGGTCCCAGGACTGTTTGACGGTCTGTCTCCTGAAGCCCAAGGAGAAGAGATGAGCCGGGTCCTCAGAGGCTGTCTCGGCAGGGCAGCTCCCTGACAATCCCCGGCTCTGCCTCGGGGCCACACGGGCCGAGTGGAGTTGACTCATCTCAGGATGAGACCTGGGGGAGCCAGGTCACTGTCAGTGCACTTGTGTCTGAGGCTGGGACGCCATCGTCTGGAGCCCCTGGAAACGCTGGCACAGGGGGTTTCTCTGTGCCCAGGACCTTCTCCATACCCTGTTGCCTTGTTCTCTTTAGGGTCCAGACCAGTTTTAAGTCCTCTCCCTGGCTTCTTCTCCCTGGCTGGGGTCCTCTGCCTCATCCTGGGGGCCCTTCTCTTCCTGGTCCTCATCGTCCTGGTGACTCAGGTGCTCAGATGGAGAGCAGAGCGCAGAGGTGGGCTGCAGGGGGGACTGGGGACCAGGGAGCATGTGTGCAGGCAGGAGATGGGGCGGTTGTGAGGAGGGGAGCCTGGGCCAGGTCTCTGTTCTGAATCGCAGACTCCATGTGCTCCGTGCTGAGCTCTAAGGGCTGAGTGTACAGAGGTTCTTAGAACTGGGGCATGAACTCTAATAAATCATGGCCTCTCCTATGGGACCAGACAGAGTCGTGGCTGAGCTGTGAATTCAGGTCAGACGAGGGGAGAAGGTGCTGACACGGTGCACGGGGTGGGAGATGATGCCGAGGTCCAGGCAGCCTCCGTGTGAGCATCGGGGAGATGAAAGTGGGCCGGTTGGACTAGGGTGTCTGGGGTGGCACCTCTGACCTGCTGGGGGATCTCTCAGCCTTATCCAGCTATGAAGATGCTCTTGCTGAAGCTGTGTATGAGGAGCTCGATTACCTTGTGACTCAGAAGGAGGGTCTTCTGGGCAGCCCAGGTGGGTGTCTCTGTCTGCCCTCCTGGGACCTCTGGTTGTCACACCCACTGGGTGTGCACATTTTCTCAGCTTCTGCAGACCCGACACGTGCCCCAGGTTCACAGAGGTGGCTCTCCAAAATGGCAGGATGGCCTCTCACAGCCCTGTCAGCCCCCAGCCTCTGTCTACACTGCGAGAGCCAGACCCATCCCTTCTCAGCTTTAACATTGGTCCCGTGGGTGTGGGAGGGTCCTTCTGTGTGTTGTGTGATGTGTTTCTCCACTTTAGGCTTCTTGTCAGATGGTGAGGACAACAATGACTCCAGATCCACTCCAGGTAATAGAGATGGACCTGCTTCAGCTGAGTGTTGCGGAGGAGATTTTCCCTCCTCATAGAGAGGAGATGTAAGGGGAACAGTCTTCCTTTGGTCGACCAGAGGGATCCCTGTGTCTAGATAGGGTCTGTCCTCCTTCTCTGGCTGTTCTGTGATGTCTCACATTTGGGGCTGGGCTCTCTGTGTTCAGAATCACAAGAGACACACACTGGCTTTAAAAATAACATCTGTAAAGCACAGTTTGTCAAAATACTTTAGTAATGCTGAATGGTGGGAGAGTTACTTTGAGATATATGTTTTCAATCAGGAAATATTAAGATATGTAAGGTCATGTTTTGGTTTATGGACACATCAAATTGAAACATGGTCTTAGAGAAAAAAATCTTTTAAAACAAGGAGTGACAGGTGCCTCTATTTAGCAGCTCAGAAATGCTGGGTCAGAAGGGATCTTAGGTATTTCCCAGACCAACCCACTTAGTGTGGTTTCATCTGACTCCTGCTCTGCGCTCAGAAGCCCCAGATCAGAAGACCTATGCCCTTGGTGAGGATTATGATGATGCTGAAGAGGTACCAGTACCTGGGGCTCCTCCTGCCTCTCAGAGGAGTGAGGAGGAAGTGCTCCCAAAGAAGGAAGATGAGATGATGTCTCAAACAGGTGAGTGGAGTTAGCTGATCCCCTGTAATCTTTGGTCTCTGTCCTGGAAAGGGTGAATTTGAGCTCAATGTCCAGCCTCTGTACAGTTTCTCATGCATTTGAGAATCTCATGCATGGGTAATCTCATGCATTTGATGGGCTTTCCCTGGTGGCTCAGATGGTAAAGAATCTGCCTGTAATGCAGGAGAGCTGGGTTTGATCCCTGGATCAGGAAGATCCCCTGGAGAAGGGAATGGCTATCCTCTCCATTGTTCTTGCCTGGAGAATCCCATGGATAGAGGAGCCTGGCGGGCTATAGTTCATAGGGTTGCTAAGAGTCAGACACAGCTGAATACCTAGCTCTTCACTGTCTGGAGGCAGGTCTTCTCAGAGCTCCTGTGTGAGCACAGGTCTCCTGTGATGCAGGGTTTCCGCATGAGTTGAGGCCCCAGAGGCCACATCGAGTGGATCTGAGCGGACAGCCGGGATCCATCCTCACTGTAACTGATATGAGATAGTCTGAGCCTCCCTGCCCACCCCTGGGTCCCAGGGATGCTTTGTCATCACCACTTGCTTAACTTGCTTCCTCCTCACTGTCTGGCCCCCTTGTCTCTGTTCTAAATCATACCTCTCTTTCCTCTTTCAGGCTCTCCTCTAAATGTCTCTAGAGGAGAAGCTGATCCTGGGGAAGGAGAAGAGAGCCCCTGGCTGCTCCAGGGGGAGACTGGGGACCCTGGGTACGATGATGCTGAACTAAGTGCCCTGGGAACATCCACAGTGACTTTGCCATGATGTTGTATTAAATATAAGATCATGCCACAGATATTCTAACTGCCTGTATCTCAATAGAATAGTGCTGACCTGTGATTGTGTTATATGGAAATTGCTCAAAATGAAATATTCTGAATAAAGTAAAAAATCTTTTTTTTTGCTTTATTAATTATTACCAAGTTCCATGTCAAATGTTTTTAGAGGATTGGCTCTCAAACACCATTTTCCTCAAAGGAAATGCAAGATGAGTGCACTGCCCTGTTTTCTCACCTCCTTCAAAGGCTAATGAGGACGTGACTTAGCCCAGGAACACAGATGCTCCAGGTCACTCTTACTAATAAAAAGCACCTAAACTTGGTCCACATTCACACTCTCCCTCCTAGCAAGATAAATTGTTAACCAGAAAATATAGTCAGAACCTGGTAGGTTATTTTATTTGGTGGGAATGCTTAGGACTCTAAGCCCTGGAGACAGCATCTCAGTAGCTCTGAGAAAATTGCTCCAAAGAGGCAGGAAGGGAAGTCAGGCTGTATACAAGTTTGCAACAAAGGGAGCAAGAAGTCTGAACATCAAAGATCAGGTATCAAGTTAAGGAATTTAGCATGCTATGTATGGGAAGATGCAAGCTTCTGGTCTCACTGAATTCATTCCTTTCATGTGCAGCTTAGCTATCTGGGGCCAACCCTGTTTCCTTGTTCACCTTAACGAGTGGCAGATGGCTGCTTCTTGCATTTCCCCAGCTCCTCAGCAATCACCATGGGGAATGGGACCATCCCCTGGATCATAGTCTTGGGATCCCTCATTCATGTTTGGAGGCCAGAAATTGCTGATGGTTGTTGCATTTGTTTTTTAATATGGCAGGAGATATTTTCATTTCACAAACTCATGGTAAAAACCCAATCCTGAACATTCCTGTATGTTCTTCCCTGAGATGTCACATCACCTGTTTTTAACTTATTCTTGGGCACCAGACTTGGGTGTGAGTTTCAAATTAGGAGTTTGCTGGTGGCAGAGAATGGATACAGTTTTCCTTATCCTGCTTAAGAGTTCATGGGTCAATTAAAACTCTAACTCTAGGTAACTACCTCTGCCTTTTCATCTCTCATTCCCTAGGTTACTTTATCTGTTTATTCCTCAGGCAGATATAGATTCCTCCTTGCTCTTCTCCTATGTCTAGTTGTTATCAAATCCTTAGGAATCCATTCTTTCCATCCCTGCCTACTATTTCTTCAGAACGTTGCCATTTCTTGTCTGTTCAATTATCTAGCCTTCTGAGCAAATTATATCAGCTCATATCTCTCTCTGAGTTGATGGATGGCAAATTGGTGCTCACCCACACCCTGCATCCATGTGGGACAAGAGGGCAAGAAAGTGGAGACTTAGGCAGAGGGGATCCAGAGGAAGGGAGAGATGTGAAAATCAGGTATGTTTGTCTATTTATGTTTCAAAGATGTGGATGGAAGGGTCTGATATGATTGAATCCTTAAAGGAAGAATTTCAGACCAGTGGGCTCCTCTGAAGATGTACTGTTTCAAGATTGCTTTAATCTATTTTCTACTGAAAATGTAAACGTGATCCTGCTGTGATTCTTCAGGGTAGAGAGAGCTGTCATGTAGGAGTGGCCAAGTAAAGATTACATTTCTCCACACCACCCCTCTCCCCCAGTTCCATTGTGGACATGTGGAGAGGTTGCTGAACTAATATAAGACCTGAGAGTGATGGCCTGGTTGTGAGTTGAACCCACCCAGTTCCTGGCTGATGGCTCTGCATGGTGTCCAGGGCTCTGACCTACAGTCATGCTTGCAGTCTTCATAGTTCTAGGCTGTGCTTGGGGATGGGAAGTTGCCCAGGACTTCTCCCAGGGAAGCTTACATGGCTATTGACCATTGGGAAGTGATGAAATAAATGACACATGATGAAAGAAATAAAGAATACCCACCAAGAAGCTCAGGGAACTCAAAAAAGTGCAGACAATGGAATTTAGGAAAAGAATATGTGAACAAAATAAAATTAAAAAGTTATTTATTATCATTATCATTATTGTTTTTAATTTTTGGTTTCACTGGTTTTTTGTTGATGCATGTGGGCTTTCTTTAGTTATGGCAAGCAGGCACTCCTTCTCTTTGTGGACAGCAGGCTTCTTTATGCAGGGGCTTCTCTTGTTGCGGAGCACTGGCTCTAAGCACAGAGACTTCAGTAGTTGCAGCGTGCCTGCTCCTATTTACAGTTTGTGGGACCTAGAGCATGGACTCAGTAGTTGTTGGGCACAGACTCTTGCATTGCTCTGCAGAATAAATTCAGTTTTTTGGTTTTTTTTTTTACAGAGACCAAAATCATAAAAAAGGAAGCAAACAGGGAATTTGCTGATAGTTTAGTGATTAGGATTCGATGCTTTCACTGCTGTGCATGAATTCTATTCTGATCAGGGAACTGACATCCCTCAAGCTGTGCAATAGGCAGAGAAAGAGAAGGAACCAAATAGAAATTCTGTTTCTTAAGATTACAGGGAATGAAATGCAACAAAATATAAAATGCTACAGAAAGCATCAGCAACAGCAGAAGAATCTTTGAGGCAGAAGACAAGACAATTGAAATTACCTAGCCAGGGCACAAAGAAGAGAAAAAAAGAGTGAAAATGTGTGAAAGAAGCTGTGTGAAATATGGGATAACATTCACAGAAACAACTTGCACATTACTGAAGTCCCAAAAGGAAAAGGGAGGGAGAAAGGGACAGAGATTGTACTTAAAGAAATAATACCAGAAAAGTTTCAAATTTGATGACATTTAGACATCCAAATTCATGTAGCTGTCAGGGGAGTGTGTAATTTCCTCGGTTCTGTTTTCTCACAACAAAAATTTGAAGCGGTGGGCCAGTGTTAAAGCCCTTGGACAAACCGTGTCACAGCTCTCAGACAGATCGGTGTCACAGCTCTCAGTCAGTCAGTGTCACAGCTCTCAGACAGATCAATGTCACAGCTCTCAGACAGACCGTGTCACAGCTCTCAGACAGATCAGTGTCACAGCTCTCAGACAGACCGTGTCACAGCTCTCAGACAGATCAGTGTCACAGCTCTCAGACAGACCGTGTCACAGCTCTCAGACAGATCAGTGTCACAGCTCTCAGACAGATCAGTGTCACAGCTCTCAGACAGACCATGTCACAGCTCTCAAACAGATCAGTGTCACAGCTCTCAGACAGATCGGTGTCACAGCTCTCAGACAGACTGTGTCACAGCTCTCAGACAGACCGTGTCACAACTCTCAGACAGATCAGTGTCACAGCTCTCAGACAGACCATGTCACAGCTCTCAGACAGATCAGTGTCACAGCTCTCAGGCAGATCGTGTCACAGCTCTCAGACAGATCGGTGTCTCAGCTCTCAGACAGACCGTGTCACAGCTCTCAGACAGATCGGTGTCACAGCTCTCAGACAGATTGTGTCACAGCTCTCAGACAGACCGTGTCACAACTCTCAGACAGATCAGTGTCACAGCTCTCCAACAGACCATGTCACAGATCTCAGACAGATCAGTGTCACAGCTCTCAGACAGACCGTGTCACAGCTCTCAGATTGATCAGTGTCACAGCTCTCAGACAGATCGGTGTCACAGCTATGTGTTGCAGCTCAGTTTTATTTAGAAAATAAAGGAAAATACATCCTCGATGTGTCAGGGCATGACGACCCAAAAGACATGAAGAGAAGGGGGAGGGGAGCAAGCAATTAGAGAGAGCAAGAGAGAGAGCCAGAGAAAGACCCCGGCCCCTTGGCTCCTCTTTTTACATGTTTTTTTTTCCTCCCCCTGGGCTGTTTGTTCTACCTGAGGTGCTCACTTTGGTCCTCGGATCTTCCTTTGTTCTATTTTCATGGACTTTTCTCTTCCTTGTCTTTTAGCCACCGCCATTCTGGACTGCTTTTTCCTGTTCTAACCGTTGCAGGAAGGGGGACCCCTTCCAGGGCCCAAAACTGGGCTCTTGTCTAACACTCGGATATGAATTGTCCGAGGAGACACATGTGGTGACAAAGCAAGAGATTTTATTGAGAAAGGGCACCAGGAGAGCAGGAGGGTAAAGGAACCCAGGAGAACTGCTCTGCCGCTGGCTCGCAGTCTTGGGTTTTATGGTGATGGGATTACTTTCTGGGTGGTCCCTGGCCAATCATTCTAATTCAGAGTCTTTCCTGGAGGCGCACGCATCGCTCAGCCAAGATGGATGCAAGCGAGAGGGATTCTGGGAAGTGGAGGAACACGCGGTGTCTCCTTTTGACCTTTCCCGAACTCTTCCGGCTGGTGGTGGCTGATTAGTTCCGTATTCCTTATCAGGATCTCCTGTCATAAAACAACTCACCCAAATGGTTACTATGGTGCCTGGCCAGGATGGGTGGTTTCAGTCAGTGTGCTTCCCCTAACATAACTACCTAACACTGCTGATAAGTCGCCCCTCAGAGTTCATTCAAAATAATCGTCTCCAAGACACATTGTTTATAATCAAGACAAAGAGAGAATTTTAGAAGCATCAAGAGAAAAGCAAATGCTCACAGCAAAGGAATTCCCTTAAGAATATCAGTGGACTTCTCAAAAGAAAGCTGGCAAGCCAGGAGAGAAACGGATGATATATTCAAATTGATGAAAGTAAACCTGCCAGCCAAGAACACTTTTCTCAGGAAGGTTGTCTTTCAGAAATGAAGATGAGATGAAGATGTTGTTTCCAAAAGAAACAACAGTTGAGGGAGTTCACCAACACAGGTTTGTTTCACAAGATTGCTGAGGGGAGTTCTTCAAGCTAAATGAAGGATGGTAGTTATTATATGAAAGAAGTGAAAACAGACAACAGACTTGTAAATGTAAATATGTAATCTAATACAGAATTCTCTAATACTGAATATGGTAGTGTGCTAACAACCAGTTAGCTCTAGTCTAAGGGAAGTGTTAAAATAACTATAGAGAAAAATATTTTGTTAGTGATATACAGTATAAAGAGAGGCAAATTCTGACATCAGAAACAGAAAGTACAGGAGGAGATCAAAAGGTAGAGCTTCTGTATGTGGTTGAAATTAATTTGGTGTCAGTGTAACAGAGCCTCTTGTGTCCATAAGATGTTATATGTGAGCCATTGTGGCAGCAAAAATGTGAAAACCTACAGTAGACTCACAAAAGGTAAAGAGAAAAGAGTCAAAGCACATCATTATCCAAAACCATCATTTCACAGTTCTAACTGTTGGACCCAACAGTCGAATTGTCTTGGTCTCTACAGCATCCTTCAAGATCAGCCCCAGAGGACTCTCCTTTCACAAAATAAAAGACTAATTAGTCTGTTTGTTATGACAAGCCAAAGAACTCTTTCTGCACCTCATCTCCTTCCTTATATCATACAGATGGTGTAGCTGTACTTTTTTAATTGCAAATTTTTTCTGTTGATATTCCTATGTGGTTTTAATGGAAAAATTGCCAAAAGATAAATCATGCCAATACCCTGTATCCTCTGTTGGGTCTGATTAAAACTTAATAAGAAGCCACATGTGAGTGTGTTGTGGTTTGTCTTGTGTAGCCTTAGAGATAGAGATTTGCAGAGTTCGTTGTGATGTATCTGGTGTTGATGTGCATCTTCTTTTTGAAAATCAACTTCTGCCCTGTTAATTGCTGAAAACATTTGCCTTTAAAACAAAAATACCAATCAGCTAAATGATGTCCTCAAAAATAGTTATTTATATTAAAGATAATTTCTCTTAAATGTCTGGCATGGTACCATTCAGTCATTCAATAAGCATTAGCTGAATATCTATTAAGTTACAGAGAGTGGAAATACAGAACTTACACACAGGTTTAGTCTCACTCCAATCCTGGGCCCTGGAAGGGCCTTAGCAGATACTTGCAGCCTGCAATAGCCTTGGGTAGCATACCCTGATGTGGAACGATTTGATGATAAGGAAAAGAGAATCTGTTCACAGACTTTTAGATGTTAAACAGGAACACATTTCCCCTTGTTTCCAGAGTTCTTAGGCTGGTCTGCAGGCTGGATTCAGCTGCACCAAAGCTCCATGTGCAATAAAGCATCAGTTCATAGAGTTGTAGTCTGAGCAACCACTCAGTCTTTGAACTATGAGGGCCATCCCAGTGACATTAATCTTGGGTTTAAGAGGCTTAAGAATGACCACCTACAAGAACTGAAAAGTTCTGGAGTTGGTTATTACATCAACTCTGAACAGAGGTGGATTAATCATGAAGCTAATGAAGCTTCAACCTCACATCCTCTCCTTACACCAGCCCCTTCCAAGTCCTGTGAGGAGAGCCCCAGGGCTGTGCTCACAAGGATATAGGTTTTGAAACAGCCATTTTCTTGAGATGAGGAAAAAAAATATTCAGCAAAATCATTTCTTAACCAATTTATTTCTTGACCATGAAACACTAAATCCAGGAATCAGATTTGTTCAGGAAATCAAGAGAAAAGTGAGGGGGCTTAGAAAATACATGCTGCCTTTTCATTAGTACAGGATTGCTGAAAGGTAAAATAGGATCAGAGATGATGGACTGGCTAACTCAGAGGAAAGAAGAGCTGTTTAAGAATGAAGGTGAAGATGCTGAGAGACAAATTCGGGAAACTGAGCCTGACTGTCAGCACAGAGTGATGTAAAGGGAATAGGAGATGCACCGGGGCGGGTGCTGTTAGACGGGATTTAGATCTAGTTGTTGGTCAGTCAGAAATGGTGACTGAGAAACAACCAAGTCCAACAGAGGAAATAAGGTGAGACCTGAGGGGGCAGCTTGGGGTGAAGACACAGAAGGATGGGGAGATCCAGGAAAGTTTCTGCTTCATGTGACACATTCTGTCTTCTTTTCAAGTCTTCTTTCTCCTTTGTACCCATCAGAAGAGACTCTGTTCTGCCGCTGGAAAAAGTGACCCGCAAATCTCAGTCACACACACACACACACACATACACACACACAGAAATGCACACATACACATACATCCATATAGAGACACACACACACTCATCACAACCTACCGATGTCTGTGGTCAGTGAGGCTCTTGCACGTGCTTCTGGCACACGCAGCTTCTGTGACAGGTAAAAGAGAGAGACTACAGAGTCACTCGGGCTTGTCCTGCCTCCACTCGGAGGTGACACAGATGACACCACCCACATTTCGTTGCCCAGAATGAGTCCCTGAGGCCTGGAAATACAGCTATTTGACGAGTATTACTGTCTGTCCACATCCTTCAGTAGAACTCTTGAGAGCAGTGCTGTCAGTTTTTTCTCACCTTGGAGAAGCTTCTGAGTTACAGCTCTGTGCAGAGATTGAACGTGATCTGACCCTCCCAGAGTGGGGTTTGAAGGCATTTTGTATTTGGCTCCTTTGGCTGGTGTGTCTCTGACTCCTTACTCCACCTCAGTCTGTGCCGAGGGGCATTAGTCAGGTATGTGTCTCCCCTGCCTCCACCTCCCTTCCCCACTCAGTATCACTAACTGCAGGGTGATTTCTCAGCATTTGTTCATGCGTTCATTTCTTATCCAATGTTTGTTAAGCTCTCTCTATGTGTCTTTACTTGAGCTTATAGAAGCATTGAAGAATAAGACACAATACTTGCTCTCAAGAAGCCCCTTCTTTAGAGACAATAAGAAAGTTTTCATTTTTACAGATTGAAGGGACACAGCAGTAGTTTTGACCTGGAGGAATTAGAAAGAGTTCACAGAGATGACAACTCTGTGCTTTTAAATACAAAGAAATATATAGATATTTTCTTTCTGTAGTGGGCTTTAAAATGTGTCCTCTAGAATTCAAATATGCATAAATGTAATATTTGCTATTTTTATAACTGATTTCATCTTGGGCAGTAGCAAGGGGTATTTGCATGGATTGAAAGTTCCACAAAGTTAACACAAAGTCTCCAACTCAAAATGACAGACTCTCCCATTTAAAATTTGTCCCCCAAGTTAGCTTGGGTTTATGGTAATAATTACCTTGTCTAGTTGAAGCTCGCTGCTGAGACTGGTTTTCATCTATTCAAGGAGGTATCTTCTTGTCTCTCCTTCTACAGATGGTGCCTGGGGTGAGAGGGTTTCTTACTTTCCAAGCACAGTGGGAAAGGGTCCTTGGTCTGCATGCTCTCCACTTAGAATCTGCTTATCTTTGATTTAGTAGCTTTGATTGCTCTGGTCTCTAGGTATCTGATGCTGCACTATGGAGGAATGAATGAGTCCAGTTCAGTGCCACATTCTCTGTTAGATGTTGCTGGTTTTAGACTGTAAATGGCTGAAGAGAGATGATGTGCTGGACCTCAGGCAGCTCATGACCAGCTCATGTCCAAGCTCATCGCATATCCTTGTGATGAAGTGATCTTTGGTAAAGCATTCTTTACCAACTTGGTCTCATCCATACAAGGAACACAGATTGTGAGGTGGGTCTCCAACACTCTGGTATAACAAGTCACTTGTTTCCTTTTAAAGTTGTATACTTATTTTTTAATTCAAAAATATTTTGTATATTTTTTGCATATACACATATATCTAGTGGTCATGTATTCATTTGAGAGTTGGACTATAAAGAAAGCTGAGCACCTAAGAATTGATGCCTTTGAACTGTGGTATTGGAGAAGACTCTTGAGAGTCCCTTGGACTACAAGGAAATCCAACCAGTCCATTCTAAAGGAGATCAGTCCTGGGTGTTCATTGGAAGGACTGATGGTGAGGCTGAAACTCCAATACTTTGGCCATCTGATGCGAAGAGCTGACTCATTGGAAAAGACCCTGATGTTGGGAAAGATTGAGGGCAGGAGGAGAAGAGGACGACAGAGGATGAGATGGTTGGATGGTATCATTGACTCAATGGACATGTGTTTGGGTGGACTCCGGGAGCTGGTGATGGACCGGGAGGCCTGGTGTGCTGCGGTTCATGGGGTTGCCAAGAGTTGAACATGACTGAGTGACTGAACTGAACCGATTTTGTATATTAGTCACTCTGATTGGTCCTGAAAATGTCTGTCTACCAAGGGTATTTAATTATTTACTTTTCTAGCAAAGAGATTACTTACCCTCTGAATCCTCCATATTTTCATGGTGATTTGGGAATAATAATGCTACATACTGTGTTGCTTTACAATCCATAAGATGAAATAAACTGTCTACATTAAAGAAAAGGATTCTTCCTGGTCTTTACTTCTGCATTTCTGATTCAATACAGAAGCTGTTAAATTAAATTTTTTTGTAACAAAATTTCTTCCTGTTACAGTTTGTGGTTTGAGTTGAAAATATGCCAAATGATAAGTATATAAACATCCGGACCTCTTGGCCATATCTGATTGGGACCTGAAGAGGAGGCTTCATGGTGTTCACCTGTCAGTGTGCTGAGCTCTGTCTTCTTTATCTTTGGATACGCAAAGATGCAGCATTTATACATGTTTGGAGCTGGCTCTCTCAGCACTGCTCTTAGAATGGGGCTAGACTTGTTTCAACTGATTGCATTCATTGCAGAGAAGTGTAGAAGTGAACCATACATAGCTTATACCATTTAATCATATTGAAATATCATTACAAGTATTGACACAACTTGCATTGTGCTGTTAAGTCCAAATATCAAGTTAAATTATATCTCAAAAGATTTCTTTGGATTGAAATGATTTGTGCAAAATACCTGGCTGACATTCATTCATTCAGGTTTACAATAGACATCATTTAGGATTTTTAATTAGCAGGCACTCTGGATAAGGGGGTGAATTAGACACAGAACCTTTACCAAGTCCATTTATAAAGTAAAATTAGCAAGTAAACAACTTAATTCATGAAGTTCCCAGTTGGTAAGGTCAAGGGTCATGAGCAGTAGACCCTCCCTCTGGGGCACAGAGAGAAGGGGTGATGTGTGGAAGACACAAGTCTGACCCCAGTCACCATCACAGCATGTAGTTCTGGGAGAGTTTTGGCAGTTCCAATCAAGGCTCCAGGTAACAGAATTGAGTTCCCGTTCTAGAGTCCTGGGATTCCTGGGATGGAATGGAGAGAGGAGCCCTAATATTGCTTCTCCACCACTATGATGTACTACTATTAACTAGTGATTATTTCTCTTACTAAGGCCAACTCATTTAATTCTAACCAAAACTGTCATCTATAAACAAACACAACCCTTCATTTATAGACAAAGCCACTGCACAGAGAGCGTAAGGATCCTGTTCAAGGGCACACGCATGGTATGTGGCTGAGCTCTCAGTCATGGTATGTGGCTGGCTCCTGAGCCTGTCCTCCTGACCCCTGAAGTTCATTGTTGACATAGCTGGGTTAGTGTCCTACCTAAAGCTTTCCTCCTTCAAATCTTGGATGAGATTGGACACTGAGATTTCCTTATGTGTCAGAGAAGAAGAACCTTCATAAGAGGGTAAGTTGGTCCATGCTGACCTTGCATCCCCAGCTCTGGGGTAGAGGATGCTGCCTGGGCACAGCCTGCCAACCCTGGGTTAGCCCCTCCTTCCAGCCCACTCTATCCTTATAACAGGATATGGAGTCCCTAACAGGATGTTACCTGCGAGATCTCAATCCTAAGGTGAGACCATGTGTACCTGGTTCACTGAATGCATCCCTGTGTCATCCTTAGGAGGAATGACTGGACTCCAGGAAGCACATCCTGTATTCTAGGTGTTTGTCTGGTGGTTTCTGGTGATGTTGTGGAGTGGAGTCCATAACTGGGTAAGGAATGATGACTCTGGGTCCCAGGGGGAATAGAACATCGACTCTAGTGACTGAGCAGATCCTGTTCCTACTCCAGTGCTTGAGTTTATACTCTGGTTCTGACATTTATAATCAGCTATTATCACTACTGTGTTAAGCATCCAGAAGGAGATGGGGATTCATGTACAGATGGGGGCTTGGAAGTCAGAGGAACACAGGAAAAGTAAGTGTTATAAAATAACAGGTTAATATTAACATATTTAGAGGGAGAAAAGCATGTGTTCAATTGACTTTTCTCCCTTTTCATTTGCCTGAGTCTCAAGTAGCAAGGATGGGCATGGCATGACAGAGAAGCTGTGTCTGCTGACCGGGATGAGGCGTCCTTCCAGTGGGGGATGTGACAGGGCTGTAACGTGGTCCACAGCTGTTGGCTTCACTGAGACCTTCAGGTGTGGGTGGGGGAGGGTGTGAAGCCGTCTCTGGGCTCTGGTGGGGACTCTGAGGCGTGTGTGTCACAGATGCTTCCTTCCCCCGTTTGTGCCGAAATGATGAGAGTCAGGGTGAGTGGGCTTCAGGGTGGGTTTTTGTGGACCACAAGGTGCATCATGGGAATCTTTAGCCCGAGGGAGTATGAGGAGTGAGGGCAGTATGTTAGCGACCTTGAATTTCGATGGGGGAGCTCTGTCTTGCAGCATTACTGCCCTTCTGTCTCTACACTCATCCCTCGTCTACTTCCTGGAGAGCATCGGGAGCTTCTCTGATCAGTGGAACACAACAAGGCAGCAATGGCCACACTGGGCATCACCCTTCTGCTTGGCTCTGTGCCCTCAATCCACCTGGCTTCCATTCTTGCCACTAACTTTCCTCTTTAACTTAGAATGAATGAACCCTCTTTTCTGCTTCATTTGCCTCTTCTTTGCCCCTTGTCTGCAGCCATTGTGCAGTGGAATACTTTCTGTTTGTCCCTCTGTCTGGGGGCAGTTCCCTTAAATAATATTTTGCATCTTTATTTATGGCTTATAAAGCATGTGTGTTCTGAATCCTATCAAACAAAATGTTCTATATGCAAAGGGGCAAAATGTGAAGTTTAGAAAATGTCAATCTTTCTAAGCTACATATTTTCTTCAAGGGATCCCCACTCCTATTTTGGAGAGCTAGGGTTGAATAATGACTACTATTTTCTCTTTGTTTCCTGTAACAGCAATCTCTTTCTCTCCTGAAACATCATTTGTTGACTAGCTGAAAGGGGTATTTCACATAAAATGAAATGCAATAAACAGAAAGGGATTTAGCATGTCTGAAAATCCCTTATAAGGGCTTCCCAGGTGGTTCAGCAATAAAGAACCCGCCTGTCAATGCAGGAGACACAGGAGATGTGGGCTTGATCCCTGGGTCGAGAAGAACACCTCGAGAAGGAAATGGCAACCCACCCTAGTATTCTTGCTTGGGAAAGCCTATGGACAGAGGAGCCTGGAGGGTTACAGCCCAGGGGTCACAAAGACTAGGACACAACTGAGCATAAATACACCTTCTCCAGGACCCAGTGTCCAGATCATTCTGAGAAGAGAAGAAAGACCTGCAGTCTCAACCCCTCAACTTAATGGTTTCCACCTCACCCTCTCCGTGGTCACCTGTGAATTCCTGCAACTCCTGTCCTCATTTTCTTCTGGCCCAATATGTATTCTTTCAAGCCTTCTTATAGTACTCTGCTTCCGGCCTGAGGTCAGTACTGGGAAGATCTATATTTGATTCCACTAAAGTTATTCTTCATAGGCCAATCGATTCCACAACTTGACCCTGCGAGATCTCACAGTTCTTGGGGATCGACCAGGGTGATCGGAGGAAAAAAAGGTACTCATAGTTTTCTACACCAGCCCCGGTCATGGGGTCTGGCAGTCAGGACCACGGGAGCAGGAGGTCAAAGGACCGTGTTGCTCATATAAGGAGATGTTGAAGCTACAGAAGCTCATTGGTGTTTGAGCTTCAGAAAGTGGCAGATGCAGCCTCCGATAGTGCCTGAAATGGTGAAAGGTGTCGCTATTGGCTCTCAGGAGGGAGGATGTAGGGGACGGCCTATATAGACCCCGGTTGGCACCCTGACGCCTCCTCACAGGCTGATCCTGCAGCTGGGACTGTGACCTTGAGGACGTGAAGTCAGGATGGCTCTAAGCCAACACCTCTCCCTCCAGAGACTCTGTGTCCTCCTCCTCGGCACAGTGGTGGGTGGTCAAGGTAAGAGCTGCCCCTCTCTCCTGGGTCCACACCAGGTTGTGGAGACCTTAATAAAGGGAAAGGGTATGGAGCTGTGGAGCCGCAGTCTTAGTGTTTTTGTCCAAAATCAAAGCACTCCGACTGTGAATACTGGTCCCTTTCCTGTGGGGAGTCCATTGGTCATAGAGGCAGATTTTACAGAGCAGTGAGGTTTGATCTGGACCGAGGTGGGTCAACCTGACTCCCCTCTCTGTCTCCCTTGTTCTCAGGGAGCTTCTAGGCGTCCCGGTGACTCCCAGTGTGTGCAAATTCCAGTGACTGACCTCAGCTTGGACTCTGGGCTGTTCCCACATGCTCCACATGCCTGGTGTGTGAGCACTGCCTTTAGATCCCCGTATTTCCTGTGTCTGTGCTCCTGTAGGCTCTGTGCTTGTGTGTGTGTGTGTGTGTGCAGGTGAGGAGTGTGTGAGGTTGTGTGTGTGTGAGGGTATGAGGAGTGTGTGTGTGTGTGAGGAGTGTGTGAGGGTGTATGTGTGTGTGAGGAGTTTATGTATTTGTGTGTGTGAGGGTGTGAAGAGTGTGTGGGGGGGGAGTATGTGAGGAGTGTCTGAGTGGTGTATGAGGGTGTGTGAGGAGTATGTGAGGGTGAATGAGGGTGTGTGAGGAGTGTTTGAGTAGCGTGTGAGGATGTGTGTATTTGTGTGAAAATATGTGTGTGTGTGTGGAGTATGTGAGGAGTGCCTGAGTGGTGTATGAAGGTGTGTGAGGAGCGTGTGAGGGTATATGTGTGTGTGAGGAGTTTATGTATTTGTTTGTGTGAGGGTGTGAAGAGTGTGTGTGTGTGGACTATGTGAGGGTGAGTGAGGGTGTGTGAGGAGTGTTTGAGTAGCGTGTGAGGGTGTGTGTATTTGTGTGAGAACATGTATGTGTGGGAGTGTGTGAGGCTGTGTGTGTGTGTGTGTGTGTGTAAGGGGGATGGATCCTGTCTCTGTGAGATGAACGGGGCCGCTGAGCAGGGACTGAGTCCGCTGGTCTGTGAAGCACACAGGGTCTCAGAGCGCTGGGTGTCCTGGCCGCTCCTTGTAACTGGATCAGAAATAATGGTGCACCTGCCTGCCTCTCTCTGGCTCCTCTTGCCCATCCCCCCGGCTCCCCGGCTTGTTGCCGGGTCTGCCCAGCACTGGGCTCTATGAGACGCTCTGCCTGCCGGCCTCGCCTGTTCCCACCAGGTGTCCATTATGGAGCAGAGAAGCCTGCATCCAGGAGAGAGGACCTCTTGTCTGTAGAGATCAGCTGATTCATAGCCTCAGGTGTATAATTCCTAAGTCCCTGCCCTGGTCCCTGTGACTCATTTCCTGATGTGCTGGGGGCCTGGGACGGTCCTTTTCCCTCCCAGGAGCTGCTGTGACTCTGTAGGGAGCTCTCTCTCTCGTGCCCTTTCCTGCCCCTCCCTGGGAGCTGCTTCCCCCTGAGTGAGAGTGGAGTATGTCTTCAATCCTTCTGTCATGGTCTGCAAGGTTTCTTTGGACAAATCCGCTGATCTGCTTAGGGGAGTCTTCTTGGGTGACAGAATTCTTTTCTTCTCCTTAGACTTTTTTAAATTCTCTGTCTTTGCATTCAGACAGTTTACGCTGTGCCTCTTGGAGAAGGTTGTTTTGGATTGAAATTTTGGGGTTACTTATTAGCTTAGAACTTAGATATCCAGATTTTCCCCCAGGTTTGGGAAATTCTCAGCCTGTCTTTCTTTCTTTGCTAGGTCTCCTTGCTGCATGCGGGTTTTCTCTAGTTGCGGTAAGCAGGGGCTTCTCCTCGCTGCAGTGCACAGACTTCTCACTGTGGTGGCTTCTCTTGGTGTGGAGCACAGACTCTAGGTGCACAGGTTTCAGTAGTTGAGGCACACCAGCTTAGTTGCTCTGCGGCATGTAGAATCTTCCTGGATCAGGGATTGAACTCATGTCCCCTGCATTAGCAGGCGTATTCTTATCCACTTCACCACCAGGGAAGTCCTCAGCCATTATTTCTTTTCTCCTTCACTTCTCCTGTGACTCCATTCAATACATTGTTTCTCTTTATGGTATACACAGTTCCCACTGCTTTCTATATTCCTTTCATTCTCTTTTTGTTCCTCTAATTGGATACTTTCAACTGATTTTTCTTCTAACTTCTTTTTTTTTTTCTTTTCCTTGGTCAAGTTTGTTGTTAAATCTCTATACTGAATTCTTCAGTTTACTCATTGTCTTATGTTCATGCTAAATTGCCTCCATCACGTGTGACTCTTTGTGACCCCATGGACTGTAACCCACCAGGGTCTTCTGTCCATGGGATTCACCAGGCAAGAATACTGGAGTGGGTTGCTATGTACTCCTCCAGGGAATCTTCCAGACCCACGGATCGGACCTGAGTCTCTTACATCTCCTGCACTGGCAGATGGGTTCTTTACCACTAGCACCACCTGGGAAGCCCATTCATTTATTATTCAGCTTCAAAATACCTGGTTGGCTTTTTTTCCCCTTAATTTTGTATGTCTTTATTGCTCTTATTTTATTTGTATTATTTTCCTGGTGTCAATAAATATTTGAATTCTCTTGTAACTCTCTGAGCATCTTTTGAAGTATTATTTTGAATTCTTTGTCAGGCAATTCTTGGATCTCCATTAATTTGAACTGGTTACAGGAGGTTTACTGTATTCCTCTGGTGGGATTTTGTTTCCCTGATTCTCCTTGATGTCTTATTCTCTTGTAGATGTCTGCACATTTAAAAAAGCTGTCACCTCTGCCAGACACTAAGTCCTGATTTCAGTAGAGAAAGCCTTTCATCTCTGGGTAGGGGCACACTGGAATGTACTGCAGGGTGCCAAGTGCAGAGGCATAAGGTGGCACTGGGTCTGGGAGAACATGAGGCTGTTTGGCTCAGGCTGCTGACGTCCACAGCATTGACAACTGTGTGGTGTTTGGCAAGTGTTGCAGGGGGTCTGCTGTCACTGGAATGGTAGTTGGTGCCCTCAGCAGTGCCTCTGGTTCTAAAGCCTAGGGATCATGACCAGCAGTGGTGGTGGCCAGAGCCAATGGTGTGCACACTCTTGGCTTTGGGGGCCTGTTGCAGGTGCCTCTGTGGGGGAGATGATGGTTGCAGATGCTCATGTTGTGGGAAGGCCTAGGAAGGCAGCAAAGGCCAAGACCAACAATGGCTCATTGCTCAAATTCATGTCCACTGAGCTCGTGATGCTATCTAACCATCTCATCCTGTGCTGCTCTTCTCCTTTTCCTTCAGTCTTTCCCAGCATCAGGGTCTTTCCCAATGAGTCAGCTCTTTGCATCAGGTGGCCAAAGTATTGGAGCTTCAGCTACAGCATCAGTCCTTTCAATAAATATTCAGGGTTGATTACCTTTAGGATTGACTGGTTTGATCTCCTTGCTGTCCAAAGAACTCTCAAGAGTCTTCTCAAGCACCAAAGATCGAAAGCATCAACTCTTCAGGGCTCAGCCTTCTTTATGGTCCAACTCTCACATCCATACATGACTACTGGAAAACCATCATCTGTGCTTGTTATTAATTCTTTCAGGGGTAAAATCTGCTGCATCTGTCTGCAGAGCGGGTCACTGTGAACTGTGATTGCTCCTGCCATGTGGTTGCTATTGGTGCTTTGCTCTTCTTTCTTTTGCCTAGCCATCCTTATAAGACTGGCTCAGCTTTGCAGGTCTGTGGGAAGTGAACCTGAAGCAGGACTTTCATATGGTGCCCCAAAGGCTAGGGATACTGTTTACTCAACCTGCTCTTACCCTCCTGGTGAGAGGAACTCTCCTGGCACCCTTGACACCGAGTGATTCTGGTTTGGAGGATGTAATGATGCCTCCAAAATGACAGCATCTTGGCGTGGTCAATCTTCTTAGGGTACTCCAGATCTTTTTGGAGCTGTTTTTGTTACTGATCGCAGTCTAAGTTTGGTCTTTTTTAAGAGGATGGAGGCTACTGTCTCCTAAATCAGCATTTTGGTAACAGTACATTTGAGGTCTTTACTCTTTGAGAGAATGGTTTTGAGTGTAGAATTTTAGATTGGCAATTTGTTTCTTTCAGTAAATCTAACACTTAAGTCTACTCTACCCTGACATCTCTTTTTGTTCTTGGGGTTTTAGATGTTAGTATAGATGTTTCTCAGTTTTATACACCTAGTCTCTATCTTAGTATTTTTCTTTCTGTCAATTTTCTGCTGTTATTTCCCATTTTAGTAAAAGTAAGCTAGGTATGGTGTAGTAAAAAAACAAAATGTATCCTTATATAACATGTTCTGTTCACTTTGGCAGGACTTCTGCTATCATAATTCTTCAAGCACTCAGGTTGTTGAATTCTCCACCATTATATTATACTACCACTGCAATATTAGGCTGCAGGATTTGCTGTGGTAGAAAAACATATTGGCTCTTTAGTGTTGCTCTGTGGAAGTGACATCATTTGTTCTACCACATTGTTGAATGAGCCAGATCACATGGTTATCCTTAACTTCAAATAGGCAAGGAAGTATTACTGTTTCCACATGCTCATAAAAAGAGAATTTTAAATGTTGCTGAGCACTAGTCATGTCTCCGTCTATAATGTTCTTGCAAATGAACTCCTTTTTAATGCAGAAACCAGAGTCGTCTTAAAACTTAATCGCTAAAGTGACACCTTATCACTTTTGTCAAATTCCATTTGTTAGATGCATGTTACTAGGTACATTTGAGTGTGGATTACACAAGGACACGAACACCAGGCGGCAGGAATAATCAGGACACTGTAGAACCTGTTACCTCAGCCCTCTGTTCCTAAGCTGGATGAGATGCTCCCTATGGACAGGGAAAAAGAGGGAGGATTCCTCCCTGGATCCCGGGCCGTGAGCAGTACCTGAGATGGGGAAGCTGGGCCCTAGTAGCCTTGGGCACATCTACAGGGAGGGCAGCATCCAGAGTCTCTGAAGGCCTGTCCTCGGTGGTGTCCCTGGAGCTGGTTTTACAGGCTCGTGAGAAATACCTGTGCCTCCCTTCCTGCTCCAGGTTCAGTGATGGCACATTGGGAGCTTCGAGATGGCCATGGTGGGAATGTTTATACCACAGAGGTCAAGAAATACTATATCCCATGCACTTTTTTGCTCCTCAGAGAGCTAAGGTTTTAAATATTTATATCACTGCAAGTCTCCTAAAATCTCTCCTGTGTCCTGTGTCTGTTCTCTCTTGCAGATCTGGAGCTGAGGCTGAAAGATGGAGCCCACCGCTGTGAGGGGAGAGTGGAAGTGAAGCACCAAGGAGAATGGGGCACAGTGGATGATGACTACTGGAGCATGAAGGATGCATCTGTAGTGTGCAGACAGCTGGAGTGTGGAGTTGCCATTTCTTTTCCTGGATGGGCTTATTTTGGGCCAGGACTTGGCCCCATTTGGCTTTCGTATACTTTATGTGAAGGGACAGAGTCAACTGTCAGTGACTGTAGGCATTCTGATATTAGAGACTATCGTAATGATAGCTATTCCCATGACTGGGATGCTGGAGTGATCTGCTCAGGTAAGTGCTGTCTGATCTGGCAAGGAAGCTCTAGCAGGACAAGCCTCTGTCTTATCACCAGAATGACTCGAGATTATGGATTATAGCCTTTAGAACATGCTTCAGTGAAAGGTCTGTCACAGAAGGTAGAGAAGTCAGGTCAAAAGTTTCATACAGATACAGCTGTTGTGTTTGACCTCTGTGACATAGTCTTATCATGGTAATTGTTCTGTATTCTTTGATATAATGGTCAGTAGGGTGTGGCTACATGGTACAGGGTGGTGGACACAGAAGAGTTGTAGGCAACAAGGTTTATCGTACTCATAGGTCCTAAAACTCAGAGTCACCACACTCCATCAGGTCAGTATGTGGGGGATGTGCCAATAGAATAGGCTCAACCAAGCAATGGTGACCCAAAAGGGCATGTTAAGACACATGGACAAGTGACCATATGGGGGGTCAGGGTGCAGTTAGTTACACAAGGAAAAGGTGTGAGGGGATTTCCCTGGTGCATTTAAATGTCCCTTGGTCACAGTCAGAGGAAGCCAGAAGTGGAACTTGTGGCAGGAAACAGTCTCATCACACTGGTGCACCTGATCAACTGAGTGGGGAGCTCATATCACATTTGCAGGGATGTTGAGGGACCAGGAAAGTGAAGTCTTGAAGTTTACAAGACAGTAGTTGAAGTGCATCACATATAAGAGGCAGTGAAGCTAAGAGGACCTGAAGTGACTCCTATGCAGTGCTCAGTGCTATCTATGTGTTTGACCTGTGCCAAGGTGGATGCAGTAAAGACAGCAGTGAACCTAGGGTGTGAGTGGGTGATCACAGCATTTGACAGAGATGCTTCTAGTTGTTATCATAATTATTGATTGGGTGTCCAGGTTATTAATCCCACCAGAGAAGCTGGACTGGAGGAAGATATTGTCAGTTATCACAGTGAATTCCCTCACATAGGGAGCTGGTCTTAGGCAAGAATCACCCCATCTGATGTGATCGTGGGACAACGGAGCCCTGAGGACATCTGCAGTAGGTCCTTAGCAGTCACAGCCAATCAGCTCTTGGGTGTTTATGTTGAGGAAGATCATTGGAAAAGTGATCTTTGCTAATCTCACCTTCAGCAGATCTTTGATGATTCTAGTTGAAGCCCTTAAGAAAACAATTCTTTCCCTTTTCAAAAGGTACTTTATTGAGGTATGACTGACATACAAAACTGCTTGATTATGCATTTGTGAAACCATTACAGCACTTATGTCATAAATCTGTTCATCTCTTCAAAACGTTTCCTTCCAGTCTCTTTATTATTCTTATTAAAAATAATTATTTTCAAGGTTTAAATTTTAAATTTTAATTAGAAGATTTTGTTTTAAGCAAACGTGTTTTCTGGCATCTCAAGTAACCTTTCTCATTGTCACAATGTCCTAATCATGGTTCCAACTGCGGATAAATTTGTGGAAACACTACAGGTGTCTCTACAATATTTTGATAAATCACTATCTGAATGAAAATGGAGTGTGTGAGGTTTGAACTTTTTGTGAAATTAGAACTCCCAATGTTATCACCCTAAGAACACTGATGTCTTGATATTAATTCTTGTTAAGATACACTTAAAACTGACTACCATTGCTCTAACTTAGGCGCTCACATTTTTATGAATGGTTCCAGGTTCCTTTTATTTCTCTTTTTGTCATTAGTTTCCTCCCCCTGGTCTGTCATTTCTGTATTTTCAGACATGTTTTAATTTCGCAAAGATAAGTTAAAGTGGTGGTTATGTAGTAGAGATAAGATTAGAATAGCTTGTTTTTTCATTATCTTAATCAAAATTGAACTCTTGAAGTTTCTTCTGGTTAATCTTAGGAGTCAGGTATGGAAGAGAAATTTCAGCCTTAGTAGTGGATTGTTGGAAGTGGAGTTCTGTGTTTAGGAGAAATGTAGAGTGGAAATAATGACCAGAGAAGAATGTCAAGAAGCTTGTTTGAAATAAGGAGGGGACTTCAATGAGGGGCTAAACAAATTGAGTGGGACTGTAGTGCAAGTGTGCTAAGCTGCTTCAGTCCTGTCCTACTCTTTGTGACACCATGGACCGTAGCCCAGCAAGCTCCTCTGTCCATGGGACTCTCCAGGCAAGAATACTGGAGTGGGTTGCCATTTCCTTCTTCAGGGGATCTTTGTCACCCAGGGATCAAACCTGGGTCTCTTGCATTGCAGGCAGAGTCTTGATTATCTTCTGAGTCACCAGGGACTACAGTACTGAAGTGGAAACTGGTGAGGGGATGAAGATGCAAGGATTGCAGGAGGGGAGGGTTGCAAAGATGCAGGCCAACTCCTACATTCACCACAGCCTCTGTGTTACACTTCCTTCCTGCCCTCATCCCTTCCCTCCCTCTCTTCCTTTATCCTGTTGTGGGAGTCATTTCTGAGCTCTGTGGAAGTGCTAGGAGGTTGCAGTTTTCTTAGAGGAAAGTTTTTATAATACAGATTCTGTATATTTAACAAATGTAAGTTTATTTTGCTCTCTTTTTTATATCAGATTTCGGTGAGTTGTGTTTCACAAGTAATGTGTTTTCAAGGACTAGGCCTACTTTACAAAAAAATTTTCAAATTAGAATAACGCTGGTTCATATCTCTTATGTTTAGATGTCGGGAAGATCTATTATGATAATCCTCCTTTTGTTACTGGTGTTGTTAATTTGCGTTCCCTCTTTTTTCTTAATTGGTTTTGCTAGAAGATTATCAGTGTTAATGTTCTTTTTAAGAGAATCACTAATGGATCCTATTGACTTTTTTGATTTGTATTCGCTTTCTACTTAATTGATTTCTGTACTCACTTTTCACTCCTCTTTTTCAGTTATGATCTTCCCTGATAGCTCAGTTGCTAGAGTCTGCCTGCAGTGCTGGAGACCCCTGTTTAATTCCTGGATTGGGAAGATCCCCTGGAGAAGGGATAGGCTACCCACTCCAGTTTTCCTGGGCTTCCCTTGTGGCTCAGCTGGTAAAGAATCTGCCTGCAATGCGGAGCACCTGGGTTTGATCCTTGGGTTGGGAAGATCCCCTGGAGAAATGAAGGCTACCCACTCCAGTATTCTGGCCTGGAGAATTCCATGGATTGTATAGACCATGGGGTCACAAAGAGTCAGACACGACTGAGTGACTTTCGTTTTTCAGTTATGATTATTGTTGCTTTTGTAGATTCTTGGGTCTTGCATCATTTTCTTCTGTTTCTATTTTTATTCTAATGTAGGCATCAAGGAAGCATCAAGGTTCTAAATTTTCTTCTAAGCTTCACTTTATTTTTAAGCCACCAGTTTTGATAGTATATAATTTCTTTTGTATTTTATTACCATAAAATATTTCTTTTTCTCTGAATGTATGCTTTGTCTTATAGTCTGACTTTGTATGATATTAATACAGATGCTGTATACAGCTTTCTCTGATTTGTGTTTGCATAGTATATAATTTTTTACCTTTTTAATATGTTTCTGTGTTTATATTTAAACACACATATATTTATAGATAGTATATTGTTTTGTCTTATTTTATCTGGTCTTATCACCTTGATGTTTATTTGGAGTACTTAAATTATTTACATTTAATGTAATTATTGATATAATTGGGTTTAAGTGTACTTGCCTGCTATCTGTTATATCTTTGTTCCTATTTTAATCTTTGAGTATATTTTATTATTTTATCTTAAAATTCTATTGGCTTATTAATCATATCAGATTTTTAGGTGATAATAGTGTTGAATTATTTTTTTAAATTTTAAAATAATTTTTATTTATTTTTGGCTGTGCTGGGTCTTCACTGATGCATGGGTTTTTCTCTAGCTGTGGAGATCAGAGACTACTCTCTAGTTGCAGGAACGAGGTTCCCATTGCGGTGGCCTCTCTTGTTTTGGAGCACAGGCTCTAGGGTGCACAAGCTTCAGTAGTCACCGCCCCTGGGCTCTAGAGCACAGGCTCACTAGTTGTGATGCATCGGCTTAGTTACTCCGTGGTATGTGGGATTCTCCTAGACCTGGGATCGAAACCGCATCTCCTGCGTTGGCAGATGGATTGTTCACCACTGAACCATTGGGGAAGCCCATGTTGAATTATCAATCTTTAATTGCATTCTACCTTGAAATGATATTATGTCACAACATGCAATGTCAGTCACTATAGTTTTCTTCCACTTCCCTGTTCTTATCTTTGGTGCTATCATTGTCATGCATTCTACTTATAAATTTATTATGAATCTTATAGTTTGTTGCTAATATTTTGCCTTAAATCTTCTCATAGAGAATCAGCATTTAGCTCAGTCTCTGCAGCTTTGAGAGGATCCCTGTTTTCATCTGCTGTCATCTCATTTTAGCTTGAAGAACTTTCTGAGGCAGTTTTGTGTAGTGTGTGTCTGGTGGCCTCCAAGTCTATCATCCTTCATTGACCTGAAATCATTTTAATTTTCATTCAGTTTTGAAAAGTATTTTCAAAGCTGATTCAATTCTAGGGTAACAAATGCCCAACCCCAATACTTTAAATATGCTTTTACATTGTCATCTGACTTTCATTGCCTCCAACAAAAAGTCAGTAAATAATACTTATCTTTTTGTTCCTTGTATATTAAGTGTCAAATTTCTCTGGCTGTTCTTAAGATTTTTTTTTCTTTGTTTACTGCTGAATTTCAGCATTTACATTGTCATGTTTTCTGAGAATGATTTCATTACCTTGTTTGGAGTTTGTTTAGCTTTTCAAATCAGTGGATTTACAGTTTTCAAAAAATTTGGAAAAACTTCATTTATCTTTTCTTAGTATTCTTCTGCACAGCCCTTATTTTGAATCTCCAAATACACATATTTTATATATTTTTATGTTATCCACTACATGCCACTGTGTTTTCATTCATATTTTTCTGCCTTTTGCTCTCTTTGGTTCAGTTTAGATAGTCTCTATTGCAGTGTTTTACTTCCCAATTCTTTCATTCTGAATTGTCTAGTCTCTTGTGTAATTAATCCAAATAATTGTCCTTTCCAATACTATATTTTTTCAGTTTTAGAAGTCTCATTTGTTTATTTTTCCTAGTTTTCCTCCCTGTTTATTTTTATTCTTCATTATGCATATTGATATTAGTGGTTTAAAGATCTCTTCAGCCAATTCAATCATTTCTATAATTTCTGGAGCTGATTTAAATAATTATTTTTTAAAAATGTGTTATGGGTTACATTTTTCCCCTTTGGAAATTCTAATAATTTTTTTGGTTGGATGTTGGGCATCACTAACCTGTCCTTTACCAGTAAGAACTTTAGAAATAAATAATCAGAACACATCTCAAAATCAGGGAATTGTACTTGATGAATCAAATAAAGTTTTTTCATTGGGTTAACTTCATTCTGTTCAAAATGTGTTCCTTTGATGACCAAATGATGAACTTTTAGTTTGGTTTGTCTCCTTTAGTTTTAAGACTTCCTTGATACCGCCTTGCCTGCCATATGCCCCACCTACACCCTACATCCTCAGCAGTAGCTATCCTTTCTGATTTTCTTTTCCATTCATCTGTATCTTTTAAAATGGTGTTTGCTTGTCTGAAGTGGGAGAAATGAAAAAGGATAGCAGTTTAAGTGGTAGATGGGAGGAGCAGAGGGCGATGTAATATGCTAACAACCTATTCAATAAGTTTTTCCCACAAATACTTACATATTTTGTTCATATTGTGGTTTTTCCAACTTGGAACTCTGCACATTATGGCTTGTTTGCTCACTTCCTCCTCCTTCTCCTTGTTCCTGCTTCTAGAATTGTAAAACATTCAACATGCCATCTTCTTTTAGAATTGTAAAACATTCAACATGCCATCTTCTTTTAGAATTGTAAAACATCTGTGAAAGAAATTAAAGACAATAAGATCAATGGAAAGTCATTCTGTGCTTCTAGCCTGGAAGAATTAACATTGTTAAAATGCCTGTACTTGTCAAAGTGATCTACAGATTTAATGCAATTCCTATCTAAATCCCAATGACATTCTTAATAGAAATAGAGAAAACAATATTAAAATAGGAATGTGTGGTTTAATTTTTATATATTCATGAATGTCCTGTTTCCTTATGACTATTGAGTTTTAGTTCCATTCCATTATGGTCATGAAAGATACTTGGAATTATTTGTTAAGAGTTATTTGTAACCTAGCCTGGAGAATATTCCATTTGTACTTGAGAAGAATGCATATTTTTCTGAGGTTAGAATTAGTACAATGATAGTATTAAAATCAAATAGCATTTTCTATGAGTCCTGTTTCAGAAGAAAAACCTTTAATAGGAGATGATCTGGAAACTCAGCTGTTTGGTAAGCTCCCACTGAGAACACACACTCTACCAGGTTCTTTGACTAATCCTAGGATTTCAAGTGAGTTGGCTGGGACTCTCTATGACTCTCTGAGTTTTCTTAATTCCTCTTCTTTCCCACTGAGGTCAATGAAGAAATTCATGGAATTTTTGCTATTGAGAAGACAAGATGTGATGACATAAACATGAATTAGTGATAGTGTCTATATTTCTTCTCTGGAGCTGTCTCCCGTCTACAGGTTGGCATCCCCTCATGGATCCAGCCTCAAGACTTTCCCTCATCTAAGTCACTTGAGGACTAGCTCCTGGGAGAGAAAACCGATCAGAATATTAGCCCCACAAGTCCCACGAAAGCTTTCTAAGCTTTGTCTGGATGCTAGGTCTCTAATCTCATAGCCCACGTCCCTCTGGGTGGCTTCTGTTCTGCCTATCTCTACTTTCAAGTGCCTGCATATTATAGATTATCCTTGGATCTGTAGGTCCTAGGTTGCTAAATGAGAAATTCACTTCTTCAACCAATGCTAAAAGATGTGTTTCCAGTATTCAGCCATTCCAATGATCTGAACTGGGCTCTGTAGTTTCTTGGCTCCTAGGCCAAGGAATTCAGATTTCTAACTAGTCTCAAAGTGTATGTTCTTGGGATTCAGCCATTCCAAACTGACCTTGTAATCCTGGATTTCTCTTTAGAAACCTGCTCAAGAAAATTCAATTATGACACTAACTGTCAAAGACTGTCTATATGCTCCACTTCTAAAAAGAAACACTTTCACACCACGGCCTGTAATGTGCAGTTTCAAGTCAGTACCACATTCACTGGTTTTGTTGTTATTTCCTCTTAGGATTTTCACGTCTGGCTGGAGGAGAAGGACCCTGCTCAGGGCGAGTAGAAGTGCATTCTGGAGAAGCCTGGATCCCAGTGTCTGATGGGAACTTCACACTCCTCACTGCCCAGGTCATCTGTGCAGAGCTGGGGTGCGGCAAGGCTGTGTCTGTCCTGGGACACGTGCCCTTCAGAGGGTCCGATGGCCGGGTCTGGGCTGAAGAGTTCAGGTGTGAGGGGGAGGAGCCTGAGCTCTGGTCCTGCCCCAGAGTGCCCTGTCCAGGGGGCACGTGCCACCACAGTGGAGCTGCTCAGGTTGTCTGTTCAGGTGAGATGCAGGTCAGGCCTTTCATCTCTGTGGACACCCTGTTCATGTGATTTTGCTGAAATCCAGTCTTCTTCTACCAGTGTATGCAGAAGTCCGGCTCATGACAAACGGCTCCTCTCAGTGTGAAGGGCAGGTGGAGATGAACATTTCTGGACGATGGAGAGCGCTCTGTGCCTCCCACTGGAGTCTGGCCAATGCCAATGTTGTCTGTCGTCAGCTTGGCTGTGGAGTTGCCATCTCCACTCCCAGCGGACCACACTTGGTGGAAGAAGGTGATCAGATCTCCACAGTCCGATTTCACTGCTCGGGGGCGGAGTCCTTCCTATGGAGTTGCCCTGTGACTGTTCTGGGTGGGCCTGACTGTTCCCATGGCAACCCAGCCTCTGTGATCTGCTCAGGTAAGAGAGAGGGACAAGGGCTACTGGTACTCAGGATGCTCCTGGAGTGAAACGTCCCCAAGAGCAGAGAGTGAGGGAAAATGGACTTCAAAGTCAGATATTTCGTGGTGAAATATGGATCTTCTCATTGTTCCTTTATTTTTCAGGCCAGGGCAAGAAGTGTGAAGGGGAATAGTATATTTTTAAGCAACATTGCTGCTTACATATAATCATAGAAGATAGTGTGGAAGCAGTAAGTGTAGACCTCAGTATGAACCCCAATCCAGAGCAACAAAGAGAATGTCCCCAGCACCACAGTCACTATTGTCCCCAGTAACTGTGTCCTCCCTCCTCTACAGGGAAAACTGCTTACCTAACTTCTTCTAACATAGTGTTTTATCAATTTTTGAACTTTATATAAAATGATACAGTATGTTGCATCTTTTGTATCTAATTTCTTAGACTCAAAATTATGTTTGGGATTCACTCATGATGTTGTATATTGTAGCACTTTATTTTTTTTTTTTATTACCGTAGAGTATGACTTTGAATGATCACATGGTCATGTACTGATCAGTTCTACTGAGTATAAATCTGAGTTGTTTCCAGTTCTTGACTATTACAAATATGATACTACAACTTACCATGACAATGTCTTTGGATGCAAATATGTGTTACTTACTTTCCATGCTTAACCCTTGGTCTTTTCTTTTCTTTATTTAAATCAAATGGTGTCCTTTGATGAACTCATTTCTTAATCTTATGGAAACAAAACTTGCCAACTTTTTCCTGTACATTTAATGCTTCTTATACCCTTTCAAACAGAATTTTTGCCTACTCCAAGATCATAAAAACATTCTCCAAGAGTACCTTATGGAAATTTTATTATTTTTCTCTCGCATATAATTGTGGATTCCTTCTGGGATTGATATCGGTGTAAGATAAGGATCAGGTTTCATATGGACATCCAATTGACTCAATCTTTTTCTGAAAAAACTCTTTTCCCCACTTCAGAGATGCCTTCATCATAAGCAGAAGGGAAAGTATGTCTGTCCGTTTTAGGACTCTCTATTCTGTTCCATGTTATCATTTGTCTATCCTCGCACCAATACTGCATTTTCTTAATTATCATATTTTTGTCGTCGTTGTTGTTCAATCACTAAGTCATGTCTGACTGTTTGTGACCCCATGAACTACAACTCACCAGGCTTCTGTGTCCATCACTATCTCCCAGAGTTTCAAACTTTGTAGTAAGTCTTAATAATTTTAATTTATAAGAGTTACTTTATATTAATTCCTCTAACTTTGTTGCTTTTCTTACCAACTGTGATGATCATTCTTGCTTGCTTGTATTTTGTATGAACTTAGAAATCAGCTTGTCACTTTCACCAAAAGAAAAGCTTAAGGGTATTTTCATTGAGATTAGATTTAAAAATTTGAGAGGAGACAAAGAAATTTGAGGATGATTGACACTGACTATGTAGAGTTTTCCAAATCATTGACATAATACATCCCTCTGTTCAGTTAGATCTTGAATTTCTCTCAGAGATTTTGCCCATCTTCTACTAGGATTTCTCCTAGGTATTTTATTTTTGATGTTATGAGTATATTTGTGAAAGTGTCCTATGACACTGTCAATTCTCTTTGAGTTGTTTTCGTCTTTTAATTTTTTAAATTTTGATGTCATTTGAGACATTAAAATGTTGGGAAAGTAATATAAAAGTTCCCTTCTGACCTTTACCTGGATTTCTGAATGTTAGTATCAAATTTTGCTTTAATCTCTCTGTGTGTGTGTGAGTGTCTTTCCTTCTCAATTCCCCTTCTGTCCCATTTCTTCCTGAATATGTAAAATCTTTCTGAATTAAGTTGAAGAAATGACATTCCTTTATCCTTAGAACACTTCTAGGAGTTTCTTTACAGAACCAGAGTTCAGTCAAATCTTTAAATGACTTCAGCTCCAGGTGACATCTAATTGCAGCACTGAAAGACCCCACTGAAAGACTGCCAAACTAGGTTTTTTTCCTGATCAATGACTCAAAATCATAAGCAAAATGATTTATATATTCTTTTTCTTCAGCTAAAAGTTTTGCTTTTACATATTGATCAAATTGCTAACATCCGTTGAATCACGGAAAGAGCAAGAGAGTTCCAGAAAAACATCTTCTGCTTTATTGACTATGCCAAACCTTTGACTGTGTGGATCATAACATACTGTGGAAAATTCTTAAAGAGATGGGAATACCAGACCACCTTACCTGCCTCCTGTATGTATATCAAGAAGCAATAGTTAGAACTGGACACGGAAGAACAGACTGGTTCCAAACTGGGAAAGGAGTATGTCAAGGCTGTATGTTGTCATCCTGCTTATTTAACTTATATGCAGAGTACATCATGTGAAATGCTGGGCTGGATGAAGCATGAGCTGGAATCAAGATTGCTGGGAGAAATATCAATAACCTCAGATATGCTGATGACACCACCTTTATGGCAGAAAGCAAAGAGGAGCTGAATAGCCTCTTGATAAATATGAAAGAGTAGAGTGAAAAAGCTGGCTTAAAACTCAACATTCAAAAAAGTAAGATCAAGGCATCCAGTCCCATCACTTCATGGCAAATAGATGGGGAAACAGTGGATAGAGTGGCTAACTTCATTTCTTTGGGCTCCCAAATCACTGCAGATGGTGACTGCAGCCAAGAAATTAAAAGACACTTACACCTTGGAAGGAAAGTTATGACCTAACCTAGACAGCATATTAAAAAGCCAAGACATTACTTTGCCAACAGAGGTCTGTCTAGTGAAGGCTATGGTTTTTCCAGTAGTCATGTATGGATATGAGAGTTGGACTGTAAAGAAAGCTGAGCACTGAAGAATTGATGCTTTTGAACTGTGGTGTTGGATAAGACTCTTGAGAGTCCCTTGGACTGCAAGGAGAGCCAACCAGTCCACCCTAAAGGAGATCAGTCCTGGGTGTTCTTTGCAAGGACTGATGAAGCTGAAACTCCAATACTTTGGCCACCTGATGTGAAGAGGTGACCATTTGAAAAGACCCTGATGCTGGGAAAGATTGAGGGCAGGAGGAGAAGGGGATGACAGAGGATGAGATGGCTGGATGGTATCACTGACTTGATGGGCATGGGTTTGGGTGGACTCTGGGAGTTGGTGATGGACCAGGAGATTTTGCGTGCTGTGGTTCATGGGGTCAAAAAGAGTAGGACACTATTGAGCGACTGAAGTGAAGTGAACCGAACAGAGCTTTCATCTTAGGCTCTATCACTAGGTCATTATTTCCCTTAATTCAGTTTTCTGTTCTTCAGCCCTTCCAGACTTCTGATCATTGTTGTTTCTTCAGGAAACCAGACCCAGGTGCTGCGCCAGTGCAACAACTCCCTGTCTGAACCAGCAAGGTCTGCGGCCTCAGAGGAGAGCGCCCCCTACTGCTCAGGTGAGGGTCACCCAGGACAGAAGACCCTTCTCATTCCCCAGGTCAACGCCCCATTGTCTCTCTTCTCTCTCCTCAGAGAGCAGACAGCTCCGCCTGGTGGACGGGGGCGGTCCCTGCGCCGGGAGAGTGGAGATCCTTGACCAGGGCTCCTGGGGCACCATCTGTGATGATGGCTGGGACCTGGACGATGCCCACGTGGTGTGCAGGCAGCTGGGCTGTGGAGAAGCCCTCAATGCCACGGGGTCTGCTCACTTCGGGGCGGGATCAGGGCCCATCTGGATGGACGACCTGAACTGCACAGGAAATGAGTCCCACGTGTGGAGGTGCCCTTCCCGAGGCTGGGGGCAGCACGACTGCAGACACAAGCAGGACGCGGGGGTCATCTGCTCAGGTCTGCGCTGCACACTGTCCACAGGCTGGGGGGAGGGTGGGGCCCTGGAGGACAGGGGTCTCAGCTCTGAGGGAGAGATGACGAAAGGACCAGAGAAGGAGGCTTCCTCCCATGGAGCCTGTGTTTTCAGTAGACGTGAAGACGAGGTGCTTTCACTTCCTCCTCAGCAGCGGCTGAGGATCTATTCCTTTCTTCTCCCCAGTGTTTCCTGGCAGAAGCATTTTTTTTTTTTTTTTTACAGCTTTTCTTGAAAGCAAGGCTCTCTCTCCAGTTACATGCAAAAATTTTAAACCCACGGTACTAGTTTCCGTTTGCTTCCCTAACAATTTACCAATTAGTGATTTAAAACAGCATGTATTTATTTCCTTATTCTTCTGTAGCTTAGATGTCCAGCAAGGATCTCACTGGGCTGGAATCAAGGCTTCACCAGGGCTGCATCACTTCTGTGGCTCTGGGGAAATCTATTTCTTGTCTTTTCAATCTTCTAGATAAAAAAAAAAAGAAAGTTATTCACACAGTCGTGTCTGACTCTTTGCAGTCCCATGGACTGTATCCTGCCCTGCCCCTCTGTCCATGGAATTCTTAAGCTTCTAGAAACCGCCTACATCCCTTGGTTCAGAGCTCCCTTCATTCATTATCAGACCAGCAATGCTGCAGGCCTCCAAATATTATCGAGAGTCACATCTCTCTCTCTCTAGGCAGAGCTAAGAAATGTATTCCATGTTTAAGGATAGTGGGTCTAAAGATGTGCTTAGACTGGGTTCACATTGTTAATATAATATTCTAGCTTAATCTCACCGTCCCAAGGTCCTCTTCTTAATCACATCTGTAAATCCCTTTTGTCAGGTATGGTAACAGATTCACAGGTTGCAGAGATTGGGATGTGGACATTTTGGGGTTAATTATTTTGCCTATCTCCCTAATACCCAGATCACATCCCTTGACATACTCTTCAAAGTTTTGGTCAGGAAGCAGGATTCAGCTTTCCTCCCTGACTAGCACCCACACAGTTTGGTCTTCCTCTCAGTTCATATCCACTACACCATTGTGGTAGAAATAGAAGGACAGACACAAATGGACAAAGTCAGTTAAAAGGGAGGCGATGTCAGTCTTGTCATCTAGTGGGTATCTCTTGAACAAGGTCAGAGATGAATGTTCACCATTTCTGGAAGAAAGGAAAACCTAAAACCTCCAGCAAAGTTTTCACTGTGTCCTGTCTCCTCCCTTTTCAATCTTAGAGTTCCTGGCCCTCAGGATGGTGAGTGAGGACCACCAGTGTGCTGGGTGGCTGGAAGTTTTCTACAACGGGACCTGGGGCAGTGTCTGCCGCAACCCCATGGAGGACATAACTGTGTCCATGATCTGCAGACAACTTGGCTGTGGGGACAGTGGAACCCTCAACTCTTCTCTTGCTCTTAGAGAAGGTTCTAGACCCCAGTGGGTGGATGGAATCCGGTGTCGGAGAACTGACACCTCTCTCTGGCAGTGTCCTTCTGACCCTTGGAATTACACTTCATGTTCTCCAGAGGAGGAAGCCTACATCTCGTGTGCAGGTGACTTACTGTTTCTGTGTGTCTGTCCCAACCCTGTAGGATGCAGTGAGATTTGATATTTTAAAATCTAAGTGGTGAGTTTAATTTGGGTCCAGAAAATGACATTAAGTGAAAATGTTAGTTGCTCAATCATGTCCGACTCTTTGTGTCTGCATGGACTATAGCCTGCCAGGCTCCTCTGTCCACGGAATTCTCCAGGCAAGAATACTGGAATGGGTTTCCATTCCCTTCTCCAGGGGATCATCCCAACCTAGGTATCCCGCACTGCAGTCAGATTCTTTAGTCTGAGCCACCAGAGAATCCTAAATGAGGTAAGGATGAAACTGATTTTATCCACATATTCCAATCTTGTTTGTTAACATTTTTAATTGAGATGTAATTCTTGTAACATTATATTAGTTCTAAGTGTAAAACATAGTGTTTATGTTTTTGTGCATATTGGTAAATCATCACCACATGTACAGTAATATCCATCACCACATGTAGTTACAATTATTTTTCTTATGATCCCACAAGTAAGAATTTGCATACTGCAACTAAGACCCAGCACAACCAAATAAATAATTAATTTTAAAAGAGAGTATTATTCTCTTCATAGTCTTGACATAAGAAAATGCATCATTTTTTTTTTTTTTAATCCACATTAGGGCTTCCCTGGTAGCTAAGCTAGTAAAGAATCTGCCTACAATGCAAGAGACCCCGGTTGAATCCTGGATAGGGAAGATCCACTGGAGAAGGGATAGGCTACTCACCCCAATATTCTTGGGTTTCCCTGATGACTCAGCCGGTAAAGAATCTGCCTGCAATGTGGGAGACCTTGGTGCGATCCCTGGCTTGGGAAGACCCCTGGAGAAGGAAAAGGCTACCCACTCCAGTGTTCTTGCCTGGAGAATCCCAGGGATGGGGGAGCCTGGTGGGTTGCCGTCTATGGGGTCGCACAGAGTCGGACACGACTGAAGTGACTTAGCAGTAGCAGAGCAACTTTCACAAACACTATATACAAAAATATTACCTTCTTTCCTATATTACAGTTTTAAGATATCTTTCATGACAATATTTTTTTCTCTAGAATGCCTTAAAATTTTTTATTTATTTGTAGGAACTCTCTATAAACAAACATCACTTCAGTTCAGTTGCTCAGTTGTGTCAGCTTCAACATCAGTCCTTTCAATGAACACCCAGGACTGGTCTCCTTTAAAATGAACTGGTTGGATCTCCCTGCAGTCCAAGGGACTCTCAAGAGTCTTCTCCAACACCACAGTTCAAAAGCATCAATTCTTCGGCACTCAGCTTTCTTTATAGTCTTATAAAGAAACATCACTTACTCTTCCTTAAATATTTTTGTAAATATTTCCCCCATTTTTTGCATATATTTTAAAGGTTATATATGTGAATGGGGGGTTATGTTATCAAATCTCTAATGGTTTACTTTTTTGGCTTCTGCCTTTAATGAAATGTTCCATATGCCATTCTTAATCCCAAAATAACATCGAATCGTTTTATTTTCTGCAAATAATTTTAAGTTCCACTAAAGAATATTCAAAACCTAACTTTTTAAAAATCTAATTTTGAATTCATTTATTTATCTGAATTTATTTTACTATGTGTGATTGTGTAACATCATCACCAGATAAGAATTATATTTTAGATATGTGATAGCTTCATCACAAAATAAAAACATATTGCTTCATGATTTCATGGATATGATGTCAAAAGTACAGGTAACAAAGCAAATATAGACAAGTAGGAATATATCAAACTTAAAAAAGCTTCTTCAAGCCAAAGGAAACATCAACAGAGTGAAAAAATAAACTAGCACTAATTATGTAAGGTATTATTTTCCAAACAAACAAGGAACTCCTGAAACTCAAGAAAAAAAATCCAAAACCTAATAACTCAATTAAAAAATTGGCCAAGGGCTTGAATAGAAATGTGTATTCAAGAAGACATTTGATGTCTATAAAGAAGACATACAAATGGCCAATGGATATATGAAAAATGCTTGACATTTCAATCATCAGTGAAATGTAAATCAAAACCACAAAGAGATATCATCTCACACATGTCAGAATGACTTTTTTTTTTTTTTAAAGACACTTAAGTGTTGGCAAGGCTGTGGAGAAATTGACACTTTCTGTGTACTTATCCACATTAAACATATAAATTGTATTAATAAAGCTATGCAATCCAGGGGTTAAATCTCTGGACTTTCACTGTCATGGGTCCAAGTTCAATCCTTGACCTGGGAACTAAGATCCCACGAGCCATAACACAGCCAAAAAACAAACAAACAACAACACAAAAACTATGACCAAAAATTCTGTATGATTTACAGTGATGTCTGTTTTCATTCTTGGTATTGTTAACTTCCTTTACTCTCTACTCTGCATTAGTATTGATCAGTGTTCATCAGTTTTCAATGAACCACGCTTAAAGGATTTTCTATCTTATGCTTACCCTCTTTTCCATTCATTTTTGTTCCTTTTTAAATTAACCCCAACATTCTACATCCTTTAGACTTTCTTATCTAGTTTCTTAATTGGAAGCTTTCTTTTTTCACTTTCAGTCTTTCCTCTTCTCTAAATCTAGGCTATAAATTTCCCTTAGGCACTACTTAAGTTTCATCATAAGAATTTATGATCCTATCATTATTTTGTGTTTGTTATCATTATTATCATATCTTTATTATAATTATTTCATGATATTTAGTAAATTTTAAATTTATTCCCAGACTCAGGTGTTTTTTGGAAGGGTGTTGCTGAATTTCCCAAAATAGGGATGGCTAACAATTTTTCTTATAAATTCTTAATTTTATTGCACTGTGGTCAGAGTAAATACTCTGTATGAATTCAAAGAGTGAAATATGTTGTCCTATTCTGTGGTCATTTTTGAGAAAAGCTCCTGTGCATTTGCAGGAATGTGAGCTCTTGCACTGTTGGGTGCATTACTCTGTGTTACTTAGTTAGATGTTATGTTGTTGTACATCTACTGTGTTCTTTGTTTTTGTATGTTTGGTCTGTACGCTATTGAAAAAGATACAGTATTAATGCCCCATTTTGATTGTGATTTTGCCTATTCCTTCTTTTCATTCTGTCAAGTATATTTCAAAGCTATGTTCTGTTAACCTTTCTTGAATTTTGATGTCTATATCTTCATTAAGGGTGCATTTCATTATAATCATGAAAATTCCCTCTTTAATTCAATTAGTGTTCAGTTCAGTTTAGTTGCTCAGGCATGTTCAACTCTTTGCAATGCTATGGACTGCAGCACGCAAGGCTTCCCTGTCCATCAGCAACTCCCAGAGTTTACCCAAACTCATGTCCATTGAGTCAGTGATGCCATACAGCAATCTCATCCTCTGTCGGCCCTTCTCCTCCTGCCCCCAATCTTTCCCAGCATCGGGGTCTTTTGAAATGAGTCAGCTCTTCACATCAGGTGGCCAAAGTATTGGAGTTTCAGCTTCAACATCAGTCCTTCCAGTGAACACTCAGGACTGATCTCCTTTAGGATGGATTGGTTGGATCTCTTTGCAGTCCAAGGGACTCTCAAGAGTCTTCTCCAACACCACAGTTCAAAAGCATCAATTCTTCAGTGCTCAGCTTTCTTTACAGTCCAACTCTCACATCCATACATGACTACCTCAAAAACCATAGCCTTGACTAGATGGATCTTTGTTGGCAAAGTAATGTCTTGGCTTTTTAATATGCTGTTTAGGTTGGTCATAACTTTCCTTCCAAGGAGCAAGCATATTTTAACTTCATGGCTGCAGTCACTATCTGCAGTGATTTTGGAGCCCCCCAAAATAAAGTCAGCCAATGTTTCCACTGTTTCCCCATGATTTGCCATGAAGTGATGGGACTGGATGCCATGATCTTAGTTTTCTGAATCTTGAGCTTTAAGCCAACTTTTTCACTCTTTTTCACTTTCATCAATAGGCTTCTTAGTTTTTTTTCACTTTCTGCCATAAGGGTGGTTTCATCTGCATATCTGAGGTTACTGATATTTCTCCCGTCAATCTTGGTTCCAGCTTGTGCTTCATCCAGACCAGCGTTTCTCATGAGGTACTCTGCGTATAAGTTAAATAAGCAGGATGACAATATACAGCCTTGATGTACTCCTTTTCTTATTTGGAACCAGTCTGTTGTTCCATGACCAGTTTTAACTGTTGCTTCCTGACCTGCATACAGGTTTCTCTAGAGGCAGGTCAGGTGGTCTGGTATGCCCATCTCTTTCAGAATTTTCCACAGTTTATTGTGAACCACACAGTCAAAGGCTTTGGCATAGTCAATAAAGCAGAAGTAGATGTTTTTCTGGAACTCTCTTGCTTTTTCGATGATCCAGTGGATGTTGGCAATTTGATCTCTGGTTCCTCTGTGTTTTCTAAAACCAGTTTGAATATCTAGAAGTTCATGGTTCACATATTGCTGAAGCCTACCTTGGAGAATTTTGAGCATTACTTTACTAGCGTGTGAGATGAGTGCAATTGTGGGGTAGTTGGAGTGTTCTTTGGCATTGTCCTTCTTTGGTATTGGAATGAAAACTGACCTTTTCCAGTCCTGTGGCCACTGCTGCGATTTCCCAAATTTGCTGACATATTGCGTGCAGCACTTTCACAGCATCATCTATTAAGATTTGAAATAGCTCAACTGCAATTTGATCATCTCTGCTCACTTTGTATATAGTGATGCTTTCTAAGGCCCACTTGACTTCACATTCCAGGATTTCTGGCTCTAGGTGAGTGATCACACCATTGTGATTGTCTGGGTCGTGAAGATCTTTTTTTGTACAGTTCTTCTGTGTATTCTCACCACCTCTTCTAATATCTTCTGCTTCTCTTAGGTCCATAGCATTTCTGTCCTTTTTTGAGCCCATCTTTGCATGAAATATTCCCTTGGTATCTCTAATTTTCTTGAAGAGATCTCTAGTCTTTCCCATTCTATTGTTTTCCTCTCTTTCTTGGCACTGATCACTGAGAGAGGCTTTTTTATCTCTCCCTGCTATCTATGAAACTCTGAATTCAGATGGGAATATCTTTCCTTTCCTCCTTTGCTTTTTGCTTCTCTTCCTTTCACAGCTATTTGTAAGGCCTCTTCAGACAGCCATTTTGCTTTTTTGCATTTCTTTTTCTTGGATGGTCTTGTTTCCTGTCTCCTGTACAATGTCATGAACTTCTATCCATAGTTCATCAGGTATTCTATCAGATCTAGTCCCTTAAATCTATTTCTCACTTCCACTGTATAGTCATAAGGGATTTGATTTAGGTCATACCTGAATGGTCTAGTGGTTTCCCCCACTTTCTTCAATTTAAGTCTGAATTTGGCAATAAGGAGTTCATGATCTGAGCCACAGTCAGCTCCCGGTCTTGTTTTTGCTGACTGTATAGAGCTCTCCATCTTTGGCTGCAAAGAATATAATCTATCTGATTTTGGTGTCGGCCATCTGGTGATGTCCATGTGTAGAGTCTTCTCTTGTGTTGTTGGAAGAGGGTTTTTGCTATGATCGCTGTGTTCTCTTGGAAAAACTATATTACCCTTTGCCCTACTGCATTCTGTACTCCAAGGCCACATTTGTGTTTCTTGACTTTGTACTTTTGCATTCCAGTCCCCTATAATTAAAAGGACATCTCTTTTTGCTGTTAGTTCTAAAAGGTCTTGTAGGTCTTCATAGAACCATTCAACTTTATATTCTTCAGCATTACTGGTTGGGGCATAGACTTGGGTTACCGTGATATTGAATGATTTGCCTTGGAAATGAACACAGATCATTCTGTTGTTTTTGAGATTGCATCCAAGTACTGCATTTCGGACTCTTTTGTTGACTATGAGGGCTACTCCATTTCTTCTAAGGGATTCTTTCCCACAGTAGTAGATATAATGGCCATCTGAGTTAAATTCACACATTCCAGTCCATTTTAGTTCACCGATTCCTAGAATGGTGACGTTCACTCTTGCCATCTCCTCTTTGACCACTTCCAATTTCCCTTGTTCATGGACCTAACATTCCACGTTCCTATGCAATATTGCTTTTTACACCATTGGACCTTGCTTCTATCACCAGTCACATCCAGAAGTGGGTATTGTTTTTGCCTTGGCTTTGTACCTTCATTCTTTCTGGAGTTATTTCTTCACTGATCTCCAGTAGCATCTTGGGCACCTACTGACCCGGGGAGTTCAGCGTTCAGTGTCCTATCATTTTGTCTTTTCATTCTGCTCATGGGGTTCTCAAGGCAAGAATACTGCAGTGGTTCGCCATTTCCTTCTCCCATGGACCACATTCTGTCCGGCCTCTCCACCATGGCCTATCCGTCTTGGGTGGCCCCACACGGCATGGCCTAGTTTCATTGCGTTAGACAGGCTGCGGTCCTGTGATCAGATTGGCTGGTTGTCTGTGGTTGTGGTTTCGGTCCGTCTGCCCCGACGCCCTCGCTCAGCACTACTGTCAAGTCGTGTATCTTTTCTAGAGTCTGCTTCCTGGGACACTGATAAAGCTACTCCAGTTTTCTTACAGCTAGTACACTTCCCCATCATTTTGCTTTCAACCTTTCTTTGTTTTCATAACACAAAGTGGTCATTTTGCAAATAACATTCGTGTCAGTTTTGTTTTATCTTAGTCCATTTATTGTAAATGCAATTACTGGTATTGATGTGTTGGTATCTGCATTTGCTTTTAATTGATCCACATGCTTTATGTTACTTTTTCTCCCCCCCTTTTTTTCTTCCTTTAGTATTAATAAATATGTTGTTATTCCAGATTTCCCTTTTTCCTTTTGATTTTCCACAGCTTTACTAGGAGTGGGAATTTTCATACTCTTCTATTTATATTAAAAAAAATTCTCTATCATTGTATCTTCAAATATGACTTCTGTAGTTCTGTCTCTCTGTCTCTGTATCTCTTCTCTCTCTTCTACTCTTTCTTTTCCTTCTCATCTCTCATCTTTAGGACTCCTCTAAATCACTATATTCTAAGTTCTATCTAAAATTCGTTTGACTTATTCATTCACTTTTTAATCCTAGATATTTTATTTTAGGTTGGCAATGGTTCCATTGCTATTTTTATTTGTTTATGATTATTTGTTAATTTTTTCATCTTTTTACCTGTAGATTCTCTCCTTCTCTCTTTTCCCCTAAATACATTAATCATAGTTAAAATCCTTATGCATTTCTATCATGTGTGTCTCTGCATGCTCATCTCTTTTTTTCACTTTGGTCATTTGTCATGTTATCCTAACTTGTCAAAATTCATGTCATTTTTTTATTGAATGCTATAAATTACATATGAAAAAGTAAGATAATTATGATACATTTTGTAACACCTAAGAGGATTTACTCTTTGTTTTGCTGGACAGGTAGGGGGGAAGGTGTGTATATTATTCAAACATCTAAATATAACCTAAAACTGAGCTGTAACAAGTGTGGGTTGCAGTTTTGGTAGCACTCAGTCCACATCTGATTTCTCTGTCCCTATGACATGGACTTTCAGAGATTTCAGTTCAGAGCCTGGATTCTCTGGTAGCTCAGTACCCAAGAGAATGAGAAAGACTCTACTTTCCAAGTCTTTTTATATAGTCTTCAGCCTCCTGTCCTTCACAGCTTGTATACTGTGCAGATCTTTGAGGAGAAAACGTGCTGTGTGAGAGAGGCTCTCAAGACTGTAATTTTGTCACTCCAGCACCAGGTAACTCCCAAATTATGCTGGCTTCCTGTCACAACAATAGTCCTCTGCTTGCCCAAGCCCAGATTCTGAATCATTAAATTATGCAATGAACCAGCAAATTCCCAGAGAAAAGGAAGCTATAGATCCTTGGCTAACATTGAAATAGTCTCCACTCTTTAGAATTTTAGCATATTTAGTCCATGTTGTGTCAACAAATGTTGAATGCATTTACTGTTTCTTAAAAAACATTTTCCAGCTTTTTAAGTTGTATCCAGCAAGACCCAGCAAAACACATTGACCTGTTGTGAACTCCTCCATTTTCCGTGGAAGTGGAAAATTTTAGGTTTAATTCTCTACTTCATCATTTACTTAAAGTGCAACACTGATAGAGTTTCTTTAACCTTTCTTTACATCACTTTTATGTATAAAAGGAGAGGAGAATACAGTGAACCTGTTAATGTTATTTGTTCAAGGGCTTGCAGGAATGTAACCTATTTCTTCTTGGTGATAGAACTAGAAGGGCTTCGCCGGTGGCTCAGCTGTGAAGAATCCACCTGCAATGCAGGAGACACTGGTTAGATCGCTGGGTCAGGAAGATCCCCTGGAGGAGGGCGTGGCAACCCACTTCAATATTCTTGCCTGGAGAATCCCATGGGCAGAGGAGCCTGGTGGGCTACAGTTCACACGGTCTTAAAGAATTGGACACGACTGAAGTGACTACGCAAACATACACACTATTTCCCCCTAAAGATCACATAACTCCAAAATTTGAATAATAGAGATTCTTGACACAAAGTCCAAGGAGGGATTATATTTTTTTGGGGGAGAAAAGCAACATTCTATGATTCCCAGTGGAATCTGGGCAATGTCAATGATATCATCTCTCATGCAAAGTTGTTCAGTCTACTCAAAGAGATCACATTGTTTGAAAGTAAGTATCCACATCTGAAGTCTGAAGCTTAGAACCCCAAATGAAATATTCTGGAGGTAAACCAAGATATCATAGAATCCACTTCTTTTCAGTTCTGAATACCAGGGAGAAGGATTCTAATGGTAGAGGATCCATGATTGCTATCTGAGGCATCTGACGCCAGTTCCTGACTCCACTCCCTTTGATCAACCCCTTTAACTCTTAGGTCTATGGCATGAAAATGTGTGTGCTTTGAAAGGAATCCATCCAGCTGCCAGCTCATTCCAGTGACTCTAAACTCATTTAACTGCCCTGGGTAGAGACACTAATATTTCCTGTAAATCTTTCTCTGAAGCTATGCAGAACTACAGATCAGAATGTTAACTCTGATAGGACCTCCTACCACCTTCTGTCTCACTGCTCACTAGAGTGTTTTCAACTTAATATTTTCTGTTTTATTTTCTTCCTATTTTTCAAGCTTATTATTCTCTTGCCACTGGTATAAAAAACCAGACCCAGCTGCTGCCCCAGAGCAACGACTCCGTGTCTGAAGCAGCAGGGTCGGCAGCCTCAGAAGAGATCGCCCCCTCCTGCTCAGGTGGGGGTCCTACAGGACAGAAGACCCTTCCCGTTCCCCAGGTCACCTCCCAGTTGTCCTATTTCTCTCTGCTCAGACAGCAGACAGCTCCGCCTGGTGGATGGAGGCGGTCCCTGCGCCGGGAGAGTGGAGATCCTTGACCAGGGCTCCTGGGGCACCATCTGTGATGACTACTGGGACTTGGAAGATGCTCACGTGGTGTGTAGGCAGCTGAGCTGTGGAGAAGCCCTGGATGCCACTGCGTCTTCTTACTTCGGGGCGGGATCAGGGCCCATCTGGCTGGATAAAGTGAACTGCACAGGAGAGGAGTCCCAAGTGTGGAGGTGCCCTTCCTGGGGATGGCAGCAACACACCTGCGATCATCAAGAAGATGCAGGAGTCATCTGCTCAGGTATGGTCAGTTCTTTGTCCACCGGCTGAGAAAATGGAAAGTTCCAAGAGATCTGGTATCTGATCAGCAGGGCAATAGGAGATAGGTGAGCTAGATGGGACTGAGAAACCTCCCCATCCTCCCTGAGTGCACTGTGGCTATGAGTGACGAGCTTCATTTACTTTCCTCTTATAAATCTCTGCTATTCTTTCCATCTCCAGTGGACTTACCTGATGATAAATTAACTTTATTTATTCTCCCAATTAAAATAAATCCTCATAATTTTTTTTCATAATTCACTTTTTGTAAGAGTGAAACATCTGCTAATTGCCACATACACATTCTCTTTGCACAGGGAGGCTATGAGAAGGAGGGACTAAAATGAGGATGTACTTTCCTGGGTGGAGTTGTTTCTGTACAAACAATGTGAGACATTATTTTGCACTAGGCTAGTAGGAGTGGGGAGAAGGCAATGGCATCCCACTCGAGTACTCTTGCCTGGAAAATCCCATGGACAGAGGAGCCTGGTAGGATGTGGTCCATGGGGTCGCTAAGAGTCGGACACAGTGAGCGACTTACTTTCACTTTTCACTTTCATGCATTGGAGAAGGAAATGGCAACCTACTCCAGTGTTCTTGCCTGGAGAATTCCAGGGATGGGGTAGCCTGATGGGTTGCCATCTATGGGGTCACACAAAGTCGACACGCCTGAAGTGACTTGGCAGCAGCAGCAGCAGTAGGAGTGGAGTCTACACTTACTATAGGAGGATATCATTTACATATATAGAGGTGATCCCTAAAGGGATATCATTTAACAAATCAAAGATTCTTATGGATTTGTGCCAGATTTCAAGTTTCCTTTGCATCAGTTCAGTTCAGTAGACTCGCTCAGTCGTGTCCGACTCTTTGCAACCCCATGAATCCCAGCACGCCAGGCCTCCCTGTCCATCACAAACTCCCGGAGTTTACTCAAACTCATGCCCATTGAGTCGGTGATGCCATCCAGCCATCTCATCCTCAGTTGTCCCCTTCTCCTCCTGCCCCCCATCCCTCACAGCATCAGGGTCTTTTCCAATGAGTCAAGTTTTCGCATGAGGTGGCCAAAGTATTGGAGTTTCAGCTTCAGCATCAGTCCTTCCAATGAACACCCAGGACTTATCTCCTTCAGGATGGACTGGGTGGATCTCCTTGCAGTCCAAGGGACTCTCAAGAGTCTTCTCCAACACCACAGCTCAAAAGCATCAATTTTGTGGCACTCAGCTTTCTTTATAGTCCAACTTTCACATCCATACATGACCACTGGAAAAGCCTATGCCCCAACCAGTAATGCTGAAGAAGCCGAAGTTGAATGGTTATATGAAGACCTACAAGACCTTTTAGAACTAACACCCAAAAAAGATGTCCTTTTCATTATAGGGGACTGGAATGCAAAAGTACAAAGTCAAGAAACACCTGGAGTAACAGGCAAATTTGACCTTGGAGTACACAATGAAGCAGGGCAAAGGGTAATACAGTTTTGCCAAGAGAACACACTGGTCATAGCAAACACTCGCTTCCAACAACACAAGAGAAGACTCTACACATGGACATCACCAGAGGGCCAACACTGAAATCAGATTGATTATATTTGCAGCCAAAGATGGAGAAGCTCTATACAGTCAGCAAAAACAAGACCGGGAGCTGACTGTGGCTCAGATCATGAACTCCTTATTGCCAAATTCAGACTTAAACTGAAGAGAGTAGGGATAACCACTAGACCATTCATGTATGACCTAAATCAAATCCCTTATGAATATACAATGGAAGTGAGAAATAGATTTAAGGGACTAGATCTGATAGACAGAGACCCTGATGAACTATGGACAGAGGTTCGTGACATTGTACATGAGACAGGGATCAAGACCATCCCCATGGAAAAGAAATGCAAAAAGGCAAATTGGTTGTCAGTGGAGGCCTTACAAATAGCTGTGAAATGAAGAGAAGTGAAAAGGAAAGATATTCCCATTTGAATGCAGAGTTCCAAAGAATAGCCAGGAGAGATAAGAAAGTCTTCCTCAGTGATCAATGCAAAGAAATAGAGGAAAACAACAGAATGGGAAAGACTAGAGATCTCTTCAAGAAAATCAGAAATACCAAAGGCACATTTCAGGCAAAAATGAGCTCAATAAAGGACAGAAATGGTATGGACCTAACAGAAGCAGAAGATATTAAGAAGAGGTGGCAAGAATACACAGAAGAACTGTACAAAAAAGATCTTCATGACCCAGATAATCACGATGGTGTGATCTCTCACCTGGAGCCAGCATCATGGAATGTGAAGTCAAGCGGGACTTAGAAAGCATCACTAGGAACAAAGCCAGTGGAGGTGATGGAATTCCAGTTGAGCTATTTCAAATCCTGGAAGATGATGCTGTGAAAGTGCTGCACTCAATATGCCAGCGAATTTGGAAAACTCAGCAGTGGCCACAGGACTGGAAAAGATCCGTTTTCATTCCAATCCTTAAGAAAGGCAATCCCAAAGAGTGCTCAAATACCACACAGTTGCACTCATCTCACACACTTGTAAAATAATGCTCAAAATTCTCCAAACCAGGCTTCAGCAATACGTGAACCGAGAACTTCTAGATGTTCAAGCTGGTTTTAGAAAAGGCAGAAGAACCAGAGATCAAATTGCCAACATCCACTGGATCATTGAAAAAGCAAGAGAGTTCCAGAAAAACATCTGTTTCTGCTTTGTTGACTATGACAAAGCCTTTGACTGTGTGGATCACAATAAACTATGGAAAATTCTGAAAGAGATGGGCATACCAGACCACCTGACCTGCCTCTTGAGAAACCTGTATGCAGGTCAAGAAGCAACAGTTACAACTGGACATGGAACAACTGACTGGTTCCAAATAGGAAAAGGAATACCTCAAGGCTGTATATTGTCACCCTGCTTATTTAACTTATACGCAGAGTACCTCATGAGAAACGCTGGGCTGGAAGAAGCACAAGCTGGAATTAAGATTGCCGAGAGAAGTATCAGTAACCACAGATATGCAGATGACACCACCCTTATGGCAGAAAGTGAAGAGGAACTAAAAAGCCTCTTGATGAAAGTGAAAGAAGAGAGTGAAAAAGTTGGCTTAAAGCTCAACATTCAGAAAACTAAGATCATGGCAACTGGTTCCATCACCTCATGAGAAATAGATGGGGAGGCAGTGGAAACAGTGTCAGACTTTATTTTTTGGGGATCGAAAATCACTGCAGATAGTGACTGCAGCCATGAAATTAAAGGATGCTTCCTTTGCATATTTAGATGTAAATGTTCACAGTTCTTTGATGGTAGAACTAGAGAGCTGTGAATGAAATGCTCTGAGTCATATATTCTTTCATTGTTACTAGAAAAGTATCTCTCCCCAATTTTTCCTTTAAGATATCTGTATAAATGCAAACTTTGGAGGACCACTTAGCCATGCACTGGCAAGTCAAAGGTGGAGGTAACAAAACATGAATTTCTGTGTTTTATGATAAAAGATTATGTAGTTTATATTTGATGATTTCAAATATAAGAATATATGATTTCAAAGATATAAGAGACTTGTGTTTAGGGGCTTGTTTGGAGCAAGAGGACAAATGTAATTTTTTAAGAAGGTGGAGCAGGTTTCACAGTAGGTGGGAGAAAGGGGAATGGCAACGGTAGCTGATGAAGGCAACTGTGAGGTTCTCTGAGCAATACCTCAGAGAAATGAAAGTGAAAGAGGACAGTGAAAAAGCTGACTTGAAACTCAGCATTCAGAAAACGAAGATCATGGCATCCTGTCCCATCTCTTCATGGCAAAGAGGTGGGGAAAAAATGAAAACTGTGAAAGGCTTTCTTTTCTTGGTCTCCAAAATCACTCTGGACAGTGACTGCAGTCATGAAATTAAAAGATGCTTGTTCCTTGGAAGAAAAGCTATGACAAAGCTAGACCGTATATAAAAAAACAGAGATATTACTTTGAGACAAAGGTCCATCTAGTCAAAGCTATGGTTATTTCAATAGTCATATACGGATGTGAGAGTTAGACAATAAAGAAGGCTGAACACTGAAAAACTGATGCTTTTTTAAAATATTAGTTGGAGGCTAATTACTTCACAACATTTCAGTGGGTTTTGTCATATATTGATATGAATCAGCCATAGAGTTACACGTATTCCCCCTCCCGATCCCCCCTCCCACCTCCCTCTCCACCCGACTCCTCTGGGTCCTCCCAGTGCACCAGGCCCGAGCACTTGTCTCATGCATCCCACCTGGGCTGGTGATCTGTTTCACCATAGATAATATACATGCTGTTCTTTCGAAACATCCCACCCTCACCTTCTCCCACAGAGTTCAAAAGTCTGTTCTGTACTTCTGTGTCTAGTTTTCTGTTTTGCACATAGGGTTATCATTACCATCTTTCTAAATTCCATATATATGTGTTAGTATGCTGTAATGTTCTTTATCTTTCTGGCTTACTTCACTCTGTATAATGGGCTCCAGTTTCATCCATCTCATTAGAACTGATTCAAATCAATTCTTTTTAATGGCTGAGTAATATTCCATGGTGTATATGTACCACAGCTTCGTTATCTATTCATCTGCTGATGGGCATCTAGGTTGCTTCCATGTCCTGGCTATTATAAACAGTGCTGTGATGAACATTGGGGTGCACGTGTCTCTTTCAGATCTGGTTTCCTTGGTGTGTATACCCAGAAGTGGTATTGTTGGGTCATATGGCAGTTCTATTTCCAGTTTTTTAAGAAATCTCCACACTGTTTTCCATAGTGGCTGTACTAGTTTGCATTCCCACCAACAGTGTAAGAGGGTTCCCTTTTCTCCACACCCTCTCCAGCATTTATTGCTTGTAGACTTTTGGATAGCGGCCATCCTGACTGGTGTGTAATGGTACCTCATTGTGGTTTTGATTTGCATTTCTCTGATAATGAGTGATGTTGAGCATCTTTTCATGTGTTTGTTAGCCATCTGTTTGTCTTCTTTGGAGAAATGTCTGTTTAGTTTTTTGGCCCATTTTTTGATTGGGTCATTTATTTTTCTGGAATTGAGCTTCAGGAGTTGCTTGTATAGTTTTTAGATTAATCCTTTGTCTGTTTCTTCATTTGCTATTATTTTCTCCCAATCTGAGGGCTGTCTTTTCACCTTGCTTATAGTTTCCTTTGAAGTGCAAAAGCTTTTAAGTTTCATTAGGTCCCATTTGTTTAGTTTTGCTTTTACTTCCAATATTCTGGGAGGTGGGTCATAGAGGATCTTGCTGTGATTTATGTCGTAGAGTGTTTTGCCTATGTTCTCCTCTAGGAGTTTTATAGTTTCTGGTCTTACATTTAGATCTTTAATCCATTTTGAGTTTATTTTTGTGTATGGTGAGTTTATTTTTGTGTATGGTGTTAGAAAGGGTTCTAGTTTCATTCTTTTACAAGTGGTTGACCAGTTTTCCCAGCACCACTTGTTAAAGAGGTTGTTTTTTTTTCCATTGTATATCTTTGCCTCCTTTGTCAAAGATAAGGTGTCCATAGGTTCGTGGATTTATCTCTGGGCTTTCTATTCTGTTCCATTGATCTATATTTCTGTCTTTGTGCCAGTACCATACTGTCTTGATGACTGTGGCTTTGTAGTAGAGTCTGAAGTCAGGCAGGTTGATTCCTCCAGTTCCATTCTTCTTTTTCAAGATTACTTTGGCTATTCGAGGTTTTTTGTATTTCCATATAAACTGTGAAATTATTTGTTCTAGTTCTGTGAAAAATACCATTGGTAGCTTGATAGGGATTGCATTGAATCTATAGATTGCTTTGGGTAGAATAGCTATTTTGACAATATTGATTCTTCCAATCCATGAACACGGTATGTTTCTCCATCTGTTTGTGTCCTCTTTGATTTCTTTCATCAGTGTTTTATAGTTTTCTATGTATAGGTCTTTTGTTTCTTTAGGTAGATATACTCCTAAGTATTTTATTCTTTTTGTTGCAATGGTGAATGGTATTGTTTCCTTAATTTCTCTTTCTGTTTTTTCATTGTTAGTATATAGGAATGCAAGGGATTTCTGTGTGTTAATTTTATATCCTGCAACTTTACTATATTCATTGATTAGCTCTAGTAATTTTCTGGAAGAGTCTTTAGGGTTTTCTATGTAGAGGATCATGTCATCTGCAAACAGCGAGAGTAAACTGATGCTTTTGAACTGTGGTGTTGGAGAAGACTCTTGAGAGTCCCCTGAACTGCAAGGAGATCAAACCAGTCAATCCTAAAGGAAATCAACCCTGAATATTCACTGATAGGACTGATGCTGAAGTTGAAGCTCCAATACTTTGGCCACCTGATGTGAAGAACTGATTCATTGGAAAAGACCCTGATGGTGGGAAAGCTTGGAGGCTGGTTGGGAAGGGGGCGACAGAAGATGAGATGGTTAGATGGCATCACCGACTCAATGGACATGAGTTTGAGCAAACTCATGGAGATAGTGAAGAACAGAGAAGCCCGTCATTCTGCAGTCCTTGAGGTAGCAAAGAGTCGGACCTGACTGAGTGACTGAGCAACAACAACAACAAGAACCAGTTAAATAAAAACACTTTGTCCAGGATGTGTAGCCCATGACCAAACTCCCAGCCATAATAGATTAGGAGTCCTAACCTGGTCTTCTCTGGGGAGATGGAAATGGATAAATAATAAAAGGCAAGCAGATCATCCTCTCTCTCATCATTCATTCTTGTATGAGTGGTCAAGCTAATCCTTCAGTTCTTTAATTTTTGCAGTGCCTTTTCTGTTCTCTCCTGCTTTCTATGCTGCTGCTGCTGCTGCTGAGTCACTTCCATCGTGTCTGACTCTGTGCGACCCCATAGACGGAAGCCCACCAGGCTCCCCCGTCCCTGGGATTCTCCATGCAAGAACACTGGAGTGGGTTGCCATTGCCTTCTCCACCTGCTCTCTATAGTAGATTTTTATTCTGTTATATCATTCTTTTTGAGACTTCAAAGTTCACAAACTTATGCAATCAGAGTCCTTCACCAGAACAAATCCCACCATGTACATGAATAATCATGAGCACACTCAGAAACCAGGAAAACTATTTTAAAAGTTGTTCTTTATGATGTGCAGGTGTTTTTCTATTGGTTTTCCTTTTCTCCATCCAAAATATGGTCTCTGAAGGATGAAACACTTTCATCAGTCTTTTCTTTGGTCTCTCTCTCATACTCCATCCACTCTCTGTTTAACCTACCACTCACTCCACCTCACTCCCTACAGAAGTTCTTTCCTTTTGGAGTCTCCTTTCCATCTATTTGTAGCTCTTAAGCTTGGTTTTTCTTTTCTGCATTGGGAGAAATGGGAAATTGTAGCAGGATTATGTGGCAAATGGGAGGAGCACAGGGGATAATAAGTGTTAAAATCTTGTTGAACAAGTCTTTTTTCCCCCAAATCTTTTTATGTTTCATTCCTATTGAAGCTTTTGCAATTTAGATATCTCAAAAGTATATATGGCTTGTTTTCTGTCTGCTCTCTTCCTCTCACTCTCCTTTTTTATAGCTTGCTGGCTTCTTATCTCAGAAATCCAAATAGGAAAAGCATATGCAGTTAGCAAATAGATAAGGTTAGAATGCATTAAATTAGCATTACTCTTTCACATTTGCTGAGAATCTCATGTCTAGTATGAAGTAATCAACTAACTCAATTGTCTTGCATAATCCCACTGAGACCTCACTTTCTCCCAGGTGTGTTGATAAGTCCTAGGTTTTTAAGAAAGATGGCTCTGACCATTCCCTCCCTTTCCTATGACTCTCTGAGCTTCTGTCACTTCTAAACTTACCTGTGGACAACTTCTTTCACAATTAGATTATAATACCTGCACTCAGATCCAGCCCGCGTGATTTTCCATGTCCTCAGTGACTTGAATATTGGCTCTGAGAGAAAACTGGCTAGAATTTTAGCCTCAGAAATTTCAGGATGGTCCTCTAAACTTCTAAACTTATCTGGCTGTTAGGCCTCTCACCTCTTGAATCCCATGGACCTTTTTAACTCTCAGTTCAGCTCTGTACCCAAATTTGAATGTCTACTACTGTGCAGTTTCTTTGGGCACTGTAGTTTCCAGGCCCCCAGATAGGAATTAACATTCCTAACCAAAATATATATTCTTGGGATTCAGCCATCCCAAACTGATCCTTCAATCCTTCTGGATATCTCTTCAGAAACTTGCTCATGAAAATGCAGTTTGACAATGACAGGCAAATTCTCTCTTCTTATCCCCTCTTATTCCACAGTTGGAAAAAAAGCTTTCACACCATTGCCTGTGAGATGTTGTTTCGAATTGTCAAGCCAGGTTCATGAACACTCACTGGGTTTGTTGTTCTTTGTTTCTCTTAGGATTTCTGCGTCTGGTTGGAGGGTATGGGCCCTGCTCAGGGCGAGTAGAAGTGCATTCTGGAGAAGCTTGGACCCCAGTGTCTGATGGGAACTTCACACTCCCCACTGCCCAGGTCATCTGTGCAGAGCTGGGATGTGGCAAAGCTGTGTCTGTCCTGGGACATGTGCCATTCAGAGAGTCTGATGGCCAGGTCTGGGCTGAAGAGTTCAGGTGTGAGGGGGAGGAACCTGAGCTCCGGGTCTGCCCCAGAGTGCCCTGTCCAGGGGGCACGTGTCAGCACAGTGGAGCTGCTCAGGTTGTCTGTTCAGGTGAGATGAACGGCAGGACTTAACTCATTTCAAGCTAAAAAAGAAATCAGATTTTGCTGAAATCCTGTCTTTTTCTATCAGTGTACACAGAAGCCCGGCTTATGAAAAATGGCACTTCTCAGTGTGAGGGGCAGGTGGAGATGAATATTTCTGGACAATGGAGAACTCTCTGTGCCTCCCACTGGAATCTGGCCAATGCCAATGTTGTCTGTCGTCAGCTCGGCTGTGGAGTCGCCATCTCCACCCCAAATGGAGCAGAAGGAAATGATCGACTCTGGAAAGCCCGATTTCACTGCTCAGGGGCTGAGTCCTTCCTGTGGCAATGCCCTGTGACTGCCCTGGGTGGTCCTGACTGTTCCCATGGCAACACGGCCTCTGTGATCTGCTCAGGTAAGACAGGGATGGGCTACTGTACTTAGGATGCTCCTGGGGTGAAATGTCCCCAAAGCAGAGAGAAGGGAAAACAGCTTTAAAAAGAAAGATATTCTGTAGTGAAATGTTTAATCTTGTTACTGACCTCAGGTTTCAGCTGCTCATTACACAAGAATCCAACACTGAGAGACAAATGTGGGGTAAAACTAAAGACAGCTTTATTGAGGAAACCAGCAGTTGTGGGAGACAGAGGACTAATGTAACAAAGAACCAGCTCCCCTTTGCTGATCAGAGGCGAGAATTTTTAAATGGAAATTTCAGGAGTGCACAGGTGGAGGTAGGGGACAGGTTACCTGCAGAAAAGCACGGCTAACTCCAGCAGTCATCTTGAAATAGGTCTGCTCAGTGTCACCTTTATTGTTTGGAATACAGTTAATCATCAGTTCTATGTCGGTCTGTTCCCATTTTCTTGAGGCCGATTCTTGGAATTGTGTAAGATGAAGAAGATTATGGGCTTTCCTGTTGACACAGATGGTAAAGAATCTGCTTGCAGTGCAAGAAACTCAGGTTTGATCCCTGGGTTGGGAAGATCCCCTGGAGAAGGAAATGGCAACCCACTAGTCTGGTCATCATGTGATTTACTTCTACCACCTGGTTTGGATTTCAGTATCTGCACAACAGCTCAAAGGATGTGGCTCAGAATGTTAGCTATAGCCCATGAGGAGGAACTAAAAATCCTTGACTTTGTTTAGGGTTAAACTATTATTCTTTTATCCTATTTGATGGTTTTCCTTTGTTTCCAAAATTTTTTCATTTCTGTGATTAAACTGATTCTTTGGCTAAGGATTTTTTACAGACAGAAGCAAGTGGAGGACATGAGGGTGGTCTGTCCTGAGAAGGCTCCATTAAGGTCCTGTTCCATAACCTTCTCATTGTTCACTCATTTTTTCAAGGGAAAAACGTGCTAAAAAATGCTATGTCAGGGAAAGAAATACGTAGATGAATAATATTTTTATGAAACATTATTATTTAAGAATAATAATAGAGAACAAAGTACAAACAATAAGTGTACACCTAGTTCATGTTCCCCAACCCAGATCTACAAAGAGAACATTCACAGCACCACAGAATCACTATTGCCTCCCAATAGCTGTGTCCTCCTCCTCTCCAGTGAAGATTGCTTACCTAAGACTTGTACTGCCATAGAATAATTTGTCAGTTTTTGAACTTTATGTATAACCATACAGAATGGTTTCTTTCGTGTCTAATTTCTTTGATTTCAAACTGTGTTTGAAATTCACTCATGATGTTGTTTATGGCAACACTGTATCCAGTTTTATTATGATAGAGTATTCCTTTGAATGATCACATGACCATGCGTTGATCCATTCAACTAATGGCAGAGACTTAAGTTTGTTGCCAGGTTTTGAGTATTACAAATACAATGGTGCAAATTACCATGATCATGATGTTCACTGCAGCACTATTTACAACAGCCAGGACACAGAAGCAACCTAAATGTCCCTCACAGGAGGAATGACTAGAAAAGATGTTGTACATATATAAAATGGAATATTACTCAGTCACAAAAGAATAAAGTTGTGTCATTTGCAGAGACATGGATAGAACTAGAGATTGTCATGCTCGGATCAGTTCAGTTCAGTCACTTGGTCGTGTCCAACTCTTTGCGACCCCATTGACTGCAGCACAAGAGGCCTCCCTGTCCATCACCAACTCCCGGAGATTACTCAAACTCATGTCCACTGAGTTGGTGATGCCATCCAGCAATCTCATCCTCTGTTGTCCCCTTCTCCTCGTGCCCTCAATCTTTCCCAGCATCAGGGTCTTTTCAAATGAGTCAGTTCTTCACATCAGGTGGCCAAAATACTGGAACTTCAGCTTTAGCATCAGTCCTTCAATGAACATTCAGGACTGATCTCCTTTAGGATGGACTGGTTGGATCTCCTTGCAGTCCAAGGGACTCTCAAGGGTCTTCTCCAACACCACAGTTCAAAAGCATCAATTCTTTGGTGCTCAGTTTTCTTTATAGTCCAACTCTCATATCCATACATGACCACTGGAAAAACCACAACCTTGACTAGACAGACGTTTGTTGGCAAAGTAATGTCTCTACTTATTAATATGCTGTCTAGGTTGGGCATAACTTTTCTTCCAATGAGTAAGCGTCTTTTAATTTCATGGTTGCAGTCAACATCTACAGTGATTTTGGGGCTGAAAAAAATAAAGTCAGCCACTGTTTCCACTGTTTCCCCATCTCTTTGCCATGAAATGATGGGACCAGATTCCATGATCTTTGTTTTCTGAGTGTTGAGCTTTAAGCCAACTTTTTCACCCTCCTCTTTGACTTTCATCAAGAAGCTCTTTAGTTCTTCTTCACTTTCTGCCATAAGGGTGGTGTCATCTGCATATCTGAGGTTATTGATACTTTTCCCAGTACTCTTGGTTCCAGCTTGTGCTTTCTCTAGCCTAGCATTTCTCATGATGTACTCTGAATATAAGTTAAATAAGCAGAGTGACAATATACAACCTTGACGTATTTATTTTCCTGTTTGGAACCAGTCTGTTGTTCCATGTCCAGTTCTAACTGTTGCTTCCTGACCTGCATACAGATTTCTCAAGAGGCAGGTCAGGTGGTCTGGTATTTCCATCTCTTTTAGAATTTTCCACAGTTAATTGTAATGCTCACAGTCAAAGGCTTTGGCGTAGCCAATAAAGCAGAAATAGGTGTTTTTTTCTGGAACTCTCTGCTTTTTTGATGATCCAGCGGATGTTGGCAATTTGATCTCTTGTTCCTCTGCCTTTTCTAAAACCAGCTTGAACATCTGGAAATTCATGGTTCACGTGTTGTTGAAGCCTGGCTTGGAGAATTTTGAGCATTACTTTGCTAGTGTGTGAGATGAGTGCAGTTGTGTGGTAGTTTAAGCATTCTTTGGCATTGTCTTTCTTTGCGATTGGAATGAAAACTGACCTTTTCCAGTCCTGTGGCCACTGCTGAGTATTCCAAATTTGCTGGCATATTGCATTCAGCAGTTTCAGAGCATCATCTTTTAGGATTTGAAATAGGATTGTTATGTAGAATGAAGTAAATCAGAAAAAGAAAAACAAATACTGTATAACATCACTTATATGAGGAATCTAGAAAAATGGTAGAGATGAACTTACTGCTAAGCAGAAATAGAGACACCAAAATAGAGAACATCATATGGATACTAAGAGGGGAAATGAAGAGTGGGATGAACTGGGACATTGAGATTGACATAGATACACTATTGATGTGCTGTGCTGTGCACTTAGTCGCTGAGTCATATTCGACTCTTTGCAACCCCATGGACTGTAGCCTGCCAGGCTCCTCTGTCCATGGGAATTCTCCAGGAAAGAATTGTGGAGTGGGTTGCCATACCCTCCTCCAGGGGATCTTCACAACCTGTGGATCAAACCCAGGTTTCTCGCATTGTAGGCGGATTCTTTACTGCCTGACCTGAAACATCAGGCTCAGAAGCCCTACACTATTGATACTAAATATAAAATAGATATTGCCTGGAGAATCCCGTAGACATGGAGCCTGATGGGCTACAATCCATAGTGTCACAGAGTCAGACACGACTGAAGTGACTTAGCATACATGCACACATAAACTTTGCCAAGAAATGTCCTTCTAGTCAAGGCTATGGTTTTCCCAGTGGTCATGTATGGTTGTGAGAGTTGGACTATAAAGAAAGCTGAGCACTAAAGAATTGATTCTTTTGAACTGTGGGGGTTGGAGAAGACTCTTGAGAGTCCCTTGGACTGCAAGGAGATCCAACCAGCCCATCCTAAAGAAGATCAGTCCTGGGTGTTCATTGGAAAGCCTGATGTTGAAGCTGAAGCTCCAATACTTTGGCCACCTGATGCGAAGTGGTGACTCATTTGAACAGACCCTGATGCTGGGAAGGATTGAAGGCAGGAGGAGAAGGGGACGACAGAGGATGAGATGGTTGGATGGCATCATCGACTCAATGGACATGGGTTTGGGTGAACTCCAGGAGTTGGTGATGGACAGGGAGGCCTGGTCTGGTGCGGTTCATGGGATCGCAAAGAGTTGGACAGGACTGAGCGACTGAACTGAGCACATAAAATAGATAAATGATAACCTATTGTATAGCACAGGGAACTCTACTCAGTGCTCTGTGGTGACCTAAATAGGAAGTAAATCCAAGAAAGAGGGGAGATATATATATATGTGTTGTTGTTGTTTGGTCGCTGAGTTGCATCTGACTCTTTTGTGACCCCATGGACTGTAGCCTGCCACACTCCTTTGTCCATAGGATTTCCCAGGTAAGAATCCTGGAGTGGGTTGCCATTTCTTTCCCCAGAGGGTCTTCCCAACCAGGGATGGAACCCCAGTCTACTATTTGGCAGGCAGATTTTTTTTTTTTTTACCACTGAGTCTCCTAGGAAACCCATACATGTATATATAACATATTAAATTTGCTGACAGCAGAAGCTACCACAACATTGTAAAACAATTATGCTCAAATAAAAATCAATAAAAATAAATAAAATAAATTCTCTGTCAGATAACTCTAAGAGACAAATACCCTGGGAAATTTTTTTAATGTTTCTTTTTCCTCTTGTTTTCCATGAAATCTCTTTTATATAAGTGTTTTTAAAATCACAAACATTGTAGATAAAAAATTGTACAAATCCTTCATAAAAGATTTTGTTTTGCTTCTTCTATTTAGGGGTAGATTAAGGATAGAGCAACTTAATTAACTCATTCTTAGGGCAAAGTTTGGCTTAAAACAGGAATCATGGTATTATCAGGACCAGGACTGTTCATAGAGAAAAGGGAACACTAAGATTATCGTAAATTTACTAGTATGTTACAGCTTTCATCTCAGCTCCATCACTAGGTCATTATTATTATTGTTTTTTTTTTTTTTTTTTTTTTTTTTTTTAACTTTTTAGTTTGTATTGGGTTTAGCTGACTAACAATGTTGTTATAGTTTCAGGTGAATAGCCAGGGACTCAGCCATACATATACATGTATCCATTTCCCCCCCAAACTCCCCTCCTCTCCTAAAAATTTTGTTTAACTGAGTTTCCTGATCTTCAGTCCTCTCAACCCTCTAATCATCGCTGTTTCTTCAGGAAACCACACCCAGGTGCTGCCCCAGTGCAATGACTCCGTGTCTGAACCAGCAGGGTCTGCAGTCTCAGAGGAGAGCGCCGCCTACTGCTCAGGTGAGGGTCCCACAAGACAGAAGACCATTCTCATCCCCCCCCCCCCGTCAATGCCCCATTGTCCCATTTCTCTCTCCTCAGACAGCAGACAGCTCCGCCTGGTGGACGGGGGCGGTCCCTGCGCCGGGAGAGTGGAGATCCTTGACCAGGGCTCCTGGGGTACCATCTGTGATGACGGCTGGGACCTGGACGATGCCCACGTGGTGTGCAGGCAGCTGGGCTGTGGAGAAGCCCTCAATGCCACGGGGTCTGCTCACTTCGGGGCAGGGTCAGGGCCCATCTGGCTGGACGACCTGAACTGCACAGGAAATGAGTCCCACGTGTGGAGGTGCCCTTCCAGGGGCTGGGGGCGGCACGACTGCAGACACAAGGAGGACGCGGGGGTCATCTGCTCAGGTCCGTGCTGCACACTGTCCACAGGCTAGGGGAGGGATGGGGCCCTGGAGGGCGGGGGTATGAACCCTGGGGGAGAGATGGTGAAAAGACCTGAGATAGAGGCTTCCCCCCATGGAGCCTGTGTTTCCAGCAGAGATGAAGACGAGGTGCTTTTACTTCCTCCTGCAGCAGCTGAAATTCTGGTCCTTTCTTCTCAGTAGTGTTTCCTGGCAGATGGTTTTCTCAGTTTTCCTTGAAATCAGGGCTCACTCTTCTGGTACATATGGTAGAGAAGTCTTAAAGACAAGGTGTTAGTTTTTTTGTTTTGTAACAAATTACCACATAGTTAATGGTTTAAAACAACACATTTCTTTCCTTACACTTCTGTAGCTTAGATGTCCAGCAGGAATCTCACTGGACGGATTCAAGGTTTCAGAAGGGTCACATCACTTCTAGTCTCTGGAAAAAAATCTGTTTCTTGTCTTTTCAAGCTTCTGAAAACTGCCTGCCTGCCTTTGTTCATAAGCCCCTTTTGTTCATCATCAGACCAGCAATGTTCCACCTCTCTAACCGTTATACATAGTCACATCTCCCTCTAGCCAGAATGAGGAAAAGTATTCCACTGTAAAGGATAGTGAGTCTAAGAATGTGATTAGACTGTGCTCATCAGTTAATCCACCATATTCAGGTTAATCTCAAGGTCCTTACCTTAATTACATCTGTAAAGTCCCCTCTGCCAGATAAGGAAACAGTCACAGGTCCATTTTCTATCTGCCTCCACAATGTCCACATCACATCCCTTTCACACACTCTTTAGATGTTTTGTCAGGAAGCAGGAGTCAGCTCCGTCTCCCTGCAAGTGTTCAGGCTGGTCTTCCTCACAGTTCGTATCCACTACATCATGGTGGTAGAAATATTTAGAAAGACAGATACAGATGGACAAAGTCAGATAAACAGGATACGGGTTTCACTCTGGTTATCTAATGGATTTACTTCCTCAGCTGGGTCACAGATGTTGTTCACAATTTTGGGGAGAGAGGAAAACCCGGAACACTGAGTGCAGTGCTCACTGTGTCCTGTCTTCTCCATTTCCATCTTAGAGTTCCTAGCCCTCAGGATGGTGAGCGAGGACCAGCAGTGTGCTGGGTGGCTGGAAGTTTTCTACAACGGGACCTGGGGCAGTGTCTGCCGCAGCCCCATGGATGAGGTCACCATGTCCATCATCTGCAGACAGTTTGGCTGTGGGGACAGTGGAAGTCTCAACACTTCTGTTGGTCTCAGGGAAGGTTCTAGACCCCGGTGGGTAGATGGAATCCAGTGTCGGAAAACTGACACCTCTCTCTGGCAGTGTCCTTCTGATCCTTGGAAATACAGTTCATGCTCTCCAAAGGAGGAAGCCTACATCTCATGTGCAGGTGACTCATGTCTGTTTCTGTGTCTGTCCCAACCCTGTAGGGTGTTATTAGTGAGATTTGATCTTTTAAAATCTAAGTGATGCATTTAAGTTGAGTTTATAAAAGGAGGTTTGGATGGAGTTAAATTAATCCTCATGTTCCAAACTTGCTTTCTTAAAAGTTTTTAATTGATATAATTGACATAACATTATATTGCTTGCTGTGTACAACATCATGCTTATATATTTGTGTATATTGATGAATGATCACTACAGTAAGTCTGTGTAAGTTATACCCATAACCATATATATAGTTAAATATTTTTCTTATATGATGAGGATGTTTAAGATTTATTTTCTCATCATCTTTCAAATAGTCAGTACAGTATTCACTATAGTCACCATGCTGTATGTTATATCTCTTCACCTATTAATTTTATAACTCAAGTTCATACCTTTTGACTACATTTGCCCACACCAAATCCCCCATCTCTGGCAGCCACCAACGACTCAGCATCTCTGAACTTGCTTTTTGTTTTTAAGATACCACATATAAATGAGATTTTATGGTAGTTTTCTTTCTCTGTCTGATTTGTTTCACTTAGCATAATGCCCTCAAGGTCCATCTTTGTTGAAATTGGCAAAATTTTCTTCTTTTTTATGGGTGGATATATGTCTATATTGCATTTTCTTTATCCATTCATCCATCAGTGAAGACTTACCTTGTTTGGCTCTTGTATATATTGCTATAGAACACTAAAAAGTAATGCTGGTAAAGTGCTACAGTCAATATATCAGCAAATTTGGAAAATTCATCAGTGGCCACAGGACTGCAGAAGGTCAATTTTCATTCCAATCCTGAAGAAGGACAATGCCAAAGAATGTTCAAACTACTGCACAATTGTGCTCATTTCACATGCTAGCAAGGTTATGCTCAGTCTTTCAAGCTAGGCTTCAGCAATAAGTGAATTGAGAACTTGCAAGATGTATAAGCTGGGTTTAGAAAAGGCAGAGGAACCAGAGATCAAATTGCCAACATTTGTTGAATCATAAAGTAAGCCAGAGAATTCCAGGAAAACGTCTGCTTCATTGACTAGACTAAAACCTTTGACTATGTGGATCACAACGAACTGTGGAAATTTCTTAAAGAGAGGAGAATACCAGAGCACCTTATCTGCCTCCTGAGAAACCTGTATGCAGGTCAAAAAGCAACAGTTGGAACTGGACATAAACAACCGACTGGTTCAAAATTGGGAAAGGAATTCGTCAAGGCTGTGTATTGTCACCCTGTTTATTTAACTTATATGTAGAGTACATCATGGGAACTGCCAGGCTGAATGAATCACAAGCTGAAATCAAGATTGCTGTGAGATAGATCAACAACCTCAGATACACAGATGATACCACTCTATTGGCAGAAAGAGAAGAGGAACTAAAGAGCTTCTTGTTGAGGGTGAAAGAGGAGAATGAAAAAGCTGGCTTAAAGCTCAACATTCAACATTCTAAAAATTAAGATCATGGCATGTGGCCCCATTACTTCATGGCAAATAAAAAGGGAGAAAGTGGAAACAGATTTTCTTTTCTTGGGCTCCAAAGTCTCTGACGATGGTGACTACAGCCATGAGATTAAAAGAGGCTTGCTCCTTGGAAGGACAGCTATGACACACCTAGACAGAGCATTCAAAAGCAGAGACATCACTTTGCAGACAAAGGCCCATATAGTCAAAGTGATGTTTATTTCACTAGTCATGTATGGATGTGAGAGTTGGATTATAAAGAAGCTGAGTGTCCAAGAGTTGATGCTTTTGAATTGTGGTGCTTGGATGCCACAATTGAATTGAGAGTCTCTTGGGCAGCAAGGAGATCCAAACAGTCTATCCTGAAGGAAATCAACTCTGAATATTCATTGGAAGGACTGATGCTGAAGCTGAAGCTCCAATACTTTGGCCACCTGATGAGAAGAGCTGACTTGTTGGAAAATACCCTGATGCTGAGAAAGACTGAAGGCAAAAGGAGAAGGGGGCCACAGAGGATGAGAGAGTTAGATAGCATCACCAATTCAGTGGACATGAATTTGAGCAAACTTTGGGAGAGAGTGAAGGACAGAGGAACCTGGCGTGTTGCAGTCCATGGGGTTGCAAAGAGTCAGACACAACCTAGGAACTGAACAAATATTGCTGCAGTGAACATTGGTTTTTCAAGTTAATGTTTCTGTCAGATGAATACCCCAAAGTGAAATTGCCAAATCACATGGCAATTCTATTTTTAATTTTTGATGCACCTCAAAACTGTTTCCATAGGGGTTGCATCAACTTACATTCCCTCTAACTGTGCAAAAGCTTTTCTGTCTCTTCACATTCTCCTCAACTCCTGTTATTTCTTCTTTTTGATAAAAACCTTTCTAGAGGATATGAGGTCATATCTCATTGTTGCTTTGATCTGCAATTTCTGATGATTATAAGTGTTAAGCATGTTTTCATGTACCTATCGGCAAGTTGTATGTATTCTTTTAAAAAAAATATTCATCAGGTTGTCTGCCCATTTTTCGAAAGTCATATTGTTTGATTTTTGCTACTGAGTTGTGTGAGTTCCTTGTATATTTTGGATAATAGTTTTTATCAGAAATATAATATGTAAATATTTTCTCTAATTCCATCGGTTGCTTTTTCATTTTGTTGATGGTTTCCTTAGTTGGGCAGAAGCTTTGTAGCCTTATGTGGTCCCAACTGCTTGTTTTTTCTCTTGTTCTCTTTGATTTTGGTGTCAAATCCAAAAAATTCTCACGAAGACTGATGTCAACGATTTTATCTTCTTTTTTTGCCTGTAGAAATTTTATGGCTTCAGGACTTGTGATCAAGTCTTTAATCTATTTTGAGTTAATTTTTGTGAGTGGTGGAAGATAGTGGTTCTGTTTCATTCTTTTGCATGTGGCTGTCCAGTTTTCCCAATGCCATTTACTGAAAAAACTGTACTTTCCGTTTCATTCTTTTGCATGTGGCTTTCCAGTTTTCCCAACACCATTTACTGCAACAACTGTCCTTTTCTCATTGTATATTCTTGGCTTCTTTGTCAAAAATTAATTGATTGTACAAATGTGGGTTTATTTCTGGGCTCTCTATTTTGTTCCATTGATCTCTGTGTCCATTTTTATGCCAACAACATACTGTTTGACTAATATAGCTTTGTAACATAGTTTGAAAACAGGAAGCATGACACTTCCCGCTTTGTTACTCTTTCTCAAGATTGCTTTGGTATTCAGTGTCTTTTGTGGTTCCATGAAAATGTTAGGATTGTTTGTCTGTATCTGTGAAAATATCCATTGAAATTTTGGTAAGGATTGCAGTGAATCTGTAGATTGCTTTGGGCAGTATGGGCATGTTAATAATATTAGATCTTCCAATCTCTGAGCACAGAATATCTTTCCATTTATTTGATTCTTCTTCAGTATCTTTCATCAAGGTCTTATAGTTTTCAGTGTACAGGTCTTTCCCCTCCTTGCTTAAATTTATTCTTCGATATTTTATCCATTTTTCATGCAAATGCAAATAGAATTGTTTTCTCAGTTTCTCCTTATGGCAGTTTGTTGTTAGTGCATAGGAAGGCAACTGATTTTTGTATTTAGCTTTTTCATTCTACAACTTTACTGAGTGTATTAGTTCTCATATTTTTGGTGAAGTCTTTAGGGTTTTCTATATATACTATCAGGTAAGGGAGTCTCCTTCCTCATGAGTCTGATGGTAAAGAATCCATCTGCAATGCAAGAGACCCGGGTTTGATCCCTGAGTTGGGAAGATCCCCTGGAGGAGGGAATGGCAACCCACTCCAGTATCCCTTCCTGGAGAATCCCAGTGGGCAGAGAAGCCTGGCAGGCTGCAGTCCTTGGGGTAGCAAAGAGTCAGAGACGACTGAGTGACTAACACTTTCACTTTTCAATGTGCAAATAGTGTCAGTTTTGCCTCTTCCTTTCAGATTTGGATGTCTGCTTTTCTTTTATTGCCTGATGGATCTGGATGGGACTACCAAAACTAAGCTGAATAAAAGTGGTGAGAGTAGATAATTTTGTCTTGTGTTTGATTTCAGAGGAAAAGCTTTTGGTTTTGTACAGTCAAATATGATGTTAGCTGTGAACTTCTCATATGGCCTTAATTATATTGAGATGCAATCCTTTGTAAAAGAGTTTTTTTTTTAATCATAAATGGATTTTGAATTTGTCAAACATTTTTTCTGCATCCTTTGAGATATGATTTTTACCTTCATTTTGCTTATTTGGTGTATCACATTGATTAGGTTGTGAATGTTGAACTATCCTTGTATCCTTGGAACAAACATCACTTGATTGTGGTGCATGATTCTTTTAGTGTATTGTCAAATTCAGTTTTCTAATATTTTGTTGAGGATTCTTGCACCTATATTTATCAGAGTATTAGCCCATAATTTTCTTTTCTTGTGGTGTCCTTATCTGGTTTTGGTATCAGAATAATGTTGGCCTCATAAAATGAATTTGGAAGTGTTTCTTTCTTCTGTTTTTGGAAGAGTTTGAGAAAGCTCCACCACTAAATACTGTTACATTGGGAACTGGGATTTTGAAAATAAATGTTGAATGAAATAAATAATTGTTGAGGAGGGCAACAAATAGTCAAACCATAGAACCTTACTTCCTTCAACATTTCTCTCTGTTTCTCTCTCTCCTTCCCTCCCCCTCCACATACACAAACACACACACCGTATTCAGGTAAACCATGAGAGGTATGCTGGATGTTGCCTGAAACTTATAGCTAAGAGAATGTGGGAACAGATACTTCAAAAGCAGAGGCTCACTCCCTTCCTTGCCTCTCTTTTTTCATCTCTTGTCTTTTCCATTTGAAAGCCAAAGAGGCATTAAACTATTAGACCTTTTATTGATGATATTTTTCCTACAATGAAACACTGAGAATTGAAAGGTGGTAAAGTCTTTGACCATGAAAATGAGCAACACCCTCACAAAGGTCCCACCATCATTTTCTCAGAGGTTCTCTGCGTAGAGTGGGTAGGAGGTTTGATAGGATGATCTGGAAAGAATATACAGATTTTGATACTTTATGACAGGTACTATTTAGCCTTCTGGTTTTTTGTGTTGCATTGAATTTGTATTGATTTCTCTCAGCTTCAATTCTTTTATGTATACTTTTCAGTCTTTTGTTTGTTATTTCTGCATCTTCTCAATACAAATTTTTCTCAGTAGGTTTTTTTTTTTTTTACTCTATTGCAAAAATTTTTGCCTTACTCTGTGTACATATATGTGTACATATATCTTCTTAAAATTCTACTAAGTCTTTCCTGTATATTTCCATTTTAAGAGATTCCTAACCAACACTATGGGCTTTTTTGGTGGTTCAGACAGCAAAATATCTGCCTGCAGTGCAGGAGACCTGGGTTCAATTTCTGGGTAGGGAAGATCCAGCGGGGAAAGGAATAGCAATCTACTCCAGTATTCTTGCCTGGAAAATCCTTTGGACAGTGTAGCCTGGTGGGCTGCATTCCATAGGTCAGAAACAGTCAGACACGGCTGAGCGACTAACACACACACACATATAACCAACACTGCATTGTAGACCAATTATCTTCCAATTAAAAATAAATTTAAAAAAGAGTTTCCTTTTACAACAGTAGTCTTCACTTGCCCACTTGTTACACTGAATAGTAGGTAAGAGTAGCTTATAATCTATCTAATAACTTTCCATTAAAATTATGTATGTGAGATTTTGAATATAAATTAACTGTTCTTCTGGGCTGATTATTTTAATATGAACTATTATCATAGACTATTTCCATTCATTTATATTTGGTGTACTATTTCACTGATTAGTGTGAATTTAAAGTTTTATTTTACTGAATTTTATTCATCTATTCATTCATTCAATAAATTTTTATCAAGCCCCTATCTAGGTATTTAGCAAAGGTTTTCCATAGATAATTGATGAATGAATTCATACAATGTGCAGGCACTGTCCTGACAGCAGAAACATGGCATATATAAGATATACAAGGTCCTTCTTCTAATGGAGACTTCATTCAGAGGGGTGTGTGTGTACATTTGTAGATGTCTGTGTTCATATTTGCTGTGGGAATGTGAAGACTGATAAACAAGTAAATATTTAAGGTAATTTCAGCTGGTGATCAGATGCAGTGAGTTTCAGCCCAGGAGATAATAAGCCTGTGTTTTCATGTGTTTTGCACTGAGTCAGATCTTAGATAATCTTATTTGGGGACAAGAACACGCCCAATGTCCCTGATCCACTCTTTCCCTGCTGTTTGCAGAAAGGAGACCCAAGAGCTGCCCAGCTGCTGCCCCCTGCACAGGTACGTCAGCCCCGCCCCCTCCCCAGGGCTCCCAGGGGCTCCTTCCTCCCACCAGGGGAGTCACAGGAGGGGCTGCTGCCTTTTCAGACAGAGAGAAGCTCCGGCTCAGGGGAGGAGACAGCGCGTGCTCAGGGCGGGTGGAGGTCTGGCACAGCGGCTCCTGGGGCACCGTGTGCGATGACTCCTGGAGCCTGGCAGAGGCCGAGGTGGTGTGTCAGCAGCTGGGCTGTGGCCCGGCCCTGGAAGCCGTGCGGGCCGCGGCGTTTGGCCCTGGAAACGGGAGCATCTGGCTGGACGAGGTGCGGTGCGGGGGCCGGGAGTCCTCCCTGTGGGACTGTGCTGCGGAGCCCTGGGGGCAGAGCGACTGCAAGCACGAGGAGGATGCTGGTGTGAGGTGCTCTGGTGAGTGAGGGGCTCGGGGTCCGTCCTGGTGAGCTGGGGCAGCGCAGGGGCAGTGGGCTGGGCCGGGCGTGGTGGGGAGTTTGTGTTCAAAGAGTGTCGGGGTGCTGGGGCTCTGATCTAGGACAGGGGACCTGGGAGGACTGGACACTGGTGTTTTGGAGGCTGGGGGGTGATTTCAGGCTCAGGAGAGAAAAATGGGTTTGCCCTGCTTTCTGGCCAATTCCCTCTCTTCACACTGCTGTTTTTCTCTTTAGGTGTAAGGAAAACAGTGCCCCCGACTGCAGCAGGTACTGTGAACCCCCATGGCAGGAGAGAATACTCAGGTCTGGGGGCCTGTTCTGTGGGCCCTCTGACAGCTCAGGAGAGGACAGAGCCTGAGGAGCCCTGGCTGGTGGGGAGGAGCCCAGGGCGATATGTTGGGGAACTCCTCTGCCTTGGTTCCTGGGGCCACATTTTTCTCACAACTGGGATACTAGGGAGATGGGTTCCTGTGTTGCAGAATCTAAGGTTCTTCCACCTGCCCCTGAGTGTTGCTCCTCATCAGTGAGGTGCGGGTCCCAGGACTGTTTGACGGTCTGTCTCCTGAAGCCCAAGGAGAAGAGATGAGCCGGGTCCTCAGAGGCTGTCTCGGCAGGGCAGCTCCCTGACAATCCCCGGCTCTGCCTCGGGGCCACACGGGCCGAGTGGAGTTGACTCATCTCAGGATGAGACCTGGGGGAGCCAGGTCACTGTCAGTGCACTTGTGTCTGAGGCTGGGACGCCATCGTCTGGAGCCCCTGGAAACGCTGGCACAGGGGGTTTCTCTGTGCCCAGGACCTTCTCCATACCCTGTTGCCTTGTTCTCTTTAGGGTCCAGACCAGTTTTAAGTCCTCTCCCTGGCTTCTTCTCCCTGGCTGGGGTCCTCTGCCTCATCCTGGGGGCCCTTCTCTTCCTGGTCCTCATCGTCCTGGTGACTCAGGTGCTCAGATGGAGAGCAGAGCGCAGAGGTGGGCTGCAGGGGGGACTGGGGACCAGGGAGCATGTGTGCAGGCAGGAGATGGGGCGGTTGTGAGGAGGGGAGCCTGGGCCAGGTCTCTGTTCTGAATCGCAGACTCCATGTGCTCCGTGCTGAGCTCTAAGGGCTGAGTGTACAGAGGTTCTTAGAACTGGGGCATGAACTCTAATAAATCATGGCCTCTCCTATGGGACCAGACAGAGTCGTGGCTGAGCTGTGAATTCAGGTCAGACGAGGGGAGAAGGTGCTGACACGGTGCACGGGGTGGGAGATGATGCCGAGGTCCAGGCAGCCTCCGTGTGAGCATCGGGGAGATGAAAGTGGGCCGGTTGGACTAGGGTGTCTGGGGTGGCACCTCTGACCTGCTGGGGGATCTCTCAGCCTTATCCAGCTATGAAGATGCTCTTGCTGAAGCTGTGTATGAGGAGCTCGATTACCTTGTGACTCAGAAGGAGGGTCTTCTGGGCAGCCCAGGTGGGTGTCTCTGTCTGCCCTCCTGGGACCTCTGGTTGTCACACCCACTGGGTGTGCACATTTTCTCAGCTTCTGCAGACCCGACACGTGCCCCAGGTTCACAGAGGTGGCTCTCCAAAATGGCAGGATGGCCTCTCACAGCCCTGTCAGCCCCCAGCCTCTGTCTACACTGCGAGAGCCAGACCCATCCCTTCTCAGCTTTAACATTGGTCCCGTGGGTGTGGGAGGGTCCTTCTGTGTGTTGTGTGATGTGTTTCTCCACTTTAGGCTTCTTGTCAGATGGTGAGGACAACAATGACTCCAGATCCACTCCAGGTAATAGAGATGGACCTGCTTCAGCTGAGTGTTGCGGAGGAGATTTTCCCTCCTCATAGAGAGGAGATGTAAGGGGAACAGTCTTCCTTTGGTCGACCAGAGGGATCCCTGTGTCTAGATAGGGTCTGTCCTCCTTCTCTGGCTGTTCTGTGATGTCTCACATTTGGGGCTGGGCTCTCTGTGTTCAGAATCACAAGAGACACACACTGGCTTTAAAAATAACATCTGTAAAGCACAGTTTGTCAAAATACTTTAGTAATGCTGAATGGTGGGAGAGTTACTTTGAGATATATGTTTTCAATCAGGAAATATTAAGATATGTAAGGTCATGTTTTGGTTTATGGACACATCAAATTGAAACATGGTCTTAGAGAAAAAAATCTTTTAAAACAAGGAGTGACAGGTGCCTCTATTTAGCAGCTCAGAAATGCTGGGTCAGAAGGGATCTTAGGTATTTCCCAGACCAACCCACTTAGTGTGGTTTCATCTGACTCCTGCTCTGCGCTCAGAAGCCCCAGATCAGAAGACCTATGCCCTTGGTGAGGATTATGATGATGCTGAAGAGGTACCAGTACCTGGGGCTCCTCCTGCCTCTCAGAGGAGTGAGGAGGAAGTGCTCCCAAAGAAGGAAGATGAGATGATGTCTCAAACAGGTGAGTGGAGTTAGCTGATCCCCTGTAATCTTTGGTCTCTGTCCTGGAAAGGGTGAATTTGAGCTCAATGTCCAGCCTCTGTACAGTTTCTCATGCATTTGAGAATCTCATGCATGGGTAATCTCATGCATTTGATGGGCTTTCCCTGGTGGCTCAGATGGTAAAGAATCTGCCTGTAATGCAGGAGAGCTGGGTTTGATCCCTGGATCAGGAAGATCCCCTGGAGAAGGGAATGGCTATCCTCTCCATTGTTCTTGCCTGGAGAATCCCATGGATAGAGGAGCCTGGCGGGCTATAGTTCATAGGGTTGCTAAGAGTCAGACACAGCTGAATACCTAGCTCTTCACTGTCTGGAGGCAGGTCTTCTCAGAGCTCCTGTGTGAGCACAGGTCTCCTGTGATGCAGGGTTTCCGCATGAGTTGAGGCCCCAGAGGCCACATCGAGTGGATCTGAGCGGACAGCCGGGATCCATCCTCACTGTAACTGATATGAGATAGTCTGAGCCTCCCTGCCCACCCCTGGGTCCCAGGGATGCTTTGTCATCACCACTTGCTTAACTTGCTTCCTCCTCACTGTCTGGCCCCCTTGTCTCTGTTCTAAATCATACCTCTCTTTCCTCTTTCAGGCTCTCCTCTAAATGTCTCTAGAGGAGAAGCTGATCCTGGGGAAGGAGAAGAGAGCCCCTGGCTGCTCCAGGGGGAGACTGGGGACCCTGGGTACGATGATGCTGAACTAAGTGCCCTGGGAACATCCACAGTGACTTTGCCATGATGTTGTATTAAATATAAGATCATGCCACAGATATTCTAACTGCCTGTATCTCAATAGAATAGTGCTGACCTGTGATTGTGTTATATGGAAATTGCTCAAAATGAAATATTCTGAATAAAGTAAAAAATCTTTTTTTTTGCTTTATTAATTATTACCAAGTTCCATGTCAAATGTTTTTAGAGGATTGGCTCTCAAACACCATTTTCCTCAAAGGAAATGCAAGATGAGTGCACTGCCCTGTTTTCTCACCTCCTTCAAAGGCTAATGAGGACGTGACTTAGCCCAGGAACACAGATGCTCCAGGTCACTCTTACTAATAAAAAGCACCTAAACTTGGTCCACATTCACACTCTCCCTCCTAGCAAGATAAATTGTTAACCAGAAAATATAGTCAGAACCTGGTAGGTTATTTTATTTGGTGGGAATGCTTAGGACTCTAAGCCCTGGAGACAGCATCTCAGTAGCTCTGAGAAAATTGCTCCAAAGAGGCAGGAAGGGAAGTCAGGCTGTATACAAGTTTGCAACAAAGGGAGCAAGAAGTCTGAACATCAAAGATCAGGTATCAAGTTAAGGAATTTAGCATGCTATGTATGGGAAGATGCAAGCTTCTGGTCTCACTGAATTCATTCCTTTCATGTGCAGCTTAGCTATCTGGGGCCAACCCTGTTTCCTTGTTCACCTTAACGAGTGGCAGATGGCTGCTTCTTGCATTTCCCCAGCTCCTCAGCAATCACCATGGGGAATGGGACCATCCCCTGGATCATAGTCTTGGGATCCCTCATTCATGTTTGGAGGCCAGAAATTGCTGATGGTTGTTGCATTTGTTTTTTAATATGGCAGGAGATATTTTCATTTCACAAACTCATGGTAAAAACCCAATCCTGAACATTCCTGTATGTTCTTCCCTGAGATGTCACATCACCTGTTTTTAACTTATTCTTGGGCACCAGACTTGGGTGTGAGTTTCAAATTAGGAGTTTGCTGGTGGCAGAGAATGGATACAGTTTTCCTTATCCTGCTTAAGAGTTCATGGGTCAATTAAAACTCTAACTCTAGGTAACTACCTCTGCCTTTTCATCTCTCATTCCCTAGGTTACTTTATCTGTTTATTCCTCAGGCAGATATAGATTCCTCCTTGCTCTTCTCCTATGTCTAGTTGTTATCAAATCCTTAGGAATCCATTCTTTCCATCCCTGCCTACTATTTCTTCAGAACGTTGCCATTTCTTGTCTGTTCAATTATCTAGCCTTCTGAGCAAATTATATCAGCTCATATCTCTCTCTGAGTTGATGGATGGCAAATTGGTGCTCACCCACACCCTGCATCCATGTGGGACAAGAGGGCAAGAAAGTGGAGACTTAGGCAGAGGGGATCCAGAGGAAGGGAGAGATGTGAAAATCAGGTATGTTTGTCTATTTATGTTTCAAAGATGTGGATGGAAGGGTCTGATATGATTGAATCCTTAAAGGAAGAATTTCAGACCAGTGGGCTCCTCTGAAGATGTACTGTTTCAAGATTGCTTTAATCTATTTTCTACTGAAAATGTAAACGTGATCCTGCTGTGATTCTTCAGGGTAGAGAGAGCTGTCATGTAGGAGTGGCCAAGTAAAGATTACATTTCTCCACACCACCCCTCTCCCCCAGTTCCATTGTGGACATGTGGAGAGGTTGCTGAACTAATATAAGACCTGAGAGTGATGGCCTGGTTGTGAGTTGAACCCACCCAGTTCCTGGCTGATGGCTCTGCATGGTGTCCAGGGCTCTGACCTACAGTCATGCTTGCAGTCTTCATAGTTCTAGGCTGTGCTTGGGGATGGGAAGTTGCCCAGGACTTCTCCCAGGGAAGCTTACATGGCTATTGACCATTGGGAAGTGATGAAATAAATGACACATGATGAAAGAAATAAAGAATACCCACCAAGAAGCTCAGGGAACTCAAAAAAGTGCAGACAATGGAATTTAGGAAAAGAATATGTGAACAAAATAAAATTAAAAAGTTATTTATTATCATTATCATTATTGTTTTTAATTTTTGGTTTCACTGGTTTTTTGTTGATGCATGTGGGCTTTCTTTAGTTATGGCAAGCAGGCACTCCTTCTCTTTGTGGACAGCAGGCTTCTTTATGCAGGGGCTTCTCTTGTTGCGGAGCACTGGCTCTAAGCACAGAGACTTCAGTAGTTGCAGCGTGCCTGCTCCTATTTACAGTTTGTGGGACCTAGAGCATGGACTCAGTAGTTGTTGGGCACAGACTCTTGCATTGCTCTGCAGAATAAATTCAGTTTTTTGGTTTTTTTTTTTACAGAGACCAAAATCATAAAAAAGGAAGCAAACAGGGAATTTGCTGATAGTTTAGTGATTAGGATTCGATGCTTTCACTGCTGTGCATGAATTCTATTCTGATCAGGGAACTGACATCCCTCAAGCTGTGCAATAGGCAGAGAAAGAGAAGGAACCAAATAGAAATTCTGTTTCTTAAGATTACAGGGAATGAAATGCAACAAAATATAAAATGCTACAGAAAGCATCAGCAACAGCAGAAGAATCTTTGAGGCAGAAGACAAGACAATTGAAATTACCTAGCCAGGGCACAAAGAAGAGAAAAAAAGAGTGAAAATGTGTGAAAGAAGCTGTGTGAAATATGGGATAACATTCACAGAAACAACTTGCACATTACTGAAGTCCCAAAAGGAAAAGGGAGGGAGAAAGGGACAGAGATTGTACTTAAAGAAATAATACCAGAAAAGTTTCAAATTTGATGACATTTAGACATCCAAATTCATGTAGCTGTCAGGGGAGTGTGTAATTTCCTCGGTTCTGTTTTCTCACAACAAAAATTTGAAGCGGTGGGCCAGTGTTAAAGCCCTTGGACAAACCGTGTCACAGCTCTCAGACAGATCGGTGTCACAGCTCTCAGTCAGTCAGTGTCACAGCTCTCAGACAGATCAATGTCACAGCTCTCAGACAGACCGTGTCACAGCTCTCAGACAGATCAGTGTCACAGCTCTCAGACAGACCGTGTCACAGCTCTCAGACAGATCAGTGTCACAGCTCTCAGACAGACCGTGTCACAGCTCTCAGACAGATCAGTGTCACAGCTCTCAGACAGATCAGTGTCACAGCTCTCAGACAGACCATGTCACAGCTCTCAAACAGATCAGTGTCACAGCTCTCAGAAAGATCGGTGTCACAGCTCTCAGACAGACTGTGTCACAGCTCTCAGACAGACCGTGTCACAACTCTCAGACAGATCAGTGTCACAGCTCTCAGACAGACCATGTCACAGCTCTCAGACAGATCAGTGTCACAGCTCTCAGGCAGATCGTGTCACAGCTCTCAGACAGATCGGTGTCTCAGCTCTCAGACAGACCGTGTCACAGCTCTCAGACAGATCGGTGTCACAGCTCTCAGACAGATTGTGTCACAGCTCTCAGACAGACCGTGTCACAACTCTCAGACAGATCAGTGTCACAGCTCTCAGACAGACCGTGTCACAGCTCTCAGATTGATCAGTGTCACAGCTCTCAGACAGATCGGTGTCACAGCTATGTGTTGCAGCTCAGTTTTATTTAGAAAATAAAGGAAAATACATCCTCGATGTGTCAGGGCATGACGACCCAAAAGACATGAAGAGAAGGGGGAGGGGAGCAAGCAATTAGAGAGAGCAAGAGAGAGAGCCAGAGAAAGACCCCGGCCCCTTGGCTCCTCTTTTTACATGTTTTTTTTTCCTCCCCCTGGGCTGTTTGTTCTACCTGAGGTGCTCACTTTGGTCCTCGGATCTTCCTTTGTTCTATTTTCATGGACTTTTCTCTTCCTTGTCTTTTAGCCACCGCCATTCTGGACTGCTTTTTCCTGTTCTAACCGTTGCAGGAAGGGGGACCCCTTCCAGGGCCCAAAACTGGGCTCTTGTCTAACACTCGGATATGAATTGTCCGAGGAGACACATGTGGTGACAAAGCAAGAGATTTTATTGAGAAAGGGCACCAGGAGAGCAGGAGGGTAAAGGAACCCAGGAGAACTGCTCTGCCGCTGGCTCGCAGTCTTGGGTTTTATGGTGATGGGATTACTTTCTGGGTGGTCCCTGGCCAATCATTCTAATTCAGAGTCTTTCCTGGAGGCGCACGCATCGCTCAGCCAAGATGGATGCAAGCGAGAGGGATTCTGGGAAGTGGAGGAACACGCGGTGTCTCCTTTTGACCTTTCCCGAACTCTTCCGGCTGGTGGTGGCTGATTAGTTCCGTATTCCTTATCAGGATCTCCTGTCATAAAACAACTCACCCAAATGGTTACTATGGTGCCTGGCCAGGATGGGTGGTTTCAGTCAGTGTGCTTCCCCTAACATAACTACCTAACACTGCTGATAAGTCGCCCCTCAGAGTTCATTCAAAATAATCGTCTCCAAGACACATTGTTTATAATCAAGACAAAGAGAGAATTTTAGAAGCATCAAGAGAAAAGCAAATGCTCACAGCAAAGGAATTCCCTTAAGAATATCAGTGGACTTCTCAAAAGAAAGCTGGCAAGCCAGGAGAGAAACGGATGATATATTCAAATTGATGAAAGTAAACCTGCCAGCCAAGAACACTTTTCTCAGGAAGGTTGTCTTTCAGAAATGAAGATGAGATGAAGATGTTGTTTCCAAAAGAAACAACAGTTGAGGGAGTTCACCAACACAGGTTTGTTTCACAAGATTGCTGAGGGGAGTTCTTCAAGCTAAATGAAGGATGGTAGTTATTATATGAAAGAAGTGAAAACAGACAACAGACTTGTAAATGTAAATATGTAATCTAATACAGAATTCTCTAATACTAAATATGGTAGTGTGCTAACAACCAGTTAGCTCTAGTCTAAGGGAAGTGTTAAAATAACTATAGAGAAAAATATTTTGGTAGTGATATACAGTATAAAGAGAGGCAAATTCTGACATCAGAAACAGAAAGTACAGGAGGAGATCAAAAGGTAGAGCTTCTGTATGTGGTTGAAATTAATTTGGTGTCAGTGTAACAGAGCCTCTTGTGTCCATAAGATGTTATATGTGAGCCATTGTGGCAGCAAAAATGTGAAAACCTACAGTAGACTCACAAAAGGTAAAGAGAAAAGAGTCAAAGCACATCATTATCCAAAACCATCATTTCACAGTTCTAACTGTTGGACCCAACAGTCGAATTGTCTTGGTCTCTACAGCATCCTTCAAGATCAGCCCCAGAGGACTCTCCTTTCACAAAATAAAAGACTAATTAGTCTGTTTGTTATGACAAGCCAAAGAACTCTTTCTGCACCTCATCTCCTTCCTTATATCATACAGATGGTGTAGCTGTACTTTTTTAATTGCAAATTTTTTCTGTTGATATTCCTATGTGGTTTTAATGGAAAAATTGCCAAAAGATAAATCATGCCAATACCCTGTATCCTCTGTTGGGTCTGATTAAAACTTAATAAGAAGCCACATGTGAGTGTGTTGTGGTTTGTCTTGTGTAGCCTTAGAGATAGAGATTTGCAGAGTTCGTTGTGATGTATCTGGTGTTGATGTGCATCTTCTTTTTGAAAATCAACTTCTGCCCTGTTAATTGCTGAAAACATTTGCCTTTAAAACAAAAATACCAATCAGCTAAATGATGTCCTCAAAAATAGTTATTTATATTAAAGATAATTTCTCTTAAATGTCTGGCATGGTACCATTCAGTCATTCAATAAGCATTAGCTGAATATCTATTAAGTTACAGAGAGTGGAAATACAGAACTTACACACAGGTTTAGTCTCACTCCAATCCTGGGCCCTGGAAGGGCCTTAGCAGATACTTGCAGCCTGCAATAGCCTTGGGTAGCATACCCTGATGTGGAACGATTTGATGATAAGGAAAAGAGAATCTGTTCACAGACTTTTAGATGTTAAACAGGAACACATTTCCCCTTGTTTCCAGAGTTCTTAGGCTGGTCTGCAGGCTGGATTCAGCTGCACCAAAGCTCCATGTGCAATAAAGCATCAGTTCATAGAGTTCTAGTCTGAGCAACCACTCAGTCTTTGAACTATGAGGGCCATCCCAGTGACATTAATCTTGGGTTTAAGAGGCTTAAGAATGACCACCTACAAGAACTGAAAAGTTCTGGAGTTGGTTATTACATCAACTCTGAACAGAGGTGGATTAATCATGAAGCTAATGAAGCTTCAACCTCACATCCTCTCCTTACACCAGCCCCTTCCAAGTCCTGTGAGGAGAGCCCCAGGGCTGTGCTCACAAGGATATAGGTTTTGAAACAGCCATTTTCTTGAGATGAGGAAAAAAAATATTCAGCAAAATCATTTCTTAACCAATTTATTTCTTGACCATGAAACACTAAATCCAGGAATCAGATTTGTTCAGGAAATCAAGAGAAAAGTGAGGGGGCTTAGAAAATACATGCTGCCTTTTCATTAGTACAGGATTGCTGAAAGGTAAAATAGGATCAGAGATGATGGACTGGCTAACTCAGAGGAAAGAAGAGCTGTTTAAGAATGAAGGTGAAGATGCTGAGAGACAAATTCGGGAAACTGAGCCTGACTGTCAGCACAGAGTGATGTAAAGGGAATAGGAGATGCACCGGGGCGGGTGCTGTTAGACGGGATTTAGATCTAGTTGTTGGTCAGTCAGAAATGGTGACTGAGAAACAACCAAGTCCAACAGAGGAAATAAGGTGAGACCTGAGGGGGCAGCTTGGGGTGAAGACACAGAAGGATGGGGAGATCCAGGAAAGTTTCTGCTTCATGTGACACATTCTGTCTTCTTTTCAAGTCTTCTTTCTCCTTTGTACCCATCAGAAGAGACTCTGTTCTGCCGCTGGAAAAAGTGACCCGCAAATCTCAGTCACACACACACACACACACATACACACACACAGAAATGCACACATACACATACATCCATATAGAGACACACACACACTCATCACAACCTACCGATGTCTGTGGTCAGTGAGGCTCTTGCACGTGCTTCTGGCACACGCAGCTTCTGTGACAGGTAAAAGAGAGAGACTACAGAGTCACTCGGGCTTGTCCTGCCTCCACTCGGAGGTGACACAGATGACACCACCCACATTTCGTTGCCCAGAATGAGTCCCTGAGGCCTGGAAATACAGCTATTTGACGAGTATTACTGTCTGTCCACATCCTTCAGTAGAACTCTTGAGAGCAGTGCTGTCAGTTTTTTCTCACCTTGGAGAAGCTTCTGAGTTACAGCTCTGTGCAGAGATTGAACGTGATCTGACCCTCCCAGAGTGGGGTTTGAAGGCATTTTGTATTTGGCTCCTTTGGCTGGTGTGTCTCTGACTCCTTACTCCACCTCAGTCTGTGCCGAGGGGCATTAGTCAGGTATGTGTCTCCCCTGCCTCCACCTCCCTTCCCCACTCAGTATCACTAACTGCAGGGTGATTTCTCAGCATTTGTTCATGCGTTCATTTCTTATCCAATGTTTGTTAAGCTCTCTCTATGTGTCTTTACTTGAGCTTATAGAAGCATTGAAGAATAAGACACAATACTTGCTCTCAAGAAGCCCCTTCTTTAGAGACAATAAGAAAGTTTTCATTTTTACAGATTGAAGGGACACAGCAGTAGTTTTGACCTGGAGGAATTAGAAAGAGTTCACAGAGATGACAACTCTGTGCTTTTAAATACAAAGAAATATATAGATATTTTCTTTCTGTAGTGGGCTTTAAAATGTGTCCTCTAGAATTCAAATATGCATAAATGTAATATTTGCTATTTTTATAACTGATTTCATCTTGGGCAGTAGCAAGGGGTATTTGCATGGATTGAAAGTTCCACAAAGTTAACACAAAGTCTCCAACTCAAAATGACAGACTCTCCCATTTAAAATTTGTCCCCCAAGTTAGCTTGGGTTTATGGTAATAATTACCTTGTCTAGTTGAAGCTCGCTGCTGAGACTGGTTTTCATCTATTCAAGGAGGTATCTTCTTGTCTCTCCTTCTACAGATGGTGCCTGGGGTGAGAGGGTTTCTTACTTTCCAAGCACAGTGGGAAAGGGTCCTTGGTCTGCATGCTCTCCACTTAGAATCTGCTTATCTTTGATTTAGTAGCTTTGATTGCTCTGGTCTCTAGGTATCTGATGCTGCACTATGGAGGAATGAATGAGTCCAGTTCAGTGCCACATTCTCTGTTAGATGTTGCTGGTTTTAGACTGTAAATGGCTGAAGAGAGATGATGTGCTGGACCTCAGGCAGCTCATGACCAGCTCATGTCCAAGCTCATCGCATATCCTTGTGATGAAGTGATCTTTGGTAAAGCATTCTTTACCAACTTGGTCTCATCCATACAAGGAACACAGATTGTGAGGTGGGTCTCCAACACTCTGGTATAACAAGTCACTTGTTTCCTTTTAAAGTTGTATACTTATTTTTTAATTCAAAAATATTTTGTATATTTTTTGCATATACACATATATCTAGTGGTCATGTATTCATTTGAGAGTTGGACTATAAAGAAAGCTGAGCACCTAAGAATTGATGCCTTTGAACTGTGGTATTGGAGAAGACTCTTGAGAGTCCCTTGGACTACAAGGAAATCCAACCAGTCCATTCTAAAGGAGATCAGTCCTGGGTGTTCATTGGAAGGACTGATGGTGAGGCTGAAACTCCAATACTTTGGCCATCTGATGCGAAGAGCTGACTCATTGGAAAAGACCCTGATGTTGGGAAAGATTGAGGGCAGGAGGAGAAGAGGACGACAGAGGATGAGATGGTTGGATGGTATCATTGACTCAATGGACATGTGTTTGGGTGGACTCCGGGAGCTGGTGATGGACCGGGAGGCCTGGTGTGCTGCGGTTCATGGGGTTGCCAAGAGTTGAACATGACTGAGTGACTGAACTGAACCGATTTTGTATATTAGTCACTCTGATTGGTCCTGAAAATGTCTGTCTACCAAGGGTATTTAATTATTTACTTTTCTAGCAAAGAGATTACTTACCCTCTGAATCCTCCATATTTTCATGGTGATTTGGGAATAATAATGCTACATACTGTGTTGCTTTACAATCCATAAGATGAAATAAACTGTCTACATTAAAGAAAAGGATTCTTCCTGGTCTTTACTTCTGCATTTCTGATTCAATACAGAAGCTGTTAAATTAAATTTTTTTGTAACAAAATTTCTTCCTGTTACAGTTTGTGGTTTGAGTTGAAAATATGCCAAATGATAAGTATATAAACATCCGGACCTCTTGGCCATATCTGATTGGGACCTGAAGAGGAGGCTTCATGGTGTTCACCTGTCAGTGTGCTGAGCTCTGTCTTCTTTATCTTTGGATACGCAAAGATGCAGCATTTATACATGTTTGGAGCTGGCTCTCTCAGCACTGCTCTTAGAATGGGGCTAGACTTGTTTCAACTGATTGCATTCATTGCAGAGAAGTGTAGAAGTGAACCATACATAGCTTATACCATTTAATCATATTGAAATATCATTACAAGTATTGACACAACTTGCATTGTGCTGTTAAGTCCAAATATCAAGTTAAATTATATCTCAAAAGATTTCTTTGGATTGAAATGATTTGTGCAAAATACCTGGCTGACATTCATTCATTCAGGTTTACAATAGACATCATTTAGGATTTTTAATTAGCAGGCACTCTGGATAAGGGGGTGAATTAGACACAGAACCTTTACCAAGTCCATTTATAAAGTAAAATTAGCAAGTAAACAACTTAATTCATGAAGTTCCCAGTTGGTAAGGTCAAGGGTCATGAGCAGTAGACCCTCCCTCTGGGGCACAGAGAGAAGGGGTGATGTGTGGAAGACACAAGTCTGACCCCAGTCACCATCACAGCATGTAGTTCTGGGAGAGTTTTGGCAGTTCCAATCAAGGCTCCAGGTAACAGAATTGAGTTCCCGTTCTAGAGTCCTGGGATTCCTGGGATGGAATGGAGAGAGGAGCCCTAATATTGCTTCTCCACCACTATGATGTACTACTATTAACTAGTGGTTATTTCTCTTACTAAGGCCAACTCATTTAATTCTAACCAAAACTGTCATCTATAAACAAACACAACCCTTCATTTATAGACAAAGCCACTGCACAGAGAGCGTAAGGATCCTGTTCAAGGGCACACGCATGGTATGTGGCTGAGCTCTCAGTCATGGTATGTGGCTGGCTCCTGAGCCTGTCCTCCTGACCCCTGAAGTTCATTGTTGACATAGCTGGGTTAGTGTCCTACCTAAAGCTTTCCTCCTTCAAATCTTGGATGAGATTGGACACTGAGATTTCCTTATGTGTCAGAGAAGAAGAACCTTCATAAGAGGGTAAGTTGGTCCATGCTGACCTTGCATCCCCAGCTCTGGGGTAGAGGATGCTGCCTGGGCACAGCCTGCCAACCCTGGGTTAGCCCCTCCTTCCAGCCCACTCTATCCTTATAACAGGATATGGAGTCCCTAACAGGATGTTACCTGCGAGATCTCAATCCTAAGGTGAGACCATGTGTACCTGGTTCACTGAATGCATCCCTGTGTCATCCTTAGGAGGAATGACTGGACTCCAGGAAGCACATCCTGTATTCTAGGTGTTTGTCTGGTGGTTTCTGGTGATGTTGTGGAGTGGAGTCCATAACTGGGTAAGGAATGATGACTCTGGGTCCCAGGGGGAATAGAACATCGACTCTAGTGACTGAGCAGATCCTGTTCCTACTCCAGTGCTTGAGTTTATACTCTGGTTCTGACATTTATAATCAGCTATTATCACTACTGTGTTAAGCATCCAGAAGGAGATGGGGATTCATGTACAGATGGGGGCTTGGAAGTCAGAGGAACACAGGAAAAGTAAGTGTTATAAAATAACAGGTTAATATTAACATATTTAGAGGGAGAAAAGCATGTGTTCAATTGACTTTTCTCCCTTTTCATTTGCCTGAGTCTCAAGTAGCAAGGATGGGCATGGCATGACAGAGAAGCTGTGTCTGCTGACCGGGATGAGGCGTCCTTCCAGTGGGGGATGTGACAGGGCTGTAACGTGGTCCACAGCTGTTGGCTTCACTGAGACCTTCAGGTGTGGGTGGGGGAGGGTGTGAAGCCGTCTCTGGGCTCTGGTGGGGACTCTGAGGCGTGTGTGTCACAGATGCTTCCTTCCCCCGTTTGTGCCGAAATGATGAGAGTCAGGGTGAGTGGGCTTCAGGGTGGGTTTTTGTGGACCACAAGGTGCATCATGGGAATCTTTAGCCCGAGGGAGTATGAGGAGTGAGGGCAGTATGTTAGCGACCTTGAATTTCGATGGGGGAGCTCTGTCTTGCAGCATTACTGCCCTTCTGTCTCTACACTCATCCCTCGTCTACTTCCTGGAGAGCATCGGGAGCTTCTCTGATCAGTGGAACACAACAAGGCAGCAATGGCCACACTGGGCATCACCCTTCTGCTTGGCTCTGTGCCCTCAATCCACCTGGCTTCCATTCTTGCCACTAACTTTCCTCTTTAACTTAGAATGAATGAACCCTCTTTTCTGCTTCATTTGCCTCTTCTTTGCCCCTTGTCTGCAGCCATTGTGCAGTGGAATACTTTCTGTTTGTCCCTCTGTCTGGGGGCAGTTCCCTTAAATAATATTTTGCATCTTTATTTATGGCTTATAAAGCATGTGTGTTCTGAATCCTATCAAACAAAATGTTCTATATGCAAAGGGGCAAAATGTGAAGTTTAGAAAATGTCAATCTTTCTAAGCTACATATTTTCTTCAAGGGATCCCCACTCCTATTTTGGAGAGCTAGGGTTGAATAATGACTACTATTTTCTCTTTGTTTCCTGTAACAGCAATCTCTTTCTCTCCTGAAACATCATTTGTTGACTAGCTGAAAGGGGTATTTCACATAAAATGAAATGCAATAAACAGAAAGGGATTTAGCATGTCTGAAAATCCCTTATAAGGGCTTCCCAGGTGGTTCAGCAATAAAGAACCCGCCTGTCAATGCAGGAGACACAGGAGATGTGGGCTTGATCCCTGGGTCGAGAAGAACACCTCGAGAAGGAAATGGCAACCCACCCTAGTATTCTTGCTTGGGAAAGCCTATGGACAGAGGAGCCTGGAGGGTTACAGCCCAGGGGTCACAAAGACTAGGACACAACTGAGCATAAATACACCTTCTCCAGGACCCAGTGTCCAGATCATTCTGAGAAGAGAAGAAAGACCTGCAGTCTCAACCCCTCAACTTACTGGTTTCCACCTCACCCTCTCCGTGGTCACCTGTGAATTCCTGCAACTCCTGTCCTCATTTTCTTCTGGCCCAATATGTATTCTTTCAAGCCTTCTTATAGTACTCTGCTTCCGGCCTGAGGTCAGTACTGGGAAGATCTATATTTGATTCCACTAAAGTTATTCTTCATAGGCCAATCGATTCCACAACTTGACCCTGCGAGATCTCACAGTTCTTGGGGATCGACCAGGGTGATCGGAGGAAAAAAAGGTACTCATAGTTTTCTACACCAGCCCCGGTCATGGGGTCTGGCAGTCAGGACCACGGGAGCAGGAGGTCAAAGGACCGTGTTGCTCATATAAGGAGATGTTGAAGCTACAGAAGCTCATTGGTGTTTGAGCTTCAGAAAGTGGCAGATGCAGCCTCCGATAGTGCCTGAAATGGTGAAAGGTGTCGCTATTGGCTCTCAGGAGGGAGGATGTAGGGGACGGCCTATATAGACCCCGGTTGGCACCCTGACGCCTCCTCACAGGCTGATCCTGCAGCTGGGACTGTGACCTTGAGGACGTGAAGTCAGGATGGCTCTAAGCCAACACCTCTCCCTCCAGAGACTCTGTGTCCTCCTCCTCGGCACAGTGGTGGGTGGTCAAGGTAAGAGCTGCCCCTCTCTCCTGGGTCCACACCAGGTTGTGGAGACCTTAATAAAGGGAAAGGGTATGGAGCTGTGGAGCCGCAGTCTTAGTGTTTTTGTCCAAAATCAAAGCACTCCGACTGTGAATACTGGTCCCTTTCCTGTGGGGAGTCCATTGGTCATAGAGGCAGATTTTACAGAGCAGTGAGGTTTGATCTGGACCGAGGTGGGTCAACCTGACTCCCCTCTCTGTCTCCCTTGTTCTCAGGGAGCTTCTAGGCGTCCCGGTGACTCCCAGTGTGTGCAAATTCCAGTGACTGACCTCAGCTTGGACTCTGGGCTGTTCCCACATGCTCCACATGCCTGGTGTGTGAGCACTGCCTTTAGATCCCCGTATTTCCTGTGTCTGTGCTCCTGTAGGCTCTGTGCTTGTGTGTGTGTGTGTGTGTGCAGGTGAGGAGTGTGTGAGGTTGTGTGTGTGTGAGGGTATGAGGAGTGTGTGTGTGTGTGAGGAGTGTGTGAGGGTGTATGTGTGTGTGAGGAGTTTATGTATTTGTGTGTGTGAGGGTGTGAAGAGTGTGTGGGGGGGGAGTATGTGAGGAGTGTCTGAGTGGTGTATGAGGGTGTGTGAGGAGTATGTGAGGGTGAATGAGGGTGTGTGAGGAGTGTTTGAGTAGCGTGTGAGGATGTGTGTATTTGTGTGAAAATATGTGTGTGTGTGTGGAGTATGTGAGGAGTGCCTGAGTGGTGTATGAAGGTGTGTGAGGAGCGTGTGAGGGTATATGTGTGTGTGAGGAGTTTATGTATTTGTTTGTGTGAGGGTGTGAAGAGTGTGTGTGTGTGGACTATGTGAGGGTGAGTGAGGGTGTGTGAGGAGTGTTTGAGTAGCGTGTGAGGGTGTGTGTATTTGTGTGAGAACATGTATGTGTGGGAGTGTGTGAGGCTGTGTGTGTGTGTGTGTGTGTGTAAGGGGGATGGATCCTGTCTCTGTGAGATGAACGGGGCCGCTGAGCAGGGACTGAGTCCGCTGGTCTGTGAAGCACACAGGGTCTCAGAGCGCTGGGTGTCCTGGCCGCTCCTTGTAACTGGATCAGAAATAATGGTGCACCTGCCTGCCTCTCTCTGGCTCCTCTTGCCCATCCCCCCGGCTCCCCGGCTTGTTGCCGGGTCTGCCCAGCACTGGGCTCTATGAGACGCTCTGCCTGCCGGCCTCGCCTGTTCCCACCAGGTGTCCATTATGGAGCAGAGAAGCCTGCATCCAGGAGAGAGGACCTCTTGTCTGTAGAGATCAGCTGATTCATAGCCTCAGGTGTATAATTCCTAAGTCCCTGCCCTGGTCCCTGTGACTCATTTCCTGATGTGCTGGGGGCCTGGGACGGTCCTTTTCCCTCCCAGGAGCTGCTGTGACTCTGTAGGGAGCTCTCTCTCTCGTGCCCTTTCCTGCCCCTCCCTGGGAGCTGCTTCCCCCTGAGTGAGAGTGGAGTATGTCTTCAATCCTTCTGTCATGGTCTGCAAGGTTTCTTTGGACAAATCCGCTGATCTGCTTAGGGGAGTCTTCTTGGGTGACAGAATTCTTTTCTTCTCCTTAGACTTTTTTAAATTCTCTGTCTTTGCATTCAGACAGTTTACGCTGTGCCTCTTGGAGAAGGTTGTTTTGGATTGAAATTTTGGGGTTACTTATTAGCTTAGAACTTAGATATCCAGATTTTCCCCCAGGTTTGGGAAATTCTCAGCCTGTCTTTCTTTCTTTGCTAGGTCTCCTTGCTGCATGCGGGTTTTCTCTAGTTGCGGTAAGCAGGGGCTTCTCCTCGCTGCAGTGCACAGACTTCTCACTGTGGTGGCTTCTCTTGGTGTGGAGCACAGACTCTAGGTGCACAGGTTTCAGTAGTTGAGGCACACCAGCTTAGTTGCTCTGCGGCATGTAGAATCTTCCTGGATCAGGGATTGAACTCATGTCCCCTGCATTAGCAGGCGTATTCTTATCCACTTCACCACCAGGGAAGTCCTCAGCCATTATTTCTTTTCTCCTTCACTTCTCCTGTGACTCCATTCAATACATTGTTTCTCTTTATGGTATACACAGTTCCCACTGCTTTCTATATTCCTTTCATTCTCTTTTTGTTCCTCTAATTGGATACTTTCAACTGATTTTTCTTCTAACTTCTTTTTTTTTTTCTTTTCCTTGGTCAAGTTTGTTGTTAAATCTCTATACTGAATTCTTCAGTTTACTCATTGTCTTATGTTCATGCTAAATTGCCTCCATCACGTGTGACTCTTTGTGACCCCATGGACTGTAACCCACCAGGGTCTTCTGTCCATGGGATTCACCAGGCAAGAATACTGGAGTGGGTTGCTATGTACTCCTCCAGGGAATCTTCCAGACCCACGGATCGGACCTGAGTCTCTTACATCTCCTGCACTGGCAGATGGGTTCTTTACCACTAGCACCACCTGGGAAGCCCATTCATTTATTATTCAGCTTCAAAATACCTGGTTGGCTTTTTTTCCCCTTAATTTTGTATGTCTTTATTGCTCTTATTTTATTTGTATTATTTTCCTGGTGTCAATAAATATTTGAATTCTCTTGTAACTCTCTGAGCATCTTTTGAAGTATTATTTTGAATTCTTTGTCAGGCAATTCTTGGATCTCCATTAATTTGAACTGGTTACAGGAGGTTTACTGTATTCCTCTGGTGGGATTTTGTTTCCCTGATTCTCCTTGATGTCTTATTCTCTTGTAGATGTCTGCACATTTAAAAAAGCTGTCACCTCTGCCAGACACTAAGTCCTGATTTCAGTAGAGAAAGCCTTTCATCTCTGGGTAGGGGCACACTGGAATGTACTGCAGGGTGCCAAGTGCAGAGGCATAAGGTGGCACTGGGTCTGGGAGAACATGAGGCTGTTTGGCTCAGGCTGCTGACGTCCACAGCATTGACAACTGTGTGGTGTTTGGCAAGTGTTGCAGGGGGTCTGCTGTCACTGGAATGGTAGTTGGTGCCCTCAGCAGTGCCTCTGGTTCTAAAGCCTAGGGATCATGACCAGCAGTGGTGGTGGCCAGAGCCAATGGTGTGCACACTCTTGGCTTTGGGGGCCTGTTGCAGGTGCCTCTGTGGGGGAGATGATGGTTGCAGATGCTCATGTTGTGGGAAGGCCTAGGAAGGCAGCAAAGGCCAAGACCAACAATGGCTCATTGCTCAAATTCATGTCCACTGAGCTCGTGATGCTATCTAACCATCTCATCCTGTGCTGCTCTTCTCCTTTTCCTTCAGTCTTTCCCAGCATCAGGGTCTTTCCCAATGAGTCAGCTCTTTGCATCAGGTGGCCAAAGTATTGGAGCTTCAGCTACAGCATCAGTCCTTTCAATAAATATTCAGGGTTGATTACCTTTAGGATTGACTGGTTTGATCTCCTTGCTGTCCAAAGAACTCTCAAGAGTCTTCTCAAGCACCAAAGATCGAAAGCATCAACTCTTCAGGGCTCAGCCTTCTTTATGGTCCAACTCTCACATCCATACATGACTACTGGAAAACCATCATCTGTGCTTGTTATTAATTCTTTCAGGGGTAAAATCTGCTGCATCTGTCTGCAGAGCGGGTCACTGTGAACTGTGATTGCTCCTGCCATGTGGTTGCTATTGGTGCTTTGCTCTTCTTTCTTTTGCCTAGCCATCCTTATAAGACTGGCTCAGCTTTGCAGGTCTGTGGGAAGTGAACCTGAAGCAGGACTTTCATATGGTGCCCCAAAGGCTAGGGATACTGTTTACTCAACCTGCTCTTACCCTCCTGGTGAGAGGAACTCTCCTGGCACCCTTGACACCGAGTGATTCTGGTTTGGAGGATGTAATGATGCCTCCAAAATGACAGCATCTTGGCGTGGTCAATCTTCTTAGGGTACTCCAGATCTTTTTGGAGCTGTTTTTGTTACTGATCGCAGTCTAAGTTTGGTCTTTTTTAAGAGGATGGAGGCTACTGTCTCCTAAATCAGCATTTTGGTAACAGTACATTTGAGGTCTTTACTCTTTGAGAGAATGGTTTTGAGTGTAGAATTTTAGATTGGCAATTTGTTTCTTTCAGTAAATCTAACACTTAAGTCTACTCTACCCTGACATCTCTTTTTGTTCTTGGGGTTTTAGATGTTAGTATAGATGTTTCTCAGTTTTATACACCTAGTCTCTATCTTAGTATTTTTCTTTCTGTCAATTTTCTGCTGTTATTTCCCATTTTAGTAAAAGTAAGCTAGGTATGGTGTAGTAAAAAAACAAAATGTATCCTTATATAACATGTTCTGTTCACTTTGGCAGGACTTCTGCTATCATAATTCTTCAAGCACTCAGGTTGTTGAATTCTCCACCATTATATTATACTACCACTGCAATATTAGGCTGCAGGATTTGCTGTGGTAGAAAAACATATTGGCTCTTTAGTGTTGCTCTGTGGAAGTGACATCATTTGTTCTACCACATTGTTGAATGAGCCAGATCACATGGTTATCCTTAACTTCAAATAGGCAAGGAAGTATTACTGTTTCCACATGCTCATAAAAAGAGAATTTTAAATGTTGCTGAGCACTAGTCATGTCTCCGTCTATAATGTTCTTGCAAATGAACTCCTTTTTAATGCAGAAACCAGAGTCGTCTTAAAACTTAATCGCTAAAGTGACACCTTATCACTTTTGTCAAATTCCATTTGTTAGATGCATGTTACTAGGTACATTTGAGTGTGGATTACACAAGGACACGAACACCAGGCGGCAGGAATAATCAGGACACTGTAGAACCTGTTACCTCAGCCCTCTGTTCCTAAGCTGGATGAGATGCTCCCTATGGACAGGGAAAAAGAGGGAGGATTCCTCCCTGGATCCCGGGCCGTGAGCAGTACCTGAGATGGGGAAGCTGGGCCCTAGTAGCCTTGGGCACATCTACAGGGAGGGCAGCATCCAGAGTCTCTGAAGGCCTGTCCTCGGTGGTGTCCCTGGAGCTGGTTTTACAGGCTCGTGAGAAATACCTGTGCCTCCCTTCCTGCTCCAGGTTCAGTGATGGCACATTGGGAGCTTCGAGATGGCCATGGTGGGAATGTTTATACCACAGAGGTCAAGAAATACTATATCCCATGCACTTTTTTGCTCCTCAGAGAGCTAAGGTTTTAAATATTTATATCACTGCAAGTCTCCTAAAATCTCTCCTGTGTCCTGTGTCTGTTCTCTCTTGCAGATCTGGAGCTGAGGCTGAAAGATGGAGCCCACCGCTGTGAGGGGAGAGTGGAAGTGAAGCACCAAGGAGAATGGGGCACAGTGGATGATGACTACTGGAGCATGAAGGATGCATCTGTAGTGTGCAGACAGCTGGAGTGTGGAGTTGCCATTTCTTTTCCTGGATGGGCTTATTTTGGGCCAGGACTTGGCCCCATTTGGCTTTCGTATACTTTATGTGAAGGGACAGAGTCAACTGTCAGTGACTGTAGGCATTCTGATATTAGAGACTATCGTAATGATAGCTATTCCCATGACTGGGATGCTGGAGTGATCTGCTCAGGTAAGTGCTGTCTGATCTGGCAAGGAAGCTCTAGCAGGACAAGCCTCTGTCTTATCACCAGAATGACTCGAGATTATGGATTATAGCCTTTAGAACATGCTTCAGTGAAAGGTCTGTCACAGAAGGTAGAGAAGTCAGGTCAAAAGTTTCATACAGATACAGCTGTTGTGTTTGACCTCTGTGACATAGTCTTATCATGGTAATTGTTCTGTATTCTTTGATATAATGGTCAGTAGGGTGTGGCTACATGGTACAGGGTGGTGGACACAGAAGAGTTGTAGGCAACAAGGTTTATCGTACTCATAGGTCCTAAAACTCAGAGTCACCACACTCCATCAGGTCAGTATGTGGGGGATGTGCCAATAGAATAGGCTCAACCAAGCAATGGTGACCCAAAAGGGCATGTTAAGACACATGGACAAGTGACCATATGGGGGGTCAGGGTGCAGTTAGTTACACAAGGAAAAGGTGTGAGGGGATTTCCCTGGTGCATTTAAATGTCCCTTGGTCACAGTCAGAGGAAGCCAGAAGTGGAACTTGTGGCAGGAAACAGTCTCATCACACTGGTGCACCTGATCAACTGAGTGGGGAGCTCATATCACATTTGCAGGGATGTTGAGGGACCAGGAAAGTGAAGTCTTGAAGTTTACAAGACAGTAGTTGAAGTGCATCACATATAAGAGGCAGTGAAGCTAAGAGGACCTGAAGTGACTCCTATGCAGTGCTCAGTGCTATCTATGTGTTTGACCTGTGCCAAGGTGGATGCAGTAAAGACAGCAGTGAACCTAGGGTGTGAGTGGGTGATCACAGCATTTGACAGAGATGCTTCTAGTTGTTATCATAATTATTGATTGGGTGTCCAGGTTATTAATCCCACCAGAGAAGCTGGACTGGAGGAAGATATTGTCAGTTATCACAGTGAATTCCCTCACATAGGGAGCTGGTCTTAGGCAAGAATCACCCCATCTGATGTGATCGTGGGACAACGGAGCCCTGAGGACATCTGCAGTAGGTCCTTAGCAGTCACAGCCAATCAGCTCTTGGGTGTTTATGTTGAGGAAGATCATTGGAAAAGTGATCTTTGCTAATCTCACCTTCAGCAGATCTTTGATGATTCTAGTTGAAGCCCTTAAGAAAACAATTCTTTCCCTTTTCAAAAGGTACTTTATTGAGGTATGACTGACATACAAAACTGCTTGATTATGCATTTGTGAAACCATTACAGCACTTATGTCATAAATCTGTTCATCTCTTCAAAACGTTTCCTTCCAGTCTCTTTATTATTCTTATTAAAAATAATTATTTTCAAGGTTTAAATTTTAAATTTTAATTAGAAGATTTTGTTTTAAGCAAACGTGTTTTCTGGCATCTCAAGTAACCTTTCTCATTGTCACAATGTCCTAATCATGGTTCCAACTGCGGATAAATTTGTGGAAACACTACAGGTGTCTCTACAATATTTTGATAAATCACTATCTGAATGAAAATGGAGTGTGTGAGGTTTGAACTTTTTGTGAAATTAGAACTCCCAATGTTATCACCCTAAGAACACTGATGTCTTGATATTAATTCTTGTTAAGATACACTTAAAACTGACTACCATTGCTCTAACTTAGGCGCTCACATTTTTATGAATGGTTCCAGGTTCCTTTTATTTCTCTTTTTGTCATTAGTTTCCTCCCCCTGGTCTGTCATTTCTGTATTTTCAGACATGTTTTAATTTCGCAAAGATAAGTTAAAGTGGTGGTTATGTAGTAGAGATAAGATTAGAATAGCTTGTTTTTTCATTATCTTAATCAAAATTGAACTCTTGAAGTTTCTTCTGGTTAATCTTAGGAGTCAGGTATGGAAGAGAAATTTCAGCCTTAGTAGTGGATTGTTGGAAGTGGAGTTCTGTGTTTAGGAGAAATGTAGAGTGGAAATAATGACCAGAGAAGAATGTCAAGAAGCTTGTTTGAAATAAGGAGGGGACTTCAATGAGGGGCTAAACAAATTGAGTGGGACTGTAGTGCAAGTGTGCTAAGCTGCTTCAGTCCTGTCCTACTCTTTGTGACACCATGGACCGTAGCCCAGCAAGCTCCTCTGTCCATGGGACTCTCCAGGCAAGAATACTGGAGTGGGTTGCCATTTCCTTCTTCAGGGGATCTTTGTCACCCAGGGATCAAACCTGGGTCTCTTGCATTGCAGGCAGAGTCTTGATTATCTTCTGAGTCACCAGGGACTACAGTACTGAAGTGGAAACTGGTGAGGGGATGAAGATGCAAGGATTGCAGGAGGGGAGGGTTGCAAAGATGCAGGCCAACTCCTACATTCACCACAGCCTCTGTGTTACACTTCCTTCCTGCCCTCATCCCTTCCCTCCCTCTCTTCCTTTATCCTGTTGTGGGAGTCATTTCTGAGCTCTGTGGAAGTGCTAGGAGGTTGCAGTTTTCTTAGAGGAAAGTTTTTATAATACAGATTCTGTATATTTAACAAATGTAAGTTTATTTTGCTCTCTTTTTTATATCAGATTTCGGTGAGTTGTGTTTCACAAGTAATGTGTTTTCAAGGACTAGGCCTACTTTACAAAAAAATTTTCAAATTAGAATAACGCTGGTTCATATCTCTTATGTTTAGATGTCGGGAAGATCTATTATGATAATCCTCCTTTTGTTACTGGTGTTGTTAATTTGCGTTCCCTCTTTTTTCTTAATTGGTTTTGCTAGAAGATTATCAGTGTTAATGTTCTTTTTAAGAGAATCACTAATGGATCCTATTGACTTTTTTGATTTGTATTCGCTTTCTACTTAATTGATTTCTGTACTCACTTTTCACTCCTCTTTTTCAGTTATGATCTTCCCTGATAGCTCAGTTGCTAGAGTCTGCCTGCAGTGCTGGAGACCCCTGTTTAATTCCTGGATTGGGAAGATCCCCTGGAGAAGGGATAGGCTACCCACTCCAGTTTTCCTGGGCTTCCCTTGTGGCTCAGCTGGTAAAGAATCTGCCTGCAATGCGGAGCACCTGGGTTTGATCCTTGGGTTGGGAAGATTCCCTGGAGAAATGAAGGCTACCCACTCCAGTATTCTGGCCTGGAGAATTCCATGGATTGTATAGACCATGGGGTCACAAAGAGTCAGACACGACTGAGTGACTTTCGTTTTTCAGTTATGATTATTGTTGCTTTTGTAGATTCTTGGGTCTTGCATCATTTTCTTCTGTTTCTATTTTTATTCTAATGTAGGCATCAAGGAAGCATCAAGGTTCTAAATTTTCTTCTAAGCTTCACTTTATTTTTAAGCCACCAGTTTTGATAGTATATAATTTCTTTTGTATTTTATTACCATAAAATATTTCTTTTTCTCTGAATGTATGCTTTGTCTTATAGTCTGACTTTGTATGATATTAATACAGATGCTGTATACAGCTTTCTCTGATTTGTGTTTGCATAGTATATAATTTTTTACCTTTTTAATATGTTTCTGTGTTTATATTTAAACACACATATATTTATAGATAGTATATTGTTTTGTCTTATTTTATCTGGTCTTATCACCTTGATGTTTATTTGGAGTACTTAAATTATTTACATTTAATGTAATTATTGATATAATTGGGTTTAAGTGTACTTGCCTGCTATCTGTTATATCTTTGTTCCTATTTTAATCTTTGAGTATATTTTATTATTTTATCTTAAAATTCTATTGGCTTATTAATCATATCAGATTTTTAGGTGATAATAGTGTTGAATTATTTTTTTAAATTTTAAAATAATTTTTATTTATTTTTGGCTGTGCTGGGTCTTCACTGATGCATGGGTTTTTCTCTAGCTGTGGAGATCAGAGACTACTCTCTAGTTGCAGGAACGAGGTTCCCATTGCGGTGGCCTCTCTTGTTTTGGAGCACAGGCTCTAGGGTGCACAAGCTTCAGTAGTCACCGCCCCTGGGCTCTAGAGCACAGGCTCACTAGTTGTGATGCATCGGCTTAGTTACTCCGTGGTATGTGGGATTCTCCTAGACCTGGGATCGAAACCGCATCTCCTGCGTTGGCAGATGGATTGTTCACCACTGAACCATTGGGGAAGCCCATGTTGAATTATCAATCTTTAATTGCATTCTACCTTGAAATGATATTATGTCACAACATGCAATGTCAGTCACTATAGTTTTCTTCCACTTCCCTGTTCTTATCTTTGGTGCTATCATTGTCATGCATTCTACTTATAAATTTATTATGAATCTTATAGTTTGTTGCTAATATTTTGCCTTAAATCTTCTCATAGAGAATCAGCATTTAGCTCAGTCTCTGCAGCTTTGAGAGGATCCCTGTTTTCATCTGCTGTCATCTCATTTTAGCTTGAAGAACTTTCTGAGGCAGTTTTGTGTAGTGTGTGTCTGGTGGCCTCCAAGTCTATCATCCTTCATTGACCTGAAATCATTTTAATTTTCATTCAGTTTTGAAAAGTATTTTCAAAGCTGATTCAATTCTAGGGTAACAAATGCCCAACCCCAATACTTTAAATATGCTTTTACATTGTCATCTGACTTTCATTGCCTCCAACAAAAAGTCAGTAAATAATACTTATCTTTTTGTTCCTTGTATATTAAGTGTCAAATTTCTCTGGCTGTTCTTAAGATTTTTTTTTCTTTGTTTACTGCTGAATTTCAGCATTTACATTGTCATGTTTTCTGAGAATGATTTCATTACCTTGTTTGGAGTTTGTTTAGCTTTTCAAATCAGTGGATTTACAGTTTTCAAAAAATTTGGAAAAACTTCATTTATCTTTTCTTAGTATTCTTCTGCACAGCCCTTATTTTGAATCTCCAAATACACATATTTTATATATTTTTATGTTATCCACTACATGCCACTGTGTTTTCATTCATATTTTTCTGCCTTTTGCTCTCTTTGGTTCAGTTTAGATAGTCTCTATTGCAGTGTTTTACTTCCCAATTCTTTCATTCTGAATTGTCTAGTCTCTTGTGTAATTAATCCAAATAATTGTCCTTTCCAATACTATATTTTTTCAGTTTTAGAAGTCTCATTTGTTTATTTTTCCTAGTTTTCCTCCCTGTTTATTTTTATTCTTCATTATGCATATTGATATTAGTGGTTTAAAGATCTCTTCAGCCAATTCAATCATTTCTATAATTTCTGGAGCTGATTTAAATAATTATTTTTTAAAAATGTGTTATGGGTTACATTTTTCCCCTTTGGAAATTCTAATAATTTTTTTGGTTGGATGTTGGGCATCACTAACCTGTCCTTTACCAGTAAGAACTTTAGAAATAAATAATCAGAACACATCTCAAAATCAGGGAATTGTACTTGATGAATCAAATAAAGTTTTTTCATTGGGTTAACTTCATTCTGTTCAAAATGTGTTCCTTTGATGACCAAATGATGAACTTTTAGTTTGGTTTGTCTCCTTTAGTTTTAAGACTTCCTTGATACCGCCTTGCCTGCCATATGCCCCACCTACACCCTACATCCTCAGCAGTAGCTATCCTTTCTGATTTTCTTTTCCATTCATCTGTATCTTTTAAAATGGTGTTTGCTTGTCTGAAGTGGGAGAAATGAAAAAGGATAGCAGTTTAAGTGGTAGATGGGAGGAGCAGAGGGCGATGTAATATGCTAACAACCTATTCAATAAGTTTTTCCCACAAATACTTACATATTTTGTTCATATTGTGGTTTTTCCAACTTGGAACTCTGCACATTATGGCTTGTTTGCTCACTTCCTCCTCCTTCTCCTTGTTCCTGCTTCTAGAATTGTAAAACATTCAACATGCCATCTTCTTTTAGAATTGTAAAACATTCAACATGCCATCTTCTTTTAGAATTGTAAAACATCTGTGAAAGAAATTAAAGACAATAAGATCAATGGAAAGTCATTCTGTGCTTCTAGCCTGGAAGAATTAACATTGTTAAAATGCCTGTACTTGTCAAAGTGATCTACAGATTTAATGCAATTCCTATCTAAATCCCAATGACATTCTTAATAGAAATAGAGAAAACAATATTAAAATAGGAATGTGTGGTTTAATTTTTATATATTCATGAATGTCCTGTTTCCTTATGACTATTGAGTTTTAGTTCCATTCCATTATGGTCATGAAAGATACTTGGAATTATTTGTTAAGAGTTATTTGTAACCTAGCCTGGAGAATATTCCATTTGTACTTGAGAAGAATGCATATTTTTCTGAGGTTAGAATTAGTACAATGATAGTATTAAAATCAAATAGCATTTTCTATGAGTCCTGTTTCAGAAGAAAAACCTTTAATAGGAGATGATCTGGAAACTCAGCTGTTTGGTAAGCTCCCACTGAGAACACACACTCTACCAGGTTCTTTGACTAATCCTAGGATTTCAAGTGAGTTGGCTGGGACTCTCTATGACTCTCTGAGTTTTCTTAATTCCTCTTCTTTCCCACTGAGGTCAATGAAGAAATTCATGGAATTTTTGCTATTGAGAAGACAAGATGTGATGACATAAACATGAATTAGTGATAGTGTCTATATTTCTTCTCTGGAGCTGTCTCCCGTCTACAGGTTGGCATCCCCTCATGGATCCAGCCTCAAGACTTTCCCTCATCTAAGTCACTTGAGGACTAGCTCCTGGGAGAGAAAACCGATCAGAATATTAGCCCCACAAGTCCCACGAAAGCTTTCTAAGCTTTGTCTGGATGCTAGGTCTCTAATCTCATAGCCCACGTCCCTCTGGGTGGCTTCTGTTCTGCCTATCTCTACTTTCAAGTGCCTGCATATTATAGATTATCCTTGGATCTGTAGGTCCTAGGTTGCTAAATGAGAAATTCACTTCTTCAACCAATGCTAAAAGATGTGTTTCCAGTATTCAGCCATTCCAATGATCTGAACTGGGCTCTGTAGTTTCTTGGCTCCTAGGCCAAGGAATTCAGATTTCTAACTAGTCTCAAAGTGTATGTTCTTGGGATTCAGCCATTCCAAACTGACCTTGTAATCCTGGATTTCTCTTTAGAAACCTGCTCAAGAAAATTCAATTATGACACTAACTGTCAAAGACTGTCTATATGCTCCACTTCTAAAAAGAAACACTTTCACACCACGGCCTGTAATGTGCAGTTTCAAGTCAGTACCACATTCACTGGTTTTGTTGTTATTTCCTCTTAGGATTTTCACGTCTGGCTGGAGGAGAAGGACCCTGCTCAGGGCGAGTAGAAGTGCATTCTGGAGAAGCCTGGATCCCAGTGTCTGATGGGAACTTCACACTCCCCACTGCCCAGGTCATCTGTGCAGAGCTGGGGTGCGGCAAGGCTGTGTCTGTCCTGGGACACGTGCCCTTCAGAGGGTCCGATGGCCGGGTCTGGGCTGAAGAGTTCAGGTGTGAGGGGGAGGAGCCTGAGCTCTGGTCCTGCCCCAGAGTGCCCTGTCCAGGGGGCACGTGCCACCACAGTGGAGCTGCTCAGGTTGTCTGTTCAGGTGAGATGCAGGTCAGGCCTTTCATCTCTGTGGACACCCTGTTCATGTGATTTTGCTGAAATCCAGTCTTCTTCTACCAGTGTATGCAGAAGTCCGGCTCATGACAAACGGCTCCTCTCAGTGTGAAGGGCAGGTGGAGATGAACATTTCTGGACGATGGAGAGCGCTCTGTGCCTCCCACTGGAGTCTGGCCAACGCCAATGTTGTCTGTCGTCAGCTTGGCTGTGGAGTCGCCATCTCCACTCCCAGCGGACCACACTTGGTGGAAGAAGGTGATCAGATCTCCACAGTCCGATTTCACTGCTCGGGGGCGGAGTCCTTCCTATGGAGTTGCCCTGTGACTGTTCTGGGTGGGCCTGACTGTTCCCATGGCAACCCGGCCTCTGTGATCTGCTCAGGTAAGAGAGAGGGACAAGGGCTACTGGTACTCAGGATGCTCCTGGAGTGAAACGTCCCCAAGAGCAGAGAGTGAGGGAAAATGGACTTCAAAGTCAGATATTTCGTGGTGAAATATGGATCTTCTCATTGTTCCTTTATTTTTCAGGCCAGGGCAAGAAGTGTGAAGGGGAATAGTATATTTTTAAGCAACATTGCTGCTTACATATAATCATAGAAGATAGTGTGGAAGCAGTAAGTGTAGACCTCAGTATGAACCCCAATCCAGAGCAACAAAGAGAATGTCCCCAGCACCACAGTCACTATTGTCCCCAGTAACTGTGTCCTCCCTCCTCTACAGGGAAAACTGCTTACCTAACTTCTTCTAACATAGTGTTTTATCAATTTTTGAACTTTATATAAAATGATACAGTATGTTGCATCTTTTGTATCTAATTTCTTAGACTCAAAATTATGTTTGGGATTCACTCATGATGTTGTATATTGTAGCACTTTATTTTTTTTTTTATTACCGTAGAGTATGACTTTGAATGATCACATGGTCATGTACTGATCAGTTCTACTGAGTATAAATCTGAGTTGTTTCCAGTTCTTGACTATTACAAATATGATACTACAACTTACCATGACAATGTCTTTGGATGCAAATATGTGTTACTTACTTTCCATGCTTAACCCTTGGTCTTTTCTTTTCTTTATTTAAATCAAATGGTGTCCTTTGATGAACTCATTTCTTAATCTTATGGAAACAAAACTTGCCAACTTTTTCCTGTACATTTAATGCTTCTTATACCCTTTCAAACAGAATTTTTGCCCACTCCAAGATCATAAAAACATTCTCCAAGAGTACCTTATGGAAATTTTATTATTTTTCTCTCGCATATAATTGTGGATTCCTTCTGGGATTGATATCGGTGTAAGATAAGGATCAGGTTTCATATGGACATCCAATTGACTCAATCTTTTTCTGAAAAAACTCTTTTCCCCACTTCAGAGATGCCTTCATCATAAGCAGAAGGGAAAGTATGTCTGTCCGTTTTAGGACTCTCTATTCTGTTCCATGTTATCATTTGTCTATCCTCGCACCAATACTGCATTTTCTTAATTATCATATTTTTGTCGTCGTTGTTGTTCAATCACTAAGTCATGTCTGACTGTTTGTGACCCCATGAACTACAACTCACCAGGCTTCTGTGTCCATCACTATCTCCCAGAGTTTCAAACTTTGTAGTAAGTCTTAATAATTTTAATTTATAAGAGTTACTTTATATTAATTCCTCTAACTTTGTTGCTTTTCTTACCAACTGTGATGATCATTCTTGCTTGCTTGTATTTTGTATGAACTTAGAAATCAGCTTGTCACTTTCACCAAAAGAAAAGCTTAAGGGTATTTTCATTGAGATTAGATTTAAAAATTTGAGAGGAGACAAAGAAATTTGAGGATGATTGACACTGACTATGTAGAGTTTTCCAAATCATTGACATAATACATCCCTCTGTTCAGTTAGATCTTGAATTTCTCTCAGAGATTTTGCCCATCTTCTACTAGGATTTCTCCTAGGTATTTTATTTTTGATGTTATGAGTATATTTGTGAAAGTGTCCTGTGACACTGTCAATTCTCTTTGAGTTGTTTTCGTCTTTTAATTTTTTAAATTTTGATGTCATTTGAGACATTAAAATGTTGGGAAAGTAATATAAAAGTTCCCTTCTGACCTTTACCTGGATTTCTGAATGTTAGTATCAAATTTTGCTTTAATCTCTCTGTGTGTGTGTGAGTGTCTTTCCTTCTCAATTCCCCTTCTGTCCCATTTCTTCCTGAATATGTAAAATCTTTCTGAATTAAGTTGAAGAAATGACGTTCCTTTATCCTTAGAACACTTCTAGGAGTTTCTTTACAGAACCAGAGTTCAGTCAAATCTTCAAATGACTTCAGCTCCAGGTGACATCTAATTGCAGCACTGAAAGACCCCACTGAAAGACTGCCAAACTAAGTTTTTTTCCTGATCAATGACTCAAAATCATAAGCAAAATGATTTATATATTCTTTTTCTTCAGCTAAAAGTTTTGCTTTTACATATTGATCAAATTGCTAACATCCGTTGAATCACGGAAAGAGCAAGAGAGTTCCAGAAAAACATCTTCTGCTTTATTGACTATGCCAAACCTTTGACTGTGTGGATCATAACATACTGTGGAAAATTCTTAAAGAGATGGGAATACCAGACCACCTTACCTGCCTCCTGTATGTATATCAAGAAGCAATAGTTAGAACTGGACACGGAAGAACAGACTGGTTCCAAACTGGGAAAGGAGTATGTCAAGGCTGTATGTTGTCATCCTGCTTATTTAACTTATATGCAGAGTACATCGTGTGAAATGCTGGGCTGGATGAAGCATGAGCTGGAATCAGGATTGCTGGGAGAAATATCAATAACCTCAGATATGCTGATGACACCACCTTTATGGCAGAAAGCAAAGAGGAGCTGAATAGCCTCTTGATAAATATGAAAGAGTAGAGTGAAAAAGCTGGCTTAAAACTCAACATTCAAAAAAGTAAGATCAAGGCATCCAGTCCCATCACTTCATGGCAAATAGATGGGGAAACAGTGGATAGAGTGGCTAACTTCATTTCTTTGGGCTCCCAAATCACTGCAGATGGTGACTGCAGCCAAGAAATTAAAAGACACTTACACCTTGGAAGGAAAGTTATGACCTAACCTAGACAGCATATTAAAAAGCCAAGACATTACTTTGCCAACAGAGGTCTGTCTAGTGAAGGCTATGGTTTTTCCAGTAGTCATGTATGGATATGAGAGTTGGACTGTAAAGAAAGCTGAGCACTGAAGAATTGATGCTTTTGAACTGTGGTGTTGGATAAGACTCTTGAGAGTCCCTTGGACTGCAAGGAGAGCCAACCAGTCCACCCTAAAGGAGATCAGTCCTGGGTGTTCTTTGCAAGGACTGATGAAGCTGAAACTCCAATACTTTGGCCACCTGATGTGAAGAGGTGACCATTTGAAAAGACCCTGATGCTGGGAAAGATTGAGGGCAGGAGGAGAAGGGGACGACAGAGGATGAGATGGCTGGATGGTATCACTGACTTGATGGGCATGGGTTTGGGTGGACTCTGGGAGTTGGTGATGGACCAGGAGATTTTGCGTGCTGTGGTTCATGGGGTCAAAAAGAGTAGGACACTATTGAGCGACTGAAGTGAAGTGAACCGAACAGAGCTTTCATCTTAGGCTCTATCACTAGGTCATTATTTCCCTTAATTCAGTTTTCTGTTCTTCAGCCCTTCCAGACTTCTGATCATTGTTGTTTCTTCAGGAAACCAGACCCAGGTGCTGCGCCAGTGCAACAACTCCCTGTCTGAACCAGCAAGGTCTGCGGCCTCAGAGGAGAGCGCCCCCTACTGCTCAGGTGAGGGTCACCCAGGACAGAAGACCCTTCTCATTCCCCAGGTCAACGCCCCATTGTCTCTCTTCTCTCTCCTCAGACAGCAGACAGCTCCGCCTGGTGGACGGGGGCGGTCCCTGCGCCGGGAGAGTGGAGATCCTTGACCAGGGCTCCTGGGGCACCATCTGTGATGATGGCTGGGACCTGGACGATGCCCGCGTGGTGTGCAGGCAGCTGGGCTGTGGAGAAGCCCTCAATGCCACGGGGTCTGCTCACTTCGGGGCAGGATCAGGGCCCATCTGGATGGACGACCTGAACTGCACAGGAAATGAGTCCCACGTGTGGAGGTGCCCTTCCCGAGGCTGGGGGCAGCACGACTGCAGACACAAGCAGGACGCGGGGGTCATCTGCTCAGGTCTGCGCTGCACACTGTCCACAGGCTGGGGGGAGGGTGGGGCCCTGGAGGACAGGGGTCTCAGCTCTGAGGGAGAGATGACGAAAGGACCAGAGAAGGAGGCTTCCTCCCATGGAGCCTGTGTTTTCAGTAGACGTGAAGACGAGGTGCTTTCACTTCCTCCTCAGCAGCGGCTGAGGATCTATTCCTTTCTTCTCCCCAGTGTTTCCTGGCAGAAGCATTTTTTTTTTTTTTTTTTTTTTTTACAGCTTTTCTTGAAAGCAAGGCTCTCTCTCCAGTTACATGCAAAAATTTTAAACCCACGGTACTAGTTTCCGTTTGCTTCCCTAACAATTTACCAATTAGTGATTTAAAACAGCATGTATTTATTTCCTTATTCTTCTGTAGCTTAGATGTCCAGCAAGGATCTCACTGGGCTGGAATCAAGGCTTCAGCAGGGCTGCATCACTTCTGTGGCTCTGGGGAAATCTATTTCTTGTCTTTTCAATCTTCTAGATAAAAAAAAAAGAAAGTTATTCACACAGTCGTGTCTGACTCTTTGCAGTCCCATGGACTGTATCCTGCCCTGCCCCTCTGTCCATGGAATTCTTAAGCTTCTAGAAACCGCCTACATCCCTTGGTTCAGAGCTCCCTTCATTCATTATCAGACCAGCAATGCTGCAGGCCTCCAAATATTATCGAGAGTCACATCTCTCTCTCTCTAGGCAGAGCTAAGAAATGTATTCCATGTTTAAGGATAGTGGGTCTAAGGATGTGCTTAGACTGGGTTCACATTGTTAATATAATATTCTAGCTTAATCTCACCGTCCCAAGGTCCTCTTCTTAATCACATCTGTAAATCCCTTTTGTCAGGTATGGTAACAGATTCACAGGTTGCAGAGATTGGGATGTGGACATTTTGGGGTTAATTATTTTGCCTATCTCCCTAATACCCACATCACATCCCTTGACATACTCTTCAAAGTTTTGGTCAGGAAGCAGGATTCAGCTTTCCTCCCTGACTAGCACCCACACAGTTTGGTCTTCCTCTCAGTTCATATCCACTACACCATTGTGGTAGAAATAGAAGGACAGACACAAATGGACAAAGTCAGTTAAAAGGGAGGCGATGTCAGTCTTGTCATCTAGTGGGTATCTCTTGAACAAGGTCAGAGATGAATGTTCACCATTTCTGGAAGAAAGGAAAACCTAAAACCTCCAGCAAAGTTTTCACTGTGTCCTGTCTCCTCCCTTTTCAATCTTAGAGTTCCTGGCCCTCAGGATGGTGAGTGAGGACCACCAGTGTGCTGGGTGGCTGGAAGTTTTCTACAACGGGACCTGGGGCAGTGTCTGCCGCAACCCCATGGAGGACATAACTGTGTCCATGATCTGCAGACAGCTTGGCTGTGGGGACAGTGGAACCCTCAACTCTTCTCTTGCTCTTAGAGAAGGTTCTAGACCCCGGTGGGTCGATGGAATCCGGTGTCAGAGAACTGACACCTCTCTCTGGCAGTGTCCTTCTGACCCTTGGAATTACACTTCATGTTCTCCAGAGGAGGAAGCCTACATCTCGTGTGCAGGTGACTTACTGTTTCTGTGTGTCTGTCCTAACCCTGTAGGATAAAGTGAGATTTGATATTTTAAAATCTAAGTGGTGAGTTTAATTTGGGTCCAGAAAATGACATTAAGTGAAAATGTTAGTTGCTCAATCATGTCCGACTCTTTGTGTCTGCATGGACTATAGCCTGCCAGGCTCCTCTGTCCACGGAATTCTCCAGGCAAGAATACTGGAATGGGTTTCCATTCCCTTCTCCAGGGGATCATCCCAACCTAGGTATCCCGCACTGCAGTCAGATTCTTTACTGTCTGAGCCACCAGAGAAGCCTAAATGAGGTAAGGATGAAACTGATTTTATCCACATATTCCAATCTTGTTTGTTAACATTTTTAATTGAGATGTAATTCTTGTAACATTATATTAGTTCTAAGTGTAAAACATAGTCTTTATATTTTTGTACATATTGGTAAATCATCACATGTACAGTAATATCCATCACCACATGTAGTTACAATTATTTTTCTTATGATCCCACAAGTAAGAATTTGCATACTGCAACTAAGACCCAGCACAACCAAATAAATAATTAATTTTAAAAGAGAGAATTATTCTCTTCATAGTCTTGACGTAAGAAAATGCATCATTTTTTTTTTAATCCACATTAGGGCTTCCCTGGTAGCTAAGCTAGTAAAGAATCTGCCTACAATGCAAGAGACCCCGGTTCAATCCTGGATCGGGAAGATCCACTGGAGAAGGGATAGGCTACTCACCCCAATATTCTTGGGCTTCCCTGATGACTCAGCCGGTAAAGAATCTGCCTGCAATGTGGGAGACCTAGGTGCGATCCTGGCTTGGGAAGACCCCTGGAGAAGGGAAAGGCTACCCACTCCAGTGTTCTTGCCTGGAGAATCCCAGGGATGGGGGAGCCTGGTGGGTTGCCATCTATGGGGTCGCACAGAGTCGGACACGACTGAAGCGACTTAGCAGTAGCAGAGCAACTTTCACAAACACTATATACAAAAATTTTACCTTCTTTCCTATATTACAGTTTTAAGATATCTTTCATGACAATATTTTTTTCTCTAGAATGCCTTAAAATTTTTTATTTATTTGTAGGAACTCTCTATAAACAAACATCACTTCAGTTCAGTTGCTCAGTTGTGTCAGCTTCAACATCAGTCCTTTCAATGAACACCCAGGACTGGTCTCCTTTAAAATGAACTGGTTGGATCTCCCTGCAGTCCAAGGGACTCTCAAGAGTCTTCTCCAACACCACAGTTCAAAAGCATCAATTCTTCGGCACTCAGCTTTCTTTATAGTCTTATAAAGAAACATCACTTACTCTTCCTTAAATATTTTTGTAAATATTTCCCCCATTTTTTGCATATATTTTAAAGGTTATATATGTGAATGGGGGATTATGTTATCAAATCTCTAAATGTTTACTTTTTTGACATCTGCCTTTAATGAAATGTTTCATATGCCATTCTTAATCCCAAAATAACATCAAATCGTTTTATTTTCTGCAAATAATTTTAAGTTCCACTAAAGAATATTCAAAACCTAATTTTTTAAAAATCTAATTTTGAATTCATTTATTTATCTGAATTTATTTTACTATGTGTGATTGTGTAACATCATCACCAGATAAGAATTATATTTTAGATATGTGATAGCTTCATCACAAAATAAAAACATATTGCTTCATGATTTCATGGATATGATGTCAAAAGTACAGGTAACAAAGCAAATATAGACAAGTAGGAATATATCAAACTTAAAAAGCTTCTTCAAGCCAAAGGAAACATCAACAGAGTGAAAAAATAAGCTAGCACTAATTATGTAAGGTATTATTTTCCAAACAAACAAGGAACTCCTGAAACTCAAGAAAAAAAAATCCAAAACCTAAGAACTCAATTAAAAAATTGGCCAAGGGCTTGAATAGAAATGTCTATTCAAGAAGACATTTGATGTCTATAAAGAAGACATACAAATGGCCAATGGATATATGAAAAATGCTTGACATTGTCAATCATCAGTGAAATGTAAATCAAAACCACAAAGAGATATCATCTCACACATGTCAGAATGACTTTTTCTTTTTAAAGACACTTAAGGGTTGGCAAGGCTGTGGAGAAATTGACACTTTCTGTGTACTTATCCACATTAAACGTATAAATTGTATTAATAAAGCTATGCGATCCAGGGGTTAAATCTCTGGACTTTCACTGTCATGGGTCAAAGTTCAACCTTTGACCTGGGAACTAAGATCCCACGAGCCACAACACAGCCAAAAAACAAACAAACAACAACACAAAAACTATGACCAAAAATTCTGTATGATTTACAGTGATGTCTGTTTTCATTCTTGGTATTGTTAACTTCCTTTACTCTCTGCTCTGCATTAGTATTGATCAGTGTTCATCAGTTTTCAATGAGCCACGCTTAAAGGGTTTTCTATCTTATGCTTACCCTCTTTTCCATTCATTTTTGTTCCTTTTTAAATTAACCCCAACATAGTACATCCTTTAGACTTTCTCATCTAGTTTCTTAATTGGGAGCTTACTTTTTTCACTTTCAGTCTTTCCTCTTCTCTAAATCTAGGCTATAAATTTCCCTTAGGCACTACTTGAGTTTCATCATAAGAATTTATGATCATATCATTATTTTGTGTTTATTATCATTATTATCATATCTTTATTATCATTATTTCACAATATTTACTAAATTTTAAATTTATTCCCAGACTCAGGTGTTTTTTGGAAGGGTGTTGCTGAATTTCCCAAAATAGGGATGGCTAACAATTTTTCTTATTAATTCTTAATTTTATTGCACTGTGGTCAGAGTAAATACTCTGTATGAGTTCCAAGAGTGAAAGATGTTGTCCCATTCTGTGGTCATTTTGAGAAATGCTCCTGTGTGTTTGCAGGAGTGTGAGCTCTCGCACTGTTGGGTGCACTGCTCTGTGTTACTTAGTTAGATGTGCTCACTATGCTGTTGTACATCTGCTGTGATCTTTGTTTTTGTATGTTTGGTTTGCATGCTATCGAAAAAGATACAGTATTAATCCCCCATTTTGATTGTGATTTTGCCTATTCCTTCTTTTCATTCTGTCAAGTATATTTCAAAGCTATGTTCTGTTAACCTTTCTTGAATTTTGATGTCTATATCTTTATTAAGGGTGCATTTCATTATAATCATGAAAATTCCCTCTTTAATTCAATTAGTGTTCAGTTCAGTTCAGTTGCTCAGTCATGTTCGACTCTTTGCAATGCTATGGACTGCAGCACGCCAGGCTTCCCTGTCCAACACCAACTCCCAGAGTTTACCCAAACTCATGTCCATTGAGTCGGTGATGCCATCCAGCAATCTCATCCTCTGTCGGCCCTTCTCCTCCTGCCCCCAATCTTTCCCAGCATCGGGGTCTTTTGAAATGAGTCAGCTCTTCACATCAGGTGGCCAAAGTATTGGAGTTTCAGCTTCAACATCAGTCCTTCCAGTGAACATCAGGACTGATCTCCTTTAGGATGGATTGGTTGGATCTCCTTGTAATCCAAGGGACTCTCAAGAGTCTTATCCAACACCACAGTTCAAAAGCATCAATTCTTCAGTGCTCAGCTTTCTTTACAGTCCAACTCTCACATCCATACATGACTACCTCAAAAACCATAGCCTTGACTAGATGGATCTTTGTTGGCAAAGTAATGTCTTGGCTTTTTAATATGGTGTTTAGGTTGGTCATAACTTTCCTTCCATGGAGCAAGCATATTTTAATTTCATGTCTGCAGTCACTATCTGCAGTGATTTTGGAGCCCCCCAAAATAAAGTCAGCCAATGTTTCCACTGTTTCCCCATGATTTGCCATGAAGTGATGGGACTGGATGCCATGATCTTAGTTTTCTGAATGTTGAGCTTTAAGCCAACTTTTTCACTCTCTTTCACTTTCATCAAGAGGCTTTTTAGTTCTTTTTCACTTTCTGCCATAAGGGTGGTTTCATCTGCATATCTGAGGTTACTGATATTTCTCCCGGCAATTTTGGTTCCAGCTTGTGCTTCATCCAGACCAGCGTTTCTCACGAGGTACTCTGCATATAAGTTAAATAAGCAGGATGACAACATACAGCCTTGATGTACTCCTTTTCTTATTTGGAACCAGTCTGTTGTTCCATGACCAGTTTTAACTGTTGCTTCCTGACCTGCATACAGGTTTCTCAAGAGGCAGGTCAGGTGGTCTGGTATGCCCATCTCTTTCAGAATTTTCCACAGTTTATTGTGAACCACACAGTCAAAGGCTTTGGCATAGTCAATAAAGCAGAAGTAGACGTTTTTCTGGAACTCTCTTGCTTTTTTGATGATCCATCGGATGTTGACAATTTGATCTCTGGTTCCTCTGTGTTTTCTAAAACCAGCTTGAACATCTAGAAGTTCATGGTTCACATATTGCTGAAGCCTACCTTGGAGAATTTTGAGCATTACTTTACTAGCATGTGAGATGAGTGCAATTGTGGGGTAGTTTGAGTGTTCTTTGGCATTGTCCATCTTTGGGATTGGAATGAAAACTGACCTTTTCCAGTCCTGTGGCCACTGCTGAGATTTCCCAAATTTGCTGACATATTGCGTGCAGCACTTTCACAGCATCATCTATTAAGATTTGAAATAGCTCAACTGCATTTCGATCATCTCCACTCGTTTTGTTTATAGTGATGCTTTCTAAGGCCCACTTGACTTCACATTCCAGGATGTCTGACTCTAGGTGAGTGATCACACCATTGTGATTGTCTGGGTCATGAAGATCTTTTTTGTACAGTTCTTCTGTGTATTCTCACCACCTCTTCTAATATCTTCTGCTTCTGTTAGGTCCATACCATTTCTGTCCTTTATTGAGCCCATCTTTGCATGAAATATTCCCTTGGTATCTCTCATTTTCTTGAAGAGATCTCTAGTCTTTCCCATTCTTTTGTTTTCCTCTCTTTCTTGGCACTGATCATTTAGGAAGGTTTCTTATCTCTCCCTGCTATCTTTGAAACTCTGAATTCAAATGGGTATATCTTTCCTTTTCTCCTTTGCTTTTTGCTTCTCTTCCTTTCACAGCTATTTGTAAGGCCTCTTCAGACAGCCATTTTGCTTTTTTGCATTTCTTTTTCTTGGATGGTCTTGATTCCTGTCTCCTGTACAATGTCATGAACTTCCATCCATAGTTCATCAGGTATTCTATCAGATCTAGTCCCTTAAATCTATTTCTCACTTCCACTGTATAGTCATAAGGGATTTGATTTAGGTCATACCTGAATGGTCTAGTGGTTTCCCCCACTTTCTTCAATTTAAGTCTGAATTTGGCAATAAGGAGTTCATGATCTGAGCCACAGTCAGCTCCTGGTCTTGTTTTTGCTGATTGTATAGAGCTCTCCATCTTTGGCTGCAAAGAGTATAATCTATCTGATTTTGGTGTCGGCCATCTGGTGATGTCCATGTGTAGAGTCTTCTCTTGTGTTGTTGGAAGAGGGTGTTTGCTATGATAGCTGTGTTCTCTTGGAAAAACTCTATTAGCCTTTGCCCTACTGCATTCTGTACTCCAAGGCCAAATTTGCCTGTTAGTCCAGGTGTTTCTTGACTTTGTACTTTTGCATTCCAGTCCCCTATAATTAAAAGGAGATCTCTTTTTGGTGTTAGTTCTAAAAGGTCTTGTAGGTCTTCATAACACCGTTCAACTTTATATTCTTCAGCGTTACTGGTTGGGGCATAGACTTGGGTTACCGTGATATTGAATGATTTGCCTTGGAAATGAACAGAGATCATTCTGTTGTTTTTGAGATTGCATCCAAGTACTGCATTTCGGACTCTTTTGTTGACTATGAGGGCTACTCCATTTCTTCTAAGGGATTCTCACCCACAGTAGTAGATATAATGGCCATCTGAGTTAAATTCACCCATTCCAGTCCATTTTAGTTCACTGATTCCTAGAATGGTGATGTTCACTCTTGCCATCTCCTCTTTGACCACTTCCAATTTCCCTTATTCACGGACCTAACATTCCACATTCCTATGCAATATTGCTCTTTACACCATTGGACCTTGCTTCTATCACCAGTCACATCCAGAAGTGGATATTGTTTTTGCCTTGGCTTTGTACCTTCATTCTGGAGTTATATCTTCACTGATCTCCAGTAGCATATTGGGCACCTACTGACCCGGGGAGTTCAGCGTTCAGTGTCCTATCATTTTGTCTTTTCATTCTGCTCATGGGGTTCTCAAGGCAAGAATACTGCAGTGGTTCGCCATTTCCTTCTCCCATGGACCACATTCTGTCCGGCCTCTCCACCATGGCCTATCCGTCTTTGGTGGCCCCACACGGCATGGCCTAGTTTCATTGCGTTAGACAGGCTGCGGTCCTGTGATCAGATCGGCTGGTTGTCTGTGGTTGTTGTTTCAGTCCATCTGCCCCGACGCCCTCGCTCAGCACTACTCTCAAGTCGTGTATCTTTTCTAGAGTCTGCTTCCTGGGACACTGATAAAGCTACTCCAGTTTTCTTACAGCTAGTACATTTTCCCATCATTTTACTTTTTCAACCTTTCTTTGTTTTCATAACACAAAGTGGTCATTTTGCAAATAACATTCGTGTCAGTTTTGTTTTATCTTAATCCATTTATTGTAAATGCAATTACTGATATTGATGTGTTGGTATTTGCATTTGCTTTTAATTGATCCACATGCTTTATGTTACTTTTTCTCCCCCCCCCTTTTTTCTTCCTTTAGTATTAATAAATGTGTTATTATTCCAGATTTCCCTTTTTCCTTTTGATTTTCCACAGCTTTACTAGGAGTGGGAATTTTCATGCTCTTCCATTTATATATTAAAAAAATTCTCTATCATTATATCTTCAAATATGACTTCTGTAGTTCTGTCTCTCTGTCTCTGTATCTCTTCTCTCTCTTCTACTCTTTCTTTTCCTTCTCATCTCTCATCTTTAGGACTCCTCTAAATCACTATATTCTAAGTTCTATCTAAAATTCGTTTGACTTATTCATTCACTTTTTAATCCTAGATATTTTATTTTAGGTTGGCAATGGTTCCATTGCTATTTTTATTTGTTTATGATTATTTGTTGATTTTTTCATCTTTTTACCTGTAGATTCTCTCCTTCTCTCTTTCCCCCTAAATACATTAATCATAGTTAAAATCCTTATGCATTTCTATCATGTGTGTCTCTGCATTCTCATCTCTTTTTTTCACTTTGGTCATTTGTCATGTTATCCTAACTTGTCATGTCATTTTTTTATTGAATGCTATAAATTACATATGAAAAAGTAAGATAATTATGATACATTTTGTAACACCTAAAAGGATTTACCCTTTGTTTTGCTGGACAGGTAGGGGGGAAGGGGTGTATATTATTCAAACATCTAAATATAACCTAAAACTGAGCTGTAACAAGTGTGGGTTGCAGTTTTGGTAGCACTCAGTCCACCTCTGATTTCTCTGTCCCTATGACAAGGGCTTTCAGAGATTTCAGTTCAGAGCCTGGATTCTCTGGTAGCTCAGTACCCAAGAGAATGAGAAAGACTCTACTTTCCAAGTCTTTTTATATAGTTCTTTAGCCTCCTGTCCTTCACAGCTTATGTACTCGGCAGATCTTTGAGGAGAAAACGTGCTGTGTGAGAGAGGCTCTCAAGACTGTAATTTTGTCACTCCAGCACCAGGTAACTCCCAAATTATGCTGGCTTCCTGTCACAACAATAGTCCTCTGCTTGCCCAAGCCCAGATTCTGAATCATTAAATTATGCAATGAACCAGCAAATTCCCAGAGAAAAAGAAGCTATAGATCCTTGGCTAACATTGAAATAGTCTCCACTCTAGAATTTTAGCATATTTAGTCCATGTTGTGTCAACAAATGTTGAATGCATTTACTGTTTCTTAAAAAACATTTTCCAGCTTTTTAAGTTGTATCCAGCAAGACCCAGCAAAACACATTGGCCTGTTGTGAACTCCTCCATTTTCCGTGGAAGTGGAAAATTTTAGGTTTAATTCTCTACTTCATCATTTACTTAAAGTGCAACACTGATAGAGTTTCTTTAACCTTTCTTTACATCACTTTTATGTATAAAAGGAGAGGAGAATACAGTGAACCTGTTAATGTTATTTGTTCAAGGGCTTGCAGGAATGTAACCTATTTCTGCTTGGTGATAGAACTAGAAGGGCTTCGCCGGTGGCTCAGCTGTGAAGAATCCACCTGCAATGCAGGAGACACTGGTTAGATCGCTGGGCCAGGAAGATCCCCTGGAGGAGGACATGGCAACCCACTTCAATATTCTTGCCTGGAGAATCCCATGGGCAGAGGAGCCTGGTGGGCTACAGTTCACATGGTCTTAAAGAATTGGACATGAATGAAGTGACTACGCAAACATACACACTATTTCCCCCTAAAGATCACATAACTCCAAAATTTGAATGATAGAGATTCTTGACACGAAGTCCAAGGAGGGATTATATTTTTGGGGGGAGAAGAAGCAACATTCTATGATTCCCAGTGGAATCTGGCCAGTGTCAATGATATCATCTCTCATGCAAAGTTGTTCAGTCTACTCAAAGAAATCACATTGTTTGAAAGTAAGTATCCAGATCTGAAGTCTGAAGCTTAGAACCGCAAATGAAATATTCTGGAGGTAAACCAAGATATCACAGAATCCATTTGTTTTTCAGTTCTGAATACCAGGGAGAAGGATTCTAATGGTAGAGGATCCATGATTGCTATCTGAGGCATCTGAGGCCAGTTCCTGACTCCACTCCCTTTGATCAACCCCTTTAACTCTTAGGTCTACGGCATGAAAATATGTGTGCATTGAAAGGAATCCATCCAGCTGCCAGCTCATTCCTGTGACTCTAAACTCATTTAACTGCTCTGGGTAGAGACACTAATATTTCCTGTAAATCTTTCTCTGAAGCTATGCAGAACTACAGATCAGAATGTTAACTCTGATAGGACCTCCTACCACCTTCTGTCTCACTGCTCACTAGAGTGTTTTCAACTTAATATTTTCTGTTTTATTTTCTTCCTATTTTTCAAGCTTATTATTCTCTTGCCACTGGTATAAAAAACCAGACCCAGCTGCTGCCCCAGTGCAATGACTCCGTGTCTGAAGTAGCAGGGTCGGCAGCCTCAGAGGAGAGCGCCCCCTACTGCTCAGGTGGGGGTCCTACAGGACAGAAGACCCTTCCCATTCCCCAGGTCACCTCCCCATTGTCCTATTTCTCTCTGCTCAGACAGCAGACAGCTCCGCCTGGTGGATGGAGGCGGTCCCTGCGCTGGGAGAGTGGAGATCCTTGACCAGGGCTCCTGGGGCACCATCTGTGATGACTACTGGGACCTGGACGATGCCCACGTGGTGTGTAGGCAGCTGAGCTGTGGAGAAGCCCTGGATGCCACTGCCTCTTCTTACTTCGGGGCGGGATCAGGGCCCATCTGGCTGGCTAAAGTGAACTGCAGAGGAGAGGAGTCCCAAGTGTGGAGGTGCCCTTCCTGGGGATGGCGGCAACACAACTGCGATCATCAAGAAGATGCAGGAGTCATCTGCTCAGGTATGGTCAGTTCTTTGTCCACCGGCTGAGAAAATGGAAAGTTCCAAGAGAGCTGGTGTCTGATCAGCAGGACAATAGGAGATAGGTGAGCTAGATGGGACTGAGAAACCTCCCCATCCTCCCTGAGTGCACTGTGGCTATGAGTGATGAGCTTCATTTACTTTCCTCTTATAAATCTCTGCTATTCTTTCCATCTCCAGTCGACTTACCTGATGCTAAAATAACTTTATTTATTCTCCCAATTAAAATAAATCCTCATAATTTTTTTTTATAATTCACTTTTTGTAAGAGTGAAACATCTGCTAATTGCCACATACACATTCTCTTTGCACAGGGAGGCTATGAGAAGGAGGGACTAAAATGAGGATGTACTTTCCTGGGTGGAGTTGTTTCTGTACAAACAATGTGAGACATTATTTTGCACTACGCTAGTAGGAGTGGGGAGAAGGCAATGGCATCCCACTCGAGTACTCTTGCCTGGAAAATCCCATGGACAGAGGAGCTTGGTAGGCTGTGGTTCATGGGGTCGCTAACAGTCGGAAACAGTGAGCGACTTACTTTCACTTTTCACTTTCATGCATTGGAGAAGGAAATGGCAACCTACTCCAGTGTTCTTGCCTGGAGAATTCCAGGGACGGGGAAGCCTGATGGGTTGACATCTATGGGATCACACAGAGTCGACACGCCTGAAGTGACTTGGCAGCAGCAGCAGCAGTAGGAGTGGAGTCTACACTTACTATAGGAGGATATCATTTACATATATAGAGGTGATCCCTAAAGGGATATCATTTAACAAATCAAAGATTCTTATGGATTTGTGCCAGATTTCAAGTTTCCTTTGCATCAGTTCAGTTCAGTAGAGTCGCTCAGTCGTGTCTGACTCTTTGCAACCCCATGAATCCCAGCACGCCAGGCCTCCCTGTCCATCACAAACTCCCGGAGTTTACTCAAACTCATGCCCATTGAGTCGGTGATGCCATCCAGCCATCTCATCCTCTGTTGTCCCCTTCTCCTCCTGCCCCCAATCCCTCCCAGCATCAGGGTCTTTTCCAATGAGTCAAGTTTTCGCATGAGGTGGCCAAAGTATTGGAGTTTCAGCTTCAGCATCAGTCCTTCCAATGAACACCCAGGACTTATCTCCTTCAGGATGGACTGGGTGGATCTCTTGCAGCCCAAGGGACTCTCAAAAGTCTTCTCCAATACCACAGTTCAAAAGCATCAATTTTTTGACACTCAGCTTTCTTTATAGTCCAACTCTCACATCCATACATGACCACTGGAAAAGCCTATGCCCCAACCAGTAATGCTGAAGAAGCCGAAGTTGAACGGTTCTATGAAGACCTACAAGACCTTTTAGAACTAACACCCAAAAAAGATGTCCTTTTCATTATAGGGGACTGGAATGCAAAAGTAGGAAGTCAAGAAACACCTGGAGTAACAGGCAAATTTGACCTTGGAGTACGGAATGAAGCAGGGCAAAGGGTAATACAGTTTTGCCAAGAGAACACACTGGTCATAGCAAACACCCTCTTCCAACAACACAAGAGAAGACTCTACACATGGACATCACCAGATGGACAACACTGAAATCAGATTGATTATATTCTTTGCAGCCAAAGATGGAGAAGCTCTATACAGTCAGCAAAAACAAGACCAGGAGCTGACTGTGGCTCAGATCATGAACTCCTTATTGCCAAATTCAGACTTAAACTGAAGAGAATAGGGATAACCATTAGACCATTCAGGTATGACCTAAATCAAATCCCTTATGACTATACAGTGGAAGTGAGAAATAGATTTAAGGGACTAGATCTGATAGACAGAGAGCCTGATGAACTATGGACAGAGGTTCATGACATTGTACAGGAGACAGGGATCAAGACCATCCCCATGGAAAAGAAATGCAAAAAGGCAAATTGGTTGTCTGAGGAGGCCTTACAAAAAGCTGTGAAATGAAGAGAAGCGAAAAGGAAAGATATTCCCATTTGAATGCAGAGTTCCAAAGAATAGCCAGGAGAGATAAGAAAATCTTCCTCAGTGATCAATGCAAAGAAATAGAGGAAAACAGCAGAATGGGAAAGACTAGAGATCTCTTCAAGAAAATCAGAAATACCAAAGGAACATTTCAGGCAAAAATGGGCTCAATAAAGGACAGAAATGGTATGGACCTAACAGAAGCAGAAGATATTAAGAAGAGGTGGCAAGAATACACAGAAGAACTGTACAAAAAAGATCTTCATGACCCAGATAATCACGATAGTGTGATCACTCACCTAGAGCCAGCATCGTGGAATGTGAAGTCAAGCGGGCCTTAGAAAGCATCACTGTGAACAAAGCCAGTGGAGGTGATGGAATTCCAGTTGAGCTATTTCAAATCCTGGAAGATGATGCTGTGAAAGTGCTGCACTCAATATGCCAGCGAATTTGGAAAAGTCAGCAGTGGCCACAGGACTGGAAAAGGTCCATTTTCATTCCAATCCCTAAGAAAGGCAATCCCAAAGAGTGCTCAAATACCACACAATTGCACTCATCTCACACGCTTGTAAAATAATGCTCAAAATTCTCCAAGCCAGGCTTCAGCAATACGTGAACCGAGAACTTCTAGATGTTCAAGCTGGTTTTAGAAAAGGCAGAAGAACCAGAGATCAAATTGCCAACATCCACTGGATCATCGAAAAAGCAGGAGAGTTCCAGAAAAACATCTATTTCTGCTTTGTTGACTATGACAAAGCCTTTGACTGTGTGGATCACAATAAACTGTAGAAAATTCTGAAAGAGATGGGCATACCAGACCACCTGTCCTGCCTCTTGAGAAACCTGTATGCAGGTCAAGAAGCAACAGTTAAAACTGGACATGGAACAACAGACTGGTTCCAAATAGGAAAAGGAATACCTCAAGGCTGTATATTGTCACCCTGCTTATTTAACTTATATGCAGAATACCTCATGAGAAACGCTGGGCTGGAAGAAGCACAAACTGGAAGTAAGATTGCCGGGAGAAATATCAGTAACCTCAGATATGCAGATGACAGCACCCTTATGGCAGAAAGTGAAGAGGAACTAAAAAGCCTCTTGATGAAAGTGAAAGAAGAGAGCGAAAAAGTTGGCTTAAAGCTCAACATTCAGAAAACTAAGATCATGGCATCTGGTTCCATCACCTCATGGGAAATAGATGGGGAGACAGTGGAAACAGTGTCAGACTTTATTTTTTGGAGATCGAAAATCACTGCAGATAGTGACTGCAGCCATGAAATTAAAAGATGCTTCCTTTGCATATTTAGATGTAAATGTTCATAGTTCTTTGATGGTAGAACTAGAGAGCTGTGAATGAAATGCTCTGAGTCATATATTCTTTCATTGTTACTAGAAAAGTATCTCTCCCCAATTTTTCCTTTAAGATATCTGTATAAATGCAAACTTTGGAGGACCACTTAGCCATGCACTGGCAAGTCAAAGGTGGAGGTAACAAGACATGAATTTCTGTGTTTTATGATAAGAGATTATGTAGTTTATATTTGATGATTTCAAATATAAGAATATATGATTTCAAAGATATAAGAGACTTGTGTTTAGGGGCTTGTTTGGAGCAAGAGGACAAATGTAATTTTTTAAGAAGGTGGAGCAGGTTTTACAGTAGCTGGGAGGAAGGGGAATGGCAATGGTAGTTGATGAAGGCAACTGTGAGGTTCTCTGAGCAGCACCTCAGAGAAATGAAAGTGAAAGAGGAGAGTAAAAAAGCTGACTTGAAACTCAGCATTCAAAAAACGAAGATCATGGCATCCTGTCCCGTCTCTTCATGGCAAAGAGGTGGGGAAAAAATGAAAACTGTGACAGACTTTATTTTCTTGGTCTCCAAAATCACTCTGGACAGTGACTGCAGTCATGAAATTAAAAGATGCTTGTTCCCTGGAAGAAAAGCTATGACAAACTTAGACAGTATATAAAAAAACAGAGACATTACTTTGAGACAAAGGTCCATCTAGTCAAAGCTATGGTTATTTCCATAGTCATGTATGGATGTGAGAGTTAGACAATAAAGAAGGCTGAACACTGAAAAACTGATGCATTTTTTTTTTTTTATATTAGTTGGAGGCTAATTACTTCACAACATTTCAGTGGGTTTTGTCATACATTGATAGGAATCAGTCATAGAGTTACACGTATTCCCCATCCCCATCACCCCTCCCACCTCCCTCTCCACCTGATTCCTCTGGGTCTTCCTAGTGCACCAGACCCGAGCACTTGTCTCATGCATCCCACCTGGACTGGTGATCTGTTTCACCATAGATAATATACATGCTGTTCTTTCGAAACATCCCACCCTCACCTTCTCCCACAGAGTTCAAAAGTCTGTTCTGTACTTCTGTGTCTAGTTTTCTGTTTTGCATATAGGGTTATCATTACCATCTTTCTAAATTCCATATATATGTGTTAGTATGCTGTAATGTTCTTTATCTTTCTGGCTTACTTCACTCTGTATAATGGGCTCCAGTTTCATCCATCTCATTAGAACCGATTCAAATGAATTCTTTTTAATGGCTGAATAATATTCCATGGTGTATATGTACCACAGCTTCCTTATCTATACATCTGCTGGTGGACATCTAGGTTGCTTCCATGTCCTGGCTATTATAAACAGTGCTGCGATGAACATTGGGGTGCACGTGTCTCTTTCAGATCTGGTTTCCTTGGTGTGTATGCCCAGAAGTGGTATTGTTGGGTCATATGGCAGTTCTATTTCCAGTTTTTTAAGAAATCTCCACACTGTTTTCCATAGTGGCTGTACTAGTTTGCATTCCCACCAATAGTGTAAGAGGGTTCCCTTTTCTCCACACCCTCTCCAGCATTTATTGCTTGTAGACTTTTGGATAGCAGCCATCCTGACTGGCGTGTAATGGTACCTCATTGTGTTTTTGATTTGCATTTCTTTAATAATGAGTGATGTTGAGCATCTTTTCATGTGTTTGTTAGCCATCTGTTTGTCTTCTTTGGAGAAATGTCTGTTTAGTTCTTTGGCCCATTTTTTGATTGGGTCATTTATTTTTCTGGAATTGAGCTTCAGGAGTTGCTTGTATATTTTTGAGATTAATCCTTTGTCTGTTTCTTCATTTGCTATTATTTTCTCCCAATCTGAGGGCTGTCTTTTCACCTTGCTTATAGTTTCCTTTGAAGTGCAAAAGCGTTTAAGTTTCATTAGGTCCCATTTGTTTAGTTTTGCTTTTACTTCCAATATTCTGGGAGGTGGGTCATAGAGGATCTTGCTGTGATTTATGTCATAGAGTGTTTTGCCTATGTTCTCCTCTAGGAGTTTTATAGTTTCTGGTCTTACATTTAGATCTTTAATCCATTTTGAGTTTATTTTTGTGTATGGTGTTAGAAAGTGTTCTAGTTTCATTCTTTTACAAGTGGTTGACCAGTTTTCCCAGCACCACTTGTTAAAGAGGTTGTCTTTTTTTCATTGTATATCTTTGCCTCCTTTGTCAAAGATAAGGTGTCCATAGGTTCGTGGATTTATCTCTGGGCTTTCTATTTTGTTCCATTGATCTATATTTCTGTCTTTGTGCCAGTACCATACTGTCTTGATGACTGTGGCTTTGTAGTAGAGTCTGAAGTCAGGCAGGTTGATTCCTCCAGTTCCATTCTTCTTTTTCAAGATTACTTTGGCTATTCGAGGTTTTTGTATTTCCATACAAACTGTGAAATTATTTGTTCTAGTTCTGTGAAAAATACCATTGGTAGGTTGATAGGGATTTCATTGAATCTATAGATTGCTTTGGGTAGAATAGCTATTTTGACAATATTGATTCTTCCAATCCATGCACATGGTATGTTTCTCCATCTGTTTGTGTCCTCTTTGATTTCTTTCATCAGTGTTTTATAGTTTGCTATGTAGAGGTCTTTTGTTTCTTTAGGTAGATATACTCCTAAGTATTTTATTCTTTTTGTTGCAATGGTGAATGGTATTGTTTCCTTAATTTCTCTTTCTGTTTTTTCATTGTTAGTATATAGGAATGCAAGGGATTTCTGTGTGTTAATTTTATATCCTGCAACTTTACTATATTCATTGATTAGCTCTAGTAATTTTCTGGAAGAGTCTTTAGGGTTTTCTATGTAGAGGATCATGTCATCTGCAAACAGCGAGAGTAAACTGATGCTTTTGAACTGTGGTGTTGGAGAAGACTCTTGAGAGTCTCCTGAACTGCAAGGAGATCAAACCAGTCAATCCTAAAGGAAATCAACCCTGAATATTCACTGAAAGGACTGATGCTGAAGTTGAAGCTCCAATACTTTGGCCACCTGATGTGAAGAACTGATTCATTGGAAAAGACCCTGATGGTGGGAAAGATTGGAGGCTGGTGGGGAAGGGGGCGACAGAAGATGAGATGGTTAGATGGCATCACCAACTCGATGGACATGAGTTTGAACAAACTCAGGGAGATAGTGAAGGACAAGGAAGCCTGTCATTCTGCAGTCCTTGAGGTAGCAAAGAGTCGGACATGTCTGAGTGACTGAGCAACAACAACAACAACAACAAGAACCAGTTAAATAAAAACACTTTGTCTAGGATGTGTAGCCCGTGACCAAACTCCCAGCCATAATAGATTAGGATTCCTAACCTGGGCCTCTCTGGGGAGATGGAAATGGATAAATAATAAAAGGCAAGCAGATCATCCTCTCTCTCATCATTCATTCTTGTATGAGTGGTCAAGCTAATCCTTCAATTCTTTAATTTCTGCAGTGCCTTTTCTGTTCTCTCCTGCTGCTGCTGCTGCTGAGTCACTTCCATCGTGTCTGACTCTGTGCGACCCCATAGACGGAAGCCCACCAGGCTCCCCCGTCCCTGGGATTCTCCATGCAAGAACACTGGAGTGGGTTGCCATTGCCTTCTCCGCCTGCTCTCTATAGTAGATTTTTATTCTGTTACATCATTCTTTTTGAGACTTCAAAGTTCATAAACTTATGCAATCAGAGTCCTTCACCAGAACAAATTCCACCATGTACATGAATAATCATGAGCACACTCAGAAACCAGGAAAATTATTTTAAAAGTTGTTCTTTATGATGTGCAGGTGTTTTTCTATTGGTTTACCTTTTCTCCATCCAAAATATGGTCTCTGAAGGATGAAACATTTTCATCAGTCTTTTCTTTTGTCTCTCTCTCATACTCCATCCACTCTCTGTTTAACCTACCACTCACTCCACCTCACTCCCTACAGAAGTTCTTTCCTTTTGGAGTCTCCTTTCCATCTATTTGTAGCTCTTAAGCTTGGTTTTTCTTTTCTGCATTGGGAGAAATGGGAAATGGTAGCAGGGTTATGTGGCAAATGGGAGGAGCACAGGGGATAATAAGTGTTAAAATCTTGTTGAACAAGTCTTTTTTCCCCCAAATCTTTCTATGTTTCATTCCTATTGAAGTTTTTGCAATTAAGAAATCTCAAAAGTATATATGGCTTGTTTTCTGTTTGCTCTCTTCCTCTCACTCTCCTTTTTTATAGCTTGCTGGCTTCTTATCTCAGAAATCCAAATAGGAAAAGCATATGCAGTTAGTATATAGATAAGGTTAGAATGCATTAAATTAGCATTAGTCTTTCACATTTGCTGAGAATCTCATGTCTAGTATGAAGTAATCAACTAACTCAATTGTCTTGCATAATCCCACTGAGACCTCACTTTCTCCCAAGTGTCTTGATAAATCCTAGGTTTTTAAGAAAGATGGCTCTGACCATTCCCTCCCTTTCCTATGACTCTCTGAGCTTCTGTCACTTCTAAACTTACCTGTGGACAACTTCATTCACAATTAGATTATAATACCTGCACTCAGATCCAGCCCGCGTGATTTTCCCTGTCCTCAGTGACTTGAATATTGGCTCTGAGAGAAAACTGGCTAGAATTTTAGCCTCAGAAATTTCAGGATGCTCCTCTAAACTTCTAAACTTCTCTGGCTCTTAGGCCTCTAACCTCTTGAATCCCATGGACCTTTTTAACTCTCAGTTCAGCTCTGTACCCAAATTTGAATGTCTACTACTGTGCAGTTTCTTTGGGCACTGTAGTTTCCAGGCCCCCAGATAGGAATTAACATTCCTAACCAAAATATATATTCTTGGGATTCAGCCATTCCAAACTGATCCTTCAATCCTTCTGGATATCTCTTCAGAAACTTGCTCATGAAAATGCAGTTTGACAATGACAGGCAAATTCTCTCTTATTTCCTCTTATTCCACAATTGGAAAAAAAGCTTTCACACCATTGCCTGTGAGATGTTGTTTCGAATTGTCAAGCCAGGTTCATGAACACTCACTGGGTTTGTTGTTCTTTGTTTTTCTTAGGATTTCTGCGTCTGGTTGGAGGGGATGGACTCTGCTCAGGGCGAGTAGAAGTGCATTCTGGAGAAGCCTGGACCCCAGTGTCTGATAGGAACTTCACACTCCCCACTGCCCAGGTCATCTGTGCAGAGCTGGGGTGTGGCAAGGCTGTATCTGTCCTGGGACATGTGCCATTCAGAGAGTCTGATGACCGGGTCTGGACTGAAGAGTTCAGGTGTGAGGGGGAGGAGCCTGAGCTCCGGGTCTGCCCCAGAGTGCCCTGTCCAGGGGGCACGTGCCACCACAGTGGAGCTGCTCAGGTTGTCTGTTCAGGTGAGATGCACGGCAGGACCTAACTCAGTTCAAGCTAAAAAAGAAATCAGATTTTACTGAAATCCTGTCTTTTTCTATCAGTGTACACAGAAGTCCGGCTTATGAAAAATGGCACCTCTCAGTGTGAGGGGTGGGTGGAGATGAATATTTCTGGACAATGGAGAGCTCTCTGTGCCTCCCACTGGAATCTGGCCAATGCCAATGTTGTCTGTCGTCAACTCGGCTGTGGAGTCGCCATCTCCACCCGAAATGGAGCAGAAGGAAGTGATCGACTCTGGAAAGCCCGATTTCACTGCTTAGGGACTGAGTCCTTCCTGTGGCAATGCCCTGTGACTGCCCTGGGTGGTCCTGACTGTTCCCATGGCAACACGGCCTCTGTGATCTGCTCAGGTAAGACAGGGATGGGCTACTGTACTTAGGATGCTCCTGGGGTGAAATGTCCCCAGAGCAGAGAGAAGGGAAAACAGCCTTAAAAAGGAAGATATTCTGTAGTGAAATGTTTAATCTTGTTACTGAATTCAGGTTTCAGCTGCTCATTACTCAAGAATCCAACACTGAGAGACAAATGTGGGGTAAAACTAAAGACAGCTTTATTGAGGAAACCAGCAGTTCTGGGAGACAGAAGACTAATGTAACAAAGAACCAGCTCCCCCTTTCTGATCAGAGGCGAGATTTTTTAAGTGGAAATTTCAGGAGTGCACAGGTGGAGGTAGGGGACAGGTTACCTGCAGAAAAGCACGGCTAACTCCGGTAGTCATCTTGAAATAGGTCTGATCAGTGTCACCTTTATTGTTTGGAATACAGTTAATCATCAGTTCTATGTCGGTCTGTTCCCATTTCCTTGAGGCCGATTCTTGGAATTGTGTAAGATGAAGAAGATTATGGGCTTTCCTGTTGACTCAGATGGTAAAGAATCTGCTTGCAGTGCAAGAGACTCAGGTTTGATCCCTGGGTTGGGAAGATCCCCTGGAGAAGGAAATGGCAACCCACTAGTCTGGTCATCATGTGATTTACTTCTACCACCTGGTTTGGATTTCAGTATCTGCACAACAGCTCAAAGGATGTGGCTCAGAATGTTAGCTATAGCCCATGAGGAGGAACTAAAAATCCTTGACTTTGTTTAGGGTTAAACTATTGTTTTTTTATCCTATTTGATGGTTTTCCTTTGTTTCCGAAATTTTTTGATTTCTGTGATTAAACTGATTCTTTGGCTACGAATTTTTTACAGACAGAAGCAAGTGAAGGACATGAGGGTGGTCTGTCCTGAGAAGGCTCTGTTAAGGTCCTGCTCCATAACCTTCTCATTGTTCACTCATTTTTTCAAGGGAAAGAAGTGCTAAGAAATGCTATGTCAGGGAAAGAAATACGTAGATGAGTAATATTTTTATGAAACATTATTATTTTAGAATAATAATAGAGAACAACGTACAAACAATAAGTGTACACCTAGGTCATGTTCCCCAACCCAGATCTACAAAGAGAACATTCACAGCACCACAGAATCACTTGCCTCCCAATAGCTGTGTCCTCCTCCTCTCCAGGGAAGTCTGCTTACCTAAGTTTTGTACTGCCATAGAATAATTTGTCAGTTTTTGAACATTATGTGTAACCATACAGAATGTTTTCTTTCGTGTCTAATTTCTTTGATTTCAAACTGTGTTTGAAATTCACTCATGATGTTGTTTATGGCAACACTGTATCCAGTTTTATTATGATAGTGTATTCTTTTGAATGATCGCGGGACCATGCGTTGACCCATTGAACTAATGGCAGAGATTTGAGTTTGTCGCTAGGTTTTGACTATTACACATACAATGGTGCAAATTACCATGATGATGACTTCTGGAACAAATATTTATTATGTTTTTTGTGTGTTTAATTCTGTCTTATATTTTTATTTTCTTAATGGTATGCTGTCCTTCAGTGAGCCAAGTTACTAATCTTAAGTTTGACTTATCACCTTTTTTACTGTACATGTAGTGCTCCTTCAGTCAGTCAGTTCAGTTCAGTCGCTCAGTCGTGTCTGACTCTTTGTGGACTGCAGCACATCAAGCTTCCCTGTCCTGCATTATCTCCCGCAGCTTGCTCAAGCTCATATCCATTGAGTTGGGGATACCACCCAATCATCTCATATTCTGTCATCTCCTTCTCCTCCTGCCTTCAATATTTTTCAGCATCAGAGTCTTTCCCAATGAGTCAGTTCTTCCCATCATCTGGCCAAAGTATTAGAGCTTAAACTTCAGCATCAGTCCTTCCAATGAATATTCAGGACTGATTTCCTTTAGGATTGATTGGCTTAATATCCTTGAAGTTCAAGGGACTCTCAAGAGTCTTCTCCAACACCACAGTTCACAAGCATCAATTCTTCAGAGCTCAGCTTTCTTTATGGTCCAACTCTCACATCCATACATAACTACTGGAAAAACTATAGTTTTGTTGGACTTTTGTTGGCAAAGTAACATCTCTGCTTTTTAATATGCTATCTAGGTTTGTCATAGCTTTTCTTCCAAGAAGGAAGCATCTTTTAATTTCATGTCTGCAGTCACCATTTGCAGTGATTTTGGAGTCCAAGAAAATAAAGTCTGTCACTGTTTTCATTTGTTTCCCCATCTATTTGCCATGAAGTGATGGGACCAGATGCCATGATCTTCATTTTCTGAATGTTGAGTTTTAAGCCAACATTTTCACTCACCTCTTTCACTTTCATCAAGAGGCTCTTTAATTCCTCTTCGCTTTCTGCCATAAGGGTGGTGTCATCTGCATATCTGAGGTTATTAATATTTCTCCCAGCAATCTTGACTCCAGCTTGTGCTGCATCCATCCCGGCATTTTGCATGACATACTCTGCAAAGAAGTTAAATAAGCAGAGTGACAATATACAACCTTGACTTACTTCTGTCTCAGTTTTGAACCAGTCCATTGTTCCAGTCCACAGAGCTCCTTATATCCTTCTAGAAAGAACTTTGTCTACTCCAAAATCACAAAAATGTTCTTTCAGAGTATCTCACAGAAGTGTAATTACTTTTCTTTTGCATATCACTGCTTCTAGGATTGATCACTGTGTAGGATAAGGGTCAAGTGTCATGCTTTCATATGGACATCCAGTTGACTCAAAATCTTTTTATGAAAAGAGTATTCCCTACTGCAGTGCCACCTTCGAGATGAACAAAAGGGCACATTTGTCTGAGTACTTCTTTTAAACTCTCTATTCTGTTCCACTGTGTCATTTGTCTATCCTTGCACCTGTCCCACGTTTTCTTTTTTTCCTCCATGTTTTCTTAATTATTGTAACTTTATAGTAAATCTTGAACCTTCCCTGGTGGCTCAGATGGTAAAGAATCTGTCTGCAAAGCGGGAGACCTGGGTTTGATCCCTGGGTTGGGAAGATCCCCTGGAGAAAGGCATGGCAACTGACTCCAGTATTTTTGCCTGAAGAGTCCCCATGGAGAGAGGAGCTTGGCAGGCTATAGTCCACTGGGTCACAAAGAATCAGAAATGACTGAGTGACTATGCACACATAGTAAATCTGGGTAACTTTAATTTAAAGAAGTTATGTTGTTGTTGTTCTTGCTAACTGCCTTGGTCATCTTGGTTTTTGTATTTTGTATACATTTTTGAGCTGAAGCTCCAATACTTTGCCACCTGATGTGAAGAGCTGACTCACTAGCAAAGACCCTGATGCTGGGAAAGACTCAAGGCAGGAGGAGAAGGGGACAACAGAAGATGAGATGGTTGGATGTCATCACTGACTCAATGGACACGAGTTTGTGTAACCTCTGGGAGTTGGTGATGGACAGGGAAGCCTGGCGTGCTGCAGTCCATGGGGTTGCAAAGAGTCAGATATGACTGAGTGACTGAACAACAACATAAATTTTGAATCATCTTGTCATGTTTCACACACACAAAAGCATCAGGGAATTTTATTGAGGTTAGCTTTAATCTGTATATAAATTTAAGAATGATTTATTTTGACAACATTGAGTTTTCCAATTCATTGGCAAAATATATCCTTTCATTCAGTTAGGTCTTGAATTTCTCTCAGATGTTTTGCACATCTTTACCTAGGTTTTCTCCTAGGCATTTTATGGGTTTGATGTTACTAGTATTTCCTTTAGTGAAGGTTTTCTAGGAATGAATTCTCTCTGAACTTTATGTGGATTCCCCAAATGTTAGGTTAGTATTTTGCTTTAATCCTTCTTTCTTTCTTTCCTCTCCCTCTCTCTTTCACTCTAGTTTTCTCTCTCTTTCTCTGTCTTGCTCTAGCTTTCCCTCTCTCTCCTCCTATGTTTCTCTCCTGCCCCGTTTTCCCTCTGAGCATGTAAAATCTTTCTGGATTAAGTTGCAGACAGGATGCTCCTTTATCCCTCCCCTTCCCCAACAACAAAAAAATACTTCAGCGAATTTCCTTACATAATCACAGTTCAATCAAACCTTTAGAGATATCAGCCCCAGATAACATCTAAGTGCAACCACATGAGAAACCCCAAAGATAGAACTGCCAAGTTGAGTCTTTCCCAAATCACTGACCAGAAAATCATGATGAAAAAAAAAAAAAAATCCTTCAACTGCTAAGTTTGGGGGAAACTTTTTTACACAGTATTGTTAACCAGGCACTTACCATGTGATCAGCTTTTCTATATAGAGGAACACTTATCTTCTCATCTTCCATTTTACTATTTCTACTTTATATTGATCTAATGTGCTGATAGACTCATTCTCTAGTTCTTAATTTCAGCTGTTAACTTTTTCAGCTGTAGAATTTTCATTTGCTTTTGTTATCATTTCTTTGCCAAGACACACATCTTGTTAATTAATTCTTGAAGCAGTTTAATCATGGCTATTTAAATTCTCTGTCAGACTATAAAACTTTTAGAGGAAAACATAGGCAGAAGATTCTTCGACATAAATTGCAACAAGATCGTTTTTGACCAACTTTCTAGAGTAAAGAAAATAAAAACAAAAATAAACAAAGAGGACCCAGTTAAACTTAAAAGCTTTTGCATAGCAAAGGAAACCATAAACAGAACAAAAAGACAACTGTCAGAATGGGAGAAAATATTGGCCACTAAAATGAAGCAACTAACAAGCGACTAATCTTGAAAATGCACAAACAACTCAATATCAACAAACCAAACAACCCAATTAAAAAATGGGAAAAAGACCTAAACATACATTTCTCCAGACATACAGATGGTTAGCAAATACAAGGAAAGATGTTCAGCATCACTAATTATTCAGTTCAGTTCAGTTCAGCCGCTCAGTCGTGTCCGACTCTTTGTGACCCCATTGACTGCAGCACGAGAGGCCTCCCTGTCCATCACCAACTCCCGGAGATTACTCAAACTCATGTCCACTGAGTTGGTGATGCCATCCAGCAACCTCATCCTCTGTTGTCCCCTTCTCCTCCTGCCCTCAATCTTTCCCAGCATCAGGGTCTTTTCTAATGAGTCAACTCATCGAATGATGTGGCCAAAGTACTGGAGTTTCAGAGAGATGCAAAACTGCAGTCAGGTATTATTTCACACCATTCAGAATGTCTATCATTAAAAAAATCTACAAACAATAAATGCTGGGTAGAATGTGCAGAAAGGGACTCCTCCTACATATGGGTATGTAAATTGGCACAACTACTATGGAGAACAGTATGGAGCTTCCTCAAAAAACTAAAACTAGAACCATCATATGACTCAGCAATCCCACTCCTGGGCAGGTACCTGGAGAAAATCATCATTCAAAAAGACACATTCATCCTGATGTTCACTGCAGCACTATTTACAACAGCCAGGACACAGAAGTAACCTAAATGTCCCTCACAGGAGGAATGACTAGAGAAGATGTTGTACATATATAAAATGGAATATTACTCAGTCACAAAAGAATAAAGTTGTGTCATTTGCAGAGACATGGATAGAACTAGAGATTGTCATGCTCGGATCAGTTCAGTTCAGTCACTTGGTCGTGTCCAACTCTTTGCGACCCCATTGATTGCAGCACGAGAGGCCTCCCTGTCCATCACCAACTCCCGGAGATTACTCAAACTCATGTCCACTGAGTTGGTGATGCCATCCAGCAATCTCATCCTCTGCCGTCCCCTTCTCCTCCTGCCCTCAATCTTTCCCAGCATCAGGGTCTTTTCAAATGAGTCAGTTCTTCACATCAGGTAGCCAAAGTACTGGAGCATCAGCTTTAGCATCAGTCCTTCCAGTGAACATTCAGGACTGATCTCCTTTAGGATGGACTGGTTGGATCTCCTTGCAGTCCAAGGGACTCTCAAGAGTCTTCTCCAACACCACAGTTCAAAAGCATCAATTCTTTGGCGCTCAGTTTATAGTCCAACTCTCATATCCATACATGACCACTGGAAAAACCACAACCTTGACTAGATAGACATTTGTTGGCAAAGTAATGTCTCTACTTTTTAATATGCTGTCTAGGTTGGGCATAACTTTTCTTCCAAGGAGTAAGCGTCTTTTAATTTCATGGTTGCAGTCAACATCTACAGTGATTTTGGGGCTGAAAAAAATAAAGTCAGCCACTGTTTCCACTGTTTCCCCATCTCTTTGCCATGAAATGATGGGACCGGATTCCATGATCTTTGTTTTCTGAGTGTTGAGCTTTAAGCCAACTTTTTCACCCTCCTCTTTCACTTTCATCAAGAGGCTCTTTAGTTCTTCTTCACTCTCTGCCAAAAGGGTAGTGCCATCTGCATATCTGAGGTTATTGATATTTCTCCCAGTACTCTTGGTTCCAGCTTGTGCTTCCTCTAGCCCAGCATTTCTCATGATGTATTCTGCATATAAGTTAAATAAGCAGTGTGACAATATACAGCCTTGACGTATTTCTTTTCCTGTTTGGAACCAGTCTGTTGTTCCACGTCCAGTTCTAACTGTTGCTTCCTGACCTGCATACAGATTTCTCAAGAGGCAGGTCAGGTGGTCTGATATTCCCATCTGTTTTAGAATTTTCCACATTTAACTGTAATGCACACAGTCAAAGGCTTTGGCATAGCCAATAAAGCAGAAATAGATGTTTTTTTCTGGAACTCTCTTGCATTTTTGAGGATCCAGGGGATGTTGGCAATTTGATCTCTTGTTCCTCTCCCTTTTCTAAAACCAGCTTGAATATCTGGAAATTCATGGTTCACGTGTTGTTGAAGCCTGACTTGGAGAATTTTGAGCATTACTTTGCTAGTGTGTGAGATGAGTGCAGTTGTGTGGTAGTTTAAACATTCTTTGGCATTGTCTTTCTTTGGGATTGGAATGAAAACTGATGTTTTCCAGTCCTGTTACCACTGCTGAGTTTTCCAAATTTGCTGGCATATTGTGTACATCACTTTCACAGCATCATCTTTTAGGATTTGAAATAGGATTGTTATGTAGAATGAAGTAAATCAGAAAAAGAAAAACAAATACTGTATAACATCACTTATATGAGGAATCTAGAAAAATGGTAGAGATGAACTTACTGCCAAGCAGAAATAGAGACACCAAAATAGAGAACATCATATGGATACTAAGAGGGGAAATGAAGAGTGGGATGAACTGGGACATTGAGATTGACATATGTACACTATTGATGAGCTGTGCTGTGCACTTAGTCGCTGAGTCATATCCGACTCTTTGCAACCCCATGGACTGTAGCCTGCCAGGCTCCTCTGTCCATGGGGATTCTCCAGGAAAGAATTGTGGAGTGGGTTGCCATACCCTCCTCCAGGGGATCTTCACAACCTGTGGATCAAACCCAGGTTTCTCGCATTGTAGGCGGATTCTTTACTGCCTGAAACATCAGGCTCAGAAGCCGTACACTATTGATACTAAGTTTAAAATAGATATTGCCTGGAGAATCCCGTAGACATGGAGCCTGATGAGCTACAATCCATAGTGTCACAGGGTCAGACACGACTGAAGTGACTTAGCATACATGCACACATAAACTTTGCCAACAAATGTCCGTCTCGTCAAGGCTATGGTTTTCCCAGTGGTCATGTATGGATGTGAGAGTTGGACTATAAAGAAAGCTGAGCACTGAAGAATTGATGCTTTTGAACTGTGGGGGGTGGAGAAGACTCTTGAGAGTCCCTTGGACTGCAAGGAGATCCAACCAGTCCATCCTAAAGAAGATCAGTCCTGGGTGTTCATTGGAAAGCCTGATGTTGAAGCTGAAGCTCCAATACTTTGGCCACCTGATGAGAAGTGGTGACTCATTTGAATAGACCCTGATGCTGGGAAGGATTGAAGGCAGCAGGAGAAGCAGACGACAGAGGATGAGATGGTTGGATGGCATCATCGACTCAATGGGCATGGGTTTGGGTGAACTCCAGGAGTTGGTGATGGACAGGGAGGCCTGGCCTGGTGCGGTTCATGGGGTCACAAAGAGTTGGACAGGACTGAGGGACTGAACTGAGCACATAAAATAGATAAATAATAACCTATTGTATAGCACAGGGAACTCTACTCAGTGCTCTGTGGCGACCTAAATAGGAAGTAAATCCAAGAAAGAGGGGAGATATATATACGTATTGTTGTTTGGTCGCTGAGTTGCTTCTGACTCTTTTGTGACCCCATGGACTGTAGCCTGCCACAGCCTGCCTGCCATTGTAGCCTCCTTTGTCCACAGGATTTCCCAGGTAAGAATTCTGGAGTGGGTTGCCATTTCTTTCCCCAGGAGGTCTTCCCAGCCAGGGATGGAACCCCAGTCTACTATTTGGCAGGCAGATTTTTTTTTTTTTTTTTACCACTGAGTCACCTAGGAAACCCATCCATGTATATATAACATATTAAATTTGCTGACAGCAGAAGCTACCACAACATTGTAAAACAATTATGCTCAAATAAAAATCAATAAAAATAAATAAAATAAATTCTCTGTCAGATAACTCTAAGAGACAAATACCCTGGGAAATTTTTTTAATGTTTCTTTTTCCTCTTGTTTTCCATGAAATCTCTTTTATATAAGTGTTTTTAAAATCACAAACATTGTAGATAAAAAATTGTACAAATCCTTCAGAAAGGATTTTGTTTTGCTTCTTCTTTTTAGGGTTAGATTAAGGATAGAGCAACTTATTTAACTCATTCTTAGGGCAAAGCTTGGCTTAAAACAGGAATCATGGTATTGTCAGGACCAGGACTGTTCATAGAGAAAGGGAACACTAAGATTATGGTAACTTTACTGGTATGTTACAGCTTCCATCTCAGCTCCATCACTAGGTCATTATTATTATTGTTTTTTCATTTTGAACTTTTTACTTTGTATTGGGTTTAGCTGACTAACAATGTTGTTATAGTTTCAGGTGAATAGCCAGGGACTCAGCCATACATATACACGTATCCATTTCCCCCCAAACTCCCATCCTCTCCTAAAAATTATTTTGTTTAACTGAGTTTCCTGATCTTCAACCCTCTCAACCATCTAATCATCGCTGTTTCTTCAGGAAACCACACCCAGGTGCTGCCCCAGTGCAATGACTCCCTGTCTGAACAAGCAGACTCTGCAGCCTCAGAGGAGAGCGCCCCCTACTGCTCAGGTGAGGGTCCCACAGGACAGAAGACCCTTCCCATTCCGCAGGTCACCTCCCCATTGTCCCATTTCTCTCTCCTCAGACAGCAGACAGCTCCGCCTGGTGGACGGGGGCGGTCCCTGCGCCGGGAGAGTGGAGATCCTTGAGCAGGGCTCCTGGGGCACCATCTGTGATGACGGCTGGGACCTGGACGATGCCCGCGTGGTGTGCAGGCAGCTGGGCTGTGGAGAAGCCCTCAATGCCACGGGGTCTGCTCACTTCGGGGAAGGATCAGGGCCCATCTGGATGGACGACCTGAATTGCACAGGAAATGAGTCCCACGTGTGGAGGTGCCCTTCCCGGGGCTGGGGGCGGCAGGACTGCAGACACAAGGAGGACGCGGGGGTCATCTGCTCAGGTCTGCGCTGCGCACTGTCCATAGGCTAGGGGATGGATGGGGCCCTGGAGGACGGGAGTCTGAACCCTGGGGGAGAGATGCTGAAAAGACCTGAGAAGGAGGCTTCCCCCCATGGAGCCTGTGTTTCCAGCAGACATGAAGACGAGGTGCTTTTAGTTCCTCCTGCAGCAGCTGAAATTCTGGTCCTTTCTCCTCAGTAGTGTTTACTAGCAGAAGGTTTTCTCAGTTTTCCTTGAAATCAGGGCTCACTCTTCTGGTACATATGGTAGAGAAGTCTTAAAGCCAAGGTGCTAGTTTTTTTGTTTTGTAACAAATTACCACATAGTTAATGGTTTAAAACAACACATTTCTTTCCTTACACTTCTGTAGCTTAGATGTCCAGCAGGAATCTCACTGGACGGGTTCAAGGTTTCAGTAGGGTCACATCACTTCTAGTCTCTGGAAAAGAATCTGTTTCTTGTCTTTTCAAGCTTCTAAAAACTTCCTGCCTGCCTTTGTTCATAACCCCCTCTGTTCATCATCAGACCAGCAACGCTCCACCTCTCTAATCGTTATTCATATTCACATCTCCCTCTAGCCAGAATGGGGAAAAGGATTCCACTGTAAAGGATAGTGAGTCTAAGAATGTGATTAGACTGTGCTCATCTGTTAATCCACCATATTTCAGGTTAATCTCAAGGTTCTTACCTTAATTACATCTGTAAAGTCCCCTCTGCCAGATAAGGAAACAGTCACAGGTCCATTTTCTATCTGCCTCCACACTGTCCACATCACATCCCTTTCACACACTCTTTAGATGTTTTGTCAGGAAGCAGGAGTCAGCTCCGTCTCCCTGCAAGTGTCCAGGCTGGTCTTCCTCACAGTTCATGTTCACTACATCATGGTGGTAGAAATATTTAGAAAGACAGACACAGATGGACAAAGTCAGATAAAAAGGAGACAGGTTTCACTCTGGTTATCTAATGGATTTGCTTCCTCAGCTGAGTCACAGATGTTGTTCACAATTTTGGGGAGAGAGGAAAACCCGGAGCACTGAGTGCAGTGCTCACTGTGTCCTGTCTTCTCCATTTCGATCTTAGAGTTCCTGGCCCTCAGGATGGTGAGCGAGGACCAGCAGTGTGCTGGGTGGCTGGAAGTTTTCTACAACGGGACCTGGGGCAGTGTCTGCCGCAGTCCCATGGATGATGTCACCGTGTCCATCATCTGCAGTCAGCTTGGCTGTGGGGACAGTGGAAGTCTCAACACTTCTGTTGGTCTCAGGGAAGGTTCTAGACCCCGGTGGGTAGATGGAATCCAGTGTCGGAAAACTGACACCTCTCTCTGGCAGTGTCCTTCTGATCCTTGGAAATACACTTCATGCTCTCCAAAGGAGGAAGCCTACATCTCATGTGCAGGTGACTCATGTCTGTTTCTGTGTCTGTCCCAACCCTGTAGGGTATTATTAGTCAGATTTGATCTTTTAAAATCTAAGTGATGCGTTTAAGTTGAGTTTATAAAATGAGGTTTGGATGGAGTTAATTTAATCCTCATGTTCCAAACTTGCTTTATTAAAAGTTTTTAATTGATATAATTGACATAACATTATATTGCTTGCTGTGTACAACATCATGCTTATATATTTGTGTATATTGATAAATGATCACTACAGTAAGTCTGTGTAAGTTATACCCATAACCATATATATAGTTAAATATTTTTCTTATATGATGAGGATGTTTAAGATGTATTTTCTCATCATCTTTCAAATAGACAGTATGGTATTCACTATAGTCACCATGCTGTATGTTATATCTCTTCGCCTATTAATTTTATAACTCAAGTTTATACATTTTGACTACATTTGCCCACACCAAATCCCTCATCATTGGCAGCCACCAACGACTCAGCATCTCTGAACTTGCTTTTTGTTTTAAGATTACACATATAAATGAGATTTTATGGAATTTTTCTTTCTCTGTCTGATTTGTTTCACTTAGCATAATGCCCTCAAGGTCCATCCTTGTTGAAACTGGCAAAATTTTCTTCTTTTTTATGGGTGGATATATGTTTATATTGCATTTTCTTTATCCATTCATCCATCAGTGAAGACTTACCTTGTTTGGCTCTTGTATATATTGCTATAAAATACTAAAAAGTAATGCTGTTAAAGTGCTACAGTCAATATATCGGTCGGCGAATTTGGAAAATTCATCAGTGGCCACAGGACTGGAGAAGGTCAATTTTCATTCCAATTTTGAAGAAGGACAATGCCAAAGAATGTTCAAACTACTGAACAATTGTGCTCATTTCACATGCTATAAGTTTATGCTCAAAGTCTTTCCAGCTAGGCTTCAGCAATAAGTGAGTTGAGAACTTGCAAGATGTACAAGCTGGGTTTAGAAAAGGCAGAGGAACCAGAGATCAAATTGCCAACATTTGTTGAATCATAGAGTAAGCCAGAGAATTCCAGGAAAACGTCTGCTTCATTGACTAGACTAAAACCTTTGATTATGTGGATCACAGCGAACTGTGGAAATTTCTTAAAGAGAGGAGAATACCAGAGCACCTTACCTGCCTCCTGAGAAACCTGTATGCAGGTCAAGAAGCAACAGTTGGAACTGGACATAAACAACCGACTGGTTCAAAATTGGGAAAGGAATTCGTCAAGGCTGTACATTGTCACCCTGTTTATTTAACTTATATGTAGAGTACATCATGGGAACTGCCAGCCTGAATGAATCACAAGCTGAAATCAAGATTGCTGTGAGAGAGATCAACAACCTCAGATACGCGGATGATACCACTCTATTGGCAGAAAGAGAAGAGGAACTAAAGAGCTTCTTGTTGAGGGTGAAAGAGGAGAGTGAAATAGCTGGCTTAAAGCTCAACATTCAACATTCTGAAAATTAAGATCATGGCATGTGGCCCCATCACTTCTTGGCCAATAAAATGGGAGAAAGTGGAAACAAATTTTCTTTCCTTGGGCTCCAAAGTCACTGACGATGGTAACTGCAGTCATGAGATTAAAAGAGGCTTGCTCCTTGGAAGGACAGCTATGACACACCTAGACAGAGTATTCAAAAGCAGAGACATCACTTTGCAGACAAAGGCCCATATAGTCAAAGTGATGTTTATTTCACTAGTCATGTATGGATGTGAGAGTTGGATTATAAAGAAGCTGAGTGCCCAAGAGTTGATGCTTTTGAATTGTGGTGCTTGGATGCCACAATTGAATTGAGTGTCTTGAGCAGCGTGGAGATCCAACCAGTCTATCCTAAAGGAAATCAACTCTGAATATTCATGGGAAGGACTGATGCTGAAGCTAAAGCTCGAATACTTTGGCCACCTGATGAGAAGAGCTGACTTGTTGGAAAATACCCTGATGCTGAGAAAGACTGAAGGCAAAAGGAGAAGGGGGCCACAGAGGATGAGATAGTTAGATAGCATCACCAATTCAGTGGACATGAATTTGAGCAAACTTTGGGAGAAAGTGAAGGACAGAGGAACCTGGCGTGTTGCAGTCCATGGGGCTGCAAAGGGTCAGACACAACCTAGCAACTGAACAAATATTGCTGCAGTGAACACTGGTTTTTCAAGTTAATGTTTCTGTCAGATGAATACCCCAAAGTGAAATTGCCGAATCGTTTGGCAATTCTATTTTTCATTTTTGTTGCACCGCAATACTGTTTCCATAGGGGTTGCATCAACTTACATTCCCTCAACTGTGCAAAAGCTTTTCTGTCTCTTCACATTCTCCTCAACTCCTGTTATTTCTTCTTTCTGTTACTTCTTTCTAGAGGATATGAGGTCATAGCTCACTGTGGGTTTGATCTGTATTTTCTGATGATTATTCATGCTGAGCACGTTTTCATGTACCTATCGGCAAGTTATATGTATTCTTTAAAAAAAAAATTATCAGGTTCTCTGCCCATTTTTTGAAAGTCATATTGTTTGATTTTTGCTACTGAGTTGTGTGAGTACCTTGTATATTTTGGATAATAGTTTTTATCAGAAATATAATATGTAAATATTTTCTCTAATTCCATAGGTTGCTTTTTCATTTTGTTGATGGTTTCCTTAATTGGACAGAAGCTTTGTAGCCTTATGTGGTCCCAACTGCTTGTTTTCACTCTTGTTCTCTTTGATTTTGGTGTCAAATCCAAAAAATCCTCACGAAGACTGACTGACGTCAACAATTTTATTTTCTGTTTTTGCATGTAGAAATTTTATGGCTTCAGAACTTGTGATCAAGTCTTTAATCTATTTTGAGTTAATTTTTGTGAGTGGTGTAAGATAGTGGTTCCATTTCATTCTTTTGTATGTGGCTGTCCAGTTTTCCCAATGCCATTTACTGAAAAAACTGTCCTTTCTTCATTGCATATTCTTGGCTTCTTTGTAAAAAATTAATTGATTGTACAAATGTGGGTTTATTTCTGGGCTCTCTATTCTGTTCCTTTGATCTCTGTGTCCATTTTTATGCCAACAACATACTGTTTGACTAATATAGCTTTGTAATATAGTTTGAAAACAGAAAGCATGACACTTCCAGCTTTGTTACTCTTGCTCAAGATTGCTTTGGTATTCAGTGTCTTTTGTGGTTCCATGAAAATATTAGGAGTGTTTGTCTGTATCTGTGAAAATTTCCATTGAAATTTTGGTAAGAATTGCAGTGAATCTGTAGATTGCTTTGGGTAGTATGGGCATGTTAATAATATTAGATCTTCCAATCTATGAGCACAGAATATCTTTCCATTTATTTGAGTCTTCTTCAGTATCTTTCATCAATGTCTTATAGTTTTCAGTGTACAAGTCTTTCGTCTGCTTGCTTAAATTTATTCTTCGATATTTTATTCATTTTCATGCAAATGCAAATAGAATTGTTTTCTCAGTTTCTCCTTATGGTAGTTTGTTGTTAGTGCATAGAAAGGCAACTGATTTTTGTATTTAGATTTTTCATTCTACAACTTTACTGAGTGTATTAGTTCTCATATTTTTGGTGAAGTCTTTAGGGTTTTCTATATATACTACCATGTAAGGAAGTCTCCTTCCTCATGAGTCTGATGGTAAAGAATCCATCTGCAATGCAAGAGACCCGGGTTTGATCCCTGAGTTGGGAAGATCCCCTGGAGGAGGGAATGGCAACCCACTCCAGTATCCCTGCCTGGAGAATCCCAATGGGCAGAGAAGCCTGGCAGGCTGCAGTCCTTGGGGTAGCAAAGAGTCAGAGACGACTGAGTGACTAACACTTTCACTTTTCAATGTGCAAATAGTGTCAGTTTTGCCTCTTCCTTTCAGATTTGGATGTCTGCTTTTCTTTTATTGCCTGATGGATCTGGATGGGACTACCAAAACTAAGCTGAATAAAAGTGGTGAGAGTAGATAATTTTGTCTTGTGTTTGATTTCAGAGGAAAAGTTTTTGGTTTTGTACAGTCAAATATGATGTTAGCTGTGAACTTCTCATATGGCCTTAATTATATTGAGATGCAATCCTTTGTAAAAGAGTTTTTATCATAAATGGATTTTGAATTTGTCAAACATTTTTTCTGCATCCTTTGAGATATGATTTTTACCTTCATTTTGCTTATTTGGTGTATCACATTGATTAGGTTGTGAATGTTGAACTATCCTTGTATCCTTGGAACAAGCATCACTTGATTATGGTGTATGATTCTTTTAGTGTATTGTCAAATTCAGTTTTCTAATATTTTGTTGAGGATTCTTGCACTTACATTTATCAGAGTATTAGCCCATAATTTTCTTTTCTTGTGGTGTCCTTATCTGGTTTTGGTATCAGAATAATGTTGGCCTTGTAAAATGAATTTGGAAGTGTTTCTTTCTTCTGTTTTTGGAAGAGTTTGAGAAGGCTCCACCACTAAATACTGTTACATTGGGAACTGGGATTTTGAAAATAAATGTTGAATGAAATAAATAAGTGTTGAGGAGGGCAACAAATAGTCAAACCATAGAACCTTACTTCCTTCAACATTTCTCTCTGTTTCTCTCTCTCCTTCCCTCCCCCTCCACATACACAAACACACACACCGTATTCAGGTAAACCATGAGAGGTATGCTGGATGTTGCCTGAAACCTATAGCTAGGAGAATGTGGGGACAGATACTTCAAAAGCAGAGGCTCACTCCTTTCCTTGCCTCTCTTTTTTCATCTCTTTGTCTTTTCCATTTGAAAGCCAAAGAGGCATTAAACTATTAGACCTTTTATTGATGATATTTTTCCTACAACTAAACACTGAGAATTGAGAGGTGGTAATGTCTTTGACCATGAAAATGAGCAACACCTTCACAAAGGTCCCACCATCATTTTCTCAGAGGTTCTCTGCGTAGAGTGGGTAGGAGGTTTGATAGAGTGATCTGGAAAGAATATACAGATTTTGATACTTTATGACAGGTACTATTTACCCTTCTGGTTTTTTGCGTTGCTTTGAATTTGTATTGATTTCTCTCAGCTTCAATTCTTTTATGTATACTTTTCAGTCTTTTGTTTGTTATTTCTGCATCTTCTCAATACAAATTTTTCTCAGTAGGTTTTCTTCTTTACTCTATTGCAAAAATTGTTGCCTTACTCTGTGTACATATATGTGTACATATATCTTCTTAGAATTCTACTAAGTCTTTCCTGTATATTTCCTTTTTAAGAGATTCCTAACCAACACTATGGGCTTTTCTGGTGGTTCAGACAACAAAAAATCTGCCTGCAGTGCAGGAGACCTGAGTTCGATTCCTGGGTAGGGAAGATCCAGCGGAGAAAGGAATAGCAATCTACTCCAGTATTCTTGCCTGGAAAATCCTATGGACAGTGTAGCCTGGTGGGCTGCATTCCATAGGTCACAAACAGTCAGACACGGCTGAGCGACTAACACACACACATATAACCAACACTGCATTGTAGATTAATTATCTTCCAATTAAAAATAAATTTAAAAAAGTTTCCTTTTACAACAGTAGTCTTCACTTGCCCACTTGTTACACTGAATAGTAGGTAAGAGTAGCTTATAATCTATCTAATAACTTTCCATTAAAATTACGTGTGAGATTTTGAATATAAATTAACTGTTCTTCTGGGCGGATTATTTTAATATGAGCTATTATCATAGACTATTTCCAGTCATTTATATTTGGTTTACTATTTCACTGATTAGTGTGAATTTAAAGTTTTATTTTACTGAATTTTATTCATCTATTCATTCATTCAATAAATATTTACCAAGCCCCTATCTAGGTATTTAGCAAAGGTTTTCCATAGATATTTGATGAATGAGTGCATACAATGTGCAGGCACTGTCCTGACAGCGGAAACATGGCATATATAAGATATACAAGGTCCTTCTTCTAATGGAACTTTCATTCAGAGGAGTGTGTGTGTACATTTGTAGATGTCTGTGTTTATATCTGCTGTGGGAATGTGAAGACTGATAAACAAGTAAATATTTAAGGTAATTTCAGCTGGTGATCAGATGCAGTGAGTTTCAGCCCAGGAGATAATAAGCCTGTGTATTCCTGTGTCCTTTGCACTGAGTCAGATCTTAGATAATCTTATTTGGGGACAAGAACACGCCCAATGTCCCTGATCCAGTGTTTCCCTCTTGTTTGCAGAAAGAAGACCCAAGAGCTGCCCAGCTGCTGCCCCCTGCACAGGTACGTCAGCCCCGCCCCCTCCCCAGGGCCCCAGGGGCTCCTTCCTCCCACCAGGGGAGTCACAGGAGGGGCTGCTGCCTTTTCAGACAGAGAGAAGCTCCGGCTCAGGGGAGGAGACCGCGAGTGCTCAGGGCGGGTGGAGGTCTGGCACAGCGGCTCCTGGGGCACCGTGTGCGATGACTCCTGGAGCCTGGCAGAGGCCGAGGTGGTGTGTCAGCAGCTGGGCTGTGGCCCGGCCCTGGAAGCCGTGCGGGCCGCGGCGTTTGGCCCTGGAAACGGGAGCATCTGGCTGGACGAGGTGCGGTGTGGGGGCAGGGAGTCCTCCCTGTGGGACTGTGCTGCGGAGCCCTGGGGGCAGAGCGACTGCAAGCACGAGGAGGATGCTGGCGTGAGGTGCTCTGGTGAGTGAGGGGCTCGGGGTCCGTCCTGGGTGAGCTGGGGCAGCGCGGGGGCAGTGGGCTGGGCCGGGCGTGGTGGGGAGTTTGTGTTCAAAGAGTGTCCGGGTGCTGGGGCTCTGATCTAGGACGGGGGAGCTGGGAGGACTGGACACTGGTGTTGTGGAGCCTGGGGGGTGATTTCAGGCTCAGGAGGGATAATTGGACTTGCCCTGCTTTCTGGCCAATTCCCTCTCTTCACACTGCTGTTTTTCTCTTTAGGTGTAAGGAAAACAGCGCCCCCGACTGCAGCAGGTACTGTGAACCCCCATGGGCAGGAGAGAATACTCAGGTCTGGGGGCCTGTTCTGTGGGCCCTCTGACAGCTCAGGAGAGGAAAGAGCCTGAGGAGCCCTGGCTGGTGGGGAGGAGCCTAGGGTGATATGTTGGGGAACTCCTCTGCCTTGGTTCCTGGGGCCACATTTTTCTCACAACTGGGATACTAGGGAGATGGGTTCCTGTGTTGCAGAATCTAAGGTTCTTCCACCTGCCCCTGAGTGTTGCTCCTCATCAGTGAGGTGCGGGTCCCAGGACTGTTTGACGGTCTGTCTCCTGAAGCCCAAGGAGAAGAGATGAGCCGGGTCCTCAGAGGCTGTCTCGGCAGGGCAGCTCCCTGACAATCCCCGGCTCTGCCTGGGGGCCACACGGGCCGAGTGGCGTTGACTCATCTCAGGATGAGAACTGGGGGAGCCAGGTCACTGTCAGTGCACTTGTGTCTGAGGCTGGGACGCCATCGTCTGGAGCCCCTGGGAATGCTGGCACAGGGGGTTTCTCTGTGCCCAGGACCTTCTCCACACCCTGTTGCCTTGTTCTCTTTAGGGTCCAGACCAGTTTCAAGTCCTCTCCCTGGCTTCTTCTCCCTGGCTGGGGTCCTCTGCCTCATCCTGGGAGCCCTTCTCTTCCTGGTCCTCATCATCCTGGTGACTCAGGTGCTCAGATGGAGAGCAGAGCGCAGAGGTGGGCTGCAGGGGGGACTGGGGACCAGGGAGCATGTGTGCAGGCAGGAGATGGGGCGGGGGTGAGGAGGGGAGCCTGGGCCAGGTCTCTGTTCTGAGTCTGCAGAACTCCATGTGCTCCGTGCTCACCTATAAGGCCTGAGGTTATTAGGACTGCGACGTGAACTCTTAATAAGTCATGGCCTCTCCTATGGGACCAGACAGAGTTGGGGCTGAGCTGTGAATTCAGGTCAGATGAGGGGAGAAGGTGCTGACACGGTGCACGGGGTGGGAGATGATGCCGAGGTCCCGGCAGCCTCCGTATGAGCATCGGGGAGATGAAAGTGGGCCGGTTGGACTGGGGTGTCTGGGGTGGCACCTCTGACCTGCTGGGGGATCTCTCAGCCCTATCCAGCTATGAAGATGCTCTTGCTGAAGCTGTGTATGAGGAGCTCGATTACCTTGTGACTCAGAAGGAGGGCCTTCTGGGCAGCCCAGGTGGGTGTCTCTGTCTGCCCTCCTGGGACCTCTGGTTGTCACACCCCCTGGGTGTGCACATTTTCTCAGCTTCTGCAGACCCGACACGTTCCCCAGGTTCACAGAGGCGGCTCTCCAAAGTGGCAGGATGGCCTCTCACAGCCCTGTGAGCCCCAAGCCTCTGTCTACACTGCGAGAGCCAGACCCATCCCTTCTCAGCTTTAACATTGGTCCCGTGGGTGTGGGAGGGTCATTCTGTGTGTTGTGTGATGTGTTTCTCCACTTTAGGCTTCTTGTCAGATGGTGAGGACAACAATGACTCCAGATCCGCTCCAGGTAATAGAGGTGGACCTGCTTCAGCTGAGTGTTGCGGAGGAGAGTTTCCCTCCTCATGGAGAGGAGATGTAAGGGGAGCAGTCTTCTTTTGATGGATGAGGGATCACTTGTGTCTAGATAGGGTCTGTCCTTCTCCTTCTCTGGCTGTTCTGTGATGTTTCACATTTGGGGCTGGGCTCTCTGTGTTCAGAATCACAAGAGACACACTCTGGCTTTAAAAATAACATCTGTAAAGCACAGTTTGTCAAAATACTTTAGTAATGCTCAATGGTGGGAGAGTTGCTTTGAGATATATGTTTTCAATCAGGAAATATTAAGATATGTAAGGTCATGCTTTGGTTTATGAACACATCAAATTGAAACATGGTCTTAGAGAAAAAAATCTTTTAAAACAAGGAGTGACAGGTGCCTCTATTTAGCAGCTCAGAAATGCTGGGTCAGAAGGGATCTTAGGTATTTCCTAGACCAACCCACTTAGTGTGGTTTCATCTGACCCCTGCTCTGCGCTCAGAAGCCCCAGATCAGAAGGCCTATGCCCTTGGTGAGGATTATGATGATGCTGAAGAGGTACCAGTGCCTGGGGCTCCACCTGCCTCTCAGGGGAGTGAGGAGGAAGTGCTCCCAAAGAAGGAAGATGGGATGATGTCTCAGACAGGTGAGTGAAGTTAACTGATCCCCTGTAATCTTTGGTCTCTGTCCTGGAAAGGGTGAATTTGAGCTCAATGTCCAGCCTCTGTACAGTTTCTCATGCGTTTGAGAATCTCATTCATGGGTAATCTCATGCATTTGATGGGTTTTCCCTGGTGGCTCAGATGGTAAAGAATCTACCTGCAATGTAGGAGAGCTGGGTTTGATCCCTGGATCAGGAAGATCCCCTGGAGAAGGGAATGGCTATCCTCTCCAGTATTCTCACCTGGAGAATCCCATGGATAGAGGATCCTGTTGGGCTACAGTTCATAGGGTTGCAAAGAGTCAGATACAGCTGAACAACTAGCCCTTCACTGCCTGGAGGCAGGTCTTCTCAGAGCTCCTGTGTGAGCATAGGTCTCCTGTGATGCAGGGTTTCCGCATGAGCTGAGGCCCCAGAGACCACATGGACTGGATCTAGAGGACAGCTGGGATCCATCCTCACTGTAACTGATATGAAATAGTCTGAGCCTCCCTGCCCACCCCTGGGTCCCAGGGATGCTTTGTCATCACCACTTGCTTAACTTGCTTCCTCCTCACTGTCTGGCCCCCTTGTCTCTGTTCTAAATCATACCTCTCTTTCCTCTTTCAGGCTCTTCTCTAAATGTCTCTAGAGGAGAAGCTGATCCTGGGGAAGGAGAAGAGAGACCCTGGCTGCTCCAGGGGGAGACTGGGGACCCTGGGTACGATGATGCTGAACTAAGTGCCCTGGGAATATCCACAGTGACTTTGCCTTGATGTTATATTAAACATAAGATCATGCCACAGATATTCTAACTGCCTGTATCTCAATAGAATAGTGCTGATCTGTGATTGTGTTATATGGAAATTGCTCAAAATGAAATATTTTGAATAAAGTAAATTTTTTTTTTTTGCTTTATTAATTATTACCAAGTTCTGTCAAATGTTTTTAGAGGATTGGCTCTCAAATACCATTTTTCTCACAGGAAATACAAGATGAGTACACTGCCCTGTTTTCTCACATCCTTCAAAGGCTAATGAGGACGTGACTTAGCCCACGAAGACAGATACTCCAGGTCATTCTTACTAATAAAAAGTACCTAAATTTGGTCCACATTCACTCTGTCCTTCCTAGCAAGATGAATTGTTGACCAGAAAATATAGTCAGAATCTGGTAGAGTTATTTTATTTGGTGGGAATGCTTAGGACTCTAAGCCCTGGAGACAGCATCTCAGTAGCTCTGAGAAAACTGCTCCAAGGAGGCAGGAAGGGAAGTCAGGCTGTATACAAGTTTGCAACAAAGGGAGCAGGAAGTCTGAACATCAAAGATCAGGTATCAAGTTAAGGAATTTAGCATGCTATGTATGGGAAGATGCAAGCCTCTGGTCTCACTGAATTCATTCCTTTCATATGCAGCTTAGTTATCTGGGGCCAACCCTGTTTTCTTGTTCACCTTTAGGAGTGGCAGATGGCTGCTTCTTGCATTTCCCCAGCTCCTCAGCAATCACCATGGGGAGTGGGAGCATCCCCTGGATCATAGTCTTGGGATCCCTCATTCATGTTTGGAGGCCAGAAATCGCTGATGGTTGTTACATTTCTTGTTTACTGACATGGCAGGAGATATTTTCATTTCACAAACTCATGGTAAAAACCCAATCCTGAACATTCCTGTATGTTCTTCCCTGAGATGTCACATCACCTGTTTTTAACTTATTCTTGGGCACCAGACTTGGGTGTGAGTTTCAAAGTAGGAGTTTGCTGGTGGGAGAGAATGGATACAGTTTTCCTTATCCTGCTTAAGAGTTCATGGGTCAATTAAAACTCTAACTCTAGGTAACTACCTCTGCCTTTTCATCTCTCATTCCCTAGGTTACTTTATCTGTTTATTCCTCAGGCAGATATAGATTCCTCTTTGCTCTTCTCCCATGTCGATTTGTTATCAAATCCTTATGAATCCATTCTTTCCATCCCTGCCTACTATTTCTTCAGAACGTTGCCATTTCTTGTCTGTTCAATTATCTAGCCTTCTGAGCAAATTATATCAGCTCATATCTCTCTCTGAGTTGATGGATGGCAAATTGATGCTCAGTCACACCCTGCATCCACGTGGGACAAGAGGGCAAGAAAGTGGAGACTTAGGCAGAGGGGATCCAGAAGAAGGGATAGATGGGAAAATCAGGTATGTTTGTCTATTTATGTTTCAAAGATGTGGATGGAGGGGTCTGATATGATTGAATTCTTAAAGGAAGAATTTCAGACCAATGGGCTCCTCTGAAGATGTACTGTTTCAAGATTGCTTTAATCTGTTTACTACTGAAAATGTAAACGTGATCCTGCTGTGATTCTTCAGGGTAGAGAGAGCTGTCATGTAGGAGTGGCCAAGTAAAGATTACATTTCTCCACACCACCCCTCTCCCCCAGTTCCATTGTGGACATGTGGAGAGGTTGCTGAACTAATATAAGACCTGAGAGTGATGGCCTGGTTGTGAGTTGAACCCACCCAGTTCCTGGCTCATGGCTCTGCATGGTGTCCAGGGCTCTGACCTACAGTCATGCTTGCAGTCTTCATAGTTCTAGGCTGTGCTTGAGGATGGGAAGTTGCCCAGGACTTCTCCCAGGGCAGCTTACACGGCTATTCACCATTGGGAAGTGATGAAATAAATGACACATGATGAAAGAAATAAAGAATACCCACCAAGAAGCTCAAGGAACTCAAAAAAATGCAGATAATGGAATTTAGGAAAAGAATATGTGAACAAAATAAGATTAAAAAGTTATTTTTCATCATCATTATTGCTTTTAATTTTTGGTTTCACTGGTTTTTTGTTGATGCATGTGGGCTTTCTTTAGTTGTGGCAAGCAGGCACTCCTTCTCTTTGTGGACAGCAGGCTTCTTTATGCAGGGGCTTCTCTTGTTGCGGAGCACTGGCTCTATGCACAGAGACTTCAGTAGTTGCAGCATGCCTGCTCCTATTTACAATTTGTGGAACCTAGAGCATGGACTCAATAGTTGTTGGGCACAGACTCTTGCATTGCTCTGCAGAATAAATTCAGTTTTTCTGGTTTTTGTTTGTTTGTTTGTTTGTTTTTACAGAGACCAAAACCATAAAAAAGGAAGCAAACAGGGAACTTGCTGATGGTTTAGTGATTAGGATTCGATGCTTTCACTGCTGTGCATGAATTCTATTCTGATCAGGGAACTGACATCCCTCAAGCTGTGCAATAGGCAGAGAAAGAGAAGGAACCAAATAGAAATTCTGTTTCTTAAGATTACAGTGAATGAAATGCAACAAAATATAAAATACTACAGAGAGCATCAGCAACAGCAGAAGAATCTTTGAGGCAGAAGACAAGACAATTGAAATTACCTGGCCAGGGGACAAAGAAGAGAAAAAAAGAATGAAAAGGTGTGAAAGAAGCTGTGTGAAATATGGGATAACATTCACAGAAACAACCTGCACATTACTGAAGTCCCAAAAGGAAAAGGGAGGGAGAAAGGGACAGAGATTGTACTTAAAGAAATAATACCAGAAAAGTTTCAAATTTGATGACATTTAGACATCCAAATTCATGTAGCTGTCAGGGGAGTGTGTAATTTCCTCGGTTCTGTTTTGTCACAACAAAAATTTGAAGCAGCGGGCCAGTGTTAAAGCCCTTGGACAAACCGTGTCACAGCTCTCAGACAGATCGTGTCACAGCTCTCAGACAGACCGTGTCACAGCTCTCAGACAGATCGTGTCACAGCTCTCAGACAGACCGTGTCACAGCTCTCAGACAGACCATGTCACAGCTCTCAGACAGATCCGTGTCACAGCTCTCAGACAGACCATGTCACTGCTCTCAGACAGACCGTGTCACAGCTCTCAGACAGACCATGTCACAGCTCTCAGACAGATCCGTGTCACAGCTCTCAGACAGACCATGTCACTGCTCTCAGACAGACCGTGTCACAGCTCTCAGACAGATCAGTGTCACAGCTCTCAGACAGACCGTGTCACAGCTCTCAGACAGATCAGTGTCACAGCTCTCAGACAGACTGTGTCACAGCTCTCAGACAGATCAGTGTCTCAGCTCTCAGACCGTGTCACAGCTCTCAGACAGATCAGTGTCCCAGCTCTCAGACAGACCATGTCACAGCTCTCAGACAGACCGTGTCACAGCTCTCAGATCAGTGTCACAGCTCTCAGACAGATCCGTGTCACAGCTTTTAGACAGATCAGTGTCACAGCTATCAGACAGATCCGTGTCACAGCTCTCAGACAGATCAGTGTCACAGCTCTCAGACAGACCGTGTCACAGGTCTCAGACAGATCGGTGTCACAGCTCTCAGACAGATCAGTGTCACAGCTCTCAGACAGATCGGTGTCACAGCTCTCAGACAGATCGGTGTCACAGCTCTCAGACAGACCGTGTCACAGATCTCAGACAGATCGGTGTCACAGCTCTCAGACAGACCGTGTCACAGCTCTCAGACAGATCGGTGTCACAGCTCTCAGACAGACCGTGTCACAGCTCTCAGACAGATCGGTGTCACAGCTCTCAGACAGACTGTGTCACAGCTCTCAGACAGACCATGTCACAGCTCTCAGACAGATCAGTGTCACAGCTCTCAGACCGTGTCACAGCTCTCAGACAGATCAGTGTCACAGCTCTCAGACAGACCGTGTCACAGCTCTCAGACAGATCAGTGTCACAGCTCTCAGACAGACCATGTCACAGTTCTCAGACAGATCGGTGTCACAGCTCTCAGACAGATCGGAGTCACAGCTCTCAGACAGATCAGTGTCACAGCTCTCCGACAGACCATGTCACAGCTCTCAGACAGATCAGTGTCACAGCTCTCAGACAGACTGTGTCACAGCTCTCAGACAGACCATGTCACAGCTCTCAGACAGATCAGTGTCACAGCTCTCAGACCGTGTCACAGCTCTCAGACAGATCAGTGTCACAGCTCTCAGACAGACCGTGTCACAGCTCTCAGACTGACTGTGTCACAGCTCTCAGACAGACCGTGTCATAGCTCTCAGACAGATTGGTGTTACAGCTCTCAGACAGACTGTGTCACAGCTCTCAGACAGATCAGTGTCACAGCTCTCAGACCATGTCACAGCTCTCAGACAAATCGATGTCCCAGCTCTGTGTTTAGCTCAGTTTTATTTAGAAAATAAAGGAAAATACATCCTCGATGTGTGAGGGCTTGACGACCCAAAAGACATGAAGAAAAGAGAGGGGGTGGGGGGGGAGCAAGCAATTAGAGAGAGCAAGAAAGAGAGCCAGAGAAAGACCCCGGCCCCTTGGCTCCTCTTTTTACATGTTTTTTTCTTCCCCCTGGGCTCTTTGTTCTACCTGAGGTGTTCACTTTGGTCCTCGGATCTTCCTTTGTTCTATTTTCATGGGCTTTTTCTTCCTTGTCTTTTAGCCACCGCCATTCTGGACGGCTGTTTCCTGTTCTAACCGTTGCAGGAAGGGGGACCCCTTCCAGGGCCCAAAACTGGGCTCTTGTCTAACACTCGGAAATGAATTGTCCGAGGAGACACATGTGCTGACAAAGCAAGAGATTTTAATGGGAAAGGGCACCAGGAGAGCAGGAGGGTAAAGGAACCCAGGAGAACTGCTCTGCCGCTGGCTTGCAGTCTTGGGTTTTATGGTGATGGGATTACTTTCTGGGTGGTCCCTGGCCAATCATTCTAATTCAGAGTCTTTCCTGGAGGCGCACGCATCGCTCAGCCAAGATGGATGCTAGCGAGAGGGACTCTGGGAAGTGGACGAACACGCGGTGTCTCCTTTTGACCTTTCCAAACTCTTCCGGCTGGTGGTGGCTGATTAGTTCCGTATTCCTTATCAGGATCTCCTGTCATAAAACAACTCATGCAAATGGTTACTATGGTGCCTGGCCAGGGTGGGCGGTTTCAGTCAGTGTGCTTCCCCTAACATAACTACCTAACACTGCTGATAAGTCGCCCCTCAGAGTTCACTCAAAATGATGATCTCCAAGACACATTGTTTATAATCAAGACAAAGAGAATTTTAGAAGCATCAAGAGAAAAGCAAATGCTCACAGCAAAGGAATTCCCTTAAGAATATCAGTGGACTTCTCAAAAGAAAACTGGCAAGCCAGGAGAGAAAGGGATGATATATTCAAAATGATGAAAGTAAACCTGCCAGCCAAGAACACTTTTATCTGGAAGGTTGTCTTTCAGAAATGAAGATGAGATGAAGACTTTCCCAAACAAACAACAGTTGAGGGAGTTCACCAACACAGGTTTGTCTCACAAGATTGTTGAGGGGAGTTCTTCAAGCTAAATGAAGGATGGTAATTATTATATGAAAGAAGTGAAAACAGACAACAGACTTGTAAATGTAAATATGTAATCTAATACAGAATTCTCTAATACTGAATATGGTAGTGTGCTAACAACCAGTTAGCTCTAGTCTAAGGGAAGTGTTAAAATAACTACAGAGAAAAATATTTTGTTAGTGATATACAGTATAAAGAGAGGCAAATTCTGACATCAGAAACAGAAAGTACAGGAGGAGATCAAAAGGTAGAGCTTCTGTATGTGGTTGAAATTAATTTGGTGTCAGTGTAACAGAGCCTCTTGTGTCCATAAGATGTTATATGTGAGCCATTGTGGCAGCAAAAATGTGAAAACCTACAGTAGACTCACAAAAGGTAAAGAGAAAAGAGTCAAAGCACATCATTATCCAAAACCATCAGTTCACAGTTCTAACTGTTGGACCCAACAGTCGAATTGTCTTGGTCTCTACAGCATCCTTCAAGATCAGCCCCAGAGGACTCTCCTTTCACAAAATAAAAGACTAATTAGTCTGTTTGTTATGACAAGCCAAAGAACTCTTTCTGCACCTCATCTCCTTCCTTATATCATACAGATGGTGTAGCTGTACTTTTTTAATTGCAAATTTTCTTCTGTTGATATTCCTATGTGGTTTTAATGGAAAAATTGCCAAAAGATAAATCATGCCAATACCCTGTATCCTCTGTTGGGTCTGATTAAAACTTAATAAGAAGCCATATGTGAGTGTGTTGTGGTTTGTCTTGTGTAACCTTAGAGATAGAGATTTGCAGAGTTCGTTGTGATGTATCTGGTGTTGATGTGCATCTTCTTTTTGAAAATCAACTTCTGCCCTGTTAATTGCTGAAAACATTTGCCTTTAAAACAAAAATATCAATCAGCTAAATGATGTCCTCAAAAATAGTTATTTATATTAAAGATAATTTCTCTTAAATGTCTGGCATAGTACCATTCAGTCATTCAATAAACATTAGCTGAATATCTATTAAGTTACAGAGAGTGGAAATACAGAACTTACACACAGGTTTAGTCTCACTCCAATCCTGGGCCCTGGAAGGGCCTTAGCAGATACTTGCAGCCTGCAAGAGCCTTGGGTAGCATACCCAGATGTGGAAAGATTTGATGATAAGGAAAAGAGAATCTGTTCACAGACTTTTAGATGTTAAACAGGAACACATTTCCCCTTGTTTCCAGAGTTCTTAGGCTGGTCTGCAGGCTGGATTCAGCTACACCAAAGCTCCATGTGCAATAAAGCATCAGTTCATAGAGTTCTAGTCTGAGCAACCACTCAGTCTTTGAACTACGAGGGCCACCCCAGTGACATTAATCTTGGGTTTAAGAGGCTTAAGAATGACCACCTAAAAGAACTGAATAGTTCTGGAGTTGGTCATTACATCAACTCTGAACAGAGGTGGATTAATCATGAAGCTAATGAAGCTTCAACCTCACATCCTCTCCTTACACCAGCCCCTTCCAAGTCCTGTGAGGAGAGCCCCAGGGCTGTGCTCACAAGGATATAGGTTTTGAAACAGCCATTTTCTTGAGATGAGGAAAAAAAATATTCAGCAAAATGATTTCTTAACCAATTTATTTCTTGACCATGGAACACTAAATCCAGGAATCAGATTTGTTCAGGAAATCAAGAGAAAACTGAGGGTGCTTAGAAAATACATGCTGCCTTTTCATTAGTACAGGATTGGTGAAAGGTAAAATAGGATCAGAGATGATGGACTGGCTAACTCAGAGGAAAGAAGAGCTGTTTAAGAATGAAGGTGAAGATGCTGAGAGACAAATTCGGGAAACTGAGCCTGACTGTCAGCACAGAGTGATGTAAAGGGAACAGGAGATGCACCGGGGCGGGTGCTGTTAGACGGGATTTAGATCTAGTTGTTGGTCAGTCAGAAATGGTGACTGAGAAACAACCAAGTCCAACAGAGGAAACAAGGTGAGACCTGAGGGAGCAGCTTGGGGTGAAGACACAGAAGGATGGGAGAGCCAGGAAAGTTTCTGGTTCATGTGATAGATTCTGTCTTCTTTTCAAGTCTTCTTTCTCCTTTGTACCCATCAGAAGAGACTCTGTTCTGCCGCTGGAAAAAGTGACCCGCAAATCTCAGTCACACACACACACAGAAATGCACACATACACATACATCCATATACAGACACACACACACTCATCACAACCTACAGATGTCTGTGGTCAGTGAGGCTCTTGCACGTGCTTCTGGCACACGCAGCTTTTGTGACAGGAAAAGGAGAGAGACTACAGAGTCACTCGGGCTTTTCCTGCCTCCACTCGGAAGTGACACAGGTGACACCAGCCACATTTCGTTGCCCAGAATGAGTCCGTGAGGACTGGAAATACAGCTATTTGACGAGTATTACTGTCTATTCACGTCCTTCAGTAGAACTCTTGAGAGCAGTGCTGTCAGTTTTTTCTCACCTTGGAGAAGCTTCTGAGGTACAGCTCTGTGCAGAGATTGAACGCGATCTGACCCTCCCAGAGTGGGATTTGAAGGCATTTTGTATTTGGCTCCTTTGGCTGGTGTGTCTCTGACTCCTTACTCCACCTCAGTCTGTGCCGAGGGGGATTAGTCAGGTATGTGTCTCCCCTGCCTCCACCTCCCTTCCCCACTCAGTATCACTAACTGCAGGGTGATTTTTCAGTATTTGTTCACGCGTTCATTTCTTATCCAATGTTTGTTAAGCTCTCTCTATATGTCTTTACTTGAGCTTATAGAAGCATTGAAGAATAAAACACACTACTTGCTCTCAAGAAGCCCCCTCTTTAGAGACAATAAGAAAGTTTCCATTTTTACAGATTGAAGAGACACAGCAGTAGTTTTGAGCTGGAGGAATTAGAAAGAGTTCACAGAGATGCCAACTCTCTGCTTTAAAATACAAAGATATACATATTTTCTTTCTGTAGTGGGCTTAAAAACATATCCTCTAGAATTCAAATATGCATAAATGTAATATTTGCTATTTTTATAACTGATTTCATCTTGTGCAGTAGCAAGGGATGTTTACATGGATTGAAAGTTCCACAGAGTTAACCCAAACTGTCCAATTCAAAATGACAGACTCTCCCATTTAAAATTTGTCCCCCAAGTTAGCTTGGGTTTATGATAATAATTATCTTGTCTAGTTGAAGCTCCCTGCTGAGCCTGGTTTTCATCTATTCAAGGAGGTATCTTCTTGTCTCTCCTCCTACAGATGGTGTCTGGGGTGAGAGGGTTTCTTACTTTCCAAGAGCAGTGGGAAAGGGTCCTTGGTCTGCATGCTCTCCACTTAGAATCTGCTTATGTTTGATTCAGTAGCTTTGATTGCTCTGGTCCCTGGGTATCTGATGCTGCACTATGGAGGAATGTATGAGGCCAATTCAGTGCCACACTCTCTGTTAGATGTTGCTTGTTTTAGACTGTAAAGGGCTGAAGAGAGATGATGGGCTGGACCTCAGGCAGCTCATGACCAGTTCATGACCAAGCTCATCACACATCCTTGTGATGAAGTGGTCTTTGGTAAAGAAGCCTTTACCAACTTGGTCTCATCCATACAAGGAATACAGATGTGAGGTGGATCTCCAACACTCTGGTATAACAAATCACTTGTTTCCTTTTAAATTTGTATACTTATTTTTTAATTCAAAAGTATTTTGTATATTTTTTGTATATACACATATATCTAGTAGTCATGTATGGATGTGAGAGTTGGACTATAAAGAAAGCTGAGCACCTAAGAATTGATGCTTTTGAACTGTGTTATTGGAGAAGACTCTTGAGAGTCCCTTGGACTGCAAGGAAATCCAACCAGTCCATCCTAAAGGAGATCAGTCCTGGGTGTCATTGGAAGGACTGATGCTGAGGCTGAAACTCCAATTCTTTGGCCATCTGATGCGAAGAACTGACTCATTGGAAAAGACCCTGATGCTGGGAAAGATTGAGGGCAAGAGGAGAAGAGGGCGACAGAGGATGAGATGGTTGGACGGTATCATCGACTCAATGGACATGGGTTTGGGTGGACTCTGGGAGTTGGTGATGGACAGGGAAGGCGTGGTGTGCTGCGGTTCATGGGGTCACAAAGAGTTGGACATGACTGAGAGACTGAACTGAACTGAGCTGATTTTGTATATTAGTCACTCTGATTGGTCCTGAAAATGTCCCTCTACCAAGGATATTTAATTATTTACTTTTCTAGCAAAGAGATTACTTACCCTCTGAAACCTCCATATTTTCATGGTGATTTGGGGATAATAAAGCTACATATTGTATTGCTTTACAATCAATAAGACGAAATAAACAGTCTAAATTAAAGAAAATGATTCTTCCTGGTTTTACTTCTGCATTTCTGATTCAATACAAAAGCTGTTAAACTAAAATTTTTTTATAACAAAATTTCTTCCTGTTACAGTTTGTGGTTTGAATTGAAAATATGCCAAATGATAAGTATATAAACATCCGGACCACTTGGCCATATCTGATGAGGACCAGATGAGGAGGCTTCACGGTGTTCACCTGTCAGTGTGCTGAGCTCTGTCTTCTTTATCTTTGGATATACAAAGACGCAGCATTTATACATGTTTAGAACTGGCTCTCTCAGCACTGCTCTTGTAATGGGGCTAACCTTCTTTCTGGTATTGCAATTGACTGCATTCATTGCAGAGAAGTGTAGAAGTCAACCATACATAGCTTATACCATTTAATCATATTGAAATATCACTACAAGAAGTGACACAACTTGCATTGTGCTATTAAGTCCTCACATCAAGTTAAATTATATCTCAAAAGATTTCTTTGGGTTGAAATGATTTGTGTAAAACACCTGGCTGACTTTCATTCATTCAGGTATACAATAGACATCATTTAGGGTTTTTAATTAGCAGGCTTTGGGGATAAGGAGGCAAATTAGACACAGAACCTTTACCAAGTCCATTTATAAAGTAAAATTAGCAAGTAAACAACTTAATTCATGAGGTTCACAGTTGGTAAGGTTGAGGTTCATGAGCAGTAGAAACTCTCTCTGGGGCACAGGGAGAAGGGGTGATGTGTGGAAGACTCACAACTCTGACCCCAATCAGCATCATAGCATGTGGTTCCTGGGAGAGTTTTGACATTTCCAGTCAAGGCTCCAGGTAACAGAATTGAATTCGCATTCTAGAGCCCTGGGCTTCCTGGGATGGGATGGAGAGAAGGGCCCTAATATTGTTTCTCTGGCAAGACAATGTACTACTATTGACTAGTGGTTATATCTCTTACTAATGCCAACTCATTTTTTTCTAACCAAAACTCTGTCACAAGTTTTGGTTACTTGTGTATACTCTATACACAAGTATAACTCTTCTTTTACAGACAAAACCACTATACAGAGAGTGTAAGGACCCTGTTTAAGGTCACACACATGGTATGTGGCTGTGCTCTGAGTCAGGCCAGGGCAGACTGGTTCCTGAGCCTGTTCTCCTGACCCCTGAAGTTCACATGGGTTAGTGTCCTTCCTAAACCCAGTGTCCTCACAGCTGGGTTAGTGTCCTCCCTAAAGCTTTCCTCCTTCAAATCTTGGATGAGATTGGACACTGAGATTTCCTTATGTGTCAGAGAAGATGAACCTTCATCAGAGGGTGAGTTGGTCCATGCTGATCTTGCATCCCCAACTCTGGGGTAGAGGATGCTGCCTGAGCACAGCCTGCCAGCCCTGGGTTAGCCCCTCCTTCCTGCCCACTCCATCCTTATAACAGGGTATGGAGTCCCTAACAGTATGTTTCCTGTGAGATCTCAATCCTGAGGTGAGACCATGTGTACCTGGTTCACTAAATGCATCCCTGTGTCATCCTGTGGGAGGAATGACTGGACTCCAGGAAGCACACCCTGTATTCTAGGTGTTTGTCTGATGGTTTCTGGTGATGTTGTGGAGTGTAGTCCATAACTGGGTAAGGAATGATGACTCTGGATCCCAGGGGGAATAGAGCATCGACTCTAGTGACTGAGCAGATCCTGTTCCTACTCCAGTGCCTGAGTTTATATTCTGGTTCTGACAATTATAATCGGGTATTATCACTACTGCATTAAGCATCCAGAAGGACATAGGGTTCATGTACAGATGGGGGCTTGGAAGTCAGAGGAACACAGGTAAGTGTTAAAAATTAATGGGTTAATATTAGCATATTTAGAGGGAGAAAAGCATGTGTTCAGTTGACTTTTCTCCCTTTTTGTTTACCCGAGTCTCAAGTAGGAAGGATGGACATGGCAGGACAGAGAAGCTGTGTCTGCTGACCGAGATGAGGGGTCCTTCCATTGGGGGATGTGACAGGGCTGTAGACTGGTCCACAGGTGCCTACATTGTTGGCTTCACCAAGACCTTCAGGTGTGGGTGGGGGAGGGTGTGAAGCCATCTCTGAGCTCTGGTGGGGACTCTGAGGCATGTGTGGTGTGTGCCGCAGATGGGTCCTTCCCAAGTTTGTGCTGAAATGATGGAAGTCAGGATGAGGGGGCCTCAGGGTGGATTTCTGTGGACCACAGAGGTGCATCATGGGAATCTTTAGCCTGAGGGAGTATGAGGAATGAGGCAGTATGTCAGTGACCTTGAATTTTGATGGGGGAGCTCTGTCTTGCACCGTTAGGGCCCTTCTCAGTCTCTATACTCATCCCTGGGCTACTTTCTTTCTGGGGAGCATCTGGGAGCTTCTCTGATCAGTGGGACAAAACAAGGCAGCAATGGCCACACTGGACATCAGTCCCTTCTGCTTGGCTCTGTGCCCTCAGTCCACCTGGGCTTCCATTCTTGCCGCCAACTTTCCTCTTAAACTCAAAATGAATGAACACTCTTCTCTTCTCTGCTTCATTTGCCTCTTCTTTGCCCCTTGCCTGCAGCCACTGTGCAGTGGAATACTTTCTATTTATCCTTCTGTCTGGGGGCAGTTCCCTTAAACAATATTTTGCATCTTCTTTTTTTTTTTTAATGAAAATCAAAGAACACATTTATTAACCAAGAAGTTCAGTCAGTTCAGTTCAGTTGCTCAGTGTATCCAGCTCTTGTGACCCCATGGAGTGCAGCACGCCAGGCTTCCTTATTTTGCATCTTCTTTAGTTATGGCTTATAAAACAGGTGGGTTCTGAATCCTATCAAACCAAACTCTCAATATCCAAAGGGGGAAAATGTGAAGTTTAGAGAATGTTAATCTTTCTAAGCTATGTATTTTCTTCTAGAGATCCCCACTCCTATTTTGGAGGGCTAGGGTTGAATAATGACTACTACTTTCTGTTTGTTTCCTGTAACAGCAATCTCTTTCTCTCCTGAAGCATCATTTGTTGACTAGCTGAAAGGGGTATTTCACATAAAATGAAATGCAATAAATTGAAATGGATTCAGCATGTCTGAAAATCCCTGATAGAGCTTCCCAGGTGGTTCAGCAATAAAGAACCCGCCTGTCAATGCAGGAGACACAGGAGACATGGGTTCGATCGCTGGGTTGGGAGAAGGAAATGGCAACACACTCCAGTATTCTTGCCTGTGAAAGCCTATGGACAGAAGAGCCTGGTGGGTTACAGTCCAGGGGGTCACAAAAAGCAGGACACAATTAAGCACACATGCACCTTCTCTAGGACCCAGTCTTCAGATCATTCTGAGAAGAGAAGACCTACAATCTCATCCCTTCAACTTAATGGTTTCCTTCTCACCCTCTCCATGATCTGTGATTTCCTGCAATCCTTGTCCTCATTTTCTGCTGGCCTGACAAATATTCTTGTATTTCAAGCCTTCTTCTAGTACTCGGCATTCACCCTGAGCTCAGTACTGGGAAGATCAGTGCTTGATTCCACTAGAGTTATTCCCCACGGGCCAATTGATTCCACAACCTGACCCTGCAATCTCACAGTCCTTGGGGACTGGCCAGGGTGATCAGAGGAAAAAAAGGTACTCACAGTTTTTCACGCCAGCCCCGATTATGGGGCCCAACTCTCAAGACCACGGAAGCAGGAGGTCAAAGGACCCTGTTGCTCATATAAGGAGATGTTGAAGATTCAGAAGCTCATTGGTATTTGAGCTTCAGAAAGTGGCAGATGCAGCCTCCGATAGTGCCTGAAATGGTGAAAGGTGTCGCTATTGGCTCTCAGGAGGGAGGATGTAGGGGATGGTCTATATAGACCTCGGTCGGCACCCTGACGCCTCCTCACAGGCTGATCCTGCAGCTGGGACTGTGACCTTGAGGACGTGGAGTCAGAATGGCTCTAAGCCTACACCTTCCCTTCCAGGGACTCTGTGTCCTCCTCCTTGGTACCATGGTGGGTGGTCAAGGTAAGGGCTGCCCCTCTGTCCTGGGTCCACAGCAGGGAGTGGACACTTTGATGAAGGGAAAGCTGTCTGGAGTTCTGGAGCTGAGCTTCAGTGTTTTTAACCAAGAAGGAGCCACGCTGACTGTGAATTCTGGTCCCTCTCCTGTGGGGAGTCCATTGGTCATATAAACAGATTTTACAGATCAGTGAGGTTTGGTCTGGACCAGGCTGGGTCAGCCTGAGTCCCCTCCACAGTCTCCCTTGTTCTCCGGGAGCTTCTAGGAGTCCCAGTGGCTCCCAGTGTGTGGAAGTTCCAGTGACTGAGCTCAGCTGGGACTCTGGGCTGTTCTCACACGCTCCATGTGCCTGGCGTGTGAGCACTGCCCCTGGGTCCCCGTGTTTCTTGTGTCTATGCTGCTGTAGGCTCTGTGCTTGTATGAGTGTATGTGAGGGTGAGTGAGGAGTGTGTTTGTGTGCGTCTATGTGTGTGTGAGATTGTGTGTGTGTGAGGGTGAGTGAGGAGTGTGTAAGGGTGTGTTTGTGTGAGGGTGGGTGAGAGTGTGTGTGGGGTGTGTATGAGAGTGTGTGTGAGGGTGTGTGAAGCCTGTCTGTGTGAGAGGAATGGGTCTGCTGAGCAGAGACTGAGTCTGTTGGTCTGTGAGGCACACAGGGTCCCACAGGGCTGGGTCGCTGCATGTAACCAGATCAGAGACAATCGTGCACCTGCCTGCCTCTCTCTGGCTCCTCTCCCCCATCCCCCGGGCTTCCCTCTGCTTGTTGCCGGGTCTGCCCAGCACTGGGCTCTGTGAGAGGCTCTGCCTGCTGGCCTTGCCTGTTCCCACCAGGTGTTCCTTGTGGAGCAGAGGAGCCCACAGCCAGGAGAGGGGACCTCTTGTCTGTTGAGATCAGTTGATGCGCAGCCCCAGGTGTATAAATTCCCGAGTCCTTGCTCTGGTCCCCATGACTTGCTTCCTGATGTGCTGGGGGCCTGGGATGGTCCTTTCCCCTCCCAGGATCTGCTGTGACACTGTAGGTAGAATTTTTTTAAAAAATGTTTATTTATTTATTTTTGGCTGTGCTGTGTCTTTGTTGCTGTATGGGCTTTTCTCTAGTCGTGGCTAGCAGGGGCTTCTCTCTAGTTTGGTGTGCACATTTCCCATTTTGGTGTCTTCCTTTGTTGTGAAGCACAGGCTTTAGATATGGGTGCTTCAGTAGTGGGTCCAGCGGCTAAGACTCTGTGTTCCCAGTTCAGAGAACTAGGTTTCAATCCCTGGTCAGGGAACTAGATCCCACATGCTGCAACTAAGACCCAACACAGCCAAACGAATACTGAAAGAAAAAAAAAAAAGATGGAAAGTTGCTGTTTTGTAGGTTATGAGTACCTTTAAGGTTTTTGGTATGTAGAGATTAATGCCTGCTAGAAATTTTTGCTGTTTAGTCATTCAGTCATGTCTGACTCTTTGCGACCCCATGGACTGTAGCCCTCTAGGCTCCTCTACCCATAGGATGCTCCAAGCAAGAATACTGGAGTGGGTTGCCATTTCCATTTCCAGGAGATCTTCCTGATCCAGGGATCAAACCCGCATTTCCTACTTGACAGGCAAATTTTTTTTTTTTTTTTTTTTTTACCACTTTGCCACCTGGGAAACCCCTGCCAGAATTAGCTGCATAAACTTTAGTTCCACAAGTGTGGGAGGATGTTAGTTTCCACATAGCCTCATCAACTATGTCATCTTATGAAGTTTTAAAAACGTAGCCAATTTTATAGGCAAATACTGGCATATATTAGCTAATTTAATCCTTTATTTGTGGATTACTTGCTCATGACATTTATCCTTTTAAACTTGTGATGTTTATCATTTTGTCATGATTTATATTGAAGCTCTTTATACTACTACTACTGTTACTACTGTCTTACTACAACTACACCATCAGATACCGATACTACATTCACTTGTATGAACTCATTTGCATGCACAATAATTCTATGCTGTGCTGTGTTATGCTTAGTCACGCACTCGTGTCTGACTCTTTGTGACCCCATGGACTATAGCCCACCAGGCTCCTCTGTCCATGGGGATTCTCCAGGCAAGAATACTGGAGTGGGTTGCTATGCCCTCCTTCAGGGGAACTTCCCGACCCAGGGATCGAACCCAGGTCTTCCACATTACAGGCAGATTCTTTTACTGTTGAGAAACCCAAGAATACTGGCATGGGTAGCCTATGCCTTTTCCAGGGGAACTACTCGACCCAGGAATTGAACTGGGTTTTCCTGCAATGTAGGTGGATTCTTTACCAACTGAGCTATCCAGGAAGCCCAACAATCCTATAAGGCAGAATGTAATTTTTATCCCCCAAAATAGATCACTGAGGCAAAGCAAAGTCACTTATTCAAAGTGAGTCAGGTGTAAGAAGCAGAAGCAAGACTTGAACCCAAGCAGTTTGGGTGCAAGTCCTTATCCTTATTGAATCATTCCATTTACGGTCTGAAGATGTTTCCTTCAGTTTGTTGTTTTAATTTTATCTCTAGTTTTAGTTTCATGGACGTTTCTTTTCCTTTTTTGATCATACAATCTGGCATGGGGATATTAGTTCCTGGATCAGAGATTGAAGCTGTGCCCTCTCTAGAGGAAAAGTCCTTCATGGAAGTTTCTAATGATATTAACCACCTATTAAAATTTCTTTCTTGTTTCCACTTTCAGAGCCTTGTTAAGAATGTTCTTCCCCACTTCAAGCTTAAGTAAATTATTTTTTATTTTCTCTTGTAATTTTATGAGTATATTTAAACATTGTCAATACTAAATAGCTAAGTTATTTTGTATAAAATATGAAGTTCCATCTAATTTTATTCTATTTTTTCCAATATCGTTCCTGAATTATTTTTCTTTTCTCACTGATTTGAATGTCACATAGAGATGTGCTAAATTACATCATTTCCATATCTGCCTTTTGGATTTTATTTAAACTTTCATTCCACAAGTGTTTATTAATTTAAAGATGGGCTTGTGTGGTATTAAATCCGTTCCCTTTGCAGTTCACCAGATGCTGAGGTCCTCATGGTGATGAATGAAGTTCCCTGGCTCATAAAACTTATAGTCTAGTGCAGCTGGGCACCAAAACAAGAATTCATAATAAACTCTGATAAGTGCCATCAGTAAGACACCAGTAGGGTTACCTGATCTAGCTGGGAGAAGCAGAGAAGGTGTCCCTAAGGAGTCAAAATTTAAGCTGAGACCATGGGTTTTAGAAATGAAGTTATTTATTGTTTAGAATTTACAGTACTGACAGTAAAGCCTTATATATAAACTATTGTATGCATACATGCTTAGTATATGTCAAATTTATATAATATCATTTATTTATATAGTTTACTTTAAGTTTTAAAGACTTAGAAGTATATTCCAAGCTCCCATTGTTATTACTCCTCGGTCAAGTTTTCCTTGCTTTTGCAAAAGTTTAGTCGATAAATATACAGTTTTTTTCTATGTTTTTCCAGCTTTATTGGGATATAATTGTCATATAATAGGGTATAAGTGTTGTTATGCCCGATGTCCAAATCCCCGAGCGGGAAGAGAGAAGGCTTCCAAGACAATGCAACTCGCAAAAAAAGGGGAAGTTTATTACTGACTCGAGCCAGGGCTTTCTGCCGCAACCATCACAGTGGTGCAGGGTCAGAAAGTGCTGAGCCCAAGCTGTTACACAAATTTATAAGATATGCATAAGCGGTTAGTAGCTGGCTTAAGCGGATTGGTTACATGTTTGCAAAGCAATTCTATTGGTACAGACTTTCGCGGGCTTTTTCAAACCTGGGTGTTCGCGGGCTTTTCAGCTCTCCCTTTGTTTCTTACTCGGCGCATATTGATTGGCTGGCTCCAGGTTACCTGATGGGGGTAGGGAATCTTACTATTTCGGGGGAAGCTAAAACTTAGGTCCAGGCCGCCTGTCATGGTATTAAACCTGGCAGCCTCACAGTGTAAGGTATACAGTGTGATGATTTGAAATACATAGATATATTCTGCAAAGATATATACAAGTGGCCAAAAAACACATGAAAAGACGCTCAACATCACTAATTATCAGAGGAATGCAAACCAAAACTACAATGAGGCATCACCTCATGCTGGTCAGAATGGCCATCATCAAAAATCAACAAGAAGTAAATGCTGGGAGGGTGTGGAGAAAAGGGAACCTTCCTACACTGTTGGTGGGAATGTAAATTGGTTCACGCACTATGGAGAACATATGAAGATTCACTTAAAAACTTAAGAATAGAACTATCAAATGGTCTAATCCCACTTCTGGGCATATATCCAGGAAAAACCAAGATCTGAAAGTATACATGCATCCTAGTGTTTATTGCAGCATTATTTGCAATAGACAAGACATGGAAACAACCTAAATGTCCATCAACAGAGGAACAGATAAAGAAGATGTAGTATTTGATATTGAAACTTATATACAATGGAATATTACTCCTTAGCAATGAATGTGCCAGCCTCGGCAGGATCCAGGGGATACCCTCAAGATGAACGGCGTCGGCGAGAGAGAGACGTGAGACCAGCCTTGATAGGGCCAAGCCTGCGAGGGAGAGAGAGAGAAAGAGAGAGAGAGAGACAGTGACCAGATGGGGGGTGCAGCAGGGTCTGGCAGAGTCTGGCAATACTTTATTTTTTACCGTGGCTTTTATACCCTAAATTAGTACATTTCTAAGGGGAAGATAGTTTAACATTACATCAGTTTGTTCTTCACGAAACCAGGCTGTTTTCTGCATGCTTCTTTGTTTATGAGGGTCTTGTACATTATCTTCTGGCCTTGGGACCTATTGACATTTTATGACCTAGGTGAATGCAAAGCTGTTTTCCGTAATCTATTCTTTAATGAACACAAAGGTCAGTCCTTTTGCAGAAGTTATCAGTTAAATTTATCTAAAAGGTTTAGCACACAAAGACTCTGCAGCTCCAGTGAGGCAGCCCTTGTTTAGCATTCCTGGTTAAAATTAACAATTCTAAGCTTTTATTTTTCTAAATCTTTAACCGCTTTTAGAATAATATTTAATGTTCTCTAATAGGGCTTCCTCACCCCTGAAAGGCTCTGTACCTATTAGGGCCTTTTGTGTGATCAGGTTCTTTATGCTGTTTATGATTAAGGTGTTGTGAGTAGTCATGTGCATTAGTACGCATTTGCCAAGCAGGCTAGAATGCCAGCAAAGGGGTCTAAATGGAAACACTCCTTTCATCCTGGATGATCTTATAGGATACCACCATCCGGCGGACATATTAATTAAAGTTCTAAGTTGATTCTGTTTGGAAAGAGATTGGGGAAGGCCTTCTACCCGTGTCACAGAAATTAGGGAGTAGTCTAATATAGCAAACATCAGAAAGACAGAGATCATCTTTAAGGTGAGCGCTGGGGCAGCTTTTCGAAATCCCTGAAGTCCTGATCTGCCTTGCTTGTCAGGTCTCCTCCTCATGACCTTGTCATGGGTGGGATCTCATGTGCTGGCTCCCAAACGGAATATTACTCCTTAGCAAAGAATGAAATAATTCCATTTCACAGAAACATGGATGGACCTAAGTGAAGTACATCAGATAGAGAAAATCAAATATCACATATATACAATAGTATATTACTCTGCCATAAAAAGGAATGAAACTGGGTCATCTGCAGAGATGTGGATGGACCTGGAGACTGTCATAGAGGTGAAGTAAGTCAGAAAGAGAAATACAGATTTTGTATATTAATGCATATATGTGGGATCTAGAAAAATGGAATGGATGATCTTATTTCCAAAACAAAAATAGAGACACAGACATAGAGAATGAATGCATGTACACTAAGAGGAAAATAAGGAGTGGGATGAATTGGGAGATTGGAACTGACATGTATATACTACCAATACACTGTATAAAGTGGATAACCAGTGAGAACCTACTATATAGCTCAGGGAACTCTACTCCTGCTTTGTGGTGATATAAATGGGAAGGAAATAAAAAATGGGGGTATATGTATTGTTGTTCAGTCACTCAGTCATGTCTGACTCTTTGCAACCCCGTGAACTGCAGCATGCCTGGCTTTGCTGTCCTTCACTAACTCCCAGAGTTTGTTTAAGCTCATATCCATTGGACTGATGATGCCATCCAACCATCTCATCCTCTGTCACTCCTTTCTCCTCCTGCCCTTAATCCTTCCCAGAATTAGGGTCTTTTCCAATGAGTCAGCTCTTTGAAACAGGTGGCCAAAGTACTGGAGCTTCAGCTTCAGCATCAGTCGCTCCAATGAGTATTCAGGGTTGATTTCCTTTAGGATTGACTAGTTTTATCTCCTTGCCATCCAGGGGCCTTTATACATATAACTTTGCTGCATTGTAGAAACACAACATTGTAAAGCAACTACACTCCTCCAAAAAATTAATTTTTAAAAGATACAAATGAATTTATTTACAAAACAGAAACAGAATTAAAGATACCAAACAAACAAATAAACCTGTTTTTACAAAAGGGGAAATGTAGGGAGTTGGGGAGAGGCATAAATCAGGAGTTTGGGATTAACACACACATACACCCTACTATATATAAGGTAGATAACTAACATGGACCTCATGTATAGCACAGGGAACGCTAATCAATATTCTGTGATAACCTATATGGGAAAAGAATCTAAAAGAGAATGAGTGTATGTATATATGGGCTTCCCAGGCGGCTCATTGGGTAAAGAATTCATCTGCAATGTAGGAGACCCAGGAGATGTGGGTTTGATCCCTGGGTTGGGAAGATCCCCTGGAGGAGAGCATGGCAATCCATACCAGTATTCTTGCCTGGAGAATTCTATGGACAGAAGAAACTGACAGGTTACAGTCCATGGGGTCGCAAAGAGTAGGATACAACTGAAGTATCTGAGCACACATGCACAATATGTATGTATAACTGACTCACTTTATTTTTCACCTGAAACTAACACAACATTGTAAATAAACTATATTCCAATATAGTTAAAATATTCAAAAATAAATGCATATATATATTATGAAATGATTACCATAATTTTAGTTAATATGTCTATCACCTCTATCACTGGTTACTCTCTGTGAGTGTGTGTTTTGAGAACTTTAAGATTGGTTTTATTAGTTAGTAATGATCAAGGAGAGTCAGTATACTTGGACTGCAAGGACTGCAGCCCTTGGACAGAAGGGAGCTCAAACCAGTCCATCCTAAAGGAAATCAACCCTGAATATTCATGGAAGGGACTGATGCTGAAGCTGAAGCTCCAGTACTTTGGCCACCTGATTCGAAGAGCCGACTCACTGGGAAAGACTGAGGGCAGTAGGAGAAGGGAGTGACAGATGATGAGATGGCTGGATGGCACCATCAACCCGACGGATATGAGCTTGAGCAAACTCCAGAGGATAGTGAAAGACAGAGAAGCCAGGCATGCTACCATCCATGGGGTCGTAAAGAATCGGGCACAACTGAAAAACAACAATACAGTCAGTATTATGCACTACAGTCACACATACATTCTATCCCCAGAGCTTATCCATATTGTAAGTAGAAGCTGGTATTGTTTGTACTATCTTTCATTCCTCCCACCCCCACCCCTGCCCAGAAACCACAAATTTATTCTGTTTCTATTAATTTGTTTTTTTTTCAGATTCCATGTAGAGATAAGATCAAACAGTATTTGTTGTTCTCTGTCTTATTTCATTTAGCATAATGCCCTCCTACATTAGTTATATGTTGCTGTGCTACATCCCTGCAAAACTTGGCAGCTCGGCCAATGTGACTGGAGCCTGTGCTCCGCAACAAGAGAAGTTATGGCAATGAGAAGCCCATGCACCACAATGAAGAGAAGCCCCAACTCACTGCAACTAGAGAAAGTCCGTATGCAGCAATGAAGACACAGTGTAGCCAAAAATAATGAATAAATAAACAAGACTTGACAGCTTAAAGCAGTAAACATCTAGCATCTCATAATTTCTGTGGACTAGGAATTGTGGGCTTCCCCAGTGACTCAGTGGTAAAGAATCCACCAGCAAGGCAGGAGACCTGGGTTTGATCCCTGGGTCTAGAAGATCCCATGGAGAAGAAAATGTCAACCCACACTGGTATTCTTTCTTGAATAATCCCATGGACAGAGAAGCTGGGTAGGCTACAGTCCACGGGGTCACAAAAGAGTTGGACACAACTGAGTGACTAAGCAACGGCAGCAACCTGGGTCCTCTGACCCTTGATGTCTCACAGCTTCAATTATCTGAAGGTTTAAGAGGGAGTGGGTATCACTGTTGGCAAGAGACCTGCCTCCATCCCTTGTCATGATGGTCTCTTCATATACAGCTCACAACATGGCAGCTGGCTTTATCAGAGCAAGAGAGAGAGCAAAATAAGTCACCAAGGGAAAGCAGAGTTGTCTTGAATCCTGTCTCTTAAGTGAAATCTCATCACTTTTGCCAAATTCCATTTGTTAGATGCATGTTGTTAAGTATGAGGATTACACAAAGATGTGAACACCAGGAGGCAGGAATAATCAGGATACTTTAGAGCCTCTCATCCCAGCCCTCTGTTTCTAAGCTGGATGAGATGCTCCCTATGGACAGGGGAGAGGGAGAATCCTGGGCCATGAGCTATAACTAAGACGGGGAGGCAGGGCCCTAGTAGCCTTGGGTACATCCACAGGGAGGACAGCATCAAGAGTCTCTGAAGGCCTGTCCTCAGTGGTATCGCTGAAGCTGGTTCTATAGGCTCGTGAGAAACGTGGTGCCTCCCTTCTTGCACCATGTTCAGTGATGGTACATTGGGAGCTTTGAGTTGGCCATGGTGGGAATGTTTATACACACAGAGAATTAATTTTCCCTTGAAGAGGAGATTTTTTAACTCTTACCACCACACCACTACACAATCTCCTAAAATCTGTCCTGTGTCTGGTCTCTCTTGCAGCTCTGGAGCTGAGGCTGAAGGATGGAGCCCATCACTGTGAGGGGAGAGTGGAAGCGAAGTATCAAGGAGAATGGGGCTCGGCATATACTGAGTATTGGCACCTATTGTCTGCAGATTTGTTGTGCAGACACCTGGAATGTGGACCTGCTGTTGATGCTCCCAGAGGGTCTTATTTTGGACCACGACTTGGTCCCATTTGGTATTTCTATTATTTCTGCAACATTACAGAGGCAGAATTATCTTTGGCGATCAATAAATGTGTTCAATCTGATTTTAAAAACTATAATGATACCTTCTCTCATGACGAGGATGTTGGAGCAGTCTGCTCAGGTAAGGTTTGTCTGCCTTGGGAAGGGATCCCCAGCAGGAAAGACCTCAGTCTCATTTCCAGAATGACCATGAGAAAACCAGATCACAGACTTCAGAGCATCCTTGGGGGAAGACTCCAGGCACACAATGATTTTAGAGCATTATGTGCTCAAGGGGTGTAAAGGCTTGCTTGGCCCTGTAAAGGCTCCAGACCTGTGGACAGTTGGACCCTTCAGATCTCAGTGATGTCTCATAAGGGGTAGGGAGGCAAGGTCAAATGAATTGGCTATTAAATCATTATGTTTTTTGTGTTGGTTTTGACTTTACATCTCTTTTGCCTAACTTTGCTCTCTTTTGGTTACTATTTGCATGACGTCTCCGACTCCACCTCTTCACTTTCAGCCTATGTGTGTTATGAAATCTAAACTGTGTAGCTGGGTCTTTCTCTTCTAATCCATTAAGGCCCTCAATGGTTTTGAATGGAAAGTTTAGTACATTTACATTTAAAATCATAATTGAAATGTCAGGACTTACTGTTGCCACTTTGTTAATTGTTTTCTGTCTGTTTTGTAGTTCCCTTGCTCCTTTCTTTGTTGCTGTCTTTGTGAAGTGATTTTTTATAGTGGTAGGCTTTGACTCTTTTCTGTTCATCTTGTGTATCTCCTATACTTTTAATTGTGGTTACCTGGGAACTTTCATCAAACAATTGACAGCTATAGCAGTCTATAATTGAAGTTAAGTACAGTTGCAGTAACACAACTTAAAAGCACACAGAAATTCTACATATTACTATTCCCACACACTTTATGAGATAGATATCTTATTTCACTTCTTTACATATTGTGTTTCAATCAGTAAATTTCTGTGGTTCTAGTTATTCTTTTATGTTTAACTTTCGATTTATAAACTAGGGGTAAAAGCAAATTATGTGCCGTAAGCACACTTTTCTATATTCTGTATGTCTCTTCATATTTATCTTTAACAATGTGAGGCAAGACTAGTGGCAATGAAACTCCTCAGTTTTTGCTTTTTTAAAAAAAATGTTTAAAAAAATCTCTTCTTAATTCTTAAAAGGACAGCTTGCTAGATAAAGAGTTGATGATTGGGAGGTTTTTTCCTCTAAGTACTTTGCATATGTTACGCTGCTGTTTCTGGTCTGCAAGATTTCTGTTGAGAAATCTGCTTTAGCTCCCTTGTATGTGACAAGTTACTTTTCTCTTCATGCTTTCAAAATATCTTTGTGCTGGAATTTTGATAATTTAATTATAGTTATCTTGGTGTAGATCTCTTTGGGTTCTACCTACTTGTGACCTTTATGGCTTCATAAATTAAGATGTCTTTTTCTCTCCCTAGGTTTGGGAAGTTCTCAGTCATGATTTCTTTAAATAAGCTTTCTGCCTTGTTCTTTTTTTTCTACTAGGACTCTCACAATGCATGCATAATTTTGCTTTATGGTTTCTCATATATTGCATATGTATAATTTACTCTTTTTTTCTTTTTGTTCCTCTAACCAGATACTTTAAAATAACCTGTTGTCAAGTTTTCTGATTCTTTGTTTTGCATGGTACAGTTTGCTTGAAGCACTCTATTGGATTTTTCAGTTCAGTTATTGTATTCTTGTGTTCCAGAAGTTCTGTCTGGTTTCTTTTAGTGTCTTTTATTTTTTAACTAAGCTTTTCATTTAGTTTATGTACTATTTTCCTGATGGTGTTTAGCTGTTTGTGTTCTTTTGTAGTCATTGGTTTTAGAGGAATTATTTTGAATTTTTTTTCAAGCAGTTCATAAATCTTCATTTCTTCAGGGTAGGTTGCTGGAACTTTACTGGTTTCCTTAAGTGGTATCATATCTTCCAGGTTCTTCATGATCTGTGTAGGCTTGCATTGACAAGTGTGCATTTGAAGGAGCAGACACTTCTTCCAGAATTTACAGGCTGGTTTCAACAAATAAAGATCTACTGCCTTGTCCTCTAACTGATAGGACTGCCTCTGGTCTTGTGGTCCAGCAAAGGTGGAGTCAGGTTATGTGGTTGCTGCTGGGGGTCCTGTTGTGTCTCTGATCAGCAGGTCTGTTGGCAGGTGCATGGATAGATGTGGCTTTCTCTGGGTCCTGAGGATTGCCTCCCTAGTGTGGTAAAGTGAGGCTGAGCCTAGGTCACAGAGTGCACTAGAATTTGCACTCACACTCACGTCCACAGTTGACAATCCTGTTGTCAGAGACACCAAATGGTGTGGTATTTGGATGTCTGGGCAGACAGGACTGCCGAGGACTATGGTGGGGCAGAGTTGGTGCCACATCAGGGAGCAGCTTCTGTGTTCAAAGGTCTGTTTGACGTTTGCAGGCATGTTGCTGGGGGCATACTGTTTCTGTGAGTTGGGGAATCTCCTTTTCTGTAATCTTGTTGATGTCAGATACAAATACAGAATTAGCACAATGATAGAATTAAAATCACTTAATAACACCCCTTAGAATTTTCTAAGATTCCTGTCTCAGAAGAAAAACCTATAGTAGGAACACTTTGGCAGACTGACTATCTGGTAACTTCCACTCAGAACTCACTCTCTCCCGGGTTTGTTGACAAATCCCAAGTTTTTAAAGAGAAATGTCTAAGACCACCGCTTCTCTCTCCTGTGACTCTTTGAACTTTCTTAACGTAACAGACACCTTTTTTCCCTATTTAGGTCACCCGAGAAATCCTTGGAGTTTTTTGCCATCAAAAATTATAAAAAAAAAATTTGATATCATGAAAGTGGATTAGTTATAATGTCAATATTTCTTCTCTTGGGTTCTCATCCGTCAATAGTTTGGCATACACACATGGATCCAGTCTTTATTTATTTACTTTAAAAATCATAATTGGAACATGATTAACTTAATAATATAAAATAATTAAATACAATTTGGGAGGGTCAAGCAGAGTGACGTGTAAGTGGAAGTGCATGCATGCACATGTTTTCATCTACTGAGACAGTCTATGTCTCTTGGTTGATGCATTTAATTAATTTACAGTTAAAGTAGTTATCAGTATGTATGATCCTATTACCATCTTCTTAACTGTTTTTCTGTAGGTTTATTTTCTGTGGGTCTTTTCCTTCTCTTGTGTTTTCTGCCTAGAGAAGTTCGTTTACATTTGTTGTAAAGCTGGTTTGGTGGTGCTGAATTCTCTTAACTCATGCTTGTCTGGAAAGTTTTTGATTTCTTTATCATATCTGAATGAGAGTCTTTCTGGGTAGAGTATTCTTGGTTGTAGGTTCTTCCCTGTCATCACTTTAAATAGATTGTGTTGTTCCTTTCTGGCTTGTAGAGCTTCTGTTGAGAAATCAGCTGATAGCCTGATGGGAGTCTCCTTGTATGGTATTTGTTGTTTTTTCCTTGTTGCTTTTAATATTTTATCTCTGTCTTTAATTTTTGTCAGTTTGATTACTATGTGTCTTGGTCTGTTCCTCCTTGGGTTTATCCTGCCTGGAACTCTTTGTGTTTCTTGGACTTGGTTGACTATTTCCTTTCCCATGATAGAGAAGTTTTCAGCTATTATCTCTTCAAATATTTTCTCAGGACCTTCCTCTCTCTTCTTCTGAGAAGCTAATAATGCAAATGTTGCTGTTCTCTTAGCCTGTCTTCTTTTTTTTTCATTCTTTTTTCTATATTCTGTTATGTGGCAGTGATTTCCACCATTCTGTCCTCCAGGTCATTTATCCTTCCTTCTGCCTCAGTTATTCTGCTATTGATTCCTTCTAGAGTATTATTGATCTCTGTTTGTTTGTTCTTTAATTTTTGTAAGTCTTTGGTAAACATTTCTTGCATCTTCTCTGTTGTTTTCCCATGATACTGGGTCATCTTTACTATCAATATTCTGAATTCTTTTTCTGGAAGATTGCCTATCTCCACTTCATTTAGTTGTTTTTCCAGGGTTTTAGCTTGTCCCATCATCTAGGACATAATTTTCTGCATTTTCATTGTGATTAACTTTCTGTAATATGGTTTTTGTTTTAGCTGCTGTGAGACTGTGCTTCTTCTTGTTTCTTTTGTCTGCCCTCTGATGGATGAAGCTAAGAGGCTGTGTAAACTTCCTGATGGGAGGGACTGGTAATGGGAAAAACTGGGTCTTGCTCTGGTGGGCAGGGCCTGGCTTAGTAAAGCTTTAATCCAATTATCTGCTGATAGGTGGTGTTGCACACTTTCCTTGGTATTTGTTTGGCCTGAGGCTATACACCTTGGGGTCTATGGTCTCTATGGTAGGATTAATGGTGAACTCCAAGAGTAGTTATGCCAAGGGGGACCTTCCAGTACCCCCGTCCCTGTGGTGAGCCCCGGCTGGCCCATACTTCCACAGAAGACCCTTCAACACCAGCAGGTAGTTTTGGTTCAGTCGCCTGTGGGGTCACTGCTTCTTTCCTCTGAGTCTTGGCACATAAGATTTTGTTTGTGCCTCCAGGATTGGAGCATCTGTTTCCCCCAGTCCTGTGAAAGTCCTATAATCATATCCCATTGACCTTCAAGGCCAGATTCCCTGGGGATTCCCAATCCCTTTGTGGGATGCCCAGGCTGGGAAGCCTGATGTGTTGTTCAGAACCTTCATAACATTGGGAGAACTTCTCTGGTATTATTGTTTTCCAGTTTGTGGGTCACCCACCTGGCAGGTATGGGATTTGATTTTATTGTGTTGCACCCCTCCTACCACCTTGTTACGGCTTCTTCTTTATCTTTGGACATGAGGTATCTTTTTTTTTTTTGGTGGGTTCCAACATCCTCTGTTGGTGGTTTTTCAACAGTTAGTTGCAATTTTGGTGTTCTTGCAGGAGATGACTAGACGTCCTTCTACACTGCCATCTTGAACTGGAGGCCAGATCCAGCCTTTATGATTTTCTCTACCCCAAGCCCTTTGAGGAATGCCTTGTGGGGGAGAAAACTAATCAGACTCTTAACCACCCCAGTCTCAGGAAAGCTTTCTAACTTTGTTTGGATGATAGGTATCTAGTCTCTCATAACTATTTAGCTCTAGGTTGGTTTTGTTCTTCATATCTCTGCACTCACCTTTTAGTGCTCACACATTATGCATTATTTCCTTGGGTCTAGGCTCCTAAAGGGCTTTCCTTATGGTTCGGATGGTTAAGAACCCACCTGTAATGCAGGAGACCTGGGTTCAATACCTGGGTTGAGAAGATCCCCTAGAGAAGAGAATGGCTACCCACTCCAGTATTCTTGCCTGGAGAATCCAATGGACAGAGGAGCCTGGTGGTTATAGTCCACGGGGTCATAAAGAGTTGGACATGACTAGGTGGCTAAGCACACACACACAGGCCCTGTGGAGGAATTACTTTTCCAACCGATGCTAAAATATACTTTCTTGCTGTTCAACCATTTCAGATGATCTGTCTTGGGTCCTGTAGGTTCCCAGCCCCTACATATTAACTTCACATTTCTAATCAACCTCCAAGTATACATTGTTGGGATTCAGTCATGCCAAACTGTCCCTGCAAGTCCTTCTGGATTTCTCTTCAGAAACTTGGTCATGAAAAATCATGACACTAACTGTCAAGTTATTTCTCCATGTATCACTCCTAGAAGATAAAAGCTTTCACAGCATTGCCTCTGACGTGTTGGTTCCAGTTTTCAAGCCAGGATCATGAATACCCACTGGCTTTATTTTTTGTTTTTCTTAGGATTTGTGCATCTGGCTAGAGGGGATGGACCCTGCTCAGGGCAAGTTGAAGTACGTTCTGGAGAAGACTGGATCCCAGTGTCTGATGGGAACTTCACACTTTCCAATGCTCAGGTCATCTGTGCAGAGCTGGGGTGTGGCAAGGCTGTGTCTGTCCTTGGACATATGCCCTTTACAGAGTCTGATGGCCGGGTCTGGGCTGAAGAGTTCAGGTGTGAGGGGGAGGAGCCTGAGCTCTGGTCCTGCCCCAGAGTGCCCTGTCCAGGGGGCACGTGCCACCACAGTGGAGCTGCTCAGGTTGTCTGTTCAGGTGAGATGCAGATCAGGACTTAACCTCCCTGCACACTCTGTTGGGGGAAGAAAATCATGAGAGTTTGCTGAAATCTTGCTTTGTTTTGTTCTTTCTTTTTTCTGCCAGCATACACAGAAGTTCGGCTCGTGACAAACAGCTCCTCTCAGTGTGAGGGGCAGGTGGAGATTAATATTTCTGGACGATGGAGAGCTCTCTGTGCCTCCCACTGGAGTCTGGCCAACGCCAATGTTGTCTGTCGTCAGCTTGGCTGTGGAGTCGCCATCTCCACCCCAGAAGGAGCAGAAGGAAATGATCAGCTCTGGAAAGCCCGATTTCACTGCTGGGGGGATGAGTCCTTCCTGTGGGAGTGTGCTGTGACTTCCCTGGGTGATCCTGACTGTTCCCATGGCAACACGGCCTCTGTGATCTGCTCAGGTAGGAGAGAAGGAAGGGCTACTGGTACTCAGCATGTTCCTGGAGTGAGATGTCCTCAAGAGCAGACAGTGAGGGGAAACAAGCTTCAAAGGTTAGAACTTTCATGATGAAATACAGGTTCCATCGTTATTCATTCAATTTTCAAATTGGGGCAAGAAGCATTAAGGGGAATACATCTGTTAAGTAAAATAGCTATTTAAGTATAATCAAAGAGAATAATATATAAGCAACAAGCGTATACCTCAGTCAGGGATTTTCCACCACTAAACCATGTGAGAATTACTATACACGTCAGATCCCTTTACCAGGTTCCTCAGTATGTATTTGAATATTTTCAAATTCAAATTCAGGAAATTTAAATTTCACAGATTATTATTAACTGCTTTTTTTTGAAGTACATCTGAACCTGAAGTTGTTTTGGCTTTATAGTAGAAAAGTTTAATTACAAATTCAGTATTTTTAATAAGTCAGAATTATTCAGATTTTATATTGGTTCTGATGTCATTTTAACTGGAACTATTCAAAGAATTTCTCCACTTTAGCTAAATGCTTAAAAGTCTTGGCAAAGAGGGAGTGATGTCAGCATCATGGTGGTATAAGATATCCCTCTTATTTGCTTCTCTTTATAACAACTAATTAACCATATATCCATGATTAAAAGAGCCTCTGTGAAAGTTGTGGGATCCAAAATATTCTACCATGGGACCAGGAGGATGGTCACCCACCTAGGCATCCAGTAATAGGCATGTAGACATTGGTAGAGCTTGAACCCAGTAGGAGCTGGTAAACCTGTCCCAGCCACCTGGGCCATGGTCATGGAAAACCTGGAAAAACCTGGTTAGTGCTTACCAGGTTAGACACTTATGAAAATTGTTAGATGTCCAGGATTCCTGATGGGAAATTTCAGTACTCTCTTGAAGCAATCCCCTCCCTGTCCCCACCAAAAGTTTGAATGATTGGAGAGGATGAAAGGATTTTGCCGGTGCTGCCCCTCAACCCAAGGCATGTGTGTGTTAGTCGCTCAGTCATGTCTGACTCTTTGCGACCCCATGGACTGTAGCCTGCCAGTCTCATCTGTCCATGGGATTCTCTAGGCAAGAATACTGGAGTGGGTTGCCATTTCCTTCTTCAGGGGATCTTCCCAATCCAGGGATTGAACCCAGGTCTTCTGCACTGCAGGCAGATTCTTTACTGTTTGAGCTAATAGGGAAGCTCAACCCAAGGTGACAAAGCATAAATTTGAACTAGCTGGTGGTGTTTCTCCAATGGGGAAAAAGGAGAGCAGTGAGCTACTGCCCACTCTATACTTCCGGGGAATCAATTTGTCTCCACCAGAACCCAGAATTCTGGGTCTGAACCTCCATGATTGTAGAGAGAAGATGTGAAAGGTTATTAAGAATGCCAAACGGTGTAAAAGGGATGTGCTGACTATGCTCAGGGTTTCAGCAAGGAGCCCATCTATAAGCTTCTAGGAGAATGCCAGTCAAAGATCTCCATCCTGGGTCTATGGCTACTCCAGTTTCCTGAGTACTAAATTCATACTTACTGCCACCCTCCCAACTGCTGGTTTTGTGTATTCCCAAGTGTGGAGGTGAAAACAAGCTCCAGTAAATGGAGTGATCTCAAAAAAACAGACGAGGGGCAGTGGGCAAGGAGGTAACCGCAGACTTGAGCTGTAGCACAGCAGAAGAGAGGTTCCCAGCAACTGGGTGAGTTGTAAGGACCAGAGAAGACCTAAAATCAAAGGTTTCTGCTACAAGAGGGAGCAAAACATGTAGAGCAAGTGAGTCTATACAAGCTCAGAGAAGTGTGTATACCACCTGAAGGTAACTAGTAGATATGATGGAGTGTCTGCTACATCTAAGCAAAAGCAGAAATACAAAATTTCAAGGATCTTGAAGAATTAAAGTAATCGTCACCAAAGAGTAACAGTAACTTTGTAAAACTGATAAAGACACATGTCAATGACGTGAAGCTTTGTGATCTAGCTTATAAAGAACCCAACATAGCGGTTTTGAGGAAACTGAATGAGCTATAAGACAAGAAAGAAAGGCAATTCAGTGAAATCAGGGAAACAATAGATGAACAAAATGAGAAATTTAGCAAAGAGAAGCTATAGAAGAACCAAACAGAAATTCTGGTGCTGAAGAATTTAATAAATAAAATGGAAAAAAATGCAATAAACAGCATCTACAACAGAGTAGATAAAATTCAGGATAGAATAAATGACTATAGGATACAATCTTTGACATAATCAGTCAGTGGAGAACCAATGAAATGAGTAAAAAGGAACAAAGATAGTCAACATGATGTGTGGGTCTCCATCTAACATACAAATATTAGAATAATTGGGATTTTTGAAGAAGAGAAGGAGAAGGTGGGAGAAAGTTTATTTAAATGAATTATAGTGATAAACTTTTCAAACTTGGGAGAAGTTGGAAATTCAAGTTGACAAAGTTAATAGATCACCCTATTATCTGAATGCAAATAAACCTTCCCCAGCAATGCTGCAATTAAATTGCAAAAAAAAATCAAAGAAAGAGTCATAAAAGTAACAGAAAAAAATATTGACTGAAGTGGGATAACTAAATGATTATAGTGTGCTGTTTAAAATTTGAAACTGTACTGGTGACATCCAGGACCAGCTTGTTCACATTGTTTAGTGTTGTCGATTGTTGACTTACATATGGTTTATTCATGTACACTGATTGTCTTCACTAATGACCAATGAGGCATGACCTGGATATAAGTGGTATTTCTTTATGCTAGCAAAAAGTAGGGAAAAATTGGAAAAATTCCACTAATTATAGTACGAAGACTGTTAAATATGTAGGAAGACACTTAGGAAAATATCTAAAGGGTTTTACATCAAAAATCACAGAACATCTTTAAAAAAAGTATACTATGTTCATGGATTAGAAAACTGAATAGTCTTGTCAATTCTTTTCACTTGATCTATACAGTCAATCTAATCCTAATCAAAATCCAAGTGATATTTTTGTAGAACTTTATAAGCCAATTCCAAATTATATATTTAAATGGGAAGGAACTGGAATGGACAAAACAAGTTTGAAAAAGAAGGGCAAAAATGGAAGTAACCTAACCTCAAGTTTCCTACAAAGTATCCAAAGCAATGTGGTCATTGAATAAAGTTAGCTAAATAGATCTACAGAACATAATAAAGTTCAGTAATAGACCCATAGCCAACTATAATAAGTTAGTTGTCTACAAAGGCATAGAGGTATTTCTAGGTGGAAAATAAAATCTCTTCAAAGGATGATTGGCTAACTGAATATCTTCATGGGAAAAAAATGAGCCATAATCCTTTTTTCACACCAGAAGCCTCATTTCTTCCATCCTCACCCTGTAGAAAACCCTCAGTCCATCAGAGTAGCTCAAGTAAATGATCATTCCCATATAAAATTTTATTGTCGAACTTGTAGAAGAAAGCATAAGAAAAATTATCATGATCCTGGAGTAGGCAAACAATTCCTAAGGCATTTACTATAAAAAATGAGAAATAATTATCATCAAATTTAAAACATTTTGCTTTTTGAAACAAAACATTAAAAAAATGAAAAGGCACTTAACTAATAGAAATTAATTGCAATACATATATCTAATAAAGGACCTATGTCCAGAATAAGTGAAAAATTTTTAACAGAAAAGTAAAAAAAGAAATACCCAGTTTTTACATGGGCAAAAGATTAAAAAAGACAGTCCTCCAAAGTTGATATGCAAAATGGCCAGTAAGTGAATGAAAAGATACTCAATATCACTATTATTAAGGAAATTCAAATTAAAGTATGAAAAGATATAAATCCTTAAGCTAGACTAGCTAGAGTTAAGGAGCCTGACAATGCCAAGTTTGGGGAAGGACTTTGATCCACTAGAACTCTCATATATTGCTGATGATAATGTAAAAGAAAATAACTTTTTTCAAAAAATCAAGCTTTTTTAAGGTAGACATACACTTACTATGTTATCAAAATTTCTATTACCTGAGAGGAATGAAAAGGTATGTCCACAAAATTTTAGGCAAGGAAAGTCAGAACATCTTTCTTCAAAAGAGCAAATAATTATAAACCACTCCAATTTTCTTCAGCAAAAGAAAGGAGAACAAGCTATGGCATATTCATACAATGTAAGACTTTAAAAATAGAAAGAATAAGCTACTCATAAAATCTCAAAGCACGCTAAGTGAGGTCATGTAGAAGGAATTCCATATTTTATGGTTTTATTAAATTCTAGAAAAATGCGATTAACCGATTGTGATAGAAGACAGATAAATATTTCCTGGGTCTGGGTTTGTGGGGTCTGGGTTTGCAATTGTTATTGATTGCAAAAATCATGTAGGAACTTTTTGGGTAATCCTATGTATTCTGAATTTTAATTGTTAGTGGTTACACTGGTGCATGCAATTGTCAAAACTTATGAAAACATACCCAAAATAAATGTATTTTATTGCATGAAAATTATACCTCACTAAAAGACCCTGATGCTGGGAGGGATTGGGGGCAGGAGGAGAAGGGGATGACAGAGGATGGGATGGCTGGATGGCATCACCGACTTGATGGGCGTGGGTTTGGGTAGACTCCGGGAGTTGGTGATGGACAGGGAGGCCTGGTGTGCTGCAATTCATGGGGTCACAAAGAGTCGGACACGACTGAGCAACTGAACTGAACCAAACTGAACTGACAGAGGTTTTAAAGGCTTCCCCAGTGGTTCAGCAGTAGAGAATCTGCCTGCAATGCAGGAGCCTCAGGAGACACAGTTTGGATCCCTGGTTCAGGAAGATTCTCTTGGAGGAGGGCATGGCAACTCACTTCAGTATTCTTGCCTGGAGAACCCCATGGACAGAGAAGCCTGGTAGGTTACAGTCCATGGGGTCACAAAGAGTTGGACATGACTGAAGCAACTTAGCACGCACTCACACACAGAACGTTTTGCTGTTTGTCTTTTGGTTTTAGCTTAATGCTACTTTAGTTAAAAAAAAAAAAACACAAAACCTAAAACAGAACATATTTTATAAAGACTTTAGCACTTTGAAAAATTTTTGGATCTCACTTTTTGCATAATATATGATCTGCCTTGGTAAATGACCTGTAAGTGCTTGGAATAAGGTGTATTTCGTAGTTTCGATTTTCAAGTTTGTTAAATCACACCATTCAAATGTTCTAAATATTTAGTGACTGGTTTTGCTGGTTTGCTCTATAAATTAACTGAGATTGAGAGAAGGTGTTTTCTGGTTACTGTTGCCCTGTAACAAATTACTTCAAAATCTAGTCACTTAAAGAGACATTTTATTTTGCATAACACAGATCACTGTGTATTTTTTCCTTCAGCTCCCAATCATATTTTCCTCACTTTCTTTTAAGTCCTCGTTAACATCATTGCCCAAGCCCATCAGGTTTCTGCCAGTAATTTCCTCCACCCTTTTAGATTCTGCCTGTTACTTTGTTCCAAAAGCAATGTCAAGTGTTTTAGGTGACATCCCAAATTTGAGTCATTATGGATAAAGATGCTATGCATATGCATATACAAGTCCTTCTAAAGACAAGTACTTCATTTGTCTTCAGTAAATAATTGGTATTAATAATATGGTAAGTATAAGTGTTTGGTTACTATTGCTGCATGACAAAATGTCCCTCAGAATTCAGCAACTTAAAATGCCTTTTAAAAATTTATTTATTTATTTAATATATTGTAGTGGTTTTTGCCATACATTGACATGAATCAGCCATGGATTTACATGTGTTCCCCTTCCCGATCCCCCCTCCCGCCTCCCTGTCTATTCCAACCCTCTGGGTCTTCCCAGTGCACCAGCCCTGAGCACTTGTCTCATGCATCCAACCTGGGCTGGATTAAAAGGCCTTTTTATCTCTGTTCATGATTTCCTGCGCAAGGAATTTGGGACATGCTCAGATCTACATTCTGTCTTGGGATCTTATCAGGTCGCGGTCCGATATCAGATGGGGCTGACTGCATCTGGGGACACAACTGAACTGGAGATCCAGGATGGTTCATGAACAAACCTGGCAACTGGGTTGAACTGAGTGACCAGAGACCTGCAAGTGACAGTCTCTGCAGGACAGAGCCTTAACAGGGCAGACTTGCCCCAAAGCAAAGTCCTAAGCGATTACACAGGAGGTTGTCCGAGTTTTCAGACCCAGTGCTGAGAGTCAAGCAGTGCTGCCTTCACTCCCTTCTTTTGCTTACTAGGAATTCACGAAGGTCAGCAGAGCTTCAAGGGAAAGAGGCATAGACCTCACTTAGTAGTGCTTGTGAGCGTGCTAAGTTGCTTCAGTTATGTTCAACTCTATGTGACCTTGTGGACAGTAGCCTGACAGGCTCCTCTGTCCATGGGATTCTCCAGGCATCAAAGATTTTGTGAATATGTTTAAAAACCGCCAACCCTAACAACTCTCTGATCATTGCTGTTTCTGCAGGAAACCAGACTCTGGTGCTGCCCCAGTGCAACGACTCCATGTCCGAACCAGCAGATTCTGCAGCCTCAGAGGAGAGCGCCCCCTACTGCTCAGGTGAGGGTCCCACAGGACAGAAGACCCTTTTCATTCCCCAGGTCCCCATTGTCCCATTTCTCTCTCCTCAGACAGCAGACAGCTCCGCCTGGTGGACGGAGGAGGTCCCTGCGCCGGGAGAGTGGAGATCCTTGACCAGGGCTCCTGGGGCACCATCTGTGATGACGGCTGGGACCTGGACGATGCCCGTGTGGTGTGCAGGCAGCTGGGCTGTGGAGACGCCCTCAGTGCCACGAGGTCTGCTCACTTCGGGGCGGGATCAGGGCGCATTTGGCTGGACGACCTGAACTGCACAGGAAAGGAGTCCCACGTGTGGAGGTGCCCTTCCCGGGGCTGGGGGCAGCACGACTGCAGACACAAGGAGGACGCGGGGGTCATCTGCTCAGGTCCGTGCTGCACGCTGTCCACAGGTTGGGGGAGGGGGTGGGGCCCTGGAAGACGGGGGTCGGAGTGCTGATTAAGGTGAAACCGCTCAGTTGTGTCCGACTCTTTGCGACCCCATGGACTGTAGTCTACCCGGCTTCTCCGTCCATGGGATTTTCCAGGCCGGAGCACTGGCGTGGGTTGCCACTTTCTTCTTTAGGGGATCTTCCCAAGCCAGGGATCGAACACAAGTCTCCCGCATTGCGGGCAGATGCTATACCCTCTGAGCCACCAGGAGCGCTGATAGAGAGATGCTAAAAGGACCAGAATAGGAGGCTTCCTCCCATGGAAGCCTCCTGTCTTTGCAGCAGAGCTGAAGACGAGGTGCTTTCACTTCCTCCTGCAGCAACTGAGATTCTGGTCCTTTCTTCTCAGCAGTGTTTCCTGGCAGAGCCGTTTCTTAGTTTCCACATGAGAGCAGGGCTCTCTCTTCAGTTCCCGGCTGTAGTACAGTCTGGAGATCCTGGTGATGATATAATGAAGGCACAGGTTTACTCTGTTCAGTTGTGTTTGCTCGGAGTCTGATGAGAGTCTCTGAGGGCTAACATCCTGGTGTCCACAGGGCTGGGTTCTTCCTGGAATCTCTGCGGAGGACTCCTTTCCCAGCCTTTTCTGGTTTCTATGTGGTCTCATTCCTTGGCTTGGAGCCCTCTTTCTTCTTTAAACAACATTCCCTTCTCTAACCATTCTTCCATGTCTCATCTCCCTCTAAATACAGTCAAAAAGAGAATTTCGATTTTCAGATGGTAGGTCTAAGGATGTGATTACACTGGGTTTACTTGGTTAATGAATGATATTGCAGGTTAATCTCACCATTCCAAGATTCTAGTCTTAGTAACATCTATAGAGTTCCCTTTGAAATACAAGGGATTCATTTAGGACGTGGACATATCTAGGGTTCATTATTCAATCTACCACCTCTTTGTCCACATTACATCCTTTCACACACTGTTTCAGCAGTTTTTGTCAGGAAGCAGGATTCAGCTACCTCTCTCTGTAGGTGCCCAGGTTGGTCTTCCTCTGATGTTCATATCAGTTACAGCATTGTGCTAGAAATATTTAGAAAGATAGACACAAATGGACAAAATAGGGTTAAAAGCAGAAACATTTGTCTTGCTACCTTGTAGATATTTCCTCAGCTAAGGTAGGGGTGTGTGGTCACAGTTTCTGGGAGAGAGGAAAACCCAGAGCACTGGGTGCAGTGCTCACTGTGTCCCATCTCCTCCCTTTCAATTTTAGAGTTCCTGGCCCTCAGGATGGTCAGCGAGGACCAGCAGTGTGCTGGGTGGCTGGAAGTTTTCTACAACGGGACCTGGGGCAGTGTCTGCCGCAGCCCCATGGATGAGGTCACCGTGTCCATGATCTGCAGACAGCTTGGCTGTGGGGACAGTGGAAGTCTCAACACTTCTGTTGGTCTCAGGGAAGGTTCTAGACCCCGGTGGGTAGATGGAATCCAGTGTCGGAAAACTGACACCTCTCTCTGGCAGTGTCCTTCTGATCCTTGGCAATACAGTTCATGCTCTCCAAAGGATGAAGCCTATATCTCGTGTGCAGGTGACTTACTGTCTGTTTCTATGTGTCTGTCCCAACTCTGTAGGACATTGTTAGTGCGATTCTGTGTTTTCAGATCTACTTGATGAGTTTAAGCTGAGTCTATAAAATGAATTTTAGATCAAGGTTATTTAATCCACATATCTCAATATTGTTTCAATGGGAAAAGTAAAGAAATCTGAGCTGACGGCAGTTTATGTGGAAAATACCACAGAGATGAGTTGCATGTGTCCAAGCAAAAAACAATTGGAAACCATGTCACAGGAAGTCTGTAATCAAGCTAATTAGCAGAAATGCCAGAGTAGATGTAGCCTAAGTTTTGACCTGAGACTTTGAAGGACTTTCCCATGGAAGGAGGAGATTCACCAGAGCTGCTCCGGGGGGCAGAACACTGATGACAAATGGAGAAAGGTTTGGGCTCACCCTCAGTAAAAGTAATGTAAGGAATCTCACCTCTGGGATGATCCCCAGGAAAAGAACAATACTACCAGGTAAAAGAACACTGGCGGCACAGAGGATGGCCAGTCGTCGTTCCTTCTGTCTCCTTTGGCCTGTCTCTGGGTCTCTTCCTTGAATCCTCCACACTTGCTCCTGTTGGACTTGTAGCCTGCTTGGCATCAGCAAATATGTATCCTATCCACTGGCTTGTTTCTTGCTTAGAGAAAGACCAGTTCCTTTCTTTTTCATCTAAATTATAAAGACATTGCTTACTCGTAAGCAAACATCTAACTTGTGAAAAAGATAAATGAACCACTTCCCATGACCACTTGTCCACTTGTATCCTCCTGAAGTAAGCAAGATTAATGGACTGATATATGTCATTTTCAGATTCCTCCATTATTATATTTATATCCAAACACATGTACCCATAAAAGTTTATGCTCATGTTGTATTGTTATTGATTTTTATCAATTAGGATTATATCATACACATTATTGTTAACTTTGCTTTTTATCACTTAAAAACATATCATGAATATTCCTCCAGTTTCTCTCTTTGTAAAACAATGACATAATATTTCATTAATGGGAGGTTGGTACTCCAGTTCATATTACAATTTGCCTATTTACTGGTGCATGGGTACGTGCTCAGTTGCTAAGTCCTGTCTGATTCTTTGTGACCCCACTGACTAGCCCACCAGTCTCCTCCATCCATGGGATTTTCCAGGCAAGAATACTGAAGTGGGTTGCCATTTCCTCCTCCAGGTAGTTCCATTGCTTTTAATTTTTTTCCCCACAATGAAGAATTTTATAATAATCATTTCATACAAGTATCTCTATATATTGCTGAGTTTATTAGTTAGGATTACTCCCCAGTAATATTATTAGATCAAAGGATATACAGGTATTATCACATGTACATAAACACATACAAATATTTTAATAGATATTGTCAAATTACTTAGAAAGTATTGGACTATTTTTTTCATATCTAGATAGAAAATGCCAGGATGTTTCAATAACTTGACTATTAAACAAAAGCTATATCATAGAGAAGCTCCAAGATCAATAAACTTGTAAGAGCTCATAAGTTTCATCCTAAAACATTTCGGGTCTAAAATGAGTGACAGTTGCTTTGCTCCTGGTTTTTTTCACCTTCCTTCCTTCCCTTCATCATTTTCTTACTTCCTTCTTTTGCAGTTTCACAGTGTTTTCCCTTCGTTCAACCTTTTGTTCTCTGCCCCTTTGTCCCCTCATTTCATACACACACACACACACACAGACACACAGACACACAGACACACACATACACACACACATACACATGCATGCACCATTAGGGCGTACCCTGGTTGATATGTTAGGAATTGCCTGAAATCCACAGCTGGGGGGCATGGGCCAATAGATATTTCCAAGACAGAAGCTCACTCCCTTCCTTGCCTTTCTCTCCTCTTCTCTTTTTCCTGTTCCTGTGGAAGGTTGAAGGGATATTAAACTATAAGACCTTATTTTGATGATAATGTTCTATGATCAAGCACAATGAATTGAGAGGCAGTGAGGTTTCCAGTTCTGAATTTGCAAGCATCCAAAAGAGTTCTTTATATCATTTTTAGAGACATCTTACTGCTTAGGTTAAGATGTTTCATAATATAATATGAAAAGACTATGCCGGTTCTGATATTTTATGTCAAATACTGTGTATTTGTTGGTTTTCTTGCATTATTTTGATTTTATGTTTATTTTCTTTGTCTTTAATACTTTCATGTGTCTCTTTTGGTCCTATGTTTCCTTTTTCCTCTATGTCCTCTTTATAGCTTTTCTCAGTTTATTTACTTGAGTTTTCTGAACACTGACTACTCAGCTATTTGTCTACTTATCTATCTTTCTCTAAATTCTACTTGCTCTGTTCCTTTAAAAAAAATGTCCTCTTCCTATAGTAATCTCTTTGCTTGTCCATATATCATACTGAAAAATAGATTAAAAAGTTTAGAATATATTTAATTTCCCTTTAAAAAGTATATATGTAATATTGAATACAAATCATTTCTGTGAATCTGGACTTCTTTTTAAAATATCTCTTTTCTGTTGCATCAAGCAATTAATATTAATTTGTATTTCCTGCATTGCATTACTGGTTAGCAAGAATTCAAAGGGATTCTTTTTCACTGGATTTTATTCATCTATTAATCATTAAATAAATATCAAGCCCCATCACAGTATTTAGAGAAAGTTCTCTATACATACATGGTGAATGAATGCATACAATGTGCCAAGACTACCCTAATAGCCAAAAATGAATGACGTATACAAAGTTCTTCCTCTAGTAGAACTTTCCTTCAGATTGTGTCTGTGGGGGTGTGTATGTATTTGCAGATACCTGTGTATGTATTTGTTGTGGGATGTGGGATTTGTTGAGAGTGATAAACAAGTAAAAACATGAAGTAATTTCAGTTGGTGATCAGATGCAGTGAATGTCTCAGTCCAGTAGGTCAGGAGCCTGTGTTTACACCTATCGGTTGGACTGAGCCAAGGACCTCAGACAGTCTTGTTTGGACAAGACCACGCCCAGCTGTCCCTGATCCACTCTTTCCCTGCTGTTTGCAGAAAGGAGACCCAAGAGCTGCCCAGCTGCTGCCCCCTGCACAGGTACGTCAGCCCCGCCCCCTCCCCAGGGCCCCAGGGGCTCCTTCCTCCCACCAGGGGAGTCACAGGAGGGGCTGCTGCCTTTTCAGACAGAGAGAAGCTCCGGCTCAGGGGAGGAGACCGCGAGTGCTCAGGGCGGGTGGAGGTCTGGCACAGCGGCTCCTGGGGCACCGTGTGCGATGACTCCTGGAGCCTGGCAGAGGCCGAGGTGGTGTGTCAGCAGCTGGGCTGTGGCCCGGCCCTGGAAGCCGTGCGGGCGGCGGCGTTTGGCCCTGGAAACGGGAGCATCTGGCTGGACGAGGTGCGGTGCGGGGGCCGGGAGTCCTCCCTGTGGGACTGTGCTGCGGAGCCCTGGGGACAGAGCGACTGCAAGCACGAGGAGGATGCTGGTGTGAGGTGCTCTGGTGAGTGAGGCGCTCGGGGTCCGCCCTGGTGAGTGAGGACCAGGTGTGGGGCTGGGACTGAAGGAGGTGGAGCTTGTACCCAGAAGCACTTCTTGGAAGAGCCTGTTGCTTTGTGCTCTGGCTCCATGAGAGGCTGCTGCCTGATCTCCTGGGATCTGGGAGATATCACCCTGCCTGTGATGATAGGCATGTATGCTAAGTCGTGTAATCGTATCCGACTCTTGCAAACCCATGAACTGTAGCCCACCAGGCTCCTCTGTCCATGGAATTTTCCAGACAAGACTACTGGAGTGGGTTACCATGCCCTCCTCCAGGGGATATTCCTGATCCAGGGATTGAACCGGTATCTCTTATGTTTCCTGCATTGACAGGCAAGTTCTTTACCACTAGCGCCACCTGGAGAGCCCGATGATAGGCATATCCTGTGGCTTTTTCAGGTCAGCTTGGTACAAAAATCCATTCTTTTTTTCTTCTTTCCTGGTGAGAGGACAGCGGTTCCTCACACCCGTGGAATTAAGTGGTTCTGCTGGTCTGAGCTGTTTTCAGAGGAGAGCCCCGTATTTTCAGTGGTCTTAGTGGTAAACAACCTGCCTGCCAATGTAAGAGACATAAGAGATGTGGGTTCCATTCCTGGGTGAAGAAAATCCTGTGGAGAAGGAAACGGCAACCCACTCCAGTATTCTTGCCTGGAGAATCCCATGGACAGAGGAGCCTGGTGGGATACAGTTCATGGGGTTGCAAAGACTGAAGTGACTTAGCATGCACTGTGTATCTTTATATTTCTGACAAAATTACCCATTTCAGTACAGAAAAGTTTAATGATCATGTGCTTACAGTCCTGTTAAGCTGTGGCAGCTGGAGTCCTCCAGAGGTTTACCAACTGTCATCCTGTAAAAATCCTCTGGAACCAGAATGAAAAGACACTTGACATAGCTTAAGGAAGGACCTGTGTCGATCACATCTTGGGGTTTGAGCAAACCCATTGTATCTTAATGGTGATTTCATGGCCTTGAAGACTCAGAAGAGGACCAGGATAAGGACAGAAGGGTTCTTCTGAACTTAAGAACCTCATAAAACCCGATGGCCCTCTTCTCTCCTCAGGTATCATTTTAGGCTCAGCTCCAGACCCTGGCATCTTCTCCCTTCCTGTGATTCTCTGCATTATTCTGGGAGCCCTTCTCTTCACAGTCCTCATAATCCTGGGGATTCAGCTATACAGATGGAGAGCAGAGCGCCAAGGTGGGCCTTAGGGATGCTAAATGATCTGGAAAGTGGTGGGAAAGGAATTGAATCTGTTGTGACATCAAGAAAGTGCACAAGTATTGGTCTCCATCCTCATTATCTGGCAGAATTCCACTTTTTCTACAGTAGACATCAAGATTTGAAAAGTTGAATCCTTGGTCCTAATTTGAATGTAAAATTTCTTAAGAAGTATGACTTCCTGTGTGAAGGCTGTCGGTAGAAATTGAGTGTGGGATCAAGGTCTGGGTCAGGAAACCCAGCTCTGTTCCATATAGCTGAGAAAGAAGCCTGAGCAGCTCAGAGGGGTTTCCCACGGGTTAACATTGGACAGCACTAAAGGCTTTGTCTATTGGTAAAGGGAATACCTCTAGGATGAGTCTCTAACTCAAGCCACTTTCCCAGCCTTATCTGCTTTCGAAGATGTAGTTGGTGAAGGCTTGTACCAGGAGATTGATGATCTCATAGAACCAGGGAGGAACGACCTGTTGGACAGCCAAGGTAAATCCCATGCCCTCCCCTCTGCTCATGAGCTGACTGTGTGTTGTTTTCAGCAAATAGAGACCCAACCTCACTAACCCAGCTTCACACAGAGCTTCAAGCCTTCTGTCTACAAGTCTGAAGTCTCAGTATTTCCTCTAAACTATGACAGCAGGCCTCCTACCAGGGGAAAGGTTTCCATTTTTCTGTGATGATTTTCTCCCTACCAGGTAACCTGTCTGATGACTCAGCAACTAAGCTGCCGTATTACACAGGGGACGATGGAGAGGATGGAGGCTCTGACTCTGCCCCAGGTAGCAGGTCTTTCCTTGGATGGTGGGGATGCGGAGGAGGAATCTTGTTTGAGGATCTCTTCCTGTGATTAAGATGGGAAGGATCTCTTTTCTCTTGTTCACAACAATGTTTTCCCTCTCTTGCCCGCCCTATGGCCTCAGAAATGGAAAGATCAGACCCAGTTCTCTGTATCCACAGTCACTTCTACCCAGTTACAGACTGAGTATGCATCTAATCAGGCTTCCCAGGTGGTACTAGTGGTAGAGAACCCACCTGACAATACAGGAGAGATAGGAGATTCTGGTTTGATCTCCGTGTCAAGAAGATCTCCTGGAGGAGGGCATGGCAACCAACTCCAGTAGTCTTGCCCAGAGAATCCACATGAACAGAGGAGCCTGGCAGGCTATAGTCCAAGGGATCACAAGGAGGCAGACAGGACTGAAGCAACTGAGCATGCATGTATCTAACTGAGCATGCATGTATTAAAGATTAAGACCATTAGAAAAAAAAAAAGAACATCTGAAACTGATAAACTCAAAATTGTATGGCTAAAGAGAACACTGGAAACTATAGCTGGACCCAGAGCCAGTCTGATATTTTAATTATTTCATGGCTTTTTTTTTATGTATTGAGACAAAAATATTGCTATTGATAAGCTATTGAATATATGGAAAGATCAGTGCTAGTACTTATCAATTACCAGAAACTCTTACTTACAAGGAACTGGAGAAAGGAGAATGTCCTCTCTGGGTCTTCTCCAGATAGTAAAGATGGACAACCCCTGGAGGTGAGATCCTAAGGTCAACCAAGCTCCAGAAGGCACTGAAGCGTCCTGTGACTGGGATGGTGGGATATCCTGTCTCTGAGTAACAGATGTCCAGGATCCCCCTCCCACCAGCTCTGTGTCTCCCAGAGCTTCAGAGGTCACACGGACACCTGGGTTCTCCTGGTTCAGATTCATCCTCCCCAGTCACTGATATATGCATAGTATGTGTTACAACTCTGTACCATATGTTTGAAAATAATACCTTAAACTTTTATAATAGCTTTTATCATAAACTTTTCATAATAACTTTTGTTGATGCTTTATGATATGAGAGATAATGTTAGAAAAATATGATTGACCCTGATATATTGGAATAATTAGAAGATTTAAATGATTTCTGAGCACATTAAGATCAAATGCATGCCTTTGACACAAGCTTGGAATATAGAATCTATATTTATAGTTATTTGAACCTCTGCACACACACAGAGAAAGGAGAATGCCTTCCTGGGTCTTCTCCAGATAGTGAAGATGGACAACCCCTGGAGGTGAGATCCTAAGGTCAACCAAGGTCTAGAAGGTACTGACACCCAGACGTCCTGTGACTGGGGTGGTGGGATATCCTGTCTCTGAGTAACAGATGTCCAGGCTCCCTCTCCCACCAGCTCTGTGTCTCCCAGAGCTTCAGAGGTCACACGGACACCTGGGTTCTCTTGGTCCAGACTCATGCTTCCCAGTCGCTGATATGGTATAGTGCATAGTATGTGTTACATATACTATGTACATATACATACATGCTGTGCATATATAGTGCATAGTATGTATTAAAACTCTGTACCATATGCTCAAAAATAGTACCTGAAACTCATAGCATAAGAGCTTTTGTTGATGCTATATGATATGAGAGGCCATGTTAGAAAAATATGATTGACCCTGATATATTGGAATAGTTAGAAGGTTTAAATGATTTCTGAGCACACTGAGATGAAATACACGCCTTTGATAGCACTGGAATATAGAGTATATTTATCATTTATTTGAATCTCTGCCTCAGAAGGGGTGTCACTTGATCCAACACATACTTTGTTATTCCACCTAAGTTCTTGTCTGTTTTCAGAGCCTCTGGGACAGAACATCAACACCGCAGAAAATGGTTATGATGATGTTGACGAGTTACCTGTTCCCATAAATCCTTTCTTCCCTGGGATGAATGAGAATAACTTTTCCCCAGAGGACAGAGGTGGTGCCAGGTATTCCCAGACAGGTGAGTTGACAGCTCAGTAGTCTGACTTCATCACAGTGGAGAAGGTGAGTTTTAACCCACTTCAACAGTCAGTATTTCTTTATATCAGAACTGGGGTAGCCTCATATACTTAGATGGGTTTTCCAGGTGGCACAGTGAAAAAGACTCTGCCTGCCAATGCAGGAGACAAAAGAGACTTGGATTTGATCCCTGGATCAGGAAGATTCCCTGGAGAAGGAAATGGCAACCCACTCCAGTATTCTTGCCAGGAAATAATGTGGACAGTGGAACCTAGCAGGCTACAGTCCATGGGGTCACAAAGAGTCGAATACAAGTGAGCATGCATGCACCACATGAATCAGATATTATCAGCTCTTCCTTATCCCTGGAATATTGGAGCTACTTCATCTCTTCTGAGAGGTGAACATACTGTGTTCTCTTGTCCATGTCCATTATCAATTGGATATACACACATCTGTACACATTGTTACACAGGCTTTATTCCCATTTTCATACCCCAAATTGAAATATATATTCTGACAATAAATTGGGGGATTTTTCAAATTGTGAGAATTAATCTGAAATGTTTTTAATGGAGGTATAAATTAAGTCTATGAGCTGTAAAGCTTGTTTTGAGAGATCTGTGTAACCAAATGTTTAAAGTTGATTGCTCATTATTAAAGCAGAATCTGCAATAACCTTAACTAGACAATTATAAAATTTCAGCACTAGAAGGGAACCAAGAGAAAATTTTCTCTCACTGGTTCAATTGCCAGATGAAGAACCTCATTCCCAAGGACTAGGCTTTCTGCTTATATGTGAGGATGTGGTCCCTGGGGAGCAGGAGGTTGTGGAATTTGGTTGAGTTGCCCCCTTCTGACATCTGACAGAGGACCCATCTGACAGAGGACTCAGAATGTTCTCATGAAGTTTATCGGGCAGGCTGGTTCTGTTGTTGAGTTGCTGAGAAGACGGCATCTGAGGCACTCTACAGAGGTCTTCTCCTGTCTCCACTCCTTGGGAAATCAGACCCACCGGGTATGGAAGAGGCACACACATCTCTTTTCCACTCCTTGCTACTATTGGTCCATCTCCTTTCCATTGCCGAGGTCCAGACAAGACACTGCATGGAGTAACTGAGTCAGTATGAAGTAGTTCCATCTGGCCTTTTAGACAATGCTGGGTGCTCCACCCCTACCTCAGATATTTTGTGGCCCCTTTTACTAACCTTCCATCAGAGGTTATGTCTTGTCATTTTGTCACCACTAAAACCAGTTTCTCCTTACGGTTTCAGGCATCTCTCTGAAGTCTCCGAGAGAAACTGTTGACTCTGGGGTGGAAGAGAAGGAATCCTCATTGGTCTTGAGACAAGAAGAGCCTGGATATGATGATGTTGAGTTTAGCACCATGTAGAGCCAGTTTTGAAGCAAGAAACTCTTGAAAGACATCTCTGTAATGTTGTTTCTCAAATAAATGAGAATCCTGTCTTCTTTATAACTGCAGTTTTTACACAGAACTATGGTTAAAGGAAATTATTCATAATTTTAAAAAGCTAGATATATTCACTACCACGTTAGAAAATTCAGTCTTTAAGATATGCCCCACTCCCCAATGAAATCTCAATTGAAACTCAGAGTTATCACCTCCCCAGAGACTACACGTTTCCCTTCCTTTAGGTACTGAGAAAGTCATACTTAAATAACATAAAAGGCTGAAATCTGGCCCTGAAAGTGTTTACTCTTAGAAAGGTAAACTCAGAAGCACATAAGTGAATATTCCAAAATATCCTACTTTCCGTCTACTAAAACCGAGAAGTGAGACTCACGGTGACTGGGTTGATCAGGTGGAAGGGGAATGGTTGCAGCTTTTCTGATTTTGCTCAAATTTTTACGAAATATTAATCACAAAAATCTGTTACTGCCTAACACTATCTTTTACTCTAACTGCCTTCTCTTTTTCCTAGTTATTCCATAACATTCTTAATCTTCCCCTTCACCATCAAATTGCACATTCTAATTTTCATAAATCCTCTTGTTCTCCATCCTTTCCCACGAGTATCTGTTTTCTGTTCCACTCTCTGGCTGCTTTTATGGTGACACCCAGTGGCTCTAACCTTCCCATTTGTGATTTTTTTTCAAGTGGCTGTAATAAGTTTAAGGACTTCCCAGGTGGTGGTAGTGGTAGAGAACCTGCCTGCCAATGCGACCACTGGGTTAGGAAGATCCCACGGAGAAGCGCAACCCACTCCAGTATTCTTACCTGGAAAATCCCTTAGACAGAGGAGCCTGGTGGGCTACATACAGTTCATGAGGTCACAGAGAGTTGGCACTCTCTGCCAACTGACCAGGCACCTAGGATTAACTTTAAACTTGCCCATCCCAAATCATCCTCACATATTTTTTGGAGTTGTATCAAAACAGAGAGCTGGCTGACAAGACAGGGCAGGTAAGCTAAACAATGCTCCTTTCATGCTTAAAAAACATTATGGCTCATAATTAGCTGTATGGGAAAGTTTTCAAAATTATTTTTTTTTTGCATTCCAGCAGAATCAATGTTCTCACACCCATATTCTAATCGTATAATTATTTAACTAAGATTTTCTTTACATTTACCATCATTTTAAGTTTTTTCTTTAAAAATGGAACATGTATTATTGCTAAAAGTATCCATGAAATAATGAAAAAAATTTTAAACTCCACAAACTATATGTTCAGGTATTTTTGCAAAATCCCCGTGCAGTAACTTAAGTCAAAATTTGGGAAGCAACAAACTACATTAGGAAGCTTAAAGCGCTTAGCTCAAGTCTCTGATGCTCTAGGTCTGGAATTTTATTTTCTATCCTCAGCCTCACTATACCCTTAGAATCATTTCAGGAACAAGCAATACTGACCTAAGCAGCATTCCCTAAACACATCAGATTCTTCTGCAACTTTGTGTACTCCATGCATTTCTTCTCTCTGTAATGGTGCTCTTTACACTCTGGTCCTAACTCTTTTCTCTCATCTCTCCCAATTATGAGTAAGTTGTTGGTTTTTTTTTTTTTTTTACTCACATCACTTACCAATGCAATACATTAAATTGAGTTAGTATACTCATCAGATAATTAATGAGGTAGAATCCTACTAGAGAATAACTAGAAATTATTTATTTTTTACTACATAATTAACTAGCATTTTGGGAAATACTCTGATTCTGGAAAAGATTGAGGGCAAGAGGAGAAGGAGGTGACAGAGGATGAGTTGGTTGAATGGTATCACCAACTCAATGGACAGGAGTTTGAGCATACTCTGAGAGACGGTAAAGGACAGGAAAACCTGACGTGCTGCAGTTCATGGGGGTCACTAAGAGTTGGACATGATTAAGTGACTGGACAACAATTAACTAGTTTTAAAAATGAATAAAATTCTCATTCCAACGAATATATCCCTTGGCTTTTTCCATTTATTTTAATAGATGCATGTCTTGAATGAATGCTATCTGATCCTGTTCTCACAATTCCTTTTGCAAGGAATAGTAAAACTAGAGGCGATTCTGTCCCAGTGTGCCTCAAATACAAGGGACAGACAGAAACGACATTCTCTCCAGCTACCCAACACAGAGATTTTTGGAATCTCTAGTTTCATTCAAACATCAAAGGAGGACTAAGACAAATTCATTAACTGATGAGACTGGTCTTTTTGCACATCCATCTTTACCTTTTTGTGTATCCTGCTAGAAAACATTGCCTGTATCTCTCTAAGTAGTAATAATTCTCTGGACCAAATCTGAGATTTATTCCCTCGGCAATTGTCCTAACCACATTATATAGAAAAGCTACCCAGATTAGAGAAGATTCAGTTCCCACTGAGAAGCAATATGATTGAAAGAGGGGTAAGACCTATTTGCTAAATCAGGATCAGGCTCTCTGCAGCATATTAGCAGCATAAAGCAAAGAGAAACTGTTTAATTGTGATCCAGAAGATCCTCTTGCCCTAAAGAAAGTTTGAAAGAATGACTTTGTAACAGCTTCTGTTTGAGGACTCTATTCCTGTCACCATCGCTTCCAACCTAGGTCTAAACCAACACAGGGATCCCCGTGACAGAGTCAGGTATCCATCTGGGATAATGGAAATCATAGAGACAATTACATCCATTTGCTCTATTTTTATATAAATGTAGAAATACAACTTACAAATATAAATTAATATTCAAATTAAATAAAAGAAAATGAAGAGGAGATCTGTAGGATGAAATTCTTGCCTCTCTACCCTCTGTCAATCAAGAAAAGAACCATACAAGAATAAATGTCTAGCAGCTTTCACAAGAAGCTATAAAAACTATGTGATAGTGTAAAACAACAGAGGGACTAAAGAGAAAGTAGATTGAGTGTTAATTTAGGTTTCTTATTGAGCACAAATGGGATGATTATTTGTGGTTGCCCAAAAGGCTGAAATGTAATGGTTTTGTGAAGACCTACAAGAACTTCCAGAACTAACACCCAAATAAGATGTTCTTTTCATCATAAGAGTTTAGAATGCAACAGTTGAGGGAGTTCACCAATACTAGGCTTGCCTTACAAGATTGCTGAAAGAAGTTCTACAAGCTAAATGAAGGATGCTAATTACTACATGAAAAAAGTGAAAATGTAAAATAGATTAGTAAATGCAAGTATTTAATCTAGTTCAGAATACTAACACAGTAATATTGTAGTGTATTAACCAGTTAGCTCTAGCCTAAAGGAAGTATTAAAAATAACTATAGAGAAAAATATTTTGTGAGTGGATACACAGTATGAAAAGAGGTAAATTCTGACAACAAAACATAAAGTGGAGGAGGTTGCTAAAAAGGTAGAGCCTTTGTATGTGATTGAGATTAATTTGTTATCAGTGTAATATAGACTATTATGTGTATAAGATGTTTTATGTGAGCCTTGTGGCCAACAAAAATATAAAAACCTATAGTAAATTCACAAAAGATAAAGAGAGGGAATCAAAGCACACCATTATTCAAAGCTATCAGTTCACAATTCTAAGAGCTGTGCAAAACAGTTGAGTTATTCTGCTCTCTAGAGCATCCTTCAAGATTAGCCCAAGAGGACTCTCTTTTCTGGAAGTGAAAGACAAATTAGTTCAGTCACTCAGTCATGTCTGATTCTTTGCAACCCCATGAATCGCAACACGCTAGGCCTCCCTGTCCATCACCAGCTCCCAGAGTTTACTCAAACTCATGTCCATCGAGTTGGTGATGCCATCCAGCCATCTCATCCTCTGTCGTCCCCTTTCCCTCCTGCCCCCAATCCTTCCCAGTACTAGGGTCTTTTCCAATGTGTCAACTCTTCCCATGAGGTGGCCAAAGTATTGGAGTTTCAGCTTCAACATCAGTCCTTCCAATGAACACCCAGGACTGATCTCCTTTAGGGTGGATTGGTTGGATCTCCTTGCAATCCAAGGGACTCTCAAGAGTCTTCTCCAACACCACAGTTTAAAAGCATTAATTCTTTGGCTCTCAGTTTTCTTTATAGTTCAACTCTCACATCCATACATGACTACCGGAAAAACCATAGCCTTGACTAGATGAACCTTTGTTGGCAAAGTAATGTCTCTGCTTTTAAATATGCTATCTAGGTTGGTCACAACTTTCCTTCCAAGGAGTAAGAGTCTTTTAATTTCATGGCTGCAATCACCATCTGCAGTGATTTTGGAGCCCCAAAAAATAAAGTCTGAGACTGTTTCCACTGTTTCCCATGAAGTGATGGGACTAGATGCCATGATCTTAGTTTTCTGAATGTTGAGCTTTAAGCCAACTTTTTCACTCTGCTCTCACTTTCCTCAAGAGGCTTTTTAGTTCCTCTTCACTTTCTGCCATAAGGGTGGTATTGTCTGCATATCTGAGGTTATTGATATTTCTCCTGGCAATCTTGATTCCAACTTGTGCTTCTCCCAGCCCAGCGTTTCTCATGATATACTCTGCATTTAAGTTAAATAAGCAGGGTGACAATATACAGCCTTGACGTACTCCTTTTCCTATTTGGAACCAGTCTGTTGTTCCATGTCCAGTTCTAATTGTTGCTTCCTGACCTGCATACAGGTTTCTTAAGAGATGGGTCAGGCGGTCTGGTATTCCCATCTCTTTAGAATTTTCCACAGTTTATTGTGATCCACATAGTCAAAGGCTTTGGCATAGTCAAGTCAAGGTTTTTGGCATAGTCAGAAAGACCAATTAAGCTGATTGCTATTTTAGCCAAATAACTCTTTCTGTACCTCATCTCCTTCCTTATGTCATACAGACAGTGCAGCTGTGTTTTTTAATTGAAAATTTTCTTCCTGTTATATGCCTGTGTGGTTTTAATAGAAAAACTGCCAAATGATAAATCATATGAGTACCCTATCTCCTCTCTTATGTCTGATTAATACTCACTAAGAGACCACATGTTAGTATTGTGTGGTTTGTCTTGTGTATCCTTAGAGATAGAGATTTGCAGCATTTGTTGTGACATATTTGTTGGTGATAAGCTCCTTCTTTTTGAAAATCAAATTTTGCCCTGCTAATCGCTGAAAACATTTGCCTTTAAAGCAAAAATATCAATTAGCTAAATGATGGCCTCAACAGTAGTTCTTTTTACTTAAGATATTTTCTCTTAAATATCTAGCACAGGGCCATTCAGTCATTCAATAAACATTAGCTGAACACCTATTAACTTACAGAGAGTGGAAATACAGAGCTTATACTCACATATAGGCCTCACTCCAATCCTGGGCCCTGGCAGGGCCTCAGCAGATGCCTGCAGCCTGTAGAAGCCTTGGGTAGCATGCCCAGACGGGGAAGGATCTGATCATAATGTAAAGAGAATGTTACAGGCTTTTTGATGTTAAAGGAGGAACACATTTTGCTGCATTCCCAGGGTTCTTAGGTTGGCATGCTTGGTGGCTCAGAGGCTAGAGTGTCTGCCCGCGATGCAGGAAACCTGGGCTCAATCCCTGTGTTAGGAAGAGCCCCTGGAGAAGGAAATGGCAACCCACTCCGGTGCTCTTGCCTGGAAAATCCCATGGACTGAGAAGACTGGTAGGCTTCATAGGGTCGCAAAGAGTGGGACACGACTGAGCAACTTCACTTTCACTTTAGGTTGATGTGCAGGCTGGACTCAGCTTCACCAAAGCTCCATGTGCAATAGACCATCAGTTCAATGAAGTTCAAGTTTGAGCAACCACGCAGGCTTTGAACTCTATGCCACTCCAGTGACACTAACCTTGGCTTTAAGTGGTTTAGGAATCACCACTCACAAGATCTCAATCGCTCTGGAGTCGGTAATTACATCAGCTCTGAGCAGAGGTAGATTAATCATGAACTCATGAAGCTAGATCGTTACAGCCTATCTTTGCACCAGCTCCTTCCAAGGCCTGATGGGGGTCCCTAGTGCTGTGCTCACAAGGAAATAGGTTTTTAATGAGCTGCTTTCTTGAGTTGAGGGAAAGAAGCGATTCAGTAAAATTATTTCTTACCTAAAGGCAAAGAGGAGAAGGCAATGGCAACCCACTCCAGTACTCTTGCTTGGCAAATCCAATGGATGGAGGAGCCTGATAGGCTGCAGTCCATGGGGTCGCTAAGAGTTGGACACGACTGAGCGACTTCACTTTCACTTTTCACTTTCATGCATTGGAGAAGGAAATGGCAACCCACTCCAGTGTTCTTGCCTGGAGAAGCCCAGGGACGGGGGAGCCTGGTGGGCTGCTGTCTATGGGATCTCACAGAGTCGAACATGACAGAAGCGACTTAGCAGTAGCAGCAGCAGCAGCAGCAGCAAAGGCTAAGAAGTTAATTAAGTGCATGAGCACAAAATTCAGGAATCAGATTTGTTCAGGAAATCAACAAGAAACAGAAGAGGTTTAGAAAGCACATGCTGCCTTTTCATTAGTACAAGATTGGTGGAAGGGTAAAAATAAGATAAAATAACTATCTCAGAGGAAATAAGAACTGTTTAAGGATAAAGGTCAAGATGCTAAGAGACAAATTGGGGAAATGGGAGCATGACTCTCAGCACAGTAAAGGTAAAAGGAGATGTACCAGGTGTGCGTGCTCTTAAACAGGAATCCAGATCTAAATTTTGGTCAACAGGAATGGTGACTGAAAACTAACCAAGCCCAACAGAGGAAGCAAGGTGAGACCTGAGGGAGCAGCTTGGGATGAACACAGAAGAAAGAGGAGATCCAGGAAAGTACCTGCTTCATGTGACACATTCTGTCTTCTTTTCAAGTCTTCTTTCTCCTTTGGATCCATCAGAAAAGACTCTGCTCTGCTGCTGCAGCAAGTGATCCCCAAATCTCAGTTATACACGCACACACACACACATACACACACACGGACACACACATATACACATACACACAGTCACACACACATGGACACACATATACACAGACACTCACACACACATACACACACTCAACACACATACACACATATACAAACTTATACATGCACACATACACATTTACATAGGCACACACTTATCACAACCTACAGATGTCTATGGTCAGTGAGGCTCTTGCACATGCACCATCTGGAACATGCAGCTTCTGGGGCAGGAAAGAGAGAAACTAGAGAGTCACACTTCGGCTTTTCATGCCTCCACTCGGAGGTGACACAGGAGACACCGCCCACAATTCACTGGCCAGAATGAGTCACTGAGGACAGGAAAAGTAACTATTTGATGAGTATTACTGTCTATCCACATCCTTCAGTAGAACTCTTGATAGCAGTGCTGTCACTTTTTTTTCACCTTGGAGAAGCTTCTGAGGGGCAGCTTTGTGCAGAGATTGAACGTTTTCTGACCCTCCCGGAGTGGGATTTGAAGGCATTTTCCATCTGATTCCTTTGGCTGGTGTGTCTCTGACTCCTTTTTCACTTCAGTCTGTGCTCAGTGGGATTAGTCAGATTTGTGTCTCTGCTGCCCCCACCTCCCTTCCCCCCAGTAGTCACTAATAACAGGGTTATTTTCAGCCTTTGTTCATGCAATCATTTCTTCAATTATCCAATATTTCTTAAGCTCTTTCTATGTGTCTTTACTTGGCCCTAAAAAGACGCTGGAGAATAAGACACAGTCTTAGCCCTTGTTAAGCTCCCACTTTAAAGACAGTAAGCAAATTTCTGCACACTAAATAGACACAGCAGTAATTTTAGGCTGGAGGAATTAGAAAGCGTTCACAGAAGTGAAAGGTCTGTGCATTTATAAACATGGAGAGATTTATGAAGCCTTGAAAATGTATTGCCTAGAATTCAAATATGCATAATATTCTCCATTTTTGTAACTGACTTCATCCTGTGCACTAGCAAGGGGTGTTTGTGTAGACTGAAAGTCCCTTTAAGGTAACACAGAGCCTCCCATTTAAAATCCGTCCCTCAGCTTAGCTCAGGCTCACTGTAGTCATTGTCCTGTCAATTCTCAGTTTCAGGTCCCTGTTGAGATTGGCTTTCCTTTTCATGAGGAGGCACCTTCTCTGTCTCCTGCCAGAGATGTTGTCTGGGATAAGGGCCTTCTTCTCTAATGGCAGTGAGGAAGGGTCCTTGGTCCGTATGCTCTCACTTAGAATCAGCTTATCTTTGATTTAGTAGCTTTGATTTGTTCTGGTCTCTGGCCATCAGGTGCTGGACCTGTGGAGAAATGTGTGTGCTGCACTGTGTGAATCTGTTTCAGTCACGTTGGACTCTGTGTGGCCCTACAGACGGTAGCCCACCAGGCTCCTCTGTCTGTGGATTCTCCAGACTAGAATATTGGAGTGGCTTGCCATGCCCTCCTCCAGGAGAAATGAATGAGGTCAATTCAGTGCCAAACTCTTTGTTAGATATTGCTGATCGTAGACTCCAAAGGGCTGAACAAGAATGATGGGCTGGACCTCAGCCAGCTCATGACCTTACTCTTTCCCTCATGCCCCTGTGATGAAGTGGTCATCAGTAAAGTAGCCTTTACTGATCTTGGGTCCATTCAGGCAAGGAACACAAATAGCAAGAGGGATCTCCAAATCTTTGGTGTAACAACTCTATTATTTTCTTTAAAGTTGCACAGATAGTTTTAATTCAAAAATATTTTGCATACTGGTCACTCTGTTTGGTCCTGAAAATGTCCCTCAAGCAAGGATGCCTAATTATCAACTTTCCTAGCAAAGAGATTACTAAACCTCTCAAACCTCCTTTTACTCATGGTAATCTGGGACTAACAATGCTACATATTGTATTGCTTTACAATCCATAAGTCCAATTAAGCAGTTTCCCTAAGCAAAAGAAGAGAATTCTTTCTGTTCTTTACATCTGCACTTTCAATTCAATATAGAAGCTTTTATTTCTGCACTTTCAATATAAACATTTTTTATAACAAAATTTTCTTCCTGTTGCAGTCATGTGTGGTTTGAATTGAAAGTGAGCCAAATGATAAATACATAAACATCCTGCCCACTTGGCCATATCTGATTAAGCCCAGAACAGGAGGCTTCATGGTGCTCACCTGTCAGTGAGCTGTGGTTTGCCAACTGTATATTCGGATATATAGATACTTGCAGCATTTATATGGTTTAGAACTGGCCGTCTCAGCCCCGCTCTCGGAATGGGGTTGTGTTTGTTTCTGGATATTGGAATTTACTGCATTTATTGCAAAAATGTGTTGTAGTGAACCATACATAGCTTACACCATTTAGTAGTGTTGAAATATCATTACAACAAATGATGCAACTTGCACTTGCTCTGAAGCCCTCACAAAAAGGTGAATTACATTTTAAAAACAGCATTTTTATTAAGAATAATTTCTATAAAACATCTACCAGAGTGACATTCATTCATTTATTTATTCAATAGACATGGTCTGGCCATTTTAATTATCCAAGTATTAGGGATACGGAAGTGAATTAGACACAGAACTTTTACTAAGCACCTTCCAGCTTATAGGGTAAAATGAACAAGTAAATAGCTTAATTCACAAAAGCTCACAGTTGGTAAGGTGGAGGTTCATGAGCATAGAATGGAAGCATGGAGAGAAGGGGCAATGTGTGGAAGACTCACAACTCTGATTGGCACCAATGACTATCACAGCATGTGGTTCCTGGGAGAGTTCTGACATCCAGTCAAGGCTCCAGGTAACAGAATTGAATTCCTGTTCTAGAGTGCTGTGAATCCCCAGATGGAATGGAGCGTGATGCCATAACACTGCTTGTCTACCAGTACTACCACATACTACCATTAGCTAGAAGTTATAATGTGTCTGTGTGTGCTCCTTTGTGTCCCACTCCAGGGGCTGTAGCCCGCCAGACTCCTCTGTCCACAGAATTTTTCAGGCAAGAATACTGGCGTAGGTTGCAATTTCCTACTAGTGGGGATCTAGAGGAAATGGCATTTCCGACTCAGGGATCGAACCCGAGTCACCTGCATTGGCAGGTGAGTTCCTTGCCACTGATGCCACAGGGGAAGCCCATAGCAATTAATGCTTACTAATGCCAACTCACATATCCTCACCAAAACTGTTATCTAGACTCAATCAGAACCTTCATTTTACAGATGAAGCCACTACATAAAGAGTGTAAGAACCCTGTTCAAGGTCTCACACATGGTATGTGGCTGAGATCTGACTCAGGACAGGGCAGACTGCCTCCCGAGTCTGTTCTCCTGACCCCTGAGCTGCACTCTCTCAAGTTCACTGTGGACACAGCTGGTTGGAGTCCTCCCTAAAACTTTTCTCCTTCAAATCTTTGATGAGATAGGACAATGAGATTTCCTTATGTGTCAGAGAAGATGTGCCTTTATCCAAGAGTGAGTTGGTCCATGCTGACTTGCATCCCCAGTTCTGGGGTAGAGGGTGCTGTGGGGCAGCCTGCCAGCCCTGAATTAACCCCTCCTTTCCAGGCCACCACTCCCTGTAACAGGGTCTGGAGCCCCTAACAGTGTCTTACCAGTGAGATTTCCATCCCGAGGTGAGACTGTGTGTGCCTGTTTTACTAAATGCATCCATGTGTCATCCGGTGGGAGGGATACTGGACCCCAGGAAGCACGTCCTGTGTTCTAGATGTCTGTCTGGTGGTTTCTGGTGATGGTGTGGAGTCCATAACTGGGTAAGGAATGATGAATCTGGGCCCAGAGGGAGTAGAGCATCAATTCTAAGTGACTGAGCATTTCCTGGTCCTACTCCACCACCTGAGTTTACATTTTGGTTCTGATATTTACAACCAGTTATTGTCATTAATGTGTTAAGAATCCCAATATAGAAGGAGATGGGGTTCTATCATGGGTCTTGGGAGTGGGAGGAACAGATGACAAGTAAGCAATTGTTCTATGATTAGTGGGTTAATATTAGCACATTTAAGTAGAGGGAGAAAAGCATGTGTTTGATTGTCTTTTCTCTCGAGGCTCAAGGAGGAAGGATGGGCATGGCAGGACAGAGAAACTAGGTCTGCTGACCGGGATGAGGGGTCCTTCTGGTGTGGATGTTATAGGGCTGTGGACTGGCCCATAGCTGCCCTTGTGTTGGCCCCACTGAGACCTTCAGGTGTGGGAGGGGGAGGGGGTGAAGCCGTCTCTGAGTGCTTTTGGGGACTCTGGGGTGTGTGTGTCCCAGATGCATCCTTCCCACACCTGAGATGCAATGATGAGAGTCAGGGTGAGGGGCCTCAGGGTGGGCTTGTGTGGACTGTACCATGGGAACCCTGAGCCTGAGGGGCCGTGAGGAAGAATGGGGGCAGCATGCTGGTGACCTTGAGTTTTGAGGTGGGAGCTCTATTGTGCTTCCTCTAGGCTCTTCTCAGTCTCCCTACTCATCCCAGCGCTACTCTCTGGGGACCACCTGGGAGCTTCTCTGATCAGTGGAAACAGAACAGGACAGCAATGGTCACACTGGACATTAGCCACTTCTGCTTGGATCTGTCCCCTCAGCCCACCTGGGCTTCCATTCTTGCTGCCACCTTTCCTCTTAAATGCAGAACAGAGGAGATGGGGTTACTGATGGTTGCAGGCAATATGAACCCTTTCTCTTCTCTGCTTCCCTTGCCTCTTCTTTGCTCCCTCTCCTGCGGCCACCCTCTAGGAGAAGGCTTTCTATTTCCCCTTCTGTCAGGAGCTGTTCCCTTAAATTATATTTTGCATCTTTTTCAGTTACAGTTTTTAAATGTGTACTGAATGTTACCAAACCAAACTTTCAATATACTAAGGGGGAAAATTGAAGTTTAGAAACTCTTAGACTTTCTAAACTATCTATTTTCTTCTCAGGACCCCAAACTTCTGTTTTGGAGGGCTAGAGTTGAATGATGACTCCTACTTTCTCTTTATTTCCTTTATATGTAAATCTTTTTCTCTCCTGAAGCCTAATTTTGAGACTAGCAGAAAGGGATATTTCATAAAATGAAATAAGATAAACGGAAAGGGATTTAGCATGTCTAGAAACCCTTATATGTAGATACTGTGTATATGCATATATGCATCAATCTCTCTATTTACCTATTGCCGTCATTATCATCAATCTGTCAGCCCACTTATCGAATCTATTTCTTTAGTATCTATATTTCTATGTTAATTAATTTATTTATAGTTCAAACAATGAAACTGATGTCTTCATCGATACACTCTTGTAAAATGTTTTAATATGAAAATAATGCTAATCATGACTTTTAAATAAAATAGCAAGCACTTCAATTTTACTTGACTCCAGCTTCCAGGAATTTGTTATTCCCAACTTTGCTGCCATGTGGTGATCCTGTAAACTGCACACTTGCAAAGCGAAGCCCAATGCTATCAGACCAGCAGCATCCATGTAGAAGCTGAAATGTTCATGTGAGGGATAACTGCAAGGATACAGTGCGTGGATTACAATCTGGCCTTGGACATTCATTGTAAAAATTGATCATTTAAGTATCTGGAACTCAGAAGGCTAGAACTACCAAGGACTCTGTAAAGATTCAGTGTCTACCTGACCCACAGACAGGTAGTGAGCCCGGGGAAAGGGGTGGGGGTACAGATTGGGGGAAGCCATCAGTACAGGCATCGCCCCTACCTGGAAAACTCCCACCCCCACCGCTCCTGGGAGAAACAGTAACCTGGACCTGGAGTGGAGTGAAAGAAAGAGGTTTATTTTTTCCTTTTTCTTTTTTAAGAAGGGCGAAAGATTCAGAGGAGAACAGATAGACTTCCAGGTGCTCTATGGCAATATGGTAAAAAAAAAAATGCAATATATTTGTCATTTGAAAAATAATGAATTTCTTTTCTTCAAATATAATAATTCCCGTTCTGGGTATCAGTTACAAGTGAATAATCTGAAATGTGGACAAAATGTATGTTAAAAAAACTTTATGGTAGCATTAATTACATAAGAATAAGGATATGGAATTTTTCTTCCTTCATATTGTTGCTCATTTCTTTCTTGTCCTTTCTGATAATGATTGATAAATTATCACCATTAAGGAAGCTAGCTGTTAATATGTCCTATTCTCAGAAGCGTATGAAATGCCTACTGACTGCAACTTTTCATGAAGCAATTGAAATTTTAAAAAAGAATGACATTTTAAAAACTCACCCTGGGAACCATAAGTGTCAGATGGGCTGGAAATGACGTGATTGTGACCAGAGCATCTTCAAACTGTCCCCTCAGAGAAACCTGAGCCTGGAAGGTGCCGGGGTCAGATCGGGGCCTTGCGGGGGAGAGTCCGCCTGAGGCCTGCCCTCCCCTGCATCCCCTCTCCTCCCCCGCAGCCAGGGGCCTGGCCTGTGAGCAGGCACTGCGCCCAGTCTGTGTGTCTGTGTTCCCTCTGAACCTGCATCTTCAAACCTCGATGGCAGAAGAACAACCTGGAGGGACTGTGACGTGACCCACAGAGGCTATTCGCTAGGCCTGGGTGTGGCCTGAGAACGTTCATTTCTAACAAGCTCCTGGGTCTTGCTGGTGCTGCCTGGAGTGGCCACACTGCGAGCTGCCCTGGTCTGAACTGCACGCCCCCATCTCCACAGCAAACAGCAGGCCTCGGTCACCCTCAGGACCAAGGCTGCTCACCTGTTGTCCCTTCTCTGGTGGACATGTAGAGAAGAAGCTGACAGTGCTTGAAGCAGCCTGGGCTCCATTTGGGTAGGAATTCCTGTTCTGAGACCCCTGAGTGGTCTAGAAGGGGGATGGCAGGGACCCCCTCTGGGTGTGGGTGTCCCCTCTGGAACCCCTCGCCCTGGTGAGGGCTGGCTGGGAGCATCCAGGGCAGTGTCTTGTACCGTGCAGCATCCAGGGTGCGGCCTCTCTGGACCGAGCCTGAGGGGAGCTCTGCACACACTCTAATCTCTGCACTGAGCCTGTGTTTTGCAGGAAGAAACATGATGCAAGTGTGTCAGCAAGTGGCCCTCAGGGCGGGACTGCTGCCCCTGGGTGGCTGCAAAGAGAAGAGGGGTCGGGTCTGTAAACACAGAAGACCACGGCCCTCCTCACTGCAGAAGGGGAGCGAGGCCCAAGTGACGTGGGCCTGCCGGCCAGAGGGGTCTTAGGGGTTAAGAAAGATCCGTGACGGGAGATGTTAGGTTCAGTCAAAGAGTGTTAATTACTCAGTTGTGTCCAACTCTTTGTGACCCCTTGGACTGTAGCCTGCCAGACTCCTCTGTGAGATTTTCCAGGCAAGAATATTGGAGTGGGTTGCCATTTCCTCCTCCAGGAGATCTTCCCAACCCAGGAACTGAACCTGTGTCTCCTGCATTGCGGGAAGATTCTTTACCATCTGAGCCACCAGGGAAGGTTCTGTCAAAGCCCTGTGCTGTTATGACACCCTTGTGCTCTAGGACCTTGTCTCCAGATCATTCTGAGAAGGGGGGAATGACCAGCAACCTCATCCCCCCAACTCGATGGTTTCCACCTCATCCCCTCCATGCTCACCTGTGAGATCCTGTGCTCCTGTCCTCATTTCTGCTGACCTGATAATTACTCTTGTATTTTCAGCCTGCTTGCAATTCTCTTCTTTGTCCCTGAGCCCAGCCCTGGGGAATATCAATGCCTGATCCCACCAAAATTATTCTTCACGGGCCAACTGATCCCAGACCCTGATCATGTGAGATCTCACAGTCTGTAAATATTGGCCAGGGTGATTAGGGGAGAGAGAGTCACTCACGTGACTTAATGCAACTTCTCTACACCAGCGCCGGCCGTGGGGCCTGGCTCTCAGGACGACGGAAACAGGAGGTCAAAGGACCCTGTTGCTCATATAAGGAGATATTGAAGATTCAGAAGCTCATTGGTGTCTGAGCTACAGAAAGTGGCTGATGCAGCCTCCAATAGTGCCTGAAATGGTGAAAGGTGTCGCTATTGGCTCTCAGGAGGGAGGATGTAGGGGATGGTCTATATAGACCCCGGTCAGCACCCTGACGCCTCCTCACAGGCTGATCCTGCAGCTGGGACTGTGACCTTGAGGACGTGGGGTCAGGATGGCTCTAAGCCAACACCTCTCCCTCCAGGGACTCTGTGTCCTCCTCCTTGGTACCATGGTGGGTGGTCAAGGTAAGAACTACCCCTCTGTCCTGGGTCCACAGCAGGGAAGGGACGCCTTGGTGAAGGGAAAGGTGTCTGGAGTTCTGGAACCTAGCCTCAGTGTTTTTGACCAAAAATGAGCCATGCTGACTGTGAATACTGGTCCCTCTTCTGTGGGGGGGTCCACTGGTCTTAGCGGCAGATTATACAGAGCAGTGAGGTTTGGTCTGGACCGAGCTGGATCAGCCTGAGTCCCCTCCACTGTCTCCCTTGTTCTCAGGGAGCTTCTAGGTGGCCCAGTGGCTCCCAGTGTGTGGAAGATCCAGTGACTGAGCTCAGCTGGGACTCTGGGCTGTTCCCACACGCTCCATGTGCCTGGTGTGTGAGCACTGCCCCTGGGTCCCCGTGTTTCCTGTGTCTATGCTCCTGTAGGCTCTGTGCTTGTGTGTGTGTGTGTGTGTGTGTGAGCGGGTGAGTGAGGAGTGTGTGAGGGTGTGAGGAGTGTGTGAGGTTGTGTGTGTGTGTGTGACTGTGAGGCATGTGTTAGGAGTTTGTGTGTATGTGAGGGTGTGTGTGGAGTGTGTGAGGAATTTGTGTTTGTGTGCAAGGGTATGTCTGTTTGCAGGGATGTGTGAGGAGTGTGTGAGGGTGTGTGTGTGTGTATGTGGAGTGTGTGAGGAGTTTGTGTGTTTGTGTGTGTGAAGATGTGTGAGGGTGTATGAGGAGTGTATGAGGAGTTTGCGTGTTTGTGTGTGGGGGGATGAGTGAGGAGTGTGTGAGGGTTTGTGTGTGTGTGAGGGTGTGAGGAGTGTGTTTTGTCAGCATGTGAGGAGTTTGTGTGTGTGTGTGTATGTGTGGAGTGTGTGAAGAGTTTGTGAGTGTGTGTGTGAGGCTGTGTGAGAGTGTGTGTGTGAGGCTGTGTGAGAGTGTGTGTGTATGTATGTGTGGAGTGTGTGAGGAACTTGTGTCTGTGTGTGAGGGTGTGTGATGGTGTGTGAGGGTGTGTGGAGCTGGTCTCTGTGAGATGAACGGGGCTGCTGAGCAGGGACTGAGTCCGTTGGTCTGTGAAGCACACAGGGTCCCACAGGGCTGGGTATCATGGGTGCTGCAGATCAGAGATAATCGTGCACCTGCCTGCCTCTCTCTGGCTCCTCTCCCCCATCCCCCGGGCTCCCCTCTGCTTGTTGCCGTGTCTGCCCAGCACTGGGCTCTGTGAGAGGCTCTGCCTACTGGCCTCATCTGTTCCCACCGGGTGTCCATTGTGGAGCAGAGAAGCCCGTAGCCAGGAGAGAGGACCTCTTGCCTGTAGAGTTCAGTTGATGTGCAGTCCCAGGTGTATAAGTTCCCGAGTCCCTGCCCCAGTTCCTGTGACTTGTTTCCTGATGTGATGAGGGCCTGGGATGGTCTTTTTCTGTCGGGCCAGTGTATACTCCTTGGTTCTGCCTCATCACAACAAAGATTTGGAGTGACGGACATTAAAGCCCTCGGCGTGTCACAGCTCTCGGGTCTAGGACAGACCATGTTATAGCTTTCAGGTCTCAAATGGACCATGTTACAGCTCTTAGACAAATCAGTGTTATAGCTCTTTGTTACAGCTCTATTTTATTTAGATAATAACAGGAAAATCCATCCTTGAGGCATGAGGGCATGTCAACCCAAAGACACGGAGACAAGAGCGCCCCAGTGCGCAGGCTAGAGAGAGAGAGACCTCCAGCCCTTTGGCTCCTCTTTTTATATGTTTTTTTTTTCCCTCCCCTGGGCCTGCCCTATGCAAATTGGGCTAGCCAGGAGTGCTGTTTGTTCTACCTGAAGTCCTCACTCCGGTCGTCGGACCTTCCTTTGTTCTATTTCCGTGGGCTTTTCCCTTCCTTGTCTTTTAGCCACCACCATTTTGGACTCCTGTTTCCTTTTCTAACTACCTAACATTTTCCCTCCCAGGATCTGCTGTGACTCTCTGGGAGCTCTTTCTCTCTTGTGCCCTCTTCTGTCCCTCCCTGGAGCTGGTTTCCCCTGAGTGAGAGGATGGGGAAGCCATCCTCTCAACCAGTGAGGGCTACGGCTGCAGAGAATGTGGTCTCCAGCCTGGAGGAGGCGGCTCTCTCAGATGTGGGTGCTGGTCTGCTGAGACTCAGTGCAGCCCTGCCTCCTCTCAGAGCTCACTATTATCTCGTAGACCTCAGCCTCCAGTCCACTGCTCTCCTTGGGAAGCCCCCTCCATGTCTCTGCTCCTCGAGTGCTGGGTAGATGCTGGTGAAGTGTCTTCTCCTGAGGGCTCTGGAGTGCAGAGGTGGGGTTTGATCCCCTGAGGGGATAGACAACATGTGTTCTAATGCAAGGCCCAGCATTTACCAGGAAAACTGTTGGAAGTTTCCTGAGACTTATGACTTACTTATGAAACAAGATCATTTTGCCAAAGGGAGTACTTTTTTAATTTTTCCTGAAACAATGCTCTTCAGTGTTTTCCTACTAAAATTTTCTTCTTCTACTTCATATGACATTGAACTTGTTCCTTATAATACAGTAGTCTAGGCATTTGTGAGTATTTGATGATTTCTGAGCTGGGCAGACGTTACAGGAGTTTTTACCAGGAAATCCGTGATGGGCATTGCTGAAAAATTGTTCCTTGAAGTATAACTGATGTTATTATACACAATAATGTAAGCCCCCAAGATTAGATAATTCAATATATAATATTTTTGTAACATGTTTTTAAAAGTTAACAATATATTTTGCACATCTGTATATATTGATATTGTTAATTATGCTGCTTTTACACAGTAAAAATTTTTTTATTGTTTTGATGTGTGTGTGCACTCAATTGTGTCTGACTCTGTGACCCCATGGACTGTAGCCACCAGGCTTTTCTGTCCAATGGGATTCTCCAGGCAGGAATACTAGAGTGGGTTGCCATGCCCTCCTGAGGGGATCTTCCAGACACAGGGATTGAATCTGCCTCTCTTTTGTCTCTGGCACTGGCACACAGATTCTTTGCACTGCTTGGGAAGTCCATTGTATTGATGGAATTACAAAAGATAGGATATTCCAGGGATAACATAGAAAATTTAACCTCCTACAATCATTTTATTATATAATTGAAATGCAGCATACTTTCCTAATCACCGATGTTAGGCATGTCAATGAAAATTCAATTAACAATTTTGTTAAGGAGAAAAGCAGGGGATTTTATTCTACCCAAACTTTGGTTAATAACCCGGGAAGCAGATTTTAGGAAAGCTCCAGAGTCATCTTGAGTCCTAATCTCTTAAGTGAAATCTCATCACTTTTGCCAAATTCCATTTAGACTCATGTTACTAGATACACACAAGTGGGAGAGTTACACAAGGACATGGATACAAAGCAGCAGGAACAATCAGGACATGTAGAGCCTGTCACCCCAGCCCTCTGTTCCTAAGCTGGATAAGATGCTCCCTATGGGCAGGGAAGGAGGGGGAGGATTCCTACCTGTATCCCTTCAGCTGTAACTGAGACGGGGAAGCTGGGCCCTAGTAGCCTTGGGCACATCTACAGGGAGGGCAGCATCCAGAGTCTTTGAAGTCCTGTCCTCGGCGGTGTCCCTGGAGCTGGTTCTACAGGCTTGTGAGAAAAACCTGGTGTCCCCCACTTCTGCTCCATGTTCAGTGATGGCACAGTAGGAGCTAAGAGTTGGTCACAATGGGAATATGTATACCACAGAAGTCAATAAATACTATCTATAGGGAATTTTCCCTCTCAGCTCTTTTAAAAAATATTTATACCATTGCCTAGTCTCCTAAAATCTCCCCTGTATCCTATGTTTGTGTCTCTTGCAGCTCTGGAACTGAGGCTGAAGGATGGAGGCCACCGCTGTGAGGGGAGAGTGGAAGTGAAGCATCAAGGAGAATGGGGCACAGTGAATGATGATGGTTGGGACTTGGAGGAGGCAGCTGTGGTGTGCAGACAGCTGGGGTGTGGAGCTGCTACTGGTATTCCTCGAGATGCTTATTTTGGACCATCAGCTGGCCCCATTTGGTTTAGCTATGTTTTATGCAGGGGAACAGAGACAACTCTCACTGAATGTCAGCATTCTAGTACTAGAGACTTTCGTAATGATGGCTTCATTCATGACTGGGATGTTGGAGTAGTCTGCTCAGGTGAGTCCTGCCTGGTCTGGGTGTGGGTCCCCAGCAGGAAAAACTTTGGTCTGATTCCCAGAATAACTATGTGAAAATATGGATCACAGCCTTTAGAGTCTACTTGGGTGAAGACTCCAGTTCCATGTGATTCCTAGAGCATTGGGTGCTCAAAGGAGCAGAAGGAATTGCTTGAACTTGAACAGTAAAGGCTCCAGATCAACTTCTGGGTTGGACCTGTCTGAGTTAGTTTCATCATGGTAGCTGCTTTTTATTCTTTCTTAGGATGGTTTGAGAAGTGCAGCTATAGGGTGGTATATAGGAGAGATACAGGCAAGCAAAGTTAACTGTATTCATGGTTCCTAGGAATTATTATCTGTCCTATGAAAAGACAGAGGACCATCAGGTGGGTACATGGGGAGATGCCAATAGAACAAGCTCAACCTAGCAGTCTTAACCAAAATGGGGCATGAAGACTCGGGACTAGTGACAATACTGTGGGTCAAGATGAAGTTACACAAGGAAAAGACCTGAGGGGATTTCACTGGTGTGTTTGATTGTCACTAGGTCACAGTCAGTCAGGGCTGGCAAGAAGGGGGGCTTCTGGCAGGGGATAGTCTCATCACACTGGTGCACCTGGTCACCTGGGTAGGAAACTCATATCCTTTTGTGGGGATGTTGAAGCTGCAGAAAAATATGAAGCTTTGAAATGTATACCACAGTAGCTGTAACAAATCAAGTGCTAACGCAGTGATGCTAAAAGAACCTGAAGTGACTCATAAAAAGTGTTCAGTGCTATCTAAGTGTAACTGACTTGTGCCAAATTGGAGGCAGTAAAGACAGCAGTGAAACTAGAGTGTGAATGGGTGGTCTCAGGAACTGAGAACATCTCAGTTTTTATTACAATGGTGGATGAGATGGCCAGGACATTAATCCATCAGAGCAGCTGGATTGGAGGAAGAGTCCGAAGTCACAGTGAATTCCCCAAGGGAGGTGGTTGAGTCTCACTCAGGAAAGGGTGATATCCTGAGGATATCTGCAGTGGGTCCCTAAGTGAAGTGAAGTGAAAGTTGCTCTGACTCTTTGCGGTCCCATGAACTATACAGTCCATGGAATTCTCTAGGCCAGAATACTGGAGCCACAGCCAATTAGCTCATTGGTGTTATATTGGAGAAGATCAATAAAGAGTGATCAAAAAAAAAGAGTGATCTTTTCCATTCTCACCTTGAGCAGATTTTTGACGATACTAGCTGAGACCCCTAAGAAAACAATTATTTTTTCTTTTTAGAAATGACTTTATCCGGGCATTAATGACATACAAAAACTCTACATATTTGATGCTTTCAATATAAGTTTGGAAATCAGTATACATCTGTGAAACCATTACAACACCCAAACCATAAACCTGTTCATCTACTCAAAAGTTTTTGTTCACCTTCTTTTTTACAGTATTACTCTCAAAAACAATTATTTTCAAGGAGATTTGACTTTCAGTTAGAAATTTTTGCTTTAAGAAAGCCTTAATGTTTTCCAACATTTCAAGTGACATTCCTTACTGGCACAATGTCCTAACCATGGTTTTGTCTGAAGATAAACCTCTGGAGACACTACAGGAGGCTCTGCTTTATTTTGATTAATCAATATCTAAGTAAAAATGGACTGTGTGCTGCTGGAGCTTCTAGAGATCATTTTAAGAAAATTAATGTCTTGATATTAATTCCAGTTAAGATGCATTTTAAAATAAGATTTGCGAGTAGTCTGGCGTTTAAATTTTGATCATGGCTTGTACTCCCTGACCACTGTTGCTCTAACTTTGGCTCTCATACATTTATGGACAATTCCAGTTTACTTCTACTAATGTCTTTGTCACCAGTTTCCTCCCACTCATCTGTCTTTTCTCTATTTTCATACATGTTTTAATAATGTGAAGGTAAGTCAAAGTGGTGCTGATGCACCAGAGATAAGAATAGAATTAGCACATCTGTTCAGTTTTCTTACTGGAATTGAAGTCTGAGAATTTATTCCTCTCAGTCTTAGGAGTCAGGTGTGGAAGAGCAATCTCAGCCTCTTCAGTGGATTGTTGGAAGTGAAGTAGGAGAAATCCAGAGTAGAAACAATCACCTGAGAAGAATGTACGGTAGTTTGTTTGAAGTAAAAAGTGGACTTTAAGGGCTTCAAGACAAAGATTTGGAATGACTTCACAAGTTGAGAAGGACTGCAGTACAGAAATGCAAAATGTCGAGGGGATGAAGATGCAGGGATCACAGGAGGGGAGGGTGGGTCCATGATCCAGGTCAACTACTACACTCACCACAACCTCTGTGTACCCTTCCTTCCTGCCCTCCCTTCCTTTATCTTGAAATAGGAGTCATTTCTGAGCCCTCTGGAAGTGCTGGTCATTGAAGGTTGCCGTTTTCTTTGTGGAAAGTTTTTATAATATTGAATCTATGTCTTTAACAAATATAGGACCGATCAGATTTTCCTTATTTTGGTGTCAGGTTCTGGTGAGTTGTGCTTTTCAAGGACTTGGTCTATTTTGCCTAAATTTTTGAAATTGAGTAAAATGTACTCATATCTCATATCATTAAATTCACCAGTTGACTCTGTTGATTTCTTCATTGTATGTTTGCTTTCTATTTAATTGATTTCTGTTCTCAGTTTTCGTTCCTCTTTTTTCGCTCATGATTTACTGTTATTGCTGTAGATCCATGAAATGGAATCTTAGAATATTCCATTCAGTTTTGGTTTTTATTCTAATGTAGGCATCAAGGAAGAATCAGTGGTCCAAGTTTTCTTCTAGCCACCACTTTAATGCTAGCCCACTAATTTTGATACTACATAATTTCTTTTGTATTTTATCATCATGAAATATTTTTTCTTTCTCTCTGAATATATGCTTTGCCCTATAGTCTTACTTTGTATGATACTAATATAAACACTACAACTTTGTGCATGGTGTATAAATTTTACCTTTTTATTAATTTGTTTCTGTGCTTATATTTAAACATACATATTTATAGACAGCATATGGTTTTACAGGGCTTTGTTAATAGCTCAGAGAGTAAAGAATCTGCTTGCACAGCCGGAGGCCAGTGTTCAGCCCCTGGGTCGGGAAAATCCGCTGGAGAAGGGAATGGCAACCCACTCCAGTATTCTTGCCTGGAAAATCCCATGAACAGAGGAGCTTGGCAGGCTACAGTTCATGGGGTGCAAAGAGTCAGACACAACTGAGCGACTTCACTTTCACTTTTCCAATACTTAAATGTTTTTGCTTTGTCAAGGGACTTGGGTTGCCTCAAACAGAAAGTCAGAACTACTTATCTTATCTTCTCCTGGCTTCAATCTTTACCAGCATCAGTCTTTTCCAGTGAGTCAGATCTTTGCATCAGGTGGCCAGAGTATTGGAGTTTCAGCTTCAGCCTCAGTCCTTCCAATGAATATTCAGGACTGATTTCCTTAAGAACTGACTGGTTGGTTCTCCTTGCTGTCCAAGGGACTCTCAAGAGTCTTCTCCAACACCACAGTTCAAAAGCACCAATTCTTTGGTGCTCAGCTTTCTTTATAGTCCAACTCTCACATCCATATACGACTACTGGAAAAATCTTAGCTTTGACTAGATGGATCTTTGTTAGCAAAGTAATGTCTTAGCTTTGTAATGCTGTCTAGGTTGGTCATGGCTTTTCTTCCAAGGGTCAAGCTCTTTTAATTTCATGGCCGAGGTTACCATCTGTAGTGATTTTGGAGCCCAAGAAAATAAAGTCTGTCACTGTTTCCATTGTTTCCCCATTAATGTCCCATGAAGTGATGGGACCAGATGCCATGATCTTTGTTTTTTGAATGTTGAGTTTTAAGCCAACTTATTCACTTTCCTCTTTCACTTTAATCAAGAGGCTCTGTAGTTCTTTGTTTTCTGCCAAAAGGTTGGTGTCATCTGCATATCTGAGGTTATTGATATTTCTCCTGGAAATCTTGATTCCAGCTCGAGCTTCATCCAGCCTTGCATTTCCCATGGTGTACTCTGCATAGAAGTTCAATAAGCAGGCTGACAATATACAGCCTTGACGTATTCCTTTCCCGATTTGGAATCAGTCTGTTGTTCCATGTTCAATTCTAACTGTTTCTTCTTTACCTGCATACAGATTTCTCAGGAGGCAGGTAAGGTGGTCTGGTATTCCCATCTCTTTAAGAATTTTCCACAGTTTGTTGTGACCCACCCAGCCAAAGGCTTTGGTGTAGTCAACAAAGCAGAAGATTTTTTTTCTGGAACTGAAAAACTTTTTCTATGATCCAGCAGATGTTGTCCATTTGATCTCTGGTTCCTCTGTCTTTTTTAAATCCAGCTTGAACATCTGGAATTTCTTGATTCATGTACTGTTTAAGTCTGGTTTGTACAGTTCTTCTGTGTATTCTTGCCAACTTTTCTTAATTTCTTCTGCTTCTGTTAGGTCCATACTATTTCTGTCCTTGATTGTGCCCATCTTTGCATGAGAAGCTCCCTTGGTATCTTTAATTTTCTTGAAGAAAATATCTCTAGTCTTTCCCATTCTACTGTTTTCCTCTTTTTCTTTGCATTGATCACTGAGGAAGGCTTTCTTATCTCTCCTGGATGTTCTTTGGAACTCTGCATTCAAATAGGTATATCTTTCCTTTTCACCTTTGCCTTTAGCTTCTCTTCTTACTCAGCTATTTGTAAAGCCTCTCAGACAGCCATTTTACTTTTTTGCATTTCTTTTTCTTGGGGGTAGTCATGATTTCTGTCTCCTGTGCAATGTCATGAACCTTCATCCATAGTTCATCAGGTACTCTGTCTATTGAATTTAGTCCCTTGAATCTATTTTTCACTTCCACTGTATAATCATATGGGATTTGATTTAGGTCATACCTGAATGGTCTAGTGGTTTTCCCTACCTTCTTCAATTTAAGTCTGAATTTTGAAATAAGGAGTTCATGATCTCCTGTTAAATTAATCCAAATAATTATTTCAGTTAGTATAAATTTCAATTTTACAAGTTCCATTTGTTTTTTTCTAGTTTCATTTCTGTTTATTTTTATGCTTCATTAAGCATATTTATATTAGTGATTTAAAGACTTTATCAGCCAATTCAATAATTTCTATAATTTCTGAATCTGTTTTTATTTATTTTTTAATTTTTTGTTCTCTTATTATTTTTTAAATTAATTAATTTATTTTTTCCATTTATTTTTATTAGTTGGAGGTTAATTACTTTACAATATTGTAGTGGTTTTTGCCATACATTGACATGAATCAGCCATGGATTTACATGTGTTCCCCATCCTGAACTCCCCTCCCACCTCTCCCCCCATTCCATCCCTCTGGGTCATTCCAGTGCAGCAGCCCCGAGCACTTGTCTCATGCATCCAACCTGGACTGGCGATCTGTTTCACACTTGATAATATACGTATTTTGATGTTATTCTCTCAGATCATCCCACCCTCGCCTTCTCCCATAGAGTCCAAAATTCTGTTCTATACATCTGTGTCTCTTTAACTGTCCTGCATATAGGGTTATCATTATTACCATCTTTCTAAATTCCATATATATGCATTAGTATACTGTATTGGTCTTTATCTTTTTGGCTTACTTCACTCTGTATAATGGGCTCCAGTTTTATCCATCTCATTAGAACTGATTCAAATGAATTCTTTTTAATGGCTGAATAATATTCCATTGTGTGTATGTACCTCAGCTTTCTTATCCATTTGTCTGCTGATGGGCATCTAGGTTGCTTCCATGTCCTGGTTATTATAAACAGTGCTGCGATGAACATTGGGGTACACGTGTTTCTTTCAGATCTGGTTTCCTCAGTGGTATGCCCAGGAGTGGGATTGCTGGGTCATTTGGCAGTTCTATTTCCAGTTTTTTAAGGAATCTCCACACTGCTCTCCACAGTGGCTGTACTAGTTTGCATTCCCACGAACAGTGTAAGAGGGTTCCCTTTTCTCCACACCCTCTCCAGCATTTATTGCTTGTAGACTTTTGGATAGCAGCCATTCTGACTGGCATGTAATGGTACCTCATTGTGGTTTTGATTTGCATTTCTCTGATAATGAGTGATGTTGAGCATCTTTTCATGTGTTCATTAGCCATCTGTATGTCTTCTTTGGAGAAATGTCTGTTTAGTTCTTTGGCCCATTTTTTGATTGGGTCATTTATTTTTTCTGGAATTGAGCTGCAGGAGTTGCTTGTATATTTTTGAGATTAATCCTTTGTCTGTTTCTTCATTTGCTATTATTTTCTCCCATTCTGCAGGCTGTCTTTTCACCTTACTTATAGTTTCCTTTGTTGTGCAAAAGCTTTTAAGTTTCATTAGGTCCCATTTGTTTATTTTTGCTTTTATTTCCAATATTCTGGGAGGTGGGTCATGGAGGATCTTGCTGTGAATTACGTCAGAGAGTGTTTTGCCTATGTTCTCCTCTAGGAGTTTTATAGTTTCTGGTCTTACATTTAGATCTTTAATCCATTTTGAGTTTATTTTTGTGTATGGTGTTAGAAAGTGTTCTAGTTTCATTCTTTTACAAGTGGCTGACCAGTTTTCCCAGCATCACTTGTTAAAGAGGTTGTCTTTTTTCCATTGTATATTCTTGCCTCCTTTGTCGAAGATAAGGTGTCCATAGGTACACGGATTTATCTCTGGGCTTTCTATTTTGTTCCATTGATCTATATTTTTGTCTTTGTGCCAGTACCATACTGTCCTGATGACTGTGGCTTTGTAGTAGAGCCTGAAGTCAGGCAGGTTATTCTTCCAGTTCCATTCTTTTTTCTCAAGATTGCTTTGGCTACTCGAGGCTTTTTGTATTTCCATACAAATTGTGAAATTATTTGTTCTAGTTCTGTGAATAACTGTAATCAGAAATCTTCCAGCAAACAAAAGCCCAGGATCAAATGGCTTCACAGATGAATTCTACCAAAAATTTAGAGAAGAGCTAACACCTATCTTACTCAAACTCTTCCAGAAAATTGCAGAAGAAGGTAAACTTCCAAACTCATTCTATGAGGCCACCATCACCCTAATTCCAAAATCAGACAAAGATGCCACAAAAAAAGAAAACTGTAGGCCCATATCACTGATGAACATAAATGCAAAAATCCTTAACAAAATTCTAGCAAACAGAATCCAACAACATATTAAAAAGATCATACATCATGATCAAGTGGGCTTTATCCCAGGAATGTAAGGATTCTTTAATATCCACAAATCAATCAATGTAATACACCACATTAACAAACTGAAAGATAAAAAGCATATGATTATCTCAATAGATGCAGAAAAAGCCTTTGACAAAATTCAACATCCATTTATAATAAAAAAAACTCTTCAGAAAGCAGGAATAGAAGGAATATACCTCAACATAATAAAATCTATAAATGACATACCCACAGCAAACAGTATCCTCAATGGTGAAAAATTGAGAGCATTTCCCCTAAAATCAGGAACAAGATAAGGGTGCCCACTCTCACCACTACTATTCAACATAGTTTTGGAAGTTTTGGCCACAGCAATCAGAGCAGAAAAAGAAATAAGAAGAATCCAGATAGGAAAAGAAGAAGTGAAACTCTCGCTGTTTGCAGATAACATGATCGTCTACATAGAAAACCCTAAAGACTCTACCAGAAAATTGCTAGAGCTAATCAATGAATATAGTAAAGTTGCAGGATACAAAATTAATACACAGAAATCCCTTGCATTCCTGTACACTAACAATGAGAAAACAGAAAGAGAAAGTAAGGAAACAAGACCATTCACTATTGCAACAAAAAGAATAAAATACTTAGGAGTAGATCTAACTAAAGAAACAAAAGATCTATACATAGAAAACTATAAAACACTGATGAAAGAAATCAAAGAGGACACAAATAGATGGAGAAATATACCGTGTCCATGGATTGAAAGAATCAATATTGTGAAAATGAGTATACTACCCAAAAGCAGTCTATGGAATCAATGCAATCTCTATCAAGCTAACAACGGTATTCTTCACAGAACTGAATCTGTTTTCAATGATTGCTTAAAGAGCAATCAATATGTTATGGGTTACATTTTTATTTTTTGGAAATTCTAGTATAGTATTTTTTTTTATTGGATACTGAGGATTGCTAGATAGTCCTTTACTGGAAAGAACTTTAGAAATAAGTAATCAGAACAGACTCAGAAACCAGGGAATTTTACATGATGAATTAAATTTTTTTTAATTGAGTTACCTTCATTTTCTTCAAAATGTGTCCCTATGATGACCAACTGACAAGTTTTTATTTTAGTCTTCCTCCTTTAGTTTCAAAGCTTCCTGTGATCCCACCTTACCTGCCACATGCCTCACTTACATTCCATTCTACAGCAGGTGCTTCCATTTTTTCTTTTATTTTCTATACATCCACATCTTTTAAGTTGGGGTTTGCTTGTCTGAAGTGGAAGAAATGAGAAATGATGGTAGGGTTAGGTGGTAGATGTGAGAAACAGAAGGTGATATAATATGTGAAAAACTTATTCAACTAGTATTTTCCCAAATATTTATATATTTTATCCATACTGAGGCTTTTGCGACTAGGAATTCTCCAAATTATGGCTTGTGTTTTCACTGCCTCCTTCCTCTCATTCTCATTCTCTTCTTCCTTCTCCTTTACCTCCTCCTCATCCTTCTTATTTTTGTTTTGGCAGCATTCCAGCTTCTTTTAACATTACAAAGCATTCATGAATGAAATTAAGTAAGATGCAAATAAATGGAAAGTCATCCTGTGTTCACAGATTGGAATAATTAATATTGTTAAATATCTATGCTATTCGAAGTGATGTACAGACTTGATGCAATCCCTATCAAACTTTTAATGGTGTTGTTTATGGAAATAGAAAAGGCAATCTTCAAATAAGAGTATGCTGTTTAATTTTTAGGTACTCATTAATTTTCCTGTTTTCTTATCATCACTGAATTTTAGTTTCATTCCACTGTGGTCATAAAGATACTTGGAATGATGTTGATCTTGGATTTGTTAAAATTTGTTTGTACCTAGCATGTCATCTAGTCAGGAAAACATGCCATGTGTGCTTGAGAAGAATGCATCTTTTTCTGTGGATAGGAATACAGAATTAGTACAATGGTGGTATTAAAATCAATTATTGTCACCCCTTTGCATTTTCTACAACTCCTGTCTCAGAAGAAAAATCTCTAATAGGAGGTGGTCTGCAAACTCAGCTGTTTGGGAAACTCTCACAGAGAACTCCCTCTCTCCCAGGTTCATTGAAAAATCCTGGGATTTCAAGAGAGATGGTCAGGACCATTCCCCACCCACCCCCCACCCCATGGTTTTCCAGTAGTCATGTATAGATGTGACAGTTGGACTATAAAGAAAGCTGAGCACCAAGGAATTCATGCTTTTGAACTGTGGTGTTGGAGAAGACTCTTGAGAGTCCCTTGGACTGCAAGGAGATCCAACCAATCAATCCTAAAGGAAATTAGTCCTGAATATTCATTGGAAGGACTGATGCTGAAACTGAAATCCCAATACTTTGGCCACCTGAGGCGAAGAACTGACTCATTGGTAAAGACCCTGATGACTCTGGGAAAGACTGAAGGCAGAAGGAGATGAGATGAGGATGAGATGGGTGGGTGGCATCACTGACTCAATGCACATGAGTCTGAGCAAGCTCAGAGGTGGTGATGGACAGGGAGGCCTGAAGTGCTGCAGTCCATCAGGTTGCAAAAAGTCGGACATGACTGGGCGACTGAATTGAACTGAATATACCTCTCTATGACTCTCTGAGTTTTCTTAACTCATCTTATTTCCCACTGAGGTAATCTAATAAATTCTAGGAATTTTTTGTCACCAAAAATTTTGGAAAAAATAAGATGCCAATTAGTTATAATATCCATGTTTCTTTACTGGAGCTGTCTTCTGTCTAGAAATTGGCATGCACTCATGGATTCAGCCTCATGATTTTCTGTAACCTAAGTCACTTGAAGACTAGCTCCTGGGAGAGAAAACTGGTTAGAATATTAGCCCCACAAGTCTCAGCAAAGCTTTCTAACCTTGTCTGGATGATAGTCTCTAAGCCCATATCCCAAGCCCCTCTGGATGGGTTATGTTCTGCATATCTCTGCATTCATGTTTAAGTGCTCACATATTATACAGTGTCCTTGGGTCTGTAGGCCCCAGGCTTCTAAACAAGAAATGTTCTTCTCCAACTAATGCAAAATATGTGTTCCTGGGGAGAGAGTCACATTCCTTAGGATTATATAACAGTAATATATCCTGGGTGTTAGTTCTAAAAAGTCCTGTAGGTCTTCATAGAACCGTTCAACTTCAGCTTCTTCAGCATTACTGGTTGGGGCATAGGCTTGGATTACCGTGACATTGAATGGTTTGCCTTTGAAATGAACAGAGATCATTCTGTCGTTTTTGAGATTGTATCCAAGTACTGCATTTCGGACTCTCTTGTTGACCATGATGGCTATTCCATTTCTTCTAAGGGATTCCTGCCCACAGTAGTACATACAATGGTCATCTGAATTAAATTCACCCATTCCAGTCCATTTTAGTTTGCTGATTCCTAGAATGTCGACATTCACTCTTGCCGTCTTCTGTTTGACCACTTCCAATTTGCCTTGATTCATGAACCTAACATTCCAGGTTCCTATGTAATATTGCTCTTTACAGCATCAGACCTTGCTTCTATCACCAGTCACATCCACAGCTGGGCATTGTTTTTGCTTTGGCTCCATCCCTTCATTCTTTCTGGAGTTATTTCCCCTTTGATCTCCAGTAGCATATTGGGCACCTACTGACCTGGGAAGTTCCTCTTTCAGTATCCTATCATTTTGCCTTCTCATACTGTTCATGGGATTCTCAAGGCAAGACTACTGAAGTGGTTTGCCATTCCCTTTTCCAGTGGACCACATTCTGTCAGACCTCTCCACCATGACCCTACCGTCTTGGGTGGCCCCACATGGCATGGCTTAGTTTCACTGAGTTAGACACGACTGTGGTCCTGTGATCAGATTGGCTAGTTTTCTGTGATTATGGTTCTAGTGTGTCTGCCCTCTGATGCCCTCTTGCAACACCTACTGTCTTACTTGGGTTTCTCTTACCTCGGACTTGGGATATCTCTTCACGGCTGCTCCAGCAAAGCGCATCCACTGCTCCTTACCTTGGACGAGGAGTATCTTTTCACGGCCGCCTCTCCTGACCTTGAACGTGGAGTAGTTACTCTCAGCCCTCCTGCACCCGGAATTCCAATCCCTAAGAAAGGCAATCCCAAAGAATGCTCAAACTACCGCACGATTGCACTCATCTTACACGCTAGTAAAGTAATGCTCAAAATTCTCCAAGTCAGGCTTCAGCAATACATGAACCGAGAACTTCCAAATGTTCAAGCTGGATTTAGAAAATCAGGTCAAATTGCCAATATCCACTGGATCATCGAAAAAGCAAGAGAGTTCCAGAAAAACATCTATTTCTGCTTTATTGACTACACCAAAGCCTTCGACTGTGTGGATCACAATAAACTGTGGAAAATTCTAAAGAAATAGGAATACCAGACCACCTGACCTGCCTCTTGAGAAACCTGTATGCAGGTCAGGAAGCAACAGTTAGAACTGGACATGGAACAACAGACTGGTTCCAAATAGGAAAAGGAGTGTGTCAAGGCTGTATATTGTCACCATGCTTATTTAAATTATATGCAGAGTACATAATGAGAAACGCTGGACTGGAAGAAGCACAAGCTGGAATCATGATTGCCGGGAGAAATATGAATAACCTCAGATACGCAGATGACACCACCCTTATAGCAGAGAGTGAAGAAGAACTAAAGAGCCTCTTGAGGAAAGTGAAAAAGGAGAGTGAAAAAATTGGCTTAAAACTCGACATTCAGAAAACTAAGATCATGACATCTGGTCTCATCACCTCATGGGAAATAGATGGGGAGACAGTGGAAACAGTGCCAGACTTCATTTTGGGGGGCTCCAAAATCACTGAAGATGGTGACTGCAGCCATGAAATTAAAAGACACTTACTCCTTGGAAGGAAAGTTATGACCAACCTAGATAGCATACTAAAAAGCAGGGACATTACTTTGCCAACAAAGGTCCGTCTGGTCAAGGCTATGGTTTTTCTAGTGGTCATGTATGAATGTGAGAGTGGGACTGTGAAGAAAGTTGAACACTGAAAAATGGATGCTTTTGAACTATGGTGTTGGAGAAGACTCTTGAGAGTCCCTTGGACTGCAAGGAGATCCAACCAGTTCATCCTAAAGGAGATCAGTCCTGGGTGTTTATTGGAAGGACTGATGCTGAAGCTGAAACTCCATACTTTGGCCACCTCATGTGAAGAGTTGACTCATTCAACTCTGGGAGTAGGTCTGGTGAGACCTTTACAACCTCCAGACATTCTTTGGATTCATTGGAGAGTATATAACTCCATTGCTGACACTAGCAAGGGGATACTCTTTCTGCCCCCTTCTGATGTCTATGTCAGAAGCTTTCTCTATCTCCTTTATACTTTAGTAAAACTTTATTACACAAAAGCTCTGAGCGATCAAGCTTCATCTCTGGCCCCGGATTGAATTCTTTTCCTCTGGAGGCCAAGAACCCCAGCATCTTTGCATGATTCAGCAGCAACCTTTCACTGGTATTCAGCTGTTCCAGTGATCTGTCTTAGGCCAGATCTGTCCAGGCTCCAAGACCAAGGAATTCACGTTTTTAACCAATCTCAAAGTATATGTTCTTGGGATTCAGCCATCAAACTGACCCTGTAATGCTTCTGGATTTCTCTTCAGAGACTTGCATGTGAAAATTCAATTATGATGATAACTGTGAAATTCTCTCCCCTTTCCCTGACCTAGGAAATAAAAGCTTTTACAGTGATGCCCGGGATGTATTGTTTTTAATTGTCGAACAAGAACTATGAACACTCACTATGTTTGTTGTTTTTCTCTCAGGATTTGTGCGTCTAGCTGGAGGAGCTAGACCTTGCTCTGGGCGAGTTGAAGTGCATTCTGGACAAGACTGGATCCCAGTGTCTGATAGGAACTTTGCACTCCCCACTGCCCAGGTCATCTGTGCAGAGCTGGGCTGCGGGAAGGCTGTGTCTGTGATGGGACACGTGCCCTTCAGAGAGTCAGATGGCCAGGTCTGGGCTGAAGAGTTCAGGTGTGAGGGGAAGGAGCCTGAGCTCTGGGTCTGCCCCAGAGTGCCCTGTCCAGGGGGCACGTGCCACCACAGTGGAGCTGCTCAGGTTGTCTGTTCAGGTGAGATGTAGGTCAGGACTTAACCTCCCTGCACACTCTGTTCAGGTGAGAAATCATGAGATTTTGCTGAAATCCTGTCATCTCGTATCCAGCATACTCAGAAGTCCGGCTCGTGACAAACGGGACCTCCCAGTGTGAGGGGCAGGTGGAGATGAACATTTCTGGACAATGGAGAGCGCTCTGTGCCTCCCACTGGAGTCTGGCCAACGCCAATGTTGTCTGTCATCAGCTCGGCTGTGGAGTCGCCATCTCCACCCCCAGAGGACCACACTTTATGGAAGGAGGTGATCAGATCTCAACATCCCGATTTCACTGCTCAGGGGCAGAGTCCTTCCTGTGGAGCTGCCCTGTGACTGTCCTGGGTGTCCCTGACTGTTCCCATGGCAACACGGCCTCTGTGATCTGCTCAGGTAAGGGAGAGGGACAAGGGCTACTGGTACTCAGGATGCTCCTGGAGTGAAATGTCTCCAAGAGCAGAGAGTGAGGGAAAACTGACTTCAAAAGTCAGATATTCCCTGGTGAAATATGGTTCTTTGCATTTTTCATTTGTTTTTCAGGTCAGGGCAAAAAGTATGAAGGGGAATATATTTTAAAACAGCATTGCTATTTACACATGGTCATAGAAAACAATGTATAAGCAATAAGTGTAGATTTTAGTCATGGTCTCCAGTCCAGGTCAACAAAGAGAACATTCCCAGCATCACGGAGTTATTGTTGCCTCTCCATAACTGTGCCCTTCCACCTCTCCAGTGAAAATCACTTCCTAACTTCTGCCATAGAATACTTCATCAGTGTTTGAAGTGTATGTAAAATCACATGGTATGTTTTCTTTTGCATCTAATTTGTTTAATTAATTTTCTTATTTTATCTAATTTATTTAATGTTTAAGTCACTTGCTCAGTAGCTCTGTCACGTCCGACTCTTTGCCACTGTGTGGACTCTAGCCCACCAAGTTTCTTTGTCCATGGGATTTCCCAGCAAGAATACTGGAGTGGTGTGCTGTTTCCTCCTCCAGGGGATCTTCCAATCCGGGGACTGAATCTGAGTCTTGCATTTCCTGCACTGGCAGAGTCTTTACCACTGAGCCACCAGGGAAGCCCTGAGTGCTTCTCATATCCCTTTACAAATAGCTCTGCCTACACCATAAAAACATTCTCTGAGAGTATTTTATAGAAGTTTAATCTTTTTTCTCTTGCATGTTGTACTTTCCTTCTGGTATGGATATCTGTGTAAGATAATTGTCAGGTTTCATACAGACATCCAACTGACTCAGATCTTTCTGAAAAGACACTTTTCCAGACTGCACTGCCATTTTGTCATAAACAGAAAGGTAGGCATGTCTGAGTCTTTTTTGAGACTCTTTACTCTGTTCCATTGTATCATTTGTATACCCTTGCACGTTTTCATTTCTTTTCTTTTGTTTTTCTTAACATTTTCTAACATTTCTAACATTTTCTTAGTTATTGTAATTTTATAAGAAGTCTGAAAACTTTTAATTTATAGGAATTACTTTATACTTAGTCTTCATTGCTTGTCTTGCCAACTGTATTGGTTGTTCTTGGTCTTTGCATTTTGTATAAACTTGTGAATCAGCTTATCATTTTTCAGCAAAAAAGCTTAAGGTATTTTGACTGAGATTAGATTTAATCTAAATATAAATTTGAGGATGATTGACTATGGTAATTTTGAGTCTTCCAACTCATTGACACCATATATCCCTCTATTCAATTTGGTCTTGAATTTCTCTCAGAGGATTTGCTCATCTTCTACTAGGTTTTTTCTCCTAGGCATTTTATTTTTTGTTGTTACTAGTATTTTTTTCCCCTGTGTAAGTGTCTGAGCAATGCATTCTCTCTGACTTGTTTTCATCTTAAAATTTTTTTTTTTATTTTGACCTAATTTGAGATTTACAGAAAAGTTGCAATAATAATTGCAAGAATAAAACTTTCCAGATGACCTTCACCTGGATTTCCCAGTGATGGCATTTTGCTTTAATCCCTTTCTCTGTCTGTCTCTGTCTTTCTCTTTTCCTCTTGGTTTGCCTCTTGCCCCATTTCTCCATGAATATGTAAAATCTTTCTGAATTAGGTTGCAGACATGATGTCCCTTTACCCCTAAAATACTACAAAGAATTTTCTTATGTAACCACATTTCAGTAAAGTTCTCAGACAACTTCAGCCCCAGATGACATCTAAATGCAGCCACATGAAAATCCCAAGACAGAACTGCCAAGTTTGTCTGCCCCAAATTACTGACTCAGGAAGTATTAAGCAAAATGAAGCTTTCTTTTGTTTGTTTTTTTTTTTTTCCTACTGCTATTAACATTTTTGGAAAGCTTTGTTACACAGCAATATAACCAGGACACTTACCATGTGATCTGCATTCTAAATAGACAAATATTTGTCTTCTGATCTTCTATTTTACTGTCTCTACCTTGTGCTGATCTAATGTGGTGATCCACTCATTCTCTAGTTCTTAATTTCAGTTATTAAGTATCAGCTCGAGAATTTTATTTGTTTTCTTGTTCTCATTTTTCTGCCAAGATATAACTTGACAACTAATTCTATAATCACTGTAATCACGACTACTTAAATTCTCTGTCAGATAACTCTAGTAGCTGAATACCTTTGGGAATACTTTCTAATGTCTCCTTTTTCCTCTTGGTTTTCCAGGAGATCTCTTTTATCTAAGTATTTTTAAAATGACAGACATAGATGTAGAACATTATAGAAATCCTTCAGAAAAGTTTTTATTTTGCATCTTTTGTTTAGAGATAGATTTAGGATTAGAACAACTTATGTAACATTGTTTTTTTTTTTTTAATAGAGTGTAATTGCTTTACAGTGTTGTGTTAGTTCTGCTGTACAAGGAGTGAGTCAGTTGTATGTGTACATATATCCCCTCCTTCTTGAAATGCAAACCAAAAATACAATGAAATATCTACAATGATTAATACCGGACATGATGTGGAGAAAAGGGAACCCTCTTGTACTGTTGGTGGAAATGTAAACTAATACAGCCACTATGGAGAACAATATCAGTTCAGTTCAGTGGCTCAGTCGTGTTCGACTCTTGGTGACCAGATGGACTGCAGCACGCCAGGCCTCCCTGTCCATTACCAACACCCGGAGTTCACCCAAACTCATGTCCCTTGAGTCAATGATGCCATCCAACCATCTCATCCTCTGTTGTCCCCTTCTCCTCCTATCTTCAGTCTTTCCCAGCATCAGGGTCTTTTCAAATGAGTTAGTTCTTCACATCAGGTGGCCAAAGTATTGGAGTTTCAGCTTCAGCATCAGTTCTTCCAAAGAATATTCAGGACTGATCCCTTTAGGATGGACTGATTGCATCTCCTTGCAGTCCAAAGGACTCTCAAGAGTCTTCTCCAACACCACAGCTCAAAAGAATCAATTCTTTGGCACTCAGCTTTCTTCATAGTTCAACTCTCACATCTACACATGACTACTGGAAAAACCATAGCTTTAACTAGATGGACCTTTGTTGGCAAAGTAATGTCTCTGCTTTTTAGTATGCTGTCTGGTTTGGTCATAACTTTTTTCTAAGAAGTAAACATTTTTTTAATTTCATGGCTGAGGTCACCATGTGCAGTGATTTTGGAGCCCAAGAAAATAAAGTCTGCCACTGTTTCCACTGTTTCCCCACCAATTTGATATGAAGTAATGAGACTGTTGGTCCTTTAATGGACTGGAACCTGGTGGTCCAGAGAGTAAGAGAGAGAAAGAGGCTGATATCCCCTGGTTTACCGGAAAGCCAATAGAGTCCTGTTCTTAGGACTCACGCTGCTGCACGTAGGCACCAGGTGCCCTCTCGAGTGAGTGAAGGCGCAGTGTGCCTTCTCAAGAGGGTCTTAGAATCCTGAGCAAGAAAGTGAGCTCAGCGGGCCTCCGCGCTCCAAGGAATTAGCCAGAAATAGAGAGAGAGAGAAGAAAGAAAGAAAGACATGACATGGGGACCAAAGCTCTGATGGAGCAAAGGTGTTTTAATCAACATGGTGTGGGCATATATACTGTAGTTATTCTCAGCAAAGATAAAGATTAAAATTCCAGAGTTACAAAACATAAGATGATCCCTATCGAAGAGAGAGTTATAAACAATCAACTTTCACCATACGGCTCTTAAAAAGGAAGAGGGTACTTATAACCGTAATGAGAAATGCCTGGATTCCTCAGCCCCAGGAAAGGCGTGCCTCTCCTCTTAATTCCTGAATATTCAGGAATCAATAAGGGCCAGAGGGTTCCTGACAGATCCAAAACAGCACACAGGGAGCTTCTTATTAAATGCTTCCTGACGTGAGACCAGATACCATGATCTTAGTTTTGTGAATGTTGAGCTTTAAGCCAACTTTTTCACTCTCCTCTTTCACTTACATCAAGGGGCTCTTTAGTTCTTCTTCACTCTCTGCCATAAAGGTGGTGTCATCTGCATATCTGAGGTTACTGATATTTCTCCTGGAAATCTTGATTCCAGCTTGTTCTTCATCCAGCCCTACATTTCTCATGATGTACTCTGCAAATAAGTTAAATAAAAAGGGTGACAATGTACAGCATTGATGTACTACTTTTCCTATTTGGAATCAGTCTGTTGTTCCATGTCCACTTCTAAGTGTTGTTTCTTTACCTGTATACAGATTTCTCAAGAGGCACATCAGGTGTCTGGTATTCCCATCTCTTGAAGAATTTTCCACACTTTGTTGTGATCCACATAAAGTCTTTGGCATAGTCAATAAAGCAGAAATAGATATTTTTCTGGAACTCTCTTGCTTTTTTGATGACCCAGTGGATGTTGTCAATTTGATCTCTGGTTCCTCTGCCTTTTCTAAAGCCAGCTTGAACATCTAGAAGTTCACAGTTCATGTACTGTTGAAGCCTGGCTTGGAGAATTTTGACCATTACTTTGCTAGCATGTGAGATGAGTGTGATTGTGCATTTAAGCACTCTTTGGCATTGCCTTTCTTTGGGATTGGAATGAAGGCTGACCTTTTCCAGTCCTGTGGCCACTGCTGAGTTTTCCAAACTTGCTGGCATATTGAGTGCAGCACTTTCACAGCACCATCTTTTAGGATTTGACATAGCTCAACTGGAATTCCATTACCTCTACTAGCTTTGTTCATAGTGATGCTTCCTAAGGCCCACTTGACTTTGCATTCCAGGATGTCTGGCTCTAGTTGAGTGATCATACCATCATGATTATCTGGGTCATGTAGATCTGTTTTGTATAGTTCTTCTGTGTATTCTTGCCACTTCTTCTTAATATCTTCTGCTTCTGTTAGGTCCATACCATTTCTATCTTTTATTGTGCACATCTTTGCATGAAATGTTCCCTTGGTATCTCTGATTTTCTTGAAGAGATCTCTAGTCTTTCCTATTATATTGTTTTCCTCTATTTCTTTGCATTGATCACTGAGGAAGGCTTTCTTATCTCTCCTTGCTATTCTTTGAAACTCTGCTTTCACATGGGTATATCTTTTCTTTTCTCCTTTGCTTTTAGCTTCTCTTCTTTTCACAGCTATTTGTAAGGCCTCCTCAGACAGCCATTTTGTTTTTTTGCATTTCTTTTTCTTGGGGATGGTTTTGATCCCTGTCTCCTGTACAATGTCATGAACCTCCGTTCATAGTTCTTCAGACACTCTATCAGAACTAATACCTTGAATCTATTTCTCACTTCCACTGTATAATCATAAGGGATTTGATTTAGGTCATACCTGAATGGTCTAGTAGTTTCCCTACTTTCTTCAATTTATGTCTGGGTTTGGCAATATAAGAGTTCAGGATCTGAGCCACAGTCTTTTTTTTTTTTTTTTTTTTAAGATCTTTAAAATTTAATCAGTAGAATTTTTTAAAAAAACATCTGAGAACCAGGAGACCAGAGTTCTAGTTCTTAGTCGGTATTAAATATATGTCCTTAGGTAAATCATTCCTCTTCTTTAAACTTTGGTCTCACCTGAGCTCCCTATGATAGCCAGCATCTGTCCACTCCTCATTTTGAAGCTCAGGTTCTGAATGCCCTGCTCACAGGAGTCCTTGTGAGATGTCCAGGGCATCTTGAAGTGAGCCAGCTGCTTAAACCAAGGAACCTGGGAGGCCATATCCACCCTTCCCTTCTGCTTGGGGAATTGTTCGGCCCTCTCTGTCTGCTCCTCCCACCGGTCCTCAGGTGGAGCCACAGTCCTTTAAAACCTAGGACTAAAATTAACATATGACCCATAAACAGTGAGGAAATCATAATTCAGAAATACACATGTAACTCATTCTTAGGACAATTCATAGCGTAAAAGAAAATTTTTTGGCTTTCTCGGACACAGTACTCTCAATAGAGATTAAAATTAGATTAACTTTGCTGCTATTTTATAGCTCCCATCTCAGGCTCCATCACTAGATCATTATTTAGCTTAAATCAGTTTCCGGTTCTTCAACGTCCCAGCACTCTAATCATTGCTGTTTCTGCAGGAAAACAAACCCAGGCGCTGCCCCAGTGCAAGGACCCAGTGACGGAACCAGCGGCCTCAGCGGCCTCAGAGGAGAGCGCCCCCTACTGCTCAGGTGAGGGTCCCACAGGACAGAAGACCCTTCCCATTCCCCTGTCAACGCCCCATTGTCTCTCTTCTCTCTCCTCAGACAGCAGACAGCTCCGCCTGGTGGACGGGGGCGGTCCCTGCGCCGGGAGAGTGGAGATCCTTGACCAGGGCTCCTGGGGCACCATCTGTGATGACGGCTGGGACCTGGACGATGCCCGCGTGGTGTGCAGGCAGCTGGGCTGTGGAGAAGCCCTCAATGCCACGAGGTCTGCTCACTTCGGGGCGGGATCAGGGCCCATCTGGATGGACGACCTGAACTGCACAGGAAATGAGTCCCACGTGTGGAGGTGCCCTTCCCGAGGCTGGGGGCGGCACGACTGCAGACACAAGCAGGACGCGGGGGTCGTCTGCTCAGGTCTGTGCTGCACACTGTCCACAGGCTGGGGGAGGGGTGGGGCCCTGGAGGACGGGAGTCTGAACCCTGAGGGAGAGATGCTGAAAGGACCAGAGAAGGAAGCTTCCTCCCATGGGTCCTGTGTTTCCAGCAGACGTGAAGACGAGGTGCTTTCACTTCCTCCTGCAGCAGCTGACATTTTTGTCCTTTCTTCTCAGCAGTGTTTCCTGGCAGAGCCGTTTCTTACAGTTTCCATGCGACAGCAGAGGTCTCTCTTCAGTTCCCTGTGGTAGTACAGTCTAGAGATCCTGCTGATGCTGTAATGAAAGCACAGATTTACTCTGTTCAGTTCTGTTTACTAGGAGTCTGCCGACGGTCTCCGAGGGCCAACATCCTGGTGTTCACAGAGCGCGTTCTTTCTGGAGGCATGGGGAGGACTCCTTTCCCAGCCTTTCCTGGTTTCTATGTGACCTCCTTCCTTGGCTCAGAGCCCTCTTCTTCAGACCTACAGCAAATTATGTCTCTTCTGGGCATTCTTCTTTACATTTCCCTCTAACTGGAGCTTTGCAAGGTTATCCATCTAAGGATACCAGGGCTAAGGAGGTGATTAGGCTGGACTCAGGTGGTTAATTCACCATATTCCAGCTTATTCTCACCACCCCAAAGTCCTTACCTTAATAACATCTGTAAAGTCCATTCTCAAATGTAAGGTAACATATTCACAGGTTCTACAGATTATGATGTAGAGATTTGTGGTTTCATTATTCTGCCTACCCCCCGCCCTAGTATCCATATCACATCCCATTCACAGATCCATTTTAGATTTTACCAGGAAGCAGGATCTAGCTCCCCCTCCTTGCAGGTGCCCAGATTGGTCTTTCTCTCTCTTCATATCCATGACATCATTGTGGTAGAAACAGACACAAAATGACAAAGTAAAATGAAAGGGAGATGAATGTCATTCTTGTCACCTCGTGGACATCTCCTCAACTAGGTCAGGGATGTATAATCACAAATTCTTGGAGAGAGGAAAATTCAGAGCACTGAGTGGAGTGCTCACTATGTCCTGTTTCCTCTCCTTTTCAATCTTAGATTTCCTGGCCCTCAGGATGGTGAGCGAGGACCAGCAGTGTGCTGGGTGGCTGGAAGTTTTCTATAACGGGACCTGGGGTAGTGTCTGCCGCAGCCCCATGGAAGACATCACCGTGTCCATGATCTGCAGACAGCTTGGCTGTGGGAACAGTGGAAGTCTCAACCCTTTAGTTGCTCTTAGGGAAGGTTCTAGACCCCACTGGGTAGATGGAATCCGTTGTCAGAAAACTGACACTTCTCTCTGGCAGTGTCCTTCTGACCCTTGGAATTACAACTCATGCTCTTCAAAGGACGAAGCCTATATCTCATGTGCAGGTAAATTACTGTTCTGTTTCTGTGTCTGTCCCAACCCGTAGGATGTTGTTAGTGTAATTTTATGTTTTCCAGTCTAAGTGATGAGTTTAGGTTGAATCTAGAAAAAGGTGGACTGTGTTTCTCTCTGTGTTTCCATGTATTTGTATTCATTGTGGGGTATGGACCTGGTAAACAGCAAAGAGATAAAGCAATTTCAGTTTGTGGCAAGACACAGTTAATGTCTCAGCCCATTAGATGATGAAGCCTCTGTTTTCACTTGTTTGGATTGAGCCAAGGACCTTTGATAATCTTGTTTGGGGACAAGACCAGCCCCAGCTGTCCCTGATCCAGCACTTCCCATCGTTGATCCTACAGGAGGGAGACACCAGAGCTGCCCAGCTGCTGCCCCCTGCACAGGTACGTCAGCCCCGCCCCCTCCCCAGGGCCCCAGGGGCTCCTTGCTCCCACCAGGGGAGTCACAGGAGGGGCTGCTGCCTTTTCAGACAGAGAGAAGCTCCGGCTCAGGGGAGGAGACCACGAGTGCTCAGGGCGGGTGGAGGTCTGGCACAGCGGTTCCTGGGGCACCGTGTGCGATGACTCCTGGACCCTGGCAGAGGCCGAGGTGGTGTGTCAGCAGCTGGGCTGTGGCCCGGCCCTGGAAGCCGTGCGGGCCGCGGCGTTTGGCCCTGGAAACGGGAGCATCTGGCTGGACGAGGTGCGGTGCGGGGGCCGGGAGTCCTCCCTGTGGGACTGTGCTGCGGATCCCTGGGGGCAGAGCGACTGCAAGCACGAGGAGGATGCTGGTGTGAGGTGCTCTGGTGAGTGAGGGGCTCGGGGTCCGCCCTAGTGAGTGGGGGACAAGTGTGAGTTTGTATCCAGAAGCACTTCCTGGGATAACCTGCTGTTTTGTGCCCTAACTCCAGGAAAAGCTATTACCTGATTTCCTGGGATCTGGGAGAGAATGGTATACCCATAAAGATACATGTAACTGATGGCTTTTTCCGATCAACTCAGTACAATAATCTATTCTTTTTTCCTTCTCTCCAGGTGAGAGAACAGCAGTTCCCTCCAGCCATGGAAGTAAGTGTTCTGCTGCTCTGAGCAGTGTGATTGAGGAGATCCCCATATTTTCAGGCACCTGCACTATATATCTTTATATTTCAACAAAACTACCTGTATCAGTACAGAAAACCTTAACGATCTCATGTTTACAATCCTGTTAAGCAGTGGCAACTGGAGTCCTCTAGAGCTTTAACAACTTTCATCCTGTAAAAATCCTCTGGAACCAGAATGAGAAGACACTTGACATAGCTCAGGGAAAGACCTCTGTCGATCACATCTTGGGGTTCAGGCAAATCCATTGTATCTTAATGGTGACTTCACGGTCTTAAAGACTCAGAAGAGGACCAGTATAAGGACAGAGGGGTTCCTCTGGACTTATGACCCTCCTAAAACCCTATGGTCCACTTTGACTCATCTCCAGCCCCTGGCATCCTCTCCCTTCCCATGATCATCTGCATCCTCCTCGGAGCCCTTCTCTTCACAGTCCTCATCATCCTGGGGATTCAACTACACAGATGGAGAGCAGAGCGCCAAGGTGGGCCTTAGGGATCCCAAATGATCTGGAAAGTGGTGGGAAAGGAATGAGTCTGCTGTGGCATCAAGAAAGTGCACAAGTATTGATCTCTGTGCTCATTATCTGGTAGAATCCCACCTTTTCTACAGTAGACAACAGGATTTGAAAGAATGGAATCTTTGGTCCCGGGTCGAATGTAAAATCTCTTGAGAATTATGACTTCCTGTGTGAACAGTGCCAGTGGATATTGAGTGTGAGATTAAGGTCAGGGTGAGGAAATCTAGTTCTGTTCCATGTAGCTAAGAAAGGAGCCTGAGCAGCCCAGAGTGGTTCCCCAAGGGGGAGTGTTGGAGAGCACTGAAGGCTTTGGCTGTTGATAAAGGGATTAACTCCACGGTCAGTCTCTAACTCATGCCACTTTCCCAGAGTTATCTGATTTTGAAGATGCTGTTGATGAAGCTGTGTACCAGGAGATTGATGACATCATAAAACCAGGGAAGAAGGACCTGTTAGACAGCCAAGGTAAGTCCCATGTCCTCCCTTCTGATCATGAGCTGGCTGTGTGTTATTTTCAGCAAACAGAGACCCAACCTTACTAAGCCAACTTCACATGGAGTTCCACGCCTTCTCTTTACAAGTCTGAAGTCTCAATATTTCCTCTAAACTATGACAGCAGGCATCCTACCATGACAGGGGAAAAGTTTCCGTTTTTCTATGATGATTTTCTCCCTACCAGGTAACCTGTCTGATGACTCAGCAACTAAGCTGCCATATTACACAGGGGACGATGGAGAGGATGGAGACTCTGACTCTGCCCCAGGTAGCAGGTCTTCCCTTGGATGGTGGGGATGTGGAGGAGGAATCTTGTCTGAGGATCTCTTCCTGTGATTAAGATGGGAAAGGTCTCTTTTCTCTAGTTCACAACAACTTTTTCCCTCTCTTGCCCACTCCATGACTTAAGAAATGGAAAAATCAGACCTAGTTCTCTGTGTTCACAGCCACTTCTACCCAGTTACAGACTGAATATGTAGCGCTTCCCAGGTGCCGCTAGTGGTAGAGAACCCGCCTGCCAACGCAGGAGAGATAAGAGATGCTGGTTTGATCCCTGGGTCAGGAAGACCCTTTGAAGGAGGGCATGGCAACTGACTCCAGTAGTCTTGCCCAGAGAATCCCCATGAACAGAGGAGCCTGGCAGGCTACAGTACAAGGGATATCAAAGAGTTGGACGTGACTGAAGCAACTGAGCATGCATGTATCTAGTAGTATATTATTGTCTAATGTACCATTAAAGATTTTAAGACCATTTAAAAAAAATCTGAAACTGATCAACTCAAAATTGTGTGGCTATAGAGAACATTGGAAACTATAGTTGGATCCAGAATCAGTCTGATATTTTAATCATTTTATGGATTTTTGTATGTACTGAGACAACAATATTGCTATTGATAAGCCCTGGAATATATAGAAAGATCAGTGCTGGTGCTTATCAATTACCAGAAACTCTTACTTACATGGAACTGGAGAAAGGAGAATGTCCTCTCTGGGTCTTCTCCAGATAGTAACGATGGGCAACCCCTGGAGGTGAGATCCTGAGGTGAACCAAGGTCTAGAAGACACTGAAACTCAGGCGTCCTGTGACTGGGGTGATGGGATATTCTGTCTCTGAATAACAGATGTCCAGGATCCCTCTCCCACCAGCTCTGTGTCTCCCAGAGCTTCAGAGGTCACACGGACACCTGGGTTCTCTTGGTCCAGATTCATCCTCCCCAGTCACTGATATGTGCACAGTATGTGTGACAAATCTGTCCCATATGCTTGAAATAATACCTGAAACTCATAGCATAATAGCTATTGTTGATGCTTTATGTTATGAGAGACCTTGTTAGAAAAATATGGTTGACCCTGATATATCGAAATAGTTAAAAGATTTAAATGATTTCTGAGCACATTGAGATCAAATACATGCCTTTGACACGACCTTGGAATATAGAGTCTATATTTATCAGTTGTTTGAACTTCTGCATTAGAAGGGACTTAGGGCATTACTTAATCCAGCACATACTTTGCTATTCCACCTAAGTCCGTGTCTGTTTACAGATCCTCTAAGACAGCATATCAGCACCACAGGAAATGGTTATGATGATGTTGATGAGTTACCTGTTCCTGTAAATCCTTTCTTCCCTGGGATGAATGAGAATAACATTTCCCCAGAGGACAGAGGTGGTGCCACTTATTCCCAGACAAGTGAGTTGACAGCTCAGTAGTCTGACTTCATCATGTGGAGAAGATGAGTTTTGACCCACTTAATAGTCAGTTTTTCTTATTGTCAGAATTGGGGTACCCTCTTATACCTAGATGGGCTTCCCAGGTGGTACAGTGATAAAGACTCCACCTGCTAATGCAGGAGACACAAGAGGGTGTCCTGTGTCTTGATAGGGTTTGATCCCTGGGTTGGGAAGATTCCCTGGAGGAGGGCACGGCAACCCACTACAGTATTCTTGCCTGGAGAATTCCATGGATAGAGGAGCCTGGCAGGCTACAGTTCATGGGATCACAAAGAGTCGGACATGACTGAGCAGGCTCACACACACAATGAAAGGAGAATGCCTTCCTGGATCTTCTCCAGTTAGTAAAGATGGACAACCCCTGGAGGTGGGATACTAAGGTCAACCAAGGACTAGAAGGGACTGAAACCCAGGCGTCCTATGACTGGGATGGTGGGATATTCTGTCTCTGAGTAACAGATGTACAGGATCCCTCTCCTACCAGCTCTGTGTCTCCCAGAGGTTCAGAGAGCACACGGACACCTGGGTTCTCTTGGTTCAGATTCATCCTCCCCAGTCACTGATATGTGCATAGTATGTATTACAACTCTGTACCACATGCTCAAAAAGAGTACCTGAAGCTCATAGCATTATAGATTTTGTTGATTCTTTATGATATGAGAAACCATAGTAGAAAAATATGATTGACCCTGATATATTGGAATATTTAGAAGGTTTAAATGATTTCTGAGCACACTAAGATCAAATACAAGCCTTTGACAGCCCTGGAATATGGAATATATATTTATCATTTATTTGAATCTCTGCTTTAGATGAGACTTGGAGCATCACTTAGTCCAACTCATAGTTTGCTTTTTCACCTAAGTTCTTGTCTGTTTTCAGAGCCTCCAGGACAGAACATCAACACCATAGGAAATGGTTATGATGATGTTGATGAGTTACCTGTTCCTGTAAATCCTTTCTTCCCTGGGATGAATGAGAATAACTTTTTCGCAGATGATAGAGGTGGTGCCAGGTATTCCCAGACTGGTGAGTTGACAGCTCAATAGCCTGACTTTATCATCATGGAGAAGATGAGTTTGACTCACCAACAGTCATTGTTTCTTAACTATCAAAACTGGGGTAGCCTTGTATACCTAGATGGGTTTCCCTGATGGTGCAGTGGTAAAGACTCTGCTGCCAATGTAGGAGGCAAAAGGGACTTGGATTTGATCCGTGAGTCAGTAAGATTCCCTGGAGAAGGAAATGGCAACCCACTCCAGTATTCTTGCTTGGAAAATCATGTGGACAGAAGAGCCTTGTGGGTTACAGTCCACGGGGTTGCGAAGAGTTGAACACAAGTAAGCACGCATGCACCAATATACCAGGTATAATTGACTTTTCCTTATCTCTGGAATATTGGAGCTACTTCATCTTTTCTGAGAGGAGAACATACTGTGTTCTCTTGTCCATGTCCATCATCAATTGGATAGACCCACATTTATATGAGTTACAGAGGCTTTGTTCCCATTTTCATACCCCAAATTGAAATATATGTTTTGACAATAAATATGGGGATTTTTCAAATTGTGAGAACTAATCTGAAGTGTTTTTAATGGAGATATAAATTAAATTTATGAGCTATAAAACTTGTTTTGAGAGATCTGTGTAACCATATATTTAAAGTTGATTGCTCATTATTAAAGCAGGATTGGCAATAGCCTTAACTAGAGAATCATAAAGTCTCAGCACTAGAAGGAAACCAAGAGAAAATTTTCTCTCACTGGTTCAATTGCCAGATGAAGACCCTCATTCCCAAGGACTAGGCTTTCTGCTTATATGTGGGGATGTGGTCCCTGGGGAGCAGGAGGTTGTGGAATTTTGGTGAGTTGCCTCTTTCTGGCATCTGACAGAGGACCCAGGGTGTTCTCATGAAGCTTGTAGGTCAGGCTGGTTCTGTTGCTGAGGTACTCAGAAGAGGGCATCTGAGGCACTCTACAGAGATCATCTCCTATCTCCACTTTTTGAGAAATCAGACCCACCGTGTGTGGAAGAGGCATGCACATCTCTTTTCCACTCCTTGCCACTATTGGTCCATCTTCTTTCCAACTGCCAAGGTCCAGACAAGATGTTGCATGGAGTAGCTGAGTCAGTATGAAGTAGCTCAATCTAGACTTATAGACGATACTGGGTGCTCCCCCTCACCTCAGATACTTTGTGGCCCCTTTTACTATCCTTCCATCAGAGGTTGTGTCTTGTCATTTTGTCACCACTTCTCCTTACTGTTTCAGGCATCTCTCTGAAGTCTCTGAGAGAAACTGTCTACTCTGGGGTGGAAGAGAAGGAGTCCTCATTGGTCCTGAGACAAGAAGAGCCTGGATATGATGATGTTGAGCTTAGCACCATGTAGCGCCATTTTTGAAGCAAGAAATTCTTGAAAGACATCTCTGTAATATTGTTTCTCAAATAAACGATAATCCTGTCTTCTTCATAATTATAGTTTTGACATGGAACTGTGATTAAAGGCATTTTTTTCTCTGTAGAAATCATATCATTATCTGCGACACAGGGTTTTACATTGAAAGTTGCCATGAAGACATAATCCCTGATATTTTCATGTCTTTGTAACTTACTCCACTCTGCCAGAATAAAGTATTTATGGGTTTAATAAGTGCCTGTGAGGTTTCAGAAAAATCTAGAGACTTTCACTGGGTCTTCCCAAATAACATAGGACAGGCCTCCAAGCTTAACATGCTAAGTGCACTATTGATAGGAAAGAATTTCCTATAAATACTTTCCCCACATGACATTCTGGTTGCCTTGTCATAATTAATACTCTGCAGAGAAGTTTTCTGGCTCTTGTGACAGACCCTGGAATGATAAACCCTCCAAAACCACCCCTCATAAAAGGCCCCTTCACAGGCCACATGGATAACTTGGAATGATTGCCTTCATCTCCCTGATCTAAATAGTCCAAAAGTTTATTCACCAACTCCTGGCTGGTTTTGAGCACTCAATCCATAATAGACTCATCCTGAGATTCTCCCAAGTCTAGGTGGGAAATCTTGTCCTCTCCTCTCCCATAATTTTGTATGATTTTTATCATCCAGAATTATAGTAGCCAGCTATTTTGGCTTCATGGATACCGTAGATCAGGAATAAGATAGAACATTCTTGATGGGTACACTTTACTCTGTCACTTATTTCATCACTTCCCAATGGCAAATGGCCATGTGAGCTGCACTTAGAGGAGCCCTAGGAATCTTCTAATCCCCAGCACAGAAAAAAATTATAGAGATTACAAGCATGAGTGTAGGTTGGAGCCCTGACATCATCCAGAACCATCAACTAAATAACAGGTTGGCCACAAATCATAATCAGGCCAGCACTCTTAGGTCTTATATTAGTTCAGCAGCTTCTCCACATATCCACAAGGTAATGGACAGGACGCGGGGGTATTGTGAAAATGTATTGTTTACTTGGTCATGCCTACAAGACAGCTCTCTCTACCCAGAAGAATCACAGCAGGATCACATTTACATTTTCGACAGTTACCAGATCAAAGGACTCTTTAAACAATATGTTTTCAGAGAAGCTTGTTGATCTGAAATTCTTCCTCTAAGAGTTCAGTCGTATCAGACTCCTCTATTGACATCAATAAAACTCAAATAGCCAAAACTTCTTGATCTTTCTGTCTATATCCCTTCTTCTAGATCCCCTCTGTCTTGTTCTCCAATTTCTTATCCCCTTATCCCACCTGATGCCCCTCACTGGTGGCTAGGATGGTAAAGAATCTGCCTGCAGGGCAGGAGACCTGGGTTCGATCCCTGGGTGGGGAAGATCCCCTGGAAAAGGGAATGGTAACCCACTCCAGTATTCTTGCCTGGAGAGTCTCATGGACAGAGGAGCCAGGCAGGCTACAGTCCACAGGGTGTCAAAGAGTCGGACACCACTGAGCGACTAACACTTTCACTTTGTCCCACCGGGATGCAGGGTGTGAATTAGCACCAATTTGCCCTTCATCAACTTGGAGAGAGATACGAGTTAACGTAATTTACTTCAAAAGCTAGATAATTGGACAGACAAGAAATGACAATATCCTGAAGAAGTAGTAGGAAGTGATGGAGAGGCAAGACTGGATTTAAAAGGATTTGATAACCAACTAGACATGGGAGAAGAGATATAAAGAGTCTATATGCATTTGAGGAAAAAAAGGAAAAAAGTTACCTAGGGAATGGGAGATGAAAAGGAAGAGGTAGTTATATAGAGTGAGATTTTTAATTGGCCATGAGAATTTAGGCAGGGTAAGGAAAGCTGTATGCATTCTCTTCCACCAGCCAATCTCTTACCCTCGACATTGAAACTCACACCCAATCTGGTGCCTAATAACTGAATAAAAACAGATGGTGTGACATCTTGGGGAAGAGGAAGAGTATATAGGAAGGTTCAGTGTTTCTGTCCCCCACATAAGTTCACCTTGCTAAGAATAAAGGTGTGAGTGTGGACAAAGTTTAGAATCTGTTGTCTAAGGAAGAGTGACCTGGGGCATTTCTGAGCCTGAGTGAAGTCATGCCTTCATTAGCATTTGGGGGAGGTGAGACAAGTCAGTTCACTCATCTGGTATTTCCTTAGAAGGAAATTGTGATTGAGTACCAGTCCTTTAAGAGCATTTGGAATGAATATTGCTATTGTCAACAAAGCAAAAAGCTACTTTATTGAGAATATTTCATTATGAGCAATTTCCATACAATACATTGATAGGTCAGCACTACTCTATTGAAATATGGGCAATTAGAATATCTGAGACGTCATCTCGTATTTAATACAACATCATGTGAAAGTAACTATGGATGCTTCCAAGGCATTTAATTCAACATCATCGTACTCAGTGTCCGCTTCCTCCCCCTGGAGAAACCAGGGGCTCTCTTCTTCCCCAGGATCAGTCGCCTCTCTAGAGATATTCAGAGAAGAACCTGAAGTAGGAACGAAAAGTTTGATTAGAACTGAAACAGAGAGACATGACAGAGCCCTGTGGTGGAAGTGAGTCAAGTAAGTGGTGACGACAAATCAACCCTGGGATCCAGGTGTGCTCAGGGAGGCTCAGGCTATTTCATGTTTATTTCAGTGAGCATGGATCAGGGCTGTCTTCTCAGGATCTGGGCCCAGGAATTGGCTAGTGGTCCAGTGGTCAGGACGTGGTGTTTTCACTTCTGTGCCTCAGGTACAATTTCTGTTTCAGGCACTAAGACCTACAATCTTGCAGCATTTCTCCTCTCCCTCACCTCCCAAATAAAAAGGATTCAGCCCATCTGAGGCCTCAACTTAAATGTGAAATCCTGGATTACAGGAGATCTGTTCCCTGGCTAAACAATCAGCAAGGAGATACCCAAGAAGGGAAGAATCTCTAGAAGGGGTGTAAAATTTTCTTTTTTTCATAATTAACAAGTCTGAAACAACAAGAAGAGGGAGATAGGAGTTCACATCTGGAGAAATCTCAGCTTCTCATTGGCCATCCAACTCTGCTCTTGGTGGTCTTGATTTGTGTTCCCAAAAGCCCACAAAAAGCAACCACGGAATCCTTCTGCATTTGCCCCTCCCCCAGGAAACAGATGGAGAAATACCCTTCATGGAGAATGAGTGCATTTCCTTGGCCACTGAAATGTCTGGAACAGATTAACATGAACCTGCTCACAGATTCTGAGTCCATAATCCACCATCATGCTTCTGTTTTTTAGGACCATATATATCGTCCACTTTATACATATTTGGGTTGACCTATGGTCAGAGTGCATTTTAAAGTATAAAAATGCTTTACAAATTCCAATACTAACATAGTCTTTAAAATCTCTAACTGCATTTCACATATGAGACAACACAAAATGTTATTCAGTTATTCTATTTTTGTATTAGGTAAATATGCTCAAGTAATCTACAAGTCTTAATGCAGGAACATGAAGGATAAAGTCATGCAGACACACATACTAATACTAGAGTGCTTCCTCTCTTCTCAGGAGTCTGACAGCATTAAAGAAAGGAATAAGATCAAGATGATGCTATCAACTATTTGAGGTCATCCAAAATTGGAATATCTAGGAGGGATGGACACTGAGCAGATCAAATTCACCATTTCCAGGATAGAGACCAAAGACTGCAGGAGATCAGCTAACTCCACTCACCTGTCTGAGAGGACCTCGTTGTATCCACCTTCTCTGGGAGCACTTCCTCCTCACTCCACTGAGAGGCAGAAAGAGCCCCAGGCAATGGTACCTCTTCAGCATCATCATAATCCTCACCATGGGCATCAGTCCTCTGATCTGGGGCTTCCAAGGGCAGAGCAGGGGTCAAATGAAACCACAGTAAGGGGGTTGGTCTGGGAAATACCTAAGATCCCTTCTGACTCAGAGTTTCTGAGCCATTAAACAAAGGTATCAGTCACTCCTTGTTGCAACAGAACTTTTTCTAAGGTTGTATTTCATGTTGGTGTGCCCATAAATTAAAAAAAAAAAAGATTTTATACATCTCAATACTGCCTTTGCCAACAAAGGTCTGTATAATCAAAGCTATGGTTTTTCCAGTAGTCATGTATGGATATGAGAGTTGGACCATAAAGAAGGCTGAACGTTGAAGAATTGATGCGTTTGATTTGTGGTGTTGGAGAAGATTCTTGAGAGTCCCCTGGAGGGCAGAGAGATCAAAACTGTCAATCCTAAAGGAAATCAATCCTGAATAGTCACTGGAAGGACTGATGCTGAAGCTGAAGCTCCATTACTTTGGCCACCTGATGTGAAGAACTGTCTCATTAGAAAAGACCCTAATGCTGGGAAAGATTGATGGCAGGAGAACAAGGAGATGACAGAGGATGAGATGGTTAGGTAGGATCACCGACTCGATGGACATGAGTTCAAGCAAGCTCCAAGAGCTGGTGATGGACAGAGAAACCTGGCGTGCTGCAGTTCATGGGATCACAAAGAGTCAGACACAACTGAGCAACTCAACAACAACAATATTTCCTGATTAAAATTACATATCTCAAAGCAACTCTTACACCAATGAGCATTACTATAAAATTTTGACAAATGATGTTTTCCAGATGTTGTTGCTGTTCAGTCACCAAGTCATGTCTGACTCTTTGCAACTCCAAGGACTGCAAAACGACAGGCTTCCCTATCCCTCACCATCTGCTGGAGTTTTCCCAAGTTCATGTCCATTGAATTGGTGACACCATCCAACCATCTCATCCTCTATCACCCTCTTCTCCTTCTGCCCTCAATCTTTCCCAGCATCAGGGTCTTTTCAAGTGAGTCAGCTGTTCCCATCAGGTGGCCAAAGTATTGGAGCTTCAACTTCAGCATCAGTCCTTCCAAGGTGTATTCAGTGTTGATTCCATTTAATATTGACTGATTTGATCTTACTGTCCAAGGGACTCTCAAGAATCTTCTCCAGCACCACAGTTCAAAAGCATCAATTCTTCAGCACTCTACCTTCTTTATGGTCCAGCTCTCACAACTGTATATGATTACTGGGAAAACCATAGCCTTGACTATATGGACCTTTGTCAGCAAAGTGATGTCTTTGCTTTTTAACACACTCTTTAGGTTTGTCAGAGCTTTTCTTCCAAGGAGCGAGTGTCTTTTAATTTCATGGCTGCAGTCATCATCCACAGTGATTCTAAAGATGTTTCCAGATAACGTTTTCTTTTAAATATGTGCATGCTATGACTGAATGGGAGTAACTAAGGGCACAGAGAGCCCAGCCCCAGCATGAGACATCGCAGAACAGCTAGAGAAGGGGGAGAACAGACCCCCATCTGGACACAAGGGATCCCTCTGGTCCATCAAAGGAATACTGTTTCCCTTGCATCTTGTCTCTATGAGGGAAACTCTCTTCCCCAACACTCAGTTGCAGCAGGTCCACCTCTATTACCAGGAGCGGATCTGTGGTCATTATTGTCTTCATCATCCCTCATGTAACATGGCATTTTATTCACTGAGTCATCTGACAGGAATCGTAAAGTGGAGAAAAACATCACAGAATACACAGAAACGACCCTCCTGATACCCATGGGACATGTGTTAAGGCTGAGAAGAAATGAGGAGATGGGCCTGGCTCCTGCAGTGTAGATGGAGACTCAGGGCTCATGGGGCTCTGAGAGGCCCTCTTGCCACTTTGGATAGCCGCCTCTGTGAGCCTGGGGCATACGTGAGGTCTGCAGACACTGAGAAGACCCGCACAGCCGGTGTGTGGTGACAACCAGAGGTCCCAGGACAGCAGGCAGAGACACCCACCTGGGCTGCCCAGAAGACCCTCTTTCTGTATCACACGTGATCTAGGTCCTCATACACAGCTTCAGGAAGAGAATCTTCATAGCTAGGTAAGGCTGAGAGATCCCCCAGCAGGTCGGAGATACTGCTCCAGATACCCTGATCCATCAGGCCCACCCTTCATCTCCCCGGTGCTCTCACACGGGCTGCTGGGACCTCAGCATCGTCTCCTACCCCATGCATCGTGTTGGTGCTGAAGAAGGAATTCATAGGGTCTGGACTTCATCTGAGGCCTGTCCATGCTGATCGTGGTCGGCCACTTCTCCAGTGGACTCAGAACTCTCTGCTTAGTGCCTGTGGGAATGACAATGGAAGGATAAGACCCCCTCCCGACAGGGGAACCTTGAAGATCATATCCAGGTTACTCATCACCTAAGAGAAAACAGACGCTAATCACCCCTGCCTCCGGACAGTATCTATAGGAATGTAACCACAGGCTTATTGGTTATTAACTGGTTGGAATGTAACCCCAGGCTTATTGATTATTAACTGTTTGAACACATAACATGTGAATGATGGGGTTATTGTGATTGTATTTACTCTTCCTTTGTAAGCCTCAAGGGATTTGGGGTGGTGGGTTTGGACAGGTACACATGGGGTATAAAAGATTTTCACAAATGCTGGTCGGGGTCCTTGGCTAAGAGGAGACTCTGCCTTGGGCCTGCCGGTGTAATAAACTGCACTCCACTATCTGCATTGTCCTTCTGAGTGAGTTTGTTTCCCAGAACGCATAGCTATAACAGCACCTTTTCTCCTCATCTAACCTGAATCCACAGCTGAGCCTCAACTCTTTCTTCTCTCACAGAAGAGGCCACGACATATGAGAGTTCACACCCCACTCCTAAGAGCCTCTGTACACTCAGCCCTTAGAGCTCCGCACAGAGCACATGCAGTCTGCAACTCAGAACAGAGACCTGGCCCAGGCTCCTCTCCTCACACCCGCCCCATCTCCTGCCTCCACACACGCTTCCTGGTCCCCAGTCCTCCCTGCAGCCCACCTCTGCGCTCTGCTCTCCATCTGAGCAGCTGAGTCACCAGGATGACGAGGACCAGGAAGAGAAAGGCTCCCAGGATGAGGCAGAGGACCCAAGGCAGGGAGAAGGCACCAGGGAGAGGATTTGAGGTTGTTCTGGTCCCTAATGAGAATAAAGCAAGAGGGTGTGGAGAAGGTCCTGGGTACAGGGAAACCTCTGTGCCAGCATTTCCAGGAGCTCCAGAAGATGGTGTTCCAGCCTCAAACAGTGACGGGGCTCCCCTGGGTCTCATCCTGAGATGAGTCAACTCCACTCCAGTGTGGCCCCAAGGCAGAGCCAGGGATTGTCAGGGAGATGCTCTGCCAAGACAACCTCTGAGGACCCAGCTCATCCCTTCTCCTTGGGCATCAAACAGTCTTGGGATCCCCATCTCACTAACGAGGAGAAACACTTAAGGGCAGGTGGGAGAATCTTAGCCTCTGCAATATGGGAATCAGTCTCCCTTGGACTCTGGGGCATGAGAAACATTTGACCCAGGGAACCAAAGCAGAGAAGTTCCCCAACATAATGCTCTGGTTCACTCCACCAGTCAGGGGCTCCTCAAGCTCTTTCCTCTCTTTTGTTGTCAGAGAATCCACAGAACAGGTCCCAAGACTCTGAATATCTACCCTGTCCAGGAATCCTGGCACTGTACTTACTGGGGGCAATTGCGGGGCTGGCAATGTAATTCTTACAGCCAAAAAAAGTAGGAATTTGGAGCAAGGGAATTGGCCAGAAATAGGTGAAAGTGAAGTGTTAGTCACTCAGTCGTGTCCGACTCTTTGTGACCCCCTGGACTATAGCTTAGCAGGTTCCTCTCTCCATGGAATTCTCCAGGCAAGAATACTGGAGTGGGTTGCCATTTCCTCCTCCAGGGGATCTTCCAGACAAAGGGATCAAAGCCCAGTCTCCTGCATTGCAGGCAGATTCTTGACTGTCTGAGCCACTTACTGGGGGGGTGCTTGGGGAATGCAATGAAATTTTTTCACCCCGAAAAAAAACAGGAATTGGGAGCAGGGTGATTGACCAGATGCAGGGCAGCCCATTTTCTCTCCTGAGTCCTGAAATCACCCCCCAGTCTCCACAACACCAGTGTCCAGTCCTCCCAGCTCCGCCGTCCTAGATCAGAGCCCCAGCACCCGGACACTCTTTGAACACAAACTCCCCACCACGACCGGCCCAGCCCACTGCCCCTGTGCTGCCCCAGCTCACCCAGGGCGGACCCCGAGCCCCTCACTCACCAGAGCACCTCACACCAGCATCCTCCTCGTGCTTGCAGTCGCTCTGCCCCCAGGGCTCCGCAGCACAGTCCCACAGGGAGGACTCCCGGCCCCCGCACCGCACCTCGTCCAGCCAGATGCTCCCGCTTCCAGGGCCAAACGCCGCGGCCCGCACGGCTTCCAGGGCCGGGCCACAGCCCAGCTGCTGACACACCACCTCGGCCTCTGCCAGGCTCCAGGAGTCATCGCACACGGTGCCCCAGGAGCCGCTGTGCCAGACCTCCACCCGCCCTGAGCACTCGCGGTCTCCTCCCCTGAGCCGGAGCTTCTCTCTGTCTGAAAAGGCAGCAGCCCCTCCTGTGACTCCCCTGGTGGGAGGAAGGAGCCCCTGGGGCCCTGGGGAGGGGGCAGGGCTGACGTACCTGTGCAGGGGGCAGCAGCTGGGCAGCTCTTGGGTCTTCTTCCTGTAGGAGCAACGATGCGAAGTGCTGGATCAGGGACAGCTGGGGGTAGTCTTGTCCCCAGACATGAATATCTGTCGTCCTTGGTTCAGTCCAAATGACAAGGATAGACACAGGCTCATTATCTATCTATTGGACTGAAGCATTCACTGCATGTGACCACTAGCTGAAACAACTGTAACTGTTTATATATTTGTCTCCACATTCCACTATAAATACAAACACACACATTTTGTAGATTCAACCTAAACTCATCACTTAGATTGGAAAATATAAAATCACACTAATGACATCCTACAGAGTTGGGATAGACACAGAAACAGTAAGTCACCTGCACACGAGATATAGGCTTCTTCCTTTGGAGAGCATGAAGTGTAATTCCAAGGGTCAGAAGGACACTGCCAGAGTGAGGTATCTGTTTTCTGGCACTGGATTCCATCTACCCACTGGGGTCTAGAACCTTCCCTAAGAGCAACAGAAGAGTTGAGACTTCCACTGTCCCCACAGCCAAGCTGTCTGCAGATCATGGACACGGTAATGTCTTCCATGGGGCTGCGGCAGACACTACCCCAGGTCCCGTTGTAGAAAACTTCCAGCCACCCAGCACACTGCTGGTCCTCGCTCACCATCCTGAGGGCCAGGAACTCTAAGATTGAAAGAGAAGAGACAGGACACAGTGAGCATTCCACTCAGTGCTCTGGGTTTTCCTCTCCCCCAGAAATTGTGACCATACCTCCCCGATCCAGCAGAGGAGATGTCCACTGGATGAGAAGACTAACTTTTGCCTCACTTTCACCTGACTTTGTCCATTAATATCTTTCTATTTCAACCACAAGGATGGTTATGAACAGAGAAAGACCAACCAGGCACTTACAGGGCAGGGGAGCTGAATCCTGCTTCCTGATAAAACTTCTGAAGACTGTGAAAGGATGTGATGTGCACAGTGAGGTGGTCGACAGTATAATGGACCCCCAGAAATGTCCACATCCCAATCCTGGAGCCTGTGATATGTTACCTTACATTTAGAAAGGGGCTTCACAGATGTGATTAATAAGGACCTTGGGATGGTCAGATTAAGCTGGAACAATGTGGATTAATTACCCGAGCCCAGTCTAATCACCTCCTTAGCCCTAATACCCTTAGATGGATCACCTTGCAAAGCTCCAGTTAGAGGGATATGTGAGTGAGGAAGAACAGTTGGAATAGGCACTGTTGTCTGAAGAAGAAAGGGGGCCCTGAGCCAAGGAATGAGGCCACACAGAAACCAGAAAAGGCTGGGAAAGGAGTAATCTGCACAGCATCCAGGAAGAATGCAACCCTGTGGACACTGGGATGTTGGCTCACCAGGACCATTGTCAGACTCCTAGCAAGTAGAACTGAACAGAATAAATCTATGCTTTCATTACAACATCACCAGGATCTCCAGACTGTATTACGACTGGGAACTGCAGAGTGAGTCCTGCTTTCACGTGGAAACTGTAAGAAACAGCTCTGGAGGGAAACACTGCTGAGAAGAAAGAACCAGAATGTCAGCTGCTGTAGGAGGAAGTGAAAGCACCTCGTCTTCACGTCTGCTGGAAAGACAGGCTCCATGGGAGAAAGCCTCCTATTCTGGTCGTTTCGGCATCTCTCATCAGCGCTCAGATCCTCGTCTTCTAGGGCCCCACCCCCTCCCCCAGCCTGTGGACCGTGTGCACGTAGACCTGAGCAGATGACTCCCGCGTCCTGCTTGTGTCTGCAGTCGTGCTTCCCCCAGCCCTGGGAAGGGCAGTTCCACACGTGAGACTCATTTCCAGCGCAGTTCAGGTCGTCCAGCCAGATGGGTCCTGATCCTGCCCCGAAGTGAGCAGACCTCGTGGCATTGAGGGCTTCTCCACAGCCCAGCTGCCTGCACACCACGCGGGCATCGTCCAGGTCCCAGCCGTCATCACAGATGGTGCCCCAGGAGTCCTGGTCCATAATCTCCACTCTCCCGGCGCAGGGACCGCCCCCGTCCACCAGGCGGAGCTGTCTGCTGTCTGAGGAGAGAGAAATGGGACAATGGGGGTCCCAATGGGGTCTCATTACCCCATTGACGGAGTAATGAAAAGGGTCTTCTGTCCTGTGGGACCTTCACCTGAGCAGTAGGGGGCGCTCTCCTCTGAAGCTGCAGAGCCTACTGGTTCAGATACGGAGTCATTGCACTGAGGCAGCACCTGGGTCTGGTTTCCTGCAGAAACAGCAATGATCAGGAGATTGGGAGTGTTAAAGAGCAGAAAATTGAATTAAGGTAAATGACCTAAGTGGTGGAGCCTGAGATAAATGCTGTAACATAGTAGTAACCTTATGGTAAATTTAGAGTTCACCTTCTCTACGGAGAGTTCTGTGTCTGACAATGCCAAAATTTCTGTTTTAAGTCAAGCGTTGGACTAAGAATAAGTTTACAAAAGTGAGAAATTATCAATACTTTTGATATTGTTGTTGAGCAACCCAAGCAGTGAGAGTTTTTGGAGCCAAGCTCTCAGAGAGAATAAAGGGCAGAGGTGAGCCACTTCTCTGAGGCCTTTCTCAATTCAGAGGTAGGAGCTGAGACTCTGATAAAGCTCAGCAGAGATTCTGCCAGACACACTAGCTCAGGTAACATGAAGGATTATTCAGGGTCCGCCTGGGAGAAGGTTAGCCATGATCTGGGCATGATAAAAGGAAAGTGAACTAAAAGCTGATCCTTTCCCGAGGAATGGATGTCCAGTTTCTACTTTCTTCACCCTCTTTCAAGTAAGGTGATCTACCCTAAATTGGGTGCCTAGAGGAATCTATAAAATAAGCTCCTTTCTGAAGGAGTTTTACAATTTTTCACCCATAATGTCTGTCAATCAAATACCCAGTCACAAAAGATAAAAAATTTGACAAAAATATATGAAGAAAAAATGCATTAGAAAGAAATGTACAGAATACCCGGCTACTGGAGTTAACCTGACAAAAGTTTAAATCACCATGGATGAAATGTTCAAAGAATGAAATGGCAAGATAGAATTTTGGCAGAGAAATGATCACAAAGAATTTAATAAAAATTCTAGAATTGAAAATGTCAATTTTTAAAATAACTCAGAGGATGTGTGTAATACTCCATCAGACCAGCACAAGACAGCAATAGTAAAAGGAGACAGAATGAAGCACAGAAGGAAAAAAATGGAAAATATAAAAATTTACAGAAAGATGCTAAACAGGTCTGGCATTCATATATACTAAGTCCTAGATACATAATGCCAAAATTGACAACGTAAGGCAGAAATTTAGAATCAACAATTTCCCATTTTATACACCCTGGTGGGTTTTAGACATCCACAAAATCTTTACATCCACTGAGAAGTGAAGTCTATGCCTCCCTCTCTTGAAACTGGGCTGACCTTCATGAATTCCCGGTAAGCAATAGAAGGGAGTGTATGTATCACTGCTCAAACTTCGCATTAGGTCTGAGGACCATTCAGCCTCCTCTGAAATCACTGAGAACTTTTGCTTTAGGGCAAGGAGAGACAAGAAAGCCTTCTTAAGTGAACAATGTAAAGAAATAGAGGAAAACAATAGAATGGGAAAGACTAGAGATCTCTTCAAGAAAATGAGATACCAAAGGAACACTTCATGCAAAGATGGGCAAATTAAAGAACCTGGCAAGGACCTTTAGAAAATGACAAGGACCTAACAGAAGCAGAAGATACTAAGAAAAGATGGCAAGAAGACACAGAAGTGAGTGCTAAGTCACTTCAGTCATGTCTGACTCTTTGCGATCCTATGGACCATATCCCGCCAGGCTCCTCTGTCCATGGGATTCTCCAGGCAAGAATACTGGAGTAGGTTGCCATTTCCTTTTCCAGGGAAGAAGACACAGAAGAACTATACAAAAAACATCTTAATGACCCAGATGATCACAATCGTGTGATCATTCACTTAGAGCCAAACACCCTGGAATGCAAAGTTAAGTAGGCCTTAGGAAGCATCACTATGAACAAAGCTAGTGGAGGTGATGGAATGTCTGCTGAACTCTTTCAAATGCAAAAAGATGATGCTGTACAAGTGCTGTACTCAATATGCCAGCAAATTTAGAAAACTCAGCAGTGGCTACAGGACTGGAAAAGGTCAGTTTTCATTCCAGTTCTAAAAAAGGGCAATGCCAAAGAATGTTCAAGCTACTGCACAAATGCACTCATTTCACATGCCAGGAAGGTAATGCTCAAAATCCTTAAAGCTAGGCTTCAACAGTATGTGAACAAAAAATTTCCTAATGTACAAGCTTGATTTAGAAAAGGCAGAAGAATCAGACATCAAATTGCCAACATCCGTTTGAGCACAGAAAAAGCAAGGGGATTCCAGAAAAGTATCTACTTCTGCTTCATTGACTACGCTAAAGCCTTTGACTGTGTCAGTTCAGTTCAGTTCAGTCACTCAGTCGTGTCTGACTCTTTGAGACCCCATGGACTGCAGCACGTCAGTCTTCCCTGTCAATCACCAGCTCCCGGAACTTGCTCAAACTCATGTCCATCGAGTCAGTGATGCCATCCAACCATCTCATCCTTTGTCGACCCTTCTGCCCTTGCCTTCTATCTTTCCCAGCATCAGGGTCTTTTTCAGTGAGTATGCATCAAGTGGCCAAAGTATTGGAGCTTCAGCTTCAGCTTCAACGTCAGTCCTTACAATGAATATTCAGGACTGATTTCCTTTAGGATGGATTGGTTTGATCTCCTTGCAGTCCGAGGGACTCTCAAGAGTCTTCTCCAGCACCACATTCAAAAGCATCAATTCTTTGGTGCTCAGCTTTCTTTATGGTTCAACTCTCACATCCATAAATGACTACTGGAAAAACCATAGCTTTGACTAGACAAACCTTTGTTGGCAGAGTAATGTCTCTGTTTTTTAATATGCTGTCTAGGCTGGCCATAACTTTCCTTCCAAGCAGTAAGCATCTTTTCATTTCTTGGCTTCAGTTACCATCTGCAGTGATTTTGGAGCCCCCCAAAATAAAGAAGTATCTCACTGTTTCTGTTGTTTCCCCATCTATTTGCCATAAAGTGATAGGACTAGATGCCATTATCTTAGCTTTCTGAATGTTGAGTTTTAAGCCAGCTTTTTCACTCTCTCTTTCATCAGGAGACTCTTTAGTTCTTCTTTGCTTTCTGCCATAAGGGTGGTGTCATATGCATATCTGAGGTTATTGATATTTTTCCTGGCAATCTTGATTCCAGCTCTTGCTTCATCCAGCCCAGCATGTCTCATGATGTACTCTGCATATTAGTTAAATAAGCAGGATGACAATATACACCCTTGACATACTCCTTTCCCTATCTGGAACCAGTCTATTGTTCCATGTCCAATTCTAACTGTTGCTTCTTGATCTGCATGCAGATTTCTCAGGAGGCAGGTCAGGTGGTCTGGTATTCCCATGTCTTTAAGAATTTTACACACTTTGTTGTGATCCACACAGTCAAAACTTTGCCATAGTCAATGAAACAGAAGTTCATGTTTTTCTGGAACTCTCTTGCTTTTTCGATGATCCAACAGATGTTGGAAATTTGATTTCTGGTTCCTCTGCCTTTCCTAAATCCAACTTGAACATCTGGAAGTTCTCGGTTCATGTACTATTGAAGCCTGGCTTGGAGAATTTTGAGCACTACTTTACCAGTGTATGAGATGAGTGCAATTCTGTGGTAGTCTGAGCATTCTTTGGCATTGCCTTTCTTAGGGATTAGAATGAAAACTGACCTCCTCCAGTCCTGTGGCCACTGCTGAGTTTTCCAAATTTGCTGGCATATTGAGTGCAGCACTTTCACAGCATCATCTTTTAGGATTTGACATAGCTCAACTGGAATTCTATCACCTTCACTAGCTTTGTTCATAGTGACACTTCCTAAGGCCCACTTGATTTCACATTCCAGGATGTTTGGCTCTAGGTGAGTGATCACACCATCGTGGTTATCTGGGTCATGAAGATCTTTTTTGTATAGTTCTGTGTATTCTTGCCACCTCTTTGTAATATCTTCTGCTTCTGTTAGGTTCATACCATTTCTGTCCTTGATTGTGCCCATCTTTGCATGAAATGTTCCCTTGGTATCTCTAATTTTCTTGAAGAGATCTCTAATCTTTCCCATTCTGCCATTTTCCTCTATTTCTTTGCACTGATCAAAGAGGAAGGCTTTCTTATCTCTCCTTGCTAATATTTGGAACTCTGCATTCAAATGGGTATATCTTTCCTTTTCTTCTTTGACTTTAGCTTCTCTTCTTTTCTCAGCTGTTTGTAAGGCCTCCTTCCTCAGACAACCATTTTGCCTTTTTGCATTTCTTTTTCTTGGGGATGGTCTTGATCTCTGTCTCCTGTACAATGTCACAAACCTCCATCCATATTTCTTCAGGTAGTCTGTCGATCAGAACTAATCCTTTGAGTCTATTTGTCACTTCCACTATATAACCGTAAGAGATCTGATTTAGGTCATATCTGAACGGTCTAGTGGTTTTCCCTACTTTCTTCAATTTAAGTCTGAATTTTGTAATAAGAAGTTCATGATCTGAGCCACAGTCAGCTCCCAGTCTTGTTTTTGTTGACTGTATAGAGCTTCTGCATCTTTGGCTGCAAAGAACTCTTTGCACATCTTTGTGCAAAGTCACACATCTTTGACTGTGTGAATCACAACAAACTATAGAGAATTCTTAAAGAGATGGGAATATCAGACCACCTTTCCTGCCCCTTGAGAAGCCTGTTTGCAGGTCAGGAAGCAACAGTTAGAATTGGACATGAGCAACAGACTGGTTCCAAATTGGGAAAGGAGTACATCAAGGTTGTATATTGTCATCCTTCTTAATTAACTTCTATCATGTGAAATGCTGGGCTGGATGAAGCTCAAGCTGGAATCAAGATTGCTGGGAGAAATATGAATAACCTCAGATATGCAGATGACACCACCCTAATGGCAGAAAGTGAAGAGGAACTAAAGACCTCTTCATGAAGGTGAAAGAGGAGAGTGAAAAAGATGCCTTAAAACTCAGCATTAAAAAAATTGAGATCATGGGGTCTAGTCCCATCACTTCATGGCAAACAGATGGGGAAGAAATGGAAACAGTGACAGATTTCATTTTCCTGGGCTCGAAAATCACTGCCGACAGTGACTGCACACATGAAATTAAAAGATGCTTACTCATTGGAAGAAAAGCTATGACCAATCTAGATAGCATATTAAGAAGCAGAGACATCACTTTGCTGACAAAGGTCCATCTAGGAAAAGTTATGGTTTTTCCAGCAGTCATATATGGATGTGAGAGTTGGACCATACAGAAGGCTGAGCACCAAAGAATTGATACTTTCAGATTGTGCTGCTGGAGAAGACTCTTGAGAGTCTTGGACTTTCCGTTGGACTGCAAAGAGATCAAACCAGTCATTTCTGAAGGAAATCAACCCTGAATATTCATTGGAAGGACTGATGCTAAAGCTGAAGCTCCAATACCTTGGCCACTTGATGGGAAGAATTGACTCATTGGAAAAGACCATGATGCTGGGAAAGAGTGAAGGTGAAAGGCAAAGAGGGTGTGAAGTAAGAGTTGTGGTTCATTTTTTTTTCCCATGAAGATATTCAGCCAGTACATCATTTAAAAATAAAAAATTGTACTTTCCTCTTTGAAATATCTTGATGCCTTTGGAGAAACTCAAGTTATTATACATAGGTTTAGGCCTATTACTGAACTTGATTATGTCCTGTTGATGTATTTATCAATCCTTACTCAAAGATTATATTGCCATGGACACATTGTAGGGATCTTGAAGTTAGTTTACTTCCATTTTTGTTCTTATCTTTCAAATTTGTTTTATCCATTTTAGCTCCTTTCCATTTTAATATGTACACAAATATTTAGAATAGGTGTATAAATTCACCTCACTGCTCTTTAGCCAAGACAGTCTGTGTGCATGGATAAATAATGTATAAGCCATCAATCTACAGTCCTAAAGGATGTGAACAAGCTGTTCCTGGGTGCTACCAAGGGAGAAATTTTTAAACAACACATTATAGGAACTTCCCTGGCAGTTCAGTGGTTATGACTCCATGCTTCCACTGCAGGGGGTATGGGTTTGATCCCTGGTGGGGGAACTAAGATTCTGTGTGCAGTGAGGTAAGGGCAAGAAAAAAAAATTTTTTAAATTTGAGCATAAACAGCACATTATAATCATTTAGTTACTCCACCTCATTCTTAGTCTGTCCATGAATTAGTTCCAAACAATTTGGCATCTGCAAAAATAAGCATAGAGCTGACTCAGCAGACCAAGGATGTCAGAGCCTCAGAGTTGGTGATTTATTTTGTAAAGAGGAGGACTGTAAAGAGTTGGAAGGATATCTTTGTCCAACTGGTGGTCGATCATTAAGAAAATCACACAGGCTGCAGGGAAGTGGTTCAAGAAAAACAAAACACAGGAATACTAACTAAAGGAATTAAGCCACTTTGTGGGTTAGTATAAAACAATTTTCTTTTAAATCCTCTAGTGAAGTAGATTTGTGCAAAAGTGTGAAGAACTACTTCAAATTCTACTGAATGGAAAGGCATGTCCAGTCTTACTCAGAATTCGTAGTATGCTGCAGCTTTTACATAAATGTGGACAGAGGAACAAACGGCCTCTTGGTGGGCTGGATAAAGGCACGAGTACTTAGCACATATCCTGTTTAAGAGAATTATCCAAGTCTACTCTTAAATGAAATATTCTCTTGGAGCCTGCTGAAATGAAAATACAAGCAACTTTGGTATGTTTAATGACGATACTAAAATTCTCTGAAACTACGACTTTGATGAAAGTGATGGTTGCAGCTGAGACAAAAGCTGGTTCCTGCTGCTTGGGCTCCTTATGTGACTTCATTATTGGGAAGATAAGATTATGTCAAGGAAGATGTCACAGGTAGCTTTCCAAGGCTACTGTAAATGTATCTGAGTGATGGGGGAATGACGGGGGTTTTTCAAAAGGATGAGAGTCAAAGATAAAATGGCAAAAAAATGGAGGGCATCTAAAATTACTGAAAGTATACAGATGGTTGGAAAAGGCAATGGCAACCCACTCCAGTACTCTCGCCTGGTGAATCCTGTGGACAGAGGAGCCTGGTAGGCTGCAGTCCATGGGGTCGCTAGGAGTCGGACACGACTGAGTGACTTCCCTTTCACACATTGGAGAAGGAAATGGCAACCCACTCCAGTGTTCTAGCCTGGAGGATCCCAGGGATGGGGGAGCCTGGTGGGCTGCCGTCTCTGGGGTCACACAGAGTCCGACACGACTGAAGCGACTTAGCAGCAGCAGCATACAGATGGTTGACTGAAAAATAGCATGAAAGAGGAGGAGACAGGTGGGATGACTGCTAAAAATTTTAATGATTCTCTATAAGAGATTATATGATCAGATCGCCTGGAATATCTCCTCAAACTGTAAACAAACATGACAACTTAATTCATCATAACCTTTATGAATCATTAAAATATCATGCAAGAGATGAATCTACAGGCCCTTTAGAGTCAATGCTAAATAAATTAATGCAAAGTAAAGGAGAAGATTATGACTCTGAGTGACAGGTGGGCCAATATGTTTTGGCACAATGCCCAGCAGGCAGCAGCCTGAAGGTGGTAAAGAAACTTTAGTGGGGTTGATGGACACTGGTTCTCAATGTACTGTAATACAAAAATGAAAGTTAGATGGCAGTATACAGTATTTAGGGCTTCCCAGGTGGTACTAGTGGTAAAGTATCTGCCTGTCAATGCAGGAGATGACAGAAACGTGGGTTTGATCCCTGGGTCAGGAAGAACCCCTGGAGTAGGAAATGGCAATCCACTCCAGTATTCTTGCCTGGAAAATCCCATAGACAGAGGAGCCTGGTGGGCTAAAGTTCATGGGGTCACAAAGAGTCAGACATGACTGAGCAACTGAGCATGCACCCACATAAATGTCTGTTAGATCCTTCATTCAGAAGTATGGTGCAAGCCTCATGATTTTGTGTGGATTTTCTCTCTGGATGATTTGCTGAAAGTGCAGTATGAGTATTCCCTACTATTACCATATATCAGTCTCTTTCTCCCTTTAGACCTGTTAGTATTTGCTTAATATATTTAGGGGCTTCAATGGGGAAGTATATACTTGTGATTATTAAATCTTCTTGATGAACTGACCCCTGTATCATGATATAATTGCCTTCTTGCTTTCTTATTACTATTTTTGGCCTAAATACTATTTTGTCTGACATAATGTAACTACCCCTGCTCTCCTTAGGTTTTCACTTGCCATGGAGCATCTTTTTCAGTCCCTTTACTTTGAGCCTTTGGTGTTCTTAAATCAGGAGTGACTCTCCTTTAGGCAGCAAATAGTTTGGTCTTGATTTCCATGCAGCTAGTAACTTTTTGAGTAATGAATTTAATCCACTTGCATTTTGACTGATTATGGATATGTAAAAATTCCTAATGCCTTCTTATTGCTTTCTGAGGTAGTCCCATTGCCTTGTTTTGTTTCTGTCTTAGCCTACTTTTTTACATTGGTAATTTTTCATGATGGTGTGCTATGATTCCCCTTTACCTTTTATAAGTATACTCCAGATTTTTGCCATGCAGTTACCATGAGTTTACATGAACATATTATATATAAAACAGTTCATTTTATACTGATAGCAACTTAAGATGCCTACAAACACTCTACTTTTTAACCTTCCCTTATATATTCCAATGTCACACTTTATCTCTTTTTATGTAGTGTGTTTGTTAACAAGTTATAACATCTACATTTGTTTTTACTACTCTTTTCCTTTAATCTTTATTCTAAAGTGAGGTGGTTAACACAGACTGTTGTATATACATTCATTTTTTTTTCATGTCACAAATTAACAGCATTTTGTTTAAGTTTGAAAAACCCCTTTCAGCATTTCTTGTGAGTCAGGTCTAGCAGTGATGAACTCCCTTAGCTTTTATTTCTTTGTGAAAATCTTTCCTTCTCTTTCCTATGTGAAGGATAACATTGCTGGATAGAGTATTCATGGCTGGCAATTTTTTTCTTTCAACACATTGAATATGCCATTCCACTCTCTCCAGGCCTATAGATTTTTTTTTTGCTGAGAAATCTACTGATATGATTATCTCTTAAAATTTTTGACAGTTTCATTATACAGTATCTGGGAGAAGGTATTTCTGCATTCAGATAATAGGGTTATTACCTTTATGAACTTGGGTGTCCCAGTCTCTTCCTTATGTTTGGAAAGTTCTTGGCTATTATTTATTTAAATAAACTTCCTCACAGTTTCTCCTCTCTTCTGCTTCCTGAACCTTAATTATTCTAATATTTGTATGCTGAATGGAAATTAATAGATCATGTAGGATATTTTGCTTTTTTCATTCAATTTTCTTTATTTTCCACTGATAAGAGTTGTTTCAAAGTTCCTATCTTGTAGTACCAGATTCTATCTTGAATTTGGTCTACTCTATTTTAGATGCTCTCTATAACATTTTTCTCATTTCACTTATTAAATTCTTCAGGACCAGAATTTCTGTTGGTTCTTTGTTATAATTTCTGTTTATTAAATCTCTTATTGTGTCATTATATTATTCTTCTGATTTCATTGTATTGCCATTTTGTGTTTTCTTATAGCTCATTGGGATTCCTCAAAACAACAATGTTGGATTCTTTCTAAGTTAGATCACAAAATTCTATGTCATCAACATGTGCCTCTGTCAGGTTGAAAGATATATGTCACTCTTTGTGACAATGATATCTTTCCACCTTGATGGTCCTTGAAGTTTTGCACTGGTACTTTTGCATTTGAAGTGGTAAACAACCCTCACCCCCCAAATCGTTAGTAATTACCTTCAGATGATACATACTCTTCTCTGACCTTGTATGGATACACCCACTTCACATTCCTTGCTTCTTCTGTAGCAAAATTGCAAACTTTTTTGTCTTCTCTGATTCTTACACTCACCAGGCTGGCTGCTGAAAACCTCTCTTTTGTTTTGCACAAGGTTCTACTTCAGCTTAAGTGTGCGGTTACCCCCTTGCCCACAGGACTGTCCTGTTTTCCTGAAAACAGTCCATTTACCGCAGTTTACTCTCACACTCCACACTTGGGACTACACACAGGGAGCTGTCAACAGCCTAGAGGTAGGCGTGGGTTGAGTACTCAGGGCGCTGGGGGCACCAACAGGCCCAGAGAGAAGGATCCTCCTTTGGGGTTTCCCCAGAGGCTTGTGTAGAAGTTTTCTGTTGAAGTCTTGAGCACAGTCAGCAAGAACTGCATCCATCTTATACCCTTTGACATTCTTAATGACCTTTCACATCGTTTCTCTGCCCCCAGTCATGAGGTGTGGCCCCAGAACTCTGGGTGCTATCAGAGAGAAAAGGGTTTCTTCGTGCCTCCCACAGAACTGGGGAGCTGGGCATTGAGAGATTTCTTCTCTTTCTCCCAAAGAGAAAGGCCCCACTGACTAGTTCAGCTCCATAGTGTTTCACCTAGGCATGAGGGCAGCACTGGAAAATGACTCTTACCATCTGCAATCTTTCTTTTTTTCTCCAATGGAATGCTGAAACCTGCTTTCAGGAATCCTGGACTCTACCAAGTTTCCTTCATGCATAGGTGTCTGACCAAGTCAGAATTCTCTAGGTTTCTCCAGGTTTTCTCCATAGCCTAGAGGGCATGGAGCAGGTTCACCGGCTTCTGCTAACTCCTGTGACATAACAAAGGGCTTAGATCCTATTATTGGGAGGGCAGGTGGGTGAGTATCCTCCTGGCCCCCTGGCACTAGATACTGGAGCCTACAACATTCACAGAGGCAGTTGAGATCATGGATGTCCATGATGTCCATGGTTGCAAATGTGGGAGCCCTGGGTTTGATCCCTGGGTTGGGAAGATCCCCTGGAGAAAGGAACAGCTACCCACTCCAATATTCTGACCTGGAGAATTCCATGGACTGTCCATCGGGTTGCAAATATTTGGACATGACTGAAGAGAAAGCCCACAAGCAGCAATGAAGACTCAGCCCAGCCGAAAATAAATAAATAAATCTTTAACAACAGTAATAATATTGTGTGAAATTAACATTTTCTGAATTTCATTGGATGTCTTTGTACTTAAGAAAAGCATGCTAAGTAAAGGAACTTGATATGTATAAGTAATTTTTAAATGGTTCAGAGGGGAAAAAAACCCTGACTGAAGTATATGCTTATTGTTTACACATTATTTTTGATGGTTATATGTAGGTAAATAGTAATGTTTATTTTTAACTGTATCAGTCTTCTTAACATTTCTGCCCTGACTTGAAAATAGATGAATGATTAGAAGACTCATTTCATAAAAAATAAAGACATGTCATGAAATATCTACCTTTTGAAGCCGGTTTTCCCTCACTCTCTACTCTTGGGGACACTTCACTCCAGGAGCACCCTGAATACCAATAGCCCTTCCCCCTCTCTTACCTGAGCAGATCACAGAGGCTGTGTTGCCATGGGAACAGTCAGGACCACCCAGGACAGTCACAGGGCAACTCCACAGGAAGGCCTCCGCCCCCGAGCAGTGAAATCGGGCTGTTGAGATCTGATCATTTCCTTCCACCAAGTGTGGTCCTCTGGGGGTGGAGATGGCAACACCACAGCCAAGTTGACGACAGACAACATTGGCATTGGCCAGACTCCAGTGGGAGGCACAGAGCACTCTCCATCGTCCAGAGATGTTCATCTTCACTTGCCCCTCACACTGAGAGGTGCCATTTGTTATGAGCTGGACTTCTGAGTATGCTGGATACAAGATGACAGGATTTCAGAAACATCTCATGATTTCTCACCTGAGCAGAGTGTGCAGGGAGGTTAGTCCTGATGTGCATCTCACCTGAACAGACAAGCTGAGCAGCTCCACTGTGGTGACAGGTGCCCCCTGGACAGGGAACTCTGGGGCAGAACTGGAGCTTAGGCTCCTCCCCTTTACACCTGAACTCTTCAGCCCAGACCCGGCCATCTGACTCTCTGAAGGGCACGTGTCCCAGCACAAACCCAGCTGTGCCGCATCCCAGCTCTGCACAGATGACGTGGGCAGTGGGGAGTACAAAGTTCCCATCAGACAAGGGGGTCCAGTCTTCTCCAGAATGTACTTCTACTTGCCCTAAGCAGGGTCCATCCCCTTCAACCAGACGAACAAATCCTAAGGGAAAACAACAAACCAGTGAGTCTTCATGATCCTGTCCTGACAAATGGAAACAACACATCACAGGCAGCGATGTGAAAGCTTTTCTCTTCCAGAAATGGAGCATGGAGAGAAAACTTAACAGTTTTCACAATTGCATTTCCACGAGCAAGATTCTGAAGAGAAATTCAGAAAATCAGCAGGGTCAGTTTGGAATGACTGAATTCCAAAAATGTGTACTTTGAGACTGGTTCGAAAAGTGTATTCCTTGGTCTAGGGGCCTGGAAACTACAGGGCTTAAGACAGATCATTGGAATGGCTGAATACAAGGAACACATATTTTAGCATTAGATACAGGATGACTTTCCATTTATTTTTATCTTTATTAATTTCATTTGTAAATATTTTGTAATTGTAAATGAAGCTGACACACTGCCAAATATATATATAAAGGAGAAGGAGATGGAGAATGAAAGGAAAGAGGCAGTGAACAAATATGCCAATTTGGGGAGTTCCAAGTATCCAATATGGATAAAACATATAAATATTTAGGGAAATTTGAGTGGAATAAGTTTCTAGATATTACATCTCCCTCTTCTTCTCCTATCTACCACCTAATCCTGCCATCCTTTTATATTTCTTCCGCTTCAGACAAGTAAACACCATCTTAAAAGACTCAGATTGATGGAAAAATGAATCAAAAAGGAAGCGATTGCTATAGAAATGGAGTATAGATGAGGTATGTGGCAGGTAAGGTGGGATCACAAACCAAAATAAAAATTCATCACTTGGTCATAAAAGTAATACATTTTGAAGAGAATGAAGGTAACTCAATGGAAAAAAGATTTAATTTTTCAAGTACAACTCACTGGTTTCTGAGTGTGCTCTGATCATTTATTGCTGGAGTTCTTAAAGGTAAAGTATTGCCAAACAATTTCCAGCATCCAATCAAAAAACTACTAGAATTCCCCCCAAAAGAAAAAAGTGACCCATAGCAAGTTTTTTTTTTTAACATAGCAAGTTTTTAAAAAAGTAATCATTGAAAACAGATTCAGAAATTATAGAGATGATTGAATTGACTGATAAAATCTTTAAACCACTAATATTAATACATTTAATGAAGCATAAAAAGAAAGGAGAAATTAGAAAGAAAAACAAATGGGACTTCTAAACAGTATCTGGAATGAACAATTATTTGGATTACTTTAACGAGAGGTTAAACATTTCAGAATAAAAGAATTGGGAAGTTAAACAAATAGCAATAGGGACTACCCAAGCTGAAGCAGAGACAGAAAAAATAAAAATATGAATGGAAACTCAGTGGCATGTGGGAAAATATCAAATGATATAAAATATGTGTATTTGAAGATTCAGAATAGGAAATGAAGAGGAGAAAATGTTAAGAAATGACAGATGGAATTCTTTCAAATTTAATGAAAACTGTAACGCACTGGTCCAGAAGGTTAAACAAATCCCAAATGAAATCAATAAAACATTCTTAGAAAACCCTATAATACAATTGCTGAAATCCAGTGATAAACACAGAAACAAAAAGAAACAGTCTTGATAGCCGTCAAAAAAGTTGACACATTACATACAGGAAACTAAGACAAGTTGCCCTGACTTATTGTTGGAGGCAATGAAAGTCCCTTAACAGAGTCAAAACATATTTTAAGCACTGGGGGTGGGGAAGGTGTTACATAGAATTCAGTCACCTATGAAAATACTTTTCAAAACTGAATGAAAATTTAAATGATGTCAGATAAATAAATGATGATAGAATTTGAGGTGACCAGACATATGCTACACAAAACTGCTACAAAATGTCTTCAGGCTAAAGGTAAACAATAAAAGATGAAAATGTGAATCCATCCAAAGCTATGGACACTGCACTAAATAGTAATTTTGTGGATAAATATAAGCATTTTTCTCTCATTTTTAATATAATAGAATATTTAAGGTAAAATAATAGCAACATTTTATAGGATTCATAATGTAATTACAAGTAGAATGTATGACAACAGTAACACAAATGACAAGAACAGGGAAGTGGAAGTTTACTACAATAGGTTTAACATTGTGTTTTGTGACAAAATGCTATCTCAAGGTAAAATGTGATTATTTTTGTTGTTCAATGTCTAAGTCATGTCTGACTCTTTGTGACCCCATGAACTGCAGCACATTAGGCTTCCCTGTCCTTTACTATCTCACTCTTTTGAGTTTACTCAAACTAAAGCCCATTGAGTCGATTATGCCATCCAACCATCTCATGCTCTGTCAACGCCGTCTCCTCCTGCTCTCAATCTTTCCCAGCATCAGGGTCTTTTCCAATGAGTTGGCTCTTCACATCAGGCGGCCAAAGTGTTGGAGATTCAGCATTGGTCTTTCCAAAGAATATTCAGGGTTGATTTCTTTTAGGATTGACTGGTTTGATCTCCTTGAAGTCCAAGGAACTCTCAAGAGTCTTCTCCAGCACCACAATTCGAAAGTATCCATTCTTCTGCGCTCAGCCTTCTTTGTGGTCCAGCTTGAACATCCATACATAATTACTTGAAAAACAATAGCTTCATCTACATGGACCTTTGTTGGCAAAGTGATGCCTCTGGCATACATTGTCTAGGTTTATCTTAGCTTTTCTTCCAAGGAGCAAGCTTTTTTTTTTTTTTTTTTTTAAATTTCATGGCTGCAGTTACCATCTGCAATGATTTTGGAGTCCAATAAAATAAAATCTTCTATTTTTTTCTCTTCTATTTGCCATGAAGTGATGGGAGCAGAGGCCATGATCTTAAGTTTTTTGCCTATTGAGTTTTAAGCCAGATTTTTCACTCTTCTCTTTCACCCTCATTGAGAGGTTCATTAGTTCCTCTTCATGTTCTGCCATTAGAGTGATACTACATATCGGAGATTGTTGATATTTCTCCTGGCAATCTTGATTCCAGCTTGAGCTTCATCAAGCCCAGCATTTTGCATGTTGTACTCTGCATAAAAGTTAATTAAGCAGGATGACAATATACAACCTTAATGTACTCCTTTCCCAATTTTGAACCAGTCCATTGTTCCATATCTGGTTTTAACTGTCACTTCTTGTCTTGCATACAGATTTCTCAGGAGGCAGGTAAGGTGGTACAGTATTCCCATCTCTTTAAGAAATTTCCACAGTTCATTGTGATCCATACATCAAAGGCTTTCCCAAAGTCAACGAAGCAGATATGGATGTTTTTCTATAATTCCCTTGCTTTCTCTATGATTAAATGAATGTTGACAATTTGATCTCTGGTTTCTCTGCCTTTTCTATGCCCAACCTGTACATCTGGAAGTTCTTCATTCACATACTGCTAAATCCTACCTTGAAGGATTTTGAGCATAACCTTACTAGCATGTGAAATGAGGACAATTGTACAGTAGTTTGAATGTTTTCAGGGATTCCCTGGTGGCTCAGATGGTAAAGCATCTGCCCACAGTGCGGGAGACTAGGGTTCGATCCCTAGATTGGGAAGATCCCCTGGAGAAGGAAATGGCAACCCACTTCAGGACTCCTGCCTAGAAAATTCCATGGATGGAGGAGCCTGGTGGGCTACAGTCCATGGGGTCGCAAAGAGTCAGACACGACTGAGTGACTTCACTTTCACTTTCACTTGAATGTTCTCTGGCATTGCACTTTTTGGGGATTGGAATTAAAACTAACCTTTTCAGTCTTATGGCCACTGCTGAGTTTTCCAAACTGCTGACATATTGAGCGTAGCACTTTAATATCATCTTTTAGGGTTTTTAGAAGTTCAGCTGAAATTCCATCACCTCCACTAGCTTTGTTCATAGTAATGCTTCCTAAGGTCCACTTGACTTCAGACTTCAGGATGTCTGGCTCTAGCTGAGTGACCACACCATCATGGTTATCCAGGTTATTAAGACCTTTTTTGTACTGGTTCTTTGAGTATTCTTGCCACATCTTTTTGATCTTACCTGTTTCTTCTAGATCATTGCCTTTTATTTTCTTAGAGTCCTCAGCTAATATCATTAAAAATTTGCTGAAGGTGAGATTGGAAAAGATCATTTTTCCAATGATCTTCCCAACATAACACAGAGAGCTGATTGAATGTGGCTGCTAAGGACCCACTACAGATTCCTCAGGGCTCCCTTGTCTCACCTTCTCATCAGGTGGGATAACATGTTCCTGAGACCCAACCACTGGTATCAGAGAATTTGAAGGGATATATGATAATATTACCTCAATTCTGGCTATTAGCATGGGATTAATGTCCTGAACAATTCATCAAACATTTCTATAATAACTGGAAATATCTCTGACAAAAACTGTGACCACCCAATCACATTCTAATTTCCACCTTGGCTCAGGAAAAATACACTTAGACAGGATAGAGCCCCTATTACCTATCAATAATACTCTCTTAACCTCACTGCCCTTAGTTTTGCTCCAGCTTCTGTGTTGTAATTATCAAACTTCAGGTTTTCCTGCAGCTTCAACATCCCCACAAATAGGATGTGAGCTCCCCACCTAGGTAAGGAGGTGCACCACTCTGAGACAATCCCCTGACACAAATCCTCCATCTTTTTCTTCCCTGTGACCTAGTGACCTTCAAATGCATCAATGATATCACCTCAAACCTTTTCATAGTGTAACTAAACCCTGACCCTGAGTACTGTAACTTGCTCATGGGTCTTCACACCCCATTTTGGGTCACCACTCTTGTTTTAAGGCTTTTCTATTGGTCCCTCTCCCCTGTACCCACCCACTGGCACTCTGTCTCTCTAGGACTTGGGAGTATAATACACTTGGTTTGCCTGCACCTCTTCTATGCCACCCTCATGTAACTGCACTAGTCTGACCATCCCATGAAAGAATACAAGCTACCATGATGAACTTAAATCCTAGAAGTTCAGCCTGGCAGTTGTACATGTATGAAGCATTTGACCTCATCTCTCTTCCTCCTATGAAGACCACATGACTGGAAGGTCTCAGTGACCAATGAGTATGGCTTGCTTTCTCTCCAGGGGCAAGCAAGCCCTTCTGCTCCCTTGAGCATCTAACATTCAAGGAGTCACTGGATCATTGGAATCTTCAGCCAAGACTGTCCTAAAGGCTGTGATCCATACTATCATAGTTAGTCTGGGAATGAGACTGGGAGGCTTCTCCTACAGGAGAAGGGGATTCTGTAGGAACCTGTAGGCTTCTCCTACAGGTCCAAAAGGGGATTCCCTTTTGGACCAGACAGCACTTACCTGAGCAGACTGCTCCAGCATCCTTGTCATGGGAATGGCCCTCTGGACGATGGTCTTTCACAGTAGGGTAACTACACTCAGTGATAACTGACTCTGGCCCTTTGCAGTAAATATAATGAAACCAAATGGGTCCAATTCCTGGTCCAAATTTAGCCCCTTTAGGAGCATCAACAGCAGTTCCACACCCCAGCTGTCTGCACACCACAGATGCCTCCTCCAAGCTCCAATTTAGATCATTCACTGTGCCCCATTCTCCTTGGTGCTTCACTTCCACTCTCCCCTCACAGCAGTGGGCTCCATCCTTCAGTCTCAGTTCCAGAGCTGCAAGGCAGACACAGACACAGGAAATGGTTCACAGAAGAAATTTTAGAAGAGCATGAAATAGTATGCTGCTTAAGTATTAAAAAAATGAATATTCTAATCTCTGGGGGGAAAAAAATCACTGTGAACAGCATTTGTTGATCTCTGTGGAATAAATTTTCCTGCTGACCCAACTCTAAGCTCCCAATGTGCCATCATTGAACATGGAGCAGGAAGGAAGGCACCAGGTATTTCTCATGAGCCTATAGAACCAGCTCCAGGGACACCACCATGGACAGACCTTCAGAGACTCTGGATGCTGCCCCCCTGTAGTTGTGCCCAAGGCTACTAGGGCCCAGCTCCCCCATCTCAGTTACAGAGCATGACCCAGGATCCAGGGAGGAATCCTCCCTCTCCTTCCCTGTCCATAGGGACATGGACATCCAGCTTAAAAACAGAGGGCTAGGGTAACAGACTCTTAAATGTCCCAGTTATTCCTGCCATCTGTGTTCACATCTGTGTAATCACCATGCTCAAATGTACCTAGAAACTTGCATCTAACAAATGGAATTTGACAAAAGTGTTGAAACATCAGTTAGATTAGGTTTCAAGATGACTCTGGTTTCTCCCTTGTTGACCTTCCTGCTCTCTCTCTTGCTCTGTTGAAGCCAGCTGCCACGTTGTAAAAACTTATGGGGAGACCCTCATGACAAGGAAAGGAGGCAGGCCTCTAGCCAACAGTCACCTAGGGACAGAGGCTCTCAGTTAAACAGTTAAATAGCTTCCAGCATTCAGGTGAGTATGTTGGATGATATCCACTCCTGCTTGAACTTTCAGATGACTGCATCCTTATAGACATCCTGAGTCAGAGGACCCAGGTAAGCCATGTCCATTCCTGGCCCACACAAAGTGTGAAATACTAAGTGTTTGCTGACTTAAGCGGCCAAGTTCAGCAGTAATTCGCTGCACAACAACATGTAACTAATGCATGACTTCCCTCCAGAGTCAGAAGACAGGGGGTGAACAAGCTGGAGGGTTATACACGAGCCTTCACTACACAGGAAGAATCCTGTGTGACCAGGTCTGCTGCTTGGTCCCAAGCAGAACTGGGACCCAAACCACCTCTCTGTCACATCAGGTCTCACCCAGTGTCCCAGGCTCCTGCCTTCCTGTTGGGAACTGAGAAGTGAGTTTCCTGAGACCATGAATCAGCTCCATTAGCTTTGAATTCAGGTCAGAAAGTGAGAATTTTTCTTATAATCTGATGAGATGCGGTCCCTGAAGCACCATTCACACTGCTTAAGTCTATGCCCTGCCCCCCGTCCTTTTACTCTGGAAACAGAAGAGGTGCATCACAGAGGGAACATCTGGGGAAATGAACTGGAGGAGATCCTTACGTAGTCAGGTCAGGCAGGTCACCATGACAAAATATCACAGACTAACTGGTTAAACAACAGAAATGCATTTATCTGATCACAGTTCTGGAGTCTGGTAAGTCCATGGTCACAGGGCTGGCAAGGTCTCATTCTGAATCCTCTTCTCTGGACGTGCAGGCCACAGCTCCCTCACTGTGTGCTCACCTGGCCTTTTCTAGGTTATGGGCACCCAGGGAGAGGGAGGGAGATGTGTCTCATCCTCTTCTTATAATGTCATGTATTGGATTAGGGCTACATCCTTATGGTCTTATTTAACTTCAGTTAATTCCTACAGGCTCTATCTCTGGTGCAGTCACAGTGGGAAGTAGGACTTCAATATATGAACTTTGGAGGGACACAGTTCAGTTCATAGACCTGTGAGTCTCATCTATGATGGTAATAAAGATAAGTGGGGATAGTATAAAAGATAAAGTATATTCTAGTTGGAGTTAATATCAAGACATAAATTTTCTTAAATTGCAACATTATAAGCTCCAATATGGCTCAAAATTTCAAAACTTCAGTCCATTATTATTTACTGACTGATTTATCAAAATAAGGCAGGGCCACCTGTAGTGCCTCCACAAGTCTATCTATAGTTGGAAACATGATTATGACATTTTGACAAAAAAGATGGTTACTTGAAATGCTAGAAAACAAGTTTTCCTAAACCGATAATTCCTAATTGAAATCAAATGCCCTTTGGAAATAATTCTTTTTAATCACAACATGGTAATAAAGAGGATGAAAGAAAACTTTTGAGGAGATGAAAAGGCTTATGACATAAATTGTGGGAGTGATTACACAGATGTATATTGATCTCCAAACTCAAAAGTTGTAAATATTAACTATGTACAGTTTTTGTGTCAGTCATACTTAAAATACTTAAAAATAAAGGAATTTTTTAAAAAAGAAAGAATTGTTTCCTTAGAGATCTCAAGAGTATCATCAAACATCTGCTAAAGGTGTGGTTGGAAAAAAATTATTTTTCCAGTGATCTTCCCCAACATAACAACAAAGAGTTGACCTACCGTGGCTGCTAAATACTTAGTGACAATGTCCCCTGTGTCACTGTCTCATCAGATGGCATGACACTTTCCTAAGACCAACCACCAGTATTAGAGAATTTGCGATTATATATGATAATACCTTACTCATCAGGCTATTTTCATCAGGTTAACGTCCTGGACATTTCATCAAACATTCCTATAATAACTGGAAGTGTCTGCCAAAATACTCTAACCATCCAATCACATTCTAATTTCCTCCTTGTCTCAGGTCAAATACACTTAGACAGGACTGAGTCCTTATGTATCCCTTCATGTTCTCTTAACCTCACTACCCTTAGGTTTGCTTCAGTTTCTGTGTTGTAATTGTCAAGCTTCAGGTTTTCTTGCAGCCTCAACATCCCCGCAAAAAGGAAGTGAGCTCTCCACTCAGGTGACCAGGTGCACCAGGACGATGAGATTACCACCTGACACAAATCCCCTCTTCTTGTCCTCCCTTGTGACCTAGTGACATTCAAATGCATCAGTGAAATACCCTCATGTCTCTTCCTTCTGTAATTTCACCCAGCCCCCATACTGTATCTTGTTCACAGGTCTTCATCCCCCATTTTGGGTCATCACTCCTGTTTCACGACTTTCCTATGGTCCCTCTCCCATGTGCCCACCTGCTGGCACTCTGTCTCTCTAGGACTTGGGAGTATAATACACTTGGTTTGCCTGCACCTCTCCTACATCCCCTCTTGGAGTTGCAATTGTCTGACCGTCCCATGAAAGACTACAGCAAGCTACCATGATAAACCTAATTCATAGAAGTCCAGCCTGGCAGCTGTACCTGCATGAAGCATTTGACCTCACCTCCCTGCCTCCTATGAAGACCACAGAGCCTGGAAGTGCTCAGTAGCAGTAGGTGTGGAGACTTTCTCTCCAGGGACAAGCAAGCCCTTCTGCTCCCTTGAGCACCTAATATTCAAGGAGTCACTGGACCACTGGAATCTTCACCTAAGAATGTTCTAAAGGCTGTGATCCATATTCTCATAGTTATTCTGGGAATGAGACTGAAGCTTCTCCTGCTGGGGATTCCCTTTTGGACCAGACAGCACTTACCTGAGCAGACAGCTCCAGCATCCTTGTCATGGGAATGGCCCTCTGGACGATGGTCTTTCACAGTAGGATAACTACACTTGGTGATAGCTGACTCTGGCCCTTTGCAGTAAATATAATGAAACCAAATGGATCCAATTCCTGGTCCAAATTTAGCCCCTTTGGGAGCATCAACAGCACCTCCACACCCCAGCTGTCTGCACACCACAGCTGCCTCCTCCATACTCCAGTTGTAATCATTCACTGTGCCCCATTCTCCTTGGTGTTTCACTTCCACTCTCCCCTCACAGCGGTGGGCTCCATCCTTCAGCCTCACCTCCAGAGCTGCAAGATAGACACAGACGCAGGACACCAGAGATTTTAGCAGACCATGCAGTGGAATGCTGGTAATTATTAAAATACGAATACTCTGATGTTTGAAAACAAATGCCTGTGAATAGCATTTCTTGACCTTTGTGGTAGAAACATTCCCACCATGGCTAAGTCTAAGATCCCAGTGTGCCATCACTGAACATGGAGCAGGAAGGAAGGTGCCAGGTATTTCTCACAAGCCTGTAACACCAGCTCCAGGGACACCACCGAGGACAGGCCTTCAGAGACTCTGGATTCTGCCCTCTCTGTAGATGTGCCCAAGGGTACTAGGGCCCAACTTCCCCATCTCAGTTACTGCTCCTGGCCTGGGATCCAGGGAGGAATCCTCCCTCTCCTTCCCTGTCCATACAGAGCATCTCATCCAGCTTAGAAGCAGAGGGCTGGGGTAACAGGCTCTAAAGTGTCCAGGTTATTCCTGTCACCTGGTGTTCATCTAATCCCTGGATTAGATGTTTAATCCCCAGACAAAAATGTACCTGGTAGCATATATCTACAAAAGCAATTTGCAAAGTGGTGGGATGTCAGTTAGATTATGTTTCAAGAAGACTCTGGTTTCCCCTTGGTGACTTATCATATTCTCTCTCTTGCTTTAATGATGCCAGCTGCCATTCTGTGAGCTGTGTATGAAAAGACCCTCATGACAAGAAATGGAGGCAGGCTTCTATCAACAACTGGCAAGGGACTGAGACACTCAGTCAAAGAGCTAGCCAAAGGTCTAAACGCTGCCAACATCCAGGTGAGAACATTTGCACGATATCCATTCCTGGTTGAACCTTCAGATGATTGCACCTTGTAAGACATCTGAAGAGATAGATTCTAGATTATAAGAATATCACACAAAGAAAATTGCCGCTTTCAATGGTCAGGACTTCCACAGAACTCAGAAATGACTCCTATATCAGCATAAAGGAAGAGCAGGCAGGAAGGAATGAGGGCAGGAAGCAAGTGAAATAGAGAGGCTGTGGTGAACGTGGGAGCTGACCTGGATCATGGCCCCCAGTCTTCCCTCCTGCATTCCGTGCATCTTCATCCTTTCCCCATTCAGCACTTTAGCACCTCAGTCTTTTTCAGCTAGTGAATCTCCTCCCAAATCTGTCTCCTGAACTGCCTGAAATCTACTCCTTAATTCATACAAGCTCCTCTACATTATTATTGTCATTCAGTCGCTCACTCATGTCCAACCTTTTGGGACCAAATGGACTACAGCATATCATTGTTTCCACAGTGCGATTTCTCCTAAACACAATTCATCACTTCTAAAAATCCACTGCAGAGGATAAAATTTCTCTTCCATACCCAACTCCTATGATTAAGAGAAAGAAGCTCCAAAAGTTGAATTTCAATTAAAATAATGAAAAGTCATTCTGTTCTAATCTTATCTCTGCTGCACCACCACCACATTTGCCTACCATCACATCACTAACCATTGTTCCTGAAAATGCAGAAAATACAAGCCAGTAGGAGGAAACTGATGACTAAAATTAATAGAAGGAAATTGCAACAGTTCATAAAAATGTCAGAGCCTAAGTTATAGCAACATCATCAGGGAGTAAAAACCACAGTCAGGGTTTAAGTGCCAGAACACTCTCAAATCCTTATATTTTAAAGTATATCCTACCTGGAGTTAATATCAAAACATAACTTTTCTTAAAACTGCAATATTAGAAGCTCCAATATGATTCAAAATTTCAACAACTCAGTCTATTTCTACTTACTGGCTGACTATTCAAAATAAGGCAGGGCTACTTGTAATGTTTCCACAAGTTGATCCACAGTTGGAACTATGATTATGACATTGTGACCATAAGGACAGTTACTTGAAATGTTAGAAAAAAAACTTTCTTAAACCAATAATTCTTAACTGAAATCAAGTGCCCTTTGAAACTAATTCTTTTTAATCATAACACGGTAATAAAGAGGATGAAGGAAAACTTTTTGAGGAGATGTTCAGGCTTATGGCATAGACTTTGGTAATGATTACACAGATATATACTGATGTTCAAACTCAAAAGTTGTAAATATTAACTATGTATGGCTTTTGGTATGTCAATCATACCTCAACAAAGGAGTTTTAAAAAGAAAAGAACTGTTGCCTTAACAGACTCAAGAGTATCATCAAAGATCTGTTAAAGGTGAGGTTGGAAAAGACCACTTTTCCAATGATCTTCCTCAATAAAACACAAAGAGCTGATTGGCTGTGCCTGCTAAGGACCTACTGCTGATGTCCTCAGAGCTCTCCTGTCCCACCACCTCAGCTGCTGGGAGAATACTTTCTTGAGACCCAATCATCTCTATTAGGGACTTTGCCGTGATATTTTATATTATCTTCCTCATCCCAGCTATTGTGGTGGGTGTATACCCTGGAAGGACATCTCTGATGACTCAGTGGTAAAGAATCTGCCTGCAATGCAGGAGACAAAGGTTGAGTCCCTGGATTGGGAAGATTCCCTAGAGGAGGGCCTGGAAGCCCTCCTATATTTTTGCCTGGAGAATCCCATGGACTGAGGAGTTTTGTGGGCTATAGTCCATTGGGTTGCAAAGTCAAACATGACAACTGAAGTGAATGAGCACTCACACACGTATACCCTGGAAAGTGCATCAAACACTCTGAAACAGTTGGGAACATTTCTCTCAAATACTGTGACCACCCAATCACGTTCTACTTTCCACCTTGGCTCAGATCAAATAACATAGAAAAAATCGATCCCTTATTATATATCATTTCAAGTTCTTTTAACCCCACTGTCCAGTTTCTGTATCATAATTGTTGAATTTCAGGTTTTCCTGCAGCCTCAACATCCCTACAAATAGGATGTGAGCGTCCCACCCAGACAATCAGGTGCACCAGAGTGGTGAGTCTATTCCCTGCTACAAATTCCTCTTCTCATCCTTCTCTGTGACCTAATGGCATTCAAATGCACCAGTGAAGTCCTCCCTTGCCTTTTCCTTGTGTGACACCACCCAGACCCCCAGTAATGTCACTTGTTCACGGGTGACACTTCACTTGTTCACTTGACCCTTCTTTGGTCATCACTTCTAGATTTATCTTATCAATTGGTACTTCCCTCATTACCCACCTGATGATATCTGTCTCTCTAGGATCTGTGAATATAATGAAATATGTTTGCCAGAATCTCCCATGTATTCCTTCTTGTTTGACCATCTCATGAAAGAATAGAAAAAGCTACCATGATGAAATTAATTCACACAGGTCCAACCTGGCAGTTGTACACGCATGAACACTTGAGCTCACCTCCCTGCCTCCTATGACACATCACACAGACTTGAGGGCCCAGTGACTATGGGTCTGGACACTTTCTCTCCAGGGCCAAGCAAGTCTTTATGTTCCTTTGAGCACCTAATATTCAAGGTATTACTGTGTGAGGGGAATTTTCACCCAAGTATGTTCTAAAGGCTGTGATCCATAGTCTCAAATTTACTGTGGAAATGAGACCTGGGGATTTTCCTACAGGGGATACCATCCCAGACCAGGCAGGACTTACCTGAGCAGACTGCTCCAGCATCCTGGTCATGGGAAAGGCCCTCAGGACGATAGTCTTTAAGAACAGGATAAGTGCAGTCTGTGAGCACTGACTCTGTCCCTTTGCAATAAGTATACTTAAACCAGATGGGGCCAATCCCTGGTCCAAAATGAGCCCCTCTGGAAGCACTAATGGCCGCTCCACACCCCAGCTGTCTGCACACCACAGTTGCTTCCCCCAAGCTCCAATTCAGATCATTCACTGTGCCCCATTTCCCTTGGTGCTTCACTTCCACTCTTCCCTCACAGCTGTGGGCTCCATCCTTCAGCCTCACCTCCAGAGCTGCAAGACAGACACAGAACAGAGCAGAAATTTTAGGAGACCGTGTGGTAGTATACTGGTAAGTACTAAAAAAAGGAAAATTCTGGTGTCTGGAAACAAAGCCCTGTGAATAGCATTTCTTGACGTTTGTGGTAGAAATATTGCCATCATGGCCAACTCGAAGCTCCCAATGTGCCGTCACTGAACATGGAGCAGGAAAGGAGGCTCCAGGTATTTCTCATGAGCCTGTAGAACCAGCTCCAGGGACACCACCGAGGACAGGCCTTCAGAGACTCTGGATGCTGCCCTCCCTGTAGATGTGCCCAAGGCTACTAGGGCCCAGCTTCCCCATCTCAATTACAGAGCATGACCCAGGATCCAGGGAGGAATCCTCCCTCTCCTTCCGTGTCCATAGGAAGCATCTCATCCAGCTTAAGAACAGAGGGCTGGGGTAACAGGCTCTAAAGTGTCCTGATTATTCCTGCCTCCTGGTGTTCCTGTCCTTGTATAATCCCCACCCTCGAATGTACCTGGTAATGTGTATCTAACAAATGGAATTTGGCAAAAGTGATGAGATGTCAATTAGATTAGGTTTCCAGATGAGTATGGTTTCTCCCTTGCTGACCTTTCTTGCTCTCTCTCCTGCTCTGATGAAGCCAGCTGCCACATTGTGATCTAATTTGGAGAGACACCTATGACGAGAAAGGGAGGCAGGCCTCTAATCAACAGCCAGCCAGGGACTGTGACTCTCAGTTCAACAGTCCACCAAGGTCTGAATGCTGCCAACGTTCAGGTGAGTATGTTGGACGATATCCTCCCCTGAGTGAACCTTCAGCTGACTGCATCCTTGTGAGACATCCTGAGTCCAAGGACTCCATTAAGTCATGTCAATTCCTGACCCACAGAAAGTGTGAAATATTATGTGTTTGCTGACTTAAGCTGCCAAGTTCAGCAATAATTTGCTGTACAGTAACACATAACTAATATAGGGTTTCCCTCCAGAGTCAGAAGACAGGGGGTGAACAAGCTGGAGGGTTATACATCAACCTTCACTACTTCATCCAGACAAGACTTCCTCCTGTGTAACCAGGTCTGCTGGCTGGTCCCACCTGGAACTGGGACCCAAACCACCTGTCTCTGTCACACCAGGTCTCACCCAGTGTCCCAGGCTCCTGCCTTCCTGTCAGGAACTGAAAAGTGAGTTTATTGAGACCTTGAATCACCTTCATTAGCTTTGAATTCATGTAAGAAAATGAGAATTTTTCTTATAACCTAATGAGATGTGGTCCTTGGGGACACCATTCACACTGCTCAGGTCTCGCCTGGCCCCATATGCTTCACACTGAAACCAGCAGTAGTGAATCAAAGAGAGGAACATGTGGAGAAATACTGAACTGGAAAAGATCCTCATGCGTTAGAAGTCTCCAGTTGGTGCCTACCACAAGATACCACAGACTGGCTGGTTAAATAACAGAAATGCATTTATTTTATCAGATTTCTGAAGATTGGGAAGATCACTTTTCCAACAACCTTCCCCAGTTTAGCACCCAGGAGCTGCTTGTCCATGGCTGCCAAGACCTGATGCAGGTGTCCTAATGTCCTCCCCTGTCCCACATGCCAGCATCTGGCATGGCCCTTTTTAAAGACCAATCAGTTCTATTAGGGAACTTGTTGTGATGTCTGATCATTTCTTCCTCAGTTTCAGCTATTCTGATAGGATTAATGTCCTGGATAATTCATCAAATATTTTGATAACAACTGGGAATACCTCTGGCAAACACTGTGATCACCCAATCACATTCTAATTTTTACCTTGGTTCAGTTCAAATACATTTAGACTGGATTGAGCCCGTGTTATGTATCATGTCAGGTTCTTGTAACCTCACTGCCCTTAGTTTTGCTGCAGCTACTGTGTTGCAATTGTCAAACTTCAGGTTTTCCTGCAGCCTCAACATCCCCACAAATAGGATGTGAGCTCCCCACCCAGGTGAGCAGGTGGGGAGAGTGATGAGTGTGATGAGACTAGCCCCTGACACAAATCCCCCATCTTGTCCTCCCCTGTGACCCAGTGACCTTCAAATGCACCCATGAAATCCTCTCACATCATTTCATAGTATAGCTACACCTGGACCCCGAGTATTGTCACTTCTCCATGGGTCTTCACTCTCTCTTTTGTGTCTCCGCTGCTTCGTTGAGCCTGATCTCTTGGCACCTCCCCATGTACCCACCTAATAAAACTTTCTAGGATGTCTCTCTAGGATCTGTGAATATCATAAACTTTGTTTATGCACCTCTCTTCTATCCCTTGGTTTAACCATACTTTTCTGACCATCTCATGGAAGAATACAACAGGCTACCATGGTGAACCTAAATCATAGAGGTCCAACCCAGCAGCAGCACATGTATGAAACATTTGAGCTCACTTTCGTGCCTCCTATGACCTGTCACAGAGACTGGAGGGACCAGTGACTACAGGTCTGGAGACTTTTTCTCCATGGCCAAGTAACTCCTGATGTTTCTTTGAGCACCTAATGTTCGAGAAATCACTGGGATCCTCAGCCACGAATGTACTAATGGGTGTGACCTGTATTCTCATGTTATTCCCAGAAAGAGATTGAGGCTTTTCCTGCTGGAAATTCCCTCCCAGCCCGGACAGGACTTACCTGAGCAGACTGCTCCAGCATCCCCGTCATGGGAAAGGCCCTCAGGACGATGGTCTTTAAGAGGAGGATAACTACACTGAGTGGGCAGTGACTCTGTCCCATTGCAGTAAATATACTGAAACCAAATGGGGCCAGTCCCTGATCCCAAATAAGCCCCTCTGGGAGCATCAGTGGCAGCTCCACACTTCAGCTGTCTGCACACCACCTGTGCCTCCTCCAAGCTCCAGTTCTGATCATTCACTGTGCCCCACTCTCCTTGGTGCTTCACTTCCACTCTCCCCTCACAGTGGTGGGCTCCATCCTTCAGCCTCACCTCCAGAGCTGCAGAGGGACAAGGACACAGGAGACATTTTAGGAGGCCATGAAGTGGTCTACTGGTAAGTATTAAAAAATGGGATATCTGATTTCTGAAAATGGACATGAGTTTCAGCAAATTCCATGAGACAGTGAAGAAGAGGGAAGCCTGGCCTTCTGTAGTCCATGGGGTCACAGAGAGTTGGAAATGACTTACCGACTGAACAGCAATAATTAGGCACATGGAAATACTAATAGTTTCTTGCTTATTTGAAATGAAGCATAACCATGTAATCTGACTTATCCCATGAAGTATGAGAACAAATAATGTCACTTTTACAAAGAAACATTTAACAGTCAATATATTTCCTACTAAGGAAAATCTTGCAGCGTTTTGTTAAGATGGTAGCATAACAATATGGTAGGACATTCAATAACCTGGTGCTTCATAAATTACTATAAACAGAGACCCTGGAAAACTGAATACAATACGTCATGTGAGAAAAATAATAGCTATTAGTTAGTACATTATAACCTGGCTTACTTTGGCTATAGTTATAAGAAATAGAAGAAAATTAAGAAAGAGAAAATATTAAGATAGAGACTTAGCATATATTACCTCAAATTGCAAAGCAGTTACACTAAAACCTGAGTCCCTAAGAACATGAGAAACAAATAACGAGTAAACTGAAGCCTCAAATATACTAAGAAAAATTGCCAATCTCAAACTCTATAATCAAAAAAACACTCTTTTAAATAATAAAGCCCTGGAAAGTGACTTCACCAAATTGATGATGTAGGAGACAGGCGCTTCCATCCTCCCCCCCAAAAAAGATCAACAATTAAGCAGCTATCTACAGATGGAAACAACTCTGGACAAACCTGGAATCCTCTTAATAACTTTTAGCAACACAAAGATATCATTGTTTTTCCAGTATCATTCCATCCCCCAAGCCAGCATCATTCGATGCCAAGAGAGTTCCCCTTGCCAGGAACATCAGAGCAGGCTGATAAGCCAGAGTTCTGGCCTTGTGGGGCACCACGTGAAGCTTGTGTTTGAGTTTCACCTCACCCAGACCCACAAAGCTGAGATACATATAAAGACCTGGAATAAGGAAGAAAAGAAGGGGCTACAGCAGCTGCCACACAACAGGAACAACTGCAGTTCACAGTGTCCTGCTCTGTAAACAAATTCAGCAGATTCTGCCCTTGAAGAAACCAACGCTGCAGACCTCTTGCAGATTTCACCAGATCACCCACCCCAGTAACACATTCACTGACATCAGATCCAGAGTATCTCCAGCTTCACTTCCTCCAGAGCCCAGCAACAGCACTGGCAACAAGCTCAGTTTTCTGGCTGAACAAGTGCAAGTTTTTGTTCAGTCACCCAGTCATGTCTGCCTCTTTGCGACCCCATGAACTGCAGCAAACCAGGCATCCCTGTTCCTCACCATGTCCCGAAGTTTGCCCAAGTTCATGGCCCTTGCATCATCTGCAAGACACTAGTCTAAACACAAGGTGCTGACCCCAACACCATGCATGTGCTTATGGCTAGACCCTCCAACTGTGCCCTTGAATCCCACCAGCCTGGCACCCGTCAGCAGGCTCCACTGCAGTGTGCATGCCCGGGGAAGAAAGTACAGCCATGGGAGAGCACATGGAGAGCTAGAGTCCCGCAGGCTGTCCGGGAGCCCTGCAATGGCCTAGGCACTGACTGCCTTCTTGGGGGCCCACCACTACATGTGTGTCTATAACTGACACCTCCCTTATACAGGCTAAATTTGGTACCCCAAAAAGCCAAAACAGAAAACAAATCTGAGTGGAAGTATTTGTGAAATAGATTTCATATAAAAATTTCCCACAAAAAAAAAAAAAAAAAAAAAAAAAAACTGCAACTTTCAAGGGTCAGCACTTCCACAGAGCTCTGGAACAACTCCACATTGAGATAAAGGAAGGGAGGGCAGGAAGGAATGAGGACAGGGGGAAGTGTAACACAGAGGCTGTGGTGAATGTGGGAGCTAACCTGGATCATGATCCCAGTCTTCCCTCCTGCGGTCCTTACATCCTCACCCCTTCACCATTTTGCTAGAAATGGTTTCATCATACTTGAAATGCTAGAAAACCAGTTTTATGAAAATAAAAATTACTACTGAAACTCAAATGCCCTTTCAAAATTTGTTTTTAGTGGTAGCACTGTAATAAAAGAAGATGAAGAAAACTTATGAGTAGATTAACAGGTTTATGGCATATGTTGTGATAATTGTTTCACAGATATATACAGATCTCCAAACTCATCAAGTTGTAAATAGTAACTGCTGCTGCTGCTAAGTAGCTTCAGTCGTGTCCAATCTGTGCAATCCCATAGATGGCAGCCCACCAGGCTCCCCCATCCCTGGGATTCTCCAGGTAAGAACACTGGAGTGGGTTGCCATTGCCTTCTCCAAATAGTAACTAGGTACAGCTTTTTGTATGTTAGCCATATCTCAATAAAGGAGATTTTAACAAAGGAAAAGAATTGCTTTCTTAGCAGCCTCAGGTGAAAGTGTTAGTTGTTCAGCTGTGTCTAAACTCTTTGTGACACCATAGACTGTAACCCACCAGGCTCCTCTGTCCATGGGATTCTCCAGGCAAGAATACTGGAGTGGGTTGCCATTTTCTTCTGCAGGGGTTCTTCCCAACCCAGGGATCGAACCGGGGTCTCCTGCCTTACAGGCAGTTTCTTTACCACCTGAGCCACTAGGGAAGCCAGGAGCCTCAAGAGTATTATCAAAGATCTGCTAAAGGTGAGGTTGGAAAAGATCACTTTTCCAATGATCTTCCCCAACAAAACACAGAGGACTGACTGGCTGTGCCTGCTAAGGACCTACTGCTGATGTCCTCAGAGCTCCCCTGTCCCACCACCTCAGCTGCTGGGAGGATCCTTTCCTGAGATCCAACCACCTCTATAAGGACTTTGCCAAGATATCTGATATTATCTTCCTTATTCCAGCTATTGTGGTGGGATTTATGCCCTGGAAAATTCATCAAACATTCTGATAACACCTGGCAACATCTCTGGCAAACACTGTGACCACTCACATTCTAGTTGCCACCTTGACTCAGGTCAATTACACGTAGACAACACTGGGACCTTCTGTATCATTTCAAGTTTACCTAACCTTAACTGACATTAGCTTTGCTTGAGTTTTTGTGTTGTAATTGTCAAACCTCGGGTTTTCCTTTTCCCTCAGTATCCCCGCAGATAGGATGCAAGCTCTTCATCCAGGTGAGCAGGTGCACAGTGTGATGAGCCTAGCTGCTGCCACAAATCTCACATCCTGTCCTCTTCTGTGACCTAGTGACCTTCAGATGCACCAGTGAAAACCCTCACCACTTTCTTTCTGTAGCTTCACCCTGACTCTCAGCACTGTCACTGGTTCATGGGTCTTAACACCTATTTTGGGTCACTGCTTCTGGGCTGAGCTAATTCTATTGGTACCTCCCCCATATAACAACCTGATGATACTCTCTCTAGGATCTGTGAGTAGAATAAACTATGTCTGCCTGCAGCTCTTCTGTATCCTTTCTTTTAGTCATACTTGTCTGGCCATCTCATGAAAGAACACAACAAGCTACCATGATGGACCAAAAGCATACAGGTCCAACCCAAAAGTTGTACATGCATGAAACATTTGAGCTCACCCTCCTGCAGACCTGGGTTCAAACCCTGCGTCAGAAAGGTCCTTTGTAGAAGGGAATGGCAACCCACTTCAGTATTCTTGTCTGGAAAATCCCATGGACAGAGGAGCTTGGTGGTCTCCAGTCCAGGGAGTGGCAAAGAGTCAGACACAACTGAGCAAGTAAAACTTTCACTTTCTTCCTCCTGACTTCTATGACATATCACAAAGACTGGAGGGACCAGTGACTATGGGTCTGGAGCTTTCCTCTCCAGGGCCAAGCAAGTCCTTTTGTTTTTTTGAGCATCTAACATTCACGAAATCACAGTGTGAGTGAAATCTTCACCCAAGTATGTACTAAAGGCTGTAATCCATATGCTTGTAGTTAATCTGGGAATAAAACTGAAAGGTTTCCTGAAGGGAAGCCCCTCCCAGACCAGACAGGACTTACCTGAGCAGACTGCTCCAGCATCCTTGTTATGGGAATGGCCCTCAGGATGATGGTCCATAACAACAGGATAACTACACTCATTGATAGCTGACTCCTGCCCTTTGCAGTAAATATAGTGAAACCAAATGGGTCCAATTCCTGGCCCAAATTTAGACCCTTTGGGAGCATGAACTGCAGCTCCACACCTCAACTGTCTGCACACCACATGTGCCTCCTCCATGTTCCAATTGTAATCATTCACTGTGCCCCATGCTCCTTGGTGCTTCACTTCCACTCTTCCCTCACAGGGGTGGTCTCCATCCATCAGCCTCAGCTCCAGATCTGCAAGAGAGACACAGCCACAGGACACAGGGGAGAGTTTAGGAGACAATGCAGTGGTATGCAATTAAATATTTAAAAAATCTTCTCTCTCAGGGGAAAAGAGTCCTGGTGAATAGCATTTGTTGACTTCTGTGATATAAACGTTCCCACCTTGGCCAACTCAAAGCTCCCAATGTGCCATCACTGAACCTGGAGCAGGAAGGGAGGCACCAGGTATTTCTCATGAGCCTGCTGGACCAGCTCAAGGGATACCACTGAGGACAGGCCTTCAGAGGCTCTGGATGCTGCCCAAGGCTGCTAGGGCCCAGCTTTCCCATCTCAGTTGCAGCTCATGGCCCAAGATCCAGGGAGGAATCATCCCTCTCCTTCCCTGTCCATAGGGAGCATCTCATCCAGCTTAGGAACAAGAGGACTAGGGTAACAGACTCTAAAGTGTCCTGGTTATTCATGCCACCTGGTGTTCATGTCCTTGTGTAATCCAATACCATATTTGAAAAATATTGGCTGAGAATTTTGCAGAATTGATAACAGATACCAAGCCTTAGAGTGAATAAGTGCAATAAAACTAAGGGAACACATATGAAAAGCTATTAGTTTGTAGGCACATCACTGATGTAAACACCACTCCTGTTTAGTGATAACTAAAATTCTCTTTTCCTGAGCACATGGAATAACAAATGCTTTCTTGTCTATTTGAAAGGAAGCATAACCACATGATCTGACTTATACAATTAAGTATAATAACCAATGATGCCATTTCCACAGAGAAACATTTACGAACCAGTGTATTTTTCTTGCGGGGTTGTGTTGAAGTGGTACAATAATAAGATGATGGGGAATTCATCAACCTGGGTGCTTAAAAAATTATCATAAGCAGAGGACCTGCCAAACTGAATAGATCCCATCCTGTGCAGATAAATTTGGATTATTTGTTAATACTTTACAACCTAGCTTATTCTTTCTAAAATGATAAGAAATATCAGGAAATTGACAAAGAGAAAAATATTAACATAAAGACTTAGTGTGCATTACCTAAAATTGAAAAACATCTACACTAAGTTGCTCAGAATATGAGAAGCCAATATTAAGTAGACTGAAGACTTAGATGTGGTATAAAAATGCAAATTTCAAACTCTATACTCACAACTTCTCTTTTAAAGAATAAAACCCTGGAAAATGACATCATGAAAATGATGATGTAGTAGACAGCAGACTTTATCCCCATAGAAACCTCAACAAGTAGACAGTTATCTGCCAACAAATACAGTTCTAGAGTGAACAGTAGTCCTCCTCAGAAATTTTCGCAACACAAAGACATCATCATTTTGCCAGCATTCCATCCCCCAAGCCAGAATTATTGGATGCCAAGAGAGTTTCCCCTTGCCAGGAACGTCAGAGCAGGCCGAGTAAACAGGGTCCTGGCCTTGTGGGGCAACATGTGAAGGTAGTTCTTCCATTTCACCTCACCCAGACCTGCAAAGCTGAGACACATATAAAGACCTGGAATAAGGAAGAAAAGAAGGGGCTACAGTAACTGTCACACAACAGGAACAACTGAAGTTGTCCTGCTCTGTAGACAAATTCAGCAGATCACACCCCTGAAGAAACTAATGCTGCAGACCTCCTGGAGATTTCACCAGATTACCCACCTTGTATGCACATTCACTGACATCAGACCAAGAGTATCTCTACCTTCACTTCCTCCAGAGCCCAGGAATAGCACTGGCAATCAGCTCAGTTCTCTGGCAAGACACTAGTCTAAAGCCAAGGTGTGAGCCCAGCACCATACATGTGCTCATGGCTAGACCCTCCACTATGCACTCGAATCCCACCAGCCTGACACCCGTCAGCAGGCTCCACTGCAGTGTGCGTGCCCAGAGGACAGAGTGCAGCCATGGGAGAGCACACGGAGGGCTAGAGCCCCCCAGGCTGCCAGGGAGCCCCTCAATGACCCAGGCCCTTGCTGCCTTCTTGGGGGCCCACCCCTACATGTGTGTCTATAACTGGCACCTCCCCCACATAGGCTAACTCTGATACGAAAAAAAAAAAAAATAAAATAACAGAGCTATCTACATAGTCTTATATTTGCTAAAGAAATAGATTCCATATTATAAAAATTTCTCATAGTCTATTCTACAAACTTGAAAGGCCAGAACTTCCACAGAACTCAGAAGTGACTCCCACATAAAGACATAGAAGTCAAATCAGGAAGGATGAGAGCATGAAGGAAGTATAGAAACTGTGGTGAATGTGGGACTTGACCCGAACCTTGATCCCCAGTCTTCCTTCATGCAATTCTTGCATCTTCATCCCATCACCAGTTTGCTTCCTAGCAGCTGGGAGGTCCCATTCCCAAGACCCAACCACCTCTAGTAGTGACTTTGCTGAGATATCTGATAATAACTTCCTCAGTTCCAGCCATTGTGATGGAATTTATGTCCTGGACAGCTCATCAAACATTCTAAAAAGAACTGGGAACATCTCTGGCAAACACTGTGACCACCCAGTTATATTCTAGTTTAACCTTGCCTCAGGTCAAATACACACAGATAGGATTGAGACCTTATTATGTATCATTTCAAGTTATCTTAACTTCAGGGTCCTTAGTTTTGTTCTAGCTGTTGTAATTGTCAAACCTGAGGTTTTACTGCAGCATCAACATCCCCACAAATAAGATGTGAGCTCCCCACCCAAGTGATAGGCTGCACTAGTGTGATGAGACGATCCCCTGACACAAACCTCCCCATCTTGCCTCCCCTGTGACCTAGTGACATTCAGATGCACCAGTGAAATCCTCTCTCACCTTTTCCTTGTGTAACTCCACCCTGACCTCCAGCACTGTCACTTGTTCATGGGTGTCCACTCCCTCCTTGTGGTCCTCACTTCTAGGTTGACCCTTGTCTACTGGTAACTGCCTCATTACCCATAAGATGATATCTGTCACTCTAGGATCTGTGAGTATAACAAACTGTGTTTGCATGCACCTCTCTTGCATCCCTTGTTACAGCTGCACTTGACTGACCATCTCAAAAAGAAAACAAAAAGTGACCATGCTGAACTGAATTATTAGAGGTCCAACCTGGAAGTTGTACCTGCATGAAACATTTAAGCTCACTCCTCTGCCTCTTATGACACATCAGAGAGACTGGAGGGACCAGTTGCTATGGGTCTGGAGCCTTTCTCTCCAGGGACAAGCACGTCCTTATGTTGCTTTGAGCACCTAATGTTGAAGGAATCATTGTGTGAGTAGAATCTTCACTCAAGTACATTCTAAAGGCTGTGATCCATAGTCTCATAGCTACTCTGGGAATGAGACTAGGGCTTTTCCTGCTCGGGATGCCCTCCCAGAGCAGACAAGACTTACCTGAGCAGACTGCTCCAGCATCCTGGTCATGGGAAAGGCCCTCAGGACGATGGTCTTTAAGAGAAGGATAACCGCACACTGTGAGCACTGACTCTGTCCCTTTGCAGTTAGTAGAATGAAACCAAATGGGGCCAATCCCTGGTCCAAAATAAGCCCCTCCAGGAGCATCAATGGCAGCTCCACACCCCAGCTGTCTGCACACCACCTGTGCCTCCTCCAAGCTCCAACTGTGATCATTCACTGTGTCCCATTCTCCTTGGTGCTTTACTTCCACTCTCCCCTCACAGCGGTGACCTCCATCCTTCAGCCTCACCTCCAGAGCTGCAAGAGAGAACAGACACAGGACACAGGGGAGATTTTAGGAGACCATGTGGTAGTATGCTGACAAGTATTTAAAAAAAGAAGGTTCTGATGTCTGAAAACAAACACTTCTTAAACAGCACTATTTGACTTCTGTGATATAAATATTGCCACTGTGGCCAATGCAAAGCTTCCAATGTGCCATCACTGAACCTGGAGCAGGAAGGGAGGGACCAGGTATTTCTCACGAGCCTATAGAACCAGCTGCAGGGACACCACCGAGGACAGGCCTTCAGAGACTCTGGATGCTGCCCTCTCTGTAAATGTGCCCAAGGCTACTAGGGCCCAGCTTATCTGTCTCAGTTACTGCTCACGGCCCGGGATCCAGGGAGGAATCCTCCCTCTCCCTCCCTGTTCATAGGGAGCATCTCATCCAGTTTAGGAACAGAGGGCTGGAGTAACAGGCTCTAAAGTGTCCCAGATGTTTCTGTTACCTGTGTTCACATCCTTGGGTAATCCCCATGCTTGAATGTACCTAGTATCATGCGTCCAACAAAAGAAATTTGCCCAAGTGAAGTCATTTAAGAGATTAAGTTTCAGGATGACTCCTGTTCCTCCATTGTTGACTTATCTTACGTCCTCTCTTGCTCTAATGAAACCAGCTGTCACGTTGTGAAAACTTATGGAGAGACTCACATGACAAGGAACAAAGGCAGGACTGTAGCCAACAGCCAGCCAGGGACTGAGGTTCTCAGTTCAACAGTCCACCAAGTTCTGAGTGCTGCCAACATCCAGGTGAGTTGTTTGGATGATCTCCATTGCTGTCTGAACCTTCAGATGATCACATCATTATAAGATATCATGAGTCTGAGGACCCAGGTAAGCCATGTCCATTCCTGGCCCACACAAAGTGTGAGATACCAGGTGTTTGCTGACTTAAGCTGTCAAATTCAGCACTAATTTGTTGCACAAAAACACATAACTAATATAGGGCTTCCTTCCAGAGTAAGAAGACAGGGGTTGAACAAGCTGGAGGTTATACATGTGCCTTATCTGCTTCATCCAGATGAGACTTCTTCCTGTGTGACCAAGTTTACCACCTGGTCCCACTTGAAACTGGGACACAAACCACCTCTCTTTGTCACATCAGATCTCACCCAGTGTCCCAGGCTCTTGCCTTCTTGTCAGGAACTGAGAAGTGAGTTTATGAGACCTTGAATCAGCTCCATCAGCTTTGAGTTCAGGTCAGGAAGTGAGATTTTTTCTTAAAATCTAACAAGATGTGGTCCCTGGGGACCACGCACATTGCTCCGGCCTCCACCCTGCCCCATGTGCTCTCACTATGGAAATAGAAGTGGTGCATCGCAGAGGGAACATCTGGGAAAATGTTAAACTAGAGAAGATCCTGGTGTGCAGATGGCTCAGGCCAGTGCCTACCACAAAATAGCACAGACTGGCTGGTTAAACAGCAGAAATTCATTTATTTTATCAGAGTGCTAGAGGTTAGTAAGTCCATGGCATGGTGCTGGCAAGGCAATGCTCATCCTGAAACCTCTTTCTTTGGCTTTCAGGCCATAGCTGTCTCACTATGTGCTCACCTGGCCTTTCCTAGGACATGTGCACTTAGAGAGAGGGAGGCCTGTCTCTTCCTTTTCTTGTAATGTCACCTATTAAATTAAGGCCACATTCTTCTGACCTTCAGTTCAGTTCAGTTCAGTCGCTCAGTCGTGCCTGACTCTGCGACCCAATGAATCGCAGCACGCAGGCCTCCCTGTCTATCACCAACTCCCGGAGTTTACTCAAACTCGTGTCCATCGAGTCGGTGATGCCATCCAGCCATCTCATCCTCTGTCATCCCCTTCTCTTCCTGCCCCCAACCCCTCCCAGCATCAGGGTCTTTTCCACTGAGTCAACTCTTCACATGAGGTGGCCAAAGTATTGGAGTTTCAACTTCAGCATCATTCCTTCCAATGAACACCCAGGACTGATCTCTTTTAGGATGGACTGGTTGGATCTCCTTGCAGTCTAAGGGACTCTCAAGAGTCTGCTCCAATACCACAGTTCAAAAGCATCTATTTTTCAGCACTCAGCTTTCTTCTGACCTTAATTAACTTCCTAAAGGCCCTATCTCCTGCGGTCACTGTGGGGTTAGGTCTTCAAAATGTACTTTATGGAGGGACACAGTTCAGTCTATAGATTTGCAGAGGTTCATTCTCAGAAGCAAATAATGATAAAAGGGGAGGAGATGAAAGAGACAGTAGACACAGGGAGATGTCCTGTGATGCTTATTCAGATGTTTTAGAATCTGACACTGAAGTGACAGTGAAGGATTGAAATAGGATCCTGAAAGTTCATGAGAAGCTAGTTTTATTAATAATAAAATTATCTAGGGATATTGGTTCAAGATGGCAACATAAAAGGATGTGTGTTCATATCCAAAGATAGACTGGCTGGGTGGATGGAAACATGTGCATGTATGCACTTCCACTTACCACATCTCTCTATTTAACTGCCCAATTAGTATGTAATTATTTTATATTGTTAGGTTAATCATGTTTCTGTTATGGCTTGCAATTGTAATTATCTTTTATTTTTTTGTCTGGCTATTGATTGTGAAAACTGATAAACATCTTTTACTATTGTGATTATGTAGCTATTATTCATTTTAATACCACTGTTCCATGATTGGTCAACAGAAAGTAGTAGAATTCTGTATCATTAAAACTACCATTTAAAAGAAAAACCTTAATCATTTTTTAAAATCCAGATGCACATTAGAATTTATCTTGGAATTTTTTGAAAAATACAAGTGCCCAGGTATATTTTTTTCTCCAAAGCTTCAGATGTAATTCTAACGAGTATCATGTTTAAAACAACCAGAGTATATGATCTTTTTCTAGTTTGTTTCACTTTTTCTGTTTCATATTCAGTGCTCTCATTTCACTTAGTTTATGTTTCCTAATTTTTCTATCTCTTTTTTTGATATTCTGTGTCAAGCCTTTATCAAGTGTAATGGAAAAGTTTATATATATAAGGTACAATGTGGTAAAAGAATCTGCCTTCCAATATAAGAGATGCAGGAGACACAGGTTCAATCCCTGGGTGGTGAAGATCCCCTAGAGGATGAAATGGCAATCCACTCCAGTATTCTCGCCTGGAAAAATCCCATGAACAGAGGAGCCTGGAGGCTACAGTCCATAGGGTCACAAAGAGTTGGACATGCCTGAGTTACTGAACACAAGCCCATAATGTAGTGATTTTTAAAATAAATTTGAATGAGGCTTGAAACTTCCAATCCAATTTGAGGATACCATGTTGTTAAAAAAACAGAAAATTAACCATGTTTTTTTAAAAAAAAACAGGAAAATTTACATGTGATACAATATTACTAACCAAAGTACAGATTTGTTCAAATTTTATAAAATTTTTTGCTAGTGTCCATTATTTGTTTTCATATATTGTTCAATATTTAGTTGCAGTGAACAGTTTCAGCTGCATGCAAAAAATTCTGATAAATTTTCTTTTCATTTTTTTCTGTTACAAGTATTTTCTAATTTTCCTGGTTATGTCCTCTTAGATACACCTATTATTTAAAAGTGGACAAAATTTCCAATTAAGGAACCCCAATGTAACTTCAATTACATGGGATTTTTAGGGTATCATTGATGCTAATTTTTCATTTTGATATTAATTTCTCATTTAAAGGCTTTCTTCTCTTCAGTCAGTCTCTGTGCTTTTTGAGTCTTTTAAGTTTTTTGAGGACTTCAATGGCTAAATCAAAGATCTCTCCTGGTAAATGTCACATTGCACTTGAAAATATGTGGGTTGTTTTCAAATATTTCTAACATAATTCCACTGTGATAAGAGAACAGACTCTGTATGATTCCAATACCTTTAGAACATAAAAGTTTTGCATCTTGTTTTATGTCTCCTGGTTTATAGTATCTGGAAACTTGAATAGAATTTGTATCCTGTTGTTGTGTGAAAACTGTGCAAGTCTTAATTATGTTGAATTGGGTCATAGTGTTTTTCAGGTTTACTATATCCTTCTACATTTCTGCTTATTCATTCAGTAAATTTTTGAGAGTTTGATAGTCAAACTTCAACTGAAAATCTTAACTCATCTACTTTAAAAATGGTAATATATAGTGGAACTATATGCAATTTTGTTGTATATTTTCCGAGTCTCCTATAAATGTGTTATCATACTTTCATAATTTAAAATATAAAATGAAAAAACATTTCAAAAAATATTAAAATGATCTATTGGGAGGCATGTCTTGTGTTGTAAATGAGGAAAAAAGTAAGAAAATATTCCTGTTTTCATGTAGCTTTTACCTAGTTGATGACAAAAACAAGCAAGTACGTGATTTCATTACTGTGTTAAGTTCCAAGAGATTATCTCAGTAACAGTTGTCTTAGCTATTGAGGGTATCTTGTCAGCTGAAAATAAATAAAGTGGAGTAAATTCACTAAAAATTATCTTAAAAGTGTTAAAGACCTCATAAGACCGGAACAAAAGGTCAGGGCAATCTAAGAGTAAATGAGAATTCATGGAGGGGGTAATCTGCTTTTGCTCTGAGGGCTCTAGGGCATTCAGGAAAATGTGTGGTGTTTCTTATGGCCCTTGGTGTGAGGAAGGGTTTCCCAGGTGGCACTAGAGGTAAATAATCTGTTTGCCAATGTAGGAAACATAACACATGAGTTTTTCATTCCTGATTCGGGAAGATCCCTTGGAGGAGGGCATGGCAGCCCACTCCAGTATTCTTGCCTGGAGAATCCCATGGACAGAGGGGCCTGGCAGGTTACAGTCCATGGGGTCACAGAGTCGGACACAACTGAAGTGACTGAGCACGCATGCACGTAAGGTGGTAAGGAGACATAAATCAAATTGGAAAACCGCACCCAAATGTGAATCCAGCAGAAGGCATTCTCCACAATGAGCTGGCACTTAAAACTGGCAGATTTTGCACAGAATTAGGTTCAGAGTTTGAATCGCTGGATTGTCTAGGTAATATCCATTTCTGCACTTGTGTGAAGGTGTCCCACTATGGATAATACCAAAAACCCATGACAAAGCATCGATGCATTCCTTTCTATCGTAAATTACCTTCATCCAAGCTTTCAGTTATCTTTATAAATAATTTTTATAGAGAAAGTGACCAGTATATTGTCAAAAAAAAGAAAAGTATATCAAGAAAATGGTCCATGAACACAAACCAAGAGAAACAACTGAGCTGAAGCAGAGACTTCTCATATTCAATATCAGACACTAGGCTGTTTATCTTCCGCATATACCATATTTAAAGAAATAAAAGCACTGTTGAAGGATCTTCAAGGACTAAAAAATGCACAGAAAAAAAATTTTAAACTGAGCTTCTATGAATGAAAAATACCCTTAAAACTACAATGTTTGCATCAAATTAACCTCAGAAAAACATAGAATTAGTGAATTTTATAATAAGTCAGAGGAAATCACCAGGAATACTACTGCACAGAGCAACAAAAACATGAAAAATCCAGAGACAAAATCAGAGATAGAAAATGGAGCAAGATGTTTTAAATAAGTTAAACTGACATATAGGCATAAAGAGAGAGAAAGAGACAGAGAAAGAGAGACACAAAGAAAAACAAAGAATTGAACAGAAGAAATATTTGAAAAACATTGGCTGAGCATTTTCCAGAACTGATGAAAGATATCAAGCCTTAGAGTGAAGTAAGGGGGCTACCAGTGGCAAAAAGAAAAAAGCTCAGGGACACAAATAGATAGCAATTAAATTACAGACACTTCAAGCATGTAAATATCATAAGTGTTTAGTGATATTTAAAATTCTCTTATTCTGAGTACATGGAAATACTAATACTTCTTTGCCTACTTGAAAGGAAACATAACCATGTGATCTAACTTATCCAATGAAGTGTGAGAACAAATGATGTCACTTCCACATAGAAACATTTAAGAGTCAATATATTTTTCTACCATAGCAAATCCTGCAGCATTGTGGTGAAGTAGTAGCATATTAATAATAAAATGATAGGGCACTAAACAATATGGATACATGAATAATTATGATAAGCAGATCTAAAAAACTAAGATCATGGCATCCGGTCCCATCACTTCATGGCAAAAACATGGGTAAAAAGTGGGAACAGTGACAAATTTTATTTTCCTGTGCTCCCAAATCACTATGGACAGTGACTGCAGCCATGAAATTAAAAGATACTTGCTCCTTGGAAGGAAAGCTAGGACAAACCTACACAGCATATTAAAAAGCAGACACATCACTTTGCTGACAAAGGTCCATCTAGTCCAAGCTATGGTTCTTCCCAGTAGTCATGTGTGAGTGTGAGAGATGGATCATAAAGAAGGCTGAGCACTGAAGAATTGATGTTCTTGAACTGTGGTGTTGGAGAAGACTCTTGAGAGTCCCTTGGATAGCAAGGAGATCAAACCAGTCAATCCTAAATGAAATCAGTCCTGAATATTCATTGGAAGGACTAATGCTGAAGCTGCAATACTTTGGCCACCTGATGCGAAGTGCCGACTCATTGGAAAAGACCCTGATGCTGGGAAAAATTGAAGGCAAAAGGAGAAGGGAGTGGCAAGGAAGAGATGGCTGGATGGCATCACCAACTTAATGGAGATGGTGAAGGACAGGGAAGCCTGACCTACTGCAGTCTATGGGGTCACAAAGAGTTGGACATGACCTAGTGACTGAACAACAGCAAAAGTAGAGCAAAGATAATGAGGGGATATAAACCACTATGAGTGTTAAATCCCATAGCACTCTCAAATCTTTTTATTTTTAAGTATATCTTAACTGGAATTAATATGAAGACATTATTTTTCTTGAAATTATAACATTAGCAGCTCCAGTATCACACAAAATACAACATCACACAGTCCATTTTATTTCAGATGCTGATTTATCAGAATAAGGCAAGGACTCCTGCACTGTTTCCACAAGCTTTTCTGCATCTGAAACCATAATAAGACATTGTGACAATAAGGGATGCAATTTGAAATGCTAAGAAATGGGTTCTCTTAAAACAAAAATTCCTAACTGAAACTCAAATGCCCTTTCAAAATAGTTACTTTGATAGTAATACTGTAATAAAGAGGATGAAAGAAAGACTGTGATCCATATTCACATGCTATTCTCAGAAAGAGACAGAGGATTTTCCAGCTAAATATCCCCTCCCAGACCAGACAGGACTTACCTGAGTAGACTGCTCCAGCATCCCCGTCATGGGATAGGCCCTCAGAAAGGTAGTTTTTAAGAGGAGGATAACTACACTCCATGAGAGAAGATTCTGTCCCATTGCAGTAAATATACTGGAACCAAATGGGGCCAATCCCTGGTCCAAAATGAGCCCCTCTGGAAGCATTAATGGCAGCTCCACACTTCAGTTCTCTGCACACCACAGCTGCTGCCTCCAAGCTCCAATTCTGGTCATTCACTGTACCCCATTTTCCTTGGTGCTTCACTTCCACTCTCCCCTCACAGCTGTGGGCTCCATCCTTCAACCGCACCTCCCGAGCTGCAGAGGGACAAGGACACAGGAAACATTTTAGAGGTGATGCGGAAGTATAGTGGTCATATTAAAAAATGAAATCTCTGACTTCTGAAAAAAAAATCCTGTGTTCAGCATTTCTTGACTTCTATGATATAAACATTCCCACATGGCCAACTCTAAGCTCCCAATGTGCCATCACTGAACCTGGAGCATGAAGGGAGTCACCAGGTATTTCTCATGAGCCTGTAGAACCAGCTCCAGCCTGAACATCAAGGACAGGCCTCCAGAGACTCTGGATGCTGCCCTCCCTGTAGATGTGCCCAAGGCTACCAGGGCCTAGCTTTCCCATCTCAGTTACAGCTCATGGCCCAGGATCCAGGGAGCAATCGTCCCTCTCCTTTGCTGTCCATAGGGAGCATCTCATTCAGCTTAGGAACAGAGGGCTGGGGTAACAGGCTCTGAAGTATCCCAGTTATTCCAGCTTCCTGGTGTTTGTGTCCTTGTATAATCCCCACACTCAAATATACCTAGTAACATGCATCTAACAAATAATTTGGCAACAGGGATGAGATGTAATTTAAGAGATTAGATTTCCAGATAACTCTGGTTTCTCCTTGTTGATCTATCTTGCTCTCCCTTTTGTCATGGCAAACTGAATAGAACATGTTGTATAAGAAAAAAAAAAATTGGCTGCTCATTAATACATTAAAACCTAGCTTACTTTGGCTATAGTGATAAGAAATAAAAGGAAATTGACAAAGAGAAAAATACTAAGACAGAGACTTATATATTACCTCAAATTGCAAAACATCTGTGCTAAAACTGAAGTTGCTAAGAACGTGAGAAGCCAATGTCATATAGGAAAAACCCTAAATGTGCTAAGAAAAATTGCCAATCTTAAACTATATTCAAAAAATCACCTTTTTTAAAAAGAATAAAGCCCTGGAAAGTGACATCATGAAACTGATGATGTAGGAGACAGCAGCTTCCTTCTTCTTCCTCAACAAAGATAGATTCCCTTGAATCTTTTTGTTGCTTCCACTGTAAAATCATAAGGGATCTCCAAATTCATTATTTTGTAAATATTAACAATGTACAGCTTTTTGCATGTCAATCTTACCTCAAACAGGAGTTTTTAAAAAGGAAAAGAATTCTTTTCTTAGCAAACTCAAGAGTATCATCAAAGATCTGCTAGTGGTGAGATTGGAAAAGATATTCCAGTTGTTATCAGAATGTCTGATGAATTTTCCAGAGTAGAAACCCACTACAATAGTTGGAATTGAGGAAGATATTATCAAATATCACAGCAAGCTGGGAATATCTTTGGTAAATACTGTGACCACCCAATCACATTCTAGTTTGCCCCTTGGCTCAGGTCAAATACATTTAGATTGGACTGAGTCCTTATTATGTATCATTTCAAAGTTCTCTTAACCTCACTGTCCTTAGTTTTGCTTCAGCTACTCTGTTATAACTATCAAGCTTCAGGTTTTCCTGCAGCCTCAACATCCCCACAAATAGGATGTGAGCTCCCCACCCAGGTGAGCAAGTGCTCCAATGTGAAGTGACTGCCACAAATCCCGTATCTTGTCCTCCTCTGTGACTTACTTACATTCAAAAGCACCAATAAAATGCCCTCAATACTTTCTTTCTATAACTTCACCCTGACCTTGTTATTGCCAATTGTTCATTGATCTTCACACCCCATTTTGTGTCTCCACTTCTTGGCTAAGCCTGTTCTATTGGTACCTACCCTGTATACTCATAAGAGGATACTCGCTGTAGAACTTGTGAGTATAGTAAAGTAAGTTTGCTTGCACCTCTCGTGTATGCTCTCCTGTAGTCCCATTTGTTTGACCATCTGATGCAAGAATACAACAAGCTACCATAATGAACCTAATTCACAGAGGTCCATTCCAGAAGTTGTATCTGCATGAAACATTTGACCTCACACTTCCACCTTCTATGACAGACCACAGAGAATGGAGGGCCCAGTGACGGTCTGGGGCTTTTTTCTCCAGGGCCAAGCAAATTTTTATGTTCTTGTGAGCACCTAATGTTCAAGAAATCATTGTGTGAGTGGAATCTTCAAAGAAGTATGTTCTAAAGACTGTGATCCACATGCTCATAGTTTCTCTGGGAATAAAACTGAAAGGTTTCATACTGGAAATCTCCTCCCAGACCAGAGAAGACTTACCCGAGCAGATTGCTCCAGCATCCTTGTTATGGGAAGAGCCCTCAGTACGGTGGTCTTTAAGAGGAGGATAACTGCACTCGGTGATAACTGACTCCTGCCCTTTGCAGTAAATATAACGGAACCAAACAGGTCCAATTCCTGGTCCAAATTTAGACCCTTTGGGAGCATCAACAGCAGCTCCACACCTCAGCTGTCTGCACACCACATGTGCCTCCTCCATGCTCCAGTTCAGATCATTCACTGTGCCCCATTTTCCTTGGTGCTTCACTTCCACTCTCCCCTCACAGCTGTGGTCTCCATTGATCAGCCTCAGCTCCAGAGCTGCAAGACAGACACAGACACAGGTCACAGGAGAGGTTGTATGAGACAGTGCAGTGGTGTGCTATTAAGTATTAAAAAAAATCTTCTCTCTGAGGGGAAAGCTCCATAAGTAGCATTTGTTGACTTCTGTGGTATAAATATTCCCTCCGTGGCCAACTCAAAGCTCCCAATGTGCTACCACTGAACCTGGAGCAGGAAGGGAGCCACCGGGTATCTCTCATAAGCCTGTAGAACCAGCTCCAGGGACCCCACCGAGGATAGGCCTTCAGAGACTTTGGATTACGCCTTCCCTGTAGATGTGCCTAAGGCTACTATGGCCCAGTTTCTCTGTCTCAGTTACAACGCATGGCCCAGGATCCAGGGGGGAATCCTCTCTCTCCTTCCCTGTCCCCTAGGGAACATCTCATCTCAGCTAGCTTAGGAACAGAAGGCTGGGTAACGGCCTTTAAAATGTCCAAGTTATTCCTGTCACCTTTTGTTCACATCCTTGTATAATGCCCACACTCAAATGTACCTAGTAACATGCATCTAACAAATGGAATTTAGCAAAGTGATGAGATGTCACTTAGATTTCAAGATGATTCTGGTTTCCCCTTCTTGACCTGTCTTGCTCTCTCTCTTGCTCTAATAAAACAAGCTTCCATGTCGTGACCTACTTATGGAAACACTTGCATGACAAGGAATGGAGGCAAGCCTCTATCCAACAGTGAACATGGACCGGGACTCTCAGTTCATCAGACTGCCAAGGTCTGAATGCTGCCAACACCCAGTTGATTACATTTGGACAGTTACCACTCCTGGTTGAACCTTCAGATGATTGCATCCTTTTGAGACTTCATGAGTCAGAGGACCAAGGTAAGCCATGTCAATTCCTGGTCCACCAAAGGTGTGAGATACTAGGTGTTTACTGACTTAAGCTGCCAGGTTCAGCACTAACTTGTTGCACAACAACATATAACTGATGCAGGGCTTCCCTCCAGAGTCAGAGGGCAGGGGTGAACAAGCTGGAGGTTTATATGTGAGCATTCACTACTTCATCCAGGTGAGACTTCTTCCTGTGTGACCAGGTCTGATTAGCCCCTGCCACAAATCCCCCTTCTTGCCCTCCCCTGTGACCTAGTGATATTCAAATGCACCCATGAAATCTCCCTTTTTCTAATGTAACTCCACCCTGACCCCCAGTATTGTCACTTCTCCATGGGTATTCACACCCCATATTGGATCCCCACTGCTAGGTGGATCCTGGTCTATTGGCCCCTCTCCCATGTACCCATCTTATGGCCTCTGTCTTTCTAGGACCAGTGAGTATAATACACTTTGTTTGCCTGCTTCTCTCCTATACACCATCGGGTAGCCGCACTTGTCTGACCATCTCGTGAAAGAATACAAAAAGCTACCATGATGAAACTAATTAATTGAGGTTCAACCTGACAGTTGTACATGTATGAAACATTTGAGCTCACCTCCCTGCCTCCTATGAGACACATCACAGAGACTGGAGACTTTCTATCCAGGGCCAGTTCAGTTCAGTTGAGCCACCCAGCTGTGTCAGACTCTTTGTGAGCCCTTGGACTGCAGCACACCAGGCCTCCCTGTACATCACCAACTCCCAGAGTTTACTCAAACTCATGTCCACTGAGTCAGTGATGTCATCCAACCATCTCATCCTCTGTCGTCCCCCTCTCCTCCCACCTTCAATCTTTCCTAACATCAGGGTCTTTCCCAATGAGTCAGTTCTTCACATCAGGTGGCCAAAGTATTGGAGCTTCAACTTCAACATCAGTCCTTCCAATGAATATTCAGGACTGATTTCCTTTAGGATGGACTGGTTGGATCTCCTTGCTAGTCCAAGGGACTCTCAAGAGTCTTCTCCAACACCACAGTTCAAAAGCATCAATTCTTCGGTGTTCAGCTTTCTTTATAGAAAGCTTGGTCCAGGGCCAAGTTGGACCTTATGTTCCTTTGAGCACCTAACATTCAAGAAAGCACTGTGTGACTGAAATCTTCATCCAAGTATGAATTATAAAGACCACCCTGGTAGTTCAGTGGTTAAATATAAAGACCACCATCCAAGTAAGTTCTAAAGTCTGTGATCCATATTCTCATAGCTATTCTGTGAATAAGACTGAGGCTTTTTCTGTTGGGAATCCCTCCCAGACCACAGGGCTTACCTGAGCAGAGTGCTCCCGCATCCTTGTCATGCGAATTGCCCTCAGGGCGATGATCTTTAACAGAAGGATAACTACACTCCGTGATAGCTGACTCTGGACTTTTGCAATAAATATAACGAAACCAAATAGGGCCAATCCCTAGTCCAAAATGAGCCCCCTTGGGAGCATCAGTGGCACCTCCACATCCCAGCTGTCTGCACCCCACAGCTGCCTCCTCCATACTCCAGTTCAGATCATCCACTGTGCCCCATTCTCCTTGGTACTTCACTTCCACTCTCCCCTCACAGCTGTGGGCTCCATCCTTGAGCCTCACCTCCAGGACTGCAAGAGAGACACAGGACATAGGAGAGGTTTTGCAGACTTGCACCAGGGGTGTGCTGGTAAGTATTAAAAGATGAATACACTATTCTCTGGAAAAAAAATCACTGTGAATAGAAAGTGTTGATGTCTGTGGTGCAAACATTCCCACCATGGCCAACTCTAAGCTCCCAATGTGTCATCACTGAACCTGGAGCAGGAAGGGAGGCACCAGGTATTTCTCACGAGCCTGTAGAACCAGCTTCAGGGACACCACCGAGGACGGGCCTTCAGAGATTCTGGATGCTGCCCTCCCTGTAGAAGTGCCCAAGGCTATTAGGGCCCAGTTTCCCCATCGTCTCAGCTGCAGCTCATGGCCAGGGATCCAGGAATCCTCCCTCGCCTTCCCTGTCCATAGGGAGCATCTCATCCAGCTTAGGAACAAAGAACTGTGGTAACAGGCTCTAAAGCATACCAGTTGTTCCTGTCACCTGGTGTTCATGTCCTTGTGTAATCTTCACACTTGGGTGTATCTAGTAACATGAGTCTAACGAATGGAATTTGGCAAAAGTGATGAGATGTCACTTAAGAGATTAGTTTTTAAGACAATTCTGGTTTCTCCTGGTGACCTATCCTGCTCTCTCTGTCTTGATGAAGCCAGTTGCCACATTGTGAGCTATGTATGGAGAGACCCACATGATAAGGAATCAAGGGAGACCTCTAGCTCATGGCAGAAAGGGACTGGTGCTATCAGTTAGACAGTCCACCAAGGTCTGAGTGCTACCAACATCCAGGTGAGTGTGTTTGGGCGATGTTCACTCCTAGATGAACCTTTTAATAAATGCAGGCCTGTGATACATACCATATGTGTGTCTATAACTGGTCCCTGACCTATATGGGCACCTGTACCTGGCCCCTCAATGCCAACTGGGTGCACACTTCCGGCACTGACTCTAGCCACTGCCACTGCCTGCCATGGTCCCTAGACACTGGACTTGGGGGTACTGCTGAGTACACTAACAATCCTTACAGTCACTTCACATCTCCTGCAATGCTTGCCAAAGTCCTCAGAGTTGTCAAAGCACCTGAATTTATTATACATCATTCAGACAGATAATCAATTAGAAACAGGGGATTTGAAGAATCTAATAAAAAAATGGACTTAACAGACATATACAGAACATTTTATCCAACAGCAGCACAATACATATTCTTCTCAAATACACACAGAATATTTTCTAGGATAGATCATGTTAAGCAACAAAACAAGTCTTAGCAAATTCAAGAATATAGAAATATTATCAAATATATTTTCTGAGTAGAGCTATTTGAAATTAAAAATCAACAATAGGAGGAAGCTGGCAAAATCATAAATATATGGAAGTTCAACAATAAGCTCCTGGACAGCCAATGATAAAAAAGAAATCCAAAGGCATATTTTTTTTTTCATTTATTTTTATTAGTTGGAGGCTAATTACTTTACAATATTGTAGTGGGTTTTGTCATACATTGAGATGAATCAGCCATGGAGTTACGTGTGTTCCCCATCCTGATCCCCCCTCCCACCTCCCTCTCTACCCGATCCCTCTGGGTCTTCCCAGTGCACCAGGCCCAAGCACTTGTCTCATGCATCCAACCTGGGCTGGTGATCTGTTTCACTATAGATAATATACATGTTTTGATGCTGTTCTCTCAAAACATCCCACCCTTGCCTTCTTCCACAGAGTCCAAAAGTCTGTTCTGTACATTTGTGTCTCTTTTTCTGTTTTGCATATAGGGTTATCATTACCATCTTTCTAAATTCCATATATATGTGTTAGTATGCTGTAATGTTCTTTATCTTTCTGGCTTACTTCACTCTGTATAGTGGGCTCCAGTTTCATCCAACTCATTAGAACTGATTCAAATGAATTCTTTTTAATGGCTGAGTAGTATTCCACAGTGTATATGTACCTCAGCTTCCTTATCCATTCGTCTGCTGATGGGCATCTAGGTTGCTTCCATATCCTGGCTATTATAAACAGTGCTGTGATGAATATTGGGGTGCACGTGTCTCTTTCAGATCTGGTTTTCTCGGTGTGTATGCCCAGAAGTGGTATTGCTGGGTCATATGGCAGTTCTATTTCCAGTTTTTTAAGAAATCTCCACACTGTTCTCCATAGCGGCTGTACTAGTTTGCATTCCCACCAACAGTGTAAGAGGGTTTGCTTTTCTCCACACCCTCTCCAGCATTTATTGCTTGTAGACTTTTGGATAGCAGCCATCCTGACTGGCGTGTAATGGTACCTCATTGTGGTTTTGATTTGCATTTCTCTGATAATGAGTGATGTTGAGCATCTTTTCATGTGTTTGTTAGCCATCTGTATGTCTCCTTGGGAGAAATGTCTGTTTAGTTCTTTAGCCCATTTTTTCATTGGGTCATTTATTTTTCTGGAATTGAGCTGCAGGAATTGCTTGTATATTTTTGAGATTAATCCTTTGTCTGTTTCTTCATTTGCTATTATTTTCTCCCAATCTGAGGGCTGTCTTTTCACCTTGCTTATAGTTTCCTTTGTTGTGCAAAAGCTTTTAAGTTTCATTTGGTCCCATTTGCTTATTTTTGCTTTTATTTCCAATATCCTGGGAGGTGGGTCATGGAGGATCTTGCTGTGATTTATGTTGGAGAGTGTTTTGCCTATGTTCTCCTCTAGGAGTTTTATAGTTTCTGGTCTTACATTTAGATCTTTAATCCATTTTGTGTTTATTTTTGTGTATGGTGTTAGAAAGTGTTCTAGTTTCATTCTTTTACAAGTGGTTGACCAGTTTTCCCAGCACCACTTGTTAAAGAGGTTGTCTTTTTTCCATTGCATATCCTTGCCTCCTTTGTCAAAGATAAGGTGTCCATAGATTCATGGATATATATCTGGGCTCTCTATTCTGTTCCATTGATCTATATTTCTGTCTTTGTGCCAGTACCATACTGTCTTGATGACTGTGGCTTTGTAGTATAGTCTGAAGACAGGCAGGTGGATTCCTCCAGTTCCATTCTTCTTTCTCAAGATTACTTTGGCTATTCGAGACTTTTTGTATTTCCATACAAATTGTGAAATTATTTGTTCTAGTTCTGTGAAAAATACCTTTGGTAGCTTGATAGGGATTGCATTGAATCTATAGATTGCTTTGGGTAGTATAGCCATTTTGACAATATTGATTCTTCCAATCCACGAACATGGTATGTTTCTCCATCTGTTTGTGTCCTCTTTGATTTCTTTCAAGAGTTTTTTATAGTTTTCTATGTATAGGTCTTTTGTTTCTTTAGGTAGATATACTCCTAAGTATTTTATTCTTTTTGTTGCAATGGTGAATGGTATTGTTTCCTTAATTTCTCTTTCTGTTTTCTCATTTTTAGTGTATAGGAATGCAAGGTATTTCTCTGTGTTAATTTTATATCCTGCAACTTTACTATATTCGTTGATTAGCTCTAGTAATTTTCTGGTAGAGTCTTTAGGATTTTCTATGTAGAGGATCATGTCATCTGCAAACAGTGAGAGTTTCACGTCTTCTTTTTCTATCTGGATTCCTTTTACTTCTTTTTCTGCTCTGATTGCTGTGGCCAAAACTTCCAAAACTATGTTGAATAGTAGTGGTGAGAGTCGGCACCCTTGTCTTGTTCCTGATTTCAGGGGAAATGCTTTCAATTTTTCACCATTGAGGGTAATGCTTGCTGTGGGTTTGTCATATATAGCTTTTATTATGTTGAGCTTTGTTCATTCTATTCCTGCTTTCTGGAGAGTTTTAATCATAAATGAGTGTTGAATTTTGTCAAAGGCTTTCTCTGCATCTATTGAGATAATCATATGGTTTTTATCTTTCAATTTGTCAATGTGGTGTATTACATTGATTGATTTGTGGATATTAAAGAATCCTTGCATTCCTGGGATAAAGCCCACTTGGTCGTGGTGTATGATTTTTTTAATATGTTGTTGGATTCTGTTGTCTAGAATTTTGTTAAGGATTTTTGCATCTATGTTCATCAGTGATATTGGCCTGTAGGTTTCTTTTTTTGTGGCATCTTTGTCTGGTTTTGGAATTAGGGTGATGGTGGCCTCATAGAATGAGTTTGGAAGTTTACCTTCTGCAATTTTCTGGAAGAGTTTGAGTAAGATAGGTGTTAGCTCTTCTCTAAATTTTTGGTAGAATTCATCTGTGAAGCCATCTGGTCCTGGGTTTTTGTTTGCTGGAAGATTTCTGATTACAGTTTCGATTTCTTTGCTTGTGATGCCTCTGTTAAGATCTTCTATTTCTTCCTGGTTCAGTTTTGGAAAGTTATACTTTTCTAAGAATTTATCCATTTCTTCCAAGTTGTCCATTTTATTTGCATAGAGCTGCTGGTAGTAGTCTCTTATGATCCTTTGTATTTCAGTGTTGTCTGTTGTGATCTCTCCATTTTCATTTCTAATTTTGGTAATTTGGTTCTTCTCCCTTTGTTTCTTAATGAGTCTTGCTAATGGTTTGTCAATTTTGTTTATTTTTTCAAAAAACCAGCTTTTAGCTTTGTTGATTTTTGCTATGGTTTCTTTAGTTTATTTTGCATTTATTTCTGCCCTAATTTTTAAGATTTCTTTCCTTCTACTAACCCTGGGGTTTTTCATGTCTTCCTTCTCTAGTTGCTTTAGGTGTAGAGTTAGGTTATTTATTTGACTTTTTTCTTGTTTCTTGAGGTAAGCCTGTAATGCTATGAACCTCCCCCTTAGCACTGCTTTTACAGTGTCCCATAGGTTTGGGTTGTTGTGTCTTCATTTTCATTCATTTCTATGCATATTTTGATTTCTTTTTTGATTTCTTCTATGATTTGTTGGTTATTCAGAAGCATGTTATTTAGCCTCCATATGTTTGAATTTTTAACAATTTTTTTTTCCTGTAATTGAGATCTAATCTTACTGCACTGTGGTCAGAAAAGATGACTGGAATGATTTCAATTTTTTTGAATTTACCAAGACTAGATTTATGACCGAGGATGTGATCTATTCTGGAGAAGGTTCCGTGTGCACTTGAGAAAAAGGTGAAGTTGATTGTTTTGGGGTGAAATGTCCTATAGATATCAATTAGGTCTAGCTGGTCCATTGTGTCATTTAAAGTTTGTGTTTCCTTGTTAATTTCTGTTTAGTTGATCTATCCATAGTTGTGAGTGGGGTATTAAAGTCTCCCACTATTATTGTGTTACTATTAATTTCCTCTTTCATACTCGTTAGTGTTTGCCTTGCATATTGTGGTGCTCCTATATTGGGTGTATATATATTTATAATCGTTGTATCTTCTTCTTGGATTGATCCTTTAATCATTATGTAGTGTCCTTCTTTGTCTCTTTTCACAGCCTTTATTTGAAAGTCTATTTTATCTGATATGAGTATTGTGACTCCTGCTTTCTTTTGGTCTCCATTTCCGTGAAATATTTTTTTCCAGCCCTTCACTTTCAGTCTGTATGTATCTCTTGTTTTGAGGTGGGTCTCTTGTCGACAGCATATATAGGGGTCTTGTTTTTGTATCCATTCAGCCAATCTTTGTCTTTTGGTTGGGGCATTCAACCCATTTACATTTAAGGTAATTATTGATAGATATGATCCCGTTGCCATTTACTTTGTTGTTTTCGGTTCACGATTATACAACCTTCCTGTGTTTCCTGTCTAGAGAAGATCCTTTAGCATTTGTTGAAGAGCTGGTTTGGTGGTGCTGAATTCTCTCAGTTTTTGCTTGTATGTAAAGCTTTTGAATTCTCCTTCATATCTGAATGAGATCCTTGCTGGGTACAGTAATCTAGGTTGCAGGTTATTCTCTTTCATTACTTTAAGTATGTCCTGCCATTGCCTTCTGGCCTGGAGGGTTTCTATTGATAGATCGGCTGTTATCCTTATGGGAATCCCTTTGTGTGTTATTTGTTGTTTCTCCCTTGCTGCTTTTAATATTTGTTCTTTGTGTTTGATCTTTGTTAATTTGATTAATATGTGTCTTGGGGTGTTTTGCCTTGGGTTTATCCTCTTTGGAACTCTCTGGGTTTCTTGGACTTGGGTGGCTATTTCCTTCCCCATTTTAGGGAAGTTTTCAGCTATTATCTCCTTGAGTATTTTCTCATGGCCTTTCTTTTTGTCTTCTTCTTCTGGGACTCCTATGATTTGAATGTTGGGGCATTTCACATTGTCCCAGAGGTCCCTGAGGTTGTCCTCATTTCTTTTGATTCTTTTTTCTTTTTTCCTCTCTGCTTCATTTATTTCCACTATTTTATCTTCTACCTCACTTATCCTATCTTCTGTCTCCGTTATTCTACTCTTGGTTCCCTCCAGAGTGTTTTTGATCTCATTTATTGCATTATTCATTTTTAATTGACTCTTTTTTATTTCTTCTAGGTCTTTATTAAACTTTCCTTGCATCTTCTCAATCTTTGTCTCCAGGCCATTTATCTGTAACTCCATTTTGTTTTCAAGATTTTGGATCATTTTTATTATCATTATTCTAAATTTTTTTTCAGGTAGATTCCTTATCTCCTCCTCTTTTGTTTGACTTGGTGGGTATTTTTCATGTTCCTTTACCTGTAGGGTATTTCTTTGCCTTTTCATCTTGTTTAGATTGCTGTGTCTGGAGTGGGCTTTCTGTATTCTGGAGGTCTGTGGTTCCTTTTTATTGTGGAGGTTTTACCCAGTGGGTGGGATTGGACGATTGGCTTGTCAAGGTTTCCTGGTTAGGGAAGCTTGCATCGGTGTTCTGGTGAGTAGAACTGGATTTCTTCTCTCTGGAGTGCAATGGAGTTCCCAGTAATGAGTTTTGAGATGGGTCTATGTGTTTGGTGTGACCTTGGGCAGCCTGTAAGTTGATGCTCAGGGCTATGTTCCTGAGTTGCTGGAGAATTTGCATGGTATATCTTGCTCTGAAACTTACTGGTTCTTGGGTGGTGATTGGTTTCAGTGTAGAAATTGAGGCTTTTGGATGGTCTCTTATTACTTAATGTTCCATGTAGTCAGGAGTTTACTGGTGTTCTCAGGTTCTGGGCTTAAGTCTCCTACCTCTGGATTTCAGTTTTATTCTTCCAGTAGTCTCAAGACTTCTCCAACTATACAGCACTGATAATAAAACTTCTAGGTTAATGGTGAAAAGATTCTCCACCATGAGGGACACCCAGAGAAGTTCACAGAGTTACATGAAAAAGAAGAGAGGGAGGAGGGAGATAGAGATGAGCAGGAGGAGAAAAAGGGGGACTCAAGAGGAGAGAGATAGATCTACACAGTTGTCTGTTCCCAGAGTGTTCTCTGTAGCCCAGACACCCACAAAGATTTACAGAATTGGATTGGGAAGAGAAGGGGAAAGGAGGAAATAGAGGTGTTCTGAGGTAGAAAACAGAGAGTCAAAAGTGGGAGAGAGTAATCAACACACTCCTGAATAAAAATGGGAACTGAATATTGGATTCTTAAATGTCCAAATTTTATATCACATACTGAAAAACAAAGATTAAAAATCTAGAGTAGAGGTTAGACTCTTAAAAATACAATTTTAAAAACAAAAACAAAAACAATTTAGAAATATATATGAAGTTCGGTTTAAAAATAGGGCTTCTCTCTTTTTTTTTGCAAGGTTATAGTGAAATGAAAATGAGAATTAAGGAGTAGTAGAGGAGTAATAGAGGACTTTAAAAGAAAATAAGAGAAAAAGAAAAAAAAGAAAAGGAAAAAAAACAAGAAAAAGAAATTTTTTTATATTTAAAAAAATCATAAAAATATATGAAAATGAAAGTTAAGGAGTAATGGGGGAGTAATAGGGAAGTTTAAAAGAAAATAAAAGAGAAAAAATAAAAAGAAAAGAAAAGAAAAAAATTTTTATTAAAAAATAAAAAAAGGTAAAAATATATTTAGGAATTTCTCTGGAGCTGTTGCGGTCAATGTGGGTTCGGTTCAGTTTCAGATAGCTCCTCATTCCAGCTTACACCTCTTGATATCTATAGACCCCTTCCAGTGTAGTCGGTGTTATCTACAGGGATTTTAATCTGTTGCACCGGTCCCTTCTGAAGCGGTTCCCTCTGTTTATTCGGCTTCTGTTTACTGATCTCTTCAGTGTCTAATTTCCACCCTGACACAGGCGGGTGGAGGTGATCACCTGTTCAGGTTCGCTAGTTCCGTCGCGCTGCTGGGAGTGGGGGGCACCGCTTTCCCCGTCTATGCTGCTCAGGCTCCCGGCTGCTCTATATGGAGCGTGCCCTGTGTTGTGTGCGGTTCCAGTTTTCGGGTACTCCACAAAAGCGCGGACCCAGTTGCCCCTGCGTTTTGTGCCTTCCCCAGCCCGAGGGGCTCGGGCAGCCAGGAGCTTGACGGGCGCACTCTACCCGGGTGTGGTGCGCCTTTTCCCCTCCGTGGCCCCAGCCTCAGTTTGTGCCTGCACCGGTCAGGTGCGTGCGCCTTGTGTTTAGCCGCGACCCTCCCGGCGGATGTCGACCATCCAGAATCTCAGGAAGTCTTTGGTTAGAAACTGGAGCCTGTTTGCAGTGTGGTAGGGGATGCCGTCTTTGGGGCCGAGTTTGCCCCTTTCCCCTCCCCCCTGCCTCCTGCCTCCGGCAGGGCTGGACCGGTCCGCAGTGGACTAGCTCTTCTCTGGACTTGCTCAGACCTTTTGTTCTGTGAACGTCCGGCAGTGTGTTCGGGCTGGTTAATTTTCTCTCTTTCTTTTGCTGTCCCACAGTTTAAGTTGGAATCTCACAACAGCTCCCTCCGATTGCCCTCAGGGCATTCAGGCCCGGTCCTTACCCTTAATCTTTGCAATGCTGCCCGCTCCTCTCCATTCTGCCCCCACTTTCTGGTGGCGGATGCGGGCGTCTGGGGTACTTTTCTGCTGGGAGTTGCTTTTAGGCACATAATCTGTGGGTTTTATTTATTTTTCCTCCTAGTTAGGTTGCCCTTTGAGATTAAAAAACTTCCCCCAGACCCGCCAGTGCGAGGGTTTCCTGGTGTTTGGAAACTTCCTCTATTAAGACTCCCTTCCTGGGACGGGTCTCCGTCCCTAGCTCTTTTGTCTCCCTTTTTATCTTTTATATTTTGTCCTACCTCCTTTTGAAGACAATGGGCTGCTTTTCTGGGCGCCTGATGTCCTCAGCTAGCAATCAGAAGTTGTTTTGTGAAGTTTGCTCTGCGTTCAATTGTTCTTTCGATGAATTTGTAGGGGAGAAAGTGGTCTCCCGGTCCTATTCCTCCGCCATCTTGGCTCCTCCCTCCCAAAGGCATATTACAAATATTCTGGGATACACAAAAGTAGAAACACACATTCCAACACTATGGACTGCATCCAAAGCAGTTATAAGAGGGAAATTTTTAGTGATAAATGCATACTTAAGGAAAAAAGAAAGATCTCAAATAGACAACCTAATATTACACAGCAAAGAACTAAGAGAGAACAAAGTAAACCAAAATTTAGCCAAGGAAGGAAAAAACAAAGATTAGGGCATAAATAAATGAAATAGAATATAGGAAAGTGATCGAAAAGATTAACAGAAGTCATTCTCAAAAAAAAATAAACAAAAATGGCAAACTTTAGGCTATACTAACCAAGAAAATAAATGGGAAGATTCAAATAAATAAAACTGGATAGGAAACAGGGGGCATGAAAACTGATACAACAGAATACAAATCATAAGAGATTACTATGGAAAATTATAGGCCAACAATTTGGATAATCTAGAAAAAATGATAAGAAATTTTCACTGGTGAATTCTATTAAATATTTATATAAGAAAAACATCTGTTCTTTTTAAACTCTTCTAAAAATTGAGGAGTGAGCACTCTGCAAATCATTTTGCATTAGCCTGATACCAGAGCTATGTAAAAACACTACAAGAAAGGAAAATTACAAGCCAATGTCTATGATTAATATAAATGCCAAAATTCTCAACAAATTTAGCCAAGTGCATTCAACAACACACGAAAAAGATTATATACTGTGAGCAAGTGAAATTAATCTCTAAGATGCAAAGATAGTTCAGCATGTGTAAATCAATAAATATCATACACCACATTAATACAATGAAAGATAAAAATCATAAGACGATCTCAATAGATGCAGAAAAGATGTTTGACAAAATTCAACACTCTTAAATTTTTTAACTCTCAAAAACTGGATATAGAAGGAACATTTCTCAATATAATATAAATCATATGTGAGAAGCTCAATATCAAACTCAATGTTCCTCTAAGATCAGGAATAACATAAGCATCTCCTCTGTTACCAATCTTAATCCACATAGTACTGGAAGTCCCAGTCAGAACAATTAAGCACAAAGAAATAAAATTATCCAAAGAGAAAAAGAAAAAGAAAATTTTCTCCATTTGCAGAAGACATGCTATTATACATGGAAAATTCTAATAGTATACCAATAAAAACAACTGTTAGAACTAATAAATTCAATAAAGTCACAGGAGAAACAATCAATCTACAGAAATTGGTTGCATTTCTACACACTAACAAGGAAATATCTGGGAAAAAAAGAAACAATCTTATTAAAACTGCATAAGAAACCATAAAATATTAAGAATAAATTTAACCAAAAAGATGAAAGAGCTATACACTCAAATCAATAAGATTAATGAGAGACGTTGAAGAAGACACTAATAAAATGGAAAGAGAGTCCGTGTTCATAGACTGGAAGAATTAATACTGTTAAAATGTCTATACTACCCAAAGCCATCTATAGATTCAAAGCAATTCCAATAGTATTTTTCACAGAAATAGAAAAAAATCTTAAAATTTGTGTCAAACCACAAAAACTCAAATAGCTAAAGCAATCTTAGAGTGAAAAAGAGAAAATAATAGCAAAACTGGAGGTGACTCGCTTGGTGGTCCAGTAGTTAAGAATCTTCCTACCAATACAGGGGACACAGTTTCGATCTTGGGCCCAAGAAGATCCCACATTCCACAGAGCAACAAAGCCCGTGTACCTAGAGTCTGTGCTCCACAACAAGAGTAGGGACTACAGTGAGAAGGCTGAGCACCACAGGGAAGGGCAGTCCCAACTTCTGCAACTAGAGAAAGCCAGTGGGAAGAAACAAGGACCCAGTGAAGCAAAAACCAAAATAAAACAAAAACAAATAAAAAAACAAACAAAATAAAGCTAGAGAGACTTCCCTGGGGCTCCAGGGGTTAAAACTTTGCCTTCTAATGCAGGGGGTGCAGGTTGAATCCCTGGTCAGAGAGCTAAGATCCCAAATGCTTTGTGGCCAAAAAAAAAAAATAATAATAATAATAATAATAATAATAAAAAAGCAAACATAAAACAGAAGCAATATTGTAGCAAATCCAATAAAGACTTTAAAATGCTCACATCATCAGGGGACTTCCCTGGTGGTCTAGTGGTTAAGAATCCACCTTCTGAGGAAGTTGGCTGTGGCACAGACGCAAGTTGAAATTGTCTGGAAAGGCTGAGAAGTTTCTCAGTGTTATGGACAACAACGGACACCCAGAATGTTCAGCCCCCTAAGCAGCAGCCAAAGATACATATTTATGGAGAATGTCACACAGAAAATGAAACAAAATCAAGGGATCCAATCTGATGCAGACAGTGTGGATACAGAATAATGTACAAAAGAATGGCCAAAAGACTGGTGGTTTTAGATGCTTGGTGACACATGAAGTTCAGAGGAATATCTTATTTGGATTTAGATATGCTGTTAATGTTGTATAGATTTTGATTAGTGTACTTTACGAATACAACAATATACATATGATTTCATTTTAAAAACCTTACTGTATTTAGATATCTATTAATGGCTTATATAAAGATATTATTTTTTGTTCAAAAAAAAAAAAAAAAAAGAATCTGCCTTCCAATGAAGGGGTTTTGAGTTCAATCCCTAGTTGGGGAACTAAGATCTCACATGCCGCAGAACGGCTAAGGCCATGCTCTACAACTACTGAGCCCTCAGTGCACTCAAGCCTGTGTACCACAACTAGAGAGAAGCCCGTCTGCTGCAAATGGAAAAGCCCATGCTGCCACAGATGCCACATGTTACAACTAGGAATTCACATGGCATGAGTAACATGGCATGCTGCAATTGAAGAATCGCATGTTGCATAAAGATCAAATATCACATGTACTGCAGGCAAGATCTGATGCAGCCACGTACATAAAAACAAACATTTTGGCAACGGTATGAAAATAGACACACTGAGCAATTAATAGAACTGAGAGCCCAAAAATAAACCCGTGCATGGACAGTCAATGAATGTTTGACAAGAGAGGCAAGAATACTCAGTGAGGCAATGATGGTCTTTTCAGTAAATGCTGTTAGGAAAACTGGATATTTACATGCAAAAGAATGAGGCAAGATCTCTATATTAGTACCTCAGAAAAATAGACTCAAAATAGATCAAAGACATAAATCTGTTTAAGACCCGAAACCACAAACTCCTAGAAGAAAACACAGGGGAAAGCTCCTGGATGTGGATATTGGCAATGAATTCTTGGGTATGACAGCTAAAGCACAAGCAACAAAATCAAAATAAACAATGGGACCACATTAACATCAACCTAAAAATCTCCTGTAGAACAGAAGAAACAGTACACAAAATGAAAAGACAAGGTACAGAATGGAGAAGAAGAATTTGCAAATCATGTATCTCATGAGGAATTAATATCCAAAATATATAAGGAACACATATGACTCAATGGCTAATAATAATAATTAACTTTAACTCTCCAGGGAAAGAGAGTGCTCCCTACAGAGTCACAGCAGATCTTGGGAGGGGAAAAGACCATCCCAGGTCCCCAGCACATCAGGAGAAATCACAGGGACCAGGGCAGGGACTCGGGAACTTATACACCTGGGGCTACACATCAACTGATCTCTACAGACAAGGGGTCCCCTCTCCTGGCTGTGGACTCGCCTGCTCCACAATGGACACCTGGTGGGAATAGGTGAGGCCAGCAGGCAGAGCCTCTCATAGAGCCCAGTGCTGCACAGACGCATCAACAAGCAGAGGGGAGCCCAGGGGATGGGGGAGAGGACCCAGAGAGAGGCAGGCAGGTGCACAATTATCTCTGATCCAGTTACATGCTGCAGACATGACACCCAGACCCGTGAGACCCTGTGTGCTTCATGGACGAACAGACTCAGTCCCTGCTCAGCAGCACTGTTCCTCTCACACAGACAGGCTCCACACACCCTCACTCTCTCTCTCTCTCTCTCACGCACACATGCACCCTCACACAAACACACCTTCACAAACATGTGCACGCGTGTGCGCCTTCACTCACCCTCACACACACACACCCTCACACACCACATATACACACATAAGCACAGAGCCTACAGGAGCATAGACACAGGAAACATGGGGACCCAGGGGCAGTGCTCACACACCAGGCACATGGAGCATGTGGGAACAGCCCAGAGTCCCAACTGAGGTCAGTCACTGGACCTTCCACACACTGGGAGCCACTGGGACTCCTAGAAGCTCCCCGAGAACAACTGAGATACTGCAGGGACTCAGGGTGACCCAGCTCGGTCCAGACCAAACCTCACTGCTTTGTAAAATCTGCTGCTACAACCACCAGTAGACCCCCCCCACTGGAGAGGGACCAGTATTCAGTCACCGTGGTTTCTTTTTGGTAAAAAACACTGAGGCCAGGTTCCACAAGCCCGGACACCTTTCCCTTCATCAAGGCGTCCACTCCCTTGCCTGTCCCCAGGACAGAGGAGCAGCCCTTACCTTGACCACCCACCACAGTGCCAAGGAGGAGGACACAGAGACCCTGGAAGGAGAGGTGTCGGCTCAGAACCATCCTGACTCCACATCCTCAAGGTCACAGTCCCAGTTGCAGGATCAGCCTGTGAGAAGGTGTCAGGGTGCCGACCGGGGTCTATATAGACCATCCCCTACATCCTCCCTCCTGAGAGCCAATAGCGGCACTTTTCACCATTTCAGACACTATCGGAGACTGCATCTGCCCCTTTCTGAAGCTCAAACACCAATGAGCTTCTGAATCTTCAACATCTCCTTATATGAGCAACATGGTCCTTTGACCTTCTGCTTCTGTGGTCCCTGAGAACCCCATGACAGGGGTTGGCACAGAAAAGTTGCCTCAGAAAGCATGGGTAGTTTTTCTCTCCCAATCACACTGGCCGATCACTACAGACTGTGAGATCTCACAGGGTCAGGATGTGGGATTTGTTGGCCCGTGGAGAATACCTCTGGTGGAATCAAGCATTCATCTTCCCCTGGACTGAGTTCAGGGCCAAAGCAGAGAAGTACAAGAAGGCTTGAAATATGAGAGTAGTTGTCAGGTCAGCAGAAACTGAGGACAGGAACACAGGAACTCACAGGTGAGCTTGGAGGGGTGAGGTGGAAACCATCAAGTTGCAGGGATGAGATTGTTGGCCTTTCCTCCCTTCTCAGAATGATCTGGAGATGGGACCCTGGAGCACATGGGGGTCATAATAACATGGGACTTTGACAGAAACTAATATTTCCCATCAGGGATATTTCCTAGCCTCTAAGACCACTCTGTCTGGCAGGCACATTTCACCTGGGCTATACTCACCTTCTGCAGAGTGAGAGGGGATGCAGTCTTCTGTATTTAGAGACCCAACCCTTCCCCTCTGTGCAGCCACCCAGAAGCAGCAGTCCTTGTCCAACACATGAAGGTATCAGCTTCTACATGGATGCTGCTTGTCTAATAGCATTATTTTCCACTTTGTAAATGTGCAGTTTATAGGATTGCAACAAGGTGATAGAGCTGGGAATGACAAATACCTGGAAACTAGAGTCACAGGTTTTATTTTCTTGAACTCCAAAATCACTGCAGATGGTGACTGCAGCCTTGAGATTAAAGGATACTTGATCCTTGGAAAGAAAGCTTTAACAAACCTAAACAGCATGTTAAAAAGTAAAGACATCACTTTGCCAACAACAGTCCATACAGTCAAAGCTATGGTTTTTCCAGTAGTGATGTATGGATATGAGATTTGGATAAAGAAGTCTGAGGGTTGAAGAATTGATGCTTTTGAATTGTGGTGCTGGAGAAGAATCTTAAGAGTCTTTTAGACTGCAAGGAGGACAAACCAATCAATCTTAAAGGAAATCAACCCTGAATATTCACTGGAAGGACTGATGCTGAAACTGAAGCTCCAATACTTTGGCCACTTGATGTGAAGAACCTGCTTATTGGAAAACACGCTGATGCTGGGAAATACTGAGGGCAGAGGAGAGAGGGGTGACAGAGGATGAGATGGTTAGATAGCATCACCAACTCAGTGGAGATAGTGAAGGACAGAGAAGCCTTAGCTGCTGCAGTCCACGGGGTTACAAAGAGTCAGACATGACTTAAGCAAGTGAGTAACAACAATAGCAAAAGAGTGAAGTAAGATTTAAGTGCTTTTTTATTTTCTTTAAATATCACAATAATGTTATTTTCATATTTAAACATCTTAGAATAGTCTATTGATGAAGACAACAGAGTCATTGTTTGAACTATAAAGAAACTAATTAATAGAAATGTAGATAGACACTAAAGAAATAGATCAACCCTGAATATACATTGAAAGGACCAATGCAGAAGCTGAAACTCCAATACTTTGGTCACCTGACATGAAGAGCCGACTTCCTGGAAAAGTCCCTGATGCTGGGAAAGCTTGAGGGCAAGAGGAGAAGAGGGTGGCAGGTGAGACTGTTAGATAACCTCATTGACTCAGTGGACATGAGCTTGAGCAAACTCCAGGAGATAGTGAAGGGCAGGGAAGCCTGCTGCACTGCAGTTCACGGGGTTACAAAGTTAGACATGGCTTCGTGACTGAACAACAACAAAGAAATAGATAAACGAGATTGGATGATGGATTGATGATGATGGCAGTGGTGGACTAATAGATTAATAAGTAGATATAGAGACACAATAGGTATATATAAGGGGCTTTTTAGACATGCTAAATCCCTTTTCCTTTATTGCATTTCAACTAGTCCCCAAATGAGGTTTCAGGGAGAGATTGCTGCTACAGGAAATAAGGAGAAAGTAGGAGTGACGGTTTAACTCTAACCCTCCAAGGTAAGATTTTGGAATCCCAAGAAGAAAATATATAATTTAGAAAGATGAAAGATTTCTAAACTTCCCATTTTCCCCCATTGTATATTGAAAGTTTTGTTTGATAGGATTTTGAACATAATTGTATTATAAACCATAACTAAAGAAGATGCAAAATATAACTTAAGGGAACAGCTCCTGACAGAAGGGGAAGTAGAAGCCACTATGGAGAACAGTGTGGAGATTCCTTAAAAAACTGGAAATAGAACTGCCATATGACCCAGCAATCCCACTTCTGGGCATACACACCGAGGAAACTAGATCTGAAAGAGACACGTGCACCCCAATGTTCATCGCAGCACTGTTTATAATTGCCAGGGCATGGAAACAACCTAGATGCCCATCAGCAGACGAATGGATAAGGAAGCTATGGTACATATACACAATAAAATATTACTCAGCCATTAAAAAGAATTCATTTGAATCAGTACTAATGAGATGGATGAAGCTGGAGCCCATTATACAGAGTGAAGTAAGCCAGAAAGATAAAGACCAATACAGTATATTAATACATATATATAGAATTTAAAAAGATGGTAACGATAACCCTATATGACAAACAGAAAAAGAGACACAAATGTACAGAACAGACTTTGGGACTCTGTGGGAGAAGTCGAGGGTGGGATGTTCTGAGAGAATAGCATTGAAACAAGTATACTATCAAGGGTGAAACATCACCAGCCCAGGTTGGATGCATGAGACAAGTGCTCAGGGCTGGTGCACTGGGAAGACCCAGAGGGATGGGATGGGGAGGGAGGTGGGAGGGGGGATTGAGATGGGGAACACATGTAAATCCATGGCTGATTCATGTCAATGTATGGCAAAAATCACTGTAATATTGTAAAGTAATTAGCCTCCAACTAATAAAAATAAATGAAAAAAAGGAAGTGAAGAAACTGAAACTTCAATGGATAAATTATTTGTCCAAGGCCATAAAGCTACTAAATGATGAAGCTGGAGGCCCAGTACAAGACTGTCCAGTGACTTTTATTTTATTGGAAATTGATGCTTTTCATATGCTTGTCAGATCCATTTATTATGAAACTGGTGCATTTTCCTTTAGATAATTTTTTGAAGAATAAAATGTAAACAGAGCCAATATTTCAAAGTCCATGTCAATTACATTTAAGATGTCAATATACTCTGTTTCAAAGAAATTATAAATTATGAGTCTTACCTGGTGATTTGTCAAAGAATAAAAGTGCAGCAATCCAAAAAAAAAAAAAAAAGAAGGGGAAGTAGAAAGCCTTCTGCTAGAAGATGGCTGAAGGCAGGGGGCAAAGAAGAGGCTAGTGAATCAGAGAAGAGAAGGGATTCATGCTGTCTGCAGCCATCAGTGACTCCCCCTCCTCTGTTCTGCATTTAAGAGGAATGGCGGCGGGAAGAATAGAAGTGAAGGTGGGTGGAGGGGACAGATCCAAGCAGAAGGGACTGATGTCCAGTGTGGTCATTGCTGCCTTGTTCTGTTTCCACTGATCAGAGAAGCTCCCAGATGGTCCCCAGAGTGCAGTGCTGGGATGAGTAGAGAGACTGAGAAAGGCCATAAAGGGATATAAGACACTGACAAAATTCAAGGTTACTAACATGCTACCCTGCATTCCTCACACCCTCTGAGGCTCAAGATTCCCATGATGCACTCCTGAAGCCCACACAAGCCCACCCTGAGGACTTCTCACCCTGACTCTCGTCATTTCAGCAATATGTGGGGAGGGCCCATCTGTGACACACACACCCCAGAGTCCCCACAAAACCCAGAGACAGTTTCACACCCTCCCCTTCCCACACCATAATGTCTCAGTGGAGCAAACACAGAGGACAGCTGCAGGCCAGTCCACAGCCCTGTCACATCCCCACTGGAAGGACCCCTCAACCCGGTCAGCAGCCACAGCTTCTCTGTCCTACCTTGTCTGTGCTTCATCCTTGAGACTCGGGTAAATAAAAAGGGAGAAAAGACAATTGAACATATGCATTGCTCCCTCTCAGTTCAGTTCAGTTCAGTTGCTCAGTTGGGTCCAACTCCTTGCCACCACATGGAGTGCAGCACACTAGGCTTCCCTGTCCAACGCCAACTCCCAGAGCCTGCTCAAACTTATGTCCACTGAGTCAGTGATGCCATCCAACCATCTCATCCTCTGTCATCTCCTTCTCCTCCTGTCTTCAACCTTTTCCAGCATCAGGGTCTTTTCCAATGAGTCAGTTCTTAGCATCAGGTGGCCAAAGTATTGGAGCTTCAGCTTCAGCATCAGTCCTTCTGATGAATATTCAGGATTGACTCATTTGATCTCCTTGCAGTCCAAGGGACTCTCAAGAGTCTTCTCCAACACCACAGTTCAAAAGCATCAATTCTCTGGCACTCAGTTTTCTTTATGGTCCAACTCTCACATACATATATGACTACTGGAAAAACCATAGCTTTGACTAGATGAACCTTTGTTGGCAAAGTAATGTCTCTTCTTTTTAATATGCTGTCTAGGTTGGTCATAGATTTTCTTCCAAGGAGCAAGCATCTTTTAATTTCATGGCTGCAATCACCATCTGCAGTGATTTTGGAGCCCCCAAAGTAAAGTGTCTCACTGTTTCCATTGTTTCCCCATCTATTTGCCAGGAAGTGATGGGACCAGATGCCATGATCTTTGTTTTTTGAATGTTGAGTTTTAAGCCAGCTTTTTCACTCTCCTCTTTCACTTTCATCAAGAGGCTCCTAAGTTCTTCTTCGCTTTATGCCATAAGGTTATTGTCATCTGCATATCTGAGGTTATTGATATTTCTCATGGCAATCTTGATTCCAGCTTGTGCTTCACCCAGTCTGGCATTTCACAGGATGTATTCTGTATATAAGTTAAATAAGCAGGGTGACAATATACAGCCTTGACATACTCCTTTCCCAATTTGGAGCCAGTCCAGTTCTAACTGTTGCTTCTTGACCTACATACAGATGTCTTAGGAGGCATGTAAGGTGGTCTGGTGTTCCCATTTCTTCAAGAATTTTCCACAGTTTGTTGTGATCCACACAGTCAAAAGCATTGGCATAGTTAATGAAGCAGAAGTAGATGTTTTCCTGGAACTCTTTTGCTATTTCTATGATCCAACAAATTTTGACAATTTGATCTCTGGTTCCTCTGCCTTTTCTAAATCCAGCTTGTGGAAGTTGGAAGTTCACAGTTCATGTACGGCTGAAGTCTTGCTAGCAGAATTTTGAGCATTACTTTGCTAGCGCGTTAAAGTGAAAGTGAAGTCATTCAGTCATGTCCGACTCTTTGTGACCCTGTGGGCTATAGCCCACCAGGCTCCTCCGTCCATGGGATTTTCCAGGCACGAATACTGGAGTGGGTTGCCATTTCCTTCTCCAGGAGATCTTCCTGACCCAGGGATTGAACCCGGGTCTCCCGCATTGTAGGCAGACGCTTTACCATCTGAGCCACCAAGCGTGTGAGATGAGTGCAATTGTGTGGTAGTTTGAGCATTCTTTGGCATTGCCTTTCTCTGGGATTGAAATGAAAACTGACCATTTCCAGTCCTGTGGCCACTGCTGGGTTTTCCAAATTTGCTGGCATATTGCGTGCAGCACTTTCACAGCATCATCTTTTAGGATTTGAAATAGCTCAACTGGAATTCCATCATCTCCACTAGCTTTGTTCATAGTGATACTTCCTAAGGCCCACTTGACTTTGCATTCCAGGATGTCTTGCTCTAGATGAGTGACCACATCACCAAGATTATCTGGGTCATGAAGATCTTTTTTGTATAGTTCTTCCATATATTCTTGCCACCTTTTCTTAATATTCTTAATATCTTCTGCTTCTGTTAAGTCCATACCATTTCTGTCTTTTATTGTGCCCATCTTTGCATGAAGTGTTCCTTTGGTATCTCTAATTTTCTTGAAGAGATCTCTAGTCCTTCCCCTTGAGAAGGGAAAGGCTACCCACTCCAGTATTCTGGCCTGGATAATACCATGGACTGTATAGCCCATGGGGTAGCAAAGACTTGGATATGACTGAGCAACTTCCTCCCTCTAAATATGCTAATATTTACCCATTATTTATATAAGAATCAGGTTTTCCTGGTGGCTCAGACAGTAAAGAACCCGCCTGCAGTGTGGAAGACCTTGGTTCTATCCATGGGTTGGAAAGATCCCCTGGAGTAGGGCATGGCAAGCCAGTCCAGTATTCTTGTCTAGAGAATCCCTATGAACAAAGGAGCCTGGTAGGTAGCCTACAGTCCATGGGGTCGCAATGAGTCAGAAACAACTGAGCGACTAAGCACACACACAAGAGTCACTTACTTTTCATCTGGTCCTCTCACTCCCAGGCCCCAAGACTGGAGCTCTATTTCCTTCTATATCTGGACCTTTAACGCATTAATGATAAAAACTGATCATAAATATCAGTACCAGAATTTAAACTCAGGTGCTGGAATAAGACCAGGATCTGCTGAATCACTTAGAGTTGATTCTCTACTCTCTCTGGGCCCAGAGTCATCATTCCTTACCCAATATGGACTCCACACTATCACCAGAAACCATTGGCCAGACACCTAGAACACAGGACGTACTTCCTGGGGTCCAGTCATCCCTCCCACAGGATGACACAGGGATGTGTTTAGAGAACCAGGTACACACGGTCTCGCCTCAGGATGAAGATCTCACAGGTAAGACACTCTTAAAGGCTCCAGACCCTGTTATAGGGAAAGGTGGGCTGGAAAGGGAGGTGAAAGTGTTAGTCTCTCAGTTGCATCTAACTCTTTTGTGTTCCCATGGATTGTAGCCCGCCAGTTTGCTCTGCCCATGGAATTCTGCAGGCAAGAATACTGGAGTGTTCTTCTCCAGGCGATCTTCCCCAAACACAGAGGAGTTAACAGGGCTGGCATGTGGTCCCCACAACTCCCTCTACCCCAGAGCTGGGGGTGCAGGATCAGCATGGACCAACTCACCCTTGGATGAAGGTACATCTTCTCTGACACAAAAGGAAATGTCGGTGTCCAATCTCATCAAAGATTTGAAGAAAGAAAGTTTTAGGGAGGACTGCAACCAGCTGTGTCCGCAATGAACTTGAGACAGTGCAGTGCAGGGGTTGGGAGAACAGACTCGGGAGTGTCTGCCCTGTCCTGATTCACAGCTCAGCCACATACCATGCACGCAACCTTGAACAGGGTTCTTGCATTCTCTCTGTGTAGTGGTTTCCTCTACAAAAGGAGGGTTTTGATTGGGCCTAGATGACAGAATTTTGGTGAGGGTTAAATGAGTTGGCATTAGAAGTGATATTATAATCGCTAGTTAGCAGTAGGACATAGTAGTGGTAGAGAAGCAGTATTAGGGTATCTCTCTCTATCCCATCCTGGGAATCACAGCACTCTAGAACAGGAATTCAATTCTGTTACCAGGATTCTGGGCTTCCCTGATAGCTCAGTTGGTAAAGAATCCGCCTGCAATGCAGGAGAACCCGGTTCAATCCCTGGGTTGGGAAGATCCCCTGGAGAAGGGAAAGGCCACCCACTCCAATATTCTGGCCTAAAGAATTCCATGGACTGTATAGTTCATGGGGTCACAAAGAATTGGACACAACTGAGTGACTTTCACTTTTACTTTTCACCTGGAGCCTTGACTGGAGCTGTCAGAAGTCTCCCAGAAACCACATATTGTGATTGTATTTGGTGTCAATCAGAGTTGTGAGTCTTCCACACTTCATCCCTTCTCTCTGTGCCCCATTCTACTGCTCATGAGCTTGACCTTACCATCATGAATTAAACTTCTTCCTTGCTAATTTTACTTGATAAGCTGGAAGCTACTTGGTAAAAGTCTGTGTCTAATTCACCTCTGTATCCCCAATGCCTGTTAATTAAAAATGTCAAACTATGTCTAATGAAAAAATGAATGAAAGAATGGTACTCTGATAGTTGTTTTCCACAGATCATTCCTATCAAAAAGAACTGTTTTTCTTTGAAAACATAATTCAACTTGCTGTGCGAACTTAACACAATGCAAGTGTATTTCAAAACTATTAAAAGTATGAGCTATGCATGGCTGACAACAACACCTTTCTGCAGTGAATGCAGTAAATTCCAATACCCAGAAAGGAACACAGCCCATTTCCAGAGCAGGGCTGAGATAGCCAGTTCTAAAAATGTATAGATGCTGCAAGTTTCCTTGTATCTGAAGATACAGAAGAAAAACCACAGCTTACTGACAGTGAAGATCATGAAGTCTCATGCTCTGATCTTAATCAGATATGATGGTGTGGGCAGGATGTTGATATATTTATCAATTGGCACGTTTTCAGTGAAAGCAACACATGACTGTAACAGGAAGAAAATTTTGTTATAAAAAAGTTCAACAGATTCTATAGTGAATTAGAAGTGCTGAAGTAAAGAGTAAAAAGAATTCCCTTCTTTCACTTAGGATAACTATTTGATTGGCCTTATGGATTGTAAAGCAATTCCACACATGACAGCAGCATTATAATGTAGCATTATTATTCCCAAATTACACAAGAGAAAAATGGAGGTTTAAGAGGCTAAGTTCATCTGTTTTCTGAGGAAGGTAATAATTAAACATCCTTGCACAAGTGACATTTCTCAGGACCAGTCAGAGTGACTAAAATACAAAATGGTTTTGACTTAAAATTTATCTATACAACATTATGGAATTGGCAGGTGGCCCAGTGGTTAGGACCCCATACTTACACTGCTGAGGGTCTGGGTTGACACACCAAAGCACTGGATACTCACCTCATCATCTGTGTTTCTTGAATGGATATTACAAGCTTTAGTAAAGGCTCATTTATCAATGACCACTTCATCACAAGGGCATGAAGGAAGGAGCAAGGTCATGAGCTGGCTGAGGTCCAGCCCACCATCATTGTTCAGCCCTTTGCAGCCTATGATCAGCAACATCTAACAAAGTGCTTGGCACTGAATTGGCCTCATTCATTTCTCCACAGGCCCATCTTCTGATGCCCAGAAACCAGAACAGGTCAAAGCTACTAAATTAAAGACAGGCTGATTCCATATGGGGAGCCTGCAAACCAAGGATGCTTCCCCACTGCCACTGGAGAGTAAGAAACTCCCTTGTCCCAGACACCATCTTGGGAGGAGAAACAGATATCTGTGGAAAAACCAGTTTTGGCAGGGAACCAAGAATCAGCGAGATAATTATTACTGAATTAAGTTGAAGGACACATTTTAAATGAGATAATCTGTTAATTTTAATGAAAATTTTAATTACACAAATACCCCTTAAAGGTGAGCAAGATTAAATCAATTATAAAAAACAGAAAATACTACATTTATGCATACTTAAATTCTGGAAGACACATTTTCAAGTCCACTACAAATAGGTGTTTCTAAATCTTCATATGCTTTTAAATGCACAGAGCTGTCACCTCTGTGAAGCTCTTTCTGATCATTCTAGCTCAAAATTACTGCTGTGTCTATTTAGTCTATGAAAACTTGCTTATTGTCTCCACAGTGAGAAGTACTTGGAGCAAGTACTTGGGAGCAAGTACTATGTCTTATTCTTCAATGTCTCTTTAAGACCAAGTAAACACACATAGTAACAGCTTAAGAAATATTGGATAATTAAAGAAATGAATGCAAGAACAAAGGCTGAAAATAACCCTGCAGTTAGTGATAACTGTGGGAAAAGAGGGAGACAGCAGAGACACAGATGTGACTAATCCCACTAGACACAGACTTAAGTGGAGTAAGGGGTTAGAGACACACCAGATGAAGCAATCAAAGAGAAAATGCCTTCAGATCCCACTCAGGGAGGACCAGATCACATTCAACTTCTGCCCAAAACTGTACCTCAGAAGCTTCTCCAAGGTGAGAAAAAACTGACAGCACTGCTATCAAGAGTTCTACTGAAGGATGTGGATAGACAGTAATACTCATCAAGTGGTTGCATTTCTAGTCTTCAGTGACTCATTCTGAGCGATGAATCGTGGGTGGTGTCACCTGTGTCACTTCCGAGTGGAGGCATGAAAAGCCCAAGTGTGACTCTAGTCTCTCTCCTTCCTGCCCCAGAAGCTACGCGTTCCAGATGGTGCAGGTGCAAGAGCCTCACTGACCACAGACATCTGTAGGTTGTGATGAATGTGTGTGTACGTGTGTGTGTGTGTGTGTGTGTGTGTGTGTGTGTGTGTTTATATTACTGAGATTTGGGGATCACTTGTTCCAGCAGCAGAGCAGAGTCTATTCTGATGGATACGAAGGAGAAAGAACACTTTAAAAGAAGACAGAATCTGTCACATGAAGCAGGTACTTTCCTGGATCTCCTCTTCCTTCTGTATCTTCATCCCAAGCTGCTTTCTCAGGTCTCACCTTGCTTCCTCTGTTGGGCTTGGTTGGTTCCCAGTCACCACCTCTGACTGACCAACAACAAGATCTAAGTCCTGTTTAAGAATACCCACACCTGGTACACCTCCTTTTCTCTTTAGATCAGTCAGTGCTGACAGTCAGGCTCCCATTTTCTCAGTTTGACTCTTAGCATCTTGCCCTTCATTTTTAAACAGCTCTCTTTTCCTCTGAGTTAGTTAATCTTTGATCTTATTCTTACCCTTCCACAAATACTATATTAATGAAAAGGCAGCATGTACTTTCTAAACCTCTTCAGTTTCTTCTTGATTTCCAGAACAAATATGATTCCTGGATTTAGTGCTCATGCACTAAATTAATTAACATCTTCACCTTTGGGCAAGAAATAACTTACTGAATTGCTTCTTTTCCTCAGCCCAAGAAAATGGCTCTTTGAAAACCTATGTCTTTGTGACAGTGCTAGGTAGCCCTCCCTTGCCTCCAGGCCTGGGACGGGCTGGTGCAATGAGAGACCCTGAAGGTGAAGCCTCATTAGCTTCAGGATTAATCCACCTCGGCTCACAGTTGATGTACTAACTCCTGAGCTATTCAGTTCTTGTGGGTGGTCACTCTTAAACCCAAGGTTAGTGCCACTGGGGTGGCACTCAGGGTTCAAAGGCTGAATGGTTGTTCAAACTTGAACTCTGTGAACTGATGCTCTATTACACGTGGAGTTTTGGTGTAGCTGAGTCCAGCCTGCAGACCAGGCTAAGAACACTAGAAACACAGCAAAATGCATTCGTCCTTTAACAGTTAAAAGTCTGTGAACAGATTCTTTTTTTCTTCCCCATCTGGGCATACTAACCAAGGCCTCTGCCAGAGCCCAGAACTGGAGTGAGGCCTGTACTTGTGTATAAGCTCTGCATTTCCAGTCTCTGTAACTTAATAGATGCTCAACTAATGTTTATTGAGTGACTGAATGGCACTGTGCCAGACATTTAAAAGAAATTATCACAAATAAAAGAACTGTTTTTGAAGAAATCTTTTAGCTAATTGATATTCTTGTTTTAAAGGCAAATGTTTTCAGCAATTACCAAGGCAAAATTTGATTTTCAAGAAGAAGGAGCTTATTATCAGTAGACATGTCACAACAAACGGTGCAAATCTGTATCTCTAAGGATACACAAGTCAAACCACAATGTACTAACATGTGGCTTCTTATTAAGTCTTAATCAGACCCAACGGAGGAGACAGGGTATTCATATGATTTATCATTTGACTCATACCTAGACTCTCTGTTGCCTGAAAGAATACCCTAATTATCTGTGTAACTGAATAGAATCATGAATCCTATTATTTTTTTTGGGTATGACCACAGGCCTATTGATAATTGTCCACTGTTAACTACCTAGGCTTAAGGCATATGAGGGGCTTCCCTGGTGGCTCAGAGGATAAGGCATCTGCCTGCAATGTGGGAGACCTGGGTTCGATCCCTGGGTTGGGAAGATCCCCTGGAGAAGGAAATGGCAACCCGCTCCAGTATTCCTGCTTGGAGAACCCCATGGACAGAGGAGCCTGGCGGGCTACAGTCCACGGGGTCGCAAAGAGTTGGACACGACTCAGTGACTTCACTCACTCAAGGCATATGAATCACGGGTTAGCTTTGATTTTATCTTTCTTTTCCTTTGTTCAGACTAGTTTCAGGTAATTTGGGGAGGTGGGTTTGGGCACGTACACTTAGGGTATATAAGGTTTTCAGAAAAACTGGTCAAGGTTCTTGGCTAAGAGGAGACTCTGCCTTGGGCCCGCTGGTGTAATAAACTTCACTCCACTATCTGCATTGTCCTTCTGAGTGAGTTTGTTTCCCAGAATGTGTGGCTACAACATCACAATTAGAGAATGCTGGTGGCAGCCACAAAGATCGAGTACAACCAAAAATTAAAAACAATGACAAAAATGATAATAAATACTTTTATTTAAAAATCTTATTTTGTTCACATATTCTCTTCCTGAATTTGTTTAATAGTGTATTCGTGTTTTCTTGGAGTTCACGGAACTTCTTGTTGGATATACTTTATTTCTTTCATCAAATGTCATTTATTTCATCTCTTCTCGATGGTGAATGGCCATGTGAGCTGCACTGGAAGAAGTCCTAGGCATCTTCCCATCCGCAAGCACAGCCTAGAACTATGAGGACTGAAGGCATGAGTGTAGGTTGGAGCCCTGGATCATGCATCAACCAGGTAACTGGGTGGACTCAGCTCACATCCAGGCCACCACTCTCAGGTCTTATGTTAGATCTACAGCTTCTCCACATGTCCACAATGGAATGGGGTGGGGGTGGGTAAATGTAATCTTGACTTAGGCACACCTACATGATAGCTCTCTCTACCCTCAAGAATCACAGCAGGATCATGTAGCCAGATTAAAGCAATCTTGAAACAGTATATTTTCAGAGAAGCCCATTAGTCTGAAATTCTTCCTTTAAGAGTTTAGTCATATCAGACCCCTCCATCCAAATCTTTAAAACAAGTAGTCGAAGGTTCCTGATCATTCTGTCTACGTCTCTTCTTCTAGATCACATCTGCTTAGGTCTTTCTTGCCCTCTTGTCCGACCTGGATGCAGGGTATGGGTGAGCACCAATATGTCCTTCATCAACTTGAAGAGATATGTAAGCTGATATAATTTACTTAGAAGGAGAGATAACTGGAGAGACAAGAAATAGCAGCATCCTGAAGAAATAGTAGGAAGTGATGGAGAGGACTATGCCAAAGCCGTTGACTGTGTGGATCACAATAAACTGTGGAAAATTCTTCAAGAGATGGGCATACCAGACCAGTTGACCTGCCTCTTGAGAAATCTGTATGCAGGTCAGGAAGCAACAGTTAGAACTGGACATGGAACTACAGACTGGTTCCAAATAGGAAAAGGAGTACGTCAAGGCTGTATATCGTCACCCTGCTTATTTAACTTATATGCAGAGTACATCATGAGAAATGCTGGGCTGGAAGAAGCACAAGCTGGAATCAAGATTGCCATGAGAAATATCAATAACCTCAGATATGCAGATGACACCACCCTTTGTCAGAAAGTAAAGAGGAATTAAAAAGCCTCTTGAGGAAAGTGAAAGAGGAGAGTGAAAAAGTTGGCTTAAAGCTCAACATTCAGAAAACAAAGATCATGGCATCTGGTCCCATCACTTCATGGGAAATAGACGGGGAAACAGTGGAAACAGTGTCAGACTTAATTTTTTTTGGCTCCAAAATCACTGCAGATGGTGATTGCAGCCATGAAATTAAAAGATGCTTACTCCTTGGAAGAAAAGTTATGACCAACCTTGATAGCATATTAAAAAGCAAAGACATTACTTTGCCAATGAAGTTCCACCTAGTTAAGACTATGGTTTTTCCAGTGGTCATGTATGGATGTGAGACTTGGACTGTGAAGAAAGCTGAGCGCCAAAAAATTGATGCTTTTGAACTGTGGTGTTGGAGAAGACTCTTGAGAGTCCCTTGGACTGCAAGGAGATCCAACCAGTCCATCCTAAAGGAGATCGGTCCTGGGTGTTCATTGGAAGGATTGATGCTGAAGCTGCAACTCCAATACTTTGGCCACCTCATGTGAAGAGTTGACTCATTGGAATAGATCCTGATGCTGGGAGGGATTGGGGGCAGGAGGAGAAGGGGACGACAGAGGATGAGATGGCTGGATGGCATCACCGGCTTGATGGACATGAGTTTGAGTAAACTCTGGGAGTTGGTGATGGACAGGGAGGCCTGGCGTGCTGTGATTCATGGGGCTGCAAAGAGTCGGACACGACTGAGGGACTGAACTGAACTGATGGAGAGGAAAGAATGGATTGATAAGGATTTGATAACCAACTAGACATGGGAGAAGAACAAGGAGGAGTCTGTATCAGCTTGAGGAATAAACAGATAAAGTAACCAAGGGAATGAGAGATGAAAAAGGAAGAGATAGTTGGGCAGATTGACCTGTGAAAATTTAGTTAGGATAAGGAAAGCTGTATCTATTCTCTCCCAACAGCCAACTTCCCTCTTTGAAACAACCCCAACTCTGGTGCCCAAGAACAGGTTAAAAACAGGTGATGTGACATCTCAGGAAATAACACACAGGATTAGTTTTTTTCCACTAGTTTGTGAAATGAATATATTTCCTGCCATATCAATAAACAAGAAAAGTCACAGCCATCAGTGATTTCTGGTCTCCAAATGTAAATGAGGGCTCCCAAAACTTTGATATGGGGATGCTGCCACTCCCCATGGTGATTGCTGAGGAGCTGGGATAATGCAAGAAGCAGCCATCTGTCATTCCTTAAGGTGAACAAGGAAACAGGATTGACCCCAGATAGCTGATATGCATATGAGAATTAAATTCAGTGAGTCCAGAGGCTTGCATCTTCGCATACATAAAATGCTAAATTCCTTAACTTGATATCTGATCTTTGATCTTCAGACTGCCTGCTCCCTTTGTTGCAAGCTCAGGTATAGCCTGACTTGCCCTCCTGCTTTTTTGGAGCAGTTTACTCAGTTACTGAGATGCTGTCTCCAGGGCCTGGAGTCCTAAACATTCCCAACAAATAAAATAACACTACTTTCAGGTTCTGACTATAGTTTTTGGTTGAGAAGTTCATTTTGCTAGGAAGGGGAGTGTGAATGTGGACCAAGCTTAGATTCTTTTTCTAAGTAAGAATGACCTGGAGCATTTGTGATCCCAGGCAAAGTCATGACTTCGTTAGCTTTTGAAGGCTGTGAGAAAACAGGGCAGTAAACTCATCATATATTTCCTTTGAGGAAAAAGGTGTTTGAGGACCAATCATCTAAAAGCATCTGACTTGGAACTTGCTAAATTACCAACAAAGCAAAAAAGTTACTTTATTCAGAATATTTCATTTTGAGCAATATTCATGTAACACAATTACAGGTCAGCATTCCTCTATTGAAATACAGGCAATTAGAATATCTGAGGCTTCATCTCATATTTAATACAACATCACCAGAAAGTTACTGTGGATGTTCCTGGGACACTGATTTCAACATCATCGTACCCAGGGTCCCCTTTCTCCCCCTGGAGCAGCCATGGGCTCTCTTCTCCTTCCCCAGGATTAGCTTCCTCTCTAGAGACGTTTAGAGAAGAGCCTGAAAGAGGAAAGAGAAGTATGATTAGAACTGAGACAAGGGGACCAGACAGTGTTGTGGAAGCAAGTTAAGCATGTGGTGATGACAAAGCATCCCTGGGACCCAGGTGTGGGCAGGAGGCTCAGGCTATTTCATATCAGTTACAGTGAGGATGGATCCCAGCTGTCCTCTAGATTCAGTCCATGTGGTCTCTGGGGCCTCAGCTCATGCGGAAACCCTGCATCACAGGAGACCTATGCTCACAAAGGAGCTCTAAGAAGACCTGCCTCCAGGCAGTGAAGGGCTAGTTATTCAGCTGTATCTGACTCTTTGCAACCCTATGAACTGTAGCCCGACAGGCTCCTCTATCCATGGGATTCTCCAGGCGAGAATACTGGAGAGGATAGCCATTCCCTTCTCCAGGGGATCTTCCTGATCCAGGGATCAAACCCAGCTCTCCTGCATTGCAGGCAGATTCTTTACCATCTGAGCCATCAAATGCATGTGATTAACCAAATTTGAAACTCTAGAGAGGCTGGGCATTGAGGAGCTCAAATTCGCCCTTTCCAGGACAGAAAGAAGATTGCAAGAGGTCAGCTAACACCACTCACGTGTCTGAGAAGACCTCATCCCATCTTCCTTCTCAGGGAGCACTTCCTCTTCGATACCCTGAGAAGCAGGAGGAGCCCCAGGCACTGGTACCTCTTCAGCATCATCATAATCCTCACCAGGGGCATCAGTCCTCTGATCTGAGGCTTCCAAGGGCAGAGCAGGGGTCAGATAAAACCACAGTATAAGTGGGTTGATCTGGGAAATACCTAAGATCCCTTCTGACCCAGACTTTCTGAGCCGCTAAATAGAGGCACCTTGTTTCAAAAGATTTTTTTCTCTAAGACCGTGTTTCAATTTGAAGTGTCCATAAGCCAAAGTATGAGTTTACACATCTTTCTCAAATGAACTCTTATATCATCTAGCATTACTAAAGTATTTTGACAAATAGTGCTTTCCAGATGTTATTTTAAAAACATTGTGTGTCTGTTGTGATTCTGGACACAGAGAGTCCAGCCCCAATGTGAGACATCACAGAACAGCCAGAGAAGGGAAAGGATGGACCCCATCTGGAGACAAGGGATACCTCTGGTCTATCAAAGGAAGATTGTTCCCTTTCATCTTGTCTCTATGAGGAAAACTCTCCTCCCCAAAGCCCAGCTGAGGCGGGTCCACCTCTATTACCTGGAGCGGACCTGGAGTCATTTTCCTCACCACCTGACAGGAAGCCTAAAGTGGAGAAAAACATCACACGACACACAGAATGACCCTCCCCACACCCAAGGGGCCTGTGTTAAGGCTAAGAAGGGGCAGACTTGGCTCCTGCAGTGTAGGCTGGGAGCTCTCAGGGCTCTGAGAGGCCGTCCTACCACTTTGGAGGAGCCGCCTCTGTGAGCCTGGGACACGTGTGGGGTCTAAAGACGCTGAGAAGACCCGCACAGCCAGTGGGTTGTAACAACCAGAGGTCCCAGGAGGGCAGACAGAGACACTTACCTGGGCTGCCCAGAAGACCCTCCTTCTGAGTCACAAGATAATCGAGATCCTCATATACGGCTTCAGCAAGAGCATCTTCATAGCTGGATAAGGCTGAGAGATCCCCCAGCAAGTCAGAGAAGCCGCCCTAGACACCCCGATCCAGCCGGCCCACCTTCATCTCCCCAGTGCTCCCATGGGGGCTGCCAGGGCCTCGGCTTAAACTCCCACCCCATGCATTGTGTCGGCATCTTCTTCCCTCATCTGACCTGAATCCACAGCTCAGCCCTGACTCTGTCTGGTCTCATAAGAGAGGCCACGAATTATGAGAGTTCACACCCCAGTCATAAGAACCTCTGTACACTCAGCCCTTAGAGCTCAGCACGGAGCACATGGAGTCTGCAACTCAGAACAGAGACCTGGCCCAGGCTCCCCTCCTCACACCAGCCCCATCTCCTTCCTCCACACACTCTCCCTGGTCCTCAGTTCCCCCTGCAGCCCACCTCTGTGCTCTGCTCTCCATCTGAGCACCTGAGTCACCAGGATGACGAGGACCAGGAAGAGAAGGGCCCCCAGGATGAGGCAGAGGACTCCAGGCAGGGAGAAGATGCCAGGGAGAGGAGTTGAGGTTGTTCTGGTCCCTAAGGAGAACAAGGCAAGTGGGTGTGAAGAAGGTCACACCGAGGCACAGAGAAAACCCCTGTGCCAGCATTTCCAGGGAGCTCCAGACAATGTCGTCCCAGCCTCAGACCCAAATGCACTGACAGTGACTGCGGTTCTCCCGGTCTCATCCTGAGACGAGTCAACTCCATTCAAGCCAAGGCAGAGCCGGGGATTGTCAGGGAGCTGCCCTGCGGAGACAGCCTCTGAGGACCCAGCTCATCCCCTCTCCTTGGACTTCAGAAGAAAGAGCATCAGACATTCCTGGGACCGCACCTCAATGATGAGTAACAACACTCGGGGGCATGTGGGAGAACCTTAGAATCTGCACCACGGGAATCAGACTCACTTGGACGCCAGGCATGAGAACCTTCTGACCCCGGGAACTAAGGACGGAGATTTCCCTAGCATAATGCCCTGGTTGTCCCCCACCAGCCAGGGCTCCTCAGGCTGTTTATTCTCCTGAGCTGTCAGAGAGCCCACAGAACAGGCCCCCAGTATTTGAGTATTCTCTCCTACCCGTGAATGGATCACAGTACCTGCTATGTTTGGGGGCAATGTTGTCCTTGCACCTAAAGAGAAAAACAGCAGACTGGAGCAGGGTGATTGGCCAGAAAGCAGGAGAGCCGATTTTTCCCTCCTAAGTCTGCAATCACCCCTCAGTCTCAAAAACACCAGTGTCTAATCCTCCCAGCTCCCCCGTCCTAGATCAGAGCCCTAGCCCTGGGACACTCTCTGAACACAAACTCCCCACCAGGCCCAGCCCACTGCCTCTGCACTGTCCTAGCTCACCCAGGACGGACCCCGAGCCCCTCACTCACCAGAGCACCTCACACCAGCATCCTCCTCGTGCTTGCAGTCGCTCTGCCCCCAGGGCTCCGCAGCACAGTCCCACAGGGAGGACTCCCGGCCCCCACATCGCACCTCGTCCAGCCAGATGCTCCCGCTTCCAGGGCCAAACGCCGCAGCATGCACGGCTTCCAGGGCCGGGCCACAGCCCAGCTGCTGACACACCACCTCGGCCTCTGCCAGGCTCCAGGAGTCATCGCACACGGTGCCCCAGGAGCCGCCGTGCCAGACCTCCACCCGCCCTGAGCACTCGCGGTCTCCTCCCCTGAGCCGGAGCTTCTCTCTGTCTGAAAAGGCAGCAGCCCCTCCTGTGACTCCCCTGGTGGGAGCAAGGAGCCCCTGGGGCCCTGGGGAGGGGGCGGGGCTGTACCTGTGCAGGGGGCAGCAGCTGGGCAGCTCTTGGGGCTTCTTCCTGCAAACAACAGGGAAACAGTGGATCAGGAACAGCTGGGCATGGTCTTGTCCCCAAATATGAGAATCTAAGGTTTTTTGTCACAGTCAAATGACAAGAGACCACAGAAGCTACATCATCTACTTGGCTGAGAGGTTCACTGCATCTTATCAGCAGCTAAAATTACTTTATCTAATTAGTTGTTTACCATAACAAAAGCAAACAAACAGACACAGAGACAAATACAAATATACACCTACATTTTGTAGACTCAACCAAAACCCATCAATTAGATCTGGAAATATGAAATCATACTAACGGCATCCTACACGGTTGGGAGTGACACAGAAACAGACAGTAAGTCACCTGCACATGACATATAGGCTTCCTCCTTGGGAGAGCAGGAGTTGTAATTCCAAGGGTCAGAAGGACACTGCCAGAGAGAGGTGTCAGTTTTCCGACACTTGATTCCATCTACCCAGCGGGGTCTAGAACCTTCCCTAAGAGCAACAGAAGAGTTGAGACTTCCGCTGTCCCCACAGCCAAGCTGTCTGCAGATCATCGACACGGTGATGTCTTCCATGGGGCTGTGGCAGACACTGCCCCAGGTCCCGTTGTAGAAAACTTCCAGCCACCCAGCACACTGCTGGTCCTCACTCACCATCCTGAGGGCCAGGAACTCTAAGATTGAAAGGGAGGGGATGGAACACAGTGAACATTGCACTCAGTGCTCTGGGTTTTCCTCTCACCCAGAAATAGTGACCACACATCCCTGACCCAGCAGAGGAGATGCCCACTGGGTGACAAGACTGACTTTTGTCTCCCTTTCACCTGACTGTCCATTAACGTCTGTACACCTATTTCTACCACAACAATGTAGATGTGAACAGAGAGCAAGTCCAACTTGGGGACCTGCAGTGACAGGAGCTGATTCCTGCTTCCTGACAAAATGTGATGTGGACACTGAGGTGGTCGACAGAATAATGGGCCCCCAGAGGTGTCCACAGCCTAATCCCGGAACCTGTGACATGTTACCTTACCTTTCAAAAGGGACTTTACAGATGTGATTATAAGGACCTTGGGATGGAGAGATAAAGCTCAAATACTGAGGACTAACTGTGTGAGCCCCGTCTAACACATCTTTAAACCCACTACACTGAGAAATGCATCATCTTTTCCAGCGCCAGTCAGAGTGAAATGTGAGTGAGGGAGAATGGTTGGAAGAGGCACTGTTGTTGAAGAAGAGGGCTCTGAGCCAAGAAATGAGACCACACAGAAACCACAAAAGGCTGGGAAAGGAGTCCTCCCAGAGAATCCAGGAAGAACGCAGCCCTGTGGACACTGGGATGTTGGCCCATGGAGACTCCCTTCAGACTCCTAGCAAACAGAACTGTAAAGGAAAAATCTGAGTTTTCACTATGTCAGGCTCCTCTGTCCATGGGATTCTCAGGCAAGAATATTGGAATGGGTTGTCATGCCCTCCTCCAGGGGATCTTCCTAGCCCAGGGACTGAACCCGCATCTTTTACATGTCCTGCATTGGTAGGCAGGTTATTTACCACTAGCGCAACTGGGGGAGCCCAGGATTTCAAGATGTTACTACCACAGGTAACTGCAGAAAGAGCCGTGCTTTCAAGTGTTAACTGTCAGAAACGGCTCTGCCAGGAAACACTAGGGAGAAGAAAGGACCAGAATCTCAGCTGCTGCAGGAGGAAGTGAAAGCACCTTGTCTTCAGGTCGACTGGAAAGACAGGCTCCATGGGAGGCTCAGCCTCCTCCTCTGGTCGTTTCAGCATCTCTCCCTCGGGGCTCAGACCCCGTCCTCCAGGGCCCCACCCCTCCCCCAGCCCGTGGACAGTGTGCAGCGCAGACCTGAGCAGATGACCCCCGCGTCCTCCTTGTGTCTGCAGTCGTGCCGCCCCCAGCCCCGGGAAGGGCACCTCCACACGTGAGACTCATTTCCTGTGCAGTTCAGGTCGTCCAGCCAGATGGGCCCTGTCCCTGCCCCGAAGTGAGCTGACCCCGTGGCATTGAGGGCGTCTCCACAGCCCAGCTGCCTGCACACCACGCGGGCATCGTCCAGGTCCCAGCCGTCATCACAGATGGTGCCCCAGGAGCCCTGGTCAAGGATCTCCACTCTCCCGGCGCAGGGACCGCCCCCGTCCACCAGGCGGAGCTGTCTGCTGTCTGAGGAGAGAGAAATGGGACAATGGGGCATTGACGGGGGGGATGAGAAGGGTCTTCTGTCCTGTGGGACCCTCACCTGAGCAGTAGAGGGCGCTCTCCTCTGAGGCCGCAGACCCTGCTGGTTCAGACACGGAGTCATTGCACTGGGGCAGCACCTGGGTCTGGTTTCCTGCAGAAACAGCAATGATCAGGGCGTTGGTGATTGAAAAACAGGAAACTGAATTAACGACAAGCAGTGGGGTCTGAGAAGAAAAATGTAACATAGCAGTTATTGCAGTTGTTTAGTTGCTCAGTTGGAGAAGGAAATGGCAACCCACTGCCGTGTTCTTGCCTGGAGAATCCCAGGAACAGGGGAGCCTGGTGGGCTGCCGTCTATGGGGTCGCACAGAGTCGGACACGACTGAAGCGACTTAGCAGCAGCAGCAGTTGCTCAGTAGTTTCCAACTCTTTTTGACCCTATGGACTGTAGTACACGAGCCCCCTTGTCCATGAGATTTTCGAGGCAAGAATACTGGAATGGATTGGCATTTCCACCTCCAGGGGATCTTCCCCAACCAGGAATCGAAATGTCATCTCGTGTATTTCCTGCATTGGCCAGCGGATTCTTTACCACTGAGCCTTTAGGGAAGCCCAGAATAACACAGTCATAAAATTTTCATAACTGTAGTGTTTGCCTTCGCTATGGAGAGTTCAGCTTCTGACAGTGCCACAATTTTTGTCTCAAGCAGTAAGAACGAGCTAAATACGTTCTGTCCCTAAATCTTTCCCTAAATAGAAGAAGCAAAATAAAACACTTTCGAAAGTATTTCTACAATTTGTCATCTACAGTGTCTGTATTTTTAAAAATATTTATTGAAAATAGATCTCATGAGAAACCAAGAGGAAATGTAGACATTAGAAACAATTCCTCAGGATACTCGGCTACTAGAGTTACTTGATAGAGAATTTAAAAAGCCTTGATTAAGGTGCCCATGGAATTAACTGACAAAATGTGCACCCTAATGGAAAAAAAAATAATGATAACAACAACAACAAATAAAAATTCTAGAGCTGAAAAACTTACTAGTTGAAATTAAGAACTAAAGAATGAGCATATCAGCACATTAGCTCAGCATAAGGGAGAATCAATGAATTGGAAGGTCATAGGACAAATGCGCCTCTATTTAGAAGTGCAGGCCACATAGTAAGTGTCCTGATTACACTTCTGTATAACAAATTCTAAAAACAGCCTCTGAAGCTATATATATATATATATATATATATCTCCACACTCTTCATTTTCTTAAGTTTTCCTGGGTCAGTAATTTGAGAAAGACTCAACTTGGCAGTTGTGTCTTGGGATCTTTGATGTCGCACTTAGATGTCATCTGGGGTTGAAATCAGCTGAGGACTTGACTGAACTTTGGTTAGTAAGGAAATTTCTTGAATTATTTTAGGGATAAAAGGACATGATGACTGCAACATAATTCAGAGAGACTTTACATGTTTATGGAGAAATGGGGCAGGAGGGAGACAGAAAGAGAGAGAAAGAGAGGAAGATTAAAGCAAAATACTAATGTTGGGACATCCAGGTAAAAGTCATATGGGGACTTTTATATTATTTTGCAACTTTCAGGTCTCAAATTAGGTCAAAATAAAAAAAATTAAAAGGTGAAAATATGTCAAAAGAATTAATTCCTAGGACACTTTCACTAAAAGAAATACAAATAATTTTGAAAACGTGAAACACCTAGGAGAAAACCTAGTAAAAGATGGGCAAAGCCTCTGATAGACTTAACTGAATGGAAGGATATGTCATGTCAATGAATTTGGAGACTCAAAATTGTCAAAGTCAATCATTCTCAAATCTCTGGTAGATTAAATATAATCTCAATCAAAATACATTTATGAAGTTTCTTTTGGTGAAAAATAACAAACTAATTCCAAAATTTTTTAAACGTAAAAGGCCAAGAATGACCAACACAGTTGGCAAGAAAGGCAATATAGGTAGTTGATATAAAGTTACTCTTGCAAATTAAAATTACCCAAGCTTACTATAAAATTACAATAATTAAGAAAATATAGTATTGGTGGAAGGATAGACAAATAATACAATGGAATAGAACAGAGAGTCTAAAAAAGACTTAGACACATATGCCCTTCCCCTTATGGCAAAGGTGGCACACAGTGGAGACAAAAATCTTTTCAGAAAAAGATTCTGAGTCAATTAGATGTTAATATGAAACTTGACCCTTATCTTATATAGATATCAACCTCAGAAGGAATATGCAATTATACGCAAGAGAAAAATAAACTTCTATAAGATACTATTGAAGAATGTTTTTACGGCCTTGGACCGTAAAGCAAAGTTCTTTTCAAAAGGATATAAGAAATACTAAATATACAGGGAAAAACTAGTAAGTTATATTTCCTTAAGATTAAGATCTTTGCTCATCTAAGGACATGGTACCATTAAGAAAATGAAAATAAAAGACCAAAGATTAAATAAATAGCATAGATTTTCATCCAAAGTCATTGTCATGGTAAGTTGTAGCATCATATTTGTAATAGTCAAGGACAGAAAACAATTCAAAGTTCTACCATCAGTCAAATGGATCAGTATATTTTCATGTGGATCATTCAAAGAACTACTCTACAGTAACAAAAATGAATAGTCAGCTGCTACAAACAACATCATGAGTGAATCCCAAACATAATGTTGAGTCAAAGAAGTCAGACACACAAGAAACATACTGCATGATTTTATATAAAGTTCAAAAATCAATAAAATAACCTATGGTTGTTGTTATTGTTGTTGTTCAATTGCCCAGCTATGTCCAACCTTTGTGACTCCATGGACTGCAGCATGCCAGGCCTCCCTGTCCCTCACCATCTCCCGGAGTTTGCCCAAGTTCATGTTCATTGCATCAGTAATGCCATCCAGCCATTTCATCCTCTGACACCCTCTTCTCCTTCTTCCCTCAATCTTTCCCAGCATCAGAGACTTTCCCAACGAGTCATCTGTTTACATCAGATGACCAAAATACTGGAACTTCAGCTTCAGCATCAGTCCTTCCAGTGAACATTCGATGGTAGTAGAAGTTAAAACTGTTTTCACTGGAGAGGACACAGGACATAGTTGCTAGGAGGCAACAGTGACTCTGTAGAGCAGGGAAAGTTCTCTTGGCTTATCTGGGTTGGGGAATGTGACTGAGGTCTACACTTACTGCTGGTATTTTGTTTCCTATGAGTATTTGTAAATAATAATGCTGCTTAAAAATATATTATTCCCCTTCACACTTCTTGCCCTGACCTGAAAAATGAATGAACAACGAGAGGAAGCAGATTTCACCATGAAATATCCGATTTTTGAAGCCATGTTTCTCTCACTCTCTGCTCTTGGGGACATTTCACTCCATGAGTACCAGTAGCCCTTCCCCCCTCTCTTACCTGAGCAGATCACATTGGCTGTGTTGCCATGGGAACAGTCAAGACCACCCAGGGCAACCACAGGACAACTCCACAGGAAGGACTCTACCCCCAAGCAGTGAAATCGGACTGTTGAGATCTGATCACCTCCTTCTACAAAATGTGGTCCTCTAGGGGTGGAGATGGCTACTCCACAGTTGAGCTGACGACAGACAACATTGGCGTTGGCCAGACTCCAGTGGGAGGCACAGAGCACTCTCCATCGTCCAGAAATGTTCATCTCCACCTGCCCCTCACACTGAGAGGAGCCGTTTGTCATGAGCCGGACTTCTGCATACACTGGTAGAGAATACAGGATTTCAGCAAAATCTTATGTTTAAAAAACCTGAACAGAGTGTTCGGGAGGTTAGTCCTGACCTGCATCTCACCTGAACAGACAACCTGAGCAGCTCCACTGTGGTGACACGTGCCCCCTGGACAGGGCACTCTGGGGCAGACCCGGAGCTCAGGCTCCTGCCCCTCACACCTGAACTCTTCAGCCCAGACCCGGCCATCAGACTCTCTGAAGGGCACGTGTCCCAGGACAGACACAGCCTTGCCACATCCAAGCTCTGCACAGATGACCTGGGCAGTGGGGAGTGTGAAGTTTCCATCAGACACTGGGGTCCAGTCTTCTCCAGAATGCACTTCTACTCGCCCTGAGCAGGGTCCTTCTCCTCCAGCCAGACGCACAAATCCTAAGGGAAACAATCAACAGCAGCAACAAACCCCATGAGTGTCCATAGTCCTCGCTTAGCACTGGAAACACACATCATAGGCAAGGATGTGAAAGCGTTTCATTTCTAGGAGTGGGGCATGGAGAGAGAAGCTGGCAGTTAGTGTCAGAATTGTATTAATATTTTCATGATCAAGTTTATGAAAAGAAACCCAGAAAAATTTGCAGTCAGTAAGAATGTATATTTTGAGGTTGATTAGGTGAGAGTCCCTTGGACTGCAAGGAGATCCAACCAGTCCATCCTAAAGGAGATCAGTCCTGGGTGTTCATTGCAAGGACTGATGCTGAAGCTGAAACTCCAATACTTTGGCCACCTCATGTGAAGAGTTGACTCATTGGAAAAGACCCTGATGCTGGAAGGGATTGGGGGCAGGAGGAGAAGGGGACGATAGAGGATGAGATGGCAGGATGATATCACTGACTCAATGGACATGAGTTTGAGTAAACTCTGGGAGTTGGTGATGGACAGTGAGGCATGGTGTGCTGTGATTTATGGGGTCGCAAAGAGTCGGACACGACTGAGTGACTGAACCTAACTGAAGGATGAGAATTCCTCATCTAGGGTCCTGGAAATGACAAGGCCCAAGGAAACTTCTTCACAGTGGGCATAAGACTTGAGCACAGAGCTGAACTAACCCAGAGTGAAGTAGGTTTATGGGATTCAATAGTTTAGAGGACTAAGAGCCAGACAAGATTAGAAGGCCATCTGAGATTTCTGGAGCTAGAATTCTGGCCAGTTTTCTCTCAGGAGCCAATAATCAAGTCACTGAGGACAGGGAACCTCATAGCGGGAGATCTATTAATTCAGGCTAGACTGTAGACAGACTCATGGCTCACAAGAGGAAAGCTAGACATCATACCAAGTCTACAAGCCTATTATGATTTGATGTATATTATAACAAGTCTATTATAATTCCACATATATTGGCATTGGAAACAGCACAATTATTTCTCATAATTCTTGATGGTGAAAAATTCCCAGAATTTCTTAAGTGACTTGATTTTGAAGAGAAGTTGTCCATAGATGAGTTTGAATATTAAGAAAGTTCAGAGAGTCATAGGAGAGGGAGGGGCTGGTCCTAGCCATCTTTCTTGAAAGCCTAGGATTTATCAAGGGAGAGAATGAATTTTCAGTGGGACTATGCAAATCAGCTGAGTTGATTACTTTCTACTAGACATGGGAATCTAAGACATGGGAATCTTTGCAAATACTAAGAAATGATTATAATTTAATGTATTTTAATCCTATGTATATGCTAACTGTGTATACCTTTCCTATTTGGATTCTTGAGAAATAGCTAGCATGCAGTAAAAAAAAAAAAGGAGAGGGAGATAAAGAGAGCAGAGAGCAAACAAGCCACTTGTAATTTAGAGATTTCCAAATGCAAAACCTCAATATGGATGAAAGATAGACAGTCTTAGAGGAAAATATTTGTCCAAGTTTTTGACACATTTTATCCACTGTGCTCCTGCCATCTGGCCACCTAACCCTGCTACCCTTTCCCATTTTACCCACTGCAGACAAGAGAACAATCTTAAATGCTACAACTGAATGGAAAGGAGATTCTGAAAGGGAAGAACATCTGTAGGAGTGGAGTGTGGGTGGGATGCGTGGTAGATTAAACCGGGAATGGATGGAGTCTAAAACTGAAAGAGATCGAACTGGTCTCATAGGGAGTTCGATCATAGGCTACTCTTTCTAATTAAATAATTTTTACTCACACCTTGTTAGTTTCTGCATTAATCCCACCAAATTATGAATTTAGAAAGAACAAATATTGCTTACATGTTATTTTAGATAGCCTGACACATGTTAGACACTCAAATATATTTAGCACAAAGTCTTATACACATCAGGATAGTCTTCCAAGACAAATTATTATTATTTCATTTTTACTTTATATTTGCTTTCAAATGGAAAAATAAGTGTGTGAACATTGCAAGAAAATTTATGAACTAGAAGGCTGATGTGAGAGGATAAGTTATTAAAAATAATAAAACCAACCATGTTCTTGTATAACAATAGAGAGAATGGGGCAGAATTTAAATATCTAACAGACACAAAGACATACACACACAGAAATTTAGTATTTGAAAAAGGTAATATTTTATATCATTAGAGAAGACATACTGTTCAATAAATAGTGCTGAAACACTTTTTGGCCTCCATTTTCCAGGTTCAGTCCATTTGCAAAAGAGACATCAACCTGAATCATAGGAGGGACCTCAGGGGCCGGGTTGTCAGGAAGGGATTCTCTCTGCACCTGTGCCTGAGCCTGGGAGAGCCCTGATTCTCTGTATCTCAGCTTCTGCTTAGGGTCCTTTGTCCCAAAGGCTATCTCACTGCTATAGCTTTGGGGCTGGATTTTATCCAGGAACCACGAGAGCATGAGGGTTTTCATCATTGTTCATGTAGATCACATACTTATTTCTCGTCCTCTGATCAAGGTGGCCCCCTCTCTTCTCCCTGTAGCTGTGATGCATCTGCCTCCAGACCAACTTTCAGCCCTCTGACTTTCAGCCTTACCCGACCCTGGACCCTCTGGCTCTTCACTCATCACTCTGGACTCCTACTGGTTTGACTGGAACAGAGCACTGTGTGGCCTGAGGTGTAGGAAATATCTCTGTAGGATGAGTTATGTGGCCTCTCAGAGGTCCACAAAGATCAAGTATCTTCCTGGAAGACCAGACCCGCCCTCGACCCTTGGGCTGCCCATGCCCCTCCAAAACCCAGAGGGGATCAGTGTGAACTTTCCATCAAGGTGCAGCAAAGGCCAAGGAGAGTGGGTCCCTAGAGGCCCAGAAATAATACCTCTGATTGGGAAATGAAATGGAGAGAGAGGAGAGGCTACAAAGGAGTCATATCTCAATCCTCTGCAGAGGTCTGATATTTAAGGAGGAGGGTGTTATTTGAAGGCAATATTGAGAATCTATTTTCATGTGGTTTATTTCAAATACAAGCACCTTTTTAGAGTCTGTTATATTCAGGAATTTTGGCCGATGTTGGGAATGTAGATCACAATAAAACAATGCTCTTATCTTTTTAGAAGTGCAGGAGAAAAACAGGTAGACAGTTTTAAGTCCTCCAAAATATTTATGAAAGACTTGGATAATCAAAGAAAGGGAAACTGCCCTTTCAGAGGGCCATTTATTTATATGAATCAATGAAACAAAGGCAAAATGAAACTGTGGTCAGATTTATCCTTGTCTGGTCTCTTGGTATACAGACATCCTGTGTCCTTAGGCACATGTAGCATCCTCCACACCACACCTGGACCCTCAGTGCTGCTCAGAGAACCCCATAGGTGCCTTTGTCAGCTCCCATTACCCTTCCATCCCTCCTAGCTATGATAACTCTCTTCCAGCTTCTTCAAAAATTATATATGACCCCTTATTTCTATTCCTAGCAAATAAACCCCCAAGTGCAATTCTTTTATATCACTGAAATCATCAGGTGTAAACTATATAAGCTCTTACTATAAAACACAGAATCAATATTTCATTGCCTCCACCTGTGATGTGTCAGTGCATGGCTAAGTGTTCTTTTAAAGTTTTGGTTTATGCAGATGTTATAAAAGAAAACATGGACAAAGAATCTTTTCTAATAACAATGGAAGGAGAAGCTATGACTCAGAGCATTTCATCCACAGTTCTCTGGTCCTACCAGCCAAATGACTATGAATATTTACATTTAAATGTGTAAAGGAGACTTGAAATTTGGCATAAATCCATAAATTGCTTTCTGATTTGTTTAATGATATCCCCTGTGCCTCCACTCCTACTGACCTAGTGCAAAATAGCGTGTCATAGGGTAACTAACAAACAACTCCACCCAGAGGTGCACCCTCACTCTTATCCCTCCCTCCTATGGGTTCACTGTGCAAAGGGGTGTGTGTGTGGTGATTTGCAAGTATTTCACTCTTCAAAAATTACATAAAAATTATGAAGATCAGTTATAATTGGAAATAATAGATTAAACTCTGTCAGCTAAGACCACTGGAGAAGAAATATCAGAGATTGACAAGAGGAAAGTAGGAAAGTAGTTAAAGCCCATCACTCAGAGATAACTGTGCCCTCCGGGAGGATGGGTAGATGTCTTAGACCTCTCTAACTCGGCCATCTTCTATCGCCAGGTGACCAGACACCAACTTCCTTGGAGCTTTCTACTTTCTCAGCCCATGCACAATGCACTGACCGTACCTGAGCAGACGACCCCAGCATCCTCAGCATGCTCACAGTCGTGCCGCCCCCAGCCCCGGGAAGGGCACCTCCACACGTGGGACTCCTTTCCTCCGCAGTTCAGATCATCCAACCAGATGGGCCCTGATCCCTGACCTAACTGAGCAAATTTCAAGGCATTGAGGGCTCCTCCACAGCCCAGCTGCCTGCACACCACGCGGGCATCGTCCAGGTCCCAGCCGTCATCACAGATGGTGCCCCAGGAGCCCTGGTCAAGGATCTCCACTCTCCCGGAGCAGGAACCGCCCCCGTCCACCAGGCGGAGCTGTTTGCTGCCTACGGAGAGAGAAATGAGACAATGCGGGATTGATTGGGGCGTGGGGCCCTGGGATGGGGTGGTGGGGATAAGAATCTTCTGGTCCTGAGTCTCCTCTGAGGCTGCAGAGCCTTCTGGTTGAGACACGCAGTTTTTGCATTTGGGCAAGCTCCTGGGTCTGATTTCTTATAGCAGCAATGAGAATAATAAGGTCGAAAATGGGCAAAAATAGGAAATACTACTCTACTGAGTAGTGTGAGACAGACGATGTCACCCAAGTCCTATCGATATTAACCTTCTGATTTGTAGAGTTCTGCATTGTTGTTTTTGAGTCACCAAGTCATGTCCAACTCTCTTGCAACTGTATGGGCAGTAGTCTGCCAGGCTTCTCTGTCCATGGGATTTCCCAGGCAAGAATACTGGAGTAAGTTGCCATTTCCTTCTCCAGGGGATCTTCCCAACCCATGGATCAACCAGGCATCTCCTGCACGGGCAGGTAGATTCTTTAACACTGAGCCACCAAGGAAGCCAGAAAAATGTCTCTCTAGTCAAAGTTATGGTTTTTCCAGTAGTCATGTATGAATGTGAGAGTTGGACTATAAAGAAAGCTGAGCACCGAAGAATTGATGCTTTTGAACTGTGGTGTTGGAGAAGACTCTTGAGAGTCCCTTGGACTGCAAGGAGATCCAGTCAATCCTAAAGGAAATCAGTCCTGAATATTCATTGGAAAGACTGATGCCGAAGCTGAAACTCCAATACTTTGACCACCTGATGGGAAGAACTGACTCATTGGAAAAGACCTTGATGCTGGGAAAGATTGAAAGCAGGAAGAGAAGGAGATGACAGAGGATGAGATGGTTGGATGGTATCACCGACTCAATGGACATGAGTTTGAGCAAGATCCGGGAGTTGGTGATGGACAGGGAAGCCTGGCGTGCTGCAGTTCATGGGATCACAAAGAGTCAGACATGACTGAGTAACTGAACTGACTAATAAATAAATAAGAAAAATTTAAACATTCTAGAGAAAAATAAAAATGGTAATGAAAGCTATCATAAAGTCTTCTAAAATAACTAAATATTTACTTCTTTATCACTCCCTGCATCTAATAACAAATATAAAAACAGACATACAGACATCTACAAATGTATACACACACACACACACACACACACACATACACACAAAACCCTACCTGAATTAAAGTTTCACTAGAGGAAGGACTTTGCATATCTTATTTACCCTGTGTTTCTATTGGGACAGTGCCTACATATTGTATGCACTCATTCAACAAGATTCAACAAGTATGTATATGGAGAACCTTTTCTAAATACCATGAGAGTTGCTAAATAAGTATTTATTGAATGAAAGTGTAGATGAATAAAATTCAGTGAAACAGTCATTTAGCTTCATGCTAATCAGTGAGATATTAATAGCAAAGCAAATATAAGTTAAAGGTAATGGTTTGTAATAATAAATAGTGCATATTAAAAATAATTTACCACACAGCATTGCTACTAGGTAAGCATTGTTGGGTTTCCCCAGTGGCTCAGTGGTAAGGAATCTGCTAGATATGCAGGAGATGCAGGTTTGACCCCTGGGTCAGGAAGATCCCCTGGAGAAGGAAATAGCAACCCACTCCAGGATTCTTGCCTGGGAAATCCCATGGATAGAAGAGCCTGGCAGGCTACTCCATGGGGCGGAAAAGAGGTGAACACAACTTAGTGACTAAACAACAACATACTTCCAGCACTAAAGTTAATGTCATGAGGATGTAATGTACATTATGGGGAGTACAGTTAATGTGGGCATCTGTGGGTGCTCAGTCTTGTCCATCTGTGTGTGACCCATGGACTGTAGCTTGAGAGGCTTCTCTAGCCATGGGATTTCCCAGGCAAGAATACTGGAGTGAGTTGCCATTTCCTTCTCCAGGAGAGCTTCACAACCCAGGGAGGGAACCCACATCTCTTATGTTTCCTGCATTGGAAAGGGGATTCTTTACCATTAATGTCACCTGGGTTAATACTGTATCTTATATGAGAAAGTTGGTAACAAAGTACACCTTACAAGTTCTCATCACAAGAAAAAAGGAAGGGCTTCCCTAGTGGTCCAATGGTTAAGAATCCACCTTGAATGCAGGAGACACTGGTTCTATCTCTGGCCCAGGGAGATCCCACATGCCGCAGGGCAACTAAGACTGCGGGCCACAGTTACTAAGCCTGTGCTCTGGAGCCCTCGGCCCAGAACTACTGAGCTTGTGTGCAGCCACTCCTGAAGCCCTCACGCCCTGGAGCCAGGGCTCCACCACAGGAGAAGCCTGCAGAGCACAACGAGGGACCAGACCCTGCTCAACACAACTAGAGAAAGACTGTGCACAGCAAGGAAGATGCAGCACAGCCAAAAACAAACATTGAAAAGCTGGTAGCTATACTATCCTTAGGATAGTCAACATTTTCCAATACATACAAACACATAAGCATTTGTGTGTTGTACACCTGCAACTAAATACTAATACTGTTATGTGAATTATTTGTCAAATGCAAGTTTTTTAAAAATAGTTTTGGAACATGTGGATTAAGTCAGTTCCATCTTAACTTCTGAGTTAAATTCACCCATTCCAGTTCATTTTAGTTCACTGATTCTTAAAATGTTGATGTTCACTCTTGCCATCTCCTGTTTGACAATTTCCAATTTGCCTTAATTTGTGGACCTAACATTCCAGTTTCCCATGCAATATTGCTCTTTAGACCATTGGACTTTACTTCCATCCCCCATCACATTCACAACTGGGTGTTGTTTACCTTTGGCTCTGTCTTTTCATTCTTTCTGGAGTTATTTCTCCACGCTACTCCAGTAGCCTACCAACCTGGGGAGTTCATCTTTCGGTGTCATACCTTTTTGCCTTTTCATACTGTTCATGGAGTTCTCAAGGAAAGAATACTGAAGTGGTTTTCCATTCCCTTCTCCACTGGACCACATTTTGTCAGAACTCTCCACTGTGACCTGTTCATCTTGGGTGGCCCTACACAGCATAGCTCATAGTTTCATAGAGCTAAACAAGGCTCTGGTTCATGTGATCAGTTTGGTTAGTTTTCTTTGATTGTGGTTTTCATCCTGTCTGCCCTCTGATGGATAGGGATAAGAGGTTAGTGGAAGTTTCCTGATGGGAGAGACTGACTGAGGGGGAAACTGGGTCTTGTTCTGATGGGCAGGGCCATGTTCAGTAAATCTTTCATCCAATTTTCTGTTGATGGGTGGGGCTGTGTTCCCTCCCTGTTGCTTGACCTGAGGCCAAACCATAGTGGAGGTGATGAAGATAGTGGTGACCTCCTTCAAAAGGTCCCATGCACCTACTGCTGCACTCAGTGCCTCCGACCTTGAAGCAGGCCACCGCCGACCCACGTCTCTGCCAGAGACACCTGGACTCTCATGGGCATGTCTGAGTCAGTCTCCTCTGGGGTCACTGCTCCTATCTCCTGGGTCCTGGTGCAAACAGATTTTGTTTGTGCCCTCCAAGAGTCTGTTTCCCCAGCCCTGTGTATTTTCCGGTGGTTCTATGGTGGGGTTAATGGCAACCTTCTCCAAGAGGGCTTATGCCATACCCAGGTCTGCTGCACCCAGAGCCCCTGCAGAATGGCACTGCTGACCAGCACTGCCACAGGAGACACTCAGACACAGTTCTGGCTCAGTCTCACTAGGGAAAACCACTAGACAATTCAGGTATGACCTAAATCAAATCCCATATGATTATACAGTAGAACTGACAAATAGATTCAACAGATTAGATCTGATATAGTGCCTGATGAACTATGGATGGAGGTTTGTGACATTGTACAGGAGGCAATGATCAACATCATTCCCCAAGAAAATAATGCAAAAAGCAAATGACTGTCTGAGAAGGCCTTACAAATAACTGTGAAAAGAAGAGAAGCAAAAAGAAAAGGAGAAAAGGAAAATTATACCTATTTGAAAGCAGAGTTCCAAACAATAGCAAGGAGAGATAAGAAAGTCTATCTCAGTGCAAAGAAATAGAGGAAAACAATAGAATGGGAAAGACTAGAGATCTCTTCAAGAAAATTAGAGACACTAAGGGAATGTTTCATGCAAAGATGAGTGCAATAAAAGACAGAAATGGTATGGACCTAACAGTCAGTCATTCAGTCACTCAGTCATGTCTGACTCTTTGCAACAACATGAACTGCAGTACACCATGCCTCCCTGTCCATCACCAACTCCCAGGTCCACCCAAACCCATGTCCATGGAGTCTGTGATGCCATCCAACCATCCTATCCTCTGTTGTCCCCTTCTCCTCCTGCCCTCATTGTTTTAGCATCAGGGTCTTTTCAAATGAGTCAGCTCTTTGCATCAGGTGGCCAAAGTATTGGAGTTTTAGCTTCAGCATCAGTCCTTCCAATGAACACCAAGGACTGATCTCCTTTAGGATGGACTGGTTGGATCTCCTTGCAGTCCAAGGGACTCTCAAGAGTCTTCTCCAACATCACAGTTCAAAAGTATCAATTCTTCAGTGCTCAGCTTTCTTTATAGTCCTTCTCTCACATCCATACATGACCACTGGAAAAACCATAGCCTTGACTAGATAGACCTTCGTTGGCAAAGTAATGTCTCTGCTTTTCAATATGCTGTCTAGGTTGGTCACAACTTCCTTTCCAAGGAGTAAGTGTCTTTTAATTTCATGGCTGAAATCACCATCTGCAGTGATTTTGGAGCCCAGAAAAATAAAGTCAGCCACTGTTTCCACTGTCTCTCCATCTATTTGCCATGAAGTGTTGGGGCCAGATGCCATGATCTTTGTTTTCTGAATGTTGAGCTTTAAGCCAACGAGTTCACTGTCCTCTTTCACTTTCCTCAAGAGGCTCTTTAGTTTTTCTTCACTTTCTGCCATAAGGGTGGTGCCATTTGCATATCTGAGGTTATTGCTATTTCCCCCGGCAATCTTGATTCCAGCTTGTGCTTCTTCCATCCCAGCATTTCTCATGATGTACTCTGCATATAAGTTAAATAAGCAGGGTGACGATATACAGCCTTGACATACTCCTTTTCCTATTTGGAGCCAGTCTGTAGTTCCATGTCCAGTTCTAACTGTTGCTTCCTGACCTGCATACAGGTTTCTCAAGTGGCAGGTCAGGAGGTCTGGTATTCCCATCTCTTTCAGAATTTTCCACAATTTATTGTGATCCACACAGTCAAAGGGTTTGGCATAGTCAATAAAGCAGAAATTGATGTTTTTCTGGAACTCTCTTGCTTTTTTGATGATCCAGCAGATGTTGGCAATTTGATCTCTGGTTCCTCTGTCTTTTCTAAATCCAGCTTGAACATCTGGAAGTTCACAGTTCACATATTGCTGAAGCCTGGCTTGGAGAATTTTAAGCATTACCTTACTAGCATCTGAGATGAGTGCAATTGTGTGGTAGTTTGAGCAGTCTTTGGCATTGCCTTTCTTTGGGATTGGAATGAAGGCTGACCTTTTCCAGTCCTGTGGCCACTGCTGAGTTTTCCAAACTTGCTGGCATATTGCGTTCAGCACTTTCACAGCATCACCTTTCAGGATTTGAAATAGCTCAACTGGAATTCCATCACCTCCACTAGCTTTGTTCATAGTGATGTTTCCTAAGGCCCACTTGACTTCACATTCCAGGATGTCTGGCTCTAGGTGAGTGATCACACAATCATGATTATCTGGGTCATAAAGATTTTTTTGTACAGTTCTTCTGTGTATTCTTGCCACCTCTTCTTAATATCTTCTGCTTCTGTTAGGTCCCTACAATTTCTGTCCGTTATTGAGCCCATCTTTAGGTAAAATGTTCCCTTAGTATCTCCAATTTTCTTGAAGAGGTCTCTAGTCTTTCCCATACTATTGTTTCCTCTATTTCTTTGCACTGATCACTGAGGAAGGCTTTCTTATCTCTCCTTGCTATTCTATGGAACTCTGCATTCAAGTGGGAATATCTTTCCTTTTCTCCTTTGCTTTTGGCTTCCCTTCTTTTCACAGCTATTTGTAAGGCCTCCTCAGGCAGCCATTTTGATTTTTTGCATTTCTTTTTCTAGGGGATTGTCTTGATTCCTGTCTCCTGTACAATGTCATGAACCTCCATCCATAGTTCATCAGGTACTGTGTATATCAGACCTAGTGCCTTAAATCTATTTCTTACTTCCACTGTATAGTCATTAGGGATTTGATTTAGGTCATACCTAGTGGTTTTCTCCATTTTCTTCAATTTCAGTCTGAATTTGGCAATAAGGAGTTCATTATCTGAGTCATAGTAAGCTCACAGTCTTGTTTTTGCTGAATGTATAGAGCTTCTCCAAAGAAGAAGCCAAAGAAGCCAAAGAGCTTCTCTTTGGCTGCAAAGAATGTAATCAATCTGATTTCAATGTCGACCATATGTCAAGAGAACACACTGGACCTAACAGAAGCAGAAGGTATTAAGAAGAGGTGGCAAGAATACACAGAAGAACTATAAGAAAAAGAACTTCAGGGCCCAGGAAACCATGATGGTGTGATCACTCACCTAGAACCTGACATCCTGGAATACGAAGTGGGCCTTAGGAAGCATCACTATGAACAAAGCTAGTGGAGGTAATGAAATTCCACTTGAGCTATTTCAAGTCCTAAAAGATAATGCTGTTAAAGTCCTTCACTCAATATGCCAGCTAGTTTGGAAAACTAAGCAGTGGCCACAGGACTGAAAAAAGTCAGTCATCATTCCAATTCCAAAGAAAGGCAATGCCAAAGAATGTTCAAACTACCACACAGTTGCACTCATCTCACACCCTAGCAAAGTAATGCACAAAGTTCTTCAATCCAGGCTTCAAGAGTAGGTGAACGTGAACTTCCAGATGTTCAAGCTGGATTTAGGAAAGGCAGAGGAACCAGATATCAAATTGCAAACATCCACTGGATCATCAAAAAAGCAAGAGAGTTCCAAAAAAATATCTACTTTTGCTTTATTCACTATGCCAAAGCCTTTGACTGTGTGTATCACAACAAACTGTGGAAAAGTCTGAAAGAGATGGGAATACCAGACCACCTGACCTGCCTCCTGAGAAATCTGTATGCAGGTGAAGAAACAACAGTCAGAACTGGACATGAAACAACAGACTGGTTCCAAATTGGGAAAGGAGTACATCAAGGCTGTATATTGTCACTCTGCTTATTTAACTTATATGAAGAGTACATCATGTGAAATGCCAGGCTGAAAGAAGCACAAGCTGGAATCAAGATTGCTAGGAGAAATATCAATAACCTCAGATACACAGATGACACCACCCTTATGGCAGAAAGCAAAGAAGAACTAAAGAGCCTCTTAATGAAACTGAAAGAAGAGAGTGAAAAAGTTGACTTAAAACTCAGCATTCAGAAAACTAAGGTCATGGCATCTGGTCCATCACTTCATGACAAATAGATGGGGAAACAATGGAAACAGTGACAGTCTTTATTCTTGGGGGCTCCAAATCACTGCAGATGGTGATTGCAGCCATGAAATTAAAAGATGCTTGCTCCTTGGAAGAAAAGCTATGACCACCCTAAACAGCATATTAAAAATCAGAGACATTCCTTTACCAACAAAAGTCCATCTAGTCAAAGCTATGAATATCCCAGTATTCATGTATGGGTGTGACAGTTGGAATGTAAAGAAAGCTGAGTGCTGAAGAATTGATGCTTTTGAACTGTGGTGTTGAAGACTCTTGAGAATCCCTTGAACACCAAGGAGATCCAACAGGTCCATTCTAAAATAAATGAGTCCTGAATATTCATTGGAAGGACTGATGCTGAAACTGAAACTCAAATACTTTGGCTACCTGATGTGAAAAGCTGACTCATTTGAAGACCCTGATGTTGGGAAAGATTGAAGGCTGGAAGAGAAGGGGACGACAGAGGATGAGATGGTTGGATGGCATCACTGACGCGATGGATATGAGTTTGATTTGGCTCCGGGAGTTTGTGATGGATAGGGAAGCCTGGCGTCCTGCAGTCCATGGAGTCGCAAGGAGTCCAACACCACTGAGTGACTTAATTGAACTGGTCTTAACTTCATTTTGTGGACCCATGTTAAATTCATGACTTAAATATGAAAATATAAAATCTTACTATTAACATTCTGTGGGTTTAAGACAGACACAGAAACAGACAGTAATTCACCTGCACATGAGATGTAGGCTTCCTCCATTGGAGAGCATGAACTGCAATTCCAAGGGTCAGAAGGACACTGCCAGAAAGAGGTATCCGTGTTCTGACACCGGATTCCATCTACCCACCGGGGTCTAGAACCTTCTCTAACAGCAACAGAAGTGTTGAGACTTCCACTGTCCCCACAGCCAAGCTGTCTGCAGATCACGGACACGGTGATGTCTTCCATGGGGCTTCGGCAGACACTGCCCCAGGTCCCATTGTAGAAAACTTCCAGCCACCCAGCACACTGTTGGTCTTCGCTCACCATCCTGAGGGCCAGGAACTCTAAGATTGAAAGGGAGGAATCAGGACTGGTGAGAACTTCGCTCTTTGTTCTGGGTTTTCCTCTCTCCCAGAAATAGTGGCCATTCCACCCTGAACCAGCTGAGGAGATACTCATTAAGTGATAAGACTGAAAGTTGTCTCCCTTTTACTTGACTTTGTCCATTTGTGTCTATATTTTTAGACATTTCTACCACCATGATGTAGTGAATATGAACAGAGAGGAAGAGCAACCTGGGCACCTGTAAGGGAAGGGAGCTGAATTCTGCTTCCTGATAAAACCTCTAAGGGTGTGAAAAGGATGTGATATAATATTGGGGAGGTGGCAGAATAATGAACCGTCAGATGTCTCATCCAAATCCCTGGAACCATGAATATGTTATCTTACCTGGCAAAAGGGATTTCACTGATGTGATTAAGGTTAAGAATCTTGGGATGGTGATATTAAGTTGGAATATTGTGGGTTAACTATGTGAACCCAGTCTAATCACATTCTTATTGGATTGGTCAGAAAGTTCCTTTGGTTTTTAAGTCAAAACAAAAGACATTTTTCACGTTCACCAAGAACTTTATTGAACAGCATATTCATCATTTTGTTCCACTACCTTCTGCCGTTTTCAGGCAACTTCAAAATTCCCTCTTCCCAAAACTTTTACTTTCTAAGCAAAGAACTATTCCAAGCATGTTTTATAGTCTTCCAGGGAATTTAAATTTTTTCCATTAAGAGAATTTTGTAAAGATCTAAATGAATGGAAAGCTAAAACTGCATTGTCTGGTAAACACAGCTGATGAATCAGAACTAGCCAAACTGTGGCAGTTTTTGCCTGGTCTACAAAGACGTATGTGATCTTGCATTATCCTGATGGAAGATTATGCATTTTCTCTGGATCAGTTCTGAATGCTTCATTAAGTGCGGCTTTCAGTTGGTCTAATGGGGAACAGTACTTGTTGGAATTATCATTTGGTTTTATGGAAGGTACTTCCTTAATAGAGGACTCCATTCCAATACCACCACATACACAACATCACCTTTCTTTGGAAGAAGACTGGCCTTTGGTTGGTTGGTGGTGGTTCATTTTACTTGCCCCACAATCTCTTCCATTCCACATTATTGTGCAGTATCCACTTTTTATCACCCATCACAATTTGTTTTAAAAGCAAAATGTTTTCATTATGTTTAAGTAGAGAATCTCATATAGAAATATTGCCATGTTTTTTTTCACTTATGTGAAACCCAAACATCAAAGCAATTAATATAACCAAGCTGGTACAAATGACTTTTGGTGCTGGATTTGGACGTTTTGAGTATGTTGGCTATCTCCTGCATGGTTTAAGGTTGATTGTCTTCAAGTAATATCTCAATTAGATTGCTATCAACTTCAACTGGTCTACCCTACTGTGCAGTACCGTCCAGTGAGAAATCTCCAACACAAAACTTAATAAATCACTTTTGATGAATGTGATCAGTCACCACACTTCCATACACTCTACAAATTTGTTTTGCATCTCAGTTGTGTTTCTAACCTTTCCTGAAATAATAAAGCATGATATATTGAAAATGTTGCTTTTTTTCTTCCATTTTCAATATTAAAAAAGCTACACAAAAATTCACCAATTTTTTTTTAAAGATGCATGTTGATATGAAAGCTGCCACAAAACAATCTAACAAAATGGTTTCAAATGAAGTGAAAGACAACTAAGTTACTAGATCATCTTACAGGAAAAAAACGGAGGAAGCTTTTGGCCAAACCAATAGAAGCACTCTTTCTTGGCTCTGGCTCCAGGGAGGTGTGACTCTGGATAATGGTTAAAGACCTGCAGCATTGCTGGTCTGATGATGGATGAAGGGGGGCTATAAGCAAAGGAATGCAAATTGTTTGAAAAGAAACTTGATATAAAAAACGGGATTCTTCACCAAAGTCTCAGAAGTAATGTGGCCCTGCTGAAATCTTAATTCCAACAGGGAGATCCTGTTGAACATCGACCCTACAGAACCCCAAGGCAATAAATAAATATTGTTTTCAACCACGATGTGGTAATTTGCTACAGAAACTAGTACCATGGACTTAAGATTTTCGTCCCACATGTAAGGCAAGGTGAATCCTACTTTCAACTGGAAATTCTAAGAAACGGCTCTGCCAGGAAACTCTGCTGAGAGGAAAGGACTAGAAGGTCCGCTGCTACAGGAGGAAGTGAAGGCACCTAGTCTTCACGTCAGCTGGAAAGATCGGATCCATGGGAGGAAGCTTCCATCTCTGGTTCTTTCAGCATCTCTCCCTCAGAGCTCAGACCCCCATCCTCCAGGGCCCCACCCCTCCCCCAGCCTGCGGACTGTGTGCAGCACCCACCTGAGCAGACGACCCCCGCGTCCTGCTTGTGTCTGCAGTCGTGCCGCCCCCAGCCCCGGGAAGGGCACCTCCACACGTGAGACTCCTTTCCTGTGCAGTTCAAGTCGTTCAGCCAGATGGGCCCTGATCCCGCCCCGAAGTGAGCTGACCCCGTGGCATTGAGGGCTTCTCCACAGCCCAGCTGCCTGCACACCACGCGGGCATCGTCCAGGTCCCAGCCATCATCACAGATGGTGCCCCAGGAGCCCTGGTCAAGGATCTCCACTCTCCCGGCGCAGGGACCGCCCCCGTCCACCAGGCGGAGCTGTCTGCTGTCTGAGGAGAGAGAGAAACGGGACAATGGGGCGTTGATGGCGGCGGGGGCGGGGAAAATGTTCTTCTCTCCTGTGGGACCCTCACCTGAGCAGTAGGGGGCGCTCTCGTCTGAGGCTACAGAGCCTGCTGGTTCAGACACGGAGTCGTTGCACGGGGGCAGCACCTGGGTCTGGTTTCCTGTAGAAACAGCAATGATCAGAGGATTGGTGGATTGAAGAACAGGAAATTGAATTAAGCTAAATAACGACCTAGTGTTAAAGTCTGATATAAACAATGTAACAGTAAGGTTATCATAATCTTAGGGCTCACCATCTCTAGGGAGAGTTGTGCTTCTGACAGCACCACAATTGGTTTCAGCCAACCATTGCACTAAGAATAAGTTAAATAAGCTCTTTTGTCTCTAAATCTATCCATAAACAGGAAAAAGCAAAATAAAATCTTTCCCAAAGGGATTCTACCACTTTTTCATCTACAGTGTCTATTCCTAAAAACAATACAGATATAAAAGAAATCGCGTAGAAAACCAAGAGGAGAAAGACATTGGAAAGAATTTCCCAAGTTATTCAGCTACTAGAGTTTTCTGATGGAGAATTTAAATAGCCGTGATTGACAGCCTCATGGAGTTAATTGACAAAAGAAATTGACAAAATAACAACAGATAAAAATTCTAGAGCTAAAAAAAAAATTCTAGAGTCGAAAAACTTAACAGCCATTATTAAGAATTAAAGGATGAGAGATTCAACACATTAGCTTGGCATAAGGTAGAAACAGCAAACAGAAGATCAGAGGACAAATAGTCTTCTATTTAGAGATACAGGTCACGTAATAAGTGTCCTGGTTGCTGTTGCTGTTGCTCAATCATGTCTGACACTTTTTGAGGATCATATGGACTGTAGTCCACCAGGCTCCTCTGTCCATAGGATTTCTCAGGCAAGAATATTGGAGTGGGTTTCCATTTCTTTCTCCAGGGAATCTTCAAGAACCAGGGGCGGAACTTGTGTTTCCTGACTTGGCGGGTGGGTTCTTTACCACTGAGCCACCAGGGAAGCGTGTCCTGTTTATATTTCTATATAATAAATTTTCCCATAAAACTTAGCCACTTAAGCAAAAAAATATACTTCATTTTGCTTAAGACTTGCTGGGTAAGTAATTTGGGAAAGATCCCACTTGGCAGTTCTGCCTTAGAGTCTTTCATGTGGTTGCACTTAGATGTCATCTGGGGCTGAAGTCATCTGATGACTTGACTGAAGTGTGGTTACATAAGGAAATCCCTTGAAGCATTTTAGGGGTAAAGAGACATCATGTTTGCAACCTAATTCAGAAAGATTTTACATATTCATGGAGAAATGTGGTTGGAGGGGGACAGAGAACGAAAGACAGAAACAGAGATAGAGAGAGATGTCAATGGGGGGGAGAGATTAAAACAGAATACTAACATTGGGAAATACAGCTAAAGGTCTTCTAGAGTCGTATATTATTCTTACACCTTTTCTGTAAGTCTTAAATTACATTAAAACTTAAAAAAAAAGGAAAAGTAAAAAGTCAGAGATAAATCATTCCTAGGACACTTCGACTAAAAGTGAAGTGAAATCACTCAGTCGTGTCCAACTCTTTGTGACCCCATGGACTGTAGCCTACCAGACTCCTCTGTCCATGGGATTTTCCAGGCAAGAACACTGGAGTGGGTTGCCATTTCCTTCTCCAACTAAAAGAAATACTTATAACATCAAAAGCATAAAATGCCTAGGAGCAAAATCTAGCAAAAGATGGGTAAGACTTCTGAGACCTAACTGAATGGAGGGATATATATAATGTCAATGAATTGGAAGATTCAACATCATCAGTCAATCACCTCAAATTTCTGGGTAGATTAACTCTAATCTCAAACAAAATACACTTATGCTTTTATTCTTTTTTGGTGAAAAATGACAAGCTGAGGGACGTCTCTCCTGGTCCAGTGATTGAGAATCAACCATGCAATGCAGAGGACTCAGGTTCGATCCTTGGTGTGAGAACTAAGATCCCACATGCCACAGAGGATCTCAGCGAGAGCTTCACAACTAGGCAGTCCATGTGTCATAACAGATTCCACAAGAGGTAATGAAGATCCATACACTGCAACTAATGCTCAACACCATCAAATAAATGCATATGTTTTTAAAATGAAAATCTGATTCCAAAATTGAAATAAAATACAAAAGAACAAGAATGACCAACACAGTTGACCTAAAAAGCAACAAAAGTAGAAGAGTTAATAATATAAAGTAACTCTTATACATAGAAATTATCCAGACTTACTATAAAGTTACAATAATTAAGAAAATGCAGTATTGGTGCAAGGATAGAAAAATGATACAATGGAATAAAAAAGAGTCTTAAAAAAGACATATGCTCTTATTATGACAAAGTTGGCACTGCAGTGGGGGAAAAAGTCTTCTCAGAAAAAGATTCTGAGTCAGTTCGATGTCATATGAAATTTGGTCTTAACTTACATAGATATCAGTTGCAGAAGGGATGCACAATTCTACCCAAGAGAAAAATAATTAAACTTCTACAAGATACTCTTGGAGAATGTTTTTACGGTCTTGGAGTAGACAAAGTTCTTTTTAAAGGATATAAGAAGCATTAAATGTAAAGGAAGAAGTTAGTAAGCAACAATTTCTTAAGATTAAGAGATTGGCTCATCAAAGGACACCATACAATTAAAAAAATGAAAATGAAAGACCAAAGGTTAAACACACAGGATAAATAACATGTTTGCACCCAAAGTCATTGTCATGGTAAGTTGTAGCATCATTTTTGTAATAGTCAAGAATAGGAAACAACTCAAATCTCTACTATCTATTGTGGAATGACTCAATTCATGCTCGTGTGATCATTCAAAGACATACTCTACTGTAATAAAAATTAATAAAATGCTTCTATAAGCAACATCACGAGTGAATCTCAAATATAATGGTGACTCGATGTTATACACAAAAGAAAACAAACTGCATAATTTTATACTCAGCTAAAAAAAATGATAAAATACTCTATGGTAGTAGAAGTTAGGAAGGCAGTCTTAGCTGGAGAGTAGGGAGACACAGTCATGGGGAAGCAACCGTAACTGTGGTGCTGAGGATATTCTCTTTGCTGATCTGGGTACACGACTGAAGCCTACACTTACTGCTTATACATTCTTTTCTATGATTATATTTAAATAATACTGTTACTTAAAATTACATTATTTCTCCTTACCACTTCTTGCCCTGACTTGGAAAACGAATGAACAATGAGAAGAACCACATTTCACCATGAAATATCTGACTTTTGACGCCAGTTTCCTGTCACTCTCTGCTCTTGGGGACATTTCACTCCAGGAGCATCCCGAGTACCAGTAGCCCTTCAATCTCTCTTACCTGAGCAGATCACAGAGGCCGTGTTGCCATGGGAACAGTCAGGACCACCCAGGACAGTCACAGGACAACTCCACAGGAAGAACTCCACCCCGGAACAGTGAAAACGGACTGTTGAGATCTGCTCACTTCCTTCCACACAGCGTGGCCCTCTAGGGATGGAAACGGCGACTCCACAGCCGAGCTGACGACAGACAACATTGGCGTTGGCCAGACTCCAGTGGGAGGCACAGAGCGCTCTCCATCGTCCAGAAAAGTTCATCTCCACCTGCCCCTCACACTGAGAGGAGCCATTTTTCATGAGTCGGACTTCTGTGTACATTGGTAGAAGAAGACAGGGTTTCAACAAAGTCTTATTTTCTCACCTGAACAAGGTAAGCAGAGAGGTTATAAACCTGATCTACATCTCACCTGAACAGACAACCTGAACAGCTCCACTGTGGTGACACGTGCCCCCTGGACAGGGCACTCTGGGGCAGGACCAGAGCTCAGGCTCCTCCCCTTCACACCTGAACTCTTCAGCCCAGACCCGGCTATCTGAGTCTCTGAAGGGGACGTGTCCCAGGACAGACACAACCTTGCCACATCCCCGTTCTGCACAGATGACCTGGGCAGTGAGGAATGTGAAGTTCCCATCAGACACTGGGGTCCAGTCTTCTCCAGAATGCACTTCTACTCGCCCTGAGCAGGGTCCGTCTCCTCCAGCCAGACGCACAAATCCTAAGGGAAACAAACAAGCAAAACCAGTGAATGTTCTTGATCCTGACTTGACAAATGAAAACAGCAGATCACAGACATTGATGTGAATGCTCTTCTTTTCCAGGAGTGGGGCATAGATAGATAATTTGATAGTTGGTTTCAGAATTGCCTTTTCATGAACAAGATTCTGAAGAGAAATACAGAATAATTTGCAGGGTCAGTTGGGATGACTGTATCCCAACAATGTATACTCTGAGAATGGTTAAAAATATGAATTCCTTATCTACAGGCCTGGAAACTACCAAGCTCAAGACCTATCATCAGAAATGGCTGAATACCAGGAACATGTACTTTATCATTGGTTGGAGGAGTGAATTTTTCACATTTAGGAGCCCAGAACTACGGAGCCCAAGGAAATTGCATAATGTGTTGGCACTCAAACATGAATGCAGACATATAAAGAACAGAACCACCCCAGAAAGGTATGGACTATGACAGAATAGAGATCTGTCATCTAGACAAAGTTAGAAAATTTTCCTGACACCTGTGAGGCTATTATTTTGAATAGTTTTCTTTCCCAGGGGCTAGTCCTCAAGTGACTTAGGTAAGGAGAATCATGAAGCAGGATCTAAGAGTGCATGCCAACCTGTAGGAAGGTTGTCTGGGAGTAGAAATATAGACATTATAAATAATTGACATTCATGATTTTTATATTTTTCTGATAATTTTTAATGGCAAAAATTCCAAGAATTTTGTAGGTGACTTCAGTGGGAAAGAACATGAGTTAAGAAAGCTCAGAGAGTCATAGGAGAGGGGGTATGGTCCTAACCACCACTCTTGAAACCCCAGGATTTGTCAATAACCTTGGGAGAGAGTGAGTTCTGATTGGAAGTTTCAGGACTGTGAGTTTGCCAAACAGTTCCTACTACAGGTATTTCTTCTGACTCAGAAATCACAGAAAATGCTAAGGGGTGATATTTAACTGATTTTAACTCTATTATTGTGCTTTTTCTGTATCCATATTTGATATCAAGATGATATAAAAGGACATTTCCCTGCTCTCATTCTCCCACAGAAACATGGTGCCCCCAGCAACATGCATACTAACTTCAGACAGAACTGTGGACCCAGAATCAGCTTCATGATGTTGCTCCAACTGTGCACCACCATGGTCCTGGGAAGTCCTTTCTGCCCAGATATCCAGAAGCAGGCACAACCTGTTGGCAACTCTGGTAATAGGATGGCAAACTGCAGACCTGAGTATGGATTATGAAGCAGCCTTTTGACTTAGGTCCAGACCCATTCTACCACCATAGGGAGGCAATACTGACCATTCAGGAACCCAGAGAAAACCACACCCATCCATGCCTTTGCTACACACCCACTGACTGTAGACCCCAAAGCAGCTCCAGGAGCAGCCACATAACCTGACTCCAGCTTTGCTAGTCCATGATTCCAGAGGCAGTCCTATCAGTTCAAGGACAAGGCAGTAAATATTTACTTGTGGAAACTAGTCTGTAAAGTCTGGAAGAAGTGTCTGCTCCTTCAAATGCACAGTCACCAGTGCAAGCCTACTCAGATCATGAAGAATCTAGCAAACATGACACCACGAGAGGAAACTAATAAAGCTCCAAAACTGATCCTAAAGAAATAGAGATCTATGAACTGCTTGATACAAAATTCAGATTCATTGTTTTGAAGCTCAATGACCTACAAGAGAATGCAGAGAGACAAGGAAACACAATCAGGAAAACTATACATGAACAAAATGAGAAGCTTCATTAAGAACTAGAAAACATAAATAAAAGAACCTAACAGAAATACTAGAGATCAAGGATTCGATAATTGAATTACAAATCCAAGGGAAAGCATCAAGGAAACTCTACATGGAAACCAAAGAGTCAGTAAGCTTGAAGACATTCCATTTGAAATTAGCAGGTTAGAAAAACAAAAAGAAAAAACAGTGAACAGAATACATAGCACACATGGGATACCACTGGCAATATACATATATATTTGAGAATCCCAGTAGAAAAAAAGGAGCAGAAAGCTTATTCAAAGAAATAATAACTGAGAAATTCCCAAATCTAGGGAGGGAAATGGACATCTTGATTCATGAAGCCTATGAGTTCCCAAATAGATGGAACCCAAAGAGGTCCACACCAACACATACTATGATTAAATTACCAAAGTTTAAGAAAAAGAGAAATTTTTGAAAACAGAAAAAAAGTGACTTGTCACCAAGAAAAACCCTTTAAAACTAGAAACCTTGAAGGCCAAGAGAGCAGCATGATACATCAAAAGTACCACAAGAAAAAAACCTTGCCAACCCAATCATCAAAGCTTTACATGGCTAAACTGTCCTTTAAAAATGGGGGTATTAGATATATACACACACACAAAAGGGCTTCCCAGGTTTCTCAAAGGTAAAGAATTAGCCTGCCATTGCAGGAGACACAGGTTCAAACCCAACCACCACTATCACCAAAGCAGCAATAATATATGCATATTATATGTTATATAATATGTGTGTGTATATGCTATGTAATGTATACATGTTATATATACATTTGTGTGTGTGTTAGTTGTTCAGTCATGTCCCACTCTTTGTGACTCCAAGGACTGTAGCCCACCAGCTTCTTCTGTCCATGGAATTCTCTAGGCTAGAATACTAGAGTGGGTAGACAATCCATTCTCCAGGGGATCTTCCCAACCCAGGGATCAAACCTGAGTATCCTGCACTGTAGGAAGATTTTTTACCATTTGAGCCAGCAGGCTCAAATGACATATATGTCATATATATAAATGACAAGCAAAATCTGAGGGATTTCATCATCACTATATTACCGAAGTGCTAAAAGGAGTTTTTCAAGTTTAAATGCATAAACAAAACAATGATACAAAAGTATCTTCACATGAAAGTGTAAATCTTATTGGTAAATCTAAAGAGAAATGCAGAATATTGTAATATTGTAATACTGGTACATAACTTGCTTTTAACATTAGTATATAAATACAAATCAAAAGTCCATCATAAGAGTAACTATAATTACAGAAAGCTGCTGTTGGAAACACAATATAGAAAGAAATAAAATCTGACATCAATCACTTAAAATGTAGGGGAGGAATAAAATGCAGTTTTTGCATGCTATTGAAATTAATTTGTTTTCATAACAGTACTTAACTTTGTTATAGACTGTTATAGCTAGAAAATGTTTTATACAAGTTCCATGGTAACTACAATAAAAAGCATAGTACATACACACAAAAAAAGAGACATTAATCAAAGCATACCACTATAAGAAATCATCAAGTCACAAATACAACACAGAAGAAAGAAGGAGCAAAAACTATAGAACAGAAAGAAAACAATTAATAAAATGGCAATGTAAGTCCTTATCCTTCAATATGATTATAAATGTGAATGGACTACACTTTCAAATGAAAAGATATAGATTATCTGAATGGATTAAAAACAAGATCCAACTACATACTGTGTACAAGAGACTCACTTTAGACTTCATGACTCAGGTAGGCTGAAAGTGAACAGGTGGAGAAAGAGATGCCATGCAAACAATAACCAAAAGAGATCAAAGTCAGGCAAAAGAGACTTTAAGTCAAGAACTGTCACAAGAGACATTTCAACTGGAAGACATAACAACTACACATATGTATGCACCCAACATTATAGCATTTCAATATACAAGACAGCATGGACAGCTCTTAAGGGAGAAGTAGAAGCAGTACATTAACAGTAGAAAACTTCAATATCCCACTCTCTATAATTAACAGATCATTCAAAGAGAAAATCAATATGCATTCTTCTCAAGCAAACATGGAATATTTTCCAGGGTAAATGACATGCTAGGCTACAAACAAGTCTTAACAAATTCAAGAAAATTTGAATTATTCCAAGTATTTTTTCTGACCATAGTGGAATGAAACTAAAAGTCAACAAACTAAAGGTCTGTAAGAAAACAGAAAAATCAGGAATAGATTGAAAGTAAACAATATACATATTTTAGATTGTATTTCAGGATTGTACTTTCTATATCTATAATGAATGCCATTGGACTTTTGAGAGGGATTGCATAGAACCTGTAGATCACTTTGAGTAGTGTAGACATCTTAACAATATAGATTCTTCCAACCCATGAACACAGGATTGTTTTTCATTTATCTATATCTTCATTAGTTTCTTTCATATATGATTTATAATTTTGAAAGAAGGTGGCATGCTGCAAAAAGAGAAGGAGAAGGGAGTAAGAAGTAAGCAGAAATCAAGTAAGGCCTAATTTGCAGAGTTCTGAGTTTCAAAAGCCTCAATTTGTATAAAATACACAAGTATTTGGGGGAAATGGTTGTTAAATTAGTAATTAGCATATTTCATTGCACTCTGCTCCTCCTGTATGCCACCTAACTGTTTCATCCTTTCCTATTTCTCCCACCTCAGACAAGCAAACACAATTTTAAAACGTATGGATGGATGGCAAAGAAAATGGAAAAAGGAAAGCAACTGCTGCAGAAGTAGATTTTAATCTGGGTATGTGGCAAGCAAAAGTGGGATAACAAGAAGTTTTGAAGTTAAAGTAGAGAAACCAAAATAAAAATTTATCACTTTGCCACCCAAGGAACATATTTTGAAGAGAATGCAATATAATTCAATGAAAAACATTGTTTGATTCATCAAGTAAAATTCCCTGCTATTTGACTGCATTATATTAGTGTCTGTATTCTGATTATTTATTGCTAGAATTCTCTCTGTTAAAGGACAAACTAGCAACGCCCAACATCCAATCAAAAAGTTACAAGGCTTTCTCAAAAAGAAAAATGAAACTCATAGCAAAATTTGAAAAGAGTAATCACTAAAGACAGATTCCAGAATAACAGAAATTATTTAATTGACTGCTAATAAAGACACTAATATACATATATATATGCTTAGCTAAAATAAAACAGAGAGAAAAAACTAGAAAATAGACAAATGGAACTTCTAAATCTGAAAAATCAATATATGGAATGAAAAATTTTCTGGATTAGCATAAAAAGAGGTTAGATATGGCAGAACAAAAAAAGGGAGTGGGGAAATTAAACACCTATCAATAGAGACTATCCATACTGAAGCAGAGAGGAAAAAAGGGCAGAAAACAAACCATGAATGGGAATTCTGTGGCACTTGGGACAAGAGTAAACCATGTACAAATATGTATATTTGGAGACTCAGAATGAGGGATGAGTAGAAAACTAGTTGTAAATAATGGATGGAATTTTTCCCAAATTTATTGAAAGCTATAAACCAAGCCAAAAAGCTAAACAAAGTCTAAAAGACAAAAATAAGGAAAACTACCTCAGACTTCTGATAATATAATTATTGAAAACCAGTGATAAACCAAAAAAAGAAAAAGCGAGTGCCATGAAACATTGACATGTTGTGTAAAGGGGGACAAAATTAAGTATTACTGGCTATTTATTAGAGGCAATTCTAGCCATAGGCCAACATAAAAATATCTTCAATGTCATGAAAATTTCTAAACTAGAACACAGTCACTGATGAAAATATTTTTTAAATTATTAAAAGTTGAAATATTTTCGTATAAAAAAGATGATAGAATTTGAGACCACCAGACCATCACTACACACAAAAAAATGTTCCAGTAAGGTATTCAAGTGATAACATGTGAAAACTTGGGTCTACCCAAAGCTGCAAAGACTGCTCTAAATGATAATTCTGTAGGTAAATACAACAACTATTGCACATTTTTGAGATAATAGAATATTTAAGACAAAAATAGCAGCAACATTTTATAAGATTTATTAATTTGTTTTATTATTTGTTAAGTGACAAACTGTCATTATAAGGGCTTCCCTAAAAATTCGTTGGTAAAGAATCTGCCTGCAAAGTAGAAGACTCCAGTTCAATTCCTGGGTCAGGAAGATCTGCTGGAGAAGGGATAGGCTACCCACTCCAGTATTCTTGGACTTCCCTGGTGGCTCAGCTGGTAAAGAATCCACCCGCTACGCTGGAGACCTAGGATCGATCCCTGGGTTGGAAAGATCCCCTTTGGGAAGGGAAAGGCTACCCACTCCAGTATTCTGGCCTGGAGAATTCCATGGACTTTATAGTGCATGGGGTCGCAAAGAGTTGGACACGACTGAATGACTTTAACTTTCAGTTTTCCCTTATCATTTAAAGGTAAAATATGAAAGATGGCAGAGTATAATGACTTAACCTCACCTCCTCTCACAAAAGCACCAAACTCACAACTAACTGCTGAACAACCATCAACAAAAAAAGAGTATAACCTATCAAAAAAGATATTCTACATCCAAAGACAAAGAAGACACAATAAGATGGTAGGAGGGATTCATTTACAATATAATCAAATCTCATACCCACCAGGTGAATTATTAACAAACTGGAAAATAATTATATGGCAGATTTCCCACAGAACATTTCTGAAACTCAGGTCAAGCTCCCCACCCTGGGGGTCTGGCATCAGGAAGAGGAGTCCCCAGAGCACTTGGTTTTGAAGGACAGGGGGCTTGATCATAGGAACTCTGCAGGAACAAGGGAAGGAAGTGAAGGGAAACTCGCTCAGTCATGTCTAACTCTTTGTGATCCCATGAACTGTAGCCTGCCAGTCTCCTCTGTCCATGGAACTCTCCAGGCCAGAATACTGGAGTGGGTAGCCTGGAGTTGGTGATGGACAGGGAGGCCTGGCGTGCTGCGATTCATGGGGTCGCAAAGAGTAGGACACGACTGAGCGACTGAACTGAACTGAATTGAGCCTTTCTTTCCTCCAGGGGATCTTCTCAACCCAGGGATTGAACTCACGTCTCCTGAATTGCAAGCACATTGTTTCCTGTCTGAGCCACCAGGAAAGCCCAAGAATAATGGAGTGGGTAGCCTATTCCTTCTCCAGTGGATCTTCCCAACCCTGGAACTGAACCAGGATCTCCTGCATTGTACACAGATTCTTTACCAGCTGAGCTCCTAGGGAAGTCCACTGGGGTCCAGGGGAAAAACCATCACTTCCCAGAAGCCAAGGCCAGACCCCCCTGCTTGTCTTATAGTCTTCTGGGAAGGTGGGGGCAGCTGTGGCTCACTGCAGGGACAGGACATTGGTGGCACAAGTACCAAGGAGTACTCATGGGTGTGAGCTCCCCTGGAGGCTGCCATTTTGACACCATGTCCTGGCCCCACACGACAGCCTGCCGGCTCCAGTAATGGGATGCCTCAGATCAAACAACCCACAGGGCAGGAACACAGCCCTGCCCGTTAGCAGATAGGCAGATAGTCTAAAGTCTAAAGTCTAAAGTCTTCCTGAGTCCACAACTACCTCTATACACATCTTTTGGCATGGCCCTGCACAACAGAAGATCAAGAACTAGCTCCACCCACTAGTCAGCAGGCACCAATCCCTCCCACCAGGAAGCCTGCCCAAGCCTCTAGATGACTCTCACCCATCAGGGGGCAGACACAAAGAGGAAGAAGAATGACAATCCTCTAGCCTGTGGAAGAGAGATTATAAACACCAGAAAGTTAGACAAAATGAGACAGCAGAGGAATATATTTCAGACAAAGGAACAAGATAAAATCCCAGGAGAACAACTAAGTGAAATGGACATAGGCAATCTGCCTGAAAAAAAATACAGAGTAATGATAATAAAGATGATCCCAAATTTTGGAAGAAGAATGGAGGCATGGAATGAAACGATGCAAGAAATGTTTAGCAGAGAGCTAGAAGATATACAGAACAGAGTTAAAGAATAATACAGTAAAAGAAATGAAAAGTGTACTAGAAGGAATCAACAGCAGAATAAATGAGGCAGAAAAATAGATAAGTGAGCTAGAAGACAGAGTGGTGAAAAGTCACTGTTGTGGGACAGAAAAAAGAATGAAAAGATGTGAGGACAGTGTAAGAAACTTCTGGGACAACATTAAATGCACAAACATTCACATTGTAGGGGGTCCCAGGAGGAGAAGAAAGCTGAGAAATATTTGAAAAGATAATAGCTGAAAACTTCTCTAGCATGGGAAGGGAAATAGTTACTGAATTCCAGAAAGCACAGAGTCCTAAATAGGATAAACCCAAGAAGGAACATGTCAAGACTCACATTAACCAAATTTAGAAAAGCTAAAGACAAATAGAAACTATTAAAAGCAACAAGGGAAAAGCAACAAATAACTTAAAAGGAGTGCTCATAAGTTTATCAGCTGATTTTTCAGCAGAAACTTTGCAGGCCAGAAGGGAGTGACATGATATATTTAAACTGATAAAAGAGGGAAACCTACAATCAAGAATACTCTACCCAGCAAGGCTCTTGTTCAGATCCTATGGAGAAATCAAAAGCTTTACAGACAAGAAAAAACTAACAGAATTCAGCACCACTATACCAGCTTCTAAGAGCTAAAGGAACTTTTCTAGGCAGAAAATTAAAAGGCCAGAGAAGAAAAAAGAAAAGTATGAATGAGAAAGCTTATCAGTAAAAGCAAGCATACAATAAAGTTAGGAAAGCATTCACACACAAATACGATACCAAAACTAGCAACTGTGAGGTGAGTAAAAATGCAAGATATCGGAAACACACTGGAAAATAAGAGACCAGCAACTTACAATAGACTGCATATCAAAACCTCATGGTATCCACAAACAAAAAATCTACAGCATATATTCACACAATAAAGAAAAAGGAATTCAAACTCAACATTAAAGATAGCCATCAAATAATGAGAAGAGAACCAAAGAGGAAGGGAAGAAAAAAAGACCTACCAAAAAAATGCAAAGCAATTAACAGAGTGTCACTAAGAACATACATTTCCATAATTCCCTTAAATGTACACTGATTCAATGCTCTAACCAAAAGACATAGATTGGCTGGGTGAAAACAAAAACAAGACCCATATATATGTATTGTCACTTGTCCGTGGGTCCTCACACTCCATTTTGGAGGCACCACTGCTTGGATCAGGGTATTCTATTGGCACCTCCTCCAAGTACCCACCTGCTGATACGCAGTCTCTCTAGGACCTGTGAGTGTAATAAACTCATATCTCTCCTTACCCGAACCTCTCATATAACCCTCTTAGAGCTGCACTTGTCTGACCATCCCATGAAAAAAATACAAAAAACTACTGTGGTACTACTAGTACATTAACCTAATTAATGTAGGTTCAACCAGGCAGTTGTACATGTATGAAACATTTGATCTCACCTCACTGCCTCCTGACACATCACACAGACCTGAAGGGTACAGTGTACACTGGGTCTGGAGCCTTTACTGTTCAGGGCCAAGCAAGCCCTTCTGCTCCCTTGAACACCTAATGCTCTAGGAATAACTGTGTGACTGGAATCTTCACCCACATATGTACTAAAGTCCGCAATCCATGTTCTTATAGTTAGGCTGGGAGTGAGACTAAGGCTTTTTCTGCTGGAGATCCCCTTCCAGACCAGACAAGCCTTACCTGAGCAGACTGCTCCAGCATCCTGATCATGGGAAAGGCCCTCAGGACGATAGTCTTTAACAGTAGAATGACTACACTCCATGATAGCTGACTCTGTCCCTCTGCAGTAAATAACAGAATACCAAATGGGGCCAACTGCTGGTCCAAAGTGAGCTCCTTGGGGAGCATCAATAGCAGCTCCACACCCCAGCTGTCGACACACAACTGTTGCCTCTTCTAAGCCCCACTTGTAATCATTCACTGTGCCCCAGTCTTCTTGGTGCTTCACTTCCACTCTCCCCTCACAGCGGTGACCTCCATCCTTCAGCCTCAGCTCCAGATCTGCAAGAGAGACACAGACACAGATGCAGGACAGGTATCAGGGCACCATGAGGTAGTGTACTGCCAAGTAATAAAAAATGAACACTCTGATCTCTGGAAAAAATTCCCTGTGTCCAGCATTTGTTGACTTCTGTGGTATATATATTCCCACCATGGCCAACTCTAAGCTCCCAAAGTGCCATCACTGAACCCGGAGTTGGATGGGAGGCACCAGGTGTTTCTCAAGAGCCTGTAGAGACAGCTCCAGGGACACCACCGAGGACAGACCTTCGGAGACTCTGCTTTCTGCCCTCCCTGTAGATGTGCCCAAGGCTACTAGGGCCCAGTTTTCCCATCTCAGTTACAACTCATGGCCTGAGATCTAGGGAGGAATCCTCCATCTCGTTCCCCGTCCATAGCATCTCATCCAGCTTAGGAACAGAGAGCTGGGATGACAGGCTCCAAAGTGTCCCAATGTTTTCTGCTGTCTGGTATCCACATCCTTGTGTAATCCCCACACTCGAATGTATCTAGTAACATGCATGTAACAAATGGAATCTGGCAAAAGTGATGAGATGTCACTTACGAGATTAGAATTCAGTTCAACAATCCATCAGTCTGAATGCTACTAACAACCAGGTAAGTACATGAGCGAAATCATCCCCTGGTTGAACCTTCAGATGATTGCATCCTTGTGAGACATCATGACTCTGAGGACCCACGTAAGCCTTGTCAATTCTTGACCCACAGAAAGTGTGAGATACTAGGTGTTTCCTGACTTAAGCTGCCAAATTCAGCAGTAATTGGTTGCACAACAACACATAACTGATGCAGGGCTTCCCTCCAGAGTCAGAAGACAGCAGGTGAACAAGCTGGAGGTTTATACGTGAGCCTTCACTGCTTTATCCAGGTGAGACTCTTCCTGTGTGACCAGGTCTGCTGCCTGGTCCCACCTGGAACTGGGACCCAAACCAGCTCTCTCTATCACATCGGGTCTCACCCAGTGTCCCAGGCTCCTGTCTGCTGTCAGGAACTGAGAAGTGAGTTCCCTGAGACCTTGATCAGCTCCATTAGCTTTAAATTCAGATCAGAAAATGAGAATCTTTCTTGCAATCTAACAAGATGTTGTCCCTGGGCACCCTTAACACCACTCAGATCTCTGACCCGCCCCATGTGCTCTCACTCTGGAAACCAAAGTGATACATCACAGAGGGAACATCTGGGGAAATGCTGAACCAGCGAAGATCCTGGTATATAGTCAGATCAGGCAGGCAGCCACCCAAAAACCAGAGTCTGGCTGGTTGAAAAACAGAAATTATTTATCTTCTTACAGTTCTGGAGGCTGGTAAGTCCGAGATCAACATGCTAGCAAGGCTGTGTTCATTCTGAGACCTCTGCTGTTCAGTTGTAGCCATGGCTCCCTCACTCTGTGCTCACCTGGCCTTTCCTCGGGACAGATGCACAGGGAGAGAGGGAAGGAGATCTGTCTCATCTTCTTATAAAGTCACCTATTGGATCAGGGACACATCCTTATGACCTTATTTAACCTTGGTGTTAGTGGTTTAACTGCTAAATTATGTCAAACTCTTGTGAAGTCATGGACTGTAGTCTGCCAGACTCCTCCGTCCATGGGATTTCCCAGGCAAAAGTACTGGAGTGGGTTGCCATTTCCTTCTCCAGGGGATCTTCCTGACCCAGGGATCAAACTTGCCTCTCCTGCATTGGCAAGAGGATTCTTTTACCACTGAGCCACCAGGGAAGCCTATTTAACCTCAATTACTTCCTAAAGAACCTATCTCCAGTGCAGTCATATTAGGGGCTAGGATTCAACATACTAATTATGGAGGGACACAGTTTACTCCACAGACCCAGGGAGGTTCGTTCTAGGAAGGAAATACAGATACTTGGGCAGAGGTAAGCGAAACAGTAGAAGTAGAGAGACTTCTACTATGGTGCTTACTCTGATTTTTTAGGATTCTGACACTGATGTAAGAATAAGGATTGAAAAGGATCCTGAAAGCACACAAGAAGCTACTTTTATTAATACTAAATAATTAAAATTTTATTAATGATAAAATTATCTGTGGAGAAGCAGGTCTTTTTTAAGTACTGTAAATACAGAAAATAATAAGACAATGTCCTGGCCTACATGGAGCTTTTATCTAGTTTATGACATAAACACACAGGTGATTTCATTACTGTGAAGAGTTCTAGGAGATTTTCTTGGTAACGGTGGGCTTGCTTATTGAGGCTACTTTTTCTGCTGAAAAAGTAGAATTGACTTACTAAAAATTATCTAAAAGTATTAAAGACTTGATAAAATAGAAGGGGAAAATCAGCCCAAATCTGAAGGGATCTTGTAAATTTATTGGGTTTCAAACAAACAGAAAACATTAAAAAAAAAAAAAAAAAAAAACCCAGAAAACTAACCAGAAATTCTGGAGCTGAATAATACAATGAGAGAATTGAAGAATTCAATACAAAGCATCAAAAACAGACTTGGCTATCAGATAGAGAAGGAGAAATATCATATGATATCCCTTATATATGAATCCAAAAAGAAATGTTAAAAATGGGCTTATTTACAAAGCAGAAAGAAACTCACAGATTAGAGAACTTATCTTATGGTTGCCAAGAGAAAAGAATGAAGGGAAGGGATACTCAAGGCATTTGGGACCGACTCCTACACACTGCTGTATTTAAAATGGTTGATCAACAAGGGCCTACTGTACAGCACAGTGAACTCTACTGAATGTTATATGGCAACCTGCATGGGAGGGGAGTTTGTGGAAGATGGATACACACACATATATATGTATGGCTGAGTTTCTTTGCCATTCACCTGAAGCTATCACAATATTGTTAACTGGCTATACTCCAATTTGAAACAAAAAGTTTTTAAAAATGCAGACTTGGCCAAGCAGAAGACTCAATGAAATAAAGCAAAAATCAGTTGAAATTATCCAATCAGAGGAGCAAAAAAAAAAAAAAAAATGCAAAGGAGTAAAGCAAACCTACAGGAATTATGGATGCCATTAGGAGAAACAAGGTGTCCAAGATGCCTGCACAGTCATATCTGACTCTTTGCAACCCCATGGGCTGTAGCCAGCCAGGCTCCTCTGTCCATGGGATTCTTCAGGCATGAATACTGGAGTGGGTTGTGATGCCCTTCTCCATGTGATCTTTCTGACCCAGGAATCAAACCCGTGTCTCTTACATCTCCAGCATTGGTAGGTGGCTTCTTTATCGCTAACACCACCTGGAAAGGCCAATGCGCGGGCTCTAATTTTACTTGTGCTACTTATAAAAATCTTATCTGTTTTATTTAGGCAAGTGATTTAATGTTGCTTTGCCTCAGTTTCCTGATCTGTTTTTTGAGATAAATGTACTCTGCCTTGTAAGACTGTTGTGCACTCAAATTCATATAGGTAACATCTAGTGGAGGTGATGGAATTCCAGCTGAGCTATCTCAAATCCTAAATGATGATGCTGTGAAAGTGCTGCACGTAATATGCCAGCAAAGTTGGAAAACCCAGCAGTGGACATAGGACTGGAAAAGGTCAGTTTTCATTCCAATCCCAAAGAAAGGCCATGTCAAAGAGTATTCAAACTACCACATAGTTGCACTCATCTCACACATTAGCAAAGTAATACTCAAAATTCTCTAACCCAGGCTTTAACAGTACATGAACCGTAAACTTCCAGAACTCCAAGCTGGATTTAGAAAAGGCAGAGAAACCAGAGATCAAATTGCCAAAATTCATTGGGTCATTGAAAAAGCAAGAGAGTTCCAGAAAAAACATCTACTTCTGCTTCATTGACTACACCAAAGCTTTTGACTGTGTGGATCACAACAAACTGTGGGAAATTCTTAAAGAGATGGGGACATCAGACCAACTTATCTGCCTCCTGAGAAATCTGTATGCAGGTCAGGAAGCAACAGTTAGAACTAGACATGGAACAACAGACTGGTTCCAAATTGGGAAAGAAGTAAGCGAAGGCTGTTTATTGTCATCCTGCTTATTTAACTTATATGCAGAGTACATCATGCAAAATGCCAGGCTGAATGGAGAACAAGCTGGAAACAAGATTGTCTGGAGAAGTATCAATAACCTCAGATATACAGATGACACCACCGTTATGGCAGAAAGTGAAGAGGAACTGAAGAGCCTCTTGATGAAAGTGAAAGAGAAGAGTGAAAATGTTGGCTTAAAGCTTAACATTCAAAAAACTAAAGCATGGCATTTGGGCCTATCACTTCATGGCAAATCGATGGGAAAGCAATGAGAACAGTGGCTGACTATATTTTGGGGGGCTTGAAAATCACTGCAGAAGGTGACTGCAGCCATGAAATGAAAAGACACTTGCTCCCTGGAAGAAAAGCTCTGACCAACCTAGACAGCATATTAAAAAGCAGAGACATTACTTTGCTGACAAAAGTCCATCTAGCCAAAGCTATGGTTTTCCCAGTAGTCATGTATGGATGTAAAAATTGAACCATAAAGAAAGCTGAGCACTGAAGAATTGATGCATTTGGACTGTGGTATTGGAGAAGACTCTTGAGAGTCCCTTGGCCTGCAGGGAGATCAAAGCAGTCAATGCTAAATGAAATCAGTACTGAATATTCATTGGAAGGACTGATACTGAAGCTCCAATACTTTGGCCACCTAATGGGAAGAATTGACACATTTGAAAAGACCCTGATACTGGGACAGATTGAAGGCAGGAGAAGAAGGGGAAGGGAGGATGAGATGGTTGGATGGCATCACCGACTTGATGGACATGAGTTTGAGCAAGTTCCAGGAGTTGATGATGGATAGGGAAGGCTGGCATGTTACAGTCCATTGGGTCACAAATCGGCAGCCACAACTAAGCGACTGAACTGAACCGGCGTAGTTGTCACAGTCAGCGTAGTATGCTGCTGCTGCTGCTGAGTCGCTTCAATCATGTCCGACTCTGTGCAACCCCATAGATGGCAGCCCACCAGGCTCCTCCATCCATAGGATTTTCCAGGGAAGGGTAATGGAGTGGGTTGCCATTGCCTTCTCCGACAGTCATAGTATAAGAACTCCAATATAAATGATGCTGAAATGACAAGCATCAATTTAAAAAGCACAAATGTCATGAGCAAGCAATGAAGGAGGAAATGAAGCATTAAAATAGTGAATATATGCTAGTTTTTGGCCATGAAAATGGATAAGATTTTAAAGCTTGGTAAAAAGCAAATGTTGGTGAAGGTAAGTGGAAACTAATGTTCTCACACTATATTAATGGAAATAAAACTCAGTGCAAACGTTTCAAAAAGCACTTACTCTCTATGTACCAAAAGCCTTAAGGATATTCACAGCCCATGAAACAACAGTTCCACCCAGAGAACATCATTAGAGAAATAATCATGAATGGTCCTTACATTTCAATACAGAAAAGCTCAGAGCACCTTTTTTCATAATAGCAGAAATGTTGAAAACTACTAAATGCCTGATGAAATAAAATTTGCATTTTAGGGCAGGATGAGAAATATGGGAGGCCGGAGGATGGAAGAAAGGGCCCAGAGAGAGGCAGGCAGGTGCACAATATTCTCTGATCTGGTGACTTGCAGCGGCCATGACCCCCAGCCCTGTGGGACCCTGTGTGCTTCACAGACCATCACACTCAGTCCCTGCTCAGCAGCCCCATTCCTCTCACACAGACAGGCTCCACACCCTCATACAGCCTCATAGCACAGACACCCTCACGTGCACCCTCACACACTACACATACACACAGAGGGAGAGAGAGACACACACACAGGGAGAGAGAGAGAAAGAGAAGCACAGAGACTACAGGAGCATAGACACAGGAAACACGGGGACCCAGGGGCAGTGCTCACACACCAGGCACATGGAGCCTGTGAGAACAGCCCAGAGTCCCAGCTGAGCTCAGTCGCTGGACCTTCCACACACTGGGAGCCACTGGGACTCCTAGAAGCTCCCTGAGAAAAGGGAGACAGTGGAGGGACTCAGGCTGACCCAGCTCATTCCAGACCTAACCTCACTGCTCTGTAAAATCTGCCGCTACGACCAGTGGACCCCCCACATGAGAGGGACCAGTATTCAGTCACAGTGGCTGCTTTTTCGTCAAAAACACTGAGGCGCAGCTCCAGAACTCTACACACCTTTCCATTCACCAAGGTGTCCACTCCCTGCTGTGGACCCAGGACAGAGGGGCAGCTCTTACCTTGACCACCCACCATGGTGCCGAGGAGGAGGACACAGAGTCCCTGGGGGGAGAGGTATTGGCTCAGAGCCATCCTGACTCCACGTCCTCAAGGTCACAGTCCCAGCTGCAGGATCAGCCTGTGAGGAGGCGTCAGGGTGCCGACCGGGGTCTTTATAGACCATCCCCTACATCCTCCCTCGTGAGAGCCAATAGCGACACCTTTCACCATTTCAGGCACTATTGGAGGCTGCATCAGCCACTTTCTATAGCTCAGACACCAATGAGCTTCTGAATCTTCAACATCTCCTTATATGAGCAACATGGTCCTTTGACCTCCTGCTTCCGTGGTCCCTGAGAGCCGGGCTCCATGACCGAGGCTGGTGTAGAAAAGTTGCATCAAAAAGCATGAGTGATATTTTCTCGTCTGATCACCCTGACCAATACCATAGACTGTTAGATCTGACAGGGTCAGAGGACGGGATCTGTTGGCTCGTGGAGAATATCTCTGGTGGAATCAAGCATTGATCTTCCCTGGGACTGAGCTCAGGGACAAAGAAGAGAACTACAAGAAGGCTAGAAATGCAAGAATATTTATCAGGCCAGCGGAAAGTGAGGAACAGGGGCACAGGGTGAGCACGGAGGGAGTGAGGTGGGACCCATCAAGTGGAGGGATGAGTTTGCTGGTCTCTTCCACCCTTCTCAGAAGGATCTGGAGCCTGGGTGCTGGAGCACATACATGCATGCTCAGTTGTGTCTGGCTCTTTGCAACCCCAGAGACTGTAGCCCTACCAGGCTCCTCTGTCCACAGGATTTCCCAGGCAAGAATACTGGAGTGGCTTGCCATTTCCTTCCCTGGGGAATCTTTCCGACTCAGGTATTGAACCCGTGTCTCCTGTGTCTTCTGCATTGGCAGGTGGGTTCTTTACTGCTGAGCCACCTGGGAAGTCCTATAAGGGATTTTTCAGCCACATTAAATCCCTTCCCCTATATTTCATTTCAGTTTATGTGAAATATCCCTTTCAGCTAGTCACCAAATAATGCTTCAAGAGAGAAAGAGTTTTCTGTTATAGGAAACAAAGAGAAAGTAGGAGTCGTCTTTCAATTCCAGCCTGCCAAAATAGGATTTGGGGATCTCTAGAATAAAACGTGTAGTTTAGAAAGACTTCAATTTCCTAAACTTCACATTTTCCCCCTTTGCATATTGACAGTTTGGTTTGATAAGATTCATTATATTATAAGCCATTACTAAAGAAGATGCAAAATATAATTTAAGGGAACTTCCCCAGACAGAAGGATAAGTAGAAACTATTCTGCTACATGGTAGCTGCAGGCAAGGGGTCAAAGAAGAGGCCTGTGAAGCAGAAAAGAGAAGGGGTTCATGCTGCCTGAAACTATCAGTGACCCCACCTCCTTCATTCTACATTTAAGAGGTAAAGCGGCAAGAATGGAAGCCCGGGTGGATGAGGGGACAGATCAAAGCAGAAGGGGCTGAGGTTGAGTGTGGCCATTGCAGCCTTGTTCTGTTTCCACTGATCAGAAGAAGCCCCCAGATGGTAACCAGAAAGTAAGCCTCGGGAGGATAGAGACTGAGGAGGACAGTAGGGAATATAAGATAGTGATAAACTCAAGGTCACTAACATGCTACCCCACGTGCCTCATGCCCTCTCAGGCTAAAGGTTCCCATGATGCACCCCTGTGGTCCACACAAGCCCACACTGAGGCCCCCTCACCCTGAGTCTCATCATTTCAGCAGAGATGGGGGAAGGACGCATCTGTGACACACACACTTCAGAGTCCCCTCCTGAGCTCCGAGATGGATGGTTCCATGCACCCCCACCACACACACCTGAAGGTCTCAGTGAAGCCAACACTGAGGGCAGCTGTGGGCCAGTGCACAGCCCTGTCACATTCCCCACCAGATGGACCCCTCATCCTGGTCAGCAGACATAGCTTCTCTGTCCTGTCATGCCCGCCCTTCCTATTTGAGACTCAGGTAAATGAAAAGGGAGAAAAGTCAACTGAACTCATTTTTCTCTCTGTCTATTAAATGTGCTGATATTTTATTTTACAACAGTCACTTTCTTGTTCTCTGTTCCTCTCACTTTCAAGCCCCAACCTGTGCATGAACTCTATCTCCTTCTGGATGCTTGACACAGTAGTGATAATAACTGACTAGAAATGTCAGAACCAGAATATCAGCTCAGGGGCTGCAGTAGGACCAGGATCTGCTCAGTCACATAGAGTTGATGCTCTACTCCCCCTGGGGACCAGAGTCACCATTCCTTACCCAGTTATGGACTCCACAGCATCACCAGAATCCATGAGGCAGACACCTAGATCACAGGACATGCTTCCTGGGGTCCACTCATCCCTCCCACAGGATGACCGAGGGATGCGTTTAGTGAACCAGCTACATACAGTCCTACCTCGGGATTGAGATCTCACAGATAAGACTCTGTTAGGGGCTCCCGACTCTATTATAGGGAGGGGTGGGCTGGAAAGGAGGGGCTAACTCAGGGCTACTATAGGGTCCCCAGCAGCCGCTACCCCAGAGCTGGGAGGGCAGCATCAACATGGACCAACTCACCCTCTGATGAAGGTATATCTTCTCTGACACTTAGGAAAATCTCAGTGTCCCATCTCATCCAAGATTTGAATGATGAGAGCTTTAAGGAGAACTCCAACCAACTTTGTCCACAATGAACTTGAGAGCGTGCAGTGCAGGGGTCAGGAGAACAGACTTGGGAGCCAGTTTGCCCTGTTGTGACTCAGAGTTCAGCCACATACCACGTGTGTGACCTTGTACCGGGTCCTTACACTCTCTGTGCAGTGGCTTAGTCTGTAAAGGGAGAGTTATCCATGTGCCTAGATGACAGAGTTTTGCTTAGAATTAAATGAGTTGGATTAGTAAGAGATATAGCCACTAGTTAATAGTAGTACCTAGTAGTGATAGAGAAGCAGTATTAGGGCCCCTCTCTCCATCCCACCCCAGGAATCACAGAACTCTAGAACAGGAATTAAATTCTGTTACCTGGAGACTTGACTGGAGCTATCAAAACTCTCCCAGAGTTTTGACATGCTGTGATGGTGATTGGTGCCAGAGTTGTGAGTCTTCCACACATCACTCCTTCTCTCTGTCCCCCATTCTACTGCTCATGAACTTTGACCCTACCAACTGTGAATCTCATGAATTAAGTTGTTTACTTGCTAATATTACTTTATACATGGACTTGCTAAAAGTTTTGTATCTAATTCACCCCCTTATCGCCAAAGTCTGCTAATAAAAAATCCTAAATGATGTCTCTTGTATACCTGCATGAATGAATGTCAATCGGGTATTTTATACAAATCATTTCAATCAAAAGAAATATTTTGAGAACTAACTTAACTTGTCGTGAGGACTTAAGAGCACAGTGAAGATTGTGTCAATTGTTGCAATGATATATCAATATGATTAAATGATATAAGCTATGTATGGTTCACCTCAACACTTTGCTGCAAGGAATGCAGTAAATTGCAACACCAGAAACAAGGCTAGCCCCATTCCAAGAGCAGTGCTGAGAGAGCCACTCCTAAACATGTATAAAAATGCTGCAAGTGTCTTTGTATATCTGAAGATAAAGACGATAAACCACAGCACCCTGACAGATGAAGGCCATGAAACCTCCTGTTCTTGTCTTAATCAGATATGGCTAAGTGGTAAGGATGTTTATGTATTTATCATTTGGCACATTTTTGATTCAAACCACACATAACTGTAACAGGAAGAAATTTTGCTATAAAAATTTTATTTTAACAGCTCTGTATTGAATTAGAAGTGCAGAAGCAAAGAGCAGGAAGAATCCTGTTCTTTAACTTACACTAACTGTTTCCTTGGTCTTATGGTAAAGCAATACAATCTGTAGCATTATTATTCCCAAATCACCATGAGAAAATAGAGGTTTCAGAGGTTCAGTAACCTCTTTGCCAGGAAAGTTAATAATTAAACCTGCTTGCCTGAGGAACATTTCCTCAGGACTAATCAGACAGAGTGACTAAAATACAAAATATTTTTAAGTTAAAATAGCGGTGCACAATTTAAAAGGAAATAATTAATTGAGTTGTTACACCAACGCATTGGGCACCCACCTAACCATCTGTGTTCCTTGCATGGATGGATGGAACCAGGGTTCCTAAAGTCTCCTTTACCAAAGACCACCTCATCACAAGGGCATGGAGGAAAGAGCAAGGTCATGAGCTGGCTGAGGTCCAGCCCATCATCTCTGTTCAGCCCTTTACAGTCTATAAGCAGCAATGTTGAACAAGAGTATGGCTCTGAATTGGCCTCATTCATTCCCCCATAGTGCAGCATCAGATACCCAGAGACCAGAGACAATCAAAGCTACTAAATCAAAGACAAGCAGATTCTAAGTGGAGAGCAAGCAGACCAAGGACCCTTCCCCACTGCTGTTGGAAAGGAAGGAGCCCTCCCACCCCAGACACCATCTGTGGGAGGAGAGACAAGAAGATGCCTCCTTAAATACAGGTAAACCAGTCTCAGCAGGGAGCTCGAACTAGAAATGACAAGACAGTTATTACAATGAACCCGAGCTAAACTGAGGGACAAATTTTAAATGGGAGAGTCTGTGTTCATGTTATGGAACTTTCAGTCCACACGAAAACCCCTTGCTAGTGTACAAGATGAAATCAGTTATAATAATAGAGAATATTATATTTATGTATATTTGAATTCTAGAGGGCACATTTTTAAGCCTATTACAAAAAGAAAAATCACAAATCTTTTCTTGTTTTTCAATGCATGAAGTTGTCACCTCTGTGAGTTCTTTGTAATTTCTCCAGCTAAAACTTATTGCTGTACCTATTTAATATATAAAAACTTTCTTACGTATACTGTATTGTCTCCAAAGTGTGGGCTTCTGGAGAGCAAGTATTATGTCTTATTCTTCAGTGTCTCCTTAAGGTCAAGTAAAGACACATAGAAAGAGCTTAACAAATGTTGAATAACTAAAGAAATGAATGTATGGACAAATGCTGAAAATCACCCTGCAGTTAGTGATACTGAGTGGAGAAGGGTGGTGGGGGACAAGGGAGATACAAATCTGACTAATCCCACTCGGCACAGACTGAGGTGGAGTCAGGAGTCAGAGACACACCAGCCAAAGGATCCAAACAGAAAATGCCTTCAAATTCCACTCGGAGAGGGTAGGATCACGTTCAATTTCTTCACAAAGCTGTACCTCCGAAGCTTCTCCAAGGTGAGAAAAAATTGACAGCACTGCTCTCAAGAGTTCTACTGAAGGGTGTGGATAAACAGTAATACTTGTCAAATAGCTCTAGTTGCAGTCCTCAGTGACTCATTCTGGGCAAAGAAACGTGGGTGGTGTCACCTGTGTCACTCTGAGTGGAGGCAGGAAAAGCCCAAGTGTGATTCTCTAGACTCTCTTTTCTGACCCAGAAGCTGTATGTACCAGATGGTGCACATGTAAGAGTCTCGCGGACCACAAACGACTGCAGGTTGTGATGAGTGTGTGTGTGTGCATGTGTATGTATGTGTGTATGTGTGTGTTACTATATGTGTGCATGTGTATGTGTATATATATATGTGTATGTATGTATCTATATGTGTGTGTGTGTGTGAGAGACACTGAGATTTGGAGGTCACTTTTTCCAGCAGCAGAACAGAGTCTCTTCTGATGGATACCAAGGAGAAAGAAGACTTGAAAAGAAGACAGAATCTGTCACATGAAGCAGGTATGTTCCTGGATCTCTTCTTCCTTCTGTGTCTTCATCCCAAGCTGCTACCTCTGAGCTCACCTTGCTTCCTCTGTTGGGCTTGGTTGTTTCTCAGTCATCATTTCTGATTTACAAACAACCAGATCTAAGTCCTGTCTAAGAGCACCCGCCCCGGTGCATCTCCTGTTCCCTCTACATCACCCTGTGCTGACAGTCAGGCTCAGTTTCCCAAATTTGTCTCTTTGTGTTTTGACCTTCATCCTTAAAGAGCTCTCCTTTCCTCTGAGTTAGTCAGTCCATCATCTCTGATCTTATTTTTACTTTCCACCAGTCCTGTACTAATAAAAAGGTAGCATGTGCTTTCTAAGCCCCCTCAGTTTCTTCTTGATTTCCTGAACAAATCTGATTCCTGCATTTACTGCTCCATGCACGTAATTAACTTCTTCACCTTTCAGTTCGGTTTAGTGGATCAGTAGTGTCCAACGTTTTGTGACCCCATGGACTGCAGCACACCAGGCTCCCCTGTATCACCAACTCCTGGAGCTTGCTCTACTCATGGCCATTGAGTTGGCAATGCAATCCAAGCAGCTCATCCTCTGTCGTCCTCTTCTCCTCTGGTCTTCAATCTTTCCCAGCATCAGGGTCTTTTCCTATGAGTCAGCTCTTTGCATCAGGTGGCCAAAGTATTGGAGTTTCAGCTTCAGCATCAATCCTTTCAATGAATATTCAGGACTGGTTTCCTTCAGGATTGACTTGGATCTCCTTGCAGTCCAAGGGACTCTCAAGAGTCTTCTCCAACACCACAGTTCAAAAGCATCAATTTTTCAGTGTAAACTTTATGTTCCTGCTCTCACATCCATACATGACTACTGGAAAAAACATAGCTTTGACTAGATGGACCTTTGCTGGCAAAGTAATATCTCTGCCTTTTAACTTGCTGTCTATGTTGGTCATGACTATTCTTCAAGAAGAAGCGTCTTTTACTTTCCTGGCTTCAGTTACCATCTGCTGTGATTTTGGAGCCCAAAAAGTAAAGTCTCTCTCTGTTTCCATTGTTTCTCCATCTATTTTCCATTGAGTGATGGGACCAGATGCGGTGATCTTCGTTTTTTGAATGCTGAGTTTTAAACACATTTTCACTCTCCTCTTTCATTTTCCAAGAAGAGGCTCTTTAGTTCCTCTTCAGTTTCTGCCACAAGGGTGGTGTCATCTGCATATCTAAGGTTAGTGATATTTCTCCCGGCAATCTTGATTCCAGCTTGTCATTCATCCAACCCAGCATTTCGCAAGATGTACACTGCATATAAATTAAATAGGCAGGGTGACAATATACAACCTTGACGTACTCCTTTCCCAATTTGGAACCAGTTCTTTGTTCCATGTCTGGTCCTAACTGTTGCTTCTTGACCTGCATACAGATTTCTCAGGAGACAGGTAACATTGTCTGGTATTCCCATCTTTGAAGAATTTTCCACAGAAAGAATTCTTCACGTTTGGGTAAGAAATAATTTTGCTAATTTTTTCCCCCTCAACTTGAGAGAGTCATTTCCTAGGCCAGTTGATAAGAAGTCTAGGGGTCCCCAAGGAGAGAGGGGTCTGGAACTCTCAAGGAGGAATAAAGGACAAACTTTTCTTCTCTTTCCCTCTACATTCCTTAGGATTATATAACAATGATGTATCCTGCTTGAGGAGTCTCTGGAAAAACCCTTCTGGCGAATCCTGTTATCTTAAAATGTAAATTATGGGAGTGGGTCTAGTGAGGTCTTTACAACCTCCATGCCTTCTTTTGATTCACTGTAATAACTAATTGGAGAGTATATAACTCCATTGCTACACTAGCAGGGGAGTGCTCTTTCTGCCCCCTTCTAATGGCTATGTCAGAAGCCTTCTCCATCTCCTTTATACTTTAATAAAACTTTATTACACAAAAGCAATGAGCATCAAGCCTCATCTCTGGCCTCGGATTGAATTCTTCTCCTCCGGAGGCCAAGAATCCGGCGTCTTTTCGTGGTTCAGCAACAACCTTTCAAACTCAAGAAAATGGCACATTCAAAGCCTATATCCTTGTGAGCACAGCCCTAGGGCCTGCCTCAGAACATGGGAGGAGTTAGTGCAAGGAGAGTCTGTGAAGGTGAGGCTTCATTACCTTCATGATTAATCCACCTCTGCTCAGAATTGATGTAATTACCAACTCCAGAGCTATGGAGTTCCTGCAGGTGGTCATTCTTAAACCACTTAAACTCAAGTTTAGTGCCACTGAGATGGCACTAAGAGTTCAAAGGCTGAGTGGTTGCTCAGACTTGAAGTCTATGACCTGATGCTCTATTGCACGTGGAGCTTTGATGCAGCTGAGTCCAGCCTGCAGATCAGCCTAAGAACACTGGAAATACAGCAAAATGTGTTCCTCCTTTAACATCTAAAAGTCTGTAAACAGATTCTCTTTTCCTTATTTTTGACTCCTTCCCCATCTGGGCATGCTACCCAAGGCTCCTACAGGCTGCAAGTTTCTGCTAAGGCCCTTTCAGGGCCCAGGATTGGAGTGAGGCCTGTACCTGAGCATAAATTCTATATTTCCACTCTCTATAACTTAATAGATGCTCTGATAATGTTTATTGAATCAAATAAGACCCTGCTGGACATTCAAGAGAAATTATCTTAAATATAGAGAACTATTTTTGAGGACACCACTTAGCTAACTGACATTTTTGTTTTAAAGGCAAAAGTTTTCAGCAATTAACAGGGCAAGTTTTGATTTTCAAACAGAGGGAGCTTATCGCCAACAGACATGTCACTTCGAACGCTGCAAATCTCTATCTCTAAGGATACAGAAGACAAACCACAGCATACGAACATGTGGCCTCTTATTAAGTCTTAATCAGACCCAACAGAGGAGACAGGGTATTCATATGATTTATCATTTGGCAGTTTTTCAATTAAAACCTCACAGCGACATCACAGGAAGAAAGTTTGCAATTAAAAAGTACAGCTGCACTGTCTGTATGACACAGGAAGGAAATGAGCTGCAGAAAGAGTTCTTTTGCTTAAAAAAAAAAGACAAGAGACTAATTCAGCTTTCACTTTGTGAAAGGAGAGTCCTCTGGGGCTGATCCTGAAGGATGCTGTAGAGACCAGGACACCTCAACTGTTCTGCACAACAGTTAGAACTGTGAGCTAATAACTTTGGATAAAGGTGTGCTCTGACTCCTTTCTCTTTACTTTTTGTGACTTTACTGTAGGTTTTTACATTTTGTTGCCATGAGGCTCATATATATCATCTTACAGACACAACAGTATATATTACATTGATAAATTAATCTCAATCACATACAAAGCTATACCTTTTTATCCCCTTACACTTTCTGGTTTTGATGTCAGAATTTGTCTCTCTTTATATAGTATATCCACTAACAAAAAACTTTTCTTTGTAGTTATTTTAATAGTTCCTTTAGACTACAGTTAACTGGTTAGCACATTACCATATTCAGTATTAGAATATTCTGAGTTGTATTACATATATATATATATATATATATATATATATATATATATATTTACAAGTCCATCGTATATTTTGTGGGCTTCCCTGATAGCTCAGTTAGTAAAGAATCAACCTGCAATGCAGGAGACCCCAGTTCATTTCCTGGGTCGGGACAATCCCCTGAAGAAGGGATAGGCTGCCCCACTCCTGTGTCCTTGTGCTTCCCTTGTGGCTCAGCTGATAAAGAATCTGCCTGCAATGTGGGAGACCTGGGTTCGCTACCTGGGTTAGGAAGATCCCCTGGAGAAGGGAAAGTCTATTCACTCCAGTATTCTGGCATGGAGAATTCCATAGACAGTCCAAAGGGGTCACAAAGAGTTGGACACGACTAAGTAAATTTCACGTTCACTGTATATTTTGTATATTAGAGTATTCTGAATTAGATTACATATTTACATTTACAAATCTGTTGTATCTTCTTTCATATGATAATTAGTATCCTTCATTTAGCTTGAAGCGGAGAAGGCAATGGCGCCCTACTCCAGTACTCTTGCCTGGAAAATCCCATGGACGCAGGAGCCTACCAGGCTGCAGTCTACGGGGTCACTAAGAGTCGGACATGACTGAGCGACTTCACTTTCACATTTCACTTTCCTGCAATGGAGAAGGCAATGGCAACCCACTCCAGTGTTCTTGCCTGGAGAATCCCAGTGACAGGGGAGCCTGGTGGGCTGCCATCTATGGGGTCTCACAGAGTCGGACCCGACTGAAGCAACTTAGCAACAGTAGCAACAGCATTTAACTTGAAGAATTCCCTTTGGCAATCTTGTAAGACAAACCTGTGTTGGTGAACTTCCTTAACTGTTGTTTGTTTGGAAAAGTCTTTCTATCATCTTCATTTCTGAAAGACAATCTTCCTGAGAAAAGTATTCTTGTTTGGCAGGTTTTTACTTTCATCAGTTTGACTATATCATCCTAGTCTCTCCTGGCCTGCCAGGTTTATTCTCAGAAACCCAATGATATTCTTAAGGGAATGTCTTTTTTTGTCAACATTTACTTTTCTCTTGATGCTTCTAAAATTCTTTGTCTTGATTATAGGAAATGTGTCTTGGAGAGGATAGTTTTGAATGAACTCTGAGGGGTGACCTATTAGCTACTTGAACTTGGATATCTAAATCTGATCCAATTTGGGACTTACCTGGTATTATTTCTTTAAGCACAATCTCTGTCTCTTCCTCGCTCTCTGGGACTCCAGTAATGTGCAGGTTGTTTCTGTGAATGTTATCCCAAAGTTCACACAGGTTCTTTCACATTTTTTTCATTCTTTTTTCCTTCTTTGTCTTCCGGCTGGGTAATTTCAATTGTCTTCTACGTTGCAGATTCTTCTGCTGTTGCTGATGCTGAGAGGGTAATAGGCAGGAAGGCCAGGGGTCTCCAAACGGAGGAAATAGGCTGCAAGTGTCAGACATTTTTATGTCTCTTAAGTGGCAGGAGGAAACAAACTGGCGATATGTTTTTTTCCTTCTCTATATAAATTTAAAAGGAGGTTTCTCTTAGAATGCTGTGTTGCCATGACACCTGGTTTCACCTGAAGCTAACTATTCTCAAGTCTTGAGTTAACCAAAACATTTTTTCTTATGGAAATGTTTGTCTTAAGCTATGTTAATGTGCTATGCATTTACCCCAGACTCTGTAAGTTCCGCCGCCAAATGGCAAAGAAACTAATTGACAGACCAGTATGTTATACTCAGATATTGTTCCACTAATCTATGTAAATGAAACTATTTGTTTGGTAATCTGCCCTTCTACAAGATTCAAGTCAATCGTTTTATGGCCTGTGATGAATTATCTGGTGCCATTCTCAGTTTTAAGACATTCCTTTCTTTTCATTAAAAGACTGCTAGTGACTATATAACATCCAGCTGAAGACTAGGAGGGGGGTACTCTTTCTACCCCCTTCTGATGTGTATGTCAGAAGCTTTCTATATCTCCTTTATACTTTAATAAAACTTTATTACACGGAAGCTCTGAGGGATACAGCCTCGTCCCTGGCCCTGGATTGAATTCGTCTCCTCCAGAGGCCAAGAATCCTGGCGTCTTATCAATCAGCAACAACCTTTCAATGCTCTCTGTAGCATTTTTCATTTTGTTGCATTTCATTCACTGTAATCTTGAGCCAAAGAATTTCTGTTTGGTTCCTTCTCGTTTTTTGGCCTCACTGCAGAGATTGAGGGATCTCAGCTCCCAGACTAGGATAGAATCCAGGCACAGCAGTGAAAGCATCGAATCTTAACCACTAAACCATCAGCAAACTCTTTGTTGCTTCCTTTTTTATGATTTATGTCTCTGTAAAACAATCAATTTCCTCTGTGGAGCCACTCAGCCTGTGCACAACAACTACTGAGCCCTGGCTCTAAGACCTGCAAACCGCAAACAGGAGCCTGCATGCTGCAACTACTGAAGCCTGAGAGCCTAGAGCCTGTGCTCTGCAACAAGAGAAGCCCCCACGTACAGAAGCCTGCTCTCCACAAAGAAGAGTAGTGACTGCTTGCCAAAACTAGAGAGAGCCCATGTGTAGCAACAAAGACCCAGTGCAACCAAAAATTAAAAACAATAATAATAATGATAAGAAATATTTTTAATCTCATTTTGTTCACATATTCTTTTCCTGAATGGATTGTTTATCTGTGTTTTTTGGAGTTCACTGAGCCTCTTGGTGGGTATACTTTATTTCTTTCATTATACGTCATTTATTTCATTACACTCAAATGGTGAATAGCCACGTGAGCTACCCTTGGAGAAGTCCTGGGCATCTTCCCATTCCCAAGCACAGCCTAGAACTATGAAGACTGCAAGTGTGAGCGTAGGTTGGAGCCCTGGACACCATGCGGGCCATCAAGCAGTAACCGGGTGGACTCAGCTCATAGCCAGGCTGCACTCTCAGTTCTTACATTAGTTCAGCAGCTTCTCCACATGTCCACGATGGAATGGGGGTGGGAGGCTACGTATTGTGTAAAGGTAATATTTACTTGGCCACTCCTATATGACAGCTATCTCTACCCTGAAGATTCACAGCAGGATCACGTTTACATTTTCAATAGTAACCAGATTAAAGGAATCTTGAAACAATATGTTTTCAGAGAAGTTCACTACTCTCAAATTCTTCCTTTAAGTTTTCAATCATATCAGACACCTCCATCCACGTATTTGAGACATAGATACCCAAATGTTCCTGATCTTCCCATCTACATCCCCTCTTCTGTATCCCCTCTGCCTAGGTCTCCACTTTCTTGCCCTCTTGTCCCACCTGGATGCAGGGTGTGGTGAGCACCAATTTGCCCTCCATCAACTTAGAAAGAGATGTGAGCTGATATAATTCACTCAGGATAGATTCCTAGAGAGACAAGAAATAGCAACATCCTGAAGAAATAGCACAAAGGGATGGAAAGAATGAATTCATAAGGATTTGATAACCAACTAGACAATGGGAGAACAGCAAAAAGGAATCTATATCTGCTTGCCAAATAAACAGATAAAATAACCTAGGGAATGAGTAATGAAAAAGGGAGATGCAGTTACCTAGAGTTGGATTTGTAACTAGTCCATGAAAATTTAGGCAGGAAATTTTTTAAGGAAAGCTGTATCCATTCTCTGCTACCAGCCAATGTCCCACTTTGAAACTCACATCCAAGTCTGGTGCCCAAGAATAGGTTAAAAACAGGTGATGTGACATCAGAGAAAAACATAGAGGATTGGGTTTTTTCCATGAGTTTGTGAAATGAAAATATCTCCTGCCATATCAATAAACAAGAAATGTCACAGCCATCAGCAATTTCTGACCTTCAAATATGAACGAAGGCCTCCAAAATTGTGATCCAGGGGATGCTGCCACCCCCTGCATGGTGATTGCTGAGGAGCTGGGACAATGCAAGAAGCAGCCATCTGCCATTCTTTAAGGTGAACAAGGAAACAGGATTGGCCCCAGATAGCTGAGGTGCATATGAAAGGAATGAATTCAGTGAGTCCAGAGGCTTGCCTCTTCCCACAAACAGAATGCTAACTTCCTTAACTTGATACCTGATTTCTGATGTGCAGACTGCCTGCTCCCTTTGTTGCAAACTTGTATACAGCGTGACTTCCCCTCCTGCCTCCTTGGAGCAGTTTTCTCAGAGCTACTGAGATGCAGTCTCCAGGGCCTGGAGTCCTCAACATTCCCACCAAATAAACTAACTCTATCAGGTTCTGAATATATTTTTTGGTCAACAAGTCCATCTTGCTAGGAATGAGGGTGTGAATGTGGACCAAGTTTAGATGCTTTTTCTAAGCAAGAGTGACCTGGAGCATTTGTGATCCCAGGCAAAGTCATGGCCTCATTAGCCTTTGAAGGAGGTGAGAAAACAGGGCAGTACATCTTGTTTTCCCTTGAGGAAAATGGTGTTTGAGAACCAGACCAATCATTCAAAAGCATTTGAGGTGGAACTTGCTAAATTAGAAACACAGCAAAAAGTTACTTTATTCAGAATACTTCATTTTCAACCATTTCCATATAACACGATTACAGGTCAGCCTTACTCTATTGAAATACAGGCAATTAGAATCTGAGGCTTCATCACATAGTTAATACAACATCATGGGAAAGTCACTGTGGATGTTCCTGGGGCACCGAGTTCAACGTCATCATACCCAGGGTCCCCTCTGTTCCCCTGGAGCAGCCACGGGCTGTCTTCTCCTTCCCCAGGATCAACTTCCCCTCCAAAGATGAACAGAAAAGAGCCTGAAATAGTAAAGAAAAGCATGATTAGAACTGAGACAAAGGGGACCAGACCGTGTTGTGGAAGTGAGTCAATTAAGTGGTGATAACAAAACACCTCTGTGACCCAGGAGTGGGCAGGAGGCTCAGGCTATGTCACATCATTTACAGGTAGGATGGACCCAGGCTGTCCTCTCAGATCCGGTCCATGTGGTCTCTGGGGCCTCAGCTCATGTGGAAATCCTGCATCACAGGAGACCTGTGCTCACACAGGAGCTCTGGGAAGGCCTGCCTCCAGGCCACACAATCAGCAAGGAGATGCCCAGGAACAGTAAGAACATACCAACGAATTTAATGTTCTCTTCTCACAACTGACAGACATGAAATCACCATGAGAGGGAGAGTGGAGACAGGAAAATCTGCGTTCCTCACTCACAAACCAGCTCTGCTCTTAGTTAATTCCTGTTCCCAAATGACTACAAATTGTATCAAGGTGCAGCCACAGGAGGCCCCTTCCCAGGGACCACACAGGCCCTCAGATGGAGAAATATTCTTTTCTAGAGAATGAGTGTCTTTTCTTGGCTACTGAAAAGCCTGGAGCAAATTAGACTTTAGCCGACCACAAACTCTGGTCTATAAACTACCAACATGGCTTATTGTTAAGGCCACTACACATCATAGATTTTGTACGTTAGTGCTGACATATAAACAGAGCTCATCTTAAATTATCAGAATACCTCACAAATTCAATACTGCACTACATTTTAAAAAATCATTGACTACCTTTCATGTATAAGATAGCACAGAGGAGTGATCAAAACACTTGTTCTATTTGTGGGTTTCATAAATGTGCTCAAAGAATCAAATTTTCTTTTCCTTTTGGCCACTGAACAATGCTTGTGGGATCTTAGTTGCTTGACCACGGATTGAACTCAAGCCCTAGCAGTGAAAGTGCAGAGTCCTAACAACTGGATTGTCAGGAAATGCCCTAATCTGTACATTTTAATGCAAGCATATCACTTATAAAGTGAAAATTTATGTTGCAGTATGGAGACTTAAATGCCAAAAGGAGAATGATATCTCACTGCCAAGGACTGTGATAGCATTAAAGACAGTATACGGTAGAGACTGTCACGTCCAACTCTTTGTGACCCTATGGACTACAGTCTGCCAGACTCCTCTTTCCATGGGATTCTCCAGGCAAGAATACTGGAGTGGGTTGCCATTCCCTTCTCCAGGAGATCTTCCCAACCAGGGATCAAACCCAGGTCTCCTGCATTGCAGGCATATGCTTTACCATCTGAGACACCTGGGAAGACTATCAAATGCATGAGATTACTGATGTTTTGAAATTCTAGAGAGGCTGGGCATTGAGGAACTCAAATTCACCACTTCCAGGACAGAGGCTGAAGATTGCAGGAGATGAGCTAACCCCACTCACCTGTCTGAGACCTCATCCCATCTTCCTTCACTGGGAGCACTTCCTCTTCGCTCATGTGAGAGGCAGGAGGAGCCCCAGGCACTGGTACTTGTTCAGCATCATCATAATCCTCACCAGGGGCATCAGTCCTCTGATGTGGGGCTTCTGAGGGCAGAGCAGGGGTCAGATGAAACCACGGTAAGTGGGCTCGTCTGGGAGGGCTCGTCTGGGAAATACCTACGATCCCTTCTGACCCAGAATTTCTGAGCCACTATATAGAGGCACATTGTTTCAAAAGATTTTTTTCTCTTCTAAGACCATGTTTCACTTTGAAGTCTCCATAAGCCAAAACATGATTTTACACATCTCTCTCAAAGGAACTCCTATACCATAAGCATGACTAAAGCGTTTTCACAAATAGTGCTTTCCAGATGTTATTTTTAGAAACATTGTGTTTCTGTTGTGATTCTGGATACACAGAGCTCAGCTCCAAATGTGAGACATCACAGAACAGTCAGAGAAGGGGAGGATGGACCCCATCTCGATACAAGGGATGCTACTGCTCCATCAAACGAAGACTGTTTCCCTTGCCTCTTATCTCTATGAGGGAAACTCTCCTCCCCTACACCCAGCTGAGGTGGGTCCATCTCTATTACCTGGAGCAGATCTGGAGTCATCATTGTCCTCACCATCTGACAGGAAGCCTAATGTGGAGACAAACATCACACAACACACAGAATGACCCTCCCCACACCCAAGGGACCAGTGTTAAGGTTGAGAAGGAACAGGCCTGGTTCATGCAGTGTAGACGGAGGCTGGGGGCTCTCAGAGCTCTAAGAGGCCATCCTACCACTTGGAGGAGCTGCCTCTGTGAGTCTGGGGCACACCTGGAGGATGCAGATGCTGAGAAGATGCACACAGCCAATGGGAGGTCACAACAAGAGGCCCCAGGAGGGCAGGCAAAGACACCCACCTGGGCTGTCCAGAAGACCCTCCTTCCGTGATACAAGGTAATCGAGCTCCTCATACACTGCTTCAGCAAGAGCATCTTCATAGCTGGAAAAGGCTGAGAGATTCCCCAGCAGGTCAGAGATGCTACCCCAGACACCCCGGTCCAGCAGGATGAGAGATCCCCCAGCAGGTCAGAAATGCTGGCCCAGATACCCCGAACCAGCAGACACATCCTTTATCTCCCCAGTGCTCACACAGGTCCTGTAGGGACCTCAGGATAGCTTCCCACCCAGTGCACCTGTTGGCACCTTCTCCCCTCATCTGGCCCTGAATACAGCTCAGCCCCAACTCTGTCTCATCTCACAGGAAAGGCTATGACTTACGAGAGCTCATATACCAGTCCTAAAAGCCTCTGTCTACTCAGCCCTGAGAGCTCAGCATGGAGCACATGGAGTCTGCAGACTCAGAGCAGAGACCTGGCCCAGGCTCCCGTCCTCACATCCGCCCCATCTCCTGCCTGCACACAGGCTTCCTGGTCCCCAGTTCCCCCTGCAGCCCACCTCTGCGCTCTGCTCTCCATCTGAGCATCTGAGTCACCAGGACAACGAGGACCAGGAAGAGAAGGGCCCCCAGGATGAGGCAGAGGACCCAAGGCATGGAGAAGAAGCCAGGGAGAGGATTCGAGGCTGGTCTGGTCCCTAAGGAGAACAGGAAAGAGGGTTGGAGAAGGTCCTGGGCAGAGAAACCCTCTGTGCCAGAATTTCCAGGAGCTCTGGACAATGGTGTCCCAGCCTCACATACAAGTGCACTGACAGTGACTGAGCTCCCACCGTTCTCGTCTTCAGGAGAAGCCGGCCTCACTCTGGCCAGTGTGGCCCCGAGGCAGAGCCAGGGATTGTCAGGGAGCCGCCCTGCCTAAACTGCCTCTGAGGACCCGGCTCATCCCCTCTCCCTGGGCTTCAAGAGACAGAGCATCAGACAGTCCTGGGACCTGTGCCTCACTAATGAGGAGCAACACACAGGGGCAGGTGGGAGAACCTCAGAATCTGCAACATGGGAACCAGAGGCACTTGGACCCCAGGCATGAGAAACTTCTGACTCTGGGATCCAGGGTAGGGGAGTTCCCCAACATAATGCCCTGGCTCCTCCCCAAAAACCAGGGGCTCCTAGGCTCTTTCCTCTCCTTAGCTGTCAGAGAGCCCACAGAACAGGTCCCCAGAATCTGAGTACTCTCCGCTGTCCATAGATGGATCACAGTACCTGCTGTAGACAGGGGCAATGATATCCTTGCACCTTAAGGGAAAAAGAGGAGTTTGGGTAAAGGGAATTGGCCAGAATGAAGGGCAGCCCTATTTTCCTTCTTGAGCCTGAAATCACCCCTCAGTCTCCACAACATCAGTGTCCAGTCCTCCCAGCTCCCCAGTCCTAGATCAGAGCCCCAGCACCCAGACACTCTCTGAACACAAACTCCCCACCAGGCCCAGCCCACTGCCTCCGTGCTGCCCCAGCTCACCCAGAACGGACCCCGAGCCCCTCACTCACCAGAGCACCTCACACCAGCATCCTCCTCATGCTTGCAGTCGCTCTGCCCCCAGGGATCCGCAGCACAGTCCCACAGGGAGGACTCCCGGCCCCCGCACCGCACCTCGTCCAGCCAGATGCTCCCGTTTCCAGGGCCAAACGCCGCGGCCCGCACGGCTTCCAGGGCCCGGCCACAGCCCAGCTGCTGACACACCACCTCGGCCTCTGCCAGGCTCCAGGAGTCATCACACACGGTGCCCCAGGAGCCGCCGTGCCAGACCTCCACCCGCCCTGAGCACGCGCTGTCTCCTCCCCTGAGCCGGAGCTTCTCTCTGTCTGAAAAGGCAGCAGCCCCTCCTGTGACTCCCCTGGTGGGAGGAAGGAGCCCCTGGGGCCCTGGGGAGGGGGCGGGACTGACGTACCTGTGCAGGGGGCAGCAGCTGGGCAGCTCTTGGGTCTTCTTCCTGTAGGAGCAATGATGGGAAGTGCTGGATCAGGGACAGCTGGGGGTGGTCTTGTCCCCAGACATGAGTATCTAAGGTTTTTTGTCACAGTCAAATGACAAGAGACCACAGAAGCTACATCATCTACTTGGCTGAGAGGTTCACTGCTTCTTATCAGCAGCTAAAATTACTTTATCTAATTAGTTGTTTACCATAACAAAATCAAACAAACAGAAAAAGAGACAAACACAAATATACACCTACATTTTGTAGACTCAACCAAAACCCATCAATTAGATCTGAAAATATGAAATCATACTAACGGCATCCTACACGGTTGGGAGTGACACAGAAACAGACAGTAAGTCACCTGCACACGAGATATAGGCTTCCTCCTTGGGAGAGCAGGAGTTGTAATTCCAAGGGTCAGAAGGACACTGCCAGAGAGAGGTGTCAGTTTTCCGACACTTGATTCCATCTACCCAGCGGGGTCTAGAACCTTCCCTAAGAGCAACAGAAGAGTTGAGACTTCCGCTGTCCCCACAGCCAAGCTGTCTGCAGATCATGGACACGGTGATGTCTTCCATGGGGCTGCGGCAGACACTGCCCCAGGTCCCATTGTAGAAAACTTCCAGCCACCCAGCACACTGCTGGTCCTCGCTCACCATCCTGAGGGCCAGGAACTCTAAGATTGAAACGGAGGAGATGGGACACAGTGAGAACTGCACTCATTGCTCTGGGTTTTCCTCTCACCCAGAAGTAGTGACCACACATCCCTGACCCAGCAGAGGAGATGCCCACTGCGTGACAAGACTGACTTTTGCCTCCCTTTCACCTGACTTTGTCCAGTAACGTCTGTACACCTATTTCTACCGCAACAATGTAGATGTAAACAGAGAGCAAGGCCAGCTTGGGGACCTGCAGTGACAGGAGCTGATTCCTGCTTCCTGACAAAATTTCTAAAAGAACAGAATGTGATGTGGACACTGAAGTGGTTGATAGAATAACGGACCCCCAAAGATGTCCGTAGCCTAATCCTGGAACCCGTGACACGTTATCTTACATTTCAAAAGGGACTTTACAGATGTGATTAGTAAGGACCTTGGGATGGAGAGATAAAGCTCAAATACTGAGGACTAACTATTTGAGACCCGTCTAACACATCTTTAAACCCACTACACTGAGAAATGCATCATCTTTCCCAGTTCCAGTCAGAGGGAAATGTGAGTGAGGGAGAAGAGTTGGAAGAGGCACTGTTGTTGAAGAAGAGGGCTCTGAGCCAAGAAATGAGACCACACAGAAACCACAAAAGGCTGGGAAAGGAGTCCTCCCAGAGACTCCAGGCAGAATGCAGCCCTGTGGACACTGGGATGTTGGCCCATGGAGACTGCCTTAAGACTCCTAGCAAACAGAACTGTAAAGGAAAAATCTGAGTTTTCACTATGTCAGGCTCCTCTAAGCATTTGATTCTCAGGCAAGAATATTGGAATGGGTTGTCATGCCCTCCTCCAGGGGATCTTCCTAGCCCAGGGACAGAACTTGCATTTTTAACATGTCCTGCATTGGCAGGCAGGTTATTTAGCACTAGTGCAACTGGGGAGGCCCAGGATTTCAAGATGTTACTACCACAGGTAACTGCAGAAAGAGCCGTGCTTTCAAGTGTTAACTGTCAGAAACGGCTCTGCCAGGAAACACTGGGGAGAAGAAAGGACCAGAATCTCAGCTGCTGCAGGAGGAAGTGAAAGCACCTTGTCTTCAGGTCGACTGGAAAGACAGGCTGGATGGGAGGAAATCTCCTTCTCTGGTCCTTTCGGCATCTCTCCATCAGGACTCAGACCCCTGTCTTCCAGGGCCCCACCCCTCCCCCAGCCTGTGGACAGTGTGCAGCGCAGACCTGAGCAGATGACCCCCGCATCCTCCTTGTGTCTGCAGTTGTGCCGCCCCCAGCCCCGGGAAGGGCACCTCCACACGTGAGACTCATTTCCTGTGCAGTTCAGGTCGTCCAGCCAGATGGGCCCTGTCCCTGCCCCGAAGTGAGCAGACCCCGTCGCATTGAGGGCTTCTCCACAGCCCAGCTGCCTGCACACCACGTGGGCATCGTCCAGGTCCCAGCCGTCATCACAGATGGTGCCCCAGGAGCCCTGGTCAAGGATCTCCACTCTCCCGGCGCAGGGACCGCCCCCGTCCACCAGGCGGAGCTGTCTGCTGTCTGAGGAGAGAGAAATGGGACAATGGGGCGGTGACCTGGGGAATGGGAAGGGTCTTCTGTCCTGTGGGACCCTCACCTGAGCAGTAGGGGGCGCTCTCCTCTGAGGCTGCAGACCCTGCTGGTTCAGACGCGGAGTCATTGCACTGGGGCAGCACCTGGGTCTGGTTTCCTGCAGAAACAGCAATGATCAGGGTGTTGGTGATTGAAAAACAGGAAACTGAATAAACTAAATAATGACAAGCAGTGGGGTCTGAGAAGAAAAATGTTAACAAAGTTGCGCAGTAGTTTCCAGCTCTTTTTGACCCTATGGACTGTAGTACACCAGCCCCCTTGTCCATGGGATTTTCGAGGCAAGAATACTGGAATGGATTGACATTTCCTCCTCCAGGGGATCTTCCCCAACCAGGAATCAAAATGTCATCTCCTGTATTTCCTGCATTGGCTGGTGGATTCTTTACCACTGAGCCTTTTGGGAAGCCCAGGTTAACATAGTCGTAAAGTTTTCATAACTGTAGTGTTCGCCTTCGCTATGGAGAGCTCTGCTTCTGACAGTGCCACAATTTTTCTCTCAAGCACTAAGATGAGTTAAATAAGATCCATCCCTAAATAGAAGAAACAAAATAAAACACTTTCTGAAGTATTTCTACAATTTGTCATCTACAATGTCTGTTTTTTTAAAAGATATTTGATGAAAATAGATCTCATGAGAAACCACGAGGAAATGTAGACATTAGAAACAATTCCCCAGGACACTCAGCTACTAGAGTTACTTGACAGAGAATTTAAAGAGCCTTGATTAAGGTGCCCATGGAATTAATTGACAAAATGTGCACCCTGATAGGAAAAAAAAAACAAATAATGATAACAACAAATAAAAATTATAGAGCTGAATAACTTACTAGTTGAAATTAAGAACAAAAGAATGAGTATATCAGCACATTAGCTCAGCATAAGGGAGAATCAATAAAGTGGAAGGTCATAAGACAAATACGCCTCTATTTAGAAGTGCAGGCCACATAGTAAGTGTCCTGATTACACTTCTGTATAACAAATTATATAAACAGCCTCTGAAGCAATATATATATCTCCACACTCTTCACTTTCTTAAGTTTTCCTGGGTCAGTAATTTGAGAAAGACTCAACTTGGCAGTTGTGTCTTGGGATCTTTCATGTAGTTGCATTTAGATGTCATCTGGGGTTGAAGTCAGCTGAGGACTTGACTGAACTTTGGTTAATAAGGAAATTTCTTGAATAATTTTAGGGATAAAAGGACATCATGACTACAACCTAATTCAGAAAGACCTTACATGTTTATGGAGAAAAGGGGCAGGAGGGGGACAGAGAGAGAGAGAAAGAGAGGAATACTAAAGCAAAACACTAATATTGGGAGATCCAGGTAAAAGTCATTTGGGAATTTTTGCAACTTTCAGGTCTCAAATTCGGTCAAGATAAAAAAAATTAAAAGGTAAAAATAAGTCAGAAAGAATTAATTCCTAGGACACTTTCACTAAAAGAAATACAAATAATGTCAAAAACGTGAAACACCTAGGAGAAAACCTAGTAAAAGATGGGCAAAATCTCTGATGGACCTAACTGAATGGAGGGATATGTCATGTCAATGAATTGGGTGACTCAAAATTGTCAAAGTCAATCATCCTCAAATTTATGGTAGATTAAATATAATCTCAATCAAAATACATTTATGAAGTTTCTTTTGGTGAAAAATAACAAACTAATTCCAAAATTTTTTTTAAACGTAAAAGGCCAAGAATGACCAACACAGTTGGCAAGAAAAGCAACATAGTTAGTTAATATAAAGCAACTCTTGTAAATTTTAATTTACTATAAAGTTACAATAAAATTACAATAATTAAGAAAATACAGTATTGGTGGAAGGATAGACAAATGATACAATGCAATAGAACAGAGAGTCTAAAAAAGACTTAGACACATATGCCCATCTCCTTATGGCAAAGGTGGCACACAGTGGAGACAAAAAATCTTCTCAGAAAAAGATTTTGAGTCAATTAGATGTCAATATGAAACTTGACCCTTATCTTATATAGATATCAATCTCAGAAGGAATATGCAAGTATATGCAAGAGAAAAATAAACTTCTATAAGATGCTACTGAAGAATGTTTTTAAGGTCTTGGAGTAAGCAAAGTTCTTTTCAAAAGGATATGAGAAATTCTAAATATACAGGGAAAAACTAGTAAGTTATATTTCCTTAAGATTAAGATCTTTGCTCATCTAAGGACATGGTACCATTAAGAAAATGACAATAAAAGACCAAAGATTAAATAAATAGCATAGATTTTCATCCAAAGTCATTGTCATGGTAAGTTGTAGCATCACATTTGTAATAGTCAAGGACAGAAAACAATTCAAAGTTCTACCATCAGTCAAATGGATCAGTATATTTTCATGTGGATCCTTCAAAGAACTACTCTACAGTAATAAAAATGAATAGTCAGCTGCTACAAACAACATCATGAGTGAATCCCAAACATAATGATGAGTCAAAGAAGTCAGACACAAAGAAACATATTGCATGATTTTATATAAAGTTCAAAATCAATATCTTATGGTTGTTGTTATTGTTGTTTTTCAGTTGCCCAGTCATATGCAACCTTTGAGACCCCACGGACTGCAGCATGCCAGGCCTCCCTGTCCCTCACCATCTCCCGGAGTTTGCCCAAGTTCATGTTCATTGCATCAGTAATGCCATCCAGCCATTTCATCCTCTGACACCCTCTTCTCCTTCTGCCCTCAATCCTTCCCAGCATCAGAGACTTTCCCAACGAGTCATCTGTTCACAAGAGATGACCAAAATACTGGAACTTCAGCTTCAGCATCAGTCCTTCCAGTGAATATTCGGTGGTAGTAGAAGTTAAAACTGTTTTCACTGGAGAGGACACAGGACATAGTTACTAGGAGGCAACAGTGACTCTGTAGAGCTGGGAAAGTTCTCTTGGCTTATCTGGGTTGGGGAACATGACTGAGGTCTACACTTACTGCGGTACTTTGTTTTCCATGACTATTTATAAATAATAATGCTGCTTAAAAATATATTATTCCCCTTCACACTTCTTGCCCTGACCTGAAAAACGAATGAACAATGAGAGGAAGCAGATTTCACCGTGAAATATCTGATTTTTGAAGCCAGGTTTCCCTCACTCTCTGCTCTTGGGGACATTTCACTCCATGAGCACCAGTAGCCCTTCCCCCCTCTCTTACCTGAGCAGACCACATAGGCCGTGTTGCCATGGGAACAGTCAAGACCACCCAGTGCAGTCACAGGACAACTCCAAAGGAAGGACTCTACCCCCGAGCAGTGAAATCGGACTGTTGAGATCTGATCACCTCCTTCTACAAAATGTGGTCCTCTAGGGGTGGAGATGGAGACTCCACAGCCGAGCTGACGACAGACAACATTGGCGTTGGCCAGACTCCAGTGGGAGGCACAGAGCGCTCTCCATCGTCCAGAAATGTTCATCTCCACCTGCCCCTCACACTGAGAGGAGCCGTTTGTCATGAACCGGACTTCTGCATACACTGGTAGAAGAAGACTGGATTTCAGCAAAATCACATGAACAGGGTGTCCACAGAGATGAAAGGCCTGACCTACATCTCACCTGAACAGGCAACCTGAGCAGCTCCACTGTGCTGACACGTGCCCCCTGGACAGGGCACTCTGGGGCAGGACCAGAGCTCAGGCTCCTCCCCCTCACACCTGAACTCTTCAGCCCAGACCTGGCCATCGGACTCTCTGAAGGGCACGTGTCCCAGCACAGACACAGCCTTGCCACACCCTAGCTCTGCACAGATGACCTGGGCAGTGGGGAGTGTGAAGTTCCCATCAGACACTGGGGTCCAGGCTTCTCCGGAATGCACTTCTACTCGCCCTGAGCAGGGTCCTTCTCCTCCAGCCAGACGCACAAATCCTAAGGGAAACAATCAACAGCAGCAACAAACCCCGTGAGTGTTCATAGTCCTCGCTTGGCACTGGAAACACACATCATAGGCAAGGATGTGAAGCGTTTCATTTCTAGGAGTGGGGCATGGAGAGAGAAGCTGACAGTGTCAGAATTGTATTAATAATTTCATGACCAAGTTTATGAAAAGAAACCCAGAAAAATTTGCAGTCAGTAAGAATGTATACTTTGAGACTGAATAGGATGAGAATTCCTCATCTAGGGTCCTGGAAACGACAAGGCCCAAGGAAACCGCACTGTAGTTGGGATCAGACTTGAGCACAGAGCTGAACTAACCCAGAGTGAAGTAGGTTTATGGGATTCAAAAGTTTAGAGGACTAAGAGCCAGACAAGATTAGAAGGCCATCTGAGATTTCTGGAGCTAGAATTCTGGCCAGTTTTCTCTCAGGAGCCAATAATCAAGTCACTGAGGACAGGGAACCTCATAGCGGGAGATCTATTAATTCAGGCTAGACTGTAGACAGACTCATGGCTCACAGGAGGAAAGCTAGACATCATACCAAGTCTACAAGCCTATTATGACTTGATGTATATTATAACAAGCCTATTATGGTTTCACATATATTGTCATTGGAAACAGCACAATTATGTCTCATGATTCTTGATGGTGAAAAATTCCCAGAATTTCTTAAGTGACTTGATTGTGAAAAGACGTTGTCCATAGATGAGTTTGAATATTAAGAAAGTTCAGAGAGTCATAGAAGAGGGAGGGGCTGGTCCTAGCCATCTTTCTTGAAAGCCTAGGATTTATCAAGGGATAGAATGAGTTTTCAGTGGGACTATGCAAATCAGCTGAGTTTGATTACTTTCTACTAGACATAGGAATCTAAGACATGGCAATCTTAGCAAATACTATGAAATGATGATAATTTAATATATTTTAATCCTATGTATATGCTTACTGCGTATTCCTTTCCTATTTGGATTCTTGAGAAATAGCTAGCATGCAGTAAAAAAAAAAGGAGAGGGAGATAAAGAAAGCAGAGAGCAAACAAGCAGAGATTTCCAAACACAAAACACATACGGATGAAAGATAGACAGTCTTAGAGGAAAATATTTGTCCAAGTTTTTGACACATTTTATCCACTCTGCTCCTCCCATCTGGCCACCTAATCCTGCTGCCCTTTCACATTTTATGCACTGCAGACAAGGGAACAATCTTAAAAGCTACAAATGAATGGAAAGGAGACTCTGAAAGGGAAGAACATCTGTAGGAGTGGAGTGTGGGTGGGATGTGTGGTAGATTAAACCGGGAATGGATGGAGTCTAAAAGTGAAAGAGATCGAACTGGTCTGGTGGGGAGGTATGTTACAGGTTACTCTTTCTAATTAAATAATTTTTACTCAACACCTTGTTAGTTTCTGCATTAATCCCACCAAATTATGAATTTAGAAAGAACAAATATCACTAACATGTTATTTTAGATAACCTGACACATGTTAGACACTCAAATATATTCAGAATGAAGTCTTATACACATCAAGGTAGTGTCCCGTGACAAATTATTATTTCTTTTTCACTCTATATTTGCTTTTAAATTTTACATGGAAAAATAAGTGTGTGAACATTGCAAGAAAATTTATGAACTAGAAGGCTGATGCAAGGGGTAAGTGATTAAACATAATAAAATCAACTATGTTCTTGTATAACAACAGAGACAATGGGTCAAAATATAAATATCTAACAGACACAAAGACATACATACACAGAAATTTAGTATTTGAAGAAAGTAATACTTTATATCATTAGAGAAGACAATCTGTTCAATAAATAGTGCTGAAACACTTTTTGGTCTCCATTATCCAAGTTTAGTCCATTTGCAAGAGAAACATCAACCTGAATCATAGGAGGGACCTCAGGGGCCAGGTTGTCAGGAAAGGATTCTCTCTGCACCTGTGCCTGAACCTGGGAGAGCCCCGATTTTCTGCATCTCATCTTCAGCTGAGGGCCCTTTGTCCCAAAGGCTATCTCACTGTTATAGCTTTGAGGCTGGATTTTATCCAGGGAACCACAAGGTCATAAGGGACTGGGTGGGTTTTCATCCTTGTTCATGTACATCCATCCTTATTTCTCTCCCTCTGATCAAGATGACCTCCTCTCTTCTCCCTGGAGCTGGGATGCATCTGCCTCCAAATCAACCCTCAACCCTCTGACTTTCAGCCTTACCTGACCCTGGACCCTCTGGCTCTTCACCCATCACTCTGGACTCCTACTGGTTTGGCCTAAGGTGTAGGAAGTACCTCTGTTGGATGAGGTATGTGGCCTTTCAGAGAGCCACAAAGATCAAGTATCTTCCTAGAAGACCAGACCTGCCCTCAACCTTTGGGCTGCCCATTCCCCTCTGAAAGTCAGAGGGGATCAATGTGAACTTTATATCAAGGTGCAGCAAAGGCCAGAGAGAGAGGGTCCCTAGAGGCCCAGAAAACTCCCCAACCTCTGATTGGGAAATGAAATGGAGGGAGAGGAGAGGCTACAAAGGAGTCATATCTGAATCCTCTTCAGAGGTCTGATATTTAAGGAGGAGGATGTTATTTGAAGGCAATATTGAGAATCTATTTTCATGTGGTTTATTACAAATACAAACATCTTTTTAGAGTCTGTTATATTCAGAAATTTTGGCCGATGTTGGGAATGTACATCACAATAAAACAATGCTCTTATCTTTGTAGAAGTGCAGGAGAAAAACAAGTAGACAGTTTTAAGTCCTCCAAAATGTTTATGAGAGACTTGGATAATCAAAGAAAGTGAAACTGCCATTTCAAAGGGCCATTTATATGAATCAACTGCAACAAAGGCAAAATGAAACTGTGGTCAGATATATCCTTGTCTGGTCCCTTGCTGTACAGATATCCTATGTCCTTAGGCACACAAAGCATCCTCCACACCACACCTGGACCCTCAGGGCTGCTCAGAGAACCCCACAGGTGGCTTTTTCAGCTCCCATTGCCCTGCCATCCCTCCTAGCTATGATAACTCTCTTTCAGCTTCTTCAAAAATTATATTTGCCTCCTTACTTTTATTCCTATCAAATAAACCCCCAAGCATAATTCTCTTATATCACTGAAATCATCAAGTGTAAACTATATAATCTCTTACTATAAAACACAGGAACAATATTTCATTGCCTCCACCATTGATGTGTCAGTGCACAACACATAGCTAAGTGTTCTTTCAAAGTTTTGGCTTATGCAGATGTTTTAAAAGAAAATATGGACAAAGAATCTTTTCTAATAACAACAGAAGGAGAAGCTACGACTCAGAGCATTTCATGCACAGTTCTCTGGTTCTACTAGCCAAATGGCTATGAATATTTACATTTAAATTTGCAAAGGCGACTTGAAATTTGGCATAAATCCATAAATTGCTTTATGATTTGCTTAATGATATCCTCTGTGCCTCCACTCCTACTGATCTTGTGCAAAATAGCGTGTCATAACGTAACTATGGAAACAACTCCACCCAGAGGTGCACCCTCACTCTTATCCCTCTCTCCTATGGGTTCACTGTGCAAAGCGGGGGGCGGGGGGGGGGGGGGCGCTGATTTGTGAGTATTTCACTCTTCCAAAAATTATATAAAAATCATGAAGATTAATTTTAATTGGGAATAATAGATTAAACTCTGTCAGGTAAGATCACTGGAGAAGAAATATCAGAGACTGACAAGAAGATAGTTGTTGAAGCCCATCACTCAGAGATAACTGTGCTCTCCGGGAGGATGGGTAGATGTCTTAGACCTCTCTAACTCGGCCATCTTCTATCGCCAGGTGATCAGACACCAACTTCCTTGGAACTTTCTACTTTCTCAGCCCATGCACAATGCACTGACCGTACCTGAGCAGACGACCCCAGCATCCTCAGCATGCTCACAGTCGTGCCGCCCCCAGCCCCGGGAAGGGCACCTCCACACGTGGGACTCCTTTCCTCCGCAGTTCAGTTCATCCAGCCAGATGGGCCCTGATCCCTGACCTAACTGAGCAAATTTCAAGGCATCGAGGGCTCCTCCACAGCCCAGCTGCCTGCACACCACGCGGGCATCGTCCAGGTCCCAGCCGTCATCACAGATGGTGCCCCAGGAGCCCTGGTCAAGAATCTCCACTCTCCCGGAGCAGGAACCGCCCCCGTCCACCAGGCGGAGCTGTTTGCTGCCTGAGGAGAGAGAAATGGGACAATGAGGTGTTGATGCAGGCGTGGGGGAGTGGGATGGGGTGGTGGGGATGAGAAGAGTCTTCGGGTCCTGAGTTGCCTCTGAGGCTGCAGAGCCTGCTGGTTGAAACATGGAGTTTTTGCATTTGGGCAAGCTCCTGGGTCTGGTTTCTTATAGCAGCAATGAGAATAATAAGGTTGAAAATGGGCCAAAATAGGAAATATCACTCTACTGAGTAATGTGAGACAGATGTTGTTACCCAAGTCTATCGGTATTAACCTTCTGATTTGTAGAGTTCTGCACTGTTGTTGTTGAGTCACCAAGCCATGTCTGACTCTCCTGTGACCACATGGGCGGTACAGTCTTCTCTGTCCGTGGAATTTCCCAGGCAAGAATACAGGAGTAGGTTGCCATTTCCTTCGCCAAGGGATCTTCCCAACCCATCGATCAACTGGGTATCTCCTGCACTGGCAGGTACATTCTTTAACACTGAGCTACCAGGGAAGCTGGACAAAGGTCTGTCTAGTCAAAGCTATGGTTTTTCCAGTAGTCATGTATGGATGTGAGAGTTGGACTATAAGGAAAGCTGAGCGCCGAAGAACTGATGCTTTTGAACTGTGGTGTTTGGAGAAGACTCTTGAGAGTCCCTTGCATTGCAAGGAGATCCAACCAGTCAGTCCTAAAGGAAATCAGTCTTGAATATTCACTGGAAGGACTGATGCTGAAGCTGGAACTCCAACACTTTGACCACGTGATGGGAAGAACTGACTCACTGGAAAAGACCCTGATGCTGGGAAAGACTGAAGGCAGGAGGAGAAGGGGATGACAGAGGATGAGATGGTTGAATGGTATCACCGACTCAATGGCCATAAGTTTGAGCAAGCTCTGGGAGTTCGTGATGGACAGGGAAACCTGGCATTCTGAAGCCCATGGGGTCACAAAGAGTCGGACACAACTGAGTTACTCAACTAACTGATAAATAAATAAGAAAATTTTAAACATTCTATGAAAAATAAAAATTGTAATGAAAGCTATCAGAGTCTTCTAAAATAACTTTAAATATTTACTTGTTTATAACTACCTGCATACCTGCATCTAATAACAAATATAGAAACAGATATACAGACATCTCCAAATGTGTACATACACACACACACGCACGCACACACAAACACACACCTACCTGAATTAAAGTTTCACTGGAGGAAGGACTTTGCATATCTTATTTGCCCTGTATTTCTGCTATTAGGACAGTGCTTACATATTGTATGCACTCATTCCACAAAGGAGAAGGCACTGCAACCCACTCCAGTACTCTTGCCTGGAAAATCCCATGGACGGAGGCACCTGGTGGGCTGCAGTCCATGGGGTTTCTAGGAGTCAGAGATGACTGAGCGACTTCACTTTCACTTTTCACTTTCATGCACTGGAGAAGGAAATGGCAAACCACTCCAGTGTTCTTGCCTGGAGAATCCCAGGGACAGGGGAGCCTGGTGGGCTGCCATCTATGGGGTCACACAGAGTCAGACACGACTGAAGTGACAGCAGCAGCAGCAGCAGCATTCAACAAGATTCAACAAGTATGTATATGGAGAACCTTTTCTAAATACCATGATAGTTGCTTAATAAATCTTTATTGAATCAGTGTGTAGCTGAGTAAAATTCAGTGAAACAGAAGTCCTTTAGCTTCATGTTAATCAGTGAATTAATGAAATACTAATAGCAAAGCAAATATAAATTAAAGGTAATGGTTTATTATAATAAATAGTGCATATTAAAAATAAGTTTAATTTAATACACAGCATTGCTATTAGGTAGGAATTGTTGGGTTTCCCCAGTGGCTCAGTGGTAAGGAATCTGCTAGAAATGCAGGAGATGAAGGCTTGATCCCTGGGTCAGGAAGATCCCCTGGAGAAGGAAATGGTAACCCACTCTGGTATTCTTGCCTGGGAAATCCCATGGATAGAAGAGCCTGGCAGGCTACAGTCCATGGGGTGGAAAAGAGTTGAACACAACTTAATGATTAAACAAAAACAACAAAATTAATTTGCCCACAAGCACAGAATTAATTTATATTCAAAATTTCACCTACTTAATGTTAAAGGAAAATTATTAAATAAATTCTAAAGCTACTCTTATCTATTATTCACTATGACACATAGGCAATTGTACAAGACCAATAAAATATTTAGGGATAAATTTAACAAAGAGGTGAAAATCTTGAACAGTGAAAGCTATAGGACACTGATGAAAGATATTAAAGAAGACACAAATAAATGAAGAGATAATCTGTGGTCATGGGTTGGAAGACCTTATATTGTTAAAATGCTCATGCTACACAAAGAAATCGACAGATTCACAGTAATCCTTAACAAAACTCAGGTGGAAATTTTCACACATATGGAATAAACAATCCAAAAGTTTCTATGGAACCACAAAAGACCCTGAATATCAAAATCAATCTTGAGAAAGGAGAACAATGCTGGAGGTGTCATGCATCCTGATTTCAAACTATATTACAACGTTATAGTAATCAAAACAGTGTGGTATTGGTATAAAAAGGGACACAGACTTCAACAGAACAGAATAGACAGCCCAGAAATAAACCCAAATATATACAATCAATTAGCTTTTGACAACGGATCCAAGAATATACAATGGGGAAATGACAGTCTCTTCAATAAAAGGTGTTAGGAAAGTTGGACAGCCACATTGGAAAGACGCAAAGTTACCCCCATCATACACCATTCACAAAAGTCAACGCAAAATGGATTAAAGACTTAATCATAAGTCCTGAAACCATAAAAATCCTAGAAGAAAAAGTAAGGGAAAAAATGTCCTTGACTTCAGTCTTTGTGATGATATTTTGGATTTGATGCCAAAAACAAAGGCACCAAGAGCAAATATAACCAAGTGAAACTACATAAAACTTAAAAACTTCTGCACAACAAAGGAAATGATACACAGAATGAAAAGACAATCTGTGGAATTAAAGAAAATATTAGCAAATTAAATGTACTTGATAAGAGTTAATATCCAAACTGTTAATATTTAAAGAACTCATACAACTTAATAACAGAGAAAAAAAGTCTGATTTCAAAATGGGCAGAAGACCTGAATAGATATTTTTTTTTCCACAGTAAACATACATCTGGTCAACAGGTACATGAAAAGTTACACAATATTACTAGTCACCAGGTCAATGCAAATCAAAACCTCAATAAGATATCACCTCACAGAATTGCTTTTATAAAAAAAAAAAATACAAGAAAGAACAAGAGCTGTAATAAAGTGGAGAGAAGAAAAAGTTTATATACAGTTGCAGCGAGTGTAAGTTGATGCACCCCCTATGGAAAATAGTTTTGAGGTTCCTGAAAAATTAAAAACAGAACTGCTGTATGATTTAGCAATTTTCCTTTCGGGTATTTATCTGAAGAAAATGAAAACACTAACTTGAAAATATATGAGCAACCCAATGTTCACTGCAGAATTATTTACAATAGCCAGACAATGTAAGCCTTCAGTGATGGATAAATGGATAAAGAATATATACACACACATATATATACATACACACACACACACACACACACACAGCCACCAAAAAAAGAAGAAATTCCCATCATTTGCAACAACATGAATGTACCTTGAAGGCATTATGCTAAGTGAGCTAAACCAGACAGATAAAGAAAAATATCATATAGTCTCATATATATGTGGAGTCTTAAAATAGCTCTTTTAAAAAAGGGTTCAATGATGCAGAGAACAGTTTGGTGGTTGTCAGAGGTGTGTCAGTGTGGGCAAAATGGATGAAGGTAGTCAAAAGGCAGAAACTTCCAGCACTAAAATGAACGTCATGAGGATGTAATGTACAGTATAGGGAGTACACTTAATGTGTGCGTGTGTGTGTGCCCAGTCTTGCCCATCTGTGACCCTATGGACTGTAGCCTGAGAAGCTTCTCTATCCATGGGATTTCCCAGGCAAGAATACTAGAGTGAGTTGCCATTTCCTTCTCCAGGAGAGCTTCACAACCCAGGGAGGGAACCCACATCTCTTATGTCTCCTGCATTGGCAAGGGGATTCTTTACCAGTAGTGTCACCTGGGTTAATAATATATCTTATATGAGAAAGTTGGTAACAAAGAACAACTTACAAGTTCTCATCACAAGAACAAAGGAAGGGCTTCCCTAGTGGTCCAGTAGTTAAGAATCCACCTTGAATGCAGGGGACACTGGTTCTATCTCTGGCCCAGGGAGATCCCACATGCTGCAGGGCAACTAAGACTGCGGGCCACAGTTACTAGGCCTGTGCTCTGGAGCCCTCGGCCCAGAACTACTGAGCTTGTGTGCAGCCACTCCTGAAGCCCTCACGCCCTGGAGCCAGTGCTCCACCACAAGAGAAGCCTGCAGAGCACAACGAGGGACCAGACCCTGCTCAACGCAACTAGAGAAAGACTGTGCACAGCAAGGAAGATGCAGCACAGCCAAAAATAAACATAGGATAGTCAGCATTTTCCAGTATGTACAAATATATAAGCATTATGTGGCACAACTGAAACTAATACTAATACTGTTATGTGATTATATGTCAACTTCAAATTTTAAAAAATAGTGTTAGAACAAATGGGTTAAATCAACTCCATGTTAACTTCAGAGTTAAATTCACCCATTCCAGTCCATTTTAGTTCACTGATTGCTAAAATGTCATGTTCACTCTTGCCATCTCCTGTTTGACCACTTCCAGTTTGCCTTGATTTATGTACCTAATATTCCAGGTTTTTATGCAATGTTGCTCTTTATAGCATCATACTTTACTTCCATCACCCATCACATTCACAACTGGGTGTTGTTTTTGCTTTGGCTCTGTCTCTTCATTCTTTCTGGAGTTAGTTCTCCACTCTTCTCCAGTAGCATATTGGGCATATACCAACCTGGGGAGTTCATCTTTCAGTACCATATTTTTGGCCTTTTCATACTGTTCATGGGGTTCTCAAGGCAAGAATACTGAAGTGGTTTGCCGTTCCCTTCTCCAGTGGACCACGTTTTGTCAGAACTCTCCACCACGACCCGTCTGACTTGGGTGGCCCTACAAGGCATGGCTCATAGTTTCATTGAGCTAGACAAGGCTGTGGTCCATGTGATCAGTTTGGTTAGTTTTCTGTGGTTGTGTTTTTTGTTCTGTCCGCCCTCTGATGGATAGGGGTAAGAGGCTTATGGAAGCTTCCTGATGGGAGAGATTGACTGAGGGGAACTGGGTCTTATTCTGATGGGTGGGGCCGTGTTCAGTGAATCTTTAATCCAATTTTCTGTTGATGGGTGAGGCTGCATTCCCTCCCTGTTGCTTGACCTGGGGCCAAACTATGGTGGAGGTAATGAAGATAGTGGTGACCTCCTTCAGAACTTCCTTCCATGTACCTACTGCTGCACTCAGTGCCTCTGACCCAAACCAGGCTGCCACTTGCCCATGCCTCCGCCAGAGACTCCTGGACACTCATGGGCATCTCTGGGTTGGTTTCTTGTAGGATCACTGCTCCTTTCTCCTGGGTCCTGGTACACACAAGGTTTTGTTTGTGCCCTCGAAGTGTCTGTTTCCCCACTTCTGTGCAATTTCTGGTGGTTCTACGATGGGGTTAATGGCAACCTCCTCCAAGAGGGCTTATGCCATACCCAGGTGAGCTGCACCCAGAGGCCCTGCAGCAGGCCACTGCTAACCTGCACCTACACAGGAGACACTCTGACAGAGTTCTGGCTCAATCTCTGTAGGGAAAACCACTAGACAATTCAGGTATGACCTAAATCAAATCCCTTATGATTACACAATAGAAGTGACAAATAGATTCAAGGGATTACATCTGATAGACAGAGAGCTTGAAGAACTATGGATGGAGGTTTGTTACATTGTACAGGAGGCAGTGATCAAGACCACTCCCAAGAAAAAGAAATGCAAAAAGGCAAAATGGTTGTCTGAGGAGGTCTTATAAATAGCTGAGGAAAGAAGAGAAGCTAAAGTCAAAGGAGAAAAGGAAAGATAAAGCCATTTGAATGCAGAGTTCCAAAGAACAGCAAGGAGAGATAAGAAAGCCTTCTTCAGTGATCCCTGCAAAGAAATAGAGGAAAACAACAGAATGGGAATGGCTAGAGATCTCGTCAAGAAAAGTAGAGACACTAAGGAAACATTTCATGAAAAGAGGAGCATAATCAAGGACAGAAGTGGTATGGAACTAACAGAAGCAGAAGATATTAAGAAGAGGTGGCAAGAATACACAGAAGAACTATACAAAACAGATCTTCATGACCCAGATAACCATGATGGTGTGATCAATCACCTAGAGACAGACATCCTGGAATGTGAAGTCAAGTGGGCCTAGGAAGCATCACTAGGAACAAAGCTAGTGGAGGTGATGGAATTCAAGTTGAACTCTTTCAAATCCTAAAAGATGACGCTGCACTCAATACGCCAGCAAATTTGGAATACTCAGCAGTGGTCACAGGACTGGAAAAGGTCAGTTTTCATTCCAATCCCAAAGAAAAGCAACGCCAAAAAATGCTCAAACTACCGCACAATTAAACTCATCTTACAAGCTAGCAAAATAATGCTCAAAATTCTTCAAGCCAGGCATCAACAGTACGTGAACTCTGAACTTCCAAAAGTTCAAGCTGGATTGATAAAAGGCAGAGAAACAAGAGATCAAATTGCCAACATCTGCTGGACCATCAAAAAAGCAAGAGCGTTCCAGAAAAACATCTACTTCTGCTTTATTGACTCCACCAAAGCCTTTGACTGTGTGTATCACAACAAACTTCAGACAATTCTTAAAGAGATGGGAATACCAGACCACCTGATCTGCCTCTTGAGAAATCTGTATGCAGGTCAGGAAGCAACAGTTAGAACTGGACATGGAAAAACAGATTGGTGGAAAAGAGTTCGTCAAGGCTGTATATTGTCACCCTGCTTATTTAACTTATATGCAGATTACATCATGAGAAATGCTGGGCTGCAAGAAGCACAAGCTGAAATCAAGATCTCCAGGAGAAATATCAATAACGTCAGATATGCAGATGATACAAACCTTATGGCAGAAGGAGAAGAACTAAAGAATCTATTGATAAAAGTGAAAGAAGAAAGAAAATTTGGCTTAAATCTTGACATTCAGGAAACCAAGCTCATGGCATGCGGTCCCATCACTTCATGACAATTAGATGAGGAAACGATGGAAACAGTGACAGACTTTATTTTGGAGGGCTCCAAAATCACTGCAGATGGTGACTGCAGCCATGAAATTAAAAGATGCTTGCTCCTTGGAAGAAAAGCTATGACCAACCTAGACAGCATATTAAAAAGTAGAGACATTACTTTGCCAACAAAGGTCCATCTACTCAAGGCTATGGCTTTTTCAATAGTCATGTATGGAAGTGAGAGTTGGACTGTAAGGGAAGCTGAGCACTGAAAAACTGATGCTTTTGAACTGTGGTGTTGGAGAGGACTCTTGAAGAGTCCCTTGGATTGCAAGCAGATCCAACTAGTCCATCCTAAAGGAAATGAGTCCTGAATATTCATTGTAAGGACTGATGCTGAAGCTGAAACTCCAATACTTTGGCCAGCTGATGTGAAGAACTGATTCATTTGAAAAGACCCTGATGCTGGGAAAGATTGAAGGCTGGAAGAGAAGGGGATGACAGAGGATGAGATGGTTGGATGGCATCACCGATGTTTTGGACATGAGTTTGAGTAGGCCCCGGGAGTTGGTGATGGACGGGGAGGCCTGCAGTCCATGGGGTCACAAAGAGTCAGACACAATTGAGCAACTGAACTGAACTGGTCTTAACTTCATTTTGTGGACCTATGTTAAATTCATGACTTAAATATGAAAATATAAAATCTCACTATTAACATTCTGTGGGTTTAAGACAGACACAGAAACAGACAGTAATTCACCTGCACAGGAGATGTAGGCTTCCTCCTTTGGAGAGCATGAACTGCAATTCCAAGGGTCAGAAGGACACTGCCAGAGAGAGGTATCTGTATTCCGACATCGGATTCCATCTACCCACCGGGGTCTAGAACCTTCTCTAAGAGCAACAGAAGAGTTGAGACTTCCACTGTCCCCACAGCCAAGCTGACTGCAGATGATGGACACAGTGATGTCTTCCATGGGGCTTCGGCAGACACTGCCCCAGGTTCCGTTGTAGAAAACTTCCAGCCACCCAGCACAGTGCTGGTCCTCACTCACCATTCTGAGGGCCAGGAACTCTAACATCAAAAGGGAGGAATCAAGACTGGTGAGAACTTCACTCAATATTCTGTGTTTTCCTCTCTCCCAGAAATAGTGGCCATTCATCCCTGAACCAGCTGAGGAGATACCCAGTAGGTGATAAGACTGAAAGCTGTCCCCCTTTTACTTGAATTTCCATTCGTGCCTATCTTTTTAAACCTTTCTACTACCATGATGTAGTGAATGTGAACAGAGAGGAAGAGCACCTGGGCACCTGTGCAGGGTGGGGGAGGTGCTGAATTCTTCATCCTGACCAAACCTCTAAGAGAGTGTGAAAGGGATGTGATATGTTATTGGGGAGGTGGCAGAATAATAAACCTGCAGATGTCTCATGCAAATCCCTGAAACCATGAATATGTTCCCTTCCCTGGCAAAAGGGATTTCACAGATGTGATTAAGGGAAGAATTGTGAGATGGTGATATTAAGTTGGACTATTGTGGATTAACTATGTGAACGCACTCTAATCACATCCTTACTGGGTTGGCCAGAAAGTTCTTTTTGTTTTTAAGGCAAAATAAAAGATATTTTTTATGTTCACCAAAAACTTGATTGAACAGCATATTCATCATTTTGTTCCACTACCTTCTGGCATTTTCAGCCAACTTCATATTTCCCTCTTCCCAAAACTTTTATCTTTTTAAGCAAAGAGCTATTCCAAGTGTGTTTTACAGTCTTCCAGGAAATTTAAACTTTTTTCTACTAAGAGAATTTTGTGAAGATCTAAATAAATGGAAAGCTGAAACTTCAATGTCTGGTAAATACAGCTGATGAATCAGAATTAGCCAAACTGTGGCAGTTTTTGCCTGGCCTACAAAGACGTATGTGTTCTTGCATTATCCTGATGGAAGATTATGCATTTTCTCTGGATCAATTTTGAATGGTTTTCATTAAGTGCTGCTTTCAGTTGGTCTAACGGGGAACAGTACTTGTTGGAATTATCATTTGGTTTCCTTGAAGGTACTCCCTTAATAGAGGACTCCCTTCCAATACCACCACATACACAATATCACCTTCTTTGGAGGAAGACTGGCCTTTGATGTGGTTGGGTATGCTTCATTTCACTTGCCCCAGAATCTTTTTCACTCCACATTATTGGGCAGTATCCACTTTTCATCACCCATCACAATTTGTTTTAAAAGCAAAATGTTTTCATTATGTTTAAGTAGAAAATCCCGTGTAGAAATACTGCCATGATGGTTTTTTTCGCTTATGTGAAAAAAGCAAATAATATAACCAAGCTGGTACAAATGACTATTGATGCTTGATTTGGATATTTTGAATATGTTGGCTATCTCTTGCATTGTTTAACATTGATTGTCTTCAAGTAATATTTCCATTTGACTACTATCAACTTCAACTGGTCTACCCTACTGTGCAGTACTGTTCAGTGAGAAATCTTAACACAAAACTTCATAAACCACTTTTGATGAGTTTTATCTGTCCCCACACTTCCATACACTCCACAAATTTGTTTTGCATTTCAGTTGCATTTCTATCCTTTCTTGAAATAACAAAGCATGATATGCCAAAAATGTTGCTTCTTTCTTCCATTTTCAAATTAAAATGGCTATACAAAAATTGACCGATTTTGATTTTTTTTTAAGAAAAGACGCATGCTGCTATGATAGCTGTCACACAATAGTCTAACAAAATTGTTTCAGTTGAAGTCAAAGAGAACTAACTGTTACTAGACCACCTTACAGGAATAAAAGAAGGAACCTTTTGGCCAAACCAATAGAAGCACTCTTTCTTGGCTCTGGCTCCAGGGAGGTGTGACTCTGGATAATGGTTAGAGACGTGCAGCATTGCTGGTCTGATGATGGATGAAGGGAGGCTATGAGCCAAGGAATGCAGATGGTTTGAAAAGAAACCTGATATAAAAAATGGGATTCTTCACCAGAGCCTCAGATGTGATGTAGCCCTGCTGAAACGTTGATTCAAGCCCAGGGAGATCCTCTTGAACCTTGAACCTACGGAACTCTAAGGCAATAAATATATGTTGTTTTAAACCACTATGAAGTAATTTGTCACAGAAGCAAACAGAAACTAGTACCATTGATTTAAGATTTTTGTCCCATATGTAAGGGAAGGTGAATCCGACTTTCAACTGGAAATTCTAAGAAATTGCTCTGCCAGGAAACTGTGCTGAGAAGAAGGGACTAGAACGTCAGCTGCTGCAGGAGGAAGTAAAAACGCCTCGTTTTCACGTCTGCTGGAAAGACAGGCTCCATGCGAGGAAGCCTCTTTCTCTGAACCTTTCAGTGTATCTCTCTCAGGACTCAGACTCCCGTCTCCACGGCTCCAGGTTCTCCCCTCCCCCAGCCTGTGGACTGTGTGCAGCACGGACCTGAGCAGATGACCCCTGCATCCTCCTTGTGTCTGCAATCGTGCCGCCCCCAGTCTCGGGAAGGGCACCTCCACACGTGGGACTCATTTCCTGTGCAGTTCAGGTCGTCCAGCCAGATGGGCCCTGATCCCGCTCCGAAGTGAGCAGACCTTGTGGCATTGAGGGCGTCTCCACAGCCCAGCTGCCTGCACACCACGCGGGCATCGTCCAGGTCCCAGCCGTCATCACAGATGGTGCCCCAGGAGCCCTGGTCAAGGATCTCCACTCTCCTGGCGCAGGGACCGCCCCCGTCCACCAGGCGGAGCTGTCTGCTGTCTGAGGAGAGAGAAATGGGACAATGGGGCATTGACAGGGGGGATGAGAAAGGACTTCTGTCCTGTACCTCACCTGAGCAGTAGGGGGCGCTCTCCTCTGAGGCCGCAGAGCCTGCTGGTTCAGACACGGAGTCATTGCACTGGGGCAGCACCTGGGTCTGGTTTCCTATAGGAACAGCAATGATTAGAGGGTTGGTGGGTTGAAGAACAGGAAATTGAATTAAGCTAAGTAATGACCTAGTGATGAAGTCTGAGATAAACAGTGTTAATGTAACAGTTCAGTTCAGTTCAGTCACTCAGTCATGTCCCACTCTTTGCGACCCCATGGACAGAATGCAAGCCAGGCCTCCCTGTCCATCACCACCTCCAGGAGTTTATTCAGACTCATATTCATCGAGTCAGTGATGCCGTCCAACCACCTCATCCTCTGCCGTCCCCTTCCTCTCCTGCCTTCAATCTTTCCCAGCATCAGGATCTTTTCCAATGAGTCAGCTCTTTGCATCAGCTGGCCAAAGTATTAGAGTTTCAGCTTCAGTGTCAATTCTTCCAATGAATATTCAGGACTGATTTCCTTTAGGATGGACTGGATCTCCTTACAATCCAAGAGACTCTTCAAGAGTCTTCTCCAACACCACATTTCAAAAGCATCAATTCTTCAGTGCTCAGCTTTCTTTATAGTCCAACTCTCATATCCGTACATGACTACTGGATAAACCATAGCCTTGAGTAGATGGACCTTTGTTGGCAAAGTAATGTCTCTGCTTTTCAATATCTAGATTGGTCAAAGCTTTTCTCCCAAGGAGCAAGCATCTTTTAATTTCATGGCTGAAGTCACCATCTGCAGTGATTTTGGAGCACCGCCCCTCACCCCAAAAATTAAGTCTGTCACTGTTTCCACTGTTTCCCCATCTATTTGCCATAAAGTTGTGGGACCAGATGCCATGATCTTAGTTTTATGAATGTTGAGTTTTAAGCTAACTTTTTCACTCTCTTCTTTCACTTTCATCAACAGGCTCTTTTATTCTTCTTCACTTTCTGCTATAAGGGTGCTGTCATCTGCACATCTAAGGTTATTGATATTTCTTCTGGCAATCTTGATTTCAGCTTGTGCTTCATCCAGCCTGGCATTTCACATGATATACTCTGCATAAAAGTTAAATAAGCAGAGTGACAATGTACAGCCTTGATGTACTCCTTTCCCTATTAGGAACCAGTCTGTTGTTCCATGTCCAGTTCTAACTGTTGCTTCCTGACCTGCATACAGATTTCTCAAGAGGCAGGTCAGGAGGTCTGGTATTCCCATCTCTTTCAGAATTTTCCAGTTTGTGGTGATCCACACAGTCAAAAGCTTCGACATAGTCAATAAAGCAGATGTAGATGTTTTTCTGGAACTCTCTTGCTTTTTTGATGGTCCAGCAGATGTTGGCAATTTGATCTCTGGTTCCTCTGCCTTTTCTAAAACCAGCTTGAACATCTGGAAGTTCACGGTTCATGTACTGTTGAAATGTAACAGTAAGATTATCAGTTGAGGGTTCACCTTTTCTAGGGAGAGCTCTGCTTCTGAAAGTGCCACATTGTTTTCAGCCAACCATTGCGCTAAGAATGAGTTAAATAAGCTGTTTTGTCTCTAAATCTGTCCATAAACAGGAAAAGCAAAATAAAATCTTTTCCAAAGGGATTCTACCACTTTTTCATCTAAAATGTTTGTTATTACAAACAATGCACATATAAGAGAAATCTCATAGAAAACCAGGAGGAAAAAGACATTAGAAAGAATTTCCCAAGTTATTCAGTTACTAGAGTTATCTGATGGAGAATTTAAATAGCCATTATTGAAGGCCTCATGGGATTAACTGACAAAAGAAATTGACAAAATAAAGACAGATAAAAACCCTAGTGCTGAAAAGCTTAACAGCCGATGTTAAGATATAAAGGATGACCGTTTCAGCACATTAGCTTGGCATAAAGCAGAAACAGTAAACAGAAGATCAGAGGACAAGTAGTCTTCTATTTAGAGATGCAGGTCTTATAATAAGTGTCCTGGTTGCTGTTGTTGTTGTTCAGTCACTCAATCTTGTCTGATACATTTTGGGATCATATGCACTATAGCCCACCAGGTTCCTCTGTCCATGGGATTTCTCAGGTAAGAATGTTGGAGTGGGTCTCCATTTCTTTCTCCAGGGGATCTTCAAAACCCAGGGGCAGAACTCGTGTTTCCTGACTTGGCAGGAGGATTCTTTACCACTGAGCCACCAGGGAGTCATGTCCTGGTTATATTGCTGAAATAATAAAATTTCCCATAAAACTTAGCCACTTAAGCAAAAATATATACTTCATTTTGCTTAAGACTTGCTGGGTTAGAAATTTCAGAAAGATCCCACTTGTCAGTTCTGTCTTAGAGTCTTTCATGTGGTTGCACTTAGATGTCACCTGGAGCTGAAGTGGTCTGATGACTTGACTGAAGTGTGGTTGCATAAGGAAATCCCTGGGAGCATTTTAGAGGTAAAGAGCCATCATGTCTGCAAACTAACTCAGAAAGATTTTACATATTCATGGAGAAATGTGGTGGGAGGGGGACAGAATGAAAGAGAAGCAGAAATAGAGAGAGATATCAACTGGGGGGAGAGATTAAAGCAGAATACTAACATTGGGAAATCCAGCTAAAGGTCTTCTGGATTCTTATATTATTCTTACAACTTTCCTGTAAGTCTCAAATTACATCGAAGTTTAAAAAGGGAAAGGTAAAAGCAAGTCAGAGATAAATCATTCCTAGGACACTTCCACTAAAAGAAATGCTTATAACACCAAAAACATAAATGCCTAGGAGAAAAACCTAGCAGAAGATGGGCAAAACTGCTGAGAGAAATTGGAAACCTAACTGAATGGAGGGATATATATATAGTGTCAATGAATTGGAAGACTCAACATTATCCGTCAATCACCTCAAATTTCTGTGTAGATTAACTCTAATCTAAAAAAAAAAATACACCTTCTTGGGGTGAAAAATGACAAGCTGAGGGATGTCTCTCCTGATCCAGTGATTGAGAATCAGCCATGCAATGCAGAGAACTCACATTCAATCCTTGGTGTAAGAACTAAGATCCCACATGCCACAGAGCATCTCAGCTGGAGCCTCACAACTAGGCAGTCCATGTGTCATAACAGAAGATCCCTCAACATAATGAAGATTCATATGCTGCAACTAATGCCCAACACCATCAAACAAATACACATTTTTTAAAATGAAAAGCTGATTCCAAAATTGAAATAATATACAAAAGAACAAGAATTACCGACACAGGTGACCAAAAAAGCAACAAAGGTAGAAGAGTTAATAATATAAAGTAACTCTTTGCATTGAAATTATCCAGACTTACTATAAAGTTACAATAATTAATAAATGCAATATTGGTGCAAAGATAGACAAGTGATACAACAGATTAGAATAGAGAGTCTTAAAAAAGACTCAAACATATGCTCTTCTTCTTGTGACAAAGGTAGCACTGCAGTGGGGAAAAGAGTCTTTTCAGAAAAAGATTCTGAGTCAATTTGATGTCATATGAAACTTGATCTTATCTTATGCAGACATCAATTGCAGAAGGGATGCACAATTCTATGCAAGAGAAAAATAATTAAACTTACATGAGATACTCTTGGAGAATGTTTTTATGGTCTTGGAGTAGACAAAGTTCTTTTGAAAAGATATAAGTAGCATTAAAAGTAAAGGAAGAAGTTGATAAATTGCAATTTCTTAAGATTGAGAGCTTGGCTCATCAAAGAATATCATACCATTAAAAAAATGAAAATGAAAGACCAAAGGTTAAACACACAAGATAAATAACATGTTTTCAACCAAAGTCATTGTCATGGTAAGTTGTAGCATCATATTTGTAATAGTCAAGAACAGGAAACAACTCAAATCTCTACTATCTATTGTGGAATGGACCAATTCATGGTCGTGGATCTTTCAAAGACAATCTCTACTGTAATAAAAACAAATAAAATGCTTCTATAAGCAACCTCATGAGTGAATCTCAAATATAATGGTGATGCAAAGTTATACACAAAAGATAACACACTGCATAATTTTATATACAGTTCAAACAATGACAAAACACTCTATGGTAGTAGAAGTGAGGTAAGCAGTCTTAACTGGAGAAGAGGGAGACCCAGTTATGGGGAGGCCACAGCGACTGTGGTGCTGGGAATGTTCTCTTTGCTGATCTGGGTACATGACTGAAGCCTACACTTGCTGCTTATACATTGTTTTCTGTGATTATATTTAAATAATACTGTTACTTAAAATTACATTATTTCCCCTTACCACTTATTGCCCTGACTTGGAAAATGAATGAACAATGAGAAGAACCACATTTCACCATGAAATAACTGACTTGATGCCAGTTTCCTATCACTCTCTGCTCTTGGGGACATTTCACTCCAGGAGCATCCTGAGTACCAGTAGCCCTTCACCCTCTCTTACCTGAGCAGATCACAGAGGCCGTGTTGCCATGGGAACAGTCAGGCCCACCCAGGGCAGTCATAGGACAACTCCATAGGAAGGACTCAGCCCCCAAGCAGTGAAATCGGACTGTTGAGATCTGATCACCTGCTTCCATAAAGTGTGGTCCTCTGGGGGTAGAGATAGCGACTCCACAGCCAAGCTGACGACAGACAACATTGGCATTGGTCAGACTCCAGTGGGAGGCACAGAGCGCTCTCCATCGTCCAGAAATGTTCATCTCCACCTGCCCCTCACACTGAGAGGAGCCATTTTTCGTGAGTCGGACTTCTGTGTACATTGGTAGAAGAAAAAAGCGTTTCAGCAAACTCTGATTTTCTCACCTGAACAAGGTAAGTGGAGAGGTTATAAACCTGACCTGCATCTCACCTGAACAGACAAGCTGAGCAGCTCCACTGTGGTGGCACGTGCCCCCTGGACAGGGCACTCTGGGGCAGGACCAGAGCTCAGGCTCCTCCCCCTCACACCTGAACTCTTCAGCCCAGACCCGGCCATCCGACTCTCTGAAGGGCACGTGTCCCTGGACAGACACAACCTTGCCACACCCCCGTTCTGCACAGATGACCTGGGCAGTGGGGAATGTAAAGTTTCCATCAGAAACTGGGGTCCAGTCTTCTCCAGAATGCACTTCTACTCGCCCTGAGCAGGGTCCATCTCCTTCAGCTAGACGGGTAAATCCTAAGAGAAACAGACAAGCAAACCCAGTGAATGTTCTTGATCCTGACTTGACAAATGAAAACAGCAGATCACAGGCAACGATGTGAATGCTTTTCTTTTCCAGGAGCGGGGCATGGACAGAGAATTTGATAGTTGGTTTCAGAATTGCCTTTTCATGAACAAGATTCTGAAGAGAAATTCAGAAGAATTTGCAAGGTCAGTTTGGGATGACTGTATCCCAACAATGTATACTCTGAGAATGGTTAGAAATATGAATCCCTTATCTACAGACCTGGAAACTATGGAGTCCAAGACCTGTCATCAGAAATGGCTGAATACCAGGAACATGTACTTTATCATTGGTTGGAGGAGTGAATTTTTCACATTTAGGAGCCCAGGACTATGGAGCCCAAGGAAACTGCATAATGTGTTGGCACTCAAACATGAATGCAGACATCTGAAGAACAGAATGACCCCAGAGAGACATGGACTATGAAAGAGTAGAGATCTGTCCTGCAGACAAAGTTAGAAAATTTTCCTGAGACTTGTGAGGCTATTATTTTGAATAGTTTTCTCTCCCAGGAGCTAGTCCTCAAGTGACTTAGGTAAGGAAAATCATGAAGCAGGATATAAGAATGCATACCAACATGTAGGGAGATTGTCTGAGAGAAGAAACATAAGCATTATAAATAATCAACATTTATGGTTTTTATATTTTTCCGATAATTTTTCTTTTTTTTCCATTTATTTTTATTAGTTGGAGGCTAATTACTTTATAATATCGTAGTGGTTTTCGCCATACATTGACATGAATCAGCCATGGATTTACATGTATTTCCCATCCTGATCCCCCCTCCCGCCTCCCTCCCCACCCCATCCCTCTGGGTCTTCCCAGTGCGCCAACCCTGAGCACTTGTCTCATGCATCCATCCTGGGCTGGTGATCTGTTTCACCCTTGATAATATACATGTTTCGATGTCATTCTCTCAAAACATCCCACCCTCGCCTTCTCCCACAGAGTCCAAAATTCTGTTCTGTACATCTGCGTCTCTTTTTCTGTTTTGCATATAGGGTTATCGTTACCATCTTTCTAAATTCCATATATATGCATTAGTATACTGTATTGGTCTTTATCTTTCTGGCTTACTTCACTTCGTATATTGGGCTCCAGTTTCGTCCATCTCATTAGAACTGATTCAAATGAATTCTTCTTAGTGGCTGAGTAATATTCCATGGTGAATATGTAACACAGCTTCCTTATCCATTCATCTGCTGATGGGCATCTAGGTTTCCATGTTCTGGCTATTATAAACTGTGCTGTGATGAACATTGGGGTGCACGTGTCTCTTTCAGATCTGGTTTCCTCGGTGTGTATGCCCAAGAGTGGTATTGCTGGGTCATATTGCGGTTCTATTTCCAGTTTCTTAAGAAATCTCCACACTGTTCTCCATAGTGGCTGTACTAGTTTGCATTCCCACCAAACAGTGTAAGAGGGTTCCCTTTTCTCCACACCCTCTCCAGCATTTATTGCTTGTAGACTTTTGGATAGCAGCCATCCTGCCTGGCCTGTAATGGTGCCTTATTGTGGTTTTGATTTGCATTTCTCTGATAATGAGTGATGTTGAGCATTTTTCATGTGTTTGTTAGCCATCTGTATGTCTTCTTGGGAGAAATGTCTGTTTAGTTTTTTGGCCCATTTTTTGATTGGGTCATTTATTTTTCTGGAATTGAGCTGTAGGAGTTACTTGTATATTTTTGAGACTAATTCTTTGTTGCTTCGTTTGCTATTATTTTCTCCCATTCTGAAGGCTGTCTTTTCACCTTACTTGTATTTTCCTTTGTTGTGCAAAGCTTTTAAGTTTCATTAGGTCCCATTTGTATACTTTTGCTTTTATTTCCAATATTCTTGGAGGTGGATCATAGAGGATCCTGCTGTGATTTATGTCGGAGAGTGTTTTGCCTATGTTCTCCTCTAGGAGTTTTATAGTTTCTGGTCTTACATTTAGATCTTTAATCCATTTTGAGTTTTTTTTTTTTTTTAATGGAAAAAATTCCAAGAATTTCTTAGGTGACTTCAGTGGGAAAGAACATGAGTTAAGAAAGCTCAAAGAGTCATAGAAGAGGGGATGTGGTCCTAACCATCTCTCTTGAAACCCTAAGATTTGTCAATCAACTTGTGAGAGAGGGAGTTCTAATTGGAAGTTTATGGGACTGTGAGTTTGCCAAACAGTTCCTATTACAGGTTTTTCTTCTGAGACATGAATCACAGAAAATCTAAAGGGTGATATTTAACTGATTTTAATTCTATTATTGCACTTTTTCTGTATTCATATTTGACATCAAGATGACAGAAAAGGAGATTCCCCTGCTCCCATTCTCCCACAGAAACAGGGTGTCCCCAGCAACATGTCTGTCAACTTCAGACAGAACTGTGGACCCAGAATCAGCTCCATAATGGTGCTCCAACCCTGCACCACCATGGTCCTGGGCAGTCCTGTCTGCCCAGATATCCAGAAGGAGGCACAACCTGTTGGCAACTCTGTTAATAAGATGGCCAGTTGCAGACCTGAGTATGGATTATGAAGCAGCCTTATGACTTAAGTCCAGATCCATTCTATAACAGTACGGAGACAATCCTGACCATGCAGGAACCCAGAGAAAACCACACCCATCCATGCCTTTGCTACATACCCACTAACCATAGACCCCAAAGCAGCTCCAGGAGCAGCCACATAACCTGGCTCCAGCTTTGCTAGTCCATGATTCCAGAGGCAGTCCTACCAGTTCAAGGACAAAGCAGTAAATATTTACTCCCAGTCTGTAAAGTCTGGAAGCAGTGTCTGCTCCTTCAAATGCACAGTCACCAGTGCAAGCCTACCCAGATCCTGAAGAATCTAGCAAATATGACATCACTAGAGGAAACTAATAAAGCTCCAAAACTGATCTTAAAGAAATATAGATCTATGAACTGCTTGATACAAAATTCAAATTCATTGTTTTGAAGCTCAGTGACCAACAAGGGAATACAGAGAGACAAGTAAACACAATCAAGAAAACTATGCATGAACAAAATGAGAAGCTTCATAAAGAACTAGAAAACATAAAAAAGGAACCAAACAGAAATTCTGGAGCTCAAGGATTCAATAATTGAATTACAAATCCAAAGGAAAGCATCAAGGAAACTCTATCATGTAAATCAAAGAATCACTAAGCTTGAAGGCATTCCATTAGAAATTATTAAGTTAGAAAAAGAAAAAGAAAAAACAGCGAACAGAATACATAGCACATAGAGGATACCACAAGCTATATATATATACACACATATATATATATCTACACATGTATATGTATGTATACATGTATATATATATGTATACATGTATATATGTATATGTATATGTGTGTGTGTGTGTATATATATATATATATATATATATGTATGTATGTATGTATCTGAGAATCCCAGTATGAAAAAAGAAAGAAAGGAGCAGAAAGCTTATTCAAAGAAATAATAACTGAGAAATTCTGAAATCTACGGAGGGAAATGGACACCTTGATCATGAAACCTATGAGTTCCCAAATAGGTGGAACTCAAAGAGGTCCATGCCATGACATGTTATGACTAAATTACCAAGATTTAAAGACAAAGAGAAACTTTTGAAAACAGAAAAGAAGTGACTTGTCACCAAGAAAGACCCTTTAAAACTAGAAATCTTGAAGGCCAAGAGAGCAGGATGATACATCCAAAGAACCACAGGAAAAGAAAACCTTGCCAACCCAATCATCAAAACTTTATATGGCTAAACTGTCCTTTAAAAATGGAGGTATTAGATATATGTGTGTGTGTGTATATATACACAAAAGGGCTTCCCAGGTTGCTCAGGGGTAAAGAATCATCCTGCCAATGCAGGAGATGCAGGTTTAAACCCAACCACCACCACCACCAAAACAACAATAATATATGCATACCATATATGTTATATAATACGTGTGTGTATATGCTATACAATGTATACATGTTGTACATACATTTGTGTGTGTGTTAGTTGTTCAGCCATGTCCAACTCTTTGTGACCCCATGAACTATATATAGCCCATCAGGTTCTTCTGTTCATGGAATTCTCTAGGCAAGAATACTAGAGTGAATAGACAATCCCTTCTCCAGGGGTTCTTCCTAACCCAGGGACCAAACGAGGGTATCCTTCACTGTAGGAAGATTTTTTGCCATTTGAGCCACCAGGGAAGCATATATATATGTCATATATATAAATGACAAGCAAAATCTGAGGGATTTCAGCATCACTACATTACCAAAGTGCTAAAAGGAGTTCTTCAAGTTTAAATTAATAAACAAAATAATGATACAAAAGTATCTTCATATATGAAAGTGTAAATATTACTGGTAAATCTAAAGAGAAATACAGAATACTGTAATAGTGGTACATAACTTGCTTTTAACACTAGTATGTAAATATAAATCAAAAGACAATCATAAAAGTAACTATAATTACAGAAAGCTGCTGTTGGAAATACAATATAGAAAGAAGTAAAATCTGACATCAATCACTTAAAATGTAGGGGAGGAGTAAAATGCAGTTTTTGCCTGCTATTGAAATAAAGCTGCTTTCATAACAGTACTTAACTTCTGCTATATACTGTTATAGTTATAAAATATTTTATACAAGTTCCATATTGTAAAGTAATTAGCCTCCAACTAATAAAAATAAATGGAAGAAAAAAATAAAATATTTTATACAAGTTCCATGGTAACTACAATAAAAAGTATAGTTCAGTTGAGTTCAGTAGCTCAGTCATGTCTGACTCTTTGCAACCCCATGAATCGCAGCATGCCAGGCCTCCATGTCCATCACCAACTCCAGGAGTCCACCCAAACCCTTGTCCATTGAGTCAATGATGTCATTCAACCATCTCATCCTCTGTCGTCCCCTTCCTCTCCTGCCTTCAATCTTTCCCAACATCAGGATCTTTTCAAATGAGTCAGCTCTTTGCATCAGGTGGTCAAAGTATTGGAGTTTCAGCTTCAACATCATTCCTTCCAGTGAACATTCAGGACTGATCTCCTTTAGGATGGACTGGCTGGATCTCCTTGCAATCCAAGGGACTCTCAAGAGTCTTCTCCAACACCACAGTTCAAAGCATCAATTCTTCAGTGCTCAGCTTTCTTTATAGTTCAACTCTAACATCCATACATGACCACTGGAAAAACCACAGCCTAGACTAGACGGACCTTTGTTGGCAAAGTAATGTCTCTGCTTTTTAATATGCTGTCTAGGTTGCTCATAACTTTTCTTCTAATAAATAAGCATCTTTTAATTTTATGGCTGCAGTCACCATATGCAGTGATTTTGGAACCCCAAAAATAAAGTCTGCCACAGTTTCCAGTGTTTCTCTATTTGCCATGAAGTGATGGGACTGGATGCCATGATCTTTGTTTTCTGAATATTGAGCTGAATGTTTTCCAAATGTTGAGTGAAAAAGTTGGCTTAAAACTCAACATTCAGCACCACTATACCAACTTCCAAGTGCTAAAGGAACTTCTCTAGGCAGAAAATTAAAAGGCCAGAGAAGAACAAAAAAGTATGAATGAGAAAGCTTACCAGTAAAAGCAAACATACAGTAAAGTTAGGAAAGCTTTCGCACAAAAATATGATACCAAAGTTAGCAATCATGAGGAGAGTAAAAATGCAAGATATTGGAAATGAATTAGAAATTATGAGACCAGCAACTTACAATAGACTTCTTTTCAAAACCTCATAGTATCCACAAACCAAAAATCTACAGCATATATTCATACAATAAAGAATAAGGAATTCAAACACAACATTAAAGATAGCCATCAAATCATGAGAAGAGAACCAAAGAGGAAGGGAAGAAAAAAAGACCTACCAAAAAAATGCAAAGCAATTAACAGAGTGTCACTAAGAACATACATTTCCATAATTCCCTTAAATGTACACTGATTCAATGCTCTAACCAAAAGACATAGATTGGCTGGGTGAAAACAAAAGCAAGACCCATATATATGTGTTGTCACTTGTACATGTGTCCTCACACTCCATTTTGGAGGCACCACTGCTTGGATCAGGGTGTTCTACCCGCACCTCCCCCAGGTACCCACCTGCTGACACTCTGTCTCTCTAGGATCTATGAATGTAATAAACTCACATCTCTCCTTACCTGAAACTCTCATATATCCCCTCTTACAGCTGCAGTCATCTGACCATCCCATGGAAAAACAAAAATCTACCATGATGAACCTAATTAATATAGGCTCAACCAGGCAGTTGTACATGTATGATATATTTGATCTCATCTCACTGCCTCCTGTGACATATCACACAGACCTGAAGGTTACAGTGACCAATGGATCTGGAGCCTTTACTGTTCAGGGCCAAACAAGCTCTTCTGCTCCCTTGAACACCAAATGCTCTAGGAATAACTGTGTAGCTGGAATCTTCACCCTCGTATGTACTAAAGGCTGTGATCCGTATTCTTATAGTTAGGCTGGGAATGAGACTGAGGCTTTTCCTGCTGGAAATCACTTCCCAGACCAGACAGGACTTACCTGAGCAGACTGTTCCAGCATCCTGATCATGGGAAAAGCCCTCAGGACGATAGTCTTTAACAGTAGTATAAGCACACTCCCTGATAGCGGACTCTGTCCCACTGCAGCGAATATATTCAAGCCAAATGGGGCCAACTGCTGGCCCAAAGTAAGCTCCTTGGGGAGCATCAACAGCAGCTCCACACCCTAGCTGTCTGCACACCACAGCTGCCTCTTCTAAGCTCCACTTGTAATCACACACTGTGCCCCATTCTCCTTGGTGTTTCACTTCCACTCTCCCCTCACAGCGGTGACCTCCATCCTTCAGCCTCAGCTCCAGATCTGCAAGAGAGACACAGACACTGATGCAGGACAGGTCTCAGGGCACCATGCGGTAGTGTACTGCCAAGGAACAAAAAATGAACACTCTGATCTCTGAAAAAAATCCCCTGTGTCCAGCATTTGTGGACTTCTGTGGTATATATATTCCCACTGTGGCCAACTCTAAGCTCCCAATGTGCCATCACTGAACATGGAGCAGGAAGAGAGGCACCGAGTGTTTCTCACGAGCCTGAAAAACCAACTCCAGGGACACCGCTAAGGACGGGCCGTCAGAGACTCTGGATGCTGCCCTCCCTGGAGATGTGCCCAAGGCTCCTAGGGCCCAGCTTCCCCGTCTCAGTTGCAGCTCCTGGCCCGGGATCCAGGGAGGAATCCTCCCTCTCCTTCCCTGTCCATAGGGAGCATCTCATCCAGCTGAGGAACAGAGGGCTGGGGTAACAGGCTCTAAAGTGTTCTGATTATTTCTGCTGCTTGGCGTTCACATCCTTGTGTAATCCCCACACTGAAATGTACCTAGGAAAATGCATCTAACAAATGGAATTTGGCGAAAGTGATGAGATGTCACTTATGAGATTAGATTTCAGTTCAACAATCTACCAAAGTCTGAATGCCAGTAACAGCCAGGTAAGTACATGAGCGAAATCTTCCCCTGGTTGAACCTTCAGATGATTGCATCCTTGTGGGACATCATGACTCCGAGGACTCAGGTAAGCCATGTCAATTCTTAACCCACAGAAAGTATGAGATACTAGGTGTTTGCTGACTTCAGCTGCCGAATTCATCAGTAATTGGTTGCACAACACATAACTGATGGAGGGCTTCCCTCCAGAGTCAGAAGACAGTAGGTGAACAAGCTGGAGGTTTACACGTGAGCCTTCACTGCTTTATCCAGGTGAGACTCTTCCTGTGTGACCAGGTCTGCTGCCTGGTCCCACCTGGAACTGGGACCCAAACCACCTCTCTATCACATCAGGTCTCACCCAGTGTCCCAGGCTCCTGTCTGCTGTCAGGAACTGAGAAGTGAGTTCTCTGAGACCTTGATCAGCTCCATTAGCTTTAAATTCAGGTCAGAAAATGAGAATCTTTCTTATAATCTAACAAGACATCATCCCTGGGGCACCCTTAACACAGTTCAGATCTCTGACCCATCCCACGTGCTCCCACTCTGGAAACCAATGTGGTGCCATCACAGAGGTAACATCTGGAGAAATGCAGAACTGAAGAAGATCTTAGTGTATAGTCAGACCATTTGAAAAATGCAGACTTGACCAAGCAGAAGACTCAATGAAATAAAACAAAGGTCAGTTGAAATTATCCAATCAGAGGAGCAAAAAGAATGCAAAGGAATAAAGAAAACCTACAGGAATTATGGATGCCATTAGGAGAAACAAGGTATCCAAGAGGCCTGCTCAGGGGTGTCTGACTTTTTGCAACCCCATAGACTGTAGCCGGCCAGGCTCCTCTGTCCATGGGATTTTCCAGACAAGAATACTGCAGTGGGTTGCCATGCCCTTCTCCATGTGATTTTTCTGACCCAGGAATCAAACCCGTGTCTCTTACATCTCTTTCACTGACAGGTGGCTTCTTTACCACTAACACCACCTGGAAAGGCCAATGCTCGGGTACTAATTTTACTTGTGCTACTTACTCAAATCTTATCTGTCTTATTTAGACAAGTGATTTAACGTTGCTTTGCCTCAGTTTCCTGATCTATTTTTTGAGATAAATGTATCCTGCCTTGTCGGACTGTTGTGCACTCAAATTCATATAGGTAACAACTAGTGGAGGTGATAGAATTCCAGCTAGTCTATTTCAAATCCTAAAAGATGATGCTGTGAAAGTGCTGTGTGCAAAATGCCAGCAAAGTTGGAAAACCTAGCAGCAGACACAGGACTGGAAAAGTTCAGTTTTCATTTCAATCCCAAAGAAAGGCAATGTCAAAGAGTATTCAAACTACCACACAGATGCACTCATCTCACACACTAGCAAAGTAATACTCAAAATTCTCCAAGCCAGGCTTCAACAGTACATGAACCGTGAACTTCCAGAACTTCAAGCTGGATTTAGAAAAGGCAGAGAAACCAGAGACCAAATTGCCAAAATTCATCGGGTCATCGAAAAATCAAGAGAGTTCCAGAAGAACATCTGCTTCATTGACTACACCAAAGTTTTTGACTGTGTGGATCACAACAAACTGTGGGAAATTCTTAAAGAGATGGGAATACCAGACCACCTTATCTGCCTCCTGAGAAATCTGTATGCAGGTCAGGAAGCAACAGTTAGAATGGACATGGAACAACAGACTGGTTCCAAATTGGGAAAGAAGTAAGTCAAGGCTGTTTACTGTCATCCTGCTTATTTAACTTATGTGCAGGGTACATCATGCAAAATGCCAGGCTGAATGGAGCACAAACTGGAAATAAGATTACCTGGAGAAGTATCAAAAACCTCAGATATTCAGGTGACACCACTCTTATGGCAGAAAGTGAAGAGGAACTGAAGAGCCTCTTGAAGAAAATGAAAAGGAGAGTGAAAACGTTGGCTTAAAGCTCAACATTCAAAAAACTAAAACATGGCATTTGGGCCCGTCACTTCATGGCAAATCGATGGGAAAACAATGAGAACAGTGGCTGACTTTCTTTTGGGGAGTTTGAAAATCACTGCAGAATGTGGGTGCAGCCATGAAATTAAAAGTCACTTGCTCCTTGGAAGAAAAGCTATGACCAACCAAGACAGCATATTAAAAAGCAGAGACATTACTTTGCTGACAAAAGTCCATCTAGCCAAAGCTATGGTTTTCCCAGTAGTCATGTATGGATGTGAGAATTGGACCATAAAGAAAGTTGAGCACTGAAGAATTGATGCATTTGGACTGTGGATTGGAGAAGACTCTTGAGAGTCCTTTGGACTGCAAGGAGATCAAAGCAGTCAATCCTGAATGAAAAAAAGTCCTGAATATTCATTGGAAGGACGGATGCTGAAGTTCCAATACTTTGGCCACCTAATGGGAAGAACTGACTCATTTGAAAAGACCCTGATACTGGGAAAGATTGAAGGCAGGAGAAGAAGGGGAAGGGAGGATAAGATGGTTGGATGGCATCACTGACTCGATGGACATGAGTTTGAGCAAGTTCCAGGAGTTGATGATGGATAGGGAAGCCTTGCGTGCTACAGTACATGGGGTCACAAATAGGCAGACACAACTGAGCAACTGAACTGAACTGGCGTAGTAGTCACAGTCGTAGTATGCTGCTGGTGCTGCTAGTCGCTTCAGTCATGTCCAACTCGGTGTGACCCCATAGACGGCAGCCCACAAGGCTCCTTTTTCCATGGGGATTTCCAGGCAAGAGTACTGGAGTGGGTTGCCATTGTCTTCTCTGACAGTCGTAGTATAGAGGGCTCCAATATAAATATGCCAAAATGACAAACATCACAATTTAAAATGCACAAATGACATGAGCAAGCAGTGAAGGAGGAAATGAAGCATTAAAGTAGTGAATATATGCTAGTTTTTTTACTATGAAACTGGATAAGATTTTAAAGCTTGGTAAAAAGCAAATGTTGGTGAGGATAAGTGGAAACTAATATTCTCACACAATACTAGTGGAAATAAGACTCAGGGCAAACGTTTCAAACAGCACTTACTCTCTATGTACCAAAAGCCTTAAGGATATTCACAGCCCATGAAACAACAGGTCCATCCAGAGAACATCATTAGAGAAATAATCATGAATGGTCCTTACATTTCAATACAGAAAAGCTCAGAGCACCTTTTTTCCTAATAGCAGAAGTGCTGAAAACTACTAAATGCCTGATGAAATAAAATTTACATTTTAAGGTAGAACAAGAAACATGGGAGGCTGGAAGATGGAAGAGAGGACCCAGGGAGAGGCAGGCAGATGCACAATTACCTCTGATCTGGTGATTTGCAGCGGCCATGACCCCCAGCCCTGTGGGACCCTGTGTGCTTCACAGACCATCACACTCAGTCCCTGCTCAGCAGCCCCATTCCTCTCACACAAACAGGCTCCACACCCTCATACAGCCTCATGCCACAGACACCCTCACTCCTAGAAGCTCCCTGAGAAAAGGGAGACAGTGGAGGGACTCTGGCTGACCCAGCTCGTTCCAGACCAAACCTCACTGCTCTGTAAAATCTGCTGCTATGAACAGTGGACCTCCCACAGGAGAGGGACCAGTATTCACAGTCAGCGTGGCTCCTTTTTGGTCAAAAACACCAAGGCTCGGCTCCACAACTCCAGACACTTTACCCTTCACCAAGGCATCCACTCCCTGCTGTGGACCCAGGACAGAGGGGCAGCTCTTACCTTGACCACCCACCACGGTGCCGAGGAGGAGGACACAGAGTCCCTGGGGGGAGAGGTGTTGGCTCAGAGCCATCCTGACTCCACGTCCTCAAGGGCACAGTCCCAGCTGCAGGATCAGCCTGTGAGGAGGCGTCAGGGTGCCGACCGGGGTCTTTATAGACCATCCCCTACATCCTCCCTCCTGAGAGCCAATAGCGACACCTTTCACCATTTCAGGCACTATTGGAGGCTGCATCTGCCAATTTCTGAAACTCAGACACCAATGAGCTTCTGAATCTTCCACATTTCCTTATATGAGCAACACGGTCCTTTGACCTCCTGCTTCCGTGGTCCCTGAGAGCCGGGCTCCATGACCGAGGCTGGTGTAGAAAAGTTGCATCAAAAAGCATGAGTGATATTTTCTCGTCTGATCACCCTGACCAATACCATAGACTGTGAGATCTGACAGGGTCAGAGGACGGGGTCTGTTGGCCCATGGGGAATATCTCTGGTGGAATCAAGTGTTGATCTTCCCTGGGACTGAGCTCAGGGACGAAGAAGAGAACTACAAGAAGGCTAGAAATGCAAGAATATTTATCAGGCCAGTGGAAAGTGAGGACCAGGAGCACAGGAATTCATAGGTGAGCACGGAGGGAGTGAGGTGGGACCCATCAAGTGGAGGGCTGAGTTTGCTGGTCTCTTCCCCCATTCTCAGAAGGATCTGGAGCCTGGGTGCTGGAGCACATGCATGCATTCTCAGTTGTGTCTGGCTCTTTGCAACCCCAGAGACTGTAGCCCTCCCAGGCTCCTCTGTCCACAGGATTTCCCAGGCAAGAATACTGGAGTGGCTTGCCATTTCCTTCTCTGGGGAATCTTTCCGACTCAGGTATTGAACCCGTGTCTCCTGTGTCTTCTGCATTGGCAGGTGGGTTCTTTATTGCTGAGCCACGTGGGAAGTCCTATAAGGGATTTTTCAGCCACGTTAAATCCCTTCCCCTATATTTCATTTCAGTTTATGTGAAATATCCCTTTCAGCTAGTCACCAAATAATGCTTCAAGAGAGAAAGAGTTTGCTGTTATAGGAAACAAAGAGAAAGTAGGAGTCGTCTTTCAACTCCAGCCTGCCAAAATAGGATTTTTGCATCTCTAGAATAAAACGTGTAGTTTAGAAAGACTTAGATTTCCTCAACTTCACAGTTTCCCCCTTTGCATATTGACAGTTTGGTTTGATAAGATTCATTATATTATAAGCCATTACTAAAGAAGATACAAAATATAATTAAAGGGAACTGCCCCAGACAGATGGATAAATAGAAAGTATTCTGCTACATGGTAGCTGCAGGCAAGGGGTCAAAGAAGAGGCCTGTGAAGCAGAGAAGAGAAGGGGTTCATGCTGCCTGAAACTATCAGTGACCCCACCTCCTTCATTCTACATTTAAGAGGCAAAGTGGCAACAAGAATGGAAGCCCGGGTGGATGAGGGGACAGATCAAAGCAGAAGGGGCTGAGGTTGAGTGTGGCCATTCCTGCCTTGTTCTGTTTCCACTGATCAGAAGAAGCCCCCAGATGGTAACCAGAAAGTAGGCCTCGGGAGGATAGAGACTGAGGAGGACAGTAGGGGATATAAGATAGTGATAAACTCAAGGTCACTAACATGCTACCCCACGTGCCTCATGCCCTCTCAGGCTAGAGATTCCCATCATGCACCCTTGTGGTCCACACAAGCCCACACTGAGGCCCCCTCACCCTGAGTCTCATCATTTCAGCAGAGATGGGGGAAGGACGCATCTGTGACACACACACTTCAGAGTCCCCTCCTGAGCTCCGAGATGGATGGCTCCATGCACCCCCACACACACCTGAAGGTCTCAGTGAAGCCAACACTGAGGGCAGCTGTGGGCCAGTGCACAGCCCTGTCACATTCCCCACCAGATGGACCCCTCATCCTGGTCAGCACACATAGCTTCTCTGTCCTGTCATGCCCGCCCTTCCTATTTGAGACTCAGGTAAATGAAAAGGGAGAAAAGTCAATTGAACACATTTCTTTCTCTCTCTCTATTTAAATGTGCTGATATTTTATTTTACAATAGTCACTACTTTCTTGTTCTCTGTTCCTCTCACTTGCGAGCCCCCATCTGTACATGAACTCCATCTCCTTCTGGATGCTTGACACAGTAGTGATAATAACTGATTAGAAACGTCAGAACCAGAATATCAGCTCAGGGGCTGCAGTAGGACCAGGATCTGCTCAGTCACATAGAGTTGATGCTCTACTCCCCCCGGGGCCCAGAGTCTTCATTCCTTACCCAGTAATGGACTCCACAGCATCACCAGAATCCATGAGGCAGACACCTAGAACACAGGACGTGCTTCCTGGGGTCCTCTCATCCCTCCCACAGGATGACACAGGGATGCGTTTAGTGAACCAGCTACATACAGTCCTACCTCGGGATTGAGATCTCACAGACAAGACTCTGTTAGGGGCTCCCGACTCTATTATAGGGAGGGGTGGGCTGGAAAGGAGGGGCTAACTCAGGGCTACTATACGGTTCCCAGCACCCGGTCCCACAGAGCTGGGAGGGCAGCATCAACATGGACAAACTCACCCTCTGATGAAGGTATATCTTCTCTGACACATAGGAAAATCTCAGTGTCCGATCTCATCCAAGATTTGAATGAAGAGAACTTTAAGGAGAACACCAACCAACTTTGTCCACAATGAACTTAAGAGCGTGCAGTGCAGGGGTCAGGAGAACAGACTTGGGAGCCAGTTTGCCCTGCTGTGACTCAGAGTTCAGCCACATACCACGTGTGTGACCTTGTACCGGGTCCTTACACTCTCTGTGCAGTGGCTTAGTCTGTAAAGGGAGAGTTATCCATGTGCCTAGATGACAGAGTTTTGGTTAGAATTAAATGAGTTGGATAAGTAAGAGATATAGCCACTAGTTAATAGTAGTACCTAGTAGTGATAGAGAAGCAATATTAGGGCCCCTCTCTCCATCCCACCCCAGGAATCACAGAACTCTAGAACAGGAATTAAATTCTGTTACCTGGAGACTTGACTGGAGCTATCAAAACTCTCCCAGAGTTTTGACATGCTGTGATGGTGATTGGTGCCAGAGTTGTGAGTCTTCCACACATTACTCCTTCTCTCTGTCCCCCATTCAACTGCTCATGAACTTTGACCCTACCAACTGTGAATCTCATGAATTAAGTTGTTTACTTGCTAATATTACTTTAAAAATGGACTTGGTAAAATTTCTGTGTCTAATTCACCCCCTTATCCCCAAAGCCTGCCAATAAAAAATCCTAAATGATGTCTCTTGTATACCTGAATGAATGAATGTCAGTCAGGTATTTTATACAAATCATTTCAAACAAAAAAAATCTTTTGAGAACTAACTTGCCGTGAGGACTTAAGAGCACCGTGCAGGTTGTGTCAATTGTTGTAATGATATTTCAATATGATTAAATGATATAAGTTATGTATGGTTCACTTCAACACTTTGCTGCAAGGAATGCAGTAAATTGCAATACCAGAAACAAGGCTAGCCCCATTCCAAGAGCAGTGCTGAGAGAGCCACTCCTAAACATGTATAAAAATGCTGCAAATGTCTTTGTATATCTGAAGATAAAGACGATAAACCACAGCACCCTGACAGATGAAGGCCATGAAACCTCCTGTTCTTGTCTTAATCAGATATAGCCAAGTGGTCAGGATGTTTATGTATTTATCATTTGGCACATAGTTTATTCAAACCACACATAACTGTAACAGGAAGAAGTTTTGTTTTAAAATTTTTATTTTAACAGCTTCTGTATTGAATTAGAAGTGCAGAAGCAAAGAGCAGGAGGAATCCTGTTCTTTAACTTAAACTGACTGCTTCCTTGGTCTTATGGTAAAGCAATACAATCTGTAGCATTATTATTCCCAAATCACCATGAGAAAATAGAGGTTTCAGAGGTTCAGTAACCTCTTTGCCATGAAAGTTAATAATAAGGTTGGATGCATGAGACAGCTGTTTCGGCCTGGTACTGGGAAGACCCAGAGGGATTGGGTAGAGAGGGAGGTGAGAGGGGGGATCGGGATGGGGAATACATGTAAATCCATGGCTGATTCATGTCAATGTATGACAAAACCCACTACAATACTGTAAAGTATTTAGCCTCCAACTAATAAAAAGAAATGGAAAAAAAAAGAGAAAAAAAAATTAAACCTGCTTGCCTGAGGAACACTTCCACAGGACCAGTCAGACAGAGTGACTAAAATACAAAATATTTTTAAATTAAAATAGTGGTACACAATTTAAAAGGAAATAATTAATTGAGCCGTTACACCAAAGCATTGGGCACCCACCTACCATCTGTGTTCCTTGCATGGATGGATGGAACCAGCGTTCGTAAAGTCTCCTTTACCAAAGACCACCTCATCACAAGGGCATGGAGGAAAGAGCAAGGTCATGAGCTGGCTGAGGTGCAGCCCATCATCTCTGTTTAGCCCTTTACAGTCTATAAATAGCAATGTTGAACAAGAGTATGGCTCTGAATTGGCCTCATTCATTCCTCCACAGTGCAGCATCAGATACCCAGACACCAGAGACGATCAAAGCTACTAAATCAAAGACAAGCAGATTCTAAGTGGAGAGCAAGCAGACCAAGGACCCTTCCCCACTGCTGTTGGAAAGGAAGGAGCCCTCCCACCCCAACACCATCTGTGGGAGGAGAGACAAGAAGATGCCTCCTTAAATACAGGAAAACCAGTCTCAGCAGGGAGCTTGAACTAGAAATGACAAGACAGTTATTACAATGAACCCGAGCTAAGTTGAGGGACAAATTTTAAATGGGAGAGTCTGTGTTCATGTTATGGAACTTTCAGTCCACACGAACACCCCTTGCTAGTGTACAAGATGAAATCAGTTATAATAACAGAGAATATTACATTTATGTATATTTGAATTCTAAAGGACACATTTTCAAGCCTATTACAAAAAGAAAATTCATATACCTTCTCTTGTTTTTAAATGCATAAAATCGTCACCTCTGTGAATTCTTTCTAATTCCTCTGGCTAAATCTTACTGCTTTATCTGTTTAATCTATAGAAACTTTCTTACATATACTATATTGCCTTGAAGTGTGGGCTTCTGGAGAGCAAGTATTATGTCTTATTCTTCAGTGTCTCCTTAAGGTCAAGTAAAGACACATAGAAAGAGCTTAACAAATATTGGATAACTAAAGAAATGAATGCATGGACAAATGCTGAAAATCACTCTGCAGTTAGTGATATTGAGTGGAGAAGGGAGGTGGGGGACAAGGGAGACACAAATCTGACTAATCCCACTCGGCACAGACTGAGGTGGAGTCAGGAGTCAGAGACACACCAGCCAAAGGATCCCAAACAGAAAATGCCTTCAACTCCCAATCGGAGAGGGTAGGATCACATTCAATTTCTTCACAAAGCTGTACCTCCGAAGCTTCTCCAAGGTGAGAAAAAACTGACAGCACTGCTCTCAAGAGTTCTACTGAAGGATGTGAATAGACAGTAATACTTGTCAAATAGCTGTATTTCCAGTCCTCAGGGACTCATTCTGGGCAATGAAACGAGGGTGGTGTCACCTGTGTCACTCTGAGCGGAGGCAGGAAAAGCCCAAGTGTGATTCTCTAGACTCTCTTTTCTGCCCCAGAAGCTATATGTTCCAGATGTTGCACATGTAAGAGTCTCGCGGAACACAAACGACTGTAGGTTGTGATAAGTGTGTGTGTGTGTGTGTGTGCATGTGTATGTATGTGTGTATGTGTGTCTTTCTATATGTATGCATGTGTATGGCTATATGCGTGCATGTGTATGTGTGTATATATGGGTGTGTATGTGTCTATATGTGTGTGTGAGAGAGAGACACTGAGATTTGGAGGTCACTTTTTCCAGCAGCAGAACAGAGTCTCTTCTGATGGATACCAAGGAGAAAGAAGACTTGAAAAGAAGACAGAATCTGTCACATGAAGCAGGTATGTTCCTGGATCTCTTCTTCCTTCTGTGTCTTCATCCCAAGCTGCTCCCTCTGAGCTCACCTTGCTTCCTCTGTTGGGCTTGGTTGTTTCTCAGTCACCATTTCTGATTTACAAACAACCAGATCTAAGTCCTGTCTAAGAGCACCCGCCCCGGTGCATCTCCTGTTCCCTCTATATCACCCTGTGCTGACAGTCAGGCTCAGTTTCCCAAATTTGTCTCTTTGTGTTTTGACCTTCATCCTTAAAGAGCTCTCCTTTCCTCTGAGTTAGTCAGTCCATCATCTCTGATCTTATTTTTACCTTCCACCAGTCCTGTACTAGTAAAAAGGTAGCATGTGCTTTCTAAGCCCCCTAAATTTCTTCTTGATTTCCTGAACAAATCTGATTCCTGCATTTACTGCTCCATGCACGTAATTAACTTCTTCACCTTTCAATTCGGTTTAGTGGATCAGTTGTGTCTAACTTTTTGTGACCCCATGGACTGCAGCACACCAGGCTTCTTGGTGCAAGGAGAGTCTGTGAAGGTGAGGCTTCATTACCTTCATGATTAACCCACCTCTGCTCAGAATTGATGTAATTACCAACTCCAGAGCTATGGAGTTCCTGCAGGTAGTCATTGTTAAACCACTTAAACTCAAGATTAGTGCCACTGAGATGGCACAGGGTTCAAAGGCTGAGTGTTTGCTCAGACTTGAAGTCTATGATCTGATGCTCTATTGCAAGTGGGGCTTTGATGCAGCTGAATTCAGCCTGCAGATCAGCCTAAGAACACTGGAAATACAGCAAAATGTGTTCCTCCTTTAACATCTAAAAGTCTGTAAACAGATTCTCTTTTCCCTATTGTTGACTCCTTCCCCATCTGGGCATGCGACCCAAGGCTCCTACAGGCTGCAAGTATCTGCTAAGGCCCTTCCAGGGCCCAGGATTGGAGTGAGGCCTGTACCTGAGTATAAATTCTGTATTTTCACTCTCTATAACTTAATAGATGCTCTGATAATGTTTATCGAATGACTGAACTAGACCCTGCTGGACATTCAAGAGAAATTATCTTAAATATAGAGAACTATTTTTGAGGACACCACTTAGCTAACTGACATTTTTGTTTTAAAGGCAAATGTTTTCAGCAATTTTTGATTTTCAAACAGAGGGAGCTTATCACCAACAGACATGTCACTTCGAACACTGCAAATCTCTATCTGTAAGGATACAGAAGACAAACCACAGCATACTAACATGTGGCCTCTTATTAAGTCTTAATCAGACCAAGTGGAGGAGACAGGGTATTCATATGATTTATCATTTGGCAGTTTTTCAATTAAAACCTCACAGCGACATCACAGTAAGAAAGTTTGCAATTAAAAAGCACAGCTGCGCTGTCTGTATGACATAAGGAAGGAAATGAGCTGCAGAAAGAGTTCTTTTGATTAAAAAAAAAAAAAAAGCAGACTAATTCATCTTTCACTTTGTGAAAGGAGAGTCCTCTGGGGCTGATCCTGAAGGATGCTGTAGAGACCAGGACACCTCAACTGTTCTGCACAACAGTTAGAACTGTGAGCTAATAACTTTGGATAGAGGTGTGCTCTGACTCCTTTCTCTTTACTTTTTGTGACTCTACTGTAGGTTTTTACATTTTGTTGCCATGAGGCTCATATATATCATCTTACAGACACAACAGTATATATTACACTGATAAATTAATCTCAATCACATACAAAAGCTATACCTTTTTATCCCCTTACACTTTCTGGTTTTGATGTCAAAATTTGCCTCTCTTTATATTCTATATCCACTAACAAAAAACTTATCTTTATAGTTATTTTAATACTTCCTTTAGACTACAGTTAACTGGTTAGCACACTACCATATTCAGTATTAGAATATTCTGAGTTGTATTACACATTTACATTTACAAGTCCATTGTATATTTTGTGGGCTTCCCTGATAGCTCAGTTGGTACAGAATCCACCTGCAATGCAGGAGACCCCGGTTCGTTTCCTGGGTTGGGAAGATCCCCTGAAGAAAGGATAGGCTGCCCACTCCTGTGTTCTTGGACTTCCCTTGTGGCTCAGCCGATAAAGACTCTGGATAGACCTGGGTGGGAGACCAGGGTTTGATCCCTGGGTTGGGAAGATCCCCTGGAGAAGGGAAAGTCTATTCACTCCAGTATTCTGGCGTGGAGAATTCCATAGACAGTCCAAGGGGATCACAACATTTGGACACAACTAAGCAACTTTCACTTTCACTGTATATTTTGTATATTAGAGTTTTCTGAATTGGGTTACATATTTACATTTACAAATCTCTTGTATCTTCTTTCATATGATTATTAGTATCCTTCATTTAGCTTGAAGCGGAGAAGGCAATGGCACCCTACTCCAGTACTCTTGCCTGGAAAATCCCATGGACGGAGGAGCCTGGTGGGCTGCAGTCCATGGGGTCCTAAAAGTTGGACATGACTGAGCAACTTCACTTTTACTTTGCACTTTCCTGCATTGGAGAAGGCAATGGCGACCCACTCCAGTGTTCTTACCTGAGAATTCCAGGGATGGAGGAGCCTGGTGGGCTGCCATCTATGGGGTCTCACAGAGTTGGACACACTGAAGCGACTTAGCAATAATAGCAGCAGCATTTAACTTGAATTCCCTTCGGCAATTTTGTAAGACAAACCTGTGTGTGTGAATTTCCTCAACTGTTGTTTGTTTGGGAAAGTCTTTCTATCATTTTCATTTTTGAAAGACAACCTTCCTGAGAAAAGGATTCTTGGTTGGCAGGTTTTTACTTTCATCAGTTTGAATATATCATCCTTGTCTCTCCTGCCCTGCCAGGTTTATTCCCAGAAACCGAATGATATTCTTAAGGGAATGTCTTTTTTGTCAGCATTTACTTTTCTCTTGATGCTTTTAAATTCTCTTTTTGTCTTGATTATAGGAAATGTGTCTTGGAGAAGATAGTTTTGAATGAACTCCGAGGGGTGACCTATTAGCAACATGAACTTGGATGTCTCAATCTGATCCAATTTGGGACTTACCTGATATTATTTCTTTAAGCAAAATCTCTGTCTCTTCCTCCCTCTCTTCTCCTTCTGGGACTCCAGTAATATGCAGGTTGTTTCTATGAATGTTCTCCCATAGTTCATGCAGATTCTTTCACATTTTTTTCATTCTTTTTTTCTTCTCTGTCTTCTGGCTGGGTAATTTCAATTGTCTTCTACATTGCAGATTCTTCTGCTGTTGCTGATGCTCTCTGTAGCATTTTCCATTTTGTTGTGTTTCATTCATTGTAATCTTAAGCAAAAGAATTTCTGTTTGGTTCCTTCTCCTTTTTTTGGCCTCACTGCAGAGATTGAGGGATTTCACTTCCCAGACCAGGATGGAATCCAGGAACAGCAGTGAAAGCATCGAATCCTCATCACTAAACCATCAGCAAACTCTGTGTTGCTTCCTTTTTTATGATTTCTATTTCTGTAAAACAATCAATTTCCTCTGCGGAGCCACTCAGCCTGTGCACAACAACTACTGAGCTCATGCTCTAGGACCTGCAAACCGCAAATAGGAGCCTGCATGCTGCAACTACTGAAGCCTGAGAGCCTAGAGCCTGTGCTCCGCAACAAGGGAAGCCCCCACGTACAGAAACCTGCTCTCCACAAAGAAGAGTAGTGCCTGCCTGCAGCAATTAGAGAAAGCCCATGTGCAGCAACAAAGACCCAGTGCAACCAAAAATTAAAAACAATAATAATAATGATAAGAAAAAATTTTAATCTCATTTTGTTCACATATTCTTTTCCTGAATGGATTGTTTATCTTTGTTTTTTGGAGTTCACTGAGATTCTTGGTGGGCTTACTTTATTTCTTTCATTATACATCGTTCATTTCATTACTTCCCAATGGTGAATAGCCATGTGAGCTGCCCTGGGAGAAGTCCTGGGCATCTTCCCATTCCCAAGCACAGCCTAGAACTATGAAGACTACAAGTGTGAGTGTAGCTTGGAGCCCTGGACACCACGCGGGCCATCAAGCAGCAACCGGGTAGACTCAGCTCACAGCCAGGCTGCACTCTCAGTTCTTACATTAGTTCAGCAGCTTCTCCACATGTCCACAATGGAATGGGGGTGGGGGGCTAGGTATTGTGTAAAGGTGATATTTACTTGGCCACTCCTATATGACAGTTGTCTCTACCTTGAAGAATCACAGCAGGTTACATTTTCAATAGTAACCAGATTAACACAATCTTGAAACAATATGTTTTCAGAGAAGTTCACTACTCTCAAATTCTTCCTTTAAGTTTTCAATCATATCAGACACCTCCATCCACATATTTGAAACATAGATACCCAAATGTTCCTGATTTACCCATCTGCATCCCTTCTTCTGCATCCCCTCTGCCTAGGTCTCCACTTACTTGCCCTCTTGTCCCACCTGGATGCAGGGTGTGGTGAGCACCAATTTGCCCCCCATCAACTTAGAAAGAGATATGAGCTGATATAATTCACTCAGAAGGATAGATTACTGGAGAGACAAGAAATAGCAACATCCTGAAGAAATAGCACAAAGGGATGGAAAGAATGGATTCATAAGGATTTGATAACCAACTAGACATGGGAGAAGAGCAAAGTCTGGTGCCCAAGAATAGGTTAAAAACAGGTGATGTGACATCTCAGAGAAGAACATAGAGGATTGGGTTTTTTCCATGAGTTTGTGAAATGAAAATATCTCCTGCCATATCAATAAACAAGAAAAGTCACAGCCATCAGCGATTTCTGGCCTTCAAATGTGAATGAAGGCCTCCAAAGCTGTGATCCAGGGGATGCTGCCACCCCCTGCATGGTGACTGCTGAGGAGCTGGGACAATGCAAGAAGCAGCCATCTGCCATTCTTTAAGGTGAACAAGGAAACAGGATTGGCCCCAGAGAGCTGAGGTGCATATGAAAGGAATGAATTCAGTGAGTCCAGAGGCTTGCATCTTCCCACAAACAGAATGCTAGCTTCCTTAACTTGATACCTGATTTCAGATGTTCAGACTGCCTGCTCCCTTTGTTGCAAACTTGTATACAACCTGACTTCCCCTCCTGCCTCCTTGGAGTAGTTTTCTCAGAGCTACTGAGATGCAGTCTCCAGGGCCTGGAGCCCTAAATATTCCCACCAAATAAACTAACTCTATCAGGTTCTGAATATATTTTTTGGTCAACAAGTTCATCTTGCTAGGAATGAGGGTGTGAATGTGGACCAAGTTTAGATGCTTTTTCTAAACAAGAGTGACCTGGAGCTTCTGTGATCGCAGGCACAGTCATGGCCTCATTAGCCTTTGAAGGAGGTGAGAAAACAGGGCAGTACATCTTGTTTTCCTTTGAAGAAAATAGTGTTTGAGAATCAGACCAATCCTTTCAAAGCATTTGACATGGAACTTGCTAAATTAGAAACACAGCAAAAAGTTACTTTATTCAGAATACTTCATTTTGAACAGTTTCCATATAACACAATTACAGGTCAGCATTACTCTATTGAAATACAGGCAATTAGAATATCTGAGGCTTCATCACATAGTTAATACAACATCATGGGAAAGTCACTGTGGATCTTCCTGGGGCACCGAGTTCAACGTCATCATACCCAGGGTCCCCTCTGTTCCCCTGGAGCAGCCACGGGCTGTCTTCTCCTTCCCCAGGATCAGCTTCCTCTCCAAAGATGAACAGAGAAGAGCCTGAAATAGTAAAGAAAAGTATGATCAGAACTGAGACAAAAGGGACCAGACCGTGTTGTGGAAGTGAGTCAATTAAGTGGTGATAACAAAGCACCCCTGGGACCAGGTGTGGGCAGGAGGCTCAGGCTATTTCACATCAGTTACAGGTAGGATGGACCTGGGCTGTCCTCTCAGATCCAGTCCATGTGGTCTCTGGGGCTTCAGCTCATGTGGAAACCCTGCATCACAGGAGACCTGTGCTCACACAGGGGCTCTGGGAAGATCTGCCTCCAGGTCACACAAGCAGCAAGGCGATGCCCAGGAACAGTAAGAGCATACCAAAAAATTTACTGTTCTCCTCTCTCAAATGACAGACATGGGATCACCACGAGAGGGAGAGTGGAGACAGGAAAATCTGAGTTACTCACTCACAAACCATCTCTGCTCTTAGTTAACTCCTGTTCCCAAATGCCCACACATCGTATCAAGGTGCAGCCACAGGAGGCCCCTTCCCAGGGATCACACAGGCCCTCAGATGGAGAAATGCTCTTTTCTAGAGAATGAGTGTTTTCTCTCGGCTTTTGAAAAGTCTGGAGCAAATTAGACTGTAGCTGACCACAAACTCTGGCCTATGAACTACCAACATGGCTTAATGTTAAGGCCATTGCGCATCATAGATGTTGTATGTTAGTGCTGACATATAAACAGAACTCATCTTAAATTATCAGAATACCTCACAAATTCAATACTGCACTACATTTTAAAAAAGCTTTGATATCTTTCATGTATAAGACAGCACAGAGAAGTTATCAAAACACTTGTTCTATTTGTGGATTTCATAAATATGCTGAAATAATCAAGTTTTCTTTTCCTTTTGGCCATTGAACAATGCTTGTGAGATCTTAGTTGCTTGACCAGGGATTGAACTCAGGTCCTAGCAGTGAAAGTGCAGAGTCCTAACCACTGGATTGTCAGGAAATGCCCTAATCTGTACATTTTAATGCAAGTATATCGCATATAAAGTGAAAATTTATGTTGCATTATGGAGACTTAAATGCCAAAAGGAGAATGATATCTCACTGCCAAGGACTGTGTTAGCATTAAAAACAGTATACGGTTGAGACTGTCATGTCCAACTCTTTGTGACCCTGTGGACTACAGCCTGCCAGACTCCTCTTTCCATGGGATTCTCCAGGCAAGAATACTGGAGTGGGTTGCCATTCCCTTCTCCAGGAGATCTTCCAAACCAGGGATCAAACCCGGGTCTCCTGTATTGCAGGCAGATTCTTTACCATCTGAGACACCAGGGAAGCCCATCAAATGCATGAGATTACTAAAGTTTTGAATTCTAGAGAGGTTGGATGTTGAGGAGTCAAATTCACCATTTCCAGGACAGAGACTGAAGATTGCAGGAGATGAGCTAACCCCACTCACCTGTCTGAGACCTCATCTCATCTTCCTTCACTGGGAGCACTTCCTCTTCACTCATGTGAGAGGCAGGAGGAGCCCCAGGAACTGGTATCTCTTCAGCATCATCGTAATCTTCACCAGGGGCATCACTCCTCTGATCTGGGGCTTCTGAGGGCAGAGCAGGGGTCAGATGAAAACACGATAAGTGGGTTCGTCTGGGAAATCCCTACGATCCCTTCTGACCCAGAGTTTCTGAGCCACTATATAGAGGCACATTGTTTCAAAAGATTTTTTCTCTTCTAAGACCATGTTTCACTTTGAAGTCTCCATAAGCCAAAACATGATTTTACACATCTTTCTCAAAGGAACTCTTATACCATTAAGCATGACTAAAGTGTTTTGACTAATTGTGCATTCCAGATGTTATTTTTAGAAACATTGTGTTTCTGTTGTGATTCTGGACACAGAGAGCCCAGCTGCAAATGTGAGACATCACAGAACAGTCAGAGAAGGGGAAGGATGGACTCCATCTCAATACAAGGGATGCTACTGCTCCATCAAAGGAAGACTGTTTCCCTTGCCTCCCATCTCTATGATGGAAACTCTCCTCCCCAATACCCAGCTGAGGTGGGTCCATCTCTATTACCTGGAGCAGATCTGGAGTCATCATTGTCCTCACCATCTGATAGGAAGCCTAATGTGGAGACAAACATCACACAACACACAGAATGACCCTCCCCACACCCAAGGGACCAGTGTTAAGGTTGAGAAGGAACAGGCCTGGCTCATGCAGTGTAGACGGAGGCTGGGCGCTCTCAGAGCTCTGAGAGGCCATCCTACCACTTTGGAGGAGCTGCCTCTGTGAGTCTGGGGCACACCTGGGGGCTGCAGATGCTGAGAAGATGCACACAGCCAATGGGAGGTCACAATAAGAGGCCCCAGGAGGGCAGGCAAAGACACCCACCTGGGCTGTCCAAAAGACCCTCCTTCTGTGACACAAGGTAATCGAGCTCCTCATATACTGCTTCAGCAAGAGCATCTTCATAGCTGGAAAAGGCTGAGAGATCCCCCAGCAGGTCAGAAATGCTGGCCCAGATACCCCGAACCAGCAGACACATCCTTTATCTCCCCAGTGCTCACACAGGTCTTGTAGGGACCTCAGGGTAGCTTCCCACCCAGTGTACCTCTTGGCACCTTCTCCCCTCATCTGGCCCTGAATACAGCTCAGCCCCAACTCTGTCTCATCTCACAGGAGAGGCTATGACTTATGGGAGCTCATATACCAGCCCTAAAAGCCTCTCTCTACTCAGCCCTGAGAGCTCAGCATGGAGCACATGGAGTCTGCAGACTCAGAACAGAGAGTTGGTCCAGGCTCCCCTCCTCACCCCCGCCCCATCTCCTGCCTGCACACATGCTTCCTGGTCCCCAGTTCCCCTGCAGCCCACCTCTGCGCTCTGCTCTCCATCTGAGCACCTGAGTCACCAGGACAACGAGGACCAGGAAGAGAAGGGTCCCCAGGATGAGGCAGAGGACCCAAGGCAGGGAGAAGATGCCAGGGAGTGGATTCGAGGCTGGTCTGGTCCCTAAGGAGAACAGGAAAGAGGTTTGGAGAAGGTCCTGGGCAGAGAAACCCTCTGTGCCAGAATTTCCAGGCGCTCTGGACAATGGCGTCCCCGCCTCAGATACAAGTGCACTGGCAGTGACTGAGCTCCCACCGGTCTCGTCCTCAAGAGCAGCCAACCTCACTCCTACCAGTGTGGCCCCGAGGCAGAGCCAGGGATTGTCAGGGAGCTGCCCTGCCAAAACAACCTCTGAGGACCCTGCTCTTCCCCTCTTCCTGGGCTTCAAGAGACAGAGCATCAGATAGTCCTGGGACCTGCGCCTCACTGATGAGGAGCAACACACAGGGGCTGGTGGGAGAGCCTTAGATTCTGCAACATGGGAACCAGAGCCATTGGACCCCAGGCATGAGAACCTTCTGGCTCTGGGAACCAGGGTAGGGGAGTTCCCCAACATAACGCCCTGGCACCTACCCAAAAGCCAGGGTCTTCTCAGACTCTTTCCTCTCCTTAGCTGTCAGAGAGCCCACAGAACAGGTCCCCAGAATTTCAGTATTCTCCCCTTCGCGTAGATGGATCACAATACCTGCTGTAGTTGGGGGCAATGATGTCCTTGCACCTAAAGAGAAAAAGATGAGTTTGGGAAAGGGGAATTGGCCAGATCACAGGGCAGCCCCTTTTTCCTTTTTGAGCCTTAAGTCACCCCTTAGTCTCCACAACACCAGGGTCCAGTCCCCCCAGCTCCCCCGTCCTAGATCAGAGCCCCAGCACCCAGACACTCTCTGAATACAAACTCCCCACCATGCCCGGCCCAGCCCACTGCCCCCACGCTGCCCCAGCTCACCCAGGGCGGACCCCGAGCCCCTCACTCACCAGAGCACCTCACGCCAGCATCCTCCTCATGCTTGCAGTCGCTCTGCCCCCAGGGCTCCGCAGCACAGTCCCACAGGGAGGACTCCCGGCCCCCGCACCGCACCTCGTCCAGCCAGATGCTCTCGTTTCCAGGGCCAAACGCTGCGGCCCGCGCGGCTTCCAGGGCCGGGCCACAGCCCAGCTGCTGACACACCACCTCGGCCTCTGCCAGGCTCCAGGAGTCATCGCACACGGTGCCCCAGGAGCCGCCGTGCCAGACCTCCACCCGCCCTGAGCACGCGCTGTCTCCTCCCCTGAGCCGGAGCTTCTCTCTGTCTGAAAAGGCAGCAGCCCCTCCTGTGACTCCCCTGGTGGGAGGAAGGAGCCCCTGGGGCCCTGGGGAGGGGGCGGGGCTGACGTACCTGTGCAGGGGGCAGCAGCTGGGCAGCTCTTGGGGCTTCTTTCTGCAGAAGCAACAATGGGAAGCTCTGGTTCAGGGACAGCTGGGGGTGGTCTTGTCCCCAGACATGAGTATCTAAGGTTTTTTGTCACAGTCAAATGACAAGAGACCACAGAAGCTACATCATCTGCTTAACTGAGAGGTTTACTGCATCTTATCAGCAGCTAAAATTACTTTATCTAATTAGTTGTTTACCATAACAAAAGCAAACAAACAAAAACAGAGACAAGTACAAATATACACCTACATTTTGTAGACTCAACCAAAACCCATCAATTAGATCTGAAAATATGAAATCATACTAACGGCATCCTACACGGTTGGGAGTGACACAGAAACAGACAGTAAGTCACCTGCACACGAGATATAGGCTTCCTCCTTGGGAGAGCAGGAGTTGTAATTCCAAGGGTCAGAAGGACACTGCCAGAGAGAGGTGTCAGCTCTCTGGCACTGGATTCCATCTACCCAGCGGGGTCTAGAACCTTCCCTAAGAGCAACAGAAGAGTTGAGACTTCCGCTGTCCCCACAGCCAAGCTGTCTGCAGATCATGGACACGGTGATGTCTTCCATGGGGCTGCGGCAGACACTGCCCCAGGTCCCATTGTAGAAAACTTCCAGCCACCCAGCACACTGCTGGTCCTCACTCACCATCCTGAGAGCCAGGAACTCTAAGATTGAAACGGAGGAGATGGGACAGAGTGAGCACTGCACTCAGTGCTCTGAGTTTTCCTCTCCCCCAGAAGTTGTGACCACACACCCCTGACCCAGCAGAGGAGATGCCCACTGGTTGACAAGACTGACTTGCCTCCCTTTCACCTGACTTTGTCCAGTAACGTCTGTACACCTATTTCTACCACAACAAGGTAGATGTGAACAGCGAGCAAGGCCACCTAGGGCAGCTGCAGTGATGGGAGCTGAATCCTGCTTCCTGACAAAACTTCTAAAAGAATGGAAAGTGACATGGACAGTGATGTGATTGACAGAATAATGGACCCCCAGAGATGTCCACAGCCTAATCCCCGAACCTGTGACATGTTACTTTACATTTCAAGAGAGACTTTACAGATGTGATTAATAAGGACCTTGGGATGGAGACATAAAGCTCAAATATTGTGGATTAACCATGTGACCCCAGCCTAACACCTCTTTAACCTGCTATGCTGAGAAATGCATCTTCTTTCCCAGCTCCAGTCAAAGGGCAATGTGAGTGAGAGAGAATAGTCAGAAGAGGCACTGTTGTCTGAAGAAGAATACAGATGGCTCTGAGCCAAGAAATGAGGCCACCCGGGAAACCAGAAAAAGCTGGGAGAAGCGTCCTGCCCAGAGACTCCAGGAAGAACACATCCCTGTGGACACTGGGATGTTGGCCCCCAGAGACCCTCGTTAGACTACTAGCAAACAGAACTGTAAAGGAAAAATCTGAATTTTCACTATGTCAGGCTCTTCTGTCCACGGGATTCTCAGGCAAGAATACTGGAACGGGTTGTCATGCCCTCCTCCAGGGGATCTTCCTAACCCCAGGGACTGAACCCGAATCTTTTACATCTCCTGCAATGGCAGGCAGGTCCTTTACCACTAGCGCAACCTGGGAAGCCTAGGATTTCCAGGTGTTACTCCCACAGATAACTGAAGAGTGAGCCCTGCTATCAAGTGTTAACTGTAAGAAACAGCTCTGTCAGGAAACAATACTGAGAAGAAAGGACCAGAATCTCAGCTGCTGCAGGAGGAATTAAAGCGCCCGGTCTTCAAGTCTGCTGCAAAGACAGGCTCCATGGGAGGAACCCGCCTTCTCTGGTCCTTTCAACATCTCTCTATCAGGGCTCTGACCCCTGTCCTCCAGGGTCCCACCCCTCCCCCAGCCTGTGGACAGTGTGCAGCGCAGACCTGAGCAGATGACCCCCGCGTCCTCCTTGTGTCTGCAGTCGTGCCGCCCCCAACCTCGGGAAGGGCACCTCCACACGTGGGACTCTTTTCCTGTGCAGTTCAGGTCGTCCATCCAGATGGGCCCTGATCCCGCCCCGAAGTGAGCAGACCCCGTGGCATTGAGGGCTTCTCCACAGCCCAGCTGCCTGCACACCACGCGGGCATCGTCCAGGTCCCAGCCGTCATCACAGATGGTGCCCCAGGAGCCCTGGTCAAGGATCTCCACTCTCCCGGCGCAGGGACCGCCCCCGTCCACCAGGCGGAGCTGTCTGCTGTCTGAGGAGAGAGAAATGGGTCAACGGGGCGGTGACGGGGTTGTAAAGGGTCTTCGGTCCTGTGGGACGCTCACCTGAGCAGTAGGGGGCGCTCTCCTCTGAGGCCGCAGAGCCTGCTGGTTCAGACACGGAGTCGTTGCACTGGGGCAGCACCTGGGTCTGGTTTCCTGCAGAAAGAGCAATGATCAGAGGTCTGGTTGGGTTGAAGAACAGGAAACTGAATTAAACTAAATAATAACCTAGTGATGGAGTTTGAGATGAAAGCTGTAATAGCAGTGAAGTTTATAAATTTAGAGGTCAGTTTCTCCATGGAGAGGTCTGCTTCTGACAGTGCCACAATTTTTGTTTAAGTCAAGTTTTGCACTGAGAACAAGTTAAATAGTGTGTTCTATACCTAAATCTATATCTAAATATAAGAAACAAAACAAAATCTTTTCTGAAAGATTTCTAGAAGCTTTCATCTTCCATGTCTGTTACCAGAAGAAGAAGAAGAAGAAAAAACTCACATAAAAGAGATCAAATGGAAAACCAAAAGGAAAAAGAAGACATTCCCCAAAATATCCCCAAATATTCAACTATTTGAGTTACCTGACAGAGAATTTAAATAACCCTGATTAAAGTGCTCTTAAGATTAATTGCCAAGATGTGTTTCTTGGCAGAGAAATTTTAACAAAAAAGAAATAAAAGTTCTAGAGCTAAAACACTTAATATTTGAATTTAAGAACTAAAGAATGAATGTATCAGCACATTAGATCAGCATAAGGCAGTTATTAAAACAGAAGATCAGAGGACAAATATTCTTCTATTAGGTTGGTGCAAACATAACTGCAGTTTCAGATCATGAATTTTAAATCATTATAACTAGGCTCAGACATATCTTTATTAATCAAAATAGGAACCATTACAATCAACACATTTTTGCCAATGAGAAATTAGTTTGTTTTTTCCTGTAGTGTAAAGCTGTGCTTTGGGATTTGATGAACTCTTGAAAAGCATTTTCTGTCTCCTGTTGGTTGTGGAAGCATTTTGTCTGCAAAACGTTGCTGAGATGCTTGAAGAAGTGGTATTCAGTTGATGAGAGGTCAGGTGAATATGGCAGATGAGGCAAAACTTCGTAGCCCAGCTCGTTAAACCTTTGAAGCGTTGGTTGTGTGATGTGTGGCCGGGCGTTGCCATGGAGAAGAATTGGCACCTTCTGTTGACCAATGCCGACTGCAGGTGTTGCAGTTTTCAGTGCCTCTCAGTGATTTGCTGAGCATACTTCCCAGATGTAATGGTTTCTCTGGGATTCAGAAAGCTGTAGTGGATCAGACTGGGTGCAGACCACCAAACAGTGACCAAACTTGGTGCAAGTTTGGCCTTGGGAAGTGCTTTGCAGCTTCTTCTCAGTCCCACCACTGAGCTGGTCATCACCAGTTGTCATATAAAACCCACTTTTCATCACAGGTCACAATTCAATTGAGAAATGGTTCATTGTTGTTGTGTAAAATGAGAGAAGACAATGCTTCGAAATGACAAGTTTTTTCATTTGTGGTCAGTTCATGAGGCACCCACTTATCAAGTTTTTTTACCTTTCAGCATTTGCTTCAAATGCCAAACGACTGTAGAAAGGTTGACATTCAGTTCTTTGGCAACTTCTTATGTAATTATGTAAGAGGATCAGCTTTGATGATTGCTCTAATTGGTTGTTTTCAACTTCCAATGTCAGGCCATTGCACTCCTCGTCTTCAAGGTTCTCATCTCCTCTGCAAAACTTCTTTTTTTAAAAACTTTATTTATTATTTATTTATTTTTGGCTTTGCAGGGTCTTTGCTGCTGCTCAGGCTTTTCTCTAGTTGTGGCGAGTGGGGACTAGTCTTTGTTACAGTGAGCAGGCTTCTCATTGTGGTGGTTCTCTTGTTATGGAGAACAAGCTCTAGGGCTTCTGGGCTTCAGTAATTGTGGTTCCCAGGCTCTAGAGCACAGGCTTAAAAGTTGTGATGCACAGACTCAGCTTCTCTCCTTAGCATGTGGGATCTTCCCGGACTAGGGATTGAACCCATGTCTCCCGCACTGGCAGGCGGATTCTTTACCACAGAGCCACCAGGGAAGCCCTGCAAAACTTCTTGAACAACCACTGCACTATATTTTCATTAGCAGTTCTTGGACCAAATGCATTGTTGATGTTGCAAGTTTTCTCTGCTGCTTTACGACCCATTTTGAGTGAATAAGAAAATCGCTTGAAATTGCTGTGTGTCTAGTCTAACATCATATCTATAGTATAAAATACATATAAAATAAACAGCAAGTAATAAACCATTAGCATAATAAAAATCAAGAAATACACATTAAATGATGTGAAACATAACCACATTTATTTAAGAATACATTCCAATATCAAATGGCAAATTTCAACAATGCAAAAACTGCAATTACTTTTGCACCAATCTAACTGCAGGTCACATGGTAAGTGTCCTGGTTATAGTGCTGTGTAACAAATTTTCCCCCAAAATTTAGCCAGTGGAGGAAAAAATATATACTTCATTTTGCTTAAGACTTCCTGAGTCAGCAATTTTGGAAGACTCAACAGTTCTCTCTTGGGGTCTTTCAGTACTTGCACTTAGATATCATCTGGGGCTGCAGTCAGCTGAGAACTTGACTGAACCTGTGGTTACTTAGGGAAATTACTCACAGTATTTTAGCAGTAAAGGAACATCATGATGGCAACCTAATCCAGTAAGATTTTATATTGTCAGAGAGAAATGAGACAGAATGAACCAAAAACTAGCATTGAGGGACTCCAGTTCAAGGTCATCTGGAAATGCTTATATTATTCTTGTAACTTTTCAGTAAGTCTCAAATTACATCAAAATTTTTAAAAAAATGTTAAGAGGTGAAAACAAGTCATAGATAATTCATTCCTAGGATACCTTCCATAAAAGAAATACTAATAACATTAAAAATAAATAAATAAAATGCTTAGGAAAAATTGTAGAAGGTGGACAAAACTTTTGAGAGAAATTTAAGAACTAGCTGAATGGAGGGATATAATATATCAATGGCTTCCGAGGTGGCTCAGTAGTAAAGTATCTGCCTACCAGTTCAGGAGAAGTGGGCTCAATATCTGGGTCGGGAAGAAGCCCTGGAGGAGGGCATGGTAACCCACTCCAGTATTCTTGCCTGGGAAATCCCATGGACAAAGGAGCCTGGCAGACTGCCGTCCATGGTTCACAAAAGAGTTGTATGCAAGTTTGTGACTAAACAACAATAAAAGTTATGTCAATGTATTGAGAGATCCAAAATTGTCAAAGTCAGTCATTCTCAAATTTCTGTGTAGATTAAATCTAATCTTAATCAAAATACCCTTATGCTTATTTTTTAGGGAGTGTGAAAATTAATGAGCAGATTCCAAAACTTAGACAAAATATAAAACACCAAGAATGACCAACACAGTCGGTAAGAAAAGGAACAAAGTTAGAGGAGTTAATATAAAGTAACCCCTGTAAATTAAAATTATCTAGACTTATTATAAAGTTATAGTAGTTAAGAAAAGGCAGTATTGGTGCAAAGATAGACAAATGATACAGTGGAACAGAATACAGAGTCTTAAAAAGGACTCAGACATATGTGCTCTTCTGCTTAAGATAAAGGTAGCACTGCAGTGGGGAAAAAGTCTTTTCAGAAAAAGATTCTGAGCAAATTGGATGTCCATGTGAAATGTGACTTATACAGATATCAATCCCAGAAGGAATGTACAATTACATGCAAAAGAAAAAGAAACTTTTGTAAGATACTCTAAGAGAATATTTTCATGATCTTGGAGTAGGGAAAGTTCTTTTTAAAGGGATATAAGAAGTATTAAATATAGAGGGAAAAGTTGGTAAGTTATATTAATATTTCCTTCAAATTAAAAACTTGCTTCATCAAAGGATACTGTAACATTAAGAAAATGAAAAGAGCAAATGTTAAACACAGAAAATAAGTAACATGTATTTGCACCCAAAGTCATTGTCATACTGCATTCTAGCATCATATTTATAATAGTTAAGAGCAGGAAACAACTCAAATCTCTAATATCAGTTGAATGGATCAATGGCCATGTTATCAATGAAAGCAATGTTCTACAGTAATAAAAATGAATAAAGTACTGCTATAAACAATATAATGAGTGAATCCTAAATATAATGTTGAGTCGAAGAAGTCACACACAAAAGAAAGCACACTGAATGATTTTATATAAATTTCAAAAACCGATAAAACACTTTATGGTAGTAGAAGTTAGATAAGCAGATTTCCCTGGAGAGGAGGGAGGCCACAGTTATTGGAGGAAACAGTGACTCTTTTTTTTTTTTTTTAAGTAGCCAGTTAGAAATTTAGATTGATAATCTAAGTTTTGAAATTCTGCATTATATGTTTAGACTATAATTGAAACAGTGACTCTTGATGCTGGGAGTGTTCTCTTTGCTGCTCTGGGTACATGACTGAAGTCTACACTTACTGCTTATACACTGTTTTCTATGATCATATGTCAATAACAATGTTGCTTTAAAATATATTATTCCCCTTCACACTTATTGCCTTAATCTGAAAAATGAGTGAACAATGAGAAGCACCATATTTCATCATGAAATATCTTCCAAAGCCAGTTTTCCCTCACTCCCTGCTTTTCAGGACATTTCACTCCAGGAGCATCCTAAGTACCAGTAGCCCTTCCCCCTCTCTTACCTGAGCAGATCACAGAGGCTGTGTTGCCATAGGAACAGTCAGGCCCACCCAAGGCAGTCACAGGGCAACTCCACAGGAAGGACTCCGCCCCCGAGCAGTGAAATCGAACTGTTGAGATCTGGTCACCTCCTTCCACCAAGTGTGGTCCTCCGGGGGTGGAGATGGCGACTCCACAGCCGAGCTGACGACAGACAACATTGGCATTGGCCAGACTCCAGTGGGAGGCACAGAGAGCTCTCCATCGTCCAGAAATGTTCATCTCCACCTGCCCCTCACACTGGGAGGAGCCATTTGTCATGAGCCTGACTTCTGAGTACACTGGTAGAAGAAGACAGAGTTTCAGCAAAATCTCATGATCTCTCACCTGAACAGAGTGTGCGGGAGGTTAAGTCCTGACCTACATCTCACCTGAACAGACAAGCTGAGCAGCTCCACTGTGCTGACACGTGCCCCCTGGACAGGGCACTCTGGGGCAGAACTGGAGCTTAGGTTCCGCCCCCTCACACCTGAACTCTTCAGCCCAGACCCGGCTATCTGACTCTCTGAAGAGCTCGTGTCCCAGGACAGACACAGCCTCGCCACAGCCCAGCTCCGCGCAGATGACCTGGGCAGTGGGGAGTGTGAAGTTCCCATCAGACACTGAGATCCAGTCTTCTCCAGGATGTACTTCTACTCTTCCTGAGCAGGGTCCATTGTCTCCAACCAGACGCACAAATCCTAAGAAAACAACAAGAAATCCAGTGAGTGTCCATAGTCCTGGTTTGGCAATTGGAAACAATGTAACAGGCAATAATGTGAAATTTTTTCTTTTCCAGGAGTGGCGCCTGGAGAGAAAATTGGACAGTTATTCTCAGAATTTCATGAGCAAGTATTTTCATGAGCAAATTTCCTAAAAGAAACCCTGAAGGAGTTTCAGGGTCAAGTTTGAAATAGCTGATTTCCAAAAACATGCATTTTGAGGTTAATTAGGAATGTGAATTCCTCATCTAAAGGCCTGGAAACTACAGAGCCCAAGGATACTGCTCTGTAGTGGGCACCAGACTCAGGTTCAGAGCTGAACTAACCCACAGTGAAGTAGATCCATGGGCCTCAAGAGGTTAGAGGACTAAGAGCCACACAAGGTTAGAAGGCCATCCTGAGAATTCTGGGGCCAGAATACTGGCCAGTTTTCTCTCAGCAACTGATACTCAAGTCACTGAAGATAAGGAAAATCACGCGGGCTGAATCTGCGAGTGCTTGCTAACAGTAGACAGACTTTTGGCTGACAGGAGGAAAGCTAGACATTATAACAAGTTTACTGTTATGATTTCACATATGTTTCTCATAATTTTTCATGATGAAAAATTCCAAGAATTTCTTAGGTGACCTGATTTTGAAAAGTTGTCCAGAGATCAGTTTGGACAGGAAGAAAGCTCAGAGTCATAGGAGAAGGGGCTGGTCATAGCCATCTTTCTTAAAAGCTTAGAATTTATCAAAGAACCTGAGACAGAGTGAGTTCTCAGTGGGAGCATGCAACAGCTGAGGTTTTTGATTACTTCATACTAGACATGTGAACTTTAGGAAATGCTAAAGAGTGAAGATAAGTTAAAGTATTTTAATCCTGTCTATATGCTAACTGTTTGTTCCTTTCCTATTTGGATTCTTGAGAAATAGCTACTATGTTGTAAAGAAAGAGTAAGAGGAAGAGAGCAGAGGGCAAATAGTGAAGTGAAGTGAAGTGAAGTGAAAGTCACTCAGTCATGTCTGACTCTCTGTGATCCCATGGACTATACAGTCCATGGCATTCTCCAGGCCAAAATACTGGAGTGGGTAGCCTTTCCCTTCTTCAGGGGCTCTTCCCAAACCCAGGGATCAAACCCAGGTCTCGCGCATTGCAGGCAGATTCTTTGCCAACTGAGCTACAAGGGAAGCCCAGGAATAATAGAGTGGGTAGCCTATCCTTCTCCAGTGGATCTTCCCAATGCAGGGTTCTAACTGGGGTCTCCTGCATTGGAGGTGGATTCTTTGCCAACTGAGCTATGAGGGAAGCCCACGGAGCAAATAAGCCATACATGATTTAGAAATTTTCAAATTGCAAAAGCCTCAATATGGATGAAAGATAGAAGATTTGGTATTTTATCCCCTGTGCTCCTCCCATCAACCACTTCATCCTGCTATCTTTCCCATGTCTCCCACTGCAGACAAGAGAAAATAATCTTAAAAACCACAAATGGGTGGAAAGGAAATTCTGAAAGGGAAGAACTTCTGTAGTAGTGGAGTGAGGCAGGGTGTGTGGTAGGTTAAATGGGGAGTGGGTGGGGTACGAGACAGAGAGAGACCAAAGAAAAAACTCATGATCATGGTTTGAACTTCAGGGACCATATCTTGGGTAGAGGAAGGTAATCCCAATAAAAAAGAAACCCACAACATAAAACACTTTCTTTAACACACTTGTCTGGTTTCAAAGTATGCTCATGACAATTAATGTACATGGTGAAATTCTTTCTGGTAAAGGATTCTGATTATATGAATATATGAACTTTGAAGGTTCAGAAAGAATATTCTAATAAAGTAAAAATCTACTACAGAAAACAGGAAAGAACAGAAAAGACCTAAAAGAAATTAAAGACTTGAAGGATCAGCTTGACCAATTATCCAAGAGTGAATGGCGAGACAGAAGATGGTCTGCTTGCATTTTACTACTTATCACTTTCATCTCCCCAGAGAGACATAGGTTAGAGCTCCTAGTCTGGTCTGGTTGGGAGTTTGCTCATAGGTGACACATTCTAATTAAAGCATTTTTACTCAACACTTTTTAGTTGCTATATTAACCCCATAAGATTACAGATTAGGCAGAACATGAAAGAAATATTTGTTATATGTTGTTTTATGTACCCTGATAAATGTTAAATGCTTGAATATACACTGAATAATCAACAAAGTCTTATACACATAAGGATAGACTCTTCTGAGACAAATTATGACTTCTTTTTTGTTTTCTATTTGATTTTAAAATTTGTGTGGAAGATTATGTGTGTGAAAATTGCAAGAAAGTTTGTGGAATAGAAGGCTGATGTTAGTGGATAAGGATATTAAATATAATAAAAATATATCCTTCTCTGGTCTCTTGCTGTACAGACATCCTGCATCCTTAGGCACACACAGCATCCTCCACACCACACACTCCTGGACCATCAGTGCTACTCAGAACACCCCACATGTGCCTTTTTCAGTTCCTATTACAATCCCTCTCCCTCCCAGCTGCTATAACTCTCTTCTACCTTCTTCAAAAATTACATCTGTCCCCTTACTCCTATTCATATGAAATAAACCCCCCAATTCAATTCTCTTAAATCATTGAAGTCATCAACTATATAATTTCTTACCATAAAACACAGAAACTGTATTGCTTCCACTTTTGACTTGTCAGTGTACAGCTAAGGGTTCTTACAAAGTTTTGGCCTATACAGATGTCTTAAAAGAAAGCATGGGCAGAGAATCTCTTATGGTAACAATGGAAGGAGAACCTATGACTCAGAGCTCTTCATCCAAAGTTCTCTGGTCTTACCTGCAAAGGCCTATGAATATTCACATCTAAAATTTCAAAAGAGACTTGCAATTCGGCACAAACCCATCAATTCCTGTCTGATCTGTTTAGTGACATCCTCTGTGCCTCCACTCCTACTAACCTAGTGTAAAATAATGTCTCACACTCTATGTACAGAAACAACTCCATCCACAAAGTTGTGTCCTCATTCTAGCCCTCCCCTCCCATAGGCTCACTGTGCAAAGGGCTTTGTGTGGTGATTTGAAAATATCTCTGTGATTGATCTTCATTATGAAGATCAATTTTCATTGGAATAGTTTAATCTACTATGTAAGGTAAGATCACTGGAGAAGAAATAGCAGAGACCTACAGCAGGAAAGTAAATGAAGCACATCACTCACAGAAGTTTTGTGCATTCAGGGAGGACGAGTCTGTCTCAGTTCTCTCTAGGCCATCTATATCCTATTGCCCCAGTGATCAGACACCAGCTTCCACAGAGCTTTTCATTCTGCCACCACAGGGCAATACACTGACCATACCTGAGCAGACGACTCCTGCATCCTCCTCATGACTGCAGTTGTGCAGTCCCCAGCCCTTGAAAGGGCACCTCCACACGTGGGACTCCTTTCCTGTGCAGTCCAATGTGTCCAGCCAGATGGGCCCTGATCCTGCCCCGAAGTGAGCAGACCCCGTGGCATTGAGGGCATCTCCACAGCCCAGATGCCTGCACACCACTCGGGCATCGTCCAGGTCCCAGCCGTTATCACAGATGGTGCCCCAGGAGCCGTGGTCAAGGATCTCCACTCTCCCGGAGCAGGGACCGCCCCCGTCCACCAGGCGGAGCTGTTTGCTGTCTGAGGAGAGAGAAATGGGACAATGGTGCGTTGACCTGGGGGATGAGAAGGGTCTTCTGTCCTGTGGGACCATCACCTGAGCAGTAGGGGGCGCTCTCCTCTGACGCTTCAGAGTCCCCTGGTTCTGACAGGGAGTCATTGCACTGGGGCAGCATCTGAGTCTGGTTTCTTACAGCAGTGATAAGAGAATAATAACATTGAAAATGGGCAAAACCAGGAAATATTACACTACTGAGTAGGGTGAGACAGAAGTGTTAACCTCTGATTTGTAGAGTTCTGCATAGCATCTGAGAAAGATTTACAGGAAATGTTAGTCTCTCTACCCAGAGCAGTTGAATGACTCCAGAGTCACAGGAATGGGCTGGCTGCTGGATGGATTCCTTATAAACCACACACATGTTAGTGCCCTTGACCTGAGAGCTAAAGGGATTAGATTAAAGGAAATGGAGTCAGGAACCGGCCTCATTAGAAGCCTCAGCAGCCATGAATCGTTAGAATCATTCTCCTTGGTACAGTCATGCAGAACTGAAAAACAAATGGACCTTGAGATGTCTTGGTTTGCCCCAGAATATTTCACTGATGGTTCTAAGCTTCAGACTCCAGATCTGGATACTTTGTTTTAAAAAAAAAAAAAAAGTGATCTCTTTGAGTGGATTAGGCCACCTTGCATGAGAAATGTGTCAGGTGATATTGATTGACATTGACCAGATTCCACTGGGAATCTTGGAATGCTGCTTCTTCTCTCAAGTAAATATTATTTTTTCTTGCACTTTGTGTCAGGAGCTACTATTATGCAAAGTTTGGGGTTATTTGTTCTCCAGGGGGAAAATATTATGCATTTCTAACTTTACCATAAAGCAAAAATAGGTTAAATTCTTGCTCTGAAAGCACTTGAACAAACGATATTGACAGACTCACTGTGTTTTTCTTCGTTAATACATAAAAAGCAATGTAAAGAAAGGTTAAATGATGTCTATTCAGTGTTGCACTTTAAGTGAATGATGAAGTAGAGAATAAAATCTAGAATTTTGTACTTCCATGAAGAGTGGTTCCAATGGAGAGATTCGCAGCAAGCCAATGGTCTGCTGGATACAACTTTAAATGCCATAAAATGTTAGATACAAAATGAAGATATTAGACATTTGTGGACACAATGCAAACTAAACATGCTAAAATTCTAGAGTGGAGCTCATTTCATTGTTAGCCAAGGATCTGAAGCTTCTCTTTCTCTATGGGAATTTCACAATTTGTTGCCTGGGTTAATGGATCAAAGTGGGACAGAGAAGCCTGCATGATTTTGGGGTTACCTGGTGCTGCAGTGACAAAATTGGAGACTTGAGAGCCTCTCCCATATAGCAGATTTTCTCCTCAAATATCTGCCCAGTAAACACACTGTCAAGGGCAGGAGGCCAAAGAACTGTGTCAAACACCTTGGAAATAGAGTGGTTAATCCCTCATCCTCCTGACTGCTGAGCTACCTAAACATTCAGGTTTTCAGTTATAAACTCTGAAAGCCCATAACACAGAGGTGGAGAAATCAGAGGTAGACTGAGTGCTACCAGTACTGCAACCCAGGCTTGTTACAGCTCAATTCTAGCTGGTATCTAGACAGCTGGGTGGTCTGAACCCCTTCTCCCACTTGCTTAACAAAACAGAATATGAATCTTTTCAGGTGTTAGAAAATGTATCTGGGATATCTTATCTTCTTATGCATCATTTCTCTTATTCAGTTAAAAAGTAAAGCGATGGATGACATGGAAAATTTAAAAATTGAAAAAAGGAAGGTAAGAGAAGGCAGAGACACACATGCTAGATATGCTGGAGTTAGCAGATAAGGATTTTAACTGTGAACAATGTGTTTAGGGGGAAAGGGGAAAGGAAAGAATCAATAGGTGAAAAATGAAAAAGATGAACAAATAATTGTAGCTATAAGAAAATCAAAGGAACAGTTGCCAACTGAAAATAAAATGTCTAGAATTACAACTGAATGAATAGGTTTAAAAGAATTTTAGACAGAACTGAACACAGAAGGTCTTAGAGGAGTCCTAGAGTTGAGAGATGAGAAGGAAGGAAAAGAGAAGAAGGAGAAGGAGAAAGAGGGGAATAGGAGGAGAAGAGAAACAAAGACAGTGCAGCAGAACTAATATTTGAAGATAAAATAATTAAGAATTTTTTTTTAATGGACGGAAGGCTATGAAAACCTCCGCACCTAGTAAAGCTGCAGAAAATCAAAGGTAGATCTGGAATAAATTTGTTTAATACCAAAGAAAGAAAAAAAGGAGAGAAAAAGGAACATGAAGCACTTGGGTCAATTAAAAGGAAATGGTAGATACTAACCCAACAATATCAGTAATTGGATTTGCAATCTAATTACCATGGATTAGATACTTCAAATTAAAGCCCCTCTACTAACTGATGAACCAACAAAATTCATGTAAATGCTACCTGCAAGATACTCACATTGTATATGAGAGCAAAGAAAGGTCAAAAGTAAAATGATGGGGGAAAATGTATATATTATGTGAATACTAGGCTTCCCAGGTGGTGCTAGTGGTAAAGAACCCACCTGCCAGTGTATGAGACATAAGAGATGTGGGTTCAATCCCTAGGCCAGGAAGATCTCCTAGAGGAGGGAATGGCAATCCACTCCAGTATTCTTGCCTGGAGAATCCCATGGATAGAGGAGCCTGGCTGGTTACAGTTCATAGCAAAGAGTTGGACATGACTGAAATGACTTAGCAAGCATGCACACATGTGAATATTAACTATAAGAAAGCTGCAATAGCTATAGCAAGGTCACAGAAAGGAGACTTTAAGGAAAGATGTGCTAATTTAGTTAAAGAGGATATTTTCATGATTATACAGTGATATGCCCTTAATAAAGATATTACAGATATCAGAATCCAAGGAAGATACCAAAACATAGCTTTGAAATACAGAATAATACTTGACAGAATGAAAAGAAGAAATCAACAAAATAACAATCAACCTGCGGGAACTTTAACAAATCTTTTTCAATACCATGCAGACCAAGCATACAAAAAAGAAGGAAGACTATAGTAAATGTTAACACCACAATCAACACATTTGGCTAAATAACATAAGAGCAATGCACCCAATAATGAAAGAATTCACATTATTGTAAATGCTCTAGGAACATTTATCAAAAATGGCCATATGGTAGGACAAAAACCTTCAGATAATTGAATTTATACAGAGTATTTACTCTGACCACAGTGTAATTATATTAAGAATTAATAAGAAAATATGGTTAGCCATCTCTATTTGGAGAAATTAAGCAACTCCTTTCCAAAACAGTACCTGGGTCTGGGAATAAATTTAAACATTAGAAAATATTGAGAAATAGTGATAGTAGAGATATGATATAGCTAAATTCTTCTAATGCACTAAAGTAGTGCTTAAGGGAAATTTATACCTTAGATTTAGAAAAGTAGAAAGGCTGAAAATGAAAAGAACATGTAAGCTTCTATTTAAGAAACTAGGAGAAGAAGCCTAAAGGATAAAGACTAAAGGATACAGAAGTTGGGATTAACAAAGAAAAGAACAAAAATTAATTTTAAAAAAGAAGGTAACGATGGTGGTAGTGATTGTGGTTTAGTCCCTAAGTCAAGTTCTACTATTGCAACTCCATGGACTGTGGCCTACCAGGCTCCTCTGTCCATGGGATTTTAGGCAAGAATATTGGAGTGGATTGCCGTTTCCTTCTCCATGGGATCTTCTTAACCCAGAGATTGAACCTGTGTCTCCTGCATTACAGGTGGTCTCCTGCATTGCAAGTGGATTCTTTACTGCTGAGACACCAGGGAAGCCCAAGGTAAGCAGAGGAAAACCTTTCAAACATGGCTCCTTGAAAACTGATAACCACTGAGCAATACTAAACAAGAACAAAGAGAAAATGAAGTTAACAATACCAAAAATGAAGAAATGTCACTATAAATCATACAAATTTTTTGGTCATAGTTTCATTGAGATTAAATTTACATATCTAATGTGGATAAATACTCAGAAGATTTTCAATTTCTCCACAACCTTGCCAACACTTATTTTTTTCTTTAAATCATAGCCATTTTGAGAGGTGTGAGATGATATCTCTTATGGTTTTGATTTACATTTCCCTAGATGGCATCACCAACTCGACAGGCATGGGTTTGAGTAGAATCTGTGAGTTGGTGATGGATAGGGAGGCCTGGTGTTCTGCAATTCATGGGGTCGCAAAGAGTCGGACATGACTGAACAACTGAATTGAACTGAACTAAACTGATGACTAATAATGTTGAGCATATTTTCCTATACCTATAGGCTATGTCTATACCTTCTTTGGAGAAATGTCCATTCAAGTCTCTGGCTAATTTTTTAATTGGGTTATTATGGTTTTTCCCTTGTTGTTGTTTTGCTCTTGAGTTGTAGGATTTCCTTATATATTTTGCAAATTGTCTATTTTTGCCTGTTCTTTTGGTGTCATATCTATGAAATCATGAAATTATGTACATTTATTTGGTGAGAAACTAAATTATCAGATATCTAAAATGTAATTTGTATCTGTTGATAATATTACAACATCACACACAGTAAAATAAATTCAGATTCACTAAGGTTATAAATATTCTTTTCTCAAATTATAAAATTATTTGAAGAAAATAAACTGATTAAAAACTATCTTGAGATGAAGAATGGCATCTGAAACACTGCATTAAAGGCAGAATTCATAAAAGTAAAACATAGTATATTTGATCATATAACCACACCACATACACAACCCTAAAGACATATGCAAAAAATGGGGTAAATACTTTCAGTAGTATTTAAGAAAAGCAGTAAGTGGTGTTAATTTGTAGAGAGTTTCTATAAATAAATGAAATTTTAAACATTCTAGAGAAAACATATAAATGATGATGGAAGATATCTTAAAGATATCTGAAATACCTTTAAGTATTTACTTGTTTATCATGTCCGTATTCCACAACAAATACACACATGTTTACCCCTGAATGAAAGTTCCACTAGAGGAAGGACCTTGCATATCTTATTTACCCTGTATTTCTGCTATTAGGACGGTGATTGCACATTCACCATTCAACAAGAATGCATGGAGAAGTTTTTCTAAATACCATGATGGGGCTTGATAAATATTTATTGAATGAATAAGTAGATGAATAAAATTCAGTGAAATAGAATTTATTTAAATTCATGGTAATCAGCAAAATAGTAAAGCAAATATAAATTAATGGTAATGTTTTCTGATAATAAATGGTGCATATTAAAAATAATTCATGCATAAGCACAGAATTAATTTGTATTCAAATTTCCACTTATGCAATTTTTAAAAAGTTTTTCTTAAATTTATTTTTGACTGTACTGGGTCTTTGGTGCTGCACGTGGGCTTTCTCTAGTTGTGGTGCACAGGCTTAGTTTTTCCATGGCATATGGAATCTTCCTGGTGTGTGTGCATGTGTGTGCTGTTTCTTCAGTCATGTCCAATTCTGTGTGACCCAATGGACTGTAGCCTGCCAGGCTCAACTGTTCATGGGATTCTCCAGGCATGAATACTGGAGTGAGTTCCCATGCCCTCCTCCAGAGGATCTTCCAGACCCAGATGCAGGGATCAAACCTGCATCTCTTGTATCTTCTGCACTGGTAGGCAGGTTCTTTACAACTTCCTGGACCAGAGGTCAGACTCATGTCCTCTGCACTGACAGGTGGATTTTTAACCACTGGACCACCCAGGAAGCCCCACTTATGCAACTTTCAATGGACAATTATTAAATGAATTCTAAGTTACTGTTATGTGTTATTCAGTATGACATTAGTCAAGCAAAGATTGCTGTAAAGAGAGAAAACACTTTAAAAAGGGAAAATATAGAAAAAGTCAGAAAAAAACCAAATAGCTACCTAGTAAGGTAGAAATGTCTGCAGTAGACTCAAATAAATTTTTTAAGAAAGACTTGTATTTAGAGGAAGCAAAAGTAACCAAAAAAAAGACACATAAGAATTGTAAGTGAAAGAAATACATATAAGTTCAAAAAACACAATAAAATGGAAGAGTAAATGGTTCTTGTCATAAAATATGAGAACTTGTGTATTCTCTCCACATCATCCTACCAAACTTCCTACCCACTTCATGCAGAGAACCTCTGAAAAAATGATGGCAGGGCCTCTGTGAGGTGATTGTTCACTTTCAGGATCAGAGACTTCACCACAACCCATTTTATGGTGCTTTATTGTCGAAAAGGAGAGAAGTGAAAAGCAAAGGAGAAAAGGAAAGATATTCCCATTTGAATGCACAGTTCCAAAGAATAGCAAGGAAAGATAAGAAAGCCTTCCTCAGTGATCAATGCAAAGAAATAGAGAAAAACAACAGAATGGGAAAGACTAGAGATCTCTTCAAGAAAATTAGAGATACCAAGGGAATATTTCATGCAAAGATGGGCTCAATGAAGGACAGAAATGATATGGACCTAACAGAAGCAGAAGATATTAAGAAGAGGTGGCAAGAATACACAAAAGAACTGTACAAAAAAAGATCTTCACGACCCAGATAATCACGATGGTGTGATCACTCACCTAAAGACAGACATCCTGGAATGTGAAGTCAAGTGGGCCTTACAAAAGCATCACTATGAACAAAGCTAGTGGAGGTGATGGAATTCCAGTTGAGCTATTTCAAATCCTGAAAGATGATGCTGTGAAAGTGCTGAGCTCAATGTGCAAGCAATTTGGAAAACTCAGCAGTGGCCACAAAACTGGAAAGGGTTAGTTTTCATTCCAATCCCAAAGAAAGGCAATCCCAAAGAATGCTTAAACTACCACACAGTTGCACTCATCTCACATGCTGGTAAAGTAATGCTCAAAATTCTCCAAGCCAGGCTTCAGCAATATGTGAACCATAAATTTCCAGATGTTCAAGCTGGTTTTAGAAAAGACAGAGGAACCAGAGATCAAATTGCCAACAGCCACTAGATCATTGAAAAAGCAAGAGAGTTCCAGGAAAACATCTATTTCTGCTTTATTGGCTATGCCAAAACCTTTGACTATGTGGATCACAATAAACTGTGGAAAATTCTGAAAGAGATGGGCATACCAGAGCACCTGACCTGCCTCTTGAGAAACCTGTATGCAGGTCAAGAAGCAACAGTTAGAACTGGACATGGAACAACAGACTGGTTCCTAATAGGGAAAGAAATACCTCAAGACTGTATATTGTCATCCTGCTTATTTAACTTTTATGCAGGATACATCATGAGAATTGCTGGGCTGGATGAACCACAAGCTGGAATCAAGATTGCTGGGAGAAATATCAATAACCTCAGATATGCAGATGACACCACCCTTATGGCAGAAAGTGAAGAGGAACTAAAAAGCCGCTTGATGAAAGTGAAGGAGGAAGTGAAGAAATTGGCTTAAAGGTTCACATTCAGAAAACTAAGATCATGGCATCTGGTCCCATCACCTCATGGGAAATAGATGAGGAAACAGTGGCAGACTTTATTTTTGGGGGCTCCAAAGTCACTGCAGATTGTGATTGCAGCCATGAAATTAAAAGACGCTCACTCCTTAGAAAGAAAGTTATGACCAACCTAGATAGCATATTAAAAAGCAGAGACGTTACTTTGCCAACAAAGGTCCATCTAGTCAAGGCTATGGTTTTTCCAGTGGTCATGTATGGATGTGAGAGTTGGACTGTGAAGAAGGTTGAGCACCGAAGAATTGATGCTTCTGAACTGTGGTGTTGGAGAAGACTCTTGAGAGTCCCTTGGACTGCAAGGAGATCCAACCAATCCATCCTAAAGGAGATCAGTCCTGGGTGTTCATTGGAAGGACTGATACTGAAGCTGAAACTCCAATACTTTGGCCACCTCATGCAAAGAGTTGACTCATTGGAAAAGATCCTGATGTTGGGAGGGATTGGGGGCAGGAGGAGAAGGGGTCGACAGAGGATGAGATGGCTGGATGGCATCACCGACTCGATGGGCATAAGTTTGAGTAAACTCCGGGAGTTGGTGATGGACAGGGAGGCCTGGTGTGCTGTGATTCATGGGGTTGCAAAGAGTCGGACATGACTGAGTGACTGATCTGAACTGATAGCTGAGAAAATATCATAAATAAAAGTCCAATAGTTTAACACTACTTTGGCCTTTGAAGGAAAAGACAAAGAGATGAAGAAACAGAGGCAAAGAAAGGGACAAATCTCTGCTTTTGAATTATCTATCTCATTCTCTCATTTGTAGATTTTAGGCAATGCACAACATATCATTCAAGGTATACCTGAATGGGGTGTGTGTGAAAGGTGGGGAATAAGAGAGAGAGAAATGTTGAAGGAAATAAGGTGCTATGGTTTGACTATTTGTCATTCCACCAACATTTTGTTTTGAAATTCCAATTCCCAGTGTAATGATATGAAGTGGTGGAGCCTCCTCAAACTTTTCCAAAAAGGATGAAAGGGACACTTCCAAAGCCATTTTATGAGGCCAAGATTATCCTGATACCAAAACCAGACAAGGACACCACAAGGAAAGAAAATACTGGCTAATATTCCAAATAAACATAGGGGCAAAAATCCTCAACAAAATATGAAAACCAAATTCAGCAATACATGAAGAGAATACTGGACAATCCACTCCAGTATTCTTGCCTGAGAAATCTAAGACAGAGGAGCCTAGCGAGCTATAGTCCATTGGATCGCAAAGTATCAGACACAGCGTAGCAACTAAACAACAATAATAACAACACCAAGATCAGAGATTTGTTCCAAGGATGCAAGGATGGTTCAACATTCACAAATTAATCATCGTGACACACCAAATAAGATATAGGCAAAAATCATGTCCTTTCAACAGATGAAGAACAAATATTTGACAAAATTCAACAGCAAACAGCTGTTTATGATACAGAAGATCCTTACAACGTAGGTATAAAGAGATTATACCTCAACAAAATAAATATCATATGACAAACCCTTAGCAAACATCCTACTAAACTGTAAAAAGCTGAAAGCTTTTCTTCTGAGATCAAACACAAGGCAAAAATGCCTCCTCTCATCACTTTTATTGAACATAGTTTTGGTAGTTCTAGTCAGAATCATCAAGCAAGCAAAAGAAAATAAGAACATCCAAATCTGAAAGGAAGAGTCAAAACTGAGACACCATTGAAAATTTTAAGACATTGTGAAAGATATTAAAGAAGGCATAAATAAATTGAAAGATATTCTATGCTCATGGATTGGAAGACCTAATATTGTTAAAATGCTCATACTACACAAAGAAGTATGGAGAAGGAAATGGCAACCCACTCCAATATTCTTGCCTGGAAAATCCCATGAACGGAGGAGCCTGGTAGGCTACAGTCCATGGGGTCGCAAAGAGTCGGACATGACTGAGGGACTTCACTTTCACTTTCACACAAAGCAACCTACAGATTCACTACCTTCCTTATGCAAATTTCAATGAAAATTTTCACAAATATGGAACAAACAATTCTAAAATTTGTGTGAAACCTCAAAAGACCCTGAATAGTCAAAGAAATCTTGAGAAAGAGTGATAGAAGTGTCGTGCTTCCTGATTTCAAACTATATTACAAAGCTATATTAATCGAACAGTATGGTATTGCTATAAAAATGGACACAGAAATCACTGGAACAGAACAGTGATCCCAGAAATAAACCCAAATATATGTGGTCAATCAGTTTATGGCAAAAATAAATAGAGATTATACCATCAGAAAAGGACTGTCTCTTCAAAAATGGTGTTGGGAAAGCTGGACAGTTACATGCAAAAGAATGAAATTGAAAAACTCTTACACCATTCACAAAAATTAACTCAAAATGGGTTAAAGACTTGATCGTAAGTCCTGAAACCATAAAAATCCTAGAAGAGCAGTTTCCCTTGTGGTTGTGGTAAAGAACCCACCCACCAATGCAGAAGACTCAAGTGTGATCCTTGATCCAGGAAGATCCTCCATGCCACGGAGCAACTCAGCCCATCGGCCACAACTGTTGAGCCTGTGCTTTAGAGCCCGGGAACCGCAACTATTGAGCCCACATGCCACAACTAATGAAGCTCGGTGCGCTCTAGCCTGTTCTCCTCAACAAAAGAAGCCACTGCAATAAGAAGCCTGTGCAATGCAATGAGGAGTAGCCCCTGCTCACTGCAACTAGAGAAAAGCCCGTGCAGCAACAAAGACCCAGCACAGCCAAAAATAAATAAATTTTAAAAATTATTTTTAAAAAATCCTAGAAGAAAAATTAGGATGAAAAAGTCCTGATGATGAAAAAATCAATCATCATGAAGATATTTTGGGTTTGATGCCAAAAGCAAAAGCAACAAGAGCAAAAATAAGCATTGGAACTACAGAAAACTAAACAACTTCTGCACAACAAAGGGAATAGATCAACGAAATAAAAAGGTAATTTATGAGGTTGGAGAAAACATTTGGAAATTGCATTTATGACAAGGGTTAATATCCAAAATACTTAAAAAATTAATATATCTCAATAGCAAAAGCAAACCAACAAACAAACTGATTAAAAAATGGGCAGAGGACCTGAAGAGACATTTTTTTCCAATGAAGACATAAAGCAGGCCAACAGGTACGTGAAAAGGCGCACAATGTTATGTCATCAGAAAAATGCAAATCAAACTATAATGGGGTAATATCTCATATCTGTTAGTATGGCTTTTATCCAAAAGACAAGAAATAACAGGAGTTGGTGAAAACACAGAGAGAAGGCAAACCTCGTGCATAATTGGGCGGGGAGGGGGGAAATGTAAGTTGATGGAGAACAGTATTGAGGTTCTTCAAAAATTAAACTGTCATATAGTTCATCAATTTCACTTCTGGGTATTTATCTGAAGGAAACAAAATACCAGCTTGAAAAAGTATGTGCAACCCAAAGTTCATTGCAGCATTATTTATAATAGCCAAACAATGTAAGTCTTCATTGGTGGATAAATGGGTAAGGAAAATGTGATATGTACGTATGTCCAGCCAACAAAAAGAAGAAAATCCTGCCATGTGTAGCAACATGGGTGAACCTTGAGGGCATTATGCTAAGTGAAATAAATGCCATATGATCTAATTATATGTGGAATCTTAAATCAAATACCAAAAAAAAAAAAAAAAAAAAGGCAGTTCAGAGATGCAGAGAACAGTTTGGTGGTTTCCAGAGGCGGATTGATGTGGGCAAAACAAGTGGAGGTAGTCAAAAGGTACAACCTTGCAGTTCTAAAGTGAATTCCATGAAGATGTAACGTACAGCATGGTGACTACAATGAATTCTGTATTGTATACTTTAAAGTTGGTAAGAAAAATTCTCCTTATAATCAAAAAATTGTAATGATATATGGTGATGGATATTACTAGACTTATTGTGGTGATCATTTACCAATATGCATAAATATATAAGCATTACATTTTACACCTGAAACTAATATAATGTTATGTGAATTATATCCAAATTAAAACTGTAAATAACAAGGTTGAAATGTGGATTAAATTAGTTCCATCCTAACGTCATTTTGTGGACCCAACTTAATCTCATCACTTAGATATTTTAAAATATAAAATCTCACTATCGACATCCTACAGGGTTGGGACAGACACACAGAAACAGACAGTAAGTCACCTGCACACGAGATATAGGCTTCCTCCTTGGGAGAGCAGGAGTTGTAATTCCACGGGTCAGAAGGACACTGCCAGAGAGAGGTATCAGTGTTCCGACACTGGATTCCATCTACCCACCGGGGTCTAGAACCTTCTCTAAGAGCAAATGAAGAGTTGAGACTTCCACTGTCCCCACAGTCAAGCTGTCTGCAAATCATGGACACGGTGATGTCTTCCATGGGGCTTCGGCAGACACTGCCCCAGGTCCCATTGTAGAAAACTTCCAGCCACCCAGCACACTGCTGGTCCTCGCTGACCATCCTGAGGGCCAGGAAATCTAAGATTGAAAGGGAGGAGATGGGACAGAGTGAGCATTGCACTCATTGCTCTGGGTTTTCCTCTTTCTCAGAAATTGTGAACACTCACCCCTGACCCAGCTGAGGAGATACCCACTAGGGGACAAGACTGAAATCTGTCTCCCTTTAACTTGACTTTGTCCATTAATGTCTGTCTCTCTATTTCTACCACAATGATGTAGTGAATATGAACAGAGAGAAAGACCAACATAGACACCTGCAGGGAAGGGCCCTGAGCCTTGTTTCCTGATAAAACCTGTAAAAGAACATGTGAAAGGGATGTGGGTAGTGGAGAAACAGTCAGAACAGTGAATCCACAAATGTCTATGTCCCAGTCTTTCAATCCTGTGAATGGTGCCTTATATTTCACAAGGGATTTTACAGATATTATTAAGACAAGAAACTAAGGAGGTTGGGATGGGAGACTAACCTGCAATACTATGAGTTAATCATCTAAACCCAATCTAGTTACCTCTAAAATTGGAATATTCTTCCTGAGTGTGGTTAGAGGAAGATGAGACACAGAAGAATGATCAGTGGAGGGAATGTTATCTGAAGAAGATGGGCCCCAAGCCAAGGAATGAGGCCACATAGGAACCAGAAAAGACTGGGAAAGGAGTCCTCTCCAGGGCCTCCAGGAAGAACGCAGCCCTGTGGACACTGGGATGTTGGCCCACGAGACCCTCATCAGACTCCTAGCGTACAAAACTGAACAGAGTAAATCTGTGCTTTCATTACAACATCAACAGTATCTCCAGACTGTACTACCACAGGGAACTGAAGAAAAAGCCCTGCTTTCATGTGGAAACCGTAAGAAACGGCTCTGCCAGGAAACACTGCTGAGAAGAAAGGACCAGAATCTCAGCTGCTACAGAAGGAAGTGAAAGCACCTCGTTTTCACGTCTGCTGGAAACATAGGCTCCATGGGAGGAAGCCTCCTTCTCTGGTCTTTTCAGCATCTCTCCCTCAGGGCTCAGAACCCCGTCTTCCAGGGCCCCACCTCTCCCCGAGTCTGTGGACAGCGTGCAGCACAGACCTGAGCAGATGACCCCCGCGTCCTCCTTGTGTCTGCAGTCGTGCTGCCCCCAGCCCCGGGAAGGGCACCTCCACACGTGGGATTCATTTCCTGTGCAGTTCAGGTCAACCAACCAGATGGGTCCTGATCCTGCCCCGAAGTGAGCAGACCTCGTGGCATTGAGGGCTTCTCCACAGCCCAGCTGCCTGCACACCACGTGGGCATCATCCAGGTCCCAGCCGTCATCACAGATGGTGCCCCAGGAGCCCTGGTCAAGGATCTCCACTCTCCCAGCGCAGGGACCACCCCCGTCCACCAGGCGGAGCTGTCTGCTGTCTGAGGAGAGAGAAAAGGGACAATGGGTCGGTGACCTGGGAGGTGACCCGGTCGGGTGTGCGTGGTCGGGGGCGGCGGACGAGAAGTGCCTACTGTCCTGTAGGACCCTCACCTGAGCAGTAGGGGGCGCTCTTCTCTGAGGCTGCAGAGCCTGTTGGTTCAGAGAGGGAGTCGCTGCACTGGTGCAGCACCTGGGTCTGGTTTCCTGCAGAAACAGCAATGATCAAAGGAACACGAGTTAAAGCAAACTCCGGGGGATAGTGAAGGATAGAGAAGCCTGGCGTTCTGCACTCCAGGGAATCGAAAAGAATTGGACACGACTGAGCGACTGAACAGCAGCACATAATCTTTGCTGTTACAGTCACTGAGAAGTGAGGTCTGTGCCTCCTTCCTTTGAAGTTCTGCTGACCTTCATGAATTCCTAGTAAGTAATGCTGCTGCTGCTAAGTTGCTTCAGTCGTGTCCGACTCTGTGCAACCCCTTAGACGGCAGCCCACCAGGCTCCTCTATCCCTGAGATTCTCCAGTCAAGAATACTGGAGTGGGGTGCCATTTCCTTCTCCAATGCATGCATGAATGCCAAGCCGCCCCAGTCACGTCCGACTCTGTAGTAATAGAAGGGAGTTAAGATAAAGTTACTTGACTCTCAGCACTAGGTCTGAAAACTCTTGCAACCTCCTGTGAAATCACTGAGGACTTTTACTTTAGGGCAAGTCTGCCCTGTTGAGACTCTCGTCCTCTGGAGACGGTCATATGCAGGTCTCTGGTCACTCAGTTCAACCCAGCTGATCTTCCAGCTGCCAGGCTTGTCCTCATGAATCATCCTGGATCCCCAGCCCAGTTGTGTCCTCAGGTGATGTCAGCCCCAGCGGATACTGGGCTGCAACCTGATAAGACTCCAAGATGATACAAATCAGAGCACTTCCCAAATTACTTCCCAAACTCCAGGAAATCATGAACAAAAGTAAAAAGGGATTTTAAGATACTAAGTTTTGTGGGAAATTTGGTTATGCAGCAATAGTAACCAAACACTTATAATTACCATACTACTAAGTATTTACTGAAGACAAACAGAGTGTTTGTTTTCAGAAGAAAAGTATATGCATTTGTATATGCATATATACCAAGGAATGAGGCCACATACAAATACAAATGGCCACATACAAATGAGGCCACTATACAAATAGTATAAATTTGTATACGCATATGCATAGCATCTTTATCCATAATGGCCCAAATGTGGGATGCCACCTAAAACATGTGACGTTGCTTTTGGAACAAAGTAACAGGCAGAAGCTAGAAGGGGTGGAGGAGGCTAAGCGCAGATGCCTGATGGGCTTGGGCAATACTGTCAATGAGGACTGAAAGGAAGTGAAGAAATAAAACTGGGGTTGAAGGAAAAATGTATGGTGATATTTATGCAAAATAAAATGGTTGCTGTAAGTGAGTAGATTTTGAAGTACTTTGTTACTGGGCAACAGTAACCAGAAACACCTTTCTTCAGTCTCAGCAATTATAGAGCAAAACAAACAAAGCCAGTCACTAAATATTTAGAACATTTGAGTGGGGTGATTTAACAAACATACCTCTCAAAACTAGAGAATTCACCTTATTCCAGGCCTTTACAGGTCATTTTCCAAGGCTGATCATATATCATACAAAAAGTGAGATCCAAAAAATTTTCAAAGGGTAAAATAACTAAAAACATGTTTTTTTTTTTACTAAAGTAGAAATAAGCTGAAAACAAAAGACAAATAGTAAAATCTTCTGTTGTTTGTTTAGTAGCTAAGTCATGTCTGATTCTTTTGCAGCCTCCAGGGCTGTAGCTTGTCAGTCTCCTCTATCCATAGGATTTACCAGGCAAGAATACTGGAGTGGGCTGCCATTTCCTTCTCCAAAAACCTTCTGTAGTGAGGTATAATTTTCATGCATTAAAATATACGTATTTTGGGTATGTTTTCATAAATTTTGACAGTTGCATGTGCCAGCATAACCATTACCACAGTTAAAATTCAGAATATATAGGATTATTCACAAAGTTCCTATATGCCTCCTGCAACCAATAAAAGCCTCACAAACCCAGACCCAGGCAAATACTGACCTTTTATCATAAATAGATGAGTTATGTTTTTTGAGAATTTAATAAAATCATACAGTATGTAATCCCTTTTAGATGGTTTCTTTCACTTAGCATGCTTTGAGATTTTCTGTGTAGTTGGATTTATGAGTAGCTTTTTCTTTCTATTGTTAAAGTCTTATGGTGTATGAATATGCCAAAGAAAGTTTTCCTTTCTTTCATTAAAGAAGTTAGAGTGGCTTATACTTTTTACTCTTCTAAATAAACATGCCTGACTTTTCTGCCTAAATTTTTTGTGGACATCTTTTCATCCCTCTTGGGTAACAGAAATTTTGGGTAAAATGGAGTTGCTATGAATCGTTTTCTGTTACGTTATCATCAGCAATGTATAAAGGTTCTAGTGGATCAATAACCTTCTCCAAACTTGGAATTGTCATTCTCCTTAATTCTAACCAGTCTAATCTGTGAATTTATATTTCATATTTTAATTTGAATTTCTTTAATAACTAATGATTTTTGGTATCTTTTCATTTACTTATTGGCTATTTGTATATCATCTTTGGGAAAAGTGTCTTTCTTAATATTTTGCTGGTGCTTAAACTAGATAGTTATTTTCTTATTTTTCTGTTATAAATTTTACACTTATTCTTGTTGCAAGTCCTTTGTTAGAGATATGTATTGCAATTAATTTCTCCCTATCAGCTGAATGCCTCTTCATTTTCTTAATTTTTTTTTTCAAAAAGCAAAAAGTTTTAATTTTAATGAAAATCACATCTCATTTTCTAGTGGTTAATGTCTTATCTGACTTAGGAAATGTTTGCCTACTCCACAATCATAATAATTTTTATTATGTTTTCTTCTACCAGTTTTATAATTAAATTTTATATGTGAATAACCATTTATTTGAGCTACCCTGATGGATTGGTTCCAAATAGGAAAAGGAGTACATCAAGGCTGTATGTTGTCACTCTGCTTATTTAAGTTATATGCAGAGTACATCATGAGAAACACTGGGCTGGAAGAAGCACAAGCTGGAATCAAGATTGCTGGGAGAAATATCAATAACCTCAGATATGCAGATGACACCACCCTTATGGCAGAGAGTGAAGAGGAACTAAAAAGCCTCTTGATGAAAGTGAAAGAGGAGAGTGAAAAAGTTGGCTTAAAGGTTCACATTTGGAAAACTAAGATCATGGCATCTGGTCCCATCACCTCATGGGAAATAGATAGGGAGACGGTGGAAACAGTGTCAGACTTTATTTTTGGGGGCTCCAAAATCACTGCGGATGGTGACTGCAGCCATGAATTAAAAGACGCTTACTCCTTAGAAGGAAAGTTATGACCAACCTAGATAGCATATTAAAAAGCAGAGACATTACTTTGCCAACAAAGGTCCATCTGGTCAAGGCTGTGGTTTTTCCAGTGGTCATGTATGGATGTGAGAGTTGGACTGTGAACAAAGCTGAGCGCTGAAAAATTGATGCTTTTGAACTGTGGTGTTGGAGAAGACTCTTGAGAGTCCCTTGGACTGCAAGGAGATTCAACCAGTCCATCCTAAAGGAGATCAGTCCTGGGTGTTCACTGGAAGGACTGATGCCGAAGCTGAAACTCCAAGACTTTGGCCACCTCATGCGAAGAGTTGACTCATTGGAAAAGACCCTGATGCTGGGAGGGGTTGGGGGTAGGAGGAGAAGGGGATGACAGAGGATGAGATGACTGGATGGCATCACCGACTCGATGGGCATGAGTTTGAGTAAACTCCGGGAGTTGGTGATGGACAGGGAGGCCTGGCGTGCTGCGAATCATGGGGTCGCAAAAAGTCGGACACGATTAAGATTTGAACTGAACTGAGCTGATGGATTGGGGTTTTTCTTCAGGGTGAGGATGGGGGGAAAGATGCTTATGATGTGAAATAAGGATCATAGTTCATTTTTTTCCCAATTAGCAGATCATTTTTTAAAGAGAATGTATTTTCCCCTTTAAAATATCTCTATGGTTTTGTAGAATTTCAACACATACATGGGTTTGGGTCTGTTACTGAACTTTATTGTGCTCTATTGATCTATTTAGCTATTCTTATTCAATGGCCATGTTGCTGTGGATATGTAGTAGGAAACTTGAAGTTAGCTTACTTCTTTTTGGCCCTTCTTATTCAAAATTGTTTTCTCCATTCCACTTCTTTCACAGTTAAATAAATATTTAGAATTTGCTTGTAAAGTTCTATAAAAATATTGGTTGGCTTTTTACTGGGATTAGACTTAGTTTGTATATTAAGTGAAGATAATTGACAGCCTATTAAGTTTTCTAATCCATGAACATGATATCCGTCTTTATTTTTTTAGATGCTCTGTGACTTCCAATGCAAGCCCTTTAGATATTTTAAGTTTCTTCCTACATATTTAATAGTTTTCATACTATAATAAGTGGAATTTCCCCCTAGATTTTGCTAATAGAAAGAAGTACCACCTATGTCTGATTTATGCTTCATTGGTCACTAGTGAAGACAGTCTGTGTACATGGATGAACTGTATGTAAATCATCAATCTGCAACCCTAAGCAAAGTGAAAAAGCTGGTCCTGCATCTGACCAGCAGTTTGAAATTTTAAACAGCATGCTAAATAATCATTTAGTTATTCCACTTTAGTCAATATTTTTCCTGCTACTTTTATAAGTCTTTGTTTTTGACTTTTTACAGTTTAACTATAATGTTTCTGAGAAAAGGTCTTTTGCATTAGGGTTATAAGGTGACCTATTAGTTTTATCGGCTTGAATTTTCAAGCCTCTTCCCAAGTTAGAAAAGTATTAACGATAGCCCTATATGCAAAACAGAAAAAGAGACACAGAAGTACAGAACAGACTTGAACTCTGTGGGAGAAGGTGAGGGTGGGATGTTTCGAAAAAACAGCATGTATATTATGGTGAAACAGATCACCAGCCCAGGTGGGATGCATGAGACAAGTGCTCGGGCCTGGTGCACTGGGAAGACCCAGAGGAATCGGGTGGAGAGGGAGGTGGGAGGGGGGATCGGGATGGGGAATACGTGTAACTCTATGGCTGATTCATATCAATGTATGACAAAACCCACTGAAATGTTGTGAAGTAATTAGCCTCCAACTAATAAAGAAAAAAAAAAGTTAAAAAAAAAAAAGAAAGAAAAGTATTATTCATTTAAATACATTTTTTGCCACCCTCTCCCTCTCTTCTAGACATTTTTATGTTAGTGTAGACCCATAAATCACATAGGGTATAGTCTTCCTTTTTTACTCATTTTTAACCACTGGTTCTATCTTTAATTTGATCTACTCTGTTGTAGATGCTCTCTGTTGCATTTTCCTCCATTTCATTTATTAAACTCTTCAGCACCAGAATTTCTTTTTAGGACTTCTCTTTGTTAAACTTCTCATTTTTACATCTATTGTTTCCCTGATTTCATTGAATTGCCTTTCTGTCATTTCTTACAGCTCATTCAGTTTCCTCAAAACAGCTGTATTGGATTCTTTATAAACTAGATTACAAAAATCCATGTCTTTGATATGTGTCTTTGTCAGTTCTGAAAAGTTACTGTTACTCTTTGGTGATGACTACTTTCTTTAATTCTTCAAGTTCCTTGAACTTTTGCATTGCTGCTTTTGCTTTAGATGTAGCAGACACCCCATCAAATCTTTACTGATTACCTTCAGGTGGTATATACTGTTTTCTGACCTTATATAGAGTCGCTCTACATTTCTTGCTTCCTCTTATAGAAAATACCTTAAGCTTTTATGTCTTCTTTGGTCCTTAAAACTCAGCAGGTTGCTGAAAACCTCTCTTTTGTTTTGCAGAATGTTGTGCTACAGCTCAAGCCTGTGGTTACCTCCCTGCCCACAGACCCTAGTCTGTTTTTGGAAATCACTCCATTTACTGGAGTTTGCTTTCATCTCCATACTTGGAAACACATAAAAGCAGCTGTCAGAAGGGTGGCAGTAAAGATGATTTACTAAAGATTTAGTACCCTCAGGGACTTGGAGTATCTATGGGCCCAGGGAGAGAGATCTTTGGGTGACATTCTCCTAGAGTCTTATGGATGGGCTTCCTGCTGAAGCCCTCAATGTAGTTGCAGGAATTGCATCCCTTTTACACTCCTTGACATTCTTAATTATCTTTCATATTTCCTCTCTCCCCTCAGTCATAGAGGTTCAGCCCCAGAACTCTGGGTGCTGCTGGAGAGAAATTAGTTTCCCCAGCAATATCAAGTGGGTACTAGCTCACTGCTTTCCTTTTTGCCCATGAGAGAGGCCCCACCGGCTAGTTCAAAGTCATGCTGTGTCACCTTGGGATAAGGAGCAGCACTGGCAAAATCCTTTAATCCTCTCCAATAATTCAAACTTACGTTTTTGGTTCTAACAGAGTAATGAAATCTCCCTTCAGGAATCCTAGACTTCTAACAATATCTATAGGTATCTGACCAAATGATCACTCACCACATTTCTCCATATTTTCCCTGACTATGACCCAGGGTGCTGGGACAACTTCACTAGCTCCTGCTGGCTCCAGTCTGTACCAATGTCTACCTGCCTATTACTGGATGCCCAGGTGAGTGACCACCTTCCTGGTCCTTTGATAAAAGTTATGGGATCCCACAACTTTCACAGAGGCACTTTCAATCATGGATGTATGGTTAATTAGTTGTTAAAAAAAGAAGCCAATAGGAAGGGAGCAAACAACCATGAGGTTGGCATCACTCCCTCTTTGCCAAAACTTTTACACGATTAGCTGAAGTAGAGAAATTCTTTGAATGGTTCCATTTGAAATGACATAAGGATGAATAGAAAATCTGAATAATTCTGATTTATTAAAAATACCGAATTTGTAGTTAAACCTTTCTACTATAACCTCAAAATAAAAAAAAATTCAAGTTCAGATGTATTTCAAAATAGTTTATAATGTTGTATGAAATTGAAATTTCCTTAATTTGAATGAATGTCTTAAGAAATACATCCTGAGTTATCAGGTAAAGGAATCTGATGAGTATAGAAATTCTCACATAGTTCAGTGGGGACAAATCCCTGACTGAGGCATATCCTTTTTGCTTATACATTGTTTATTATGATTATTATACTATGTTTACTTAAAATATGTATTCTCCTTTATGCTTCTTGCCCTGATCTGAAACATGAATGAATAATGACAAAACCCGTATTTCATCATGAAATATCTAACTTTTGAAGTCAGTTCTCCCTCACTATCTGCGCTTGGAGACATATCACTCCAGGAGCATCCTGAGTACCAATAACTCTTCCCTCTCTCTTACCTGAGCAGATCACAGAGGCCATGTTGCCATGGGAACAGTCAGAGCCACCCAGGGCAGTCACAGGGCAACTCCACAGGAAAGACTCAGTCCCCAAACAGTGAAATCGGGTTGTTGAGATCTGGTCATCTCTGCCCACCAAGTGTAGTCCTCTGGGGGTGGAGATGGCAACTCCACAGCCGAGCTGACGACAGACAACATTGGCATTGGCCAGACTCCAGTGGGAGGCACAGAGAGCTCTCCATCGTCCAGAAATGTTCATCTCCACCTGCCCCTCACACTGAGAGGAGCCGTTTGTCATGAGCCGGACTTCTGAGTACGCTGGTAGAAGAAGACAGGATTTCAGCAAACTCTCATGATTTTCTGTCCCCAACAGAGAGTGCAGGGAGGTTAGTCCTGATCTACATCTCACCTGAACAGACAACCTGAGCAGCTCCACTGTGGTGACACATGCCCCCTGGACAGGGCACCCTGGGGCAGACACGGAGCTCAGGCTCCTCCCCCGCACACCTGAACTCTTCAGCCCAGACCTGGCCATCGGACTCTCTGAAGGGCACGTGTCCCAGGACAGACACAGCCTTGCCACATCCCAGCTGTGCACAGATGACCTGGGCAGTGGGGAGTGTGAAATTCCCATCAGACACTGGGATCCAGGCTTTTCCAGAAAGTACTTCTACATGGCCTGAGCAGGGTCTATCCCCTCCAATCAGACGCACAGATCCTAAGATAAAAATAACAACAAACACAGTGAGCCTTCATTTTCCTTGCTTGCAAGTTGAAAACAATATGTCATAGGCAATAGTGTGAAAACTTTCTAGGAGTTGAGCACAAACTGAGAATTTAACAGTTAGTGTCAGAGTTGCATTTTCATGACCAAGTTTCTAAAGAGAAATCCAGAAGCAGGGTCAATTTGGAATGACTGTATCCCAGCAAGGTATACTTTGAGGTTGGCTAGAAATGTGAATTCCTTATCTAAGGTCCAGGAAACTACAGGGACCAAGACAGATCATCTGTAATGGCTGAATACCAGGAACATATATTTTATTTTGGTTGGAGAAGTTTCTCATTTAAGAGCCTGGGATCTACAGAGCCCAAGAAAATAATGCATAATATGGGGCACTCAAACTTGAGTATAGAGACTTGAAGAGCAGAACCAAACTAGAGTGAAATGGCTATGAGTGTGTAGAGATCTATTGTCTAGACAAAGTTAGAAAGCTTTTCTGAGACTTTCTGCTACTAGTTTAATCAGTTTTCTCACCCATGAGCCACTCCTCAAGTGGCTTAGCATAGAGAAAATCATATAGGCTGGATCCATTAGTACATGCCAACCTGTAGACAGATAATGGCTCAAGAGAAGAAATACTGACATAATAACTAATCCACTTTTAATGTACCAAATTTTATTTTTCTGATAAATTTTGATGACAAAATACTCCAAAAATTTCTTAGATGACCTAAATGGGGAAAAAGATGAGTCTGTTCTGTTAAGTAAGCTCAGAAAGTCATAGGAGAGAGAAGGGATGGTCCTAGACATTTCTCTTGAAAACTTGGTATTTGTCAACAAACCTGGGAGAGAATGAGTTCTGAATGGAAATTTATAAGACAGTGAGTTTGCCAAAGAGTTCCTATCACAGACTTTTCTTCTGAAACAGAAATCATAGAAAACCATACGGAGTGATATTAATTTGCCAGGGTCCAGCCCCAGCAGGATCCAGAGGAACCCTCAGGATGAACGGCGTTGGTGAATGAGAGAGAGAGAGAAAGAAAGAGAAAAAAACAGACCAGACTGGAGTGCGTAGCAGAGTCTGGCAGTTGCTTTATTTTTCACCATAGCCTTTATACCCTAAGTTGGTACATTTCAAAGGGGGAGATAAGCATACAGACTTAGTTTAACATTACATTAGCTTGTCCTTCCCTAAACCAGGTGTTCTCTGTATATTTTTTGTTTATGAGAGTCTTTTCCCATAGATGTTTTGTTCATTATCTTCTGGCCTTGAGCTTAGCAGAAAACAGAAAAGTGGCAGTCTCATGATACAGCAGGTTGCAACGTAATAGAAATACAATCATGTTAACACAAAAGTCAGTCTTTTTGCTGAAGTTCTCAGCTAAATTTATCTAAAAAGTTTAACACACAAAGACTCTGCAGCTCTGGTGAGGGAGCCCCTGTTTAGCACTCCTGGTTAAAATTAACAATTATCTTATTGTTTTTACAGTAGGGCTAAACTCTTATACTAACAATAGTTTCCACTGCACAACCTTATTACATTAACATCAATCAAACGTAGGTCCAATAACCACTTTTAAAACAATATTTTTTGTATTCTCTAATAGAGCTTCCTCACCCCGCAAAGGGCTCTGTGCCCATTAGGGCCTTTCTTATGGTTAATCTCTATGTATAATATCTTTTGGCTTTCAGGCCTGTTGACAATTTATGGCTTGCACCTGGTGTAACTTTAAGCAACTTCAGTAGACAACCCTGTCTTTTTTGTGGTTAATCTATTTTCTTTCTATTAAGTGTCATCTCTATGGGAACTAGATAGAATTGCGTTTTTACAGAACAGAAATGCGAAGGACTGCAAAAACAGCAGATATGGCACAAAACAGGCTCTTAGTCTAAAAGTTAACTACCTGCAAGAAGTCACCAGCTAATCTCTATCTAAAGTTTTTCTCTATTAAGCACATTTGTGGTTATTATATTTGTGGAGCTTTTCTCACCCCGCGGAGGGACCTATGCTTAATAGTTTCCTTTGTTAGCGTACTGTGCTTAGGATGTCTAGAACAATCATGAGCATTTTTTGCAATGGGAGCACACATTTATCAAACAAGCCAGAATGCCAGCAAAAGGGCTTGAATTGAAGCATTTCCTTCATCCCTGGCCCCTTTATAGGGTACCAGCATCCAGGAGATTTATTAATTAGCGTTTTAAGTTGGTCTTTATTCAGTGAAAGAGGAGCAGGAGAGTTCTCGGCAGGCAATACAAGAATCCGCAGCAGGGAAAACAAGAACAACAGCAGAAAAGGGGGGAGGATACAGGGTGGGGTAGAGGCCAAGGCCAACCTGGAGGGTCCCTTTTATCCTGAACGGCCTTGCCTGTCAGGTTTTTTCCTCATGACCTCGTCATAGATGCGATCCTGGACGGCCTTGCCTGTCCAGTATTTTCTTCATGACTTTGTCATGGGTGGGATCTTCCATAATGGCTCCCGGCATTAATTGGTCTTAATTCTATCATCATGCTAATTCTGTATTCGTATCTGACATCAGTGAGATGACAAAAAGGTGGTTCCATTCACCCACAGAAACAGTGTGCCCCCAGCAACATGCCTGCCAACTTCAGACAGTACTGACTCAGAAACTGCTCCCTGATGTGGCACCAACCCTGCACCACCGTGGTCCTGGGCAGTCCTGTCTGCCCAGACATCCAGAAGGAGTCACACCACTTGGCATCCCTGACAACAGGATTGTCAACTGTGGACGTAAGTGTGAGTGCAGATTCTAGTGCACCCTGCAACCTAGGCTCTGCCTCACTTTACCACACTAGGGAGGCAATCCTGTCCACCTCAGCACCCAGAGGAAGCCACACCCATCCATGCACCTGTCAACAGGGCCACTGACCAGAGACACAACCGCAGCCCCAGCAGCAGCCACATAACCTGACTCCAGCTTCACTGGACCACAAGACCAGGGGCAGTCCTATCTGTTCAAGGACAAAGCAGTAGATCTTGATTTGTTGAAATCAGTCTGTAAATTCTGGAAGAAGTGTCTGCTCCTTCAAATGCACACTCACCAATGCAAGACTACACAGATCATGAAGAATCTGCAAAATAATATGCCACTTGAAACCAATAAAACTCCAGCAACCTACCCTGAACTAATCAAGAGTTATGAACTGCTTGACAAAAAATTAAAAATAATTGGTTCAAACTCAATGGCTACAAAAGAACAGAAACAGACAACTGAACACCATCAGGAAAAGTACATGAACAAATGGCCAAGTTTAATTAAAAAATAGAAACACTGTGCTCACTTCAGCAGCACATATACTGAAAAACAGAAAACACAAAAAGAAACCAGATAGAACTGCTAAAACTCAAGAATACAATAATTGAACTGAAAAATTCAATAGAGTGCTTCAGGCAAACTGTACTGTCCAAAACAAAGAATCAGCAAACTTAAGGGCAGGTTATTTCAAATTATCTTGTTAGAGGAACAAATCAAGTACTAATGGAAGACTTGGACCATAAAGAAGACTGAACACCAAAGAATTGATGCTTTTGAATTGTGGTTCTGGAGAAGACTCTTGTGAGTCCCTTGGACATTCAAGAGATCAAACCAGTCAATCCTAAAGTAAATTATCTCTGAATATTCATTGAAAGGACTGATGCAGAAGCTGAAGCTCCAATAGTTTGTCCACCTGATGTGAAGCACTGACTCACTAGGAAAGACCTTGATGCTAGGAAATATTAAGGCAAAAGAGATGGGGGTGGCAGATGATGAGATAGTTAAGTAGCATCACTGGCTTGGACATGAATCTGAGCAAACTCTGGGAGATAGTGAAAGATAGGGGAGCCTGGTGTGCTGCAGTCCATGGCATCGCAAAGAGTCAAGCTTGACTTAGCGACTGAACAGCAATAACAAGACAAAAAACAGTGAAAATTATTCATACATAATGCATGGGAAACCATACAGCAAAATTATTCATGCGTTATGAGAGCCTCAGTAGGAAAAAAGAAAAGAGGCAGAAAGCTTATTTAAAGATTTAATGACTGAAAAATTCCCAGATTTAGGGAAAAAAAGAGGACAACTTGATTTATGAAGCCCAAAAGTTCATAGGTAGGTAGAACCTGAAGAATTCTACAACAAGACTTGCTATGATTCAAACACAAAGATAATTTTGAAAGCATTAAAAGAAAAGTGATTTGGTACATATAAGGGAGCTCCTGTCATAAAGCAGATTTCTCAGCAGAAACCTTGCTGACCAGAGGGAGCAGGGAAACATATACAAAGCACTTAGAGAAAAAAATCTGCCAATCATCAACTTTTTTTTTTTTAATTTTTTTTAATTTTTTTTTATTTTTCAGTGGGTTTTGTCATACATTGATATGAATCAGCCATAGAGTTACATGTATTCCCCATCCCGGTCCCGCATCCCACCTCCCTCTCCACTCATCAACTCTTTAGCTAGCAAACTGTCCTTTAAAAATGAAGAGAGATTGTTGTGTTTTCATTTTTATTCATTTCTATGCATATTTTGATTTCTTTTTTTGATTTCTTCTATGATTCGTTGGTTATTCAGAAGCCTGTTATTTAGCCTCCATGTATTTGAATTTTGAAAAATTTTTTTCCTGTAATTGAGATCTAATTTTACTGCACTGTGGTCAGAAAAGATGACTGGAATGATTTCAATTTTCTTGAATTTACCAAGACTAGATTTATGGCCCAGGATGTGATTTATTCTGGAGAAGGTTCCATGTGCACTTGAGAAAAAGGTGAAGTTGATGCTAAGGGGAAGGATCATAGCATTACAGGCTTACCTCACCCTCAAGAAACAAGAAAAAAGTCAAATAAATAACCTAACTCTACACCTAAAACACTAGAGAAGGAAGAAATGAAGAACCCCAGGGTTAGTAGAAGGAAAGAAATCTTAAAAATTAGGGCAGAAATAAATGCAAAAGAAACTAAAGAGACCATAGCAAAAACCAACAAAGCTAAAAGCAGGTTTTTCTTGAAAAAAATAAACAAAATTGACAAACCATTAGCAAGACTCATTAAGAAACAAAGGGAGAAGAACCAAATTAACAAAATTAGAAATGAAAATGGAGAGATCACAAGACAACACTGAAATACAAAGGATCATAAGAGACTACTACCAGCAGCTCTATGCAAATAAAATGGACAACTTGGAAGAAATGGACAAATTCTTAGAAAAGTATAACTTTCCAAAACTGAATCAGGATGAAATACAAGAACTTAACAGACCCATCACAAGCAAGGAAATTGAAAACGTATCAGAAATCTTCCAGCAAACAAAAGCCCAGGACCAGATGGCTTCACAGCTGAATTCTACCAAAAATTTAGAGAAGAGCTAACACCTATCTTACTCAAACTCTTCCAGAAAATTGCAGAAGAAGGCAAACTTCCAAACTCATTCTATGAGGCCACCATCACCCTAATTCCAAAACCAGACAAAGATGTCACAAAAAAAGAAAACTACAGGCCAAAATCACTGATGAACATAGATGCAAAAATCCTTAACAAAATTCTAGACAACAGAATCCAACAGCATATTAAAAATGTCATACACCATGACCAAGTGGGCTTTATTCCAGGAATGCAAGGATTCTTTAATATCCACAAATCAATCAATGTAATACACCACATTAACAAATTGAAAGATAAAAACCATATGATTATCTCAATAGATGCAGAGAAAGCCTTTGACAAAATTCAACACTCATTTATGATTAAAACTCTCCAGAAAGCAGGAATAGAAGGAACATACCTCAACATAATAAAAACTATATATGACAAACCCACAGCAAGCATCACCCTCAATGGTGAAAAATTGAAAGCATTTCCCCTGAAATCAGGAACAAGACAAGGGTGCCCACTCTCACCAGTACTACTGAACATGGTGTTGGAAGTTTTGGCCACAGCAATCAGAGCAGAAAAAGAAGTAAAAGGAATCCAGATAGGAAAACAAAAAGTGAAACTCTCACTGTTTGCAGATGACATGATCCTCTACATAGAAAACCTGAAAGACTCTACCAGAAAATTACTAGAGCTAATCAATGAATATAGTAAAGTTGTAGGATATAAAATTAACACACAGAAATCCCTTGCATTCCTATACACTAACAATGAGAAAACAGAAAGAGAAATTAAGGAAACAATACCATTCACCATTGCAACAAAAAGAATAAAATACTTAGGAGTATATCTACCTAAAGAAACAAAAGACCTATACATAGAAAACTATAAAACACTGATGAAAGAAATCAAAGAGGACACAACCAGATGGAGAAACATATCATGTTCATGAATTAGAAGAATCAATATTGTCAAAATGGCTATACTACCCAAAGCAGTCTATAGATTCAATGCAATCCCTATTAAGCTACCAATGGTATTTTTCACAGAACTAGAACAAATAATTTCACAATTTGTATGGAAATACAAAAAAACCTCGAATATCCAAAGTAATCTTGAGGAAGAAGAATGGAACTGGAGGAATCAAGCTGCCTGACTTCAGACTATACTACAAAGCCACAGTTATCAAGACAGGATGGTACTGGCACAAAGACAGAAATATAGATCAATGGAACAGAATAGAAAGCTCAGAGATAAATTCACGAACCTATGGACACCTTATCTTTGACGAAGGAGGCAAGGATATACAATGGAAAAAAGACAACCTCTTTAACAAGTGGTGCTGGGAAAACTGGTCAACCACTTGTAAAAGAATGAAACTAGAACACTTTCTAACACCATACACAAAAAATAAACTCAAAATGGATTAAAGATCTAAATGTAAGACCAGAAACTATAAAACTCCTAGAGGAGAACATAGGCAAAACACACTCCGACATAAATCTCAGCATGATCCTCTATGACCCACCTCCCAGAATATTGGAAATAAAAGCAAAAATAAACAAATGGGACCTAATGAAACTTAAAAGCTTCTGCACAACAAAGGAAACTATAAGCAAGGTGAAAAGACAGCCCTCAGATTGGGAGGAAATAATAGCACATGAAGCAACAGACAAAGGATTAAGCTCAAAAATATACAAGCAACTCCTGCAGCTTAATTCCAGAAAAATAAATGACCCAATCAAAAAATGGGCCAAAGAACTAAACAGACATTTCTCCAAAGAAGACACACAGATGGCTAACAAACACATGAAAAGATGCTCAACATCACTCATTATCAGAGAAATGCAAATCAAAACCACAATGAGGTACCATTACACACCAGTCAGGATGGCTGCTATCCAAAAGTCTACAAGCAATAAATGCTGGAGAGGGTGTGGAGAAAAGGGAACCCTGTTACACTGTTGGTGCGAATGCAAACTAGTACAGTCACTATGGAGAACAGTGTGGAGATTTCTTCAAAAACTGGAAATAGAACTGCCATATGACCCAGCAATCCCACTTCTGGGCATACACACTGAGGAAACCAGATCTGAAGGAGACACGTGCACCCCAATGTTCATCACAGCACTGTTTATAATAGCCAGGACATGGAAGCAACCTAGATGCCCATCAGCAGACGAATGGATAAGGAAGCTGTGGTACATATACACCATGGAATATTACTCAGCTGTTAAAAAGAATTCATTTGAATCAGTTCTAATGAGATGGATGAAACTGGAGCCCATTATACAGAGTGAAGTAAGCCAGAAAGATAAAGAACATTACAGCATACTAACACATATATATGGAATTTAGAAAGATGGTAACGATAACCCTATATGCAAAACAGAAAAGAGATACAGATGTACAGAACAGACTTTTGGACCCTGTAGGAGAAGGCGAGGGTGGGATGTTTCGAGAGAACAGCATGGAAACATGTATGTTTTCAAGGGTGAAACAGATCACCAGCCCAGGTTGGATGCATGAGACAAGTGCTCGGGCCTGGTGCACTGGGAAGACCCAGAGGGATCGGGTAGAGAGGGAGGTGGGAGGGGGGATCGGGATGGGGAATACATGTAACTCCATGGCTGATTCATGTCAATGTATGACAAAACCCACTACAATATTGTAAAGTAATTAACCTCCAACTAATAAAAATAAATGGGAAAAAAAATGAAGAGAGATTTTTTAAATTTTAGAAAACCAAAAACTGAGGGGTTTCATCACCACTAATCTTGTCTTCCCTCTCATTAGTAAAGATAAATATGAAGAGAAGTATAGAATACTGATATATTGTAATCTCAGCACGTGATTTTAACCATGTTTTGTAAATCAAAAGTCAAACACAGCAAGAATAACTATAACCACAGACATCTGCTGGTGGAAAAATAATGTGTAAATAAATAAAATCTGACAATGATATAAAGTATTGGGGCAATAGTAAAATATGGAGTTTCCGTGTACTATTAAATTTAAATTATTACCTTAATTGTACTTAACTTCAGTTATAGACTATTATAGCTATCAATTGCTTGATGAAGGTTTCCAGGTAACCACAATTAAAAGTATAGTGGATAACAAGATAAAGAGAAAAGTGTCAGAGCATACCACTATGAAAAACCACTTCACAAAGAAAGCAACAGAAGAGAACAAGAGAACTACAAAACAGACAGAAAACAATGAACAAAGTAGTAATAATAAGTTCTGACCTTTCAATAATGATTTTAAATGTAAATGTATTAAACTTTCCAATTGAAAAATGTTGAGTGGCCTGAGTAGATTAAAAAACAAGACCCAACTACATACTTTAGATTTCATGACACACATTGGATGAAAGTGAAGAGGTAGAGACAGAGATTGCATGTGAATAGTAATCAAAAGAAAGCAAAGTCAGGCAAAAGAGAAGTTAAGCTAAAACCATCATAGGAGACATAATGATTAAATAGTCAGTTCAACAAGAATCGATAACCCATTCAATTACGTATATATTCAATATATGCCCCCAACATCAAAAAATGTAAATAAACAAAGCCAACATTGACAGATTTTAAGGAGAAATATAAGTAATACAAAAATATCCCACTGTTTATAATGGATGGGTCTTTCAGACAGAAAATCAATAAGAAAACAACAGAACTGAGCAACACTATAGGCTAAATGGCATTACCATACACATAGTACCCATTCACCCAGAACACTGACCCATAGAGCATATTTTTACCCAATGTATAGAAAAATACACATTCTTCTCTGTCACACATGAAATATTCTCCAGGACATGCTAGATCACAAACAAGTCTCAGAAAATTTAAGAATATCAAAATAATTCCAAGTGTCTTTGCTGACCACAATGGTAGCTAGAAATCAAGAATGAAAAGAAAACAGAAAAAATTCACAAATACATGAAAACTAAATGATACACTCATATTTTGAGGCTTTTCTCTATTTATATAAAGAATGCTATTGAGATTTTGATAGGGATTGCATCAAACCTATAGATCACTTTGAGCAGTATAGAGATTCAGCAATATTAATTCTTTCAATCTATTAACACAGGATGATTTTCCAATTATTTGTATCTTTTAAATTTTCCTTCATGCAAGTTTAATGTATTAAACATTTTATAATTTTAAAAGAAACTGACACTTTTTTTAAAAGGTAGAAGATGAAAGTACAGAGCAAGCATGCCATTATTTGGAGAGCTCCCAGTTGGAGAAAACTAAGATCATGGCATCCGGTCCCATCACTTCATAGCAAATAGATGGGAAAACAATGGAAATAGTGACAGACTTTATCTTGGCGGGGCTCCAAAATCACTGCAGATGATGACTGCAGCCATGAAACTAAAAGATGTTTGCTCCTTGGAAGAAAAGCTATGACCAATCTTGACAGCATATTAAAAAGCAGAGACATTACTTTGCTGACAAAGTTCCATCTAGTCAAAGCTATGGTTTATCCAGTAGTCATGTATGGATGTGAGAGTTAGACTAGAAAGAAAGCTGAGCATCGAGGAATTGATGCTTTTGAACTGTGGTGTTGGAGAAGACTCTTGAGTCCCTTGGACTGCAAGGAGATTCAACCAATCCATCCTATAGGAAATCAGTCTTGAATATTCATTGGAAGGACTGATGCTGAAGCTGAAACTCCAATACTTTGGCCACATGATGTGAAGAACTGACTCATTGGAAAAGACCCTGATGCTGGGAAAAATTAAAGGTGGGAGGTGAAGGGGATGACAGAGGATGAGATGGTTGGGAGGCATCACCAACTCAATGGACATGAGTTTGACTAAGCTCTGGGAGTTGGTGATGGACAGGAAAGCCTGGCATGCTGCAGTCTATGGGGTCGCAAAGAGTCGGACATGACTGAGCGACTGAACTGAAGTTGCATAAGCTTCAATACTGTTAAGACACACAAATATTTGGGGAAAATATTAGTTGAATCAGTTTTTAGCATATTTCATCACCCTTTGCTCCTCCTATCTATCACCTAACCCTGGATTTTGTTATTTCTCCCACCTCACACAAGTAAATATGATCTTGAATATACAAATGTTTATTGATTTAAAGATGGGTTTGTTGAAACGGGAAGCAACTGCTACAGAAGTGAAGGGTAGGTGTATAGGTGGGGTTTGTGGCAAGTAAGGTGAGATCATAAAAAGTTTTGAGGCTAACGAGGGAAACCAAAACAACAATGTATCATTGGTCATCCAAGGAACATATTTTGAAAAGAAGAAAAGGGAATCAATTACTTAATTTTTTAAATTCCCTTGTTTCTGAGTATATTCTGATTATTCATTGCTAGAGTTCTTTCTGGTAAAAGACTACCTAGTAATGCCTGAATCCAGTCAAAAAACTAGACTTCCAAAGAAAAAAATATAACCCATAAAAAAATTTTTAAATGAGCAATCATTAAAAGCAAATTCAGAAATTAGAGAGATGATTTAATTGGCTGATAAGGTCTTTAAGCCTCTAATATAAACATACCTACTGAGGCATAAAAACAAAGTAGAGAAAAAATAAGCAAATGGAGCTTCTAAAACTAAAATACAATATCTGGATTGAAAAATTGTCTGGATTAACTTAATAAGAGACTAGACATTGCAGAATAAAAGAATTGGAAATTCAACACATAGCAATTGACTATCCAAATTGAAGTAGAGAGAGAAAAATATGAGTAGAAATTAGTATCATGAAGGATAATATCAAACCATGTAAAATATGTTATTTGGAGATTCAAAATAAGGGATGAGTAGAAAAAAATATTTTAAAATGACAGATGGAATTTTTCCAAATTTAATGAAGCTATAAACCCACTGATCCAAGAGGCTAAACAAACCTCAAACAAGATAAACTAAATAAAACCACCTAGGGCACATGATAATATATTGCTGAAATCCATTCATAAACAAAAATAACTCTTAAGAGCAGCCAGGAAATTTTGACACACACTATATAGGGGAACAATGTTAAGTATTACTGACTTCTTGTTTGAAGTAATGCAAACCAGATAATAATGCAAAAGCATCTTTAGAGTACTCGGTGGGGGGCAAATATTAACACAGAATTCAGACACTTTTGAAAATAATATTCAAACCTGAAAAAAAATTAAAGTGTTTTCAGATGAATAACAGATGATAGAATGTGAGGTTATCAGACATACACTACACAAAAATGTTATCTAAACGTCTAAAAGGTAAAGGAAAGTGATAATAAATGAAAGCTTGGATCTACCCAAAGCTATAACCAAAGCTATAAGAACTGTGTTAAATAAGTCTGCAAGTAAACATTTTAGAAACTTCTTCTCATTTTTAAAACACTACAATATTTAAGACAAAAATAGCAATTTTGTATTAGAAAGTTCATAATATATTCATAAGTAGAATATATGACAACAGTAATATAAATAACAAGAACAGGAAAATAGAAGTATACTATAATAAGGTCTTACATTATATATCAAGTGACATGATATCTAAAGAAAAATGTGATTAGAGAGTAATATTTTCAACATGATGATAAGCTCTGCAAAAAGAGATATAGCCAATAAACCAATAGAGTACGTAAAATAGAGTATTAAAGTGCTCAAATAAGATTAAAATAGGAACAAAAAACCATAAAACAAACAGCAAGCTAGTAAACTTAAACACAAGTATATAAATAATTACATTAAATTTAAATAATTTAAACACTCCAACTAAAAGCAAGATGATCAGACTAGATAAAGTAAGACAAAATCATACACTGAATAAACACAGAAACATAAGGTCACAAAGACTTACCATGCAAACACTGATCAGAGAAAGCTGTATTATATATATTAATATTATATGAAGTAAGTCTATAGGATAAGGAATATATTCAGAGAGAAAAGAACATTTCATGATGATAAAATACAAAAATTATGTAGTTTCAAAGTCAGTATGAAGCAACTGAAATTGTGTTTAGAGGATAATTTACAGCATTTATGCTTCCTTGAGGCTTACATTAGAAAAGAAGAGAAAACTGACAGCAAATGATCTAAGATTCCACTTCAAGAATCTATAAAAATACAACAAATCAAAACCAAATGAGAAGAACAAAAGCTAATAGAAATCAATGAAATAGGAAACATACACAATAAAGAAAATCAACAAAGTCAACTGGTAATTCTTTTTGAAAGGCTAATGAAACTGATAATCCTCTAGCAAAAAATTCAATCAAGAAAAACTAAGAGAACACGAATTTAACAACACCAAGAATGAAAGAGGGGTTATCACTTTAGATCTTACCAACAACCAGTCCATCCTAAAGGAGATCAGTCCTGGGTGTTCACTGGAAGGACTGATGCTGAAGCTGAAACTCCAATACTTTGGCCACCTCATGCAAAGAGTTGACTCATTGGAAAAGACCCTGATGCTGGGAGGGATTGGGGGCAGGAGGAGAAGGGGATAACAGAGGATGAGATGGCTGGATGATATCACTGACTCGATGGACATGAGTTTGAGCAAACTCCGGGAGTTGGTGATGGACAGGGAGGCCTGGCGTGCTGCGATTCATGGGGTCAGAAACAGTGGACATGACTGAGTGACTGAACTGAACTGAACTGAATATTTAAAAGATACATTGTTGTTCAGTCACTAAGTCGTATCCAACTCTGCGACCCTGTGGACTGCAGCATCCAAGGCTTCCCTATCTTTCACTATCTTCTGGAGTTTGCTCAAATTTATATCCATTGAGTCAGTGATGCCATCCAACCATCTCATCCTCTGTCACCCCCCCTTCGCCTTCTGCTCTCAATTTTTCCCAGCATCAAGGTCTATTCCAATGAGTTGGCTCTTCACATCAGGTGGTCAAACTATTGGAACTTCAGCTTCAGCATCAGTCCTTTCAATGAATATTCAAGGTTGATTTCCTTTAGGATTGACTGGTTTGATCTCCTTGTTGTCCAAGGGATTCTCAAAAGTCTTCTCCAGCTCCATGGTGCAAAAACATCAGTTCTTTGGTTCTTAGTCTTCTTTATGGTCCAACTCTCACATCCATACCAGACTACTGGAAAAAAACATAGCTTTGACCTTTGTCAGCAAAGTGATGTTTCTGCTTCTTAATATGTTGTCTAGGTTTATCATGGCTTTTCTTCCAAGGAGCAAGCATCTTTTAATTTCATGGTTGAAGTCACCATCTGCAGTGTTTTTGGAGCCCAAGAAAATAAAATCTGCCACTGTTTCCATTTCTCCCGCATATATTCGCTTCCCAAGTGATGCTAGTGGTAAAAAATCTTCCTACCAATGCAGGTAGACATAAGAGACATGGGTTCAATTCCCTTCCATCCTGGGAAGATTCCCTGGAGGAGGAAATGGAAACCCACTTCAGTATTCTTGCCTGGAAAATCCCATGAACAGAGGAGCCTGGCAGGCTACAGTCCATAGGGTTGCACAGAGTTGGACACAAGTAAGTGATTTAACACTGCACATTTGCAATGAAATGATGGGACTGGATGTCATGATCTTAGTTTTTTAACAATATCAGGCATGTTCAGGGTGGTGTGACCATAGACTGATCTTAGTTTTTGAATGTTAAGTTTCAAGTCAGCTTTCTCACTCTCCTTTCACCTTCATCAAGAGGTTCTTTAGTTCCTCTTCACTTTCTGTCACTAGAGTGATAACATCTGCATATCTGAGGTTGTTGATATTTCTCCTGAAAATCTTGATTCCAGTTTGTGCTTCATCCAGTCCAGCATCTCGCATGACGTACTCTGCATATAAATTAAATAAGCAGGGTGACAACATACAGCCTTGTCATACTCCTTTTCTTGTGTTGAACCAGTCCACTGTTCCATGTTTGGTTCTAACTTTTGCTTCTTGACAGGTAAGGTAGTCTGATATTCCCACCTTTTAAAGAATTTTCTACAGTTTGTCGTGATGCACAGTCAAAAGATTTAGCATAGTCAATGAAGCAGAAGTAGATTTTTTTCTGGAATTCTCTTGCTTTTTCTATGATTCAACAGATGTTGGCAATCTGATCTCTGGTTCCTCTTCCTTTTCTTCCATCTGGAAGTTCTCAGTTCACATACAATTGAAGCCTAGCTTGAAGGATTTTGAGTATTACCTTGCTAGCATATGAAATGAGTGCAGTTGTGTGTAACTTTAAACTTTCTTTGTCATTGTCCATCTTTGGGATTGAAATGATAACAAACTGAGCTTTTCCAGTCCTGTGGAACCCCATTGCTGAGTTTTCCAAATTTGCTGGCATAATGAGTGCAGCACTCTAACAGCGTCGTCTTTTAGGATTTGAAATAGCTCAGCTGGAATTCCATCACCTGCACTAGCTTTATTTCATCTTAATGCTTCCTAAGGCCCACTTGACTTCAGATTCCAGGATATCTGGCTCTAGGTGAGTGACCACATCATCATTGTTATCTGGGTCAATAAGACCTTTTTTGTGTAGTTCTTCTGTGTATTCCTGCTGCCTCTTTTTGATCTCTTTTACTTCTGTTAGGTCCTTACCATGTCTTTCCTTGAAAGTACAACTACCAATATTTGAAAGCACAAAAAGTGGAAAATCTGAAAAACTGAAAAAAATCTGAAGTTTCTTAAAAACTTCCCATTAAGAAAATTGTAGTCCTCCAATGTCAGCTCTTCCACAGAGCTCAAAAACTATTTCTACTCTGGATTTATCCTAAACACAGTACTTCACTTTCAACAGTCTGATAAAGAGGGTGAAATTATCTTTCACCCCACTTTCCTAAAATTGAGAAGGAACTCCAAGACTTCAGTTTCAATTAGAGAATTGGAACAGACATGCTACTCTCTTCTTACTTCTCCTGTGTCATCACTTTGACCTGCCTTCACTAAAACTTGTTTCTGAAAATATAGAAAGGATAGACCAGAGGGAAGAAACTAACAGAGATTAGCACACACACACACAAAAAAACTGGAACAGTTCATCAGTTCAGTTCAGTTCAGTCGCTCAGACATGTCCGACTCTTTGCAACCTCATGAATTGCAGCACACCAGGCCTCCCTGTCCATCACCAACTCCCAGAGTTTACTCAAACTCATGTCCATCCAGCCAGTGATGCCATCCAGCCATCTCATCCTCTGTCGTCCCCTTCTTCTCCTACCCCCAACCCCTCCCAGCATCAGGGTCTTTTCCAATGAGTCAACTCTTTGCATGAGGTGGCCAAAGTATTGGAGTTTCAGCTTCAGCATCAGTCCTTCCAGTGAACACTCAGGACTGATGTCCTTTAGGATGGACTGGTTGGATCTCCTTGCAGTCCAAGGGACTCTCAACAGCCTTTTCCAACACCATAGTTCAAAAGCATCAATTTTTTTGGTGCTCAGCTTTGTTCACAGTCCAACTCTCACATCCATAGATGACCACTGGAAAAACCATAGCCTTGACTAGAGGGACATTTGTTGGCAAAGTAATGTCTCTGCTTTTTAATATGCTGTCTAGGTTGGTCATAACTTTCCTTCCAAGGAGTAAGCATCTTTTAATCTCATGGCTGCAGTCACCATCTGCAGTGAGTTCATAAACATGTGAAAATCTAAATTAGAGCAGCGTTAGGGAGTAAAAACCATAATCAAGGTTAAAATGCCATAGCACCCTGTTAATTTTTAAGTGTATCCTAATTGAAATTAATATTGAGATATTGATTTTCTTAAAACAGTAGATTAGGAGATCCAATATCACATAAACTTACAGCATCACACACTGCATTTTTACTCAGATACTGATTTATCTAAATAAGGTGGAAAACCACGTAGTGTTTACACAAGCTTATCTGCAGTTGGAACCATGATTAGGGCATGGTGGCAATAGAAATGTTACTTGAAAGGCCAGAAAACAGATTTTCTTAAGACAAAAAATTCATATGTGAAACTCAAATGCCCCTTGAAACTAATTACTTTTAATAATGATAATAATAGAAGAAAACATTTGCAGTGATGAATAGGTTTTTGCATAGATCATGGTAATGATTTCACAGATGTATACTGACTTCCCAAAATTCTAAGTTGTATACATTAAATATATACAGCTTTTTGTATGTCAGTCACACTTCAATAAAGTAGCCTAAAATGAAAGTAATTCTTTTCTCAGGAGTCTCAACTAGTATCATCAAAGATCTGCTGAGGATGAGATTGGAAAAGTCACTTTTCCAGTGATCTTCCCCAAAAGAGCTGATTAGCCATGAGCTGCTAGAAATGTACTGCAAATATTCTCAGGGCTCCCCCTGTCTCACCCACCAGATGGCTGACCATTTTTAAAGACTCAACTACCTACATTAGGAATTCACTGTGATATCTGACACATATCTGACTGTGTGCATATTCCTCTAGTCCACCTGGTCTGATGGGATTAATGTGTAAAGCATCTAGATCTTCCACCATTGTAATAGCAACTGGAAACTGCGACCACCTACTCACACCCTAGTCTCACTGCTATCTGTACTGTCTCCACCTTGGCACAGTCCAATACGCTTAGCACTGAGCACTTCTCATGAATCACTTCAGGTCCTATTAGCCTCACTGACTGTTACACTTGATGAGCTTCAGCTACTGTGTTGTTAATTTCCAAGCTTCATATTTTGCTTCTCCTTCAACAACCCCACAAACAGAATGTGAGCTCCCCACTGAGGTGGCCAGGTGATGAGACTAGCTCCTGCCACAAATCCTCCTTCTTGCCCTGACTGTGACCTAGGACCTTCAAATACACCAGTGAAATCCCCGCATACCTTTTCCTTGTGTTGCACCCTGAATCCCGGTGTTGTCACTTCTCCATGTGTCTTCACGCTCTCTTTTGGCTTCTCATGCTTTGTTGAGTCAGCCTCCTTGCAGTCTCCCTGATACGATCACTTCATACCTCTGGTGACTCTGTTTCTCTAAGACCAGAGAGTGTAATAAACTATGCTTGCCTGCCTCTCTCTTATGTCCTCTCTTGTGGCCAAACCTGACTGGCCATCTCAATAGAATAAAAATCATGATGAAACTAATCTGTCACATCATTGTATAGAAGTATAACCCAGCAGTTGTACCTGTTTGTAACATTTGACCTCTCCTCCCTGCCTCTTATGATACATCGCAGAGATCTGAAGGGTCCAGCTCTCCACAAGTCTGGAGTTTTTACTGTCCAGGGCCAAGCAAACCCTTATACCCCCTTGAGAACCTAGTGCTTTAAGAATCAAGTGTAACCAGAGTCTTCCCCCAAGGGTCCTTTAAAGCATGTGATCTGGTTTCCCCATGGTCATTCTGTGAATGAGACCAAGGTGTTTCCTGCTGGGAATCCCCTCCCAGACCAGACAGGCCTTACCTGAGCAGACTGCTCCAACATCCTGGTCATGAGTGTAGGTGTCATTATAGTTTTTAAAATCCATATAAACACACATATAGAGCTTCAAACTTGATTCAACGTCTTTACTCTCACAGGAGTCATACAAAAACCAAATGGGGCCAAGTCTTGGCCCAAAATAAGACCCTCTGGGAGCACCAATGGCAACTCCACATTCCAGGTGTCTGCACACCACTTCTGCAGATGTTGTGGGCCAGTACTCAGCATACACTGTGCCCCATTCTCCTTTGTACTTCGCTTCTACTCTCCCCTCACAGCGGTGGGCTCCATCCTTCAGCCTCAGCTCTAGAGCTGCAAGACAGACACAGACACAGGACACAGGAGAGATTTTAAGAGAGAGTGCAGTGGTGTGCTGGTAAGTATTTAAAAAAAAATCTCTCTGAGAGGAAAAAAGTTCCTGCATTTGTTGACTTTTATGGTACAAATATTCCCACCATGGCCAACTCGAAGCTCCCAATGTGCCATCACTGAACCTGGAGCAGGAAGGGAGGCACCAGGTATTTCTCATTTCTCATGATCGGGTAGAACCCACTCCAGGGACACCACTGAGGACAGGCCGTCAGAGACTCTGGATGCTGACCTCCCTGTAGATGTGCCCAAGGCTACTAGGGCCCAGCTTCTCCATCTCAGTTACAGCTCATGGCCTGAGATCCAGGGAGGAATCCTCCCTCTTCTTCCCTGTCCATAGGGAGCATCTCATCCAGCTTAGGAACAGAGGGCTCGGGCAACAGGCTCTACATGTCCTGATTGTCCCTGTCACCTGGTGTCCACATCCTTGTGTAATCCTCACACTCGAATATATCTAGCATGTAACAAGTGGAATTTGGCAAAAGTGATGAGATGTCACTTAACAGATTAGGTTTCAAGATGACTCTGGTTTCCCTTTGGTGACCTATCTTACTCTCTCTCTCTCTCAGTCTAATGAAGCCAGCTGCTACGTTGTGAGCTGTGTATGGAGAGACCCTCACAAGGAACCAAAGGAGGCCTCTTGGCAGCAGCCAGCAAGAGACTGAGGCTCTCAGTTAAACAGTCACCTAAAGTCTGAATGCTGCCAACCAGGTGGGTTTGATTGGTACCCACCCCTTGTTGAACCTTCAGATGATTGAACCAGTGAGGCAACACAAGTCAGGGGACCCTGGTAATTCTTGCCGATTCCTAGCCCAAGGAAATTATGAGGTGCTAGATGTTTGCTGCTTTAAGCTGTTGTTTTGTTCTGTTTATTTATTTTTGGCTGTGCTGGGTTTTTGTTGCCACTCACAGACTTTCTCTAGTTAGGGAGAGTGGAGGCTACTCTTTATTGGGGTGCATGAGCCTCTCATGCCGGTGACTTCTCTTGTTGCTGAGCATGGACTCTAATCACGAGGGCTAATATTCGAAGTTTTGCAGTAATTTGTAGCACAGCAACACAAAACTAGTGTAGGAAGGCATTATGCTAAGTGAAAGAAATAAGACAGAGAAAAGCAAGTACTGTTTGATCTCACTTATATGTGAAATCTAAAAAAAAAAAACAAACAACAAATTCATAGATAAGGAGAGTAAATTGGTGGTTGCCTGGGTAGGGGTGGGAGTGGGAGGAAAGGATGATGGTGGTACAAACTTCTACTTAGAACATAGATAAGCCCTGGGGATGGAATGTACATGTGACTATAGTTGACAATTGTTGTTTAGTTGCGAAGTCATGTCCTACTCTCTGCAACCCCATGATCTTCAGCACATCAGGCTTCCCTGTCCTTCACTATTTCCTGGAGTTTGCTCAGACTCATGTCCATTGAGTTGGTGATGCCATCCAACTATCTCATCCTCTGTCACTCCTTTCTTCTCCTGCCCTCAGTCTTTCCCAACATCTGGGTCTTTTCCAGTGAATTGGCTCTTCATACCAAGTGGCCAAAGTATTGGAGCTTCGCCATCAGTTTTCCAATGAATATTCAGGGTTGATATCCTTTAGGATTGACAGATTTTATCTCCTCACTGTCTAAAGGACTCTCAAGAGTATTCTCCAGCACCACAGTTTGAAAGCATCACTTCTTCAGCACTCAACCTTCTTAATGGTCCAGTTCTCACAAGCATACATGACTACTGGGAAAGCCATAGGTTTGATTATAGGAACCTTTGTTGGTAAAGTGATCCCTCTGTTTTTTAATATGCTGTCTAGATTTGCCATAACTTTTCTTCCAAGGAGCAAACATCTTTTGATTTCATAGCTTCAGTCACCATCTATGGTGATTTTGGAGCCCAAGAAAATAAAATCTGTCACTGTTTCCACTTTTCCCCCTTCTTTTCGCCAAAAAAATGATGGAACCAGTTGTCATGATCTTAGTTGACAATGCTGGATTGTATATTTGATCATTACTAACAAAATCAAACTTAAAAGCTCTCATAACATACACACAATAACTATGTGATATGATAAATGTGTTAACTAACTTAATTATGTTAATAGTTTCAATATATATATATATGTATTTCTTTTTTAATAGTTTAATTTTTGGAGCATAATTGATTTACAATGTTGTGTTTGTTTCAGGCATACAGTAAAGTGGCTTGGTTATATATTTCAATACATATAGTCATCCTTTTTTAGATTCTTTTCTCTTATAGCTTATCACAGAATACTTATTAGACTTCCCTGTGCTATACAGTAGGTCCTTATTGATTATCTATCATATATATAGTAAGGTGTGTGTGTGTTAATTTCAAATTCCTGATTTATCCCTCACCCCAACTCCCAACACTTCCCCTTGTGTAACCATACATTGTTTTGGATATCTGTTAGTCTGCTTCTGTTTTGTAAATAAGTTTATTTGTATCTTTTAAAAATTAATTTTTATTAGAGTATAGTTGCTTTACAATGTTGTATTTCCTCTGTACAGCAAAGTGAATCAGTTATTTATTGTTGTTCAGTTGCTAACCCATGTCTAACTCTTTGTGAATTAATGGACTGACACACTACAGGCTCACCTGTCCTCCACTATTTCCTGAAGCTTGCTCAAATTCATGTTTACCAAGTCGGTGATGCTGTCTAACCATCTCCTCCTCTGCCACCCTCTTCTCCTCTTGCCTTCAAAGGTTCCCAGCATCATTTTCAATGAGTCTGCTCTTGGTTGAGTCCCTTTTCTCCACACCATCCCCGGCATTTATCATTTATAGAATTTTTGATGATGGCCAATTCTGACTGGTGTGAGGTGATGCCTCATTGTACTTTTGATTTGCATTTCTCTGATAATTAGTGATACTCAGCATCTTTTCATGTGCTTTTTGGTCACCTGTATGTCTTCATTGGAGAGTGTATATATATATATATATATATATATATATATATATATATGTATATGTATTTCAAGTCATCATACTGTACACCTTTCACTTATATCCCATTATATGGTGATTACCTTCCAATAAAGCTCGAAATATATTAAAAAACTATATGTAGAGACAAAAACTTTTGCAAATGCAAGGGAAAAAATGACGAGAATAATAGTAATGGGAGCTTGAAATACATTTCTCAGCTTTTAGTACTTGAAATGGTCATCTGAACTAAATTCAATAGGGAAAAAGTGGAAGTAGTGACAGATTTTATTTTCTTTGGCTCCAAAATCCCTGCGGACAATAACTGCAGTCACGAAATTAAAAGACACTTGCTCCTTGGAAGAAAAGCCATATCAAACCTAGTCAGTGTATTACAAAGCAGAGACATCACTTTGCCAACAAAAGTCCGTATAGTCAAAGCTGTGTTTTTTCCTGTGGTCATGTAAGGATGTGAGAGTTGAACCATAAAGAAAGCTGCATGCATGCGTGCTAAGTCATTTCAGTAGTGTCCAACTCTTTGTGACTCTATGGACCACAGGTTTCTCTATCCATGGGATTCCCCAGGCAAGAATACTGGAGTGGATTGTCATTTCCTTCTCCAGGGGATCTTCCCAATACAGGGATCAAAATTGCATGTCTTATGTCTCCTGCATTGGCAGGCGGGTCCTTTAACACTAGCACCACCTGGGAGTTATTAGCACCAAAGAATTGATGCTTTTGAACTGTGGTGTTGGAGAAGACTCTTGGGAGTGCCTTGGACTGTCAGGAAATCGAACCAGTCAATGCTAAAGGAAATCAACCCTGAATATTCATTGGAAGGACTGATGCTGAAGTTGAAGCTCCAATACTTTGGCCACTTGATTCGAAGAGCCAACTCATTGGGAAAAAAAATGAGTGCTGGTGTCCCCACTGATGGCACTTATCAGAGTTTATTATAATTTCTAGTTTTAGTGCCCAGCTTCACTAGACTATCAGTTAATATGGGCCAGGGATCTTTATTCACCATCATTGGGTCCTCAGCATCTGGTGAATTGCAAAGGGTATGGATTAAATGCCCCACAAACCCATCTTTAAATCAATAAACATTTGTGGAATGAAAGCCTAAATACATTCTGAAAAGAAGGTATGGAAATTATATAATTTAGCACATTTATGGCATTCAAATCAGTAAGAAAAGAAAAAATAATAATTCAGGAATGACATTGGAAAAAATAAAATTAGGTAGAATGCCATATCATATATAAAATAGCTTATACAATAATTTAGTATTTACACAGTTAAATAAATTCATAAACATGTTACAGATAAAAATAATTTATTTAAACTTGAAGTGGGGAAGAACATGTTTGACAAGTCTCTGAAAGTAGAAACAAAAATGGGAAATTTTAACAGGCAATTAATATTATTAGAAACTTCTGTGAGGGACTTCCCTGGTGGTCCAACAATTAGGATTCTGCACTTCAATACAGGTAACACAGGCTTGGTTCCTTGTCTGGTTTGCCACGGCCAAAAAAATCAAACAATAAACTGAAGGAGGCATCTTCAGTCTATAAATGATGTAATTCAATAGGACAGGGACTTACACCCAAACTGCTTTGTTTCAAGTCTTACCTCTATTTCTTACAGCTGACTCATCTTGGGCAAGTGACTTTGTTTTGCCTCAGTGATCTGTTGGTGGATAAAAATATATATCCTGCCCTGTGGGACTGTTGTGTGCTCAAATGAGTTCATATAAGTAAATGCACTGTAGATTGTTGCAGTAGATGATAGTAGTAGTATAAAGAGCTTCCATACAAATCATGACAAAAATGATAGACATCACAAGGTAAAAAGGACAAATGTAATGAGCAAAGTAATTCACAAATGAAGGATTAAATTAGCTAATATATGCCAATACTTGCCTACCAAATTGGTTAAGATTTTAGAACCTCATAAGAAGACAAAGTTGGTGAAGCTATGTGGAAAATAACATTCTCATTCACCACTTGTAGAATTAATTAAAGTTCAGTGCAGCTATTTCTGGCAAGCATTAATCTCCATGTACCAGAAACCTTAAAGGTATAGGTACAAAGCCTTAAAACCTTAGAGGTACTCAGCCTATAAAGCAGCAACTGCACTTTTCTTTTCCAATATTTAAATATTTGTTTATTTATCTATTTATTTGACTGTTCAGGTCTTAGTTGCCATATGCAGGATGTTTAGCTGAAGCATGCGAACTCTCAGTTGCCACGTGTGGAATCTAGTTCCCTGAACAGGGATCGAATCTGGAACCCTGCACTGGGAGCATGGAGTCTTGGTTACTGGACCACCAGGGAATTCTCGGAAACCTCACCTTTAGAATATGATTAAGAGAAGCAATCATGGATGGTCCTACATTTAAACACAGGGAAGTTCAGAGTAACATTTTTCATAAGAGCAAAAATTGTTGAAAACAACTAAATGCTCAATATAGACGGTCAGGTGAGCATGTTGCATTTCTGCATGTAGTGAAATAACTGGAGGCAGTTAAAAAATTCAGTGCTATCCCTGTGATAGCTTGTATTTTTTAATTCTACAATAAAATGCTTTAATGTGTGAAAGAATAGTTAATGATATAGAAAAATGCCCAAAATATATTCTGGATTGTAAAAACAGGATACAAAACAATATATGCCAAATTATCTAATCCTGAAGATCTATGTTTTTGTGTCTAATGGCATCAATTGCATTTGAGAGATAGTTTTATGCCAATGACCATCATGAATTTCAAGGTGGAGATTCCTGTAACATGTGAGAAATCATCAGGTACTCAGAAAGGCCAACACTATTATTTCACAGGGAGCAAGTCTACTGCAGCATGAAATAGAAGAATAAAATGTTATAGGATAACTCTGAATGGTGTTGTTTCAAAGAAAATGAAAATAGTGCTTGCTTTGGTGAAATATTCTTGCTTCTTAAAAAACAACTGATGAAATTTCCTACAATTTTCCTTGTAAGAGGAGGGGGCCATGCATCAAAACATCCATCATCTCCCCCTTGTGCGACCAAAATCCACTTCTGACCTCCAGAGCCCTCAGAAGGAGATGCTTCATCAGCGTCTGCCCAGCAATCAAGAAGCAGAGATAAGGAGGGAGGGGGCTTCCCAAGGAGAGCTGTGGACTGGAGGCTGAGGTCTAGGGGGCGACAGTGAGCTCTGAGACGAGACGGGGCTGCACTGAGTCTCAGCCAGACCAGCACCCACATCTGAGAAGGCCGCCTCCACCGGAATGGAGACCAGATTCTCTGCAGCCCCAGCCCCGAGGCCTGCCGTCCTCTCACTCAGGGAAAACCAGCTCCAGGGAGGAACAGGAGAGGGTACGAGGCAGAAAGTGCTCCCTACAGAGTCACAGCAGATCCTGGGAGGGGAAAGGACCATCCCAGGCCCTCATCACATCAGGAAGCGTCACAGGGTCCAGGGCAGAGACTAGGGAACTTATACACCAGGGGCTGGACATCAGCTGATCTCTACAGACAAGAGGTCCCCTCTCCTGGCTGTGGGCTTCTGCTCCGTAATGGACACCTGGTGGGGACAGGTGAGGTAAGCAAGCAGAGCCTCTCACAGAGCCCAGTGCTGGGCAGACAGGGCAACAAGCATAGGGGAGCCCGGGGGATGGGGGAGAGGAGCCAAAGAGAGGCAGGCAGGTGCGCCATTATCTCTGATCTGGTTACATGCAGCGGCCATGACACCCAGTCCTTGAGACCCTGTGTGCCTCACAGACCAGCGGACTCAGTCCCTGCTCAGCAGCTCCATTCCTCTCACAGAGACAGGATCCACATACTCCTCACACACACCCTCACACACACACAAACTCCTAACACATGCCTCACAGTCACACACACACACACAACCTCACACACTCCTCACACCCTCACACACTCCTCACTCACCCGCTCACACACACACACACACACACACACAAGCACAGAGCCTACAGGAGCATAGACACAGGAAACACGGGGACCCAGGGGCAGTGCTCACACACCAGGCACATGGAGCATGTGGGAACAGCCCAGAGTCCCAGCTGAGCTCAGTCACTGGACCTTCCACACACTGGGAGCCACTGGGCCACCAAGAAGCTCCCTGAGAACAAGGGAGACAGTGGAGGGGACTCAGGGTGACGCAGCTCGGTCCGGACCAAACTTCACTGCTCTGTATAATCTACCGCTACGACCAGTGGACCCCCCACAGGAGAGGGACCAGTATTCACAGTCAGTGTGGCTCTTTTTTGGTCAAAAACACTGAGGCTCGGCTCCAGAACCCCAGATGCCTTTCCCTTCACCAAGGCATGCACTCCCTGCTGAGTACCCAGGACAGAGGGGCAGCTCTTACCTTGACCACCCACCATGGTGCCGAGGAGGAGGACACAGAGTCCCTGGAGGGAGACGTGTTGGCTCAGAGCCATCCTGACTCCACGTCCTCAAGGGCACAGTCCCAGCTGCAGGATCAGCCTGTGAGGAGGCGTCAGGGTGCCGACCGGGGTCTATATAGACCATCCCCTACATCCTCCCTCCTGAGAGCCAATAGCGACACCTTTCACCATTTCAGGCACTATCGGAGGCTGCATCTGCCACTTTCTGAAGCTCAAACACCAATGAGCTTCAGAATCTTCAATATCTCCTTATATGAGCAACACGGTCCTGAGAGCTGGGCTCCCTGACTGCGGCTGGAGTAGAAAACTCACATCAAAAACTATAAGTACCATTCTTTCCTCTGATTACCCTCGCCAATCCCCAAGGACTGTAAGATCTTGCAGGATCAAGTTGTGGAATTCATTGGGCCATGAACAATAATTTTAGTGGTATCAAGCATTGACCTTCCCCAGCACTGAGCTCAAGATCAAGCAGAGTACTACAAGAAGGCTTCAAATACAAGAATATTTCTCGGGCCAGCAGAAAATGAGGACAAGGATGGCAGGAATTCAGAGGTGACCATGGAGAGGGTGGGGAGGAACCATTAAGTTGAGTGGATGCGATTGCAGGTCTTTCGTCTCTGCTCAGAATGATCTGGAGACTGGGTCCTGGAGAAGGTGCATGTGTGCTCAGTTGTGTCCTAGTCTTTGTGACCCCTGGACTGTAACCTGCCAGGCTCCTCTGTCCATGGGATTTCCTAGGCAAGAATACTGGAGTGGGTTGCCATGTCCTTCTTGAGGGGATATTCTTGACCCAGGCATCGAACCCACATCTGCGTCTCCTGCATTGGCAGGGTTTTTTTTTTTATTGCTGAGCCACCTGGGAAGCCCTATAAGGGATTTTCAGACATGCTAAGTCCCTTTCCCTTTACTGCATTAATTTCATGTGAAATATCCCTCTCAGCTAGTCAACAAATGATGCTTCAGGAGAGAAAGAGATTGCTGTTACAGGAAACAAAGAGACAGTAGGAGTTATCATTCAACTCTAGCCTGCCAAGATAGGCTTTGGGGGATCTAAGAGAAGAAAATATATAACTGAAAAAGATTTTGGTTTTCTAAACTTCACATTGTCTCTCTTTGCATATTGAGAGTTTGGTTTTATAGGATTCAGGACACCCTTGTATTATAAGTCATAACTAAAGAAGATGTAAAATATAATTTAAGGCAACTGCCCTCAGACAGAAGGATAAATAGAAAGTATTCTGCTATATAGTGGCTGCATGCAAGGGGCAAAGAAGAAGCAAGTGAAGCAGAAAAGAGAAGAGGGTTCATTCATTCTGAATTTTAGAGGAAAGGTGGCATCAAGAGTGGAATTAAGGTGGATTGAGGGCACAGAGCCAAGCAGAAGGGACTGATGTCCAGTGTGGCCACTGCTGCCTTGTTCTGTTTCCACCGATCAGAGTAACTCCCAGATGTTCTCCAGAAAGTAGCCCAGGGATGAGTATAGAGACTGAATAGGGCCATAAGTGATGCAAGACAGAGCTCCCCCATTGAAATTCAAGGTCACCAACATACTGCCCTCATTCCTCATACTCCCTTAGGCTCAAGATTCCCATGACACCCCTGTAGTCCACACAAACCCACTCTGAGGCCTCTTCACCCTGACTCTCATCACTTCAGCACAAATGTGGGAAGGACCCACCTGTGACACACACCCCAGAGTCCCCACTGGAGCTTAGAGATGGCTTCACACCCTCCCACACCCAAAGGTCCCAGTGGGGCCAACACTGAGGGCAGCTGTGGACCAGTCCACAGCCCTGTCACATCCCAACCAGAAGAACCCCTCATCCCAGTCAGCAGACTTAGCTTCTCTGTCCTTGAGACTCAGGTGAACTAAAAGGGAGAAAAGTCAACCGAACATATGCTTTTCTCCCTCTAAATATGCGAATATTAACCTATTATTTTACAACAGTCACTTATTTGCCCTGTGTTCCTCTGACTTCCAAAGCTCAATCTGTAGATGAACCCCACCTCCTCTGGATGCTTAATACATTAGCGATAATAACTGATTACAAATGTCAGAACCAGAACATAAACTCAGGCGCTGGAGTAGGAACAGGATCTGCTCTGTCACTAGAGTTGATGCTCTACTCCCCCTGGGTCCCAGAGTCATTATTCCTTACCCAGTTATGGACTCTGCAGTGTCACCAGAAGCCACCAGACAAACACCTAGAACATAGGACGTGCTTCCTTAAGTCCAGTCATTCCTCCCACAGGATGACACAGGGATGCATTTAGTGAACCACATGCACATGATCTCACCTCAGGATTGAGATCTCACAGGTAACATACAGTTAAGGACTCCATACCCTGTTATAAGGACGGAGTGGACTGGAAGGAGGGGCTAACCCAGGGCTGGCAGGCTGTGCCCAGGCAGCACCCTCTATCCCAGAGCTGGGGATGCAGGTCGACATGGACCAACTCACCCTCTGATGAAGATTCGTCTTCTCTGACACATAAGGAAATCTAAGTGCCCAATCTCATCCAAGATTTGAAGGAGGAAAGCTTCAGGGAGGACACTAACACAGCTATGTCCACAATGAACTTCAGGGGTCAGGAGAACAAATTTGGGAGCCAGTTTGCCTTGTCCTGACTTGGAGTTCAGCCACATACCATGTGTGTGACCTTGAACAGGGTCCCTACACTCTCTATGTAGTGGTTCCATCTGTAAAAGAATGATTATACTTGTGTTTAGATGACAGAGTTCTGCTTAGAATTAAATGAGTTGGCATTAGTAAGAGATAAAAGCACTAGTCAACAGTAGTACACAGTAGTGGTGGAGAAGCAATATTAGAGCCCCTCTCTCCATCCCATCCCAGGAATCACAGCACTCCAGAAAAGAAATTAAATTCTGTTACCTGGAGCCTTGACTGGTGCTGTCAGAACTCTCCCAGGAACCACATGCTGTGCTGGTGATTGGTGCCAGAGTTGTGAGTTTTCCACACATCACCCCTTCTCTCTGTGCCCCAGAGAGAGGTTCTACTGCTCATGAACCTTGACCTTACCAACAGTGAACCTCATGAATTAAGTTGTTTACTTGCTAATTTTATTTTATAAATTCATACAGGCTTGGAAAAAGTTCTGTGTCTATTTCACCTCCTTATCCCCAGTGCTTGCTAATTAAAAATCCTAAATGATATCTTTTGTATACCTGAATGAGTGAATGTCAGCCTGGTATTTTATGCAAATCATTTCAATCAAAATAAATCTTTTGAGAAATAATTTAACTTGGTGTGAGGACTTAACAGCACAATGAAGTTATGTCAATTGTTGTAAAGATATTTCAATACAATTAAATGGTATAAACTATGTACATTTCACTTCTACACTTTTCTGCAATGAATGCAGTAAATTGCAACACCAGAAGCAATCCTAGCCCATTCCAAGAGCAGTGTTGAGAGAGCCAGTTCTAAACTCATATAAACACTGCATCTTTGTATATCTGAAGATAAAGAAGACAAACCTCAGCACACTGACAGATAAACACCATGAAGCCTCCTGTTCTGGTCTTAATCAGATATGGCCAAGTGGTCCAGATGTTTATATATTTATCATTTGGCATATTTTCAGTTCAAACCACACATAACTGTAACAGGAAGAAATTTTGTTATAAAAAAAATTTAGTTTAACAGCTTCCGTATTGAATTAGAAGTACAGAAGTAAAGAGCAGGAAGAATCCTGTTCTTTAACTTAGACTAACTGTTTATTCAGTCTTATGGATTGTAAAGCAATACAGTATGTAGCATTATTATTCCCAAATCACCATGAAAATATGGAGGTTTCAGAGGTTCAGTAATCTCTTTACTAGGAAAGTTAATAATTAAATATCCTTGGTAGAGGTACATTTTCAGGACTAATCAGAGTGACTAATATACAGAATATTTTTGAATTAAAAAAGAACTATACAACTTCAAAAGGAAACAATTAATTTAGTTGTTACACCAAAGCATTGGAGACCCACCTCACCATCTGTATTCCTTGCATGACTGGGACCAAAATGTGTAAAGGCTTGTTTACTAAAGACCACTTCAACACAAGGGCGTGTGATGAGCTTGGTCATGAGCTAGTCATGAGCTGACTGAGGTCCAACCCATCATCTCTGTTCAGCCCTTTACAGTCTATAACTGGCAACATCGAACAAAGAGTATAGCACTGAATTGCCCTCATTCATTCCTCCACAGTGCAACATCAGATACCCAGAGACCAGAGCAGATCAAAGCTACTAAATCAAAGACAAGCAGTTCTAAGTGGAGAGCATGCAGACCCAGGGCCCTTCCTTGCTGCTGTTGGAAAAGAAGAAGCCCTCCCACCCCAGACACCATCTGTGGGAGGAGAAATAAGAAGATGCTTCCTGAAATAGAGGAAAATCAGTCTTAGCAGGGAGCTTGAACTAAAGTGGACAAGATAATTATTAAAGTAAACCCAAGCTAACTTGGGGGAAAAATTTTAAATGGGAGAGTCTGTGTTAACCTCGTGGAACTTTCAGTCCATGTAAACACCCCTTGCTACTGCACAAGATGATATCAGTCGTAAAAATAGTGAATATTACATTTATGCATGTTTGAACCTAGAGGACACATTTTCAAGCCCACTACAGAAAGAAAATATGTATAACTTCCTTTGTTTTTAAATGCACAGAGTTATCACCTCTGTGAACTCTTTCTAATTTCTCCAGCTCAGAATTACTGCTATGTCTATTTAATCTGTAAAAACTTTCTTTTTGTCTCTAAAGTGGTGTTTCTTGAAAGCAAGTATTGTGTCTTGTTCTTCAATGTCTCCATAAGGTCAAGTAAAGACACATAGAAAGAGCTCAACAAATATCAGATAAGAAATGAATGCATGAACAAATGTTGACAATCACCCTGCAGTTAGTGATACTGAGTGGGGAAGGGAGGTGGGAGCAGGGGAGACACAAATCTGATTAATCCCATTCCAACAAGCTGCAGTGGAGTAAGGAGTCAGAGACACACCAGACAAAGGAGCCAGATAGAAAATGCCTTCAAATCCTACTCGGAGAGGGTAGGATCACGTTCAATCTCTGCACAGAGCTGTTCCTCAGAAGCTTCTCCAAGGTGAGAAAAAACTGACAGCACTGCTCTCAAGAGTTCCACTAAAGGATGTGGATAGACAGTAATACTCATCAAACAGCTGTATTTCTACTCCCCAGTGACTCATTCTGGGCAATGAAACATGGGTGGTGTCACCTGTGTCACTTCTGAGTGAAAGCAGGAAAAGTCCAAGTGTGACTTTCTAGTCTCTCTCTTTTTCTTGCCCCAGAAGCTGCGTGTTCCAGATGGTGCACGTACAAGAGCCTCACAGACCACAGACATCTGTAGGTTGTGATGAGTGTGTGTGTGTGTGTGTGTCTGCATATGAGTATGTCAGTATGCATTCATTTCTGTATGTGTGTGTATATGTATGTGTGTGTGTGTGTGTGTGTGTGTGTTGCCACTGAAATTTGGGGGTCACTTTTTCCAGCAGCAGAACAGAGTCTCTTCTAATGGATACAAAGGAGAAAGAAGACTTAAAGACAGAATCTGTCACATGAATCAGGTCCTTTCCTAGATTGCCTCTTCCTTCTATGTCTTCATCCCAAGCTGCTCCCTCTGAGCTCACCTTGCTTCCTCTGTTGAGCTTGGTTGTTTCTCCGTCACCATTTCTGACTGACCAACAACTAGATGTAAATCCCGTTTAACAGCACCCGCCCCGGTGCATCTCCTGTTCCCTTTACTTCACTCTGTGCTGACAGTCAGGCTCAGTTTCCCGAATTTGTCTCTTAGCATCTTGACCTTCATCCTTAAGCAGCTCTTCTTTCCTCTGAGTTAACCAATCCATCATCTTTGACCCTGTTTTTACCTTCCACCAATCCTGCACTAATGAAAAGGCAGCATGTATTTCTAAACCCCCTCAGTTTTCTCTTGATTTCCTGAACAAATCTGATTCCTGGATTTAGTGCTCCATGTAGATAATTAACTAGTTCACCTTTGGTTAAGCAGTAATTTTGCTGATTTTTCCCCCCAACTCAAGAAAATGGCACATTCAAAATCTGTATTCTTGTGAGCACAGCCCTAGGGCTCCCCTCATAGGACTTGGAAAGGGCTGGTGTAAGGGCAGGTTGTGAAGGTGAAGCTTTGTTAGCTTCATGATTAATCCATCTCTGTTCAGAGTTGATGTAATTGCCAACTCCAGAGCTATTGAGTTCTTGTGGGTGGTCATTCTTAAACCACTTAAATTCAAGATTAGTGCCACTGGAATGGCACTCAGAGCTCAAAGGCTGAGTGGTTGCTCAGTTGTGACCTGATGCTCTATTGCACATGGAGCTTTGGTGCAGCTGAGTTCTATCTGAGGATCAGCCTAAGAACACTGGAAATACAGCAAGATGTGTTCCTCCTTTAACATCTTAAAGTCTATAAGTAGATTCTCTTTTCCTTGTCATCGAATCCTTCCCCATCTGGGCATGCTACCCAAGACTCCTGCAGGCTGTAGGCATCTGCTGAGGCCCTGCCAAGGCCCAGGATTGGAGTGAGGCCTGTACCTTAATATAAGCTCTGTATTTCCACTCTTTATAAGTTAATAGATGCTCATCTAAGGTTTGTTAAATGGTTGAATGGCACTATGCTAGACATTTAAGAGAAATTATCTTAAAGAATTATTTTTGAGGACATCATTTAGCTAATAGATATTTTTGTTTTAAAAGCAAATGTTTTCAGCAATTAACAGGCCAAAATTTGATTTTCAAAACGAAGGTGCATATCACCACCAGATACATCACAACGAACTCTGGAAATCTCTATCTCTAAGGATACACAAGACAAACCACAACACACTCACATGTGGCTTCTTATTAAGTCTTAATCAGACCCAACAGAGGAGACAGGGTATTGGGATGATTTATCATTTGGCAGTTTTTCATTTAAAACCACACAAGAACATCACAAGAAGAAAATATGCAATTAAAAAAGTACAGCTGCACCATCTATATGACATAAGGAAGGAGATGAGGTGCAGAAAGAGTTCTTTGGCTTAAAATAACAAACAGAATAATTAGTCTTTCACTTTGTGAAAGGAGAGTCCTCTGGGACTAATACTGAAGAATGCTGTAGAGACCACGATAACTCGACTTTTCTGTACAACAGAAGTGTGAACTGATCGTTTTGTATAATGATGTGCTTTGATTTTTCTCTCTCTACTTTTTTTGAATCTACTGTAGGTTTTTACATTTTTTTGCCATGTGGCTCACATAAAACATCTTACAGACACAATAGTCTATATTACACTGATAATAAATCAATTTTAATCACATACAAAAGCTCTACCTTTTGATCCTCTCCTATACTTTCTGTTTTTGGTGTCAGAATTTATCTCTCTTTATATTGTATATCACTAACAAAATATTTTTCTCCATAGTTATTTTAATGCCTCCCTTAGACCTGAGCTAACTGGTTAGCACACTACCATATTCAGTGTTAGAATATTCTGAATTGCATTACATATTTAGATTTACATGTCTGTGGTATATTTTCACTTCTTTAATATAACAATTAGTATCCTTCATTTACCTTGAAGAACTCCCCTCAGCAATTTTGTAAGACAAAACTCTGTTTGTGAACTCCCTCAACTGTTATTTTTTGGGGAAAGTCTTTAACTCATCTTCATTTCTGAAAGACAACCTTCCTGAAAAAAATATTTTGGTTTGCAGGCTTTTTCTTTCATCAGTTTGAATATATCATCCTTTTCTCTCTTGACTTGTCAGCTTTCTTCTGAGAAGTCCGCTGATATTCTTAAGGTTCTTCAGGGAATTTCTTTTTTGTGAGCATTTGCTTTTATCTTGATGCTTCTAAAATTCTCCTTTTTCTTGATTGCAAACAATGTGTCTTGGAGACAATCATTCTGAATGAACTCTGAGGAGTGACCTATTAGCTACAGAAACTTGGATGTCTAAATCTCATCAGATGTGGGATTTACCTGGTATTATTTCTTTTGGTACAATCTCTCTCCCTTTCTCCCTCTCTTCTCCTACTGGGACCCCAATAATATTGCAGGTTGTTTCTGTGAATATTATCCCATTGTTCACACCAGTTCTCTCACACTTTTTTCATTCTTTGTCCTCTGGCTGGGTAATTTCAATTTTCTTGTCTTCTGCCTCAAAGATTCTTCTGCTGTTGCTGATGCTCTCCGTAGCATTTTCCCTTTTGTTGCATTTCATTCACTGTAATCTTAAAAAGAACTTCTGTTTGATTCCTTCTCTTTTTCTGCCTCATTGCATAGCTTCAGGGATCTCAGTTCTCTGACCAGGATTGAATCCAGGCACAGTAGTTAGTGAAAGAATCGAATCCTAACCACTTAATCAACATAAACTCCCTGTTTGCTTCCTTTTTTATGATTTCAGTCTCTTTTAAAAAAAAAAACAAAACCTGAATTTATTCTGTGGAGCAACTCAGAGCCCATGTACAACAAATGCTGAGCCTATGCTCTAGGACCTGCAAACCAAAAATAGGAGCCGGCATTCTGCAATTACTGAAGCCTGAGCTCCTAGAGCCTGTGCTCCATAACAAGAGAAGCCCCCGCATAGAGAAACCCTGCTGTCCACAAAAAAGAGTAGTGACTGCTTACTGCAACTAAAGAAAGCTCATGTGCAGCAACAAAGAACCAGTAAAGCCAAAAATGAAAAACAGTAATAATACTGATAACAAATAAATTTTAATCTTATTTTGCTCACATATTCTTTTTCTGAATTGGATTGTTTATCTGTGTTTTTTGGAGTTCACAGAGCTTCTTGGAGGGTATACTTTATTTCTTTCATCATATGTCATTTATTTCAATACTTCCCAGTGGTGAATAGTTATGTGAGCTGCCCTGGGAGAAGTCCTATGTATCTTCCCATCCCCAAGCAGAGCCTAGAACTATGAAGACTGCAAGCGTGACTGTAGATTGGAGCACTGGACACTGCAGAGCCATCAGCCAGGGACTGGATGGATTCAACTCACAACCAGGCCATCACTCTCAGGTCTTATATTAGTTCAGCAGCTTCTTCACATGTCCACAGTGGAACTGGGGGGAGGGGGGTGTTGTGAAATGTAATACTTACTTGGCCACTCCTACACAACAGCTCTCTCTACCCTGAAGAATCACAGCAGTATCACATTTACATTTTCAGTAGTAACCAGATTAAAGAAATATTGAAACAGTGTGCTTTCAGAGAAGCCCATTAGCCTGAAATTCTTTAAGTTCTAGACATAATTCATCAAGCAATGGGACTATCAGAAAACCTGACTTGCTTCCTGAGAAATCTGTACGCAGGTCAAGAAGCAATAGTTAGAACTGGACATGGAACAGACAGGTTCCAAATCCAGAAAGGAGTACGTCAAGGCTGTATATTGTCACCTTGCTCACTTAACTTATATGCAGAGTATCTCATGAGAAATGCGGGACTGGAGGAAGCACAAGCTAAAATCAAGATGGCTGGGAGAAATATCAATAACCTCAGATATGCAGATGACACCACCCTTATGGCAGAAAGCGAGGAAAAACTAAAGAGCCTCTTGATGAAAGTGAAGGAGGAGAGTGAAAAATTTGGCTTAAAGCTCAACATTCAGAAAACTAAGATCATGGCATCTGGTCCCATCATTTCATGGCAAATAGATGTGGAAACAGTGGCTGACTTTATTTTTGGGGGGTCCAAAATCACTGTAGTTGGTGACTGCAGCCATGAAATTAAAAGACGTTTGCTCCTTGGAAGAAAAACTATGACCAATCTCGACAGCATATTAAAAAGCAGAAATATTACTTTGCCAACAAAGGTCAGTCTAGTCAAAGCTATGGTTTTTTCAGTAGACATGTATGGATGTGAGAGTTGGACAATAAAGAAAGCTGAGCACCGATGTATTGATGCTTTTGAAGTGTGGCGTTGGAGAAGACTCTTGAAAGTCCCTTGGACAGCAAGGAGATCCAACCAGTCCATCCTAAAGGAAATCAGTCCTGAATGTTCATTGGAAGGACTGATGCTAAAGCTGAAACTCCAATACTTTGGCTATCTGATGCGAAGAACTTACTCATTTGAAAAGACCCTGATGCTGGGAAAGATCGAAGGTGGGAGAAGGGGACAACGGAGGATGAGGTGGTTGGATGGCATCATATGACTCAGTACATGCGTTTGAGTAAGCTCTGGGAGTTGGTGATAAACAGGGAAACCTGGCGTGCTGCAATCCATGGGGTCACAAAGAGTCGGACATGACAGAGTGAGTGAACTGAACTGAACTTCCTTTAAGAATTCAATCATATCAGATCATTCTGTCCACATATTTGAAATGTAAATAGACAAATGTACCTGATCTTCTCATCTATATCCCTTCTTTTGGATCCCCTCTGCCTAGGTCTCCACTTCCTTGCCCTCTTGTCCCATGTGGATGTAGGGTGTGGGTGAACACCAAGTTGCCATCCATCAACTTGAGAGAGATATGAACTGATATAATTCACTCAGAAGGATAGATAATTGGACAGATAAGAAAAGGTAATTTCCTGAAGAAAAAGTATGAAGGGATGGAAAGAATGGATTCATAAGGATTTGATAACCGACTAGACATGGGAGAGAGTGAGGAGGAATCTATATCTGCTTGAGAAATAAACAGATAAAGTAACCTAGGGAATGAGAGATGAAAAAGGGAGAGGTAGTTAGGTAGAGTTAGAACACTTAGTCAGGATAAGGAAAACTGTATCCCTTCTCTCCCAACAGCAAACCCCAACTTTGAAACTCACATTCAAGTCTGGTGGCCAAGAACAGGTTAAAAACAGGTGACGTGACTTCTCAAGGAGAACATACAGGAATGTTCAGGATTGGGTTTTTTCCACGAGTTTGTGAAATGAAAGTATCTCCTGCCATATCAGTAAACAAGAAATGTCACAGCCATCAGCAATTTCTGGCCTCCAAATATCAATGAGGGCTCCCAAAACTGTGATCCTGGGGATGCTGCCACCCCCCATGGTGACTGCTGAGGAGCTGGGGGAATTCAAGAAGCAACCATCTGCCACACCTTAAGGTGAACAAGGAAACAGGATTAGCCCCAGATAGCTGAGGTGCGTATGAAAGGATTGAACTCAGTGAGTCTAGAGGGTTGCATCTTCCCACAAACAGAATGCTAACTTCCTTAACTTGATACCTGATCTTTGATGTTCAGACTGCCTGCTCCCTTTGTTGCAAACTTGTATGTAGGCTGACTTCCCCTCCTGCCTTCTTGGAGCAGTTTTCTCAGAGCTACTGAGATGCAGTCTCCAGGGCTTGGAGTCCTAAGCATTCCCACCAAATAAAATAACTATCAGGTTCTGACTATATTTTTTGGTTGACAAATTCATCTTGCTAGGAATGAGGGTGTGAATACGGACCAAGTTTAGATGTTTTTTCTAAGTAAGAGTGACCTGGAGCATTTGTGATCCCAGGCAAAGTCATGACCTCATTGCCCTTTGAAGGAGGTGAGAAAATAGGGCAGTGCACTCATCTTGTATTTCCTTTGAGAAAATGGTGTTTGAGGACCAATCATCTAAAAGCATTTGACATGGAACTTGGTAATTATTAGCAAAGCAAAAGAAAGTTACTTTAATCAGAATATTTCATTTTGAGCAATTTCCATATAACACCATCACAGGTCAGCCTCTATTGCAATACAGGCAATTAGAATATCTGAGGCATCATCTTGTATTTAATACAACATCACGGGAAAGTCACTGTGGATGTTTCCGGGACACTGAGTTCAACATCATCGTACCCAGGGTCCCCTTTCTCCCCCTGGAGCAGCCAGGGGCTCTCTTCTCCTTCCCCAGGATTAGCTTCCTCTCTAGAGACATTTAGAGAAGAGCCTGAAAGAGCAAAGAGAAGCATAATTAGAACTGAGACAAAGGAACTGGACAGTGTGTTGGAAGCATGTTAAACAAGTGATGATGACAAAGCATCCCTGGGACCCAGGTATGGACAGGAGGCTCAGACTATTTCACATCAGTTACAGTGAGGATGGATCCCAGCTGTCCTATTAGATCCAGTCCATGTGGACTCTGGGGCCTCAGTTCACGTGGAAACCCTGCATCACAGGAGATCTGTGCTCACACAGGAGCTCCGTGAAGACCTGCCTCCAGGCTACACAATCAGCAAGAAGATGCCCAGGAACAGTAAGAGCATAACTACGAATTTAATGTTCTCCTCTCACAACTGACAGATGTGAAATCTCAATGAGAGGGAGAGTGGACACAGGGAAAATCTGAGTTCTTGACTCTAAAACAAACTCTGCTTTTAGTTATCTTGACACATGTTCCCAAATGTCCACAAAAAGTATCATGGGTACATCCACAGATGGCCTCTACCCAGGGACCACACGGGCCCTCAGATGGATAAATACTCTTTTCCAGAGAAAGAGTGTTTGCTCTTGACCACTGAAATATCTGGAGGAAACTAGACCTTAGCTGACCATAAGCTCTGAGTCAATGATCCATCAACATGGCTTAATGTTAAGGCCACCACATACCGTAGACTTTGTACATGTCATTGCAGCCTTACACACAGAGCTCATCTTAAATTATCAGATGACTCACAAATTTCAGTACTGCAATACATTTTTTAAATCTCTGTCTTTCATGTGCAGGGCAGCACAGAGATGTTATCAAAACACGTGTCTATTTTTGAATTTGGTAAATATGCTCAATTAATCTATAAGCTATCTATTTCTTTTGGCTACTACACAATGCTTGTGGGATCTTAGTTCTTTGATCTGGGATTGAACCCAGACCCTAGCAGTGAGAGTGCAGAGTCCTAATCACCGGAATACCAGAAAAGTCCCTAATCTATAAATTTTAATGCAAGCATATCCCACATAAAGTGAAAATTTATGTTGCATTATGGAGACATAAATGCCAAAAGTAGAGTGATTCCTCACCCCCAAGGAGTCTGACAGCATTAAAGATGGCATATGGCTGCAAAGAGAAGTGCTAGTTACTCAGGTGTATCTGATTCTTTGTGACACTATGAACTGAGGCCCACCAGACTTCTCTGTCCATGGGATTCTCCAGGCAAGAATACTGGAGTGGGTAGACATTCCCTTCTTCAGGGGATCTTCCTGATCCAGTGATCAAACCCAGGTCTCCTGCATTGCAGTTAGATTCTTTACCATCTGAGCCACGAGGGAAAGTCCATCAAAGGCATGCTGCTGCTACTGCTGCGAAGTTGCTTCAGTCGTCTCTGACTCTGTGCGACCCCATAGAATACATGAGATTACCCATATTTTGAAACTGCAGAGAGCCTGGGCATTGAGGAGCTCAAACTCACCTTTTCCAGGACAAAGACCAAAGATTTCAGGGGATGGGCTAACCCCACTCACCTGTCTGAGGCCTCATCCCATCTCCCTGCTCTGGGAGCACTTCCTCCTTGCTCCCCTGAGAGTCAGTAGAAGTCCCAGTCACAGCTACCTCTTCACCATCATCGTAATCCTCACCAAGGGCAACAGTCCTCTGATCTGGCGCTTCGGAGGGCAGAGCAGGGGTCAGATGAAACCACAGTAAGGGGGGTTGGTCTGGGAAATACCTAAGATCCTTCTGACCCAGAGTTTCTGAGCTGCTAAATAGAGGCACCAGTCACTCCTTGTTTCAAAAGATGTTTTTCTCTAAGACCATGTTTCATTTTGATGTGTCCATAAACCAAAACATGATTTTACATATCTTAATATTTCCTGATTTAAAATATATATCCCAAAGCAGCTCTCCTACCATTGAGCATTACTAAAATATTTTGACAAATTGTGCTTTACAGAAATTATTTTTAAAACCAGTGTGCGCCTGTTATTCTGGACACAGAGAGCCCGGCCCCAATGTGAGACATCACAGAACAGCCAGAGAAAGGGAAGGACAGACCCTATCTGGACACAAGGGATCCTTCTAGTCCATCAAAGGAAGACTGTTCCCCTTACATCTCCTCTCTATGAGGAGGGAAATTCTCCTCCTCAAAGCCCAGCTGAGGCGGGTCCACCTCTATTACCGGGAGCAGATCTGGAGTCATTGTTGTCCTCACCATCTGACAGGAAGCCTAAAGTGGAGAAAAACATTGCATGATGCACAGAATGACCCTCCTCACACCCACGACCTGTGTTAAGGCTGAGAAGGGACAGGCCTGACTCCTGCAGTGTAGGTGGGGGCTGGGGGCTCACGGGGCTCTGAGAGGCCATTCTGCCACTTTGGAGAGCCGCCTCTGTAAGCCTGGGGCACATGTGGGGTCTGTGGATGCTGAGAAGATGTTCACAGCCAATGGGAGGTGACAACCAGAGGTCCTAGGAGGGCAGACAGAGACACCCACCTGGGCTGCCCAGAAGACCCTCCTTCCGAGTCACAAGGTAATTGAGGTCCTCATACACGACTTCAGCAAGAGCACCTTCATAACTGGATAAGGCTGAAAGATCCCCCAGCAAGTCAGAGATGCCACCCGAGACACCCCGATCCAGCAGATCCACCTTCATCTCCCCGATGCTCACACAGAGGCTGCCTGGACCTCAGTATCATCTCTTACCCCATGCACTGTGCTGGCACCTTCTCCACTCGTCTGACCTGAATTCACAGCTCATCCCTGACTCTTTCTGGTCTCAAAGGAGAGGCCATGACTTATGAGAGTTCACACCCCAGTCCTAAGAACCTCTGTCTGTTCATCCCTTAGAGTGCAGCATGGAGCACATGGAGCTCTACAGACTCAGAACAGAGACCTGGCCCAGGCTCCCGTCCTCACACCCGCCCCATCTCCTGCCTGCACACACACTCCCTGGTCCCCAGTCCCCCCTGCAGCCCACCTCTGCGCTCTGCTCTCCATGTGAGCAGCTGAGTCACCAGGACGACGAGGACCAGGAAGAGAAGGGCCCCCAGGATGAGGCAGAGGACCCCAGGCAGGGAGAAGATGCCAGGGAGAGGAGTTGAGGCTGGTCTGGTCCCTAAGGAGAACAAGGCAACAGGGTGTGGAGAGGTCCCGGGCACAGAGAAACCCCCTGTGCCAGCATTTCTGGGGGCTCTGGATGATGGTATCCTAGCCTCAGACACAAATACACTAATAGTGCCTGGGCTCCTCCAGGTCTTTTCCTGAGACAAATCAACTCCACTCCGGCCAGTGTGGCCCCGAGGCAGAGCTGGGGATTGTCAGGGAGCTGCCCTGCTGAGACAGCCTCTGAGGACCTGGCTCATCCCTTATCCTTGGGCTTCAGGAGACAGAGTGTCAAACAGCCCTGGGACCCTCACCTCACTGATAAGAACAACACTCAGGGGCAGGTGGGAGAACCTTAGAATCTGCACCACCGGAACCAGACTCTCTTGGATCCCGGGCATGAGAAACATGTGGCCCTGGGAAGCAGGGTAGGGGAGTTCCCCAACATAATGCCCTGGCCCCTTCCTAACAGCCAGGACTCCTCAGGTTCTTTCCTCTCCTGAGTTGTCAGAGGGCCCACAGAACAGGTTACCAGAATCTGAGTATTCTCCCCTGACCATGGATGGAGGCACAGTACCTGCTGTTATTTGGGGGCAATGTTGTCCTTGCACCTAAAGAGAAAAACAGGAGTTTGGGTAAAGGGAATTGGCCAGAATGAAGGGCAGCCCATTTTTCTCTCCTGAACCTGAAGTCACCCCCCAGTCTCCACAACACCAGTGTCCAGTCCTCCCACCTCCCCCGTCCTAGATCAGAGCCCCAGCCCTGGGACACTCTCTGAACACAAACTCCCCACCACGCCCGGCCCAGCCCACTGCCCCCGCGCTGCCCCAGCTCACCCAGGGCGGACCCCGAACCCCTCACTCACCAGAGCACCTCACACCAGCATCCTCCTCGTGCTTGCAGTCGCTCTGCCCCCAGGGATCCGCAGCACAGTCCCACAGGGAGGACTCCCGGCCCCCGCACCGCACCTCGTCCAGCCAGATGCTCCCGTTTCCAGGGCCAAACGCCGCGGCCCGCACGGCTTCCAGAGCCGGGCCACAGCCCAGCTGCTGACACACCACCTCGGCCTCTGCCAGGCTCCAGGAGTCATTGCACACGGTGCCCCAGGAGCCGCTGTGCCAGACCTCCACCCGCCCTGAGCACGCGCGGTCTCCTCCCCTGAGCCGAGCTTCTCTCTGTCTGAAAAGGCAGCAGCCCCGCCTGTGACTCCCCTGGTGGGAGGAAGGAGCCCCTGGGGCCCTGGGGAGGGGGCAGGGCTGACGTACCTGTGCAGGGGGCAGCAGCTGGGCAGCTCTTGGGGCTTCTTTCTGCAAACAACAGGGAAAGAGTGGATCAGGGACAGCTGGCCGTGGTCCTGTCCCCAAATAAGATTATCTAAGGTCCATGACTCAGTGCAAATGACACGTGAAAACACAGACTCATTATCTCCTGGTCTGAGACATCCAGTGCGTGTGATCATCAGCTGAAATAACTGTAACTTCATTATTTATTGGTCTCCACACCCCACAACAAATACAAACACACACACAGACACAAGCACATACACATTTTGTAGACTTAACTTAAACTCATCACTTAGATTGGAAAGCATAAAATCACTCTAACAACATCCTTCAGGGTTGAGACAGACACAGAAACAGATAGTAAGTCACCTGCACATGAGATGTAGGCTTCCTCCTTGGGAGAGCAGGAAATGTATTTCCAAGGGTTAGAAGGACACGGCCAGAGAGAGGTGTCAGTTTTCCGACACTGGATTCCATCTACCCACCAGGGTCTAGAACCTTCTCTAAGAGCAACAAAAGTGTCGAGGGTTCCATTGTCCCCACAGCCAAGCTGTCTGCAGACCACAGACACGGTGATGTTGTTCATGGGGCTGCGACAAACACTGCCCCAGGTCGCGCTGTAGAAAACTTCCAGCCACCCAGCACACTGCTGGTCCTCGCTCACCATCCTGAGGGTCAGGAACTCTGAGGTTGAAAGGGGAGGAGAAAGGACACAGTGAAAATTTTGCTGGATGTTCTAGGTTTTCCTTTCTTCTAGAAATGGTGAACATTCATCTCTGGCCTTGTTCAAGAGATACCCACTAGATGACAAGACTGACATCACCTCCTTTTTAACTGACTTTGTCCATTTGTGTCTGTCCTTCTATTTCTACCACAATGGTGTAGTGGATATAAACTGAGAGGAAGACCAAACTGTGTGGGCGCTAGTCAGGGAGGAAAGCTGAATCCTGCTTCCTGACAGTATCTTTGAAGAGTATGTTAAAGGGATGTGATGTGGATATTGGGGAGATAGGCAGAATAATTAACCCCAAAATGTCCACATCCCAATCTCTGCAACTTGTGAATCTGTTACTGTATCTGACAAGAGGGATTTACAAATATGCTTAAGGTAAGGACCATGGGATGGTGAGTTTAAGCTGGAATATTGTATTAACAATATGAGCCAAGTCTAACCACATCCTTAGATCCACTGTCTTTAAAAGTAGAATACTTTACTTAGCTCTGGTTAGAGAGAGAGATGTGACTCTGGATAATGGTTGAAGACAGGCAGCATTGCTGATCTGAAAATGGATGAAGGGGGCTATGAACCAAAGAATGTAGGTAGTTTCTAGAAGCCCCTAAAGCCGCAAAAGTGATGCAGCACTGCTGAAGCCTTGATCCCAGCCCAGTGAGGTCCCTGCTGGACATCTAAGCTACAGAAGTAAGGCAATAAACACAAATTGTTTTAAACCACTAGTTGGTATATCGTTACCTAAGCAAATGAAAACTAGTACTGTGGGTTTAAATTTTCTGTTTGTAACTGGAGAGAGCCCTGCTTTCAAGAAAACCTGTGAAAAAAGGCTCTGCCTGGAAACACTGCTGAAAAGAAAGAACCAGAACCTCAGTTGCTGCAGGAGGAAGTGAAAGCACCTCTTCTTATTTTCTGGAAAGACAGGCTCCATGAGAAGAAGCCTCCTTCTCTGGTCCTTTTGTCATCTCTCCCTCAGGCCTCAGACACCAGTCCTCCAGGGCCCCACCCCTCCTCCAGCCCCACCTTCTCCTTCTGCAGTGTGCAGCGCAGACCTGAGCAGATGACCCCCGCGTCCTCCTTGTGTCTGCAGTCGTGCCGTCCTCAGCCCCGGGAAGGGCACCTCCACACGTGGGACTCATTTCCTGAGCAGTTCAGGTCGTCCAGCCAGATGGGCCCTGATCCTGCCCCGAAGTGAGCAGACCCCGTGGCATTGAGGGCTTCTCCACAGCCCAGCTGCCTGCACACCACGCGGGCATCGTCCAGGTCCCAGCCGTCATCACAGATGGTGCCCCAGGAGCCCTGGTCAAGGATCCCCACTCTCCCGGCGCAGGGACCGCCCCCGTCCACCAGGCGGAGCTGCCTGTAGTCTGAGGAGAGAGAAATGGGACAATGGGGGTGTTGACAGGGGAATGGGAAGGGTCTTCTGTCCTGTGGGACCCTCACCTGAGCAGTAGGGGCGCTCTCCTCTGAGACTGCAGACCCTCTGGTCCAGACACGGAGTCGTTGCACTGTGGCAGCACCTGGGTGTGATTTCCTGCAGAAACAACAATGATCAGAAGTCTGGAAGGGTTGAAGAACAAGAAACTGTTAAGGGAAATAATGACCTAGTGATGGAGCCTAAGATGAAAGCTGTGACCCAGCAGTAAAGTTATCGTAAGCTTAGTGTTCACATTCTCCAAGATGAGTTCTGCTTCTGACAGTACCACAATTTTTGTTTTAACCCAAGTGTTGCTGTAAGAATGAGTTAAGTAATATGTTTTATCCCTAAGTCTATCCCTGAGCTGTGCTTAGTCACTCAGGCTTGTCTGACTCATTTCAACCATGTGGACTGTAGGCCCTCAGGATCCTCTGTCCATGTTGATTCTCCAGGCAAGAATAGTGGAGTGGGTTGCCACACCCTCCTCGAGGGGATCTTCCCAACCCAGGGATGGAACCCAGGTCTCCAGCTTTGATGCTTTACTGTCTAAGCCACCAGGGAAGTCCAAATCTACACCTAAGTAAGAACAAAACAAAATTCTTTCTGAAGGAGTTCTACAATTTCTTCTATATCTATCTTTAAAACAAGCACATATACAATAGATCTCATGAAAAATGGAAAGGAAAAAGGAGACATTAAAAAGAATTTCCCAGGGTTTTCAGCTGCTAGAGTTACCTGACAGAGAATTTAAATAGCCATGATTAAAGTGCTTGTGGAATTAAGCGCTGACAAAATGTGTATCTTTGTAGAGAAGTGATAACAAAAACCAAATACTTCCAGAGCACAAAAACTTGTTACCTGAAACTAAGAACTAAAGAATAAGTGTAGCCACACATTAGCTCAACATAAAGTACAAACATCAAAATGCAAGATCAGAGGATATTCTTCAAATTAGAAATTCAGGTTCTGGTTATATTGTTGTATAGCAGATTTTCCCCCAAAACTTAGTTCAGTCACTCAGTCATGTCCGACTCTTTGTGACCCCATGGACTGCAGCATACCAGGCTTTGCTGTTCATCACCAACTCCCGGAACTTGCTCAAACTCATATCCATCAAGTCACTGATGCCATCCAACCATCTCATCCTCTGTTGTCGCCTTCTCCTCCTGCCTTCAATCTTTCCCAGCATCAGAGTCTTTTCAGATGAGTCAGTTCTTCACATCAGATGGCCAAAGTATTGGAACTTCAGCTTCAGCAACAGCCCTTCCAATGAATATCCAGGACTGATTTCCTATAGGACTGACTGGTTTGATTTCCTTGCAGTCCAAGGGACTCTCAAGAGTCTTCTTCAAAACCACAGTTCAAAAGCATCAGTTCTTCACCACTCAGCCTTCTTTATGGTCCACCTCTCACATTCATACATGACTACTAGAAAAATGATAGTTTTGACTAGATGGGTCTTTGTTGGCAAACCAATGTCTCTGCTTTTTAATATGCTGTCTAGGTTGGTCATAGCTTTTCTTACAAGGAGTAAGTATCTTTTAATTTCATGGCTACAATCACCATCTGCAGTGATTTTGGAGCCCCCCAAAAATAAAGTCTGTCACTGTTTCCATTGTTTCCCCATCTTCTTGCATTGAAGTGATTGGACCGGATGTCATGATCTTTGTTTGAATGTTGAGTTTTAAGCCAACTATTTCACTGTCCTCTTTCACTTTCATCAAGAAGCTTTTCAGTTCCTGTTTGCTTTCTGCCTTAAGGGTAGTTTCATTAGCATATCTGAGGTCTGTGATATTTCTCTTTGCAATCTTGATTCCAACTTGTGATTCATCCAGTCAGTCATTTCACATGATGTACTCTGCATATAAGTTAAATAAGCATAGTGACAATATACAGCCTTGACGTACTCCTTTCCTGATTTGGAAACAGTCTGGTGTTCCATGTCCAGTTCTAATTGTTGCTTCTTGACCTGCATACAGATTTCCCAGGAGGTAGGTAAGGTGGTCTGATATTCCCATTTCTTGAAGAATTTTCTGCAGTTTGTTGTGATCCACATAATCAAAGGGTTGGTGTAGTCAATAATGCAGAAGTAGATGTTTTTCTGGAACTCTCTTGCTTTTTCTGTGACCCAACAGGTGTTAACAATTTGATCATTATGAAAAGGCAAAATTTAGTAGCTGAAGGAAAAATATATATACTTCATTTTGCTTATGACTTTGGCTCATTAATCAGAAAAAGATTCAGTTTGGCAGTCTTTCCATCGGGTCTTTCAGTGCTGCAATTAGATATTACCTGGAGCTGAAGTCATTTAAAGACTTGACTGAACTCTGGTTCTGTAAGGAAATTCCCAGAAGTGTCTTAAAGGTAAAGGAACATCATATCTTCAACTTAACTCAGAAAGATTTTGCAAATTCAGGAAGACACGGGGCAGAAGGGAAACAGAGAAGGAAAGACAGAGAGAGAGATTAAAGAAAATGTTGATACTAACATTGAGAAATCCAGGTAAAGTCATAAGGGAATTTTTATATTATTTTCCCAACATTTTTATAAGTCTCAACTTACATCAAAATTAAAAATATTAAAAGATGAAAACAAGTCAAAGAGAATTCATTGCCAGGACACTTTCACAAAAATACTCATAACATCAAAAATAAAATACCTAGGGAAAATCTAGTAGAAGATGGGCAAAATCTCTGAGAGAAATTCAAGATCTAACTGAATGGAGGGATGTATTATGTCAATGATTTGGGGAGTTCAACATTGTCATTGTCAATCATCCTCAAATTTCTATGTCTCCTCTCAAATTTCTAAACCTAATCTCAATGTAAATACTCTTAAGCTTTTCTTTTGGTGAAAAATGGCAAACTGATTTCTAAATTCATAAAAAATACAAGCAACCAAGAGTGACCAGCACAGTTGGTAAGAAAAGTAACTATGTTAGAAGAGTAAATATAAAGTAACTCTTGTAAATTAAAATTATTCAGACTTACTACAAAGTTTGAAACTCGGGGAGATAGTGAAGGACAGGGAAGCCTAGTGTGCTGTAGTCCATGGGGTCACAAACAGTCAGACATGACTTAGCAATTGAACAACAACTATGAAATTATTATAATTAAGAAAATGCAGTATTGGTGGAAGGATAGACAAATGATAACATGGAACAGAATAGAGAGTCTCAAATAAGACAGACATACTTGCCCTTCTGCTTATGACGAAGGCAGCACTGCAGTGGGGAAAAGAGTCTTTTCAGAAAAAGATTCTGAGTCAATTGGATGTCCATATGAAACCTGACCCTTATCTTACACAGATATCAATCCTAGAAGGAATGCACAATAATATGCAAGAGAAAAATGATAAAATTTCCATAAGAAACTCTTGGAGAATTTTTTTATGATCTTGGAGTAGGTAAAATTCTTTTTTAAAGGATATAAGAAGCATTAAATGTACAGAAAAAAAGTTGGTAAGTTATGTTTCCATAAGATTAAGAAATGAGTTCATCAAAGGACAACATTTGATTAAGAATATGAAAATAAAAGACCAAGGGTTAAACATGGAAAATAAGTAACACATATTTGTGTCCAAAGACACTGTCATGGTAAGTTGTCACATCATATTTGTAATAGTCAAGAACTGGAAACAGCTCAGATATCTACTGTCAGTCGAATGGGTCAGTACATGGTCATGTACTGATACTCTAAAGTAATAAAAAAAAAAAAAAAAAAAAGTAAGGTGCTACAATAAACAACATCAGGGGTGAATCCCAAACATAATTGTGAGGCTGAGAAATTAGATACCAAAGATGCAACATACTGCATCATTTTATAGAAAGTTCAAACTTTGATAAAACACTCAATGTTAGCAGAAGTTAACTAAGTGATTTTCCCATCAGAGGAGGGAGGACACAGTTACTGGGGACAATAGTGACTGTGGTGCTGGGGACAATGTCTTTGTTGCTCTGGATTAGTGTTCATACTGAGGTCTATACTTACTGCTTATACATTGTTTTCTATAGTTACATATAAGCAACAATGTTGCTTAAAAATGTATTATTCCCCTTCACACTTCTTGCCCTGACCTGAAAAAGGAATTAACAATGAGAAGATCCACATTTCACCATGAAATATCTAACTTTAGAAGCCCATGTTCCCTCCCTCTATGCTACTGGGGACATTTCACTTCAGGAGCATCCTGAGTAACAGTAGCCCTTCCCTCTCTCTTACCTGAGCAGATCACAGAGGCCGTGTTGCCCTGGGAACACTCAGGACCACCCAGGACAGTCACAGGACAACTCCACAGGAAAGACTGTACCCCCGAGCAGTGAAATTGGACTGTGGAGATCTGATCACCTCCTTCCACAAAGTGTGGTCCTCTGGGGGTGGAGATGGCGACTCCACAGCCAAGCTGACGACAGACAACATTGGCATTGGCCAGACTCCAGTGGGAGGCACAGAGCGCTCTCCATCGTCCAGAAATGTTCATCTTCACCTGCCCCTCACACTGAGAGGAGTCGTTTGTCATGAGCCGGACTTCTGCATACACTGGTAGAAGAAGACAGGATTTCAGCAAAATCACATGAACAGGGTGTTCACAGAGATGAAAGGCCTGACGTGCATCTCACCTGAGCAGCTCCACTGTGGTGACACGTGCCCCCTGGACAGGGCACTCTGGGGCAGACCCGGAGCTCAGGCTCCTCCCCCTCACACCTGAACTCTTCAGCCCAGACCTGGCCTTCGGACTCTCTGAAGGGCACGTGTCCCATCACAGACACAGCCTTCCCGCAGCCCAGCTCTGCACAGATGACCTGGGCAGTGGGGAGTGTGAAGTTCCCATCAGACACTGGGGTCCAGGCTTCTCCAGAGTACACTTCTACTCGCCCTGAGCAGGGTCCAAACCCTCCAGCCAGATGTGCAAATCCTAAGAAGAAACAATAAAACCAGTGAATGTTCATGGTACTGACTTGGCAAATGGAGACCACACATCACAGGCAGTGGTATGAAAGATTTTTTTTCCAGGAGTGGAGCATGTAGAGAGTCTTTGACAGTTAGTGTCTTAATTAAATTTTAATGAGCAGGTTTCTGAAGAGAAATCCAGAAGGATTACAGGGTCAGTTTGGAATGGATGAATCCCAAGAACATACACTTTGAGACTGGTTAGAAATCTGAATTCCTTGGTCTAGGAGCCTAGAAATTACAGAGCCCAATTCAGATCATTAGAATGGCTGAATACTGGAAACACATGTTTTAGCATTGGTTGGAGAAGTGAATTTCTCATTTAGCAGCCTAGAACTACAGATCCAAGGATAATATATAATATTCAGGCACTTGAATGTAGAGATACGCAGAACAGAAGCCACCCAGAGGGACGTGGGCTATGAGATTAGAGACCTAGCATTCAGACAAGCTTAGAAAGCTTTTGTGGGACTTGTGGGGCTAATATTCTGACCAGTTTTCTCTCCCAGGAGCTAATCCTCAAGTGACTTAGGTCAGGGCAAGTCCTGAGGCTGGATCCATGAGGGCATGCCAACATGCAGGCGGGTGACGGCTCCAGAGAAGAAATATAGACACTATCATTAATTCACATTTATGTCATCACATCTCGTCTTTCTGATACTTTTTGATGCCAAAAAATTCCATGAATTTCTTCAGTGACCTCAGTGCGAAAGAAAATGAGTTGAGAAAACTCAAGAGAGTCATAGAGAGTCCCAGCCATCTCTCTTGAAATCCTAGGATTTGTCAAAGAACCTGGGATAGAGTGTGTTCTCAGTTGGAGTTTACCAGACAGCACAGTTTCCAGATCATCTCCTATTAAAGGTTTTTCTTCTGAAACAGGACTCATAGAAAATGCTAAGGGCTGATAATAATTGATTTTAATACTATCATTGTACTAATTCTAACCACAGAAAAATATTCGTTTATGTGTTCTTCTCAAGCGCACATGGAATATTCTCCAGGCTAGGTTACAAATAAGTCTTAACAAATTCAAAAATATTAAAACAATTCCAAGTATCTTACATGACCATCATGGAATGGAACTAAAATTCAATAATGATAAGAAAACAGGAAATTCATGAATATATAAAAATTAAACCACATGCTCAGATTTTAAGATTGTTTTCTCTATTTCTATAAAGAATGTCTTTAGGATTTAGATAGGACTTTCATTAAATCTGTAGATGACTTTGACAAGTATAGGCATATTAACAATATTAATTCTTCCAGGTCAGAAGCACAGAATGACTTTCTATTGAACATATTGTCTTTAATTTATTTCATGAATGTTTTATAATTCTAAAAGAAGATGGCATATTGAATGTTTTACAATTCTAAAAGCAGAAGGAGGAAGAGGAAGTGAGCAAACAAGCCATAATTTGGAGAATTCCAAGTTGAAAAAGCCTCAATATGGATAAAATATACAAATATTTGTGGGAAACACTCATTGAATAGGTTGTTAGCATACTACATCATCCTCTTCTCCCATCTACTACCTAAGTTGCTATCCTCATTTCTCCCACTTCAGATGAGCAAACACCATTTTAAAAGATACAGATGGATGGAAAAGAAAATCAGAAAGGGTAGCTCCTGCTGAAGAAGTAGGATGTAGGTGGGGCATATGGCAGGCAAGGTGAGATCAAGGAAGTTTTGAAACTAAAAGAGGAAAACCAAAATAAAAGTTCATCATTTGGTCATCAAAGGAACACATTTTGAACTGAATGAAGATAACCCAATGAAAAAAACTTTATTTAATTCATCAAGTTCAATTCCCTGATTTCTTGGTGTGTTTTGATTATTTACTTCTGAAGTTCTTCGTGGTAAAGGACTGCTTAGTGATGCCTAACATCCAACCAAAATATTATTAGAATTTCCAAAAGAGAGAAATGTAACCTATAACACATTTTTAAAAAGCAACCATTTTAAGCAGCCTCAGAAATTACAGAAATGATTGAATTGACTGAAGAAATCTTTAAACCCGTAATATCAATATGCTTAATGAAGCATAAAAATAAACAGAGAAAAACTAGGAAAAACAAACAAATGAGACTTCTGAAACTGAAAAATAAAGTATTGGAATGAACAATTATTTGGATTAATTACACGAGACTAGACATTGCAGAATAAAAGATTTGGGAAGTAAAACACAGCAGTAGAGACTATCTAAACTGAACAAAAGAGAGTAGAAAGGCAGAAAAATATGAATGGAAACTCAATGGCATATGGGATATCAAAATATATAAAAGATGTGTATTTGGAGATCCAGAATAAAGGCTATACAGAAAAATATTAAGAAAAGATAAATGAAAATTTCCCAAATGTATTGAAAACTGTAAACCCACTGATCCAAAAAGCTAAACAAACCCCAGATGAGATAGTGAAACCATTCTCAGAAAACTTGACAATGTAATTACTGAAATTCAAGAAACAAAACCAAAATATCTTAAGATCAGCTTGGGAAGTTTGGCACATTACATACAGGGAACAAAAGGATAAGTATTATTTACTGACATTTTGTTGGAGGCAATGAAAGTCAGATGACAATGTAAAAGCATATGTAAAGTATTGGGGTTGGGCATTTGTTAACCTAGAATTGAATCACCCAAGAAAATACTTTTCAAAACTGAATGAAAATTAAAATGATTTCAGGTAAATGAAAGATGATAGACTTGGAGGCCACAGACACACACTCCACTACTGCCTCAGAAAGTTCTTCAAGCTAAAGAGAGATGACAGCAGATGAAACCAGGGATCCTCTCAAAGCTGCAGAGACTGAGCTAGATGCTGATTCTCTATTTGAAGATTTAAGGGAAAATATTAGCAACAAACTATAAGAGTCATAATAAATTTATAAGTAGAGTGTATGACAATGATAGCACCAAAGACAAGAACAGGGAAGTGGAAGAAAACTATAGTGACTGACATTGCATGTTGTGACATAATATCATTTCAAGGTAAAACGTAATTAAAGATTAATGATTCAACATTGGGCTTCCCAGGTGGTTCAGTGCTGAAGGCTCCACCTGCCAATGCAGAAGACACAGGTTCGACCCCTGGTGTAGGAAAATCCCACATACCACAGAGCAATCAAGTCCATGCACCACAGCTAGTGAGCCTGTACCCTAGAGCCCAGGGGCCACGACTACTGAAGCTTATGCACCCTAGAGCCTGCGCTCCACAGCAAGAGAGGCCACCGCAATGAGAAGCTTATGTACTGCAACTAGAGAGTAGCCTCTGATCTCCGCAACTAGAGAAAAACCCATGTATCAGTGAAGACCCAGCACAGCCAAAAATAAATACTAATTATTTTAAAAATGAAAACATAATTCAGCCTTATAATCACCTAAAAATCTGATACGAGTAATAAACCAACAAAGTATTTAAAATAAAATAATAAAATAAACTCAAAGATTAAAATGGGAGCAAATAAAAGATATAACAAATAGCAGGCAAGTACACTTAAATTCAATTATATCAACAACTACATTAAATGTAAATAATTTAAGTACTCCAAATAAAAAACAAGATGATCAGACCAGATAAAATAAGACAAAACAATATACTTTCTACAAATACATATATATGTTTAAATATAAACACAGAAACATATTAAAGAGGTAAAAAATTATATACCATGCAAACACAAATCAGAGTAAGCTGTATATGGTATCTGTATTAGTATCATACAAAATCAGGGTGTAAGACAAAGAATACATTCAGAGAAATAGAAATATTTTATGGTAATAAAATACAAAAGAAATGATATACTACCAAAACTGGTGGGTTAAAAAAGAAAGCAATGCTTAGAAGAAAATTTAGAAACTTGAGGTTTCTGTGATACCTACATTAGAATAAAAATAGAAACAGATGAAATGATCCAAGACTCCACCTCAAAAACTACAAAAGCAACAACAATCATAACTGAAAAGTGAAAGTGAAAGCCACTCAGTCATGTCTGACTCTTTGTGACCCCATGGTTTATACAGTCCTTGGATTCCCCAGGCAAGAATACTGGAATGGGTAGCTTTTCCCTTCTCCAGGGGATCTTCCCAACCCAGGAATCAAACCAGGGTCTCCTGCATTGCAGGCAGACTCTTTACCAACTGAGCTATCAGGGAAAACCATAACTGAAAAAGAGGAATGAAAACTGAGTACAGAAATCAATTAAGTAGAAAGGAAATACACAATCAAGAAAATCAATGGAGCCCATTAGTGATTCTCTTAAAAAGAACATTAACACTGATAATCTTTTAGCAAAACCAATTAATAAAAAAAGAGGGAACACAAATTAACAAAACCAGTAACAAAAGGAGGAATATCATTATAGATCTTCCCAACATCTAAAGATAAGAGATATGAACCAATGCTACTTAGATCTTGCCAACATCTAAAGATACAAGACATGAGCCAGTGTTATTCTAATTTGAAAAATTTTTTGTAAAATGGACCAAGTCCTTGAAGACAAATTACTGGTGAAACATGACTCATCAAAATCTGATTAAAAAAAAGAGAAAAATATAAGTAATCTCATATTTGTTAAATAAACAGAATCCACTAAGAAAACCTCAACCTCCAAATGCTAGCACTTCCATATAGCTCAGGAATGACTCCCACAACGAGATAAAGGAAGAGAGGGAGGGAAGGAATGAGGGCAGGAAGAAAGTGTAACACAGAGGCTACACTGTGAATGTATGAGTTGACCTGGATCTTGATCTCCTTGAACTCCCCTCCTGCAATCCTTGTATTTTCATCCCCTCACCATTGTGCATGTCAGTACTATAGTCCCTGGTGGTTAGGACAATAATCAAGACTCTGTCTGCAATGTATGAGTCCCAGGTTTGATCCGTGGGTGAGGAAGATTCCCTGGAGAAAGAAATGGCAACCCACTCCAGTATTCTTGCCTGGAGAATTCAAAGCACAGAGGACCCTAGTGGGTTACAGTTCATGGGGTTGCAAAAAGTAGGACAGGACTGAAGCAACTTAGCACACTTGCACCACAGTCCTTCTCAATATGTACAGCCCCTCCCAAATCCTTTTCCTGAACCCCATGAAATCTCCTCCTTATTTCAAACAAGCTTCTCTACATTCTTTTTGGGTCATTGTTTCTACTCTAGATTTCTCCTAAACATGGTACTTCACTTCCAACAATCCACTAATGAGGCTGAAATTTCTTTGCCATACCTGACTCCTAAGGTTGGGCAGAAGAAACTCCAAGTGTTCGATTTTGATTAAGATAATGAAAAGACATGCTATTCTAATCTTGTCTCTGCTACATCACCACCACTTTGACTTATCTTCACATCATTAAAATATTTCTGAAAATACAGAAAAGACAGACCAGGGGGAGGAAGTTAGTGACAAAAAGAGACATAGAAGGAACATGGAACCATTCATAAAAATGTGAGAGCCTACGTTAGAGCAATGGTAGTCAGGGAGTACAAACCACAATCAGGGTTTAAATCAGAGCACTCTCCAATTCTCTACTTTTAAGTGTATCTTAACTGGAATTAATATCAAGACATCAGTATTCTTAGGATGGTAGCATTGGGACTTCTAATTCCACACAAAGTTCCATCACACCCTCCATTTTCATTCAGATGCTAATTTATCAAAATAGAGACACCTGTAGTGTTTTCACAAATTTATCTGCAGTTGGAACCATGATTAGGACATTGTGACAATGAGGAAGGTTACTTGAGATGCCAGAAAACAGGCTTGTTTAAAACAAAAGCTTCTAACTAAAATTCAAATGCACCTTGAAAATTATTTTTAATAAGAATGATAAAGAGAATGAAAGGAAACATTTTGAAGAGATGAATAGATTTATGACATAAGTGCTGTAACAGTTTCACAAATTCATACTTATCAAGCAGTTTTGTATGTCAGTCATACCTCAGTAAAGTACTTTTTAAAAAGGGAAAGAATTGTCTTCTTAAGGGCCTCAACTAGAATCATCAAAGATCTGCTGAAGGTGAGATTAGAAAAGATCACTTTCCCAATGATCTCCCAGGACATAAAACCCAATAGCTGGTTGACTGTGGTGTTAAGGGCCTACTGCAGATGACCTCAGGCTCCCCTGTCCCACCATCTGATCAGACCGGGTGATTCTTGCCTAAGACCAGCTCCCTATGTGAGGGAATTCACTGTGATAACTGACAATATCTTCCTCCAGTCCAGCTTCTCTGATGGGATTATCTTGGACATCCAATCTGCAATTGTGATAACTAGAAGTCTCTGCCAAATGCTGTGATCACCCACTCACACCCTAGTTTCACTGCTGTCTTTACCGCATCCACCTTGGCACAGGTCAAACACACTTAGACAGCACTGAACACTTCTTAGGAGTCACTTCAGGTCCTCTTAGCTTCACTGCCTCTTATACATAATGCACTTCAGCTACTGTGTTGTAAACTTCAAGACTACACTTTCCTGCTCCCTCAACATCCCTGCAAATATGATGTGAGCTCCCCACTCAGTTGATCAGGTGCACCAGTGTGATGAGACTGTTTTCTGCCACAAGTCCTACTTCTGGCTTCCCCTGACTGTGACCTAGGGACTTTTAAATGCACCAGTGAAGTCCCCTCACACACTTTCCTTCCGTAACTGCAGCCTGACTCCCAGAATGGTCACTTGTCTATGGATCTTCACATGCCATTTGGGGTCACCATTGCTTGGTTGAGCCTATTCTATTGTCACATTCTCCACATACCAACCTCCACAACCAGAGTGTGTGACTCTGACTTTTAGACCCTATGAGTATGATAAACCTTGTTGCCCATGACTCTTTTATGACCCCTCCCCCCACCGTGCAGCCACACCCTAGTGACCATTATGTCAAAGAATACAGAACAATTACCATGATGAGACTACCTCACAGAAGTTGAACCCAGAAGCTGTATTATATGAAACTTTTGACCTCACCTCTCTGCCTCCTGTGACACATCACACAGACCCTTCACCCAAGCATGTTCTAAAGGCTGTATCCATAATCTCGAGTCATTCTGGTGATAAGACGGAGGCTTTTCCTGCTAGAGATCCCTGCACAGACCAAACAGGACTTACCTGAGCAGACTACTCCAGCATCCCAGTCATGGGTATAGCTATCATTACGATGATCTTTAATATTAGAATGCCTACAGTCACTGACAGTTGACTTTACCCCTTTACATGAAATATACAAAAGCCAAATGGGGCCAAGTCCTGGTCCAAAATAAGCCCCTCCAAGAAAACCAACTGCAGCTCCACACCCCAGCTGTCTGCACACTACAGATGCACCCCCATGCTCCACTTGTCATTATCCATTGTGCCCCATTCTCCGTGGTGCTTCACTTCCACTCTCCCCTCACAGCGGTGGGCTCCATCCTTCAGCCTCAGCTCCAGAGCTGCAAGACAGACACAGACTCGGGACACAGGAGAGATTTTAGGAGACTTGCAGTGATATAAATATTTAAAACATTAGCTCTCTGAGAATCAAAAAAGTACATGGCATACAGTATTTGTTTACTTCTGTGGTATAAACATTCCCACTATGGCCAACTCTAGGCTACCAGTGTGCTATCACTGAACCTGGAGCAGAAAGGGAGGCACAGGTATTTCTCACAAGTCTGTAGAACCAGCTCCAGGGACACCACCGAGGACAGGCTGTCAGAGACTCTGGATGCTGCCCTCCCTGCAGATGTGCTCAAGGCTACTAGAGCCCAACTTCTCCATCTCAGTTACAGCTCATGGCCCAGGATCTAGGGGGGAATCCTCCCTCTCCTTCCCTGTCCATAGGGAGCATCTCATCCAGCTTAGGAACAGAGGGCTGTGGTAACAGGCTCTAAAATGTCCTGACTATTCCTGCCATCTGGTGTTCATGTCCTTGTGTAATTCCACATAAATGTATTTAGTAACATGCATCTAACAAATGAGATTTGACAAAAGTGATCAGATGTCATTTAGCAATTAAGTCAGGAGACAACTCTGATTTCTGCATATAAAAAGGAATTCATTTGTAGGAACATCATAGATGGAGACATTACTAGCGTTCAGCAACACTTTATGAGCATGTGAAAATAATAATACTCCTTTGTCTGTTTGAAGGTAAGCATAACCCTGTGATCTGGCTCATTCAATGAAGTCAAGAACAAATGATATCATTTCCACACAGAAACATTTAAGAGCCAATATATTTTTCTACCACAGCAAATACTGAAAACTTGTGTTGTAGTGGTAGCATAATAAAATTGTGGAGCATTTAACAACCTAAGTGCTTGAAGAATTATAATCGCAGAAGTCCTGCCAAAGTGAACAGAATATGTCATATAAGGATAAATTTTGTTTTTTTGTTACTACAACATACCTAGCTTATTTTTACTAAAATGGAAAATAACAGCAGAAAATTGCCAAAAAGAAAAACATTGATAAAGACTAGGTATATGAAATTGAGAAACACCTACGCTGCTGCTGCTAAGTCGCTTCAGTCGTGTCTGACTCTGTGCGACCCCATAGACGGCAGCCCACCAGGCTCCACTGTCCCTGGGATTCCCCAGGCAAGAACACTGGAGTGGGTTGCCATTTCCTTCTCCAATGCATGAAAGTGAAAAGTGAAAGTGATGTCGCTCAGTCGTGTCCGACTCTTCAGACCCCGTGGACTGCAGCCTACCAGGATCCTCTGTCCATGGAATCTTCCAGGCAAGAACACTGGAGTGGGGTGCCATTGCCTTCTCTGGAGAAACACCTATACTAACATCTAAATCCCCAAGAACAGAGTAGAGTAGATTGAAACTTTAAATTTACTGAAAGGAAAAAAATCGCCAATCTAAAATTCTACACTCAAAGCCATTCTCTCAAGGAATAAAGACCTCAAGTGTGCCATTATCAAAATGCTGATGTAGGAGACAGCAGCCTCCATCCTCTTAAAAAAAAAAAAAAAAAAAAGACCAAAAGTTAAACAGTTATCAGTAATAAAAACAGCTCCAGAAAGATCTGGAGTATTCTAAGAAGTTTGACCATGCCAAAACAGTGTCATTTTGGTAGCATCATTCCATTGTTCAAACCAGCATCACTCAGAGTTCCTCTCACCAGGGGGGTAAGAGCAGGCTGAGTAACCAGTGTCCCTAGCCTTTGGGGGCACCATATGAAAATCCTGCTTCAGGTTCACTTCACGAAGACCTGTAAAGCTGAGCCAGTCTTATAGAGATGGCTAGGCATAAGAAAGAAGAGCAAAGGACCAATAGCAACCACATGCAGAAGAAATCAGTTTACAGTGACCTGCTCTGCAGACAAATGCAGCAGATTTTACCCCTGAAAGAATTAATAACCAGCACAGATGATGGTTTTCCAGTAGTCATGTATGGATGTTAGAGTTGGACTGTAAATAAGGTTGAGTGGCGAAGAATGGATGCTTTCAAACTGTGGTGCTAGAGAAGACTCTTGAGAGTTTTTTGGACAGAAAGGAGATCAAGCCAGTCAATCCTAAACGGAATCAACCCTGAACATTTATTGAAAGGACTGATGTTGAGGCTGAAGCTACAATACTTTGGCCAACTGGTGCAAAGAGCTGACTCATTGGAAAATACCCTGATGCTGGGAAAGACTGAAGGAAAGGAGAAGAGCAGCACAGGATGAGACGGTTAGGTAGCATCACCAACTCAATGGACATGAATTTGAGCAATGAGCCATTGTGGGTCTTGGCCTTTGCTGCCTTCCTAGATGCTCCCACAACATGGGCATGTGCAACTATCATCTCCCCCACAGAGGCACCTGCAACAGGCCCCCAAAGCCAAGTGTGTGCACACCATTGGCTCTGGCCACCACCACTGCTGGTCATGATCCCTAGGCTTTGGAACCAGAGGTGCTGTTGAGGATACCAACAACCATTCCAGTGACAGCAGACTCCCTGCAATACTTTTGAAACACCACACAGTTGTCAATGCTGTGGACATCAGCAGCCTGAGCCAAACGGATCTCATGTCCTCCCAGACCCAGTGCCACCTTATGCCTCTGCATTTGGCATCCTGCAGAACATTCCAGTGTTCCCCTACCCAGAGGTGAAAGGTTTTCCCTACTGAAATCATAACATAGATTCTGGTAGAGATGACTGCTTTTTTAAATGTGCAGACATCTACAAGAAAATAAGACATCAAGAAGAATCGGGGAAGCAAAATCCCACCAAAGGAATACAGTAAACCTCCTGTAACCAGCTCAAAGTAATGGAGATCCAGGAATTGCCCAATGAAGAATTCAAAATAATACTTCCAAAGATGCTCAGAGAGTTACAAAATAACTCAAATATTTAATGATACCAATAAAACAATGCAAATAAAATAATAAGAACAATAAAGATATATAAAACATTTTTTTAAAAAAAGAACTAACCAGATATTTTGAAACTGAATTATAAATGAATGGGCTTCCCAGGTGGCTCTAGTGGTAAAGAAGCCACCTGTCAATGCAGGAGATGTAAGAGACTCGGGTTCAATCCCTGGGTCCAGAAGATCCCCTGGAGGAGGGCATGGCAACCCACTCCAGTGTTCTTGCCTGAAGAATGCCATGGACAGAAGAGCCTGGTGGACTACAGTCCATAGGGTCACAAAGAGTCAGACATCACTGAGGCGACTTAGCATCCACACAATATAATGAGTAAACTGAAAAATCCAATACAGAGATTCAACAATACACTTGACTGAGGAAAAGATAAAGAAAAAAGAATCAGTGAGTTAGAAGAAAGATCAGTTGAAAGTATCCAAGTAGAGAAGCAAGAAGAGAATGAAAGGAATATAGAAAGCCAGTGGGAGCTATGGTCACCACAAAGAGGAACAATGTATGCAATGGAGTCAGGGCAGAAGAAGTAAGGGAGAAAAGAATTAAGGGCTGAGGACTTCCTGGTGGTGCCGTGGATAAGAGTCCACCTGCCAATGCAGAGGACATGAGCTCAATCCCTGGTCCAGGAAGATTCCACATGCTGCAGAGCCACTAAGCTGGTGTGCCACAACTACTGAAACCTGTGCACCTACAGCCTGTGCTCTGCACCAAGAGAAGCCACCACAGTGAGAAGTCTGTGCACTGCAGCAGGGAGTAGTCCCTGCTTACCGCAACTGGAGAAACCCTGTATGCAAGGAAGGAGACCTAGCACAGCCAAAAATAAATAATTAAAAAAGAAAGGGAAAACACAGGCTGAGAATTTCCCAAACCTCGGGAAAGATCTGGACACCTAAGTTCAAGAAGCTAATAAGTCACCCCAAAATTTCAATCCAAACAACCTTTTCTAAGACTCACCAATTAAACTGTCCAAATGCAAAGACAAAATGAATTATAAAGGTCTAAAGAGAAGAAAAAATTTCTGTCACCCAAGAGAACTCCCATAAGGAGAGCTGTGGATTTGTCCAAAGAAACCTTGCAGACCATGACAGAAGGATTGATGACATACTCCACTCTCACTCAGGGGAAAGCAGCTCCCAGGGAGGGACAGGAGAGGGCATGAGAGGAAGAGCTCCCTACAGAGTCACAGCAGCTCCTGGGAAGTTGAAAGGATAATTCCAGGCCCCCAGCACATCAGAAAACATTACAGCAACTGGGGCAGGGACTTGGGAACTTATACCCCTAAGGCTGTGCTTCAACTGATCTCTACAGACAAGAGGTCCCCTCTCCTGGCTGCAGGTTCCTCTGATCCACAAGGAACACCTGGTGGGAACATGTGAGGCCAGCAGGCAGAACCTCTCACAGAGCCCAGTGCTGGGCAGACAGGGCAACAAGCAGTGGGGAGCCCGGGGGATGGGGGAGAGGAGCCAGAGAGAGGCAGGCAGGTGCACGATTGTCTCTGATCTGGTTACATGCAGCAACCCAGCCCTGTGGGACCCTGTGTGCTTCACAGGCCAATGGACTCAGTCCCTGCTCAGCAGCCCCATTCCTCTCATGCAGACAGGCTCCATCCGCCTTACACACACGTGAACACACATAGCGTCACACACTCACACACACACACATATTCTCACACAAATACACACACCCTCACACGCTACTCACACACTCCACAAACACACACACTCTTCACACCCTCACACACACATTCTCTTACACACACACACCCCCTCACATACACATATCCTCACACATTCTTCACACAAGACACAGGAAACACAGGGACCCACAGGCAGCGCTCACACACCAGGCACATGGAGCCTGTGGGAACAGCCCAGAGTCCCAGCTGAGCTCAGTCACTGCACCTTCCACACACTGGGAGCCACTGGGACTCCTAGAAGCTCCCTGAGAACAAGGGAGACAGTGGAGGGACTCAGGCTGACCCAGCTCGGTCCAGACCAAACCTCACTGCTCTGTAAAATCTGCCGCTATAATCAGTGGACTCCCCACAGGAGAGGGACCAGTGTTCACAGTCAGTGTGGCTCCTTTTTGGTAAAAAAAACACTGAGACCGTGGCTCCACAGCTACAGACACCTTTCCTTTCTTTTTTTTTTTTAATTTTATTATTATTATTTTTTTTATTTTTCAGTGGGTTTTGTCATACATTGATATGAATCAGCCATAGAGTTACACATATTCCCCATCCCGATCCCCCCTCCCACCTCAGAGAAATGCAAATCAAAACCACAATGAGGTACCATTATATGCCAGTCAGGATGGCTGCTATCCAAAACTCTACAAGCAATAAATGCTGGAGAGGGTGTGGAGAAAAGGGAACCCTCTTACACTGTTGGTGGGAATGCAAACTAGTACAGCCACTATGGAAAACAGTATGGAGATTTCTTAAAAACCTGGAAATAGAACTGCCATATGACCCAGCAATACCACTTCTGAGCATACACACTGAGGAAACCAGATATGAAAGAGACACGTGCACCCCAATGTTCATCACACCTTTCCTTTCACCACAGTGTCCACTCCCTGCTGTGGACCCAGGACAGAGGGGCAGCTCTTACCTTGACCACCCACCACGGTGCCGAGGAGGAGGACACAGAGTCTCTGGAGGGAGAGGTGTCGTCTCAGAGCCATCCCGACTCCACATCCTCAAGGTCACAGTCCCAGCTGCAGGGTCAGCCTGTGAGGAGGCGTCAGGGTGCCGACCGGGGTCTATACAGACCATCCCCTACATCCTCCCTCCTGAGAGTCAATAGCGACACCTTTCACCATTTCAGGCACTATTGGAGGCTGCATCTGCCCCTTTCTGAACACCAATGAGCTTCTGAAACTTCCACATCTCCTTATATGAACAACATGGTCCCTTGACCTCCTGCTTCCGTGGTCCTGAGAGCCTGGTCCCATGACCGGGACTGGGATAGAAAAGGTGCATCAAAAACTATGAGTGCCTTTCTCTCTCCTAATCACCCTGGTTGACATCTGCAGATGTCATCTCACAGGGTGCTGTGTGTGGGATCTGTTGGCCTGTGGAGAATATCTTTTGTAGAATCAAGTAATGATTTTCCCCAGCACTGAGCTCAGGGTGGAAGCAGAGACCTACAAGAAGTCTTGAAATACAAGAGTATTTATCAGGTCAGCAGAAAATGAGGACCAGGAGTACAGGAATTCACAGGTTACTGGAGGCACGAAGTGAGACCCATCAAGCTGGGGGGTGGTGGTGAGATTGCAAGTCTTCTCCCCCTTCTCAGAATGATCTGGAGACTGGGCCCTGGAGCACATGCCTGTGTGCTCAGTCTTGTCTGACTCTTTGCAACCCCTGGACTGTAGCTCGCCAGCCTTCTCTGTCCAACGGATTTCCCAGGCAAGAGTACTGGAGTAGGAGGCTATTTCCTTCTAAAGGGATCTTTCTGACTCAAGAATCAAAACCATGTCACCTGTGTTTCCTGCATTGGCAGGTGGGTTCCCTATAGGGATGTTCAGACATGTTAAATCCCTTTGCCTTTATTGCATTTCATTTTATGTGAAGCATCTCTTTCAATTAGTCACCAAAAAATGTTTATGAAGAGAAAGAGATTGTTATTAAAGGAAACAAAGAGAGGAGGAATCATCATTCAACTCTCAGTTCAGTTCAGTCACTCAGTTGTGTCCAACTCTTTGCAACCCCATGAATCGCAGCACGCCAAGCCTCCCTGTCCATCACCAACTCCCGGAGTTTACTCAGACTCATGCCCATTGAGTCGGTGATGCCATCCAGCCATCTCATCCTCTGTCGTCCCCTTCTCCTCCTGCCCCCAATCCCTCCCAGCATCAGGGTCTTTTCCAATGAGTCAACTCTTCACATGAGGTGGCCAAAGTATTGGAGTTTAAGCTTCAGCCTCAGTCTTTCCACTGAACACCCAGGACTCATCTCCTTTAAGATGGACTGGTTGGATCTCCTTGCAGTCCAAGGGAGTCTCAAGAGTCTTCTCCAATACCACAGTTCAAAAGCATCAATTTTTCGGTGCTCAGCTTTTTTTATAGTCCAACCCTCACATCCATACTTGACCACTGGAAAAACCATAGCCTTGACCAAACTGACCTTTGTTGGCAAAGTAATGTCTCTTTCAACTCTAGTCTTCCAAATTTGTAGTGGGACTCTCTAGAAGAAAGCGTGGAGCTTCCCTGATGGCTCAGCAGTAAAGAATCCACCCACAAAGCAGGAGATGTGGATTTAATCCCTGGGTCAGGAAGATTCCCTGGAGAAGGAAATGGCAACCCACTCCAGTGTTCTTGCCTGGAGAGTTCTGTGGACAGAAGGGCCTGGTGGTCTTTTCACATCCAATGCAGTTCATCACATTGAAAAGAGTCAGACACAACTAAGGAGCTAAACAACAACAACAACAACAAGAAAACTATAGTTTAGAAAGACTAAAATTTTCTAACATTCACATTTATCCCTCTTATAAGCTGAGAGTATGGTTTGATAAGATTCAGAATACATTTGTATCATAAACCATAACTAAAGAAGATGCAAAATATAAGTTAAGGGAACAACTCCAGACAGAAGGGGAAATAGACAGTCTTCTTCTACAGGATAGCTGCATGTGATGGGGAAAGAAAGGGCAAGTGAAGCAGAGAAGAGAAGGGGTTCATGCTTCCTGGAAACATCAGTGACCCCACCTCCTCAGTTCTGCATTTAAGAAGAAAGGTGGCCACAAAAATGGAATCCCAGGTGGGTTGATGAGACAGATACAAGCAGAAGAGGCTGATGTCCAGTATAGCCATTAATGCCTTGTTCTATTTCCACTGATCAGAGAAGCTCTCAGATGCTCCCCAGAAAGTAATCCTGGGATGAGTACAAAACTGAGAAGGACCATAAGGGATGCAAGGTAGAGCTCCTCCATCAAAATTCAAGGTCACTAATGTGCTGCCCCCTTTCCTTATACCCCCTCAGGCTCAAGTTTCCCATGATGCAGCCCTGTGGTCCACACAAGCCCACCCTGAGGCCCCCTCATCCTGAATCTGTCTTTTCAGCACTGACGTAGAAGGAAGCATCTGTGACACACAGGCCCCAGAGTCCCCACCAGAGCTCAGAGTTGGCTTCATGAGCCACACACACACACATGTTAATGTCTCAGCCTGACCAACACCCAGGGCAGCTGCTGGCCATTTAACAGCCCTGCCACACCCCCCACCAGAAGGACCCCTCATCCTGGTCCGCAGACAGCTTCTCTGGCCTGTCATACCCATCCCCCCTTCTTGAGACTCAGGAGAAAAGACAATTGAACACAAGCTTTCCTCCCTCTTAAATATGCTAATATTTACCCATTATTTTTGCAAGATTCACTTCCTTGTCATCTGGTCCTCTCACTCTCAAGCCCAGTGCTTGTACCTGAGCCCCAACTCCTTCTATATCTGGACATTTAACACATTAATGATAAAAACTGATTATAAATATCAAAACCAAAATTTAAAGTCAGGGGCTGGAGAAGGACCAAGATCTGCTCAGTCACTTAGAATTAATGCTCTAGTCCTTCTGGGCCCAGATAAATCATTCCTTACCCAGTTATGGACTCCACACCATCACCGGAAACCACCAGCCAGACACCTAGAACACACGACATGCTTTTTGGGGTCCAATCATCCCTCCCACTGGATGACACAGGGATGTGTTTAGTGAACCAGGTACACACGGTCTCACTCACCTTGGGCTTGAGATATCACAGGTAAGACACTGTTAAGGGTCCCAGACTCTATTATAGGGCAGGATGGGCTGGAAAGGAAGGGCTAACTCAGGGCTGACAGGCTATCCCCAGGCAGCACCCTCTACCCCAGAGCTGGGTGTGCAGGGTCAACATGGACCAACTCACCCTCGGAAGAAGTTACTTCTTCTCTGACACATAAGAAAATCTTAGTGTCCAATCTCAACCAAGATTTGAAGGAGGAAAGCTTTAGAGAGGACACTAACCCAGCTGTGTCCACAGTGAACTTGCGAGAGTGGAAGGCAGGGGTCTGGAGAACAGACTAGGGAATCAGACTGCCTGGTCTTAACTCACAGTTTAGCTGCATTCCATGTGTGGAAACTTAACAGGGTTCTTACACTCTCTGATTAGTAAAAGGAGGGTTGTGATTGTGCCTAGATTACTGAGTTTTGGTGAGGATTAAGTGAGTTGGCATTAGCATGTGATACTACAATACTAGTTAACAGTAGTACATGTGCTGATGCTCATTTGCTCATTCGTGGCCGACTCTTTGCGACCCCATGGACTGTAGCCTACCAGGTTCCTCTGTCCATGGAATTGTCTAGGCGAGAACAGAAGTACATAGTAGTAGTATTATGTACTACTGATAACTTGCCTTCCTGATGACTCAGATGGTAAAGAATCTGCCTGCAATATAGGAGACCTGAATTTGATCCCTGGGTCAGGAAGATCCCCTGGAGAAGGAAATGGCAACCCACTTCAGTATTCTTGCCTGGGAAACCCCATGGACAGAGGAGCCTGGAGGGGCTACAGTCCATGGAGTCACAAAGAGTTAGTCACTACTGAGTGACTAACACACACACACACACAGTAGAAGTAAAGAAGCAGAGTTAGGGCATCTCCCACCATCTCATCACGGGAATCCCAGGACTCTAGAACAGGAATTCAGTTCTGTTACCTAGAGCCTTGAGTGTGGCTCTCGGAACTCTCCCAGGAACTATAAGCTGTGATGGTGATTGGTGCCAATCAGAGTCGTGAGTCTTCTACACATACCCCTTCTCTCTGTGCCCCATGTAACTGCTCAAGAACCTCAATCTTAACGTAGGTGAGCTTTTGTGAATTAAGTTGTTTACTTAATCATTTTACTTTATAAACTCGAATGTACTTGGTAAAACATTTTGCATCTAATTCACCTTCATATCGCCAATGTCTGGCTAACTAAAAATTCTAAATGATATCTCTTGTGTACCTGAATGAATGAATGTCAGCCTGGTGTTTTACACAAATCATTAAAATCAAAAAGAAATCTTTTGAGAAATAATTTAACTTGTTGTGAGGATGTAACAGCACAATGCAAGCTGCATCATTTGTTTTAATGATATTTCAATACTATTAAATGGTATGAGCTGTATATGGTTCACTTTAACACCTGTCTGCAATGAATGCAGTAAATTTCAATATCTAGAAACAACCTAGCCCCAGTACAAGAGCAGTGCTGCGAGAGCCAGTTCTAAACATAAATGCTGCAAGTTTCTTTGTATATCTGAAGATAAAGAAGACAAACCACAGCGCCCTGACAAGTGAAGACCCTGAAGCCTCCTGTTCTGGTCTTAATCAGATATGACCAAGTGATCAGGATGTTTATGTATTTATCATTTGGCACATTTTCAATTCAAACCACACACAACTGTAACAGGAAGCAATTTTGTTATAAAAAATGTGAACAGCTTCCGTGTTGAATTAGAAGTGCAGAAGTAAAAAAGCAGAAAAAATCTTGTTCTTTTACTTAAGCTAACTATTTGTCCTTATGGATTGTAAAGAAGTACAACATGTAGCATTATTATTCCCAAATCACCATGAGAATATGGTGGTTTCAGAGGTTCAGTAATCTCTTTGCTAGGAAAGTTGATAATTAAACCTGCTTGCTTGAGGAAAATTTCCTCAGGACCAATCAGAGTGACTAAAATACAAAATATTTTTTAATTAAAAAAAAGGCATACAACTCTAACAGAAAATTATTAACTGAGTTGTTATACCAAAGCATTGTAGACCTGCCTCACCATCTGTGTTCCTTGCATGGATGGGACCAAGGTTCGTAAAGACTCCTTTACCAAAGACCACTTCAACACCAGGGCATGAAGGAAAGCAAGGTCACAAGTTGGTGATGTCCAGCCCACCACCTCTGTTCAGCCCTTTACAGTCTATAACCAGAAACATTGAACAAAGAGTGTGGCATTGCATTGGCCTCATTCATTTCTCTATAGTGCAACATCAGATACCCAGAGACAAGAGCAGATCAAAGCTAATAAATCAAAGACAAGCAGATTCTAAGTGGAGAGCATGCAGACCAAGGGCCCTTCCCCACTGCTGTTGGAAAGGAAGAAGCCCTCCTACCCCAGACATCATCTGTGGGAGGAGAGGCAAGAAGGTGCCTCCTTAAATAGAGGAAAATCAGTCTCAGCGGGGAGCTTGAACTAGAAATGACAAGACAATTATTACAATGAACCCGAGCTAAGTTGAGGGACAAATTTTAAATAGGAGAGTCTGTGTTAACTTTATGGAAATTTCAATCTACACAAACATCCCTTGCTAGTGCACAAGATGAAATCAGTCATAAAATAGAGTATATTACATTTATGTATATTTGAATTCTAGAGGACACATTTTTAAGCCTACTACAGAAAGAAAACTCATAAATCTTCTCTTGTTTTTAAATGCACAGAGTTGTCACCTCTGTGAACTCTAATTTCTCCAGCTCAAAATTACCACTGTATCTATTTAATCTATAAAATCTTGCCCACTGTCTTTAAAGTGGGGGTTTCTTGAGAGCAAATATCGTGTCTTATTCTTCAATATCTCTTTAAAGTCAAGAAAGAGCTTAACAAATTGTGGATAAATAAATAAATGAATGCATGAACAAATGCTGAAAACCACCCTGAGTTAATGACACTGACCGGGAAAGGGACAGGGCAGACACAAATCTGACTACTCCCACTCGGCATAGACTGAAATGGAGTAAGGAGTCAGAGACACACCAGACAAATGAACCAGATAGAAAATGCCTTCTTCAAATCTCACTCTGGGGAGCGTCCAATCACATTTAATTTCTTCACAAAGCTGTACCTCAGAAACTTTACCAAGGTAAGAAAAAAGCTGACAGCATTGCTATCAAGGATGTGGCATCGACAATAATACTCCTCAAATAGCTCTTTTCTAGCTCCCAGTGACTCATTCTGGCCAATGAAACATGGGTGGTGTCACATGTGTCTCTTCCGAGTGGAGACATAAAAACCCCATGTGACTCACTAGTCTCTCTCTTTTCTTCCCCAGAAGTTGTGTGTTCCAAATAGTGCACATGCAAGCTGATGGTGCCTCACTGACCACAGTACATTTGTAGGTTGGTAATGAATGTGTATATGCATGTATGTGTTGCTTCTGAGATTTGGGGGTCAGTTGTTCCAGTAGCAGAATGGAGTCTATTCTGAGAGATCCAAATGGGAAGGAAGACTTGAAAAAAAGAATCTGTCACATGAATCAGTTACTTTCCGGAGTCTCCTCTTCCTTCTGTGTCTTCATCCCAAGCTACTCCCTCAGGTGATCAGCTTGCATCCTCTGTTGGGCCTGGCTGGTTCTCAATCACCATTTCTGATTGACCAACAACTAGATCTAAGTCCTGTCTAAGGGGACCCATCCCTGCTGCATCTCCTGTTCCCTTTACATCACTCTGTGCTGACAGTCAGGCTCAGTTTCCCAAATTTGTCTCTTAGCATCTCGACATTCATCCTTAAACAGCTCTCCTTTGCTCTGAGTTAGTCAGTTCATCATATTTTTACCTTCCTCCACTCCTGTACTAATGAAAAGTAAGCATGTACTTTCTAAACCTCTTCAGTTTATTCATTTTTCCTGAACAAATCTGATTCCTGGATGTGGTTTTCTATGTAGTTAATTAATTTCTTCACCTTTGGGTAAGAAATAATTTTGCTGATTTTTTTTTCCCCTCAACTGAAGAAAATAGCACATTCAAAGCCTATCTCCTTGTGACCATGTTACCGAAAGGTATGTGTGTGGGGTCTGGGCTGCTCACTGCTTAAAAGCCAGTAAACAGGTCAGGTTGGTGGAAAAGAAAGTTTGCTTTATTTCCTATGCTGGCAACTGGCAGGGACAGTGGCAGACATCTGTCCAAAGGCCAATTTTCACCCCCCATGACAAGCAGGGGGTGAGAGTTTTATAGACAAAGTGATAGGGGGGTTACATGCAGAAATAGTACAGTCATCTTCAGATTGGTCATCAGTGGTCTGATTAGCATCATCTTGGTTGTTTTCAATTCAGTTCAGTTGCTCAGTTGTATCCGACTCTTTGCTACCCCATGGGCTACAGTATGCCAGCCTTCCCTGTCCATCACCAACTCCTGGAACTTGCTCAAACTCATGTCCATTGAGTCGGTGATGCCATCCAAAACATCCATTGGTTGTTTTAGCTACAGTTAATCTTTAGTTCTTGGGTGAACTTGTTCCCATTTCTTTGTGGTCAGTTCTCAGAATGTGGATGTTAAAGTCCTGGGTACAATATGGACATCATGCAGTTCACTACTCCACCTGGTGTTTTGTATCTATAAGACAGCTCATAGGATATGGCTCAGAATATTATCTATAACCCTTGAGAAAGAACTAAAGGTACTTGACTGTGTTTAATGACTACATTATTATTATTTAGTCTCCTCTGGCTGTTCCCCTTTGTTTCCACGTTTCTCAAGTCTCCAATTAAACTTATTCTTTGACTTAAGTGTTCCACAGGCAAAAGGCAGGCAGAAGACACGGTGAGGGGGCAAGGATCATAGAGTCCTGCTCTGTTTCAACCACAGCCCTAGGGACCCCCTCGGGGCTTAGAAGGGGCTGGTGCAAGAAGAGGCTCTGAAGAACAAGCTTCATTAACTTCATGATTAATCCACCTCTGCTCAGAGCTGATGCAATTACCAACTGCAGAGCTATTGAGTTCTTGTGGGTGGTGATTCTTAAACCACTTCAACCTAAGGTTAGTGCCTCTGAGGTGGCACTCAGAGTTCAAAGCCTGAGTGATTGCTCAGACTCAAACTCTATGAACCGAGGCTCTATTGCATGTGGAGCTTTGGTGCAGCTGAGTCCTGCCCGCGGACCAGCCTCAGAACACTGGAAATACAGCAAAATGTGTTCCTCCTTTCACATCAAAGACTCTGTGAACAGATCTCTTTTCCTTGTCATCGAATGCTTCCCAATCTGGGCATGCTAACCAAGGTTCCTGCAGTCTGCAGACATTGTCTGAGGCCTTGCCGGGCCCAGGATTGGAGTGAAGCCTGTGCCTGTGTATAAGCTCTATATTCCCCCTCTCTATAACTTAACAGATGCTCAGCTAATATTTATTGAATGGCTGAATGGCACTGTACTAAATGTTGAAGAGAAATTGTCTTAAATATAAAGAAATGTTTCTGAGAACATCATTTAGCTAATATTTTTGATTTAAAGGCAAATGTTTCTGGCAATTAACAAGGCAAAATTTGATTTTCAAAAACAAGCAGCTTATCACCAACAAATATGTCACAGTGAACACTGCAAATCTCTAAGGATACACAAGACAAACCACAAAGTACCTACTTGTGGCTTTTTAACAAGTCTTAATCAAACCCAACTGAGGAGACAGGATATTCATATGATTTATCATTGGCAGTTTTGTCATTAAAAACACAGCAATATCACAGGAAGAAAATCTGCAATTTAAAAAGTACAGCTGTACCATTGATAAGACATAAGGAAGGAGATGAGGTGCCAAAAAATTTCTTTGGCTTAAAATAACAGACAGCTTAATTAGTCTTTCACTTTTTGAAAAGGAGAGTCCTCTTGGGCTGATCGTGAGAGATGATGTGGAGACCAGAACAGTTCAACTGTTCTGCACAACAGTTATAACTGTGAACTGATAATTTTGGATAATGTTTCTCTTTGAGTTCCTTCTCGTTACTTTTTGTGAATCTACTGTAAGTTTTTATGTTTTTGTTGCCACATCGCTCACGTAAAACATCTTAGAGGGACAGTAGTATATACTACACTGATCACAAATTAATTCCAATGACATACAAAAGCTCTACCTTTTTATCCCCTTCTACACTTTTTGTTTTTGATGTCACAATTTACTTCTCTCTATATTGTATATCCACTAACAAAATATTTTTCTCTGTAGCGATTTTAATACTTTCTCTAGACTAAAGCTAACTGGTTAGCACACTGCTATATTACAGTGTTAGAGTATGCTGAGTTGGATTCAGTATTTACATTTACAAGTCTGTTGCATATTTTCACTTCTTTCATATAAAAATTAGCATCCTTCATTTAGTTTGAAGAACTCCCCTCAGAAATCTTGTAAGACAAGCCTAAAGTTGGTGAATGCCCTCAAATGTTGTTTGTTTGGGAAAGGCTTTATATCGTCTTCATTTATGAAAAACAACCTTCCTGAGAAAATTATTATTGGTTGGTAGGTTTTTTTTCTTTTCATAAGTTTGAATACATTACCCTTTCTCTCCTGAACTCTCAGGATTCTACTAAGTCCACTGATATTTTTAAGGGAATTTCTTTTTTGTGAGCATTTACTTTTCTCTTGTTGCTTATAAAATTCTCTCTTTTTCTTGATTACAAGCAATGTGTCTTGGGGATGATCATTTTGAATGAACTCTGAGGAGGGACCTATTAGCTACATGGACTTGAAAGTCTAAATCTCATCAGATTTGGGACTTAACTGGTATTATTTCTTTAAGTACAATCTCTGTCCGTTTCTCTATCTCTTCTCCTTCGAGGACTCCAATAATGTACAGGTTGTTTATATGAATGTTATCCTGTATTTCATACAGGTTCTTTCACACTTTTTCATTCCTTTTTTTCTTTGTCCCCTGGCGGGGTAACCTCAATGGTCCTGCCTTTTAAGTTACAGAGTCTTCTACTGTTGTTGATGCTCTCTGTAGCATTTTTCATTGTGTTGCATTTCATTCATTGTAATCTTAAGCAACTGATCCAACCAGTCAATCCTAAAGGAAATCAGTCCCGAATATTCATTGGAAGGACTGATCCTGAAGCTGAAACTCCAGTACTTTGGCCACCTGATGCCAAGAACTGACTCATTGGAAAAGACCCTGATGCTGGGACAGATTGAAGGCAGGAGGAGAAGGGGACCACAGGGGATGAAATGGTTGGATGATGGCATCACTGATTCAATGGACATGAGTTGGAGCAAGCTCTGGGAGTTGGTGATGGACAGGGAAGCCTGACTGCAGCAGTCCATGGGGTCGCAAAGAATAGGACACAACTGAGCCACTGAACTGAACTGAATCTTAAGCAGCTGGATTTCTGTTTGGTTCATTTTTCTGTTTCGTTCCTTTTCTTATTCTCTTTGCCTCACTGCAAAGCTTGAAGGATCTCCGTTCCCTGACGGGGATTGAATCCAGACCACAGCAGTAAATGCATCAAATCCTAACCACCAAACCATCAATAAATTCCCTGTTTATTTCCTTTTTTATTCTTTCTATCTCTGTAAAAAATTTACTCTGGAGTAACTCACCCTAGCTTGACAATTACTGAGCCTGAGCTCTAGGAACTGCAAAGCACAAATAGGAGGTAGCGTGGTGCAACCCCTGAAGCCTGGGTGCCTAGAGCCTGTTCTCCACAATAAGACAAACCCATGCATAGAGAAACCTGCTGTCCACAAAGAAGAGTAGGGTCTGCTTGCTGAAACTAGACAAAGCCCATGTCCAGCAACAGAGACCCAGTGCAACAAAAATTAAAAACAATAATAATGATGATGAGAAATATTTTTAATCTTATTTTGTTCATATATTATCTTCTTGAATTTAATAGTTTATCTGTGTTTTCTTGGAGTTCACTGAGCCCCTTGGTATGTGTGCCTTATTTCATCATATGTCATCTATTTCATCACTTCCCAAGTGAATAGACATGTGAGCTTCCCTGGGAGAAGCCCTGGGCATCTTCCCATCCCCAAGCACAGCCTAGAACTATGAAGACTGCAAGTGTGAGTGTAGGTTGAAGCCTTAGAAACCAACCAGAGTCATCAAGCAACCGGGTGGGTCCAGCTCACAACCAGGCCAGCACTCCCAGGGCTTAAATTAGTTCAGCAGCTTCTCCACATGTCCACAATGGACTTGGTGGTGGGGGTGCAGGGGGAGTGCTGTGTAAACATAATCTTTACTTGGCCACTTCTGCATGACAGCTCTCTCTACCCTGAGGAATCACAGCAGGATCACAATTACATTGTCAGTAGTAACCAGATTAAAGCAATCTTGAAACATCTGAAAATAGATGTTTTCAAAAAAGCCCATTGGCTGAAATTCTTCCTCTAAGAGATCAGTCATATAAGATGCCTCCATCCACATCTCTGAAAAATAAATAGCCAACTGTTCCTGATCTTTCTGTCTACATCCATTCTTCTGGATCCCCTCTGCCTAGGTCTCCACATTCTTGCCCTCTTGTCCCACCTGAACACAGGGTGTGAGTGAGCATCAGTTTGCCCTCCATCAAGTTGAAGATATATATGAACTGGTATAATTCACTTAGAAAGAGAGATCCTTGGAGAGACGAGAAATAGCAGCATCCTGAAGAAATAGTAGGAAGAGATGGAGAGGAAAGAATGGATTTATAAGGATTGGATAATCAAACAGACATGGGAGATGAGCAAAGAGGTGTCTGTATCCACTAAAGGAATAAATGAGAGATGACAAAGGAAGAGGTAGTTATGTACAGTTAGATTTTTAATTGGCCTATGAACATTTAGGCAGGATAAGGAAAGCTGTATCCATTCTCTCCCACAAGTCAACCTTCCACTTTGAAACTCACATTCAGTCTGGTGTCAAGGAACAAGTTACAAACAGTTGATGTGACATCTCAGGGAGAGCATCCAAGAATGTTCAGAATTGTTTTTGGTTTTTTTTCCATGAGTTCATCTTGTTAGGAAGGAGGGTATGAATGTGGACCAAGTTTATATCCTTTTCTTAATAAGAGTGACCTGGGGCATTTGTGAGCTGGGACAAAATCATGCCCTCATTAGCCTCTAAGACAGGTGAGAGAGCAGGGCAGCTCACTCATCTTGTATTTCCTCTGAGGAAAATGGTGTTTGAGGTCCAACCTTCTAAAATCATTTGACATGAAGTTTGTTAAAGTAGCATCACAGCAAAAAGTTAATTTATTCAGAATATCTCATTTTGAGAAATTTCCACATAACACAATTACAGGTCAGCTCTACTCTATTGAAATACAGGCATTTAGAATACCTGAGGCTCCATCTCATATTTAATAAAGCATCATGGGAAAGTCACTGGGGATGTTCCCAGGGTACTGAATTCAACATCATCGTACCCAGGGTCCCCGTTCTGCCCCTGGTGCAGCCAAGGGCTCTCTCCTCCTTCCCCAGGATCAGCCACCTCTCTGGAGAAGTTCAGAGAAGAGCCTGAAATAGTAAAGAGAAGTTTGATTAGAACTGAGACACAGGGATGGGACAGAGCCCTGTGGTGGAAGGAGTCAAGCAAGTGGTGATGACAAAGCATCCCTGGGACCCAGGTGTGGGCAGAGAGGCTCAGGGTATTTCACTTGAGTTACAGTGAGGATGGATCCCAGCTGTCCTCTCAGATCAGGTTCATGTGGTCTCTGGGGCCTCAGTTCACGTGGAAATCCTGCATCACAGGAGATTTGTGCTCACACAGGAGCTCTGAGAAGACCTGCTTCCAGGCCACACAATAGCAAGGAGATAACCCGCAATGGTAAGAATCATAAAAAAGAATTTAAATGTTCTCCTTTCACAGGTGATAGATGTGAATTCTCAATAAGAGGGAGACTGGAGACAGGAAAAATCTGAATTCCTCACTCACAACCTAAGTCTGATCTTGGCTGACTTGACTCCTGTTCCAAATGTCCACAAATAGTATCACAGATGCAGCCACAGATGGCCCCTCCCCAGAGACCACACAGGCCCTCAGATGGAGAGTTACTCTCTTCTAGAGAATGAGTGTCTTCTCACAGCTACTGAAATATCTGGAGCAAATTGGGTCTTAGCTGATCACAAATTCTGAGTCTATGATCCACCACCATGGCTTAACGTTAAGGTCACCGTATATCATAGACTTTGTACTTATGAATGTTAACATATAAGCAGAGCTCATCTTAAATTATACCCAATTCAATACGTTTGTTTAAATCTCTACCTTTTGTGTATCAGTTCAGTTCACTTCAGTTGCTCAGTCGTGTCAGACTCTTAGCGACGCCATGGACTGCTGCACGCCAGGCTTCCCTGTCCATCACCAACTCCTGGAGCTTGCTCAAACTCATGTCCATTGCATTGGTGATGCCATTCAAACATCTCATCCTCTGTCATCCCCATCTCCTGCTTTCAAGCTTTCCCAGCATCGGGGTGTTTTCCAGTGAGTCAGTTCTTCGCATCAGGTGGACAAAGTATTGGAATTTCAGCTTCAACATCAGTCCTTCCAATGAATATTCAGGACTGATTTTCTTTAGCACTGACTGGTTGGATCTCCTTGCAGTCCAAGGGACTCTAAAGAGTCTTCTCCCACACCACAGTTCAAAAACATCAAATATTCAGTGCTCAGCCTTCTTTATGGTCCAACTCTCAGATCCATACATGACTACTGGGAAAAAACAGAGCTTTGACTAGACAGAACTTTGTCAGCAAAGTAATGTCTCTGCTTTTGAATATGCTTTATAGGTTGGTCATAGCTTTTCTTCCAAGGAGCAAGTGTCTTTTAATTTCATGGCTGCAGTCATCATATGCAGTGATTTTGGAGCCCAAAAAATAAAGTCTCTCACTGTTGCCACTGTTTCCCTGACTATTTGCTGAGAAGTGGTGGGATGAGATGCCATGACCTTAGTTTTCTGAATGTTGAACTTTAAGCAAAGTTTTTCACTATCTTCTTTCACTTTCATGAGGCTCTTTAGTTCTTCTTCACTTTCTGAAATAAGGGTGGTACCATCTGCATATTGGAGGTTATGATATTTCTCCCACAATCTTGATTCCCACTTGTGCTTCATCCAGCCCAGCATTTTGCATGATGTACTCTGCATATAAGTTCAATAAGCAGGGTGACTATATACAGCCTTGACATACTCCTTTCCCAATTTGGAACCAGTCTGCTATTCCATATTCTGTTTTGACTGTTGCTTCTTGACCTGCATACAGATTTCTCAGGAGGCAGGTAAGGTGGTCAGGTATTCCCATCTCTTTCAGAATTTTCCACAGTTTATTGTGATCCACATTGTCAAGGGCTTTGGCATTGTTAATAAAGCATAAGTAGATGTTTTTCTGGAACTCTCTTGCTTTTTTGATGACCCAGCAAATTTTGGCAACTTGATCTTTTGTTCCTCTTTCTTTTCTAAATCCAGTTTGAACATCTAGAAGTTCATGGTTGATTACTGTTGAAGCCTGGCTTGGAGAATTTTGAGCATTAGTGTGCTAGTGTTTGAGATGAGTGCAATTGTGCGGTAGTTTGAACGTTCTTTGGCATTGCCTTTCTTTGGGATTGGAATGAAAACTGACCTTTTCCAGTCCTGTGGCCACTGCTGGGTTTGTCAAATTTGCTGGCATATTGAGTGCAGCACTTTCACAGCATCATCTTTTAGTATTTGAAGTAGCTCAACTGAATTCCATCACCTCCACTAGTTTTATTCATGGTGATGCTTCCTAAGGCCCACTTGACTTTGCATTCCAGGATGTCTGGCTCTAGGTGAGTGATCACAGCATCGTGGTTATATGGGTAATGAGGGTCTTTTTTTTATAGTTCTTCTGTGTATTCTTGTCATCTCTTCTTAATATCTTCTACTTCCATTAGGTCCGTAACATTTCTGTCCTTTGTTGAGCCCATCTTTGCATGAAATGTTCCCTTGGTATCACTAATTTTCTTGAAGAGATTTCTAGTCTTTCCCATTCCATTGTTTTCTCCTGTTTCTTTGCACTGATCACTGAGAAAGGCTTTCTTATCTCTCCTTGCTATTCTTTGGAACTCTGCATTAAAATGGGAATATCTTTCCTTTTCTCCTTTGTCTTTTGCTTCCTTTCTTTTCTCAGCTATTTGTAAGGCCTCCTCAGACAACCATTTTGCTTTTTTGCATTTCTTTTCCACGGGGATGGTCTTGATCCCTGCCTCCTATACAATGTCATGAACCTCCAACCATAGTTCATCAGGTACTCTGCCTATCAGACGTAATCCCTTGAATCTATTTGTCACTTCCACTGTATAATCGTAAGGGATTTGATTTAGGTCATACCTGAATGGTCTAGTGGTTTGCCCTACTTTCTTCAACTTAAGTCTGAACTTGGCAATATGGAGTTCAAGATCTGAGCCACAGTCAGCTCCCAGTCTTGTTTTTGCTGACTGTATAGAGCATTTCCATCTTTGGCTGCAAAGAATATAATCAATCTGATTTCTGAGTTGACCATCTGGTGATGTCCATGTGCAGAGTCCTGTCTTGTGTCTTTGGAAGAGGGTCTTTGCTATGACCAGTGCGTTCTCTCGGAAAAACTCTGTTAGCCTTTGCCCTGCCTCATTGTGGACTCCAAGGCCAAATTTACCTGTTACTCCAGATATCTCTTGACTGCCTACTTTTGCATTCCAGTCCCTTATAATGAAAAGGACATCTTTTTTTGGGTGTTAGTTCTAAAAGTTCTTGTGGGTCTTCATAAAACCACAGCTTCAGCTGTTTCAGCATTACTGATTTGGCATAGACCTGGATTACTGTGATATTGAATGATTTGCCTTCATGTATGAGACAGTGCAAAGATATTATTAAAACACTTCTTCCACCTTTGAATTTGGTTCACTTCAGTTCAGTCACTCAGTCATGGCTGACTCTTTGCGACCCCATGGACCACAGCACACCAGGCTTCCCTGTCCATTACCGACTCCCAGAGCTTGCTCAAACTCATATCCATCGAGTCAGTGATACCATCCAGTTATCTCATCCTCTGTCGTCCCCTTCTCTTCCTGCCTTCAATCTTTCCCAGGATCAGAGTCTTTTCTAAGGGGCAGTTCTTCACATCAGGTGGCCAAGGTATTGGAGCTTCTACTTCAGCTCGGTCCTTCCAATGAATATTCAGGATTGATTTCCTTTCAATTGACTGGTTTCATCTCCTTCCCACCCAAGGGACTTTGAAGAGTCTTCTCCAACACTACAGTTCAAGCATCAATTCTTTGGCACTTAGCTTTCTTTATAAATATGCTCAATTAATCAATAAGTTTCTCTTTGGTCATGACACAATGCATGTGGGATCTTAGTTCCTTGAGCAGGGTTGAACCTGGGCCCTAGCAGTGAAAGTGCAGAATCCTAACCTTTGGACTGCCAGGAAATTCCATAACCTATAAATCTTAATGCAAGTATACCACATATAAAGTGAAGTTTATGTCACATTATGGAGACATAAATGCCAAAAGCAGAGTGATTCCTCACTCCCTGCAAGGAGTGTGACAGCATTAAATATGGCATATGGTCAAGATGATGCTACCAAATGTATGAGATTACCTATATTTTGAATCTCCAGGGAGGCTGGGCATTGAGGAGCACACATTCACTCTTTCCAGATAGAAAGATTGCAGGAGATCACCTGACCCTACTCACCTGTCTGCGAGAACCTCACCCTATCCTCCTTCTCTGGGGGCACTTCCTCCTCACTCTGCTGAGAGGCAGGAGGAGTTCCAGGCACTGGTACCTCTTCAACATCATCGTAATTTTCAGCAGGGACATCAGTCCTCTGATCTGGGGGTTCCAAGAGCAGACAAGGGAGTGTATGAAACCACAGTAAGTGAGTTGGTCTAGGGAATACCTAAGATACCTTCTGACCCAGAGTTTCTGAGTTTCTGAATAGAGGCACCAGTCACTTCTTGTTTCAAAAGACTTTTTTTCTCTAAGACCATGTTTCATTTTGATGTGTCCATAAGCCAAAACAGGATTTTACATATCTTAATATTATCTGGTGGAAACTACGTATCTCAAAGCAACTCTTCCACCACTGAGCATTGCTAAAGTACTTTGAAAAATTGAGCTTTACAGATGTTATTTTTTTAAAACATTGTGTGCCTGTTGTGATTCCAGACACAGAGAGAGCAGCCCCGACGTGAGAAATCCCAGAACAGCTGGAGAAAGAGAAGGAAGAACAACATCTGGACACAAGGGATGCCTCTGGTTCATCACAAGAAAGCCATTCCCCTTAAATCTCCTCTCTATGAGGGAAACACTCCTTCCCCAAAGTCCAACCAAGGCAGGTCCACCTCTATTTCCTGGAGTGGATCTGTAGTCACTGTTTTTCTCACCATCTCTGCTGTAATACGGCCGTTTAGTCAGTGAGTCATCTGACAGGAAGCCTCATGTGGAGACAAACATCACACAACACACAGAATGACCCTCCCCACACCCATGGGATCTGTGTTAAGGCTGAGAAGGGACAGGCCTGGCTTCTGCAGTGTAGACAGAGGCTGGGAGATCACGGGGCTCTGAGAGGCCATCCTGCCTCTTTGGAGGAACTGTCTCTGTGAGATTGGGGCTCACATGAGGTCTGCACATGCTGAGAAGATGCGCACAGCAAGTGGGTGTGACAACCAGAGGCCCCAGGAGGGCAGACAGAGACACTCACCTGGGCTGCCCAGACCTTCCTTCGGTGTCACAAGGTAATTGAGCTCCTCATACACAGCTTCAGCAAGAGCATCTTCATAGCTGGATAAGGCTGAGAGATTCCCCAGCAGGTAAGAGAAGCCGCCCCAGACACCCTGGTCCAGCATACCCACCCTTCCTCTCCCTGGTGCTCACACGGGGGCTGCCAGGACCTCAGCATCATCTCCCACCCCGTGCAACATGTCAGAACCTTCTCCCCTCGTCTGATCCTGAATACAGCTCAGTGCCAACTCTGTCTGATCTCACAGGAGAGGTCATGATTTATGAGAGTTCACACCCCAGTCCTCTGTTTACTCAGCCCTGAGAGCTCAGCACGGAGCACATGGAGTCTGCAGACTCAGAACAGAGACCTGGCCAGGCTCCCCTCCTCACACCCACCCCATCTCCTGCCTGCACACACTCTCCCTGGGCCCCAGTCCCCCCTGCAGCCCACCTCTGCGCTCTGCTCTCCATCTGAGCAGCTGAGTCACCAGGATGACGAGGACAAGGAAGAGAAGGGCCCCCAGGATGAGGCAGAGGACCCCAGGCAGGGAGAAGATGCCAGGCAAAGGATTTGAGGTTGTTCTGGTCCCTAAGGAGAACAGGGAAAAGGGCTGGAGATAGTCTTGGGCACAGAGAAATCCCCTGTGTCAGCATTTTCAGGAGCTCCAGACAATGGTATCCCAGCCTCAGACAGTGTCAGGGCTCCCCCTGGTCTCCTCCTCAGACAAGTCAACTCCACTCTGGCCAGTGTGGCCCCGAGGCAGAGGCGGGGATTGTCAGGGAGCTGCCCTGCCGAGACAGCCTCTGAGGACCCAGCTCATCCCTTCTCCTTGGGCTTCAGGAGACAAAGCATCAAACAGTCCAGGGACCTGCACCTCACTGATGAGGAGCAACACTGAGGGGCAGGTAGAAGTTTCTTAGATTTTACAACATGGGAACCCGACTTCCTTGGATCCGGGGCATGAGAACCTTTGACCCTGGGCATCAAGGCAGGGGATTTCCCCAGTAATGCCCTGGCTCCTCCCCAGCAGCCACAGCTCCTCAGACTCTTTCCTCTCCTGAGCTGTCAGGGAGCCCACAGAGCAGGCCCCCAGTATTTAAGTATTCTCTCCTGCCCATGCATGGGTCACAGTACCTGCTGTAGTCGCGGGCAATGTTGTCCTTACACCTAAAGAGAAAAACAGCAGTGTTGGGAAAGGGAATTGGCCAGAAAGCAGGGCAAACCATTTTTCCCTCCTGAGCCTGAAATCACCCCTCAGTCTTCACAACACCAGGTTCCAGTCCTCCCAGCTCCCCGGTCCTAGATCAGAGCCCCAGCACCCGGACACTCTTTGAACACAAACTCCCCACCACCCCTGGCCCAGTCCACTGCCCCCGCGCTGCCCCAGCTCACCCAGGGCGGACCCCGAGCCCCTCACTCACCAGAGCACCTCACACCAGCATCCTCCTCGTGCTTGCAGTCGCTCTGCCCCCAGGGCTCCGCAGCACAGTCCCACAGGGAGGACTCCCGGCCCCCGCACCGCACCTCGTCCAGCCAGATGCTCCCGTTTCCAGGGCCAAACGCCGCGGCCCACACTGCTTCCAGGGCCGGGCCACAGCCCAGCTGCTGACACACCACCTCGGCCTCTGCCAGGCTCCAGGAGTCATCGCACACGGTGCCCCAGGAGCCGCTGTGCCAGACCTCCACCCGCCCAGAGCACTAACAGTCTCCTCCCCTGAGCCGGAGCTTCTCTCTGTCTGAAAAGGCAGCAGCCCCTCCTGTGACTCCCCTGGTGGGAGGAAGGAGCCCCTGGGGCCCTGGGGAGGGGGCAGGGCTGACGTACCTGTGCAGGGGGCAGCAGCTGGGCAGCTCTTGGGGCTTCTTCCTGCAAACAGCAGGGAAACAGTGGATCAGGGACAGCTGGGGACAAGTAGTCTTGCCCCAACATAAGATTATCTAAGGTCTGACAGTGCAAAGGACACATGAAAACACAGGTTCATTATCTCCTGGGCTGAAACATTCACTGAATCTGATCACCAGCTGAAATTACTTTAAATATTTACTTGTTAATCAGTCTTCACATTCCCACAGCAAATATAAACACAGACATCTACGGATGTACACACACTCCTCTGAATGAAAGTTCCATTAGAGGAAGGACCTTGTATATCTTATATATGCCATGTTTCTGTTGTCAGGACAGTGCCTGCACATTGTATGCACTAATTCAACAAATATCTATGGAAAACCATTTCTAAATACCAGATAAGAGCTGGATAAATATTTATTAAATGAATAAATAGACAAATAAAATTCAATGAAATAAAATTTGTTTTTCTTAAATTCACACTAATCAGTGAAATAGTAAATCAAATATACATTAATGGTAATAGTCTATGGTAATAGTTCATATTAAAAATAATCAGTCCAGAAGTACAGAGTCAATTTATATTCAAAATCTCATGTACATAATTTTAATGGAAAATTATTAGATAGATTATAAACTACTCTTACCTATTATTCAGTGTGACAAGTGGGCAAGTAAAGACTACTGTTGTAAAAGGAAACTCTCTTTTTAAAATTTATTTTTAATTGGAAGATAATTGCTCCACAATGTAGTGTTGGTTATGTGTGTGTGTGTGTTAGTTGCTCACTCATGTCCAACTCTTTGTGATCCCACGGACTGCAGCCCACCAGGCTCCTCTGTCCATAGGATTTTCCAGACAAGAATACTGGAGTGGATTGCTATTCCCTTCTCCACTGGATCTTCCCTAACCAGGGATCAAACCCAGGTCTCCCACACTGCAGGCATTTTCTTTGCTCTCTGAGCCACCCGAAAAGTCACCAGAAAAGTAGTGTTGGTTAGGAATCTCTTAAAAAGAGATTTCCTTTCCTGTATACGTACAGGAAAGACTTAGTAGAATTCTGAGAAGATATATGTACACACATATGTACACACTGAGTAAGCCAGAAATTTTTGCAATAGTCAAAAAAAGCCTACTGAGAAAATTTGTATTTTACATTTTTTTAAAGAATACATACAACTTGCCAATAGGTACATGAAAACATGCTCAACACTACTAATCATCAGAAAATACAAATCAAAACCACAATGAGATATCACCTCATATCCTCTGGAAAGGCTTTTATCGAAAAGAACCGATAACAGGAGTTGAGGAGAATATGAAGAGACAGGAAAGCTTTTGCACAGTTAGAGGGAATGTAAGTTGATGCAGCCCCTATGGAAACAGTATTGAGGTGCATCAAAAATTAAAAATAGAACTGCCATATGATTTAGGAATTTCACTTTGGAGTATTTCTCTAAAGGAAACAAACACACTAACTTGAAAACCCAATGTTCACTGCAGCAACATATGTTCAGTTGCTAGGTTGTGTCTGACTCTTTGCAACCCCATGGACTGCAGCACATCAGGCTCCTCTGTCCTTCACTATATCCAAAAGTTAGCTCAAATTCATGCCCACTGAACTGGTGATGCTAACTATCTCATCCTCTGTGGCCCCCTTCTCCTTTTGCCTTCAGTCTTTCCCAGCATCAGGGTCTTTTCCAATGAGTTAGCTCTTCTCATCAAGTGGCCAAAGTATTGTAGCTTCAGCTTCAGCATCAGTCCTTCCAATGAATATTCAGGGCTGATTTCCTTTAGGATTGATTGCTTTGATCTCCTTGCTGCCCAAATGACTCTCAGTTCAATTGTGGCATCCAAGCACCACAATTCAAAAGAATCAACTCTTTGGCATTTAGCTTCTTCTATAACCCAGCTCTCACGGCCAGATACGACTACTGGAAAAAATATAGCTTTGAATATACGGACCTTTGTCAGCAAAGTGATGTCTCTGCTTTTTAATACTCTATCTAGTTTTGTCACAGAGGAGCAAGCCTCTTTTAATCTCATGGCTGCAATCACCGTCGGCAGTGATTTGGGAGTCCAAGAAAAGAAAATCTGTCACTGTTTCCACTTTCTCCCCTTTTATTTCCCATGAAGTGCTGATGATCTTAGTTTTCAGAATGTTGAATGTTGAGCTGTAAGCCAGCTTTTTCACTCTCCTCTTTCACCCTCAACAAGAGGCTCTTCAATTCCTCTTCACTTTCTGCCATTAGAGTGGTATCATCTGTGGATCTGAGGTTGTTGATATTTCTCACAGCAATCTTGATTCCAGCTTGTGATTCTTCCAGCCAGGCATTTCCTATGATGTTCTCTGCATATAAGTTAAATAAGCAGGGTGACAATATACAACCTTGACGAACTCTTTTCCCAATTTGGAACCGCTCTGTTGTTTCATGTCCAGTTCCAACTGCTGCTTTTTGACCTGCATACAGGTTTCTCATGAGGCAGGTAGGGTGTCTGGTATTCTCGTCTCTTTAAGAATTTTCCACAATTCATTGTGATCCACAAGGTCATAGGCTTTATATAGTCGAAGCAGATGTTTTTCTGAAATTCTCTTGCTTACTCTATGATCCAACAAATGTTGGCAATTTGATCTCTGGTTTCTCTGCCTTTTCTAAACCCAGCTTGTAAATCTTGGAAGTTCTCAGTTCACTTAGTGCTGAAGCCTAGCTTGAAAGACTTTGAGCATAACTTTGCTAGCATGTAAAATGCACACAGATGTGCGGTAGTTTGACCATTCATTGGCATTCCCCTTCTTTGAGACTTCAATGAAAACCAACCTTCTTTAGTCCTGTGGACACTGATGAATCTTCCAAATTTGCTGACGTTTTAACTGGAGCACTTTAACAGTATTACCTTTTAGTATGTTATAGCAATATATATGAGTCAAACAATGTAAGTCTTCACTGAGGAAAGAATAAAGAAAATGCAATATAGACATATATCCACTCATAAAAAAGAAGAAAATCTTGCCAGTTTCAACAACATGGATGGACCTTGAGGGCATTATGCTAAGTGAAACAAATCAGACAGAGAAAGAAAAATACCATATAATCTCATTTATATGTATAATCTTAAAACAAAAAGCAAGTTCAGAGATGCTGAGTAGTTGGTGGCTGCCAGAGGTGGGGGATTTGGTGTGGGCAAAGGTAATCAAAAGGTATAAATTTGTATTATAAAATTAATAGGTGAAGAGATACAGTAAGGTGACTACAGTGAATAGTGTATTGTCTATTTGAAAGATGGTGAGAAAATACATCTTAAACATTCTCATCATGTAAGAAAAATATTTAACTATATGTATGGATATATATATAGATATAGGTATAACTAGACTTACTGTAGTGATCATTTACCAATACACACAAACATATAAGCATTCTGTTGTACACAGCAAAAAATATAATGTTGTATCAATTATATCAATTAAAAATTTTTATTAAAGCAAGTTTGGAACATGTAGATTAAATTAGCTCCATCCAAACTTCATTTTATAAACTCAACTTAATTCACTTAGATTTTAAAATATCAAATCTCACTAATAACATCCTACAGAATTGGGACAAACACATAAACAGACATGAGTCACCTGCACATGTGATGTAGGCTTCCTCCTTTGGAGAGCATGAACTGTATTTCCATGGGCCAGAAGGACACTGCCAGAGAGAGGTATCCGTTTTCCGACACTGAATCAAATCTACCCACCGGGGTCTAGAACCTTCCCTGAGACCAACAGACGTGTTGAGATTTCCACTGTCCCCACAGCCAAGCTGTCTGCAGATGATGGACACGGTGACCTCATCCATGGGGCTTCGGCAGACACTGCCCCAGGTCCCGTTGTAGAAAACTTCCAGCCACCCAGCACACTGCTGGTCCTCGCTCACCATCCTGAGGGCCAGGAACTCTGAGATTGAAATGGAGAAGACAGGACACAGTGAGCACTGCACTCAGTGCTCCGGGTTTTCCTCTCTCCCCCAAATTGTGAACAACATCTGTGACCCAGCTGAGGAAGTAAATCCACTAGATGACTAGAGTGAAACTTGTCTCCTTTTTACTTGACTTTGTCCATTTGTGTCTGTATTTTTAAATATTTCTACCACCATGATGTAGTGGATACGAACTGTGAGGAAGACCAGCCTGGACACTTGCAGGGAGACGGAGCTGACTCCTGCTTCCTGACAAAACATCTAAAGAGTGTGTGAAAGGGATGTGATGTGGACAGTGTGGAGGCAGATAGAAAATGGACCTGTGACTGTTTCCTTATCTGGCAAAGGGGATTTTACAGATGTGATTAAGGTAAGGACCTTGAGATTAACCTGAAATATGGTGGATTAACCAGATGAGCACAGTCTAATCACATTCTTAGACTCACTATCCTTTAAAGTGGAATCCTTTTCCTCGTGCTGGCTAGAGGAAGATGTGAATATGGATAATGGTTAGAGAGGTGGAGCATTGCTGGTCTGATGATGAACAGAATGGGGTTATGAGTGAAGCAAGGCAGGCAGTTTCTAGAAGCTTGAAAAGACAGGAAACAGTTTCTTTCCCAAAGGCTCAAAAGTGATGTGGCCCTGCTGAAACTTTTATCACAGTCCAGTGAGATCCCTGCTGGACATCTAAGCTACAAAAGCATAAAGAAATAAATATATTGCTTTCAACCATTAACAATGTGGCAATTTGTTATAGAACAAACGAAAACTAACACAGTGGCTTTAAGACTTCTCTACCATATGTACCAGAAGGGTGAGCCCTGATTTCAAGGAAAACTGTGAGAAAAGGCTCTGCCAGGAAACCCTACTGAGAAGAAAGGACCAGAATCTCAGCTGCTGCAGGAGGCAGTGAAAGGACCTCGTCTTCACGTCTGCTGGAAAGACGCGCTCCATGGGAGGAAGCCTCCTCCTCTGGTCCTTTCAGCATCTCTCCCTCAGGGCTCAGACTCCGTCCTCCAGAGCCCCACCCCTCCCCCAGCCTGTGGACAGTGTGCAGTGCGGACCTGAGCAGATGACCCCCGCGTCCTCCTTGTGTCTGCAGTCGTGCCGCCCCCAGCCCCGGGAAGGGCACCTCCACACGTGGGACTCATTTCCTGTGCAGTTCAGGTCGTCCAGCCAGATGGACCCTGACCCTGCCCCGAAGTGAGCAGACCCCGTGGCATTGAGGGCTTCTCCACAGCCCAGCTGTCTGCACACCACGCGGGCATCGTCCAGGTCCCAGCCGTCATCACAGATGGTGCCCCAGGAGCCCTGGTCAAGGATCTCCACTCTCCCGGCGCAGGGACCGCCCCCGTCCACCAGGCGGAGCTGTCTGCTGCCTGAGGAGAGAGAAATGGGACAATGGGGCGGTGACCTGGGGAATGAAAAGGGTCTTCTGTCCTGTGGAACCCTCACCTGAGCAGTAGGGGGCGCTCTCCTCTGAGGCCGCAGACCCTGCTGGTTCAGACACGGAGTCGTTGCACTGGGGCAGCACCTGGGTCTGGTTTCCTGCAGAAACAGCAATGATCAGAAGTCTGGAAGGGTTGAAGAACAGGAAACTGAATTAAGGGAAATAATGACCTAGTGATGGAGCCTAAGGTGAAAGCAGTGACCCGGTAGTAAAGTTATCATGCTCTTAGTGTTCACCTTCTCCCTGGAGAGTTCTGCTTCTGACAGTACCACAATTTCTGTTTTAGCGCCAGTGTCCTTGTAAGAATGAGTTAAGTAAGTTGTTGTATCCCTAAATTTATCCCTGTGCTGTGATTAGCTGCTCAGGCATGTCCGGCTCTCTGCAACCCCTTGGACTATAGCCCACCAGTCTCCTCTAGCCATAGGATTTTTCAGGCAAGAATACTGGAGTGGGTTGCCATGCCCTCCTCCAGGGGATCTTCCCAACCCAGGGATCAAACCCAGGTCTTCCACACCACAGGCAGATTCTTTACCACCTGAGTCACAGAGAAACCGAAATCTATTCCTAAGTAAAAGCAAAATAACATTCTTTCTGAAGGAGTTCTACAGTTTCTTCAATGTCTATCTTTAAAACAAACACTTGAATAAAATAGATCTCATTAAAAATGGAAAGGAAAAAGGAGACATTAGAAAGAATTCCCAGGGTTTTCAGCTACTAGAATTACCTGACAGAGAATATAAATAGCCACGGTTAAAGTGCTTATGGAATTAATTGACAAAATGTGTACCTTTGCAGAGAAATGGTAACAAAAACAAAATACTTCTAGAGCTGAAAAATTTGTTAGCTGCAATTAAGAACTAAAGAATAAGTGTAGCTACACATTAGCTCAGCATAAAGTAGAAACATCAAAATGCAAAATCAGAGGATATTTTTCAATTTAGAAATTCAGGCCACATAGCAAGAGTTCTGGTTATATTGTTGTATAGCAGTTTTTCCAAAAATCCTTGGTTCAGTTCAGTTCAGTCCCTCAGTCATGTCCAACTCTTTGTGACCCAATTAACTGAAGCTTGCCAGGTTTCCCTGTTCATCACCAACTCCTGGAGTTTGCTCAAAGTCATGTCCAACAAGTCGGTCATGGATGAGATGGACCATCTCATCCTCTGTGATCCCCTTCTTCTCTCACCCTCAATCTTTCCTAGTGTCTTTTCCAATGAGTCAGTTCTTGGCATCAGGGGCCAGAGTACTGGAGTTTCAGCTTCAGTACCAGTCCTTCCAATGAATATTCAGGACTGATTTCCATTAGAATCCACTGGTTTGATCTCCTTGCATTCCAGGAGACTCTCAAGAGTCTTCTCCAACACGACAGTTCAAAAGTATCAAATCTTCAGAGCTCAATTTTCTTTATGGTCCAACTCTTACATCTATACATAACTACTGGAAGAATCACAGCTTTGACCAGATGGACCTTTGTCAGCAAAGTAATGTCTCTATTTTTTAATATGTTGTCTAGATTGGTCATAGCTTTTCTTCCAAGGAGCAAGCATAATTTAATTTCATGGCTGCAGTCACCATCTGCAGTGGTTTTGGAGCCCAAGAAAATAAAGTCTGTCACTCTTTCCATTGTTTCGCCATCTATTTGCCATGAAGTGATGGGACCAGATGCCACAATCTTAGTTTTCTGAATGTTGGGTTTTAAGCCAGTGTTTTCACTCTCCTCTTTCACTTTCATCAAGAGGCTCTTCAGTTCCTGTTAACTTTCTGCCGTAAATGTGGTATCATCCGCATATTTGAGGTTATTGATATTTCTCCTGACAGTCTTGATTCTAGCTTGTGCTTCGTCCAGCCCAGCATTTTGCATGATGTACTCTGCATATAAGTTAAATAAGCAGAGTGACAATATACAGCCTTGATGTACTCCTTTCCCAATTTGGAAATAGTCTGTTGTTCCATGTCCAATTCTAACTATTGCTTCTTGACCTGCATACATATTTATCAGGAGGTAGGTAAGGTGGTCTGGTATTCTCATTTCTTGACGAATTTTCCACAGTTTGTTGTGACCCACATAGTCAAAGTTTGGCGTAGTCAATAATGCAGAAGTAGATGTTTTTCTGGAACTCTTTTGCTTTTTCTGTGATCCAACAGATGTTGACAATTTCATCAGTATGAAAAGGCAAAACTTAGTAGTTGAAGAAAAAAATATGTACTTCATTTTGCTTATGACTTTGAGTCATTAATCAGGAAGAAACTCAGTTTGGCAGTCTGTCAGTGGGGTCTTTCAGAGCTGCAATTAGATCTCACTTGGAGCTGAAGTCATTTAAAGACTTGACTGAACTCTGGTTCTGTAAGGAAATTCCCAAAAGTGTCCTAAGGGTAAAGGAACATCATGTCTTCAACTTAATTAAAAAAGAATTTACATATTTAAGAATAAATGCGGCAGAAGGGGAATTGAGAAGGAAAGGCACTCACACACACACACACACACACAGATTAAAGGAAAATATTGATACTAACATTTAGAAACGCACATAAATATCACAAGGGCATTTTTATATTGTATTCCAAACATTTTTATGTCTCAGCATACATCAAAATTTGAAGAATTAAAAGATGAAAACAAGTCAAAGAGAATTCATTGCCAGGACACTCATAAAAATACTCATAACATCAAAAATAAAATATCTAGGAGAAATCCTAGTAAAAGATGGGCAAAATCTCTGAGAGAAATTCAGGATCTAACCGAATGGAGGGATGTATTATGTCAATGATTTGGAAAACTCAACATTGTCAGTGTCAATCATTCTCAAATGTCTATGTCTACTCTCAAATTTTTAAATCTAATCTCAATGAAAATACCCTTAAGCTTTTCTTCTGGTGAAAATGACAAGTTGATTTCTAAATTCATACAAAATACAAGCAACCAAGAATGACCAACACAGTTGGTAAGAAAAGCAACGATGTTAGGAGAGTGAATGTAAAGTAACTCTTGTAAGTTAAAATTATTCAGACTTACTACAAAGTTTGAAACTCAGGGAGATAGTAAAGGACAGGGAAGCCTGGTGTGATATAGTCCACCAGGTCACAAAGATTCAGACTTGACTTAGCCATTGAACAACAACAACTACAAAGTTATGATAGTTAAGAAAATGCAGTATTAATGCCAGGATAAACACATGATAACATGGAACAGAATAGAGAGTCTCAAAAAAGACAGACATTCTTGCCCTTCTGCTTATGATGAAGGCAGTACTGCTGTGGGGAAAAGAGTCTTCAAAAAAAGATTCTGAGTCAGTTGGATGTCCATATGAAACCTGACCCTTGTCTTACACAGATATCAACCGCAGAAGGAATGCACAATAATATGCAAGAGAAAAATAATAATGTTTTTGTAAGATACTCTTAGAGAGTGTTTTTACGATCTTGGAGTAGGCAAAATTCTTTTTTAAAGGATATAAGAAGCATTAAACGTACAGAAAAAAGTCAGTAAATGTATTTATATAAGATTAAGAAATGAGTTCATCAAAGAACATCATTTGATTAAGAAAATGAAAATAAAAGGCCAAGGGTTAAACATGGAAAATAAGTAATACATATTTGCATGCAAAGACATTGTCATGATAAGTTGTAGTATCATATAAATAACCCAGATTTATACTGTCAGTAGAGTGGATCAACACATGGCCATCTGTTCATTCAAAGCATACTCTACAGTAAAAAAAAAAAAAAAAAAAGTGCTACAATAAACAACATCATGTGTGAATCCCAAACATAATTTGAGTCTACAAAATTAGATACAAAAGATGAAATATACTGCATCATTTTAAATAAAGTTCAAACATTGATAAAACTCTCTTTGTTAAAAGAAATTAGCTAAGTGATCGTCCCTTTAGAGGAGGGAAGACACAGTTACTAGGGACAATAGTGACTGGTGCTGGGGACAATGTCTTTGTCCCTCCGGATTAGAGTACATACTGAGGTCTATACTTACTGCTCCTACATTATTTTCCATGATTTTATGTAAGCAGGATGTTGCTTAAAAATATATTATTCAACTTCACACTTCTTGCCCTGGGCTGAAAATGGAATGAACAATGAGAAGATCCATATTTCACCACAAAATATCTGACTTTGAAGCCCGTTTAACCTCATTCTATGTTCTTGGAGACATTTCACTCCAGGGGCATCCTGAGTACCAGTAGCTCTTCCCTCTCTCTTACCTGAGCAGATCACAGAGGCTGTGTTGCCATGGGAACAGTCAGGCCCACCCAGGACAGTCACAGGGCAACTCCACAGGAAGGACTCCGCCCCTGAGCAGTGAAATCGGGATGTTAAGATCTGATCTCCTCCTTTCACCAAGTGTGGTCCTCTGGGGGTGGAGATGGTGACTCCACAGCCGAGCTGACGACAGACAACATTGGCGTTGGCCAGACTCCAGTGGGAGGCACAGAGCGCTCTCCATCGTCCAGAAATGTTCATCTCCACCTGCCCCTCACACTGAGAGGAGCCGTTTGTCATGAGCCAGACTTCTGAGTACGCTGGTAGAGGAAGACAGAGTTTCAGTAAAATCGCATGAACAGGGTGTTCACAGAGATGAAAGGCCTGACCTGCATCTCACCTGAACAGACAACCTGAGCAGCTCCACTTTGGTGGCACGTGCCCCCTGGACAGGGCACTCTGGGGCAGACCTGGAGCTCAGGCTCCTCCCCCTCACACCTGAACTCTTCAGCCCAGACCTGGCCTTCGGACTCTCTGAAGGGCACGTGTCCCATCACAGACACAGCCTTCCCGCAGCCCAGCTCTGCACAGATGACCTGGGCAGTGGGGAGTGTGAAGTTCCCATCAGACACTGGGGTCCAGGCTTCTCCAGAATGCACTTCTACTCACCCTGCGCAGGGTCCATCCCCTCCAGCCAGACGTACAAATCCTAAGAGGAAACAGCAACAAAACCAGCTAGTGTTCGTGGCACTGACTTGGCAACTGGAAACCACACCTCACAGACAGTGGAGTGAAAGTTTTTCTTTTTAGGATTGGAGCATGAAGAGAGTCTTTGACAGTTATTGTCATAATTGAATTTTCATGAGCAGCTTTCTGAAGAGAAATCCAGAAGGATTACAAGGTCAGTTTGGAATGGTTGAATCCTAAGAACATACACTTTGAGACTGGTTAGAAATGTGAATTCTTTGGTCTAGGAGCCTGGAAACTACAGAGCCCAATTCATATCATTGGAATGGCTGAATACTGGAAATATGTTTTGGCATTGGTTGGAGAAATGAATTTCTCATTTAGCAGTCTAGGGCCTATATACAGATCCAAGGACACTGTATAATATTCAGGCACTTAAACTTGAATGTAGAGATATGCAGAACAGAACCCACCCAAAGGGACATGGGTTATGAGATTAGAGACCTAGCATCCAGACAAGCTTAGAAAGCTTTCGTGGGATTTGTGGGTCTAATATTCTGACCGGTTTTCTCTCCCAGGAGCTAGTCCTCAAGTGACTTAGGCTAGGGAAAGTCCTGAGGCTGGATCCATGAGGGCATGCCAACCTGTAGACGGGTGATGGCTCCAGAGAAGAAATATGGACACTATCACTAATTCACGTTTATGTCATCACATCTTGTCTTTCTGATACTTTTTCATGCCAAAATATTCCATGAATTCCTTCAGTGACCTCAGCGGGAAAGAAAATGAGTTAAGAAAACCCAGAGAGGCATAAAGAGAGAGTCCCAGTCATCTCTCTTGAAATACTAGGATTCGTCAAAGAATCTGGGGGAGAGTGTGCTCTCAGTCAATGTTTACCGGACAGCTGAGTTTCCAGATCGTCTCCTATTAATGGTTTTTCTTCTCAAACAGGACTCGTAGAAAATGCTAAGGGCTGAAAATAAATGATTTTAATACTATCATTGTACTAATTCTAACCACAGAAAAATGTGCATTCTTTTCAAGTTCACATAGAATATTCTCCAGGCTAGGGTACAAATAAGTCTTAACAAATTCAAAAATATTAAAAATAATTTCAAGCATCTTTCATGACCATAATGGAATGGAACTAAAATTCAATAATGATCAGAAAACAGGAATTCATGAATATATAAAAATTAAACCACACACTCATATTTTAAGATTGTTTTCCTATTTCTATAAAGAATGCTATTGGGATTTAGATAGGAATTGCATTAAATCTGTAGATCACTTTGAGAAGTACAGGCATTTTTACAATATTGATTATTTCAGGCCAGAAACACAGAATGACTTTCCATTGATCATATTGTCTTTAATTTCTTTCATGAATGTTTTACAATTCTAAAAGAAGATGGCATGTTGCCAAAAAGAAGAAGGAAGAAGGAGGAGAAGGAAGAAGTGACCAAACAAGCCATAATTTGGAGCCTCAATTTGAAAAAGTCTCAATATGGATGAAACATGTAAATATTTGTGGCAAACACTTGTTGAATAGGTTGTTAGCATATTACATCACCCTCTGCTCCTCTCATCTACTACCTAAGCTGCTATCCTTTCTCATTTCTCCCACTTTAGACAAGCAAACACCATTTTAAAAGATACAGATGGATGGGAAAAAAATCAGAAAGGGTAGCTACTGCTGAAGGAGTAGGATGTAGGTGGGGCATATGGCAGGCAGGGTGGGATCAAGGAAGTTTTGAAATTAAAGGAGGAAAACCAAAATAAAAGTTCATCATTTGGTCATCAAAGGAACACATTTTGAACTGAATGAAGATAACCCAATGAAAAGACTTTATCTAATTCATCAAGGATGATTCCCTGATTTCTGGGTGTGTTCTGGTTGTTTATTTCTAAAGTTCTTCCTGGTAAAGGACTGTTTAGTGATGCCCAACATCCAACCAAAAAAATTATTAGAATTTCCAAAAGAGAGAAATTTAACCCATAACACATTTTTAACAAGCAATCATTTAAAGTAGGTTAAGAAATTACAGAAATGATTGAATTGGCTGAAGAGCTCCTTAAACTCCTGATATCAATATGCTTAATGAAGCATAAAAATAAACAGGGAGAAAAACTAGGAAAAATAAACAAATGAGATTTCTGAAACTGAATAATAAAGTATTGGGAAGAACAATTATTTGGATTAATTACACAAGAGACTAGACATTGCAGAATGAAAGAATTGGGAAGTGAAACACAGCAGTAGAGACTATCTAAACTGAACCAAAGAGAGTAAAAAGGCAGAAAAATTTGAATGGAAACTCAATGGCATGTGGGATAATATCAAAATATATAAAAAATGTGTATTTGGAGATTCAGAATAAGGGATGTGCAGGCAAATGTTAAGAAAAGATGTATGAAATTTTCCTAAATTTATTGAAAACTGTAAACCCACTCACCCAAAAAGCTAAACAAAACCCAAACAAGATAATGAAACCATTCTCAGAAAACTTGACAATGTAATTACTGAAATTCAACAAACTAAACAAAAATATCTTAAGAGCAGCAAGGAAAGTTTGACACATTATATACAGGAAACAAAAGGATAAGTATTATTTACTGACTTTGTTGGAGGTAATAGAAGTCAGATAACAATGTAAAAACATATGTAAAGTATTGGGGTTTGGCATTTGTTAACCTAGAATTTAATAACCTGTGAAAATACCTTTCAAAACTGAGTGAAAATTAAAAATGATTTCAGGTCAATGAAAGATGATAGAATTGGAGGCCACCAGACACACATTACACAAAACTGTCTCAGAAAGTTCTTCAAGCTAAGGGGAGATGACAGCAGAAGAAAACAGGGATCCTCTCAAAGCTGTAGAGACTGTGCTAAATGCTGATTCTCTATTAGAAGATTTAAGGCAAAAGTAGTAGCAACAAACTATAAGATTCATAATAAATTTATAAGTAGAGTATATGACAATGATAGCACTAATGACAAGAACAGGAAAGTGGAAGAAAAGTATAGTGACTGACATTGCATGTTGTGATATAATATCACTTCAAGGTAAAATGTAACTAAAGATTAATAATTCAACATTGGGCTTCCCAGGTGGTTCAGTGCTGAAGACTCCACCTGCCAATGCAGAAGATGTGGGATCCATCTGTGGTCTAGGAAGATCCCACATACCACGGAGCAACTAAGCCCATGCACAACAACTACTGAGCCTGTGCTCTAGAGCCCAGGGGCCATGACTAAAGAAGCTTGTGCACCCTAGAGCCTGTGCTCCAAAACAAGAGAGGCCACCGCAATGAGAAGCTCCTGGCTGCAACTAGAGAGTAGCCTCTGATCTCCACAACTAGAGAAAAGCCCATGCAGCAATGAAGACCCAGCACAGCAAAAAATAAAAATTATTTGAAGACTTAAAAACAGTTAAACATTATAATCACCTAAAAATCTGATACGATTAATAAACCAATAGAGTATTTAAACTAAAATGATAAAATACACTCGAAGATTAAAATAAGAACAAAGATATAACAAATAGCAGGCAAGTATATTTAAACTCAATTATATCAATAATTACATTAAATGTAAATCATTTAAGTACTCCAAATAAAAAACAAAATAATCAGACCAGATAAAATAAGAAAAAATAGTATACTGTCTACAAACATATATATGTTTAAATATAAACACGGAAACATACTAAAGAGGTAAAAATTACATACCATGAAAACACAAATCAGAGAAAACTGTATATAATATCTAAATTAATATCATACAAAGTCAGACTATAAGACAAAGAATGCATTCAGAGAGAAAGAAACATTTGTGATAATAAAATGCAAAATAAATTATATAGTATCAAAATTGGTGGGTTAAAAATAAAGTGATGCTTTAGAAGAAAATTTAGAACCTTGACATTTCCTTGATGACTATATAAGAAAAAAAATAGAAACAGAAGGAAAGGATCCAAGACTCCACCTCAAGAATCTACAAAAGCAACAGCAATCATAACTGAAAAAGAGGAATAAAACTGAGTATAGAAATCAATTAAGAAGAAAGCAAATATGCAATCAAGAAAATCAATAGAGTCCATGAATGATTCTCTTAAAAAGAACATTAACACTGATAATCTTCTAGCAAAACCAATTAAGAAAAAAGAGGGAACACATTAACAACACCAGTTACAAAAAGAGGAATATCATTGTAGATCTTCCCAACATCTAAAGATATGAGATATGAACCAGTGTTACTAATTTCAAAATTTTTTGTAAAATGGGCCAAGTCCTTGAAAACACATTACTTGTGAAACACAACTCACCAAAATCTGATACAAAAAAAAAAGAGAAAAATATGAGTAAACATATTTGTTAAATAGAATCCATATTATAAAAATTTTCCACTAAGAAAACTGCCAGCTACAAATGCTAGCACTTCCACAGAGCTCAGAAATGACTCCCGTAAGAGAAAGGAAAAGAGGGAGGGAAGGAATGAGGGCAGGAAGGAAGTGTAACACAGAGGCTGTGGTGAACCTCCGAATTAACCGGCATCTTTCCAACCCTCCCGTCCTGCAATCCTTGCATCTTCATCCCCTCACCATTTTGCACTTCAGTACTGTAGTTCTTGGTGGCTCAGAAGATAATCAAGACTCTGACTGCAATGCAGGAGACCCAAGTTTGATCTCTGGGTGAGGAATAATAAAGATCCCCTAGAGAAAGAAATGGCAGCCCACTCCAGTATTTTTGCCTGGAGAATCCTACGACCCATGGAGTTGCAAAGAGTAGGACAGGACTGAAGTAACTTGGAACACTTGCACCACGGTCCTTCACAATTTGTGTGTCCCCTTCCAAATCTTCCTCCTGAACCCCATGAAATCTCCTCATTATTTCAAACAAGCTTCTCTACATTCTTCTTGGGTCATTGTTTCTACTCTAGATTTCTCCTAAACATGGTACTTCACTTCCAACAATCCACTACTGAGGCTGAAATTTCTCTTCCATACCTGACTCCTAAGGTTGAGCAGAAGAAACTCCAAGAGTTCAATTTTGATTAAGATAATGAAAAGACATGCTATTCTAACCTTATCTCTGCTACATCACTACCACTTTGACTTATCTTCGCATCATTAAAACATGTCTGAAAATACGGAAAAGACAGACCAAGGGGAGGAAACTAGTAACAAAAAGAGAAATAGAAGGAACCTGGAACCATTCATAAAAATGTGAGAGCCTAAGTTAGAGCCACCTCATGTGAAGAGTTGACTCATTGAAAAAGACCCTGATGCTGGGAGGGATTGGGGGCAGGAGGAGAAGGGGACAACAGAGGATAAGATGGCTGGATGGCATCACTGACTTGGTGGACATGTGTTTGAGTAAACTCCGGGAGTTTGTGATTGACAGGGAGGCCTGGTGTGCTGTGATTCTTGGGGTCACAAAGAGTCGGACACGACTGAGTGGCTGAACTGAACTGAACTGACTGAAGTTAGAGCAATGGTAGTCAGGGATTACAAATCACAATTAGGGTTTAAATATCAGAGCACTTTCCAATTCTCTACTTTTAAGTGTCTCCTAACTGGAATTAATATCAAGACATCAATCTTCTTAGGATGATAACATTGGGAGTTCTAATTCCACACAAAGTTCCAACATCACACAGTCCATTTTCATCCAGATGCTGATTTATCAAAATAAGGTAGAGACACCTGTAGTGTTTCCACAAATTTATCTGCAGTTGGAACCATGATTAGGACATTGTGACAATGAGGAACGTTACTCGAGATGCCAGAAAACAGGTTTGTTTAAAACAAAAGTTTCTAACTAAAATTCAAATGCACCTTGAAAATAATTATTTTTAATAAGAATAATAAAGACAATGGAAGAAAACATTTTGAAGAGATGGATAGATTTATGACATGAGGGCTATAATGGTTTCACAAATGTGTACTTATCAAGCAGCCTTATATGTCAGTCATACCTCAATAAAGTACTTTTTAAAAAGGAAAAGAATTGTCTTCTTAAGGGCCTCAACTAGAATCATCAAAGATCTGCTGAAGGTGAGATTAGAAAAGATCCCTTTTCCAATGATCTTCCTCGACACCCAAGAGCTGATTGGATGTGGCTGCTGAGGACCTTATTGCAGGTGTCCTCAGGGCTTCCCTGTCCCACCATCTCATTAGATGGGATGATACTATCCTAAGAGCAGCCTTCTACCTTAGGGAATTCACTGTGGTATCTAACAATATCTTCCTCCAGTTCAGCTGTTCTGATGTGATTAATAACCTGGACATCAAATCCGCCATTGTGATAACAACTAGAAACATCACTGTCAAATACTGTGAGCACCCGTTCACACCTTAGTTTCACTGCTGTCTTTACTGCATCCACCTTGGCATAGGTCAAATATACTTAGATAGCACTGAGCACGTCTTAGGAGTCACTTCAGGTCCTCTTACCTTCAATTCAGTTCAGCTCAGTTCAGTCACTCAGTTATGTCTGACTCTTTGTAACCCCATGGATTGAAGCACGCCAGGCCTCCCTGTCCATCACTAACTCCCAGAGTTTACTTTAACTCATGTCGATTCAGTTGGTGATGCCATCCAACCATCTCATCCTCTGTTTCCCCTTCTCCTGCTTTCAATCTTTCCAGCATCAGGGTCTTTTCAAATGACTCAGTTCTTCGCATAAGATGGCCAAAGTATTGGAATTTCAGCTTCAGCATCAGTCCTTCCAATGAATGTTCAGGATGGATTTCCTTTAGGATGGACAGGTTGGATCTCCTTGCTGTCCAAGGGACTCTCAAGAGTCTTCTCCAACACCACAGTTCAAAAGCATCAATTCTTTGGTGTTCAGCTTTCTTTATAGTCCAACTCTCACATCCATACAGGACTACTGGAAAAACCATAGCTTTGACTAGACGGGTCTTTGTTGACAAAGAAATGTCTTTGCTTTTTAAGATGCTTTTCTTCCAAGGAGCAAGCGTCTTTTAATTTCATGGCTGCAGTCACCATCTGCAGTGATTTTGCAGTTTAAAAAAAAAAAGTCGGTCACTATTTTCACTGTTACCCAGTCTATTTGCTAGGAAGAGATGGGGCCAGATGCTATGATCTTAGTTTCTGAATGTTGAGTTTTAAGCTAACTTTTTCACTTTCCTCTTTCACTATCATCAAGAGGCTCTTTCGTTCTTCACTTTCTGCCATATGTGTGATGTCATCTGCATATATGAGGTTATTGATATTTCTCCCAGCAATCTTGATTCCAACATGTGCTTCATTCAGTCCAACATTTCTCATGATGTACTCTGCCTATAAGTTAAATAAGCAGGATGACAATATCCAGCCTTGACGTACTCCTTCCCTGATTTGGAACCAGTCTTTTGTTCTATGTCTGGTTCTAACTGTTGCTTCTTGACTTGCATACAAATTTCTCAGGAGGCAGCTCAGATGTCTGGGTATTCCCATCTCAAAGAATTTTCCAGTTTGTTGTGATCCACACAGTTAAATGCTTTGGCATAGTCAATAAAGTAGAAGTAGATGTTTTTCTCGAACTCTCTTGCCTTTTCAATGAACCAACGGATGTTGGCAATTTGATCTCTGGTTCTTCTGCCTTTTCTAAATCCAGCTTAAACATCTGGAAGTTCATAGTTCATGGACCACAGCCTTGTCTAACTCAATGAAACTATGAGCCATGCCATGTAGGGCCACCCAAGACAGACGGGTCTTAGTGGAGAATTCTGACAAGACATGGTCCACTGGAGAAGGAAAGGCAAATCACTTCAGTATTCTTGCCTTGAGAATCCCATGAACTCTTAGCTTCACTGCCTCTTATATGTGAGGTGCATCAGCTACTGTGTTGTAGACTTCAAGACTTCATTTTCCTGCTCCCTCAACATCCCTGCAAATGTGATGTTATCTCCCCACTTGGTTGATCAAGTGCACCAGTGTAATAAGAAATTTTCCCTGCCACAAGTCCCACTTCTGGCCTCCTCTGACTGTGACATAAGGACATTTAAATGCACCATTGAATTTCTCTCACACCTTTTCCTTGTGCAAGTGCACCACGACATCCAGTATTGTCATTTGTCCATGGGTCTTCACAGGCCTTTCTGGGGTCACCATTGCTTGGTTGAGCCTGTTCTATTGGCACATCCCCCACATACCAAACTGATGGAGTGTGGTGACTCTGACTTTTAGGACCTATGAGTACGATAAACCTTGTTGCCTACAACTCTCCTATGAACTGCCCCCACAAAGTAGCTACACCCTATTGACAAGTCAAAGAATACAGAACAATTAGCATGCTGAGACTGTGTCACAGAAGTCAAACCCAAAAGCTGTATCTATATGAAACTTTTGAACTCACCTCTGCCTCCTGTGACACATCACACAGACCTTTCACCCAAGCATGTTCTAAAGGCTGTATCCATAATCTCGAGTCATTCTGGTAATAAGATGGAGGCTTTTCCTGCTAGAGATCCCCACACAGACCAGACAGGACTTACCTGAGCAGACTACTTCAGCATCCCAGTCGTGGGAATAGCTATCATTACGATAGTCTTTAATATTAGAATGCTCACAGTCACTGACAGCTGACTCTACCCCTTCACATGAAGTATACAAAAGCCAAATGGGGCCAAGTCCTGGCCCAAAATAAGCTTCTTTAGGAATACCAACAGTAGCTCCACACCCCAGCTGTCTGCACACTACAGATGCATCCTTCAAGCTCCAGTAGAGATCATCCACTGTGCCCCATTCTTCTTGATGCTTTACTTCCACTCTCCCCTCACAGCGGTGGGCTCCATCCTTCAGCCTCACCTCCAGAGCTGCAAGAGAGACACAGACATGGGACACAGGAAACACTTTAGGAGACTTACAATGATACAAGTATTTAAAATATTAGCTCTCTGAGGAGCAAAAAAGTCCATGGGATATAGTATTTCCTGACCTCTGTGGTATAAACAGTCCCACCAAGGCCAACTTTAAACTCACAATGTGCCATCACTGAACATGGAGCAGGAAGGGAGGCACCAGGTATTTCTCACGAGCCTGTAGAACCAGCTCCAGGGACACCACCGAGGACAGGCCTTCAGAGACTCTGGATGCTGCCCTCCCTGTAGATGTGCCCAAGGCTACTAGGGCCCAGCTTCCCCGTCTTAGTTACAGCTCATGTCCTGGGATCCAGTGAGGAATCCTCCTTATCCTTCCCTTTCCATAAGGAGCACCTCATCCAGCTGAGGAACAGAGGGCTGGGGTAACAGGCTCTAAAATGTCCTGGTTATTCCTGCCATCTAGTGTTCATGTCCTTGTGTAATTCCACACTCGAATGTACCTAATAACATGCATCTAACAAATGGAATTTGACAGAAGTGATCAGATGTCACTTCGGCGATTAAATTATAAAACGACTCTGGTTTCTGCATATAAAAATGAGTTCTTGTAAGAAGAACATCATAGATGGAGACATTACTAGTGTTTAGTTCAGTTCAGTTCAGTCGCTCAGTCGTTTCAGATTCTTTGAGACTCCATGGACTGCAGTACGCCAGGCTTCCCTGTCCATCACCAACTCCTGGAGTTTACTCAAACTCATATCCATTCAGTCAGTGATGCCATCCAAGCATCTCATCCTCTGTCATCTCCTTGTCCTCCCACCTTTAATCTTTCCCAGCATCAGGGTCTTTTCAAATGAGTCAGTTCTTCGTATCAGGTGGTAAAAGTATTGGAGTTTCAACTTCAGCATCAGTCCTTCCAATGAATATTCAGGACTGATTTCCTTTAGGATGGATTGGTTCAGCAACATTTAAAATTCTCTTTTTATGAGCACATGGAAATAGTAATACTTCCTTGCCTATTTGAAGTTAAGCGTAACCATGTTATCTGGCTCATTCATCGAAGTGGGAGAACAAACGATGTCACTTCCATGTAGAAACATTTAAAAGCCAATATATTTTTACCACAGCAAATACTGAGGTCTTGTGTTGCAGTGGGAGCATAATAAAATGGTGGAGCATTCAACAACCTGAGTGCTTGAAGAATTATGATAGCAGAAGTCCTGCCAAAGTAAACAAAACGTGTCATGTAAGGATAAACTTTGGGTTTTTGTTACTATAACATACATAGCTTACTTTTACTAAAATGGAAAATAGCAGAAGAAAATTGACAAAGAGAAAAATACTAAGATACACACAACGTACATAAAATTGATAAACATCTATACTAACATCTAAATCCCCAAGATCAAAAAGAGATGTCGGGGTAGAATAAACTGAAGCCTTAGATTTACTGAGAGAGAAAAAATGCCAATCTAAAATTCTACACTCAAAAATATTCTTTCAAAGAATAAAGACCTCAAATGTGTCATTATCAAAATGCTGATGTATGAGACAGCAGCCTCAATCCTCTTTAAAAAGACCAAAAGTTAGATAGTGATCAGTAATATAAACAGCTCCAAAAAGATCTGGAGTACTCTAAGAAGTTTGACCACGCCAAGACACTGTCATTTTGGTGGCATCATTCCATCCTTAAAACCAGCATCACTCAGTGTCAAGGGTGCCAGGAGAGTTCCTCTTACCAGGAGGGTAAGAGCAGGCTGAGTAACCAGTGTCCTTAGCCTTTGAGGGCACCATATGAAAGTCCTGCTTCAGGTTCACTTCACGCAGACCTGCAAAGCTGAGCCGGTCTTATAGAGATGGCTAGGCAAAAGAAAGAAGAGCAAAGGATCAATAGCAACCACGTGGCAGGAGCAATCACAGTTAACAGTGACCTGCTCTGCAGACAGATGCAGCAGATTTTACCCCTGAAAGAATTAATAACCAGCACAGATGATGGTTTTCCAGTAGTCATGTACGGGAGTGAGAGTTGGACCACAAAGAAGGCTGAGCACTGAAGAAAGGATGCTTTCGAGCTGTGGTGCTAGAGAAGACTCTTAAGAGTTCTTTGGACAGCAAGGAGATCAAACCAGTCAATCCTAAAAGGAATCAACCCTGAATATTGATTGAAATGACTGATGCTGAAGCTGAAGCTGCAATACTTTGACCACCTGATGCAAAGTGCTGACTCATTGGAAAAGACCCTGATGCTAGGAAAGACTGAAGGAAAAGGAAAAAGGAAGCACAGGATGAGATGGTTAGATAGTATCACCAGCTCAATGGACATGAGTTTGAGCAATGAGCCATTGTTGGTCTTGGCCTTTGCTGCCTTCCTAGGCCTTCCCACAACATGAGCACCTGCAACCCTCATCTCCCCCACAGAGGCACCTGCAACAGGCCCCCAAAGCCAAGTGTGTGCACACCATTGGCTCTGACCACCACCACTGCTGGTCATGATCCCTAGGCTCTGGGACCAGATGTGCTGCTGAGGACACCAACAACCATTCCAGTGATGGCAGACACCCTGCAACACTTGCCAAACACCACACAGTTATCAATCCTGTGAATGTCAGCAGCCTGAGCCAAATGGATCTCATGCCCTCACAGACTCAGTGCCACCTTATGCCTCTGCATTTGGCACCCTGCATTACATTCCAATGTGCTCCTACCCAGAAGTGAAAGGTTTTCTCTACTGAATTTAGGACATAGATTCTGGTAGAGGTGACTGCTTTTCTAAATGTGCAGACATCTACAAAAGAATAAGACATCAAGAGGAATCAGGGAAACAAATTCCCACCAAAAGAATACAGTAAACCTCCCGTAACCTGCTCAAAGTAATGGAGATCCAAGAATTGCCTGACAAAGAATTCAAAATAATGCTTCAAATGATGCTCAGAGAGTTCCAAGAGACCTCAAATGTTTAATGATATCAGGAAAAGGATACAAATTAAATAAGAAGAGCAAAAGACATACAAATTTTTTTTTTTTTAAAAAAGGACTAACCAGATATTTTGTTATTTCCTGATAGCTCAGTTGGTAAAGAATCCACCTGCAATGCAGGAGACCCTGCTTCAATTCCTGGGTCAGGAATATCTGCTGGAGAAGGAATATGTTACCCACTCCAGTATCTTGGACTCCTCTTGTGGCTCAGCTGGCAAAGAATCAGTGTGCAATGCAGGAGACCTGGGTTCCATCCTTGAGTTTGGAAGATCCCCTGGAGAAGGGAAAGACTACCCACTCCAGTAAGGCCTGGAGAATTCCATAGACTGTGTATCCATGGGGTCACAAAGAGTCAGACATGACTGAGTGACTTTCACTTCCTCAATTCTTCAACCAGATATTCTGAAGCTGAATAATAAATGGATGGGCTTCCCAGGTGGTGCTAGTGGTAAAGAACCTGTCTGCAAGTGCAGGAAATGTAAGAGACTGGGGTTCGATCCCTGGGTCCGGAAGATCACCTGGAGGAGTGCATGACAACCCACTTCAGTATTCTTGCCTGGAGAATACCATGGACAGAGGAGCCTGCTAGGCTACAGTCCATAGCATCACAAAGAGTCAGATATGACTGAGGCGACCTAACATGCACAATACAATGAGTAAACTGAAGAATTCAACACAGAGATTCAACAACAGACTTGACGAAGGGAAAGAAAAAGAAGAAAGAATCAATGTGTTAGAAGAAAGATTAGTTGAATCCAAATAGAGGAGCTAAAGGAAAATGAAAGGAATATAGAAAGCTAGTGAGAACTAAGGACACCATAAACAGAAACAACATATGAACTGGAATCACAGCAGAAGAAGTGAAGGAGAAAAGAATTAAGGGCTGAGGACTCCCCTGGTGGTGTGGTGGTTAAGAATTCGCCTGCCAGGGCAGGGGACATGAGTTCAATCCCTGGTCCAGGAAGATTCCACATGCTGCAGAGCAACTAAGCCAGTGTGCCACAACTACTGAAACCTGTGCACCTAGAACCTGTGGTCTGCAGCAGGAGAAGCCACTGCAGTGAGAAGCCTGTGCAGTGCAGCGAAGAGTAGCCCCTGCTTACTGCAACTGGAGAAAGCCTACATGCAACAGGAAGACCTAGCACAGCCAAAAACAAATAATTAAAAAAGAAAGAAAGAAAGCCAGTGAACTTCCAAACCTGGGGAAAGATCTGGACATCTAAGTTCAAGAAGCTAATAAGTCACCCCAAAATTTCAATCCAAAACAACCTTCTCTAAGACTCACAGAGTAAACTGTCTAAATGCAAATAGAAAGAGAGAATTCTAAAGGTTTAAAGAGAAGAAAAGAAATCTGTCACCCAAGAGAACTTCCATAAGGAAATCAGTGGATTCGTCCAAAGAAACCTTGCAGACCATGACAGAAGGATTGATGACATACTCCACTCTCACTCAGGCAAAAGCAGCTCCCAGGGAGGGACAGGAGAGGGCACGAGAGAAAGAGCTCCCTACAGAGTCACAGCAGCTCCTGGGAGGGGAAAGGACCCCCAGCACGACAGGAAACGGGTCACAGGGACTGGGGCAGGGACTTGGGAACTTATACACGTGGGGTTGCACGTCAACTGATCTTTACAGACAAGAGGGACAAGTCCTTCATTGGAAGGAGTGATGCTGAAGCTGAAACGCCAATACTTTGGCCACCTGATGTGAAGAGCTGACTCATTTGAAAAGACCCTGATGCTGGGGAAGAGTGAAGGCGGGGGGAGAAGGGGACGACAGAGGATGAGATGGTTGGATGGCATCATGGACTGAATGGACATGAGTTAGAGTAAACTCTGGGAGTTGGTGATGGACAGGCAGGCCTGCCTGGCCTGCTGCGGTCAATGGGGTTGCAAAGAGTCAGACACGACTGAGCGACTGAACTGAACTGAACTGAACGGACAAGAGGTCCCCTCTCCTGGCTGCGGGCTTCTTTGCTCCGTAATGGACACCTGGTGGGAACAGGCGAGGCCAGCAGGCAGAGCCTCTCACAGAGCCCAGTGCTGGGCAGACACGGCAACAAGCAGAGGGGAGCCTGAGAGAGGCAGGCAGGTATACGATAATCTCTGATCCAGTTACATGGAGCGGCCATGACACCCAGTGCTCTGGACACCCTGTGTGCTTCACAGACTAACAGACTCAGTACTTGCTCAGCAGCTCCATTCCTCTCACACAGACAGGCTCCACCTCCCCTCACACACACACACACACACACACAGGCTCACACTCCCCCATACACACATATCCTCTCACATACACACAGCCTCACACACTCTCACACACTACTCACACACTCCTCACATATGCTCACTCACCCACACATACTCCTCACACACCTTCATACATCACTTACACAGTCCTCACACACTCCACAAACACATACACTCTTCACACCCTCACACACACACAACCTCTTCACACACACACACACCCTCACACACACACACACACACTCTTCATACCCTCACACACACACAACCTCACACACACCTCACCTGCACACATACACACACACAAGCACAGAGCCTACAGGAGTGAAGACACAGGAAACACGGGGACCCAGGGGCAGTGCTCACACACCAGGCACATGGAGTGTGTGGGAACAGCCCAGAGTCCCAGCTGAGCTCAGTCACTGGACCTTCCACACACTGGGAGCCACAGGGACTCCTAGAAGCTCCCTGAGAATAAGGGAGACAGTGGAGGGACTCAGGCTGACCCAGCTCGGTCCAGACCAAACCTCACTGCCCTGTAAAAATCTGCCGCTATGACCAGTGGGCCCTCCACAGGAAAGGGACCAGTATTCACAGTCTGTGTGGCTCCTTTTAGGTCAAAAACACTGAGGCGCAGCTCCAGAACTCCAGACACCTTTCCCTTCACCAAGGCATCCACTCCCTGCTGTGGACCCAGGACAGAGGGACAGCTCTTACCTTGACCACCCACCACGGTGCCGAGGAGGAGGACACACAGTCCTTGGAGGGAGAGGTGTTGGCTCAGAGCCATCCTGACCCCACGTCCTCAAGGTCACAGTCCCAGCTGCAGGATCAGCCTGTGAGGAGGCGTCAGGGTGCCGACCGGGGTCTTTATAGACCGTCCCCTACATCCTCCCTCCTGAGAGCCAATAGCAACACCTTTCACCATTTCAGGCACTATCGGAGGCTGCATCTGCCACTTTCTGTAACTCAGACACCAATGAGCTTCTGAATCTTCAATATCTCCTTATATGAGCAACACGGTCCTTTGACCTCCTGCTTCTGTGGTCCTGAGAGCTGGGTCCTACCACTAGGACTGGGGGAGAAAGAGTTCATCAAAAATCATGAGTGCCTTTCTCTCCCCTGATCACCCTGGTCGATATCTGCAGACTGTGAGATCTCAAAGGGTCTGGGTGTAGAATCTGTTGACCCATGGAGAATAACTTTTGTAGAATCAAGTATTGATATTTCCTGACACTGATCAGGGTGAAAGCAGAGAACTACAAAAAGTCTTGAAATACAAGAGTATTTATCAGGTCAGCAGAAAATGAGGACCAGGAGTACAGGAATTCACAGGTGACAGTGAAGGCATGAAGTGAGACCCATCAAGTTGGGGGGATCAGATTGCATGCCTTTTCCCGATTCTCAGAATGATCTGGAGACTGAGTCCTGGAGCTCATGCTGACATGCTCAGTCATGTCTGACTCTTTGCAACCCATGGACTGTACCTTACCAGCCTCCTCTGTGCAATAGATTTCCCAGGCAAGAATACTGGAGGGGACTGTCATTTCCTTCTAAAGGGATCTTTCTGACTCAAGGATCGAACCCATGTCTCCTGCATTGGCAGGCGGGTTCCCTATAGGGACATTCAGACATGTTAAATCCCTTTCCCTTTATTGCATTTCATTTTATGTTAACTATCTCTTTCAGCTAGTCACTAAATGATGCTGACAGAGAGAAAGAGATTGCTATTAAAGGAAAGAAAGAGAAAGGAGGAGTCATCATTCAACTCTAGCCCACCAAAATAGGAGCAGGGATCTCTAGAAGAAAACATGGGGCTTCACTGCTGGCTCAGCAGTAAAAGTCTGCCCACAAAACAAAAGACGTGGATTCGATCCCTGGGTCGGGAAGGTCCCTTGGAGAAGGAAATGGTGACCCACTTTAGTGTTCTTGCCTGGAGAAAATCCGTGGACAGAAGGGCCTGGCTGGATACAGTTCATGGTGTCGAAATAAGCTGGACACGACTAAGTGACTAAACAACGAAAACAAAAAGAAAATTATAGTTTAGAAAGACTAAAGTTTTCTAAACTTCTCATGTACCCCCTTTATATGCTGAGAGTATGGTTTGATAAGATTCAGAATACATTTGTATTGTAAAACATAACTAAAGAAGGCGCAAAATATAATTTAAGGAAACAGCTCCAGAGAGATGAAGAAATAGAAAGTCTTCTGCTACATGATCGCTGCAGGCAGGGGACAAAGAAGGGTGAGTGAAGCAGAGAAGAGAAGGGTGTTCATGCTGCCTGAAACCAACAATGAACCCACCTCTTCTGCTCTGCATTTAAGAGGAAAGGTGGCAGCAAGAATGGAATCCCGGGTGGGCTGATGGGACAGATCCAAGCAGAAGGGATGATGTCCAGTGCAGCCATTGCTGCCTTGTTCTGTTTCCACTCAACATAGAAGTTCCCAGATGCTCCCCCAGAAGGTGCCCCTGGGATGAATAGAGAGACAGAGAAGGGCCATAAGGGATGCAAGATAGAGCTCCCTCATTGAAATTCAATGTCACTAATTTGCTGCCCCCTTTCCTCATGCCCCCTCAGGCTCAAGATTCCCATGATGCAGCCCTGTGGTCCACACAAGCCCACCCTGAGGCCCCCTCACCCTGACTCCCTCTTTTCAGCACAGACGTGGAAGGAAGCATCTGTGACACCCAGGCCCCAGAGTCCCCACCGGAGTTCAGAGACAGCTTCGTGAGCCACCCATGGCCCACCTTAAGGTCTCAGCCTGGCCAACACCCAGAGCAGCTGCAGGTTAGTCCACAGCCCTGTCATATCCCCCACCAGAGGGACCCCTCATCCCAGTTAGCAGACACAATTTCTCTGTCCTGCCATGCCCGTCCTTCCTAGCTGACTTGGGAGAAAAGACAGTTGACCCATGCTTTTCTCCCTCTAAATATGCTAATATTTACCAATTATTTATGCAAGAATCACCTCCTTGTCATCTGGTCCTCTCACTCTCAAGACCCATGACTGTTACTGACCCTGTCTCCTTCTATATCTGGACCTTTAACACATTAATGATAAAAACTGATTATAAATATCAAAACCAAACTTTAAACTCAGTTGCTGAAGTAAGGCCGGGATCTGCTCAGTCACTTAGAATTGACGCTCTACTCCCTCTGGGCCCAGAGTCATCATTCCTTACCCAGTTATGGACTCCACACCGTCACCAGAAACCACTGGACAGACACCTAGAACACAGGACGTGCTTCCTGGGGTTCAGTCATCCCTCCCACAGGATGGCACAGGGATGCGTTTGGTGAACCAGGTACACATGGTCTCACCTTGGGATGGAGATTTCACAGGTAAGACGCTGTTAGCAGCTCCAGACCCTTTATAGAAAGGGATAGGCTATAAGGAGGGGCAAACTCAGGGCTGGCAGGCTGTCCCCACAGCACCCTCTACCCCAGAACTGGGGATGCAGGGTCAATATGGACCAACTCATCCTCGGATGAAGCTACATCTTCTCTGACACATAAGGAAATCTCAGTGTCTAATCTCATCAAAGAATTGAAGGAGGAAAGTTTTAGGGAGGACACTAACCCAGCTGTGTCCACAATGAATATGATAGAGTGCAGTACAGGGGTCAGGAGAACAGACTCGGGAGCCAGACTGCCTGGTCTTGACTCACAGATTAACCACATGACAAGTGTGGGCCTTGAACAGGGTTCTTACACTCTCTGCTTAGTAAAAGGAGGGTTATGATCCTTCCAAGATGACTGATTTTGGTGAGGATTAAGTGAGTTGGCATTAGTATGTGATATTGTAACACTAGTAAGAGTAGTACATGTCCTGATGCTGATGTGATCAGTCGTGGCCAACACCTTGCGAACAAACCCATGCCAAGTTCCGCTGTCCATGGAATTTTCCAGGCAAGAACAGTAGCACATAATAGTAGTATTATGTACCACTGTTAACTTGCTTTCCTGATGGGTCAGATGGTAAAGAATCTGCCTGCAATGCAGGAGATCTGAGTTCGATCCCTGGGTCAGGAAGATCCTCTGGAGAAGGAAATGCCAACCCACTTCGGTATTCTTGCCTGGGAAATCCCATGGACAGAGGAGCCTGGAGGGGCTACAGTCCATGTAGTCACAATGAGTTGGTCACAGCTGAGTGACTAACACAGACATGCACACACACACAGTGTTAGAGAAGCAGTGTAGAGAAGCAGTGTTAGGGCATCTCCCACCATCTCAGCCCAGGAATCCCAGGACTCTAGAACAGGAATTCAATTCTGTTACCTGGAGCTGTGACTGCGGCTGTCAGAACTCTCCCAGGAACCACATGCTGTGATCGTCTTTGGTGCCAGTCAGAGTTGTGAGTCTTCCACACATCACTCCTTCTCTCTGTGCCCCATGCAACTGCTCAAGAACCTTGGCTTTACCATTGGTGAGCTTTTGTGAATTAAGTTGTCTACTTGCTCATTTAACTTTATAAACTCGAATGTACGTGGTAAAATATTTTGTGTCTAATTCACCTCCATATCCCCGATGCTTGGCTAACTAAAATCGTAAATGATGTCTCTTGTATACCTGAATGAGTGAATGTCAGCCTGGTAGTTTACACAAATCATTTCAATCAAAAAGAAATCTTTTGAGAAATAATTTAACTCGTTGTGAGGGTGTGACAGCACATTGCAAACTGCATCATTTGTTTTAATGATATTTCAATAGTGTTAAATGGTCTGAGCTATACATGGTTCACTTCAACACCTGTCTGCAATGAATGCAGTAAGTTTCAATATCTAGAAACAACCTAGCCCCAGTACAAGAGCAGTGCTGAGAGAGCCAGTTCTAAACATGTATAAACGCTGCAAGTTTCTTTGTATATCTGAAGATAAAGAAGACAAACCACAGAACACTGACAGGTGAAGACCCTGGAGCCTCCTGTTCTGGTCTTAATCAGATATGGCCAAGTGATCAGGATGTTTATGTATTTATCATTTGGCACATTTCCAATTCAAACCACACACAACTGTAACAGGAAGATATTTTGTTATAAAAAAAATTAAACATCTTCCATGTTGAATTAGAAGTGCAGAAGTAAAGACCAGAAAGAATCTTGTTCTTTTACTTAGGCTAACTATTTGTCCTTAAGGATTCTAAAGCAATACAACATGTAGCGTTATTATTCCCAAATCCCCATGAGAAAATGGCAGTCAGAGGTTCAGTAATCTCTGCTAGGAAAGTTAATAATTAAAACTGCTTGCTTGAGGAAAATTTCCTCAGGACTAATCAGAGTGACTAAAATAGAAAACATTATTAAATTTAAAAAGAGGTATAAAACTCTATAGAAAAATTATTAACTGAGTTGTTACACCAAAGCATTGGAGACCCCCTTCACCATCTGTGTTCCTTGCATGGATGGGACCAGGGTTCATGAAGACTCCTTTACCAAAGACCACTTCATCACAAGGGCATGAAGGAAAGAGCAAGGTCATGAACTGGCTGAGATCCAGCCCATCAACTCTGTTCAGGTCTTCACAGTCTATAACCAGAATCATCAAACGAAGAGTGTGGCATTGAATTGGCCTCATTCATTCCTCCATAGTGCAACATCAGATACCCAGAGACCAGAGACGATCAAAGCTACTAAATCAAAGACAAGCAGATTCTAAGTGGAGAGCATGCAGACCAATGGCCCTTCCCTGCTGCTGTTGGAAAGGAAGAAGCCCTCCCACCCCAGACACCATCTGTGGGAGGAGAGACAAGAAGATGCCTCCTTAAATAGAGGAAAACTAGTCTCAGCAGGGAGCTTGAACTAGAAATGGCAAGACAGTTGTTACAATGAACCTGAGCTAAGTTGAGGGATAAATTTTAAATGGGAGAGTCTGTGTTAACATTATGGAACTATCAATCCACATAAACATACCTTGCTAGTGCACAAGATGAAATCAGTGATAAAAACAGACAATATTACATTTATGTATATTTGAATTCTAGAGGACACGTTTTTAAGCCCATTACAGAAAGAAAATTCATAAATCTTCTCTTGTTTTTAAAAGCACAGAGTTGTCACCTCTGTGAATTCTAATTCCTCCAGATCAAAATTACTGGTGTGTTTATTTAATCTATAAAATCTTGCTCACTGTCTCTAAAGTGGAGGCTTCTTGAGAGCAAGTATTGTGTCTTACTCTTCAGTATCTCTTTAAAGTCAAGTAAAAACACATACAGAGAGCTTAACAAATAGTGGATAAATAAAGAAAGGGATGCATGAAGAAATGCTGAAAATCACCCTGCAGTTAGTGATACCGAGTGGGGAGGGAGGTAGGGGGAGGGGAGACACGACTCTGACAACTCCCACTCAGCACAGACAGAAGTGGAGCAAGGAGTCAGAGATACACCAGATGGAGGAACCAGATACAAAAGGCCTTCTTCAAATCTCACTCTGGGGAGGGTCTGATCACATTTAATTTCTGCACAAAATTGTACCTCAGAAACTTCACTAAGGCAAGAAAAAACTGACAGCATTGCTACCAAGGATGTGGCGTCAATAGTAATATTCATCAGGTAGCTGTTTTTCTATCTCCCAGTGACTCATTCTGGCCAATGAAAAGTGGGTGTTGTCACCTGTGTCATTTCCGAGTAGAAGCATGAAAACCCCGTGACTCTCTAGTTTCTCTCTTTGCTGCCCCAGAAGCTGCGTGTTCCACATGGTACACGTGTAAGCTAGTGGAGCCTCACTGACCACAGTACGTTTGCAGGTTGGTAATGAATGTGTGTATGCATGTGTGTGTTCCTTCTGAGATTTGGGAGTCAGTTGTTCCAGCATCAGAACAGAGCCTATTCTGAAGTCTTGAAAGTAAGACAAAATCTGTCACGTGGAGCAGGTATTTTCCTGGATCTCCTCTTCCTTCTGTGTCTTCATGCCAAGCTGCTCCTCAGGTCTCACCTTGCTTCCTCTCTGGGGCTTGGTTGGTTCCCAGTCACCATCTCTGCCTGCCCGACAGCTTGATCTAAGCTTCTGTTGAAGAGCACCGCCCCCCCCCCTCCCCCGGTGCAGCTCATCTGCCCTTTGTGTCAGTCTGTGCTGACAGCTGTGCTTCATTTCCCCAGTTTTGTCTCTGAGCATCTTGACTTTCATCCTTTAACAGCTCTCCTTTGCTCTGAGTTAGTCAGTTCATCATCTTTGATCTTAATTTTACTTTCCATCAATACTGTGCTAATGAAAAAGCATCATGTACTTTCCAAACCTCTTCAGTTTCTTCTTGATTTCCTGAACAAATCTGATTCCTGGATTTAGTTCTCCATGTAGTTAATTAACTTCTTCACCTTTGGGTAAGAAATAATTTTGCTGATTTTTTTTTTCCCTCAGCTGAAGAAAATGGCACATTCAAAACCTATCTCCAGGACATGGAAACAACCTAGATGCCCATCAGCAGATGAATGGATAAGGAAGCTGTGGTACATATACACCATGGAATATTACGCAGCCGTTAAAAAGAATTCATTTGAATCAGTTCTAATGAGATGGATGAAACTGGAGCCCATTATACAGAGTGAGGTGAGCCAGAAAGATAAAGAACATTACAGTATACTAACACATATATACGGAATTTAGAAAGATGGTAACGATGGCCCTATATGCAGGGCAGAAGAAGAGACGCAGAAGTACAGAACAGACTTTTGAACTCTGTGGGAGAAGGGGAGGGTGGGATGTTTCGAAAGAACAGCATGTATATTTTCTGTGGTGAAACAGACCACCAGCCCAGGTGGGAGGCATGAGTCAAGTGCTCGGGCCTGTTGGGCTGGGAAGATCCAGAGGAATCGGGTGGAGAGGGAGGTGGGATGGGAGACCGGGATGGGGAATTCGTGTAACTCTATGGCTGATTCACATCAATGTATAACAAAACCCACTGAAAAATAAAAAAATTAAAAAAAAAAAAAAAAAAAAACCTATCTCCTTGTGACCATGTAACTGAAAGTTATGTGTGAGGGGTCCAGCTGCTAACCACTCAAAAGCCAGTATACAGGCCAGGTTGGTGGAAAGGAAAGTTTGCTTTATTTCAGATGCCAGCAACTGGTGGGAAGGGTGGTGGACATCTGTCCAACGGCCAACTCCGCCCACCCCATGACAAGCAGAGGGTGAGAGCTTTATACACAGAGCTGGGGTGGGGGGAGGTTACATGCAGAAACAACAGAGTAATCTCTAACAGTCATCTTCAAATTGGTCGTCAGTGGTCTGACTAGGGTCATCTTGGTTGTTTTCAGTTCAGTTCAGTCGCTCAGTCGAATCCGACTCTTTGCGGCCCCATGGATTGCAGCACGCCAGGCCTCCCTGTCCATCACCAACTACCAGAGCTTGCTCATACTCATGTTCATTGACTTGGTGATGCCATCCAAATCATCCATCGGTTGTCTTAGCTACAGTTAATCTTTAGTTCTTGGGTGTACTTGTTCCCATTTCTTTGTGGTCAGTTCTCAGAATGTGGATGCTCAAGTTCTGGGTACAGTATGGTCATAACGGAGTTCACTACTCCACCTGGTGTTTTGTGTCTATAAGACAGCTCATAGGATATGGCTCAGAATATTATCTATGACCCTTGAGAAAGAACTAAAGGTCCTTGACTGTGTTTAATGACTACATTATTATTATTTAGTCTCCTCTGACTGTTTCCCTTTGTTTCCACGTTTCTCACTTCTCCATTTAAACTTATTCTTTGACTAAAGTTTTCCACAGGCAAAAGACAGGCAGAAGACATGGTGGGGTGCAGGGCAAGGATCATAGAGTCCTGCTCTGTTTCAACCACAGCCCTAGGGACCCCCTCGGGGCTTAGAAGGGGCTGGTGCAAGGAGAGGCTCTGAAGAACAAGCTTCATTAACTTCATGATTAATCCACCTTTGCTCAGAGCTGATGCAATTACCAACGGCAGAGCTATTGAGTTCTTGTGGGTGGTGATTCTTAAACCATTTTAACCTAACATTAGTGCCTCTGGAGTGGCACTCAGAGTTCAAAGCCTGAGTGATTGCTCAGACTCAAACTCTATGAACTGAGGCTCTATTGCATGCGGAGCTTTGGTGCAGCTGAGTACTGCCCGCGGACCTGCCTAAGAACACTGGAAAGTGTTCCTAAGAATATAGCAAAATGTGTTCCTCCTTTAGCATCAAAGAATCTGTGAACAGATTCGCTTCTCCTTGTCATCAAATTCTTCCCAATCTGGGCATGCTAACCAAGGCTCCTGCAGTCTGCAGGCATCTGATGAGGCCTTGCCGGGGCTCAGGATTGGAGTGAGGCCTGTATCTGTATATAAGCTCTGTATTTCCCCTCTCTGTAACTTAATAGATGCTCAGCTAATATTTACTGAATGGCTGAATGGCATTGTACTAAATGTTGAAGAGAAATTGTCTTAGATATAAAGAAATGTTTCTGAGAACATCATTTAGTTAGTATTTTTGTTTCCGGCAATTAGCAAGGCAAAATTTGATTTTCAAAAACAAGCAGCTTATCACCAACAAATACATCACAGCTAACACCGCAAATCTCTATCTCAAAGGATACACGAGACAAACCACAAGACACTAACCTGTGGATTCTTACTAAGTCTTAATCAAATGCAATTGAGGAGACAGGATATTCATTCATATGATTTATCATTGGCAATTTTCTAATTAAAATCACAGAGCAATATCACAGAAAAAAAATTGGATATTACAAAAGTACAGTTACACCTTCTATATGATATAAGAAAGGAGATGAGGTGCAGAAAGAGTTCTTTGGCTTAAAATAACAAACAGCTTAATTAGTCTTTCACTTTGCAAAGGAGAGTCCTCTGGGGCTAATCTTGAAAGATGATGTGGAGACCAGGACAACCCAACTGTTCTGCACAACAGTTAGAACTGTGAACTGATAATTGTGGATAATGTTGTGCTTTGATTCCCTTCTTTTTACTTTCTGTGAATCTACTGTAGCTTTTTACATTTTTGTTGCCACATGGTTCACATAAAACATCTTACGGAGACAACAGTATATACTACACTGATCACAAATTAATTTCAATGACATACAGAAGCTCTACCTTTTTATTCCCTTCTACACTTTTTGTTTTTGATGTCAGAATTTACCTCTCTTTATATTGTATATCCACTAACAAAATATTTTTCCCTATAGCTGTTTTAATACTTCCTTTAGACTAGAGCTAACTGGTTAGCACACTACCATATTACAGTGTTAGAGTATTCTGAATTGGATTCAATATTTACATTTACAAGTCTGTTGCATATTTTCACTTCTTTCATATAAAAATTAGCATCCTTCATTTAGATTGAAGAACTCCCCTCAGCAATCTTGTAAGCCAAGCCTAATGTTGGTGAATTCCCTCAATTGGGAAAGTATTTATATCATCTTCATATATGAAAAACAAACCTCCTGAGAAAAATATTCTTGGTTGGTAGGTTTTTTTTCATAAGTTTGAATATATCATCCCTTTCTCTCCTCGCCTCTCAGATTTCTTCTAAAAAGTCCACTGATATGGTTAAGGGAATTTCTTTTTTTGTGAGCATTTACTTTTCTCTTGCTGCTTACAAAATGCTCTCTGTTTCTTAATTATAAACAATGTGTGTTGGGGATGATCATTTTGAATGAACTCTGAGGAGTGATCTATTAGCTACATGAACTTGAATGTCTAAATCTCATCAGATTTGAGACTTATCTGGTATTATTTCTTTAAGTACAGTCTGTGTCCCTTTCTCCCTCTCTTCTCATTCCAGGACTCCAATAATGTGCAGGTTGTTTCTGTGAATGTTATCCCATAGTTCACACAGGTTCTTTTACACTTGTTCAATAATTTTCTTCTTTGTCCCTGGCTCGGTAACCTCAATGGTCCTGCCTTCTAAGTTACAGAGTCTTCTGCTGTGTTGTTGCTCTCTGTAGCATTTTTCATTTTGCTACATTTCAATCATTGTAATCTTAAGCAACTGATCCAACCAGTCAATCCTAAAGGAAATCAGTCCTGAATATTCATTGGAAGGACTGATGCTGAAGCTGAAACTCCAATACTTTGACCACCTGATGTGAAGAACTGACTCACTGGGAAAGACCCTGATGCTGGGAAAGATTGAGGGCAGGAGGAAAATGGGATGACAGAGGATGAGATGGTTGGATGGCATCACTGACTGAATGGACATGAGTTTGAGCAAGCTCCAGGAGTTGGTGAAGGACCTGGTATGCTGCAGTCCATGGGGTCACAAAGAGTCGGACACAACTGAGCCACTGGACTGAACTCAACTGAATCTTAAGCAACTAAATTTCTGTTTGGTTCATTTTTCTGTTTGGTTCCTTCTGTTATTCTCTTTGCCTCACTGCAAAGTTTGAGGTATCTCAGTTCCTTACCAGGATTGAATCCAGATCACAGCAATAAATGCACCAAATCCTAACCACTAAAACATCAGCAAACTTCCTGTTTACTTCCTTTTTTATGATTTCTATCTCTGTTTAAAAAAAAATCTGAAATTATTCTGTGGAGGAACTCACCCTAGCTCAACAATTACTGGGCCTGAGCTCTAGGACCCACGAACTACAAATAGGACGTGGCCTGCTGCAACCCCTGAAACCTGGGCACCTAGAGCCTGTTCTCCACAATAAGAGAAACCCACGCATAGAGAAACCTGCTGTCCACAAAGAAGAATAGTGCCTGCTTACCACAACTAGAGAAAGCCCATGTGCAGCAACAAAGACCTAGTGCAACCAAAAATTTAAAAGAATAATAATGATAATGAGAAATATTTTTTAATCTTATTTTGTTCATATATATACTTCCTGAATTTAATAGTTTATGTGTATTTTCTGGGAGTTCACTGAGCTTCTTGGTGTGTATGCTTTATTTTATCATATGTCATTTATTTCACCACTTCCCAAAGGTTAATAGCCAAGTGAGCTGCCCTGGGAGAAGCCCTGGGCATCTTCCCATCCCCAAGCACAACCTAGAACTATGAACCTATAAGCATGAGTGTAGTTTGGAGCCCTGGAAACCTTCTAGAGTCATCAACCAAGTAACTGGGTGGGTCCAGCTCACAACCAGCCCAGCACTCTCAGGTCTTATATTAGTTCAGCAGCGTCTCCACAATCTCCACAATGGAACTGGTGTTGGTAGGGGTGGGGGTGGGAAGGTTGGGGTGTTGTGTGAACGTAATCTTTACCTGGCCACTCCTACATGACCACTCTCTCTACCCTGAGGAATCATGGCAGGATCACAATTACATTTTCAGTAGTAAATAGATTAAAACAACCTTGAAACAATCTTGAAACATCTGAAAATAGATGCTTTCAAAGAAGCCCATTGGTCTGAAATTCTTCATCTAAGAGATCAGTTATATCATAGCCCTCCATCCACATCTCTGAAACATAAATACCCAACTGTTCCTGATCTTTCTGTCTATATCCATTCTTCTGGAGCCCCTCTGCCTAGGTCTCCACTTTTGCCCTCTTGTCTCACCTGAATATAGGGTGTGAGTGAGCATCAATTTGCCCTCCATCAACTTGAAGATATATATGAGCTGATAAAATTCACTTAGAAGGAGAGATATTGAAGAGACAAGAAAGAGCAGCATCCTGAAGAAATAGCAGGAAGGGATGGAGAGGAAAGGAAGGATTTATAAGGATTGGATAATCAACTAGACATGGGAGAAGAGCAAACAGGTATCTGTATCCACTTAAGGAATGACTGAGAGATGAAAAAGGAAGATGTAGCTGTGTACAGTTAGATTTTGAACTGGCCTGTGAACATTTAGGCAGGATAAGGAAAGTTGTATCCATTCTCTCCTACCAGCCAACCTTCCACTTTGAAATTCATCTAGTGCCCAAGAACAGGTTACAAACAGGTGATATGACATCTCAGGGAGAGCATCCAGGAAAATTCAGAATTGGGTTTTTTCCCATGAGTTCATCTTGTTAGGAAGGAGTGTGTTAATGTAGACCAAGTTTACATCCTTTTCTAAATAAGAGTGGCATGGAGCATTTGTGAGTTGGGGTAAAATCATACCCTCATTAGCCTCTAAGACAGGTCAGAGAGCAGGTCAGCTCAATCATCTTGCATTCACTGTGAGGAAAATGGTGTTTGAGGACCAATTCTCTAAAAGTATTTGACATGGAACTTGCTAAATTACCAAGACAGCAAAAAATTACTTTATTCAGAATATTTCATTTTGAGCAATTTCCATATAAAACAGTTACAGGTCAGCACTACTCTACCGAAATACAGACAATTAGAATATCTGAGGCTTCATCTCGTATTAATATAAGATCATGGGAATGTCACTGGGGATGTTCCCAGGACACTGAGTTCAACGTCATCATACCCAGGGTCCCCTTTCTTCCCCTGGAGCAGCCAGGGACTCTCTCTTCCTTCCCCAGGATCAGTCACCTCTCTGGAGAAATTCAGAGAAGAGGCTGAAATAGTAAACAGAAGTTTGATTAGAACTGAGACAAGGGGATGGGACAGAACCCTGTGGTGGAAGGGAGTCAAGCAAGTGGTGATGACAAAGTATCCCTGGGACCCAGGTGTGCGCAGGGAGGCTCAGGCTATTTCACATGAGTTACAGAGAGGATGGATCCCAGCTGTCCTCTCAGATCCAGTTCATGTGGTCTCTGGGGCCTCAGCTCATGTGGAAAACCCGCATCGCAGGAGATTTGTGCTCACACATGAGCTCTTGGAAGACCTGCTTCCAGGCTACACAGTACCAAGGAGATGCCCAACAACAGTACGAATCATAAAAAGGAATTTAAATGTTCTCCTTTCACAGGTGATAGATGCAAAGTCACAATAAGAGGGAATCTGGAGACAGGAACAATCTAAATTCCTCACTCACAACACAAGTTTGCTCTTAGTTGACTTGACCTCTGATCCCAAATGTTCACAAATAGTATCACAGGTGCAGCCACAGATGGCTCCTCCCCAGAGACTACCCAGGCCCTCAAATGGAGAAATATTCTTTTCTAGTGAATGAGTGTCTTCTCCTGGCTACTGAAATAACTGGAACAAATTGGACCTTAACTGATCACAAATGCTGAATCTATAATCCACCACCATGTTATAATGTTCAGGTCACCATATACCGTAGACTTTGTACTTGCTGATATTAACATATAAACAGAGCTCATCTTAAATTGTAAAAATGCTTCACCCAATTCAATACTGCAATATATTTTTTTTAAATCACTATCTTTCATGTATCAGTTCAGTTCAGCCACTCCGTCGTGTCTGACTCTTGCCACTGAATGGACTGCAGCACTCCAGGCTTCCCTGTCCATCACCAACTCCTGGAGCTTACTCAAACTCAGGTCCATCGAGTCAGTAATGCCATGCAACAATCTCATTATCTGTTAGTCCCTTCTCCTCTTTCCCTCAATCTTTCCCAGCATCAGGGTCTTTTCAAATGTGTCAGTTCTTCGCATCAGGTGGCAAAAATATTGGAGTTTCAGATTCAGCATCAGTCCTTCCAATGAATATTCAGGACTGATTTCCTTTAGGGTGGACTGGTTTGATCTCCTTGCAGTCCAAGGGACTCTCAAGAGTCTTCTCCAACACCACAGTTCCAAAGCATCAATTCTTTGGCACCTAGTTTTCTTTATAAATATGCTCAATTAATCAGTAAGTTTCTCTTTTGGCCATGACACAGTGCTTGTGGGATCTTAGTTCTTTGACCAGGATTGGACGTGGGCCGTAGCAGTGAAAGTGCAGAGTCCAAACCACTGGACCACCAGGAAATTCCATAATCTATAAATCTTAATGCAAGTATATCACATATAAAATGGTAAGTTTATGTCACATTATGGAGACATAAATGCCAAAAGTAGAGTGATTCCTCACTCCTTACAAGGAGTCTAACAGCATTAGAGATGGCATATGGTCAAGATGATGCTACCAAATGTATGAGATTACTTATATTTTAAATATCTAGGGAGGCTGGGCATTGAGGAGCACAAATTCACCCTTCCCCGATAGAAAGATTGCAGGAAATCAGCTGACCCCACTCACCTTTCTGAGAAGACGTCACCCCATCCTCGTTCTCTGAGGGCACTTTCTCCTCTCTCCCCTGAGAGGCAGGAGGAGCCCCAGGCACTGGTACCTCTTCAGCATCATCGTAATTTTCAGCAGGGCCATCAGTCCTCTGATCTGGGGGTTCCAAGAGCAGACAAGGGGGTCTGATGAAACCACAAGTGGGTTGGTCTGGGAAATAACTAAAATCCCTTATGATCAAGAGTTTCTGAGTTGCTAAATAGAGGCAACAGTTACTTCTTGTTTCAAAAGATTTTTTTTCTCTAAGACCATGTTTCATTTTGATGTACCCATAAACCAAAACATGATTTTATATATCTTAACATTTCCTGATGGAAACTACATATCTCAAAGTAACTCTTCCACCATTGAACATTACTAAACTACTTTGACAAATTGTGCTTTACAGATGTTATTTTTTTAAACATTGTGTGCCTGTTGTGATTCTGGACACAGAGAGCCCAGCCCCAACGTTAGACATCACAGAACAGCCAGAGAAGAAGGCCGAACCCTATCTGGACACAAGGAATGCCTCTGGTCCATCAAAGGAAGACTGTTCCCCTTGCATCTCATCTCTATGAGGGAAACTCTCCTCCCCAAAGCCCAGCCGAGGTGGGTTCACCTCCATTACCTGGTGCAAATCTGTAGTCATTGTACTCCTCACCGTCCCTGGTGTAATATGGCAGTTTATCCACTGAGTCATCTGACAGGAAGCCTAATGTGGAGACAAACATCACACAACACACAGAATGACCATCACCAACCCACAGGACGTGTGTTAAGGCTGAGAAGGGACAGGCCTGGCTCCTGCAGTGTAGATGGAGGCTGGGGGCTCACAGGGCTTGAGAGGACATCCTACCACTTTGGAGGGCTGCCTCTGTGAGCCTGGGGCACATGTGGTGTCTGTGGATGCTGAGAAGACCCGCACAGCCAATGAGTGGTGACGACCAGAGGCCCCAGGAAGGCAGGCAGAGACACCCACCTGGGCTACCAAGAAGACCCTCCTTCCGAGTCACAAAGTCATCGAGCTCCTCATACACGGCTTCAGCAAGAGCATCTTCATAGCTGGATAAGGCTGAGAGATCCCCCAGCAGGTCAGAGATGCTACTCAGACACCCCCATCCAGCAGGGTAAGAGACGCTCAGCAGGTCAGAGATGCCACCCCAGATACCCCGATCAAGTGGCCCACTCTTCTTCTTCCCGGTGCTCACATAGGGCTGCCAGGACCTCCGCATCGTTTCCCACCCCATGCACCATGTCAGCACCTTCTCCCCTCATCTGACCTGAATCCACAACTCAGCCCCAACTTGTCTGGTCTCAAAGGAGAGGCCATGACTTATGAGAGTTCACACCCTAGTCTGAAGAAGCTCTGTCTATTCAGCCCTTAGAGCGCAGCATGGAGAATATGGAGTTCTGCGACTCAGAACAGTGACCTCGCCTGGTTCCCCTCCTCACACCTGCCCCATCTCCTGCCTGCACACACTCCCCCTGGTCCCCAGGCACCCCTGCAGCCCACCTCTGCGCTCTGCTCTCCATCTAAGCAGCTGAGTTACCAGCATGACAAGGACCAGGAAGAGAAGGGCCCCCAGGATGAGGCAGAGGACCCCAGGCAGGGAGAAGATGCCAGGGAGAGGATTTGAGGCTGGTTTGGTCCCTAAGGAGAACAAGGGAAGAGGGTTAGAACAGGTCTTGGGCACAGAGAAACCCTTGTACCAGAATTTCCAGGAGCTCCGGATGATGGCGTCCCAGCTTCAGACATTGACCAGCTCCCCAGGGTCTCGTCCTGAGATGAGTTAACTCCACTCCAGCCAGTGTGGCTCCAAGGCAGAGCTGGGGATTGTCAGGGAGCTGCCCTGCTGAGACAGCCTCTGAGGACCCGGCTCATCCCCTCTTGGGCTTCAGGAGACAGAGCATCAAACAGTCCTGGGACCTGCACCTCACTGATGAGGAGCAACACTGAGGGGCAGGTGGGAGATACTTAGATTCTGCAATATGGAAACCAAACCCACTTGGACCCCCAGGCATGAGAACATTTGACCCTGGGAACCAAGGCAGGGGAGTTCCCCAAAGAAATACCCTGGCTCCTCCCCACCAGCCATGGGCTCCTCAGGCTATTTCCTCTCCTGAGTTGTCAGAGAGCCCACAGAACAGGTCCCCAGAATCTGAGTATTCTCCCCTGCCTGTAGATGGAGGCACAGTACCTGCTGTAGTCAGGGGCAATGTTGACCTTGCACCTAAAGAGAAAAAGAGCAGTTTGGAGCAGGGTGGTTGGCCAGATGCAGGGCAGCCCAGTTTTCCCTCCTGAGCCTGAAATCACCCCTCAGTCTCCACAACACCAGGGTCCAGTCCTCCCAGCTCCCCTGTCCTAGACCAGAGCTCCAGCCCCAGGACGCTGTCTGGATACAAACTCCCGACCACACCCAGCCTAGCTCACTGCCCCTGCGCTGCCCCAGCTCACCCAGGACGGACCCCGAGCCCCTCACTCACCAGAGCACCTCACACCAGCATCCTCCTCGTGCTTGCAGTCGCTCTGCCCCCAGGGCTCCGCAGCACAGTCCCACAGGGAGGACTCCCGGCCCCCACATCGCACCTCGTCCAGCCAGATGCTCCCGCTTCCAGGGCCAAACGCCGCAGCATGCACGGCTTCCAGGGCCGGGCCACAGCCCAGCTGCTGACACACCACCTCGGCCTCTGCCAGGCTCCAGGAGTCATCACACACGGTGCCCCAGGAGCCGCCGTGCCAGACCTCCACCCGCCCTGAGCACGCGCTGTCTCCTCCCCTGAGCCGGAGCTTCTCTCTGTCTGAAAAGGCAGCAGCCCCGCCTGTGACTCCCCTGGTGGGAGGAAGGAGCCCCTGGGGCCCTGGGGAGGGGGCGGGACTGACGTACCTGTGCAGGGGGCAGCAGCTGGGCAGCTCTTGGGTCTTCTTCCTGCAAACAACGAACAAAAGACTGGAAAATATATATAAAAGAATTGAAGCTGACAGAAATAAATACAAATTCAAAAACAACAACAACAACACACACACAAAACAGAAGGGTAAATAGTACCTGTCATAAAGAATCAAAATTTGTATATTCTTTCCAGATCATCCTATCGAACCTCCTACCCACTCTTTGCAGAGAACCTCTGAGAAAATGATGGCAGGACCTCTGTGAGGGGGTTGCTCATTTTCATGGTCAAAGACTTGGCCACCTCTCAGTTTACGGGGTTTAATTGTAGGGAAAATATCATCAGTAAAAGGTCTAACAGTTTAATGCCCTCTTTGGTCTTCAAATGGAAAAGACAAAGAGATGAACAAAGACAGGCAAGGAAGGGAGTGAGCCTCTGCTTTTGAAATATCTCTCGCCACATTCTTAGCTGTGGCCATGTGTATGTGGAGGGGGAGCAAAGGAGAGAAACAGAGAGAGAAATGTGGAAGGAAGTAAGGTGCTATAGTTTGACTATTTGTCGCCTTCCCCAACATTTATTTATTTCATTCAACATTTACTGTCAAAATCTCTATTCCCAATGTAACAGTATTTAGTGGTGGAGCCTTCTCAAACTCTTCTGAAAACAGGAGAAAGAAACACTTCCAAATTCACTTTATGAGACCAACATTATTCTGATACCAAAGCCAGATAAGGAAACCATGAGAAAAGAAAATTATGGGCTAATACTCTAATAAATGTAAGTGCAAAAATCCTCAACAAAATATTAGAAAACTGAATTTGACAATACGTTAAAAGAATCATACACCATGTTCTAGTGATATTTGTTCCAAGGATGCAAGGATAGTTCAACATTCACAAATTAATTAATGTGATACACCAAATAAACACAGTGAAGGTAAAAATCATATCCTCAAAGGATGCAGAAAAAGTGACAAATTCAACATCCATTTATGGTAAAAATAATTTTACAAAGTAGGTTTAGAAGGATTGTATCTCAGCATAATTAAGGCCATGTATGAAGTTCACAGTTAACATCATACTTGACAGTAAAAAACCAAAAGCTTTTCCTCTGAAATCAGACACAAGACAAAAACACCTAGTTTCACCACTTTTATTCAACTTAATTTTGGTAGTTCTATCCAGATCCATCAGGCAATACAAAGAAAATCAATGCATCCAAATCTGAAAAGAAGAGGCAAAATTGACACTATTTCCAGATTGAAAAATGAAAGTGTTAGTCGCTTACTTGTGTCTGTCTTTTTGTGACTCCCAGGACTATAGCCCACCAGGCTCCTCTGTCCATGGAATTCTCCAGACAAGAATACTGGAATGGTGTATATGTACCACAGCTTCCTTATCCATTTGTCTGCTAATGGGCATCTAGGTTGCTTCCATGTCCTGGCTGGATGCATGAGACTAGTGCTTGAGCCTGGTGCACTGGGAAGACCCAGAGGGATCAGGTGGAGAGGGAGGTGAGAGGGGGGATTGGGATGGGGAATACATGTAAATCCATGGCTGATTCATGTCAATGTATGACAAAAACCACTACAATATTGTAAAGTAATTAGCCTCCAACTAATAAAAAAAAAAAAATAATAATAATACTGGAGTGGGTTGCCATTTCCTCCACCAGGGGATCGTTCTGACCCAAGAATCAAATCCGAGTCTCTTGCATTGCAGACAGATTCTTTACCATCCAAGTCATAAGGAAAGAAACTCCCTTACTTGATATTACATGTAAAAAACACTGAAGACTTCATCAAAAATATGAGAATTAATACACTCAGTAAAGTTGTAGAATGAAAAATTTATATACAAAAATCAGCTGCATTTCTATACACTAACAACAAACTGCCATAAGGAGAAACTGAGAAAACAATTCCATTTACATTTGCATGAAAAATGGATAAAAAGCCTAGGAATAAATTTAACCAAGGAGGTGAAAGACCGGTACACTGAAAACTATAAGACACTGATGAAAGATACTGAAGAAGACTCAAATAAATAGAAAGATATTCTGTGCTCATGGATTGGAAAATCTAATGTTATTAACATGCCCTTACTACCCAAAGCAATTTACAAATTCACTGCAATCCAATAAAAATTCCAATGGAAATTTTCACAGATAAAGAACAAACAATTCTAAAATTTGTATGGAACCACAAAAGATGCTGAACACCAAAGCAATCATGAGAATGAATAACAAAGCTAGAGGTGTCATGCTTCCTGATTTCACATTATATTACAAAGCTATATTAATCAAAACAGCATGTTGTTGGGATAAAAATGTATACGGAGATCAATGGAACAGAATAGAGAGTCTGTAAATAAACCCACATTTCTATGGTAAATTAACTTTTGACAAAGAAGCCAAGAATATACAGTGGGAAAAGGACAGTGCTTTCAGTAAATGGCATGTGGAAAACTGGACAGGCACATGCAAAAGAATGAAACTGGACCACTATCTTACACCATTCACAAAAATTAACTCGAAATAGATTAAAGACTTGATCACAAGTCCTGAAGCCATATAATTTCTACAAAAAATAAAATCCTTGATGTCATTCTTTGTGATGATTTTTTGGATTTGACACCAAAAGCAAAGGAACAAGAGTTAAAACAAGCAGTTGGGACCACATAAGGCTAAAAAGCTTCTGCCCAAATAAGGAAACCATCAACAAAATGAAAAATCAACCTATGGAATTGGAGAAAATATTACATACTATATTTCTGGTTAGGACTATTATCCAAAGTACACAAGTAACTCATACAACTCAGGAGCAAAACACAATCTGATTTTTAGAAAATGGGCAGAGATCCTGAATAGACATTTTTTTTAAAGAATACATACAACTTGCCAATAGGTACATGAAAACATGCTCAACACTACTAATCATCAGAAGATAGAAATCAAAACCACAACGAGATATCACCACCTATCCTCTAGAAAGGCTTTTATGAAAAAGAAGAAATAACAGGAGTTGAGGAGAATGTGAAGAGATAGGAAAGCTTTTGCACAGTTAGAGGGAATGTAAGTTGATACAGCCATTATGGAAAGTTGAGGTGCATCAAAAACTAAAAATAGAACTGCCATATGATTTAGTAATTTCAATTTGGGGTATTTATGTGAAAAAAACAAACACACTAACTTGAAAACCCAATGTTCACTGCAGCAACATATGTTCAGTTGCTAGGTTGTGTCTGACTCTTTGCAACCCCATGGACTGCAGCACATCAGGCTCCTCTGTCCTTCACTATCTCCCAAAGTTTGCTCATATTCATGTCCACTGAACTGGTGATGCTATCTATCTCATTCCCTGGGGCCCCTTTCTCCTTTTGCCTTCAATCTTTCCCAGCATCACGGTCTTTTCCAATGAGTCAGTTCTTCTCATCAAGTGGCGAAAGTACTGGAGCTTCGGCTTCAGCATCAGTCCTTCCAAAGAATATTCAGGGTTGATTTCCTTTAGGGTTGATTGGTTTGATCTCCTTGCTGCCCAAAGGACTCTCAATTCAATTGTGGTGTCCAAGCATCACAATTCAAAATCATCAACTCTTTAGCATTCAGCTTCTTTATAATCCAACTCTCACATCCATACATGACTAATGGAAAAAACATGGCTTTGACTATATGAACCTTTGTCAGCAAAGTGATGTCTCTGCTTTTTAATACTCTGTCTAGGTTTGTCATAGCTTTCCCTCCAAGGAGCAAGCCTCTTTTAATCTCATAGCTGAAAACAGCATTGGCAGTGATTTTGGAGCCCAGGAAAAGAAAATTTGTCACTGTTTCCACTTTTTCCCCTTTTATTTGCCATGAAGTGATGGGGCCAGATGCCATGATCTTAGGTTTTAGAATGTTGAGCTTTAAGCCAGCCTTTTCACTCTCCTCTTTCACCATCAACAAGAGGCTCTTCAATTCCTCTTCAATTTCTGCCATTAGAGTGGTATCATCTGCGTATCTGAGGTTGTTGATATTTCTCACAGCAGTCTTGATTCCATCTTGTGATTCTTTAAGCCAGGCATTTCCCATAGTGTACTCTGCATATAAGTTAAATAAACAGGGTGACAATATACAACCTTAATGCACTCCTTTCCCAATTTGGAACCAGTCGGTTGTTTCATGTCCAGTTCTAACTGCTGCTTCTTGAGCTGCATACGTGTTTCTCAGGAGGCAGGTAATGTGGTCTGATATTCTCATCTCTTTAAGAATTTTCCACAGTTCGTTGAGATCCACATGGTCAAAGACTTTAGCATAGTCAGTGAAGCACATGTTTTCTGGAATTCTCTTGCTTACTCTATGATCCAACAAATGTTGGCAATTTGACCTCTGGTTCCTCTGCCTTTCTGAAATCCAGCTTGTACATCTTGGATGTTCCCAGTTCACTTACTGCTGAAGCCTAGCTTGAAAGACTTTGAGCATAACCTTGCTAGCATGTGAAATGAGCACAATTGTGGGGTAGTTTGAACATGCTTTGGCATTGCCCTTCTTTGAGATTGGGATGAAAATTGACCTTCTCCAGTCCTGTGGGCACTGCTGATTTTTCCAAATTTGCTGACATATTGGCCACAGCACTTTTATAGCATCATCTTTTATTATTTTATAGCAATATTTACAAGAGCCAAGCAATGTAAGTCTTCACTGATGGATGAATGAATAAAGAAAATGTAATGCAGATAGATATTTACCCATAAATAGAAGAAAATTTTGCCAGTTTCAACAACATGGATGGACCTTGAGGGCATTATGCTAAGTTAAACAAATCAGACAGAGAAGGAAAAACAACATATGATCTCATTTATACGTGTAATCTTAAAGCAAAAAGCAAGTTGAGAGATGCTGAGTAGTTCGTGGCTTCCAGAGGTGGGGGATTTGGTGTGAGCAAAGGTAGTCAAAAGATATAAACATGAGTTACAAAATTAATAAGTGTAGACCATGGTGACCATAGTGAATACCATATTGTCTATTTGAAAGACGGTGAGAAAATACATCTTAAACATTCTTATCAAATATAGAATGTTTAGCTACATATATGGTGATGGATATAACTAGACTTAATGCAGTGACCATATATCAATATACAAAAATACATAACCATTATGTTCAATGGCAAACAATATAAAGTTATATCAATTATATCAAAAATTTTTAATAAAACAAGTTTGAAACATGTGGATCAAATTAGCTCCATCCAAACTTCATTTTATAAATTCAATTTAAGTGCATCACTTAGATTTTAAAATATGAAATCTCACTAATAACACCCTACAGGTTTGGGACAGACACAGAAACAGACATGAGTCACCTGCACATGAGATGTAGGCTTCCTCCTTTGGAGAGCATGAACTGTATTTCCATGGGTCAGAAGGACACTGCCAGAGAGAGGTATCAGTTTTCCGACATTGGATTAAATCTACCCACCGGGGTCTAGAACCTTCCCTAAGACCAACAGAAGAGTTGAGGGTTCCACTGTCCCCACAGCCAAGCTGACTGCAGATGATGGACACGGTGACATCATCCATGGGGCTGCGGCAGACACTGCCCCAGGTCCCGTTGTAGAAAACTTCCAGCCACCCAGCACACTGCTGGTCCTCGCTCACCATCCTGAGGGCCAGGAACTCTAAGATCGAAATGGAAAAGACAGGACACAGTGAGCACTGCACTCAGTGTTCCGGGTTTTCCTCTCTCCCCAAAATTGTCAACATTCATCTGTGACCCAGCTGAGGAAGTAAATCCATTAGATGACCAGAGTGAAGCTTGTCTCTTTTCTATCCGACTTTGTCCATTTGTGTCTGTCTTTCTAAATATTTCTACCACCATGATGTAGTGGATACGAACTGAGAGGAAGACCAGCCTGGACACCTGCAGGGAGAGGGAGCTGACTCCTGCTTCCTGACAAAACATCTAAAGAGTGTGTGAAAGGGATGTGATGTGGACAGTGTGGAGGCAGATAGAAAATGGACCTGTGACTGTTTCCTTATCTGGCAAAGGGGACTTTTGATTAAGGTAAGGACCTTGGGATGTTGAGATTAACCTGAAATATGGTGGATTAACCACCTGAGCACAGTCTAATCACATTCTTAGCCTCACTATCCTTTAAAGTGGAATACTTTTCCTCGTTCTGGCTAGAGGGACATGTGAATATGGATAATGGCTAGAGGGGTGGAGCATTGCTGGTCTGATGATGAACAGAATGGGGTTACGAGTGAAGGAAGGCAGGAGGTTTCTAGAAGCTTGAAAAGACAGGAAACAGATTCTTTCCCAGAGGCTCAGAAGTGATGTGGCCCTGCTGAAACCTTGATCCCAGTCCAGTGAGATCCCTGCTGGATATCTAAGCTACAGAAGTGTAAGGAAATAAATGTGTTGTTTTAAACCATTAGCTATGTGGCAATTTGTTACACAACAAACAAAAACTAGCACCATGGCTTTAAGACTTCTCTACCATATGTACCAGAAGAGTGAGCCCTGATTTCAAGAAAAACTGTGAAAAAAGACTCTGCCAGGGAAGACTTTGAGAAGAAAGGACCAGATCGTCAGCTGCAGGAGGAAATGAAAGCACCTCATCTTCTTGTCTGCTGGAAAGATAAGCTCCCTGGGAGGAAGCCTCCTTCTCTGGTCCTTTCAGCATCTCTCCCTCGGGGCTCAGATCCCGTCCTCCAGAGCCCCATCCCTTCCCCAAACTGTGGACAATGTGCAGTACGGACCTGAGCAGATGACCCCCGCGTCCTCCTTGTGTCTGCAGTCGTGCCGCCCCCAGCCCCGGGAAGGGCACCTCCACACGTGGGACTCATTTCCTGAGCAGTTCAGGTCGTCCATCCAGATGGGCCCTGATCCTGCCCCGAAGTGAGCAGACCCCGTGGCATTGAGGGCTTCTCCACAGCCCAGCTGTCTGCACACCACGCGGGCATCGTCCAGGTCCCAACCGTCATCACAGATGGTGCCCCAGGAGCCCTGGTCAAGGATCTCCACTCTCCCGGCGCAGGGACCGCCCCCGTCCACCAGGCGGAGCTGTCTGCTGTCTGAGGAGAGAGAAATGGGACAATGGGGCGGTGACCTGTGGAATGAATAGGGTCTTCTGTCCTGTGGGACCCTCACCTGAGCAGTAGGGGGCGCTCTCCTCTGAAGCTGCAGACCCTGCTGGTTCAGACACGGAGTCGTTGCACTGGGGCAGCACCTGGGTCTGGTTTCCTGAAGAAACAGCAATTATTAGAGGGTTGGGAGGGTTGAACAACAGGAAACTCAGTTAAAGCAAATAATTTTTAGGAGAGGGGGTGGATTTGGGGGAGAATGGATACATGTATATGTATGTCTGAGTCCCTGCTGTTCACCTGCAACTATAGTAACACTGTTAATCTGCTATACCCCAATACAAAGTAAAAATTTCAAAAGAAAAATAAATAAATAAAAACAAATAATGACCTAGTGATGGAGCTGAGATGAAAACTGCAACATACCAGTAAAGTTATCATAATCTTAGTGCCTCCTTTCTCTATGAGGAGCCCTGGTACTGACAAGGCCACAATTCCTGTTTTAAGCCAGGTTTGCCTTAAGAATGGATTTAAATAAATTGGTCTGTCCTTAAATCTATCCCTTAAATAGAAGAAGCAAAACAAGATCCTTTCTGAAGGATTTGTACAATTTTTTATCTACAATGTTTGTGTTTTAAAAAACACATATACAAAAGAGATCTCATGGAAAACCAAGAGGAAAAAGAAACATTAAAATATTTCCCAGGGTATTTGGCTCTTAGAATTACCTAAAGGAGACCAGTCCTGGGTGTTCATTGGAAGGGCTGATGCTGAAGCCGAAACTCCAATACTTCAGCCACCTCATGCGAAGAGTTGACTCATTGGAAAAGACCCTGATACTGGGGGGGATTAGGGGCAGGAGGTGAAGGGGATGACAGAGGATGAGATCTCTGGATGGCATCACCGACTCGATGGGCATGAGTTTGAGTAAACTCTGGGAGTTTGTGATGGACAGGGAAGCCTGGTGTGCTGTGATTCATGGGTTCGCAAAGAGTTGGACACGACTGAGTGACTAAACTCAACTGAACAGAGAATATATTTTATTTTTATTAATTTTTATTTGAGTATAACTGCTTTACAATGTTGTGGTAGCTTCTGCTATACAGCAAATTTAGTAGGTTATAAGTATATATACGGGCTTCCTAGGTGACTCAATGGTAAAGAATCAACCTGCCAAACAGGAGACTGCGGTTCCATCCCTGGATTAGGAAGATCCCCTGGAGAAAAAAATGGCAAGCCCCCCCCCCCCCGCCCCAGCATTCTTGCCTGGGAAATACTATGGACAAAGGAGCATGGCAGGCTGCAGTCCAAGGGGTTACAAAAGAGTTGGACACAACTCAGCAACTAAACAGTAGCAACAACACACACACACACACACACACACACATATATGTATATATGTATATCCCCTCTTTCTTGAATTTACTTCCTATTTAGGTCACCACAAAACACTGAGTAGCGTTCCCTGTGCTATACAATAGGTTATAATGTGTGTGTGCATGCTAAGTCACTTCAATCATGTCTGACTCCGTGACACTGTGGATTGTAGCCCATCAGGCTCCATGTCTATGGGATTCTCCAGGCAATATCTATTTTCTACTTAGTACCAATAGCGTAGGGCTTTTGAGTCTGGTGGCTCATATGGTAAAGAATCCGCCTGCAATGCAGGAGACCTGGGTTTGATCCTTGGGTTGGGAAGATTCCCTGGAGAAGGGCATGGCAACCCACTCCACTATTCTTTCCTGGAGAATCCCCATGGACAGAGGAGCCTGGAGGGCTACAGTCCATGGGGTCACAAAGAGCTGGACACGACTGAGGGACTAAGCACAAAGCACAGCACATCAATAGTATGTATATTCCAATCTCAACGTCCCAATTCATCCCATTCTTCACTTCCCCTCTTAGTGTCCATATATTTGTTACCTTTGTGGCGTTTCTATTTCTGCTTTGCATTAGGTTCATCTCTACCATTTTTCTAGATTCCACATAGAAGTGATGTTATACAATATTTGTTTTTCTCTTTCTGATTTACTTCACTTTACATGACAATCTGCAAGTCTATCCATGTCTCTGCAAATGACACAACTTTTTTCCCTGTTTATGGCTGAGTAATATTCCATTTAATATATGTATCACATCTTCTCTATCCATTCCTCCTGTGAGGGACATTTAGGTTGCTTCCATGTCCTGGCTGTTGTAAATAGTGCTGCAGTGAACATCAGGATGAATGTGTCTTTTTGAATGATGATTTTCTCCAGGTATATGACCAGGAGTGGGATTGTTGTATCCTACAATAGTTCTATTTTTAGTTTTTTGAGGAACCTCCATACTGTTCTCCATAGTAGTTGTATCAATTTACACACCCATATATAGGAGGATTCCCTTTTCTGTGCATTCTCTCCAGCATTTATTGTTTGTAGATTTTTTAATGATAGACCTTCTGACTGGTGTGAAGTAATACCTGACTATAGTTTTTATTTACATCTCTTTAATATTTAGTGATGTTGAACATCTTTTCATGCATTTGTTAGCCATCTGTATGTCTGTGAAAATGTCTATTTATGTCTTTTTCCCAGTTTTTCATTGAGTTCTTTGGTTTGCTGATACTGAGTTGTTTGTGTATTTTGAAGATTAATCCCTTGTCAGTTGCTTCATTTGCAAATATTTTCTCCCATTCTGAAAGTTGTATTTTTGTTCTGTTTATGGCTTCCTTTACTATGCAAAAGCTTTTAAGTTTAATTAGGCCCTACTTGTTTATTTTTGTTTTTATTTTCCTTACTCTAGGAGGTTGGTCAAAAAATATCTTGCTGCAATTAATGTCAAACCTATGTGTTCTACCTATGTTTTCCTCTAAGAGTTTTATAGTCTGACAGAGAATTTAAATAGCCACGATTAAAGTTTTCAAAGAATTAATTAACACAATATGTATCTTGGCAGAGAAATGATAACTAAAACAAATGAAAACTCTACAGCTGTAAAAGTTAATAGCTGAATTAAGAACTAGAGAATGCGTGTATCAGCACATTAGATCAACATAAAGAAGAAACAGTAAAATGCAAGATCAGAGGATAAATATTCCTCTATTTAGAAAAGCTGGTCATATGGTAAGTGCCTGTTTAATAATACTATATAACAAAATTTCCCCCAAACTTAGCAGTTGAAAGTAATTTTTTTTTTTAATTTTGCTCATGATTTCCTGGGTCAGTAATTTGGGAAAGATGCAACCTGGCAGGTCTACCTTTGCGGTTTCTCATGTGATTACACTTAGATGTCATCTGGAACTAACATCTCTAAAGGTTTGACTGAACTGTGGTTGTGTAAGGAAATTCCCTGAAGTATTTTGTTGTAGTTGTCAGGAGGGAGGGATAAAGGAGCATCATGTCTGCAACTTAATACAGAAAGATTTTACACACTCAGGGAAAAATGGGGCTAGGGAGACCAAGAAGGAGAGAGAGGGAAAGCTAGAGTGAGAGAGATAGAGAGAGAAAAATAGAGCGAGAGAGAGAGAGGAAAGAAAGAAAGAAGGATTAAAGGAAAATACTAACCTAACATTTGGGGAACCCAGGTGACATTCAGAGAGAATTTATTCCTAGAAATCCTTTTCTAAAGGAAACACTAATAACTTCAGTGACTAACTAATACTAATACTAACACTAATAACATACTCCCCAGGTCAGTAGGTGCCCAATAGGCTACTGGATATCAGTGGAGAAATAACTTCAGAAAGAATAAAGAGACAGAGCCAAAGGAAAACAAACAAACAAACAAAAAAAACACCCAATAGTGGATGTGACTAGTGATGGAAGCAAGGTCTGATGCTGTAAAGAAAAATATTGCACAGGAACCGGGAATATTAGGCCCACGAATCAGGCAATTTGGAAGTGATCAAATAGGAGATGACAAAAGTGAACATCGACATTTTAGGAATCAGTGAACTAAAATGGACTGGAATGGGTGAATTTAACTCTGATGACCATTATCTACTACTGTGGGCAAGAATCTCTCACAAGAAACAGAGGAGCCATCATAAGCAACAAAAGAGTCTAAAATGCGGTACTTGGATGCAATCTCAAAAATGACAGAATGATCTCTGTTCATTTCCAAGGCAAACCATTCAATATCACGGTAATCCCAGTCTATGTCCCAACCATTACTGCTGAAGAAGCTGAAGTTGAACGGTTCTATGAAGCACCTACGAGACTCTCTAGAACTAACAACAACAAAAAAAGATGTCCTTTTCATTATAGGGGACTGGAAGGCAAAAGTAGGAAGTCAAGAAACACCTGCAGTAACAGGCAAATTAGCCCTTGGAGTACAGAATGAAGCAGGACAAAGGCTAACAGAGTTTTGTCAAGAGAACGCATCGGTCATAGCAAACACCCTCTTCCAACAGCACAGGAGAAGACTCTACACATGGACATCACCAGATGGTCAATACCAAAATCAGATTGATTATATTCTTTGCAGTCAAGGAGAAGCTCTATAGAGTCAGCAAAAACAAGACCGGGAGCTGACTGTGGCTCAGATGATGAACTCCTTATTACCAAATTCAGACTGAAATTGAAGGAAGTAGGCAAAAACACTTGACCATTCAAGTATGACCTAAATCACATCCCTTACAGTGGAAGTGAAAATAGCTTTAAGGGACTAGATCTGATAGACAGAGTGCCTGATGAACTATGGATGGAGGTTCATGACACTGTACAGGAGGCAGTGAGAAAGACCATCAGCAAGAAAAAGAAATGACAAAAAGCAAAATAGCTGTCTCAGGAAGGCTTACAAATAGTTAAGAAAAGAAGAGAAGCGAAAAGCAAAGGAGAAAAGGAAGGATATGCCCATGTGAATGCAGAGTTCCAAAGAATAGCAAGGGGAGATAAGAAAGCCTTCCTCAGTGATCAGTGCAAAGAAACAGAGGAAAACAATAGAATGAGAAAGACTAGAGATCTCTTCAAGAAAATTAGAGATACCCAGGGAACATTTCACGCAAAGATGGGCTCAATAAAGGACAGAAATGTTATGAACGTAACAGAAGCAGAAGATATTAAGAAAAGGTGGCAAGAATACACAAAACTGTACAAAAAAGATCTTCATAATCCAGATAATCATGATGGTGTGATCACTCACATAGAGCCAGACATCCTGGAATGTGAAGTCAAGTGGGCCTTAGGAAGCATCACTATGAACAAAGCTAGTGGAGGTGATGGAATGCCAGTTGAGCTATTTCAAATCCTAAAAGACGATGCTGTGAAAGAGCTGCACACAGCATGCCATAAATTTGGAAAACTCAGCAGTGGCCACAGGACTGGAAAAGGTCAGTTTTCATTCCAATCCCAAAGAAAAGCAATGCCAAAGAATGCTCATACTGTTGCACAATTGCACCATCTCACACACTTGTAAAGTAATGCTCAAAATTCTCCAAATCAGGCTTCAACAAAACATGAACCATGAACTTCCAGATGTTCAAGCTGCATTTAGAAAAGGCAGAGGAACCAGAGATCAAATTGCCAACATCCATTGCATCATCAAAAAAGCAAGAGAGTTCCAGAAACCTATCTATTTCTGCTTTACTGACCATGCCAAAGCCTTTGACTGTTTGGATCACAACAAACTGTAGAAAATTCTTTAAGAGATGAAAATACCAGACCTCCTGACCTGCCTCTTGAGAAATCTGTATGCACGTCAGGAAGCAACAGTTAGAACTGGATATGGAACAACAAGCTGGTTCCAAATAGGAAAAGGAGTACGTCAAGGCTGCATGTTTTCACCCTACTTATTTAACTTATATGCAGAATACATCATTAAAAACGCTGAGCTAAATGAAGCACAAGCTGGAATCAAGATTGCCACGAGAAATATCAATAACCTCAGATATGGAGATCACACCATATGGCAGAAAGTGAAGAAGAACTAGAGAGCCTCTTGATGAAAGTGAAAGAGGAGAGTGAAAAAGATGGCTTAAAGCTCAACATCTAGAAAAGTAAGATCATGGAATCTGGTCCCATCACTTCATGGCAAATAGATGGGGAAACATTGGAAACAGTGGCTGACTTTTTTGGGGGGGCTCCAAAATCACTGCAGATGGCGATTGCAGCCATGAAATTAAAAGACACATACTCTGGTTGGGAAGATCCCCTGGAGAAGGGAATGGCATACACTCCAGTACTCTTGCCTGGAAAATTTCATGGATGGAGGAGCCTGGTGGGTTACAGTCCATGGGATGGCAAAGAGTCAGACAAGACTGAGCAACTTCACTTCACTTCATTTTACTCCTTGGAAGGAAAGTTATAACCAACCTAGACAGCATATTAAAAAGCTGGATGCATGAGACAAGCTCTCAGGGCTGATACACTGGAATGACCCAGAGGGATGGGATGGGGAGGGAGGTGGGAGCAGGGTTCAGGATGGGGAACACATGTAAATCCATGGCTGATTCATGTCAATGTATGGCAAAAACCACTACAATATTGTAAAGTAATTAGCCCCCAATTAATAAAAATAAATGAAAAAAAAAAAAAAAAAACAGAGACACTATTTTGCCAACAAAGGTTCATCTAGTCAAGGCTATTGTTTTTCCAGTAGTCATGTATGGATATGAGCGTTGGACTGTAAAGAAAGCACCAAAGAATTGATGCTTTTGAACTGGGGTGTTGGAGAAGACTCTTGAAAGTTCCTTGGACTGCAAGGAGATTCAACCAGTCAATCCTAAATAAAATCAGTCCTGAATATTCATTGTAAGGATTGATGTTGAAGCTGAAACTCCAATACTTTGGCCACCTGATGCAAAGAGTTGACTCATTTGAAAAGACCCTGATGCTGGGAAAGACTGAAGGTGGGAAGAGAAGAGGACAACACAGGATGGGATTGTTGCATGACATCACTGACTCAATGGACATGAGTTTGAGAGGGTTCCAGGAGTTGGTGATGGACAGGGAGGCCTGGTGTGCTGCAGTCCATGGGGTCGCAAAGAGTCAGACACGACTGAGTGACTGAACTGACTGACTGAATAACATCAAACCTATAAAATGCTTATGAGAAAACCTAGTTAAAGATGTGCAAAACATTTGAGAGAAATTCAAGACCAAACTGAATGAAGGAATATATTTTCCCAACGAATTGGGAAACTCAATGCTGTCAAAGTCAATCATTCTCAAATTTATATACAGATTAAATCTAATTGTAATCAAATTCCCTTATGCTTTTGTGTGTGTGAATCATGACAAACTGATTCAAAACTGATGTTATTGTCGTTCAGTCATTCAGTCATGTGCACTTCTTTGCAACTCCATTGACTGCAACACATCAGAACTCCCTGTCAATCACCAACTCCCAGAGTTTACTCAAAATCATGTCCATTGAGTCAGTGATGTCATCCAACCATCTCATCCTCTGTCGTCGCCTTCTGCTCCCCCCTTTAAGCTTTTCCAGCATAAAGGTCTTCTCAAATGAGTCAGCTCTTCACATCAGGTGGCCAAAGTATTGGAGCTTCAGTTCAAAAATGTATACAAAATATAAAACCCAAGAATGAGCTAAGCAGCTGGCAAGAGAAGCAACAACATAACTTCTTTAAATTAAAGTTACCCAGGAATCAAGATTGCCAGGAGAAATATCAATAACTGCAGATATGCAGATGACACCACCATTATGGCAGAAAGTTTCACTTTCATCAAGAGTCTCCTTAGATCTTTTTCAGAGTGAAAAAGTTGGCTTAAAACTCAACATTCAGAAAACTAAGATCATGGCATCCAGTCCCATCACTTCATGGCAAATAGGTGGGGAAACAATGGAAACAGTGAGAGACTTCAGTTTTGGGGGCTCCAAAATCACTACAGATGATGACTGCAGCCATGAAATTAAAAGATACTTAGTCTTTGGAAGAAAAGCTATGACCAACTTAGACAGCATATTAAAAAACAGACACATTGCTTTGCCAACAAATGTCTGTCTGATCAAAGCTATGGTTTTTCCAGCCTATATGGATGTGAGAGTTGGGCTAAGCTTAGCACTGAAGAATTGATGCTTTTGAAGTGTAGTGTTGGAGAAGACTCTTGAAAGTTCCTTGGACTGCAAGGAGATCCAACCAGTCAATCTTAAATCAGTCCTGAATATTCACTGGAAGGACTGATACTGAAGCTGAAACTCTGATACTTTGGCCACCTGATGCAAAGAACTGACTTATTGGAAAATATTCTGATGCTGGGAAAGAGTGAAGGCAGGAGGAGAAGGGGATGACTGAGGATAAGGTGGTTGGATGCCATCACCAACTCAATGGACAGGAGTTTGAGTAAACTGCAGGAGTTGGTGATGGACAGGGAGGCCTGGCATGCTGCAGTCCATGGGGTCCCAAAGAGTCAAATATGACTGAGCGACTGAACTGAACTGAGACTTACTGGTGTGCTTAGTCACTCAGTCATGTCAAACTCTTTGTGGCCGAACAGACTGTAGCCCACCAGGCTCCTCTGTCCATGGGAGTTGTCCAGGCAAGAATACTGAAGTGGGTTGCCACGCCCTTCTCCAGGGGATCTTCCCAACCCAGGGATCGAATCCAGGTCTCCCACATTGCAGGCAGATTCTTTACCATCTGAGCCACCAGAGAAGGTTCAATACTTACTTGAAGCTACAATAATTAAGAAAATGTGGTATAGGGGCAAGGATAGACAAATGATACAGTGGAACAGAATAGAGAGTCTTAAAGAAGTGCTCAGATGTATGTGCCCTTTCACTTATCACTAAGATGGCACTGCAGTGGGGAATAGTATTTTCAGAAAAAAGATTCTGCTTCAACTGGATACCCACATGAAAACATGACACTTAACCTTATTCTACACAGATATCAATCCTAGAATCAGTGTACAATTTTATGCAAAAGAAAAATGATTTCACTTCTGTGAGGTATTCTCAGAGAACATTTTTGTGATTTTGGAGTAGACAAAGTTCTTTTCAGAAGGATTTAAGGAGCTCTGTGGACTGGAACAATGGACTGGTTCAAAACTGAGAAAGGAGTACTGCAAGGCTGTATATTGTCACTCTGTTTATTTAACTTATATGCAGAGTACATCATGTGAAATGCCAGGCTGGATGAAGCACAACCTGGAGTCAAGATTGCCGACAGAAATATCAATAATCTCAGATATGCAGATGACACCACTCTTATAGCATAAAGTGAAGAAGAACCAAACAGCCTCTTGATGTAAGTGAAAGAGGTGACTGAAAATGTTGGCTTAAAACTCAACATTCAAAAAACGAAGATCATGGCATCTGGTCCCATCACTTCATGGCAAATAGATGAGGAAACAATGGAAAAAGTGAGAGACTTTCTTTTCTTGGGAACCAAAATCACTATATATGGTGACTGCAGCCATGATATTAAAAGACACTTGCTCCTTGTAAGAAAAGCTATGACCAACCTACACAGCATTTTAAAAAGTAGAGACATTACTTTGCAAATGAAGGTTCAACAAAGCTTTGGTTTTTCTAGTAGTCATGTATAGATGTGAGAGTTGGACCATAAAGAAAGCTGAGCACTGAAGAAATGATGCTCTTGAACTGTGGTGTTGGAGAAGACTCTTGAGAGTCCCTCGGGCTGCAAGGAGATCAAACAGTCAATCCTAAAGGAAATCAATCCTTAATATTCATTGGAAAGACTGATGCTGAAGCTGAATCTTCTGTTCTTTGTCCACATGATAGGAAGAACTGACCCGTTGGTAAAGACTCTGATGCTGGGAAAGATAGAAGGCAGGAGGAGAAGGAGATGACAGAGGATGAGATGATTGGATGTTATCACTGACTCAATAGATATGAGTTTGAGCAAGCTCCGGGAGATGGTGAAGGACAAAGAAGCTTGGTGTGCTGCAGACATGCGGTCACAAAGAGTCGGACATGACTGAGTGACTGAACTGAACTGACTGACTGAAGGAGCACTACATGTACAGGGAAAAAGGTCATAAGTCAAACCTAAGATTAGTAACTTGGCTCACAGAAGTATAGCATACCATTAAGAAATTAAAATATAAGACCAAGAATTAAACACACAAAAATCATAAAAAGTATTTCTGCCAGAAGTCATCATCATGGTAATTTGCACCATTATATTTGTAATAGCCAGAACTGGAAACAAATTCAAATCTCTGCCATTACTTGAATGGATCAGTGCATGGTCATGTGATCATTCAAAGGAATACTATAAAATAATAAAAATGAATAAAAATGTTGCCATAAACAACATCATGATTGAATCTCAAACACAGTTTGGAGTCAAAGAAGTTAGACTCAAAAGAAAACATACGATATGGTTTTACATAAAGTTCACAAACTGACAATATATTCTATGGCAGTACAAGTCTTAGGTAAGCAGCTCTCCCAGGAGAGGAGGAGGACACAGCTATTGGGAGGTAATAGTGATTCTGTGCTGCTATGAATGTTCTCTTTGTAGATCTAGGTTGGGGAACATGACCTAGGTGTACACTTATTGTTTGTACATTGTTCTCTATTACTATCCTTAAATAATAATGTCTCATAAAAATATTATTCATCTAGACATTTCTTTCCCTGACATAACACTTTTTAGCATTTCTTAGCACTTCTTTCCCCTGAAAATATGAGTGAACGATGAGAATGTTATGGAGCAGGACCTTAGGGAGCCTCAGGAAAGACTAACCTCATGTCCTCCACGTGCCTCTGTTTGTAAAAAAATCTAGCCAAAGAATAAATTTAATCACAGAAATGAAAAAAATTCAGAAACAAAGGAAAACGATCAAATAGTACAAAATAATAATAGTTTAAAAGGGAAAGTGACATCTCTCAGTCCTGTCTGACTCTTTGTGACCCCGTGGGCTGTATACTACCAAACTCTTCTGTCCATGGGATTTTCCAGGCAAGAGTACTGGAGTGGGCTGTCATTTCCTTCTCCAGGGGTTCTTCCCGATGCAGGGATCGAACCCACATCTCCTGCACTGCAGACAGACGCTTTACCATCTGAGCCACCAGAGTTCCAGCTTGTGCTCCATCCAACCCTAAGTTTAGCATGATATACACTGCGTATAAGTTAAATAAGCAGGGTGACAACACACAGCCTTGACATACTCCTTTCCCTATTTGGAACCAGTCTGTTGTTCCAGGTCAAGCTCTAACTGTTGCTTCTTGATCTGCATACAGATTTCTCAAGAGGCAGATCAGGTGGTCTGGTATTCTCATCTCTTGAAGAATTTTCCACACTTTGTTGTGATCCACACAGTCAAAGTCTTTGCCATAGTCAATAAAGCAGAAATAGATATTTTTCTGGAACTCTCTTGCTTTTTCAATGACCCAACGGATGTTGCCAATGTGGTCTCTGGTTTCTCTGCCTTTTCTAAATCCAGCTTGAACACCTAAAATTTCATGGTCCATGTACCATTGAAGCCCGATTTGGAGAATTTTGAGCATTACTTTACTAGAGTGTGAGATAAGTACAACTGTGCTGTAGTTTGAGCATTCTTTGGCATTGCCTTTCTTTGGGATTGGAATGAAAACTGAACTTTTCCACTCCTGTGGCCATTGCTGAATTTTCCAACATTGCTGACATATTGAGTGCAGCATTTTCACAGCATCATCTTTTAGAATTTGAAAGCGCTCAACTGGAATCCATCAACTCCACTATCCCTATTCGTAGTGATGCTTCCTAAGGTCCATTTGACTTCACATTCCAGGATGTCTGGCTCTAGGTGAGTGAACACACCATCTTGGTTTTCTCGGACATGAAGATCTTTTTGTACAGTTCTTCTGTGTATTCTTGCCACCTCTTCTTCATATCTTCTGCTTCTGTTAGATCCATACCATTTCTGTCATTTATTGTGCCCATCTTTGAAAATTTCCCTTGGTATCTCTAATTTTCTTGAAGAGATCTCTAGTCTTTCCCATTCTATTGTTTTCCTCTATTTCTTTGCACTGATCACTGAGAAAGGCTTTCTTATCTCTCCTTGCTATTCTTTGGAACTCCACATTCAAATGGGTGTATCTTTCCTTTTTCCTTTGCTTTTCACTTCTCTTCTTTTCTCAACTATTTGTAAGGCTTCCTGAGACAGTCATTTTGCTTTTTGTCATTTCTTTTTCTTGGGGATGGTCTTGATCCCTCTCTCCTGTACAATGTCATGAACCTCTGTCCATAGTTCATCAGGCACTCTGTCTATCAGATCTAGTCCCTTAAAGCTATTTCTCACTTTCTCTGTATAATTGTAAGAGATTTGATTTAGGTTATACCTGAATGCCCTAGTGGTTTTGCCTACTTTCTTCAATTTAAGTCTGAATTTGGCAATAAGGAGTTCATCATCTGAGCCACAGTCTGATCCTGGTCTTGTTTTTGCTGACTCTATAGAGCTTCTCCATCTTTGACTGCAAAGAATATAATCAGTCTGATTTTGGTATTGACAATCTGGTGATTTCCATGTGTAGAGTCTTCTCCTGTGTTGTTGGAAGAGGGTGTTTACTATGACCAGTGTGTTCTCTTGGCAAAACTCTATTTTATAAGGCTTTGTCCTGCTTCATTTCACACTCCATTTTGTACTCCAAAATTACCTGCTATTCCATGTATCTCTTGACTTCCTACTTTTGCATTCCAGTCCTCTATAATGAAAAGAACAACTTTTTGCTGTTGTTTTTAGTTCTAGAGAGTCTCACAGGTGCTTTATAGAGCCTTTCAACTTCAGCTTCTTCAGCATTACTAGTTGGGGCATAGACCTGGATTACCATGATATTGAATGGCTTTCCTTGGAAACGAACAGAGATCATTCTGTCATTTTTGAGGTTGCATCCAAGTACTGTGTTTAGGACTCTTTTGTTGACTATGATGGCTACTCCGTTTCTTCTAAGGGATTCTTGCCCACAGTAGTAGATGTGATGGTTATCTGAGTTAAATTCACCCATTCCAGTCCATTTTAGTTCACTGATTTCTAAAATGTCAATGTTCACTCTTGCCATCTCCTGTTTCACCACTTCCACTTTGCCTTGATTCATGGATCTAACATTCCAGGTTCCTTTGCAATATTGCTCTTTACAGCATCAGACTTTACTTCCATCACCAGTCACATCCACTAGTGGGTGTTGTTTCTGCTTTGACTCTGTCTCTTCATTCTTTCTGGAGGTATTTCTCCACTGATCTCCAGTAGCATATTGGGCACCTACCGACCTGGGGAGTTCATCTTTCAGTGTCCTATCTTTTTGCTTTTTCATACTGTTCATGGGGCTCTCAAGGCAAGAAAACTGAAGTGATTTGCGAATCCCTTTTCTAGTGGACCAATTTTGTCAGACCTGAGAAGACCTCTACCTGTGCACTCCTGAAATTCCCATTTAAAAACTCTTGCACCTGATCAGCAAAGAGGAGCTGGTTCTTTGGTACATTAGTCCTCTGTCTCCCCAGAACTGCTGCTTTCCTCAATAAAACTATCTTTAATTCTACCTCACACTTGTCTCTCAGTATTGGATTCTTGAGTAATGAGCAGCTGAAACCTGACTTCAATAACAAGATTAAACATTTCACTACAGAATATCTTCCTTTTTAAGCACGTTTTCCCATCTTTCTGCTCTGGGGACATTTCACTCCAGGAGCATCCTAAGTATAGTAGCCCTCCCCTGTCTTACCTGAGCAGATCACAGAGGCCGTGTTGCCATGGGAACAGTCAGGAACACCCAGGGCAGTCACAGGGCATTGCCACAGGAAGGACTCAGCCCCTGAGCAGTGAAATCGGGCTTTCCAGAGTCGATCACTTCCTTCTGCTCCATTTGGGGTGGAGATGGCGACTCCACAGCCAAGCTGACGACAGACAACATTGGCATTGGCCAGACTCCAGTGGGAGGCACAGAGAGCTCTCCATTGTCCAGAAATATTCATCTCCACCCACCCTTCACACCTAGAGGTGCCGCTTTTCATGAGCCGGATGTCTGTGTACACTGATAGAAAAAGACAGGATTTCAGCAAAATCTGATTTCTTTTTTAGCTTGAACTGAGTGTACACAGAGGTTAAGTCCTGCCGTGCATCTCACCTGAACAGACAACCTGAGCAGCTCCACTGTTGTGACACGTGCCCCCTGGACAGGGCACCCTGGGGCAGACCCGGAGCTCAGGCTCCTCCCCCTCACACCTGAACTCTTCAGTCCAGACCCGGTCATCAGACTCTCTGAAGGATGCATGTCCCACGACAGACACAGCCTTGCCACACCCCAGCTCTGTACAGATGACCTGGGCAGTAGGGAGTCTGAAGTTTCCATCAGACACTGGGGTCCAGGCTTCTCCAGAATGCACTTCTACTTGCCCTGAGCAGGGTCCATCCCCTCCAGTCAGACGCACAAATCCTAAGAGAAACAAAGAACAAACCCAGTGTTCATGAAACTGGCTTGACAATTGGAAACAACACCTTCACAGGCAATCATGTGAAAGCTTTTCTTTCCAACCGTGGAATAAGAGGGGATAAGAGGAGAGAACTTGACTGTCATTGTCAAATTGCATTTTCATGAGCAAGTTTCTGAAAAAATATCCAGAAGGATTGCAGGGTCAGTTTGGAATTCTGAATCTCGAGAATATCTATAGGATAGGAATGTTAACTCCTATCTGGGGGCCTGGAAACTACAGTGCCCAAAGAAACTGCACAGTGGTAGACATTCAAACGGGTGCAGAGCTGAAATAACTGAGAGTGTAAAAAGACCATGGGATTCAAGAGGTTAGAAGCCTAAGAGCCAGAGAAGTTTAGAAGGCCATGCTGAGATTTCTGGAGCTAGAATTCTGGCCAGTTTTCTCTCTGAGCCAATATTCAAGTCACTGAGGACAGGGAACATTATGCAGGCTGGATCTGAGTGCAGACATTAGATCACAATTAGGTAACCTAATTGTGAAAGAAGCCTTTCACAGATAAATTTGGAAATGATGAAAGCTCAGAGAGTCATAGGAGAGGGAATGAATGGTCCTAGCCATCTTTCTTAAAAATCTAGGATTTATGAACACACCTGAGAGAAAGTGAAGTCTCATTGGGATTATGCAAGACAACTGATTCAGCTGATTACTTCATTCTAGACATGTGATTCTTAGCAAATGTGAAGGAGTGATGATAATTTAATGTATTCTAACCCTATCTATGCACTGACTACATATTCCTTTCCTATTTGGATTTCTGAAATAAGAAGCCAGCAAGCTATAAAAAAGGAGAGTGAGAGGAAGAGAGCAGAGAGCAAACAAGTCATATATATTTTAGAGAAATCTAAATTGCAAAAGCCTCAATAGGGATGAAACATAGATTTAGAAACCAAATACTTGTTCAACATTATTTTAACACCTTTTATCCCGTGTGCTCCTCCGATTTTCCACCTAACACTGCTATTCTTTCCATTTCCCCCGTGCAGAAAAGAAGAAACAATCTTAAGAGCTACAAATAGATGGAAAGGAGCCTCCAAAAGGAAAGAAATTCTGTAGGGAGTGAGGTGGGGTGAGTTAAAAGGGGAGTGGATGGAGTATGAGAGAGAAACCAAAGAAAAGACTCATGATCATGATTTCATCTTTCAAGGACCCTATTTGGATAAAGAAAGGGTAATCCAATGGGAAACAATCCATGCACATTACCAAGAACAATTTTTTAAATAATTTGCCTGGTTTCTGAGTGTGCTCATGATTATTTATGTACATGGTGGAATTTCCTGGTAAAGGACTCTGATTGTATAAGTATGTGAACTTTGAAGTCTCAAAGAGAATGATTTAACAGAATAAAAATCTACTATAGAGAGCAGGAGAGAACAGGAAAGACACCACAGAAATTAAAGAATTGAAGTGTTAGCTTGACCACTGATATAAGAATGAATGATGAGAGAGGATGATCTGCTTGCACTTTTTTTTTTTTTTTAATCCATTTCCATCTCCCCAGAGAGGCTCAGGTTAGGACCCCTAGTCTCCTATGACTGGGAGTTTGGTCACAGGGTACATATTCTAATTAAAGCATTTTTATTTAACTGGTTGTTTTTGTTGCTCAGTTATTCAGTTTTGTCCGACCCTTTGTGACCTCATGGACTGCAGCACACCAGGTTTCCCTGTCCTTCACTATCTCCCTGAGTTTACTCAAACTCATGTCCATTGAGTCAGTGATGCCATCCAGCCATCTTATCCCCTGTCATCCCCTTCTCCTCCTGTCTTCAACCTTTCCCAGCCTCAGGGTCTTTTCCAATGAGTCAGTTGTTCTTATCGTTTGGCCAAAGTTTGGAGCTTCAGTTTTAGTATCCGTCCTTCCAATGAATTATTAACTGTTGATTTCCTTTAGGATTCACTGATTTAATCTCCTTGCTGTCCAAGGGACTCTCAAGAGTCTTCTCCAGCACAACAGCTCAAAAGCATCAATTCTTCAGCGCTCAGATTTCTTTATGATACAACTCTCATGTCCATACATAACTACTGGAAAAAAAAAAACATAGCTTTGACTATATGAGCCTTTGTCACAAAGTAATGTCTCTGCTTTTTAATATGCTGTCGAAGTTTGTCATAACTTTTCTTCCAAGGAACAAGCAGCTTTTAATTTCATGACTGCAGCCACTGTCCACAGTGATTTTGGAGCCCAAGAAAATAAAGTCTGTCACTGTTTTCATTTTATCCTCATCACTTTGCCATGAAGTTATGGGAGTGAATGCCATGATACTAATGGGTTTTTTTTTTTTATTTTTTTTTAGTAGTTGGCTTTTTCACGCTTCTCTTTCACTTTCATCAAGAGGCTCTCCTCTGTTCCTCTTCACTTTCTCCCATTAAGGTGATGTCATATGCATATCTGAGGTTATTGATATTGTTATATTAATTCTATGAGAATAAAAATTTAGAAAGTACAAGAAAGAAGCATTTCTTGTATTCTGTTTTATATACCCTGAAACATGTGAAATATTCAAAATATATGCTGAATAATCAATAAAGTCTTATACATATCAGGATAGAGACTTCTGAGATATAGTATATCTTTTTTATTTCTTCTTGATTTTAAAATTTACAAGGAAAAATAAGTGTGTGAGGATTCCGAGAAAACTATTAAATAGAAGGCTAATGTGAGTAAAGATATTAAATATAATAAAGGTGTATCCTTGCCTAGTCTTTTGCTGTGTACACATCCTGTGTCTTTAGGCACATGTAGCATCCTTCACACCACACCCACCCCTCAGTGCTATTCAGAGAACCTCACAGTTGCCTTCATCAGCTCCCATTGCCATTCTCCTTCCCCCCAAGTACTATAAAACATTTTCCACCTTCTTCAAACTTTTATTTGTACACTTACTCCAAGTAAGCTCCAAAAGGAATTCTGTTATATCATTGAAGTTATCAAGTATAAACTATATAATCTCTTATCATAAAACACAGAAATTCAAGTTTTATTACCTCCACCTTTGACTTGTCAGCACATGGCTAAGTGTTCTTACAAAGACTCATTTATACAGACATTTTATTTTATTTTATTTTACTTTACTTTAGACGTGGCAATCCACTTTAATTAACTTTTTTAATTTTTTTTATTAGTTGGAGGCTAATTACTTCACAACATTTCAGTGGGTTTTGTCATACATTGACATGAATCAGCCATAGAGTTACACGTATTCCCCATCCTGATCCCCCCTCCCACCTCACTCTCCACCCGACTCCTCTGGGTCCTCCCAGTGCACCAGGCCCGAGCACTTATCTCATGCATCCCACCTGGGCTGGTGATCTGCTTCACCATAGATAATATACATGCTGTTCTTTCGAAACATCCCACCCTCACCTGTTCCCAAAGAGTCCAAAAGTCTGTTCTGTACTTCTGTGTCTCTTTTTCGGTTTTGCATATAGGGTTATCATTACCATCTTTCTAAATTCCATATATATGTGTTAGTATACTGTAATGTTCTTTATCTTTCTGGCTTACTTCACTCTGTATAATGGGCTCCAGTTTCATCCATCTCATTAGAACTGATTCAAATGAATTCTTTTTAACGGCTCAGTAATATTCCATGGTGTATATGTACCACAGCTTCCTTATCCATTCATCTGCTGATGGGCATCTAGGCTGCTTCCATGTCCTGGCTATTATAAACAGTGCTGCAATGAACATTGGGGTGCACGTGTCTCTTTCAGATCTGGTTTCCTCAGTGTGTATGCCCAGGAGTGGGATTGTTGGGTCATATGGCAGTTCTATTTCCAGTTTTTTAAGAAATCTCCACACTGTTTTCCATAGTGACTGTACTAGTTTGCATTCCCACCAACAGTGTAAGAGGGTTCCCTTTTCTCCACACCCTCTCCAGCATTTATTGCTTGTAGACTTTTGGATAGCAGCCATACTGACTGGCGTGTAATGGTAACTCATTGTGGTTTTGATTTGCAATTCTCTAATAATGAGTGATGTTGAGCATCTTTTCATGTGTTTGTTAGCCATCTGTATGTCTTCTTTGGAGAAATGTCTGTTTAGTTCTTTGGCCCATTTTTTCATTGGGTCATTTATTTTTCTGGAATTGAGTTTCAGGAGTTGCTTGTATATTTTTGAGATTAATCCTTTGTCTCTTGCTTCATTTGCTATTATTTTCTCCCAATCTGAGGGCTGTCTTTTCACCTTACTTATAGTTTCCTTTGTAGTGCGGAAGCTTTTAAGTTTCATTAGGTCCCATTTGTTTAGTTTTGCTTTTATTTCCAATATTCTGGGAGGTGGGTCATAGAGGATCTTGCCGAGATTTATGTCGGAGAGTGTTTTGCCTCTGTTCTCCTCAAGGAGTTTTATAGTTTCTGGTCTTACATTTAGATCTTTAATCCATTTTGAGCTTATTATTGTGTATGGTGTTAGAAAGTGTTCTAGTTTCATTCTTTTACAAGTGGTTGACCAGTTTTCCCAGCACCACTTGTTAAAGAGGTTGTCTTTTTTCCATTGTATATCCTTGCCTCCTTTGTCGAAAATAAGGTATCCATAGGTTCGTGGACTTATCTCTGGACTTTCTATTCTGTTCCATTTATCTATATTCCTGTCTTTGCGCCAGTACCATACTCTCTTGATGACTGTGGCTTTGTAGTAGAGTCTGAAGTCAGGCAGGTTGATTCCTCCAGTTCCATTCTTCTTTCTCAAGATTACTTTGGCTATTCGTGGTTTTTTGTATTTCCATACAAATTGTGAAATTATTTGTTCTAGTTCTGTGAAAAATACCGTTGGTAGCTTGACAGGGATTGCCTTGATTCTATAGATTGCTTTGGGTAGAATAGCCATTTTGACAATATTGATTCTTCCAATCCATCAACACGGTATGTTTCTCCATCTGTTTGTGTCCTCTTTGATTTCTTTAATCAGTGTTTTATAGTTTTCTATGTATAGGTCTTTTGTTTCTTTAGGTAGATATACTCCTAAGTATTTTATTCTTTTTGTTGCAGTGGTGAATGGTATTGTTTCCTTATTGTCTCTTTCTGTTTTCTCATTGTTAGTATATAGGAATGCAAGGGATTTCTCTGTGTTAATTTTATATCCTGCAACTTTACTATATTCATTGATTAGCTCTAGTAATTTTCTGGTAGAGTCTTTAGAGTTTTCTATGTAGAGGATCATGTCATCTGCAAACAGCGAGAGTTTCATTTCTTCTTTTTCTATCTTGATTCCTTTTACTTCTTTTTCTGCTCTGATTGCTGTGGCCAAAACTTCCAACACTATGTTCAGTAGTACTGGTGAGAGTGGGCACCCTTGTTTTGTTCCTGATTTCAGGGGAAATGCTTTCAATTTTTCACCATTGAGGGTGATGCTTGCTGTGGGTTTGTCATATATAGCTTTTATTATGTTGAGGTATGTTCCTTCTAGTCCTGCTTTCTGGAGAGTTTTAATCATAAATGAGTGTTGAACCTTGTCAAAGGCTTTCTCTGCATCTATTGAGATAATCATATGGTTTTTATCTTTCAATTTGTTAATGTGGTGTATTACATTGATTGATTTGCGGATATTAAAGAATCCTTGCATTCCTGGGATAAAGCCCACTTGGTCATGGTGTATGATTTTTTTAATATGTTGTTGGATTCTGTTTGCTAGAATTTTGTTAAGGATTTTTGCATCTATGTTCATCAGTGATATTGGCCTTTAGTTTTCTCTTTTTGTGGCATCTTTGTCTGGTTTTGGAATTAGGGTGATGGTGGCCTCATAGAATGAGTTTGGAAGTTTACCTTCTTCTGCAATTTTCTGGAAGAGTTTGAGTAAGATAGGTGTTAGCTCTTCTCTAAATTTTTGGTAGAATTCAGCTATGAAGCCATCTGGTCCTGGGCTTTTGTTTGCTGGAAGATTTCTGATTACAGTTTCGATTTCCTTGCTTGTGATGGGTCTGTTAAGATCTTCTATTTCTTCCTGGTTCAGTTTTGGAAAGTTATACTTTCCTAAGAATTTGTCCATTTCATCCAAGTTGTCCATTTTGTTGGCATAGAGCTGCTGGTAGTAGTCTCTTATGATCCTTTGTATTTCAGTGTTGTCTGTTGTGATCTCTCCATTTTCATTTCTAATTTTGGTAATTTGGTTCTTCTCTCTTTGCTTCTTAATGAGTCTTGCTAATGCTTTGTCAATTTTGTTTATTTTTTCAACAAACCAGCTTTTAGCTTTGTTGATTTCTGCTATGGTCTCTTTAGTTTCTTTTGCATTTATTTCTGCCCTAATTTTTAAGATTTCTTTCCTTCTGCTAACCCTGGGGTTCTTCATTTCTTCCTTCTCTAATTGCTTTAGGTGTAGAGTTAGGTTATTTATTTGGCTTTTTTCTTGTTTCTTGATGTGCGCCTGTAATGCTATGAACCTTCCCCTTAGCACTGCTTTTACAGTGTCCCATAGGTTTTGGGTTGTTGTATTTTCATTTTCATTCATTTCTATACATATTTTGATTTCTTTTTTGATTTCTTCTATGATTTGTTGGTTATTGAGAAGCGTGTTATTTAGCCTCCATATGTTGGAATTTTTAACAAATTTTTTCCCTGTAATTGAGATCTAATCTTACTGCACTGTGGCCAGAAAAGATGACTGGAATGATTTCAATTTTCCTGAATTTTCCAAGACCAGATTTATGGCCCAGGATGTGATCTATTCTGGAGAAGGTTCTGTGTGCGCTTGAGAAAAAGGTGAAGTTGATTGTTTTGGGGTGAAATGTCCTATAGATATCAATTAGGTCTAGCTGGTCTATTGTGTCATTTAAGGTTTGTGTTTCCTTATTAATTTTCTGTTTAGTTGATCTATCCATAGTTGTGAGTGGGGTATTAAAGTCTCCCACTATTATTGTGTTTTTGCTAATTTCCTCTTTCATACTCCTTAGCGTTTGCCGTACATATTGCGGTGCTCCTATGTTGGGTGCATATATAGTCATAATTGTTATATCTTCTTCTTGGATTGACCCTTTGAACATTATGTTGTGTCCTTCTTTGTCTCTTTTCACATCCTTTATTTGAACGTCTATTTTTTCTGATATGAGTATTGCATCTCCTGCTTTCTTTTGGTCTCCGTTTGCGTGAAATATTTTTTTCCAGCCCTTCACTTTTAGTCTATACAGACATTTTAAAGGAAAAATTGGAGAGAGAGACTTTTCTAGTAACAATGGAAGAATATATGACTCAGAGCATTTCATCAACAGTTCTCTACCATCAAATAACTATGAACATTTATGTCTAAATTTGCAAAGGAAACTTGAAATCTGGCACAAATCCATAAGAATCTCTGATCTGTTAAATGATATCTTCTGTAGGGACACCCTCTAGATATGTAAATGATGTCCTCCTACAGTAAGAGTAGCCTCCACTCATACTAACCTAGTGCACAATAATTTCTCACACTGCTTGTATGGAAACAACTCCACCCAGGAAAGTATATCCTCATTTTTGTCCCTGCCTCTCGTGGCCTTCCTGTGGAAAGAGAGTGTGTATGTGGCTGTTAGCAAATGTTTCACTCTTAGAAAAAGTGAATTATGAACAAAAATATAAGGATATTTTTTAATTGGGAGAATAAATAAAGCTATTTTAGTGTCAGGTAAGACCACTAGAGAAGAAAAGAATAGCAGAGGAAAAAAAAAAGAAAGAAAAGAATAGCAGAGACTTGTAAGAGGAAAGTATATGAAGCTCATAACTCACATTTACAGTGCACTCAGGGAGGATGGGTAGTTGTTTCAGTCCTCTCTAGCCCACCCGTCTCATATTTTCCCTCTGATCAGACACCAGCTTTCTTGGAACTTTCCATTCTCCCAGCTGGTGGGCAATGAACTGACCATACCTGAGCAGATGACTCCTGCATCCTCTTTATGATCACAGTAGTACTTCGCCAAGCCCTGGGAAGGGCAGTTCCACACGTGAGATTCCTTTCCTGTGCACCTCACGTTGTCCAGCCAAATGGGCCCTGATCCCGCCCCAAAGGAGGAAGAGACAGTGGCATCGAGGGCTTCTCCACAGCCCAGCTGTCTGCACACCACGCGGGCATCGTCCAGGTCCCAGCCGTCATCACAGATGGTGCCCCAGGAGCCCTGGACAAGGATCTCCACTCTCCCGGCACAGGAACCGCCCCCGTCCACCAGGCGGAGCTGTCTGCGGGCTAAGGAGAGAGAAATGGGACAATGGGGCATTTACTTGGAGAATGAGAAGGGTCTTCTGTCCTGTGGGACCCTCACCTGAGCAGTAGGGGGCGCTCTCCTCTGAGGCTGCAGACTCTGCTGATTCTGACGTAGAGTCATTGCACTAGGGCAGCAGCGGGGTCTGGTTTCTTACAGCAGTGGTAAGAGAATTAATAAGGTTGAAAAGTAGGAGGAAAAAACCAAACAGGAAATATTAAGGCGAAAACACCCTAGAGAGTAGTCTGAGACAGAAGGTGTTACAAGGTCATATCAGAGTTAACATTCTGATCTGTAGAGTTATGTACACCATCTGGGAAAGATTTACAGGAAATGTTGGTCTCTCTTCCCAGAGCAGTTAAATGAGTTCAGAGTCACAGGGATGAGCTGGCAGCTGGATGGATTCCTTACAAACCACACAAACTTTGATGCCATTGACCTAAGAGTTAAAAGGGTTGATTAAAGGGAGGGGAGTCAGAACTGGCCTCATCAGATGCCTCAGAGAGTAATCATGACTCATCTACCGTTAGAATCTTTCCCCTTGGTACAGTCATTCAGACCTGAAAAACAAATTGATTCTAAGATGTCTTGGTTTACCCCAAAATATATAACTTTTAGTTCTAAGCTTCAGACTTCAGATCTGGATATTTAGCTTCAAAAATGTGATCTTTTTGAGTGGATTGAACAATTTGCATGAGAAATGATGTCAAGTAACATTGTCTGACATTGGCCAGATTCCACTGGGAATCAGAGAATGCTGCTTCATCTTCCCCAAACATACAATCCGTCCTTGGACTTTGTGTCAAGAATCTCTGTTATTCATATTTTGGAGTTATATGATCTTGAGGGGGAAATAGTGTGTACGTGTACTTAGTCGCTTCAGTCATGTCCAACTCTTGAAGACCCTATGAACTGTAACCTGCCAGGCTCCTCTGTCCATAGGATTCTCCAGGCAAGAATACAGGACTGGTTTGCCTTACCCTCCTCCAGGGGATCATCCTGACCCAGCGATCTAACCAGTGTCTCCTGCATTGCAGGTTCTTTGCCACTGAGCCACTGGTGAAGCCCTTCTGGTTCTACCACCGAGCAGGAATAAGTTATATTCTGCTCTGAAAGCCCTTGAACAAATAACATTAACAGACTCACTGTATTCTTCTCTCCTTTTATACATAAAAGTGACATAAAGAAAGGTTACATAATGTCTATCAGTGCCGCACTTTGAGTAACTATGAAGTAGAGAATTAAACCTAAAATTTTCCACTTCCAGGGAGAATGGAGGAGTTCATAGCAGGCCAATGTGTCTTGCTGGTTCTTGCTGGATACAACTTCAAAAGCTGGAAAATGTTTTTTAAGAAACAGTAAATGTATTCGACATTTGTTAACACAACATGGACTAAATATGCTAAAATTCTAAAGAGTGGAGATTATTTCAATGTTAGTCCAAGATCTATAGCTTCTTTTCCTCTGTGGGAAATTGCCAATTCATTGCATAATTTAATGATTCAGAATCTGGGCTTGGGCAAGCAGAAGACTACTGTTGTGACAGGAAGTCAGCATAATTTGGGAGTTACCTGGTGCTGAGTGACAAAATTAGAGTCTTGAGAGCCTCTCTCACACAGCCTGCTTTCTCCTCAAATATCTGCCCAGTATATAAGCTGTGAAGGGCAGGAAGCTAGAGAACTATATTAAAAGATTTGGAAAGCAGAGTCTTTTTCATTATTTTGGGTACTGAGCTACCAAAGAATCTAGGCTCTGAACTGAAATCTCTGAAAGCCCATGTCATAGGGAGAGATAAAACAGAGGTGTGCTGAGTGCTACCGAAACTGCAACCCACACTTGTTACAGCTCGGTTTTAGGTTATATTTAGATGTTTGAGTAACATATACCCTTCCCCCTACCTGTCTAGCAAAACAAAGGGTAAATCTTTTCAGGTGTTAGAAAATGTATTGGGAGTAGCTTACTTTTTCATATATAATTTATAGCACTCAATAAAAAATAGCATGACATTTGACAAGCTAACATGACAAATGATCAAAGTGAAAAAAGAAAATAAGGAGGAGCCAAGATGGTGGAGGAGTAGGACGGGGAGATCACTTTCTCTCCTACAAATTCATCAAAAGAATAACTGAACACAGAGCAAACTTCACAAAACAACTTCTGATCGCTAGCTGAGGTCATCAGGCGCCCAGAAAAGCAGCCCATTGTCTTCGAAAGGAGGTAGGACAAAATATAAAAGGTAAAAAGTGACACAAAAGAGCTAAGGACGGAGATCCGTCCTAGGAAGGGAGTCTTAATAAGGGATGTTTCCAGACACCGGGAAACCCTCGAACTGGCAGGCCTGGGGGAAGTGTTTGAATCTCGGAGAGCAACCTGACTGGGAGAGAAACAATAAATAAAACCCACAGATTACAAGCGTAAAAGCAACTCCCAGCAGAAAAGTACCCCAGACACCCGCATCCACCACCAGCAAGTGGGGGCGGAACGGAGAGAAGCAGGCGGCATTGCTTGGGGCAGGGTGTGGACCTGAATGCCCTGAGGACAATCGGAGGGAGCTTTTGTGAGTTGCCAACTTGAACTGTGGGACAGCAAAAGAGAGAGAGAAAATTAACCGACCCGAACACACTGCCGGCCATTCACAGAACAAAGGGACCGAGATTCTGGATGGTCGACATCCGCTGGGAGGGTCGCGGCGAGACACAGGGCGCAGGCACCATACCGGCGCGGGCGGGGACTGGGGCTGGGGACGCGGAGGGCAGAAGGCACACGCACCGGACTGGTGCCAGCGGAAACTGAGACTGGGACCGCGGAAGGGAGTGGGCGCGCCGCACCTGGGGTGAGTGCTACCGCCAAGCCCCTGGCTGCCTGGACCACTCTGACAGGGAAGGCACAAAGAGCAGGTACAGCTTTTTGCTCCGCACTTTTGTGGAACACCCGAGGGCTGGAACCACGCGCAGCGCGGGGCGCGCTCCATATAGAGCGGCCGGGAGCCTGAGCAGCGCCAGCCCCTCCCTGCAGTGCGACGGAACTATCTACCTAAATAAGAGTCCACCTCCACCCGCCTGTGTCAGGGCAGAAATGAGGCCCTGAAGAGACCGGCAAACAGAAGCCAAATAAACAAAGGGAACTTCTTCAGAAGGGACCGGTGCAACAGATTAAAATCCCTGTAGGTAACACCGACTACACAGGAAGGGGCCTGTAGATATCAAGAAGTGTAGCTGGAACGAGTAGCTATCTGAAACTGAGCCAAACCCACACTGACCACAACAACTCCAGAGAAATTCCTAGATATATATTTGCTTTTTTTTTTTTTTAAGGAAAAAAAAATTTTTTTTATTTTTTCTTTTTTATTTTTTCGCTTTTATTTTCCTTCAAAATTCCCTATTACTCCCCCATTACTCCTTAACTTTCATTTTCATAGATTTTTACGATTTTTTTAATTAGGGAAAATTTTTTTCTTTTTTTTTCTCTTTTTTCTTCTTTTTTTCCTTTTTCTCTTCTATTTTCTATTTTTCTTTTTCTCTTATTTCTTTTAAAGTTCTCTAGTACTCCTCTACTACTCCTTAATTTTCATTTTCATTACACTATAACCTTACAAAAAAAAAAAAAAAAAAGAGAGAGAAGCCCTATTTTTAAACCGAACTTCATATATATTTCTAAAATTTTTTTGTGTGTTTTGGTTTTTGTTTCTCATATAGTATTTTTAAGAGTCTAACCTCTACTCTAGATTTTTAATTTTTGCTTTTCAGTATATGATATACTGTGAACATTTAAGAATCCAATATTCAGTTCCCATTTTTATTCAGGAGTGTGTTGATTATTCTCTCCCAATCTTGACTCTCTGTTTTCTACCTCAGAACACCTCTATTTCCTCCTTTCCCCTTCTTTTCCCAATCCAATCCTGTGAATCTTTGTGGGTGTCTGGGCTACGGAGAACACTCTAGGAACAGACAACTGCGTAGATCTGTCTCTTTCCTCTTGAGTCCCCCTTTTTCCCCTCATGCTCATCTCTATCTCCCTCCTCCCTCTCCTCTTCTTCATGTAACTCGGTGAACCTCTCTGGGTGTCCCTAACGGGGGAGAATCTTTTTGCCATTAACCTGGAAGTTTTATTATCAGTGCTGTATACTTGGAGAAGTCCTGAGACTACTGGAAGAATAAAACTGAAATCCAGAGGCAAGAGGCTTAAGCCCAAAACCTGAGAACACCAGAAAACTCCTGACAATATGGAACTTTAAGTAAAAAGAGACCGTCCAAAAGCCTCCATACCTACACTGAAACCAACCACCACCCAAGAGCCAATAAGTTTTAGAGCAAATCATACCATGCAAATTCTCCAGCAACTCAGGAACATAGCCCTGAATGTCAACATACAGACTGCCCAAGGTCACACCTAACACATAGACCCATCTCAAAACTCATTACTGGGCACTCCATTGCTCTCCAAAGAGAAGAAATCAAGTTCCATGCACCAGAACACCGACGCAAGCTTCCCTAACCAGGAAACCTTTCAAGCCAATTGTCCAACCCCACCCACTGGGTAAAACCTCCACAATAAAAAGGAACAACAGACCACCAGAATACAGAAAGCCCACTCCAGACACAGCAATCTAAACAAGATGAAAAGGCAGAGAAATACCCAACAGGTAAAGAAACATGAAAAGTGCCCACCAAGTCAAACAAAAGAGGAGGAGATAGCGAATCTACCTGAAAAAGAATTTAGAATAATGATAATAAAAATGATCCAAAATCTTGAAAACAAAATGGAGTTACAGATAAATAGCCTGGAGACAAGGATTGAAAAGATGCAAGAAATGTTTAATAAAGACGTGGAAGAAATAAAAGAGAGTCAATTAAAAATGAATAATGCAATGAATGAGATAAAAAACACTCTGGAGGGAACCAAGAGTAGAATAACGGAGACAGAAGATAGGATAAGTGAGGTAGAAGATAAAATGGTGGAAATAAATGAAGCAGAGAGGAAAAAAGAAAAAAGAATCAAAAGAAATGAGGACAACCTCAGGGACCACTGGGACAATGTGAAATGCCCCAACATTCGAATCATAGGAGTCCAAGAAGAAGACAAAAACAAAGGCCATGAGAAAATACTCGAGGAGATAATAGCTGAAAACTTCCCTAAAATGGGGAAGGAAATAGTTACACAGGTCCAAGAAACCCAGAGAGTCCTAAACAGGATAAACCCAAGGGGAAACACCCCAAGACACATATTAATCAAATTAACAAAGATCAAACACAAACAACAAATACTAAAAGCAGCAAGGGAGAAACAACAGATAACACACAAAGGGATTCCCATAAGGATAACAGCTGATCTATCAATAGAAACGCTCCAGGCCAGAAGGAAATGGCAGGACATACTGAAAGTAATGAAAGAGAATAACCTACAACCTAGATTACTGTATCCAGCAAGGATCTCATTCAGATACGAAGGAGAATTCAAAAGCTTTACAGACAAGCAAAAGCTGAGAGAATTCAGCACCACCAAACCAGCTCTTCAACAAATGCTAAAGGATCTTCACTAGACAGGAAATGCAGAAAGGTTGTATAAACGTGAACCCAAAACAACAAAGTAAATGGCAACGGGACCACACTTATCAATAATTACCTTAAATGTGAATGGGTTGAATGCAACAACCAAAAGACAAAGATTGGCTGAATGGATACAAAAACAAGACCCCTATATATGCTGTCTACAAGAGACCCACCTCAAAACACGAGACACATACAGACTACAAGTGAAGTGGAAAAAAATATTTCACGCAAACGGAGACCAAAAGAAAGCAGAAGTCGCAAAACTCATATCAGATAAAATCGACTTTCAAATAAAGGATGTGAAAAGAGACAAAGAAGGATACTACACAATGATCAAAGGATCAATCCAAGAAGAAGATATAACAATTATGACTATATATGCACCCAACATAGGAGCACCGCAATATGTACGGCAAACGCTAAGGAGTATGAAAGAGGAAATTAGCAAAAACACAATAATAGTGGGAGACTTTAATACCCCACTCACAACTATGGATAGATCAACTAAACAGAAAATTAATAAGGAAACACAAACCTTAAATGACACAATGGACCAGGTAGACCTAATTGATATCTATGGGACATTTCACCCCAAAACAATCAACTTCACCTTTTTCTCAAGTGCACACGGAACCTTCTCCAGAATAGATCACATCCTGGGCCATAAATCTGGTCTTGGAAAATTCAGGAAAATTGAAATCATTCCAGTCATCTTTTCTGACCACAGTGCAGTAAGATTAGATCTCAATTACAGGGAAAAAATTGTTAAAAATTCCAACATATGGAGGCTAAATAACACGCTTCTCAATAACCAACAAATCATAGAAGAAATCAAAAAAGAAATCAAAATATGTATAGAAATGAGTGAAAATGAAAACACAACAACCCAAAACCTATGGGACACTGTAAAAGCAGTGCTAAGGGGAAGGTTCATAGCATTACAGGCTTACGTCAAAAAACAAGAAAAAAGCCAAATAAATAACCTAACTCTACACCTAAAGCAATTAGAGAAGGAAGAAATGAAGAACCCCAGGGTTAGCAGAAGGAAAGAAATCTTTAAAATTAGGGCAGAAATAAATGCAAAAGAAACTAAAGAGACCATAGCAAAAATCAACAAAGACAAAAGCTGGTTTGTTGAAAAAATAAACAAAATTGACAAAGCATTAGCAAGACTCATTAAGAAACAAAGAGAGAAGAACCAAATTAACAAAATTAGAAATGAAAAGGGTGAGATCACAACAGACAACACTGAAATACAAAGGATCATAAGAAACTACTACCAGCAGCTCTATGCCAATAAAATGGACAACTTGGATGAAATGGACAAATTCTTAGAAAAGTATAACTTTCCAAAACTGAACCAGGAAGAAACAGAAGATCTTAACAGACTCATCGCAAGCAAGGAAATCGAAACTGTAATCAGAAATCTTCCAGCAAACAAAAGCCCAGGACCAGATGGCTTCACAGCTGAATTCTACCAAAAATTTAGAGAAGAGCTAACACCTATCTTACTCAACCTCTTCCAGAAAATTGCAGAAGAAGGTAAACTTCCAAACTCCTTCTATGAGGCCACCATCACCCTAATTCCAAAACCAGACAAAGATGCCACAAAAAGAGAAAACTAAAGGCCAATATCACTGATGAACATAGATGCAAAAATCCTTAACAAAATTCTAGCAAACAGAATCCAACAACATATTAAAAAAATCATACACCATGACCAAGTGGGCTTTATCCCAGGAATGCAAGGATTCTTTAATATCCACAAATCAATCAATGTAATACACCACATTAACAAATTGAAAGATAAAAACCATATGATTATCTCAATAGATGCAGAGAAAGCCTTTGACAAGGTTCAACACTCATTTATGATTAAAACTCTCCAGAAAGCAGGACTAGAAGGACCATACCTCAACATAATAAAAGCTATATATGACAAACCCACAGCAAGCATCACCCTCAATGGTGAAAAATTGAAAGCATTTCCCCTGAAATGAGGAACAAGACAAGGGTGCCCACTCTCACCAGTACTACTGAACATAGTGTTGGAAGTTTTGGCCACAGCAATCAGAGCAGAAAAAGAAGTAAAAGGAATCCAGATAGGAAAACAAAAAGTGAAACTCTCGCTGTTAGCAGATGACATGATCCTCTACGTAGAAAACCCTAAAGACTCTACCAGAAAATTACTAGAGCTAATCAATGAATATAGTAAAGTTGCAGGATATAAAATTAACACACAGAAATCCCTTGCATTCCTATATACTAACAATGAAAAAAACAGAAAGAGAAATTAAGGAAACAATACCATTCACCATTGCAACAAAAAGAATAAAATACTTAGGAATACATCTACCTAAAGAAACAAAAGACCTATACATAGAAAACTATAAAACACTGATGAAAGAAATCAAAGAGGACACAAACAGATGGAGAAACATACCGTGTTCATGGATTGGAAGAATCAATATTGTCAAAATGGCTATTCTACCCAAAGCAATCTATAGATTCAATGCAATCCCTATCAAGCTACCAACGGTATTTTTCACAGAACTAGAACACATAATTTCACAATTTGTATGGAAATACAAAAAACCTCGAATAGCCAAAGTAATCTTGAGAAAGAAGAATGGAACTGGAGGAATCAACCTCCCTGACTTCAGACTCTACTACAAAGCCACAGTCATCAAGAGAGTATTGTACTGACACAAAGACAGGAATATAGATCAATGGAACAGAATAGAAAGCCCAGAGATAAGTCCACGAACCTATGGATACCTTATCTTTGACAAAGGAGGCAAGGATATACAATGGAAAAAAGACAACCCCTTTAACAAGTGGTGCTGGGAAAACTGGTCAACCACTTGTAAAAGAATGAAACTAGAACACTTTCTAACACCATACACAAAAATAAGCTCAAAATGGATTAAAGATCTAAATGTAAGACCAGAAACTATAAAACTCCTAGAGGAGAACAGAGGCAAAACACTCTCCGACATAAATCTCAGCAAGATCCTCTATGACCCACCTCCCAGAATATTGGAAATAAAAGTAAAACTAAACAAATTGGACCTAATGAACCTTAAAATCTTCTGCACTACAAAGGAAACTATAAGTAAGGTGAAAAGACAGCCCTCAGATTGGGAGAAAATAATAGCAAATGAAGCAAGAGACAAAGGATTAATCTCAAAAATATACAAGCAACTCCTGCAGCTCAATTCCAGAAAAATAAATGACCCAATCAAAAAATGGGCCAAAGAACTAAACAGACATTTCTCCAAAGAAGACATACAGGTGGCTAACAAACACATGAAAAGATGCTCAACATCACTCATTATTAGAGAAATGCAAATCAAAACCACAATGAGGTACCATTACACGCCAGTCAGGATGGCTGCTATCCAAAAGTCTACAAGCAATAAATGCTGGAGAGGGTGTGGAGAAAAGGGAACCCTCTTACACTGTTGGTGGGAATGCAAACTAGTACAGCCACTATGGAAAACAATGTGGAGATTTCTTAAAAAACTGGAAATAGAACTGCCATATGACCCAGCAATCCCACTTCTGGGCATACACACTAAGGATACCACATCTGAAAGAGACACGTGCACCCCAATGTTCATTGCAGCACTGTTTATAATAGCCAGGACATGGAAGCAACCTAGATGTCCATCAGCAGATGAATGGATAAGGAAGCTGTGGTACATATACACCATGGAATATTACTGAGCCGTTAAAAAGAATTCATTTGAATCAGTTCTAATGAGATGGATGAAACTGGAGCCCATTATACAGAGTGAAGTAAGCCAGAAAGATAAAGAACACTACAGCATGCTAACACATATATATGGAATTTAGAAAGATGGTAACAATAACCCTATATGTAAAACAGAAAAAGAGACACAGAAGTACAGAACAGACTTTTGAACTCTGTGGGAGAAGGTGAGGGTGGGGTGTTTCGAAAGAACAGCATGTATATTATCTATGGTGAAGCAGATCACCAGCCCAGGTAGGATGCATGAGACAATTGCTCGGGCCTGGTGCACTGGGAGGACCCAGAGGAGTCGGGTGGAGAGGGAGGTGGGAGGGGGGATTGGGATGGGGAATAAGTGTAACTCTATGGCTGATTCATGTCAATGCATGACAAAACCCACTGAAATGTTGTGAAGTAATTAGCCTCCAACTAATAAAAAAAAATTTTTTTTAAAAAAAAAGAAAATAAGAAAATGCAAAGATACACATGATAGAAATTTGGACTTGGCAGATAAGGATTTTAACTATGATCAATGTATTTAGGGGAAAAGAGAGGAGAGAATAAACAGATAAAAAGATGAAAAAATTACCAAATAATCATTAGTAAGTAAAAATATCAAAGGAACCATTGCCAACTTTAAAAAGTGAATGAATAAGTTAAATGAATTTTAGACAGAACTCGGAATATAGCAACTTAGAGGAGTCCTAATGTGTTCCCTGGTGGCTCAGATGGTAAAAGTGTCTGCCTACAATGCAGGAGACCCATGTTCGATCCTTGAATCAGGAAAATCCCCTGGAGAAGGAACTTGCAATCCAATGCAGTAATCTTGCCTGGAAAATCCCATGGACGTAGAGGCCTGGTAGGCTACAATCCATGTGGTTGCAAAGAGTCAGACACAACTGAACCACTTCACTTTCACCTCTTTCAGAGCAGTCCTAAAGATGAGAGATGAGAAACAGAAGAAAGAGGAAGAGGAGAGGGAAAAGAGATCTAGAGACAGAGAGAGAGAGCTATGGAAGCAATATTTGAAGATATAATGATAGAAAATTTTTTTAAAAAATAAATGGAAGAGTATGAAATACCCCACTGTTAGTAAAACTGCTGAAAATCAAAAGGAAAGAGGAAAATCTGAAATAATAGCAGATTTATTTAATACTAAAGGAAGAAAAACAGAGAGAGAAAAAGGAACATAAAGCAGGTGGATTAATTAAGAAAACAGAAAGATAAATTAAGGGGAAAATTCCATTCACCAATGCAATGAAAAGAATAAAATACTTAGGAATAAATCTACCTAAAGAAACAAAAGACCTCTATATAGAAAACTGTAAGACACTGATGAAAGAAATCAAAGATGACACAAATAGATGGAGAAATATACCATGTTCATCAATCAGAAGAATCAATATAGTGAAAATGAGTATTTGACCTAAAGCAATCTATATATTCAATGCAATCCTTATCAAGCTACCAATGGTTTTGGTAGAACAGCTAATTTCACAATGTATATGGAAATACAAAAAACCTTGAATAGCAAAAGCAATCTAGAGAAAGAAGAATGGAACTGGAGGAATCAACCTGCCTGATTTTAGACTATACCACAAAGCTATGGACAGAGGTTCATGACACTGTACAGGAGACAGGGATCAAGACCCTCCCCAAGAAAAAGAAATGGAAAAAAGCAAAAACGGTTGTCTGAGAAGGCCTTTTGAATAGCTGTGAAAAGAAAAGAAGTGAAAAACAAAGGAGAAAAGGAAAAATATATCCATTAGAATGTGGCGTTCAACGAACAGCAAGGAGAGATAAGAAAGTCTTCCTTGGTGATCAATGTAAAGAAATAGAGGAATACAATAAAATGAGAGATACTAGAGATCTCGTCAAGAAAATTATAGATACCAAGGGAAAATTTCAGGCAAAGATGGGTTCAATAAAGGACAGAAATGGTATGGACCTAACAGAAGCAGAAGATATAAAGAAGAGGTGGCAAGAATATACAGAAGAATGGTACAAAAAAGATCACGGCCCATATAATCATGATGGTGTGCTCACTCACTTAGATCCAGACATCCTGGAATGTGAAGTCAAGTGGGCCTTAGGAGGCATCACTATGAACAAAGGTAGTAGAGGTGATAGAACTCCAGTTGAGGTATTTCAAATCCTAAAAGATGATCCTGTGAAAGTGCTGCACTGAATTTGTCAGCAAATTTGGAAAACTCAGTAGTGGCCACAGGACTGGAAAAGGTCAGTTTTCATCCCAACCCCTAAGAAAGGCAATCCCAAAGAATGCTCAAACTACCACACATTTGCACTCATCTCACACGCTAGTAAAGTAATGCCCAAAATTCTCCAAGCCAGCTTCAACAGTACATGGACCATGAAATTTCAGATGTTCAAGCAGGTTTTAGAAAGGTAGAGGAACCAGAGATCAAATTGCCAACATTCGCTGGATTATTGAAAGAGCACAAGAGTTCCAGAAAAATATTTATTTCTGCTCTGTTGACTATGCCAAAGCCTTTGACTGTGTGGATCACAATAAACTGTGGAAAATTCTTCAAGAGTTGAGAATATCAGACCACCTGACGTGTCTCTTGAGAAATCTGTATGCAGGTCAGGAAGCAACAGTTAGAACTGGACATGGAACAGCAGGCTGATTCCAAATAGGAAAAGGAATGTGTCAAGGCTGTATATTGTCACCCTGTTTATTTAACTTATATGCAGAGCACATCATGAGAAACGCTGGGCTGGATGAAACACAAGATGGAATCCAGATTGCCAGGAGAAATATCAGTAACCTCAGATATGCAGAAGACACCGCCCTTATGACAGAAAGTGAAGAACTAGAGAGCCTCTTGATGAAAGTGAAAGAGGAGAGTGAAAAAGTTGGCTTAAAATTCAACATTCATAAAACTAAGATCATGGCATCTGGTCCCATCATTTCATAGCAAATAGACAGGGAAACAGTGGAAATAGTGGCTGACTTTATTTTGGGGGGCTCCAAAATCACTGCAGGTGATGATTGAAGCCATGAAATTAAAAGACGCTTACCCCTTGGAAGGAAAGTTATGACCAATATAGATAGCATATTAAAAACCAGAGACATTACTTTGTCAACAAAGGTCCATCTAGTCAAGGCTATGTTTTTTCCAATATCATATATGGATGTGAGAGTTGGAATATAAAGAAAGTTGATTGCAGAAAACTGATGCTTTTGAATTGTGGTGTTGGAGGAGAAGACTCTTGAGAGTCCCTTTGGCTGCAAGGAGATCCAACCAGTCCATCCTAAAGGAGATCAGTCCTGGGTGTTCATTGGAAGGACTGATATTGAAGCCGATCCTCCGATACTTTGGCCACCTGATTCAAAGAACTGACTCATTTGAAAATACCCTGATGCTGGGAAAGATTGAGGGCAGGAGGAGAAGGGGACGACAGAGGATAAGATGGTTGGATGGTATCACTGACGCAATGGACATGAGTTTGAGTAAACTCCGGGAGTTGGTCATGGACAGGGAGGCCTGGCATGCTGCAGTTCATGGTGTTGGAAAGAGTCAGACATGACTGAGCGACTGAACTGAACTGAACAAAGGTACAGTCATCAACACAGTATGGTACTGGCATAAAGACAGAAATATAGATCAATGGAACAAAATAGAAAGCCCATAGATAAATCCATGCAGCTATGGGCACCATATCTTTGATAAAGGAGACAAGAATATACAATGGAGGAAAGACAATCTCTTTAACAAGTGGTACTGGGAAAACTGGTCAGCCATCTGTAAAAGAATGAAACTAGAACACTTTCTAGCACCGTACACAAAAATAAATTCATGATGGGTTAAAAATCTAAATGTAAGACCAGAAACTATAAAACTCCTAGAGGAAAACATAGGCATAAAACACTCTCTGACATAAATCACAGCAGGAGCCTCTATGACCCACCTCCCTGAGTAATGGAAATAAAAGGAAAAGTAAACTAATGGGGCCTAATTAAACTTAAAAGCTTTTGCACAACAAAGGAAATGATAAGCAAGGTGAAAAAACAGCCTTCAGAATGGGAGAAAATAATAGCAAATGAAGTAACAGACAGAGAATTAATCTCAAAAATATACAAGTAGCTCATTCAGCTTAATACCAGAAAGATAAACGATCCAATCAAAAAATGGGCCAAGGAACTAAACAGACATTTCTCTTAAGAAGACATAAAGATGGCTGACAAACACATGAAAAGATGCTCAACGTCACTCATTATCAGAGAAATGCAAATCAAAACCACAATGAGGTACCATCTCACATCAGTCAGGATGGCTGCTATCCAAAAGTCTACAAACAATAAATGCTGGAGAAGGTGCGGAGAAAAGGGAACCCTCTTACCCTGTTGGTGGGAATGCAAACAAGTACAGCCACTATGGAGAACAGTGTGGAGATTCCTTAAAAAACTGGAAATAGAACTGCCATACCACCCAGCAATCCCACTTCTGGGCATACACACTGAGGAAACCAGAAACGAAAGAGACACATGTACCCCAATGTTCATCACAGCACTGTTTATAATAGCCAGGACTTGGAAGTAACCTAGATGTCCATCAGCAGATGAATGGATAAGAAAGCTGTGTTACATATACACTATGGAATATAATTCAGCCATTAAAATGAATGCACTTGAATCAGTTCTAATCAGGTGGATGCAACTGGAGCCTATTATACAGAGTGAAGTAAGTCAGACAGAAAAACAGCAATACAGTATATTAGCGCATATATATGGAACTTAGAAAGATGGTAACAATGACCCTATATGCAAGACAGCAAAAGAGACACAGATGTAAGGAACAGACTTTTGGACACTGTGGGAGAAGTTGAGGGTCAGATGATTTAAGAGAATTGCATTGAAACATGTATATTACTGTATGTGAAATAGATCACCAGTCCAAGTTTGATGCATGAAACAGGGCGCTCAAAGCTGGTGCACTGGGAGAACCCTGAGGGAGGGGTTGGGGAGGGAGATGGGAGGGGGTTCAGGATGGGGACACATGTACACCCATGCCTGATTCTTGTCCGTGTATGGCAAAAACCACAACAATATTGTAAAGTAATTAGCCTCCACTTAAAATAAATAAATAAAATTTTAAAGCAAATGGTAGATACCAACGCATCAATATCAGTAATTGCATTTACAGTAAATAGATTAAGATGAAACAAAACTGACATAGATGTTCCCTGCATAATGCTCACTTATATTATGAAAGCAAAGAAAGGTTGAAAGTAAAATGATAGAAACTACGTACTAACTGTAAGAAAACTGGAGTAGCTATACCAATGTCCCAGAAAGTAGACTGTAAGCCAAGATATACTAATTGAATTAAAGAGGGAATTTTCATGATTATAATGAGATGCACCCTTAATAAAGATATTATAGGCAACAAAATTCAAGAAAGGTAACAGAACATAGCTTTGAAATATGCTTGACAGATTGAAAAGAAGAAATAGACAAAATCTCAATCAAAATTTGGGATTATTACTGTATTTTTTCAGTAGCATACAGAGCAAACATACAAAAAACAAAGAATATAGTAGATGTAGAACAACATAATCAGCACATTTAACTAAATAACACATGGAGCAATGCACCCAACAGTGCAAGAGTTCACATTACTGTAATACACTAGGAACATTTACCCAAATGACCAGGTAATAGGACAAAATCTTTCACTCTTTGAACTCATACAGAGTATTTACTCTGAATACAGTGGAACAGAGTTAAGAATTAATAAGAAAATATTGTTAGCCATCCCTATTTGGGGAAATTCAGCAACACTATTCCAATAAAAAAAACTCCTGAATCTGGGAATAAATTTAAAATTCAAAAAATATTGTGAAATAATGATAATAAATATTGATAATAATGATAACAATCACAAAACAATGGTATGGTAATAAATTCTTCTAATGAAATCCAAGTAGTGCCTAAGGGATATTTATACTCCAGATTTAGAGAAGAGGAAAGACTGAAAGTGATAAAAATGTAAGCTTCCAATTAAGAAACTAGGAGATGAGAAAGTCTAAAGGATGTAGAATGTTGGGGTTAGTTTAAAAAGGAACAAAAATTACTGGAAAAGAAGGTAAGCATAAGATAGAAAACAGAGAAGAAAGTCCTTTAAACATGGCTCATTGAAAATTGACAAACACTGAGCAATACTTAAGAAGAGCAGAGAGAAAATGAAGTTAACAATTCCAAGAATGAAAAGAGACATCACTATGAATCATACAGATTTTTTGGTCATAGTTTTTGTGCTGTTGTTTGTTTCATTTTTGGCTGTGCTGTGGCTCGTAATTCCCAGGTCAGGGATTGAACCTGGACCCATGACAGTGAAAGCCCAGAGATTTAACCCTGGGATTGCATAGTTTTATTAATACAATTTATACATTTAACATGGATAAGTACACAGAAAGTGCCAATTTCTCCACAACCTTACCAACACTTCAGTGTCTTAAAAAAAACAAAACAAACAAACAACAACAAAAAAAAGTCACTCTGACATGCTGCTGCTGCTAAGTCGCTTTGGTCATGTCCATCTCTGTGTGACCCCATAGGCAGCAGCCCACCAGGCTCCCCCGTCCCTGGAATTCTCCAGGCAAGAATACTGCAGTGGGTGCCATTTCCTTCTCTAATGCATGCTAAGTTGCTTCAGTCATGTGTGACTCTGTGTGGCCCCATAGACAGCAGCCCACCAGGCTCCACTGTCCACGGGATTCTCTAGGCAAGAATACTGGAGTGGGTTGCCATTTCCTTCCCCACATTCTGACATGTATGAGATGATATCTCTTTGTGGTTTTGATTTACATTTCCCTGATGAGTGACAATGTCAAGCATTTTTTCATATACCCATTGGCCATCTGTATGTCTTTAGAGAAATGTCTGTTCAAGCCCTTGATCAATTTTTTAATTGAGTTGTTAGGTTTTGGGGTTTTTTCTTGAGTTGCAGGAGTTCTTAATTTTTTGGAAATTAAAACCTTATATAATTTGTGCTAGCTTGCTTTTTCACTCTGTTGATGTTTCCTTTGGTTTGTGGAAGCTTCTCAGTTTGATATATTCCCAGTTGTCTATTTTTGCTTTGTTGCCTGTACTTTTGATATCATTTCCATGAAATCATGAAACAATGTGTTCTTATTTTGTGGTGGGGCTAAGACATCACATATCTAAAATGCAATTCTTATTTGGTGATGATGTTACACCATCACACATAGTAAAATTAATTCAGATAAATAAATAAATACAAAATAAAGTTTTGAATATTATTTAGTGAAACTGCAAAATTATTTGTAGAAAATAAAACTTAATTCAATGTTGTTTTGAGATGAAGAGTGGCATTTGAAACATTGCATTAAAGACAGAAGTAAAAAAGGTAAAACATTATAGATTTGACCACATAACCCCCCATACACATACACAACCTTAAAAATATATGCAAAAACTGGGGGAAATATTTACAAAAATAAGTAAGAAAAACAAGAAGTGTTGTTTATTTATAGAGAGTTCTTATAAATGAATAAGAAGTTTTAAAACATTCTAGAGAAAAAATATTGATATGTAAGATATCTTAAAACAGTAATATAGGAAAGAAGATAACTTTTGTATATAGTGTTTATGTGGATAAAAAAATGATGAATGCTCTTATGTCAAGACTATGAAGAAAATAATACTCTTTTTAAAAAATTATTTATTTGGTTGTGCTGGGTCTCAGTTGCAGCACGCAAATTCTTACTTGTGGGATCTAGTTGTCTGACCAGGGTTAGAACCCAGGTCCTCTGTACTGGGAGCACAAATCTTAGCTGGACCACCAAGGAAGTCCCCAAAATAATACTCTTTTAATTCCATTAATATTGCTGAGAATATTGAAAACCACTGTGCTGGACAATTAGGCAATACATATAGATAGACGCCTTTAAATTGGCTATCTTGAGGAAAAAAATAATGGCTTTTCTATTAAGACAATGTAGATGTTCATAAGAACTTTATCACAGCATCGTATTTGAAAATAATAATGTACAACAAATGGGATTAGATAAATAAGTTATGATTCAGTGACATGGAATGATTGAAATACTGGCAACCATATAAATGGCATAGAAGATATTTTAATGAACAAAAAGAAATTTAAAATATATTATTTTGGAAGTGGAAATAAAATGGTGTTGGAAGAAAAGCTATGACCAACCTAGACAGCATATTAAAAAGCAGAGACATTTCTTTGCCAACAAAGTCCATCTAGTCAAGGCTATGGTTTTTCCAGTAGTCATATGTGGATATGAGAGTTGGACTATAAAGAAAACTGAGCACTGAAGAATTGATGCTTTTGAACTGTAGTGTTGGAGAAGACTCTTGAGAGTCCCTTGGACTGCACGGAGATCCAACCAGTCCTTTCTAAAGGAAATCAGTCCTGACTATTCATTGGAAGGACTGACGCTGAAGCTGAACCTCCAATACTTTGGCCACTTGATGCGAAGAACTGACTCATTTGAAAAGACCCTCATGCTGGGAAAGATTGAAGGCGGGAGGAGAAGTGGATAACAGAGGGTGAGATGGTTGGATGGCATCACTGACTCTATGGACATGAGTTTGAGTAAGCTGCGGGAGCTGGTAATGGACAGGGAAGCTTGGCGTGCTGCAGCCCATGGGGTCGCAAAGATTCAGACACGACTGAGCGACTGAACTGAACTGAATATCCAGTCGTGTGTGTGTGTGTGTGTGTGTGTGTGTGTGTGTGTGTGTGTGTGTGTGTAGGGACTGAGATTTAATGCAGAGATTGTGTTCAGAAAGAATGTAAAGGGAACTGGTATATCCTGCCTTGTACTTTAGAGACAAGTGAAAGTTCAGAAAATATTTAATGCTCTTTGGAAAGATCATACCAAAGTTGAAATTGACAAGAATATGGGGGCAAACTCATGTGAACTGAGTTTCTTAGTATGTGAATATGTGCTTTAATAATATGATCCTACAGAGCATTCTCTCTGAGGAAACATGCTTGTTTGAGTGAACTGTGATTTCTCCTTAGCCTAATGAGAAATTTCTTCATTGTGCTCATAGCTGGAGAGGCCAAAACGGAATTAGAGAGCCAATTTTATATTTCACTCAGAGAGTCTACCTCTATTCTTAACAGCCTGCAAAGCCTGAAAAAATGACAACCACCATTATAATATGTCCCAAACCCAAGGAACTGGAAGTTTTGTTTTGGAGGTTTTTTAAGAATTTTTTTTTATGTGGATCTATTACAATATTCCTGTTGTTACGTTCAGGGTTTTGTTTGTTTGTTTGTTTGTTTTGGCTGTAAGTTATATGAGATCTTAACTCCCCAACTGGGGATTGAACCTGCACCCCTTGCATTGGAAGACGAAATCTTAACCCCTGGGAAGATGAAATCTTAACACCAGGGAAGTCCCCAACTAGAAGTTGAAAGAAATATAACAAGGGAGTGAAGAGCAGAACTTCTTGCTCCTTTGGGGAGGAGTGGAGCTTCCCAAAGAAGAAAGAGAATTCTGACGAAGTGTCGGGGAGAGTGGGGGCTTGAAATAAGGAGGGAATGTGAGATCAGGAAGGGATGGAGAGATGAGCATTGCTAAAGCAACCAAGACCAAGGGCTAACCTGGAAAAGCTGACTTTCCAGGCATGTGACTAGCTCATTCTAATTGCAAGAACTCAAAGCAGGTATCTTGGACTCTCCTGATTTCAGGGCACAGTGAAGACCAGCTTTAGTACAGCATCTGTGGGAATGACAAGTGAGAATATTCACCGCAGGGACATTCACAAACACAGAGTTCTTGCTAAATATCTGATCCATTAAGATGTCACAGAGCAAGCTTCTGCTCTCCAATGAGACAGGGAAAAATTGGCCTGCCTCAGTGGAGAACATCGTCAAGTCTCTAAGACTAAATCCCTCTTCTGCCTTCAATGCATCAGTCCGTTGATGGCACCTACATTTGGCATTAGTTTTTTTCCTTTGCACAGCGGGGTTGGAGGACCACTGATCCAAGAGGTAGGAGGGGAAAATATTACAGGCAGGAAGACACAGTACTGCCAAATCCTATGCTGGGGAAAGACTACAGAAAAGCAGAAACACGTCTGAGCTGTGGGTTGTTTGTGGGGAAGAAAAAGAAACTCAGAGTTCGAATGCAAATGCAGGGTTATCTGGAGGTGTGATTACAGTTTCTACTGAGAGGGCTTTACTCATAGAAAGGAAGATTTCCATATTTGCCCTCACCATATATACACACACACATATCATCACCACCATTACCATTGCTACCACCAAATCTAGCAGTCTGACTTAGAGAGTGTGAGTTCTATGGAAAGTGAAGTAAATTGTAAGTCATTTAACCATGCCCAAGTCTTTGTGACCCCATGGACTGTAGCCCACCAGGTTCCTCTGTCCATGGAATTCTCCAGGCAAGAATACTGGAGTGGGTTGCCATTTCCTACTTCAGGGGATCTTCCCCTCACAGGGATCAAACCCAGGTCTCCTGCACTGCAGGCAGATTCTTTACCATCTGTGCCAACCAGGGAAGTTCTATGGACTCCTATCTAAAAAAATCAACATCCACTGGGCAGATTTATTTCTGTTAACATATTTAGCCTATACATACTCTTCCAATTCACCTTTACCCATTCCCTTATCTCATATATAGAGACACACACATGCACACACATATGTATGTTGCTGTTTAGTCACTAAGTCGTGTCTAACTCTTTGCGACCCCATGAACTACAGCCCACCCGGCTCCTCTATCCATGGTATTTCTCAGGCAAGAACACTGGAGTGAGTAGCTGTTCCCTTCTTTAGGGGATCTTACCAACCCAGGGATCAAAACTGCATCTCCCGCGCTGGCAGGCCTATTCTTTATCACTGAGCCACTGGGAAGTCTACACATACATATGCATACACTCAAAGCATACATACATAAACACACATGTGCGCGTGCCCCCCCCCCCCCCCACACACACATATGTCCACAGTCTAAAAGATCCAAAATACTGAACTGGTGGGGAAAGATGTAATATAAAGTATGGGAAGGACAGATCAGAGACCCAGACAGAGGCAGTCCCTCAGCCATAATCCATTAGAGGAAAACTGAGAAGTGGTCAGACATTTTCTGAGCTGTTAGGTGTACTTAAAGTTGCTCAGTCATGTCCGACTCTTTGCGACCCCATGGACTGTAGCCCACCAGATTCCTCTGTCCCTGGAATTTTCCAGGCAAGAATACTGGAGTGGGTTGCCATTAGCTGTTAGATGTACTTGGGGAGGACTAAAAACACAGAGTTATATCTGTGAATAGAATTTATATCTCTGCAACATATTACTGCTTAACTTGAAAAACTGAGCCCCGAAGGAGAAAAATCAGCACTCACTGTCACTAAGGATCACATTTGGCTAAAACCAAATGGTCAACAAATAGAAGGCTATTGTCCTTACAGTCCCACTGATCACTCCCCTAGAATCTTATGGCTAATCCAGTGTGTCTGCTGAATTTAAGAACACTTACCTTGAGCACGTGATAGGACGCTAAAGAGCAGACAGACAAGTCCCTGGAGAAAGCAGTGTCCGTTCATGGTTCTCTGATCCTCTTGTCTTTGGGTAACAGCTTCAGTTTCCCCAAACTACATGAGGAGTCCTCTGGGCCCTTAATGGAGGCTCTCACAGCAGGAAGGGGTTCATATAATCCCATCCCCTGACACTGCCATCTTCCGAACCAATAGAAACGCTTTTTAACATCTTCTCTGCCATCAGACGCTATATAAAAGGAAACTTTCTGAAGTTCAAACACCAATTAGATGCTGAATCTTGAATATCTCCTTATATGAGATTCAAGGTTATCTGACGTCAGGTGTCATTCTGTTCGTTAAGCTGATGCAGAACAGCTATGTTTAAAAAAAAATATGTGGCTTTCTTTTTCTCCATGCCAGGGGTTCGGCTCAATGACTGGTTCAGATCAGCTGGTGGGGTCACCCAGAAACACTGTTTCTGGGTCAGTTTTACCTCCTCTACCTCCTGGGAAAGATGACTTTTCTTTCATTGGGCGGAGGTCTGCAGTGTCAACTGACTGCTTTGTGCTCCTATTGGGGCTGCAAAGAAACTAAGTAACTAATGGATAAAACAAAAGGTCATGTGAGCACAAAATTGGGATAAGAAAGGTGAAAATTTCTTTAGTAAATGAAAAAAAAAAGATGAGATTACCATGAAGGGGACCAGATTACTGGCTTCATAGGGTGTCTTCCCCCACTTCCATTTCTCCCTGGTGAGTGGAAGCCTCGTAAATATTCAGGACTCCAGAAACTCCTGAACAGGCCTGCCCTTTTCCTGAAAACCAGTATGCCTTTCCTATTCTCCATCTAAAGGATAGTCTTCTCTGCATTGAATCAGTTGTGACCTCATTTCATCCTAAAGAATCAACTTCAGCCCCCAGTCTCCCCCAAAGGCCTGCATACAACTATCTTCTTGGAGTCTGGCAAAGCTTGCCCTGCCCCTAAGACAAAATTTCTTCAATAAATGTAGGTCTATTTTTCTTTTTGATTTTGTTTTGATATTGTGGGTTTTTTTTTTAAAGAAATTTATCCACTTTATCTAAATTGTTAAGTTTATTAGCATATAATTGTTCATAGTATATTTCATTATCATTATAAGGTCTGTTGTATGTGAATGATTACTTTCACTTTTGATATTGATCTTTTGTTTCTTTTTTAAAAATTATTTTTCCTAACATTTGGTCAATTTTATTAATTTTTGAAAACCCAACTTTTACTTTGCTAATGTTTGCTTTTATTTTTCCTAGACATTTAGCTTATATTTTTTTTATTTATTTCTACTTGTTTTGGTTTCAGTTTGCTTAACTGTGGTGCTGGAGAGGACTCTTAACAGTTGCTTGGGCTACAAGATCAAACCAGTCAATCCTAAAGGAAATCAACCCTGAATATCCATTGGTAGGACTGAGGCTGAAGCTGAAACTCCAGTACTTTGGCCTCCTGATGCAAAGAGCTGATCATTGGAAAAGACCCTGATGCTGGGAAAGATTGAAGGCAGAAGGAGAAGGGTGCAACAGAGGATGAGATGGTTGGATGGCATCACCAACCCGATGGACATTAGTTTGAGCAAGCTCCGGGAGATGGTGATGGACAGGGAGGCCTGGTGTGCTGCAGCCCATAGGGTCTCAAAGAGTCAGACTCAACTGAGTGACTGAAGAACAACAGCTTCCTAAGGTTAATCATTAATATTTTAATCTTTTCTTATTTCCTTTTTTTGGCAGTGCCATGCAGTTTACCGGGTTTTAGTTCCCCTACCAGGGCTCAATTTCATGTCCTCTTCAGTGAAAGCATGGGGTCTTAGCCAATGGATAGCCATGGAAGCCCCTCTTTTCTTATCTTTAATATAGTTATTTAAAACTAGGCAATTTCTTCTAAGCAAAGCTTTAGCAGGCTCTCACAATTTTTAATGTATTTTCTTTTCATTATCATTTAATTCAGGATATTTCTTTAAAATGCTTGTGATATATTCTCTACTTTTGGATAGTTTTTTAAAGTATTTTTAAATTTCCTACTATTTATGGAATTTCTAAGTATGTAATTTTTTAAACTTGTTTTTTATTGATCCAAAATGCAAGAAGTAGCAAGCATTGGTGAGGATGTGGAGAAAAGACAACTCTCATACATTGTTGTTGGGATTGTACATTGGTGCAGCCACTTTGTAAAACAGAATGAAAATTCTTCAGAATTTGCTACACTGTCAGAGTGATGGAAATGTCTGTTGACCTGGTAACTGAAACCAGCTTGGATATGATACTCTGCAAAGATGAGACTCCCTTTCCATGGCAAAATACATATACCCTACACATAGACATCACGAGATGATCAATACCGAAATCAGATTGATTATATTCTTTGCAGCCAAAGATGGAGAAGCTATATACAGTCAGCAAAAACAAGACTGGGAACAGACTGTGGCTCAGATCACGAACACCTTATTGCTAAATTCAGACTTAAACTGAAGAAAGTAGGGAAAACCACTAGACCATTCAGGTATGACCTAAATCAAATCTCTTATGACCATAGAGTGGAAGTGAGAAATAGATTTAAGGGACTAGATCTGATAGACAGAGAGCCTTATATCCTATGGACAGATGTTCATGACATTGTATAGGAGACAGGGATCAAGACGATTCCCATGGAAAAGAAATGCAAAAAAGCAAAATAATTGTCTGAGGAGGCCTTACAAATAGCTGAGAAAAGAAAAGAAGTGAAAAGCAAAGGAGAATAGGAAAGATATTCCCATCTGAATGCAGAGTTCCAAAGAATAGACAGGAGAGATAAGAAAGCCTTCCTCAGCTTCAATGCAAAGAAATAGAGGAAAACAACAGAATGGGAAAGACTAGAGATCTTTTCAAGTAAATTAGAGATACTAAGGGAACATTTCACGCAAAGATGGGTTCAATAAAGGACAGAAATGGTATGGACCTAACAGAAGCAGAAGATATTAAGAAGAGATGGCAAGAATACACAGAAGAATGGTACAAATAAGATCTTCACGACCCAGATAATCAGGATGCTGCGATCACTCACCTCGAGCCAGACATCCTGGAATGTGAAGTCAAGTGGGCCTTAGAAAGCATCATTACGAACAAAGCTAGTGGATATGATGAAATTCCAGTTGAGCTATTTCAAATCTTAAAAGATGATGCTGTGAAAGTGGTGCACTCAATATGCCAGCAAATTTGGAAACCTCAGCAGTGGCCACAGGCCTGGAAAAGGTCAGTTTTCATTCCAATCCCTAAGAAAAGCAATCCCAAAGAATGCTCAAACTGCCGCACAATTGCACTCATCTCACACACTAGTAAAGTAATGCTCAAAATTCTCCAAACCAGGCTTCAGCAATACATGAACTGTGAACTTCCAGATGTTCAAGCTGGTTTTAGAAAAGGCAGAGGAACCAGAGATCAACTTGCCAGTATCCGCTGGGTCATCGAAAAAGCAAGAGAGCTCCAGAAACACATCTATTTCTGCTTTATTGACTATGCCAAAGCCTTCGACTGTTTGGATCACGATAAACTGTGGCAAATTCTGAAAGAGATGGGCATACCAGACCACCTGACCTGCTTCTTGAGAAACCTGTATGCAGGTCAGGAAACAACAGTTAGAACTGGACATGGACCAACAGACTGGTTCCAGATAGGAAAAGGAGTACGTCAAAGCTGTATATTGTCACCCTGCTTATTTAACTTATATGCAGAGTACATCATGAGAAACGCTGGGTTGGAAGAAGCAGAAGTTGGAATCAAGATTACTGGGAGAAATGTCAATAACCTCAGATATGCAGATGACACCACCCTTATGGCAGAAAGTGAAGAGGAACTTAAAAGCCTCTTGATGAACGTAAAAGAGCAGAGTGAAAAAGTTGACTTAAAGCTTAACATTCAGAAAACTAAGATCATGGCATCTGGTCCCATCACCTCATGGGAAATAGATGGGGAGACAGTGGAAACAGTGTCAGACTTTATTTTTGGTGGCTCCAAAATCACTGCAGATGGTGACTGCAGTCATGAAATTAAAAGACACTTACTCCTTGGAAGGAGAGTTTTGACCAACCTAGATAGCATATTAAAAAGCAGATACATTACTTTGCCAACAAAGGTCCGTCTGGTCAAGGCTATGGTTTTTCCAGTGGTCATGTATGGATGTGAGAGTTGGACTGGGAAGAAAGCTCATTGCTGAAAAATTGATGCCTTTGAGCTCTGGTATTGGAGAAGACTCTTGAGAGTCCCTTGGACTGCAAGGAGATCCAACCAGTCCATTCTAAAGGAGATCAGTCCTGGGTGTTCATTGGAAAGACTGATGCTGAAGCTGAAACTCCAGTACTTTGGCCACCTCATGCGAAGAGTTGACTCATTGGAAAAGGCCTTCATGCTGGGAGGGATTGGGGGCAGGAGGAGAAGGGGACGACAGAGGATGAGATGGCTGGATGTAATCACCGATTCGGTGGGCATGAGTTTGACCAAAGTCCGGGAGTTGGCGTTGGACAGGGAGGCCTGGAGTGCTGCGATTCATGGTGTCACAAAGAGTCAGACACTACTGAGCGCCTAAACTGAACTGAACTGAACTGAAATCAATCACACAAATCAATTATCACTGTATGGTTACCCATGATATACCCAACAGTAAGAATACACAGATCCAAGAATCAGTGGAAATTAGAATGATTATGCTTTTATTCTCAAGGTCCACTTGAGGATTTTGGGTTTCCCATATTCCAAGTCTAGGCTTTATGGACTTAGCTCTGGTTCACAGAAGGAAAAGTGATTTCACCAGAGGACACATACAGTAAGTGTCACCTTAAACTTTAAGCCATGACTGCTTCCCGGTCATCCTAGGATCTTCATGGCAAATTATTGACAAGCAAGTAAACAATAAGCTCTTTTCAACGCTAGAATACCCTAAACATCAGAAGGAGAATTGATGCCTAACAGGTGTAGGTAAAAACCTATCTGAAGGGAGGAGCTAAGATGGTGGAGGAATAGGATGGGGAGACCACTTTCTCCCCTACAAATTCATCAAAAGAACATTTGAACACTGAGCAAACGCCACAAAACAACTTCTGATCACTAGCAGAGGACATCAGGCACCCAGAAAACCAGCCCATTGTCTTCAAAAGGAGGTAAGATGAAACATAAAAGATAAAAAGAGAGACAAAAGAGTTAGGGACGGAGATCCATCCTGGGAAGGGAGTCTTAATAGAGGAAGTTTCCAAACACCAGGAAACCCTCTCACCGGCGGGTCTCGGGGAAGTTTTCGAATGTCAGAGGGCAACCTAACCAGGAGGAATAATAAATAAAACCCACAGATTACAAGCCTAAAAGCAACTCCCAGCAGAAAAGTACCCCAGATGCTCACATCCACCACCAGCAAGTGGGGTTGAACGGAGAGGAGGGGGCAGCATTACTTAGGGTAAGGACTGGTCCTGAATGCCCTGACGGCAATCTGAGGGAGCTAACGTGAGATAGCAACTTAAACTGTGGGATAGCAAGAGAGAGAGAAAATTAACCTGCAAAAAGTCCTAACCTAAGGCACAGCCGGCCAGTTCACAGAACAAAGAAGTGAGCCAGTACCAGAGAAGAGCTAGCTGGCTGCTGACTGACCCATCCCCTGCCGGAGGCAGGAGGGAGGCAGGCACCAGGCCAGAAAGGGGCAAACTCGGCCCCAGAGATGGCATCCCCTACCAAACTGCAAACAGGCTTCCAGTTTCTAACCAAAGACTTCCTGAGATTCTGGATGATTGACATACACTGGGATGGTCGCAGTCAGAGATCAGCTCCCCAGAAGAGACACAAGGCACACCGGACCAGGCATGCCCAGAAACTGAGTCTGGGACCGCGGAGGGGAGAAGGCGCCCTGCACCCGGGGAGAGTGTGCTCGTCAAGCTCCTGGTTGCCTGAGCTGCTCGAACTGGGGAAGGCACAAAACACAGGCCCAACCTGCGGGGAGCCGGCCTGCTCAAGGCCCAAATAGGCCCTGGGAAAAGGCCTTGAAAGAGGCCATTCCCTGTCCCGCCACCCCTTGATAAAGTAGTAAAATATTTGCTGGGCCTCCTTTGTTCTTCCTTGAGAAAAACGTAGTAGTGACCTTCACTTAGTAGTTTATTTTGGGAATGCCAAAAACAAGATGTAAGCTTCTGCAATCACTTAAAACAAAGAATTGTATTGATGTGACAAACACCAGATGGCATTTTTTATGAATTATGTTTTCTGCTTGTACTAGTATAAAGGTAGCTGTTCTACTCAATAAAATTGCTGACTTGCCTAAAGAGCATTCAGCCCTTTCGACCCCATCCTTTACTATCATCTTTTTTTCTCAGGCTTCCGTGTGGTTGCGGTCGGGACTTGTTCATTTTGCCGGCTGGTCCCGGCACCAACCGAGTCTGCACTTTCGTGGAGTACCTGAGAACCTGAACCTGAGTGGCTTAGGCCCAGGAAGTGCACGCAAGAGCGAGTTGCTCGCTCCCTGTAGAGCAACCTGGAGCCTGAGCAGTGTAGACGGGGAAAGCTCACATGCCACGAGCAGGGGCAAACCCAGTGTGGCCGGAACACTGTGAGTGCTCCCCACACAGGCCAGTGATGTTTGTCTGCAGCGCCCCTCCCTCCCCACAGCACGACTGAACAAGCAAACCTAAACAAGAGACCACCTCTGCCCACTTGTGTCAGGGCGAAAATTAGACACTGAAGAGACCAGCAAACAGAAACCAAATAAACAAAGGGAACCACTTCAGAAGTGACCGATGCAACAGATTAAAATCCCTGTAGTTAACACTGACTACACCAGAAGGGGCCTATAGATATCCAGAAGTGTAAGCTGGAACAAGGAGCTATCTGAAACTGAACCGAACCCACACTGCCCACAACAGCTCTAGGAAATTCCTAGATATATTTTTACTATAATTTTTTCAAATTAAAATTTTTTTCTTTTCTTTTTCTTTCTTTTTAAAAATTTTTTCTTTTATTTTCTTTTAAAATTCCCTATTACTCCTCTATTACTCCTTAATGTTCATTTTCTTTTATTTTCTTTTAAAGTCCTCTATTACTCCTCTATTACTCCTTAATTTTCACTTCCATTTCACTACAACCTTGCAAAAAAAAAAAGGCCCTATTTTTAAAGCGAACTTCATGTATATTTCATAAATTTTTTGTTTTTGTTTTTAATATTGTATTTTTAAGAGTCTAAATATCTACTCTAGATTTTTGATCTTTGTTTTTCGGAGAATTCAAAAGCTTTACAGACAAGTAAAAGCTGAGAGAATTCAGCACCACCAAACTAGCTGTCCAACAAATGCTAAAGGATCTTCTCTAGACAGGAAACACAGAAGGGCTGGGTTATAAACAAGAACCCAAAACAACAAAGTAAATGGCAACAGGACCATACCTATCAACGATTACCTTAAATGTAAATGGGTTGAATGCCCCAACCAAAAGACAAAGATTGGCTGAATGGATAAAAAAACAAGACCCCTATATATGCTGTCTACAAGAGACCCACCTCAAAACAAGGGACACATACAGACTGAAAGTGAAGGGCTGGAAAAAAATATTTCATGCAAATGGAGACCAAAAGAAAGCAAGAGTCGCAATAATCATATCAGATAAAATAGACTTTAAAATAAAGGCCATGAAAAGAAACAAAGAAGGACACTACGTATTAATCAAAGGATCAATCCAAGAAGAAGATATAACAATTATAAATATATATGCACCCAACATAGGAGCACCGCAATAGGTAAGGCAAATGCTAACGAGTATGAAAGGGGATATTAACAAAAACACGGTAATAGTGGGAGACTTAAATTCCCCACTCACACCTATGGGTAGAACAAGTAAACAGAAAAATAACAAGGAAACACAAACCTTAAATGACACAATGGACCAGGTAGACCTAATTGATATCTATAGGACATTTCACCCCAAAACAATCAACTTCACCTTTTTCTCAAGTGCACACGGAACCTTCTCCAGAATAGATCACATCCTGGGCCATAAATCTGGTCTTAAAAAATTCAAAAAAATTGAAATCATTCCAGTCATCTTTTCTGACCACAGTGCAGTAAGATTAGATCTCAATTACAGGAAAAAAAATTGCTAAAAATTCAAACATATGGAGGCTAAATAACACGCTTCTGAATAACCAACAAATCATAGAAGAAATCAAAAAAGAAATCAAAATATGCATAGAAATGAGTGAAAATGAAAACACAACAACCCAAAACCTATGGGACACTGTAAAAGCAGTGCTAGGGGGAAGGTTCATAGCATTACAGGCTTACATCAAGAAACAAGAAAAAAGCCAAATAAATAACCTAACTCTACACCTAAAGCAATTAGAGAAGGAAGAAATGAAGAACCCCAGGGTTAGCAGAAGGAAAGAAATCTTAAAAATTAGGGCAGAAATAAATGCAAAAGAAACTAAAGAGACCATAGCAAAAATCAACAAAGATAAAAGCTGTTTTTTTAAAAAAAATAAACAAAATTGACAAAGCATTAGCAAGACTCATTAAGAAACAAAAAGAGAAGAACCAAATTAACAAAATTAGAAATGAAAAGGGTGAGATCACAACAGACAACACTGAAATACAAAGGATCATAAGAGACTACTACCAGCAGCTCTATGCCAACAAAATGGACAACTTGGATGAAATGGACAAATTCTTAGAAAAGTATAACTTTCCAAAACTGAACCAGGAAGAAATAGAAGATCTTAACACACCCATCACAAGCAAGGAAATCGAAACTGTAATAAAAAATCTTCCAGCAAACAAAAGCCCAGGACCAGATGGCTTCACAGCTGAATTCTACCAAAAATTTAGAGAAGAGCTAACACCTATCTTACTCAAACTCTTCCAGAAAATTGCAGAAGAAGGTAAACTTCCAAACTCATTCTATGAGGCCACCATCACCCTAATTCCAAATCCAGATAAAGATGTCACACAAAAAGAAGACTACAGGCCAAAATCACTGATGAACATAGATGCAAAAACCCTTAACAAAATTCTAGACAGCAGAATCCAGCAATATAATAAAAAGGTCATACATCATGACCAACTGGGCTTTATCCCAGCAATGCAAGGATTCTTTAATATCCACAAATCAATCAATGTAATGCACCACATTAACAAATTGAAAGATTAAAAACCATATGATTATCTCAATAGATGCAGAAAAAGCCTTTGACAAAATTCAACATCCATTTATGATTAAAACTCTCCAGAAAGCAGGAATAGAAGGGACATGACTCAACATGATAAAAACTGTATATGACAAACCCACAGCAAACATTATCCTCAATGGTGAAAAATGGAAAACATTTCCCCTGAAATCAGGAACAAGACGAGGGTGCCCACTCTCACCACTACTCTTCAACGTAGTTTTGGAAGTTTTGACCACAGCAATCAGAGCAGAAAAAGAAATAAAAGGAATCCAGATAGGCAAAGAAGAAGTGAAACTCTCACTGTTTGCTGATGACATGATCCTCTACATAGAAAACCCTAAAGAATCTACCAGAAAATTACTAGAGCTAATCTATGAATATAGTATAAGTTTCAGGATATAAAATCAACACACAGAAATCCCTTGCATTCCTATACACTAACAATGAGAAAACAGAAAGAGGAATTAAGGAAACAATACCATTCACCATTGCTACAAAAAGAATAAAACACTTAGGAGTACATCTACCTAAAGAAACAAAAGATCTATACATAGAAAACTATAAAACACTGATGAAAGAAATCAAAGAGGACACAAATAGATGGAGAAATATACCGTGTTCATGGATTGGAAGAATCAATATTGTGAAAATGAGTATACTATCCAAAGCAATCTATAGATTCAATGCAATCCCTATCAAGATACCAACGGTATTTTTCACAGAACTAGAACACATAATTTCACAATTTGCACGGAAATACAAAAAACCTCGACTAGCCAAAGCAATCGTGAGAAAGAATGGAACTGGAGGAATCAACCTGCCTGATTTCAGACTCTACTACAAAGCCACAGTCATCAAGAGAGTATGGTACTGACACAAAGACAGAAATATAGATCAATGGAACAGAATAGAAAGCCCAGAGATAAATCCACGTACCTACGGAAACCTTATCTTCAACAAAGGAGGAAAGAATATACAATGGAAAAAAGACAAACTCTTTAACAAGTGGTGCTGGGAAAACTGGACAACCACTTTGAAAAGAATGAAACTAGAACACTTTCTAACACCATACACAAAAATAAACACAAAATGGATTAAAGATCTAAATGTAAGACCAGAAACCATAAAACTCCTAGAGGAGAACATAGGCAAAACACTCTCCAACATAAACCACAGCAAGATCCTCTATGACCCACCTCCCAGAATATTGGAAATAAAAGCAAAAATAAACAAATGGGATCTAATGAAACTTAAAAGGTTTTGCACAACAAAGGAAACAATAAGTAAGGTGAAAAGACAGTCCTCAGAATGGGAGAAAATAATAGCAAATGAAGAAACAGACAAAGGATTAATCTCAAAAATATACAAGCAACTCCTGCAGCTCAATTTCAGAAAAATAAATGACCCAATCAAACAATGGGCCAAAGATCTAAACAGACATTTCTCCAAAGAAGACATACAGATGGCTAACAAACACATGAAAAGATGCTCAACATCACTCATTATCAGAGAAATGCAAATCAAAACCTCAATGAGATACCATTACACACCAGTCAGGATGGCTGCTATCCAAAAGTCTACAAGCAGTAAATGCTGGAGAGGTTGTGGAGAAAAGGGAAACCTCTTGCACTCTTTGTGGGAATGCAAACTAGTACAGCCACTATGGAGAACAGTGTAGAGATTCCTTAAAAAAACTGGAAATAGAACTGCCGTATGACCCAGCAATCCCACTTCTGGGCATACACACCGAGGATACCAGATCTGAAAGATACACATGCACCCCAATGTTCATCACAGCACTGTTTATAATAGCCAGGACATGGAAACAATCATTAGCAGACGAATGGATAAGGAAGCTGTGGTACATATACTCTATGGAATATTACTCAGCCATTAAAAAGGATTCATTTGAATCAGTTCTAATGAGATGGATGAAACTGGAGCCCATTATACAGAGTGAAGTAAGCCAGAAAGATAAAGACCAATACAGTATACTAACGCATATATATATGGGATTTATAAAGATGGTAACGATAAACCTATATGCAAAACAGAAAATGAGACACATATATGCATACAGACTTTGGGACTCTGTGGGAGAAGGCGAGTGTGGGATGTTCTGAGAGAACAGCATTGAAACAACTATACTATCAAGGGTGAAACAGATCACCAGCCCAGGTTGGATGCATAAGACAAGTGCTCAGGGCTGGTGCACTGGGAAGACCCAGAGGAATGGGGTGGAGAAGGAGGCGGGAGGGGGAATCAGGATGGGGAACACATGTAAATTCATGACTGATTCATGTCAATGTATGGCAAAAACCACTACAATATTGTAAAGTAATTAGCCTCCAACTAATAAAAATAAATGAAATAAAAAAGAGAGCTCATAGGATATGGCTCAGAATATTATCTATAATCCTTGAGAAAGAACTAAAGGTCCTTGACTGTGTTTAATGACTGCATTATTATTATTTATTTTCCTCTAACTGTTTTCCTTAGTTTCCATGTTTCTCACTTCTCCAATTAAACTTATTCTTTGACTAAAGTTTTCCACGGGCACAAGGCAGGCAGAAGACATGATGAGGGGGCAAGGATCATAGAGTCCTGCTCTGTTTCAACCACAGCCCTAGGGACCCCCTTGGGGCTTAGAAGGGGCTGGTGAAAGGAGAGGCTCTGAAGACCGAGCTTCATCAACTTCATGATTAATCTACCTCTGCTCAGAGCTGATGTAATTACCAACTGCAGAGCTATTGAGTTCTTGTGGATGATGATTCTTAAACCATTTCAACCTAAGGTTAGTGCCTCTGCGGTGGCACTCAGAGTTCAAAACTGAGTGATTGCTCAGATTCAAACTCTGTGTACTGAGGCTCTATTGCATGTGGAGCTTTGGTGCAGCTGAGTCCTGCCTGCAGACCAGACTCAGAACACTGGAAATACAGCAAAATGTGTTCCTCCTTTAACATCAAAGACTCTGTGAACAGATTCTCTTTTCTTTATCATCATCAAGTTCTTCCCTATCTGGGCATGCTAATGAAGGCTCCTGCAGTTTGCAGGCATCTTCTGAGGCCTTACCAGGGCCCAGGATTGGAGTGAGGCCTGTACCTGTGTATAGCTCTGTATTTCCCCTCTCTATAACTTAATAGATGCTCAGCTAATATTTACTGAATGGCTAAACGACATTGTACAAAACATTGAAGAGAAACTGTCTTAAATATAAAGAAATATTTCTGAGAACATCATTTAGATGATATTTTTGTTTTAAAGGCAAATGTTTTCAGCCATTAGCAAGGCAAAATTTGATTTTCAAAAGCAAACAGCTTATCAACAACAAATATGTCACAACTAACACTGCAAATCTCTATCTCTAAGGATACACGAGACAAACCACAGCATACTAACACGTGGCTTCTTAACAAGTCTTAATCAAACGCAACTGAGGAGACAGGATATTCATTCATATGATTAATCGTTGGCAGTTTTTTAATTAAAATCACACAACAATATCACAGAAAGAAAATTTGGGATTAAAAAAGTACAGTCACACCATCTATATAAGAAAAGAAATGAGGTGCAGAAAGAGTTCTTTGGCTTAAAATAACAAACAACTTAATTAGTCTTTCACTTTGCAAAGGAGAGTCCTCTGGGGCTAATCTTGAAAGATGATGTGGAGACCAGGACAACTCAACTGTTCTGCACAACAGTTAGAACTGTGAACTGATAATTGTGGATAATGTTGCACTTTGATTCCCTTCTGTTCACTTTCTGTGAATCTACTGTAGGTTTTTACATTTTTGTTGCCACATGGCTCACATAAAACATCTTATGGAGAAAACAGTATATACTACACTGATCACAAATTAATTTCAATGACATACAGAAGCTCTACCTTTTTATTCCCTTCTACACTTTTTGTTTTTGATGTAAGAATTTACCTCTCTTTATATTGTATATCCACTAACAAAATATTTTTCCCTATAGCTGTTTTAATACTTCCTTTAGACTAGAGCTAACTGGCTAGCACACTACCATACTACAGTGTTAGAGTATGCTGAATTGGAATCAATATTTACATTTACAAGTCTGTTGCATATTTTCACTTCTTTGATATAAAAATTAGCATTCTTCACTTAGATCGAAGAACTCCCCTCAACAATCTTGTAAGCCAAGCCTAATATTGGTGAATTCCCTCAATTGGGAAAGTATTTATATCATCTTCATATATGAAAAACAACCTTCCTGAGAAAAGTATTCTTGGTTGGTAGGTTTTTTTTTTCATAAGTTTGAATATATCATCTCTGTCTCTCCTGGCCTGTCATGTTTCTTCTAAAAAGTCCACTGATATATTTAAGGGAATTTTTTTTTCTGAGCATTTACATTTCTCTTACTGCTTATAAAAGTCTATCTGTTTCTTGATTATAAACAATGTGTCCTGGGGATGATCATTTTGAATGAACTCTGAGGAGTGATCTATTAGCTACATGAACTTGAATGTCTAAATCTCATCAGATTTGAGACTTATCTGGTATTATTTCTTTAAGTACAGTCTGTGTCCCTTTCTCCCTCTCTTCTCATTCCAGGACTCCAATAATGTGCAGGTTGTTTCTGTGAATGTTATCCCATAGTTCACACAGGTTCTTTCACACTTGTACAATAATTTTCTTCTTTGTCCCCTGGCTGGGTAACCTCAATGGTCCTGCCTTCTAAGTTACAGAGTCTTCTGCTGTGTTGTTGCTCTCTGTAGCATTTTTCATTTTGCTACATTTCAATCATTGTAATCTTAAGCAACTGATCCAACCAGTCAATCCTAAAGGAGATTAGTCCTGAATATTCATTGGAAGGACTGATGCTGAAGCTGAAACTCCAATACTCTGACCACCTGATGCAAAGAACTGACTCACTGGGAAAGACCCTGATGCTGGGAAAGATTGAGGGCAGGAGGAGAAGGGGATGACAGAGGATGAGATGGTTGGATGGCATCACTGACTGAATGGACATGAGTTTGAGCAAGCTCCAGGAGTTGGTGAAGGACAGAGAAGACTGGTATGCTGCAGTCCATGGGATCACAAAGAGTCAGACACGATTTTGGCCATGGACTGAACTGAACTGAATCTTAAGCAACTGAATTTCTGTTTGGTTCATTTTTATGTCTGGTTCCTTCTGTTATTCTCTTTGCCTCACTGCAAAGATTGACGGATCTCAGTTCCTTACTGGGATTGAATCCAGACCACAGCAGTAAATACATCGAATCCTAACCATTAAACCATCAGCAAACTCCCTGTTTACTTCCTTTTTTATGATTTCTATATCTGTAAAAAAAAAAAAAAAATTTGAATTTATTCTGCAGAGTAACTCACCCTAGCTCAACAATTACTGAGCCCAAGCTCTAGGACCCGCAAACACAAATAGGAGGTGGCCTGCTGCAACCCCTGAATCCTGGGTGCCTAGAGCCTGTTCTCTACAATAAAGAGACGCCCATGAATAGAGAAACCTGCTGTCCACAAATAAGAGTAGGGCCTGCTTGCTGCAACTAAAGAAAGCCCATGTGCAGTAATAAAGACCCAGTGTAGCCAAAAATTAAAAACAATAATAATGATGATGAGAAATAGTTTTAATCTTATTGTATTCATATATTTTCTTCCTGAATTTGTTTAATAGTTTAGGTGTGTTTTCTTGGAGTTCACTGATCTTCTTGATGTGTATGCTTTATTTCATCATATGTCATTTATTTCACCACTTCCCAAAGGTGAATAGCCATGTGAGCTGCCCTGGGAGAAGCTCTGGGCGTCTTCCCATCCCCAAGCACAGTCTAGAACTATGAACCTGCAAGCATGAGTGTAGTTTGGAGCCCTGGAAACCTTTCAGAGTCATCAACCAAGTAACTGGGTGGGTCCAGTTCACAACCAGGCCAGCACTCTCAGGTCTTATATTAGTTCAGCAGCTTCTCCACATGTCCACAATGGAATTGGTGGTGAGGGGTGCAGGGGGAGTGCTGTGTAAGCATAATCTTTACTTGACCACTTCTGCATGACAGCTCTCTCTACCCTGAGGAATCACAGCAGGATCACAATTACATTTTCAGTAGTAACCAGATTAAAGCAACTTTGAAACAATCTTGAAACATCTGAAAATAGATGTTTTCAAAGAAACCCATTGGTCTGAAATTCTTCCTCTAAGAGATCAGTTATATCAGATCCCTCCATCCACATCTCTGAAACATACATAGCCAACTGTTCCTGATCTTTCTGTCTACATCCATTCTTCTCGATCCCCTCTGCCTAAGTCTCCACTTTCTTGCCCTTTTATCCCACCTGAATACAGGGTGCGGGTGAGGACCAATTTGCCCTCCATCAACTTGAAGATATATATGATCTGATATAATTCACTTAGAAGGAGAGATATTGGAGAGACAAGAAAGAGCAGCATCCTGAAGAAATAGTAGGAAGGGATGAGAGGAAAGGAAGGATTTATAAGGATTGGATAATCAACTAGACATAGGAGAAGAGCAAAGAGGTGTCTGTAACCACTTAAGGAATAAATGAGAGATGAAAAAGGAAGATGTAGCTGTGTACAGTTAGATTTTGAACTGGCCTGTGAACATTTAGGCAGGATAAGGAAAGTTGTATCCATTCTCTCCTACCAGTCAGCTTTCCACTTTGAACCTCACACCCAGTCTGGTGACCAAGAAAGGTTACAAACAGGTGATATGACATCTCAGGGAGAGCATCCAGGAAGTTCAGGATTGGGTGTTTTCCCATGAGTTCATCTTGTTAGGAAGGAGTGTGTGAATGTAGACTAAGTTTATGTCCTTTTCTAAATAAGAGTGACCTGGAGCATTTATTAGCCTCAAAGACAGGTGATGGAGCAGGTCAGCTCACCCATCTTGTATTTCCTGTGAGGAAAATGGAGTGAGGACCAAATCTCTAAAAGTATTTGACGTAGAACTTGCTAAATTACCAACACAGCAAAAAGTTACTTTATTCAGAATATTTCATTTGAGCAATTTCCATATAAAACAGTTACAGGTCAGCACTTCTGTATTGAAATGCAGGCAATTAGAATATCTGAGGCTTCATCTCATATTTAATACAAGATCATGGGAAAGTCACTGCGGATGTTCCCAGGGCACTTAGTTCAACATCATCATACTCAGGGTCCCCTTTCTTCCCCTGGAGGAGCCAGGGACTCTCTTCTCCTTCCCCAGGATCAGTCACCTCTCTGGAGAAGTTCAGAGAAGAGCCTGAAATAGTAAAGGGAAGTTTGATTAGAACTGAGACAAGGGGATGGGACAGAGCCCTGTGGTGGAAGGGAGTCAAGCAGGTGGTGATGACAAAGTACCCCAGGGACCCAGGTGTGGGCAGGGAGGCTCAGGCTATTTCACATGAGTTACAGAGAGGATGGGTCCCAGCTGTCCTCTCAGATCCAGTTGATGTGGTCTCTGGGGCCTCAGCTCATGTGGAAATCCTGCATCGCAGGAGATCTGTGCTCACACAGGAGCTCTTGGAAGACCTGCTTCCAGGCTACACAGTACCAAGGAGATGCCCAACAACAGTACGAATCATAAAAAGGAATTTAAATGTTCTCCTTTCACAGGTGATAGCTGCAAAGTCACAATAAGAGGGAATCTGGAGACAGGAACAATCTAAATTCCTCACTCACAACACAAGTTTGCTCTTAGTTGACTTGACCTCTGATCCCAAATGTTCACAAATAGTATCACAGGTGCAGCCACAGATGGCTCCTCCCCAGAGACTACCCAGGCCCTCAAATGGAGAAATATTCTTTTCTAGTGAATGAGTGTCTTCTCCCAGCTACTGAAGTAACTGGAGCAAATTAGAGCTTAACCGATCACAAATGCTGAGTCTATGATCCACAACCATGTTTTAATGTTAAGGTCACCGTATATCATAGACTTTGTACTTGTTGATGTTAACAAATAAACAGAGCTCATCTTAAGTTATAAAAATGCTTCACCCAATTCAACCTGCAATATATTTTTTTTAAATCTCTATCTTTCATGTATCAGTTCAGTTCAGCCACTGAGTCAAGTCTGACTCTTTGCCACTGAATGGACTGCAGCACTCCAGGCTTCCCTGTCCATCACCAACACCTGGAGCTTACTCAAACTCAGGTCCATCGAGTCAGTGATGCCATCCAACAATCTCATTATCTGTTAGTCCCTTCTCCTCCTTCCTTCAATCTTTCCCAGCATCAGGGTCTTTTCAAATGAGTCAGTTCTTCGCATCAGGTGGCAAAAATATTGGAGTTTCAGCTTCAGCAGCAGTCCTTCCAATGAATATTCAGGACTGATTTTCTTTAGGGTGGACTGGTTTGATCTCCTTGCAGTCCAAGGGACTCTCAAGTGTCTTCTCCAACACCACAGTTCCAAAGCATCAATTCTTTGGCACCTAGTTTTCTTTATAAATATGCTCAATTAATCAGTAAGTTTCTCTTTTGGCCATGACACAATGCTTGTGGGATCTTAGTTCTTTGACCAGGATTGGACCTGGGCCGTAACAGTGAAAATGCAGAGTCCAAAGCACTGGACCACCAGGAAATTCCATAATCTATAAATCTTAATGCAAGAATATCACATATAAAATGATAAGTTTATGTCACATTATGGAGACATAAATGCCAAAAGTAAAGTGATTCCTCACTCCTTACAAGGAGTCTAACAGCATTAGAGATGGCATATGGTCAAGATGATGCTATCAAATGTATGAGATTACTTATATTTTAAATATCTAGGGAGGCTGGGCATTGAGGAGCACAAATTCACCCTTCCCAGATAGAAAGATTGCAGGAAATCAGCTGACCCCACTCACCTTTCTGAGAAGACCTCACCCCATCCTCCTTCTCTGGGGGCACTTTCTCCTCTCTCCCCTGAGAGGCAGGAGGAGCCCCAGGCACTGGTACCTCTTCAGCATCATCGTAATTTTCAGCAGGGATATCAGGCCTCTGATCTGGGGGTTCCAAGAGCAGACAAGGGGGTCTGATGAAACCACAAGTTGGGTTGGTCTGGGAAATATTTAAGATCCCTTATGATCAAGAGTTTCTGAGTTGCTAAACAGTCACTTCTTGTTTCAAAAGATTTTTTCTCTAAGACCATGTTTCATTTTGATGTACCCACAAACCAAAACATGATTTTTATATATCTTAACATTTCCTGATGGAAACTACATATCTCAAAGCAATTCTTACACCATTGAACATTACTAAAGTACTTTGACAAATTGTGCTTTACAGATGCTATTTTTTAAAACATTGTGTGCCTGTTGTGATTCTGGACACAGAGAGCCCAGCCCCAACATGAGAAGTCACAGAACAGCCAGAGAAGGAGAAGGCCAGACCCTATCTGGACACAAGGAATGCCTCTGGTCCATCAAAGGAAGACTGTTCCCCTTGCATCTTGTCTCTATGAGGGAAACTCTCCTCCCCAAAGCCCAGCCGAGGTGGGTTCACCTCCATTACCTGGTGCAGATCTGTAGTCACTGTACTCCTCACCGTCCCTGGTGTAATATGGCAGTTTATCCACTGAGTCATCTGACAGGAAGCCTAATGTGGAAACAATCATCACACAAAATACAGAATGACCCTCCCCATACCCATGGGACCAGTGTTAAGGTTGAGAAGGGACAGGCCTGGCTCCTGCAGTGTAGATGGAGGCTGGGGGCTCACAGGGCTCGAGAGGCCATCCTACCACTTTGGAAGAGCTGCCTCTGTGAGCCTGGGGCACATGTGGGGTCTGTGGATGCTGAAAAGACCTCCACAGCCAGTGAGTGGTGATGACCAGAGGTCCCAGGAAGGCAGGCAGAGACACCCACCTGGGCTACAAAGAAGACCCTCCTTCCAAGTCACAAAGTCATCGAGCTCCTCATACACGGCTTCAGCAAGAGCATCTTCATAGCTGGATAAGGCTGAGAGATCCCCCAGTAGGTCAGAGATGCCACCCAAGACACCCCGATCCAGCTTGTCCACCTTTATTCTTCCCGGTGCTCACACGGGGTTGCCAGGATCTCAGCATCATTTCCCACCACATGCATTGTGTCAGCACCTTCTCCCCTCATCTGACCTGAATCCACAACTCAGCCCCAACTTGTCTGGTCTCAAAGGAGAGGCAGTGACTTATGAGAGTTCACACCCTAGTCCAAAGAACCTCTGTGTATTCAACCCTTAGAGCGCAGCACGGAGCACGTGGAGTTCTGCAGACTAACAACAGAGACCTGGCCAGGCTCCCCTCCTCACACCCGCCCCATCTCCTGCCTGCACACACTCTCCCTGGTCCCCAGGTACGCCTGCAGCCCACCTCTGTGCTCTGCTCTCCATCTGAGCACCTGAACCACCAGGATGATGAGGACCAGGAAGAGAAGGGACCCCAGGATGAGGCAGAGGACCCCAGGCAGGGAGAAGATGCCAGGGAGAGGATTTGAGGCTGGTCTGGTCCCTAAGGAGAACAAGGGAAGAGGGTTAGAACATTCCTGGTCACCGAGAAACCCCTGTACCAGACTTTCCAGGAGCTCCAGATGATGGCGTCCCAGCCTCAGACATTGACTAGCTCCCCAGAGTCTCGACCTGAGATGAGTTAACTCCACTCCAGCCAGTGTTGCTCCAAGGCAGAGCTGGGGATTGTAGGGAGCTGCCCTGCTGAGACAGCCTCTGATGACCCAGCTCATCCCTTCACCTTGGGCTTCAGGAGACAGAGCATCGAACAGTTCTGGGATCCGCACCTCACAGATGAGGAGCAACACTGAGGGGCAGGTGGGAGATACTTAGATTCTGTGATATGGAAACCAAACCCACTTGGACCCCCAGGCGTGAGAACATTTGACCCTGGGAACCAAGGCAGGGGATTTCCCCAAAGTAATGCCCTGGTTCCTCCCCACCAACCATGGGTTCCTCCCCACCAGCCACGGGCTTGTCAGGCTCTTTCCTCTCCTGAGTTGTCAGAGAGCCCACAGAACAGGTCCCCAGAATCTGAGTATTCTCCCCTGCCCGTAGATGGAGGGACAGTACCTGCTGTAGTCAGGGGCAATGTTGACCTTGCACCTAAAAAGAAAAACAGGAGTTTGGAGCAGGGTGATTAGCCAGATGCAGGGCTGCCCAATTTTCCCTCCTGAGCCTGAAATCACCCCTCAGTCTCCACAACATCAGGGTCCAGTCCTCCCAGCTCCCCCATCCTAGATCAGAGCCCCAGCCGTGGGACACTGTCTGGATGCAAACTCCCCCGACACCCGGCTCAGCCTGCTACCCTGCACTGCCCCAGCTCACCCAGGACGGACCCCGAGCCCCTCACTCACCAGAGCACCTCACACCAGCATCCTCCTCGTGCTTGCAGTCGCTCTGCCCCCAGGGCTCCGCAGCACAGTCCCACAGGGAGGACTCCCGGCCCCCGCACCGCACCTCGTCCAGCCAGATGCTCCCGTTTCCAGGGCCAAACGCCGCGGCCCGCACGGCTTCCAGGGCCGGGCCACAGCCCAGCTGCTGACACACCACCTCGGCCTCTGCCAGGCTCCAGGAGTCATCGCACACGGTGCCCCAGGAGCCGCTGTGCCAGACCTCCACCCGCCCTGAGCACTCGCGGTCTCCTCCCCTGAGCCGGAGCTTCTCTCTGTCTGAAAAGGCAGCAGCCCCTCCTGTGACTCCCCTGGTGGGAGGAAGGAGCCCCTGGGGCCCTGGGGAGAGGGCGGGGCTGACGTACCTGTGCAGGGGGCAGCAGCTGGGCAGCTCTTGGGTCTTCTTCCTGCAAACAACGAACAAAAGACTGAAAAATATATATAAAAGAATTGAAGCTGACAGAAATAAATACAAATTCAAAACAACAACAACAACACACACACAAAACAGAAGGGTAAATAGTACCTGTCATAAAGAATCAAAATTTGTATATTCTTTCCAGATCATCCTATCGAACCTCCTACCCACTCTTTGCAGAGAACCTCTGAGAAAATGATGGCAGGACCTCTGTGAGGGGGTTGCTCATTTTCATGGTCAAAGACTTGGCCACCTCTCAGTTTACGGGGTTTAATTGTAGGGAAAATATCATCAGTAAAAGGTCTAACAGTTTCATTTACAAAGAGATGAACAAAGAGAGGCAAGGAAGGGAGTGAGCCTCTGCTTTTGAAATATCTCTCGCCACATTCTTAGCTGTGGGTTTGTGTATGTGGAGGGGGAGGGAAGGAGAGAAACAGAGAGAGAAATGTGGAAGGAAGTAAGGTGCTATGCTTTGACTATTTGTCGCCCTCCCCAACATTTATTTATTTCATTCAACATTTACTGTCAAAATCTCTATTCCCAGTGTAACAGTATTTAGAGGTGGAGTCTTCTCAAGCTCTTCTGAAAACAGGAGAAAGAAACACTTCAAAATTCACTTTATGAGGCCAACATTATTCTGATACCAAAGCCAGACAAGGAAACCATGAGAAAAGAAAATCATGGACTAATACTCTGATAAACGTAAGTGCAAAAATCCTCAACAATATATTAGAAAATTGAATTTGACAATACGTTAAAAGAATCATACAGCATGATCAAGTGATATTTGTTCCAAGGATGCAAGGATAGTTCAACACTCACAAATTAATCAATGTGACACACCAAATAAGGAAAATGAAGATAAAAATTGTATCCTCAAAGAATGCAGGAAAAGTGACGAACTCAACATCCATTTATGGTAAAAAATTCTTTTACAAAGTACGTATAGAAGGATTGCATCTCAGCATGATTAAGGCCATGTGAGAAGTTCACAGCTACCATCATACTTGACTGTAAAAAGGAAAAAAGCTTTTCCTCTCAAATCAGACACAAGACAAAAACGTCTACTTTCACCAATTTTATTCGACTTAGTTTTTTTAGCCCTATCCAGATCCATCAGGCAATAAAAAGAAAATCAAGACATCCAAATCTGAAAGGAAGAGGCAAAACTAACACTATTTCCAGATTGAAAAATGAAAGCGTTAGTCACTCATTCGTGTCTGTCTCTTTGCTGCCCCAAGGACTATAACCCAACAGGCTCCTCTGTCCATGGGATTCTCCAGACAAGAATACTGCAGTGGGTTGCCATTTCCTCCTCCAGGGGATCTTCCCGACCCAGGAATTGAACCCAGGTCTCTTGCATTGCAGACAGATTCTTTACCATCCAAGTCATGAGGAAAGAAACTCCCTTACTTGATATTACATGTAAAAAACACTGAAGACTTCACCAAAAATATGAGAACTAATACAATCAGTAAAGTTGTAGAATGAAAAATCTATATGCAAAAATCAGCTGCATTTCTATACACTAACAACAAACTGCCATAAGGAGAAACTGAGAAAACAATTCTATTTACATTTGCATGAAAAATGAATAAAAAGCCTAGGAATAAATTTAACCAAGGAAGTGAAAGACCTGTACACTGAAAACTATAAGACACTGATGAAAGATACTGAAGATTACTCAAATAAATGGAAAGATATTCTGTGCTCATGGATTGGAAGATATACTATTATTAACATGCCCATACTACCCAAAGCAATCTACAGATTCACTGCAATCCTTATCAAAATTCCAATGGAAATTTTCACAGATACAGAAGAAGCAATCCTAAAATTTACAAGGAATTACAAAAGATGCTGAACACCAAAGCAAACTTGAGAATGAATAACAAAGCTAGAGGTGTCATGCTTCTGGATTTCAAGCAATATTACAAAACTATATTAATCAAAACAGTATGTTCTTGGTATAAAAATGGACACAGAGATCAATGGAACAGAATAGAGAGCCAATAAATAAACCCACATTTCTATGGCAAATTAACTTCTGACAAGGAAGCCGAGAATATACTGTGGGGAAAGGGCAGTGTTTTCAGTAAATGGCATGGGGAAAACTGGACAGCCACATGCAAAAGCATGAAACTGGACCACTATCTTACACCATTCATAGAAATCTACTCAAAGTAGATTAAAGACTTGATCACAAGTCTTGAAGTCATAAAATTTGTACAGAAAGAAAAAACAAACAGAAAATAAAATCCTTGATGTCATTCTTTGTGATGATTTTTTGGATTTGACACCAAAAGCAAAGGGAACAAAAGTTAAAACAAGCAGTTGGAACCAGAAGCTAAAAAGCTTCTGCCCAATTAAGGAAACCATCAACAAAATGAAAAAGCAACCTGTGGAATTGGAGAAAATATTTGCATATTTTATTTCTGGTAGGGATTATTATCCAAAGTACACAAGGAACTCAAACAACTCAGTTGCAAAAATAGTCTGATTTTTAAAAAAATGGGCAGAGAATCTGAATAGACATTTTTTTAAAGAATACATACAACTTGCCAATAGGTATGTGAAAATGGGCTCAACGCTACTAATCATCAGAAGATACAAATCAAAACCACAACAAGATATCACCTCATATCCTCTAGAAAGGCTTTTATCAAAAAGAAGAAATAACCGGAGTTGAGGAGAATATGAAGGAACAGGAAAGCTTTTGCACAGTTAGAGGGAATGTAAGTTGATGCAGCCATTATTGAAACAGTTGAGGTACATCAAAAATTAAAAATAGAACTGCCATATGATTTAGTAATTTCAATTTGGGGTATTTATCTGAAGGAAGCAAAAACACTAACTTGAAAACCCAATGTTCACTGCAACAACATATGTTCAGTTACTAGGTTGTGTCTGACTCTTTGCATCCCCAAGGACTGCAGCATGCCAGGCTCCTCTGTCCTTCACTATCTCCCAAAGTTTGCTCAAATTCATGTCCACTGAACTGGTGATGCTATCTAACTATCTCATCACCTGTAGCCACAGGGGTGGCTCCTTCTTCTTTTTCCTTCAGTCTTACCCAGCAGCAAAGTCTTTTCCAATGAGTCAGCTCTTCTCATCAAGTGGCGAAAGTACTGGAGCTTCGGCTTCAGCATCAGTCCTTCCAAAGAATATTCAGGGTTGATTTCATTTAGTGTTGATTGGTTTGATCTCCTTGCTGCCCAAAGGACTCTCAATTCAATTGTGGTGTCCAAGCATCACAATTCAAAATCATCAACTCTTTAGCATTCAGCTTCTTCATAATCCAACTCTCACATCCATACATGACTAATGGAAAAAACATAGCTTTGACTATATGGACCTTCGTCAGCAGAGTGATGTCTCTGCTTTTTAATACTCTGTCTAGGTTTCTCATAACTTTCCTTCCAAGGAGCAAGCCTCTTTTAATCTCATGGCTGAAAACAGCATTGGCAGTGATTTTGGAGCCCAAGAAAAGAAAATCTGTCACTGTTTCCACTTTTTCCCCTTTTATTTGCCATGAAGTGATGGGGCCAGATGCCATGATCTTAGTTTTTAGAATGTTGAGCTTTAAGCCAGCCTTTTCACTCTCCTCTTTCACCCTCAACAAGAGGCTCTTCAATTCCTCTTCACTTTATGCCATTAGAATGGTATCATCTGCATATCTGAGGTTGTTGATATTTCTCACAGCAATCTTGATTACATCTTGTGATTTTTCCAGCCAGGCATTTCCCACGATGTACTCTGCATATAAGTTAAATAAACAGGGTGACAATATACAGCCTTAATGAACTCCTTTCCCAATTTGGAACCAGTCGGTTGTTTCATGTCCAGTTCTAACTGCTGCTTCTTGAGCTGCATACGTGTTTCTCAGGAGGCAAGTAAGGTGGTCTGATATTCTCATCTCTTTAAGAATTTTCCACAGTTCGTTGAGATCCACATGGTCAAAGACTTTAGCGTAGTCAGTGAAGCACATGTTTTCTGGAATTCTCTTGCTTACTCTATGATCCAACAAAAGTTGGCAATTTGATCTCTGGTTCCTCTGCCTTTTTGAAATCCAGCTTGTACATCTTGGAAGTTCCCAGTTCTCTTACTGCTGAAGCCTAGCTTGAAAGACTTTGAGCATAACCTTGCTAGCATGTGAAATGAGCACAATTGTGGGGTGGTTTGAACATGCTTTGGCATTGCCCTTCTTTGAGATTGGGATGAAAACTGACCTTCTCCAGTCCTGTGGGCACTGCTGAATTTTCCAAATTTGCTGACATATTGGCAGCAGCACTTTAACAGCATTATCTTTTATTATTTTATGGCAATATTTACAAGAGCCAAGCACCACCCATAAAAAAGAAGAAAATCTTGCCAGTTTCAACAACATGGATGGACCTTGAGGGCATTATGCTAAGTGAAACAAATCAGACAGAGAAAGAAAAACAACATATGATCTCATTTATATGTGTAATCTTAAAGCAAAAAGCAAGTTCAGAGATGCTGAGTAGTTCGTGGCTGCCAGAGGTGGGGGACTAGGTGTGGGCAAAGGTAGTCATAAAGGTATAAATGTGAGTTATAAAATTAATAAGTGAAGATAGCATGGTGACCATAGTGAATACTGTATTGTCTATTTGAAATATGGTGTGAAAATATATCTTAAACATTCTTATCATATAAGAAAAATATTTAGCTACATATATGGTGATGGATATAACTAGACTTACTGCATTGATCATTTATCAATATACAAAAATATATAACCAATATGTTGCAATGGCAAACAATATAAAGTTATGTCAATTATATAAAAATTTTTTAATAAAGCAAGTTTGAAACACATGGATCAAATTAGCTCCATCCAAACTTCATTTTATAAACTCAACTTAAACACATCACTTAGATTTTAAAACATGAAATCTCACTAATAACACCCTACAGGTTTGAGACAGACACAGAAACAGACATGAGTCACCTGCACATGAGATATAGGCTTCCTCCTTTGGAGAGCATGAACTGTATTTCCATGGGTCAGAAGGACACTGCCAGAGAGAGGTATCCGTTTTCTGACACTGGATTAAATCTACCCACCGGGGTCTAGAACCTTCCCTGAGACCAACAAAAGTGTTGAGACTTCCACTGTCCCCACAGTCAAGCTGTCTGCAGATGATGGACATGGTAACCTCATCCATGGGGCTGCGGCAGACACTGCCCCAGGTCCCGTTGTAGAAAACTTCCAGCCACCCAGCACACTGCTGGTCCTCGCTCACCATCCTGAGGGCCAGGAACTCTAAGATCGAAATGGAAAAGACAGGACACAGTGAGCACTGCATTCAGTGCTCTGGGTTTTCCTCTCTCCCCAAAACTGTTAACACTCATCTGTGACCCAGCTGAGGAAGTAAATCCATAAGATGACCAGAGTGAAACTTGTCTCTTTTTTATCCGACTTTGTCCATTTGTGTCTGTCTTTCTAAATATTTCTACCACCATGATGTGGTGGACATGAACTGAGAGGAAGACCAATCCAGACACCTGCAGGGAGAGGGAGCTGACACCTGCTTCCTGACAAAACATCTAAACAGTGTGTGAAAGGGATGTGTTGTGGACAGTGTGGAGGCAGATAGAATAATGGACCCACATATGTCTACGTGGAACCTGTGTCTACGTTTCCTTATCTGGCAAAAGGGACTTTACATATGTGATTAAGGTAAGGACCTTGAGATTAACCTGAAATATGGTGGATTAACCACCTGAGCACAGCCTAATCACATTCTTAACCTCACTATCCTTTAAAGTGGAATACTTTTCCTCATTCTGGCTAGAGGGACATGTGAATATGGATAATGGTTAGAGGGGTGGAGCATTGCTGGTCTGATGATGAGCAGAATGGGGTTATAAGTGAAGGAAGGCAGGCGGTTTCTAGAAGCTTGAAAAGACAGGAAACAGATTCTTTCCCAGAGGCTCAGAAGTGATGTGGCCCTGCTGAAACCTTGATCCCAGTCCAGTGAGATCCCTGCTGGATATCTAAGCTACAGAAGTGTAAGGAAATAAATGTGTTGTTTTAAAACATTAGCTATGTGGCAATTTGTTACACAACAAACAAAAACTAGCACCATGGCTTTAAGACTTCTCTACCATATGTACCAGAAGATTGAGCCCTGATTTCAAGAAAAACTGTGAGAAAAGGCTCTGCCAGGGAAAACTATTGAGAAGAAAGGACCAGATTGTCAGCTGCTGCCGGAGGAAATGAAATCACCTCATCTTCTTGTCTGCTGGAAGGACAGGCTTCATGGGAGGAAGCCTCCTTCTCTGGTCCTTTCAGCATCTCTCCCTCGGTGCTCAGACTCCCGGCCTTCAGAGTCCCACCCCTCCCCCAGCCTGTGGACAATGTGCAGCACGGACCTGAGCAGATGACCCCCGCGTCCTCCTTGTGTCTGCAGTCGTGCCGCCCCCAGCCCCGGGAAGGGCACCTCCACACGTGGGACTCATTTCCAGCGCAGTTCAGGTCGTCCATCCAGATGGGCCCTGATCCCGCCCCGAAGTGAGCAGACCCCGTGGCATTGAGGGCTTCTCCACAGCCCAGCTGCCTGCACACCACGCGGGCATCGTCCAGGTCCCAGCCGTCATCACAGATGGTGCCCCAGGAGCCCTGCTCAAGGATCTCCACTCTCCCGGCGCAGGGACCGCCCCCGTCCACCAGGCGGAGCTGTCTGCTGTCTGAGGAGAGAGAAATGGGACAATGGGGCGGTGACCTAGGGAATGAGAAGGGTCTTCTGTCCTGTGGGACCCTCACCTGAGCAGTAGGGGGCGCTCTCCTCTGAGGCCACAGACCCTGCTGGTTCAGACATGGAGTCGTTGCACTGGGGCAGCACCTGGGTCTGATTTCCTGAAGAAACAGCAATGATTAGAGGGTTGGGAGGGTTGAACAACAGGAAACTCAGTTAAACTAAATAATTTTTAGGAGGGGAGGGGAATTTGGGGGGAAATGGATACAGGTATATGTATGGCTGTGTCCCTGACTATTCACCTGAAACTATAGTAACTCTGTTAATCAGCTATACCCCAATACAAAGTAAAAATTTCAAAAGAAGAAAAATAAATGATGACCTAGCGATGGAGCTGAGATGAAAGCAGCAGCATACCAGTAAAGTTATCATAATCCTAGTGCTTCCTTTCTCTATGAAGAGCCCTGGTACTGACAAGGCCACAATTCCTGTTTAAGCCAAGTTTTGCCCTAAGAATGGGCTTAAATAAATTGGTCTGTCCTTAAATCTATCCCTTAAATAGAAGAAGCAAAACAAGATCCTTTCTGAAGGATTTGTACAATTTTTTATCTACAATGTTTGTGTTTTAAAAAATATGTCGGTAAAACAGATCTCATGGAAAACCAAGAGGAAAAAGAAACATTAAAAAATTTCCCAGGGTATTTGGCTGTTAGAGATACCTAACTGAGAATTTATTTTATTTATTTTTATTAATTTTTATTTGAGTATAATTGTTTTACAATGTTGTGGTAACTTCTGCTGTACAGCAAATTTAATAAGTTATGCATATACATATGGGCTTCCTAGATGACTCAATGGTAAAGAATCTACCTGCCAAACAGGAGACTGGGGTTCCATCCCTGGGTTGGGAAGATCCCCTGGAGAAAGAAATGGCAAACCACTCCAGTATTCTTGCCTTGGAAATATTATGGACAAAGGAGCATAGCAGGCTTCAGTCCAAGGGATCACAGAAGAGTTGGACACAACTCAGCAACTAAACAATAGCAACAACACACACACACACACATATACATATATATATATATACATATATACATATATGTATGTATGTATATCCCCTCTTTCTTGGATTTACTTCCTATTTAGGTCACCACAGAACACTGAGTAGCGTTCCCTGTGCTATACAATATGTTATTATGTGTGCGTGCATGCTAAGTCACTTCAGTCGTGTCTGATTCTGTGACACTGTGGATTGTAGCCTATCATGCCCCATGTCTATGGGATTCTCCAAGCAATATCTATCTTATACTTAGTACCAATAGTGTAGGGCTTTTGAGTCTGGTGGCTCATATGGCAAAGAATCCGCCTGCAATGCAGGAGACCTGGGTTTGATCCTTGGGTTGGGAAGATCCCCTGGAGAAGGGCATGGCAACCCACTCCACTGTTCTTTGCTGGAGAATCCCCATGGACAGAGGAGCCTGGAGGGCTACAGTCCATGGGATCATAAAGAGTTGGACACGACTGAGGGACTAAGCACAAAGCATAGCACATCAATAGTATGTATATTTCAATCTCAACATCCCAATTCATCCCACTCTTCATTTCCCCTCTTAGTGTCCATATATTTGTTATCTTTGTGGCATTTCTATTTCTGCTTTACATTAAGTTCATCTCTACCATTTTTCTAGATTCCACATAGAAGTGATGTTATACAATATTTGTTTTTCTTTTTCTGATTAACTTCACTCTACATGACAATCTCCAAGGCTATCCATGTCTCTGCAAATGACATAACTTTTTTTCCTTTTTATGGCTGAGTAATATTCCATTTTATATATGTATCACATCTTCTCTATCCATTCCTCCTGTGAGGGACATTTAGGTTGCTTCTGTGTCCTGACTGTTGTAAATAGTGCTGCAGTGAACATCAGGATGAATGTATCTTTTTGAATAATGATTTTCTCCAGGTATATGGCCAGGAGTGGGGTTGCTGGGTCCTATGATAGTTTTATTTTTAGTTTTTTGAGGAACCTCCATACTGTTCTCCATAATAGTTATACTAATTTACACACCCATAGTAGGAGGATTCCCTTTTCTGTGCATTCCCTCCAGCATTTATTGTTTGCAGATTTTTTAATGATAGACATTCTGACTGGTGTGAAGTAATACCTGACTGTAGTTTTGATTTGCATCTCTCTAATAATTAGTGATGTTGAACACCTTTTCATGCATTTGTTAGCCATCTGTATGTCTGGAAAAATGTCTATTTAGGTCTTTTCCCCATTTTTTCATTGGATTGTTTGGTTTGCTGATATTGAGTTGTTTGTGTATTTTGAAGATTAATCCCTTGTCAGTTGCTTCATTTGCAAATATTTTCTCCCATTCTGAGAGTTGTCTTTTTGTTCTGTTTATGGCTTCCTTTGTTATGCAAAAGCTTTTAAGTTTAATTAGACCCTACTAGTTTATTTTTGTTTTTATTTTCCTTACTCTAGGAGGTTGGTCAAAAAAGATCTTGCTGGGGGGATCGGGATGGGGAATACGTGTAACTATATGGCTGATTCATGTCAATGTATGACAAAACCCACTGAAATGTTGTAAAGTGATTGGCCTCCAACTAATAAAATAATATTTAAAAAAAAAAAAAAAAAGATCTTGCTGCAATTAATGTCAAACAGTGTTCTACCTATGTTTTCCTCTAAGAGTTTTATAGTCTGACAGAGAATTAAAGTTCTCAAAGAATTAATTAACACAATGTGTATCTTGGCAGAGAAAGGATAACAAAAACAAATGAAAATTCTAGAGCTGTAAAAGTTAATAGCTGAATTAAGAACTAGAGAATGCATGTATCAGCACATTAGATCAACATAAAGTAGAAATAGTCAAATTCAAGATCAGAGGATAGATATTCCTCTATTTAGAAATGCTGGTCATATGGTAAGTGCCTGTTTAATAATACTGTATAACAAAATTTCCCCCAAACTTAGCAGTTGAAGGAATTTTTTTTTTTTATTTTGCTCATGATTTCCTGGGTCAGTAATCTGGGAAAGATTCAACTTGGCAGTTCTATCTTTGGGGTTTCTCATGTGGTTACACTTACACTGAAGCTGACAGCTCTAAAAGTTTGACTGAACTGTGGTTATGTAAGGAAATTCCCTGAAGTATTTTGTTGTTGTTGTTGGGAGGGAGGGATAAAAGAGCATCATGTCTGCAACTTAACCCAGAAAGATTTTACACACTCAGGGAAAAATGGGGTAGGGGGGACAAAGAAGGAGAGAGAGGGAAAGTTAGAGCGAGAGAGAAAGAGAGAGAAAATTAGAGTGAGGGAGAGAGAGGAAAGAAAGAAAGAAGGATTAAAGGAAAATACTAACCTAACATTTGGGGAATCCAAGTAAAATTCAGAGAGAATTTATTCCTACAAATCCTTCACTAAATAAAACACTAATAGCATCAATAACATAATAATACTAACTAATACTAACACTAATATCATACTCCCCAGCTCTGTAGGTGCTCAATAGGCTACTGGAGATCAGTGGAGAAATAACTCCAGAAAGAATAAAGAGACGGAGTCAAAGAAAAAAAAAAGAAAAACACCCAGTAATGGATGTAACTGGTGTTGGAAGCAAGGGCTGACGCTATAGAGAACAATATTGGATAGGAATCTGGAGTGTTAGGCCCATGAGTCAGGCAAACTGGGAGCCGTCAAACAGGAGATGGCAAGAGTGAACGTAGACATTTTAGAAATCAGTGAACTAAAATGGACTGGAATGGGTGAATTTAACTCAGATAACCATTATCTACTACTGTGGGAAAGAATCCCTCACGAGAAACAGAGGAGCCATCATAGACAACAAAAGAGTCTGATATGTGATACTTGGATGCAACTTCAAAAATGACAGAATGATCTCTGTTCATTCCAAGACAAACCATTCAATATCACGGTATTCCAAGCCGATGCCCCAACCAGTAATGCTGAAGAAGCTGAAGTTGAATGGTTCTTGGAAGCACCTACAAGACTCTCTAGAACTAACACCCAAAAAAGATGTCCTTTTCTTTATAGGGGACTGGAATGCAAAAGTAGGAAGTCAAGAGACACGTGGAATAGTAGGTAAGTTTGGAGTACAACATGGAGTACAAAATGAACCAGGACAAAGGCTAACAGAGTTTTGCCAAGAGAACACACTGGTCATAGCAAATACCTTCTTCCAACAACACAGGTGAAGACTCTACACATGGACATCACCAGATGGTCAGTACCAAAATCAGATTGATTATATTCTTTGCAACCAAAGATGGAGAAACTCTATACAGTCAGCAAAAACAAGACCAAGAGTGGACTGTGGCTCAGATCATGAACTCCTTATGGCAAATTCAGACTTAAATTGAAGAAAGTAGGCAAAACCACTAGACCATTCAAGTATGACCTAGATCAAATCCCTTTCAATTATACAGTGGAAGTGAGAAATAGCTTTAAGGGACTAGATCTGATAGACAGAGTGCTTGATGAACTATGGGCAGAGGTTTGTGACATTGTAAAGGAGGCAGTGAGAAAGACCATCCCCAAGAAAAAGAAATGCCAAAAAGCAAAATGGCTGTCTGAGGAGGCCTTAGAAAGAGCTGAGAAAAGAAGAGGAGTGAAAAGCAAAGGAAAAAGGAAAGATATACCCATTTCAATGCAGAGTTCCAAAGAATAGACAGGAGAGATAAGAAAGCCTTCCTCAGTGATCAGTGCAAAGAAACAGAGGAAAACAATAGAATGGGAAAGTCTAGAGATCTCTTCAAGAAAATTAGATACACCAAGGGAACATTTCAGGCAAAGATGGGCACAGTCAAGGACAGAAATGGTATGGACCAAACAGAAGCAGAAGATATTAAGAAGAGGTGGCAAGAATACACAGAAGAACGGTACAAAAAAGATCTTCACGACCTAGATAATCTCGATGGTGTGATCACTTACCTACAGTCAGACATCTGGGAATGTGAAGTCAAGTGGGCCTTAGGAAGCATCACTATGAGCAAAGCTAGTGGAGGTGATGGAAGTCCAGTTGAGCTCTTTCAAATCCTAAAAGATGATGCTGTGAAAGTGCTGCACTCAATATGCCGTAAATTTTGAAAATTCAGCAGTAGCCACAGGACTGGAAAAGGTCAGTTTTCATTCAAAATCCAAAGAAAGGCAATGCCACAGAATGCTGAAACTACCACACAATTGCACTCATCTCACACGCTAGTAAAGTAATGCTCAAAATTCTCCAATCCAGGCTTCAACAAAACATGAACTGTGAAATTCCAGATGTTCAAGCTGGATTTAGAAAAGGCAGAGGAACCAGAGATCAAATTGGCAACATCCATTGCATCATCAAAAAAGCGAGAGAGTTCCAGAAACACGTCTATTTCTGCTTTACTGACTATGCCAAAGCCTTTGACTGTTTGGATCACAGCAAACTATAGAAAATTCTTCAAGAGATGGAAATACCAGACCACCTGACCTGCCTCTTGAGAAATCTGTATGCAAGTCAGGAAGTAGCAGTTAGAACTGGACATGGAACAACAGGCTGGTTCCAAATAGGAAAAGGAGTACATCAAGGCTGTGTATTCTCACCGTGCTTATTTAACTTATATGCAGAGTACATCATGCAAAATGCTGGGCTGAATGAAGCACAAGCTGGAATCAAGACTGCCATGAGAAATATAAAAAACCTCAGATATGCAGATGACACCACCCTTATGGCAGAAAGTGAAGAAGAACTAAACATCCTCTTGATGAAAGTGAAAGAGGACAGTGAAAAAGTTGGCTTAAAGCTCAACATTCAGAAAACTAAGATCATAGAGTCTGGTCCCATCACTTCATGGCAAATAGATGGGGAAACACTGGAAACAGTGGCTGACTTTATTTTGGGGGGCTTCAAAATCACTGCAGATGGTGATTGCAGCCATGAAATTAAAAGACGCTTACTCCTTGGATGGAAAGTTATGACTAACTTAGACAGCATATTAAAAAGCATATTATTTTGCCAACAAAGGTCCATCTAGTCAAGGCCATGGTTTTTCCAGTAGACATGTATGGATGTGAGAGTTGGGCTATAAGGAAAGCTGAGCACCAAAGAATTGATGTTTTTGAACTGTGGTATTGGAGAAGACTCTTGAAACTCCCTTGGACTGCAAGGAGATCCAGCCAGTCAATCCTAAATGAAATCAATTCTGAATATTTTTTGGAAAGAATGATGTTGAAGCTGAAACTCCAATACTTTGGCCACCTGATGCGAAGAACTGACTCATTGGAAAAGACCCTGATGCTGGGAAAGATTGATGGCAGAGGAGAAGGGGACGAAAGAAGACAGGATGGTTGCATGGCATCACTGACTCGATGGACGTGAGTTTGAGAGGACTCCAGGAGTTAGTGATGGACAGGGAGGCCTGGTGTGCTGCAGTCCATGGGGTCGCAAAGAGTCAGACACAACTGATCAACTGAACTGACTGACTGAATAACATCAAACCCATAAAATGCCTATGAGAAAATCCAGTTAAAGATGTGCAAAACATTTGAGAGGAATTCAAGACCTAACTGAATGAAGGGATATATTTTCCCAATGAATTGGGAAACTCAGTGCTGTCAAAGTCAATAATTCTCAAATTTATATACAGATTAAATATAACTGCAATAAAATTCCCTTATGCTTTTGTGTGTGTGAAACATGACAAGCTGATTCGAAATTTATGATATTATTGTTCAGTTGCTCAGTCATGTGCAACTCTTCGCAACCCCATGGACTGCAACACATCAGGACTCCCTGTCCATCACCAACCCCCAGAGTTTACTCAAACTCATGTCCATTGAGTCAGTGATGCCATCTCATCCTCTCATCCTCTGTTGTCCCCTTCTCCTCCCACCTTCAATCTTTCCCAGCTTAAGGATCTTTTCAAATGAGTCAGCTCTTCATACCAGGTGGCCAAAGTATTGGAGCTTCAGCTCAAAAATGTATACAAAATACAAAATCCAAGAGTGACCTAAGCAGCTGGCAAGAGAAGCAACAACATAACTTCTTTAAATTAAAGTTACCCAGGAATCAACATTGCTAGGAGAAATATCAATAACCTCAGATATACAGATGACACCACCCTTATGGTAGAAAGCGAAGAAGAGCTAAAGAGAGTCTTGATAAAGTGAAAGAGGAGAGTGAAAAAGTTGGCTTAAATCTCAACATTCAGAAAACTAAGATCATGATATCCAGTCCCATCACTTCATGGCAAATAGACGGGGAAACATTGGAAACAGTGAGAGACTTTAGTTTTGGGGGCTCCAAAATCACTGCAGATGGTGACTGCAGCCATGAAATTAAAAGATGCTTACTCCTTGGAAGAAAAGTTATGACCAACTTAGACAGCATATTAAAAAGCAGAGACATTGCTTTGCCAACAAAAGTCTGTCTGGTCAAAGCTATGGTTTTTCCAGCCTATAAGGATGTGAGAGTTGAGCTAATCTGAGCACTGAAGAATTGATGCTTTTGAACTCTTGAGAGTTCCTTGGACTGCAAGGAGATCCAACCAATCAATCCTAAATGAAATCAGTCCTGTATATTCTTTGGAAGGACTGATACTGAAGCTGAAACTATGATACTTTGGCCATCTGATGCAAAGAACTAAACTTTTGGAAAAGACTTTGATGCTGGGAAAGATTGAAGGCAGGAGGAGAAGGGAACAACAGAGGATAAGGTGGTTGGATGCCATCACCAACTCATTGGACAGGAGTTTAAGTAAACTCCAGGAGTTGGTGATGGACAGGGAGGCCTGGCATGCTGCAGTCCATGGGGTCGCAAAGAGTCAAACGTGACTGAGCGACTGAACTGAACTGAGACTTACTATATGTATTTAGACACTCAGTCATGTCAAATTTGTTGTGACCAAACAGACTGTAGCCCACCAGGCTCCACTGTCCATGGGGTTTCTCCAGGCAAGAATACTGAAGTGGATTGCCATGCCCTTCTCCAGGGGATCTTCCCAACCCAGGGATCGAATCCAGGTCTCCCACATTGCAGGCAGATTCTTTACCATCTGAGCCACCAGAGAAGGTTCAATACTTACTTGAAGTTACAATAATTAAGAAAATGTGGTATAGGGGCAAGGATAGACAAATGACACACAGTGGAACAGAATAGAGTCCTAAAGAAGTGCTCAGATGTATGCACCCTTTCACTTATCACAAAGATGGCACTGCAGTGGGGAATAGCATTTTCAGAAAAAAGATTCTGCTTCAACTGGATGCCCATATGAAAGCATGACACTTGACCCTATTCTTCACAGATATCAATCCTAGAATCAGTGTACAATGTTATGCAAAAGAAAAATAATTTCACTTCTGTGAGGTATTCTCAGAGAACATTTTTGTGATTTTGTAGTAGACAAAGTTCTTTTCAGAAGGATTTAAGGAGCCTTGTGGACTGGAACAATAGACTGGTTCAAAACTGAGAAAGGAGTACTGCAAGGCTGTATATTGTCACTCTGCTTATTTAACTTATATGCAGAGTACATCATGTGAAATACTAGGCTGGATGAAGCACAACCTGGAGTCAAGATTGCCAACAGAAATATCAATAATCTCAGATATGCATATGACACCACCCTTATGGCAGAAAGTGAAAAGGAATTAAAGAGTTTCTTGATGTAAGTTAAAGAGGTAACTGAAAATGCTGGCTTAAAACTCAACATTCAAAAAACGAAGATCAAGGCATCTGTTCCCATCACTTCATAGCAAATAGATGGGGAAACAGTGGAAACAGTGAGAGACTTTCTTTTCTTGGACTCCAAAATCACTGCAGATGGTGACTGCAACCATGTAATTAAAAGACGCGTGCTCCTTGTAAGAAAAGCTATGACCAACCTACACAGCATATTAAAAAGTAGAGACATTTCTTTGCAAACAAAGATCCAACAAAGATTTGGTTTTTCCAGTAGTCATGTATGTATGTGAAAGTTGGATCATAAAGAAAGCTGAGCACTGAAGAACTGATGCTTTTGAACTGTGGTGTTGGAGAAGACTCTTGAGAGTCCCTTGGACTGCAAGGAGATCAAACAGTCAGTCCTAAAGGAAATCAATCCTGAATATTCATTGGAAAGACTGATGCTGAAGCTGAATCTCCAGTTCTTTGGCCACATGAAAAGAAGAATTGACCCGTTGGTAAAGACTCTGATGCTGGGAAAGACTGAAGGCAGGAGAAGAAGGGGATGACAGAGGATGAGATGATTGGATGTTATCACTGACTCAATAGATATGAGTTTGAGCAAGCTCCAGGAGATGGTGAAGGACAAAGAAGCTTGGCGTGCTGCAGACATGCGGTCACAAAGAGTCGGACATGACTGAGTGACTGAACTGAACTGACTGACTGAAGGAGCACTACATGTACAGAGAAAAAGGTCATAAGTCAAACCGAATATTAGTAACTTGGCTCACTGAAGTACAGCATACCATTAAGAAATTAAAATATAAGACCAAGAATTAAACACACAAAAATCATAAAAAATATTTCTGCCAGAAGTCATAGTCATGGTAATTTGCACATTTGTATTTGTAATAGTCAAGAACTGGAAATAAATTCAAATCTCTGCCATTACTTGAATGAATCAGTGCATGGTCATGTGATCATTCAAAGGAATATTATATAATAATAAAAATTAATAAAAATATTGCCATAAACAACATCATGAGTGAATCTCAAACACAGTTTGGAGTCAAAGAAATTAGACTCAAAAGAAAACATACGGTATGGTTTTACCTAAAGTTCACAAACTGACAATATATTCTAAGGCAGTACAAGTCTTAGGTAAGCAGTCCTCCCAGGAGAGGAGGGGGACACAGCTATTGGGAGGCAATAGTGATTCTGTGGTGTTATGAATGTTCTCTTTGTAGATCTGGGTTGGAGAACATGACCTAGGTGTACACTTTATTGTTTGTACTTTGTTCTCTATTATTATCCTTAAATAATAATATTTCATAAAAACTATTATTCATCTAGGCATTTCTCTCCCTGACATAGCACTTTTTAGCATTTATGAGCACTTCTTTCCCCTGAAAAAATGAGTGAACAATGAGAATGTTATGGAGGAGGACCTTACGGAGCCTTCTCAGGACAGACCACCCTCATGTCCTACACGTGCCTCTGTTTGTAGAAAAACCTAGCCAAAGAATAAATTTAATCACAGAAATGAAAAAAAAATCAGAAACAAAGGAAAGCAGTCAAATAGGACAAAATAATAATAGTTTGAACATGAAAGTGACATCACTCAGTTGTTTCCGATCTTTGTGACCCCATGGGCTGTAGCCTACCAGGCTCCTCCATCCATGGGATTTTCCAGGCAAGAGTACTGTAGTGGGCTGTCATTTCCTTCTCCAGGTGGTCTTCCCGACCCAGGGATCAAACCCAGGTCTCCTGAATTGCAGACAGATGCTTTACCATCTCAGCCACCAGCATTTCATCTTGTGCTTGATCCAACCCTACATTTAGCATGATATACTCTGTGTATAAGTTAAATAAGCAGGGTGACAACATACAGCCTTGGCATACTCCTTTCCCTATTTGAAAACCATCTGTTGTTCCATGTCCAGCTTTAACTGTTACTTCTTGACCTGTATACAAATTTCTCAAGAGGCAGATAAGGTGGTCTGGTATTCCCATCTCTTGAAGAATTTTCCACAGTTTGTTGTGATCCACACAGTCAAAGGCTTTGGCATAGTCAATAAGCAGAAGTAGATGTTTTTTTCTGGAACTCTCTTGCTTTCTTGATGATCCAACAGATGTTGGCAATTTGATCTCTGGTTCCTCTGCCTTTTCTAAATCCAGCTTGGACATCTGAAATCTCATGGTCCATTTACTGTTGAAGCCTAGCTTGGAGATTTTGAGCATTACTGTACTAGTGTGTGAGATGAGTACAACTGTGCTGTAGTTTGAGCGTTTCTTGGTGTTACCTTTCTTTGGGATTGGAATGAAAACTGACATTTTCCAGTCCTGTGGCTACTGCTGAATTTTCAAAATTTGCTGACATATTGAGTGCAGCACTTTCACAGCATCATCTTTTAGGATTTGAAAGAGCTCAACTGGAATCCATCACCACCACTAGCTTTATTCATAGTGATGCTTCCTAAGGCCCATTTAACTTTACATTCCAGGATATCTGGGTCTAGGTGAGTGAACACACCATCTTGGTTATCTGGGTCATGAAGATCTTTTTGTATAGTTCTTCTATGTATTCTTGCCACCTCTTCTTAATATCTTCTGCTTCTGGTAGATTCATATCATTTCTGTCATTTATAGTGCCCATCTTTGCATGAAATATTCCTTGGTACCTCTAATTTTCTTGAAGAGATCTCTAGACTTTCCCATTCTATTGTTTTCCTCTGTTTCTTTGCACTGATCATTGAGGAGGGCTTTCTTATCTCTCCTTGCTATTCTTTGGAACTCTGCATTGAAATGGGTATATCTTTCCTTTTTCCTTTGCTTTTCACTTCTTTTCTCAGCTATTTGTAAGGCCTCCTCAGACAACCATTTTGCTTTTTGGCATTTCTTTTTCTTGGGGATGGTCTTTCTCACTGCCTCTGTACAATGTCACGAACGTCCGCCCATAGTCCATCAGGCACTCTGTCAGATCTAGTCCCTTAAAGCTAGTTCTCGCTTCCACTGTATAATCAAAAGGGATTTGATCTAGGTCATACTTGAATGGTCTAGTGGTTTTGCCTATTTTCTTCAATTTAAGTCTGAATTTGCCATAAGGAGTCCATGATCTGAACCACAGTCTGCTCCCGGTCTTGTTTTTGCTGACTGTATAGAGCTTCTCCATCTTTGGCTGCAAAGAATATAATCAATCTGATTTTGGTACTGACCATCTGGTGATGTCCATGTGTAGAGTCTTCACCTGTGTTGTTGGAAGAAGGTGTTTGCTATGACCAGTGCGTTCTCTTGGCAAAACTCTGTTAGCCTTTGTCCTGGTTCAATTTGTACTCCATGTTGTACTCCAAACTTACCTACTATTCCACATGTCTCTTGACTTCTTACTTTGCATTCTAGTCGCCTATAATGAAAAAGACATATCTTTTTGTTGTTGTGAGTTCTAGAGGGTCTCATAGGTGTTTCATAGAACCATTCAACTTCAGCTTCTTCAGCATTACTGGTTGGGGCATCGACTTGGATTACCGTGATACTGAATGGTTTGCCTTGGAAACAAACAGAGATCATTCTGTCACTTTTGAGATTGCATCCAAGTACTGCGCTTAGGACTCTTTTGTTGACTATGGCTCCTCTGTTTTTTCTAAGTGATTCTTGCCTGCAGTAGTAGATATAAAGGTCATCTGAGTTAAATTCACCCATTCCAGTCCATTTTAGTTCACTGATTTCTAAAATATCAATGTTCACTCTTGCCATCTCCGGTTTGACCACTTCCAAATTACCTTGATTCATGGACCTAACATTCCAGGTTCCTATGCAATATTGCTCTTTACAGCATCAGACTTTACTTCCATCACCAGTCACATCCACTACTGTTTGTTGTTTTTGCTTTGGCTCCATCTCTTCATTCTTTCTGGAGGTATTTCTCCACTGATCTCCAGTAGCATATTGGGCACCTACCGAGCTGGGGAGTTCATCTTTCAGTGTTCTATCTTTTTGCCTTTTCATACTGTTCATGGGACTCTCAAGGCAAGAATACTGAAGTGATTTGCGATTCCCTTCTCTAGTGAACTACAGTTTGCCAGACCTGACAAAACCTCCACCTGTGCACTCCTGAAATTCCCATTTAAAAATTCTTACCCCTGATCACCAAGGAGGAGCTGGTTCTTTGGTACATTAATCCTCTGTCTCCCCAGAACTGCTGCTTTCCTCAATAAAGCTATCTTTAATTTTACCCCACACTCCTCTCTCAGTATTGGATTCTTGAGTAATGAGCAGCTGAAATCTGAGTTCAGTAACAAGAATAAATATTTCACTACAGAATATCTTCCTTTTTAAGCCTGTTTTCTCTTTTTCTCTGCTTTAGGGAGATTTCACTCCAGGAGCATCCTAAATATAGTAGCCCATCCCTGTCTTACCTGAGCAGATCACAGAGGCCGTGTTGCCATGGGAACAGTCAGGAGCACCCAGGGCAGTCACAGGGCATTGCCACAGGAAGGACTCAGCCCCTGAGCAGTGAAATCGGGCTTTCCAGAGTCGATCACTTCCTTCTGCTCTGTTTGGGGTGGAGATGGCGACGCCACAGCCAAGCTGACGGCAGACAACATTGGCATTGGCCAGACTCCAGTGGGAGGCACAGAGAGCTCTCCATTGTCCAGAAATATTCATCTCCACCCATCCCTCACACTGAGAGGAGCCGTTTGTCATGAGTCGGACTTCTGAGTATGCTGGTAGAAGAAGACAGGATTTCAGCAAAGTCTTACTTTTTTTAGCTGAACCGACTGTACATGGAGGTTAAGTCCTGCCATGCATCTCACCTGAACAGACAACCTGAGCAGCTCCACTGTGGTGGCACGTGCCCCCTGGACAGGGCACTCTGGGGCAGACCCGGAGCTTGGGCTCCTCCCCCTCACACCTGAACTCTTCAGCCCAGACCCGGCCATCAGACTCTCTGAAGGGTACATGTCCCAGGATAGACACAGCCTTGCCACACCCCAGCTCTGCACAGATGACCTGGGCAGTGGGGAGTGTGAAGTTCCCATCAGATACTGGGGTCCAGGCTTTTCCAGAACGCACTTCTACTCGCCCTGAGCAGGGTCCATCCCCTCCAGCCAGACGCACAAATCCTAAGAGAAACAAACAACAAACCCAGTGAGTGTTCATGAAACTGGCTTGACAATTGAAAGCAACACCTCACAGGCAATGGTGTGAGAGCTTTTCTTTCCTGCAGTGAAATAAGAGGGGATAAGAAGAGAGAATTTGACTGTCATTATAAAAATGCATTTTTCATGAGCAAGTTTCTGAAGAGATATCCAGAAGGATTGCAGGGTCAGTTTGGAATGGCTGAATCCTGAGAATATATATTGGTTAGGAATGTTAATTCCTATCTGGGGGCCTGGAAACTAAAGTGCCCAAAGAAACTGCACAGTGGTAGACATTCAAACAGGTGCAGAGCTGAACAAACTGAGAGTGAAAAAAGACCATGGGATTCAAAAGGTTAGAGGTCTAAGAGCCAGAGAAGTTTAGAACGTCATCCTGAGATTTCTGGGGCTAGAATTTTGACTAGTTTTCTCTCAGAGCCAATATTCAAGTCACTGAGGACAGGGAACATCATGCAGTCTGGATCTGAGGGCAGGCACTAGGTCACAATTAGGTAATCTAATTGTGAAAGAAGTTATTCACAGAAAAGTTTGGAAATGATGAAAGCTCAGAGAGTCATAGGAGAGGGAGGGAATGGTCCTAGCCATTTTTGTTAAAAACCTAGGATTTATGAACACAACTAAGAGAAAGTAAAGTCTCAGTGGGATTATGCAAGACAACTGAGTTAGTTGATTATTTCAGATTATACATGAGATACTTAGCAAATGTGGAGGAGTAATGATAGTTTAATATATTCTAACTCTATCTATATGGCGACTGCATATTCCTTTCCTATTTGTATTTCTGAGATAAGAAGCTGGCAAGCTATACAAAAGAAGAGTGAGAGGAAGAGAGCAGAGAGCAAGCAAGTCATATATATTTTAGTGATTTCTAAATTGCAAAAGACTCAATGGGGGGGGGGGGGAGATTCAATAGGGATGAAATATAGATTTGGAAACCAAATACTTGTTCAACAAGATTTTAACAACTTTTATCTCCGTGCTTCTCACATTTTCCACCTAACACTGCTACCCTTTCCCATTTCCCCCAATGCAGGAATGAAGAAACAATCTTAAGAGCTACAAAAAGATGAAAAGGAGCTCCAAAAGGAAAGAACTTCTATAGGGAGTGAGATGGGGTGAGTTAAAGGGGGAGTGGATGGAGTATGAAAGAGAGACAAAAAAAAAGACTCATGTTCATGATTTCATCCTTCAGGGACCCTATTTGGATAGAAAAAAAGGTAATCCAATGGGAAACAATCCCTGCACATCATAAAGAATAATTTTTTAAATAATTTGCATGGTTTCTGAGTGTGCTCATTATTATTTACATACATGGTGGAATTTCTCCTGGTAAAGGACTCTGATTGCATAAGTATGTGAACTTTGAAGTCTCAAAAAGAATGATGTAACAGAATGAAAATCTACTTTAGAGAGCAGGAGAGAACAGAAAAGACACCACAGAAATTAAAGAATTGAAGGATTAGCTTGACCACTGATATAAGAATGAATGATGAAAGAGAGGATGATCTGCTGGTCTTTTATTATTTATCCATTTCCATCTCCCCAGTGAGGCCCAGGTTAGGACCCCTAGTCTTCTCTGGCTGGGAATTTGGTTACAGGCTACACATTCTAATTAAAGCATTTTTATTTAACTGGTTGTTTTTGTTGCTCAGTCACTCAGTTGTGTCTGACTCTTTGTGACTCCATGGACTGCAGCACACCAGGCTTCCCTGTCCTTCACTATCTCCCTGAGTTTACTCAAACTCATGTCCACTGAGTCAGTGATGCCATCCAACCATCTCATCTTCTGTTGTCCCCTTCTCCTCCGGTCTTCAACATTTCCCAGCCTCAGGGTCTTTTCCAATAAGTCAGTTCTTCTTATCATGTGGCCAAAGTATCAGAGCTTCAGCTTTAGCACCCGTCCTTTCAATGAGTTATACAGGGTTGATTTCCTTTAGGATTGACTGATTTGATCTCCTTGCTGTCCAAGGGACTCTGAAGAGTCTTCTCCAACACCACAGTTCAAAAGTATCAATGCTTCAGTGCTCAGCCTTCTTTATGATCCAACTCTCATGTCCATACATAACTACTGGAAAAAAACAACTTTGACTATATGGACATTTGTCACAAAGGAATATCTCTGTTTTTCAATAAGCTATCTAGGTTTCCCATAGTTTTTCTTCCAAGGAGCAAGCATCTTTTAATTTCATGACTGCAGTCACTGTCCATAGTGATTTTGGAACCCCAGAAAATAAAGTCTGTCTCTGTTTTCATTTTTTCCTCATCTCTTTGCCATGAAGTGATTGGACTGGATGCCATGACATTAGTTTTTTGAATGTGGAGTTTCAAGCCAGCTTTTCACTCTTCTCTTTCACTTTCATCAAGAGGCTCTCCTCTGTTCCTCTTTACTTTCTGCCATTAGGTTGGTGTCATCTGCATATCTGAGGTTATTGATATTATTAATTAATTCCATGAGATTAAAAATTTAGAAAGAACAAGAAAGAAGTATTTCTTGCATTCTGGTTTATATACCCTGATACATGTGAAATATTCAAATATATGCTGAATAATCAATAAAGTCTTATAAATATATCAGGATAGAGACTTCTGAGATATAGTATATCTTTTTTATTTTCTACTTGATTTTAAAATTTACAGGGAAGAATAAGTGTGTGACAATTTCAAGAAAATGAATAAATAGAAGGCTAATGTGAGTAAAGATATTAAATATAATAAAGATATATCCTTGTCTAGTCTCTTGCTGTGTACACACCTGTGTCCTTAGGCACACATAGCAACCTCCATACAACACCCGGCCCCTCAGTGCTGCTCAGAGAACCTCACAGTTGCCTTCATCAGCTCCCATTGCCATTCTCCTTCCTCCCAGCTACTATAAAACCTTTTCCACCTTCTTCAAAAATTATATTTGTCCACTTACTCCAAATAAGCCCCCAAATGCAATTCTCTTATATCATTGAAGTCATCAAATATAAACTATATAATCTCTTATCATAAAATAAAGAAATTCAAATTTTATTACCTCCACCTTTGACTTGTCAGCACATGGCTAAGTGTTCCTCCAAAGACTCATTTATACAGATATTTTAAAGTAAAAATTGGAGAGAGAGACTTTTCTAATAACAATGGAAGAATATATGACTCAGAGCATTTCATCAACAATTCTCTACCATCAAAGAACTATGAGCATTTATGTCTAAATTTGCAAAGGAAACTTGAAATCTGGCACAAATCCATAAGAGTCTCTGATCTGTTAAATGATATCCTCTGTAGGGATACCCTCTATATAAGTCAATTATGTCCTCCTACAGTAGGAGTAGCCTCCACTCGTACTAACCTAGTGCAAAATAATGTCTCACACACTTTGTATAGAAACAACTCCACCCAGGAAAGTACATCCTCATTTTTGTCGCTCCCTCTCATAGCCTTCCTGTACAAAGAGAATGTGTATGTGGCGGTTAGCAAATGTTTCACTCTTACAAAACGTGAACTATGAAAAAAGTCATGAGGATTTATTTTAACTGGGAGAATGAATAAAGCTATTTTAGTGTCAGGTAAGACCACTGGAGAAGAAAAGAATAGCAGAGACTTGTAAGAGGAAAGCATATGAAGCTCATAGCTCATAGCTACAGTGCACTCAGGGTGGATGGGTAGTTGTTTCAGTCCTCTCTAGCCCACACGTCTCATATTGTCCCTCTGATCAGACACCAGCTTTCTTGGAACTTTCCTTTCTCCCAGCTGGTGGGCAATGAACTGACCATACCTGAGCAGATGACTCCTGCATCCTGGCTATGATCGCAGTAGTGCTTCCCCCAGCCCCGGGAAGGGCAGTTCCACACGTGGGACTCCTTTCCTGTGCACCTCACGTTGTCCAGCCAAATGGGCCCAGATCCTGCCCCAAAGGAGGAAGAGACAGTGGCATCGAGGGCTTCTTCACAGCCCAGCTGCCTGCACACCACGCGGGCATCATTCAGGTCCCAGCGGTAATCACAGATGGTGCCCCAGGAGCCCTGGTCACGGATCTCCACTCTCCCGGCGCAGGGACCGCCCCCGTCCACCAGGCGGAGCTGTTTGCTGCCTGAGGAGAGAGAAATGGGACAATGTGGGTGTTGACCTGGGGAATGAGAAGGGTCTTCTGTCCTGTGGGAGCCTCACCTGAGCAGTAAGGGGCGCTCTCCTCTGAGGCTGCAGACCCTGCTGATTCTGAAATGGAGTCATTGCACTGGGGCAGCAGTGGGGTCTGATTTCTTACAGCAGTTGCAAGAGAATTAATAAGGTTGAAAAATAGGAGGAAAAAAACCCAGGAAATATTAAGTTGAAAACACTCTAAAGAGTAGCCTGAGACAGAAGGTGTTACAAGGTCATATCAGTGTTAACATTCTGATCTGTAGAGATCTGCACAGCATCTGAGAAAGATTTACAGGAAATGTTGGTCTCTCTTCCCAGAGCAGTTAAATGAGTTCAGAGTCACAGGAATGAGCTGGCAGCTGGATGGATTCCATACAAACCACACACACTTTGATGCCATTTACTTAAGAGTTAAAGGGGTTGATTAAAGGGAGTGGAGTCAGGAACTGGCCTCATCAGATGCCTCAGATAGCAGTCATGAATCCTCTACCATTAGAATCCTTCTCCTTGGTACAGTCATTCAGAACTGAAAAACAAATGGATTCTGAGATGTCTTGGTTTACCCCAGAATATATCACTTTTGGTTCTAAGCTTCAGACTTCAGATCTGGAAACTCAGCTTCAAAAATTGTGATCTTCTTGAGTGGATTAAACAATTTGTATGAGAGATGATGTCAGGTAACATTGATTGACATTGGCCAGATTCCACTGGGAATCAGAGAATGTTCTTCTTCTCCATCACACAATCCCTCCTTGGACTTTGTGTCAAGAATCTCTGTTATTCAAATTTTGGAGTTATATGATCTTGAGGAGGAAATAGTGTGTATGTGTGCTTAGTCGCTTCAGTCATGTTCAACTCTTTAAGACCCGATGAACTGTACCTCGCCAGGCTTCTCTACCCATGGGATTCTCCAGGAAGAATAGTGGAGTGGGTTGCCATGCCCTCCTCCAGGGGATCATCATGACCCAGTGATCTAACCAGTGTCTCCTGCTTTGCAGGTGGATTCTTTACCACTGAGCCACTGGAAAAGCCCTTCTGGTTCTATCATTGAGCAGTAATAAGTTACATTACTGCTCTGAAAGCCCTTGAACTAATAACATTAACAGGCTCCCTGTATTCTTCTCTCTTTTTATACATAAAAGTGACATAAAGAAAGGTTAAATAGTGTCTATCAGCGCTGCACTTTAAGTAAATAATGAAGTAGAGAATTAAACCTAAAATTTTCCACTTCCAGGGAGAATGGAGGAGTTCATAGCAGGCCAATCTGTCTTGCTGGGTCTTGCTGGATACAACTTTAAAAGATGAAAAATGTTTTTTAAAAAACAGTAAATGTATTTGACATTTGCTAACACAACATGAACTAAATATGCTAAAATTCTAAAGAGTGGAGATTATTTCAATGTTAGTCCAGGATCTATAGTGTTTTTTTTCTCTATGGGAATTTCCCAATTCATTGCATAATTTAATGATTCAGAATCTGGGCTTGGGCAAGCAGAGGACTACTGTTGTGACAGGGAACCAGCATAATTTGGGAGTTACCTGGTGCTGAGTGACAAAATTAGAGTCTTGAGAGCCTCTCTCACACAGCACGTTTTCTCCTCAAATATCTGCCCAGTATATAAGCTGTGAAGGGCAGGAAGCTAGAGAACTACATAAAAAGACTTGGAAAGCAGAGTCATTCTCATTCTCTTGGGTACTGAGCTACCAAAGAATCTAGGCTCTGAACTGAAATCTCTTAAAGTCCATGTCATAGGGACAGAGAAATCAGAAGTGGGCTGAGTGTTACCAGAACTGCAACCCACACTTGTTACAGCTCAATTTTAGGTTATATTTAGATGTTTGAATGGCATCTACCACTTCCCCCTACCTGTCTAGCAAAACAAAGGGTAAATCTTTACAGGCGTTAAAAAAGTATTGGGAATAGCTTACTTTTTCATATATAATTTATAGTATTCAATAAAAAATAACATGACATTTGACAAGCTAGGATAACATGACAAATGATCAAAGTGAAAACAAAAAATAAGAGAATGCAAAGACACACATGATAGAAATGTTGGATTTGGCAGATAAGGAGTTTAACTAAGATTAATGTATTTAGGGGAAAAGAGAGAAGAGAATAAACAGGTAAAAAGATGAAAAAAATACCAAATAATCATTAATAAATAAAAATATCAAAGGAACCATTGCCAACCATAAAAAGTGAATGAATAAGTTAAAAGAATTTTAGATAGAACTCAGAATATAGTGACTTAGAGAAGTTCTAATGTGTTTCCTGGTAGCTCAGATGGTAAAAGTGTCTGCCTACAATGCAGGAGACCTGGGTTTGATCCTTGGGTCAAGAAGATCCCATGGAGAAGGAAATGGCAAACCACTCCAGTACTCTTACCTAGAAAATCCCATGGATGTAGAAGCCTGGTAGGGTACAATACATGGGGTCACAAAGAGTCAAACAAGACTGAATGACTTCACTTTCACCTCTTTCAGAGGAGTCCTAAAGATGAGTGATGAGAAGCAGAAGAAGGAGTAGGAGGAGAGGGAAAAGAGATCTAGAGACAGAGAGACAGAACTACAGAAGTAATATATGAAGGTATAATGATAGATAATTAAAAAAAAAAATAAATGGAAGAGTATGAAAACCCCCCACTCTTAGTAAAGCTGCTGAAACTCCAAAGGAAAAAGGGAAATCTGAAATAATAACAGATATAAATAATACTAAAGAAAGAAAAAAAAGGAATGAAAAGGGAACATAAAGCAAGTGGATCAATTAAGAAAACAGAAAGAGAAATTAACAGAAAAATGCCATTCACCATTGCAATGAAAAGAATAAAATACTTAGGAATAAATCTACCTAAAGAAACAAAAGATCTCTATATAGAAAACTATAAAACACTGATGAAAGAAATCAAAGATGACACAAATAGATGGAGAGATATACCATGTTCATTGATTGGAGGGATCAATATAGTGAAAATGATATACTACCCAAAGCAATCTATACATTCTATGCAATCCCTATCAAGCTACCAATGGTATTGGTAGAACAAATAATTTCACAATTTATATGGAAATACAAAAAACCTTGAATAGACAAAGCAACCTTGAGAAAGAAGAATGGAACTGGAAGAATCAACCTGCCTGATTTTACTATACCACAAAACTACAGGCAGAAGTTCATGACACTATACAGGAGACAGGGATCAAGATCATCCCCAAGAAAAAGAAATGCAAAAAAGCAAAATGGCTGTCTGAGAAGGCCTTGCAAATAGCTGTGAAAAGAAGAGGAAAAAAGGAGAAAAGGAAAGATATACCCATTTGAATACAGAGTTCCAAAGAATAGCAAGGAGAGATAAGAAAACCTACCTCAGTGATCAATGCAAAGAGATAGAGGAAAACAACAGAATGGGAAGACTAGAGATCTCTTCAAGAAAATTAGAGATACTAAGGGAACATTTCATGCAAAGATGGGCTCAATAAAAGACAGAAATGGTATGGACCTAAAAGAAGCAGAAGATATTAAGAAGAGGTGGCAAGGATACTCAGAAGAACGGTACAAAAAAGATCTTCATGACCCAGATAATCACAATGTGTGATCACTCACCTAGAGCCAGACATTCTGGAATGTGAAGTCAAGTGGACCTTAGGAGGCATCACTATGAACAAAGCTAGTGGAGGTGATGGAACTCCAGTTGAGCTATTTCAAATCCTAAATGATGATGCTGTTAAAATGCTGCACTCAATATGTCCACAAATTTGGAAAACTCAGCAGTGGCCACAGGACTGGAAAGAGTCAGTTTTCATTCCAATCCCAAAGAAAGGCAATGCCAAAGAATGCTCATACTATTGCGCAATTGCACTCATCTCACACACTAGTAAATTAATGCCCAAAATTCTCCAAGCCAGGCTTCAACAGTACATGGACTGTGAAATTTCAGATGTTCAAGTTGCATTTAGAAAATGCAGAGGAACCAGACATCAAATTGCCAACATCTGCTGGATCATTGAAAAAGCAAGATTTCCAGAAAAACTTCTATTTCTGCTTTAATGACTATGCCAAAGACTTTGACTGTGTGGATCACAATAAACTGTGGAAAATTCTGAAAGAGATGGGAATACCAGACCATCTGACCTGCCTGTTGAGACATCTGTATGCAGGTCAGGAAGCAACAGTTAGAACTGAACATGGAAGAACACACTGGTTCCAAATAGGAAAAGGAGTATGTAAAGACTATATTCTCCCCCTGCTTATTTAACTTATATGCAGAGTACATGATGAAGAACACTGGGCTAGAGGAAGCACAAGCTGGAATCAAGATTGCTGGGGGAAATATCAATAACTTCAGATATGCAGATGACACCACCCTTATAGCATAACGGGAACTAAAGAGCCTCTTGATGAAAGTGAAAGAGGAGAGTGAAAAATTTGGCTTAAAATTCAACATACAGAAAACTAAGATCATGCTATCTGGTCCCATCACTTCATGGCAAATAGATAGGGAAACAGTGGAAACAGTGGCTGACTTTATTTTGGGGGGCTCCAAAATCACTGCAGATGATGATTGCAGCCATGAAATTAAAGACACTTACTCCTTGGAAGGAAAGTTATGACCAACCTAGACAGCATATTAAAAAGCAGAGACATTACTTTGTCAACAAAGGTCCATCTAGTCAAGGCTATGGTTTTTCCAGTAGTCACGTATGGATGTGAGAGTTGGCATATAAAGAAAGCTGAGCACTGAAGAATTGATGCTTTTGAACTGTGGTGTTGGAGAAGACTCTTGAGAGTCTTTTGGACTGCAAGGAGATCCAATCAGTCCATCCTAAAGGAGAACAGTCCTGGGTGTTCATTGGAAGGTCTGATGTTGAAGCTGAAGCTCCAATACTTTGGCCACCTGATTCTAAGAACTGACTTATTTGAAAAGATCTTGATGCTGGGAAAGATTGAGGGCAGGAGGAGAAGGGGACGACAGAGGATGAGATGGTTGGATGGCATCACTGACTCAATGCACATGAGTTTGAGTAAACTCCCGGAGTTGGTGATGGACAGAGAGTCCTGGTGTGCTTTAGTTCATGGGGTCACAAGGAGTCAGACAGGACTGAGCGACTGAACTGAACTGAACAACGGTACATTAATCAAGACACTATGATACTGGCACAAAGACAGAAATATAGATCAATGGAACAAAATAGAAAGCCCAGAGATAGATCCATACACCTATGAACACCTTATCCTTGACAAAGCAGGCAAGACTATACAATGGAGAAAAGACAATCTCTTTAAAAAGTGGTGCTGGGAAAACTGGTCAACCATCTGTAAAAGAATGAAACTAGAACACTTTCTAACACCATACACAAAAGTAAACTCATGATGGATTAAAGATCTAAATATAAGACCAGAAACTGTAAAACTCCTAGAGGAAAACATAGACAAAACACTCTCTGACATAAATCACAGCAAGATCCTCTATGACTCACCTCCCTGAGTGATGGAAATAGAAGGAAAAGTAATCAAATGTGACATAATTAAACTTAAAAGTTTTTGCACAACAAAGGAAACTATAAGCAAGGTGAAAAGACAGTCTTCAGAATGGGAGAAAATAATAGCAAATGAAGCAACTGACAAAGAATTAAACTCAAAAATATACAAACAGCTCATGCAGTGCAATACCAGAAAAATAAACGATCCAATCAAAAAATGGGCCAAAGAACTAAACAGACGTTTCTCCAAAGAAGACATACAGAAAGCTAACAAACACATGAAAAATGTTCAACATCACTCATTATCAGAAAAATGCAAATCAAAACCACAGTGAGGTACCATCTCACACCAGTCATAATGGCTGCTATCCAAAAGTCTACAAACAATAAATGCTGAAGAAAGTGCAGAGAAAACGGAACCCTCTTACCCTGTTGGTGGGAATGCAAACTAGTACAGCCACTATGGAGAACAGTGTGGACATTCCTTCAAAAACTGGAAATAGAACTGCCATATGACCCAGCAATCCCACTGCTGGGCCTACACACTGAGGAAACCAGAATTGAAAGAGACACATGTACCCCAATGTTCATCACAGCACTGTTTACAAAAGTCAGGACGTGGAAGCAACCTAGATGTCCATCGGCAGATGAATGGATAAGAAAGCTGTGGTACATATACACAATGGAATATTATCCAGCCATTAAAAAGAATGCACTTGAATCAGTTCTAACGAGGGGGATGAAACTGGAGCCTACTATACAGAGTGAAGTAAGTCAGACAGAAAAACACCAATACTATATATTAATGCATATATATGGAATTTAGAAAGATGGTAATGATGATCCTATATGCAAGACAGCAAAAGAGACACAGATGTAAAGAACAGACTTTTGGACTCTGTGGGAGAAGGTGAGGGTCAGATGATTTAAGAGAATAGCAATGAAACATGTATATTACTGTATGTGAAATAGATCACCAGTCCAAGTTTGATGCATGAAAAGGGTGCTCAAAGCTAGTGCACTGGGACAACCCTGAGGGAGGGGTTGGGGAAGGAGGTTGGAGGGGGGTTCAGGATGGGGACACATGTACACCCATGGCTGATTCATGTCCGTGTATGGCAAAAAACACTACAATATTGTAAAGCAATTAGCCTCCAATTAAAATAAATAAATTAATCTTTTTAAAGCAAACGGTAGATACCAACACAACAATATCAGTAATTGCATTTACAGTAAATAGATTAAGATAAAACAAAACTGACATAGATGTTCCTTGCATAATGCTCACCTTATATTATGAAAGCAAAGAAAGGTTGAAAGTAAAATGATGGAAAAAATGTACTAACTGTAAGAAAATTGGAATAGCTATACCAATGTCCCAGAAAGTAGACTTTAAGCCAAGATATACTAATTGAATTAAAGAGGGAATTTTCATGATTATAATGAGATGCACCCTTAATAAAGATACTATAGACAACAAAATTCAAGAAAGGTAACAGAACACAGCTTTGAAATATACTTGACAGATTGAAAAAAAGAAATAAATAAAATAACAGTCAAAATTTGGGATTATTGCTGTATCTTTTTCAGTAGCAGACAGAACAAACATTTAAAAAAAAAGAATACAGTAGATGTAGAACAACATAACTAGCACATTTAACTAAGTAAAATATAGAGCAATGTATTCAACAATGCAAGAGTTCACATTACTGTAAATGCACTAGGAACATTTACTAAAATGACCATATAATAGGACAAAATTTTTCACTCTTTGAATTCATACAGCATATTTACTCTGACCACAGAGGAATAGAATTAAGAAATTAATAAGAAAATATTGTTAGCCATCCCTATTTGGGGAAATTCAGCAACGCCCTTCCAAAAAAACACCTGAATCTGGGAATAAATTTAAAACTTACAAAATATTGTGAAATAATGATAATAAAGGTTGATAATAATGATAATAAACACAAAATAATGATATGATAATAAATTCTTCTAATAAAATTCAAGTAGTCCTTAAGGGAAATTTACACTCAAGATTTAGGGAAGAGGAAAGAGTGAAAAAAAAGGTAACCTTCTAATTAAGAAACTAGGAGATGAGAAAGTTTAAAGGATGTAGAATGTTGGGGTTAGTTTAAAAAGGAATAAAAATTAATGGAAAAGACGGTAAGCATAAGATAGAAAACATAGAAGAAAGCACTTTAAACATGGCTCATTGAAAATTGATGAACACTGAGCAATACTTAAGAAGAGCAGAGAGAAAATGAAGTTAACAATCCCAAGAATGAAAAGGGACATCACTATGAATCATACAGATTTTTTGGCCATGGTAAAATAAATTCAAAATAAGGTTTTGAATAGCCTTTAGTGAAACTGCAAAATTATTTGCATGGAATAAAACTTAATTCAATCTTGTTTTGAGATGAAGAATGGCATTTGAAAATATTAATGAACAACAAATAGGATTAGATAAATAAGTTATGATTCAATGACATGGGATGACTGAAATACTGGCAACCATATAAATGGCATAGAATATATTTTAACGAACAAAAAGAAATTTAAAATATATTATTTTGAAAGTGGATATAAAATGGTATTGGAAGAAAAGCTATGACCAACCTAGAGAGCATATTAAAAAGCAGAGACATTACTTTGCCAACAAAGGTCCGTCTAGTCAGGGCTATGGTTTTTCCAGTAGTCATGTATGGATGTGAGAGTTGGACTATAAACAAAACTGAGCACCAAAGAACTGAGGCTTTTGAACTGTGGTGTTGGAGAAGATTCTTGAGAGTCCCTTGGACTTCAAGGAGATCCAACTAGTCCTTTCTAAAGGAAATCAGTCCTGACTATTCATTGGAAGGACTGATGCTGAAGCTGAACCTCCAATACTTTGGCTACCTGATGCAAAGAACTGACTCATTGGAAAAGACCCTGATACTGGGAAAGATTGAAGGTGGGAGAAGAAGCAGATGACAGAGGATGAGATGGTTGGATGGCATCACTGACTCAATGGACATGAGTTTGAGTAAGCTCTGAGAGCTGGTGATGGACAGGGAAGCTTGGCGTGCTGCAGTCCATGGGGTCGCAAAGATTCAGACACGACTGGGTGACTGAACTGAACTGAATATCCAGTCGTGTGTGTGTGTGTGTGTGTGTGTGTGTGTGTGTGTGTGTGTGTGTGTAGGGACTGAGATTTAATGCAGAGATTGTGTTCAGAAAGAATGTAAAGGGAGCTGGTATATCCTGCCTTGAACTTTAGAGACAAGTGCAAGCTCAGAAGATATTTAATGCTCTTGGGAATGATAATACCAAAGTTGAAACTGACAAGTATATGGGGGCAAGCTCATGTGAACTGAGTTTCTTAGTACGTGAATATTTGCCTTAATAATATGATTCTACAGAGCATTCTCTCTGAGGAAACATGCTTGTTTGAGTGAACTGTGATTTCTCCTTAGCCTAATGAGAAATTCTTTCATTGTGCTCATAGCTGGAGAGGCCAAAATGGAATCAGAGAGCCAATTTTATATTTCACTCAGAGAGTCTACCTCTATTCTTAACAGCCTGCAAAGCCTGAAAAAATGACAACCACCATTATAATATGTCCCAAACCCAAGGAACCGGAAGTTTTGTTTTGGGGGTTTTTTTAAGATTTTTTTTGACGTGGATCTATTACAATATTCCTGTTATTATGTTCTGGCTTTTTTGTTTTTGTTTTTCTTTTTGGCTGTGAGGTATGTGAGATCTTAACTCCCCAACTGGGGGTCAAACCTGCACTCCTTGCATTAGAAGATGAAATCTTAACCCCTGGGAAGATGAAATCTTAACACCAAGGATATCTCCAACTAGAATTTGAAAGAAATATAGCAAGGGAGTGAAGAACAGAACTTCTTGTTCCTTTGGGGAGAAGTGGAGTTTCCCAAGAAAGAGAGACAGAGACTTCTGACAGCATTGGGGGGAGGGGGTGGCTTGAAATAAAGAGGGAATGTGGGATCAGGAAGGGTTGGAGAGATGGGCTTTACTAAAGCAGCCAGGAGCAAGGGCTAACCTGGAAAAGCTGACTTTCCAGGCATGTGACTAGCTCATTCTAACTTCAGGAACTCAAAGCAGGTGTCTTGGACTCTCCTCATTTCAGGGCACAGTGAAGACCAACTTTCATACAGCTTCTGTGGGAATGACAAGTGAGAATATTCACCACAGGGACATTCACAAACACAGAGTTCTTGCTAAATATTTGATCCATTAAGATGTCACAGAGCAAGCTTCTGCTCTCCAATGAGACAGGGAAAAATTGGCCTGCCTCAGTGGAGAACATCGTCAAGTCTCTAAGACTAAATCCCTCTTCTGCCTTCAATGCATCAGTCCATTGATGGCACCTACGTTTGATGTTAGTTTTTTTTCCTTTGCACAGAGGGGTTGGAGGACCACTGATCCAAGAGGTAGGAGGGGAAAATATTACAGGCAGGAAGACACAGTACTGCCAAATCCTATGCTGGGGAAAGACTACAGAAAAGCAGAAACACGTCTGAGCTGTGGGTTGTTTGTGGGGAAGAAAAAGAAACTCAGAGTTCGAATGCAAATGCAGGGTTATCCGGAGGTGTGATTACAGTTTCTACTGAGAGGGCTTTACTCATAGAAAGGAAGATTTCCATATTTGCCCTCACCATATATACATACACACATATCATCACCACCATTACCATTGCTACCAGTAAATCCAGCAGTCTAGCATAGAGAGTGTAGTTCTATGGAAAGTGAAGTGAAAGTGTAAGTCATTTAGTCATGTCCAACTCTTTGCAACCCCATGGACTGTAGCCCACCATAGAATTCTCCAGGCAAGAATACTGGAGTGGGTTGCCATTTCATACTCCAGGGGATCTTCCCCTCACAGGGATCAAACCCAGGTGTCCTGCACTACAGGCAGATTCTTTACCATCTGTGCCACCAGGGAAGTTCTATGGACTCCTATCTAAAAAATCAACTTCCACTGGGCAGATTTATTTCTGTTCACACATTTAGCCTATAAATACTCTTCCAATTCACCTTTACCCATTCCCTTATCTCACATATAGAGACACACACACATGCACACACATATGTATGTTGCTGTTTAGTCATTAATTCGTGTCTGACTCTTTGTGACCCCATGAACTATAGCCCACCCGGCTCCTCTATCCATGGTATTTCCCAGGCAAGAACACTGGAGTGAGTAGCTGTCCCCTTCTTTAGGGGATCTTACCGACCCAGGGATCAAACCTGCATCTCCTGCATTGGCAGGTAGATTCTTTATCACTGAGACACCAGGAAGTCCACACATATGTATGCATACACTCAAAGCATACATACATAAACACACATGTGCGCGCACACACACACACACACACACACATGTCCACAATCTAAAAGATCCGAAATACTGAACTGGTGGGGAGAGGTGTAAGATAAAGTATGAGAAAGACAGATCAGGGACCCAGTAACAGAGGCAGTCCCTCAGCCATAATCCATTAGAGGAAAACTGAGAAGTGGTCAGACATTTTCTGAGCTGTTAGGTGTACTTGGGGAGGGCTAAAAACATAGAGTTAGGTCTGTGAATAGAATTTATATCTCTGCAGCATATTACTGCTTAACTTGAAAAACTGAACCCCAAGGGAGAAAACTCAGCACTCACTGTCACTAAGGATCACATTTGGTCAAAACTAAATGGTCAACAAATAGAAAGGTATTGTCCTTACGGTCCCACGGATCATTCCTCTAGAATCTTATGGCTAATCCAGCAAGTCTGCTGAGTTTAAGAACACTTACCTTGAGCACGCGATAGGACGCTAAAGAGCAGACAGACAAGTCCCTGGAGAAAGCAGTGTCCATTCATGGTTCTCTGATCCTCTTGTCTTTGGGTAACAGCTTCAGTTTCCCCAAAGTACATGAGGAGTCCTCTGGGCCCTTAATGGAGGCTCTCACAGCAGGAAGGGGTTCATATAATCCCATCCCCTGACACTGCCATCTTCCGAGCCAATAGAAACGCTTCTTAACATCTTCCCTGCCATCAGACGCTATATAAAAGGAAACTTTCTGAAGTTCAAACACCAATTAGATGCCGAATCTTGAATATCTCCTTATATGAGATGCAAGGTTATCTGACGTCAGGTGTCATTCTGTTCGTTAAGCTGATGCAGAAAAGCTATGTTTAAAAAAAAAAAAAAAAAAAAATGTGGCTTTCTTTTTCTCCCTGCCAGGTGTCCAGCTCAATGCCTGGTTCAGCTCAGCTGGTGGTATCAGCCAAAAACACTGTTTCTGGGTCAGTTCTACCTCCTCTACCTCCTCAGGAACCCTGGGAAAGATGACTTTTGTTTCATTGGGCAGAGGTCTGCCGCGTCAAGTGACTGACATATTGTGGCTGCAAAGAAACTAAGTAACTAATGGAGAGAACAAAAGGTCATGTGAGCACAAAATCGGGATAAGAAAGGTGAAAAATTCTTAAGTAAATGAAAAAAAGTTGAGATGAACATCAAGGGGACGAGATTACTGTCTTCATAGGGTGAGTCTTTCCCTGCTTCCATTTCTACTCGGTGAATGGAAGCCTCATAAAGATCCAGGGCTCCAGAGACTCCTGAACAGGCTTGCCCTTTTCCTGAAAACCAGTATGCCTTTCCTGTTCTCCATCTAAAGGATAGTCTTCTCTTCTCTGCATTGAATCAGTTGTGACCTCATTTCATCCTAAAGAATCAACTTCAGCCCCCAGTCTCCCCAAAGGGCCTGCTTACAACTATCTTCTTGGAGCCTGACAAAGCTTGCCCTGCTCCTAAGACAAAATTTCTTCAATAAATGTAGGGTTATTTTTCTTCTTGATTTTGTTTTGATATTGTTGTGTTTTTTTAAGAAATTTATCCACTTTATCTAAACTGTTTATTAGCATATAATTGTTCATAGTATATTTTCATTATCATTATAAGGTCTGTTGTATCTGAATGATTACTTTCATTTTTGATATTGATCTTTTGTTTCCTTTTTTAAATTATTTTTCCTATGATTTGGTCAATTTTACTAATTCTTGAAAACCCAACTTTTACTTTGCTAATGTTTTCTTTTATTTTTTCTAGACATTTACCTCATTTTTTGTTTCATTCTACTTCTTTTGGTTTCAGTTTGCTTAACCATGGTGCTGGAGAATACTCTTCAGAGTTCCTTGACTGCAAGATCAAACCAATCAATCCTAAGGGAATAGAATATCACTTACAGTGTTCCTGGAGACCCCAGTCCTCAGGAAAGGTTGAAAAGGCTAATGACGTCATCAAAAGACATCTGTGCAAATTAATTCAAGCGATGCAGGACAACTGGATTAAAGTCCTACCCATAGCTTTAATGAGGGCTCGAACTGCCCCCGAAAAAAGAGGGACTGTCCCCCTTTGAATGTGTTTATGAAAGACTTTTCTTACACACAGACATTGTTATAGACCCTAAAGCCTTGGAATTAGCTAGTTATGTAAATCAGCTCTCAGCTTTTCAACAGGCATTAACAGAACTCTGGGAAATGACTCCTGACCCAGCCTCTGAGTCAAACAAACCTCTATTTGAGCCGGGAACCGAGATCCTCATAAAAACATTGGGATCTGGGAGCCCATCCCTTGAGCCCCTCGGGAAGGCCCTTACCAGGTTATTTTCTTCTCCCAGAGCTGTCAAAGTGCCAGGAATTGATTGGTGGGTACATCACACTCAAGTTAAGAGGTGGCACTCTGACCAGAACTAAGTGATGTCATTTTATGTCTTTATTTTCTATGCTCTGACTTGGTACTCTTCAGATGAGCCTGATAATCTATGTGAGCCTACTTCTGCTGACTCCAAAGATCCTGAGTCTGCCGTTTGATCCTCAAGACAATGCCTTCTTGTCCTAGGCTCACTCCTGTACTGCATTCCATAATTGATCTAACTGCTGGGTCTGCGGAGCACTCCCCTCTTCATCAGTAAAAGTCTTCCCGTGGTGGACATCTCCACTTCAAGGAAAAGACTTTCTCCAAGTCTGCGAGTACCTTCAACAACAATCATATGTGATGCCTCTTCTTCATCTGATGACATCTAACAACCCTAAAATGAACTGCCGCAACACTTTGTACCTTAACTATGGACATAACGTGACTTTTAATTTTGATTATACATTGTCTCGGTTTAATGACTATTTTGCTACACATAAGACAAATAGATCTAGATCTGATGGTTTTTTCCTGACGTTTATCAAATATGGGATGAGGTTATATGGCTAACTCCTGAAAAAGGATGTCTAATATCTACTGCCCCTATATGCTGGGAACAAACAGAGCCATCCCCAAAAGTTAGCCAACAACTTAATTACAAATATTGGAAACAATTGGGATTTTTGCCTCAGGAAATATGCAACATAATCATTCCCGTGTTTTCCAACCCCAGTTCAGGTCCTCCCTTTGTCTGGCCAGGCACTGATTGGGACTGGCTATCTCAGTCATGCTGGCTTGCTCCAAATGGGACTTATTGGATATGTGGCTCTTATCTATGGGCTTGACTTCCCCTTGGTTGGATAGAGAGATGCACCCTGGGTCTAGTCTTCACTCATGGCTTTATATTTTCAGAACTTCCAGAAAAACCTGCTAATTTGCCCCACCTTAAAACTCGGTGGGCAAGGTCTGTATTTCACTGGTATGATTATTTGGCCATAGTGTTTGTTCCCTCTTGGGGAACTACAGATGTTATGCTACGAGTGGATGCTTTGACTAATTTTACTCAACAGGCATTACAAGATTCTCAAAAAGCTATTTCAACTCTTAACGCTGAACAAGCACAAATTAGAAAGGTGGTTTTATAAAACAGATTGGCTTTAGATATTCTGACAGCTGCACAAGGAGGAACTTGTGCCATCATTCATACTCAATGCTGTACATATATACCTGATATGAGCACTAATGTTACTCATTTTACTAAACACATGAACAAAATGATTGGGGCCATGGCTACACCTGAAGCCTCAATTGCCTCACTTTGGGAGATGTCAACTAGTTCCCCATGGTGGAAAACCATCTTAATTACAGTAATTCTGATTGTTTTGTTTTGCTGTTTGCTCCCTGCATCTGTAACTGTGTAACTGGATTTGTTTCTAGTCGCATGAAGGCTTTTAAGTTAAAAAATGGTTACTCAAACTCCTACTGCTGCAGCTTCTTCCAACTACTACTTGGGGCCCCTGGATCAAACATCCTCAGTGTGAGGATTAGGAGAATATGTTGCCTCACCAATTTAGGGACAACGCCCCTTGTCAGCTCGGAAGCAGTTATAGAATGAGAATGATGCCCCCTTTCCCTAGGCAACATAATTCTCCTAAAAGAAAACGGGGGATGAGAGGGTAACAGGCAGGAAGGCCAGGGGTCTCCAAATGGAGGAAATAGGCTGCAAGTGTCAGACATTTTTATCTCTCTTAAGCGCCAGGAGGAAACAAACTAGCGATTTTTTTTTTTCCTTCTCTATACAAATTTAAAAGGAGGTTTCTCTTAAAATACTGTGTTGCCATAATGACACCTGGTTTCACCTGAAGCTAACTATTCTCAAACCTTGAGTTAACCAATACATTTTTCTTAAGGAAATGTTTGTCTTAAGTTATGTTAATATACTATGCATTTACCCCAGACTCTGTCTTCAAGTCGGTTCCGCCTAATGGCTCAGAACCTACTTGACAAACCACTATGTTATACTCAGATATTGTTCCCCTAATCTTTGTAAGCGAAACTATTTGTATGGTAATCTGCCCTTCCACAAGATTCAAGTCAATCGTTTTATGACCTGGAATGAGTCATCTGGTGTCAAGACTATCACAAAATGCATCTTATGGATGAGGGGCCTGTTGCCATTCTGAGTTTTAAGACATTCCTTTCTTTTCTTTAACAGACTGCTAGTGGAGAAGGAAATGGCAACCCACTCCAGTGTTCTTGTCTGGAGAATCCCAGGGACGGGGGAGCCTGGTGGGCTGCCATCTATGGGATCACACAGAGTCAGACACGACTGAAGTGACTTAGCAGTAGCAGCAGCAGTGACTATATAACATCCAGCTGAAGACTAGCAGGGGGGTACTCTTTCTGCCCCCTTCTGATGCCTATGTCAGAAGCTTTCTCTATCTCCTTTATACTTTAATAAAACTTTATTACACAGAAGCTCTGAGCGATCCAGCCTCGTCTCTGGCCCCGGTTTGAATTCGTCTCCTCCAGAGGCCAAGAATCTCGGCGTCTTATCATTCAGCAACAACCTTTCAGAAATCAACCCTGAATATCCATTGGAAGGACTGATACTGAAGCTGAAACTCCAGTACTTTGGCCACCTGATGCAAAGAGCTGATCATTGGAAAAGACCATGATGCTGGGAAAGATTGAAAGCAGAAGGAGAAGGGTGTGACAGAGGATGAGATGGTTGGATGGCACTGCCAACTCACGATGGACATGAGTTTGAGCAAGCTCTGGGAGGTGGTGATGGACAGGGAGGCCTGGTGTGCTACAGTCCATAGGGTTGCAAAGATTCAGACATGACTAAGTGACTGAAGAACAACAGCTTCCTAAAGTTAAACATTAATATTTTAATCTTTTCTTATTTCCTTTTTTTGGCCATGCCATGCAGCTTACTGGGTTTTAGTTCCCCTACCAGGGCTCCAATTCATGTCCTCTGCAGTGAAAGCATGGGGTCTTAACCACTGGATAGCCATGGAAGTCCCTCTTTTTTTTTTTTTAATATAGGTATTTAAAAATAGGCAATTTCCTCTAAGCAAAGCTTTAGCAGGCTCTCACAATTTTTAATATATTGTCTTTTCACTATCATTTAATTCAAGATATTTCCTAAAAATGCTTGTGATATATTCTCTACTTTTGGAAAACTTTTTAAAGTATTTTTAAATTTCCTACTATTTATGCAATTTCTAAGCATATAATTTTTTAAACTTGTTTTTTATTGACCAAAAATGCAAGAAGTAGCAAGCATTGGTGAGGATGTGGAGAAAAGACAACCCTCATACATTGTTGGTGGGAATGTAAATTGGTGCAGTACTTTGGAAAACAGAATGGAGAGTCTTCAGAATTTGCTACCCTGTCAGAATGATGGAGATGCCTGTTGACCTGGTAGCTGAAACCAACTTGGACATGATACTCTGCAAAGATAGGACTTCCTTTCCATGGTAAAATACATATACCTTAAATCAATCACACAAGTCAGTTATCATTGTATGGTTACCCATGATATACCCAACAGTAAGAATATACAGATCCAAGAATCAGTGGAAACTGAAATGGTTATGCTTTTATTCTCAAGGTCCACTTGAGATATTTGCACTTTCCATATTCCAAGTCTAGGTTTTATGGATTTAGCTCTGGTTCACAGAAGGAAAAGTGACTTTACCAAGGGACAGAGTAAGTGTCACCTTAAACTTTAAGCCATGACTGCTTCCCAGTCACCTTGGGATCTTCATGGCAAATTACCAACAAGCAAATAAACAATAAGCTATTTTCAATGCTAGAATACCCTAAATATCAGAAGGAGAATTGCTGCATGACAGGTGTAGGCAAAAACTTATCTGAAACCCAGGCAATCTATTTGGGATCTCTTGGCACTCCATTGCCCCATTCTGATAATAAATTTAAGAGTGCACCAGCCACAGCCTGGCAAGTGTATAGTGACCAGGATTTCAGACCTCTCGGGGTGAGGGTGTGGACCACTCTACCATGGAAGTTGCCTAGACCAGCAGAGGTGCTAATAGATGGTGAAGGAAATCTAGAATGTGGTAAATGAGGGAAATGATGATTTAGAGTTGTGGACACAACACCCAACTGCAGTGGTGGGATCTGTAACTTGTCTTAACTAACCTTCCAGTTATCCTGGAAAAAGAAGAAGTATATAAAAATCCAACAAGAATAAACTCTCAGAATTTCATGTAAAATATATACTTAACTTGGGCTTCCCAGGTGGCAGAGTGGTAAAGAATCCACCTGCCCATGCGGAGATGCAGGAGGTGCAGGTTGGATCCCTGGGTTAGGAAGATCCCCTGGAGGAAATGACAACCCACTCCAGTATTCTTGCTTGGGAAATTCCATGGATAGAGGAACCTGGCAGGCTCCGGGGGTGGGGGGGGGGAGGGGAGTGGGTTGCAAAGAGTTGGATACTACTGAGTACACTCACACAACATACTTAAGTTAAATAATTAAGTAAATGAATTAAAGGTACAAAAATGAATGAGCAGTATGAAAGGATAGATGCCATTATATTAACCTCTGTCTGGCTGAAGTACTTGCTTCCCAGGAGCTATGAGTGATGGTGGCTATTCTTTTCTTGGGGAGCATCCTATCCAATGACACTTTAGTACACAAATATATAAATTCCACCCCTTTCCCTCCACTTAGGACAAATATAAAGGGCACTCCAGCTCACCATGGGGTTCACTGAGCCTTTGCATGAACTGCAGGATATTTCAACTTCTCCCTCTGTTTAGTCTGCCTCCTTTGGTTTCTGTGCCAGGGCAGAGAGTCCTCCCCAGAGGCCAGCACTTTTTACTGTAAGAAGACAACAAAGGAAAAAAGGATGTTACAGTGAAATGTAGTTGAGAGGCCTGAGCTCTGGCTTGAAACTCTGTACAGAATTAGTTCTGAAAGCTTGGAGGATGAGGTATGTACTGGGTTGAATAGTGGCTCCCCCACCTCCATTCATGTCCAACCAGAACTTTTGAATGTAACATTATTTAAAAATAGTGTCTTTGTAGATGTAATCACAAAGGAGATCAAGCCAGTCAATCCTAAAGGAAATCAACTCTGAATATTCATTGGAAGGTCTGATGCTGAAGCTCCAGTACTTTGACCACCTGATGTGAAGAGCCAACTCATTGGAAAAGACCCTGTTGCTGGGAAAGATTAAGGGCAGGAAGAGAAGGGGGCAACAGAGGGTGAGATGGTTGGATGGCATCACCGACTCAATGGACATGCATTTGAGCAAACTCTGGGAGATGGTGAAAGACAGGGAAGCCTGCTGTGCTGTAGTCCATGGGGTCACAAAGAGTCTGACACAACTTAGAGACTGAACAACAAGATGAAATCAAGTTCAGATGAGGTTTTACTGGATTAGTGTGGGTCTTAACCCAATGATTAACGTGCTTACAATAAAAAGGACATTTAGACACAGACATAGAGAGAAGACACAAAGTGAAAACAAGAGACACAGGAGAACACTCTATGTGATGATGGAGACAGAGATTGAAGCATATCATCTGGAAACCAAGGAATGTCAAGGATTCTTGATAACACCAGAGACTGGAAGAGGCAAGGAAGGACCCTCCATGAAAAGCTCCAGAAGTAGCACAATCCTGTTTACACCCTGACTTTGGTTTTCTAGCCTCCAGACCTGTGAGAAAATAAATTTCTGTTTAAAGTTATTTCTTACAATAACTTTAGGAAACAGGGTAGCAATGCAAAAAGTCATGTTTTTTTTTCCAAGAACTGTTTCAGGAGGTTCTCTGGTGGCTCAGTGGTAAAGAATCCACCTTCCAATGCAGGAGACATGGGTTCAATCCCTGGTCTGGGAAGATCCCACATGCAATGGAGCAGCTAAGCCCATGTGCCAAAACTGTTGAGCCTGTGCTCCAAAGTCTGAGAGCTGCAACTACTGAAGCCTGAGCACCTTAGAGCCTGTGCTCTGCTACAAGAGAAGCCACCTCAAAGAGAAGCCTGCACACCACAAGGAAGAGTAGACACCGCACTCCACAACTAGAGAAATGCCCGAGCAGCAACGTAGATCCAGGACAGCCAAAATAAAAATAAAAATTTTAACTAAGAAGTATTTCTGTGTACTATAAATGTTCTTACACTAGGTGGGACTATGGCATGAATTTCTGGGTTTCTCCAGGCACTTTTGGAGGGGTACCTAGAGTCTTCAAGGAATATGGGGTGAGAGAGTCAGGGTGCATGCATATCCTGGTGATGTTTGGACATTCTGAAGTTCTTTGACGTCCAGACCATAGGAAAAATTTGCCTCTTATTTTAACAGATACAGTGTTCCATTCCTTCTGTCTTATGTGACAAGAGAGTTAGTCAAGATTCTTTCTGGTGCACACATTTCAGAGGGGACTGAATGTGCCCTGAAGGGACATTCAGAAAGGGATCAGGAGTCTCTGCTCAGGGAAATTTTCCCTCCCTTGGTTTCACTTGGGGCAGAAAAGTTGGGGAAACAGATCCATAGCCACATATATGGGTGCCTTTCCCTTTGAGGATGTTCTTATCCTGAACAGGGGCGCCCTGAACTTTCTTTCTGCTCTGATGCAGGCAAGCTCTCTCCCTGGAAAGGGACTGGGTGTGATGCTTCTGAACTATGAGTCTGCGGCTGTTGCAAAGCTTCCTGATATTCCTTAGCATTCTCTCATTTTAAAACTCTTTATTGGATATAGTTGCTTTACTCTGCTATACAGCAAAGTGAACCAGCCATACATATACATATATCCCCTCCATTCTGGATTCCCTTCCCATTTAGGTCACCACAGAGAACTGAATAGTATCCGCTGTGCTATACAGTAGGTTCTCATTAGTTATCTGTTTGCCGCACTGCTCACAATAGCCAGGACATGGAAGAAACCTAAATGTCCATCAACAGAGAAATGGGTAAAGAAGATGTGGCACATATATACAAGTGAATATTACTTGGCCATGAAAAGGAATGAAACTGTGCCATTTGCAGAGACATGGATGGACCTAGAGAGTGTCACACAGAGTGAAGTATATTGGAAAGAGAAAAATATCATATATCATATAATATATTAATACATATACAGTGAATCTAGAAAAATGGTGCAGATAGACCTATTTGCAAAGTAGAAATAGAGATCAATATAGAGAATAAATATGAACACCAAGGAGGGAAAGGGGGATGGGATGAATCGGGGGGATTGGAACCGATGTCCTTAGTATTCTCTTGTGTAACTCCTCAGAAAAGTATAGAATGGGGCTGAGATCTCCAGAGGACAGAGCCTGAGTCAGTCTCTACCAGGCTTTCACAATCTCCCATTGTGTCTGAAGCTGTGACTTCATCACCCTGAGCACTCAGCAGGTGCCAGTGAGGGGCAAGATTCTCCCATGTCCCTTCCCATCCTGAGAACATGTTTTTTTTAGGGAACCACTCAAGCTCCCACCCTGGCCCTGGGATCTTCTTCGTGACAGGCATCCTCGGTTGTGTCTTGGGACCCTGCATGTTCCTTTTTTTCGTTTTCCTGGTGATTCAAAAGTGCAGACAGAAAATAAAGTGCGAAGGTATGCTCTAAAATGGAGACGATGATGAGGAGAGCTTGTGGACAGTAGGTGAGAAGGGCCACACTGTGATGTGAGATACTGAATCTGCATCTTGTCCTCGCTACATTTTCTGGGAAATGATACTTGTGTTTCTCTGGGCTCAGCCTCAGTGAACTTCAACTAGGCATGCCAAGGAAGCATGATGTTGTACATCACAGCAGTAAATTTAGTATCAAGTACAGGGACACAGGTTAGGACTGGGCCAGAATTCTGGGTATGCCCATAAGACATGAGGTTAATGGCTCTGATGAGCTGAGTGCAGTCCCAGTGATGTCATAGATAGCACTCTATAAAGGTGTTTCAAGATGTGAGTTTCTGACTCAGAATCTTTGTATCAATCTTATCCTCATGTAAATATTATCTATGGGAGCCTGAGCCTGGGGAGGAAAGACAGATGGAGTCAGGTGAAGTCCCTCGTGTATTCTTCTAGGCATAAACAATGATTTGGGGTGATTCATAGCATCACCTGTGGCCGCGGCATCCACATACGAGATCCCTGTGTCCCACTTTGGACCTATAGCTCTCTCCCTGCTCTGAAGACACCACCAGTTATCTTCCATCCCCAGTGAATACTGTCTTCTCTCTGGGATGAAAATAAGTCAAGCCTGGGGTTCTGTTCTGACCCCTTATCTAGTTTTTACACACGTGGATTTTTCTTTTCATGTCTATTGTTGGATTGTTTCTTACCTTTTAGATGATTCTGTGGCAGAGCTGCCCAGGAATGAAAACAAAGTTGATTCTGGACATGTCCTACACAAGGCAGGGCTTTCTGCTCTTGGAAATGGGGATGAGGGTAGGAAAGTCTTGTGTGAAAGAGATGCTGAAAAGAGTTTTGGGAGATGGAAACCTCAGTCCTCTAGAAGGGAGGGTCTGTCTTCCTGAGAACCATGCTCTGAGGAAAAGAATGACTGTTTCTCCAGCAGGTTTAAACTCTTCTTTTTATGACACCTCAGTTACTGTCTCATGACCTCAGAGAGGAAGAAATAGATTGAGTTCTCTGTCTGTATAGTTGCTTTAAGAGTTTCCAATATGTTGGGACTTTCCTGGTGGTCCAGTGCTTAAGATTTCACTTTTCAATGCAGGGAGTGTGGTTTCGATTTCTGATTGGGAAGCTAAGATCCCATGTGCCTTGCAGCCAAAAAGTCAAACCATGAAACAAGTCATATTGTAACAAATTCATTAAAGGTCCACATAATTCAAAATGGCCCACATAAAAAAATCTTTAAAAAATAATTTCTGATGTATGGCCGTACATGGATAATGTGAATGCATTTCCCAAACCAAGATGTCTGGTTTGATAAAACATCATAAAAGTTATACACAGTTTCACTTTGTTAAGAAAAACTTTTCAATTGCTCTTTGTACATTACTTTTGTTTCAAAAGTCTAATGAGCTACTCTTTTGGCAAGAGCCTTAGATAAAACATGCTTCCCGTGGTAACAGGAAAAAAAAAAAGTTCAGAGCAAGAGACAATTGAGAAATATTATTGAAAGATGTTACTGAAAGATATTGCATTTGGTAAACATTTTGATGTTTTATGGGGAAAATGCTAACAGGATTTTGAAGCTGATATATCCACCAATTATCCAGAATGCCTTTAATTCTAGATTCTGGGATTATCTGTTCTTGAAGGGATCATAAGGATTGTATAGTCAAACACTACTCCACAAATAAAGTAACAAAGTAGATAATGTGTGACTTTCTCAAGGTTACATAAGAAGTCACTGTTAGATTCAGGATGACACTATCCTGATTCTTAGGGATGGGTTCACTCCACCTACATTTGCTGTTCAGTCACTAAGTCATGTCTAACTCCTTGTGACCCCATGGACTATAGCCTGCCAGTCTCCTCTGTCTTCCAGTGTCTCCTGGAGTTCTTTCAAACTCATGTCCATTGAGTCGGTGATACTATCTCACCACCACATCTTCTGCTGCATGTGTGAGTGCTTAGTTGCTTCAGTCGTGTCTGACTCTTTGAACCACATAGACTGTAGCCCACCAGGCTTCTCTGTTCATGAGGATTCTCCCAGGCAAGAATATTAGAGTGGGTTGCCATGCCCTGCTCCAGGGGATCTTCCAACTCAGGGATCAAACCCAGGTCACCTACATTGCAGGCAGATTCTTTACCGTCTGAGTCACCAGGGAAGTCCCATCATCTGCTCCACCCTTCTCCTTTGCCTTCAATCTTTCCCAGCACCAGAGTCTTTTCCAATGAGTCAGCTCTACACATCAGGCGGCAAAAGTGGAGCTTCAGTTTTAGCATCAGTCCTTCCAATGAATATTCAGGGTTGATTTCTTTTAGAATTGACTGGTTTGATCTCCTGGCAGTCCAAGGGACTCTCAAGACTCCACCTGCATGCTTTCCACCAAAGATTTTTGACTGCTATTCAAGGGCAGAAGAGAAGTGGTCTAAAATTCAATGAGAAAAGTAAAGGGCTTCTATGCCTGAAATTCTTCCTGAGATCTATTTATCTATTTATGGATGAGATGACCATCCCAGTGTCCACCTTCATGGGAATGTGATCTCTGCAGTGGCACAGGCTGCCACATTAGGAATGAACTTGCACTTGGTTTATCACTTTCCTGTTGCCATCTTGAAATGTTTAATAGTTTTTGTATAAGGAGATCTGCATGTTGGATAATAAGGTCCCCAAAATTCTATATCCCAGAAAATATTCTCTGAGAAGCAAGTAAAAGAGAAGTCTGATCTCTTATAGTTATAGTCTTATTTCCTGGGAAGATGCGTTTGAATCCTTAAAAACCAATCCTTCCTGGAAAGACAAAATTTAAGTGAGCCCATATTTAGTTAATTCTGTGTATTTTTAGGAAGTCTGGAATTAAATCAGATTTCACAGTGGGTACCTTCCTACAGTTACAACCAGACATGTATTTTTTTGATGCTGTGATCTTATTTTCTTAATCACAACAATCTCATAGATTATCAAAAGATTTAGGTGGTTAATCCAAGATGTGACAAAGTGAGAAATACAGTTAAAATGGCAAAACATTGATATTAAGATATATTTTGATACTCTATAGCTACTAAAATGTCAAGATTACTGTGATTCCTCTTTTCGTGGAGGCAGTTTTGGATGAAAGGTGAGAATCCCTTCATCTTTCTTTAAGACCCATGGTAGGACTAATTTCATAATTTTCAGATTCCAATGCAAAATGAAAGTGTGGATTTCCATGTTCAAAAATTATTAAGACATTGAAGTTGGTGGCAGTAGAGCTTTAAACCAAACCCAGGGCCCTTCTGAGCATAGGTTGCATGTTCGTGAGTTTGCCCAGATCCACAGAATCTGGAGGGCCTAATAAACAGAGCTGGAGAGCCTAATAAACCATCTTTACCACAGCAATGTGAAGGTAGTGGGGTTCCTTGGGAGAAGAAAAACTGTGGAAACTGAAGCAGCTTTAGCCATTGAAGACTTTCAGAAAAGACTAGGGTTATCCTTGTAGACCCTGGGGAAGTTGGGATCTGGTCCCTAAGTGTCCTCATGGGATAGATAATAATGGACTTGTATCTTCTTCTCACCAGTTCCTCTGATTTAGTACTGAGAAAAGTCGAATGCTCAAAATTCCTTTCTCCAGTTTCAGGTTCCTACCATCTGTATAGACTGAAAATTACAGTTCACAGAATTTTTAAGTCTCTGTTACAGATACTTCCTGGACATGGTCTGAGATCAACAGTCTATATATTTAAAATGCTTTTCCTGATGTGTTTTATATCATGCAGAAATAACTTCAATCTGAGTCACCAGGAATGCTGTGTTCACTTTGTCCTCCATTCTGATGCCTCTAGAGGGCTCTGTTTCATCTGAGTCATAAACATAACCAGGCCCTAAATTTGCTATTGCAGGCTGGTTTTCACGTTCCTCAAAGAAAGAAGATCTGGGAAAGGAGAAACTCCTGACCAAAGAGTGTGAGTTTGGAAATGAGGATGCTGCACTTGGAAGCTGTGGAATTCCATTTGAAGAACAAATATGTGTCTATTGAAACTCCTGTCACATTTTGGTCCAAACTAGAGGTACAGAAAATATCACTTCATATGTCAAAAAAAGGGTAACACTGACTTGTGTCCCATTTTTACATACATTGTCCAATAAATACTTTGGTCCTTTCATATCAGTTCCATTATTGAGAAATTTTTGTGAACATCTAGAGACTTTAACACAAACAGCTTTTACAATATTCATCCCCTCAAAACTTTCATCCAAATATATATTTTCTTCTCTGGAGTTAAGCCCTAGGTGAGTGATCCATGGTCAGACTGAGAGAGATGCCGAATCCAGATCCAGAGTCAGGGTTCTTCTTCTTCCAAGATGACCTCATAGTAACAGCACTTGAATATTCCAGAAGTGCTCTATCCTAATTACATCATCTCTTCTTACATAAGTTGGGTCCCCTCCCCATATAGACTCCGAAAAATTGATTTCATGGAGTTAGATATAGGTTTGGCAGAATCTTCTTAGCAAAACTAAATCTAAAAACTCCTCAGAAGCGTAATTGAAATAGGAAAGTACAGAAGTCATTTAGAAGTAGAATGCTTTTATGTTAACTTTGTAATTTTGGTTGTGAAGATTCTTAGGCTTCAGCTTTATTTTTCAAACACAATTTTGTCTTTTTATGATTGAGTTACTAAGTATAGGACATAATGTGTGCTACCTGGTTAATTTAAATGAAGATTATTTCTTTTTTGGCATTTTTAAAGTTTATTTTTAATTGGTTAATTGCTATACAAGACAGCATATTAAAAAACAGAGACATTACTTTGTCCACAAAGGTCTGTCTAGTCAAGGCTACGGTTTTTCCAGTGGTCATGTATGGATGTGAGAGTTGGACTATAAAGAAAGCTGAGCTCAGAAGAATTGATGCTTTTGAACCTTGGGGTTGGAGAAGACTCTTGAGAGTCTCTTGGGCTGCAAGGAGATCCAACCAGTCCATCCTAAAGGAGATCAGTCCTAGGTATTCATTGGAAGGACTGATGCTGACGCTGAAGCTCCAATACTTTGGCCACCTGATATGAAGAACTGACTCATTTGAAAAGACCATGATGTTGGGAAAGATTGAGGGCAGGAGGAGAAGGGGATGACAGAGCACGAGACGGTTGAATGGCATCACCGACTCCACAGACATGGGTTTGGTTGGACTCCGGGAGTTGGTGATGGACAGGGAGGCCTGGCGTGCTGTGGTTCATGGGGTCGCAGAGGGTCGGACACGATTGAGAGACTGAACTGAACTGAACAGTTTTGTGCTGGTTTCTGTGGTACGACAGCGTGAATCAGCTGTATGTATACATATATCCCCTCCCTGTCGAGTCTTCCCCCCACCCCCTCCTCCCACCCCTCCAGGTCATCACAGAGCTCAGCTCCCTGTGCTATACATCGGCTTCCCATATCTATCTCTTTTACACATGGTAGTGTATTTACATCAATTATACTCTCTCAATTCGTCCCACCCTCCCCATCCCCTGCTATGATCACAAGTCCATCCTGTACATCTGCATTTCTATTCCTGCCTGGAATATTGGTGCATCTGTACCATGCTTTTTAGATTCCATATGTATGTATTAATAAATGATTTAAATGAAGATTATTTCTCATGTCATCAAGTATAGTGATCGTTTACAATGTAAATCAATTCAAGTTACCCCATAGTTTGGTTAGATTTTAGTTGGGAAAACAACTTTCAGTTCCTTGTTCTCACTTCCCCTAGCTAAAGAAAAAGATCAGAAATGATGAGTCTCTTGGATAAGAAAACAACTGGGAGCTGGATTACCGTCAGGTTTAGTGATGATTCACTAGGAACTGGTCCTTTCTTGTTCCCTAAGCATGTTAGTCATGGTGAACATGGATAGTCTTTTCAGTTCTCAGCTCATATCCTAGAAGATACTGGTACATGACACTTTGGGAAATAGTCTTGTTATAAGCAGCTGTACTCTCCCTATGGGCTTCCCAGGTGGTGCTAGTGGTAAAGAACCCATCTGCCAGTTCAGGAGACATGAGATGTGGGTTCAATCCCTGGGTGAGGAAGATTCCCTGGAGGAGGGCATGGCAACCCACTCCAATATTCTTGCCTGGAGAATCCCAAGGACAGAGGAGACTGGTGGGCTACACAATCCATGGGGTCACAAAGAGTCAGACACAACTGAGTGACTAATATTTTAGATTCAAGCTGTTGTTCAGTCACTCAGTCATGTCTGACTCTTTGCGACCCCATGGATTACAGCACGCCAGGCTTCCCTGTCCTTCACCAACTCCCGGAGCTTGCTCAAACTCATGTCCATCAAGTCAGTGATGCCATCCAACCATCTTGTTTTCTGTCATCCCCTTCTCCTCCTGCTTTCAATCTTTCCCAGCACCAGGGTCGGCTCTTCTCATCAGGAGGCCTAAGTACTGGAGCTTCAGTCTTAACATCAGGTCTCAAGCTAGGAGTACAGATAAGTCAAAAGATAAGCTCTTACAAGAAAAAAGTACCTGCTTTCATCCCCAAATTCCATTCTAATGTGTACCTATCAGTGGAAAGTGGAGAGAATAAGGTCCTTAATTTCTCACTTGCTGTAGAATATGTAATCCTATACAGAATAGGGTCAGACTTGCTCATCTTCTGAGCTTCCTGGAAAAATCATTAGAGTTCACACATCTGCTGAGGACAAATATACCATCTACATAAAACATGTTCAAGTTCTCAAGTCCTTTGACTAATAAGAAATAAAGTGGTTTGAATCATTAGCTTTGTATACTGTTACTTAATACTTCTTAAAAAAAAAAAAAAGAAAGAAAACCTTTTTGTACTGGGATATAGCCAATTAACAAATAATGCTGTGATAGTTTCAAGTGAACAGCGAAGGGACACAGCCATACATATATGTGTATCCATTCTCCCCCAAACTCTCCTCCCACTCAGGCTGCCACATAACATTCAGCAGAATTCCGCATGCTATACAGCAGGTCCTTGTTGATTATCCATTTTTAAAAAAAACAGTATTGTACTAGTGTTTCTAATAGCACTTGAGTGTCTTTGGGCTATCATACTTCTAACCATGACTTCCTGAAAGTGTTTCTGTTAAGATTTAAATCTTTTTTGTTCTTCTATGCCTCCGATCTCTCTTCCCCATTTCACCTAATGTGTAGACATTTTGCCTCTTCTTTCTCATCCAAAACATTGGTATGAAGAGCTTATTTTAGAGTTCCCTGGTTGCCTAGTGTTTAGGATTCTGGACTTTCACTGCTGTGGCCCGGGTTCTATCTCTGGTGGGAAACTGACATCCTGCAAGTCGTAAGGTGTGGCCAAAACAGGGGAAAAAAAAAAAAAGAAGAAGCTTACTTTATGTGGTCAACATTTACTGAAGCTTAAAGTTAGAGGAGGGAGAGTAGGGGATATAGCCTGGTGCAAAATGTAAATAAATGACAATTTTGACCTAATCTTAACATCCCAGCATTGTTCTCCCCCATTCTCTCTGCTCGAGGCATTTCTCTTGGTTTTTGTTTCTGTTTTCCTTGGCACTAGTAGTAAAGAACCTGCCTGCCTGCCAGTGCATGAGACATAAAAGACATGGGTTCGATACCTGAGTTGGGAAGATCCCCTGGAGGAGGGCATGGCAACCCACTCCAGTATTCTTGCCTGGAGAATTCCATGGACAGAGGCTGGGGGACTACAGTCCAATGGGTGGCAAAGAGCCGGACACTACTGAAGTGACTTAGCTTCCTTACTTATTACGCACTCTCTCTTTTATTGACTTTTCCTAATTTCTTTTTCTTACATGTTTTGAAATGCTTCCCTGAAGTGTTTTGAATATTGATCCTCCTGACTCAGGTAAACAGAGGTACTAGGAAAGTTGACCCCAAAAGTCTTCCTTCCAACAAAGACAAAGAAGAAGAATTATGTCCACTTCCGACTGTATAATTGATTCCAGGACAGGAGATCAGAGAATTGATTTATCCTTTCAGCTGTCACTGTCTGGCCAGCTTTTGGTTCCCTGATTCTCATATTTATGGTATCTTTGAGCACAGTTTGATTCCACTAAATAGCATTTGCACATTCTGCCTATTTGGAGGTTAGGCCAGCTTTGTGTTTTGGTCTGGCAGGACTGTTTACCTTTCTGTAAAGGAAGATGGCAGAATTTAATTAATAGCATAGGGACGGATTAGTTAGAAGGTATACCCAGGAACCTTGTCCACGAAGCAGATTTGCTATAAGGAATGTACTTCCAGTTATAGTATTTGGATATTGACACCAATGTACAAAAAATGGATAATAAAATATACACATAGAGTGTTAACTTTTACTATTACCAGATTGCACAGTGGTAAAGAATTCACCTGCCAATGTAGGAGGTCCAAGAGACACACATTCAATCCCTGAGTTGGAAAGATCCCCTGGAAAAGGAAATGGCTACTCACTCAGTATCCTTGCCTGGGAAATCTCATGAACAGAAGAGCCTGGCAGGCTACAGTCCCTGGGGTTGCAGAATCATATGCTACTGAGTTCACACACATACTATTACCCACAACCCACATCCTTCTCCTGAATGCAAAAGCAACTGCTGTTCTTTCTTTTGATACAGCAAACTTTCCTTCCTGTTAAATAACACTGTGGTTATAATCACAAATGGGCCTAATAATGAACAGAAAAACATCCTGCACCTTTAGTAATATCTGATTAACGCAGTGCGAGAGGCCCTGCTGGTCTCTACTTGGCAGACATGTGTGGTGCACTCTCTATGTCTATCATTGCTGTGAAAGAGCTATAGTATCTACAGAATCTCCTAAACTGGCAGCCTTACCATGGATCATTCATAGAGATAAAAGGGTAATTATGATTTTATAAATTTGAACTCTATACCTTACTGATCACATTCATTTAGTTTGGCTCAAAAAAAGACACATATGTGCACTGTGTTCTCAAATATTTCTTCTTCAATGGCATCATTTCTTTTATAGTCTACAATGCCCTATTCCTGCCAAAATGTTCAACTAACAGAGGTTACTAACTTCCAAAATCAACTCTGATTTCCAGAATCAATTCAGGAGAAATGACAGAGACAAAAGGGAAATAAGTATCCAAAGAACTGACCACATAAGAAACTTCTCTGGTGGTCCTGTGGTTGAGAATCTGCCTTTCAATCAGGGCACAGAGGTTCAATCCCCTGTCAGGGAACTAAGATCCCATAAGCTGTGGAGGTAATTAAGCCTGGTGTGCTGCAACTACTGAGCCCACACACCCACGCTGCAACAAAAACTCAGTGTAGCCAAAAAAAAAAACAAGAATTAACCATCCCCTGTGCACACTGAACTCAGACTGAACTGGTGAGTGGAGAAAGGAGGACCAGGTAGAGGCTGGTGGGTGGCTGCAACGTGGGAAGAAAGCTGTATGTGGAGACCAGAGGAAAGCTCTGATCTTGCATTTCCCCCAATTCATTTTATCACTTGTTTTATAGCCACAGAAACCTGTGGTAGCAACTGAAGCTACTCACTGTGTCTGTGACGAATATCAGGCTAGCAAAGAAGTGCCACTCAGTTGGGAAGTTAAAAAATACAATTAAGAAATAAGTAGGATGAACCTGGATGAAGAACAAGTGGGTAAGTTGGAATATCAATTTGTGTGATTTTCCAAGAAGAGAAAGAAATAAAGAAGTAGAAAATAAAACTAAAATTGTAAGTGATAACAGAGGACAGGAGAAAATCACCATCATATAGTTAAGGGGGCTTCACAGTGGGCACCAGTGGTAAAGAACCTGCCTGCCAATGCAGGAGACACAAGAGACGCAGGTTCAATCCCTGAGTGGGAAAGGTCCCTTAGAGGAGGACATGGCAACCTACTCCAGTATTCTTGCCTGGAGAATCCCTTGGACAGAGGGGCCTGGCGGGCTACAGTCCATGGGGCTATAAAGAATCAGATGTGACTGAAGAGATTTAGCATACATACTTAAGAGGATCCCAGAAAAAAAAAAATTTTTTTTAAATAAAACTAGAGAGAAGAAAGGAATTTGAAAAATCAATAGATATAAATTGCACAGAATTTTAAAAAATAGGTAAAGTCTCATTTTCAAAGTATTTGTAGATTACCAGTGAAATAAGGAAAATATTCACACCCACATTACATAGAAATTTTTTTAAATAGCAAAGTAAAATTTCCAGAAAAAAACAGTACACCATCTGCTCAGAAGAATCAGATTGACTCTGAAGTTATCGGTAGCAACATCATGTACAAGACAATAAAGCAATATCTTTAAAAGGATAAGAACACTGAATCTGAAATTGTATGTACAGCTAAAAGTATCATTCCTAAGTAAGAGAGAAATATGTAAGTCCACAACTGTATCAAACACATACATGTATATAATTCTGCCACTAACACAAGAAGAAAGAGTGAAATTGAATTCTATAATAAATATAATGGAACTGAAATGCTTTTCAAAGATCAGCTTTCTCAACAAAACTTACAGGCTTACATGGTTTTACTAGTACATTTCATCAAACTCTTAAGCAATAATTATTATTTAAATTTTAAAATTAGAAGTAGCAGAAAATAAGGGAAAAAAACCCAGCTCCTTTAAAAAGCCTTGAACAATATTAATTTTATCTTTAATGGAGTTAACTTATGTAAAGCAAATTTCACAAATAATAAGTGTACAACTAAAGAACTGATACATAACTATATACCTGTTCCTTTATTTAGTAGATAAAGAACATTTTCTATACCAGGGAAGACACTCTCTTGTCTACTTTCCCTGCACACCACTATACTAACCTCTTATCATCACTGATTTGTTTTTTCTGCAGTGGAGCCATTTGAACAGTGAAAATTTCTTTTGGTCTGCCTTTTTTTTTGTGCAAGATAGTATGTCTGTGAAATTCAAATATGTTACTACATTTAGCAGTATTTTTTAATTGCTAATATTCTAATGCAAGTCTCTACCAGAATTTTTTAGTGTTTTCAATACTGAATTATTTCTAGTTTTTGGCTATTATAAATGAATTTGATGTGAGAGTTGTATAATAGAAAGGAAAAAATGAGTTAATCTCTCTACCAAAACATATATATAAGGATATCCATATCAGCCACTATTACTCAAAATTGATGAAAGCTTTCTTCAGGAATATACTCAGAAAAGAAACTGCTGGGTTATATGGTATAGTAGGTGCATATTTTGCAAATCTCAGCAAGTGATTTTTTTAAGTGACTTACAAATTTCTACACCTACTGGCATGCTGTTGTTGGGCCTTATTTATGTTCATTCTATTGGAAATATGTTCTCTTATAAGTGTTCAGCTAATCTTCCACAAGAGTACTATGAACACTCAATTAGGAAGCAATCGTCTGTTCAATAAATGGTGTTGGTGGGACTCCTCTGGTGGTCCAGTGGTTAATGCAGGGATACAGGTTCAATCCCTGGTCATGGAGCTAAGATCTCACATGCCTCTAGGCCAAAAAAAAAAAAGAAAAAAAAAACCAGAAACAGCATTGCAATAGATTCAGTAAATATTTTTAAAATGGTCCACATCAAAAAAATCTTTTAAAAAATGGTGTTGGCAAAACTTGATATTCACAAGCAAATGAATAGAACAAGAATCCTTTACTATACACCTATGCTAAAATTAACTAAAAATGGATTAAAGGCTCAAATGTATGACCTGAAACTGTAAAAATCCTTGAGGAGAACATGTATAAAATGATCATAGAAAAAAAAAAAAATGATCATAGACTTTGGCCTTGACCTGATGCAATAAATAAATGTATTAAAAAAAAATCACTATATATGTACCAAAGCATCATGTTGTATATCTTAAACTTACACAATGCCATATGTTAATTATATCTCAACAAATCTGAGGTGGGGGGGGCAGATTTCTGAAGAAAATAAAACAGGAAGATATTTTAGTGAGCCAATTTTTGGTTCTATACTATTTTCCTATACAATTTCAATTTCTTTGTTCCTTTATTGTTCTCCTTTAATTACTTATATTTATATTTTGAATCATTAAATAAAGCATCAGATTTTAAAACCCCTGTTTGTAAAAAGGATAAGGCAAGTGCTATATTGTTTTTTAAAAAGCCTCCTCATTTATGACAACTTAAATTGTCTTTTTCGTGATTTTTTCCTACACAAGGGGCTATAAACAGACTTTATATGAAAAATGATGAAAAACTACAGAGTTGTGAATAAGGAAGAAAGAGCTTTATTAGGAGGAGAAAGCTGTGCTTGAGTCAATGAGTGTTATTTTAGCCTAAATTGTTAATCTTTCTGTGTGAAGATGTCAACACAACACAACTATGTAGAATTTATCCTAGTGCGGTTCTTAGGAATGATGAGAGTGAAAAAACATGAACAAATATAGTTTCAGATTTTAAACATAAATTCTTATCTTGATAAGTTTTTTTTTAACTTAGGTTGGAGAATTTTAATATCTGATATTCAACCAAAAATTAAGCCAATAAAGGCACATAGGCATTTTGGTTTCCTGTTTACATGCCTTAGAATCAGGAAGTCGATTTGACTTTCAATAGATAATTTCCTTTCACTTCTACTTGCTTGTTATTTTTTCTCTCTAATGTTTCGTAAAGTACTCCCTGACTATCATAGTCCATAATGACCCTTGCCTTTTCTGTCTGGGTTTTATTTCCTCAGTTGGATGAGCAGCAGATTTTAGAACTCATTTTTCTTGTCCAATCCAACACTGGCCACATATTTTGTTTTTGTATTCTTAGATAGTTGATGTCTTTTCTGTTCTGGTTGAGAAATAAAGGGTTTGTGGACCTTGAGAGAAAACATACATTCATGGCAAATGGAGGTGAGGCATGAAGACTCCTGGAGGTGCTATGTTACAGTCTTGGGAGCTGGCAAAGACTGGAACCACATGAACATCTCGCCAGTGTGTCTACACTGGTCAGTCACCTTAGAGAAGTCTGAGTTCAGACCAGGAATTGAGATCATTGTGTATATGGGGGAGCAGTGGTGGGACAATGTTCCCTGTGGCAGGGAAAACCTGTCTTTTATTTGGTCTTTTAACTTAGACATTATTCTGCTGAATAAGACTGGCTCAAGGGCTGTGAAGTCTAAAGAAATCAGTTTCTTCATTTTGTGACTGGATATGTCTCCAATTCTGTGAGAGGCACATTCGGAATATGCATAATGAAAATCTACCTTCTCACTGGTCTAACCTGATCATCTAGTGTTTTTGATTCACTGGAGTTGTGATGGAAATGAAGCTCCCTAAGGTTGCCTGTTTCTTTCTAGCAGCTATGGGATGAGGCTTGGCCAATCCACATCCATGTCTTCATCTACCATTGTGCCTGAAGCTGTGATGTCATCATCTTCGTCACTTAGGAAGAGAGAGAGCTGAGGCACAGGATTCCATGTCCTCAGACCTCGATGGAGGAAGCTGCACACGAGGCCAGTTTATCCCCAAATGGTGTTCCTTGGCTCTATGCCCTGTTTTATATGCTCTTTATCTTTTTTCTCTTTGTCATGTTTTCTCCCGTTTTACTTGAGATAGACCAACATGTAAAGAAATGTAAGTGCCACAGTGGGCTCTAGGGCACAGGAAAATTATAGGGAGAGAATGTGTGTATGGAGAGAGGAGAAGTTATATATTATAATGTGGGGAACATGAGGGAAAATATCTACTCTTCTCTAATCTCCAAGGCCTCAATGACCCTGGGCTAAAGATCTTAGAATTACAGTCTTCTATGTGATAGAAATACTTGCAGAACATGGGTCAGGACCAGGCTAAGCAGTCCATCAGGAATGTGAAAGATGAGGAAGTATCTGGGGCCGTGCTTGAGCTTACATAATGCCCAGGTTTAAGGATACAAGGAACCCTGTGGAACTGGGAATATATGAAGGAATTTCCAGATGATGTTGTCTGACCCAGCATGCTTTGTCTTAGTCTTGCTCAAATGTAGATTTACTCTGCACAATATTGTCCATAAAGATAAAGAAAATGATGACTTGAAGACAGACCACCTAGGAAGACCAGGTAAGAATCCTTTGCCCTTCACCTTTGGGTTCATATGGCCATAGGCTGGCAGTCTAGTTACTTCCATAGTCCAGGCACTAGACAGCCTAGAACACCAAACTCAAATCTGGCCTCAGTGAGATAGCCGCCTCATGTTCTACTAGCCCAAGACATCTGAGTCCTCTCTGGGGAGAACATTTTTCCACAGATGTCCAGTTCTGAACTCTTGCTAACTTCTCATTAACTTCGTAACAAATATAAATTTTTTTTTAAAGATTTTTCTGATGTGGACCATTTTTAAAGTTCTTATTGAATTTGTTACAATATTACTTCTGTTTCACATTTTGGTTTTTTGGCTTGAGGTATGTGAAATCTTAACTACCAGACCAGGGATCAAACCCATACCCCCTGCCTTAGAAGGTGAAGTCTTAAACCACTGGACCACCAGGGAAGTCCCCAAATAGGCTTATTATTTAGGAGCTCCTGTAGGTGAAAAGATTTCTCTTTTCTTATCGACATTTGGGATGTTCCTCATCTTATCAAGGTTCCCTCTCAAGTGACTCAGTGACTAAGCTACCTTTGTTTGTTTGTTTTTTTATGCTAGACAATGAAAAACAAAGTGCCTCATCTCCAGGCGCTTGCTATAAAGTTGTCTTTGTGGTAAGGATAAGTGGTAAGATAGATCATCATACGAACACCCTGGGGAGACTGAAAGTCCATTTTTCTAGGAGACATTCTGACCACCTGTTGACCATAATTCCTGCAGCTTGTGTATGTCAAGTGACCTGCCTCTCCAGAAAAGTTACTGTTTTGTGGCTCCCTTGCGACATCATTGAGAGATGACAGCCTGGATTCTTGGCTTCCCTGAATCCACCATGTCACTCCCTCAACACTGTCACATTAATGTCAGATACTCTGTCACATTAATGTCAGATACTGTCAGATACTCTGACCAGGTTTCCCTCACACAATATTTAAATGCCTAGTCTGTAAAAGGCTATTGAGTTGCTTTGAGGTAAAATAAAGTAGATCATGGTTTTTCATTGTCAACAACCAGAATGTCTAGCTCAACACTGCCCTTATGTAACTTGAGAATATATAATTAATTATTGTAGTTGGACATGTTTGGGCTTCCCAGGTGGTACAGTGATAAAGAATCCACCTGCCAATGCAGGAGACACAGAAGAAGTGGGTTTGATCCTTGTGTTGGGAAGCTTCCCTGAAGGAGGAAATGGCAACTCACTCCAGCACTCTTGCCTGGAAAATTCCATAGACAGATGAGCCTGGCGGGCTACAGTCCATGAGGTCCCAAAGAGTTAGACATGATTGAGCCATACTGAACACACACACAGTTGGAAAAATTTAAGTGAATGGCCCCAAACTTCACATGAAGTCACTGTAAAACAGTCATCTATACAAATGTCTCCACTTCCCTAATCCATGATCCACTTCACCACTGCCACTGTCCTTGAGACCTTTGTCTGCCTTTAGAGTCCAAAGTCAGCACACAAAATTCCCTAAGTGATGTCAAATGAGCAGCTTTGTCTGACATGGTTCCTTTTCCATCACTGAGTGAAGGAGTGTCTCTCTCATGGAGGGGTACAGGTTTGTCAGCTAAGGCTCTCTAAGGAACTGAGGAAAGTACAGCTATCTTTTCTGATGTTAGAAAATCTGAGTGGGCTTCTATCTCTCTCATACATCAAGTCTGCCCTTTTAAAAACATTTCTGTCATTTCTAGGTCCTCACAGAGGCTGGGTAGATCTTGTGTTCTGTGGTTACACCCCCCTTCCGCCTCCATTCTCAGTCACTGATGCATGCATGTTGACCATATTTCTCAGACTTTTATGACCATATTTCTCAGACTTGAATATTAGTTCCATGGACTGTCCATCGATTTTTGCATTAATTCTGCATGGAAAATTGGTGAGATGCCACAATATGAACATTTTTGTGACATTTCTTACTTTCTGATAACTATTGCCCCTAATATACTAGGTTGATCTCCCTTACAAATATATAGTTTCTTGGGTTAGATGGGGCAGAAATTAATGCAGATTTCTTTAGAGGCTCATAGAGCCTTATGAGAACTTAGGTAGCAAATATCAGCTATATTATTTTTAATTAGCAGATTAGAAAGCACTGGGAAGACCCAGAGGGATAGGGTGGAGAGGGAGGTGGGGGGAGGAGGATCGGGATGGGGAATACATGTAAATCCATGGCTGATTCATGTCAATGTATGACAAAAACCACTACAATATTGTAAAGTAATTAGCCTCCAATTAATAAAAATAAATGGAAAAATATAAAAAGGAAGTTGTTGCTTTTGCTGTATGAGGTGAAAAGTTGCAAGCCTTCTGGTGAAGACTGACTTTTTTATAGCTCACATGGCAACTCCTATTATATAACAGTTATTATAAAGTTTGGGATTATCTGCACAGATATTTAAAGAATTGGGACAAGTCACATGGAAATGGTCAGTCTGTCACTGAGGAATGACTATGACAGTTTTAGAGCTATGCTTTCCTCCCTCCCATTTCTGGTATATTCACCTTGAGAAATAATCCTTTCTTGTGACAACTTTTCCCCAGACTCTGGGCCAAGAATCATAAAGTCCTGTCCTGATATTAATTTCTCAGTTAAATGCTTTCTTCTCTATAGTCACCCTTTGTGTTTTTTCAGTCTTCTAATTTTACTGAGGGTTTCAATGGCTGAATCAAAGATTTCTCTTGGTAAATGTCACATTGCACTTAAAAATATGTGGGCTACTTTCAAATATCTTTTGATAACTGATTTCTAACATAATTCCACAGTGATAAGAGAACAGATTCTGTATGATTTCAATACCTTTAGACCATAAAATTTTTGCATCTTGTTTTCTGTCCCTGGATATGTTTCCAGTGTCTCTTAGTTTATAGTCTATGGGAACTTGGATAGAATTTACAGCCTTGTATTGTGTGAAAATTGTATAAATCTTAATTATGTTGAATTCTTCATAGTGCTTCTCAGGTCTACTATATCTTTCTACTTCTCTTATATTCTTTCTATTAACTTTTGTGAGTTTGATATTGAACCTCCAACTAAAAAATCTTAATTTGTCTACTTAAAAAGTTATGTCCTGATAAAATGGTTCTGAGTTTTGATGTACAGAAATTTTTACAGTCTACATCTCTTCCATTGTTCCTGCTCTCTAAAATGGATGTTATCATTCTTCTGGGTCACAGGTGTCATCAAGCAATTTTCTTCTTGTTTCAGGCTGTCCCCTGGAGTCACCAAGGACAGAAGTTCTCGGAGGGAATGAAGATGAGATGAGAGGAGATCCCCCACTGTTTGTGAGGATAGCAAAAGAGACCAGGGATTCCAAGACTGAGATCTGTTCCCCTGGACCATCCGTTTGATGAGAGAGGCTAAGGTTGTAAGGAGTCCTGTGACATCATATCCCAGATGGGAGAGGTCTTCAGAGACCCTCATTGCCTGTATTTATACTGGGAAAAAAAGATAATAAATATTGTGAGACTCTCAGAAAAGTTCTGTGCTACCAGGAATTTTTTGTTGAACTTATTCCTTCTTGTTCTCAATCACTTTTACTCAACTTAAATCTCAAGCAAATTTCCTGTTTCCAGGGAAAAATCCTAGGTGGATTACTTATGTTATCTTATTCTCCTAAAGCAACATATACAGTAATTCTTACAGGGGCAGAAAATCTCGTGGTCCCTGTGAGACTCAGCAGTCAATTAATCCAGGAGAACAGCTGAGACTTTTCTCTCTCCGTCTAAGATAATCACACTGCAAACTTATCTGAACTTTATGAAATATTCTGTTCATGTTGCATTTTTTTTTTCTTGTATCACTGGTATGCTCCTCACCCATCTGAGCATGGAATACAATTTCACTGAGATGCAGAGAAGCAATTTCTATAGATTTTCTTTTTCTACTGGAAGCCTTATGACCCCCAAACATGTCTTCATTGTTATCAAGTGAAACTAATTTTTATCTCTCCTCTCCCATACAAGGTTTTCTTTTCATGTAAGTTCCTACACATAATTTTCCTCATCTTTACATATCATGTTTACCCCTCTGTTCTTAACCAAATGCAATATGTTTGTTCTAATGAGTCATTAAGGCATCTACTAGGAATCTCTAGTTGGAAAAGCATATAAGGAACTGGAGGAGGGTGGGGACAAGAGAAGTGGAGAGAGACAGAGACAGAGAGATATGGAAGGAGACAAAGGATGAGGGAGATGTGGACAAAAGGAGGAGGAGGAGGAAGAGATGGAGGAAGGAGACAGAGAAAGAGGGAGGAGTTGAAGGGAGGGGAGATTAGAGGAGTGGAAGGGAGAAGAGGAGAGAGATATCTGAACTGAAGACATGGAAAAGGTTGTTTTGAGATGATAGAAACAATAAGTAGAAATAATAAAGAAAAATCTGGTGCTGCCTTTCAGAACAGTTAGGTGAGAAATTTCTACATTGAATGGAAAGTTAAAATATTCTGGAAAAGTACCTTCATTGTCTAATAATTATAATAATTTGTGATAAGGAGTTGCTGAAATCACTATTCACTTTGGTGTTTGTAAAGCTGTATGGATGTCTATTAAGATGACATTCAAAATGTCCATGGGATGTTGGTCTTTTCTGTCTGCATCTGTATTTTGGGGGGGGGGGGGAGGGGGGGAGTGTCACTTCCTATGTCTGAATATTCTTTCCCTTCATAGGTACTTCTGCAGTTTCTGGGAACACATTCCTTCTTTTTTATTTTCCATTTTATTTTTATTGTTTTCTTTTTAATAAGTTATTTATTAAATGTGATTGATTTTTCTTAATAGCCTGTTTTTTAAAGTTTTAAATAATTTTTGTTTTCTTTATCTCTGGGCCTGTGCATGTCTTTTCTAGTTCTGTTTCCAAAGTTTCTGATAATTTCTTAGTATAATTTCTTTTGGGCTTTCCTCATGAGTCAGTGGTAAAGAACCCATCTGCCCATTCAGGAGACAGGGGTTCAGTCCCTGGGTTGGGAAGATCCCCTGGAGTAGGAAATGGCAACCCACTCTAGTATTCTTGCCTGGGAAATCCCATGGGCAGAAGAGCCTTGTGGGCTACAGTTCATGCAGTCACAAAAGAGTCATACATGACATATCAACTAAACATTAGGTTAATTTCTTTCTCTCTCTCCTTCTTGTTGATTTATAAGCCCAACAAATTCCTTCCAAGTGTTTTATTTTATCCCTTGTTGTTTTATTATTCATGATTCAATATTTTGGAATGAGAGGATACAACTCTAAAACCTGGTTGCCTGCTCCTGAAATGTAATTCTTCTAAGAGTTAAGTGAATTCAAGGAGACCCAGGGTTCTAAAATCAAATAGCCCTGTAAGTATGTAGTGCAGGAAGTGGTTACTACAGGAAATCATGTGCTTACAAAATCCTCATCAGGAAGCTTCAAAAAAAACCCCAGGAAACCACTTCTAAAGGATGCTGCAACACCAAGGTTAGCAATTTTCAGGCAAATGCAAACACTCCTGCAAAACTAAATCTCCCCTAAATTGGAGAATCTATCATCGGTGGAATTTAGCTCAGCTTCCTCCTGTAAGGGACTATGGGAAATGTAGTTCTCAGTCTTCCAGCCCCGGCCATTTAGAGCATCTGAAGAGCCAGAAACCATAACCAACTGACAAGAGGAGTGCAGCTCTGATGCCGGTATAGTGCAAAGGGGAGCTCTCTGCTTACCTTCGGCAGAAAATCTAATCATCACAGCACAGGATTCCTCTGCTGCTGCTGCTGCTGCTGCTATCCTCTAGCTACTTCTGTTTCTTTTCTTCACAGGGATTCTTCAGAGTGCTGGGGCAAGAGGGCTAAACACATCACATACTATCCTGAGAGTTCATCCTTTTAGAAGATAATTCCAAGAATGGAAGCCAACTTCTTATCTTTCTAAAACATACTACCATTTCAATAATTTTCCATGTTTTCTCCAAATCTTGGTTACTTAAAATTCCATATCTTCATGTGTGGGGAACCAACATTCTAGACTTAATTTTATTCCCAGGAAGTTATTGCTTTTCAAAGATGCTCCCTGGCAAGGAATATGCCTGATATATTTATTTAAAAATACTCATTTTTACTCAGTCTCTGGGACTTAAATTTCGGGTCCACAGTCCGTGCCCTAGATAGTTAAAAACATCAAACATCATGCACAAAGGTAACCCCAGTGGGACCACTTTCTCATGTTATGCACGGGACTTCCCCTTCCTCTCAGCTAAGCCTGAGCCTTCTCTTTGGGAAGAACATTTATCAAGTTTATGGTTCATTCTGAGCTCCCATGAGTTCCTGTAAGCGGAAATGTTTCTCCTTTTTGTCCGTTTCTGTGATGTTCCTCTTTCTACTAAAAGTGCCTTTCAACTGACTCTGATAAAATCTTCATATTACATGCTAAACAGTAAAATGAAAGGGACCATGAATCTTTTCCAGTCAGTGGTTATGAATTTGATTTTGAAATAGGAATGTGGATAAAAGGACCCAAGCATTTGTAGAGATGAGATAAGCAATACACGTTTAATAGAAACTGTACTTCCAGTTTTGGCTTTTGATTTTTTCCTGGGCTGGTGATATGCTCTCAGTTACTCTTGTGGTGCTGGGCAGTGGCAGGAGTGAGACACATCCTCCAGTCACTCACACCACCACAAAGGTGAACAACCATTCTGCGCCCAGTCAACCACTCCAATTTTTTGTTCTCAAGTGCAGTGTTCAATGAATTATATGAGATATTCAGCACTACAAAATAGACTTTGGGTTAGATGATTTGACCTAACTGTAGGCTAATGTAAGTGTTCTGTGAACATTTAAAGAAAGCTAAGCTAAACCACCATGTTCAGAGGTTAGGAGTATTAAATGCATTTCTATTCAGGACAATTTCAATTTACTGATGGGTTTACCAGGAGGTTAAGCCATTGAAGGGCTTCCCAGGTGGCTCAGTGGTATAGAATCCATGTGCCAATGCAGGAGATGCAGGAGACAAGGGCTCAATCCCTGAGTCTGGAAGATCCCCTGGAGAAGGAAATGGCAATCCACTCCAATATTCTTGCCTGGAAAATCCCATGTACAGAGGAGCCTGGTGGGCTGCAGTCCATGGGTTCACAGAGTCAGACACTACTGATCAACTGAGCGCACATGCACATACACACACATACACACTCAAGGCCATTGAAAGCTGAGGAAGATCTGCCTTTGAAATTGAAAAAAGATACAAGAGAAATGGAAAAGGAGCCAAATGTCATGATTTTACAAGATAGTTGCTTTGAAGCCCTAAGTGCTAGAAAATGGTGCATGCAGTACTCAAATAAAATCAAATTGCATCTAACACTTGGATATTCAAGTTAATAGACTCTAAACAGCCTTGAATCACTATCAGTTCCAATCAGCCATTCAGTCATGTCCAACTCTTTGCAACCCCATGGACTGCAGCATGCCAGGCTTCCCTGTCCACCAATTTCTATAGCTTGCTCAAACTCATGTCCATCAAGTCACTGATGACATCCAACCATCTTATCCTCTGTCGTCCCTTTCTCTTCCTGGCTTCAATCTTTCCCAGCATCAGGGTCTTTTCCAATAAGTCAGTTCTTCATATCAGGTGGCCAAAGTATTAGAGCTTCAACTTCAGCATCAGTCCTTCCAATGAATATTCAGGACTGATTTCCTTTAGGATTGACTGGTTGGATCTCCTTGCAGTCCAAGGGACTCGAAAGAGTCTTCTCCAACACCACAGTTCAAAAGTATCAATTCACTGTAAGTCTTTCTTTACATGTTATCCTTTCCTTATGTTAATATGTTACATGGGTAAGTGATTTTTAGTAAAATATAAACTTTCATTATAAGGTATATATATGTGTGTGTGTGTGTGTGTGTGTGTGTGTATGATATAATTGATGCATTCATTTCAGCTTAGTTATACTGCCCTAAAAAATGAGATTTTGTACCCCTACCAGGATTTCCTGTGCAATTTTTGTCAGTGACCAGAATTACAGTGACAGAAAGCAATGAAAGAACTCATGAGAGTCATGTGTTGTAAACATAACCATATGTTATTAACAAACCCTTCAATAATCACTCTTTCCTTTCCCTGAAAAGTTTTCCAGGTGGCTCAGTGGTAAAGAACCTGACTGCAGTGCAGGAGACACAGGAGACATGGGTTCAATCCCTGGGCCAGGAAGATCCCCTGGAGAAGGAAATGGCAACCCACTCCAGTATTCTTGCCTGAAGAATCCCATGGACAGAGAGCCTGGTGGGCTTACAGTTATAGGGTCACAAAGAGTCAGACACAGCTAAAGCAATTTAGCACACAGCACAGTAAGAAGAAAATTACTTTTTAAACCAAACTAGAAAAAGATATATGTAAATAAGAACACTGTCAGATGAAAAAACATCATATTGTATTTATGAAACTCTAAAAGTCAGAAAGCTCATTCAGAAATTCTTAAAATCAAAAATAAGGAGTTAAGACAAATTCAAATCAGCAATATTCTTTTTTACTTAATACCCTTGAAAATCTTATCTACAACTTTTTAGTCATCACATTCACCAAGTTAATTTTTTAAAATTCAGCAGCAGTCTTTTGAATATCAGGAGACAAAGGACTGTATTGTGATCTTCAGTGTTGATCCTTGCTCACTTAACAGTCCAGGTCTTCGTCAAGCTGGCTGAACTAAAGACACAAATAGAATAATGTTACTTTTCTCTTCATATGCACATGCACACATGTAGAAGAATTACATTATCATTTAATATAATGTATTACATCTGTCCCTCTCTCACACACACACACTCATTTGCTTACTTACTCATGTATATTAAAAAACCATACTACTTTCCCAAACAGAAAACTTAAATGCAATGATCTTCAAACTTCAGTGTGCTTAAGAATTATTTCTACTCCAGAGAACTACAGTACAGAAAGGCCATTTTAAAATGCACCCTAGTGTGATTCTGAAGCAGTGACTTAGTAGCAATTATTCTTTAAGGTAAAAATAATTTGTTATCTATTATTTATTTATTATTATTTATTTATGAGATAAATATCATTTATCAGAATAATACTCATATGTTTGACATTACTAACCAAAAGTTATTCATAGGCCTCAGTTTACAATCTGTTAGAATTTTTAATTGTTTCTTTACTTGTACACACACGATAGTTTTATAAATGCAAACATTATGTTTAGTTGTACTCAGTAAGATGAACACAAAAGTGGAATGATGTTATTAAGTTTTGAGCATGATTTTTTCTTTTTTAGCTGGCTGCACCATTATTTTTCCAGCCACTACTACCCCACTGATTGGCATTCACTTTGTTTCTAGCTCTGGGGCAGTACTAAAAAGGCTGCTAAAGGGAATTCTTGTATGTTTGTTCTTATATATTAAAAGCTTTATCTATATGTATATGAAAGAAATGTTTAGGGATAGAATTGTTGGGTCCAAAGATCTGGGAAGCATGTTTTTTTTTTCCAAATTAATAAAAGTTTCTAAGTTTCTCTCTCATAAGGCTACTACACCTTTTGTTTCCAACAGCAACATTTGAAATTACATTTTTCTCTGTATTCCCACCACCAAGAAACATTGGTGCTGCTTTAAGTTTTTGTTGGTCTGATTTATATAAAGAATAGCTCATTGTTAATCATACTTTGAATTGCCCAGACATATTGTGAGCATTTTAAAATTATTTAATAGCCATTTAAAATTCACTTTGTGAGAACTGCTTTTTTCATACCTTTGCCCAATCATTTATTACAGGCTTTGTCTTGACAATTGCTTCCTATATATGCTGCTGCTTAATTGCTAAGTCGTGTCCGACTCTTCACATGGACTGTAGCCCGCCAGGCTCCTCTGTCCATGGGATTTCCCAGGCAAGAATACTGGGGTGGGTTGCCACTTCCTTCTCCAGGGGATCTTCCCGACCCAGGGATTAACTCGAGTCTCCTGCTTAGCAGGTGGATTCTCTACTACTGAGCCACCTGAGAAGCCTTTTATATATATATATATTATGATACTATATATATATATTGTATACATATACTAACACTTTATCTTGTATACAGTTTATGACAACTCTATGTTTATGTGTCTATAAGCATGATATTAACATTTTACATTTACATACTTTTAAGAAGTCTAACTTTTATTCTTAGTCTCACTCTGTATTTCTCATATGCCATATAAAATATCTCTACAAAACCCCATACTTCTGCTATATATCATTCCAGAGGAATAGTCCTCCCCAAATTGCTTAACAAAATAGAAAATGTACCCACTAATTCATTTTACCATCTTTTCTTTTTTTATGTATAACAACAAATTTCTTGCCTTATTCACTTTTTTCTTTTGTTCCATTTTTCTTATGAAAAGAAATTATAAAAGCAAACCTGATTATATCTTGCCTGAACTTAATCTTCCAAAGCCCACCACCTCCCCAACAGTCCCTGAAATAAAATATGAATAGGAAACACAACAGATAAGACCATTTGTTATTGGGCTCTATGCAGCCTTTCCTGTCTAGATCCTCATCACATCCCTCCCCTGACACGGCTTCTCTATACACCCACAGAGAAGCTGTGAGATCTTTCATCAAATAGCCATGTCTTTGTCAATAGTATATTTTATCTCTGCATCTTCAGTATTCAGGACACCACTTGTCACCAAACGTATTTTCAATGTTTTTGAATGAAAAGCTTACCACTCCCCAAAGGTGTGATTCTCTTTTATGCCACATTTTAAATTTTATTTTTATTGGAGTATAGTTGTTTACAATGTTGTGTTTGTTTCTTTTGTACAGTGGATCAGCTTTATGTATACAAATATCCCCCCCCCCTTTTTTTTTTTGGATTTCCTTCCCATTTAGGTCACCACAGAGCACTGAGCAGAGTTCCCTGTGCTACACAGTCAGTTCTCATTATCCACTTTATACATGGTATCAATAGTGTATATTGGTCAATCCCAATTTCCCAATTCATCCCACCCTCCTTTCCCTGCTCTGCACCCCCATGCCACACTTTGTACATGCCATGTCCTTTCCCTGGAATGGTCCATCTTTCAGTCACCAGATGTCAAACTTGATCATCACATCTTCACAATCTCTCCAAACTCTTAGGCAAGCTTTCCATACACCTATAGTATCTTTTACTATCTTTATCCTAGCATGCATTATACACCTGTAGACACGTCTTATCTCTTTTCTGAAATGACTCCTATAATATCTTTAGAAGAGTTATTCATATTTACTTCCCCAGCTTCTCCTTAGCAACATAATAAACCACTGTTATTGCTTAAGATATACGTAACTAAGGGACGGACAAGAGTCATTTATAAAAATTTGTTGCAGGGACTTCCGTGGTGGTATAGTGGATAAGAATCCGCCTGCCCATGCAGGGGACATGGGTTCCATCCCTGATCTGGGAAGATCCCACATGCTATGGAGCAGCTAAGACCACATGTCACAACCACTGAGCCCGCATGCTGCAACTACTGAAGCCTCTGCATCCTAGAGCCTGAGCTCTGCAATAAGAGAAGCCACCACAGTGAGAAGCTGTGTACTGCAATGAAGAGTAGCCCCCACTTCCGGCAACTAGAGAAAGCCTGCGCAAAGCAACAAAGACTTGGCACAGTCAAAAATAAATGAATAAATAAAATTAATTTCTTAAAAAACTGTTGCATATTCTGAATATACATATAAACATAAACATATATGGACATACATGTGTATATACACTCTTTCTTCTTAATACCAGAGGCATTCTCAAAAGGAATGTAACTGTTTTGAACAATGATGAATAAGTTCTTCTTACCTCACCAGGTTACAATTCCCTTTTTCTTCTTTCATTGTACGTCAAAGTGATCTTTTTCATCCAAAAATAGAAAGAGATTTAGACACAGAAATTAGTCCAGCAACATTAAAACCATCTAACCCATTGGAATTTTCTGAAAGGAAAAAAATAATTACTGGGAAATGAGTCAGACCTCCCCTCATGTGCCTCAGAAGCTCTTTGAACATTTAAAAACACTGTTCACAATTAGGAAGGCAAACAGTGTCAATTAAGAGGCACAGAAAGTCTTTCCCATGTCTTATATATATTTCTTTGAGTTAGTTTTGGCAAATACCAATTCCTTTGCACTGAAAAAGTGAGGCAGATCGCTCTCAGATGGTAAGGAATATTGAGAAGGCATTGAGTCTTCATAAAGTGGATACTGGGTTTTTTAAAGATGTTTATTATTATTGTATCTTGTATTGCATTGTATTTTTTTAGCCACAGGGCATGCAGGCTACTAGTTCTGGGATCCAGCGCATGCACCCTGCTGTGGAAGCACAGAGTCTCATCCACTGGACCACCAGGGAAGTCCTTGGGATATTTTTTGCAACCCAGCAGAGTTATGCTTCCTAGAGGCAGAATTGGTGCTCTGGTGCTAAACACAAGTCAGAGAATAAAGAAAGAAGCTTTATGTAACAGGAAATTAGGCTAGTCCCGTGAGTAGCAATGGCTTCTGATGGGATAAAGACATAGAAAGCTTAAATTTTCAGAAAAACGTAAGTTAGAGAAAGCAACGTAACAAAGTGAAAATGGAAGAAATTATGAAGAGATATGAAATGTTTCATCTTTCGAAGGTTAGTTTCTGTTTTAATATAAAGATGTGCAAGTCATAATATTCTACAACGCAGATCCTCTGTCAGAAATTATCACGGACCTCTTAGACAGAGGTCTTCATGATTGCAATTTCTATCAATAATGAATATTTATTCATTATTAAATATTCAATAATGAATATTTCTAAGAATAATGCTTTGTTCATTCCTGCCTTTCTTCCTTTTGTGCATCACAGGCTTCCTATTATGTTTGAGATTTCTTTCCACTACTATGTGAAGTAGAATGCCTCTCAGCCTCAGCTGCAGTTACCAGTCTGAACCCCAGGACTATGGACCCTCTAGGAACCCACAGACCTGAGGAATTATATAGGTTCAGATCATCTGCTTTCAGGCAAGAATTCATCTCCCGGTATTGAATTTCGTGGACAGAGTTCTCTCCTCTTGAGGAAACTGACAAAAGAGGTCATAGGTTAGGAGTCAGAGGGGCATAATAAAACTTTCCCTCCCTATATGTGCTTTTTCCCAGCAGTGCAAACACACCCAATCATCACCTAAGCCCTTGTCCTTTCCATTCTATTCTACTGTCAAGCTTGACCCTTGTGATGCCACAAACACAAATGCAATAGCAATGAAACTAAACCAGCTATCCAATTGCCATCTTAATACAACCCAGTTCCTTCTCCCAAGGCAGCCAGCATTCTTCCATAATTCACTGGAGATTTGTCTAAAATCTTTATAAAACTTATCCTTTCCTGTTCACTCTCACTATAAAGTCTTTCTCATCTTTCATCTCAACTATTTCAAAATCCTATCTTTGTCAATAATGTGGTTCTCTTTCACCCCTCAGATGTCCAAACAGAACTTTCTAAGAGCCTGCCTGAGTACTCTGTCCACTATACCATACTTTACTGACTGTTAATCTTCTTACCGGCCAATACAGAACTTCACTACTTGTTTCTTCCCCTTTCTTCAGCCTCATCAGGAACTTCTGTCCTGGAACTCACCTTTTACTTACCCCCACCAAAACACCGAATGTGCCATCTTTTAAGCTTCTCTACACTTGTAAATATTTTTTTCTCTCCCTGAAATGCCTCACTAAGTTCTTTGCTCTATATCTTCAAAATTAGTCTCAAAATCTCCTAGAAGCCTCCGATACTCCCTTTTCAGCTAATTAATTTATTCTCTGGGCCTCCTTTGTTCTTTACTCATGTTACTATATAATAATACATTGCAATTTATTTGTTTACATATATCTCTCTTTGGCTAGACTGGAAATTACATAAAGATAAGAACATTGGATTATCCATGTCGGAATCATATTCAGAACCTAGCATGTTGCTTAACAGAACAGTAAATTTAGTAATAAGTATAGAGTAAGAGCAAATAAATGTTTGGGCAATAAAGGATTTATCCAGAACCACACAAGCATACTCATTCTAAACGATCAATTCTATAATGTCTCAATTAAAGATGTAGATAGACTATTTGCTGTTGTTTTTAGTTGCTAAGTCGTACCTGACTCTTTTGCAACTCCATGGACTACAGCCTACTAGGCTCCTCTGTCCACTGAAATTTCCAGGCAAGAATCCTGGAGTGGATTGCTGTTTCCTTCTCCAGGGGGTCTTCCTGACCCAGGGATTGAACCCTCCTCTCTTGCATTGGCAGGCGGATTCTTTACCACTGAGCCACCAGGGAAGCCCATAGTTACATTATAATAATCATCAATATGAGCAGTGCCCCTTTTCTTCTCTGAACTTGTTTCTTCTTTTGGGGAAACTGCTTAAATCTCTTCTAGGTTTCCTCTTTCTGGCCATTTGATACTTGAATCTAATTTTTTAATTGTTGTATTATTCCAAGAAACTTCCTATGCCATAGAAACATTAGAGACACGAAAATTTGGCTCAGACCTGCAAGCCGCTGTCTCTGTCTTCGCCTCTGAATCCACAAGAGGGCTGCGATGAGAAAAGCCAACAGAATGACCCCAAGGACTCCAAGTGCAACAGTGGAGGAGTGACCTGAGCACAGGGAAACATCACAAGAGGTAATAACATCTTAGCTAAATGACCTGGGCCCTCAGTTACTATCCCTTTTCTAGGTCAATACAGGATTGCTGAAGTGAATTTCAGCTTCTAGAGCTTCTGACCCAGAAAATCTTAATAAGAGGGATTCTAAATAATGCAGACAATCAGTCCCATGCTCAGAAACCCCTTGATATACCTGTGGCCTTTAGTGATCCTTTGCTCTCTGCAATTTCTGTAGGAGAAAAGAGGAGAGACTCAATTCTGGGAGTTACATAGCAAACAGTTATGTCTGTTTCCTGTCTGGGGATTTAGCTTCTCAACCAAATAAACTACTTCTTCCCACCCAAAACTAGAGACCCGTAGTTTTTCCTCCCTCTGCACAAGGATACACATAAGCTAAATGCTTTTCCTCAGTGAAAGTCGTTCAGGTGTGTCTGACTCTTTGCGACCCCAAGGACTGTAGACCGCCAGGCTCCTCTGTCCACGGAATTCTCCAGGCAGAAATACTGGAGTGGGTTGCCCTTCCCAACCCGGGGATCGAATCCAGGTGTCCTACATTGCAGGCGGATTCTTTACCGTCTGAAGACCAATGGATAACAACACGCACGATTCTCTCCCCACCAGGTCCCTGGGACGGTACTTCCGGTCCTTACACAATGCCCTTCCCCGCCCACCCTCTCCGAGCTGCAGGAGATTCCAGACCCCATGGGCTCACCTGAGCACTTCACAGAGGCATCCTCCTTGTGCCCGCAGTCACTGTGTCCCCAGTTTTTGGAAGGGCAATCCCACAGGGAGGACTCATTGCCCTTGCATTTCACTTCATTGAGCCATATGGGCCCGGTTCCCTGGCCGAACGCTGCCTCTTTTCCTGCCTCCAGAGCTAAGCCACATCCCAGCTGGCGACACACCACCTGGGCATCGTTAAGGTCCCAGGAGTCGTCACACACTGTGCCCCAGGAGCCTCCGTGCCAGACCTCCACGCGTCCAGAACAGTTAGTGGTTCCTTCCTCAAGCCTTATTTTATCTGAAAAATCAGAGACACCGTGATCATTTCTGAGAAGATAAAAGCTCCTAGGAGGTCATGGGAGAAAAGAAAAATTTGAAACTCTTTTTTAAAAATCTGTTTTAAAACTTTGCTTATTGAATGTGCATTTGGAATTTTACAACATTCATCTTTCATGGAAGTGCATGTCCTTCCAACAAACTGGGTGTATTAAATATTTCATCCTGGGCATTAGAACGTTAGTGTGACTTAGTAAATGTCAATGAGATAAAGTTAGCATCGTAAGTGTATTAGGTTGGTCAAAAATTTTGTTCCATAATTATAGACAAATGAACTCTTTGGTCAACTCAGTATAAATCCTCTCAAACTACTAGATAAATAGAAATCTTCTTCCAGTTTAAGAAGGTGTAGAACAGGGAAATAATTCAGGGTTGATCTTTCTGACTGCTTCTCTCCTTACATTGAGTGTAGCAAGATATTATTTGAAAGAAAAATGGAGCAACTCAATAGTCAAATACTGAATTATATATTCTCTGATCCTAATTTGTTCACAGAGAAAACACAACTGAATAAAACTTTTGAGAAGGCCATCAGAGTATGATTGTCTTTGAGAAAATAGTCACTGATCCTGAGTATCCAAAGGCCAAATTAAATAAAACCATTTACATCATCCAGGTAGAATAAGGGTTAACCAAACCTTACTCATTCTCGCTGAGTTAGATCAGGAGATGAGAGTGGAGCAACAGAATGAGATTGTCATACAGGCCCACGGATACTCACCAGCGCATGTGATCCAGGTCTCCTCTGAGGGGCTAGCCAGTCTCCTCTTCCACGGAGATGACGGGCACTGCCATAAGGTTTCAGGTCCCTTAGGACACCGGACGTTGTCCACCCACATGTGCCTTTTCTCCAGCTCATCTGAAGGCGCTGGGCTGATACTCCCTTTGTCCGCACAGCCCAGCTGCCTGCATACCACCCCCACTGTGGTCGCAGACATGTCACTCTTGCCCACGCTGCCCCAAGCTCCGTTGTAAAACACTTCCAGGCGCCCTGCACAGGTGTCGCTGCTGGTGTCACTGATGAGTCTGAGAGACATGAACTCTGGAGTGAAATAAATAGTTAGCAGTTTTGCTTCTTTCCTGAAGATTCAGAGGACTCTTCATTTACTTTGATGTGTGCGTGTTTTTAAAAATAGGTCAGCGTGCTTCCTTGGTGGCTCAGACAGTAAAGAATCTGCCTGTAGTGCAGGAGACTGGGGTTCAATCCCTGAGTTGGGAAGATCCCCTAGAGAAGGCAATGGCTATCTTTTGCCTGCAAATTCCATGGACAGAGGAGCCTGGCTGGGTATAGTCCATGGGCAAAGAGGTGGGCATTACTGAGCAAGTAGCACTAACATGTCTAACAGGATATGCCATTATTAGAAATTCCTTGGTAACTTCATGATGATTTGGCAGATTTTCTTAAAATATTTGTTCTATAAATACTTTCTGGGTTTTTTTTTGGTCTTGGATTTTATAATTAGGGACCTCTGCTTCCCTTGTAGCTCAGATGATAAAGCGTCTACCTACATTGCAGGAGACCTGGGTTCGATCCCTGGATCAGGAAGATCCACTGGAGAAGGAAATGGCAACCCACTCCAGTACTCTTGCCTGGAAAATTCCATGGACGGAGGAGCCCGGTAGGCTACAGTTCATGGGGTCGCAAATAGTCGGACACGACTGAGCGACTTCAATTCACTTCACTTCAAAATGCCAACAGTGACTCTAAGTTGACATCTAAATCTCAATTAAAAGCTTACTCAGAGCCTTTTATGAATTACAAAGTTTGGGGGTTTCTCTCTAAATTACCATAATTTTGACTTTGTAACCCTGTTCTGTTCAATTTTGGACAATTGTCCTTGACAGTTAAAATTTAGTGAGATACTCAGACACAAAAACCAATGTTTTGTATACATTACCTTAAAATACAATAGTTCCCTTTCTGACACTTTGAAAAGTGAAAGTCGCCCAGTTGTGTCCGACTCTGTGTGACCCTAGAGACTATACAGACCAGAATACTGAGGTGGGTAGCCTATCCCTTCTCCAGGGGATCTTTCCGACCCAGGAATCAAACCAGGGTCTCCTGCACTGCAAATGGATTCTTTACCAGCTGAGATAGTTTTGTTTTGTATGTCCTCTACCAGATTTATGTTATTAAATGTGAGAGCAAAATCACATCTGGCATATAGAATTTTTCACTTTGCTAAGTCATAGCACCATTTTTTCCCCCAATACATTACAATTGAGTACATTTTTCTAGTTCACAATGCTTTCTAATATTTTATCGTGTATACAAAACAAGAGCAGTGTCTCATTGTGATTGTCATGAAAAATTACTTGGGGGCATGGTGGTCTTTTTATCTGTAGAATGTGTTACCAAATGTATTTCTTTTTCTCCTTTAAAAAAAAAGTTTTATTTATTTTTGGCTATCCTGAGTCTTTATTGCTGCACATGGGCTTCATGTAGTTGCAATCAGCTGGGGCTACTTTCTAGTTGCAGTGTGTGAGCTTCTAATTTTGGTGGCTTCTCTTTCTGAGGGGCATGGGCTCTAGAGGGTGGGCTCGGTAGTTGTGGTACATGGGCTTAGTTGCCCTGCAGATGTGGAATCTTCCCAGACCAGAGATCAAACCCGTGTCTCCTGTACTGGCAGGCATATTTTCAACCACTGGACCACCAGGGAAGTCCTCTTCTTATCCTTTTTAATCTACTTCATTAATACAGTGATCATCATGTGGTACACTGAATTCTTAGCCAACATCCAGCACCCTATATGTTTATAAAAAAATTTCTCATTATCAGTTTTACTGTCATTTTCATGACATGCAACCTCACTTCTGAACTTTCCTCTTTCTGATATCATACTACATACTACTTTGCACATGTGTGTCTGTGTGCTTGGTTACTTGGTCATGTTTGACTCTTTGCCACTCACGGACTGTAGGCCACCAGCCTCCTCTGTCCATGAGATTCTTCAGGCAAGAATATTGGAGTCGGCAGACATTCCTTTCTCCAGGGGAACTTCCCCACCCAGGGATCAAACCCAGGTCTCCTGCATCTTTACTCACTGAGCCACCAGCGTAGCCCACCTTGCACATGAGGTAGTACTAATGCATCAGATCCACACTTCTGGCAGCCTGAATCTCACAAGTGTCCCCTCTGAACCTGTAGTTCAAGGAGTTTACTCACATTAATATCCTCCCTACCCACCACTCCACCTTAGCCATTTCTTCCATCACTGTAACCAGTTGTAATTTTGCAGAACTCACCTGAGCAGATAACTCCTGCATCCTCTTTATGCCTGCAGTTCTGCCGCCCCCAACCATGAGAACGGCACTGAGAAATGCGAGATTCCTTTCCATTACAGTTCACCTCATCCAGCCAGATGGGACCTGATCCTTCCCCAAAATGAGCAGAACCCGTGGCATTAATGGCCACACCGCAGCCCAGCTGCCTGCACACCACGTGGGCATCATCCAGGTCCCAGCTGTCATCACAGATGGTGCCCCAGAAGCCCTCATGATAGACCTCTATTCTCCCGGCACAACGTCCACCTCCATTTACCAGGCGGAGCTGTCCACTCCCTGAAAGAGCAAATGAAACAGTGATAAATGCATTTCTGAGGATTTGGAGATCATTTTCATAGATCAGTCACCGATTCTCACCTATGCAAGGAACACCATTTTCTTCCAAAACAACAGAGCTTTTCGGATCCAAAGATGTTGAATTGCATGGATATAGTGTCTGACTCCGGTTTCCTGCAAGCACCAAACATTATCCATCACAAGAGATACAAAAGGATGGAATGAAGAGAGGAGGTCAGTTGGTGTGCTAGATGGATGAACTCAGGACAAACATAGCTTTAGAGAAAGATGTCTGGGTCAACCAGGCTAAGAATGAATCAGATCCTCTGAGAAAGCACATGTGTGCCTGTGCTAAGTTACTTTAGTCATGACTGACTCTCTGCAACCCCATGGGCTGTGCCCACTAGGCTCCTCATCCATGGGATTCTCCAGGCAAGAACAGTGGAGTGGATTGCCATGCCTTCCTACAGGGAATCTTCCTGACCCAGGGAAAACCTGTGTCTCTTATGTCTCCTGCATTGGAAGCTGGATTCTTCACCACTTGCACCACCTGGGAAGCCTGAGAAGTTACATGATAAGTCCTAAATGGTCTTCCCTGATGGCTCAGATAGTAATGAATCTACCTGCAAGGCAGGAGACCTGGCTTCAATCCTTGGGTCAGGAAGATCCTCTGGAGAAGGGAATGGCTACCCACTCCAGTGTTCTTGTCTGGAGATTCTCATGGACAAAGGAGCCTGGTGGGCACAGTCCATGGAGTTGCAGAGTCAGACATGACTGAACGACTGACCCACACACATAAGCTCTATTAACTATGAGGTCCATGAAAATCAAGTTTACTTTCCCACTAAAAAGACAAATGAACTTAATATTCTAGTACACTTCTCATAATCTCTCAAAGTAGATCATTTCCTTTTACTCCCATTCTTTACTATAGGTACACCTGCTCCTTTTTGGAAGTATAGTTGATTAACAGTGTTGTTAATTCCTGTTAATTCAGCAAAGTGATTTGGTTACACATATATACATACATTATATATATATATATATATATATATATATTCTTTTTTTAATACTCTTTTCCATCATGGTTTATCATAGGATATTTTTTATTGGAGTACAATTGTTTTTTAATATGTTAGTTGTTAGTTTCTGCTGTACAATAACATGAATCAGCTGTAAGTATACATTTATCCCCTCCCTCGTGAGTCTCCCTCCCACAACTCCCATCCCACCCCTCTAGGTCATCACAGAGCAACGAACTGAGCTCTCTGTGTTAACCAGTATCTTCCCACTAGCTATCTCTTTTACACATGGTAGTGTATATACATCAGTGCTGCTTTCTCAGTTCATCCCACTCTCTCCTTCCCCCCCTATACCCACTCTTAAGGCACACCACCATGGGAGAGGCTCCTCATTGGCTGCCCTTTATTCTCTTACCTGAGCAGATTACAGAGGCCACTTGCCCTTCAGGACACAGTGATGCACCCAGAGCAGTTACAGGACAATCACCTATGTGCTGTTCTGTCCCAGTACAGTGGAACATGTGTCTCCAGGGCTGTCCACTTCCCTTCCCGAAAGGTGCTCTTCCTGGGATAGAAGTAGCAACTCCACATTTAAGCTGCTGGCACAAAACGTGAGCATCTTCCATGTCCCAGTGAGAGTTGCAGAGAGATCCCCAGGTCCCAAGAATCTTGACCTCCACTCTTCCTTCACACGGGGTATTACCACCCACCAAGCGAACTTCTGTGTATCCTGGAAGGAGACAGGGCTTTAACAAGATGTCTGTGACTACCTTACCCTACCCTCTTCACAATATGGGGAAAAAATGAACATGTTGTCTGGGTCTCACTTGAGCAGACTACTCCAATGTCCCTGCTGTGGCTACACGTCCCATCTGGGCGGGGTGCAATGGGGCAGAGTGAAAGATGGGATTCGTTGCCCTCACACTGGAATTCTTCAGCCCAGATCTGTCCGTTTCCTTCTCCAAAGTGAGCTCCACCCAAGATGGAAACAACGGTGCCGCATTTTAATTCCCTGCACAGCACGTTGGCCGATTCCAGAGAGAAGTCAGAATCACAGATGGTGCCCCAAGTGTCGCCATGTTTCACTTCAACACGACCGGAGCAGGGAATGTCCCCTCCGACTAGTCTGGGTTCCCTGTGGGCTGAAAAAAAATATTTTGGTGAGAGAGAACATGATTCCAAGATCTTCCCTCCTGATGGGAGTGAGGCAGGGAGTCAAAAGTGAGAAAGGGAAGCCATTCATTCCTCTTGGATTGTCTGCCTGGAGTTGGGCTTAACAATTTCCAGACCTCACCATCCTTCACCGGACTACCCTGTCAGATAATTCCGGAACTTTGCCTCCTAGAACCCATAATTTCTGGAGCATGATTACTCTATCCTTTCAGTATCTCTCCTGTATTATCCATCACATTGGAGCCCACAGATAATGTGTGTTCATTCTCTCTACAGTTTAGCACTATATGCACCCACTGCAATCTGGAGTCTGCCCCAACCGTTTCAAGTGATTTTTGGTAAAGACTATTAATATATCTACTTCCTATTTCCAAAATGAAAAACAGACCTCTTCTTTGATATCTGTCACACTTGATACATGAGATACTCTTTTCCCCCTGTTTTCTCCTCCTTTCTGTCTGACGGTACTTTATCAGAACCTGTCACCTGTTCCCCAATCAAAGTTCTGTCCCCAGCTTTCTCATCTCCTCAGTGGACATTTTCTCTCAGCTGCCAGTAAATATGTTCTCGTCTATAATTTCTCTTTAAATTTATACTCATAAGCAGATCTATTTGGACATCTGGAAGTTAAGGTGTTCCAAATTGAATGAATTATGCTCTGACAAGGCCACCATAGTCTTTATTCAATTAATGGTATCCAGGACCAAATTAGAATCACCTGAAATTGAACCCCTGTGTTTATCTCCTCATAAATAATGGTAATAATGATAACAATGAAGATTAAGATTAAGTATTATATATGTATATTTGTATGTGGCATTTTGGGCTTCCCTGGAGGCTCAGTGGTAAAGAAACTGCCTGGAGACCCAGCAGCAGACCCAGGTTCAATCCCTAGGTCGGGGAGGTTCCCTGGAAAAGGAAATGGCAAGCCATTCCAGTATTCTGCCTAGGAAATCCCATGGATAGAGGAGTCTAGCAGCTACAGTCCATGGGGTCATAAAGAGTTAGACACAACTTAGCAACTAAACGACAACAACAAATACAGCACCTTAGATTTATTTAGCAATCATTATTTCATCCTTATTATTGCCTTAGGGTATAATTATTACAGAGAAGGAAACTAAAATGCACAGAAGTGAAGTAATTTGCTAAGGTCACACAGCAGGTTAATGAAGGGACAGGGTTTGAAGCCAGGCAGTATACTATAGAGCCTTTACTCTCGACCCTCACAACACACTGTACACGTGGAAGTCATCTGTACCTGTTGACTGACTCTCCAGCATATTTTTCTCCATACTTACTGCCACTACTTTGATGTAATTTGTCACCATATATCATGTAGACTTTTGCAATAGCTTCCAAAGTGGTCTCTTTGCTTCTAAGTCCTCTTCCTAATAAATTTATGTCATGATGACAAATATTAAATTTCAAATATTTTCACATAATTTCTGTCTTCAAGAGAAGTCAATGTTTCTTTACTATGTATACAATAATTCATCTTTTCAACAAATATTATTAAGCACTTACAATGTTTTAAGCATTTGGATGGGTTAAAAAATCTATCACAGAGTTCAGTCTGTCAGTAAGGGTAGATAATTCTAATACTACTACTAATAATCATAACCATAGTAGCTAACCTACATTGATCACTTGCTGTGCAATTCCCATGAAGGAGTAGATATTATTAGCACCATTTTTTTTTTTTTTTGAGGAAACTGTAGCAGAAAACTTTGGCAGCTTCCCCAATAGCGCTCATCTATTCAAATTATGGAGACATAATAAGCATTATTTTAGCACCCTCGAAAAAACTCTATGGTGTCACTTTAAAAGCCTTAACATCTATTACTCTGCCAATCATACTTATTACCCCAGCCTAAAGATGCTTTTTCAAACTTCTATGTCTCTGCAGACATGTTTTGCTCTACTTATATTTCCCAAAGTTATGTTTGGGGGACAAAGTTACTTCTTTTCAAGGATGCTCAGTTTTTCACTGATTTCTCTCTCCTTCAAGAACACATAATTTAGTAGAAGATATACATGTTCAATAATGAGTCCAAACCTAGATACATGTTTTAGATATAAAACTAAGGAAGGAGTTATCAGTTCTATTTTGGCCTTCGTAAGAAAAACTATAAAGAGTACCATAAATCTGAACTGAGTTTTGAAAAAAAGATGAGAAGTTTGCCAAGTAAATGATATGTAATATGGCATTCAAAGAATACAATCATGAGACAGGATGATCTAATTGAAGGATTGTGAATAATTTAGTATGGCTGGATTTTAAAAGGTAAAGAAAAGACACACCAGCTATAAAGCTGAAGAAATGGAGCTCAGGTTTTAGGGGCATGCTTCACTAGGTTGAGAGGCAATCATCAAGATAAGTAAGAGCTTCTTCCAACGTTTGCTGTTCAGTCGCTAACTCTTAAGAACTCTTAGCAACCCTTAAGAGTGGCTAACTCTTAAGAACTCTTAGCAACTCAGAGGTAATTCAAGTTATGCAGAAGATACAAAGTATTTCCTTTAATTCATCTTAAAAGAGAGGAAAGAAAGAAGAGGCATATGGAATTGGGGTTCCTAAAAGGCATAAGTCTTTTAGAGATGCCTGCTGTCAAATATGACTAATTCTATTTTTTAATATCACTAATTCTTAAGATCTCTTGACATTACTATCAGCATGACACAGATAAACCATCAGCCGTTGCCAATTTCCTAAAATGTTCCAGATCTGAGGATATTCTCTATTATAGCAGTACAAAATAACTCAACTGTGCAAAAACTTCACCACTTATCCATTCAATATGTTTGAAGCAAGTTCAATCCAAATTTGAGTTGAATAACACATTGCTTTCTAAACAGAGCTAAGACTTTACAGCAAATAATGCCTCTACAACACAGTGACTGGAGTTGAATTTAATCTTGTTGAATCATTAGTTGAGCATGAAATTACTCTAAGATATCTTTAACTCTTATTCATATGATCCTATTACACTTTTGAACAGATCTAAATCTTTGAATAAAAGCAGTTTCTTAGATTTTTTCTTTTAACCTCTTGCTCTGTCTAGACTGATCTCGAGCAAATAAAACACAACCAGTGAAAAACAACTTCCCCCTCAAAAAAGGAAAACAAATAGATATCCTCTTATTTCCTTTGTCCTAAAATATTTGAGTCCAAGACAAAAGAGAAATCCTTCTTCCAGAAATGACTTGGAGACTCCCTCCTCAGCTTTATTTCATAAGTCTGCTAGTAACACATTAGTCTATACCACAGAATGGCTTCCTTATACCATTTAGTCTGAGTACATGATTAGAATATTGATAATTTACTCCTTTAAGGAATTTTTTTCCCTGTTAAGCCTATGACTGCATTTTTTAAAGTTTATTTTTTAACTGGAGTATAATTGCTTTACAATGTTGTGTTAGTTTCTGCTATATACAACATGAATCAACTATAAATATATATATATACATATATATATACTTATATCCCCTCCCTCTTGTACCTTTCTCCCACCCCACCCCCCATCCCACCTCTCCAGGTCAACACAGAGCACTGAGCTGAGCTCCCTGAACTATACAGCAGCTTCCCACTAGCTATCTATTTTTCACATGGTAGTGTATACATGTTAATGCTACTCTCTCAATTCATCCCACCCTCTCCCCTGTGTCCACAAGTCCATTCTTCACATCTGTGCTATGACTGCATTTTAACATAAAAGCCATTAACTGAATTTTTGTGCCTGGATTTAACCCTTTTAACCAATAAATTAAACTTTCCCTGACACCAGTAACTGAATCTATATTTATTTCTTTCTGAAGAAATGAAGAACAAATATAAGAAGTAATTAAAGGTATTTCTTTTTGTTTGGTAATACATACAATACAGTTTAAAGAAGCACTAACGCATTTTCATCATTTGTTCCTTTCCAAACTCTGAAAAAGTATAGCTCATTCTAATCTCAAAATTATCGTTCAGATTTTAGTAAAATAAAACAAAATTCAAATGAACCATTTATTACATTCAGAAGTCCTCTACAGCACCTATACAGTCTTCACAAACAAAATATCTGGGATTCAAACCAATTTTGTGCCCAAAACTCTTAGACTTCTTTGTAGCTAGCTTGTCTAAACTATAAGTCAGGAGTAAATGACTTTGCCTTTCTAGTCTTCCTGCTTTACTGAATTTTTCTGGCCCCTATCAACCACAATGCCTTATGCTTTATAAAAGTCTAAGAATTTAAACAGACTATGGAATTTGTAGTTTGAACTTGACAGAGAGATGGTATTTCCATAATTTCTTTCCTGAACATCTTCTGAAAGAATCAAGTAAATCAAGAAATAAAATTACAAACTCTATTTCTAGAAAAACAAGGGCAGAGCTAAAGTCTTGGCCCCAAAATTAGTAGAAGGGTTTCCAAATGCTGCAAAAATATAACAAGAGAGTTTATAAAAGAAAGCAAAGTGCCCATATGGCAGATAGCAAACAAAAATATGATTCTGTAAAGGGAGAGAAACCATGCTAAGTTTCAAATTTATGCTATTTGGGATTTTTATTATATACAGCTAAATAGAATCCTGGGCTTCCCTGTTGGCTCAGACAGTAAAGAATCTGCCTGCAATGCAGGAGACCTACATTCGATTCCTGGATCAGGAAGATCCAATGGAGAAGGAAATGGTAACCCACTCCAATATTCTTGCCTGGGAAAGCCCAGGGACAGAGGAGCTTGGCAAGCTACAGTCCATTGAGTCGCAAGAGTCAGACACGACCTAGCAACTAAACCACCATTAGAATCCTATATAACTCAGAATAGGTTATCACAAATAAGGTACTCTAGTAATAAAACCTAAATTTTGGATGTGGCTGGATGAAATTCATGGATATAATATGCTAATGATGTAGATATTATAGGCTGGAAAGCTAATAACTATTGTTATCCGTGGTAAAGTATCTGGACAAATGTCACACTGAAAAGAAAATTATATGCTCACTAAAAATGAAAAATGGATAACATATTGGGGAAAGTGTAAAAAAGGGAAAGTATATAAAAAAAGAAAAAAAATCAGAGGGTTGGCATGGCATGAATCCTCCTTGCCACTTTTAACATTTAAGAGAGAGATGAGCTCAGACTAGAAGCCAGTAAACTACAAGAAGAAATGGAAGGAAAAATACTAATTTTGTGAGGGATACATTCTCTGCCTGCACCTACTGCGTGCATACTGTCACATCAGTTGTGTCTGACTCCATAACCCCATGGACCATAACCCTCCAGGCTCCTCTGTCCATGGGATTCTCCAGGCAAGAATACTGTAGACAGTTGCCAAGCACTCCTCCAGAGGATCTCCTGGACCCAGGGATAGAACCTGAGTTTCCTGCATCTCCTGCATTACAAGCTGATTATTTACTGCTGAGTCACCAGGAAAGCTGCCTGCAGCTATTAGATATAGCTAATTTAGAGTCCTATAATTTGAAACTTACAGAATTGGAAAAAAAAAAAAAAAAAAAAAAAAAAAACCTTAAGTATCCTGTGCCCTAAATTAAGGTGGTGATACAACTTCAGATTTAGCAGAAAATAAGATTTACGTTCTGCATATAAAGACAATGAGCCTACCAGCAAAGAGAGGATTTAGGTCTCACCTTCCCTCTCAAACCCATGGTTTCAAATGACCTTAGGGCAGTAGCTAATAAACTGAGAGGAAGCGTCTGATCACAGGATAGATCAAAATATGTAATTTATTCTTTGATGGTGGTTACTTTCACATGACATTGGGTTAAAGCAAATAGGCTAGAAATCTACTAAGTTTGAAGGGAATATTTTGCTGAATTTGAGGGTGACTGATAGCAGTTAATGAATACTTAACCCTAAAGCAACCCAAGGGTCCCTTAAATCAGCATCAGCATGTAGCAGGTTGTGAAAGGTGTGCAGCCTCTGGATGGATATACTCTCGAAACTGAACACAGAAGTGATGATGAGAACAACGCACTAGAAAGTACTGCTCTGAGAAGAGCACCTGGGCACATAGAGCACAGAGAGCAGTGTCTCAGAGGGCAGAACCTGGTCCATCAGATGGGCTCACCAACACACTCCCTCACCTGCAGGGCAACTCATCATTCTTCTCCAGTTGTTGTTTAGTCGTTAAATCATGTCCGATTCCTTGCAACCCCATGGACTGTAGCCATCAGGCTCCTCTGTCCATGAGATTTCCCTGGCAAGAATAGCAGAGTGGGTTGCCATTTCCTTCTCCAGGGGATCATCCCAACCCAGGGATTGAACCTCTGTGTCCTGCATTGGTAGGCAGATTCTTTACCTACCACTGAGCCACCAGGAAAGGCCTCTTGTCCAGTAGGATATGATAATTACTTTGGAAGAACAGCTCTAGGTGTTTCTTGGTGAACACCTTGTTGTTAAAAAGGCATCACTTATCAACAAGTGATTAACATAAAATGCTAGGGATTGTCCACAAGATTAACCAATCACAGACCACTTTTGAGTTTTTTAAAGAGCTTGCACGAAATACACAAAAATGTTCAGAGGGCACAGCCAAGATGAATGAGGAGGAAGATCCTGAGTCATCTCTTCATGTGAGCACACCAAAGTAACAACTGCTTATGAGAAAGACCAAAATCTAGCAGAGAAGATCTTCTACAACTAAAAATATAAAGAAAGAACCACAAGACAAGCAGGAGGGGCAGGGCACAGTATAGTCAAGACCCATAGACCCAGGTACACGACCACCAAATAAGAAGATAATTGCAGTTGCAGAGGTTCTCCCCAAGGATCAAGGAATTCCCCACCCAGTGGTCCTGCACCAGGAAGATAAGCTCCCAGGGCATTTGACTTTGAAAGCCAGCAGGGCTTACTTTTGAGACAGCCTGAGGGCTGTGGGAAATAGAGACTCCACTCTTAAAGGACACACACAAAATCCCACCCACTCTGGGACCCAGGGTAGAAGCAGTCAATTTGAAACAAGCCTGGGCCAGACCCACGTGCTGATCTTGGAAAGCCTTCTGGAGAGGTGGGATGTGATGGAACTCACCCTGGGGACCCAGATACTGGCAGCAGCCATTTTGGGGAGCTCCTTCTACCACAAGGACACTGGTGTTAGAAAAAGTCATTTTGGAATCCTCCCTTTAGCTTATTAGCACCAAGACCCAGACCCAGTCACCAGCCTGTCAGTATGAGAAGTGGGACACCTGAGGCCAAGAAACTAAACAGGCAGGGATGCACACCCCCTCTGCTGTCCCCTATCAGCTGCCTTGAGACTCCTTGAGCCCACAGACACCCTGGGACATGACCCTGCCCACTAGAGGGCCAGGACTCAGCCCCACATACCAGGAAACTGGTACTAGCACAGGGACCCCCCGGGACCTGCAGCCAGAGCCCCAGCTTCACCCCCTCCCCATACCCCAGTGAGCTGACACGAGCCTAGGGACACCCTGGGCATTGGCCCTGCCCACCAGCTGACCAATTTAAGCTCCAGGACCCTGGGCTCTGCAGCCAGAGATCCCAGGATCCAGCTCTACCCAGCAGAGGGCTAGGGCTAGCCCTGGGACAAGCCTTATCCCCCAGAGATCCTAGTCCCAGGACCAATGCAACTCTACAACCAGCATTCCTGGGCCCTGCCCTGTCCACCAGCAGACCAACACCAGCTCTGGGGTTCCTGGGCCCTACAGCAGGGGACCCCAGGATATGGACTGGCACTAGCCCCAGGATATGGCTTCATGCACTAGTAGGTGAACACCAACCCTAAGATCCCTTGGGCATTGGCCCTACCAACAAACAGATGGACACCAACTCGGAGACATGTTGGACCTCTCTGCCAGCTGCCCCAGGAACCAACTCTGCTCACCAGCAGGCTTTCACTAGATCTGGGGAAACTGACTCCCCCACACTCACTGTAGAACCTGGTTCAAACCACAAGTAGAACAGCACTAACTCTGAGACACCCCTGGTCTCTGCAACCAGCTACCCGATGACCCAGTCCCACAAAGCAGTGACTGGCAGCTTTTGCACAAGGCAGGGTCTAGCAAACAACCAGACTAGGGACCAGTCATACCTACCAGACCACTGACAGTAGTCAGCCAACCACAATAGAAGAACTTGTGCTGTCAGCGTATGGGGCAAACTAGAGCATATAGCTATGGTAACCAGAGGGGAGTATGCTGCTGGGAGCATAGAACATTTCCCATAGAAGGCAATTTCTCCAAAGTTGGGAAATGTCACCAACCTACCAGCTACATAGAACTGAAAACAGCTAATCAGGCAAAATGAGGCAACAGAGGAACATGTTCCAAACAAGGAACAAAACAAAACCCCAGAATAAGAACTAGTGAAGTGCAGATAGGCAATCTCAGTTCAATTCAGCTTAGCCACTCAGTCATGTCTGACACTTTGCAAGCCCATAGACTGCAACACATCAAGTTTCCCTGTCCATCACCAACTCCTGGAGCTTGCTCAAACTCATGTCCATTCAGTTGGTGATGCCATCCAACCAGCTCATCTTCTGTCATCCTCTTCTCCTCCTGCCTTCAATCTTTCCCAGCATCAGGGTCTTTTCAAATGAGTCAGTTCTTTGCATCAGGTGGCCAAAATATTGGAGTTTCAGCTTCAGCATCAGTCCTTCCAATGAATATTTAGGACTGATTTGCTTTAGGATGAACTGGTTGGATCTCCTTGCAGTCCAAGGGACTCTCAAGAGTCTTCTCCCAACACCACAGTTGAAAAGCATCAATTCTTCAGTGCTCAGCTTTCTTTATAGTCCAACTCTCACATCCATACACGACTGCTGGAAAAACCATAGCCTTGACTAGACGGACCTTTGTTGGCAAAGTAATGTCTCTGCTTTTTAATATGCTGTCTAGTTTGGTCATAACTTTTCTTCCAAGGAGCAAGTGTCTTTTAATTTCATGGCTGCAGTCACCATCTGCAATGATTTTGGAGCCCAAGAAATGAAAGTCTCTCACATTTTCCATTGTTTCTCCATCTATTTGCCATGAAGTGATGGGACCAAAGGTCATGATCTTGGTTTTTTGAATGTTGAGTTTTAAGCCAGCCTTTTCAGTCTCCTCTTTCATCAAAAGGTTCTTTAGTTTCTCTTCACTTTCTGCCATAAGGGTGGCATCATCTGCATATCTGAGGTTATTGATATTTCTCCCAGCAATCTTGATTCCAGCTTGTGCTTCATCCAGCCCAACATTTTGCATAATGTACTCTGCATATAAGTTAAATAAGCAGGGTAACAATGTACAGCCTTGATGTACTCCTTTCCCTATTCGGAACCAGTCTGTTGTTCCATGTCCAGCTCTAACTGTTGCTTCTCAACCTGCATACAGATTTCTCAGGAGGCAGGTAAGATGGCCTAGTAATCCCATCTCTTGAAGAATTTTCCACTGTTTGTTGTGATCCACACAGTCAAAGGCTTTGGCATAATCAATAAGGCAGAAGTAGATATTTTTCTGGAATTCTCTTGCTTTTTCTATGATCCAACAGATGTTGGCAATTTGATCTCTGGTTCCTCTACCTTTTTTAAATCAGCTTGAACATCTGCAAGTTTGTGGTTCATATACTGTTAAAGCCTGGCTTGGAGAATTTTGAGCATTGCTTTGCTAGTGTGTGAGATGAGTGCAATTGTGTGGTAGTTTGAACATTCCTTAGCATTGCCCTTCTTTGGAATTGGAATGAAAACTGAACTTTTTCCAGTCCTGTGGCCCCTGTTGAGTTTTCCAAATTTGCTGGAATATTGAGTGCACCACTTTCACAGCCTCATCTTTTAGGATTTGAAAGAGCTCAACTGGAATTCTATCACCTTCACTAGCTTTGTTTGTAGTGGTGCTTCCTAAGGCCCAGTTGACTTCACTTTCCAGGATGTTTGGCTCTAGGTGAGCGATCACACCATCAGGGTTAACTGGATCATGAAGATCTTTTTTGTATAGTTTTTCTGTGTATTCTTGCCACCTCTTTTTAATATCTTCTGCTTCTGTTAGGTCTATACCATTTCTGTCTTTATTGTGCCCATCTTTGAAAGAAATATTCCATTGGTATCTCTAGTTTTCTTGAAGAGATTTCTAGTCTTTCCCAGTCTATTGTTTATATAGATTTTATAATATCTTTATAGATTGTGTATATAGGCTATTTACCTGATATCATATGCAATAGTGAAAAAGCTGAATGCATTTTCTCTAAGATCAGGAACAAGGCAAGGATGCCCACTCTTGCCATTTTTATTTGACATAGTATCTAAAGTTCTGTCCACAGCAATTTAGACAAGGGGAAGAAATAGAAGGAATCCAAACTGAAAAGGAAGAAGTAATGCTGTCACTCTTTGCAGTCGAGATGACACTGTGCATAGAAAATCCTAAAGTCACTACCAAAAAGTTACTAGAGTTTGTCAGTGAATTTGGTAAAGTTGCAGGATACAGAATGAATATACAGAAATCTGTTGCCTTTCTATACACTAACAATGAGCTATCAGAAAGAGAAATTAAGGAAACAGTTCCATTTATCATCACATCAAAAGGGCTTCCCAGGTGGCGCTAGTCAAAAAGAATCCACCTGCCAATGCAGGATACACAAGAGGCACAATTTTGATCTTGGATCAGGAAGATCCCCTAGAGTAGAGAATGGCAACCCACTACAGTATTCTTGCCTGGAAAATTCCATGGACATAGGGGCCTGGCAGGTTACAGTCCATGGGGCCACAAAGAATCAGACATGACTGAATAACTGAGCATGTACATACATACATACATACAAATGGAATAACATGCCTAGTAATAAACCTACCTAAGGAGGCAAGAGCCCTGTACTCTGAAAACTATGACACTGATGAAAGAAATTGAAGATGACTCAAATAGATGGAAAGATATACTTTGTTCTTAGACTGGAAGAATCAATTCAGTTCAATATGGTTAAAATGACCATACTCCCAAGGCAATCTACAGATTCAATGCAATCCCCATCAAATTACTGATGGCATTTTTTACAGAATTAAGCAATAAATTTTAAATTTGTATGGAAGCACAACAGATCCCAAATAGCCAAAACAAGCTTGAGAAAGAAGAATAGAGCTGGAAGAATTGGGCTGTCTAACTTCAGACTATACTACAAAGCAACAGTCATCAAAACAGCATGGAACTGAGACAAAAGCAGACACAGAGATTAATGGAAGAGGATAGAAAGCCTAGAAATAAACCCACACATTTATGGCCAACTAATCTATCACAAAGGAGACAAGAATATACAATGGAGAAAAGATAGTCTCTTAGATAAATAGTGCTGGGAAAACTGGGCAGTTCTATGTAAAAGAATGAAATTGGAATGCAACTTCTTTACAGGTTGATTGAAAGTCTTACCTGAGCAAGTAACTTTGGCTTCATCATAGTGTTCACAACTAAGCCCACCCCATTGCCAGTTCTTGCAGTCCCAGATGGAAGTTTCATTTCCATTGCAGTGGCTTAAAAACAGCAATGTGTTTGTTGCCTGAATTTTGGAATAAACTTGATAGGATGTTTTGAGTGCAGATCCACATCCCAGCTGCTTGCAAACCACATCAGCTTCTTTCAGTCCCCAGCCTCTGTCACACACTTTCCCTACCAGTTTCTGAATTTCCACCTCCACTGTCCCAGCACAGCGGCTACCTCCACCTTTGAGTCTCAGTTCGAGATCTGATCCATCTGCAAAAGAAACATAAACTTAGGCCATGGCTACATATGGAGGTTAGCTACTATAGGGTATTTTTTTCAATCTTGTTCCTTCTCAGATACTGAGACACTAGAAATTATGGCTTACCTACTTCCTGGCTTTTAGAAGAGCAGCACACTATCCAAAATTCTACAAACAATAAATGCTGGAGAGGGTGTGGAGAAAAGGGAACCCTCTTACACTGTTGGTGGGAATGCAAACTAGTACAGCCACTATGGAAAACAGTGTGGAGATTTCTTAAAAAACTGGAAATAGAACTGCCATATGACCCAGCAATACCACTTCTGGGTATACACACTGAGAAAACCAGATCTGAAAGAGACACGTACACCCCAATGTTCATTGCAGCACTGTTTATAATAGCCAGGACATGGAAGCAACTTAGATGCCCATCAGCATATGAATGAATAAGGAAGCTGTGGTACATATACACCATGGAATATTACTCAGCCATTAAAAAGAATTCATTTGAACCAGTTTTAATGAGATGGATGAAACTGGAGCCCATTATACAGAGTGAAGTAAGCCAGAAAGATAAAGAACATTACAGCATACTAACACATATATATGGAATTTAGAAAGATGGTAACGATAACCCTATATGCCAAACAGAAAAAGAGACACAGAAGTACAGAACAGACTTTTGAACTCTGTGGGAGAAGGGGAGGGTGGGATGTTTTGAAAGAACAGCATGTATATTATCTATGGTGAAACAGATCACCAGCCCAGGTGGGATGCATGAGACAAGTGCTCGGGCCTGGTGCCCTGGGAGGACCCAGCGGAGTCGGGTGGAGAGGGAGGTGGGAGGGGGGATCGGGATGGGGAATACGTGTAACTCTATGGCTGATTTGTGTCAATGTATGACAAAACCCACTGAAATGTTGTGAAGTAATTAGCCTCCAACTAATTTTAAAAAAAAATTAAAAAAAAAAAAAAAAGAAGAGCAGCACAGACCATGAATTTGGTTAGAAATGGGGCTATAGTTTCAAAACTTGTAGATTTATAATTTGAAGTGTGGTCCCTAATAGCAGTTGAAATAATTTTTATAAAACACAGACAACCCTCCAAACTAGTCGAAAAAAGAATGTGTTAAAGATTCCTCATACCTGAAAAGAATTCCCAGCAAGGAAATCATTAACTAGTTCTCTCTCTCTCACCTTTAACACCTATGCCTACTCCTAAAGAACACAGACCCTTCCTTCTCTGTTTTTCTTGTTTTAACTTACCAGAACAGGTCACACCAGCATCTTCATTATGATTGCAGTAATGCTTTCCCCATTCGTGATGTCTGCACTGCCAGATAGCAGATTCATGTCCTTGGCAGGAAACACTGTCAAGCCAAATGTTTCCAGTTCCCTCACTGGCATTGACTCTACCGATGGCAGTGACAGCAGTCGGACATCCCAATTGCTGACACGCTACAGCAGCATCATCGCTGTCCCAGCCGTCATCACACACTGTCCCCCATTCTCCTTTGAATCTCACTTCTAATCTTCCTGAACACTTGGTGACTCCATCCACCAGTCTCAGGCTCAAGTCAGCTCCCTCTGTAAGAGGGAAACAAAACCAGTCAGTGATAAAGAAACAGGCATGAGGATGCTCCAAACAGCTCTACCTGAGATGAGATAAGGAAAAGGGGTGGGGGGGAACATAAGCAGAGACAGAGAGTATAATGATATGTTCCCACTGAAAATCATTAGCGATGGAAGTAGGAGCAGATCAGGCAAGAACAGTGTTAGTGGGAACCTTGGGTACAGCACAGGAGCTCAAATCAGTGCTCTCTGATGACCTGGAGGGCTGGGATGAAGATGAGAGTGGGAGGGAGGCTGAAGAGGGAGGGGATATATATATATATACATACAGTTGATTCACTTTGTTGTGCAGCAGAAACTAGCACAAGATTGTAAAACAATTATACTCCAATTTAAAAACAAGAAGATAGGATTTTTTATGAATTAGGAGTTTAGGATTAGCAGATGCAAACCACTTTATATCAAATGGATAAGTAGCAAGGTCTTATTGTATAGCACAGAGAACTATATTCAGTATCCTATAATAAATCATAACAGAAAAGATGAATCAATTAAGAAAAAAGAAGACAGGACTTTTCACTGTGGAGAGCATGCGTTACAGGAAGAGTTTCTAACAGGAGGCCAAGGAACTGAAATTTATCTAGAGATCTGCTTGTTTAAACACCATAGATGTTTTTGTTGGAATTGCTTTTTTTTTCCCTTTTAAATATATACTTGCAGATGCCTAGGTGCTTATATATATATATATATATATTTGCTGCAATACTTAACACTCACTTATGGTTCTGATTGCATTACCTACCCAGACTATTTGGTTTGTATCACCATGCCTGACCCCTTTCTGACCATGTCCATAGTTTAAAAGTAATGCAAAAAAATAAAATAAAATAACATAAAAACAACACAAAGAGAGAAGGGACTTCATCACTACTCCTTTCACTTTCCCCCAATCAACACTCCTCAAAGACTAGCACTTGATTCTGAGTAATATCCTATAATAAATAAATTGGGTTGTTCCTCTGGCACTTTTAGTTTTTGTTGTTTTTTTTTGTTTGTTTTGTTTTTTGTCACAGTGCAATTTATTGTGATTCCCCAGCACGTATCAAACACACTGAGAAGAAACATGCTGATTGGAGACCTAAGCAAAGGAAACCGGAAGGTACATACTGTATTTTCTCTACCCCAAAGCCCTTTCACTTTCTTCAGCTAACAGAACCCATCTTTTCTGTAGGAATCCCATTCTTTGTGGTTCAGACTGTACATGATCACATTGTTCAACAAGAAAAAAGCCAACTTGGGAATTCCCTGGTAGTTCAGTGGTTAGGAATGTGAGCTTCCACTGCACGGGACCTAGGTTTTATCCTTGGTCAGAGAACTAAGATCCCCACAAGATACACAGTGTGGTTTAAAAAAAAAAAGAAAAAGAAAGAAATCCAAGAAATAAAAAAAGAGCCAGAACCTTGATGATATTGTTTAAGTGCTGAATCTAGTCATGGATGGAGCCAACTGTACCTCCTGGATTTCCCAGTTTTCTGAGTCAGTATTTCCTTATTTTAAAGCTAGTTTGAATTGAATTTTCTTCATTTGAAAAAAAAAAAACTGGTGAATACAAGAACATTTTTACCTTGGTTATTATTTCATAAATATCCCCTGGGGTTCAAGACTCACTAGGTCTTCAAACGAGGCATTCAATTGAAGAAAGGAGAGTGACATTTTTGTACACACAAAGCCATGTTCTAGATCTTAATCAAGATGGAACGTGAAAGTCCCTAGATAGACACAATTCCTGCTCACGGTGTAGTATTAGCGTAAATGAGGTTTTAATAGACAACCGGTTTTTTTAATCATTTGATTCTATGAATTTGAATTAATAGTTTGGGAAAAGGTGGGTCAATGTGGCTAAAGAGGAGGCTTTTATAGGTAGAGGATAATAATAGGGGTGACTTTCTTCTAAAACATCCAGAAAGTAACATTTGCTAGTTAACCTGGTTTCTTTTCCTTTCTTTTTTTTTTTTTTTTTTTTTTTTTGGAGGGGTGAGGGAGTAGACTATTCTCTGAATACTTTCTTCTATCCTGATAACTTGGATCTCAATTTCTTGGCTCATCCTTCCTCCCTAAACTATTTATCCTAATTTCAGTGAATGGTAAAAAAAAAAAAAAAAAAAAAAAATTCTTCACGGGCTTCCCCATGGCTCAGTGATAAAGAATTTTCAGGAGACTCAGGTTCCATCTCTGAGTTTGAAGATCCCCTGGAGATGGAAATGGCAACCCACTCCAGTATTCTTGCCTGAAGAATTCCATAGGCAGAGGAGACTGGTGGGCTACAGTCCATGGAGGTACAAAAGAGTCGGACACACACACACAAAAAAGTGTCGGACACAACAAAGTGACTGAACAATAACAACAACAACAACAACAACAAAAACCCCACAAGTATCAGAACTGCATCCTGAAATTGCTAATAATGAGGCAATAAAAGAAGACTTTCCTCATTGTAGTTTTCATTTGCATTTCTCTAATAATTAGTGATATTGAGCATCTTTTCATGTACTTCTTGGCCATCTGTATGTTGTACAGGAGAAAATAACACAGCATTGTAAAGCAACTATACTGCAATAAAAAAAATTTTTTTTAATAGTAAGAGAAAAAAAAGAAGCACACTTCATTATGTTTTTAAGAGTTCAAGCCTTTGAGACTTTTACCCCCATTTTTGTCCTCTCAGAGAGAACGGAACAAACCCAGAGCAGTCCTTACCTAAGCAAATCACTCCAGCATCTTCAGCGTGATCACAGTTGTGCTTTCCCCATCCTTCGTGTCTGCAGTTCCAGAGAGCTGACTCATTTCCATGGCATACCAGATCATCAAACCAGATTGGCCCAGATCCTTCTCCAAAATTAGCTGAGCCAGAGAAACTGATAGCACTTCCACATCCAAGCTGTTTACAAACCACAGAAGCGTGATCCAAATTGAAGTTATCATCACACACTGTTCCCCACTGGCCCTGGAATTTGATCTCTATTCTTCCTGAGCACCGGTTTCCTCCGTTCATCAGCCTCATCTCCAAATCAGATCCATCTAGAGAAGAGAAAAGGCCAGAATTCAGAAGTGATATTTATTCTGAAGTGATCTTAGAGAATAGTATTCCTCAGGTCTCTTGAGACTTGCTGCTCTCCTTAAAAACAATGCCCCGTTGTGGATGCTGCTCCAGTTGACATATTGAAAGATTTTAATCTTTGAAAAATAACAAATGATTTGGACTTTCATCTGTATCAACTGACCCCCCAAAAAAAACTCTTTCATGGATTAAAATTTACTTTGTGTTTTGTTTCCCTCTATTACTAAGACATAGTAAACTTGTCTATGTAGAAAGAAAGAAAATAGTAGAAGGAGAATATAAAGAAAAAAAAAAAAACAGTCTAGTATCAAAGTCTACCCTCTTTACTATTATGCAGGTGATCATAATAGAATTTCCAAGAAGCAGATGCTCTGAGAATTGAGCATTGATTACGGTGGAGAATCTCAGAAATATGGACTCTAAAACCTTAAAAATATGAACTTGGAAATCTCATGAAACTCATGAGTCCCTGACTACTCATCCCTTTCTATTATTATGCATCAGTTGAAGCTTTAGGTGTACAAAGTTCAAAAACTAAATTTGACTGACATCATCTTTACATAAAGGATCCTTATGCAAAGATATGAAAAACAACACAGGAGGTTAAAGCACTACACTGAGGTCTTAGCTTAAATAGTCAACACCATCAACAGCAATAATTATAGAAAGATCTTGGCAAGACTTATTATGATTTTTAACTTCACTGTAGACGCTTGATGTAGCTTTTACAATTATTATTTCTTATCTTTCCCTGCAAAATGATTAACAATGAAAGACAACAATAAAAGAAAGAAAAGGAAGGAAGAGGAGGAGAACAGAGAAAGAGAAGGAAGAAGAAAGAGAAATGAGTGTGAGCCATGAGGAAACTAATGCTAATTTTTAGCACCTATGACCTACCTGTCAGTGTACCAGTAGCTTTACATGTGTTATATTACTGACTACTCAGAAGCTGAAGTTTAGAAAGATTTACAACTTACTCAAAATAATAGCATTAAGGAGTAGTTGAGGAGTTTTCTAGAAACTAGTTACTCCCATGACACCACAGCGCCTGGGTCAAGATTGTTGTTGTTGTTCAGTCACTAGGTTGTGTCTGACTCTTTGTGACCCCATGGACTGTAGCCCGTTAGACTTCTCTGTCCATGGAATTTCCCAGGCAAGAATACTGTAGTGGGTTGCCATTTCTTTCTCCAGGGGAACTTCCCGAGGGATCAAATCCATGTCTCTTGCATTGGCAGGCAGCTTCTTTACCACTAAGCCACCAGAGAAGCCTGGATAGAGATTAATCCTTTCTGAGATCAGTCCTATGGAGGAGATGGTCTCTAACAGAAAAGCTGGGTGGTGAGAAGATTGCCTAAATTTCAATGACATGAGCAAAGATAAATTGGAAGCCCAGGAATCCGAACTGGGTCAGAAACATGACCTTGGGTTTTGTCTGCAGAAATGTCTGAGCTATCATAATAGCAAGTGAGATGAAACTTATGAAATATTTTATAAATTAAAACTACCATGTAAATGAAATGAATAGCATTTCACAGTGGAAAAAGCAATTCTACTTTGCAAAATATCCTTCCTCCAACAAAACAGATTAGTGCTAGGAGTATTTACTTCTTGACTTGGTAAATTGATTATCAGTTAATGGGCAAAAGGGTCATGTTTTATGAGCCAATATATGAAAGCAGCATTTTATGGGGAAAGGGAACAAGGAGTCAAGTTAGATATGATTTAGGAAATGGCAACCCACTCCCGTATTCTTTCCTAGAAAATTCCATGGACAGAGGAGCCTGGCAGGCTGCAGTCAATGGGGTCACAAAGAGTCAGACATGATTAAGCAACTGAGCACAGAATGTTACAGTAGGATTACTTAATATAAAATTGAAGCTAATCACTTCCTCATTGACTGTAGTATTCAGAATCTCTTTTGATTTTTCTTAATATGGGTCTTGTCATACATTTTCTGGTCTTTAACAATGAATTGGGTCCTTTTCATACCTGGATTATTTTATACCTAGATTACTTACAGAAAACTGGCCTTTTCATTTTTAACCCATCTATAAGATTTTTTTCCCACCAAGCATTCATGTCAAGGTTTGACTTACACAAGTCTTACCTGAGCAGGTGACTCCTACATCCTGTTGGTGAGTACAGTTATGCTTTCCCCACCCCTCATGTTTGCAGTCCCAGAGAGCTGATTCATTGCCTCGACAAGACACATGATCCATCCAAATGCGCCCAGTGCCTGCACTGGAATTGGTCCATCCTGTGGCTTTGATGACAGTTGGACATCCCAGCTGCTTACAAACCACGGAGACGGCAGCCAAGTCCCAGCCATTGTTACACACAGTTCCCCACTCTTCCTGGACTTTCACCTCCACTCTCCCAGAACACTTGGTTGTACCAGCCACCAGCCTCAGCTCCTTGTCTGTTCCCCCTGGAACAACAGGTAAAGGTAGCAATTGGTCAAGATCCCAAAGCAAGTAGAATGATTACTCCTTAGATTACTTATTTATTTTTCAAACCCAGCTTTGAGAAGCATTTCTGAACCTATCTATGGTACAGTAGGAGACTGTCATTTCATAGGAATTCAAAAGCAAACAGCAGTGTCACAGGCTTCAAAGGAAGCCATGACACAGAAACAGTAAATCTGGGTAATTCAATACTATATGGTGTCTTTATTTTATGGCTGAGATTCTTTATAACCTCAATGTATATAAACCTACGGATAGTATACTATTAAAATATTACAAAATTTTATAGGGATAAGCTATGTAAGTTTCTCCAGAATCCTAAGATCAGTGGAAAGAAGGCTAGTAGTGAAAACGAAAGACTGATTATTGGGAATTCAGTACCTATTTCACACACATATGCAAAAGGTCATGAATTCTTTTTTTAATTAATTTTTAAATTTTAATTGGAGGCTAATTACTTTACACTATTGTGGTCATTTTTGCTATACATCGATATGAATCAGCCACGGGTGTACATGTGTCCCCCATCCTGAAACCCCCTCCCACCTCCCTCCCCAACCCATCCCTCTGGGTTGTCCCCGAGCACCGAGTTTGAGTGCCCTGCTTCATGCATCTAACTTGCACTGGTCATCTATTTTACATACGGAAATACCATAAATTCTTAAAATGCTAGTTGAAATCTAACTGAACGTAGCTACCCAAATGGAAATTGAAATGGAGATATTTTCCTATTGTCTTCTACCATAAAAAAATCCCCTCTCCCTTACTCCTCCCAAGGGTCTTAACTACTGCCTTGTGATTATTTTAGCTAACATAGGAATCTGTGGTTCCTGATATATACCTGGCTTCCCTGAACACATTTTAAGATAAATTTTGGCATTTGAATTTTCAAAATGTTCCTAAAATTCCCTCATCCTACCAGTTCTGACATTTCTCCTCCTCTATATTGTTCCCTACCTTTTAGTTAGACATTACTTCAGATCTTTAAGGAATATGCATTTTTCCAGTAAGCATTTATTTAAAAAAAAAAAAAAACTATACTAACATTTTGGGCCAGCGGGGTCACATCATTAGGTACTCATTTTGTGCTTTTAATATCCTGATCCTTCAAAACACCATGAAGCTTGCTTTTAGATGCTATTTAGCCTTCAGGAGAATGATTTGCTTGTCAGTGATTCTCATCACAGTGGGCAAAGATTGTGAGTAAATTTGACAAAGTACTCACCAAGAGCATTGTTGACCAAACAGGCACAGAGAACTGAGACCACAGCAAGAGTGAAGGAACCGAAGTGAACAGAACACCTTTTAAAGCCTATGGAAAGAAAAAAAAGAAGGCAAAAGTATAGTCTTTCCAACCAAATAGGCTTTAGAGCAGGCAGGTGGTTTCAGAGGTTTGAAATTAACAAAGAAAGTCAAACCAAGGCAGAAAACCCTCCTCCTAAATGGCAAGGCAGGCAGGCAGGAAAAATTCATATCCAGGATCATACAGGAACAGTGAAGTAGCTTTGAAAATGTCCATGGTTCATGGAAGCAACCTAGATGCCCATCAGCAGATGAATGGATAAGGAAGCTGTGGTACATATACACCATGGAATATTACTCAGCCGTTAAAAAGAATTCATTTGAATCAGTTCTAATGAGATGAATGAAACTGGAGCCCATTATACAGAGTGAAGTAAGCCAGAAAGATAAAGAACATTACAGTATACTAACACATATATACGGAATTTAGAAAGATGGTAACGATGGCCCTATATGCAGGGCAGAAGAAGAGACACAGAAGTACAGAACAGACTTTTGAACTCTGTGGGAGAAGGTGAGGGTGGGATGTTTCGAAAGAACAGCATGTATATTATCTGTGGTGAAACAGACCACCAGCCCAGGTGGGATGCATGAGTCAAGTGCTCGGGCCTGGTGGGCTGGGAAGACCCAGAGGAATCAGGTGGAGAGGGAGGTGGGATGGGGGACCAGGATGGGGAATACGTGTAGCTCTATGGCTGATTCATATCAATGTATGACAAAACCCACTGAAAAATAAAAAATTAAAATGAAAAAAAAAAAAGAAAATGTCCATGGTTACAGGCAACCTAGAAGTGAGGGATTAGAAGAGGGTTGGAGATGCAAAAGGAATGGCAAGAGTCTTAGCACCTGGAAAACAGAAAAGGCGTTGATGAAACTTAGAAGTGGGCACTTCTCCCATTGGGCACAGAACAATTTTCAACCCTTGATATTCTCATCTCCAAGCCTGCCTGATCCACATTATTCAATGGAAAGTTCCATGAGGAAATAAATTATACCTATAATGTTCATCAGCTTTACCAGTACCTGGCACAGTGCCTGCTAAATTCTAATTGAATACTACACTGGAGGAAACACTGACAAAAATTATATTTGAAAGTCCCCACTATTGGACCTTGTGGGCTTCCCAACTGACACAGTTATAAATGATCCGCCTGCCAATGCAGAAGACATGGGTTCGATCCCTGGGTCGGGAAGATCCCCTGGAGAAGGAAATGGCAACCCACTCCAGTATTCCTGCCTGGAAAATCCCATGGACAGAGTAGCCTGGAGGGCTACAGTCCATGGGGTCGCGAAGAATCGGACATCACTGAGCGACCAAGCATGCACACACACGCCATTGGATCTTATCTCCAAAAATAGCCTGAAATGCTCTATCACTCTCACTTCTCCTTCTTACTCTCATCCTACAGTAATTTTAAAGTAAAAATGCTACGACACAGAACTGTGCGCTTATTATCCATGCTTTCATGTGGTATGCTTTCAAGTTTAAAAGCTTGAAAAAAAAAAGTAAGAATGCTAAATGAATTTAATGCATCCACATAAATCATGAGGTAGATTTTAACACTCAGGGGTGTCATTCTAAATGCCCTCTAGAGAATCAACTTTTCATCAATATGCATTCCTACTTGTTCTATCCTTTCTAACAACTATTCGTTTTAAACTCAATACAATTCAGTTAATTTTAGTTCCTTACATAGTTGTTCCTCAGTGGTTTTACAGAGTTGATGCCAAATCTAATCCTTATTTCATACCTTAAATTTCGAACCTATGGAAGATACAGGTACTTCTTAATAGGCTTCTTGCTCTTTCCCATAACTTACCCTCCTAATGCCCATCATTATTAAATCAGATCCACTGACTGTCAGAATATTACTATACTCCATGAGAGAGTATACAAAACAAATGATAAGCTTTACCAGCAGATCCAGAGTTGTCATGTAGCACCATTCTGAGTTTGTCCATTCCAAAGTTTTATGATGCTTAAATCTTCTTGTATTCCCTTGGAATGGCCCCTTGAAGAGGACCACTAAGAATTCTAAAAATCATTTCACTTCCACACACACACACACAAAAGAAGGCTTTCATAATGGAGGTGGAGTCAACCAGAAAAGGGAAGTAATTAAAAGAGAGAGGTTCCTTTTTGTTCTCAAGTTTTCTTCCATTTGGGACATGAAACAAAGAAAACTGAGAAATATTCACTACAGATTTACAAAAATTAAAGGGGAAATATTAACTCAAATATGGTTGTCTTTGAACACAAAATTTCTACACTCTGTTTTGGATGACTACATTAGAAACAAAAATAATAATTGTTATGAGATGAAATTATGTAAAAAAAAAACTAAGGTAAGGGACTTCCCTGGTGGTCCAGTGGTTAACAGTCTGCTTGCCAATGCAGGGGTCATAGGTTCAATCCCTGGTCAGGGAAGATACCACATGCCTCGGAGCAATGAAGCCTGTGCACCCCAACTACTGAGCCAGAGCTTGAGAGCCCACGAGACATAACTACTGAAGCCTGTGCTCCACAACAAGAGACGCCACCATAATGAGAAGCCAGCGCATCACAACAGAGTAGCCTCCTCTTGCCACAACCAGAGAAAGCCCACACACAGCAACGAAGACCCAGCGCAGCCAAAAATAAATAAATAAATAAGAATAAAACACTTAGAAATGAATTTAAAAAAAAAAACAAAGTAAAATGGGCAAAACATAGTTAAATCACTAAAGCTTGATTGTATAGTCACTTTTATTATTTCCATAATCAAAGGTGTCTCATGAATAATTCTGTGCAGATTATCCATAGACAGCACTTGAACTTCTTTTCTTTTTTAAAAAGTTTTATTGGAGTACAGATTTATAATGTTATGTTAATTTCTTCTGTATAGCAAAGTGAATCAGTTATACACACACATATGTATATGCCCACTCTTTTTTCGATTCTTTTCTCATATAAGTCATTGGAGAGTATTGAGATGAGTTCCCTGTGCTATGCAGCAGGTCCTCATTATTATCTGTTCTATATATAGTAGTGTGTATATGTCAACACAAATTTACCAATTTATCTCTCCCTGCACCTCCTCTTTCTAACCATAAGTTAGTTTTCTACATTTGGAACTCTATTTCTGTTTTGTAAAGAAGTTCATTTGTACCAGTTTTTTTAGAGTTCACATATAAGTGATATCATGTATTTGTCTTTTTGTGTCTGACTTAACTTCACTCAGTATGACAATATATATATGCATTAAACTTCCTAAAAATCTTTCCACAATGAATATTCCAAGCCCCATTGACTTCACTGGTAAATTCTAACAAATATTTTAAGGAAAAAAAAATAATACCAATTCTAAACAAACATTTCCAGAAAACAAAGAGTAGTGACTACTTTCCAACATGTTCTATGAGGCCAATATAACTTCATGTCAAAACCAGAAAAAGACATTATAAGGAAGGAAAATTACATATGAATATCTCTCACAAACATGTGCAAAATATTAGCAAATAAATCTAGCAATATATAAAATAATAATATATCATGACCAAGCAGGGTTCATTCCAAAAATATAAGGATAGTTTAACATTCAAAATTAAAATTTTATATAACTCATTATATAAGACTCTTAACAAAAAAATCATTCAATCAACTTGATAGATGTAAATAAGCCTTTCACAAAATGTAACACCCGTTCCCAATAAAAACTTAGTGAACTAGGTGTATAAAAGGCACCCATGAAAAGCCTACAGCTAAAATCATATTTAATACTCAAAGACTGAATGCTTTCTCCTTAAGATCAAAAGACTAAAATGTTAATTTTATTCATTTCTATTTAACATGGTACTGGAGATACTATCCAGGACAATCAGGCAAGATAAAGAAATAAAAAAACATTCATGTTGAAAAGAAAGTAAAACAGCCTTTTTTTTGGCAGATGACATTGTCATCTGTGTAGGACATATAATAAAATCTACAAAATACTACTAGAACTAATAATTGAGTTAAGCAAGGTTGCAGGATATATGATCAATATACAAAAATCACATAACAAAAAAAATCAGAAGTTAAAATTTGAAAGTAAATTCCATTTGTAGTAGTATCAAAATTATGCAAAATATTGAGTAAATTTGACCAAAAATGTGTAAGTCCTCCAAACTACACAATATTCTTGAAATAAATTAAAGAAGATTTAAATAACTGGGTTAATTTAAATAATTCTTGGGTTAGAAGACTTTATTATTAAGATTTCAGTGCTTTACAATTTGAATTCTAAATTCAGTATAGCCAAAATCAATATCCTAGAGGGCATTTTTCCATAAAAACTGACAAATTGATTTTAAATTTTATTTAGAAATGCAAAGAGTCTAAAATAACAAATTTGGAAGTGGTGAATATGTTGGAAGATTAACACTAGCCTATTTCAAGATTTTTTTTATAAAACTGCCATAATGAAAACAGTGTTGTATTAACATAATCAACACATATATGAATGATTGATTTTTGACAAAGTGTAATTTTTCAACAAATATGCTGAACAGTTAGCTATTCATATTGCAGCTAGATGAATTTCAATCCTTACACCATATACAAAAAGGGATCATAGACATAAAAACTAAAATTTTTTAAATATTAAACACCTCAAAGGTTTTAGTTAAGAGAACTGGTAACACATGTTCATTTAGTGATTTGTACATGAATGTTTATGTGAGTTTTATTTGTAATGGACAAAAACTAGAAACAAAAAAAAATGTCCTTCAACTGGTAAATGGGAAAACAAGCAGTGGAATTAATACTCAACACCACAAAGGAATGAACTGTTGACATATGTGACAACAGGAATCAGTCTTCTACTTTGTGAACTCATTTAGAATTCTGGGAAATGCAAACTCACCTTTTGTGACTGGAAGGAGTGGTTTGCTCAAGTCGTTTTTATACTGGGGGTAAAAACGATGAAACTTTCGAAGGATAATTGATATGTTCATTGTCTTGATTGCTTTGATGGTTTCACAGGTACACACCTGTTTATCAAAACTAAAAAACTGAACACTTTAAGTGTGTGAGCTTAGTATCTATCAATTATACCTCAATACAACTGTTTAGAAAACCTTGATGAACACTTTTTGCTGTAAGATAAAGAAAATAAAAAACTCTGACATTAGCCCCATCTTTCAGGTTTACAACAATACATGGTGCAAGGTGAATCCTTGATAGAAACCAGGCTTGAGGAAAACTGAAGATGTGAAAAACTTTGAATGGACCTGAAAGTTAGAAGATAATTTCGTAGGAAAACTTTGATATTTTATATGAGCTTCTGCATGGCAAACAGAAGAAGGAAGAGGAATAGAGACAGAAGTAGTACCAGATTTTGGAACTAATTTTGGATTTTGGAAAAGATTTTGGGCTTGTTAGCAAAGTCCTTGTGTATTTGAGAAATACATATTCTCATTGTACTCCTTCTCTAAATGAAGTCATTAGCTTTGTTAGAACCACCTAGTGTTTCTGTAACTAAATAAACTTCTGTATTGCTCTTTTAAAAATTCTCTACATATAAATTGCAAATAGTATTATTATATAAGTCATGGAACAAACCCATGATTTACTCAGCCTTTACCACCAACTGTTGAGAATATCTGTGTTCTCTCCCTAATTTGCCTGAGTTACAGTTTCTTTGCAATGCTGAGCAAGGTCAACTTTTTCTTTTTTTATGTTCTATCAATCAGCGAATAAACAGTCCATTGATTATCTAGTCTTTGTTTGCAGTTCATGGTGAATTATTATCCAGACCTAATTATCCTTTGTGATAGAGTGCCAGGACTCTCTTGGTTTCAAACTCTTCAACTGCTATTTTTCAGTTTTTCTGAGAAGTTCTTTGTCCCACATATCTGTTTTTTTTCTCAAAACCCCAGACCGTAATGTCTTCTGACTTCTTTGTGTTCTGTATCTTAATTAACTCAAAATTGTCCTTTATCTCAGATTGCTTTCTTAATATTCTAGCATGTTGAGTACAAATTTAAGCTTCAAGCTAGCAAATTCATCATTTACATTAAACATACAAAATATGGCTGTTGGCATAATATTATACTTGCTGTGTACAAATATTAATAGTACATTGCAGGCTGCGTATTGACCAACAGTTGGCTTTGATTCCATCATACTCTGATATTTTTTCCCTAAATTTAGTAATTGGACTTCTGCTTTTGTTCATGCCTTGTGAAAGATTTTGTCTTGCACCAATTCCAGTAATTTGTACCAGATGACCCACTTATGCTTCACTTTATATCTTGGCTTCTTCTCCAAATCATGTAGTGCTTCAGGACTGGGGGTCCTGTCTTGCAACAGATATTTCTGACATGGAAGCAAGATGTTGTCTTTGTACCATTTGATCACCAGCCAGAGACTGGATATCTTTCTCTTTACTTCATCCAACAATTGCTATGGCTAACCTACATAACTGGAGAAGGAAATGGCTACCCACTCCAGTATTCTTGCCTGGAGAATCCCATGGATGGAGTAGCCTGGTGGGCCACAGTCCATGGGGCTGCAAGAGTCAGATATGACTTAGCGATTAAACCACCACCACAACCTACATAAAATCACAATTTTATGGCTTACAACTGGCCTAGATTACTCCCATATTGAATATAAATTGTTTTCCTCTACCAAGTAACAATATGGATGCCTGTACATTTTATGGTCCCCCTGAAAATTATCATTTGTTTAGCCTTTCATTTGCTCTTTTTAAGCTAGTCAGCACAACTACACTCTTTGTACACAGATACTGAATACAATATGGATAACTCAACACTAATCTTTCTTCTTGTTCTCAGTCTTTTCTTGATCTTTCTCAAAATTTCCTGTAATATAAGCTCTTTGCTTTAACTCTAGACTCTAATCTATTCCTGGTAGCTGAGATTTCACGTTAGTGCTTGACATCCTCAACATTTGATATTTGAGTTTCCCGATATTTTTCAGCAAAGACTTGTAATTCCAGCTTTTTCCTATTAAAAGTTCTTTGTGAGAATGCAGTTTTTGTTCACAATTTGCTTTTCCTTTCACTCAACTAAACTCAATACAATATGATTTCCACTCCATATTTTATATTTTTGCACTTAATAAGTAAATATATTTAAATGTCTACTTATATTAAATATTACATTAGTTTCTTGGGATACATTAGGAGTTAATTCATTCCAGGCATCTAATTTCATTGAGCATATAGTCTAGGAGGGATAATAGACATAAACATAAGCAAATGAAGTGTTCTATGTGATATAGAGGGCAAGAACAGAGCAAGTGGACGTAATCTCTTACAACCAAGTCTAGAGGGTTTGTATTACATCCAGGCAGAAGTGTTCTATGAACTGAAATTTGAAGGATAAGTTAGCTAGCTATGGTAAGAGAGTCGAAGATTCCCCAGGCAGAAGGGAAAGTGTGTTTCTAGTTCATCAGCTACGAAATAGAGTGTGGCACTGAAAAAGTCACAAATCCAGTATGATTGCAACACAGAAACTGAGGATGAAATTGGCATTTGATGAGCTTAGAGGCAGGGCAGGAAGAGATCTCACAGACCACTCAAAGCCATGGTAAAATTTTTTACTTAAGGGCGTATAGAAGATCCTGACATATACAAGACAGTAAAAATGGTAAAATTTCTCTTTTCAACAGTTACTCTATTGTTATTCATTCACTAAGCCATATCCAAATCTTTACCACCCATTGGACTGCAGCACGCCAGCCTCCTCTGTTCTTCACTATCTTCCAGTGGATACATGTTAAGTCACTTCTGTTGTGTCTGACTCTTTGTAACCTCATAGACCATAGCCCAACAGGCTTCTTTGTCCAAGGGATTCTCCAGGCAAAAATACTGGAGTGAGTTGCCAGGTCCTTTTCCAGGGGATCTTCCTGACCCAGGGATCGAACCCACATCTCTTTTGTCTCCTGCATTGGCAAGCAGGTTCTTTACCACCAGCACCACCTGGGACGCCCCTTCGCTATCTCCTAGAGTTTACTCAAACTTATGTCCTTTGATTCAGTGATGCTACCTAACCATCTCATCCTCTGCCACTGGCTTCTCTTTTGCCTACAAAAGCTTTCCCAGCATCAGCGTCTTTTCCAGTGAGTCAGCTCTTCACATCAGGTGAACAAAGTATTGGAGCTTCAACTTCAGCATCAGTCCTTCCAATGAGTATTCAGGATTGACTTCCTTTAGGATTCACTGGCTTGATCTCCCTGCAGTCCAAGGGACTCTCAAAAATCATCACCAGCACCACAATATGAAAGTATCAATTCCTCAGCTCTCAGCCTTCTTTATGGTCCAACTCTTATGACTACTGGAAAAACCATAGCTTATTCTGGCTACATTATTAAAAAAATATACTTGCAAAAGGCCAAAAGCAGATGTAATAATGCAAGATAGGAGACTTTATTGGAGCTCAGTAATATATGACATGTGGTATGGATGTTGGGATGTAGTGGTGGATTTAACTGTTTATTTATTTCTAGAAGTAAACACTTGACTAAATAAGATGTGCACATGCACCAATAATGACAATGTGCCATGGGAAAAGAATAACAGTGATTCTTTTATGTCTGTTGAGATCCAAGAATAGAGGAAGGAAAAAAACAAGTGGATATGGGCAAAATGCATTCTAGTAACCTAGAATATAAACTTCAAGACTGATGGTGAGAGGATGAAAGAATTCAAGAGTAGGTTTGAACAACTGACAAGGTTATCATTAGCTATGATAAAGACACTGGATGAAGAAAAGGTAGATTTGGAATGAAAGGTAGTAAGTTCAAAATTGGCCACGTGACATTTAAAATATCTTTGAAACATCCAAGAGGATGCAATGAGCAAAAAATACATATGCAATTAAGATTCATGGAAGAGAAATCTTGACTGGAGATGTAAGTTTGGGAGAATGCAGGTGGAATTTGAAGACACAGAAATCAAAGAGATCACTTACCACGGGTAATGACACACATCCGAGAAACCCTATGGAGTGTTTAAATAAATAAAACAGAAAAAGTTCTCCAAAAAAGAGAGAGGAGAAATGCTCAGACATACATGAAAAAGTCCTAGAAAATGACACATTATATTCAACAAAACAAATCATTAGGAACAAACAAACAAAAAAGATAATAATCCATGTGTCAAATAGTGTTGGCATATCAAATAAGATGAGGACTGTCAAGAGTTTTTTGACTTGTGATGTAGATCCAGGTTAATAATGAATTTGGTGAAACCTCCCTGTCTGAGTCTTGTTTTAGGGGCCAGAACCTGTGAAGAGGGTGCTGAATGCCCCAGAAGAAACATAAATAACTCTGCCTCAATATGTATCCTATGAAAGTAAGTGAAAGTGAAGTTTCTCAGTCATGTCCGACTCTTTGCGACCCCGTGAACTGCAGCCTACCAGGCTCCTCCGTCCATAGGATTCTCCAAGCAAGAATATTGGAGTGGGTTGCCATTTCCTTCTCCAACGGATCTTCCCAACCCAGAGATGGAACCCGGGTCTCCCGCACTGGAGGCAGACACTTTAACCTCTGAGTCACATCCTATAGACAATCTATTTCTAGGTAACTATGGTCGTGACTGCAGGTGAGAAGAGACAAGGTCTTCCTTCCCTGACCTGATCATCCCAACAATAGCTCGTAAGAGCAAACACTCTCCATCCCTCACTTCTTAATTGTAGACCCTTAACCAGGACACTGCATGCGTTTACAATATATGCTTATTTTTGTTAAATAATAAATAACTTTAATACCTAGTGGCTTAAAGCAATAAAAATAATAGGCTATGGGGCTGAAAGTAGAGCCCATTGTAGCCACTAGGCAAGAGAGCAAGAGGGAGGGTACTTATTTTGGTTTATTAAAATTTGCTGGTGCACAAAATAGCACCAGCAAATGGCACAGGACTGCCAGCATGAGAAGGTTACAAGCTAAGACATCCAGAAGAGAAAACATATATTTCCTTTCCACAGAATCGTAAGGTCTGGGAAATGGGTATTAACACTGGAAAGAATTAAACCTTTTTTTGGTGTGATGGATTAGGAGATGAGGACTGACATATATACACTAACATGTGTAACATAGATAGCTAGTAGGAATCTACTATAAAGCCCAGGGAGCTCAGCTGGGTGCTCTGTGATGACCTAGAGGGTGGGATTGGAAGTGGGGGTGGGAGTGGGAGGGAGGCTCAAGAGGGAGAGGATATATGTAATGCATATGGCTGATTCACTTCATTGTACAGCAGAGACCAACACAAGGTTGTAAAGCAATTATACTCCAATGAAAATAAATAAATAAATAAGGATAAGTTACTCTAAAAATCAGATATTGAACATGAGGAAGGGAAATGCCTTCCCAGGGACAAAGTGGAATAGTGAATATTGAATTCTGACATGGAAAGAATAAAGAGAAGGAAACCAAGACTTTGGAGAAAGGCAAGCCAATCTCGTCTCCTAAAAATTGCAAATGACTCGTTCCTTCAGTTCAGTTGCTCAGTCATGTCCGACTCTTTGCGACCCCATGGACTGCAACACACCAGGCTTCCCTGTCCTTCACCAGTTCCCGGAGCTTGTTCAAACTCATGTTCATTGAGTCAGTGATGCCATTCAACCAGCTCATCCTCTGACACCCTCTTTTCCTCCTGCCTTCAATTTTTCCCAGCATCAAGGTCTTTTCAAATGAGTCAGTTCTTCACATCAGGTGGCCAAAGTATTGGAACTTCAGCTTCAGCATCAGTCCTTTCAATGAATATTCAGGTTTGATTTCCTTTAGAATTGACTGGTTTGATCTCCTTGCTGGAGACTCTCAAGAGTCTTCTCCAACACCGCAGTTCAAAAGAGTCAGTTCTTTGGTGCTCAGCTTTCTTTATGGTCCAACTCTCACATCCATACATGACTACTGGAAAAATCATAGCTTTGACTAGACAGACTTTTGATGGCAAAGTAATGTCTCTGCTTTTTAATATGCTGTTTAGGTTGGTCATAGCTTTTCTTCCAAGGAGCAAGTGTCTTTTAATTTCATGGCTGCAGTCACTATCTGCAGTGATTTTGGAGCTCAAGAAAACAAAAATCTCTCACGGTTTCCATTGTTTCCCCATCTGTTTGCCAAGAAGTGATGGGATCAGATGCCATGATCTCAGTTTCCTGAATGTTGAGCTTTAAGCCAACTTTTTCACTCTCCTCTTTCACTTTCATCTACAGGCTTTTTAGTTTCTTTTCTCTTTCTGCCATAAGGATGGTGTCATCTGCATATCTGAGATTATTGATATTTCACCCAACAATCTTGATTCCAGCTTGTGCTTCATCTAGCCCAGCATTTCACATGATGTACTCTGCATATAAGTTAAATAAGCAGGGTGACAATATACAGCCTTGATGTACTCCTTTCCCTATTCAGAACCAGTCTGTTGTTCCATGTCAGTTCTAACTGTTACTTCTTGGCCTGCATACAGATTTCTCAGGAGGCAGGAAAAGTAGTCTGGTATTCCTGTCTCTTTAAGACTTTTCCACAGTTTGTTGTGATCCACACAGTCAAAGGCTTTGGTGTAGTCAATAAAGCCACACAGTCAAAAATTCATTCTTTATTCAGGTAATGTGCTGCATTTTTCATTTTCTCTTTCCTGTTACCTTGTGAAATAATGAATAATTTTTTTACTTTGCAGATGAAAATGCCAAGACTTAAATAAGTTAAATGGCTTACCCAACATGGCTTATTATGAAGAAGAACAAAGATCAATACTGTGATGTTCTGACTGCATGCCCATTTTCCTTTCCATTTAAGTATATCTAGAGTTAGAAAGAGATTCCAGAAATTAAGGGAAAGCAAATTACACAATGCATTTCTATCATGAAGAACATAATCCCAGGCACCAGAAATATGCATTTCAGATGAAGAAATTGGAAAGCAAGGAACATTTTAACTTCAAGCAAACTAAAATCCTTAGAAAAGTGCTGATACAAATGGGCAAATCCAATTTGGTGGACTTCTGAGATATTTATATATTTTATTGTTGCTAATGTTCCCTGTGTAAGGATTTTTTCATTTACAGTAAAAAAGAATATTTCTCTTATTCTTTCTAGAAAAAAGAAGAGTAATAAGAATTAGGTCACTATGAAACAGATTCTTCCTATTGGCTTCCAAAAGTCGTGTGTGAACTACTTGTTCATTCTTGTGAAATTATATATTGTCAGCAGAGAGAGGAATGCTTTCATAAAAGGACTCTTCTCAGAAAAATGCTATGTTCTTCCCTTTTTGATCACAGCTGTTTGTTAAAACCAGGAACATCACACCCAGTTACTTGCAGAAAACCTCAGTCATATTCGTAAGAAGGGTACAAAATGTACACAGTACAGACTTTCCTCTTTTGTTTAGTATTAAACCCCTAAGTCCATGATATTTGAGAATTCACTCATAGGCATAGAACCAGAAGAAACAAATGGACAAGTTATGCAAATATAAATATGCATAGTTATTTAGAAATAGTGAAAGTTTTTAAATAAGTGTATGTCTAATAAGAGACAAATGTCAGTAAAATTTAGAACATCCATTCAATGGAACAGTATTCAACTGTTCAAAAACAATAATGTCACTTTCTATGTACTGACTAGAAACATCCAGGCTATAAGTGAGAAGCAGGAATATTACATATAATACAATATGATAACATTTTACAAATATCTGCAAATATTTGTGTTGGTATGCGTATGTCTATGTATATACTTAAAATTCTGAATCAAAAAAATGAAATTGTCTTTACTTTATGACGGATTGACACAAAATATTTTCTTTTTATACTAAAAGCAAAGGAGTAGAGACTTCCCTGGGGTTCCAGTGGCTGAAATTCAGTGCTCCCAACACAAGGGACCCAGGTTCGATCCTTCAACCTTTCCCAGCATCAGGGTTTTTCCAGTGAGTCAGCTCTTTGCGTCAGGTGGCCAGTGTTGGAGCTTCAGCTTCAGCATCAGTCCTTCCAATGAATATTCAGAATTGATTTCCTTTAGGATTGACTGGTTTTGATCTCCTTGCTGTCTGAGGGGCTGTTAAGAGTCTTCACCAACACTAAGTTCAAAAGTGTCAATCCTTTGGCATTCAGCCTTCTTTGTGGTCCAACTCTCAGGGATAAGTATGTCCTAACTTGACATAAAGGGGGTCAAGAAAGCTCTTTCTTGGGCTAAATCTGGAACTGCATCAATAATCATCATTTAGAAAAGAGAGGAAATACTTGTATAATAGATATAATTAGTGTAAAGGCTTTGAGTCATGTGAAAATATGACACTAAGGAACCTGGAAGTTGGATGAATAAGATGCAAGTTATCTAAAGGTGTGGGAGGAGTTACATCTGGAACCTAAGGAGAAAAGGACAAGCAAGCAGTTTTGACTTTGCTTGGAAGACAGTGGGGATTTAATGAAAGAGTTTAGCCAGAGAAATATGGCTTTATATGAAAGATAGAATGATCACACAGAAAGAGAATGAAGAACAATATTGAAAGCAGGCTGTGTATTCCAAGTGGGCACAAAATACCCACACATCTAAAGTCAACTTTCCTTTCCATACTCAATGTACTAAGTTGCTTCAGTCATGTCCAACTCTTTTGTGACCCCATGGACTGTAGCCCGAAAGCTCCTCTGTCCATAGGATTTTCCAGGCATCTTTACCACCAGCACCACCTGGGAAGCCCCCTTTCATACTCACTATACTCAAACGTCTATAATTTGAGCCTCTACCCTGTGATCCATCTAGGAATTCAGTCTAGGTAACTGGAATTTCTCAAACTCTTTGCTGGATGTTTACATGTTTTGATTACTTCTCAATTTACCTCTCCTCCTTCTATATCTCTGGTCTCTTGTACATGTTTCTTCCTAATATTACTGCTAATTGTTCTTAACAAAGATTTCAAGAAGTCATTAGGAAAACAAAACTGAAAACTTAAAATTGAGTATCAGATGCTTTCCTTTGTGTCTGTTAAGCTTGTCCTCTCCCAGGGCTTCTCCTAACATCCTGCCAGGCTTCTCTGTCTATGGGATTCTCCAGGAAAGAATACTGGAGTGAATTGTCATGCAGTTCTCTAGAGGATATTACTGACCCAGGGATTGAAACCTGGTCTCCTGTATTGTAGGCAGATTCTTTATCATTTGAGCTACATGGGGGTCCTAACATTCTATCATGTTTCTGCAACTTGTTTCTACTCAAATCAGAGATGTGTCTCTAATACCACTTCTTTACCAGGTCCCAGGGCTTCTAAGAGTAAGAAAAATAAAAATAGTGATAATCCATCTTTATTTAACCAAAATAATCTTGACACACATTGAGGATAATTATTTTGCTTTATTTGCAGAGCTTTTCCTACTAGTTTCAGCTAAGTCTTTAGCTTTTATTATCAGAGGCTCATTGATGGGTTTTTTCAAACAAATGAGCCCCTACAGATGACTTCTGCAACTCCTAGAATGTTGAAGAAACTATAGACATCTTTGAAATCAGTAAATTTTGCTGTATTTGCTGAACAAGTAATTTGAGAAAGAAATGTTAAAAGAGAGTTTAAAGCAGAAGTGGTGCACAATGAGAGGACACTGTAGCTAACATATATTAGAACAAAGAAGAAAATAGATTTGTTGATGGATGAGGCTGTTAACAGGCTTCCCAGGTGGAACTAGTGTTAAAGAACCCATCTGCCAATGCAGGAGACATAAGATTTGATCCCTGGGTCAGGAAGATCCCTTGGAGGAGAGTGTGGCAACCCACTCCAGTATTCCTGCCTAAAGAATCCCATGGACAGGGGAGCCTGGCAGGCTAGAGTCCATAGTGTCTCAAAGAGTTGAATCCAACTGAAGCCATTTAGCACCCAAGCATGCACGCACTAGGGTGCTAATGGAGTGATGTAAATGACTTCTACACCATGAAATTCCAGATGTTCAAGCTGGATTTAGAAAAGGCAGAGGAACCAATGATCAAATTGCCAACATCCGTTGGATCATCAAAAAAGCAAGAGAGTTCCAGAAAAACATCTACTTCTGCTTTATTGATTATGCCAAAGCCTTTGGCTGGGTGGACCACAAAAAGCTGTGGAAATTTCTTCAAGAGATGGGAATACCAGACTACCTGATCTGACTCCTGAGAAATCTGTATGCAAGTCAAGAAGCAACAGTTAGAACTGAACATGGAACAACAGACTGATTCCAAATAGGGAAAGGAGTACATCAAGACTGTATATTGCCACTCTGCTTATTTAACTTATATGCAGAGTACATCATGAGAAATGCTGGGCTGGAGGAAGCACAAGCTGGAATCAAGATTGCCGAGAGAAATATCAATAAACTCAGATATGCAGATGACACCATCCTTAAGGCAGAAAGGGAAGAAGAACTAAAGAGCCTGTTGATGAAAGTGGAAGAGGAGAGTGAAAAAGTTGGCTTAAAGCTCAACATTCAAAAAACTAAGATCATGGCATCTGGTCCCATCACTTCTTGGCAAATAGATGGGGAAACAGTGGAAACAGTGGCTGACTTTATTTTGGGGGGCTCCAAAATCACTGCAGATGGTGATTGCAGCCATGAAATTAAAAGATGCTTACTCCTTGGAAGGAAACTTATGACCAACCTAGATAATGTACTAAAAAGCAGAGATATTACTTTGCCAACAAAGGTCCATCTAGCCAAAGCTATGGCTTTTCCAGTAGTCATGTATGGATGTGAGAGTTGGACTACAAAGAAAGCTGAACATCGAAGAACGGTGCTTTTGAACGGTGGTGTTGGAGAAGACTCTTGAGAGTCCCTTGGATGGCAAGGAGATCCAATCAGTTCATCCTAAAGGAGATCAGTCCTGGGTGTCCATTGGAAGGACTGATGTTGAAGCTGAAACTCCAATACTTCAGCCACCTGATTCGAAGAGCTGACTCATTTGAAAAGACCCTGATGCTGGGAAAGATTGAAGGCAGGAGGAGAAGGGGATGACAGAGGATGAGCTGGTTGGATGGCATCACCGACTCAATGGACATGAGTTTTGGTATACTCTGGGAGTTGGCGATGGACAGGGAGGCCTGGCATGCTGTGGTTCATGGGGTCGTAAAGAGTCAGATACAACTGAGTGACTGAACTGAACTGAACTGCTACTATGGAATAAATAGATAAACAAGGACCTACTGTATGGCACAGGAAACTACTCAATTTTTGTAATAACCTAAAATGAAAAACAATCTGAAAAAGAATATGTATAACTGAATTACTGTGCTGTATACCTTAATCTAACACAAAATTGTAAATCAACCATACTTCAACAAAGAAACAAGAAAACTACTTGGTACATTTTCTGAGTAGCCTAACAGGATTCAACTGCAGCTTTTTCTTTATTTAAACTTTTAATCTTATATTGTAGCATAGCTGACATTCAATTATAACTTTTTTCTTATTAGGTTAGTGGTAAATATTCTGATTAGTATCATTCATAACAGTCTGCCCATTATACAGAACATCCAATGTCCTGTATACAGAACAACTGTCTCATTTAATCTACAAACTTTAACTAAGTTTTGCTAATTTTCTCAATATTTCTGTATTTCTTTGATTACTTGGTATTAACACTGGGTTGGGAATGCTGGAGAATTTCATGTAACACTGTACTCCACTTTTGGAACATTATTAAATTTCATTATTAGCAGTATTCTTTGGACATTCAAAAGTATTTATCTAGAGATGTCATCACTAATTGAGACATTCAGATCCTGTGCCTTTGTAGGAATTGTACTCTACATAGTTAATAAACATTTCACTGATGGATTAAGCATAAAGTAAATTAAAAAAATTATTTCTATGAGGATGAAGCATCCGAGAAAAGTGAGTAGTAAAAAAGGTGTTACTGGATTTAATGTGAATAGGAATTGAAAAAGATTAGCCAAACAGCTAAAATTTTACACAGACCCTATGTAAAGATTGCTTAAAAAGTTGTGTTTAAGTTTTGACTCTCTTTGAAGAAATCTAAAATTGGTTACCTTAGATAATACTCTATAGATGTAAGATTACTCAAGAACCTTATTCTTGAGTTCTATAATTGAATCACTGGCAGAACTATAGCCAGTGAAATCAATCAAAAAGGAATAGCCTTGCCCTTATATTTAAAAAAAGTTGAAGAATGAATGTACATGTTTCACTTGGTTATATAAGTTCTCACACATTTAATTTCTCAGTCATCTGAAAGTTTTGTTGGAAACATGCTGTCCATTTTCTCTTAAATATCTACATAAAACAAAAGTATTTCCCATTTTTTATTATTGGTGTTTTCTAAAATTAATGACATTCTCTTTCACAACCACACTGCTTTTATGAAAATCAGGAGAAGTTTACAAAATCAGGAGATTAACATGGGTACAAATAACAAGTCTCTTATTTGAAGTACAGATCTTAATCATATTTTGCTAATTTTCTCTACAATATCTTCTGTAGACAAAGAAAATCCCGGATCATGTGTTGCTTTGGTTACTTGGTCAAGTGATGTCTACCAACTTTATCCACTACGTATTTTAGCAACTTGTGCAAAGATACTTTGAAAGCGAAAGCATGGACTATACAGTCCTTGGAGTTCTCCAGGCCAGAGTATGGGAGTGGGTAGCCTTTCCCTTCTCCAGGGGATCTTCCTGACCCAGGAACTGAACTGGGGTCTCCTACATTGCAAGCGAATTCTTTACGAACTGAGCTATGAGGGAACTTCAGTAATTTGTGAAAAGATGCTTTGAGAATGTGTAAATATCCTCTTCTCCCACCCCAACTACCACTGAGTCTATTACACAGTGTTATTTTATTTAGTTGCAATGTTTCCTTTAATCTGAAGTAGTTCTGCAATCTTTATTTTTATTTGAATATTCTATTTTTGAAGTTATTTTGTAAAACAGTTATTTGCAATCATTTTATAAAATATTGTAAAACATTTACAACATTGTAAATCAACTATAATAGATAAGTAATAGATTATTATCTGTTAATATTAGATAAATAAAAAGATATAGATAATATTACTGTAATCCAACTAGTAATAATAATTTTAAATTTTTTTTATTTTTTTGGAGTATAGCTGATTTATAATGTTGTATTAGCTTCACATGTGCAGCCAAATGATTCAGTTATACACATATATGTACCTATTCATTTCCATATTCTTTTCACATATAGGTTATTAAAAGGTACTGAGTAGAGTTCCCTGTGCTATATAGCAGGTCCTTGCTGATTATATATTTTATATATAGTACTGTGTATATGCTAGGCTTCCCAGGTGGCCCAGTGGTAAAGAATCCACCTCTAATACAGGGAATGCAAAAGATGAGGGTTCAATCTCTGGATCGGGAACATCCCCTGGAAAAGGAAATGGCAATCCACCCCAGTATTCTTGCTCAGAAATTCCCATGGACAGAGGAGCCTGGTGGGCTACAGTCCATGGGGTTGCAAAGAGTCAGAAGCGACTTTACTTCTGACTGAAGCAACTTTACTAAGAAAACATAATTTTTGTCAGAACTTATTTAAAGAGGGCTAGCTATATGAGGTTTTGTTAGTAGTGAATTAGCCTGAGCTCACATCAATTGTCTCGTCTTCTGCTGCAGTTCATGGAGACCTAACTATCATTTGTGAAAGACTGCCAGGACTCCTTTGGTTTCATATTCAACTATTACTTCTTAGCTTTTCTGTGAAGCTCTTTGTCCCTAAAATCTGTTTTTTTCCTCAAAACCCCAGAGTGCAATGTCTTCTGTTTCTTTGTGCTCTACATCTTAATTAACTCAATATTGTCCTTTTTCTCAGATTATCTTGCCTAATGTTTTAGCACTGTGGCTGTTCAGTCACCCAGTCGTGTTCAACTCTTTACGACCCCATGGACAGCAGCACGCCAAGCCTCCCTGTCCCTCACCACCTTCCAAAGTTGGCCCAAGTTCATGTCCATTGCATCGGTGATGCCATCCAACCTCTGTTGTCCCCTACTCTTCCTGCCTCTATCTTTCCCAGCATCAGGGACTTTTCCAATGAGTCGATGCTTCGCATCAGATGACTTGGCATAGAACTGAATGTTCTAGCATACTGAGTACAAATTTTAAGCTTCACACTAGCAAGCTTATCATTTACATGGACACATAAAGTGTGGATCTTGGCATAATGTGATGCCTACTGTGTACAAATAGTTCATTGCAGACTACTTATTGATCAACAGTTGGCTTTTATTTCATCATACTCTGATATTTTTTCCCCTAATTTTAGTAATTGGACTTCTGCTTTTGTTCATGTCTTGTGAACGTTTTTGTTATGCACCAATTCCAGTAATTTGTTCCAGATGATCCACTTATGCTTCACTTCCTATCTTGACTTCTTCTTCAAATCACCAAGTGCTTCAGGACTGGGGGTCTTGCCTTCCAATAGATATTTCTTAGACAGAAGCAACATGTTGTCTTTGTACCATTTTATCATCAGCCAGAGACTGGGTATCTTTCTCTTTACTGTATCAAATAATTGCTATGGTTAACTTACATAATCCCTAGTGACACATTGGTAAAGAATCCATCTGCCAATATAGGAGAGACAGGTTCTACTCCTCGGTCAGAAACATCCCCTGGAGTAGGAAATAGCAACTGACTCCAGTATTCTTGCTTGGAAAATTCCATGGACAGAGGAACCTGGTGGGATACAGTTGATAGTGTCACAAAGAGTCAGACACAACTGAGCACACATATGAGAAACCTACATAATATCACAATTTCATACTTTACAGCTGGCCTAGATTACTGCCATGTTGAGTATAAATTGTTTTACTCTTGTAATTGCTGTTTAGTTGATAGTTGTGTCCAACTCTTTGTGATCCCATGAACTGCAGCACACAAGTCTCTCTTGTCCTTCACCATCTCCCAGAGTTCACTTAAACTTATGTCCATTGATTCGGGGATGCCATCCAATCATATCATCCTCCTCCACCCCCTTCTCCTTTTGCCTTCAATCTTTCCCAGCTTTAGTGTCTTTTCCAAGCAGTCAGCTCTTTGCATCAGGTGGCCAAAATATTGCAGCTTCAGCATTCATTCTTCCAATGAAAATTCAGGATTGATTTCCTTTAGGATTGACTGGTTTGATCTCTTTGAAGCCCAAGGGACTCTCAAGAGTCTTCTCCAGCTCCACAATTAGAAAACATCAATTCTTCATTGCTCAACCTTCTTTATGGTAACTCTATGGATGTCCCTAGACTTCCCTGGTAGCTCAGATGGTAAAGAATTCGCCTGCAATATGGAAGACCTGGGCTTGATCCCTGAGCTGGGAAAATCCCCCGGAGGAGGGCATGGAAACCCATTCCGGTATTCTTGCCTAGAGAATCCCATGGACAGAGGAGCCTGGCAGGCTACAGTCAATAGTGTTGGAGGACACGACTGAGACTAAGCACAGTATACATGGATGCCCCACGTGTATATGGTCCCCCTGAAAATTATAATATCATTTGATCAGCCTTTCATTCACTCTTTAAGCTAGTCAAGCACAATTACGCTCTATGTACACAACAACTATTGAATACTTTATGGATAATCCAACACTGAGCGTTATCTTATTCTCAATCTTTTCTTGCTCTTTCTCCACATTTTCTGTAATATAAACTCTTTGCTCTAAATCTGGAATCCGATTTTATCCCTGGTAGTTAAGATTTCACATTAGCACTTGATATCTATTGCATTGATATTTGTTTTCCAATAGTTTTCAGCAAAGACTTGCAATTTGAGCTTTTCCCTGTTAGGAATTCTTTGTGAGAAAGTAGTTTATGTTCACAATTTGCTTTTCCTTTCATCCAACCAAAGTCAATACAGTTTTGACTCCATATTTTGTGTTTTTGTATTTAATTGACAATGACTTACTTTTGATGATGTCTGAAAGAACTAGAAAAAAATGTATAAACACCATACATTTATGATCTCATAATGTTCATTTCAGTTCAGTTCAGTCTCTCAGTCATGTCCAACTCTTTGCAACCCCGTGAATCGCAGCACACCAGGCCTCCCTGTCCATCACCAACTCCCGGAGTTCACCCAAACTCATGTGCATCGAGTCAGTGATGCCATCCAGACATCTCATCCTCTGTCGTCCCCTTCTCCTCCTGCACTCAATCTTTCCCAGCATCAGGATATTTTCCAATGAGTTAACTCTTTGCATGAGATGGCCAAAGTATTGGAGATTCAGCCTCAGCATCAGTCCTTCCAAAGAACACCCAGGACTGATCTTTAGGAGATCAGTTGGATCTCTTTGCAATTCAAGGGACACTTAAGAGTCTTCTCCAACACCACCATTCAAAGCATCAATTCCTTGGCGCTCAGCTTTCTTCACAGTCCAACTCTCATATCCATACCTGACCACTGGAAAAACCATAGCCTTGACTAGACGGACTTTGTTGGCAAAGTAATATCTCTGTTTTTTAATATGCTTTCTAGGTTGGTCAATTTTCCTTCCAAGGATGAGCGTCTTTTAATTTCATGGCTGTAATCCCATCTACAGTGATTTTGGAGCCCAGAAAAATAAAGTCAGCCACTGTTTCCACTGTTTCCCCATGTATTTGCCATGAAGTGATGGGACCAGATGCCATGATCTTAGTTTTCTGAATGTTGAGTTTTAAGCCAACTTTTTCACTCTCCTCTCACTTTCATCAAGAGGCTCTTTAGTTCTTCTTCCCTTTCTGCCAATAACCTCAGATATTGATATTTCTCCCAGCAATCTTGATTCCAGCTTGTGCTTCCTCCAGCCCAGCATTTCTCATGATGTGCTCTGCATATAAGTTAAATAAGCAGGGTGACAATATACAGCCTTGACCTACTCCTTTTCCTATTTGGAACCAGTCTGTTACTCCATGTCCAGTTCTAACTGTTGCTTCCTGACCTGCATATGGGCTTATCAGAAGGCAGGTCAGGTGGTCTGGTATTCCACAGTTGAAGAATTTTCCACAGTTTATTGTGATCCACAGTCAAAGGCTTTGGCATAGTCAATAAAGCAGAAATAGATGTGTTTCTGGAACTCTCTTGCTTTTTCAATGATCCAGCAGATATTGGCAATTTGATCTCTGGTTCCTCTGCCTTTTCTAAAACCAGCTTGAACATCTGGAAGTTCACGGTTCACGTGTTGTTGAAGTCTGGCTTGGAGAATTTTGAGCATTACTTTACTAGCGTGTGAGAAGAGTGCAATTGTGTGGTAGTCTGAGCATTCTTTGGCATTGCCTTTCTTTGGGATTGGAATGAAAACTGACCTTTTCCAGGCCTGTGACTACTGCTGAGTTTTCCAAATTTGCTGACATATTGAGTGCAGCACTTTCACGGCATCATCTTTTAGGATTTGAAATAGCTCAACTGGAATTCCATCACCTCCACTAGCTTTGTTCGTAGTGGTGTTTCCTAAGGCCCACTTGACTTCTCATTCCAGGATGTCTGGCTCTAGGTGAGTGATCACACCATCGAGATTATCTGGGTCGTGAAGATCTTTTTTGTACAGTTCTTCTGTGTGTTCTTGCCACCTCTTCTTAATATCTTCTGCTTCGTTTAGATCCCTACCATTTTTGTCCTTTATTGTGCCCATATTTGCTTGAAATGTTCCCTTGGTATCTCTAATTTTCTTGAAGAGCTCTCTAGTCTTTCCCATTCTGTTGTTTTCCTCTATTTCTTTGCATTGATCACTGAGGAAGGCTTCTTTATCTCTCTTTGCTATTCTTTGGAACTCTGCATTCAAATGGGTATATCTTTCCTTTTCTCCTTTGCTTTTCACTTCCCTTCTTTTCACAGATATTTGTAAGGCCTCCTCAGACAGCCATTTTGCTTTTTTGCATTTATTTTTCTTGAGGATGGTCTTGATCCCTGTCTCCTGTACAATGTCACGAACCTCCATCCATAGTTCATCAGATACTCTATCAGATCTAGTCCCTTAAATCTATTTCTCACTTCCACTGTATAATCATAAGAGATATGTTTTAGGTCATACCTGAGTGGTCTAGGGGTTTTCCCTACTTTCTTCAATTTAAGTCTGAATTTCGCAATAAGGATTTCATGATCTGAGCCACAGTCAGCTCCCAGTCTTGTTTTTGCTGACTCTATAGAACTTCCCCATCTTTGGCTGCAAAGAATATAATCAATATGATTATGATGTTGACCATCTGGTGATGTCTGTGTGTAGAATCTTCTCTTATGTTGTTGGAAGAGGGTGTTTGCTATGATCAGTGTGTTCTCTTGGAAGAACTCTTTTAGCCTTTGCCCTGCTTCATTCTGTACTCCAAGGCCAAATTTGCCTGTTACTCCAGGTGTTTCTTTCTTTTTTTTTTTTTCATTTATTTTTATTAGTTGGAGGTTAATTACTTTACAATATTGTGGTGGGTTTTGTCATACACTGACATGAATCATCCATGGAGTTACATGCATTCCCCATCCCGATCCCCCCTCCCACCTCCCTCTCCACCCAATTCCTCTGGGTCTTCCCAGTGCACCAGGCCTGAGCACTTGTCTCATGCATCCAACCTGGGCTGGTGATCTGTTTCACTATAGATAATATACATGTTTTGATGCTGTTCTCTCGAAACATCCCACCCTCACCTTCTCCCACAGAGTCCAAAAGTCTGTTCTGTACATCTCTGTCTCTTTTTCTGTTTTGCATATAGACTCCAGGTGTTTCTTGACTTCCTCCTTTTGCATTCCAGTCCCCTATAATGAAAAGGACATCTTTTTTGGGTGCTAGTTCTAAAAGGTCTTCTAGGTCTTCATAGAACCATTCATAATATTAGGACTGCCCAGATTGATCCAGAACCAGTAAGTATATTTCCAGTCCCATAAGCTATCAAGAGCCCATAAGAATAAAAAAACAGCCATGAACTATATGTCTAAGATCAAACATGTTAATCCATGTAAGAGTGACATAGTCAGCCTCCTCCCTTTTCTCCTAATAACATTTCTGCTCTTTGTCTGGTGACAGGCAGTGAAATGAACTAGGAATAAAGGAAGAATTTAATAACATGTGACTAAAGGTCAAAGAAATTTACTCACATGAGAATTTGTCAAGATTAACTGTTCAGTAATGAATTTCAGCTGAAATAAGATTAATTGCCATCATGATGCTTCTAATTACTTATCAGGAGTAGAAAGTTAATTAGGGTATGGCCACATTCCTGTGAATGATGGGAGTGTATTGTGATTTTCTAAGTATTCTATAAGTTGAATATGCCAAAAGTCAGACAGATACATAGGACATCATTCTATGTGAATTCTGAGGAGAAAAATAGCTAACCTATCATCTAAAGGAGTAAAGCAACACTGGACTCAGATTTACCTTCTGCAACAGATGACAATAGCTACAGAATAAGGACTTGTTGAAAGAAAGTGTTTATGTCCTACTAATTCTACTCAAGCAAGCCATTTGTCACATGTGAAGGCTGCAGAATATTTTAGTTATGTAACATTTTAGGATATGTACATCCACTTACAATGCCCAAGATTATTTTATAAAGAAGAAACATAAGTGACTGATTAAGAAAGATCTGGGAAGCAGAACAGGGAAAAGCATAAGGGGACAGAAGAAATGTATGTCAGCAGGACTAGTGGCTAAGCCCTTCTGTAATCAGCAAAACTCAGCTTGGGAGGAAATGCTGAGTTTATTATTCAGGAGAATTTGTGGTTGAATTTTTCACCTCTTACCATGCTTTTCTTCCTTCCCCAGCCCTCCTTCCCTGGCTACTGTCTCTAGGGTTCGCCAGGGAGGAGAAAGTTGGCGTGAAGAGGAAGTCAGTATGAAAAGAATGAGGAAATGGAGTTAATGCGAGGGCTATGACCTCTTCCTAAACAGAGAAAGGAAGTAAAAACGTGTAATTCTGAGTTACAACAATTAAAAAGAGGGCTGTGATTTGGGATGTAAGGACGATTAACCTTCCATGCCAGTTTTTGCTTTTAAGCCTAAGTTGTTGTTTAGTCACTGAGTTGTGTCTGACTATTTTGTGACCCCATAGACTGTAGCCTGCCAGTCTCCTCTGTCCATGGGATTTCTCAGGCAAGAATACTGCAGTGGGTTGCCATTTCCTTCCCTACCCAAGGGATCGAACCTGTGTTTCCTGCATTGCAGGTGAATTCTTTACAATGAGCCACCAAGGAAGCCCCAAGCCTATTTAGTTAACTTGAGTTAAAAATGACTGGTTCTTGGGACTTCCCTGGTGGCCCAGTGGTTAAGATTCTGAGCTCCCAGTGCAGGGGGTCTGAGTTCAATATCTGGTCAGGAAACTAGATCCCACCTGCTACGACCAAGAGTTTGTATGCTGAAACCAAGGGTTCGCATGCTGCAACCAAGAGTTTGCATGCCACAAATAGGAACTGGCACAGCCAAATAAGTAAATAGTTTTTGAAAAATTACTGATTCTTACCCAACATGGGAGATAGAAAATGAATGGCAGCAAAAGTTGAACACAGGACCAAATTGAGACTTTCAGATTGTTCCAAGATCTGAAGACACCATGGTGTTCTTTCATACACATAATTCAAAACAAAAAATATACTGAACATTCCAACATGAATGAGAAATTTCAAAAAAAATTCTGTATTCTTGTCTAACAATTACTCCTTCAAAGGTCTATTTTCATTTAAAACATGAAAAAGTTTTCTTCAATTAGAATTGTATGGAAAATTTTGTATGTGTGTTGTGTCTGTGTGCAAATCTGTATATTTCTTCTTGATTCCCATCAGTGAAATTCACACAGCCTCAGCTGCTTCATAACTTGCCTTGCTCCCAGATTTCCTCATCCTTTCCCTTAGGTTATGCCTTTATGTTCTTATTTGATGCACCCTCTCCTCTTAGAAAGTGAAAGTGTCAGTCCGACTCTTTGTGAAGCTATGGACTCTAACCCACCAGGCTCCTCTGTCAATGGGATTCTCCAGGCAACAATACTGGAGTGGGTTGCCATTCCCTTCTCCAGGGGATCTTCCCAACCCAGGGATCGAACCCAGATTGATTGTAGGTGGATCCTTTACCATCTGAGCTATCTCCGTCTGTTCTTTCCCAAATGTCATACTCCTGTCAGTTAATAACACATCTTGAACGTATTCTTTACAGCCTGTTTACCTCTTTCTTCAGTCTCCTAGACTTACAAAGCCTTGATTTAGCAATGAAGGTAGCTCCTTTCCTGACTCCTTTTGCTCTAGCCTTAGACTGTTCCATGTCTCTGTCTCAATGAGACAGGTGACAATGAATATGCCTTGTTCTACCTTTGTGCTCCTTCAAATTATCCCTGCTGTCTACAAGTACTGTTAATATTAAATGAGGCAATGATTATAAAGTGCTTACTATACTGTCTGAGAAAGATTAGACAAGCAATAAAATGTGCTTCTGGTTGTTTGACATGGAGCTAGCAGGCAGACAGAGCTGCACATGAGTTTTATGCTATTAATATTCACCCCAATTTTTTTTTTTTTTTTGGCATTGGGTTTAAGTACCTATAGTCAAGCTATATAGTGCATGAGGGTCTCATGGCAAGTATACTGAGGTGGTTTGCCATTCCCTCCTCCAGGATGACTGTGAGACCTGAACCATAAAGAAGGCAGAACACCAAATAATTGATACCTTCAAACTGTAGTGCTGAGAAGACTCCTGAAAGTCCTTTGGACTGCAAGGAGATCAAACTAGTCAACCTTAGGGGAAATCAACGCTGAATACTCATTAGAAGGACTGATGCTGAAGCTCCAGTATTTTGGCAACATAATGTAAAGAGCCAACTCATTGGAAAAGTCCCTGATCCTAGGAAAGATGGAGGGCAGAAGGAGAAGAGGGCATCAGAGGATGAGATGGCTGGATGGCATCACGGATGCAATGGTCATGAACTTGGGCAAGTTCATCTTCGAATCAAGATCGCTGGGAGAAATATCAATAACCTCAGATATGCAGATGACACCACCCTTATGGCAGAAAGGGAAGAAGAACTAAAGAGCCTCTTGATGAAAGTGAGAGGAGAGTGAAAAAGTTGGCTTAAAGCTCAACATTCAGAAAACTAAGATCATGGTGTCTGGTCCCATCACTTCATGGCAAACACATGGGGAAACAGTGGCTGATTTTAATTTTCTGGGTTCCAAAATCACTGTAGATGGGATTGCAGCCATGAAATTAAAAGACACTGACTCCTTGGAAGGAAAGTTATGACCAACCTAGAAAGCATATTAAAAAACAGAGATATTACTTTGCCAACAAAGGTCTGTCTAGTCAAGCCTATGGTTTTTTCAGTGGTCATGTATGGATGTGAGAGTTGGACTACAAAGAAAGCTGAACACCGAAGAACTGATGATTTTGAATGATGGTGTTGGAGAAGACTCTTGAGAGTCCCTTGGACTGCAAGGAGATCCAACCAGTCCATCCTATAGGAGATCAGTCCTGGGTGTTCTTTGGAAGGACTGATGCTGAGGCTGAAACTCCAATACATTGGCCACCTGATGTGAAGAGCTGACACATTTGAAAAGACCCTGATGCTGGAAAAGATTGAGGGAAGGAGGAGAAGGGGACAACAGAGTATGAGATGGCTGGATGGCATCACCAACTCAATGGACATGGGTTTGGGTGGACTCCAGGAGTTGGTGATGGACAGGGAGGCCTGGCGTGCTGCGGTTCATGGGGCCGCTAAGAGTCGGACATGACTGAGCGACTGAACTGACTGAAATACCTTACAGGAGCTTCCCCAATGGCTCAGCGGTAAAGAATCTATCTGCAATGCAAGAGACCCAAGAGATGAGGGTTCCATTCCTGGGTCCAGTAGATCCCCTGGAGGAGGAAATGGCAACCCACTTCAGTATTCTTGTCTGAGAATTTCCATGGACAGAGGAATCTGATAGGCTACAGTCCTTGGGGTCACAAAAAGTCAGACACAACTAAGCACTCACAAGTACCTCATATGAAGAGGAGTCACACTACATTGTCCATTTATGTCTTTGAATTTGAGCAAACTCTGGGAGAGAGTGGAGAAAAGAGGGGCCTGGCATGCCATGGTCCAGGGGGTCCCAAAGAGTCGGACATGACTTAGCAACTAAACAACAACACCATGCCTAGTTTATACCACTTAGCATGATGTTTTCAAGGTTCATCCATGTTATAGAATGTATCACAACTTTGTTCATTTTTATGGCTAAATCACATTCCATTGTAGCTTTACTTTAGTATTTGGTCAAACAAAATATGTATTTGACTTTATGACTTTCTTAAGATTTAAATTTACTTGATTTCTATTTTTATTGAGGTAATGTTGTTTTATAACAGTGTGTAAGTTTCATGTGCACAAGATTATAATTTGACTTCTACATACACAATTGCCTGCTCACCACCAGAAGTCTAGTTTCCCTCCATTACTGTGCAGTGGCAATCTTTTTGGCTTGAAGACTATTATGTCTGATAGAAGTATGGTTACACCCACCTTCTTCCGGCTGTCATTTGGACTTTTATCTTGCATTCCTTCACTCCAAGCCTATGTCCATCTTTAGAGCAGAGGTGAGTCTCCTGGGGGCAGCATAGACTTGTATCTTGTTTTTTAATCTACTTCACCACTACTTCACCACCACTGTGTGTCTTTTCACTGGTGAGCTCCATCCATTTACATTTAGACTGACTGTTGATAAATGAAGATTTAGTACTGCCATTTATCTTTTGTTTTCTGGTTGCTCTGTAGCTCCTTTGTTTCTTTTCCCTTGTGTTTCCATTTGCCATTTTAGCCTGGTGGTTTTCTATGATGTGTCTCTCCACTTCCTGCTTTTTCATGTTTTGTGTTCCTGCTCTTGGTTTCTTTTGTGTGTGCGTGTGGTTATCATGTGGTTTGTTTAAATGGCTCTTAGATACAATAGTCCTTTTTTCTGCTGATAGCATCTTAAAGCATCTTATCTTCATTTTCCTATACAGGTTCCATCACTTTATTCTTCCCCTGTAAGGTTTTTGTTATCACAAATTATCCTGTTTTATGTTGTCAAATTGTCACTAAATTGAAGTAGCTATATATATTTTTAATGTTTTATTCTCTTTTACCTTTCATCTTTACATGTGACCTAGCACATATGACCTAGCATTTCTAACTCCTAGCTTTTTATCTGAGATGTGGAGACATATGTCCACACAAAACCTTGTACACACACTTTCATGGGTGTGTGTTAGTTGTTTGGTCATGTTGGACTCTTTGCAACCCCATGGACTATAGCCTGACAGGCTCCTCTGTCCATGGGATTTCCCAGGCAAGAATACCAGGGTGGGTTGCCATTTCCTTCTCCGGGCTATCTTCCCAACTCAGGGGTCGAACTCGGGTCTCCTACACTGCAGGCAGATGTTTCACGGTCTGAGCTACTAGGGAACATGATTTTTGTTAATAATAGCCCAAAAGTGGATAACCCAAATGTCTACCAATTGGATACACAAAATGTAGTATATACATACAATGAAATATTATTTGGCAATAAAGATAATAGATGAAGTACTGAATGAAGTACAACACTGATAAAACTTGAAAGTGTTATTCTAATGAAAAAAGCCAGTCATGAAAGATAATGAATTGTGTGATTACATTTATACAAAATGTCCAAAATCAGCACACCCACAGATACGGTAAATAGATTACTGGTTTTGTAGTACTAAAGGTGGGTTGTGTATGAAGACGGAAGACAGAAGGACAGCTAATGGATACGGGGTTTCTTTGGGGAGCAATCAAAATATTCTAAGGTGACGCATGATATGCTAGGTCAACTCTATGAATATACTAAGAACCATTGAATTGTATACTTGAAGTTGGTGAATTTTAAGTTATATAAATTATATCTCAATAAGACTTTAAAAAAAGAAAACAAAAAGAAGGAAAGCTGGGTTTACAGAAAGTACCATCATCTTTTATTATTTAAGCCTTCGATGGTTCTATTAATATCTGCAATTTTCCTCCAAAGGGATTACTTCTGATTAACAATTGCTTAATGATGGACATAGAGATTCAGATGTAGATTTATTGATTTTCACTTGCCTTTTTCTTCCATAATTACTCTTATTCCACAGATCAATCAATGTAAGAGTTCTGCCTGCTGCTAAGTATTTTGTTGTTATTGTTCAGTCAATAATTGGTGTCCGACTCTTAGAGACCCCACTGACTGCAGCATACCAGGCTTACCTGTCTGTCATTATCTCCCAGAGTTTGCTCAAATTCATGTCCATTGAGTCAGTGATGCTTTCTAACCATCGCATCCTGTGTCGCCCCCTTCTCCTTTTGCCTTCAACCTTTCCCAGCATCAGGGTCTTTTCCAATGAGTTGGCTCTTCGCATCAGGTGGCCAAAGTACAAGCAGCTAAGTATAGTTCATTTGAAAAAGAATTGAAAGTGTATACCACAAATATGTGTGGTCACACTCATGGTCCTTCATCAAGGTACCAGCCTCTCTTTAATAAATTGACTCTACTTCTGTTGATTGATTTACATCTGAAAACTGTTCAGAGAACTGAGACTGCCAATCAAAGCTCCTGATGACTATTTTGTTTTCCCCCTGGTTTTACATTGCGTGTGTGCTGTCACTTCAGTCATGTCCAACTCTTTATGAGCACATGGGCTATATAGCCTGCAAGGCTCCTCCGTCTATGGAATTCTCCAGGCAAGAATACTAGAGTGGTTGTCACGCCCTCTTCCAGGGCATCTTCCTGACTCAGGGATCAAATCCGTGTCTCTTGGGTCTCCTGAACTGACAGGTGGGTCTTTTACCACTAGGGCCACCTGGGATGCCCTTTATATTGATAAATTACCCTATTTTGTTCCTTTTAGTGACTGAGTAATATCCAATGTATATATGAACCATGTCTTTTTTTTTTAAGACAAATAGCTTTTTTTTTTTACCTTATTTTATTTTAATTAATTTACTTTAATTGGAGGCTAATTACTTTACAATATTGTAGTGGGTTTTGCCATACACTGACATGAATCAGCCATGAGTGTAAATGTGTCACCCATCCTGAAACCCCTCCCACCTCCCTCCCCATCCCATCCCTCAGGGTTGTCCCAGTGCACCGTTTTTGAATGCCCTGTTCCATGCATCGAACTTGGACTGGTGATCTATTTCACATATGGTAATATACATGTTTCAATGCTATTCTCTCAAATCATCCCACCCTCGCCTGCTCCCACAGAGTCCAAAAGTCTGTTCTTTATATCAGTGTCTCTTTTGCTGTCTTGCATATAGGGTCATCATTATCATCTTTCTAAATTCCATATATATGCAATAATATACTGTATTGGTGTTTTTCTTTCTGACTTACCTCACTCTGTATAATAGGCTCCAGTTTCATCCACCTCATTAGAACTGATTCAAATGCATTCTTTTTAATGACTGAGTAATATTCCATGGTGTATATGTACCACAGTTTTCTTATCCATTCGTCTGCAGATGGACATCTAGGTTGCTTCCATGTTCTGGCTATTATAAACAGTGCTGTGATGAACATTGGGGTGCACGTGTCTCTTTCAGTTCTTGTTTCCTCAGTGTGTATTCCAGCAGTGGGATTGCTGGGTTGTATGGCAGTTCTATTTCCAGTTTTTTAAGGAATCTCCACACTGTTCTCCATAGTGACTGTACTAGTTTACATTCCCACCAACAGGGTAAGAGGGTTCCCTTTTCTCCACACCCTCTCCAGCATTTATTGTTTGTAGACTTTTGGATAGCAGCCATTCTGACTGGTGTGAGATGGTACCACATTGTGGTTTTGATTTGCATTTCTCTGATAATGAATGATATTGAGCATCTTTTCATGTGTTTGTTAGCCATCTGTATGTCTTCTTGGGAGAAATGTCTGTTTAGTTCTTTGGCCCATTTTCTGATTGGGTCTTTATTTTTCTGGCACTGAACTGCATGAGCTGCTTATATATTTTTGAGATTCTTTATCAGTTGCTTCATTTGCTATTATTTTCTCACATTCTGAAGGCTGACTTTTCACCTTGCTTATAGTTTCCTTTGCTGTGCAAAAGCTGTTAAGTTTAATTAGGCCCCATTTGTTTATCTTTGCTTTTATTTCCATTACTCTGGGAGGTGGGTCATAGAGGATCCTGCTGTGATTTATGTCAGAGAGTGTTTTGCCTATGTTTTCCTCTAGGAGTTTCATAGTTTCTGGTCTTACATTTAGATCTTTAATCCATTTTGAGTTTATTTTTGTGTATGGAACCACATCTTCTTTATCCATTCATTTGTCTTTGGACATTTAAATTGTTTCCATGTCCTGGTTATTGTAAATAGTGCTGCCGTGAACATTGAGATGCATGTGTCCTATTGAATTATGATTTTCTCTGGGTGTATGCCCAGGAGTGGAACTTTTGGGTCATATGGTAGTTCTATTTTTAGTTTTTTAAGGAACCTCCATACTGTCCTTCACAGTAGCTATACCAATTTACACTCCCACCAATAGCATGAGAAGGTTCCATTTTCTCCACACCTTTTCCAGCATTTATTGTTTGAGATTTTTTTATGATGGCCATTCTGACTGGTATGAGGTGATACTTCATATACACTATGACTTACATACATTACCAAAGCAAGAAAGCTGTATTGTTAGATGTCCAGATATTGGTTATGTGATAAAGAATATGACTGTGTACCCCAATGTTCAATGTGGCACTATTTACAACAGCTAGGACATGGAAGCAACCTAGATGTCCATCAACAGATGAATGGATAAAGAAGTTATGGTACACGTATACAATGGAATATTACTCAGCCATAAAAACAGACAAATTTGAGTCAGTTCTAGTGAGGTGGATGCACCTAGAGCCTGTTATACAGAGTGAAGAAAGTCAGAGAAAAACAAATGTTGCATATTAATGCATAATTATGGAATCTAGAAAAATGATACTGAAGAACCCATTTGCAGGGTAGGAACAGAGACATGGACATAGAGAACAAACTTGGAGATATAGCAAGAGAAGGAAAGGAGGGAATGAATTGAGAAAGTAGCATTCAGACATATACATTACCATATGTAAAACACATAGCTAGCTGGAAGTTGCCTTATAACACAGGGAGCTCAAGCTAGTGCTCTGCAACAACCTAGAGGGATGGGATGGGGGGGTGGAAAGGAGGTTCAAGAGGGAGGGGACATAGGCATACTTATGGCTGATTCACATTGTCATATGGCAGAAACCAACACAACATTGTAATATAATATAAACATTATAATATATTATATATATATAATATATAAATAATATAATATATATAATGTAATATAATATAAACATTTTTTAAAATTTAAAGATTAAAAAAGAATGTAACTGCATAAATGTACACATGTGAATTTTGGGATGTTGGCAATATTCTAAAATTGTCTAAAAGACAATTACTTGAACATGTTCATTCTATTTAATGTATGGAACTGAACAATGAGACTTGGGTACTGTGTGTACTTTTTTGTATGCACTTGCACTTCAAAACTTGGCTTAAAACTTAACATTCAGAAAACTAAGATCCTGGCATCCAGTCCCATCCCTTCATGGCAAATAGATGGGGACACAATGGAAACAGTGAGAGACTTTATTTTGGGGGGCTCAAAAATCACTGCAGTTGGTGACTGCAGCCATGAAATTAAAAGACACTTGCTCCTTGGAAGACATGCTATGACCAACCTAGACAGCATATATAGAAGCAGAGACATTACTTTGCCAGCAAAGGTCCGTCTAGTCAAGGCTATGGTTTTTCCAGTAGTCATCATGGATGTGAGAGTTGGACTATAAAGAAAACTGAGCACTGAAGAATTGATGCTTTTGAACTGTGGTGTTGGAGAAGACTCTTGAGAGTCCCTTGGACTTCAAGGAGATCCAACCAGTCCGTCCTAAAGGAAATCAGTCCTGAATATTCTTTGGAAGGACTGAGACTGAACCTGAAACTCCAATACTTTGGCCACCTGATGCAAAGAACTGACTCATTGAAAAAGACCTTGATGTTGGGAAAGATCAAATGCAGGAGGAGAAGGGGACGACAGAAGATGAGATGGTTGGATGGCATCACCGACTCAACAGACATGAGTTTGAGCAAGTTCTGGGAATTGGTGATGGACAGAGAAGCCTGGTGTGCTGCAGTCCGTGGGGTAGCAGAGTCAGACATGACTGAGCAACTGAACTGAACTGAACACTTAAAAAAAAAAAAAAATTCCAAGTGCCTTAAGGAAATCTACTAATGAAACTAGAGAAATTATTTTAAGTGACCTAAAAATTTAGGAGGGAAGGCTGGGACTATTTCAGTCTAAAAGCATCCTTTCTCCTCTATAATTTTAATTTCACTGCATTCTCCTCTCTTAAGTTGAGCAGCAGCTAGAATCACCACTAAGTGATTCACAAGGAAGGCTTCAGGCTCTGTAGAAATCCTTATAAGGAAAATTCATGCAAATCTGTCACGTCTCTGTGTCAAAGGAGAGTTTTGTTTTTTGTTTTTCCCAGAGAACTCCAAGGCAAAGATTAAGTATTAATGTATTCTAGAGGCTTGGCTTTCTGTTAACTGTGACAACAGGGGTGAAGAGAGAACCCTTCTCTCTGTATGGCTTGTCTCTCAGGCTTCCAGAGATTTGAAGAGGAGTGTTGCTGGTAGACTTTTCCAGAAGCAGATGCGGAGACAAAGTTGAAGGTGTAAAAGATTTATTAGGGATTAATACCTGGTGTTTCAGAAGTAAAGAATCTGCCTGCAATGCAGAATACAGGTACAATCCCTGGGTCAGGAAGATCCCCTGGAGGAGGGCATGGCAACCCACTCCAGTATTCTTGTCTAAAGAATCCCATGGACAGAGGAGCCTGGTGGGCTACAGTCCAGTGTCACACAAAATCGGACACGACTGAAGCGACAGAGCATACATGCATGCAATACCTTTGAAAGGAAACAGAGGGGCAGGGGTGTGGGAGAACAGGATGGAATAAAAGAAGAAGTTGAATTATGATGCAGGCCCCCCCAAAATCTCAGTCATCTGGGTCGTTAAGGCTAGAGGAAATGTTGACCATCAGAGTATCGTAATAACAAATTGTTCTGACAATGGCTTTGTAATTCATAGGAAGGAAAGTGAGTTAGAGAAACCACAAGATCACAATACATTTACTGGCAGAAAAAAGTACTCTTCACACCATCAGATTTGTAATTAAAGGCAAGAACTGCCTCATTCATTTCTCTATACCCAAAACGGTGTCAACACTGAAAATATCTGTGAATCAATGAATACTTCAAATTTGAATATGATGCAAGTAAGAAACTTCAGCTGGTCTCCCAGAAGGAGAGAATTATATATTGATCCACCCATCTTGACTGATTAATCAGAAATGGATTTTGTTAACCTTTCAAATCCACTTTTATTTTCTTTTTTCCTCCTCACATACAGAATTTTTCCACACACTGAATTTCTTGCAGCTATAAAGTCATTTGATGTTAGTCAGTAGCATTTTATCCCTTAAAACTTTGCTGGCATCAAACTATGACCGTTAACCAGTGTTAAATCTATGAAATATTTACATAGCGCACCACATTAAGCTTTAGACACTTGGCAATTAAGCCACATAAAAACTGGACAAGACCCCCAAACTACAAGTTCATAATCAGGTGTTCATAGTCCCTATCTGGTGACTGTTCATGGTTCAAAAGGCAGCAGAGGCAACAGGTAGTTACTTTGAAGGACATGGACCGCTATTATCTAGAAGCACACTATGGTATCCCAGTGAGGTACCCCTCCACCCTTCTCCAAGGCGGTCTCATAATTCTGGAATGGCAGGTCCGATTGATACAAAATGAAGACAGACAACACAACATTTACTCTATGAAGACATCCTAACTCCTGCTATGCATGCACTGTGATCTTGAATGTAACTCGTCCTGAAAACTTGTCATGGTCACTCTGGGTTTTTAGGCTGGGTATCCATCAATCTTGCACTCACCCATTACTTCTTTTACATAACCATCACTACCAAAGCTCAGCTGGATGGCAACTAGTTGGCTGCAGGTTGCTCCCATGCAGTATTTTTCCACAATATGGAAAATATTTTAAATCTATCTTTTCATTGGGAGGATAAGTTGATAGAACTACTGTGCTTTCACTCTTTGCAATGCAGTCTATCTTTGGTTCTCCATGACACTTTAATCCAATTATTCTGCTCATTTTCACAGGAATACAAGGGTTTCCTGTTTGGTAGCCAAATGTGGGATCATCCACACCACTGCAGGCTTCAAGTAAGGCAAGAGGAAACTGGTATACTGTGTATTCTGGACACTTCTGCTCAAAAAAAGTTTCCACTGGTACAATGTGAGATTCTTCTGTTCTTCTAAGCCATATGGCTTTAGAAATTTCCTGAGGTCATCAGTGTACCCTTGATAGGATTCTGAATCAGACAGGCTGAACGAAAAATGCAACTCCGACACTGGTTTTGGAAAAACCGTTAAGTCCTGGACTAGGAATCTGACGATATTTTGGAACCTCATCGTTCAGAGTCTGAAGCATGGCCACACAGTGAATGAAAAGAGTGCAGCCAGGAACCCATAAAAGACAAGGTAGAAGAACAAGATCAAACCCCAATTCTTGGCGGTGCGCCCCAGGAACTCTCCGGTGGCCCGGCTGTAGATGAAGAGCTTCCACTCGGCCAGGGTCCGGTTGAAGGACTTCTTGTCTTTCTTCCTCATGGTGTGTGCGGCCGACTGTGAGGGGACCGGCAGTCACCGCGGTAAGAGGCGAGGAACGCGCAGGCGCATCCGGGCTAGAGCGACGCAGCCCGGCGACTGCGGCAGAAGGCTGGACGGCCGGCCGAGGAAACCTGCTCCCTGCAGTGAGCGCTCAAACCAAGTGTGCCGCCACCGCTCCGGCCGTGGAAGCCTGACGTCTCCCAGAAGTGGATTTTGAAACAGGTGATGGGCTTTGGAAAAGTGGGCTTCAGGAAGGGCCTAAAACGACACTCGTCAGTTCAGTGAACTCATCTCAGAGAGATGATGAAGACTGAACTCTAAGCACTTATATCCAGACTCCCGTGGGAGTTCTATGGCAGCTGGAACCATACTGCTGGCTGGAGTAGGATGACTGACACAGGTTGGCATATAGATTATGAAAGTGAAAGTCGCTCAGTCGTGTCCGACTCTTTGCGACTCCATATACAGTCCATGGGATTCTCCAGGCCAGAACTCTGGAGTGGGTAGCCGTCCCTTCTCCAGGGCATCCTCCCTACCCAGGGATCGAACCTAGGTCTCCCTCATTCCAGGCGGAGTCTTTACCATCTGAGCACCAGGGAAGCCCAAAGAGGTAAATGGCACTTGAGACTGTGTGATGAGAGCAAATAGAATAGATAGCTATGCAGAAGGATTAATAAATAAACTGTGGGGAGAGTTTGGGGAATGAAATGGGTGAGGAAGAAGGACTAATCGGGGAAAAATTAGAAGGGGTCAGTAAATGGAAGAATAGCAAAGATTTTTAAATGAGTGTATTTCTTTTGGACAGATTTCCCTGGTGACTCAGACAGTAAAGAATTCACGCATAATGCAGGAAACCCCAGTTCGATCCCTGGGTAGGGAAGATCCCTTGGAGAAGGGGAGAGCTACCCACTCCAGTATTCTTGCCTGGAGAATCCCCATGGACAGAGGAGCCTGGTGGGCTACAGTCCATGGGGTTGCAAAGAGTCGGACAAGACTGAAGCAACTTAGCAAGCAAGCAAGAGACTTTAGAAAGGTCATAAAATATGGTCTATCCTTTCCTCATGATGTTGCTTTGCTTTTGTCTTCCCTAGAGTCCAAGATGGCTAATGCAGGGCGACCACTGTGGTTCAGTATTATCTTTGTTTATATGTCGGTCGTGTTTGTAGTATAAATGACCTGGCTTGATCTGGTCAAAGACTTCCAGCGCCACAGGAATACCTCTAAAACCTGTGTAGCAGAGTGTCATGAGAATCACTTCACTAGATCTCTCCTAGGGTTTGGTGTTTGGCTGGCTTTGCCTTTTCCTCCCTCTTTTTTGTGATTGAGTTTTTTGTCTTGCAGACTGTGCATAGCAAACCAAAATGTGTAAGAAATAATCTTCAGAAGAGAACTCCACAAACACCGACCACAAAGCAGACTGTTTTAAGACAAAAGAAGACAAAATTTTTGACTTATCCAGGGAAAAGCCCCTGTTGACAATGCATCTTGTCTATTTTTTTGCACAGTTTTCTGTACAGGTGATCTTGGTCATTCTTATTCACTATCACCTACCACTGATTAAAAACTCCATTTGGTGCAGTACCCACATGTGTCGTGGGCCTTATACATGAGTGGCGATGTGGCCACAGGAAAAGATAATGTCTGTCATACTTGTGGCAACAGTCTCAGTGGTTATAATGACTTCCTGTATTATGTTATTCCTGTACACTATCAATGCATATGTAACTCTGTGTAAGGAAATCAGTGTCTGTCTAATATCTCCACCATAGCCCTGATGATCGTCACTGGTTATGAAATGCATGCCAAGAGGCCTAAGGTGGTCTTATATTGAAGCGATACATTTTTATCCTTATTTCACATTCCCAGAATATGGGAACATAGATAATTTGCATCTTAGAAAAATAAAACTTGGAAATATAATGAGCCTGCTTTCTTCTCATGTGGGTAATCACTATTTCCTAAAGAAAAAATTTTAAAGTTTCAAAATATTTCTTAGTAAGGCATCTGAGGGCATTTCACTCTACCAGTTTTGATGTCCCATCATAATGAAATTTTAAAGGCTATTATTTTCCATTTAACTGACTGGTGGCCTAATAGTAAAGAATCTGCCTGCCAATGCAGGAGATGCAAGACACTCGGGTTCAATCCCTGGGTTGGGAAGATCCTCTGGAGTAGAAAATGGTCACCCACCTTAGTATTATTGCCTGGAATATTCCATGGACTGAGTCAGACATGACTGAGTGACTAAGTACACATGCAACTTAAGATTAACATTAAGAGAATTTACATAAGGCAAATGATACAGGAAGGGACACTGTGGAAAATTACAAATAATCAAATAGTGTAGTTTCTTTAGTGTATTAGTATAGTAGCTGCTACTCCTCACAGCATTCTGAAAATAAGATCTTCTAAAGTTTCCTTAATACTGAAGTGAACCTCAATGCAGATGTTTTAAAGAAGCATTAGCATTAGCAAATATTACCACTAGTTTGGGGCTTCCCTGGTGGCCCAGATGGTAAAGAACCTGCCTACAATATGGGAGACCTGAGTTTGAACCCTGGGTTGGGAAGATCCCCTGGAGAAGTGAATAGCTACCCACTCCAGTATTCTTGCCTGGAGAATTCCTTGGACAGAGGATCCTGACGGACTACAGGTCATAGGGTCGCAAGGAGTCGGACACAACTGAGTGACTTTCACTTTCACTCTGAGTGGCAGCCTGAAAATTCCTTTTAACAGATGTAGGTGTTTGGAACACTATCCAGAGTCAACAAAGTGAATTGGCAGGGTTAACTCCAGTGACTGGTGTGCTCCTCATCTTAAACTCCTTCTCTCATGCTAACTATGGCTTATGCTTTAGAACACTAGTCCCAACCTTTTTGGCACCAGGGACCGATTTTGCGGAAGACAATTTTTCCATGGACGAGAGGGAAGGAGATGATTTGGGGATGATTCAAGCGCATTACACTTACTGTGCACTTTATTTCTATTATTATTATATCACCTCAACCTCAGATCTTCAGGCGTTAGATCCTGGAGGTTGGGGACCCTTGTTTTAGATGATCCCAGATGCAGTCACTGAGCAGGACCCTATGAGGCCTTCCCAGAACAGACCCCCACCCATGTTCTCTACCTGCCTTCTATATGTAGAAAAACTGCTGTGCTTAGCCACTCAGTCGTGTCCAACTGTTTGTGACCCCATGGACCATAGCTTGTCAGAATCTTCTGTCCAAGGGATTCTCCAGGCAAGAATACTGGAGTAGGTTGCCATGCCCTTCTCCAGGGGATCTTGCCAGCCCAGAAATTGAACCCAGGTCTCTGACATTGCAGGTGGATTCTTTACCATCTGAGCCACCAGAGAAGCCCAAGAATACTGGAGTGGGTAGCCTATTCCTTCCCCAGGGGATCTTCCTAAGCCAGGAATCGACCCGGGGTTTCTTCACTGGATTCTTAAAATAAGATCTTCTAAAGTTTCCTTAATACCAAAGTGAACCTGCATTGCAGGCAGATTCTTTACCATATGAGCTACCAAACTTTAGTCAAAGAATAAATTTAATCATAGAGGCGAGAAAATGCAGAAAGGAAATCAGTCAAGCAAGACAAAAATAATAATTTAGGCATTCAATGAAGTCAAGGATCTTTAGTTCTTCCTCTAGAATTATAGACAGCTTTCTGAGTCATGTCTTTTGAGTTGTTGTGCAGATGCTGAAACTCCCTCCAGGAGGGAGAAAACTGTATGCTGCCCAGAAGCACATGCTTCCCAGATGGCCCGGTGGTAAAAGAATCTGCCTGCCAATGCAGGAGATGCAAGACACTCACGTTCGATCCCTGTGTTGAGAAGATCCCCTGGAGTAAGAAATGGCAACACACACCAGTATTCTTGCCTGGAAAACTTCACGGACAGAGGAAACTGGTGAGATATAATCCATTAGGTCCCAAAGAGTTGGACATGACTGAGCACCACCACCACCACCATGACACCACCCTAGATCGGTTGGAACCAGAAGCCTGATACTGATTTCCAGTGATCTCACCACCAACCATTCAGAAGAATATCTATGAGCTCATCACGACCTGCTCCTTGAAACAATACTATAAAACCCTACTGGGGCACACAGTTTTAAGGGCATTAGCCCACAGTGGCCCCCTTTGACTTAACAATAAACCTATTTCTACTTCACCCAAAACTCTTGTCTCTGAGATTCAAGTCTGTGTCAGTGCACAGAGGCTCAATTTCAGCAGCAGCATCTATAATCTTTGACAACAATACAAGATGCAAATGAAATTATTTTCATGGTCTGTTTCAGAAATATCTAAATCATATCTTCTCTGTAGAAATTAAATACCTATCGTGTTATGAATTGCTGTGTGTACATAAATTCTGCTCAGGTCTAATATCTGTCTAGTTCTCTCCATCATCCCTCCAACTCCTATTGGTACCAAAAGAGTGTCTGCGGTCCAGCTGCTCACTGCTCAAAAGTCAATAAACATGCCAGGTTAGTGGAAAGGAAAGTTTGCTTTATTTCAAATGCCGGCAACTGGGGTGGGGATGGGTGGTGGACATCTGTCCAAAGGCCTACTCCCCCACCTGACCACTGGCAACCAGTGGGGCAAGAGCTTTTATAGACAGAAGGAGGGGGCTACATGCAGAAACAGCACAATCAGTTCTGACAGTCATCTTCCAAGTTCCAGGGTCTATTTGTTCCCATTTCTTTGGAGCCAATTCTCAGAACTGTGGCAGCTCATGTTCTGGGTACAGTCGGGTCATCATGTAGTTAACTTCTCCACCTGGTGTTTTAGTATCTCTAAAACAGCTCATAGGATATGGCTCAGAATATTACCTACATCCCTTGAGAAAGAACTAAAGGTCCTCGGTTGCGGGGAACAAGGACCATACTGTCCTGCTCCATTTCACTATGACAAGATTATATCTAATTAGGTGTCAATAATAATGACTTTATATTGAGCTCCTCTAATTCTCTACACTGTGGCCACAGGTTTCCTGTGGCAAACCTTGTTTTCCCACTTCCATGCTCTGGTTCCTCATTTGGAAAAAAAAAAAAAAAATTTAAATTGTTGGGACTTCCGTGGTGCTCCGGTAGCTAAGACTCCACTGCACACCCAGCGCAGGGGGCCTGGGTCTGATCCCCAGTGAAGAAACTGGATCTCACATGCCCCAACTAAAGATTCCTTCATGCCCCAACTAAGACTCTGCACAGCCATATAAATATTTTTTTTTAAGTTACTCTTTTAATACTATTTATAAAGCCCTATTTTCCTAAGTCCCTGTTTAGCAATCCAGCCTCATTTTTTACCATGATCTCTCAACTCATCCACACTTCGCGCTCCACCCAACTGTCAGACTGGTTTTGGGCGGGGCGGGGAGATGAAGTATAGTTGATTTACAATAATATATGTTTCAGGTGTACAACATGGAGATTCAATATTTTTATAGACTACAGATTTTACCCCATTTGAATTTATTATAAAAATTTGCTATGCCCCTATGCTGTATGTACAGGGCTTTCTTGGTGGCTCAGTGGGTAAAGAATTCACCTGCAATGTAGGAGACAAAGGAGATGTGGGTTCGATCCCTGGGTTGGGAAGGTCCCCTGGAGAAGGGAATGGCAACTCCAGTATTCTTGCCTAGAGAATTCTATGGACAGAGGAGCCTGGTGGGCTATAGTCCATGGGGTCACAAAGAGTCAGACATGGCTGAAGCAGCTTAGCAGACACGCCCACAATATATCTTATTTATTTTACCCATAGTAGTTTGTACCTCTCAATCCCTCCCTATCCACACTCTTAGCTACCATTTGTTCCCTGTATCTGTGCATCTGTTTCTGTTCTATTTATTCATTTGTTTTTATGTTTTAGATTCCACATATATGTGAAGTGTACTTACTTTTTCTTTCTCTGACATTTCACTGTGGTGCTCAATAGAGGAGCTAGAGGATGGGCTGGCCAAGTATGGGCACGGTTGAGGGTATTGGATGAAGCACACGATATGGAGAAATAGAACAATGACCAGGAGCAAGTATCACTGTAACAAACTTTAGCAACTTTGTGATTGTGCTGAGCAACAAGTCTCCTGAGGCCAAACTGAGCCCAGATGTCAAACCTGCACCTCCTAAAGGGGGTTTTGTTAGGATGAAAAGTTCGAGTCCTTGCTGTCACCTCTCCCCTCTTTCACTCTCAGCCTGAAATTACAGTCCTTGAGAAGTTAATAGCTTCTCATTCAGCACCTGCTTGCAATTAGTCCAGGAGCAACAGGTGAAATTATGTTTAGAATCTTGCAAATCTCCAGAGGGTGGTTGATGTACTCATTAAGCCTAAGACTTCCGGAAAGTTCTGAGCTGTGAAACTGGACTCTCTCCTTTGGATTGTCAACAAAACCAAGTCTCCTGGAAGTTCAGATTATTGCCTGGCCCAAGAAGTTGAGTAAGTTAGGAAAGTTTTTCAAAAGTTACTCAGGCAAGCAAACAAGATAGCCTTGCAGGCTCACTGATGTAAGAAACTGAGCTCAGTTAAGAGCAGTAAAAATGAAAGTCAAACTACAGACTTCCCAGAATGTTTTATTCTTAAAAGCCTTCATAACAGGCTTTTCCTTTCTTTTTAAAAAAAAACTTTATTGAAGTGTAATACAATGTTGTGTTAATTTCTGCTATATAGCAGAGTGATTCAGATATATATATATATATGTATATATATATATATATTCAGACATATATATATATATATGATTCAGATATATATATATATCTGCATGTGTGTTTTAATGGGCTTTTTAAAAGATAACTTTAGACTTATAAAAAAACTGTGAAAATAATAGAGTTCTCATATGCCCTTTACCCAGCTTCTCCTAATGTTAATATCTTTTATAATCACAAAGTATTCATCAATAGTAAGAAATTATGGTACATAGCATGGTACTTGATAGCATTAGTACAATACTATTTACTGAATACAGAACTTATTCGAATTTCACCAGATTTTCCATTGTCTCTCTACAACAGGATCTGATGTGAGACTGAACATTATATGTAGTTTTGTCCTATCTCTTTAGTCTCTTCCAATTTGTAACAGTTCCCCTGTTCTTCCTTGTCTTTATGACTTCATACTTTTAAGGGTGCTTGTTAATTATTTTGTAGATTGTGCCTCAGTGTGGGCTCCTCTGATGATTTCTCATTAAGATGGCATGATACCCCATTAGGAAGGAGTCAAAGCTGTTATAGCCACGCTTTCCGTGAAACAAACTCACTCAGAAGGACAATGCAGATAGTGGAGTGCAGTTTATTACACCGGCGGGCCCAAGGCAGAGTCTCCTCTTAGCCAAGGACCCCAACCAGCATTTGTGAAAATCCTTTATACCCCATGTGTACATGTCTGAACCCACCACCCCAAATTCCTTGAGACTTACAAAGGAAGGGTAAATACAATCACAATAACCCCATCATTTGTGTGTTATGTGTTCAAACAGTCAATAATCAATAAGCCTGTGGTTCCATTCCAACCAGTTAATAACCGATAAGCCTGTGGTTACATTCTGATAGATATTGTCTGGAGGCAGGGGTGATTAGAGTATGTTTTCTCTTAGGCGATGAGTAACCTGGATACAATCTTCAAGGTTCCCCTGTCTGGAGGGGGTCTTATCCTTCCATTGTGGTTCCCATAGGCACTAAGCAGAGAGTTCAGAGTCCATTGGAGAGGCAGCCGAGCACGATCAGCACGGACTGGCCTCAGATGGAGTCCAGGCCCTATGAATTCCTTCTTCAAAGCCAATGTGCCTGTTGGTTGCACCCTCAGATACATTCTCCTTTCCTTCTTGATGCTCAGCCATCTAAGCAGAGGTCTCATTTTCTGATTCCTGTAATGCTTATGCTCAGTCATGTCTGACTCTTTCGGACCCCGTGGCCTGTAGCCCTCCAGGCTCCTCTCTTCATGAAATTTCCCAGTCAAAAATATTAATACTGGCACAGGTTGCCATTTTCTACTCCAGGAGATCTTCCTGACCCATCAAACCCGCGACTCTCACATCTCCTGCACTGGCGGGGAGATTCTTTACCGCTAGCACCACCTGGGGAATGCTTAAGCACAGCCATAAGACTGAGTACTTGACAATGTGTTTGTTAGTCACTCAGTCGTGTCCGACTCTGCAACCCCATGGACTGTAGCCCATGGCCCGTCCATGGAATTCTCCAGGCAAGAATACTGGAGTGGGTTGCCATTTCCTCCTCTGGGGATCTTCAGGGATCAAACCTGGATCTTCTGCATTGCAGGCAGTTTCTTTACCATCTGAGCCACCAGGGAAGCCTGAGTGAAAATGCAAATACAATTTTGACCTTGTTTTCTTAATGGGAAATTACGTGCCCTGTACTTCGTTATTTTCCCTTCCTACACATTGGACCATGAACACAGCAATGACCTACCTTTGCACTTTGAGCCAGCTTTGACCAACAGCAATGCACCAGGGCACCTTTTCTCAATATGGTTCCCAGAGAATTTCCTCCAGAGAATTATTTGAATGACCATTTTCTCAGTTCTCCCAAGGAGTACATGGTTAGGACAACTTTAGGTGCAAAGGAGATAATTAATCACCCAAAATGAATGCAATGAGGATTCATTCTCTCCCAGAACAAATGGAGAGGAGATGGTGGAATTCTAAGGTAGAGAGAACCTAAGTTTTCAAATTACCTAGAGAGTTCAGACATGCCAGATTGATATCTTAAAGAGAAATAATATAAAATAGATCACTAATGAGAACATACTGCATAACGCAGGGTACTCTACTAATGCTCTGTGGTGACCTGAATAGGAAGGAAGTCTAAAAGGGAGGAGTCCAGTGTAGTTAATTCACGTTGCTGTACAGTAGAAACTAACAAAATATTGTTAGTTTAGCAACTATACCTCAAAGAAATCAATTTTTTAAAAAAGAGAAAAAAGACTTCTATCTTAATTTGTTCTTGTATCTATGTTTATCTTTGTAGCATTTATTCTCACTACTAAACATCCCTTCTTAGTTCTTTCAGGGAAAACATATTTCATTGCACTATAGTATATTGGGCTAGGGCAGACTGACCCAGTATTAGCTCATAAATGGACGTTTTGGATATTTAGATATTTTTACCCTTAATCAAAAACTGATAAATTTTATTTATTTGTTTTTTGAGATGTCAATGGTTTAATAGGGAGAGGGATCTTGTACATCTGAGGAAAGGTCCTGGAATATAAGACATCTAACAAGCACAACACAAGAGATGGAAACAACTGAGTAAAATAAAGCAGTAAGCACATCTGAGAAAATACCATACTTGCCTGTGATTTTTGTCCTAGCCTGCAATACAGTTCAGAAAACTCAACTTCTCAAAAATACAAGAAATGTGTCTAAAATCATACAGATAAGAAATTTCCTGGTGGTCCAGTGGCTAAGACTGCACTCTTTCACTGCCTAGAGTGTGACTTCAATTCTTGGTGTGGGAACTAAGATCCCATGGGAAAAAAAAAAAAAAAAAAACATTTTTTTTTTTAATCACATATGCAACGGCCACCTAATTTTGCCTTGGATGTCTGAAACACAGCTCAGACATTTTCACTTTCAAATCCATTCACTTCCTCAATGGACAATACAGATGTATAATGCAGATCTGAAAGACAAAATAGACATTCCCTGATATGAAAATTTATGTCTTAGTCTTCTTCTTCTAAGAAGGCTAGGGTAGGTAAACTTAGACCCACCCAGCAATTAATGCTCCAATATTTTATCCTATTTGAAATGACACAGATAAAAAATTCTCTCTGTTTAACTTAGTTTACTTTCAAGTTACCAAAATCTGGAGGCGATTTTTGAGACATTCCCCAAAACAATTATTTCTGTAGCATTTGCCTCAAAGTTCTTTTCCTCCTTGACTCTTAAGAGATCACCTGAGTTCCGGAGAGCTCAGGTAGATCATTTACATCTCAAAGGCACAAGAAAAACACTGATTCCGTCTAGGAATTTAGCTTAACTAATGACAAAAGTCTCACTGAGATACAACAGCAGAGCCAGTAGAAGCCATTGTTCCCCAGATCTCTGGGTAGCCCCCATTAATCAAGGACGGCCACACAACACACTCAATAGTGGATCCACGCCCCGCCCCCCCCATACACACACACACACACACACACACACACACACGCACACCCCACCACCAGCAACCTCCACCCTGGGATTTCCCCACAACTTTTAGGATCATTCCTGGAACATTTGGGCCCCACGTGTTAATGGACAATCACCCCAGGATTATGTTAATGCAAGTTCATGTGCCCAACACACAGTGAGGCCAGACAAGCTGAAACGTGGGAGTTTGGAATAGAGCTAGGTTTATTGCAGGGCTGTGCAAGGAAACCAGGTGGCCTCATGCCCTAAAAGATCTCAAGCTTCTCAACTCAATGATTTTTGGCAAAGCATTTTTTTTAAAAAGGCAGATGAGGTAGTGGGGTTGCAGGGTCTGTGATGAGCTTGTGCACAGTTCTCTGATGGGCTGATGGTGAGACAGCAGGTGGTATCACAGGGGTGAACTTGCCCAGTCCTTAGGCTCCAGCAGGCCTGGGGCGCTGTGCTTATGACTATCAGGTAGTTAACATCTTCCGTTTGGCGGGTGAGGTGGGGTAGTGATTCCCGTTGACAATACAACTCAGGAAATTTGCATCAAATACTATAATCCAGGTACATCAGAGAGGGGTGAAAGCTGAGGATGTGGGAGAAGGCCTGTCCTGGGAAGACAATTACATTCAAAACTCAGGCACCACATACTAGAGGATGGCTCCCACAACATTCCATCCCTGTCTTGTATTTCCCTACATCTATGCGCTCACAGAGTTTTCTGGGTCTCCTAGCTGCCCTGCCAGTTGTTAGCCTGCACCCCAGAGGCTACAAGGCCTACACTTGCCCAGCATTAAGACCAATGAAAGAGCCCAGAGTCAACAACTGAGACATCAGCTGTTTAGTGGATGGGAGTGGAGCTTATGTGTCTGAAGAAAGGTCCTGGAGCGACACCCTATGGCATGTGGCAGACATGGCAGGCAGGACATGGCGGCAGTCTTTGCTCAAAACCTGATAACTTTTAAGTAAAATGGGTATTGACTCTGAATCTAACCTGTCCCCTAATGTCACAGCAGGCAGACTGAAAACAGAGGGCAGACAGACTGAAAACCACAATCACAGAAAACTAACCAATTTAATCACATGGACCACAGCCTTGGCTAACTCAATGAAACTATGAGCCATACCCTGTAGAGCCACCCAAGACAGATGGGTCATGGTGGAGAGTTCTGACAAAATGTGGTCCACTGGAAAAGGGAATGGCAATCCACTTCAGTATTCTTGCCTTGAGAACCCCATGAACAGTATGAAAAGGCAAAAATATAGGACACTGAAAGATGAACTCCCGAGGTCGGTAGGTGTCAAATATGCTATTGGAGATCAGTGGAGAAATAATTCCAGAAAATATGAAGAGATGGAGCCAAAGCAAAAATAACACCCAGTTGTGGATGTGACTGGTGATGGAAGCAAGGTCCGATGCTGTAAAGAGCAATATTGCATAGGAACCTGGAATGTTAGGACCATGAATGAAGGCAAATTGGAAGTGATCAAACAGAAGATGACAAGAGTGAACATCAACATTTTAGGATTCAGCCAACTAAAATGGACTGGAATGGGTGAGTTTAACTCAGGTGACAATTATATATACTACTGTGGGCAAGAAGCCCTTAGAAGAAATGGTGTAGCCATCATAGTCAACAAAACAGTTCTAAATGCGGTACTTGGATGCAATCTCAAGAACGACAAAACGACCTCTGTTCATTTCCAGAGCAAACCACTCAATATCACAGTAATCCAAGTCTATGCCCCAACCAGGAATGCTGAAGAAGCTGAAGCTGAATGGTTCTATGAAGACCTACAAGACCTTCTAGATTTAACACCCCAAAAAAGTTGTTCTTTTCATTATAGGGGACTGGAATGCAAAAGTAGGAAGTCAAGAAACACCTGTAGTAACAGGCAAATTTGGCTTTGGAGTACGGAATGAAGCAGGGCAAAGGCTAATAGAGTTTTGCCAAGAGAACACACTGGTCATAGCAAACACCCTCTTCCAACAACACAAGAGAAGACTCTACACATGGACATCACCATGTGGTCAGCATCAAAATCAGATTGATCATATTCTTTGCAGCCAAAGATGGAGAAGCTCTATACAGTCAGCAAAAGCAAAACCAGGAACTGACTATGGATAAGATCATGAACTCCTTATTGCCAAATCCAGACTTAAATTGAAGAAAGTAGGGAAAACCTCTAGACCACTCAGGTATGATCTAAATCAAATCCCTTACCATTATACAGTGAAAGTGAGAAATAGATTTAAGGGACTAGATCTGATAGAGTGCCTGATGAACTATGGTGGAGGTTTGTAACATTATACAGGAGATAGGGATCAAGACCATCCCCAAGAAAAAGAAATGCAAAAATGCAAAATGGCTGTCTGAGGAGGCCTTACAAATAGCTGTGAAAAGAGGAGAAGCAAAAAGCAAAGGAGAAAAGGAAATACATACCCATTTGAATGCAGAGTAATGGAGTCACAAAGAGTCGGACACGACTGAGTGACTGAACTGAACTGAATGTCACAGCAATTCAAGAGATTAAATTGTTTCTCTTGTGCTCAGTCGCTCAGTCATAGACTCTTTGCAACCCCATGGACCATAGCCTGAAAGGCTCCTCTGTCCATGAGATTTCCCAGGCAAGAATACTGGAGTGGGTTGCCATTTCCTCCTTCAGATCTTCCTGACCCAGGGATCAAACCCGAGTCTCTTGTGTCCCTTCATTGGCTGGCAGCTTCTTCACCACTAGTGCCATCTGGGAAGCCCAAATAAAGCTCAGGAAACAGCAAAAAAAAACTGTGAGAAGCTAGAAAAACTTAAAGCTTGGTAACTGTATTCAACAGGCAGATCTATGCTATGGCAGCAAACAGCCTCAGGCTTAGTGACTTAAAACCATTAAAAAATGGATTTCTCACTCACACTACATATCCTGTTGGTGCCAGTGTAAGAAAAGCAGGAGAGACTCCATTTTGAAACCTATCATCCATCTTAAAAACAGAATGCAAACTGGGCCTGAGCCCTGCCCAAGAATGAGGAAACTGTTGCTAATGAAAATCAGGTCTCCTGGAGACTTCCCTCCCTACCATGGCAAACAGATATTGTAGTTGAGGTCAGGCTGCCCCTGTGAGATTAACCATGGAGACATCCCCTTTGATGTGTAATTATTGTCCACCCACCCCCCACACACACATCAATTGTTTGTTCTCCTAGCACCTACTTGTTGTGAAACTTAGCCAAATACTACAAAAAGGTTGCTAACATGTAACTAGTCATGTAGCTGGGGGTATAAAACTGGGCCTCTCAGAAACTTTAGGGTCCTTGTTGGGAACTGATTCCCCTTGGATCCGCTGGCATAATAAACTGTACGCCTCTGTCTTGAGTGTCCTCTGGGGTGTGTTTTGCAACTCCGGATTCCACAACATTTTGACAACTGTCAGGGTGAGAAGAGTATGAAACTCTACCCTGTATAGTCATTCAAGCACCCGGGCTGACAGATGTTCTATTATCAGTTGATATTGACAGCTCAAGAGCAGGCTTCAGATTTTGCTGCAGTCAGGTAAATAAGTACCGAAGGATCTCACCAGCAATGCACTTATCTCTTCTTGGGTAAAAACCTAGGAGTGGGCGGGAGTTTCCTGGTGGTCCAGTAGCTAAGACTCCACACTCCCAAAGCAAGGGGCCTAGCTTTGACCCCTGGTCAGGGAACTAGATCCTGCATGCCACAACTAAGACACAGTGCAGCCAAAAAAATATTTTTTAAAAAGCAAAAATGAAAAAACTAGATGTGGGATGGCTTAAGCATATGTGTAAATAATTTCAAGGGTTTGTTTACATTTTTAAGAAACTATCAAATGGTTTTGCAAAGCAGTTGTATTATTGTACATCCTCAGCAACAGCATGTGAGCATTCCAGTCACTCCACATCCTTACTAATATTTGGAATAGTCAAACTTTTAAATTACACATTCTAATAGGTAAAGAGTGATCTCTCATTAAGATTTAGACTTGCATTTCTCTAACAACTAATGGTACACAGCTTCTTTTCATCTGTTTAATTGCTATTGGTCAATGTTCTTCAACGAAATGTCTGGTTCAAGTCTAATTCAAGTTTGCCCATTTTTAGAATTGTATTATTTATTTTCTTACTATTGAATTTTGAGTTCTTTGCACATATAAATATGTCTTTATCAGATATGTAATTAGCAAATGTTTTTGTCATTTAGCCGCTAAGTCATGTCCAACTCTACTGCAACCCCAAGGACTGAAGCCTCCAGGTTCCTCTGCCCATGGAATTCTCCAGGCAAGACTACTGGAGTGGGCTGCCATTCCCTTCTCAGTGGGATCTTCCCGACCCAAGGATCCAACCTGCGTCTCCTACTGCTCCTGCCTGCATTGGCAGGCAGATTCTTTACTTCTGAGCCACCAAATTAAATATTATCCAACCATAACTGTTTGGCTGAATAATAGTGGCTGAAGAAGGGATCAGCTACCCACTCCAGTTTTCTGGCCTGGAGAATTCCATGGACAGAGGAAACTGGCAGGCCATGGGATTGCAAGGAGTCAGACATGACTGAGCGACTAACGCTTTCACATTCACAGAAGTATTAGCTAATGCTTAGTGATAATCATGTTGCAATATGTAAATGTATCAGATCAACATGTCGTACACCTTAAATTTACACAATGTAATATGCCATTTATATCTCAATACAAATTACACTAAAAAAAAGTGGTGGGGCTTCCCTGGTGACTCAGTGGTAAAAAATCTGCCTTCCAATGAAGGAGACATGAGTTCAGTCCCGGATCTGGGAAGATCCCACATGTCACAGAGCAACTAAGCCTGTGCACCGCAACTATTAAGCCTGTGCTCTAGAGCCCAGGAACCACAACTACTGGGCTTCTTTGTGTTCTGCAGCAAGAGAAGCCTCTACAATGAGAAATCTGCACACCACAACTGGAGAGCAGCCCCCACTCTCTGAAACTAGAGAAAAACCCGTGCAGCAAAAAAGATGCAACACAGCCAAAAATAAACAACTAAACACAATTTTTTTAAAGTGATGTTTTGTGGAGGGATATATAATCAGAAATCTCAGAAACATCTCTTTCAAAGAAAAGAGATGGTAAATGATGATGCCAATATTTTGTAGTAACTATAAATGGAAAAGAACTTCTAAAATTGCATATAATTTAAAATTTTTTATAAAATGAACAACAATATGTTTTATATAGGATTCAAATTTATGCAAGTTTATGTCCTTTATTCACAGGATAATCTCTTTAGAAGCAGAAGCCCACAGGTTTATCAGTTCAGTTCAGTTCAGTCACTCAGTCATGTCCAATTCTTTTGCAATCCCATGGACTGTAGCAAGCCAGTCCTCCCTGTCCATCACCAACTCCCAGAGTTTTTTCAAACTTATGTCCATTGAGTCAATGATACCATCCAACCATCTCATTCTCTGTTGTTCCCTTCTCCCCCCTTCAAACTTTCTCGGCATCAGGGTCTTTTCCAGTGAGTCAGTGATTCACATCAAGTGGCCAAAGTATTGGAGTTTCAGCTTTAACATCAGTCCTTCCAATGAATATTCAGGACTAATTGGCTTAAGGATGAACTGGTTGGATCTCCTTGCAGTCCAAGGGACTCTCAAGAGTCTTCTCCAAAATCACAGTTCAAAAGCATCAATTCTGTGGTGCTTAGCTTTGTTTATAGTCCAACTCTCATATCCATACATGACTACTGGAAAAACCATAGCTTTGACTAGACAGAACTTTATTGGGCAAAATAATGTCTCTGCTTTTTAATATGCTGTCTAAGTTGGTCCTAACTTTCTTTCCAAAGAGTAAGCATCTTTTAATTTCATGGCTGTAGTCACCATCTGCAATGATTTTGGAGCCCCCCAAAATAAAGTCTGCCACTGTTTCCACTGTTTCTCCATCTACTCACCATGAAGTAATGAGATCAGATGCCATGATCTTAGTTTTCTGAATGTTGAGCTTTAAGCCAACTTTTTCACTCTCTTCTCACTTTCATCAAGAGGCTTTTTAGTTCTTTGCTTTCTGCCATAAAGGTGGTGTCATCTGCATATATGAGGTTATTGATATTTCTCCCAGCAATCTTGATTCCAGCTTGTGTTTCATCCAGCCCAGCGTTTCTTATGATGTACTCTGCATATAAGTTGAATAAGCAGGATGACAATATACAGCCTTGACATTCTCCTTTCCCTATTTGGAAACAGTGAGTTGTTCCATGTCCAGTTCTAACTGTTGCTTCCTGACCTGCATACAGGTTTCTCAAGAGGCAGGTCAGGTGGTCTGGTATTCCTATATCTTGAAGAATTTTCCACAGTTTATTGTGATCCATACAGTCAAAGACTTTGGCATAGTCAGTAAAGCAGAAATAGTTGTTTTTCTGGAACTCTCTTGCTTTTTCAATGATCCAACAGATGTTGGAAATTTTATCTCTGGTTCCTCTGCCTTTTCTAAGACCAGCTTGAACATCTGGAAGTTCACGGTTCACGTACTGCTGAAGCCTGGCTTGGAGAATTTTGAGCATTACTTTGCTAGCCTGTGAGATGAGTGCAATTGTGCGGTAGTTTGAACATTCTTTGGCATTGCCTTTCTTTGGGATTGGAATGAAAACTGACTCCAGTCCTGTGGCCCCTGTTGAGTTTTCCAAATTTGCTGGCATATTGAGTGCAGCACTTTCACGGCATCATCTTTTAGGATTTGAAATAGCTCAACTAGAATTCCATCACCTCCACTAGCTTTGCTCATAATGATGCTTCCTAAGGCCCACTTGACCTCACATTCCAGGATGTCTGGCTCTAGGTGAGTGATCACACATAATGATTATCTGGGTCATGAAGGTCTTTTTTGTACAGTTCTTCTGTATATCCTTGCCTCCTTTTCTTAATATCTTCTGCTTCTGTTAGGTCCCTACCATTTCTGTCCTTTATTGAGCCCATCTTTGCATGAAATGTTCTCTTGGTATGTCTAATTTTCTTGAAGATATCTCTAGTCTTTCCCATTCTATTGCTTTCCTCTATTTCTTCTCACTGATCACTGAGGAAGGCTTTCTTATCTCTCCTTGCTGTTCTTGGGAACGCTGCACTCAAATGGGTATGTCTTTCCTTTTCTCCTTTGCTTTTCACTTCCCTTCTTTTCACAGATATTTGTAAGGCCTCCGCAGACAACCATTTTGCTTTTTTGCATTTCTTTTTCTTGGGGATGGTCTTGATCCCTATCTCCTGTATAATGTTACAAACCTCCATCCATAGCTCATCAGGCACTCTGTCTATCAGATCTAATCCCCTAAATCTATTTCTCACTTTCACTGTATAATTGTAAAGGATTTTATTTAGGTCATACCTGAATGCCCTAGTGGTTTTCCCTACTTTCTTCAATTTAAGTCTGAATTTGGCAATAAGGAGTTCATGATCTTATCCATAGTCAGTTCCTGGTCTTGTTTTGCTGACTGTATAGAGCTTCTCCATCTTTGGCTGCAAAGAATATGATCAATCTGATTTTGATGTTGACCACATGGTGATGTCCATGTGTAGAGTCTTCTCTTGTGTTGTTGGAAGAGGGTGTTTGCTATGACCAGTGTGTTCTCTTGGCAAAACTCTATTAGCCTTCGCCCTGCTTCATTCCGTACTCCAAAGCCAAATTTGCCTGTTACTCCAGGTGTTTCTTGACTTCCTACTTTTGCATTCCAGTCCCCTATAATGAAAAGAACATCTTTTTTGGGTGTTAGTTCTAGAAGGTTTTGTAGGTCTTCATAGAACCATTCAGCTTCAGCTTCTTCAGCATTCCAGGTCAGGCATAGACTTGGGTTACTGTGATATTGAATGGTTTGCCTTGGAAATGAACAGGATTCATTTTCTTTGCATCCAAGTACTGCATTTAAGACTCTTTTGTTGACTATGATGGCTACTCCATTTCTTCTAAGGGATTCTTGCCCGCAGTAGTAGATATAATGGTCATCTGAGTTAAATTCGCCCATTCCAGTCCATTTTAGTTGGCTGATTCCTAAAATGTCGATGTTCACTCTTGCCATCTCATTTGACCACTTCCAATTTGCCTTGATTCATGGTCCTAACATTCCAGGTTCCTATGCAATATTGCTCTTTACAGCATCGGACCTTGCTTCCATTACCAGTCACATCCACAACTGGGTGTTGTTTTTTCTTTGGCTTCTCTTCATTCTTTCTGGAATTATTTCTCCACTGATCTCCAATAGCATATTTGGCACCTACTGACCTCGGGAGTTCACCTTTCAATGTCCTATCTTTTTGCCTTTTCATACCGTTCATGGGGTTCTCAACGCAATTATACTTGGTTTATAGACAGTTACTAAGTATCAGATCAGACCCAGTGCAGAGCACTGGGGTAGAGAGAAAACACCACATGTAAGAGGAACAGACTTATCAGAAAAAATATGAGTTAATATGTGCCAAAGGAAGTTTTACTGGAGAAACTTTAATTTCCTACCAACCTATCAGTGTGACTGACATTCCTACAGTTTCTTGCATTAGCCATTTGAGGTACTACACTAAATTGGACCCATAACTCTGCATCTGTAACAGTGAAGAACACCTCACCTTAGTCCATGGACACAAACCTAGAAGGGTCAGGAAGAGAGAATCAGTTGTTCTAATTTAAAGGTTTAATTTAATTTCATTTAATTGAAAGGCTTGATTTAACTGGTGATGGTTTAAAGTGATGTTCAGGACTAGGCCATAGAGTGTCGTTCCAAAGGGCAAGGCCTGCACATGGAGGCATTAGGAAGGCATAGGACAGAAATAAAGCCTCTGAGCAGGGCTAGGAAAACACATGCCAACAATCAGAAAGGGGACGGTACTGAGGACTCAAAAACAAACTTCAGCAGCTTCATCATTACGCCTCAAGAGAGGCCTCCTCTGAGAATATACTTGAGCTGAAAACAGATGCAAAATAGTTGGCCTGTGACTTCCATTGTTTTCATGGAAAATTTTTAATCACTCAGTTAACTTTACTCATTTTTTTTTTTTTCATTTACTTTCTGACAAAACTTACAGTCATTGAGAAGTTTCTGCCCTGTGAGCCTGCACCTGTCTGGAAGATTCCTCACCTCTAGAGGGAGGCAACTGAGAGGCCCAGGGAGAGATGTGAATGGGAATTCCCACTGTTCTTCAAGTTTCAACATGCCTGAAGTTTCACATTGCTGCCTCGAGGTGAATGCTGAATGAAGTCAGAATGTCAGAAAATACAAGTTCAAGGCTAAAAACTTTGAAACACTAAGCCAAAACCATGAACTCATACAATAAGTCCAGTCAAACAATGGTCAATCCAATATAGCCAAAAAAACAAACAAACAGGCAAGCACTTTTTAGACTAAATGTTTCAGCTTTACGGATTGACAAATTAACTTCAATGAAAAAAAATATTCTAGGTACTATTTCTGCTGAACCATTCTGAAAGCAGAAATGATTATAAAATAATTCTTTTTCTCTTTGAATAAGAACAAAAACTATTACTTGAGATAACCCACTTTCTCCCAACCCCTCAAAATATAAAATTGAGGAAAACCCTGTTGGTTGAGATTGTTAGTCTGTTAAGCCCAAAACTAGTAAAAACTCTGTAGGCAAAATCAGGCCCTAGGGAAACATCCTAGGCATTATTACTGGGCATGAAATAAATTTCACAGCACAAAAATATACAATTGTTATTGTATTGTTATTGTTGTTATAGGTAAGTGCTTATCTCAGTGATGAAATAGGAACTTCTGGCTGACATTATACATGCTCAATGGCCAAATGGTTAAAATATAACTGTTGAAAAAAATATAACTGTTGAAAAAGCTAACTTTTATGAAAGAAGTAAGTATCTTTGGGAAAAGATCTATTTCAGTTATGAGAGGAACTGTTAGGATGTAGCAAAATAACTGGCATCTTGAAAAATTAATGAGGAAAACTGAAAGGAGAGAAAAAAAGTTCACCCACTTCACAACTTGCCCTGAGTCTATGAAACAACTTGTGTAAAAAAGAACAATAGATCTTCTATTATGGGGACTTCAGAACATCACTCCCACATCCAGTGACATTAAGCCACATTCTTAAATTTTAGAATGTGAAAAAAAATTCTGGAAAAAACCAATTCTGCTATGAAGGAATCTTTGCTTCAGAAGGTAGTAGCCTTCATTATTACAATGAAGGAAAAATAGAAAAGCAGAAAATTGTTGTGAAGCCAATTCTTTAGGTTCAAACTTGACTGCTAAGTATGTCGAGTTAAGTAATAGAATTACCAAGGAATTCACACTCTTAGCTTCTTGGCAAAATTCTGTCGTGTGAACTAGTCAAGCATTCTTGTTGTTGTTCAATCGCCCAGTCGTGTCCGACTCTGAGACTCCATGCATGCCAGGCCTCTCATAAAAATTAAAATATGTATTAAATAAATATATATATAAATATATATTTTAATTTTTGTTGGGGTATAATTTACAATACTCTGTTGGTTTCAGATGTCCATTAAAGTGAATCTGCCATGCATGTACATATATCCACTCTTTTTTAGCTTCTTTTCTCATATAGGCCATTACAGAGTACTGAATAGAGATCCCTGTGCTAAACAGTGGGTCTTTACTTGTTATCTAATTTATAACAAAATATATTAAATAAGATGTTTTTAATAGAAAACACATAAGCCAGATTTTTATATCAACCTGTTGACAAAAATGTGACCAGAGCCTCACAGAAACCTAACCCTGTGTGTCATCACTAGGAGAGCAGTTCAGTGGTCTCCAGTTCCATGTTCCCATTGATATCACATGATATAAGGACCCTGAATAATGAGAATGAGCTGTGTACACACGTACAGATGTTCTATCACCAAGTATAGAGTGAGATGAAAGTTTAATGTGAATTTCTGCATTATAATTTAACATTACTAGACAAATACATCGAGTTTACCAGGTGGCGCTCAGTGCAGGATACATAAGAGACAAGGGTTCAATCCCTGGGTCAGCAAGATCCCTTGGAGGAGGACATGGCAACCCACTCCAGTATTCTTGTCTGGAGAATCCCAGGGACAGAGGAACCTAGCAGGTTACGGTCCATAGGGTCACACAGAGCTGGACATGACTGAAGCGACTTAGCACGCATGCAGACAAATATATCACAGCATTTCATAATAAGCACCCTGAACTCCTAAAGTAACTGAGAAATGATTTGACAGCCAGCTAGAGCCACACGAGGGCACCATTACTCCAGGAAAGAAATTATACAGAAACGAAATTTATTTAACTTATTTGCTGTTTATTCTCTCATCATTTACTTTATTTTGTTCAATTACACAGCATTCATAGTTCTTCACACATCAGTTGGTACAAGGCAGTCATTCAATAATTTCACTGGACTCAAAATTATATGAAATTTAGCTAGGGAACTTTCTGGCAGTCCCCCCTGGAGGAGCAAATGCAACCTACTCCAATATTCTTGCCAGGAAAATCCCATGGACAGAGGAACCTGGTCTGTCCATGGGTTTGCAACAAGTCAGTCACAACTGAAGCAACTGAACACATTCCTGGTGGTCCAGTGGTTAGGTCTCTGCTCGTTCACTGTTGAGGGTCAGAGTTTGATCCCTGGTATGGGAACTAAGATTCCACAAGCTGTGTGACATGGTCAAAAAGAAGAAGAAGAAATTAGGTAAAAGTGTGGATTCAGTATAATCACAGATAAATAAGTGAAAGTCACTCAGTCGTGTCCAACTCTTTGCGACCTCATGGACTGTAACCTGCCAGGGTCCTCTATCCACTGAATTCTCCTGGCCAGAATACAAGAGTGGGTAGCCATTCCTTCTCCAGGGGATCTGATGAGAATCAGTGAAATGATGATAATGACACAGACACACCCAGAAATACTGTTTAGTTAAATGTCTGGGTATCCCATGATGCAGTCAAATTGACACATCAAATTAACCATCACATTCTGTCTATCCTCAGATTTTAATAATACTAGGATTTAGATTCCCCTTGCTTATGACAGTAATAACATCCTGGCAAGTCCCTCTGCCTCTCTTTGTCTTCCTTCAGATTATTCTGAGAGTGACTATTTTTGAAACTTGAGTCAGATTGTGTCAGTCTTTTGCTCAAAACCCTGTAATCGTTCTCCATTTCAGTCTGACAAAAAAAACAGTCTTTACAATGACCGTCAGTCTCCACATGTTCCAAACACCTTATTTCTCCCTCCTCCCTTCTTCCCTCTCCCCGCTATACTCCTCCTCTGTGACCTTCTTTTTTTTTTCCTCTGTGACCTTCTTTGGTTATCATCCACATTTTGCTTGAAAGTGAAAATGTTATTCGCTCAGTTGTGTCCAACTCTGCAACCCTATGGACTGTAGCCCTCAAGGCTTCTCTCTCCATGAGATTTTCTAGGCAAGATAACTGGAGCGGGTTGCCATTTCCTTCTCCAGTAGATCTTCTCAACCCAGAGATGGAACTCACATCTCCAGTGTTGGCAGACAGATTCTTTACCTCTGAGTCACCATTTTTTCCTCAATTAAGAAAAAAAAAATTTACTGAGTATCAGTTATTTCCAATGCTTCTATTATTTGGGGTAGCCTGGCATACCACTGCAGCCACAGTTGCCCATGGCCAACTCCAAGTGAAGCTCTAGCAGTCAAAAAGTTGGAGGCACTTGCCTTTGTGCATTTTCAATTGAGAAGACCCAACAGAGGGGGGAGCCCAGTCCCTTCCCAGTCCACCTGCCTTCTCCCTTTAAAGATTTTTATGAAGGATTGATTTATTACTGAAAAATAAGAAATGACCGAGGATCCAACAGCTAAAACTCCGAGCTCCCAATGCAGGGAGCCTGGATCCCTGGTCAGGAAACTAGATCCCACACACTGCAATGAAGATCGAAGAACCTACATGTGACAACGAAGACCTGGTGCAGTCAAATAAATAAACTTTTTTAAACAAAAAAAAAAAAAGAAGAAAAAGAAGAAATCAACTGTACAAAATAATTTCTTGTCCAGAAAAATAAATAAAAAACTGAAAAACTACGTCTTCTGCATTTTGGGTAGATTCTTTACCACTGAGCCACCAGGGAAGCCCAAAAATGTCTGGACATTGCCGCATATCCTCAATGGGAAGCAAGCCAAATAATCACCAGTTTATAGCCACTAGGCTATCAGTTATTTGGTTAATTGAAACTAGATGTTATCCAACCTGTATTGAAGATTTTTAAAAAACCAAATTCTTGATATTATTTTGTTTATTCTTTCAGTAAAAAGAATATTGGGGTTTCCCCAGTGGCTCAGTGGTAAAGAATCTGCCGTCAATGCAGGAGACATGGGTTCGATCCCTGATCTGGGAAGATCCCACATACTTTGTAGCAACTAAGCCCATGTGCCACAAGTACTGAGCCTGTGCTCTAGAAGCTGGGAGCTGCAACTACTGAAGCCCAATCACCCTGGAAACTGTGCTAACAACAAGAGAAGCCACCACATGAGAAGCCGGTGCACTACAACTAGAGAATACTCCTGCCCACTGCGACTAGACGAAAGTCCATGCAGCAGTGAAGACCCAGCACAGCCAAAAATAAATAAATGTCAAAGCTTAAAAAAATTACCTAGGATGAACACCTATGATGTCTTAAGTGTTCTCTGCCCCTGGAATACAGTGATGAACAAACTAGTTAATTCTTTGTCCTCAGAGAGTTTATATTCTAATGGAGATGGTGAAGTTGTTCCTCACCACCTGAAGTTGGTGGGAAAGCTTCCCAAGTTGTTCTGGGAAAGCTTGACACATTCCCTACAATTTGGTGATAACTTATACAGACAATTTGTACCTTCTGAAGGCAAGAGACTGATGGAGTTGTATATACCAGTCAGAAGTGCTTCATGATGTAGTGTGCTTGGAAAGAAAGAGAGGGAGAAGACCCCTGGTTTCCTTGACTTCACATGAAGGAGCTCAAGAGTATAAACAAGAACAAAGGAGCTACCTGGCTCTCAGACAGCTTCCAAGGGAGGGAATTTCTTACCCTGAACTATGGGTGTAAAATTATAAATGGGGAATTTATTTCTCTGAGGCAGTACTAGGTGGTAGAGACAAAACTGAACATGCCTCCAAGAAAATGTGCCCAAACTGCACATTACACCACTAGCAGGCAGAGGAACCAAAATAAGCCTCAGCCAGTGCTCCCTCACCAGGAATCACGGGCCAAAAGCATAGCATGACTTCTCTCCTCTCTGCCCTGAAACAGAGAGACCAAATGCAGAAGCTGAAAGGAGGGGGATATTTCAAAGAGGGAAGTTATTTAAAGAGCAGAACAGAGACTTCCCTGGTGATCCAGTGGCTAATGTTCTGCCCTCCCAATGCAGGGAGTCTGGGTTGGATCCCTGGGCAGAAAACTAGATTTCACATGCTGCAACTAAAGATCCTGAATGCTATGAAGATCAAAGATCTCGAGGGCCACAACTAAGACCTGTTGCAACTAAATGTGTGTGTGTGTGTGTGTGTGTGTGTGTTAGTTGCTCATTCATATCTGATTCTTTGTGACTCCATGGATTTTAGCCCACCAGGCTCCTCTGTCCATGGAATTCTCCAGGCAAGAATGCTGGAATGGGTTGCTATTTCCTTCTCCAGGGGATCTTCTCAATCCAGGGAGTGAATCTGGGTCTCCCACCTTGTGGGCAGATTCTTTACCATCTGAGCCACCAGGGAAGCTATATGTATATAAATATATACATATTTTTTCATTTATTTTTATTAGTTGGAGACCAATTACTTTACAACATTGTAGTGTCTTTTGCCATACATTAACATGAATCAGCCATGGATTTACATGTGTTCCCCATCCTGATCCCCCCTCCCACCTCCCTCCCCATCCCAATATATATATTTTAAAAACAAAGGGCAGAACAGACTTCTTAACTCTGTGGGAGAAGGTAAGGGTGGGATGTTTCGAAAGAACAGCATGTATATTATCTATGGTGAAACAGACCACCAGCCCAGGTGGGATGCATGAGACAAGTGTTCGGGCCTGGTGCACTGGGAAAACCCAGAGGAATCGAGTGGAGAGGGAGGTGGGAGGGGGAATCGGGATGGGGAATACGTGTAACTCTATGGCTGATTCATATCAATGTATGACAAAACCCACTGAAAAAATAAAAAAAGAAAAAGAAAAAATAAAAAAAATAAAATGAGCTTTGGAAAAAAAAACAAAAAGGGCAGAATACCTTCTCCTTTCTTGACTGCAGACTCCTCAGGCCATGGCCCATGCCTGTGGCTCAGCAGGTTAGAAGATCCATTGGAGAAAAAGGAAAATAAATGTAAGATATATACAATCAGCTTTAAGACGGGTTAGACAAGTTTCACAACTTGCCTAGTGAAAGTGACCTGAAAACCAAAGGATCTGCCAAGATATTAAAATACCTGCTACTCAGCAAAAAAGAGAATTTTGACACAGCATGGTAGAGGACATTATTTGGAAATAATGAAGTCATATCATTGTACACACTGCACTGAGTTGACTGCTCAGTCACCTGGTTGGCAAGTTAATAGTGGCTCAAGTTTTTCCCTGTAAATGCACAATACCTCTCTCCATTTACAAAAAGATAGTCTGAACAAGCTACTAGCAAACACTTCAAAATTCTGATGGGTTAAACAAGTTTTTGTGTTGATTTGTATGTGCATGTGTGCTAAGTCACTTCAGTCAGGTCCAACTCTGTGTGACTCTGTGGACTGTTGCCTGCCAGGCTCCTCTGTCCATGGGATTTTCCAGGTGTTGATTTGAGAACCTATTTATTTCTATGGGAAAATATATATTCTAAATAACTTAAAGATTACTTTATTATTTTTTAAAGCTAATGCTTTGGAGGCATAAACAGTTGTAAATGGGTAACTCTTTATAACTGTCCTAACTTATGATGGTCACTTCCACTCTCCTTAAAAACTCTGAACTATTAATGTTAAATAGTAGTTATTATAAAAGTTCTTTATTTTAAAATGGTAAAATTAACAAGGAAATTGAAAGTAGGTACACTAAAATTGAAATATCTATAAATAACATTAATACAATCATTCATAAAAATTTAAATAACATACACACATTTATAAAATTTGAAAAATACAAATTCAATAGAAATTAATTATATCATAATCTAATCTTTGCAGAATACCTCTGTTAGACAAAGTGCTCTTTATTTATTTTTTTTTTATGTTTTTTTACCATTTATTTTTATTGGTTGGAGGCTAATTACTTTACAATATTGTAGTGGTTTTTGCCATACATTGACATGAATCGGCCATGGATTTACATGTATTCCCCATCCCGATCTCCCCTCCCACCTCCCTCCTCACTTCATCCCTCTGGGTCTTCCCAGTGAACCAGCACCGAGCACTTGTCTCATGCATCCAACCTGGGCTGGTGATCTATTTCACCCTTGATAATATACATGTTTCGATGCTGTTCTCTCAGAACATCCCACCCTCGCCTTCTCCCACAGAGTCCAAAATCTGTTCTGTACATCTGTGTCTCTTTTTCTGTTTTGCATATAGGGTTATCGTTACCATCTTTCTAAATTCTGTATATATGCGTTAGTATACTGTATTGGTCTTTATCTTTCTGGCTTACTTCACTCTGTATAATGGGCTCCAGTTTCATCCATCTCATCAGAACTGATTCAAATGAATTCTTTTTAAAGGCTGAGTAATATTCCATGGTGTATATGTACCACAGCTTCCTTATCCATTCGTCTGCTGATGGGCATCTAGGTTGCTTCCATGTCCTGGCTATTATAAATAGTGCTGCGATGAACATTGGGGTGCACGTGCCTCTTTCAGATCTGGTTTCCTCGGTGTGTATGCCCAGCAGTGGGATTTCTGGGTCATATGGCAGTACTATTTCCAGTTTTTTAAGAAATCTCCACACTGTTCTCCAGAGCGGCTTTACTAGCTTGCATTCCCACCAACAGTGTGAGAGGGTTCCCTTTTCTCCACACCCTCTCCAGCATGTATTGCTTGTAGACTTTTGGATAGCAGCCATCCTGACTGACGTGTAATGGTATCTCATTGAGATTTTGATTTGCATTTCTCTGATAATGAGTGATGTTGAGCATCTTTTCATGTGTTTGTTAGTCATCTGTATATCTTCTTTGGAGAAATGTCTATTTAGTTCTTTGGTCCATTTTTTGATTGGGTCATTTATTTTTCTGGAATTGAGTTGCAGGAGTTGCTTGTATATTTTTGAGATTAATCCTTTGTCTGTTGCTTCGTTTGCTACTATTTTCTCCCATTCTGAAGACTGTCTTTTCACCTTGCTTATAGTTTCTTTTGTTGTGCAAAAGCTTTTAAGTTTCATTAGGTCCCATTTGTTTATTTTTGCTTTTATTTCCAATATTCTGGGAGGTGGGTCATAGAGGATCCTGCTGTGATTTATGTCAGAGAGTGTTTTGCCTATGTTCTCCTCTAGGAGTTTTATAGTTTCTGGTCTTACATTTAGATCTTTAACCATTTTGAGTTTATTTTTGTGTATGGTGTTAGAAAGTGTTCTAGTTTAAAAATAAAATACTTTTGACACTTAATTTCTATTTAGATCTTTTAAGATGAATTCTATTTGGGAATTATTCACATATTACAAAGATAAATTAACAGCAGAATATCAATTTTGTCACCTCAAAATTTCATAAGGGAGAAAAGTTCCAAAATCTCATTCAACAAAATTCATGAAAAATCATATTTGATATAGGAAGACTGTTTCACGGTTATTCAAGAATGTGACTAAGAAAGGATTAAAGAAAAGTGAAGTAGCAAAAACATCTTCTCTACTCTCCCATAAGGAAGAGGAAGGATTTGTCTCACAAGAAAAAATTGCATTATGACTGTCACAATTCTATTGTGCTCTATTGAGTAATTAATGTTCCTATATTGTCATGTCTTTCTGTTACATTTCATGGTAAGGCTTTGACATTAAATTACAGTGAAAATAATTGACTTGAGACAAAATTTCAGGTTTATTTATTTATTGCTGCAGATATTTGGATTTTATTTTTTAAATGTTAATGATAAAGGGTTGTAAGTTCAACATTATAAAGTCAGGTATACATTATAATGAAATGAACTACATTAATCAGCAATATGCACAGTTCAGTTCAGTTCGGTTCAGTCGCTCAGTCGTGTCCAACTCTTTGCGACCCCAGGGACTGCAGCACACCAGACCTCCCTGTCCATCACCAACTCCCGGAGTTTACTCAAACTCATGTTCATTGAGTCAGTGATGCCATCCAACCATCTCATCCTCTGTTGTCCCCTTTTCCTCTCACCCTCAGTCTTTCCCAGCATCAAGGTCTTTTCAAATGAGTCAGTTCTTCACATCAGGTGGCCAAAGTGTTGGAGTTTCAGCTTCACATCAGTCCTTCCAATGAATATTCAGGACTGATTTGCAATATGCACGATATGACTTATTCTTTGATCCTGATCTTTAGAGTTCATATTATGTTTATCTATTTATATCTTACAGGTTTTTTATTTGAATACAGTTGAAAACAGGCTTCCCTGATGGTTCAGCTGGTAAAGAATCCACAATGCTGGAGACCTGGGTTCAATCCCTGGGTTGGGAAGATGCCCTGGAGAAGGGAACGGCTACCCACTCCAATATTCTGGCCTGGAGAATTCCATGAACTGTATAGTCCATGGGGTCACAAAGAATTGGACACAACTGAGTGACTTTCCCTTTCACTTTTCACAGTTAAAAGCAAAGCTATAATGAAAAGCACTATGTTTGGTGTTTTTAAATATTTATTTATTTATTTGACTGTGTGAGGTCTTAGCTGCCTGACAACATGTGGAATCTTACTTCCACTGCCAAAGATCAAACTTGTGTCTCCTGCACTGGAAAGCAGATTCTCAACCATTGGACCATCAGGGAAGTTCCCAGCACCAAGTTTTATAATCGGGATGAGCTTTCTCAATAGGCAGAGGGAAGGAATGTGACTGATTCATCTTTTACTGTCTTAAATGTGTATAAGAAAATCACTTTATACTGACACGCTTCAATATTAAAATCAGCATTATAAACTAGGCATTGTAATCCCTAATTTTCATAGTAGAGAGTCAAGATTTAAATGTTTACAAGAATTGCATTGATATAGACTTATGGTACTCCAGTTCAGTTCAGTTCAATTCAGTCACTCAGTCGTGTCCGACTCTTTGCAGCCCCATGGACTGCAGCATGCCAGGTTTCCCTGTCCAGCACCAACTCCTGAAGTTTACTCAAATTCATGTCCATCAAGTTGGTGACACCATCCAACCATCTTATCCTCATAATCAGTCCTGAATATTCATGGGAAGGACTGATACTGAAGCTGAAACTCCAGTACTTTGGGCACCTGATATGAAGAACTGACTCACTGGAAAAGACCTTGATGCTGGGAAAGATTGAAGACAGGAGGAGAAGGGGATGACAAAGGATGAGATGGTACTCCAAATAAACATCAAATTTGGGTTGCAGGCTAAGAGAGCTTATGTCATACTGCTTATGTCAGCTTCAGGAAAATGTGGTAGATTTCCAAAATCTAGCCCCTGCTCATCACAACTAGAGAAAGCCCATCTTCAGCAACAAAGACCCAGTGCAGCCAAAAATAATTAAATATTTTTTTTAATCTCTCAAAGTATGTAAAAAAAAATCATCAAATGTGATTGGCTTTAGAAGTATGGACTAAGGATAGAGGGAGGTCTTTCACTTGTCACATTTTTCTCATATTATTGAACATAAAAATACTATTTTAAAACTTGGAGAGAAGTAGTAAAACAAAGGGGATAAAATCATATTCGTATTTTAGTTGATGGAAACAGGACTATTAATCATTAATATCTAGCTAATTGTATATTCATTAAATTATTAACATAACTGTTCATTCATATTGATTCCTGCTGATTGATAATAATAAATAATGGGCTGTAGTCAGTGTGATTCACCATTTAATAATTCATATAACTCACCCACTAGACAGTTCCTCTATCTAGTGGTTCAAAGCCATTTGCTGATAGCATACATTAAAAATGTGTATGTTTATAAAATAAATGTGTAAAATTTGTAAGCATTCTGTAATCTATATAACTGTTAAATGGAAAATGTGGAGGCAATTGACCGATACATTCAAACATTAAAAAGTCCCTTTGAGAACAGGGATATTTTCTTTTTTTTTTTTTTTTTTTTTTTTTTTTTTTAATTTTTTTATTTTTCAGTGGGTTTTGTTATACATTGATGTGAATCAGCCATAGAGTTACACGAATTCCCCATCCCGGTCTCCCATCCCACCCCCCTCTCCACCCGATTCCTCTGGATCCTCCCAGCCCAACAGGCCCGAGCACTTGATACATGCTGTTCTTTCGAAACTTCCCACCCTCCCCTTCTCCCACAGAGTTCAAAAGTCTGGAGAACAGGGATATTTTCTAACACATGGGAAGTCTGTGAGTCATTGGGTGTGGGGATTACCAGGTTTTGTACATATATATATATATATATGTATATATATATATATAAAACAAATGTGAGCTTAAATCAACTGAGACCAGTTAATATTATCCTTAAGTAACAGAATATGACTATATCCAACTAATCTTCCAGAAACACACTGTATTCCAACTCTAATTGAAATTATTTCTTCCAGCACTCAAATTCATTTTTCCCATTGAGAGAAATAGGCTATAATATTAATATAAACAAAACCCCCAAGGAATTTAGAACAGTAGAATTAAACTTCCTACTGAGCCTCCTCCAGAACCTCAGAAGCTATGTTATGATGTAAGAAATTGAGATGAGTTTCAAAGTGTATAGTCATACTTCCCAAGGCTGTTCATCTGAGATGAACCTGTAAAATAGCCTAGTGGCCATCACTTGATAAAGGGCATATGTAATCCAAAGTAATAGACTGTTTAAGAGCTTCAAATGAAAGAGGAAGAAAAAGCATAAAAGGTGAAAAGAAATTCACATGGTCAAGGTATAAATACATAAACTACACGCCCAGCTCTGTGTCCAATGTGTCTCCTTTTCAGTTCAGTCTTGTCCGACTCTTTGCAACCCATAGAATGTAGCCTGCCAAGCTCCTCTGTTCATGGGATTTTCCAGGCAAGAATACTGGAGTGGGTTGCCATTTCCTTCTCCAGGGGATCTTCCTGAACCAGGAATCGAACCCAGGTCTCCCTCACTGAAGGTAGACTACCATCTGAGCCACCGGGGAAGCCCCCTTTTCCGTTAACAAATGTATAATAGTAAAGATCAAAGTGGTTTGGAAATGTAGAGGTGAGCTGCACAGATGTCAAGGAAAGATTTAAGGATAAGTGAGGTCTGGAAGAAAACACAGAAATTTATCCACCAAAATACTAATAAAACAATAATTTTTAAGCCCATCATATTTCCACAAGTTCTGTCTGTCTTGTTGATGCTTAAAACGTCTTCATTTCCCCATTTCGTTGTTTCCTGGAGTGAGGAGACTGACTGTTGTCCGGTAAACTCCCTTGTCCTCCTTATGCAACAAAGGAAATCTTGACATAAACACACAGCCACAGAACAAGTTAATTTTCTTATGTCTTAGGGTTGAGCTTCCTAAAACACAGATCAGGTATTCCTCCTTCATTTTCTTTGTCTTTTATCAACAAAGCACTCTGGGACTCAGAAACTAAGGACAGAGACAGGGAGGAGGAGAGGAGGAGGAAGAAAGAGACAGTGCGGAGGAGAGGAAAGGAAAAAAGAGAAAAGTGAAAGAATGAATTCATCCACATCACCAGCATCACAAAGCACAGGTAAGATTGGCAACTATTCCTTTTCCTTCAGTCTTCCCTAGTGGCTCAGTGGTAAAGAATCTGCCTGCCAATGCAAGAGTCACAGGAGACATGGGTTCAATCTCAGGGTTGGGAAGACTGGAGGAGGAAATGGCAACCTACTCCAGTATTCTTGCCTGGAAAATCCCATGGATAGAGGAGCCTGGTGAGCTATGGTCCATGGGGTTGCAAAGAGTAGGACACGATTGAGCACGCATGCACTTTTCTTTCATAGATTTTTCATGAAAGAGGTGATAAACATTCTGGGGACAGGACAATAAATTTAGGAATGAGTGAGGTCTGGAAGAAAGTGGAGAAATTTTATCCATCAAAATAAAATGATATTTTTAAAGCCCTTCATATCTCTCCAAGGTCAGTTTGTTTTGTTGATACTTAAAATGTCATCATTTCTCCATTTTGTTGTCTCCTGGAGTGAGGAGACTGACTTGTTGCCCAGTAAATGCCAGTAGAGTAAGAGTGGAGAGACAGAGAATGAAAGAGAGGGAAATAAAAGAGGACAGTTAGAAGGCTAGATGTTCTTCTGGAGAGATTGCAGGAGACTGAGCTCAGAGAGAGCTACCAGACTACTACCTTTTCCATTCAGTGCTTCTCTAAGTGTGGTCCCCAGGCCAACAGCATTCACAGCTCCTGGAAACTTACGGGTTCCATATCAGCTCTACTGAATTTTTAATTCTGGTGATGAGACCCCATGATCTGTTTTAGCCAACCCTTCCAATGATCTTGATGCATGCTGAAGTGTGGAATTACTCAGTATAGGTAGTACAAGTGGAAGAAAATAAGCAGGGTCAAATATGAATTTCTTTTATCTCTTTTGTAGCTTTTTAGGGAAGATTGACCACATGTATGTCTTTCTTTCTACAGAGAGAAGATGCTTCTCTTCCCAGCTGTTCTTGTGGGCCATTGCTGGCACCGCCATCCTGCTCCTAAGTGCCTGTTTTATCACCAGATGTGTTGGTGAGTTCTGAGGGTCACATTCAAGCTGCCTAGTGAACATTAGGAGTGAATTCGTCCTTGTTGACTGTGGGTTCTCTTCTCCCACAAAGGGTATTTCCATTTCCCTGGTGACTCAGATGGTAAAGAATCTGCCTGTGATGCAGGAGATGTGGGTACTATTCTTGGGTCAGGAAGATCCCCTGGAGAGGGAACTGGCAACCCACTCCTGTATTCTTGCCTGGGAAATCCCATGGACAGAGGAGCCTGGCAGGTTACAGACCATGGGTTTGCAAAGAGTCAGACACGACTGAATGACTGATGCTTTCCCCCATATTTATCTCCAGGTTACTCCCCAAGCCAGAAACCCCAACCAGCATGAAACTGGTGCTAAGTTTCAGTGACCTGTGAAACGTTCTTCATGGTACACACTTGTTATCTCCTTAGTGGCCCTGAGTCCACCCTCTCTGTAATCTTGTCATTAGTGTAAACCTCTCTGAGATCCTAGCCAGAGGCACAGGAAGTCACTTCTTGGAAACAAGTGTTGAGAGGCTAGACTTGGCAAAAGAGAGAGCCTTAGGCATTTTGTATTGTTTTTGTGGGGCCTTCCCTGGTGGCTCAGTGGTAAAGAATCTGCTGGCAATGCAGGAGACATGGGTTGGATCCCTGTGTCGGGAAGATCCTCTGGAAAAGGGAATGGCTATCCACTCCATTCTCGCCTGAAGAATCCCATGGACAGAGGAGCCTGGCAGGCCATAGTCCATTGCAAAAAGTCCATTGCAAAGTCCATTGCTAAGTCCATGACTTAGCAACTAAACAACAGCAACAAAAGAGAGTCCAAACACATTTATTATATATATTTAACAGATTATGGTATCTGGTCCCATCACTTCATGGGAAATAGATGGGGAAACAGTGGAAGCAGTGTCAGACTTTATTTTTTGGGGCTTCAAAATCGCTGCAGATGGTGATTGCAGCCATGAAATTAAAAGATGCTTACTCCTTGGAAGGAAACTTATGACCAACCTAGACAGCATATTAAAAAGCAGAGACATTACTTTGCCAACAAAAGTCTGTCTAGTCAAGGCTATGGTTTCTCCAGTGGTCATGTATGGATGTGAGAGTTGGACTCTGAAGAAAGCTGAGCGCCGAAAATTGATGCTTTTGAACTGTGGTGCTGGAGAAGACTCTTGAGAGTCCCTTGGACTGCAAGGAGATCCAACCAGTCCATCCTAAAGGAGATCAGTCCTGGGTGTTCATTGGAAGGACTGATGCTGAAGCTGAAACTCCAATACTTTGGCCACCTCATGCGAAGAGTTGACTCATTGGAAAAGACCCTGATGCTGGGAGGGATTGGGGGCAGGAGGAGAAGGGGACGACAGAGGATGAGGTGGCTGGATGGCATCACTGACTCGATGGACATGAGTTTGAGTAAATTCCGGGAGTTGGTGATGGGCAGAGGGGCCTGGCGTGCTGCAATTCATGGGATCGCAAAGAGTCGGACACGGCTGAGCAACTGAACTGAACTGAACTGAACTCACTGTTAAGTTTATTTTTCCAGATTATGCACACACTACTAGGAATACATCCAGGTAAAATATACAAGCTGCTAAATTGAATTTGGCAATTTATATGATCAGTGGCCATTCCAATAATTCATTCATTTAACATTACTGAAACCAATCTTCTGCATTATCATCATCATGTTGTTAACGAAGTTCATTCAATAAATAGATAATTCATTTTCATCTTAGACTAGAACTTATTGCTTAGGACTTACCAAGCATATTGTACCATTAATAAGACAGCTATATTGAGATACATAATTTCTACAGGTAAATTCATATGGGTGTCTTTCTTTGGTAAGAAATTGACTGAAAAGAATATTTTGTTTGTGGAATCAAGGAAAACATTAACATTTCAAAAATATTTGTCTTTTAAAATGTATTCTACCAGGTAGGTGAGGAAAAAAGTTTTCTTCTACTCTTCTGTCTCAGCTAGGGCTTTGTTACAAGAAAAAAAAAAAAAAACCATACAAATGTATTTAATGTGAGTTTCACATTTGTTTTCTTTGGGTCTTCGAACCTGAAATAAAGTACATTTATCTTCATAAATCAGGAAAAGCACGAAATGTGAATTCTCTCTTCTTTGAGTAAGCAAACCTCAGTTCCTATCCATGTTGAAGTAAAAGTAGATAGTAAGCAAATATCATAACTGCTGGTACTTTTATAACTATAAAAAAAATCTAATGTATTTGTAAAAAATTTTAATTGGAGAATAATTGCTTTACAATGTTATGCTGGTTTCTGCCATATGACAATGTGAATCAGCTATAAATATATATATGTCCCCTCCCTCTTGAATCTCCCTCCCACCCCATCCCACCCCTCTAGCTTATCACAGCCACTGGGTTGAAATCCCTGCATCATACAGCAAATTCCCACTAGCAATCGATTTTATATATGGTAATATATCTTTTTCTCAATTCATCCCACCCTCTCTCTCCCAGACTGTGTCCTCAAGCCTGTTCCCTATGTCTGCGTCTCTATTCCTGCCCTGCAGATAGCTTCATCAGTGTCAGATAAAATGTACTTTTACTAAAGTGAAAGTGAAGTCACTTAGTTGTGTCCAACTCTTTGCAACCCCGTGGACTGTAGCCTACCAGGCTCCTCCATCCATGGGCTTCTCCAGGCAAGAATACTGGAGTGGGTTGCCATTTCCTTCTCCAGGGGAGCTTCCCGACCTAGGGATCGGTCCCGGGTCTCCCACACTGCAGGCAGATGCTTTACCCTCTGAGCCACCAGGGAAGCTTTTATTAAGGGTAATGATTATTAGTTGTGCCCCTTTACCTTACAGTGACATATGGCATCTTTCAACTATGTGATGAGAAAAAGTTCCAGCCACCTGGGGATTCCATGGAACTCTCCTGCTATAATGATGGATCAGGTATGTGTGCTGTGCTTAGTCGCTCAGTCGTGTCTGACGCTTTGTGACCCTATGTAGTACACCAGGCTCTTCTGTCCATGGGGATTCTCCAAAATACTGGTGTGGGTTTCCATGCCCTCCTCCAGGGGATCTTCCCAACCCAGAGGTCAAACCCAGATCTCCAACATTGCAGATGGATTATTTACCATCTGAGCCACTAGGGAAGCCCAATGGGTCAAGTATAATAGACCTCAAACTTGAACATCTAAATTTACATAGCAACATTTTCTGGCTTTAGATTGATTTGGGGGTAAGTAAAATAATCGAGTTGGGTCCTGTTTTTCAAAAGCAAAATGCAAAATCTTGCCTGTACTGTCAAAGAATAATGAGAGAAGTTGGAAGACAAGAATAAAACTTTGAAAGTGCAACTTGTGTTCAAGCAGGAAACTTTGGGAACATTATAGCAAACCTTTAGAATAAATGTGAGGTGTATGGCTTAAGAGTCAGTCTAGAAGTTGAAGGTGTTATTCCCAGAAGTGTGCTTTTTATTTTCATCCATCACCTGCTTCCAAAATGAGGTGAAGGAGAAAAAAAATGTAGGAAGGAAATTTGAAAATATCTCAGAAATATGCTCCCTATACTCTTCCATATTGTCCTGGTCCAAGCCTTAGCAAAATGCTACTTGACAATAGAAAGTGACTTCCTTCTCTGAGCTATAATTTCCTCACCATTAAATGAAGAGGAATTGGGCTATTTATTTTTAATAAACTTCATAGGCTGAAATTCTATAGTTTTAAGAACTGTAGGACAACTGGTTTGGAGATTCTGTTGAGGGTACATTGTTTGGAAAACATGAGAGACAGTTGCTTAGTGGTCACTCAGATAAAATGCATAATTTTTCTCTGAACTTGGAAGTCTATGAACAGATAATAGGGTCCCATGTCAATAGCATAACTAAGGAAGATTGTATATATCAGGGGTTCTCAATCTCTTTGGGGATAAGTAAAGTAATTGAGTTGAGTCCTGTTTTTCAAAAGTAAAATGTAAAATCTTGCCTGTCAGAGAATAACGAGAATTTGGTAAGAGGACAAGAATAAAACTTTGGAAGTGCAATTAGCGTTCAAACAGGAAACTTTGGGGATGTTACAGCAAACCTTTAGAATAAATGTGTACCAGTCCAAAGACCGGTATCTCCTGTCAGATCAACAGTGGCATTAGATTAGAAATAAAGTGTACAATATAAATGCAATGCACTTGAATCATCCTGAAACCAGCTTCCCCACCTGGTCTGTGAAAAAATTGTCTTCCGCAAAACCTGCCCCTGGTGCCAAATGGTAGGAGACCACTTTTATACGGTTGTGTTAATATTTATTGGCACTGACATCTAGAAAGTAAGGATTATGTCTTGAAAGACAAGAACATTGCTGTTTGTGTTTGGTGACTGAGGAATTACCTAAAATCTTGGATAGTAAGATGTGAAGCATGAACAAGGGGTTCCGAGGCTTCTGACTCTAAGTGAGGAACTTATCGGCTCAGAGGAAGGTGTCTATCATCTTATCCGGTTCATGTGAGACTCTCACAGAAACTTCTCTCCTTCCAGGTTCAGTCAAGAATTGCTGTCCATTGAAGTGGGTCCATTTTCAATCCAGCTGCTACTTCTTTTCTGTTAACACCATGTCCTGGACAGCAAGTCTAAAAAACTGCTCGAGCATGGGCGCTCACCTGGTGGTTATCAACACGCAGGAAGAGCAGGTAGTTGAGTACGGCATCCTCCAGTGTCGTGAAACAGCCTCCGCGGGACCCACCTCCCTTTACCCCATACACGCTGTGTATAGTATTTGACCCACAATTTCTATGTGTCACATGAATTTATTGAAATACATGCTGTTCTTACCTTTTCTGGAAGTCATTACCAACTTCATTTTCTTTACTAGAAGAAACCAGGATAAAAAGAAATGTTCATGTTTAATTCCTTTATTAGGAAGGCAGGAAAAAAAGAGGGCTAGGACTTCATTTTATTTATTATTTATTAATTTGCAATTATTATTACCTAAAAGATGATGCTGTGAAAGTGCTGCACTCAGTATGCCAGCAAATTTGGAAAACTCAGCAGTGGCCACAGGACTGGAAAAGGTCCATTTTCATTCCAATCCCGAAGAAAGGCAATGCTAAGGAATGCTCAAGCTACTGCACAATTGCACTCATCTCACAAGCCAGTAAAGTAACGCTCAAAATTCTCCAAGCCAGGCTTCAACAAAACATGAACCGTGAACTTCCAGATGTTTGAGCTGCATTTAGAAAAGGCAGAGGAACCAGAGATCAAATTGCCAACATCCATTGCATCATCAAAAAAGCAAGAGAGTTGCAGAAACACATCTATTTCTGCTTTACTGACTATGCCAAAGTCTTTGACTGTGTGGATCACAATAAACTGTGGAAAATTCTGAAAGAGATGGGCATACCAGACCACCTGACCTGCCTCTTGAGAAACCTGTATGAAGGTCAGGAAGCAACAGTTAGACCTGGACATGGAACAACAGACTGGTTCCAAATAGGAAAAGGAGTACATTAAGGCTGTATATTGTCACCCTGCTTATTTAACTTATATGCAGAGCACATCATGAGAAATGCTGGGCTGGGTGAAGCACAAGTTGGAGTGAAAATTGCCAGGAGAAATATAAATAACTTCAGATATGCAAATGACACCACCCTTATGGCAGAAAGTGAAGAAGAACTAAAGAGCCTCTTGATGAAAGTGAAAGAGGACAGTGAAAAAGTTGGCTTAAAGTTCAACATTCAGAAAACCAGCATCATGGCATCCGGTCCCATCACTTCATGGCAAATAGATGGGAAGTGGAAACAATGGCAGACTTTATTTTGGGGGGCTCCAAAATCACTGCAGATGGTGACTGCAGCCATGAAATTAAAAGATGCTTACTCCTTAGAAAGGAAGTTATGACCAACTTAGACAGCATATTAAAAAGCAGAGACATTACTTTGCCAACAAAGGTTCATCTAGTCAAACCTATGGTTTTTCTGGTAGTCATGTTTGGATGTGAGAGTTGGACTATAAAGAAAGGTGAAAGATGAAGAATTGATGCTTTTGAACTGTGGTGTTGGAGAAAACTCTTGAGAGTCCCTTGGACTGCAAGGAGATCCAATCAGTCCATCCTAAAGGAAATCAGTCCTGAGTATTCATTGAAAGGACTGATGTTGAAGCTGAAACTCCAATACTTTGGCCACCTGATGCGAAGAGCTGACTCATTCCCTGATGTTGGGAAAGATAGAGGGCAGGAGGAGACGGGGACGACAGAAGATGAGATGGTTGGATGGCATCACCGACTCAATGGACATGAGTTTGAGTAAACTCTGGAAGTTGATGATGGACAGGGAAGCCTGCTGTGCTGCAGCCCATGGGATCACAAAGAGTCAGACATGACTGAGTAACTGAACTGAACTGAATTATTACTTTATTTATTCATGTTTAGTTTGTATTTTATATATTTTATTTTAGTTTTATTCTTATTTTATTTATTATTATTTTTATGGAGCATAATTGCTTTACAATGCTGTGTTAGTTTCTGCTGCACAACCAGATGAATCAGCCGTATGTACACATGTATCCGCTCCCTCTTGAACCACCCTCCCACCCCCTGTCCCACCCTCTAGGTCATCACAGAGCACTGAGCTGAGCTCCCTGTGTTATATAGCAGCTTCCCACTAGCCATTTATTTTACACACGATGGGGTACATATGGGGACCTCATTTTAGAATTACCAGTGTGTTTAGAAACATGTGAAAGAGGGTAAGCAGAAATTGTCCATTATATTTAAGCTAAGATTTATAATGTTTTGTGCTACCCATAACCATAGATCATCTTTGCATGAGTTATTGAGGAGCTTCTCTGTCGAAAGTTCCTTTTCACTGGCATAATTTTATGTTATCTATGCTTTACCAAAATAAATCCTCTATAATCTTTTCATTTCAGGATCATTTTTCTATCATCTCCAATCCAAATCCTACTTCTGTCTTAGTAACAATTACCTTCAACATTTGTTTGGAATTGGAATAAATGATCTCCTCTTTTGTTGTATGTGTCTTCCATAGGAATTCCTTCACCATGCAAAACCTAGAAACAAAGAGTTTTATATTGGACTGACAGACCAAGTGATTGAGGGTCAGTGGAAATGGGTAGATGGTACACCTCTCACAAAGTCTCTGAGGTAATTTCCTTCTTGTAGTAGAATTATTGGTTGTTGTTTAGTTGCTCAGTTGTGTCCAACTCTTTTGAGACCCCATGGGCTGTAGGTTCCTCTGTTCATGGGATTTTCCAAGCAAGAATACTGGAGCAAGTTGCCATTTCCTTCTTCAGGAAATCTTCCTGATCCAGGGATTGAACCTGTGTCTCCTTCATTGGCAGGTGGAGTCTTTACCACTGAGCCACCTGGGAAGCCCAGTAGAATTATAACACTAGCCCAAACTGTAAAGTTAGACCACTGTTGAGGAGAGTCCTCAGACCCTCCTTCAGGTCCAGGAGGTATATTCATGTCCATTCTTGGTGATATTAAATGCAAAAATAAACAGAGCTGATATATAAGACAGAAAAGAGAAGCACAAGGATCTGCTGCCTCCATCTCCTAGAATTACCTCAGAATAAAACGGGAAATAATAGACGAAATGAGAAGAAGCTTAAAACTGAAAGCTAATTCATGGGAAATGCAGGGGAGACAAAGTGGAATTTGAAGTCTTATGCCCCCAAACTGTAGTCAATGAGACAAAAACAATGATTTGAGAAAAACAACAGTTTCTTTCCTTAGAGCTTTGAATTTTAAAAAATTAATTATTTTTGGCTACACTGGGTCTTCGTTGCTTTGTGAGGACTTTCTCTAGATGCGGGGGCTACTCTTCATTTCAGTGCATGGACTTCTTATTGTGGTGGCTTCTCTTGTGGAGGAGCGCAGGCTCCAGAGTGCGTGGACTTGGGTAGCTGCGGCCCACAGGCTGAGAAGTTGTGGCTCTTGAGCTCTAGAGGGCTTCGGCTCAGTAGTTGTCATGCACAGGCTTAGCTGCTCCGTGGCACATAGAATCTTCCCAGATCATGGACTGAACCTGCATTGGTAGGTGAATTCATATCCACCACGCCACAAGGGAAGTCTGAGCCAACAGATTCCTATGGACTAAAAGTAGGATGCTCTGGCCCTTTAAAATATTGTTCTGTGGCCCCAGTGAAGTATGCTCCTCAGTGAATACAAACTCTATAGGATAAGGGGAGCTAAACACAATGTGAGCTATGTGTGTGAAGGAAACAAATCCACCAGGATATCCCTCTTTCCCCTAACGACTCCGTTTTGGGTCTAAAGCCATGAGCGACCACAGCAAAATAGAAAGTCAGAAAGGTCCCATTTAACTTCACTATTCACAAACTCTATGACTTAGAGAAATGGTTTAGCTCTTCTGAGATTCTTTTGCTTCATCAACAAAGTGGGGATTATAATATCTCTTTCATAAAATTGTTGTAAAATCAAACATGAATGTATTTTGCCTAGTTTATAGGGCTTCCCAAGTGGCGCTGATGGTAAAGAACCAACTTGCCCAAAGCAGGAGAGGTAAGAGAGGTAGCTTCAGTCCCTGGGTCGGGAAAATGCCCTGCAGCAGGAAATGGCAACCCACTCCAGTATTCTTGCCTGGAGAATCCCATGACAGAGGAGCCTGGTGAGCTACATACAGTCCATAAGGTCACAAAGAGTCAGATATGAATAAAGCAACTTAGCATGCATGTATAAGTCACCTTGCCTCATGTAGATCACCCCTGTTGTTCTCTTTCAGCTTCTGGGACGCAGGGGAGCCCAACAACCTGGTTACCTTGGAGGACTGCGCCACCATAAGGGACTCCTCAAATCCAAGGCAAAACTGGAATGATGTGCCTTGTTTCCTCAGTATGTTTCGGGTTTGCGAAATGCCAGAAAGAAGGATTTGAGAAAAGGAAAATCTTCAAGATACAAGGCACAACCCTAAAATGCATAAATGGAAAAAGAACAAGCGTAATCTAACCACACAACTCCAACATGAGAAAAGCAGGCATTGCACTTTTTTAGGACTTCATAAATATTTGTTGCTTTGATATAAATAAAAATAAGTCATTTTGAAGGTGTAATTCATGGTTATCAACTGAAGTGCATTTTTGTCTACATCGGTCTTGGGATTTCTCCGAATTTACCAAGCTTCTCTAGCAATGCTGCGAGAAGGACTATTCCTTTCTCCTTTTGGTATAAATGCTTCATTTATGAGTATTTATGTGAAAATACAGGGACACAAACAAGCACCAAATCCAACAAAGAAGAGAATTTTGGAAAGTGTCTTAAACAGTTCAAATTCAGGTTCTGTGTCATGTCTTCTTTATAGTTCCTGAAAAATCTGTCTTCTTGATTTCATTCTGTTTTTTACCCCCTACCCAAGCATATTGCTTCACTGTGTTCTCCTCTATAATGAGTAGGAAACTTTTCAAGTCATGAACTTATTCCTGATTAAAAGACTGGTGTGAGAGGGATGGGATGGGGAGGGAGGAGGGAGGGGGATTCAGGATGGGGAACACATGTACACCCATGGCGGATTCAAGTCAATGTATGGCAAAACCAATACAATGTTGTAAAGTAAAATAAATAAATATTTTTTAAAAATAAATAAATAAAAGACTGCTGTGGACTTTCCAGTTAAAGGCATTTACTTTGCCTACTTATTAATAGAAAGGCCATGCTAACCTTCAGCTCCAAAGAGACTGTCATCCAGGGTCTTCCCTGCTGGTCCAGTGGCTGGGACTTCACCTTCCAATGCAGAGGATTCAGGTTCAATCCCTGGTCAGGGAGCAGGAATCCCATATGCCTCATGGTCAACCAACCAAGACATAAGAAGCAGGAGCAATATAAATTATTCTAAGAGAAGAATCAATTTCACCCTTTCCTGTCACAAGCTTGTCCAGTTATTGCATAATAGTCTATCAGTGGTCTTCCCTGGTAGGTCAGCTGATAAAGAATCTACCAGCAAGAGACCCCGGTTCCATTCCTGGGTCAGGAAGTTCCCTGGAGAAGGGATAGGCTATCCAGTCCAGTATTCTTGGGTTTCCCTGGTAGCTCAGATGGTAAAGAATCTGCCTGCAAATGCAGGAGATCTGGGTTTGATCCCTGGGTGGGGAAGATCCCCTGGAGGAGGGCATGGCAACCCACTCCAGGATTCTTGCCTGGAGAATCCCCATGGACAGAGGGGCCCGGTGGGCCACAGTCCACGGGATCATAAAGAGTTGTACACGACTGAACAGCCAAGCACAGCACAGTCTGTCATTACTGATAAGGTTATTCAAGAATATGTAAATGACGCAGCAGCTTTTATAAGCATGCTTCTTGCACACAGCACCATAAACAGACCCTCAAAATCATACTTTGGAATTAATGTATAATCATTGAATGGGAAAATTCAACTAAATAAACAAATATATTAGCTTTCTTTACAAATGTTTATTTCTCATAGGTGTGACAATCTGTGTTTTTCAAATCAATATGCCTTTAAAACAAAAGTCATTCAACCTGAAAGAAATTCAATAAATATATCTTCAACTTCCTAATTTCTTTCTTCATATCATAAACATCAAATGAGGAAACATTTAAAAATATGTGGAAATGTGTTTGTTCATGGCTTTGATACTTCAGATGACTATAATATTTTAAATTTTATTTTGATATTGAAAGACACATAAAAACATTAATGCATATATTTCACTATTTACAAGTTAAGTTATGCAACTAACAGTCTTCAAAGTTTGCCCAAAAAAAAGAATTGTTAAGATTTTATTAAAGATCATTAGAACCTAAATTATTTATCAGAAAAATTCTTCTTTGAGAAGCAGATCATCCAATGGAAATTTTTTTTAAATATCATATTTTATAAATGGGGTTATATAAATACTTAGGCACCAGAAAACCCAAAAAGTCAAAAAAATGAAGAGTAATCAGTCATTCATATTCCCAAGACCATATTCTCCAAATAAACCACTGTTACAATTTAAATACTATTACCACTTGGGCCCCTAATTTTTTAAAAAAACAAAAATCCCTTTACTACATCTTTTAAAAATGTTACCTATTTATTATTAAAAATTTTTACAGAGCAACAACTGTATAAAGATGAAAGTTAAAAAAAGAATTGAATTCCAAGTTGATATAGGTTAAGATTGATAGGAATCATACAGCAATGATGTATGAAATTTCAATTTAAATTTCTTTTAAAGTATGAATTTAATTTTACTTAAATTTACCAAACAAAAAAATTGAAGTGAAATTAAAGAATTTTTGAAATTCAAGAATTTTATAGGCCTTATGCTGCTGCTGCTTAACTGCTTCAGTTGTGTCTGACTCCATGCAACCCTAGGGACTGAAGCCTGCCCGGCTCCTCTGTGCATGGGATTCTCTAGCAAAAGTACTGGAGTGGATTGCCATGCCCTCCTCCAGGTTATAGGCCTTATAGATAACCACAAAAATTTTTTTCCTAAAGGGTCCCTAACAGAAAAATAATTAGGAATCATGTAAAATGTTCTTCTTGCTCTTTTCTTTTTTAAATTGGAGGATAATTGCTTTACAATGTTGTGTTAATCTCTGCTGTTCAATAACATGAATCAGCTATATGTATATCCTCCCTCTTGAGCCTCTCTCCCACTCCTACACCCGTCCCACCCCTCTAGGTTGCCATAAGAGTACCCAGCTGAGCTCCCTGTGCTACTCAGCAGCTTCCTACTAGATATCCACTTTACACGTGGTAGTATAGATATGTCAGTGTAAATCTCTCAATTCATCCCACCTTCTCCTTCCCCCTGCTGTGTCTACAAGTTCCTTATCCATGTCTGCATCTCTATTCCTGCCCTGCAAATAGCTTCATCAGTACCATCCTTCTACATTCCATATATGTGCATTAGATACAATATTTGTGTTTCTCTTTCTGACTGACTTCTCTCCTCTTGCTCTTTTATTTCTTCCTCCTCCCAACCTGCTGTCCTCCTTTTCCTTTCTCAACAATATAGCCGCCAAATGATTCACTGGGTGGGGCAGACTTAGGGAGTTTTACATGTGCACATGTGGATGCATGCAAGGAGACATAACCATATGTGGATATAAGTATAAGAAATCAGTAATCATAGTTACGCTGAAGGGGTATTTAGAGGTTCGGAGTGGAAGAGAGAGTCACCTTATACTTTTAATAATGTTTTTTACTGTTTGCCTTTTTAACACATATACATTACTTTTTCAAAATAAAAAATGTTTAGATTTTCTTTTTAAAGACTTTCTTGATGTGGACCTTTTTTTAAGTCTGATTGAATTTGTTACAATATTGCTTCTGTTCCATGGTTTGGTTTTTTGGCCATGAGTCATGGGAGATCTTACCTTCCCAACCAGGGATCAAACCAGCACCTACTGCATTGGAAGGTGAAGTCTTAACCACTGGACTGCCAGAGAAGTCTCCAAAAAGTGCTTAGGTTTTTTGAATGTTTCAGACTTCTAGGACATTCTATTACAATGTCCTTAAGAAAGTAGCATTTATTTTTATGAAATTACTATTAGCTGTTTTAAAAAAATTGTGAAGACTATATATGAGAGGTGCCATGAGAATTGAGAATTGACTGAAAGGGACCAAGGGTGGAAACAGGGAGATCAATCAGAAGGCCATTATAATAATCCAGGTAAACAGATGTTTACTTGGTCTGGTGGAAGCCATGGAGAGAATGAAAAATGATCCGAATTGGGAGAAAAAGATTAGGGTATAGATGTAGACATAGATGTATAAAATTACAAAGAGGTCACATTTTATTGACAACTGAATCTTTAAATACAGTTTTATACAAATGAAGAATGGATAATATTAACTATACAAAGTCTATTTCAACAAGTGTTATAGATTAATGCTATGTAATTTATGGCAAACATGAAGTCCCTTGGTGCTTCTTCAGTTAAAAGCATCAGCTTTAAACACAGACGTGTAAAGACATACACATACAGTCAATCAAACACTAATATTCTGAACTTAGAAAACCACTAATTTCAGAATAAATACTATTTTTTAATATAGTAGTAAGGAAGATGAAAATGTTAGTTTTTCAGCCATGTCCGACTCTTTTTGATCCCATGGACTGAAGCCCACCAGGCTCCTCTGTCCATGAAATTTTCCAGGCAAGAATACTGGAGTGGGTAGCCGTTCCCTTCTCCAGAGCATCCTCCTGACCCAGGGATCAAATACAGGTCCTCTGCATTGCAGACAGATTCTTTACTATCTGAGTCACCAAGGAAGGTAGCTAAAAAATTGTCACTTGAAATTTTCTAGCTTGGATCCAGGAAACATCAGCAAAATAAAATGTTTTAGAAAGACCTCCATATTTTGTTGATGTTGGACATGACTGCATCACAATTAAAACTATATATATCACAAAAGCACAACTTCAGATTGTTAAAGCCGTGACTTCCTTGCTAGTTCGAACTGTAACTTTATACTTCTAAATAAACATGCTAACAATTTACATAAATGGATTGAAAATATGATTTTCTTCTGATTCAAATTAAAAATACAGAAACACTAATACAGTGTTATATGAATAATTAAGAACTATTATATATCTATTAGCCAAGAGGCCACAGTACCACCAGTAACTTTTCTGTAATACCAAAGGGAACACATTCCCCCTACTATGAAAGCTAGTTCTGGGCCACAGTCCTGTTTGCATCATAAACTAACTCTGTGAAGGTGAGCTCTTTGGCTTCCCAAAACTTTTGTTTCCTTAGCTATAGAATTAAAGGAGTTTGCTTAAGATGGGTTGTAAGGGACTTTTCCACTCAAAAATAAATTGTCAGCTTGAGACTCTTCACTATGGTAAGAATTTTAAAGTAGAGTAAATTTTTTAAAAGATAAATGGATTTTTTTTCTTGCTGGAAAGTGAAAGTCACTCAGTCATGTGCGACCCCAGGCTCCTCTGTCCTTAGGATTCTCCAGGCAAGAATACTGGAGTGGGCAGCCGTTCCCTTCTCCAGGAGATCTTCCCAACCCAGGGATAGAACCCAGGTCTACCACATTGCAGGTGGATTCTTTACCATCTGAGCCACTAAGGAAGCCCAAGAATACAGAAGTGAGTACCCTATCCCTCCTTCAACAGATCTTCCCGACCTAGCAACCCAACTGGGGTCTGCTGCGCTGCAGGCAGATTCTTTACCTACTGAGCTACCAGGGAAGCTCTTTCTTCCCGGGCAATACCATAATTCTAACTATTCTATACTGTTCTTCAGAAAATATTTTACTCATGGAATTTCAATCTAATGACTGATACTATTAAAAAGCCTGAAAACAAAGTACCAGACAATAAAAATGCTGCTTAAAATCTTTAGATTTTGTGATATTTAGGTTAAAAAAATGATATATCACTACCAGTTGGAATATCCCACCTTTGAACTTTAAGTTCTAAGAATCATCAGAGCAGAGGAAATGGTGACTTAAGAGATTTCACCATTCAAGCTATTAAATATGTAATCAATACACGCCAGTTGAAAAGTAAATACCCTGCCTCAAATACTATCAAGAAAGCAAAGTTAATGAAAACTGACTGTCACAGAAAAATATGATTCTTTCCACCAAAACACTACATAAAAATACATTATCTTGAATGAATGAAACAAAAAAATAAATAAGGCCATCATGACTGAAAATGTTCTATGACGGAAAATGTTTTCTCTGTTCCCACAATACATGTATGTTCTGCTTTAGTCACATTGTTTCTTGTTTTCTATACTCATCACAAGGCCCCCTTCGTAGGTTTTTAGTTGAATGCAGTTCCAGTTATCTTGCAAATCCAACTTGCCTTATGGTCACAAGCAAAATCATTCCAGGCCCATTTGTCTTTGTCGTTAACAAGAACAACACATATTTCTTTCTGATCATTCTTGGGTTCACGTTTGTGCCAGAATCTGAAATGAAAAAGTATATATACATGTGTGTACATGTTGTGTGTGTATAGTAGAGGTCAGAGTACAAGGCAGAGAAAATGCCCCTAGTGAAACATTTACAGTTGCACTGTCCAACACAATCAGAGCAATTGACTAGCATAGAGGTTCCAGAACAGACAGTGCACTGTTCTGAGTAGGCATTCTTATACTGGCATTGCTGTTGTTTAGTTGCTTAGTCATGTCTGACTCTTTTGCTACCCAATGGACTGTAGCCGGCAAGTCTCTGTCCATGGGACTTCTCAGGTGAGAATACTGGAGTGGGTTGCCATTTCCTTTTCCAGGGGATCTTCCCAACCTAGGGATTGAACCTGCCATCTCCTGAATTGATAGGCGGATTCTTTACCACTGGGTCACCAGGGAAGACCTACACTGATATACCCCACCCCAAAATGAATTCAGCTTGCTGTCTTCTTCCTACTTTTGCCTATAAGGCTATTTTACCCTAGTTGGTATACTCACACCATCTGTGGGTTAAATGGTGTCTTGTCCACCCAGTGCCACTGGCCATCAAGGTTCTCATTCCTAAGTCCCAGGAAATATGAAAATCGTCTATCCAAAAATTGAGTGATAAAGTTCTGTGTAAAAATGTGAATTTTATAAGTATATTTGCATTTATCAGTTGATAACCATTATTTTAGGAAAAGAGGAAAGAGATCAAATAAACTACTAGTTAAACACAAAAGCATTGGTTAGATGTTTTCAGATCCTGCCTCTGACATTTATGGTGTGATGTTAGTAAGTGCTTTAATGTCACCAAACCCCAGTTTTCTCAACTCCAAAAGGGACAACTCCACTACTTCAGAGGGTGAAGGTTAAATGAGATCAGCTTGCAAATTACTTAGCACAGCTCTTAATGGGATTGGATTTTTAGAAAATTTTATTTTTAAAATTTGCTTCATTAATTATTTGCTTATTTCATTAAATTATACTTATTTCAAAGAGCTGCTGAACCTATAGTTGCAAAGCCATGGAAACAAAGTCCTCCAGGAAACCATGTTAACCAAGAATGGAGTAGAATCTGAGTCTGGGTATATAATATATGGAAATATATTGCGTGAGGAAATAAATTTCAGCTCAGAAATGACTTTACTTTGAGATTTCTTTTTTTAGAATAACAAACGTACATCTGAATTATCTATCCTATTCTTTATCCTGAGAAGATATTTCAGTCCTGATTAACCATTCATTTATTTACTTAATCATCAAACACTTATCAAGGTCTATCTAAGTGGGCCTAGCACTGCACAGGCCATTGGAGATATAAACACAGATAAAGCATGGCTGTAACCCTCTGCAAAGAAGGAGTCATTGGAAGAGTAGCAGTAGTGAACACTGAACTAAGTGCCCTGGTCATACAATGTACAAAATACCCTGAAAGTATCTCCAGATTAGAACAAGAAGGATGGAGTGGGGAAGGTGGTCAGGGTAGTTTTCTTGAGAAAATATCACATGAGTCAGATCTGGGAAGACCAGAAGATGTTTGTCACGTGAAGAAAAATGCAAGAGGAAGAAAGTCTTTCCGGACAGATGGGAGAGATGAAGCAAAGGCATAGAGGTGGAGCAGAGCTGAGAAATTCCTCTCTCTGCAGAGATTCAAACCAGTAGAGAAACTGACATGAGCCTCTCAGCATACCTGCTCAGCCCCTGTGCTGATGGTGGCCAGGTGACCTCCCATCTCAGAGCAGTGGCTTTCACTCTGAGCCCACGTCTTGTTGTCATTAAAAGGAAAATAGCAGTTGGACTGGAAGGCTCTCCAGCCCACAGGACAGCAATTCCAGGTGCCCCCTCATGTGAAAATCGAAAGGAAAATTAAGTCCAAGGGAGCATGCCATATGTAACAAATCGTATAGCTATTTTACTAGCTAATATCCAATTAACACATAAGAGAAAAATACCAGGATTACCACAATCATTCTGTACCCCCTATAAAAATAAAAGACCCTGAAAATTACGTTTCTAAATAGCTCCTAAACAAAAGTATCTGAATCACATAATGACCATGAGAAAATTACAAGGTTTTCTCTTAGAAGACGTGATCAGTTTTCAACATCCCTACATCTATTTACAACAATATTGAAAGAGTTCTCATAACAAAGCTTTTGGCAGGACATTTTATCTGAAGGAGGCAAAGAACCTGCTAAAATGCTCATGTAATGAGACTTCACAGAATAAAAGAAATAAAGACACTTTGGCAAAGTTTACATATTCTAGGAGAGAGCAGTGCTTATATATCTGAACCAAAAGAAAATGTTATGCTTTGGATGGCAAAAAAGGCTCGTAAATGTTTTGTTCATATTCTCTGGTTAGTTATTCAACTGCTCACAATCATGAAAATAATTCTATCTCAATTTACTGATGTCTGCTCTTGTGCCAGATTCTCATCTTGTGTTCTTTTCATCTCTCTCTTTATATAATAATGTAGAAATGATATGCTTTAAATCAGGCTATGAATTTGAATGGAAATAAGGAAGAAATTATCTTCCACTCACTGTACCTTTCAGTTCTGGTTTCTCTCTGATGCATGTCACCTTTGGGTGCTGCTTTGGGAGCCTGAAGAACCCCGTTCCTTTCTTACAGGATAGAATGTTGCGGTGAGTCACTGTGAAGGAGGAAAAAAAATCTTAGTTTCCTTTTCCTGTATAACCACTTACTTTGGGGGGCGTACTGCACTAAGTAAATTTTCTTTTACCATAATAGTTAAGGTCCCCACCTTCTCTGTTCTTCCTATGCAGCTCCTTTGTTTCAGCTCCAGGTGAATTGATTGAAAAGAATTTTTGAAAATTAATATTTTCATTATTATGCATGCATGTTAAGATATTTCAGTTGTGTCTGACTCTTTGCGACCCTATGGACTGTAGCCCACCAGGCTCCTCTGTCTATGGGATTCTCCAGGCAAGAATACTGGAGTGGATTGCCATGCCCTCCTCCAGGGGATCTTCCTGACCCAGGAACTGAACCCTCATTTCTTATGTCTCCTGCATTGGCAGGTGTGTTCTTTACCACTGGGGTCACCTGGGAAGCCCTTAGTATCCATTTCATGCTTTATGGGGGTACTTTTGCAAACCTTAATGTCCATGTGCTTTTAAACATGTTTTTCTATCAATATTTGTGCTTAGAGTGGAGATTTTGGTGACCACTGGTATTCTTCTGCAAAGTCCTACACACTACACACACTAATCTTTTCAGTATTTTCACTAATATAACCAAGTCTAATGAAGTGAAAAACATAAATGTACAGTTTATCAAATTATTATAAACTGAACATTCCAACAACCCAGCTCAAAAAATGCAACATTACCAAAGCCCCAGGTGACCTTCACAGCCCAAACACAAATCCCTCACTTTCTCTTAAAGGTAATCATGTCATGGTTTTTAAAGCAATCACTTTGTGCTTTGCTTCATAATTCTACCACTTCATAACCTATCACACAACCATATAGATCAGATTTGCCTGCTTCTGAACTTTTTATGAGTGAAATCATACTTTGGGCACTGTCTTCTGCTCAGGGTTGTTTCTGAAATTTATCTATGTTGTTTCATGCAACCATAACTCATCAGTTCTCATTGCTGAAAAGTGATCCATTATCTTAATGAACAAAAATGTATTTATCCTTTCTTCTTCTGGTATATATTTGCCTTGTTTTCAGTGTTTGGCTAGTATGAGCTCTGCACCTCTGAGCATTTTTGACCATGTATCCTTAGAGCACAGAAGCATGCATTTGTGTAAGGTCCATGCACATGTATGCAACTGCTGGTAATAGGTTATACCTATTGCCAACTGTGGTTGGGGTAACCTTTTTCAAAGTGACTATACTGCTGCATGCAGTATAATCTGTATGCAGATAAATAAGCAATAGTTATAATCAGACATGGAACAACAGGCTGGTTCAAAAGGGAAAGAAGTACATCAAGGCTGTATACCGTCACCCTGCTTATTCAACTTCTATGCAGAGTACATCATGAGAAATGCCAGGCTGGATGAAGCACAAGCTGGAATCAAGATTGCCAGGAGAAATATCAATAACCTCAGATATGCAGATGACACGATCCTTATGGCAGAAAGCGAAAGAAACTAAAGAATTTCAAGATGAAAGTGAAAGAGGAGCATGAAAAAGCTGGCTTAAAACTTAACATTCAAAAAACAAAGATCATGGCATCTGATCCCATCACTTCACAGCAAATACAAAGGGAAACAATGGAAACAATGAGAGACTTTATTTTGGGAGGCTCCCAAATCACTGTAGATGGTGTCTGCAGCCCTGAAATTAAAAGACACTTCCTCCTTGGAAGAAAAGCTATGACCAACCTAGACAGCATATTAAAAAGCAAAGACATTACTTTGCCAGCAGAGGTCTGTCTAATCAAAGTTATGGTTTTCCCAGTACTCAAGCATGGATGTGAGAGTTGAACTATAAAGAAAGCTGAGTGCTGAAGAATTGATGCTTTTGAACTGTGGTATTGGAGAAAACTCTTGAGAATCCCCTGGACTGCAAGGAGATCAAACAGCCAATCCTAAAGCGAATCAGTCCTGAATATTCATTGGAAGGACTGATGCTGAAACTGAAGCGCCAATACTTTGGCCACCTGATGGGAAGAACTGACTCCTTGGAAAAGATCCTGATGCTGGGAAAGATTGAAGGCAGGAGGAGAAGGGGATGACAGAGGATGAGATGGTTGGATGGCATCACCAACTCAATGGACATGAGTTTGAACAAGCTTTGGGAGTTGGTGATGGACAAGGAAACCTGGCGTGCTGCAGCCCATGGGGTCACAAAGAGTCAGACACAACTGAGCCACCAAACTGAGTACTACTGTACACTCCCACCAGCAGAAATTCATTGAAGGTCTAGTTGCTTTGCAGTATCATCAATACTTGCTACTGCCAGACTTTAATTATTACCATCCCCAAGTTTTTTAGTGGTATCTCATTGTGAATTGAATTTGCATTTCTCTGAAAACTAATGAAGTTAAACATATTTTATATGTTTATCAGACATTTCTTTTTTTTTTTTGTCTTTTCTATTGTGCCTGTTCAGGACTTAGCCCATTTTTCTGTTGTCAGTATTTTTCCTATTGATTTGGAACAATGGTTTAAATATTCTATACTCTAATCCTTTATTAATTATATGCATTAAAACATATTCTCCTGCTTTCTCTTGTCACTCAGTGTTATTTTTGTTGGACAGTAATTCTTACTTTAACGTAGTATACTTTGGTGACAGTCTCTTTAATGGCTAGCACATTTTGTGACATGTTTCAGAAATCATTCTCTGTCTCAAGGTCATGAATATACTCTCCATGTTTTTTTCTAAAACATTAATTTGCTTTCCTATTTTAATCAATTCTCTGTCTTAGGTTGGTTTTTGAACATGATATGAGGCAGGAGAACAATTTCATTTTTGAATATGGATAATCAATCCTCTCTACTACAGTAATTGAACAAAACTGTCCTCTCCCTAAACTCTACAATATCCCCTTCTGTTCACTTTTTAATTAATTTTCATTAGAGGATAGTTGATTTATTCCCTTCAGTTTTATTTCATTTGTTGTTGTTTAGTTGCTCAGTCCTGTCCAACCCTTTATGATCCCATAGACTATAGCCAGCCAAGCTGCTCTGTCCGTGGGATTCTCGGGGCAAGAATGATGGAGTGGGTAGCCTGTTTTATATAGAGTTCATACATACAGATATGCAACAAAGCTCTCAACATTCTTTCTCTATTTGTTAATTCTTGCACCTATACTATATTACTTTATTTATAATAACTTCATACATTGTCTTGATATTAGGAAAGAAGTCTTCCAGCTGTTCTTCTTTTCAAAGCCAGACTACAGTCCATCTGAAATTTAAGGATTTTTTTCTGGTTATTCTTTTCTAAAAAGATGCAGTCCTTGTTATCATGGTCCAAAATTAAGAATGATTTACTGCAATCTCCAACCTTCCAGTGTATAGGAACAGGGCTAAGTTCCATCGTTCATTCCCTGGCTCAAGGTTGTATCATCAAAAAACAGAAGGTCAAGTATGTAACTCTGAATATTAAATCCAAGCCCTGGTATGTTGGAGAAGGTCATGATAACAAAAGGTTTAGGGCAACTTTCTGAAAGTTTTTCAAGTGAATAATTCAAGGAGCGTTCCACTTGCTAATAACTTACCCACACAATTTGCAATAAAACAGGCACTTAGAAGTGACATGAAAAAAATAGCAATGGTCCAAGGGATCAGCTGGGAATGCTGGCCTCTTTCTACTAAAACAAAAAGAAAGATAAATAGGTTATCTTCTTCTCAGCCACAAGAACTAAGGGAACTAATGCCACCAAGGAAAAAACTTAGAATAAGATCTTCCAAAATATTTTAGACCTGGAAGAGAGCTTAAAGATTTCCCCTGAATAAATCAACTTTAGAGTTCACTGATTAATTAATTAATTAAATATATTTATTTGCAAATAAAATGTATTTCTTTGGGGTTTTGGGGGGGATTAGGAACATGCTTTTTATTAACCAGACTCCAAACCCCTAAATCTTTAAAATTTGATAATTGCAGTATATAAAAATCAAAGCTCCTTTATAATGTTAAAATAAAGGAACACATGGAAGAAAAATCTTGCCACAATGCTAATATCCAGACTGTATAAAGAATTTCAAAAACCAATTTGAAAACTGAGCAAAAATTTGAGCAGAAAATTTGCTGAAAGTATTTCAAAAATCCATTAAACAAACTAACAAACAGCATGCTCAATCAGAGACATGTAAACCAAAATATTACAGCATGGTTTTGTCATATAACAAATTTTTAAAAGTAAATTGAGAATATGGAGTGTGGCAAGGCCTACGGGAAATAAACACTCAGTGAGGAAATAAATGCCACTACTGAACTATAAACTGGAAATCTTTTAGACAGATAAAGTTAGAAACACTTATCAAATTTTAAATGCATTACATTTGCCACAATTTAAATTCTAGAGATCAAGCCTATAGAAGCAATTAAACTTATTTCTATAAAATGATATTTACTGCAATAATTTTGGAAATAGAAAAAAAAAAACCTTGAAACCTAATACTTGTATGCATATCATCAAAAGCAGAGACACTAAATTATGGTGAATTCATATGATGAAATTCTATAGAGCAATTAAAATAATCATGTATTCATGTATGTATTAACAGAAAGAAGTCTCCAAAACATATTGCTACATAAAAATGTGATTTTCAGTACCATTGCACATCATGACCCCATTAAAATTTGGGTGGAGTGATGAGATGAAATGAAACATTAATTTCAAAATTAGATATTTCTGCATTCATTCTATATATTTCTCAAAATTATTTTTAATGTTCTTACAGTATAAACCCATTTATGTGTCATTGAGTAGAACTTGAGTATAAAAAGAAATAAAGTCAGAACCTCAGGTTCACTGCCGTCCCAGTCTGTGTGTTTTCTGTATCTCTCTTCTTTTTTTCCTTTAAACAATTTTCCCAAATTAGTCTCTTTCATCTTATTTTTTTTATATACTTGGTGCTCTCTCTTGTCCCTGTATACATTTTATAAAGAAGTTTCTAATACCCCAAATGTTTGAATCTATGTCCCTCCTCCTCACCAAAATCATTTTCACTGTCTTCAACTTCCTCCCCATCACCATCTTCAATCTTCATAACTACAACTATCATTCATATTTTAAAATCTTAGCCATAATTAAATATGCTTCTTTAAAACTGAAAGGAGACAAATACTCACATTTATTTTGCGGTTCTTCTTGCCCCATTGTATGTTAAATCTCTTGTGGTTCAGCAGTGGAGAGAACCAGCAGCCTCAGCAGCCTCTTAATTTTTTTCCCCACAGTTTATTTCTGTGGATAAAGAAATATATTCAGGAATTTTTGAGATTTAACATTAATCTTGCCTATTCTGGTAAGATCAGAAAGCTCTCGATATTAAAGACAGCTCAAAAGAAGAAGTCTTTCCAAACACAGGGGTTTCCTTTGATTCACTCTAGGATGGAGCAAAGAAAAAGGAAATTGAGAAAGCCGTACTCAAAAACGGTAGAAATTTTCCTAAGATCGCTACACCAGTGTGTCATGTAGAATTTCTTAGTTTATTTTCACTTGTTCAAGCAAAAAAATGTAGCCATACCCTAAAAGAATCATAACTTTACCTAATCAAAAGCAGAATAAGCATTTCCTCAAGTTTCTTTTCCTGGATATTATATTTTCAAAGGTAGTTGTGTGCTTGAACAAAACTCTGCCCTGGAAATTTCTCTGAACTAAGTTGCATGCAAGATGGTAAAAGGTAATGTGAACAATGAGCAAAAGTTTTTAATCTGCACAGCGTATGTATGTAAACACAAAAAACTTTTGTTGTAGAGTTGAGAAAAATGTGGTGGAGTTGTTGATTAAATTCCCAAGTATTCCAATGAGAGAAATTAAGCTTCTTTGCCATAGGGCAAAGAAGAGGAAATGAGAAATTCTGTGGTAAAGAACACAATGTTCAACACAGGTGAAATGTACTAAACTTGGTTAAGTTGCAAAGACTCCAAAACCAAGCTTAAATAACTTTTGTTGTTGTTCAGTCGCTCAGTCGTGTCCGACTCTTTGCGACCCCGTGGACTGCAGCACGCCAGGCTTCTCTGTCCTTCACCATCTTCCGGAGTTTGCTAAAATTCATGTCCAGTGAGTCGGTGATGCCATCCAATTATCTCATCCTCTGTCATCCCCTTCTCCTCCTGCCTTTAATCTTTCCCATCATCAGGGTCTTTTCTAAGGAGTCAGCTCTTTGCATCAAGTGGTCAAAGTACTGGAGCTTCAGCTTCAGCATCAATCTTTTCTAAGGAGTCAGCTCTCTGCATCAAGTGGTCAAAGTACTGGAGCTTCAGCTTCAGCATCAATCTTTCCAATGAATATTCAGGATTGATTTCCTTAAGAATTGACTGTTTTATCTTCTTGCAGTCCAAGGGACTCTCAAGGGTCTTCTCCAAAAAGACAATCTCTTTAACAAGTGGTGCTTGGAAAGCTGGTCAACCACTAGTAAAAGAATGAAACTAGAACAGTTTCTAACACCATACATCAAAATGGATTAAAGATCTAAACAGAAACTATAAAACTCCTAGAGGAAAACATAGGCAAAACACTTTCTGACATAAATCACAGCAGGATCCTCTATGATCCACCTCCCAGAGTAATGGAAATAAAAGCAAAAATAAACAAATGGGACCTGAAACTTAAAAGCTTTTGCACAACAAAGGAAACTATAAGCAAAGTGAAAAGACAGCCCTCAGATTGGGAGAAAATAATAGCAAATGAAGCTACTGACAAAGAATTAATCTCTAAAATATACAAGAAGCTCCTGTAGCTCAATTCAAGAAAAATAAATGACCCAATCAAAAAATGGGCCAAAGAACTAAACAGACATTTCTCCAAAGAAGACATACAGATGGCTAACAAACACATGAAAAGATGCTCAACATCACTCATTATCAGAGAAATGCAAAGCAAAACTCAATGAGGTACCATTACACCCCAGTCAGGATGGCTGCTATCCAAAAGCCTACCAGCAATAATTTCTGGAGAGGGTGTGGAGAAAAGGGAACCCTCTTACACTGTTGGTGGGAATGCAAGCTAGTACAGCCGCTATGGAGAACAGTGTGGAGATTCCTTAAAAAACTGGAAATAGAACTGCCATATGACCCAGCAATCTCACTCCTGGGCATACACACCGAGGAAACCAGATCTGAAAGAGACACGTGCACCCCAATGTTCATCACAGCACTCTTTATAATAGCCAGGACATGGAAGCAACCTAGATGTCCATCAGCAGACGAATGGATAAGGAAGCTATGGTACATATACACCATGGAATATTACTCAGCGTTTAAAAAGAATTCATTTGAATCAGTTCTAATGAGATGGATGAAATTGGAGCCCATTATACAGAGTGAAATAAGCCAGAAAGATAAAGACCAATACAATATACTAATGCATATATATATGGAATTTTAAAATATGGTAATGATAACCCTATATACAAAACAGAAAAAGAGACACAGATGTACAGAACAGACTTTGGGACTCTGTGGGAGAAGGCGAGGGTGGGATGTTTTGAGAGAACAGCATCGAGACATGTATATTATCAAGGATGAAACAGATCACCAGTCCAGGTTGGATGCACGAGATAAGTGCTCAGGGCTGGTGCACTGGAAAGACCCAGAGGGATGGGATGGGGAGAGAGGCAGGAGGGGGGATCAGGATGGGGAAGACATGTAAACCCATGGCTGATTCATGTCAATGTATGGCAAAAACCACTACAATATTGTAAAGTAATTAGCCTCCAACAAATAAAAATAAATGAAAAAAAAAAAAATCACAATGAGGTACCATCTCACACCAGTCAGAATGGCCGCTATCCAAAAGTCTACAAACAATAAATGCTGGAGAGGGTGTGGAGAAAAGGGAACCCTCTTACACTGTTGGTGGAATGCAAACTAGTACAGCCACTATGGAAAACAGTGTGGAGATTCCTTAAAAAACTGGAAACAGAATTGCCATACGACCCAGCAATCCCACTGCTGGGCATACCCACTGAGGAGACCAGAATTGAAAGAGACACATGTACCTTAATGTTCATCGCAGCACTGTTTATAATAGCCAGGACATGGAAGTAACTTAGATGTCCACTGGCAGACAAATGGATAAGAAAGCTATGGTACATATACACAATGGAATATTACTCAGCCATTAAAAGGAACGAACTTGAATCAGTTCTAACGAGGTGGATGAAACTGGAGCCTATTATGCAGAGTGAAGTAAGTCAGAAAGAAAAACACCAATACAGTATGCTGCTGCTAAGTCACTTCAGTTGTGCCTGACTCTGTGAGAACCCCACAGAGAGTAGCCCACCAGGCTCCCCTGTCCCTGGGATTCTCCAGGCAAGAATAGTGGAGTAGGTTGCCATTTCCTTCTCCAATGCGTGCATGCATGCATGGTAAGTCACTTCAGTCGTGACCAACTCTATGCGACCCCATGAACTGTAGCCTACTAGGTTCCTCCATCCATGGGATTTTCCAGGCAAGAGTACTGGAATGGGTTGCCATTTCCTTCTCCACCAATACAGTGTACTAACGCATATATATGGAATTTAGAAAGATGGTAACGATGACCCTATATGTGAGACAGCAGAAGAGACACAAATGTAAAGAACAGTCTTTTGGACTCTGTGGGAGAAGGCAAGGGTGGGATGATTTGAGAGAATAGCACTGAAACAATATTATCATATGTGAAACAGATCGCCAGCCCAGGCTCGATGCATGAGGCAGGGTGCTCAGGGCCAGTGCATGGGGAAGACCCTGAAGGATGGGATAGGGAGGGAAATGGGAGGGGGGTTCAGGATAGAGAATATATGTTCGCCCATGGCTGATTCATGTCAATGTATGGCAAAAACCACTACAATAGTCTAAAGTAATTAGCCCCCAATTAAAATAAATTAATTAATTTTTTTAAAAAGTCTTCTCCAACACCACAGCTTAAAAGCATCAATTCTTCAACACTCTGCCTTCTTTATGGGCCAACTCTCACATCCATACATGACTACTGGAAAAACCATAGCTTTGACTAGATGGACCTTGGTTGGCAAAGTAATGTCTCTGCTTTGGTGGCTGCACAGCGCTGGAGTAGCTATGAAGAGATACCCCATGTCCAAGTAAGAGAAACCCAAGTAAGACAGTAGTCACTGACAGAGGGCAGACAGACTGAAACCACAATAACAGAAAACTAGCTGATCTGATCACATGGACTACAGCTTGTCTAACTCAATGAAACTAAGCCATACCATGTGGGGCCATGCAAGATAATCGGGTCATGGAGGAGAGGTCTGACAGAATGTGGTCCACTGGAGAAGGGAATGGCAAACCACTTCAGTATTCTTGCCTTGAGAACCCCATGAACAGTATGAAAAGGCAAAAAGATAGGACACTGAAAGATGAACTCCCCAGGTCGGTAGGTGCCCAACTTGCTACCGAATATCAGTGGAGAAATAACTCCAGAAAGAATAAAGGGACAGAACCAAAGAAAAAACAACACACAGTTGTGGATGTGACTGGTGTTAGAAGCAAGGTCCGATGCTGTAAAGAGCAATAATGCATAGGAACCTGGATTGTCAGGTCCATGAATCAAGGCAATTGGAAGTGGTCACACAGGATATGGCAAGAGTGAACGTCGACATTCTAGGAATCAGCAAACTCTGATGGGCTGGAATGGGTGAATTTAACTCAGATGACCATTATATCTACTACTGTGGGCAAGAATCCCTTAGAAGAAATGGAGTAGCCATCCCAGTCAACAAGAGTCCCAAATGCAGTACTTGGATGCAACCTCAAAAATGACAGAATGATCTCTGTTCGTTTCTAAGGCAAATCATTCAATATCACTGTAATCCAAGTCTATGCCCCATCCAGTAATGCTGAAGAAGCTGAAGTTGAATGGTTCTATGAAGACCTACAAGACCTTCTAGAACTAACACACAAAAAAGATGTTATTTTCATTATAGGGAACTGGAATGCAAAAGTAGGAAGTCAAGAAACACCTGGAGTAACAGGTAAATTTGGCTTTGGAGTAAGGAATGAAGCAGGGCAAAGGCTAATACAGTTTTGCAAGAACACACCGATCATAGCAAACACCCTCTTTCAACAACACAAGAGAAGACTCTACACATGGACATCACCAGAGGGTCAACACCGAAATCAGATTGATTTTATTCTTTGTAACCAAGGATGGAGAAGATCTATAGAGTCAGCAAAAACAAGGCCAGAAGCTGACTGTGGTTCAGATCATGAACTCCGTAGTGCCAAATTCAGACTTAAATTGTTGAAAGTGGGGAAAACCATTAGACCGTTCAGGTATGATCTAAATCAAATCCCTTATGACTATACAGTGGAAGTGAGAAATAGATTTAAGGGACTAGATCTGATAGACAGAGTGCCTGATGAACTATGGACAGAAGTTCATGACATTGGACAGGAGACAGGGATCGAGACCATCCCCAAGAAAAAGAAATGCAAAAAAACCAAAATGGCTGTCTGAGGAGGCCTTACAAAATCTGTGAAAAGAAGAGAAGTGAAAAGCAAAGGAGAAAAGGAAAGATATACCCATTTGAATGCAGAGTTCCAAAGAATAGCAAGGAGAGACAAGAAAGCCTTCCTCAGCGATCAATGCAAAGAAATAGAGGAAAAGAATAGAAGGGGAAAGACTAGAGATCTCTTCAAGAAAATTAGAGATACCAATGTAACATTTCATGCAAAGATGGGCTCAATAAAAGACAGAAATGGTAGGGACCTAACAGAAGCAGAAGATATTAAGAAGCGGTGGCAAGAATATACAGAAGAACTAAAAAAAGATCTTCATGACCCAGATAATCACAGTGGTGTGCTCACTTACCTAGAGCCACACATCCTGGAATGTGAAGTCAAGTGGGCCTTAGGAAGCATCACTACGAACAAAGCTAGTGGAGGTGATTGAATTCCAGTTGAGCTGTTTCAAATCTCAAAAGATGAAGCTGTGAAAGTACTGCACTCAACATACCAGCAAATTTGGAAAATTCAACAGGGGCCACAGGACTGGAAAACGTCCGTTTTCATTCCAGTCCCAAAGAAAGGCAATTCCAAAGAACGCTCAAACTACCGCACAATTGCACTCATCTCACACGCTAGTAAAGTAATGCTCAAAATTCTCCAAGCTAGGTTTCAGCAATACATAAACTGTGAACTTCCAGATGTTCAAGCTGGTTTTAGAAAAGGCAGAGGAACCAGAGATAAAATTGCCAACATCCACTGGATCTCTGAAAAAGCAAGAGAATTCCAGAAAAACATCTACTTCTGCTCTATTGACTATGCCAAAGTCTTTGACTGTGTGGATCACAATAAACTGTGGAAAATTCTGAAAGAGATGGGAATACCGACCACCTGACCTGCCTCTTGAGATACCTGTATCCAGGTCAGGAAGCCACAGTTAGAACTGGACATGGAACAGCGCACTGGTTCCAAATAGGGAAAGAAGTACATCAAGGCTGTATATTGTTACCCTGCTTATTTAACTTATATGCAGAGTACATCATGAGAAACACTGGGCTGGATGAAACACAAGCTGGAGTCAAGATTGCCGGGAGAAATATCAATAACCTCATATATGCAGGTGACATCACCCCTATGGCAGAAGGTGAAGAAGAACTAAAGAGCCTCTTGATGAAAGTGGAAGAGGAGAGTGGAAAAGTCAGCTTAAAGCTCTACATTCAGAAAACTAAGATCATGGTATCTGCTCCGATCAGATCAGTTCAGTTCAGTCGCTCAGTCATTCTGACACTTTGCCACCCCATGAACCGCAGCATGCCAGGCTTCCCTGTCCGTCACCAACTCCCGGAGTTCACCCAAGCTCATGTCCATTGAGTCGGTGATGCCATCCAACCATCTCATCCTCTGTCGTCCCCTTCTCTTCCTACCTTCAATCTTTCCCAACACCAGGTCTTTTCCAATGTGTCAGCTCTTCGCATCATGTGGTAAAAATACTGGAGTTTCAGCTTTAACATCAGTCCTTCCAATGAACACCCAGGACCGATTTCCCTTAGGATGGACTGGTTGGATTTCCTTGCAGTCCAAGGGAATCACTTCATGGCAATTAGATGGGGAAACACTGGAAACAGTGGCTGACTTTATTTTGGGGGGCTCCAAAATCACTGCAGATGGTGACTGCAGCCATGAAATTAAAAGATACCTACTCCTTGGAAGGAAAATTATGACCAATCTAGACAGCATATTAAAAAGCAGAGACATTCCTCTGTCAACAAAGGTCCATCTAGTCAAGGCTATGGTTTTTCCAGTAGTTATGTATGGGTGTGAGAGTTGGACCGTAAAGAAAGCTGAGTGCAGGAGAATTGATGCTTTGAACTGTGGTGTTGGAGAAGACTCTTGAAAGTCCCTTGAACTACAAAAAGAGTCGGACATGAATGAGCAACTGAACTGAACTAGGTCGGTCATAGCTTTTCTTCCAAGGAGCTAGCGTCTTTTAATTTCATGGCTGCAGTCACCATCTGCAGCGATGTTGGAGCCCAAGAAAAAAAAGTCTCTCACTGTTACCATTGTTTCCCCATCTATTTGCCATGAAGGGATGGGACCAAATGCCATGATCTTAGTTTTTTGAATGTTGAGTTTTAAGCCAACTTTTTCACTCTCCTCTTTCACTTTCATCAAGAGGCTGTTTAGTTTTTCTTCACTTTCTGCCATAAGGGTGGTGTTATCCGCATATCTGAGGTTACTGATATTTCTCCTGGCAATCTTGATTCCAGCTTGTACTTCATCCAGCCTGGCATTTCACATGATGTCCTCTGCATATAAGTTGAATAAGCAGGGTGACAATATACAGCCTTGACATACTCCTTTCCCTATTTGGAACCAGTCTGTTGTTTCATGTCTGTTTCTAACTGTTGCTTCTTTACCTGCATACAGGTTTCTCAGGAAGCAGATAAAGTGACCTGATATCCCCATCTCCTGAAGAATTTTCCACATGTTGTGATACACACAATCAAAGGCTTTAGCATAGTCAAGAAGCAGAAGTAGATGTTTTTCTGGAATTCTCTTGCTTTTTCTATGATCCATTGAAGGTTGGCAATTTGATCTCTGATTCCTCTGCCTTTTCTAAATCCAGCTTGAACATTTGGAAGCTCTTGGTTCACGTGCTGTTGAAGCCTCACTTGGAGAATTTTGAGCATTATTTTGCTAGCGTGTGAGATGAGTGCAATTGCACAGTAGTTTGAACATTCTTTGGTATTGGAAGGAAAATTGACCTTTTCCAGTCTTGTGGCTACTGCTGAGTTTTCCAAGTTTGTTGGCATATTGAGTGCAACCTTTTAACCGCATCATCTTTTAGAATTTGATATAGCTCAGCTGGAATTCCATCACCCTCACTAGCTTTTTTGTAGTGATGCTTACTAAAGCCCACTTGACTTCGCACTCTAAGATGTCTGGGTGAGTGATCACACCATTGTGGTTATCTGGGTCATGAAGATCTTTTTTGTTTAGTTCTTCTGTGTATTCTTGCCGCCTCTTCTTAATATCTTCTGCTTCTGTTAGGTCCATACAGTTTCTGTCCTTTATTGTGCCCATCTTTGCATGAATTTTCCCTTGATATCTCTAATTTTCTTGAAGAGATCTCTAGTCTTTCTGCTTATATTGTTTTCCTCTGTTTCCTTGTATTATTCACTTAGAAAGGCTTTCTTATCTCTCCTTGCTATTCTTTGGAACTCTGCATTCAGATGGTTATATCTTTCCTTTTCTCCTTTGCCTTTCGCTTCTCTTCTTCTCTCAGCTATTTGTAAGGTGTCCTCAAACAACCATTTGCCTTTTCGCATTTTTTTTTTCTTGGGGATGGTCTTGATCACTGCCTCCTGTACAATGTTATGAACCCTGTCCATTGTTCTTCAGGCACTCTATCATATCTAATTCTTTGAATCTATTTCTCACTTCCACTGTATAGTCATAAGGGATCTGATTTAGGTCATACCTGAGTGACCTAGTGGTTTTCCCTACTTTCTTCATTTAAGTCTGAATTTGGTAATAAGGATTTATTATCCTTAAGTTAATAAATAACAAGGATAGATAAATAGATATTAAAATAATTTTATATATTATTTATTCATATTATAATGATAAATTAGAAATATTTGAATATATAAAAATATGAATTTATAATGATTCAAAAGGAAGCAATTCATATTTCCAACATAAAATGTGAGTATATATTATAAGACTTGCTTATTTTTTAAAAACTTTTTATTTTGTATTGGGTTATAGCCAGTTAACAACATGTTGTGATAGTTTCAAGTGAACAGCAAAGGGATTCAGCCACACATATGCATGTATCTACTCTCCCACAAACTCCCCTCCCAATCAGGCTGCCATATAACATTGAGCAGAGTTTCCTGTACTGTACAGTAGATCCTTGCTGGTTGTCCATTTTAAATATAGCAGTGTATACATGTCCATCCCAAACTCCCTAACTATCCCTTCCCCTCAACCCTTGTTTATTTTGAACTGACATTGAAAAACAAATGTATTATTATAATATGTACATCAATATTTGTCTTTTCTTTTTTCAGTAAGAGTATATGCATTTCCAAGCATAGGTGTTTCCTTGTTCTGTTTTGTAGAACTAAATAATAGATACAGAAATGGTAAGACAAGTAATTCTGGAGGAAAATTTCTGGAGGAAAAACAGGAATGACTTTTGTGCAGTGGTTGCTACATCTAGAAAACCAAGCAGAAAGAGAAACCAGGAGTTCACACAAAGTAACTGAATAGGGGATTTCCATGGCAGTAAGTAAGCCTGGTTAGGACTCCAGGCTTCCACTACAGGGGGCACAGGTTCAATCCTTGGTATGAGAACTAAGATCCCACATACCTGTGGGGTAGGTGAGAACTCCTAATGTGCTACAAAGTTATAAACTAGTCAAACATACTAAGCAAAAGAGCTAACAAGAAAGACTCCCTTATACTCTAGAAGATAAGACCCTAACATCAAAGGACAGACTTTGAAAATATAAGAATTCATGGCTTTGGAATAATGATAACAGATGAATTCAATGAGTTATGTAGCATTTAGCCAGTAAGATAGTAGTATATATATGATATTTATGGAAGAAATGTCTGGTTGCAAAAAAAGGGGGGTGTGTGTGAAAAGCACAAGATCAAAATAGACTGATGTCACAGTGAAATTTAAGAATAAAACAGCTATCAGATTCTGGTTCAAGACAGTGTTATAAGAGGCTCCTGAACACACTTCCTTCCATGGACACACCAAATCTACAGCTACACATGCAATGACTCACTCTGAAAGAAATCTAGAAACAAGCTAAGTGACTCCTACATATCAAGCAAACATGAAAAAAACATCAAAATGGGTAGGACCATGGTTGACATATTGTCAATCTCAAAGGAAAACAAACTCTGAAGTCATAATTCAGCAGGAGAATGTTCACACCTTGGTCAGACTTGAAATCGGACAAGTAATAGCACTGAGAGCCTTGATAACACGTGTGTAGGTACAGAGAGCTGCCAAAAGAATGGCTTGAAAAAAGGATAGGTACAAGTACAGATCATTTCAATCATGTCTGACTCTGCAACCCTATGGACCATAGCCTGCCAGGCTCCTCTGTTCATGAGATTCTCCAGGCATGAATACTGTAGTGGGTTGCCATACATTCCTCCAAGGGATCTTCCTGACCCAGAGATCAAACCCATGTCTCCTGCATCTCCTTCACTGGCAGATGGGTTCTTTACCATTAACACTACCTGGGAAGCCCTAGAAAGGATAGGATTATGGGTCAAATGAATAGTTTCCAGCACAGGGTCCAAAATTCAGCAAGAAACCAGAGCCAGACTCATGGGCACAAAGCCTGAGGCAGAAACCTAATCATACTAAATGGATGAAAAATGGGTGTATTGGAAAGGGTATTATGATCATAAGGTAAAGGTTTTAAAAAGTCATAGATGTTGCAAGTAACTTATACTGTAGACATCAGGCTTTTTTGCAGCAAAATTGATTTCAACCCTACAAATCAGAGGAGCTGGTGTCCTTTATGATTTTACAAGTCATCTCAGAAGTTGAGAAATACTGAGTCTATAGGACATTGACATTGGCAAATAAAATTGGAAAAGGCTGAAAAGAGGAATGGCTGACAAGTGTGGGTGCTCTGTAGACTGATTCCTCAGTCGGTCTTAAAGGTTTTCTCTGATTCATTATCCAAATCTTTTGTTTAGTTTGTCTGACACCCCAACACTCCTGACAGTGTATGTCAAAACTTGGACTTTATCCCTAAGGACAATTCTGGCCTTTCTTTTCCACTTCCTCAATGAGGGACCATGAAAATGAAATTAAGCAAGTTATTTCAAGGAACTCTGAAAACTATCATGGGCCATGCCAGTGTAAGTTGTGTTGTATGAGTGGGCACCATCTTTGTTGTTATTATTGTGTAGGAAAGCAGTTTCTTTTGCACAAATGTTCTTAAACTGAAATCATGCAAAGGAGACCAAAATGCAGGATCACTCAAGCTATTTGGAAGTAAAAAGCCAACCAAGACTAATATTTAAAATTCATGAGTTGAATCAATGCTATAAAATCTCAAATTAGCAGGTTGGTGGCATGCTCAAGTCACTGGGCAGCTCTGCACATCTTCAGGAAAGAAGAATTAGACTTCTCAACGATTGAAAAAGAGGTATAAATGTACATCATTTAAAGGAGGACAACAGGTATTCATTACAGACTAACAAACTCCATTTCAATGATGGTCAATTAAGCAAAGCAGTATTAGGTATTTTAAAATTAGCTTCCAAGAAGGATTCATATTGGTTTGGAAAATTTAAACAAAGGCATCTTACTCAAGACTCTGTTTTGAAGAAGATAGCCATTATAAACAAGGGAATGAAGCAAATTTGGCTTGTCTTACAGACTAGTTATAGCAACTCAAAACCATATGTCCCTGTTGGTGGAAATGTGAATTGATATAGCCACAATGAAAGACAGTATGGAGATTCCTTAAAAAACTAGGAATAAAACCACCATATGACCCAGCAATCCCAATCCTAGGCATATACCCTGAGGAAACCAAAATTGAAAAAGACACATGTATCTCATTGTTCATTGCAGCACTATTTACAATAGCTAGAACATGGAAGTAAACTATGTCCATCAACAGATGAATGGATAAAGAAATTGTGGTACACAATGGAATATTACTCAGCCATAAAAGGGAATGCATTTGAGTCAGTTCTAATGAGGTGGATGAACCTAGAGCCTAATACACAGAGTGAAGTAAGTCAGAAAGAGAAAGATAAATATTGTATACTAGCACATATATACAGAATCTAGAAAAATGTTTCTGAAGAATTTATTTGCAGGGCAGCAGTGGAGAAACAGACATAGAGAACAGACTTATGGAGATGGGGAGAGGGGAGGAGAGGGTGAGATGTATGGAAAGAGTAACATGGAAACTTACATTACCATATGTGAAATAGATAGCCAACAGGAATTTGCTGTATGTCTCAGGAAACTCAAACAGGGGCTCCATACCAACCTAGAGAGGTGGGATGGGGAGGGAGATGGGAGGGAGGTTCAAAAGGGAGGGGATGTATGTGTATCTACAACTGATTCGTGTTGAGGTTTGACAGAAAACAACAAAATTCTGTAAAGCAAATATCCTTCAATTAAAAAATAAATTTAGAAAATGTGCCCTCCACATTAATAAAGAAGCTAGACTGTGTCAACAGTTTCTAAAGTTGAAAATACTTCAGGGATTCTCAAACAACAAAATGCTTTATTTAAAAACACACACAAAGACTTAGACTGCTACAGAGAGTTTGTGGAGAAAGATTTTTTAAGTCCTTTGGTCGAAAAAAGAGTTAATATAAGTAACCCAAGCAGTGCACCTGGGAGAATATGAGTACCAGCTTATGGCAGCTGTAATAACCTTGGAACATTATTTTAAAATGCCTCTAAAGCAGTGATAGTTCACATTAATTGATTAGACCAGGGATTATCCTAAGTACTGAACAGAAATTAACTTCCATGATCTTCACAAAACAAAGTATGTTCTATTATCTTCCCACCATTACAAATAACACACCCATGTCTTTGAAAAGTTAAAAATTTGTCAGAGCTCCCACAGAGAGTAGGCTAGCATTCAGATCTAGATAATATGGCATGAACCCCATACTGTTAACTACTGAATTATAGCCCTCTGAGAAAAGGACATTTCATCATGTAAAAAGCCACTGATTAACAACAAATGACAGAAAAATTAAAAACATAGCCTAACAGGGAGTAAGACCGTATTTAGTATGGAAATCATAACTGGACCATACTCAAAAAAGAGTCGGCAAGAGGAAGGAAAAGAAACAATGCATACCCACGACAGTGGTGATGAAACCAGCATGGACAAACAGAAATGAAAACCACAGCAGCAATCCAGTGATTCAGTGGAGACCTACAGCTTCCTCTTTTGATGGAACAAGTAAAGAACACACCGATCTATGGCAACAGGTTTCTTAGAGTCAGACGGTCCAGAGTAAACTAGAGGTGATATCTTGTGTGTGTGTGTGTTTTGTCTTGTTTTGTTTTGTTTTTTGTAATTGTATCTTTCTAATTAAAGGATAATTGCTTTAGAGTATTGTGTTGGTTTCTACCAAACATCAACATGAATCAGCCATAGGTTTACCTATGTCCCCTCCCACTTGAACAACTCTCCCGCCTCCCTCCCCACCCCGCCCCTCCAGGTTGTTTACATTTCCATGATGATTAGTGATGTTGAGTATCTTTTCATGTGTCTATTAACCACCTGTGTGTCTTCTTTAAAAAAATATCTATTTTAAAAAAATAAAAACAAAAATATCTATTTAGGTCCTCTGCTTATTTTTTGAGTTGGTTTCTTCAATGTTGAGTTTCATGAGTTCTGTGTATATTTTGCATATTAATCCTTTATCAGATAAAAATTTTCCAAATTTCTGCCTTTTTGTCTTGTTGATAGTTTCCTTCACCATACAAAAGCTTTTTTGTTTGATATATCCTCATTGTCTATTTTTGTTTCCCTTGCTTAAAAAGACATATCAAAAATATAATGTCAACCAGTATCAAAGAGCATATTGCCTATATTTTCCTCGAGGATTTTTTACGTCTCAGGTCTTATATTTAAGCCTTTGGTCCACATTTTGAGTTTATTTTTTGTACATTTTGCTGCACTCATTATGCCAGCAAATTTGGAAAACTCAGCAGTGGTCACAGGGCTGGAAAAGGTCAGTTTTCATTCCAATCTCAAAGAAAGGCAATGCCAAATGATGCTCAAGTTCAGTTCAATCACTCAGTCGTGTCCAACTCTTTGTGACCCCATGGATTGCAGCACACCAGGCCTCCCTGTTCATCATCAACTCATGGAGTTTACTCAAACTCATGTCCATTCAGTTGGTGATGCCATCCAACCATCTCATCCTCTGTCGTCCCCTTCTCTTCCCACTTTCAATCTTTCCCAGCATCGGGGTCTTTTCAGATGAGTCAGTTCTTCAAATCAGGTGGCCAAAGTATTGGAGTTTCAGCCTCAGCATCAGTCCTTATGATGAATATTCAGTACTGATTTCCTTTAGGATGATCTGATTGGATCTCCTTGCTGTCCAAGGGACTCTCAAGAGTCTTCTCCAACACCACAGTTCAAAACCATCAATTCTTCAGTGCTCAGCTTTCTTTATAGCCCAGCCCTCATATTCATACATGACTACTGGAAAAACTATAGCCTTGACTAGATGGACCTCTGTTGGCAAAGTAACATCTTGCTTTTTCTTTCTTTTTTTTTTTTTTTCAGGAAGTACTCATTTATTTTTTAAATAAAATAATCACTTTTTAAAAGAAAATGAACCTAATTTTGCCTCTTCTTGAGTGATTATGCATCTTGCTTTTTCATATGCTGTCTAGGTTGGTCATAACTTTCCTTCCAAGGAGCAAGTGTCTTTTAATTTCATGGCTGCAATCACCATCTGCAGTGATTTTGGAGCCCAAAAAAGTAAAGTCTGCCACAGTTTCCACTGTTTCCGCATCTATTTCCCATGAAGTGATGGGACCAGATGCCATGATCTTAGTTTTCTGAATGTTGAGCTTTAAGCCAGCTTTTTCACTCTCCTCTTTCACTTCAATCAAGAGGCTCCTTAGTTCTTCTTTGCTTTCTGCCATAAGAATGCTCAAACTAGCACACAATTACAATCATCTCACATTCTAGCAAAGGAGTGCTCAAAATTCTCCAAGCCAGGCTTCAACAGTACATGAACTGTGAATTTCCAGATGTTCAAACTAGATTTAGAAAAGGCAGAGGAACCAGAGATCAAACTGCCAACATCCGTTGGATCATCAAAAAAGCAAGAGAGTTCCAGAAAAATATTTAATTCTGCTTTATTGACTATGCCAAAGCCTTTGACTGTGTGGATTACAGCAAACTGTGGAAAATTCTTCAAGAGATGGGAATACCAGACAACCTGCCTGCTTATTGAGAAATCTGTATGCAGGTCAGGATACAGTTAGAACTAGACATGGAACAACAGACTGGTTCCAAATAGGGATAAGAGTATGTCAAGACTGTATATTGTAACCCTGCTTATTTAACTTATATGCAGAGTACATCATGAGAAATGCTGGGCTGGTTGAAACACAAACTGGAATCAAGATTGCCAAGAGAAATATCAGTAACCTCAGATATGCAGATGACACCACCCTTATGGCAGAAAGTGAAGAACTAAGAGTCCCTTGATGAAAGTGAAAGAGGAGAGTGAAAAAGTTGGCTTAAAACTCAACATTCAGAAAACTAAGATCATGTCCTCTGGTCCCATCACTTCGTGGCAAATAGATGGGGAAACAATGGAAACAGTGATAGACTTAATTTTGGAGGGCTCCAAAATCACTGCAGATGGTGATTGCTGTCATGAAAGTAAAAGACACTTACTGCTTGGAAGAAAAGTTATGACCAACCTAAACAGCTTATTAGCAGAGACATTACTTTGCCAACAAAGGTCCATCTAGTCAAGGCTATGGTTCTCCCAGTAGTCATGTATGGATACGAGAGTTGGACTATAAAGAAAGCTGAGTGCTGAAGAATTGATGCTTTTGAAATGTGGTGTTGGAGAAGATTCTTGAGAGTCCCTTGGACAGCAAGGAGATCCAATCTGTCCATCCTAAAGGAAATCAGTCCGGGGTTTTCATCAGAAAGATTGATGCTGAGGCTGAAACTCCAATACTTTGACCACCTGATGCAAAGAACTGACTCGTTTGAAAAGACCCTGATGTTGGGAAAGATTGAAGGTGGGAAGAGAAGGGGACGACAGAGGATGAGATGGTTGGATGGCATCACTGACTCGGTGGACATGAGTTTGAGTAAACTCTGGGAGTTGGTGATGGAGAGGGAGGCTTGGTATGCTGCCGTCCATGGGTTCACAAAGAGTTGGACATGACTAAGCGACTGCACTGAACTGAACATGGTGTGAGAAAGTAGTCCAGTTTGATTCTTTTGCATATAGTGATTCAGTTTTCCCAACAACATTTACTAAAGAGACTGTCTTTTCTCATTGTATGCTATTGCCTCTTTTGTTCAGATTAATTTGCCATATAAGCATGGGTTCGTTTCTGGGCTTTCTGTTCTTTTCCATTGATTTCTGTGCTTGTTTTTATGCCAATATCCTACTGTTTTGATTACTATAATTTTTTAATAGAGTTTGAAATCAGGGAAATTTATACCACCCTTCTTTCTCAAGACTGTTTTGGCTATTCAGAGTCTTTTGTGCTTCCATACCAATTTTTGAACTTTGTTCTAGTTTTATGAAAAATATCATTGGCATTTCGGTAGGGTTTGTATTCAGTCTGTAGATTGCCCTGGGCATTATGGTCATTTTAACAATGGCTATTCTTCCAGTTCATGATCACAGCATATCTTTTCATCTGCTTGTTTCACCTTCAATTTCTTTCATCAGTATCTTACAGCTTTCTGAGCACAGGTCTTTTACCTCCTTGGTTAGATTTATTCCTATGGACTGTATCCTGTCAGGCTCCTCTGTTCATGGAATTCTCCAGGCAAGAATACTGGAGTGGGTAGCCATTCCCTTTTTCAGGGAACCTTCCCGGCCCAGGGATCAACCAAGGGATCAAACCCAGGTCTCCTGCATTGCAGGCAGATTCTTTACCATCTGAGCCTCCAGGGAAGGGTATATTACAATTATAAGGATCCCAAGGATCAATCCAGCCATAGCATTAGTTCGGAAAGGGAAGAAGTCTGTAGGGACTTGCCATGGCCCCAGGTGAATGTCCCTATGCATTTCTAGCCAATAGCATTGCTATCAATAGGCAAAGATCAGAAGAAAACAGGAAGTAAAGTGAGGAAAGTTGTTGATAATGATTCTTTGATTTATTATTTGAGCTCCTGTTTACATGTTGATTGAAGCCATTTACTGAAATAGGAGCACTAGAAAAAGCAGTTTTTAGTAAAAATCTAGGGCATTCAACATGTTAAGCTTGAAATGTTTGTTTAAGATCTTCAAATAAGGGAACTTTAATCAATATTCTGTAATAATCTACATGGGAACAGAATCTAAAAAGAATGATGATATGTATAACTAAATCACTTTGCAGTACCCTTAAAACGTTATAACAAAATATTATACACCAACTATACTGTTTAGTCAGTGACTCTTATGGTATCTGATTCTTGTGATCTTCATGGACTGTAGCCAGCCAGTCTCCTCTGTCCATGGGATTTCCAGGCAAGCATATTGGAGTGGGTTCCCATTTCTTACTCCAGGGTATCTCCAGTCATTCCCCTGTGGCTCAGTGGTAAAGAATCAGCCTGCAATGCAGGAGACCTGCAGAAGATGCAAGTTCGATCCCTGGGTAAGTCAACTATACTACAATACTGAAATGGGTAGCCTTTCCCTTCTCCAGAGGATCTACCCAACCCAGGGGTTGAACCCAGGTCTCCCGCATTGCAGGAGGATTCTTTACCAACTGAGTCACTAGGGAAGCCCAAGAATACTGGAGTGGGTGGCCTATCCCTTCTCCAGCAGATCTTCCTGACCCAGGTATCGACCGGGGTTTCCTGCATCACAGGTGGATTCTTTACCAACTGAGCTATCAGGGAAGCTGCCACAATATAAATAAAAATTAAATTTAAAATAAATTTTTTAAAAAAGATCTCCAAATCAGACAGCAAGACCTACTCATTTGGAACTCAGAATGAAGATTCAGTTGAACAGAAATTTAAACATTAGAACAGAAAGTTTGATTAGTCCTAGCAAAATTATATATTTCAGTAGGATTACATTTCACAAGCAAGGCATATAAAAACTTCCCATTAGGCAGACTTTTGAAGAGTCACTGGGAAAGAGGAAGGGGGTTGGTTCCTTTACACCATGTTATGTCTTTGTTAGACTACAGAGCGTCATGTTCTTACAAACCACCAGAACACAACCACCCCCTCACAGATCACTTTACCCCTGTTCTCCCACATGCATTCTCATTCATGTGCCTTAAGAATACAATTTGCCATCATGATTCCAGCCACTTAATGCTAACTTACTCCTTTTGAGAGTTTCTGAAATTTCCTGACTACTACTAACTACAAAGAATCATAAGAGATAATGTAACAGACAAGAGAAATTTTTAATGCTTTGAGATATCCTGAATTTCTTACAATAAAAACTATCTCTTTGTGTTTTGGAAAACACAGGCACAGATCTTCCAATTCCTCACTTCATTTCATCCCTCTTTTCACTCTTTTTTTTTAATGTGTGGCTACTCAACTCAGTCTGATTTTTCTGTATTTCTTAGTCAAATATGGATTTTCTAATCCACTTCCCCTTGATCAATGAAATACATATTCTTAAACCCTTCTTTCTCTAATCACTTGACCTTGAAACACTAAAATGAAGCTAACTTTAGTGATGATGTTGGGTTTGTTCTTTTTTTTTTTTTTTTGATTACACTAACATCTGAGGTTGCTTTTTTTTTTAACATAACACAATTTCAGGTTATCTAAACCAAGAAGTTCCAAATTCATATAAGGAGGCAGGTTGTGTTGTGCTCTCTCGCTCTTATCTGATTTTTTTATCATCACATCAGAAAACAGATATTTAAATCATCTGAGAAATAACAAAACAAAGTGATGAGAAATCTTTAATGTCTCTCAAAATAGAAAATCTTAGATGCCATCTTGAATCATGCTGCATGTTTTTCTTATCTTCCCAATTGCTCATAAATCTGAGTTATTTTTCTAATTTCATGTTTCCTTAGCCTGTTATTGTATATGATTTCTATTTTAGTCTTAAAATCATCTAGCTTCACAATTCTTTCACTTTCTTGGGCACTTACTTTATAGAACATTACTCTTGAAATCAACATCAATTCCTAAATCCCCATTCTCGGTTTTACTTCAACTCTCCTATCTGGAACTATTATAAAAAGAAAATACAACCTCACTCCCTCTTTGAAGTTATTCTTCTAGAAACACTAGTATGCACCCTTGTAGTGAGGCATGTGGAATCTCTTAAGTCTGTTTCCCTGAAGCTTTTACCCAGGAAATCTGGATTTATTCAGAGAAGCTAGACCTTAGTCATTTTACTCTGAAAGACTAGGAAACTTTAGATGTGAAATTAATCTCAAAGGAAGTAGTATTGTTAAAAGCTAATCTTTATTCAAGGGGAGAAAAAATTTCTAGAATCTGCATGTGTCATAACAAAAATTACTCAAATTTAGGACTTCCTTTGTGGTCCATTGGCTCAGACTCTGAGCTCCCAGTGTAGAGGGCCTAGATTCAATCCCTGGTCAGAGAATATGAGGCTGCATGCTGCAACTAAAGAGCCACACGATGTAACAAAGATCAAAGATCCCACATGCCACAACTAAGACTCAGCACAGCCAGATAAAGAAGTATTTTTTAAGTTATTCAAATTTCTTTAAAATCCAGATGAAATGTATGCTCTAACTTCCCAGTCCTTTCCTGGTTGTTCAGTCCTCTGTAGGCTCTTGCCTCCTTTTGCCAGAGACCTTGAGTCCAAGTCAATCCAGGCTCAATTTAGACAGGCTGCTTTTTCTCACATTACAGCATTTTCATCATAATGAAGAAAAATAACATAATTCCTATTCTGCAACATTTGTGTATGAATGTACCCATTAAAAAGTTTAACACAGTATTAAATAATTAGATAATTTTTTAAAGAACTTTATATACATGCAAAACTTCTTTGTGGGATATGACATAGTAATTTATAAAAAGATGTGCATAATAAGATATATTGATATATTTGGTCTTCAACCTTCATTCATGACTCACACACCCAAAGTGCTTATAATTTCCTGAGTGATTAGAGCAATAGAAACATCTTTTGTTACACTTGTTTTTTGTCCTTGGTTTCTAATAAAGCTCAGAGCAAAAAACGTAAAAAGGGTATCTTTTATTAATTTTTTTAATGTATATGTGTCATTGAGTCCCTTAACAATTCACCTGAAACTATCACATCATTGTTAATCAGCCATACCCCAATACAAAATAAAAAGTTTACAAAAGAAAATTGAAAAGAAAATTTTAAAACCTTTTCAACCACACCTGAGTTTATGCTAATGAGATAACTTTTGGAATGTCCCTATATAACCTATGGATAGAGGCTGATTAACAAGGGGACCAACCATATATTTAGAGTGCTGAAACTTAGAGCCCCACTCCCCATCCTCCAGGGAAGGGAAAATGATTCGAGGTTGAATTAATCACCAATGACTAATAATCAGTCATTCTATTAATACATGATGAAGCCCCAGAAAACCCCAAAAGGACGGGGTTCAGAGAGCTTCTAGGTCGGTGAAGAAGAATACTTCCATGTGCCAGGACAGTAGGGCATCATCCCAAACTTCATGGCGACAGAAGTTCCTGTGCTCATGAAACTTTCAGGCCTCATTCTATGTATGTCTTCATCTGGCTGCTAATTCCTCTGCTTTAATAGCCTTTGTAATAAGCTAGGAATCTCGAAAGTAAGAGGCTTCCCAGGTAGCTCAGTGGTAAAGAATCCGCCTGCCAATCCAGGAGACACAGGAGACTTGAGTTGCATTCCAGGAAGGCCCTCTGGAGGAAGAAATGACAACCCACTCCAGTATTCTTGTCTAGAGAATCTCATGAGCAGAGAAGTCTGGTGGGCTACATTCCATGGGGTCGCAGAGTCAAATACCACTAAGTAACTAACCACGCATGCACACACTAGTAAGTAAACTGCTTTCCTGAGTTCTGTGAGCTGTGCTAGCAAATTAAACAAACCGACAAATTAAACATTAATACAAAATAGATGGTTTTTTAAAAGATAAAAATTATTGGAAATGACCAAGAAGAATCAGAAATCCTAAGCCTCAAAATCAGAGAAAAGGGAAAATGTGGTAAAAAAAAAAAAAAAATCCTCTTAAATAGACAGGAGTTCTGAGAACTTCATGGGCAAATTTAACCAAATTTCTAAGAAGTATATATATATCTATATGCTACGGTCTGAATGTTTGTGTCCCTCAAAAATTTACGTGTTGAAATCCTAATGCCCAAAGATGGTGGAATTAGGTGGTGGGGCCTTTGGGGAGTGCTTAGGTCATGAGGACAGGGCCATCAAGAATGGGACTCATAAAAAAAAAAAAAAAAGAATGGGACTTGTGCCTTATAAAATAAGTTCAAGAAAACCCCTAGACTTTCCCTTCCATCCTGGGAAGAGACAGGATGAGGGTTGTCACCAACACATGATCATGCTGATGTCTTGATTTGAACTTCCCAGCTCCAGAACTTTGAGAAATACATTTTCTGTTGTTTATAAGCTACCCAGTGTCCAATGTTTTGTTACAGCATTCCAAACATGCAAAGACACTATAATACAGGTAAATTTAATCAAATGGTTCAGAAAATAGAAAAGGAAGAAGAGCATTCTGACTCATTCTACAAAGTAGACACAAACTGATTTCAAACTTGCAGAGTGCACACACATAAAAACTGTGGGTCTTCCCACTTACAGACACAAATGCTTAGAGCAAACTTTACAATGTATTTAAAGAATGCTGTATTCCAACTATGTTAGACCTAGTCTCTCAGCCCTCAGCATCTACTCCTACCTCCTTCATCGTACCTACCATTGCTTCGGAGAATGGAAAGTTATGAATGACATTTTCCAGACTCCCTTTTTATTTTCTTGATGCAAATTTGTAAACACCAATTAAATTCAATAGTGTGTGAGACTTGGGAGTAAAAATGAAGCAGGAGCTAACTTTCTATTGATAATAAAGGTCATAATTGTGAATTTCCGGATACAATTTGGCTAGACTGAGTATTCCTGTGTCCAGCCCCAGACCCTTATGGGTGAAAAGAAAATCGTGATGGGACTTCCCTGGTGGTCCAGTGGTTTAGACTTTGCCTTCCAATGCAGGAGGTGCAGCTTTGGTCCCTGTTCAGGATGCAAAGTTCCCATGGCCAAAAAGTCAAAACATAAAACAAACAATATTATTACAAATTCAATAAAGACTTTAAAAAGAAGAGAAAATCATGATGATGGTGGCATGAAGGCGAAACTCTCTGGATGTTGCAGACCCTGGGATCACTGTTACTGCAGTATGACCTTGACCTCAAGGGCATCATTCAAGAATCACCAACTCAGAGAGATATAGAAGCTAAAAGGGGCCAGGCCCCACCATTGCTCTGGAGAGGCAATGGACATCTCAAATGAGCAAGTGTTGGACAACAAGAGTCAATCCCCATGTACATTATCTTTTATCACAGGTTTCTTCTGTGGAATAGCTGAATTTGTGGTTTTGTTTTTCAGAACTCTGCTTCAGCAAGATATGAAAAAAAGATGAGGTTACGGAAGCTCATCCAATTCCAGATATGATGAAGGGAGAGGGCCACCAGGAAACTACCCCCTGTCCCCAGAAGAATGGGTTGAATTTGTCACTTAGCCACCTGCTTGGCTCTAATCCTCCTTCAGTGGCCAGTGGACGAGGAAGGTGCGTGTCTGCATTAAGAAGCAGACAACTGGACATGCACTTTCATGGTAGAAGAAAACCAGCAAGAAACAGAATGCTGACCATGCTGGACAAGCTAGATGAACATGTGCATATAAACAAGGACTGTTCTGTGTCCTTGCATTTGAATGAGGTTGTGCTGGGAATTCCCTCTGCAGGGATCTGGCAGGACTGACATGCAGTTCTCTAAATGCACATGTTTGTCTCATCTTTTTTGTCATTTATTAAAGTATTAACACACTTTATATTAATTAAAATACTAATTAAATGACATACTATTAATTAATAAAATACTAATTGATACAATATTATTTAAAGTATTAATATACTATATACTAGTAATAATATACTATATACTATAATCTCACCTTTATATAATTAAAAAACAAAATGCTCCAAATGTGAAGAAAAGTAAAATGCTGTGTATTGAGTGCTGCTAGTATCACTGTTTCCAACTTCTGAAATACTGTTCATGGTTTTTTATTGTTGTTATTCTCATTTATAAATATATCACGCTGTATTTACTAAAAAAGAAAGAAAGAAAGAATCTCCAACTCTCATCAATTTAGTCTCTAATCATTTTTCATATTTAAACTTTGGGTGCACAAAAAAAATTAATTATAATTTGAGATTCCTAGTACACTAGCCTCTTGACATTCTTGTTTCCTTTTGTTGTGTTTGATGTTTATTATATGAATATCATTAGCCAATATAAAAGCTAGAACTTTATAACATGTCTATGTGCTCCTGCCAATCCTGCCTCCTGCCTACTATACAAATGTCACCATTATATTGAGCTTTGATGATCAAACCCTGATTTGTTTTCACTTTTACCATATGTGTGCCTAAACAATGCAAGCATACTGATTAAAGTTGGCAGCTCAGAGGTAAAGAACTTGTCTGCCAATGTAAGAGACGTGGGTTTGATCCCTGGGTAAGAAGATCCCCTAGAGAAGGCAATGGCAACTCAATCCAGTATTCTTGCCTGGAAAATCCCCTGGACAGAGGAACCTGGCGAGCAATCCATGGAGTCACACGTCAGACACGAATTTGTGACTAAGCAGGCACACACTGATTAAAGCTATCCCCACAAAACAACTCTTCATTTTAATATCCACATTTCATAGACCCTAGATTTCTCTTAATACAGAATTTGTAGGATGATGTTTATAAATGAAAAATGTAGATATATATAGATATATATAGATATATATATATACACTTCCCAATGTGGTTGTACCAATATAAATTCAAAGCAGTAAAGTGTAAGAGATCTCATTTCTCTACATCTCCAACACTTGATGTTACCTGTTTATTAGTCTTTGCCATTAAAATGGGTATGAAATATTATATTACTATGATCTTGACTTGCAGTTCTCAAGTTATGAGTGAAGCTGAGCATCTCTAAAAATACAGCTTATTAGGTTATGTACTTCCTCTTCCATGAAGTGCTTTTCAATTATTTTTCCCAATTATTGTCTTTCTAATTATTTCATGACAGTTGTTTATAGGTTCTTGGTATTAATACTGTGCTCAAAAACACTATAAAGTGTTTTGATAAGCACAAGTTCATAAAGAATCCGCCTGCCCAAAAAAAAAAAAGAATCTGCCTGCCAGTGCAAAAGATATGGGTTCAATCCTAGATCTGGATGATCCCCTGGAGAAGGAAATGGCAACCCCCTCCTGTATTCTTGCCTGGGAAATCCCATGGATAAAAGAGCCTGGCAGGTTACAGTCCACAGGGTCGCAAAAGAGCCAGACACAATTTAGCAACTAAACAACAAAACCTTTTAATAGACAAAATAGTACAATATCTGGAACAAGGAATGTTGAAAAGAGGTATGAAAAAAAGAGAAGAAAAGAATGAATAACAAACTAAACCAAAAATAATAATAATAATAATAAAGGAAAGCTCATCTAAGATTAGTGGAAAAGAGGTTAATAGAAGAGGACGAACTGAAGAGAGAAAGGCATCGAATATCCCCATGACCTGATAGGACAAGGATTATCGTAAATTACAAAAGGAAATTACATTTTTACAATGGGTCTAAATTTTAAAGATGTTAGTGAATAAAGTTCCACTCATAGGTAAATCTTCTTCATCTCACATATTGATTTCCTTTTAGAATCACAGAAAACATCGTTCCAGCCCCATCCTCTCTCATCCCAGAAAACAACTGAAGCACATTCCTCTGCAGAAAAGTTGGGTTCATTTTGGTGCCAAAATCTAAGGAGAAACAAAGGGTAAAAACACTTCAGTGAATGCTGAGTAGTTGATTAGAAAGTACGTAGGGTCAGGGTTGAAAAAAATGGGGTTCAGGATGAAAAAACACCCCAATGATGACTCCTTTTTTTCATATAGCCATCCTCAAAAACATCATATGCAGGTGACTTCCCTGATGATTCAGGGGTTAAAATTTTGCCTCCCAATGTAGAGGGCACAGGTTCTATCCCTGATCAGGGAGCTAAGATCCCATATGCCTTGAGACCAAAAATCCAAAGCATAAGCAGTATTGTAACAAATTCAATAAAGACTTTAAAAATGGTCCACATCGAAAAAAAAGTCTTAAAACCACATGTGCAGACACATACTATCACTCTTGCTAATCTAAAATTCTTCTGGAAAATAAGCTTTTATGAAACAAGGCAAGATTTAATGTTTTAATATCTGATCTTCACTTCCTCTCCTATACAGAGCACTTATCCTGACCTCTCTCACTTATGCACTCTTATCACATTCCTAAATCTCTCTGCTCTCATGGAGCTACACAAAGTGAGTATCAGAATGCTTGAGTGTGGGATACAATCTGTGTTAGGGTGGGATGGAAGGGACAGGACATTATTTTTGAAATTAAAAGACCTGGTACTGCTGCTGACTCATTTGACTTTAAGGAATTAATTAAATTCTTCATCTACAAAGATAGGAATCACCGTAAGTTCCCCAAATAGCTCATAATGTTCTGTAATAATCAAATGTAATAATGTATAATTAAATTCAGGGTTTTTTAAAGCCACAAATAGTATTATTATATAATTATCCTATTAGAATTTCAACATAATACTGCTTCAGACATTTAAATCTTATTAATTGGAGAAATACTTAATTGAATTGTTTAGGAGCAGCAAAAGTAACAGTTAAGAGCATTATCTTTGGACTTAAAAAAACATAGAGTTGAGACTACTTTCTCATCTTACTAATTTATTGAAGTTGGGCGATTTATTCTATTTCTTATCAGTAAAATGAGTTCTGAAAAAGAAGTTTTTATGAAATTTAGGTAAGATAATGCATGCACTTAGTAAGAACTTAATGATTGCTAGACTCTTGATTTCATAATTATAGCCATTAGTATTAGCACTAATAGTTGCTGCTAACAAAATTTCTCTAATTTTTTTGCATAAACAAGGCACTAGGGTTCATTAATCTGAGTCTGCACTCACCTGACATTTTCTTTGTAAGGTGTCTGATCAATCCATTGCCAGTCGCCATTCCCTTGTGGGTCTGAGAGTCCCAGAAAATAAGAAAATGTTTTATTCAGTTGCTGGATAATGAAATCCTATGAGAAGAAAAAGAGTCACAGACTGAAATTTCCAGGTTGGATCAAGTAAGGGTTATCTTTAACTCTGGAGAAAAGAAAATGCAGGTATGAGGAACAGTGTCATAACAGCACACTGGACAAGAGTGATGGCTAAAAACATTAACATTATCCCAGAGGGAAGAAAGCTCTGTTCTATGAATTCCCATCTCAGACAATTTATTCTTTTCTTCACCAAGAGACAATTCTTTTTCAATGTGCAGATCAGTTTCTGTGCTTTTAAATGTTTAATAAATTTTACAAATGTCTATGTATCATCTTGTTTATCATTGTTTATCAGTAAAATTACATTTGGGTCATCAAAATTCAAATTCGTTTTGTCTACTTTCCTAAGCAGTACTTCTCTAAGAAGTAGGTTTCAATACTTGCAAAAGTTAAACATAAAGGAGTTCTAACTAAATTTTAACTGCAGTATGTGATTAATTTCTGAAACTATTATTAGTTTTGACCAAGAGGAGCCAAGATGGAGAGTAGAAAGACCCCGAGTTCCCTCCTTTCACAGCACACCAGGATTACAACTATTTATAGAGCAATTGGTAATGAGAATGACCTGCAGGCTAGTTGAAAGATCTACAACTTAACCACAAAGTGACTGGTAGATGGGTCAGAGACACAGAGGAGTCAAGATCCACATACCCAGATAGGTAACCCACAGAGGAGATGATAATTAAAATTACAGAGATTATCTACAAGAAACAATAGACCATAGAGTAGCTAACTGGATAAAAAAACAAACTCCAGTGAGACTCACTTTAGTCTTAAAGGACACACACAGACTGAAAGTGAGCAAATGGAAAAAGATATTCCACACAAATGAAGCCAAAACAGAGTAGGGATAGCAAAAAATGAATTTGGACCCTTACCTTACACTTCATTAAAAAAAAATTCAAAATGGAAGAAAGACCTAAATATAAGACCCATAACTATAAAAATTGTGAAAGAAAACACAAGGGAAATGTTCTATGACACTGGATTTGGCAATTTTTTAGCTATGACACCAAAACCATAGGCAACAAAGAAAAAATAAGCTAACTTAACTACATCAAACTCTAAAACTTCTGAGCATCAAAGGAAATAATCAACAGAGTGCAAAGGCAACCTGTGAAATGGGAGAAAATATTTGAAAATCATATATCTGATAAGGAATTGACATCTAGAATATATAAAACTCCTATAGCTCAACAAAAAAACACACAAATATCTCGATTTTTAGAATAGGGAGAGTACTTGAATACATATTTCTCCAAAGAAGGCATGCAAATGATCAACAAATATATGAAAAGATGTTTGCTACTGCTAATCATTAAAGAAAAGGAAATCAAGTCACAATAAAATATAATTTCACAGCCATTAGGATGGCCACTACTGGAATAAAAACAAAGAAAATAATGTGTTGTCAATAAAATGGAGAAATTGGAACCTTTATGTACTCTTTGTGGGACTATAAAATAGTGTAGCCACTGTGTAAAACAATATAGTGGTTCCTCTAAAAATTCAAATTAGGATTACTATATGATCCATCAATCCCACGTCTGAATGTATATGCAGAATAATTGAAAGCAAAATTTCAAAGATCATCTGTGGTTATTTGCAGCATTGTTCAGGAGAGCCAGGTGATGGAGCATCCCAAACGTCCACAAACATGCAAATGGATAAGTGATATATGTTTTATACATAGAGTGGAATATTATTCAGACTTACAAAGGAGGAAAATCCTATCACAAGCTACAAAATGGATAAATTTTGAAGATATTATACTAAGTGAAATAAGGCAGTCACAAAAATACAAAATACTATATGATGCCACTTGTATGAGATATCTATAAGTATTAATAGTCAAACTCATAAATACAGAAATTAAAAGGGTGGTTTTCAGGGACTGGAGGGAGGGCAAAATGGGTTGTCACTCTCCATTGGGTATAGAGTTCAGTTTGGCAAGATGAAAAAGTTGTTAGATCTTGTTATTGAATTAGTCAAAAAGTTCATTTGGGTTTTTCCATAAGACATTAGCTCCAATACTTTGGCCACCTGATTGGAAGAGCTGACTCTTCTAAGAAAGGACTCTGATGCTGGAAAAGATTGAAGGCTGGAGAAGGGAATGACAGAGGATGAGATGGTTGGAAGGCATCACTGGCTCAATGGACATGAGCTTGAGCAAACTCCAGGAGATGGTGAAAGACAGGGAAGCCTGGCATGCTGTAGTCCATGGGGTCACAAAAAGTGAGACATGACTGAGCCACTAAACAACAATAAGACATTACAAATACAATAATGTGAATATAGTTAGCACTACTAAACTGTACACTGAAAAAGAGTTAAGGTGGTAAGTTTTGTTATTCTCCTTCCTCATTTTTTTTATTTTAATGAAAAATAAAGAAAACCAAAGTACCTGCTCTGCTTCTGTGTTGATCACCACCAAGTGAGCTCCCATCCCAATGCAGTTCTGCTCACTCTTAGCCCAGAAATCCTCTTTAGAAGAAATAAAGTAGCAGCTGGAACCGAACGGCTTCCATGTACCTGGGCAACATCCCCAAATCTTTTCTGCATTGCATGAAAGGAAAGGGTGAGTTTAAGATGAGACTAATAAGCTTAAAGGGGCACGTTCTATACATATAAAATTCTGAGGATCTATAATCATTTTTCAAAGATAGGTTTCTTAATTCATGTATTTTCTTTCAGTTCCCTTTATTATATAATTTGACACCATAGAATTGCTTATAAATAAACATTCTTCAACATTAAGCCCTCAATATTTACTAAGGTTCGCCTGTAAAATTTTTCTGGACTTTTTTTTGCCAAAAAAAGTCACTATCAATATTTTTTTCCTATTCTTCATATTCTTTATACATTAGAAGCACCAAATTCTTTCGGAGTTTCAAATGATCAACATAAGTGAGTCTGGAATTCCAGTTCTGCTTAACAATCTTGGGCAAGCCACAGAGCCTCAAATTTTTAAACATTTTAATAATGATAATTATTCTCAGGATGATTGTGGGAATTATAACTATTTATCATTAGAATTCTGTCTCTACCATTTATTATATATGTCCTTGAGCAAATTCCATAACCTCCTTGCACCTCATTTTTTTTTGCACCTCATTTTTTAATCCTTAAAATGGAAATAACAATACCAAACTCAAGGTGAGAGTTAATCTTGTAATATATACAAAGCACTTTAAAGAATGCTTAAGATGTAAAAATTGCTCATAAATATTACCTAGTACTAATTTTTACACAGTATCAAACACTTAAGAGTATTAACAAATAGTTGTCCCCTTTCTCCTTCAAAGCACCAGTTTGTCACTCTCCTTAGATTAAAATATCTGCAACTAACTGTAAAAATATCCACTGATGTCTTTTATATGTGTGTATATATATGTGTGTGTGTATATATATATAATTTTAGCACATGTATATGTATATATAAATAATATAACTGTTGGGTTTTGAACTTTCATAAAGGTATTATATGTAGTCTTCTTGGGCTTAATTTCTCATTGCATAATGCTAAAATTCATTCATATTGTTATATGTAGTTCTATTCTATTTGTGTTTTTTTAATTATGGTCAAATTATCACATATTAAGTAATGAGAAAACATTTAAAGGCTTATTATTCATTTTATAATATTATAAAATGAGTAAAATAGACTAAGGAGTATCATTTTAATATTGGCCCCCTTTAGAACTCTATCTTAATTATATAGTCTGATCACTATTAAAAATTGGCTTTTCATAAGACTTCTCAAAATGTGCCTTAACAGATTATTTTAATTTTAAAACTCTAATTTGACTGACTGTTTTGATAGTAGGGATTGGCCTTGCCAATTAATTATACATTGTAAACATTTTTCACATGTTAAATACAAATCTCCAGTTCCAAGGTTGACAAAAATACTGAAAAATATGATGAGCAGAAAAATTTGTCAAAAAGGCATATTGATTTTAATATATTTCATTTTCCTAACTGTTCTGAGAATAATGGACTCATTAAAATGATTTGCAAGTATTGAAAAACAGATGTAATTAATAGTCATTTGCTAAGACTTCTTAAACATTTTTGGTGTACTTTCCAGAAATTGAGAAAGCAAATGACTACTGGCTGAAAAATAGCAAGACTTTGCAAATTATTCCATTTATTCTTAATATCCAACAGCATTGAAAAATAACCTAATCAAATTCTCAGCAGACCATCACAAATAATTTTTGGAACTAGAACACTGTATGAATTCTAGAAAATAACTCTGAAAATTTTCAAAAAATTGACTGACATCCTAACAAAGCACATTCTATGCCTATCTACTTATGTAGGTAAGTAAGGCTTATCTAAAGTTTGTGTTGCTAAAGTGAAAAACAGGAATAGAACTGACCTTGAATTCTCTCTCATTCTAGTAATAATGTTAACCAAGTAGATACAGTCTGATTGCATTTTTCAAGTCCCATTCATCTAACGAAGAGATGGACTTCCAATAGGATTTTGCTTTATTAGTAGTAACTTATCAATATTTAAAGTACATTTGTGATGTTTTGAACACAAGAAATTCATTACACTTAAAGCCCAGTGTTCCACAGAATATAAATATATTAATAAAACTGAAGCATAACTGCTAGAAGCAGTCAAAATGTTTGGACCTATACATGGATCACCATGAATATGACAACTAAATATGCAGACTGATACCACAAACAATTGCCATTGGTGATGTGATATTCTAAAATAATAATGTTGAGCTTTTTTTTGTCCGACATCTTAGCGAGGCAGCAGTGGTCGCAGTTGCTCTCCGGCCTTCCCTATGGCGCCCAAGGACGACAAGAAGAAAGATACCGGAAAGTCAGCCAAGAAAGACAAAGATCCAGTGAACAAATCTGGGGACAAGGCCAAAAAGAAGAAGTGGTCCAAAGGCAAAGTTCGGGACAAGCTCAATAACCTAGTCTTGTTTAACAAAGCAACATATGACAAACTCTGTAAAGAAGTTTCCAACTATAAGCTTATAGCTCCAGCTGTCGAGGCTGAAGATTCATGGTTCCCTGACCAGAGCAGCCCTTCAGGAACTCCTTAGTAAAGGACTTATTAAACTGGTTTCAAAGCACAGAGCTCAAGTAATTTACACCAGAAACACCAAGGGTGGAGATGCCCCAGCTGCTGGTGAAGATGCATAAACAGGTCCCACCAGCTGTACATTTTGAAAAATAAAACTTTATTAAATCAAAAAATAATAATAGTAATGTTGAATAAACTTCTGAACAAAAGAAAAAATAAAAATATTAATGTATACTTATCTATGTATTTTGGCAAATAGGGGAAGTGTGATGTAAATATTAGTCCAAGGGGGAAAAAGAATCATGTAAAACATCTAACCGTTAAATAATATATGTTATTTTTTTCCTTAATGTGGACCTTTTTAAAAGTTTTTACTGATTTTTTTGCAATATTGCTCTTGTTTTATGTTTTTTGCTTCTGTTTTGTGTTTTGACTCCCAATCAGACCTGCACCACCTGCATTGGAAGATGGGGTCTTAACCACTGGACCACCAGGGAAGTCTTGGTTACTCTCTTTTTTTCAATGCATGATGAGAGTTGAGGTAACACTTTGTAATGCCAGTAAGATGCTAGTAGATACATTTTTAAAAGACGTAGCAGGTTTTTTAAACGTTAATACTAACAATGCTCCAGAAATTGAAGCCTTTGCTTCTATGTGTGCTCAGTTGCTAAATTGTGTTCGACTTTGCGACACCAAGGACTGTAGCCCACCAGGCTCCTCTGTCCATGGGATTATCCAGGCGAGAATACTGGAGTGGGTCACCATTTTTTGCTTCTATAACATTATGCAAAAATATAGACATCAAATTAAGTTATGTAATGGAGAACATAATCTCTTTTTTTAACATTTACAAATTTATTTTTTATTTTAAAAAACCTTTTTGCTCAACATATTACAGACAGAAAACTGTATAAAACTGATATATACATTAACAGATTATTGAAAGTTGAACATCCTTATAACTCCCACTTAGGTCAAGATATGGAATTTTACCAGCTACCCCAGATGGCGTATATGTGCCCCATCTTAATCACAAGACCCTTTCTACCCCTCTAGATATAATAACTGCTTTTCAAAATCCTTTTAGGGGCTTGGCAAGCAGAACAGTTTAAATGTGACAAGTCAGGTTTCCCTGGTGGTCGAGTCATTAGGACTGCCTTGCAATGCAAAGGACACCAGTCTGATCCCTTGTCCAGGAAGATTGCACATGCTGAGGAGCCACTAAGTCTATGTGCCACAACTACTGACCCTGTGTGCTGCAACTATTAATGCTGAAGCCTGCACACCAAGAGACTGCTCTGAACAGCAAAAGAAGCCACAGCAGTGAGGAACCCATGCACTGCAACTAGAGAAAGCCCGCATGCAGCAACGAAGACCCACCACAGTCGAATAATAAAATAAATAAATCTTTTTAAAAAAAGAAAAGGAGAAAGAGGATAGGCCTAGGCAGAGCACAGGTCCACTGAAAAAACTCTGACTTTACCCATGCCTCTGAATATCTCAACACCAGGACTGGGTGGGGGGAAAAAATGGGAAAGATACAATGTGGGTTTCAATTAGGCTTTAACTTCAATCAAATGGGAATTTTGTGTTTGAACTTTCATTTTTCCTTTTCATTGTCATAATAATTTGAAAAGTTGTTGTTTAAAAATTGGGCATTTTTATTTGATGATATGGTATTACGCAATATAATTTCATCCTATAAGCTTATCTGTAACTTAAATCGGTTGTGTTGAACACCCTGAGTGGCCATAACATTAAGTTGGATAGATTTAGAGAGTGAATTTGCAGTCTCTTATGTCAGATGAATGTGGAGTTAATTTAATTAATATCCATCTGTTTTGTTCAATTCAGAGTATTCTGAAGGCAAAGGCTTCCAGAAAAGTATTCTTTAAATTTTCAGTAGTTATTGTTGAAGTGTCTCCCGAAGTCAGGAGAAAGACAATCCTGATAGACTTATGTTTTCCTCCCCAGAAGGGCCAGCTCTACAGCTGTTTGACAAAAAAAAAAAAAAAAAAAAAAAAAAAAAAACTCCAATGTGACAACAAAACCATAGGTCAGGGAGAGTAAGGAAAATTACTCCTCAATACCCCATGCACTACATTCTTGGCAAATACCAAAAAAATGGGGGAATTTTCAACATCTCATAGAAATACAAACAAACCTCTGCCCTCTCGTTACCATTCATAAGTTTCTTCATAAAAGCAGAGGAGGAAATATTTAGTTCCTGAAATAGCAGGAGTCTAATGTCTATTTGGGTTTCATTACTTGGAAGGAGTCAAGTCATAATGACCACTGCAAACATGCACTTTGCCTTTCTTGGGCTTTTGTGAGTCAGACCAGTGTTGATTCTGAACTGAACTCAACCAATTCTCTCTGTGGCTCAGATGGTAAAGATTTTCAGCTGGTAAAGAATCCGCCTGCAATGTGATTGGGAGACCTGGGTTTGATCCCTGGGTTGGGGATCCCCTGGAGAAAGGAATGGCTACCCACTCCAGTATTCTTGCCTGGAGAATCCCATGGACAGAGAAGCCTGGTGGGCTACAGTACACAACTGAGCAATTAACACTTTCACTTTACTTTGGATTCTCCATATGCTAAGTTATGAGGGTTATTGTTTAGAGTAGGGGCAATCTCATTGAGACAGAAAGACAGCAATACAGCCATTTTGAAAGGACTGGGGAACAGCCTTGCACAAACCAGCCTTTGGAAGCTAAATAGGAGCTTGAGTCCCAGAGACACGGGTGAAAAAAAGCAGCAAAACAAAAACACACTTGCAGGAATAAACGATTGACTTTATCTCTGCTACACTAACGAGTATACCTAGTTGCCACAAGAAGCTCAACTAAGTATTTTAACCTTATCTGTTTCTGTCCTTTCTTGCAGAAAATCTTCCTGTATTCCCTTTCCCTCACACAAGCTCTCTCTGTTCCTGACAGCCACCATGGACCCATCTGCCACTGATTTTAAAAGCCTGATGGACTTTCCTGGTGGGCCAGTGGTTAAGAATTCTCCTTCCAATGCAGGGGACTTGGGTTTAACCCCTCATTAGGAAACTAAGATCCCACTTGTGCTGTGCTTAGCCACTCAGTCGTGTCTAACTCTTGCGACCCCGTGGACTGTAGACCCCACACTCCTCTGTCCTTGGGATTTTTCAGGCAAGAATATTCGAGTGGGTTGCCATTTCCTCCTCCAGGGGATCTTTCCCACTCAGGGATCGAATCCGTGTTTCCAGTGTCTCCTGCATTACAGGCAGATTCTTGGTAACTATGTGCTGCCGAAATCACAGAGCCTGTTCTGCTTAGAGCCTGTGTGCCTCAATGAATACTCGGCACAGCCAAAATGCTAAAATATTTTTTTAATGTTTGACAACTGTTGGAAATTATCAGTGATCATGGGACAAACCCTCCTTATTGTTATAAAAACAACTCACCCCCTACTACTTGGAGAGCTGGCATTTTTCTCCCTGCCTTCTCTCTTGTGTACAAGCTGTCTACTTTAACAAAAAGCTTTGCCTGCCTAAGACTCTTGTGGAATCAATATTCATTTCTACGGTATCACTGTCCAAGGATCTGGAAAGAATGTGGTAACGCCATCCTGAGCCATGTTCTGAGCTCCAAGTTGACTGTAATAAAACTGATTCTTGGAATGGATACGGGCATTATTTTTATTTATCTATTTTTGGCTGTGCTGGGTCTTTTTTGCTGTGTGTGGGCTTCTCTCTAGTTGTAACGAGAGGAGGCTACTCTCCAGTTGCAGTGCATATGCTTCTCATTGCGGTGGCGTCTCTTGTTGTCAAGCACAGGCTCTAGGGCACACAAGCTTCAGTAGTTGTGGCACATGGGCTCAGTAGTTGCCACTCCTAGGCTCTAGAGCACAGGCTCAATAGTTGTAGTGCAGGAGCTTAGTTGCTTCACAGCATGTGAGATCTTCCCAGATCAGGAATCAAACCCACATGTACTGCTTGGCAGGTGGACTTTTTACCACTGAGCCAGCAGGGGAACCTCAATATGGGCATTATTAATTGGGCATTTTAGATATCAAAAAGATTTTATCCATTTGGTAGAGGGTGACGGTAATGTGAAACAAGAACCGTTAGGAATAATTTCTAGAGTGGGCTTCAGCAAATTACGAGGGTATGTTGGTAGCACGTATTGAGGTCAACCAGGCTGGAGGAGGCATTTTTTGAAGGCAAGTCTAGAACCTGATATGAACAATGAAGTTTAGAGATACATTAAATATATTCATGCAGCAACTTTGTATGCTGTACTGTGCCTAGTCGCTCAGTCATGGCCAACTCTTTGCAACCCCATGGACTGTAGCCCACCAGAAGCCTCTGTCCATGGGGATTCTCCAGGCAAGAATACTGGAGTGGGTTGCCATGCTCTCTTCCAGGGGATCTTTCCCAACCCAGGGATCGAACCCAGGTCTCCCACATTTCACCAGATTCTTTACCATCTGAGCAACCAGGGAAGCCCGCAGCAAATTTACCTTTTTTTAATTAGAATAAACCAATATTGAATTCAACCCTTACCTGTCTCTGAGAAAAGGGGAAGTCTAGTTAAACATTGCAACACCTTACCTGTCACCCTTGTCCCTTCACTGAAGCAGGTTAGACTTGAATGGTGTGTGTGCAGTTCAGACAGCTTTTTGCCAGTGTTGCCATATGTAAAATAATAAGTCACTGTAAAAGGAGAAGAAGGATTAGTATCCTTCCATTCTTTCACTATTGAGCCTTATGCTCTAAATCTGTGCCTCGCTGGCGTACCTGCAACTGCCACCACTCTCTTCTTTCTAAGCCAGCGCAATAAAGACTATGCTGATTGTGTATGGAATCTAGGGGAAATGTACTGATGAACCTATTTGCAGAGCAGGAATAGAGACCTGGACATAGAGAACGACTTGTGGACACAGGGTGAGAAGGGGAGGGTGGGACGAATTGAGAGAGTAGCATTGACTTAGCTACACTACCTTGTGTAAAATGGATAGCTAGTGAGAAGCTGCCGTGGAGCACAGGGAGCTCAGCTGGGTGATGACCTAGCTCTGTGATGACCTAGAGGGATGGGATGGGCGCGTGGAAGAGAAGCACAAGAGGGAGAGGATATATGCAGATGCATGGCTGATTCACACTGTTGCACATCAGAAACTAATGCAATTATGTGTTGTGTGTTAGTCACTCAGTCGTGTCTGACTCTGCGACCCCAGGGACTGTACCCCACCAGGCTCCTCTGTCCATGGAATTCTCCAGACAAGAATACTGGAGTGGGTTGCCATTTATACTCCAATTTTTTTTTAATTGTCTACTGCTTGCTTGTATGCATTTTCATGTTTGTGTTTATGCCGACACATTTATTTTTGACTCTTTCCCCCATTAAAATTTAAGCTCTATGTTCTAGGGCAGAGATTCTGTTTTCTTTCTTTTTTTTCATTAATTTTTATAAGAGTGTGGTTGCTTTACAATATTGTATTAGTTTCTACTGCCCAGCAAAGTGAACGAGCCATACATCTACACATATCCTCTCCCTTTTGGACTTACTTCCCATTCAAGTCACCCCGAGCATTAAACAGGGTTCCCTGTGCTATTATACAGTATGTTCTCATTAGTTGAGATTCTGTTTTCTATACCAGTTAATCACCTAGAGCTGTGACGATCATAATAATCAATAGACACTGTTCATTCACTGGCTATCTGCTTCTCTTTAAATTTTTTTAACTTTTTATTTTGCATTGGTGCATAGCCAATTAACAATGTTGTGATAGTTTCATGTGGACAGTAAAGGGACTCAGCCATACATATACATGTATCCATTCTCCCCCAAACTCCCCTCCCATCAAGGTTGCCACATAACATTGAGCAATACAGTAGGTTCCTTATTGGTTATTCATTCTAAATATAGCAGTATGAACACGTCCATCCATAACTCCCTAACTATCTCTTTCCTCCATACTTTCCCCACCCCTTGACCCAGCAACTATAAATTCATTCTCTAAGTCTGTGAATCTTTTTCTGTTTTGCAAGTATGTTCATTTGTATCAATTTTTTTTAAGATCCCACATATAAGGGATGTCATATGATATTTCTCCTTTTCTGTCTGATTTACTTCACTCAGTATGACAATATCTAGGTCTATCCATGTTCCTGAAAGTGGCATTATTTCATTTTTTAATGGCTGAGTAATTTTCCATTGTATATACGTACCACATCTTTTTTATCCTTTCACCTGTTGATGGACATCTAGGTTGTTCCATGTCTTAGCTATTGTAAACAATGCTGCAATGAACATTTGGGTACATATATCCTTTGAATCATGTTTTGCTCCAGGTATATGCCCAGGAGTGGGGTTGCAGGGCCTTATGGTAGCTCTCCTTAATGTTAATAATCCTGAAGTGAGTTTGCAGTTTATTCCAGTATTTTTAAAAATTTCTGACAGCTGGTAGCTACACTTAAACATAGAGGATGAATAACAACCAAGGGGAGCCTTTAAACTTTTAGAAACATTTTAAATGTCTCAAATGAATATAAACTTTTATGTTCAGGGTGTGCACATTGAGTAAGACCTGTTCTCGCTCAGGTCCTGACTTGATTCTTCACTCATATCCTTCTCGTCCTTCTGTTATTGAAACCCTGGACTGTCAAACATTATTACATGTCTCTTAGCCTGTCTCGGAGTTCTGAATACCTGCTTCCTTTTGATTACTGAAATAGCTACCCTTAAACCCCTTTCTCTCTTCCACTTGACTCTGTAAAGTAAAGCAAATTCTAATCCTGGTGATAATTCTTTGTGCTTTAATGAAGACTATAAGATTGATTTTCAAGTCAGAAGGAGCTTCAAATATGGCCCATTTGACATAGGAAGTCAGTTTCACCCCCTCAGATTATTCAATAACTATTTTTAACCACCTTGTCAGTGAATAGAGAACTAAATTGTGGGTTAGAGAGCAAAAAGGCCTTTGAGACTTCTCACAAAATGAACCTCACCTATTTAACTGGAGGCAAAGGGAACAGGAAAGAAATACTTTATTCTCTTCTAGTTCCAATATTCCACTTGAAAACCTTTTCCTTTCCTAGTGGGAAAGACTCCCACATGAAAACCAAATACTCTAATCTAAAGTATTACGATCATAAAGGCAGTTATGGCCGTCCTCTCACTAAAGGGCTTTATGACATGTGATCACCATGAACCCAGGAGTGAAGATGGGGTCCTCGAGGATGGCAACAAAAAACATACAATCTAGGTGAGGTCATGATTGGGTAAATGCTAGTAAAACCAGGCAAAATAAATCTGGAAAAAGAACCAGTTATCAAAATATGGAGGAAGCAGAGAAAAGGGAGGAGGAGGGGAGAGGGAAATGAAAAAATGGATGGCATTCCAAGTAAGAGCTAACATATTAATGGGTAAAAGAGAACATATTCTAGGGAAGGGGTCCCCAACCTCTGGGATCTAATGCCTGATGATCTGAGGTGGAGCTGATGTAATAATAATAATAACAGAAAGAAGGTGCACAGTAAGTGTACTGTGCTTGAATCATCCTGAAGCCATTCCCCACCCTAACCCCTAGTTTATGGGGAAGTTGTCTTCCACAAAGTGGGTGCCTGGTGCCAGAAAGGTTGAGGATCACTGCCTAGAGGGTCTACATAGAACTTGATGGGGAAGGGATCAAGGGACATAGCCCCTCAGTGATGAACTTACCCACACAGCTCACAATGAAACATGCACTGAGGAGGACTAAGCAAAGTACCACGATACACCAGAGCCTCACATGGAAGCAGGATTCTGCTTTCCCTGTCAAGTCAGCAAGACAGATGTAGTTACCAGGGGTTCCAGGAAGCAAGAGACCCTAAGAAGCTTAGAGCAATGAAGACACCAGATGAAGAATCCCAGAGTAATTAAGACTTAAATTAGAAGAGAACTTAGGGGATTTCCCTGGCGATTCAGTGGTTAAGAATCTGCCTTGCAATGCAGGAGACACAGTTTCCATCCCTGGTCGCAGAGATAAGATCCCACATGCTGTGGGGCAACTGAACCCACATGCCTCAACCAAGACCTAACACAGCCAAAAAAGTAAATAAGTATCTTTTTAAAAATAGAGAGAGAGCTTAGAAACGCCCTCAAGATTAAATAACCAGGTAGTGGCTCTCGAAAGTGAAGCTAGTGGTAAAGAACTCGCCTGCCAACTCAGGAGATATAGGAGATATGGGTTCAATCCTTGGGTCATAAAGATCCCCTGGAGAAGGAAATGGCAACCCACTTGAGTATTCTTGCCTGGAAAACTCCATGGACAGAGGAGTCTGGTGGCTACAGTCCATGGGGTCACAAAGAGTTGGGCATGACTGAAGTGACTTAGCAGCAGCTCTCAGGCCTTAAACAATCCAGGCAAAACTCATTCTCAGCCAAAGGTAATTTCCATTTCCTTCTTCTTTCTTCTTAATATTATAATCATCTGTTGATTTCCCCATCTTTCTAAAAATATCACTTCTGTCTCTTACTTCTCATAAACCTCTGTGGTGTATTGTTTCTTACACTTTCAGGTGAGTCTGGTCTCTGAGGAATTATTCTCTCTTTCCGTCTCCCATGACTCCACAATGTGTTCCAATCTCTTTCCCATCCATTTGTCTGTTGTCTACCTCTTCTCTCCAGATGACTCATCATTTCATCACACACTTATACCTTCCTTTCTTGAATGGAGAAAAAGAATACTTACCTTCCCGCACCATTCTGTGGACTCCCTGTGTTCAGGAGGTCCAAGAGCCTCTTTCTCTCTCTCTATCTGAAGATGTTACCCAGAGCTCTGGCTTCATTCAAAGAAGTCAGAGCTCAGAGATGAACTGCTGAATACTCTGATGTGACTAAGAGACATCCAATATAAAGGGCACCTTGAAAGAAGAAGTTGCGGTTTGGACTATAGATTCCAGTGATTTTTAAATAGTGGGTAAAATGAAAGAGAAACTGAGAAACCTAGCCTAAACTGTTCATGAGAACTTCAACAAGAATACTCACATCATTTGTTCACTTTCTGACAGAAAGTCTCTCTCTCTGATTCCCACCCAGAACAGAGTAGGAATCTTTAAAAAAAAAAAAAAAAAAAAAATATATATATATATATATATATTTGTAAGATGTAATTAATTCAGTGGTCCTTAGCCAATTGGGGCGGGGGGAGGCTTTCCTGGTGGCCAAGTGCTAAAGAATCTGCCTGCTAATGCAGAAGACTTAGGTATAATCCCTGGGTAAGGCAGATTCCTTGAAAAGGAAATGGCAACCCACTCCAGTATTCTTGCCTGGGAACATGGGCAGAGGAACCTGGTAGGCTATAGTTCATGGGGTCACAAAAGAGTCTGACGTCATTTAGCAACTAAACAACAAGCCAATTTTTACATTGAGTTTTATGTAAGACTTAACCCATGTGTTTAATAGTGTCCTAGGAAGTGAGCAAAAGTCTGATTGAATAGATATGACTTAGATAATAAGGTTTAATATATAATAAATTATATAAAGAACCATGGACATTGTTTAGGAATATAATTGCAAAGTGGAAGAGACTGGAATCTATCTGTAAAAGTGATAAAACATTCTTATTACATCAAGACCAAGACTGAAGAACATTTATTAATATATTACAATCTCCTTGATTAAGTAAGGAGGAACTTGAAGTGGTATAACATCAAGGGTGAGCTTTATTAATTTCTTGTTATTACTCAAGGGCTTAGGGATCCTTCCTTAGATAAAGTTTCCAGAATGTAGACTTTTCTGCTAATATAACATACATCTCCACAATCTCAGTTGAGCAACCACAAATACTAGAAACAAAAATCAAAACTACCATGGATGTATGAATATTGAACTCAGCAGGACTTGTTTGTTTTTCTGGTTGTGCCATGCAGCATGTGGGATCTTTACTCCCCGACCAGGAGTCAAAGCTCAGAGTTTTAACCACTGGACCACCAGAGAAGTCCCAACACAGCAGGACTTTTTAAGTGATAGGATGCTGCTACTGCTACTGCTGCTAAGTCACTTCAGTCATGTCTTACTCTGTGCGACCCCATAAATGGCAGCCCACCAGCCACCCCCACCCCCCTGCCCATCCCTGGGATAGTTATCAATAATAATGAAAATAGACATTGAGACTAGGATTAAAAACCCACAAAAGTCTCCCCCCATATTGGTTTGGGATATAACAAGTCATAATAGGAGAAGAAGAAGTGATTATAAAACATCACCATCTGTTTCCAGTTCCCCTCAGAGATGAAGAAACATAAACCCAAGGATGAAGTCACTTCATGGTCCAGAAAAAGAATATTCTCCTCAAACGTGGAGAAAAGGGAACTCTGTACACAGTTGGTGGAAATGTAAATTGGTATAGCCACTGTGGAAAACAGTATGGAGATTCTCTAAAAAACTAAGAATAGAACCATATGATCCAGTAATTCCACTCCTGGGTATATATCCAGCAAAAATAAAAACTCTAAAAAATGCACTGTCAGTCAATATGAGATCTGATTGACATTCATAGAATACTCTATCCAAAATGACAAAACACACATTTGTCCCCAACTCACATAGAATACTACCAAGATAGGCCACATTCTGGCCCATAAAATACACCTGAACAAATTTAAAAGAATAGGAATTATACAATGTCTGCTCTCAGCCCACAGTGGTATTAAACTAAAAGTCAGTAATAGAAGAACAGCTGGAAAATCCCAAAGTACTTGCAGATTAAACAACACACCTCTAAAAGACACAGAGTCAAAGAAGAATTTTTTTTTTCTAGCCATGCCACAGGGCTTGCAAGGTTTTAATTCCCCTACCAAGGATCAAACTGGGCCTACAGCAGTGAAAGAGCTGAGTCCTAACCACTGAATCACCAGGAAATTCTCCCCAATTTTTAAATTTTTAATTAAATGAAATGAAATGTATCAAAATTTATGGGCTACAGCAAAGGAAGTGATTATAGGAAAATTTTATACCACTGAAGCCCTATATCAGAAAAGACAAAAGAAAAGAGAAGTCGCTCAGTTGTGTCCGACTCTGCGACCACATGGACTGTAGCCTACACAGGCTCCTCCGTCCATGGGTTTTCCAGGCAAGGTTACTGGAATGAGTTGCCATTTCCTTCTCCAGGGGATCTTCCCGGCCCAAGGATCGAACCCAGGTCTCCTGCATTGCAGGCAGATGCTGTACCGTCTGAGCTACCAGGGAAGCCACTTCAAAAAGACAAAAAGCCTAACTAAAATCAGTAACTTAAGCTTCCACGTTAGACAACTATAAAAACAGAGAAAATTAAATCCAAAGCAAGTAGAAGAAAAATAAATAATAAAAGTGAGAGTAGAAATCAATGAAATTGAGAACTGAAAAACAATAAAGACAATGAAACCAAAAGTTTGTTCTTTAAAATTATCAACAATTATTTTAAAAGATCAACAAAATTGACAGTCCCCTAGCCAAGTTAATGAAGAAAAGAATAAGACATAAATTACCAAAATTAGAAGTGAAAAAGAAGTTATAGAAGAAGTTATCTTGAGTGACCCACACAGACATTAAAAGAATAACTAAGGAATATTACAGAAAAAGCCCACATAACTACATGCATTACAGAATGCGGATCACTTCTATTCATTGTTATAACACTGTTCTCAAAGCAGCTTACAATTAGCATTCTTTTTGTTTAAAGATGTATTTTATTGAAGTATTTTTTTTAAAATAGATGTATTTTACTGAAGTATTGTTGACTTACAATATTTCAGGTGCACAGCAAGGTGATTCAATTATATAAATACACATATGTTATTTTTGAAATTATATTCCATCATAGGTTATTATAAAATACTGGCTATAGTTCCCTATGCTATATGGTAAACCTTTGTTGCTTGTTGCATATCTATTTTTCAATCAGAAATCTATCATTCTATTTATAGTAAGTCCAACAAGTGGAATAAAAATGTTATAATTTTTTTAGTTGGGCAAAAATTCATGTTTTCCAAGATGTATATACTATGCATTTGTATATATATGTATACAAAAGCTTTTCTACTACACTTGATAAAGGCTGAAGACAGAACATCAAAAAAAAAAAAAAAAGAGAGGGAGAAATTAGGGAACATAAACTAAATGAAATGGGAGCACTGAATATGAAATACAAAAAGTGAAAAAACTAGATAAAAGTAAAAGATCATCATACAGTCCAGTTGTTTTAAAAAATGACTGCTCATTAGAAACATATCTGGAGCTCTGGAGAAAACAATACCTGAACACTTGTATTTTTCAAAAAATTTCAAGATAAATCTCATATGCATCTGGATTTTAAAAAGTGATTACAGGTTTTTCTGTTAAATCCTAGTTTTGATGATATAGAGTTCTATTACTTTTCTGACGATCAGTCATATACAATGATATAAAGTGAGTAATCACAGTAGTGAAAGATGTTTATCAGCTTTCACAATCAACAGCCAGACAAAAAAATAAAAGATAATTACAATTGCAAGCCATACTGGGAACATGATTAATTTAACAATATAAAACAATTACATAGAATTGGGGGGGGGGGCCAAGCAGAGCGATGCGGTAAGTAGAAATGCATACATGCAACATGTTTTCGTCCATGCAGCCAGTCTATGTCTTGGTTGGTGCATTTAATCCATTTACATTTAAGGTAATTATCAATATCTATGATCCTATTACCATTTTCTTAATTGCTTTGGGTTTATTTTCTGTAGGTCTTTTCCTTCTCTTGTGTTCCCTGCCTAGAGAAGTTCCTTTAGCATTTGTTGTAGGGCTGGTTTTGTGCTGCTGAATTCTCTTAACCTTTGTTTGTGTGGAAAGTTTTTGATTTCTCCATCAAAACTGAAGGAAAGTCTTGTTGGGTACAGTATTCTTGGTTGTAGGTTCTTCCCATCCATAACTTTAAATATATGATGCCATTGCCTTCTGGCTTGTAGAGTTTCTGTTGAGAAATCATCTGGTAGCCTGATGGGATTTCCCTTATATATTATTTGTCATTTTTCCTGTGTTGTTTTTAATATTTTATCTCTGTCTTTAATTTTTGTCAGTTTGATTACTATGTGTCTTGGTGTGTTACTCCTTGGATTTATCCTTTCTGGGACACTCTGTGCTTCCTGGACTTTGTTGACTATTTCCTTTCCCATGCTCAGAAAGTTTTCAGCTATTATATCTTCAAATATTTTCTCAGCTCCTTTCTCTCTGTCTTCTCTCTCTGGCCCCTATAATGCGAATGTTGGTGTGTTTGATGCTATCCCAGAGGTCTCTTAGGCTGTCTTCATTTCTTTTAATTCTTTTTATATATTCTGTTCCATTAGCATTCTTATAAACATCTTTGTTAGATGTGCACTTTAACACTCCCTTGCATGTATTTCAGGAGAGTGATGCCTATTCACTGGTATAACAGTGGTCTGGATGCAACTTACAAATTGCATTTTTGTTGTTGTTGTTTTGTCACTAAGTCATGTCTGACTCTTTTGAGATCTCATGGACTGTAGCCCACCAGGTTCCTCTCTCCATGAAATTCTCCAGGCAAGAATATTGGAGCAAGTTGCCATTCCCTTCTACAGGGGATCTTCCTGACCCAGGGATCCAACCCGGATCGATCTGTCTTCAATGTAGGCAGATTCTTTACCATCTGCAAAATGAGATAGTCTCTTTGGAAGACAGTTTGGCAGTTTCTTACAAAGCCATGCATAATTTTAATATAAAATCCAGCAACTGTGCTCTTAGGTATTTACCTAAATGAGTTGAAAGTGCGTTCACACAAAAATCTGCACGTAAATGTTTTGTTATTGTTTTTTAGTTCCTGAGTCATATCCGACTCTTTTGGGATCCCACGTACTGTAGACCTCCAGGTTCCTCTGTCCATGAAATTTCCCAGGTAAGAATACTGGAGTGGGTTGCCATTTTCTTTGCCAGAGGATATTCCCAACCCAGGGATCAAATCCAAGTCTGTGTGAATGTTTACAGCAGCTTTATTCACAGTTGTCAAAAACTGGAAACAACCAAGATGCTCTTTGATAGCTAAGTAGATAAATTGCTGGATCCAAACTTCCGTTGGATCATCAAAAAAGCAAGAGAGGTCCAGAAAAACACCTACTTCTGCTTTATTAACTATGCCAAAGCCTTTGACTGTGTGGATCACAACAAACTGTGGAAAATTCTTCAAGAGATGAGAATACCAGACCACCTTACCTGCACCTGAGAAATATGTATGCAGGTCAAGAAGCAACAGTTAGAAGTGGACATGGAACAACAGACTGGTTCCAAATTGGGAAAGGAGTATGTCAAGACTGTATATTTTCACCCTGCTTATTTAGCTTATATGCTGAGTACATCATGCGAAATGCCAGGCTGGATGAATCACAAGCTGAAATCAGTATTGTCAGGAGAAATATCAGTAACCTCAGGTATGCAGATGACACCACCCTTATGGCAGAAAGCAAAAAGGAACTAAAGAGACTCTTGATGAAAGTGAAAGAGGAGAGTGAAAAAGCTGGCTTAAAACTCAACATTCAAAACACTAAGATCATGGCATCCAGTCCCATCACTTCATGGCAAATAGATGGGGAAACAATGGAAACAGTGACAGACTTCATTTTGGGGGGCTCCAAAACTACTGCAGTTGGTGACTGCAGCCATGAAATTAAAAGACACTTGCTCCTTGGAAGAAAAGTTATGACCAACTTAGACAGCATATGAAAAAGCAGAGATGTTACTTTGCCAACAAAGGTCCATCTAGTCAAAGCTATGGTTTTTCCAGTAGTCATGATGGATGTGAGAGTTGTACTATAAAGAAAGCTGAGTGGTGAAGAATTGATGGTTTTGAACTGTGGTGTTGGAGAGGACTCTTGAGAGTCCCTTGGACTGCAAGGAGATCCAACCAGTCCATCCTAAAGGAAATCAGTCCTGAATATTCATTGGAAGGACTGATGCTGAAACTGAAACTCCCAATACTTTGGCCACCTGATGCTAAGAGCTGACTCATTTGAAAAGACCCTGATGCTGGGAAAGATTGAAGGCAGGAAGAGAAGGGGATGACAGAGGATGAGATGGTTGGATGGCATCACTGACACAATGGACATGAGTTTGAGTAAGCTTCGGGAGTTGGTGATGAACAGGTAAGCTTGGCATGCTGCTCTCCAGGGGGTCGCAAAGAGCCGGACACGACTAAGCAACTGAACTGAGATAAACTGTGGTACAGCCATATGATGAAAATCTTCCATGATAAAAAGAAAGGAGCTATCAAGCCACAAAAAGATGTGAAAGAATCTAAATACATATTGCTAAGTGAAATAAGCCAGTCTAAAATGCTACATAATGTATGATTCCAACTATATGACAATCTGAATAAGGCAAAACTGTAGAAACATAAAAAGGTCAGTGGTGGCCAAGGGTCATGCAAAAGTGGAAAAGGAATGAATAGGTGGGGCACAGGGGATCCTTAGGGCCTTGCAACTACTCTTTATGATCCTGTAATGGTTAATACATTACCTTCCTAGTTACATATCCAAGAAAAATAAAAACACTTGACCACAAAAAGTCATATAAATGAATGTTTATAGCAGCTTTATTCATTATACCTAAAACCTAGAAAGGACTCAATTGTCACTAAAAAAAGAAAGGATAATATTATGATATATTATATACAATGGAATAAGACTCAACAGTAAAATTGAATGTAGAACTGAGAAAATACAAAACATGGATGAATATCACAAACGTTGAGCAAATGGAGATAGAAACAAAATGGCATACTTTATTGTTGCTCCTTTATGAAGTTTTAGAGCTGGCAAAACAATATGTGTGAAAACGAAATTGTTAGTCACTCAATCGTGTCTGACTCTTTGTGACTTCATGTCTGTGATGCCAGACGCCCAGGTTCGATCCCTGAGTCAGGAAGATCCCCTGGAGAAGGGAATGGCTACCCACTCCTGTATTCTTGCCTGGAGAGTTCCATGGACAGAGGAGCCTGGATCTCTCACATCACAGACAAATTCTTTACCATCTAATCCACCGTTGATAGAAATAAGATCACTGTTTTTCTGGCATAGAGGCACAAGGAAATAATCCACAATGATGGAAATGTTCTTTATATTGGTTGACATGATGGCTACAGGTTTGCATGCATTTGTAAAAATTATTCTACTGTACTCTGAAAATGTTAGCTTTTTACTATATATATAAATTAAACATTGATGTTTTCTATATTGGTAAAGACAGATCGATTAATTGATGTTGCACTATTAAGATCATCTAAGCAAAATTAACATTTAACAGACCATAAAAGGTCATCAGGTGTCAGCAGATTTCCACCTTCAGAGAAGACATCCAGGTTGATCATTTTAATTCCAAAGGACAAAAATATTTTTCCCAGTACTGGGCATTCCAGAGTTTCTGCATACTCTTCCATTTACTATGTGACAAAAAAGTTTAAAGTGTTGGTAGACTTTTTGTTTGTTTGTTTATGTGTTTTTAAAGCAACTAGAAAGATGGATATAGAGACTAAAATTCTAAGATATATTTCACTTACAAGCTTAAATATATCTGCCAGATAAACCAAGACATAGATGCAGTGTTCAAATAGTTCTAGGTGTAGTTTATCTCTTTTTTAAATTAGTTTTTATTGGAGTAGCTGATTTAAAACATTCTGTTTTAACTTCTGCTATATAACAAAGTGAATCAGTTATACATATACACATATCTATGCTTTTTTTAGATTATTTTCCCATATAAGTCATCACAGGGTATTGAGTAGAGTTCCTTGTACTATATGCTAGGTCCTTATTATCTATTTTATATTTAGTAGCATGCATATGTCAATCCCAATCTCCCAATTCATCCCACCCTCCTTTTCCCTCTAAGTGTTCATACTTTTGTGTTCTACATCTGTGACTTTATTTCTCTTTCATAAATAAGTTCATTTGTAACCTTTCTTTTTAATTAATTTATTTATTTTTATTGGAGGCTAATTACTTTACAATATTGTAGTAGTTTTTGCCATACATTCACATAAATCAACCATGGGTGTACATGTGTTCCCCATCCTGAAGCCTCCTCTCACCTCCCTCCCCATCCTATCCCTCAGGGTCATCCCAGTGCACCGGCCCTGAGCACCCTGTCTCATGAATTGAACCTGGGCTGACGATCTATTTCACATATGGTAATATACAAGTTTCAATGCTATTCTCTCAAATCATCGCACCTTCGCCTTCTCCCACGGAGTACAAAAGTCTGTTCTTTACATCTGTGTCTATTTTGCTGTCTTGCATATAGGGTCATCGTTACCATCTTTCTAAATTCCATATATATGCATTAATAAACTGTATTGGTTTTTTCTTTCTGACATACTTCACTCTGTATAATAAGCTCCAATTTCATCCACCTCATTAGGACTGATTCAAATGCAGTCTTTTTAATAGCTGAGTAAAATTCCATTGTATATATGTACCACAGCTTTCTTTTTTTTTTTTTAATTAGTTGGAGGCTAATTACTTTACAATACTGTAGTGGTTTTTGTCATATATTAATATGAATCAGCCATGGATTTACATGTGTTCCCCATCCCGATCCCCCCTCCCACCTCCCTCTCCACCCCATCCCTCTGGGTCATCCCAGTGCACCAGGCCCGAGCACTTGTCTCATGCATCCCACCTGGGCTGGTGATCAGTTTCACCATAGATAATATTCATGCTTACCACAGCTTTCTTATCCATTCATCTGCCAATGGACATCTAGGATGCTTCCATGCCCTAGCTATCATAAGCAGTGCTGTGATGAACATTGGGGTACATGTGTCTCTTTCAATTCTGGTTTCCTCGGTGTGTATGCCCAGCAGTGGGATTGCTGGGTCATATGGCAGTTCTACTTTCAGTTTTTTTAAGAAATCTCCACACTGTTTTCCATAGTGGCTGTACTAGTTTGCATTCCCACCAACAGTGTAAAAGGGTTCCCTTTTCTCCAAATCCTCTCCAGCATTTGTTGTTTGTAGACTTTTGGATAGTAGCCATTCTGACTGGTGTGAGATGGTACTTCATTGTGGTCTTGATTTGCATTTCTCTGATAATGAGTGATGCTGAGCATCTTTTCATGTGTTTGTTAGCCATCTGTATGTTTTCTTTGGAGAAATGTCTGTTTAGTTCTTTGGCCCATTTTTTGATTGGGTCATTTATTTTTCTGGAATTGAGCTTCAGGAGTTGCTTGTATATTTTTGAGATTAATTCTTTGTCAGTTGCTCCATTTGCTATTATTTTCTCCCATTCTGAAGGCTGTCTTTTCACCTTGCTTGTAGTTTCCTTCATTGTGTAAAAGCTTTTAAACTTAATTAGGTCCCCCTTTGTTTGTTTTTGCTTTTATTTCCATTACTCTGGGAGGTGGATCATAGAGGATCCTGTTGTGATTTATGTCAGCGAGTGTTTTGCCTAGGTTTTCCTCTAGGAGTTTTAAAGTTTCTGGCCTTACATTTATATTTTTAATCCATTTTGAGCTTATTTTTGTGTATGGTGTTAGAAAGTGTTCTAGTTTCATTCTTTTACAAGTGGTTGACCAGTTTCCCCAGCAACACTTGTTAAAGAGATTGTCTTTTCTCCATTATATATTCTTGCCTCCTTTGTCAAAGATAAAGTGTCCATAGGTGCATAGATTTATCTCTGGACTTTCCATTTTGTTCCAGTGATCTATATTTCTGTCTTTGTGCCAGTACCATACTGTCTTGATGATTGTAGCTTTGTAATATAGTCTGAAGTCATGCAGGTTGATTCCTCCAGTTCCATTCTTCTTTCTCAAGATTGCTCTGGCTATTTGAGGTTTTTTGTATTTCCATACAAATTGTGAAATTATTTGTTCTAGTTCTCTGAAAAATACCGTTGGTAGTTTGATAAGGATTGCATTGAATCTATGTATTGCTTTGGATAGTATACTCATTTTCATTATATTGATTCTTCTGATCCATGAACATGGTATATTTCTCTATCTATTTGTGTCATCTTTGATTTCTTTCATCTGTGTTTTATAGTTTTCTATATATAGGTCTTTTGTTTCTTTAGGTAGATTTACTCCTAAGTATTTTATTCTTTACATCACAATGGTGAATGGTATTGTTTCCTTAATTTATCTTTCTGTTTTCTCATTGCTAGTGTATAGGAATGCAAGGGATTTCTGTGTGTTAATTTTATATCCTGCAACTTTACTATATTCATTGATTAGCTTCAGTAATTTTCTGGTGGTGTCTTTAGGGTTTTCAATGTAGAGGATCATGTCATCTGCCAACAATGAGAGTTTTACTTCTTCTTTCCCAGTCTGGATTCCTTTTATTTCTTTTTCTTCTCTGATTATTGTGGCTAAAACTTCCAAAACTACGTTGAGTAGTAGTGGTGAGAGCGGGCACCCTTGTCTTGTTCCTGACTTTAGGGGAAATGCTTTAAATTTTTCACCATTGTGGATAATGTTTGCTGTGGGTTTTCATATATGGCTTTTATTATGATGAGGTATGTTCCTCCTATGCCTGCTTTCTGGAGGGTTTTTATCATAAATGGATGTTTAATTTTGTCAAAGGTTTTCTCTGCATCTATTGGTGATAATCATATGGTTTTTATCTTTCAATTTGTTAATGTGGTGTAACCTATCTTTTTTTAACCTCAGAGAATATTTACCGAAATTTTAATCAAGAATTTTAAGAACGTCCCTGGTGGTGCAGTGGATAAGAACCCACCTGCCAATGCAGGGGACACAGGTTTGTTCCCTGGTCTGGGAAGATCCCACATGTCACAGGGCAAATAATCCCATGTGCCACAACTTCTGAGCCCACATGCTGCAACTACTGAAGCCTGCCCACCCTAGAACTCATGCTTTGCAACAAGAGAAACCACCACAATGAGAAGCCTGTGCACCACAACACAGAGAAGCCCCTGCTGGTATCAACTAGAGAAAGCCCACTCACAGCAACAAAGACTCAGTGCAGCCAAAGATAAATAAATAACTTCTTTTAAAAAGAACTTTAAGATTGATTTTCTAGAATAGTGATCTCAGAACAATTTTTATTACACATTCTTAACAAAATTTAGTCTATAAACACTTCATATTGAACAGTTTTTTATATGAGTTACATACCTATAATATCATACAATATGCCTACTATATAAGAATAAGAATTTAAAATTATATAAAAAATAGACATTTTAATTTTGCATTTTACTCACTAATGGTAAAATTAATCTACTCTCACTTTTCAATTATTACTATTATTTTTAGAGAAAACAGTGTGATATGATATGTTACATTATTTTGCAAATCTTAGCTCAAAACTGTTTTGAAAGTGTTTAAGTTACATATTGCTGAAGAATAAGCCACTCCAAAACTTAGTGGTTTAAAACAGCTGTCTTATTATTTTCACAATTCTGTCTGTTAATTGGTACACAGCTGAATACTTCTTCATAATCTCACTCTTTAGACACAAATCTTACATAAAATCTATAACACACAAATAATTACTGGTGCTCAAAGGAAGATGAGAGAAAATAGGCTATGAATGACATTTACAAAAAGATGGAAAGTAAAGTTCTAGCACTGACTAATATTTTCAGCTTGAAATAATGCACATGCCAAAAAGACATTTGGGAGTGGCAAATTTTGCTCCCCTTAAATTTTGTGAATGAATAAATGAATGAATATGTGCACAACCTTCTGGAAAATTCTATTAAGATCCTTAAAACAAGACATATGAATAACAAAAACATATTAGCTATTTCTATGATGTAGGATACCGATTCAACCTCATGGTCATGGAGAATGTTCCATTTTATAAGTAGATCTTCATCATCTTGCAAATAAACTTGTGAACCTCATTACAAGGACTATCATTCCAGCCCCATTTTCTTGAAATAGCATTTAGCATAACACAACGCTCATTAGGATTGTTGGGTTCACCTTGATGCCAGAATCTGATCGCCAGAAACGGGTGGGGGGGGGGGGAGAAGGATAAGAACGTTTCTTTAAGAAGTGCTTTGAGAAAAAAAAAAAAGTGCTTTGAAAAAAGACAGTAAGGGAAATGGCTAGGCATGGAAGTCAAAGTCAGATATGCCCAAATCATTCTTTCCCACTTCTCATGAAGTTTTTCCTCCTCTGTATCTCTGAGATTTCCCTTGAAAATTGTTCTTACATCACTCAGCACTGTGTCATCTTATTTCATTAAGCACTCTCCCAGCAGGCATTCCAGAGGCTGCCTTCTGTTTGTCTATCTTAAGTCCTGTTCCCAGGAAATTGTTAGTCCACAGACTCTCTTAAAAGATGTAAAAGACTTCCTACTGGTCTCAGGTATCAATGTACTGTGTTTCATTTTTTTATGCACTGCTTTTGGAGTCTGATGAGCTAGCTAAAATCTCTGAATCTGCTACCATCCCTGTTACCTTGGACAAGGAATTTAATTTCACAGATTCATAGGGACTAGATTAATATCTCTGTATGTTTCACACAGTGATAGGACCAAAGGTGGTAAAGTACTAAAATGTAATAAAATACTTAAGAGTTTCAAGAACTATATAAATATAAGACTATCAGAATTTAACATATTTTGTGTATGAGAGATATTAAATTCTTGATAATTGGTCACGATCTTAATTGACATACATTTCTGTTATATTTAGAGGTACAAATAGTAGCGGTTAAAAGCACAAGTTTGGATGTCAAACAGACCTGGGTTTGAGGACCATTGTAACTGCTGCTGGATAACCACTGAGTTATCTAAACTCTTTAAACTCAGTTTCTTCATCTCTATAGTGAGGATAATAATAATGTGTGCCTCGTAGCATTATTTGATGATTGAGATAATAAGGAAAATTATTTAACCTAGTACCCAAGAATTAAAAGAATGTGAGTATTTTCTTTTATTCAAGTATAGTTGATTTACAATGTTGTGTTAGTTTCAAGTTTACAGCATGAGCTATTTTGTTTTAATATCTGATCAATGGAACACCCTAAAATCCCTGTAGAATGGAGAACCCGGGTTTCTTTATTTAATTCTGTACTCACGTGGCACTTTCATTGTATAGTGTCTGATCAACCCATTGCCAGTGTCTTTTTCCCATTGCCGATGTCCGGTCTGACAGGCCCACATAATAAGCAAAATTAATTCTCAGTTTCTGGGTGATGAAATCCTAAAGGAATAAAAAGAAGGAGTTATAGCCTTTAGAACAGTCAGGTAGAATTGAGTTACATATGGCTTTACAGAGAAGAGAAGAAAAAGAGAAAATTCAGAATGAACCATATGGGGCCCTGCAGAGGAGTCTTCAGTTTTTTCTGGCAGAGCAGAATAGAATCAAAGATACCACTTGTGAGCCTGAAGTTGGTCTTAGTCTGTTTAGGCTGGATTGCTTATAAGTGACAGAAATTTGTTTCTCACAGTTCTGAAGGCTAGAAATCCCAGGCTAGGGTACCATGTGGTAAGGTGGTGGTTCCTAGATGGTGTTTTCTCATTGTGTGCATTCACACATGTAGGAGGAGAAGTTGCTCTGCAGAATCTTTTTATTAAAAACATTAATCCCATCCACAGAGGCTTCACCCTCATGACCTATGCAGCTCCCCAAACCCGTACTTCCTAATACAATCATCTTTGGAGGTTAGAATTTCAACATATGGATTGGGGCAACAGGACACAAACATTCAGAACATAGCCATGTTCAATACATATGGAGGGAATTTCTATTCACGATCATAATGAATTCTCATCTCAAACTCACTTCCCTTCGTTTCTTCCTTAAGAGAGGGTATTCTTCACAGTTGTACATAAGAAAAATTTTGCAAATTAAACAATTTTCCTTTTAACAACGTCAGATTGTTAGTGGTCATTTCTGATCACTGATTGTGACTCTTCATGATTGAACTTCATTTCCCAGTTGGAGTTAATTCCTGTTCCCTGCTATATAGTTAATAATTTATGAAACATTTATGTGTTTTATATTTCAACAATGATAATAACTAATATTTATTATTTGAAATAAATGAAATCATATTTCAGGCTGAAATATTTTCAGCCTTCCACTTAACTCCTATGTAGTATATTTTCAATTCCACAATTTATTTGGGACAGAGGTTAGTTTTATAGAAGAAGAAAAAAGGCATGGAATGTAAAATCTTAGGTAACCTTTTCTATTTATTTTCTTAAGCCTTCTGCCACAGCACCAATATTCTAAGACAATAAAAATCTCCTTCTTAACTAAGATGTTTAAAAACCAGGCAACACTCTTGACTCCATTATCAATTAGAAAGTAATAATACCTGCTCAGCTTTGGTGTTGATCACCAGCAGGTGAGCATTCATTCTCAAACATTTCTTCTCACTATCATTCCAAATATTAAATCCATTAGAAATAAAGTAGCAGTTAGAACTAAATGCCTCCCAATTCTTTGGGCAGCAGCTCCAGTCTTTCCCTGTATTGAGAAGAAGGCTATATCAGTGCAATATAAGAAAAGTAATTTTTAAAGTGCATAAATTATAAAAAAAAAAAAAAAATTAAGGATCAGAGGAGAATACATGAAAAACAGGACTCTTGTCAGGTGTCAAGGAGATCAAGTCTGCCTACATCAGACAGTGACAAGGTAGGACCCCCTTTCCTTTGCCTGAGTGGTATCAGGAAAAATCAGATTAAACAGAAGTTTAAAGAAGATCCTCAGAACATAATACAGAAATACCCAAGTTTCAGTGGAAAATTACTTATCATACCAAGAACCACAAAGTTCTCAAAAATTAGCTTAAAAAAATACATACATATATATGCCAACACCAAGATAAGAGAAATACTGAAGTTATCTGGCAAAAATTTTTAAAAAGCCATGGAAAAATGCTTCAACAAGTAAGTACAAATGTTTGAACCATGTGAAAAAATAGGAAGCCTCAGCAAAGAAATTGATAATTCAGCAAACAAATTAAAGATATAAAAGGGAATCAAGTGGAATAGTTGGAAAACATAATAACCAAATTAAAAGCACAGTGGATGGGCTCAACAGCAGAATAAAGACAGAGAAATCAATGAATTAACAGATAGAATAATAGAAATTACTCAACTGAGCAAGTAATAATAACAAGTGAAAAGCTGAATGAACTGAAAACCAGCAACTCTTCATACATATAGCAAACCACCACCCTCAGATCTGAAGAGACACAAAGGCAAATATGGAGAATCACAATATATTAGAGCAGAAACCTCTTTGGGAGCCAGTCCCAGGGTAGAGAAATCAGAACTGTAATTGTGGAAGTGCTGGAAGTACAGTGTGGACAACTCTAAGAGATCAAAAGTCCAGGGTGGCCCAGGCAATGTAGAGGCACCAACACTTCCTTGAGTTTTACATGCTGGAGTTCCACAAGGTTGTTGTTGTCATTGATTGAACTACTGTTGTACAGTCTCCTGCACTGGCAGATGGATTCTTTACCACTGAGCCACCAGGGAAGCCCCAACACTATTGATACTATGTATAAAATAGATAACCAATAAGAACCTACTGTACAGCACAGGGAACTCTACTTAATGCACTCTGGTGTTGTAAATGAGAGAAACCCAAGAGGGTGGAGTATTTATGCATGTATGGCTGATTCATTTTGCTAAGCAGTAGAAGTTAACACATTTTGAAGCAACTATAATGCAATAAAAATTAGTTTAAAAAAGAAAAAAATATTTCAAGATGCCTGCAACTGCAACGTACTCTGTAAATGACTGTGATTTCTGTTGTTGAGACACATGCTATCATGATTTGTTGCTTCCATTCATAATTTTCAGAGAGCAGTGCCATCTGCCAGGAGCTTGTTATGAACACAAACTTGAGATGGGCTGTATCTCTGGGTTGTATCAGGAAAGTAGCCAGATCCACCCCCTCCCCATCAACTAAGCAGAACCAGTTTTTCAATTAGAAATAATTTGATAAGTGGAAAGATATCTCAAAAAAAAAAAAAAAGACCATGAAACATACTAGTTTTTCATCTTTATAAATATAGACAAAAGTGTACCACACTAACACTAGACCACACGAAGCAGGAAGTAGCTATATATATATCAGCAGATATATATATATACTATATATGCATTATACATATATACTATGTATATATATAGTATATATGTGTGTATATACAGTATATATCAGTATATATATACACAGCATATATCAGTATATATTAGTATATATACTTCAGAGCAAGGAAAGATTTCAGAGTTAAGATGGACATAGAATAAGGATAAAGGGAATTTTTTCTTGTTCAGTTCTCCAAGAAGCCATGTTATTGCTGTGGTTGTTGTTCAGTCACTGAGTCGTGGCTCTTTACAGCGGCATAGACTGTAGCACTCCAGGCTCCTCCATCCATGGGGTTCTCCAGGTGAGAATACTGGAGTGGGTTGCCATTTCCTTCTCCAGGGGATCTTTCTGAACCAGGGATCAAACCCAAATCTCTTGTATTGGCAGGCGAATTCTATACCACTGAGCTAACAGGGAAACCCCCAAGAAACCATAACGATCCTTAAACTGTATGCATCTAACAATAGACCATTAAAAAGTGAAGCAAAACCATAGAACTGCTAACAGAGTTTAGGTTTGGGGTAAAAAAAAAAATGGAGAATTTTAAAGCAGAGTATTTTATCTATTCTCCCAAAAATGTTTTATGTACATACAATATGATTTCTTAAAACATATATGAATTAAATCTCTCTTGACCAAATAAGTTTTAACTGGTATGTGAGTAAAAGAGCAAGTATGCACAGCAAGTTCAGAAAGAAGCAAAGACTGAAGAAACCAAAAAGCAATGTAATCTTTTTCATAATTAAGACTATTTCCTTGCACAAATGAATTAAAGATATGCATATTATAAAAATTTTAGGCCCTAAATATTTGTATACTTAAAACTTAAAATGAAAATAAAATAAAAAAACTTAAAATGTTCATAAGACTCAACTTCTTAGTATAGTTCACTTATTGGAAATATTGACCTAGGACACAGTATTGTCAATAACTGAATCATAGGCACATTAATTTTTACCTTCTAGGGTCGAATTTTCTTTCACACATTCCAATTCTGTGTGAGTGAGTTCTCTTGTAGCCTTTTCTTCTTTATGAACATAAGAACATTTTTGAAAAAAAACTGAAAAAGAGAATAAGATCATTCATTTTCCTGGTAGCATTATAGCTTCACTCTTTTTTCTAATAGTATAAACATTGTAATTAAAAGAAAGAAGTTGTCTGAATAGAGAAACAAGATTCAAATATGTGCTCAATTCTATGCTTATAAGAAATTATTCAAACTTAAACACCGAATAAAAGTAAAGAAGGCTAGTGTCTATATTAATGTCAGATAAAGCAGATGTCTAGATAAAACATTTATATTTTAATATAATACTATAATATTATATATTAATGTAATAATATAATACTAAAATTTTATATTATATTATTACATTAATATCATCTATTTATTTTAATATATAAAATAATATAATAATATAATCAATAATATATTAATTATATGATATAATGATGTAATTTTTTAGATTTTTATTTTATATTGGTGTAGAGCTGATTAACAATGCTATGTTAGTTTCAGATGTACAGCAAAGTGACTCAGTTATACAGACACGTATCTATTCTTTCTCAAATTCTTTTCTCATTTAGGTTATTACAGAATATTGAGCAGAGGTCCCTGTCCTCTACAGTACTGTCCCTGTTGGTTATCCGTTTTAAATATAGAGTAACATCCCAATTGGTTCTTATTCCTCAGCAGGCCAACACACAGATCTAAATATTCATCAAGCCCTCACCTCCTTGATTCTACCTCCTCATTATCATTCAAAGGTATTCCCCTTCTCCTTCTTCACTACCTTAAATCAGATTCTCACTATTTCTCGGTTGGACAATGAACTGTCTTTCTGATTATTCTCTTTGCTTTCAGCTCTCTCCTCATAAGCCCATTTTACACATCTCCACCAAAAGCATATTCCTATAAATCAAATTTAGTTACATCACTTCCTTGCTTAAAATTCTGCTGTCTTTCTGATTATTCTCTTTGCTTTCAGCTCTCTCCTCATAAGCCCATTTTACACATCTCCACCAAAAGCATATTCCTATAAATCAAATTTAGTTACATCACTTCCTTGCTTAAAATTCTGTATTGGTTCTCCATGACTGTGACACATTGCAAAAATGACCACAATTTTCAACTCTCCCTGTACCCACACCCCTTTGCAATATAACTTCTTAGTTTTTCCAATCAACAAGTGGGGTCTATTTATTCACCACTTGAAACTGGACTGACTCTAAGATTTCCTTCAACCAACAAAATGTACAGAAGCAACTCTGACTGTTGTCGTTTAGTTGCTAAGTCATTTCTGATGCTTTGTGACCCCATGGACTGCAGCACGCCAGGGTCCCCTGTCCTTCACTATCTCCTGGAGTTTGCTCAAATTCATGTCCATTGAGTCAGTGATGCTATCTAGCAATCTCATCCTCTGCTGGCTTCTCCTTTTGCCTTCAATCTTTCCCAGCATCAGAGTCGTTTCCAATGAGTCGTGTCTTCGCATCATGGCCAAAGTATTGGAGCTTCAACTTCAGCATGAGTCCTTCCAGTGAATATTCAGGGTTGATTTCCTTTAGGATTGTTTCAAGCTAAGGCTTCAAGAGGCTTTACTCACAGCTGCTCTCACTCTGCCAGCCTACATGTTGCCATATGAACAAGCTCAAGCTCGCCTGAATTATAAAGAAGTGGAACCAATTTGCCCACATCATTCCAGTTTACATCCTCTTCCTCAGAAACTGGGTTACCTGCAGCTGGTACTTAACTATGTATGCATGAATGACTTTAGCCAGGACCAATGAAACATCTTAGCTGAGCCCAGTTAAAATTGACGAACCACAGAATCATGAGCTAAAAACAGTTGCTGTTTTAATCCACTAAGTTTTAGACTGGTTTACTAAACAACAGAAGATAATTGATAAAGAAATCTGCAGCAGGGGCAGTGGGAAATCCACACTCTTTAGATTTGTACAGGACACTCTTCATGATCTGAACCCTGCTTGTTTCTCCCATCTGCAACCTCACAGTTAACTTAGCACCATATGTCACAGTCATTTAACATGTTCTTCCAAATTTTTTCAAGCTCTCTCACATCTGTCATTCTTGGTCCACACATGTATAGATGTCACCTCCTCCAGGAAGCCTATCTCAGCTTGCTGTGCTTCTTACTCACAGAACATTTACCAGACATTGTTCTAAACACTGGTTCATTCAACCAGTTGCCATCATCCTCCAAACTTCTCAAAACCAAGGGCTACAACTCTGCTGTCTCTATCTGGCATAGTGCCTGACATAGACTAGATGGTCACTATTGAATGATCAAATAATTGAATAAAGCATCTACCCAAAATGATACTAGTTTTATGATTTTTAAAAACTTGATGAATTCTTGATAGGCAGAAATCTACCTATTTGTCAAATGGATTTTAAGGGCTCATGCAGTCTTGAGAAAGACAAAAATAATTAAGATGAAAATTCAGTAGAATTTTTTCTTGGGAGATTTCTTCCCTTTTCCTTCTTGTCCATCTGCTAGTCCCCAAATATGTGTCTATGCCCTCAACAGGCATAGCCTTATAAACACTACTAAGAAAATACAGATTTGGTCTCACTTAAACAACTGTCTAGTGTAGAAATGGTGCCCTATATATTTCATTCTACAAAACAGAAACATGTACACACATATACTCCTTTCAGTTTCTCTAAAGAGAGTGAATGCCATTATTTCTATAGAAGAGTGACTAAATGCAAATAAAGGACCAAGCTCACAATGAATTCCCACTATCTATGTCTTCCCCCAGAGAAGACTTCTTTCCCAAATATCTGAATAAGCTCATAGTTTATCGGTTTATTTGATGCCATCTCTTCACGTCAGGCAGACATTTCTTATAGATCCATCTGAATACTTACAAATAAAAGCGATCAAAAATGAGATTGCCAATAATAGCAGAAGTATCAGCAATGAGGTAAGAAGTAGCTTGGGAAAACTATGGCCACTTTGGTGAAGGTTGTTCTCTTTGGGAGCTGAAGAAGGAATCAAATTAATCAAATTATTATCATGAATAATAAATTCTGACCTTGACTTCCTCTTGCTCCTTCTCTTCCTCCTCTCCCTTTTCTTGTATGATACACTATTACTATTACATGACATTATTTCAAATATGAAGCTAAAAAGGAAATAGTAATATTCACTGTAGAAACGCTAGAAAATACATAAAAGCACAAACTTCTACCATTGAGGATGAAAGTGAAAGTGTTAGTCGCTCAATTGTGTCCAACTCTTTGCAACTCCATGAGCTGTATCCCGCCAGGCTTCTCTGTCCATGGAATTCTCCAGGCAAGAATACTGGAGTGGGTAGCCATTCCCTTCTCCAAGGGATCTTCCTGACCCAGGATGAAACCTGGGTCTCCTGCATTACAGGCAGATTCTTTACTGTCTGAGCCACCAGGGAAACCCAATGGGGATAACTGTTAATATTTTGGTATACATTCTTCCAGCAATTTTTTAAGTGTATATACATGCATGCACTTTTGCCATATGACTGACATACCATATATATTGGGTTCTGACCTACTATTTTTTTGTATACTGTATCACCATATTTTCTTCTTTAACCCACTATATTGTGGTTGCATAATATTTCATTATATATTTAAATAATCTTCCAGATTATTTCTAACTTTAACTACTTTACATAATGCCATAGCAGATAACTCTTTATAATTGTCCCTCATGACATCCTTAAAATAAAATCAGACTGTTTTATTAAATTTATTAATTTATTTTTAATTGGAGAATGATTACTTTACAATACTGTGTTTGCTTCTGCCATATATACACCCCATTGTTTATCACAGCACTATTTACAATAGCTAGGACATGGAAGCAACCCAGATGTCCACCGACAGACGAATGGATAAAAAAGTTGTGGTACCTATACACAATGAAATATTACTCAGCCAGACTGTTTTTTAACTTTATTTTTTATGGAAGTATAGTTGAATTACAATGTTGTGTTAAAAAATCAGACATTATTTGTCACCATTTCATGGTTGAGAATTATTTTATCAAGTGTCCATTGATGGGTGAATGGATAAAGAAAATGTGACAATTGTATGGAATGGGTATTATTCACCTATAAAAAAATAAGGAAATCTTGCCTTCAGGATGAAACTTGAGGGCATTATGCTAAGTGAAATAAGTAAGAAAGAGAAAGACAAATACCGTATGATCTCACTTATCTGTGTAATCTTTAAAAGATAATAATAACTCATAGATACAGAAAACAGAATGGTGGTTGCCAGAGGTGAGGGGTGATGAGGTGAGTGAAATGGGTGAAGGGGGTCAAGAGATACAAACTTCCAGCTACAAAATAAATAAGTCCTGGGATATAAGGTACAGTATAATGACTATAATTAACAATCCTATGGTTATAATACACATATATAAAATACTGCATATTTGAAGGTTGCTAAGAGTACATCTTAAAAGCCTTCATCACCAGAAAAAAGACTGAGAAACTATGTATGATGACAAATGTTAATCAGACATTGTGGTGATCATTCTGCAATATACATAAAAATCAAGCCATCGTGCTTATACATCTGAAACTAATACAATCTTGTCAGTCATCTCCTAATTGAAAAAAAGAATTATTTTCTCAAAGTTATAACATATTGCCAAGTGGAGGTAAAACCTTCAATAATGTATACTATGATCTCATTTTTCGAAAAACACATATGCACATTGATGTATATTTATAATTGGAAGGATGTACACAAAATGTAAATTATAGTTATCTCTAGATAATAAGAATAAATACAATAATTTAAATTTGTGTGTTCACCTAGAGACTGTCAAACAGAGTGAAATAAATCAGAAAGAGAAAAACGAGTATTGTATATTAATGCATATATGTGAAATCTAGAAAACGGTACAGATGAATCTAACTGCAAAGTAGAAATAGAGACACTGATGTAGACAACACATGTACAGACACCAAGCCAGGGCAAAAGGGAAGTGGAATGAAGTCAGAGATTGGAATTGACATACACACTCTACTATGTATAAAATAGATAACTAATGAGAACATATTGTGCAGCACAGGGAACTCTACTCAATACTCTGTAATGACCTATATGGGAGAAGAATCTAAAAGAGTGGATAAATGTACATGTGTAACTGATTCACTTTGCTATACAGCAGAAATAGAACACTGTAAAACAACTAAACTAATAAAAATTTTAAAAATAAATAAATTTGTGTGTACCTCTGGTTTTTATTTTTTTTTTTGTATAATGAACATTGCAGCATATAATAACAAAGTTATATAAATTTTTTAATTTTTTATTTATTTTTTAAAGGTTATCAAGTATTTATTTATTTATTTTGGCTGTGCCTGGTGGCATGCAGGATCTTAATTCCCTGACCAGTGATTGAACTTGTGCATTGGGAGTGCAGAGTTTTAACCACTGGGCCAACAGGGAAGTCCTTATAAATTTTCTAAGGGGAAAAACAGTTTCCTGAGCATTTTCCATGTTTCTACAGAAGAATTTTGGAAAACATAAGCAATCATAACTTCCCTCTCACGGCTTCTCATAGTCTCCATGGTTTTTTTTCCTTTTTTGTTCTGCATCTGAAATATCATACATGCTACCCAAATTACCTTTTATTTACTTCCAAACTTCACTGAATCCATCTCAGATACAGTGTGCAATGGATTTTCTGATTGCAGAGCAACCGCCCTCAAAACATAAGAGATTTTCTGTATAAGACTTTCTAGGCTTTTATCTGATACTAACCAATATACTCAAACACTCTGCACTCAGACTCTTCTCCCATGACTGATCAAGAAACAAGACCCACCAATTCATCATTAGCCCCTGATGGTTTCAAGACCTGAACCCACTCTCTACACTGCAGTCTTAGTTCACCTCAGAAAGCACACAAGAACTGCTCAGCTTCATTAGCACTCTCCTTAACTCAGGACCATAGTGGATTTCTCACACCTCAGTTTTGTCATGGCACACTTGTACCATCCCTTAATCCTTATTTTCAGGCAACTCGATCTGAGAATCCTGTGTTTCCCAACCATGGCCAGAGAAACAACAACCAACATTCCCTGGGCTTTATTTATAGTATTCTCTCTTCACCCTTCATCCCATCATTCACTCTGACCACCGGAAAGCGAGTCTTACCTGCAGGAGGCTCTGATTTGGTGCCTGAGGACTTGGGTTTATTAAACTTCACTTCAGCATAAGTGATCTCTGAAGTCATGCTGAGATCTTCTGTTCTTGTCAAAGAATCCTGTCCGTCTCTTCCTTAAAACCACTTAAAATGAGATGCAAGCACGGTGGTAACTTCTCATACATCCTATCACACAACAAGCTGAGAACAGAGACCCTAGACAAACAAATAAACAAAAACTTTGAGAGGAATTTCATGAAAATTAAAAACCTCAGAGGCCCAAGCCCCAAGACAGGCGCAGTGCTAATCATACCTTTAAACATTACGCCAGCAAATAGCAATAGAAGTAGGAAGTCAAAGGGTAGGGGAGAGAAATAGGAAGGAAAGGAAAAGGGGAACAAGCAGAGGCATTCTCCCTGAGAACAGTGAACTTACCAGAAAGGATGAAATTAAAGCATCTGTGAGCATCTACCTGCAAACATAATCATTTGCAGACCCACCAACCTGAGTATATACTCATTCACGTTTGCATTCTCCTCATCTTCTGGGGTTGATCAGGCAACTTTGGGGACTACATCCCAACTGACAAAACAACTTACTTGTCAGACTCCCCACTTCCAAAAGTCAGAGTCCTCTAGTGCAGTGGGAAGTCGAGTTTAGATTATGTGCCTTTAGAAGTTGCTCTCTTGTGTTCTCTGCTCTTCCCTGTTCTTGGCTAAGTCTATCATGCCTCCACATTCATTCTGCTCAAGTGCCCCTAGCAGCTCCTGAGAGCAGCTCTCTACTGGATGCTAGAGGAGAAGGGTGTCCTTCTCTCTTCCATCCCCAGGATACCACAACAAAAGTCTTATGGATATACACAAGCCTTTAAAAAATTAGGATAACTTAATGGATTCACAGTTTAGAGGAGGAACTAAGTACTACATATAAGCCAAGAGGAAAGCAACCCAAGAATTAAATCCCTCATGTACAATCTTTTGCAGACATGCTCCCAGCTCACACCCAAGATTTAGCTCTCCCCACATGAGTCTCCTTTTTTTTTTCCAGTTTTTGGTGAACCACCCAGCTTATAGGATCTTACTTAGTTCCCCAATCAGGGCCCAGCAGTGAAGTACAGATTCCTAACCACTGGACTGCCAAGGAATTCCACTGATTCACCTTCTTTTAGTCTCCCCACCTAATTCCTCTCTCCCCTGCATAACACACACACACACAAACACACACACACACAACACACACAAGCATTTACCTCTGTATTTATTTCTATGTCTAAATATATTGAAAACCATGAGTTCACACTAACGTCTCTAATCCCAATCCTACACAAAGAGTTCATTCTATTTTCTTCTCTTTCTGCATCTCTAACTCCTTCTGTGACAGTAAGAAAACTGCTTCCATTCTTCTTACTTACTTATTTGATCAATGTTGTTGTTCAGTCACTAAGTTGTATCCAACTCTTTGCGACCCCATGGACTGCAACACGCCAGGCTTCCCTGTCCTTTACCATCTCCTGGAATTTGCTCAAATTCATGTCCATTAATTCGGTGATGCCATCCAACTATCTCATTTTCTGTCACTTCCTTCTCCTCCTGCCTTCAATCTTTTCCCAGCATCAGGGTTTTCTCCAATGAGTTGGCTCTATGTATAATGTGGCCAAAGGATTGGAGCTTCGGCTTCAGCATCAGTCTTCCAATGAATATTCAGGGTTGATTTCCATTAGGATTGACTGGTTTGACCTCCTTGACATCCAAGGGAGTCTCTAGATTTTTCTCCAACACCACAGTTCAAAGGCATTAATTTCCTGGATTTAACCATTTTCTACCTTGGCTGCCCCTCCCTCCTTAACTAAGATGCCCTTCTCTCCTCCACTGGGCTCCTTTCTCCATCCAGGCCTTACCGCTGTTGGTGCCACCTCTGCTCTGCTCGGGAGTCCTGCACTGAGGCAGCCAACCCCTACAGCCATTTTTCCTCACCCTGCCCAGGTCTGCCACCTTCCACAGCAAAGCCCTCCTTACCCTGCCTGGACTCTGATTCCTGAAACCAGTGCCCTGACCCCCACGTGGAATCCGCCCTCACCCCACTCAGGCTCTGACACCCTGTCCAAGGTCACCCTCCTGTGTGAAAGCCCTCCTCACCCTGTCTGGGCTCTGAGTCTCCATGCTGTGCTCCCCCATCATGTGGAGAGCCTCTGAAACCCACACCTGCATGGACGCCTTCCTCCCTCTGCTTGGGCTCAGACACCTCCCCACAGGGATGCCCTGGTCACTGCGTGAGCCCCCTGCACCAACCGCCACTCCGCCACACAGATGCCTTGTTCACCTCTCAGGCATTGGTACCCAAACCAGGCTGCTTATGACACCCCACACCAGGCCACAGTCACCTATGGACACGCTCCTCAGCCTGCACAGGCTCTGAGGTCAGAACACTTTCCCACCCCTACAGAGATGGTCTCTTCACTCATCTTGGGCTCTAACACCACTGCCAAGCTAGCCCCCTGCACAGTCACCCTGCTCACCCTGAGTGAGCTCTGACTGCCTCCACCAGACCACTTGCTCCTCCCCCATCCCACCATTCAATAAACACCCACCTTGCTCTACCCACCTAATGCTTCATTTAGGACTGAATTGTTTAGTAAAGACAGGAAAGGGGGTACAAAAAACAGTAAGGGAAGAAAAAAAGCTAATTTTTATAAATTTCTCCAGCAAATAACTTCTGGACCTAATAAGCACTACTGGACCTTAACCATCTAAGCTGGTTTCTGGATTCAGGGGCAGTTCACCAGCTGCCCTTGTGGCTTCAGACCACAAGGTTCACTGTCCCCATCACTACATGTATGTGTGTCTGCAACTGACCCCAGCCACTTCACAGGTACCTGCAGTTCAGTACATACAAAAAAGAGGTAAACAGTGACATGAAAGAATACAAAAGGGCAAATAAAAGGGCAAAAGTTTTGCATCCAATCAAAGTTAAATTGTTATCAGCCCACAGTACCATGATGGAAGGAAGGAAGGAAGGAAAAAGAAAGATATGATGTTTTATGGGAGTTTCAGGGTAAAAATCCTGAAGCATAAACCTACAGTAGAGTCACAGAAGATTAAGAGAAGGGAATCAAAATATACCACTACAGCAAATCATCAATTCACAAAGGAAAACAGCAAGAAAGGAACAAGGGAACAACAAAAGACAAAAACCAATTAGAAAGATGACATAGTAAGTCCTTATCTATCAATAATTACCTTAAATGTAAATGGATTGAATTCCCCAAAGAAAAGACAGAGTGGTTGAAAAAAAAGCAAGACTCCACTATATATATTCTACAAGAAACTCAGCTCAGCTTCAAGAACACACATAGGTTAAAAGTGAAAGGATGGAAAAAGGTACTCCATACAAGTGGAAACCAAAAGAAAGGAGGGGTAACTATACATAAGTCAGCAAAATAAGATGTTAAGCCAAATATAGTAGTGAGAAACAAAGAAGGTCTTTATATAATGATCAAAAAGATAACAATCATAAATATGTATGCATTCAATATCAGAGCACCTAAATATATTAAGCAAATATTGACAGATCAGAAGGGAGAAATAGACAATAAATAACAGTAGGATACATCAATACCTTACTTTCAACAATGGATCGATTATCCAGATGAAAATCAACAAGAATATGTTGGACTTCAACCATACTTTAGACCAAGTGGACCTAAAACAGACATCTACAGAACATCCCTTCCAAAAAAGCAGAATACACGTTCTTCTGAAGCACAGAATATTCTTCAGAATAGGTCAAATGTTAGATCAAAACACAGTCTTAACAAACTTAAGAACACTAAACTTGTACCAAGTATCTTCTCCAACCACAGTAGTATGAAACTAGAAATTAAGACCAGAAGGAAAGCTAGAAAGTTTACAAATATATGGAAATTAAACAACACAATCCTGAACAACCAATAGCCCAAGGAAATCAAGAGGAAATTTTTAAAGTATCTTGAAACAAACAAACAAAAAAAAATGGAATACAACATACCAAAACCTATGCAAGCCTGCAAAAGCAGTTCTAAAATGGAAGCTTATAGTGATAGATAAAAGCCAACATTAAGGAAAAAGAAATATCTCAAATAAACAACCTCACTTTATAACTCAAGGAACTGGAAAAAGAAAAACAAAGTAAGCCCTAGAACAAATGAAATATCTAAAGTCAGAGTGAAAAAGAGGAACCATAGAAAAGATCAACAAAACTAAGAGCTGGTGTTTCAAAAAAATAAACAAAACTGATATATCTTTAGAAAGACTAAGAAAAGAAGAGAGAAGACTCAAATAAATGAAATCAGTAATGAAATTTGGGACATTACAACTGATCACACAGAAATGCAAAGGATCGTGAGAGACTACTATACGCAACTGCACACCAACAAACTGGATAACCTGGAAAAATAGAAAAATTCCTAGAAACATGCAGCCTACCATGACTGAAACAGGAAGTAATAGAAAATCTGAAGAGACCAATAACAAATAAGTAGACTGAATCAGTAATCATAAACTTACGAAAAAGAAAAGGCTCGAACCAGATGGTTTCCCAAATATCCACCCAACATTTTTTTAAAAATTAGCAGCAATCCTTCTCAAACTCTTCCCAAAAATTCAAGAGGAGGAAACACTCTAGAACCCATTTTATAAGGCCAGTATTACTTTGATACCAAAGATGAGGATGCTACAAGAAAATGCCAGTGTCACTGATGTATGTGGATACAAAATTCTCAACAAAATACTAGCAAGCCAAATTCAATAACACATTTAAAGGACTGTACACCATGATCAAGTATGATTCATCCCTAGGGTAAAAGATGGTTCACCATATACAAATTATTATCTGTGACACACTGCATTAATCAAATAAAAGGTGAAAATCACAGGATCATCTCAATGGATACAGGAAAAGCATTTGAATAATTACAACATCCTTTCAGGATAAAAACTCTCAACAAATTGGGTATGAAGGAACACACGTAAACATGATAAAAGTCATATATGACAGGACCACAGCTAACATCATACTCAATGATTAAAGGCTGAAAGCTTTTCCTCTAAGATCAGGAACAAGACAAGGGAGCCCACTCTCATCATTCCTACTCAACAGAGTACTAGAAGTCCTAGACAGAACAATTGAGCAAGAAAAGAAAATAAAGGTCATTCAAATCAGAAAAGAAGAAGCAAAATTTTCTCTGCAGATGATATGATCTTACATATAGGAAATCCTAAGAACTCCACCAAAAAACTGTTAGAACTAATAAATCATTTCAGTAAAGTTGTAGGTTACAAAATAAACATATAAAAATCAGTTTCCTTTCCATATAACAATAAAACAACCAAAAAAGAAATAAAAATGGCAATCCCATTCACAATAACACCAAAAACAATAAATGAAATTGAAATTGGAAATTGCAGAAAATGAAATTGGACCACTGACACCACTCCCCAAAATTAACTTGAAATAGATTAAATACTTAAACATAAGATGTGATATCATGAAACTCCTAGAAGAAACTACAGGGAAGAAGTTTCTTAACATTGGTTTTGACCACAGTTTTTTAGATATCACACCTAAAGCACAAGCAACAGAAGTTAAAATCAGTAAGTGGGACTACATCAAATTAAAATGCTTCTGCACAGCAAATGACACAATCTATAAAAGAAAAGACAACCTACAGATGAGGAGAAAATATTTGCAAACCATATGTCTAATAAGAAGTCAATATCCAAAATATTTAAAGAATTCATACAACTCAATAACAAAAACAACACACAAATAAACTAAAAACAATTTGATTTTTTTTAATGGGCAGAAGCACAAAATAGACATTTTTCTAAAGAAGACATACAGATGGCCAACAGATCTTTTTTTTTCTTTTTTTAGAGTCACAAGCAACTGACTAACTCTGTATGACTCAAGACCACAAAGAAACCACTTCCATTTCATGCTGTTCTGAGACCTAGGGTTGGGGCCCAAACTGCAAGGGTGATGCTTAAGACATACTCACATAAAATGATGCTCAACATCACTAATCACAGGGAAATGCAAATTAAAACCACAAGGAGATATCACTGCACATCTGTTAGAATAGCCAAAACCCAAAAGATAAAAGATAACAAATGTTGGGGAGGTTGTGGATCAAGGGGAACCCCTGGCACGCTGTTGGTGGAAATGCAAATTGGTATAGTCATTATGGAAAACAGTATGGAAGTTCCTTAAAAGATTAAAAATAGAACTACCATATGAGTCAGGAATTCTACTTCTGGGTATATACCCAAAGGAAATGAAAACAGGATATTTAACAGATATTTGCACTCCCTTGTTTATTGCAGCATTATTCACAGTAGCAAGATATGGAAACAACCATAGACTCCATTTGCAGTGAATAGATAAAGAAGATGTGGTATACGTATGCCAAAAAATACTATTTGGCCATGAGAAAGAAGGAAATTCTGCCATTTGTAACAACATGGATAGACCTCGAGATTGTTACGCTAGGTGAGAAAAGTTTGAGAAAGATTAATACTGTATTTCATGATACCACTTATACATGTAAAAAAAGCCAAACTTGTAGAAACAGAGAATAGACTGGTGGTTACCAGAAGCTAAGGGGTGGAGGAACTGGGGAGGTGCAGTTTAAAGGTGTAAACTTTCTATCAGTAGATAAATTCAGTTCTGGAAATCTAATGCCCAGCACAATCATTAAAAGCATATCTTGGAGAAATCAGTTCCAGTTTCAGAAGCCAGTTTCAGTTCCAGATAATCAGAATAAATGAATATTACAACAAAGTTACAAGAATTCTTGGTTTCCCAATACATATAGAAGTTATATGTACACTATATGTGCATGCTCAGTCACTTCAGTCGTGTCTGACTCTTTGCAACTCCATGGATTGTAGCCCGCCAGGCTCTTCTGTCCATGGGATTCTCCAGGCAAGAATACTGGAGTGGGTTGCCATGCCCTCTTCCAAGGGATCTTCCCAACCCAGGGATCTAACTGTGTCTCTTATGTTTCCTGCATTGGTAGACAGGTTCTTTACCACTGAGCCACTGGGGAAACCCAATGTCTACACTATACTGTAGTCTAGTGAAAAACACCTTAAAAAACAATATACACACCTTAATTTTAGCATACTTCATTGCTAAAAAAAATATTAACTATCATCTGAGCCTACAGTGAGTAAGAGTAGTAATATCACACAGATGCTATAACAAATACAATAATGACGAAAAAGTTTGAAATATTGTGAAAATTACCAAAACATGACACAGAGACACCAAGTGAGCAAATCATCACAGTGCTGTTGAAAAATGGCACTGATAGACTTCCTTGATGCATGGACGCTGCAAACCTTCAATTCATAAAAAACGTAGTATCTGCAAGTGTGATAAAAGGAGGTAAGCCTGTATAGACAATATTATAAATGTCACAGTTGCTGACAGATTAGGTCTTAATTGTTCTCACCACAAAACAAAAGAAATGACAACTACATGACATGATAGAAGTATTAGCTAACACTAGCTAGTGCAAAAAATGTATCAAATCAACATTTTGTACATCTAAACATTTATAGTTAATTAAATATGAAATAAATGCCAATAAAATTAATTTTAAAAATTAATTTATTTAATTGGTGGCTAACTACTTTACGATATTGTGGCAGTTTTTGCCATACATTGACATGAATCAGCCATGGTTGTATATGTGTCCCCCATCCCGAACCCTCCTTCTACCTCCCTCCCCATCCCATCACTTTGGGTTGTCCCAGTGCACCATCTCTGAATGCCCCGTTCCATGCATCGAACTTGGACTGGTCATCTATTTCACATATGGTAATATACATGTTTCATTGCTATTCTCTCAGATCATCCCACCCTTGCATTCTCCCACAGAGTCCAAAAGTCTGTTCTTTACATCTGTGTCTCTTTTGCTGTCTCGCATACAGGGTGGTCACTACCATCTTTCTAAATTTCATATATACATGTTAATAGACTGTATTGGTGTTTTTCTTTCTGACTTACTTCACCCTGTATAACAGGCTCCAGTTTCATCTACCTCATTAGAACTGACTCAAATGCAATCTTTTTAATAGCTGAGTAATATTCCATTGTGTATATGTACCATGACTTTCTTATCCATTCATCTACCAGTGGACATCTAAGTTGCTTCCATGTCCTAGCTGTTGTAAACAATGCTGCAATGAACATTGAGGTACACATGTCTCTTTCAATTCTGGTTTCCTTGGTGCGTATGCCCAGGAATGGGATTGCTGGGTTGTATGGCAGTTCTATTTTTAATTAATTTTTTTAAAGGAAAGGAATTCTCATCATTTTGTCCTTATGCTTACTATCTTATTGCACATGTTGATAGCCAGGATTAGAATAGCCAGCCAATCAAAGAGAGGGGATATATGTATATGTATGGCTGATTCTGTGCAGCAGAAACTGACACAACAGTATAAAGCAACTCTACTCCAATAAAAAATAAATTAAAAGAAGAGCCAGTCAAGTAGCAGTAGCAAAAGCAGTAACAGAGTTTACCATACACCAGGCCTTGTTCTAAGCACTTCAGGTTTTTAACTTACTCTTTTGAACTGTGGTGTTGGAGAAGACACTTGAGAGTCGGTTGGTCTGCAAGGAAATCAAACCAGTCAGTCCTAAAGGAAATCAGTCCTGAATATGCATTAAAGAAGGACCAATGCTGAAGCTGATTCTCCAATGCTTTGGCCACCTGGTGCCAAGAGCCAACTCATCGGAAGAGACCCTGAAGCTGGGAAAGATTGAAGGCAGGGGAAGAAGGGGACAACAGAAGATGAGATGGTTGGATGGCATCACCGACTTGATGGACATGAGTTTGAGCAAGCTCCGTGAGTTGGTGATGGACAGGAAAGCCTTGGCGTGCTGCAGTCCATAGGGTCACAAAGAGTCGGACACGAATGAGCGACTGAACTGAACAGAATTCTGTCAACTGTAAAAAGTAGGAACTATTATCCTCATTTTGCATGTGAGAAAACAGAGGCAAACAAGAGTAAACTTGTCCAAGGTCAAAAAGCCAGTAAGTGGCAGACAGAATTTTGTGCCAAGGCAATCTGTCTCCTCTCAAGTTCATATTTGTTACCAGTACTGTTTTATTCACCTATTTTGGTGGGACTGAGGAAGGGGAAAAGAAAAGTGTTAGCTGCTCAGTCGTGTCTGACTCTTGGTAACCCCATGGACTGTAGCCCCCACCAGGCTCCTCTGTCTCGGGGAGGTGGGGGCAGGGGTATCATCAAAATTAATACGTATATCCCCCATTCAAAGATTTATTTGAACTTCCTTGGTGTCTCAGATGATACAGAATCCACCTGCAATGCAGGAGACCTGGGTTTGACCTCTGGGTTGGAAAGATTCCCTGGAGGAGGGAATGGCAACCTACTCCAGTATTCTTGCCTGGAGAATCCCATGGACAGAGGAGCCCGGTGGGTTACAGTCCCTGGGGTCGCAAAGAGTCGGACACAACTGAGCAACTAAGCACAAATAAGGTTTATTTAAGTATTAAAATTTGAAGAAGGTATTGCCCTGTTCATTTTCTGCCTACCCAAACAGCTATTTTTCTACAGTCCCAAAAATCTTTGTATTGGACACATGTTTAGATCTTTAACTAAAATGTCCCTTGATTGCCTTCATTTATGTCTTTTAAGTGCCTCTCTGGCTAGGTGTAGAAGGAAATGGCAACCCACTCCAGTGTTCTTGCCTGGAGAATCCCAGGGACGGGGGAGCCGGGTGGGCTGCCGTCTATGGGGTCGCACAGAGTCGGACACGACTGAAGTGACTTAGCAGCAGCAGGAGCAGCCGGCTAAGAAATCTGAGCCGTATGTGAAGTGATTGGCCTCCGACTAATAAAATGATATTAAAAAAAAAAAGAAAAGAAAAAGAAATCTGAGCCGTAGTTCCTAGAAGAGCCCCGCCCTCTAGTGGTCCCATGTTGCTATGCAGCCAGATAAAGCATTTACAGAAATCGCTTCAGTGACTTTCGTATAACAGGTGCCATGGCAGAACACAGGTAAGAAAAAAAAAATTCAAAAGCAAACAAAACTTATGATAATGGGGGGGAGGGAGGGAGGGATAAACTGGGAGATTGGGATTGACACATACACACTACTAAATATGAAATAGATAATAAGGACCTACTGCAGCCAAAGTACCAACAGCCAAAGGGCACAGGGAACTTGACTCAATGCTCTGTAATGACCTACACGGGGAAAGAATCTATAAGAGTAGATATATGTATATGTATAACTGATTCTCTTTGTCGTACCCCTGAAACTAACACAACATGGTGAATCAACTATATTTCAATAAAAACTTTAAATGTTTTAATTTAATGTAAAGAGTAAACAAAAGCATTCACAATGGGTTTTATGCACTATTGTATTTAACAGAGAGGATGGGATGACACTGGTCCTAGGGAAGAATATTGTCTCAATGGACAATTATCTTAATCCTGGCTCAGATGTAGTCTTTAGTATACTAGAGCTTTTTAAAAAAGAATGCATCACCCCCATATCTTGGTAATTTTCAAAAAGGGACTGGAATAACAATTCTCATTCTGAAATAAGTGCCACTCCACAGGATTTCAACCATGGTTGCTATGAAAACTCTCTCTCCCAGGCTTAAGGGACTTGCAAGTAAATGTAACTTTCTTCCTATTTCTTTTATATATATATTTATTTACTTATTTTTGGCCGCACTGGGTCTTCATTCCCGCACACAGGCTTTCTCTGGTTGCAGTTGAGTAGGGGATACTCTGTAGTTGGGGTGAATGGGCTTCTCATTGTGGTGGCTTCTTTGTTGCAGAGCATGGGCTGAGTAGTTGTGGTGCATGGGCTTAGTGGCCCAGTGACATGTGGAGGTCTTCCCTGATCAAGGATTTAACCCACATCCCCTACATTGGCTGGCAGATTCTTAACCACTGGATCATCAGAGAAGTCTTCTATATTTCCTTTCTTTCTCAAGAGAATATGTGATTGATGGGGAGCTCATGAGTTTTAGTCACAAACCATATGTGTTTTCCTTACGTATGGTTAAGAAGCAATAACAGAAACAATTTTTCTTAAAGGCTAGAGAAATAGATAAACATAACTGAAGTGCAATGTAATCTTAGCCAGTTGTGATAACTGAGACAGTAAGCCAGCAAATTCATCAGCCCTGGGCTACATGATATCCAGATTTCCTTTTCCCAGGCCATGGAGTCTAGGTACTAAAGGAATATTCATCTTCAACACTACTTTCTTGGGCCCTAACTGACTCTGGAGCATACAGATGAGACTTTCTGCAACTATGACAAAGCATACAAGGGACACTTAAGGGCATGTAGCTAGCAACAGCCAAAGTGAGAATGAGTCATAAAAAGAAAAGCCCAACTTACCAATTCCTAGTCACGCTTCTCTAAAATCACCGTTAACAAGTATTTAATGAGTATCTACTACCTAGAAAGGCATATGCAAAGTATTGAGTAGATAAAAATGAAGACATGCTCCTTATGCCCAAGAGCTTATAAATTAGTTAAGAAGAGAATTTCAATACCAACTCCCCAAAACAAGGAAGGTCATCTTTCAGACTGAGGGGATAAGTAACATTCCATGAGCAGCACCTGGCCATCCTTCCAGGACAGGGAGGGTGTTTCACCAAGCAGGTAGAGAAGGGAAGGAATTCTAGGCAGAGGGAACTGTAAGCATACAATGCCCATGATGCTGAGAGCATATGAAGAATCAGTGTGATGAAGTAGACAGGGAAACCTGAGGGTTGAGGATGAAGCGGTACTTTGGACATTAATCTGGAAGTGAAGGAAAATTGTTAAAGGCAATCAATGAGTAGGGGAGGAAGGGGCACGAGCAGGGCTTGGTTTCAGCCCTGGAAGCTGAACGGAGCTGAGGCAGCTAGAGGCAAGCAGACTATTTCGGTTATCAGAATGAAGTAAGCGGTAAGAAAAGCTCACCCAACAACCTTGAAGGCAGATGTCAATGTCTGAGGGGGGTTGAGCTGGAAAAATGACTGTCCACATTTTCTGCCCCAAAACCCCCTTGAAGTTCAGGATAAATGTTTTATCTATCCATGATGTGCATGCTAACTCACTTCAGTCGTGTCCAACTCTTTGTGCCCTTGTGGACTGTAGCCCGCCACGCTCCTCTGTCCTTAGCAATTCTCCAGGCAAGAATACTGGAGTCAGTTGCCATGCCCTCCTCCAGAGGATCTTCCCAACCCAGGGATCAAAACTACATCTCCTGCATTGAAGGCACAGAATTGAACCCCGGTTCAATTCCTGGGTCAGGAAGATCCACTGGAGAAGGGATATGCTACCCACTCCAGTATTCTTGGGCTTCCCTTGTGGCTCAGCTGGTAAAGAATGTGCCTGCAACGCGGGAGACCTGGGTTCCATCCCTGGGTTGGGAAATCCCCTGGAGAACCTGCACCCCCTTTTTTTTTTCTTTTTGCTTTCATTGTTTTATTGCCCACCAAATTGTAAATGTTTGTTCAAGAATCTTGGTCAGATAATTATGAGAAGTTATAAAACATGTAGGAGGTCATTATGGTTCATAATTTTATTTATCATTAAGTAATTATCAATACTTACAATAAGTAATACCAATTTTACTTATCTGAACTTTGAGAGCTAGTTTTTTGAATAAAACTCAGTCGTATGTTGAATTGTTTAGGAATGAAGTATAATGATGTCTGCACCTAACTATGAAACACATTAATGAAAATAAGATGGATAAATGAATGGATAGAGGGAGATGGATCAACATGTGATAAAGTAAAATGGTAGAATCTAGGTTAATTGTACAATGTAAGTGATGAACATGTGTTTACCATAAAATTCTTTCAACTCCTCCCCTGCCAAAAGAGGTCAGGCACTGGTTCCAAGTCAAAGCAGTAGAAAATGACATGTTACACGAAAGTCCAGCTCTTCTCACACAAATTTAGTCGTCTTTCTGGGTATCAGGCTGAAGATTGAAGAATTTACATTATATTTTTTCACTCTAGGTCTATGTTTGATATTATCACTTGGCTATTTAACACTTGTTTCATGTATGTGCTTTCAATCTTTGTCAGCTTCATATTTTCAAACTCCATTCATTCTTCAAGCAATTGTGCTGTGTCTGGTCCCAATCCACTCTTTCAGGGCATGTTTTTCTCCTTTTTCTTTAGTCTGTGAATTTTCTTCTTTTATCTTTGCAAGCTCCTTTTTCTGCCCACCTCTTGAAGGTTTTACACAGGCTTCTGATCATTCTCTCTCATCATCCTGTGCCATACTATCTCCACAGTTTCAAAGGCAGCCTATAAATAGCTTTACCTCCCCTGGAAACCCTGACCACACTCTTGCTCCCCAGAATGACATCTCCATCATTGTAACAGAGATAGCTCAAATTTATCTTGCTCAAATAAGTCAGTGCAGTTCTCTTAAATTTACTATGTCACTAGCATTTTAAATCTTTTAATCACAACATCAAACTCACAGATTTTCTCCTCAGAATTTGGTCTATGAATACTATTTAAAAAAAAAAAAAAAAAAACAACTATAGTTTAGCAGAGTATCCTATTGGGAGTCAGGTTCTAGCTGAATATTTGGCACTTGTGTGAACTTGGTTATCTAACTTGCCTCTCTGGGCTCTGATGTCCTCATCTATAAATGAGAAAGTAAAATTTCTAAGTCTTGTTTCAGCTCTCAAGTCACAGAATGTCTTTAAATATTTTCCCCTCTCACAGGATTTTTGGTCTAGTGCATCAGTATCGTTTTACTGGTAAAATCTGTCCATTAATATTTACTCTAGTTACCAACATCTTTGCATGGTGGTGGTGGTTTAGTTGCTATGTCATGTTCGACTCTTGTGACCCCATGGACTGTAGCCTGCCAGGCTCCTCTGTCCCTGGGATTCTCCAGGCAAGAATACTGAAGTGGGTTGCCATTTCCTTCTCCCTGCACCCCTTTCATTGAAAGCATGGAGTCTTAAACCATTGGACCACCAGGGAAGTCCCATTATGAGTTAAATTGAAAAAAAAAGAGAAAAAAGCAGCACCGGTATCATTCTGATTCACCTCCTGTGACAACCACTAAATGACAACTCCAGAATCCTGGCTTCCAAAGTCTGTGACTCTCACTTTAGTTCTATCTCAAGCATTGATTCCCTTTATTTTTGCCAATCATAGTTCTGGAATATGAAAGGTGGCCTAGATCACGAAGATAACTTGAAGCAAATGAAATTAACGGTACCAGCAAATAATAAAAACAAATGGTCTCTACAATGAGCCTCTGTGGATTGAGAGTCAGGAGGACAGAGGTCGACCCTTCACCTCTTAAAGGCTCCATCTCTCAAAAAAGAGTTGATAAAGTTTCCTTTTATTACCTATTGGCCCACCTATATTGGGTCAATTAAATTTAAAAAAAGGAAACAAGCAAATGAAAAGACAAAAGAGAGGCCTTTTCCGTACTTTTAATTACCATTATTGCACCAATACAGCATACGTATGCTTTATATACATATATCTTAAACATCATTTTCAATTTTTCAGCAATTCAAATACATAATATATTATCATCTTGAGAATACAAAGAACACAACATACAGGAAGATTGAGAAAATAGGTTCCCAGTAGTTATTAGTCACTAGTGATTCTATAGACTTTCCTTCTAGTGTTTTCTATTGGAATTTTTAAATGTCCTGCCATGGCTCTGTAAGAATAGAGCTGCCTGGAACGGGAAGCAATGAAAACAAAATGGACCCAAAGTTAAAAAAAGAGTCAAGAAGGAAATCTAAGAGAGAGAATCTATTTAAAAACTAAACGTAAGGACTCCCTTAGGCCAGTACATATCCAAATAAGTACTAAGGGAAGAGGTGAGATCCTCACATTCACTCTCAAAATTGCCCCTTGACAAATCAGATAGCTGGAGCCCGTTCACCCAAGAGCGGGACCCCTTCACAGCGTTAATAAAAGGAATGGTGGGCGGACAGAGGGTAAGTGGCAGGAGAGCTACTTGCTTCTCACATACCCCTGGTGACAAGGATCACAGCCCTCTTCCGGGCAAAATCTGTCACAGCTAAAGCCATGGCTCTCCAGCTTCCTTCATCAATGACAATATATGTAATATAGCAGCTTTCTGCTGAAGAGCTGGTGGATTCAAAAAGTGTTTATGAAAAGGGGCCAGATACCCAGGCAGCAAGGCAATGTGGGTACTGATCAAGAGTTAAGTGCATTCAACCTCTCTACTCTACAAATGAGGTTAAAAACCCCAAACCCTTTAAACTTTCGGTCAAATAAGGGGGCCGTTACAAAGTAACACCGGGCTTCAGAGGCAGCAGCAAGATGGAGCTGCAAGAAAGTGACTGCTTCTCTAGAATATAACTAGGAAAACACAGCCCCTTGAGCCTCCTTCATCCGAGAGACAACCACTGATCAAAGATGCTGCACTGCTCAACAGACACAAGAGTGGAAGCACCACCAACACAACCCTCTTATCACAGGAAGGGATGTGTAAACACGCTAGAGTGTCAGGGGGCTGCACCCACACTGGATGTTCACTCAACAGGACAAGCCTGGGGGAGGGTACACAGCAGAGACCCAGGACGCAGGTCTTTCCTCAACCTACCCCCTATCAAAATTCTGAATCTGTAAACACTGAGGTCAGTCTGTCCATTTTTAGAGTCTTCGGCTAATGGAAAAGAAGTTCCAAGGTTTTTGTCTCCCCTGAAATTGCTAGAAAGGGCTTCACAAAGAGGCACGCCAGGGTCTTGAGATGATTCTGAAATAAGAATTTAAAGACAGAGGAAATTTTTAGAGATGGTAGGGACTATTCCCCCCTCAGAGACCCTGGCCTTTTGAGCCCTGTAGAGCCAGCCACAAGCATCATTAAGACCAACTGCTTCCCTGCCTTGACAGGGAACAGAAGCCAAGAAATACTTTCTTGGCTGCACTCCAAGAACAGCATAGCGGGGTGACACCACCAGCCTGAATGCAATGGAGAAGCTATGAGAACGATTGTCCAGGATTTTGGTTCTGGGGAGGGAAGTGGCTCTGAGCCCCCCATTTCAGATTGGTGCCCTCAAAGTCATTGTTATTCTTCACATCTCTCCTGAACGTCGTGCCAGCACTCTTCAGAACTGGACCCAGTTGGATGGCTGTGGTGCCTGGTTCGGAACAGAGCTGCAAGAGAGGAGAACAGAGACAGCCAGAAGCATATTAGGATAGGGACTCCATTCTTAACAGTTTCCTAGAAATCTCTGCCCAGAATTCCTGAAACTGTACTTCAGAGCAATTCTGCTCACCAAGCCCTGCACCAGGCTACCCAAGTTCCATCCTGCCTGCATGCATGTGTGCTAAGTAGCTTCAGTTGTTTCCGACCCTTTGCGACTCCATGGGCTAATGTAGCCTGCCAGGATGCTCTGTCCATGGGATTCTCCAGGCAAGAATACTGGAGTAGGTTGTGATTCCCTTCTCCAGAGGATCTTCCCAACCCAGGGATCAAACCCACGTCTCCTGTGTCTCTCCAGCACTGTAAGCAAATTCTTTACCACTGAGCCACCGGGGAAGCCCAAGCTCCATCCCACAGTAATCTTATCCCACCATCCCAGTACTCCTGCACTCCTTACCTAGAATTCCTGCCAAACACCATGTATGACCTACAGATGCCCTGCTTTTCCAGATCAGAGATGTCATTAGACTGGCACACATCACTGATAGCCCAGTTGAGAGGATGGTGATTTCCCTACACTAATACCTGGATGCAGTGCTGAAGTCTCCCCACAAGTCATTGCTTGCAGAAACTGGAGCTGGTGCTGGTGTCGTGACAGGAGCTGGAGAATCCAAATCTAAAAGGATACCTGAGTACAAGGTAAGAGAAGAAACAGAAACAGGGAAACATAAACTTATATTCACACAAAAACCTACACACAATTTCACGGCAACTTTACTTGTAATAGCCAAAAATGCAGTCAACCCAAATGTTCTTCTGTGGGTGAAACATACTGTGGTACATCCATATGATGGACTACTATTCAGCAATAAACAGACTATTGACATATATCAAAACAACCTGATGAATCTCAAGGGAATCATGCTGAGTAAAGGTTATATACTGCATGATTCCATTAACATTCTTGAAGTAACAAAATTAAGAGATGGAGGACAGATTAATGACTGATTGCCGAGGGTTAGGAACAGGGGAGGGGGTGAAGAGGGAGGAAGATGTGGTTAAAAATGGGGGACACAAGGGATCCTTGTCCTGTGGAACTGTTTGCTGTCCTGAGCCTGGTGGTGGATCCAGGAACCTACACCTGATGAAACTGCACAGAACTAGAGCTGACCCTCCAACAATGTGGGTTTGAACCACATGGGTGCACTTATGCATGAACTTTTTTCAATAAACACTCAGTACAGTACTATATGATCTGTAGTTAATTTAATCTACAGATATGGAACCACAGATATGGAGAGTTGACTGTGAAATTATACACAGATTTTCTACTACACGGAACAGGGATGGGCAAGAGGTGGTCAGTGTACAAAAGCTCCGCATTGTTCAAGGGTCAACTGCACACACAAATGAGAATACCTAACCATGAAGAAATCTGAGGAAGATCGGTAGACAGTCTCACTGTCAATTCTGCAAAATGTTACCATTGAGGTTAACTGGATAAATAGTATATAGGATTTCTTATTTTTTACAGTTGCAAGTGAAACTAGAATTATCTCAAAACAAAAGGGTGAATTTAAAAAATAAATAAATAAATAAACCT